>NC_090933.1:75631070-78151070 GCF_040938575.1 Ambystoma mexicanum
TATCATCCCCTTTGCATTTTAACAAGGGATGATTCAGCTTCTCACATTCACCGCCTTCAAGATTAGACAACCGGCCTTGCTACATATAGCCAGCTACTAAGATAACTTAATCTACTTGCATTGCTGCATCTGTACAGTTATTGAACAGCTTGCATTTTCTGCAGTGTATCACACACGTGCAATCTCTTTTCGCATATGAAAGTTTACTTGATTCTTTTCTTCGTCATCAGTTTCTGTAAGGTCCATGCATCCTCTTCAGCCAGTCTTCTCAGGCCATCACGTTCATCTCTCGTGACATCAACTATCCTCTTTCTCTCGTTTTCATATTCCTTCAGGGAGTTCCTCCCTCAGATTGTCGTCTATTCGTGAATACATTTGATAAGGTTTTCTAAGAGGGTACCTTCTTTTGAATATTAGCCGTGATAGGGTCACAACTGCAGGTGTCAAACATGGCACAATCTCAGGTTTCCAACATACAGGAGGTAGGGGGGCGGGATTTCCTGCAGAGGCATGCAGCTGCTCCTCCACACTTCTGCTCTACCTATTGAACCCTGGGAAACTCAAAAAGTTAAAGATCTCACACCTATCATTTATTCACACCTCTCTCCCTCCTCTATACTCTCTCTCTTCACTGGCATTTTACCTGCCTGCTATAAAACAGCCACCATCCTCCCTATTCTTCGGAAACCCACCACTGACCTCAGCAACCTCTCCTTCGGGTCAATTATGTTTTTTCTCCCCACCACTTCTCAATCCCTAAGCGACTTGAACTGGATAGTCCAGCTCCTTTGATGAGCAGCAATTACTCTTGAGATGGATGGGGATGCAGATCTTACTCATACATCAAATAATAGAGCCGACTCAGGAAGTTGACAAAAGCAAGACTGTTTTGTTATCAATTATCTAAAACAGGGAGCATAATGAACACCCACGCAAACGCTCGATCTTCAAACTCAAAGCATTTAAGAAAAAACTGTACTTTTATAAGCAAAATGTGTCATCAATGACTTTGACCTATGTCACTGACAACGTCATCCTATGTGGCAAACTACAAAAACGCATGTGCATGGGCTATTGGTTCTGAGTGAACATCTAAGTATATGATCCATACTAGTCTAAAAAAGTTTAACTATGTGATTGGTTACTTGACATCAGGTGAGCAACTATGCTCTCCTCTAAAAAATGACCACTATGAACTTCACTAAATACACAACGTCCCATTGGATTACACACTATAGGACCCCTGAATACGCAGGTCCTCTACAATTGGCACTCTATCCATCTTCAGTACTTTTCCACCTACGTTAGCAGCCTGCAGGCTGCCCGTCCACATGCTGGTGAGGTTGCCTTAAATTTAGCTTCCCACCAATTAGCATATCAATCCATCATTACCTCAGTAGTCTAGTGTCATTTAGGCCTTTGAGCTTCGTCCTTGAGCGTGTTCTTAGCTCTGAGAAAATTAGGGAGTGAGAAGCACAGTCTGTCTTCATGTGTAGGTGTGACCATCTCGTTCATCTAACTTCATGCTTCCATGTGACTAGCGACCATAAAATTGAGCCTTTTCGTGTATTTAATATTTTATTCCAATAGACCTCTGACGTCTTTCTTGTTATGTTCTTTCCTTTTGAACATGTGGTTTGTTCTTTCACACAATTCTGTATCCAAAGTCAGTTTACTCCAGTTTGATAAGACCTTGGCTCCTTGGGGCTCATCCAACCTCGCCTTTCTGAGCTCTGCTTCTGTAATTCGATGTCTGCTTTTTTAAATGTGACATACTGAACTGAGGCCTTTTGCTAATGTCCAACCTGCTTTAATATGTTTAGTGGAAACAGCCATAATTCTCTCATTCTTATGTATGTATACGTTGGCGCTTGCCGCAATCTATTTTACTATAAGCTTAGAGCTAGCTTCACGATTACTTTGCTGCTTGCGTTTCTTCTGCATCTGTACACGTGTAAAATGATTTAATATCTTCATCTGTTTCTCTGGCATTAGTTTCTTCACCTTGAGCCCAAGATGTCACTTATCCTTATTGCTTTCTTGATGCCTTATAAAATATCTGCGTTCTCTGGTCACTGCATCTTTTAATGTACTTCATCTTCAGCTCCATGTAACATATACTTGGCAATGCCTAATGACATTACCATTCATCCTGGCCACTTATTGGTTCTGCTTCTTCAAGGATTTAATTCAGATGGCCATCATATTTCTTTGTATGCAGATAAGGTTTTCTCAATGAGTACCTTGGCTACCAGATTCTCTTAGGTACTGGCCCTTTCACTGGTACTGGACTGAGTCCATATTCTGCTTTTTGTCGATTCTGCTGTTCTGTATACGCCACATACTCTTGTTTCCAGCATACAGGTAAAAGGGGCAGGTTGAATGAGGTGGAGGCACTTGGCTCCTTCTCTACGCTCCCCCCTCTGGGTGATTTATCAACCACTCCCACATCATCCTTCGTATCCAAGCACCTTGGCCTGAAGAACAACTTCTTTGGGACCCATATCTTTATGACTTACTTCAGGCATCCTGCTGTTTTCACATGCTCATCCTTATTCCATGTCATAAGCTGGCACTGTCAGCTTGGACTACAGCAGATCCATCTTCCCACATATTTTTTATCATTCTTCGGATACAAGAACTTTGTCCCCTCAGGTACATGGATACTGGCCTTCACAAAGTCTCTGATCTCTTCATCTGTCAGGTGTTTGGGCTTCCATCCTGATTCAACATCGATCATGATCTTCATCCCTATGGCTTCCTTTGCTGTCTTCTTGCATTGTGAGATTATTATCTTGATCACACAAAATCCAAGCAATATCATCGCTATCAGGGCTCCAAGGAACTTGAAAATGTCTGCCATCCATTGTGGAACCCAAGAGAAGAGTGATCCAAACCAGCTGTCATCAGCAATATCTTCTACTTCCTCTATCACCTGGCCATGGAGCGTCGTCAGCATGTCTATGGCCTCTGTCAATGTTCCATTCTCGTCATTGTGAGAAGGTATAAATGTGTAACATGATTCTCCGATTTCTGCACAAACACCTCCATCCATTGCTGTAATCATATCCAGGACATATCTGTTCTGAAGAGACATCAATCGTATGGCTCTCATCTCTTCTCTGATTACATTGAATCCTTTTATTTGATCAACGTGAACACAGATGAAGCCTGGCTAAACAGCCTCTGCTTATATGGTATGGCATTGAAAGGTTCTATTGATTTGGCTGAGAAATAGTTCTCTCTCTTCATCCTCTTTATCATCTCCACAGATGAGCATTTGTTTTTGGAAAATTGTCAATGTGTTAATCACCCTTTGGAATCACTAAAGCTGGAACATGGACATTCACCAGTGTGCATATTCCTCCCCAATCTGCAGGCAATCTGATATGGGCTCTGGCTGCACAAGCCAAATAATGATCCATGATCACTGCTGAACCGTGTACCATTCCTGGAACATCAAAGATTCAACCACAATTCTTATTTTCTCCGACTTGTCTTGTGCCGTTATTTCTGAAGCACAGCTTTGAACTTTCGAATGGGACTATCTGTAGGGATCCTCCTCGGTCTTTGGCCCAAGTCAGCAGTTTACAGCCATTTTGCACGATGTCAATGACTGGCTTATAGCATCCAATGATCACCCAGGCTCTGCAGATGCCCACTCCTTCTTCCCATCTATCAGGTGATAACACAGATCCCGAGATCTGCATTTGACCTCTATTCTTCCATCTTCGAGTGTCCTCTGCACATTTTCCTGTAGCCTCCAATTTCTTATTCACTTCCCATCTGATTCCAGCTCGTTTTACTCCAAGCTTCTCATATCTGATCACATAATTCTTGTTGTGGGCTCTGTTCCTTGTCTTAGTATCTTGCACATATACATCTTCATATGGATCTGTCCATTCAGTTGCCCATTTGAGGTAGGCATCTCGACCCATGAACTGGCCTCTGGTTTTGCAAAGTGCTATGTGTGAAAGGCAATGAGCTGTCTGGACGTCTATTTCGATATCTATGAAGATTTTAGATTTTCCCGTACTGTATGGCAGGAGTGCACACACAAAGCATTCCTCATTCGAGGTCCGTCTTCCTACTTCTTTCATATGCTGGTACCAAATGTTATTTCCCAAATGTGCTGTACTGTCCAGGTAATCATTTAGCTCGGAATCATCTTCTTGAGTGTTTCTTTTTGTTCTCATTCTCCTCATGTGACCTTCCAGAAAGATGACATGAAGTGTACCAGCATAACTCCTTCTTTCTGGATCTATTATAGACACATCTGTCAGTGGACGAGGTACACTTGTCAATGTTCCCTGGGTAGGAGAAAGTTCAGAGAGTTTAATTTGCTCAGCTGCCCATTTAGGCATAAAAATGTCTCGCATGAACTCCATATATGTCTGTCTTCTAGGAGTTACCTTTAGGTCATTTATCATTGGACCAGGTGTATTTGAATGCATTACTTGTACAGGAACATTGTCTGGCAACCTCTCATCTTGGCCATTTTGCCAGGCCTGCTTCTTGTGTCCCAACAGAATTTCCACAACCTTTCTTGCATGTGAATGATTACTAATGGTGCTTATCTCAGACTCAGGTAATTGGACATCTTTCTTTGGAACAGGAATAACTACATAGGACCTTTGGTGTCTAGTAGTTGCCACAATTGCTACTTCCTTTTGCTCAGGAAGATTCCCTGGAGTCTTAGCTCCATGTATATCAAGGTAGTAGGATGTGCGGACTGTGAGTGAGAGCAGTATGATTATAAACAGAATGCAACCATAAATAAGGCAAAGGTATTTTGATGTACAACACCTATTCCATGAACAACCTGAATGTCTTTCTACGTCCGGGATTACGAAGTTGCTACTAGTACTAACCATTTTTTATTGCATAAGGAAGGAAAAAGTAATTCTTTAATACATCAGCATTACACTCTCCTCCTGGAATTTGCGGTTCTGCCTTAGCACCTTCATCCTTGATCCACTTGTCTGCTTGCTGAATAATAGAAATGAACTCTCACACTTTGTTTTTATGGAACCTGTTTTTAACCATGCGAAGTATAAATGTCTCCAGTAAGACGAAAGCTGCTCTCAATATGTCTAGATCAGTTCAACGACATATACCAGCTCTCAGTCCACTCCTCGAATCTACTTTAGGCCAGATGACATGATGAACTTCTTTCAGCATGAAACAAAATGTCTGTCTTTGTCAGCAACCTTCTCGATCTGTCCCTTGAAGGAAAGTTTCATACCAACGCCCTGTGGGTTCTCTCAGAATATAGGCTTACTTGGATAATTATACCCTCCAAGATCACAGTTACATTTTCAGTGTTGCTAGGATCCCTGGGAATGTGAGCATATCCCTTTGTCTGCCAACAAGATGTAGGTATTCTTCAATCAGATGAAAGAAAACCCTTCCGAAAAGTCTGTGTGCAACCTCAGGTGATAGGGGCATTTGTGCTATCCCCACTATACTCTGGTAACTGTAACACTTGCTCGATGATTGCGGCAAGTAGTCCCCTTACAATCGTGCCATTTTTTGGCTCTTGCAAAAAAGTATGTATGTTAGAAGTTCTCCCCACAATTGCTTGATATGAGCGCAGCACATAGAGAAAAACTTCAAATATATATAATCCTTGAAACGTTGTCATTGGATAGCACCATGGGCAAATCCGAACAAGAACTCAGTATGGAACGAATCAGGATACTGCACTCTCTTCCAGTTATCAAAGCCATGATCAGAGTCTGGCATATTCCTCTTCTTATCAAGGCTTAAACATGCCTCAGTCCAAAGTCAATAAGCTACTGTGGCTTTAAGAATATAGATCTTCCATTAACCCTGTAACAGATTTGCACAGAGTGTTCAAATTTGCTTCCCTTAATTTCTTCAGAGACAGTTAAAAGGAGTGTCCCGGACGAAGCCACAGTTCAACAATTTTTATCTTTCTTATGTGTCAGCTCCTCCGTCCTTCTTCCTCGTCATAGATCTCATCTGCACGTGCTGTGGTTCTTCCCCGATGCTTGTACTTGCTTCTCAATGGGGTGCGGAGGGGAGAGAGGTTTCTCCAGCAAAAATGTTGATGTCTCCAATAAAAATCCAAGCACGCCTGCCCTGCACTTTGATAGCAGACGGCGTGACATCTTCCACTATAAATGGGCCAGTTGAAACAGGGTTCGTCCCACCTTTTCCTCGTGTGGTTACGAACTGGGACCTCATCTCCAGCGAACAGTTTGGGAAGACAAAACTCTTTAGATTTGTTTGTTGAAGCATCTGCTTCTGTGTTCTGTACTGCTCGGCACCCTTGTCGCTGCAGCTGTCCTGAAATGACAGAAATACTGGAAGTCATACAGTTCAAATAATCATGCATTTCCATTCCAAACAAATCTACAGTTGACTGAGCATCACTTCTAACTCTGGATGGAGGCATTAAGTGTGTTCTCATTCGCCTCCCAGTCACAATTGTGTGTGGTGTGAGATGGTGGTTGGTTCCTCAAAGCACATAATCCCAGTGGTAGGCAATGCAACCATCCTTTCTTCAGAGCAAGCTTCAACTTGGCTATCCTTTCCTTAAAAAAGCCATTGAGCCTCTCACAGAGCCCATTTCCTTGTGGATCATAAGCAGAGGAAAACTTGTGCTTTATACCAAGCAACAAGCTGATCTGCTCAAATGACTGGTTCATAAAATGTGGGCCATTGTCTGACCGTATTACCTCACATACTCCCCATCTAGGAAATACTTCCCGCACCAAAAAGTTAGCTGCATGGGTGGAATCTGGATGCGTACAGGGACCTGCCTCAATCCACCTTAAAAAGGGACATACCACAACAGTCAAGTATCTATATCCATTAAATACTTGAATCATATTGACGTAGTCAATATGTAAATGCAGAAAGGGGCCAATGGTCTCAGAATAACCCCCCTAACTGTGCGTAGTGTATGCCCAGCCGTGAATTTTTGACAAATTATACAATTTGTCATAAAGAAAGAAACATGCTCTAACAGATTTGGTACAAACCAATCTTCAGCAATCATTGCAGCAAGGTTCTCCCTAGTTGTGTGCGCAGGGTAGTGTAGCTATTTCAGCGCCACCCTCAATAAAGCTACAGGCATCACTGGTTTACCAGTGCTGTCCTGTCGCCACAGTGCTTCAGAGGGGTTTAAAGAACACCCTCTTTGTGTCCACAAATCTTTTTCATCTTGAGGTGCTTCCCCTTGAACCTCCATAAACTGCGTTTTTGACAAATCATTATATTTTTCAGCCACATCCACTAACACAACCATTTTCTCTTGTACATCAAGTGTTTCAAAGGACATTATATTCTCTGCAAATGCAGTGATTTTTGCTTCATCGTCTGCTGCTTGGTTTCTGAGTGAAATAAAGTCTGTCTTTTTAGTATGAGCTGCGCATTTTACGAACTCGATGGCCACTGGGAGTTGTAGTGCCTTAATGAGCCTGTCAAATAGGGCAGCGTGCTGAACTGGTGTGCCATCTGCTTGGAGGTAGCCCCTCCTTTTCCAATGTGCCAACCCTGTGTGCACTGTTGATGTCACATAGGCGGAGTCACTGTACACTGTTACTTCCTGGTCTGCATGATTCTCGAGCGCGACAATCAGCACCACTAATTCTTCAGCTTGTGCTGAATAGTGAGACAGTAGCCGTGCACTTAACAATGTCTGAAACCCCCTATTGGCTGTGTATTTTACCACAGCTGCACCTGTATTTCTCTGTCCATCATTTTGATCGATTCTTAAAGAACCATCAATAAAAACAATTTCTACACCTGGCAAGGTATTTTCTTTTACTCTTGGGATTTCATCATAGAACTCTTCATAGTTCGAACAGTCATGCGTATGCTCATCGTCTGTCAGTGGTTCGGCTACAAACATGGCAGGATTCACTACTCTGCATCGAACTATTTTGATCGCAGGATTTGATATGACTACCTCGTAGCCAGAAGCCCTTTGAGCAGTCAATGTGCCATTAGGGTTCTCTAGAATTGCAAATAGTGCATGCTCTACAAATAATGTCATGGAACATCCCATCACTATGCTCGCAGCTTTCTCTATGGTGAACGCGGCAGCAGCCAGAGACTGTTTACACGGAAAGTGACCTCTCATCACTGGATTTAAAACCCCACTGTAATATGCAAGGGGCTTGTACCCCAATATGGTTCTCTGCGTGATGACTGCCGTCATAACAGTGCCATATGTGTGTGAGAATAAAAATAAATTGCTTTTTTCAGCTCTTCAAATGCTTCCTCCATTTTCTCAGCCCACACAGTTTTTTCTTGTGTTACCTGTGCTTCCTTTAAAGCCTGTAGTAAAGGCCTTATATATGAACTGTAATCAAAGACCCATGCTCTGATGTAATTGCATAATCCCAAAAACCTCTGCAGGTGTTTTATCGTGTGTGGCTTTGCGGTTTTCAAAATAGCCTCAGCCCTCTCAGGAGTAATCTTCTTTCCCTTATGTGAAATCAATTGGCCAATATACAACACTTCTTGTTGAAAATACTGTACATTTTCTTTGTCAACCTTATGTCCATTGTCAGGAAGTATTATCAGCTGGACAGAATCACGTCTGCACTCTTCCTCTGTAGTGCTGCAAACTAAAATGTCATCCACGTATTGCAGAATAACACTTTCCAAATCAATATTGCTTAAGTCCATCTGCAGGACTCTATTGAAAAATCAATGGTGGATCTCAATACCCCTGGGGCAGCTGAGTGCTTTTCAGTCACGTTTGTCTCAACGTAAATGACGTCAGATCCTGTGAGTCAATGTGCAATGGGATTGAGAAAAATGCATCTTTCAAATAAACAGTGAAATATCGTGCTCCAACAGGTATATTACATAGAATTGTGGACAGGTTAGGGACTAGAGGGAACTCGGCTTCTACAATTTGGTCTATCAGCCTTAAATCTTGAATTAGTCTCCAAGAACCCCCTTAGATTTCTTGATAGGATACACAGCAGTATTACACAGTGACTCTGACGTTACTAAGATTCCCTGCTCCATCATGGCAGAATTTTTTTTGAAAATTCCTTCATCTGTCTCTCGAGACATGGGATACTGTTGTGCTTGAGGTAAAATTACTCCTGGTTTCAGTTTAATCTTCACTTCTCCAACTCTCCAACCCCCTTCAACAGGCCTACGAGGGCCATCACAAGGGGGGGGCAGGAGCCTCGCAGCTCCCTCTCCTAAGTAGAAGGTAGCACAGTCTACCCGTGTCCATTATTCACACAGGGGACTGTGCTGTCTCCTCTCTGCCCCTGCAATGATTTTGCTGTTTGTTGCGGAGCATTCTGCTGTTTGTTGCAAAGACGTTTGGCTCCGCAACAAACAGCAAAATAATGGGAGACAGCAGGACTCAGAAATGAGCTCTGCTGCCTCCCGTTATTCAGCTGGCAACGTGGACACGCTGAATGACAAGGGAGGACTCCTCTCCTGTCAGTCAGTGTGTTCATATTGCTTAGTGTGAACATGCTCACTGATAGGAGAGGAGTTCTCTCCTGTCAGGCAGAATCTCTATGTGTCGGATGCGTGGGTGATTTTGAAGGGTGCATGGAGGTAAGGTGTTTTTTATTTTAATTTAAATGTGTATATATGTGTAGTATATCTGTGTATTTAAATTAAATGAGTATGTATATGTGCATGAATGTGTGCTTGTATGTTGGTGTTTATGTTGGTGTCAATGCAGTGTTTGGTTTTATGTATGCGTGCACGCAAGGAGTTATGTGACTGGTGGATGAATGCATGGGTGAAAGTGTTGTATGTGAGTGTGTGCGCCAGCCCCCACCCCTAAATTTAGCAAACCTGCTGGCCACTTAATTAAGGGGTGGGGTCATGGCATCAGAGGTGCACCTAGTCTAAAATTGCGGGCGGCGACGGGGTGGGACTAACACTTCAAATGTCGGAAGGGGCGCTAATTTCAGAGCCTTTGAGGGAGGGGCAAACTTACTTGAGTGGGCACATCTAACATCTTTCCACATTCAAAACAGACTATTCTGATGAAGCTTCAATGTTACAACAGCTAACTCATTTCTGAAACGTTACACTTAAGGACTGCTGTGAGAATGAGATGTCACTACTTCCCTCCTAATCACTCCCCTGGCAGGCAAGTGCTAACCCCACATACAATTTCAGTTCCCGAAAAATATATGTTTATGGATGCAGGTGCTAACAGTGAAATCTTTTATGTTAGTAATTTCAGGGCCTTTGTTAACAGCGAAGGCCAGGCCCTGTTTAATGTCTGTGTCTTGTTCCGTCTGGCCATGGCTCTGTTTGTCAGCCCGGCAGGGGCTGGATGACAGTTTTGAAAGCGGATAGTGAATGGGGCCAATATGAGGCCAATAAACACATTGCTCTGTCAGTCCCCCCACTGAGGGATGGCGTCTGGGCCTTTCAGCTTTTGCAGTTGAAATGGGTCCCCAAGCAGCTGCCCCCATGTTGCCAGTCTAATGACACAGACACCGAGTGATAATCTGCATCTTTTAACCACCTCACTGTATTATTTTGACTTCATTATTGATTTAAGCACTCTACAGGTGCCTGGGCCTATTTTCTGAATCTGTAAGGCCTGGGGTGCCTCAAAAACATCACAAAGAAATGGGCTCCACAAACCCTGACACATCTTCAACCAGCCCTGCTCCCACTTCCTTCCCAATACCCGGAGCTAGCTAGCAATCTGAATGGCTAGTTCACCTTACCACCTTTAGCCAGTAGTTGTACCTTTCACCCTATTTCAGAGGCTATTTACTTTCATAATGCTATGCTAATCTCTGGAGAGGTGGGCCATCTAAAAGCTGAGACCAGAAGTTAAGACTTTGGCTTTATCAAAGTTAGTCTGTTGATAACGCATGGATGGACATTTGTACTCTGCATGTTTGATGCTGCTGCCACTCCATAACGAGAGGTACGGGCTGGCGACACATCGAGGGAGGCCTTCTGCCTCAAAGTGGGAGGGCTTCAGCCCTCCCTAGCTATGGGCTAGCTCTGCCCATGCAGCCAGGTTGAGTCACCAAAACCCAACATTTCGGGAGGGGGCTAGAGCCCGATCCGCTCAATGGTGTTGCACCCTACGTGTCTTTCACTGACATCCCGTTAAAAACAAACATTGGCAAAGCCAATAGTTTTGGCTTGTGCATAAGTATTAGGCATTTGCCAGGCACTGCTACTAGATGCTTAGGTACTGAAACCCATTTGCACCTGCTACCATCAACGGCTAGTTAATACAGGACTATGCATCAAGGTTAAAGCAAACAAACTACTTGGCTAAATTGGCCCACATTGAATTTAGGCCAGTCTAGGCAGTATTAACACTTATGGTGCACAGTCAGCCTGGACATACTTTCTGTGGCATGGCATGTTTACTGTGCTTCCATACAAAACCAATTGCAAACTGCATGGATTTCTACCCAATTTTATAAAGAAACATTTTCTTGGGAGTGAGAACCCCCTCAATAACCCTTGTTTGGTTTGGGCACCCTCACTGTGCTCGGTCGATCCTGCATGATTGGCACACACATTTAAGCCTCTTCAGTTCAGAATTCACCAGCCTCCACTGTACATCATCCATTTGTCACTGTGTATGATGTGTGTTTTAATTCACAGGGGCAGGGTGCTCCTTAATGCTTGTCTCATGCACCAAATGCCGTCATGCCATCCTATATAAGTTTATGCCTATGATACAAAAGTTAGTCTGGCATAAACCTTTCTTCAGTAGAGAAATCTAACTTTGCTGTAGTTGATTTGCAGTTGTAGTAATAAAGCATATTTGGGTTCCTTCACAAAAACTCAAGGGGAGATTTCTCGAGTACCCTGTTTGTGAAGGTGCGACCGCTGGCCTAGTACGTAAAATCAAAAGGGGGCCTCACCAAATGCTTTGCTCCGGGCCTCACCACATCTTGTGACAGCCCTGAGGCCTACGTCATAGGGGCCTGTGGCCCATAATGAAGCTGGCACTGTTGCCATATCATCCTCAAAATACTCGGGACGTTGCTGTGCCATCATTATTTTCTGAGGTACCTCTCGTGTGATTACTCTTACCCAATAAGTAATACTCATCTCAAATACCACTTCATCATCAAATAGATGATCGCCAAACATGTCCTCATCGGTGACGTCAATTAATCTGTACCCTTCTCCAAGGGCAATCACTGCACACCATTATCTGCCTTTGTCATTGTTCCCATCAAGCAAAGCCATTTCACCTCGCATAATGGCTGCTTGCAATTCTAAGGGAAACACTTGCCCTTCTTCTTCGCGCATAGGTATCTTTGGTCTAAACAGAAATTCATCAGTTATTCTCATTGCCTTGCCTGCTAGGACTGGCAGGTATGCCAATAAAACACACACTCCATAATGAATAACTTTTGTCTCTAAAGGTATTGCTCTCATGGCTACTTGTCCTGCAAATGCTCTAATAATTTCATATACGTTTAAATAATTAATTCCTGGAGTTGAGCACACTATGCCTTCATAAGTAAACAAGATCGTCATATTGAGCTTCGTCATCAAATCTTGACCCAATATATTGATAGGGGTCTTCCTGGAATATAGCAATGGCACCTTCATGTCACATTCTCCTATAGAGACTGGTAACTCTTCAGTGAAAGGAACTCAACTTGTAGCTCCTGAAAAGCCTTCAGTATTCATGGTGGTGCCCGACATAACATTTATTCCCTCTCTTATACATGATCGTGTTGCACCTGTGTCTACTAAAAATGAAAAAAATGTGCCCCCTATAGTGACGTCTACCCTTGGTTCCTCATGAGGATTCAGCATCACGGATAGGACTGAACACATCAAGTCCCTCAGTGAGCTGTCCTATTGCGGGTACAGACCTATTCCATTACCTGAAAATGGATTTCCTCCACTAACTGTGACACTCCCTATCCTAGGTGTTGTTAACTGCCCTGTACTTGTACTCTGCTGAATCTGCATGGGCGCATGATGTGACTGCCCTTGTGGTGGAGCCACTGACACCTGCTGTGTCTGCAAGCCTTGCTGCATTCTTGGTGCTTGCTGCTGTTGCATCATTTGATTCTGAGCAAACCCATCATTATACTGCCGTGAATATGCAGGCGGGTTTGAAATCCCCCCTCTTGAAAATTGGTCTTTTTGCACAAACCCTTGACTTCTACACATGCGAGCAAAATGCCCTATCATCCTGCATGTCCAACATAGGGGTGGCCTCCTAATCTGCCCATCCTGTATGTTCTGGCCGTCATTCTGCATGTTTTGAAACCCACCTTGGTTGTTCTGAAACCCCCATGCTTATTCTGACAATTTCCTTGATTATTCTGAAAACCTCTTCCTCAGAATCCACCCCTTACATGCGGAGTAAATCCATTATTACTTTAATCAAACTGCCTTTGGTTATTCACCTGTGGCATACTTGCATTCTGCTGTGGATTCGGTCCATCCACACTTGTCAACATCGCCCCTTCAATAGCATATTTAGACAGCTTTTTCTGCACTAATTTTGCCTCTTCGCCTTTCCGGGCATCATCTTTTTGCGATGCTTTTCCTGCAAGAGCCTGCAATAGTGCGCAATGGTTAACTGAATCTCTGACCACGGCTTGGCTTCAATACCCGCTAATTTCTTAAGCTGCTTATGTACAGGTTCTGGAAGCCCTTGACATAATATATGATAAAATACTGGTATAGATTTTGCCCAAGACTTGCGCATTTCCAAATCCCAAGATTCCTGAAAATGTTGAATATAAATCAACAGATCATCTCTGTCCTTCATCTTTTTCGTCATTATAGCTCCCATATCGGATGTGTCTGGATACAGTACCCTGACTGCCTTCCAAACCGCCGACCTACAGTTATTGAATGGTGCTCCATCATGAGCAGTATTGACTATAGTCACACCAGGGTACTCTGCCCTCGTCCATACGTCATCACCTCTCTCACCAAGTATGGCGATGAAGAGACCCATAATGTGCCATATGGCTAACGTATTTCTTCCCGTCATTTTCTCTAATTCGTGTATCCATTTGCCAGCGCCCGAAGTTAAACTCTGGAGCTTACACCTTAAGTTATCCTTATACATCTGGGGCCACAGTATATACTGTGGTCTGGCCCCTCCTTTTTCCAATAAGGGAAACTGCAAAGCCCCAAACTCATTCTCATCTCTCATTTGTCTGTTCAATGCAGGAACAATATTACCACATCACCTTCTACCAGGTAACGATCTTAATCTGCTCACATAAGGCAGCGATTCTCCCCTTTGACTGTGGAATTGCCCCTTGGGTCGATCTGACTGTGTCAGTGGTTCTGGCCATCTGACTTCTTTCTCCTTTGAAAAACATCCCTCAGGGCCACATATGTCTCTTCTTTCTTCCCCATGGAAGATATCTCTGTCTTTGTCCGACATTTCCTGTGCCTAACTTGTGCAACTTCTCTCATCATCATTTCTGCTCAGAGTCAGTCTATCTAGGGACAGCTCCTTTGGCCTCATACTACATAAGGCCCCCTCTGTGTCATACAGCTGAGTACTTTCGAGTCAATCGTTTTTTCCCTTCCCCTTTAACTCTTTCTGGGCTTTCGTTTCATGATATACTTTATCGATCGCTTCCCCAATGCTCCTTGAGTCAAACTCGTCTCCTAGATTTACTCTAGACGGGCCTGGTAATGACTCGAATTCTGGAAAAAATTCCTCTATGTCATGCCATGCTATTTCTGGCTCAGGATCTCCTATCTCGTTCTCCATGCGATCGAGATTGCATGCTCTCTGCCGTCTTTTACGTTCCATATCATCATCAAATTCTCTTTGTTTCCTTGCTTCCTCTCTTACCCTGTCTTCCTCTTTTTTCTTCATATTGCTTCTCTCATTTGGCCTGTGTATCTCCTCATCTTTTTGCCTTTGTATTCTTTTATCCCTTATTTTCTGTTCCTCTGCTCCTATTCTTTTTTGTTCTATCCTTTCCTGCTCATCAATCGCTCTCTGTCTATTATCACGTTCTCTTTGCTCTTCTGCTCTCTCTTGTTTTCTCGACTGTTTTTCTTGGTACAGCTGCTCTCGTCTCTGCCTATCCTTTCTTTTCGCTCCTTCATCCTTCAATTGTTCCTCTCTTTCCTTATCTTTTTTGTCTTGTTTGTCTTGATCTTCCCGTTGTCTTACATCCTCAATGCTATTACCAGCGAGTTTTAATAAAATCTAACTGCCCATCCATTCGTTCTGTAAAAGCGCTATCTCATCAGCCTTGTCTCTTTCTCCTTTCCATCGTTTTATCTCTCTTCCTATATCTAGAGATGTGCTTGCTAATCACTCCTTTCCTTAACGCGTCTCTCTTTGTCCTTTGGGACCTTAGAGATTACATCTTTCTCAGTATTTTTCTATGTGCTTTTGTCACTGCTTTGCACAGGTGACTCATATGACGGGTTACTATATCCTGTTGCTGCTTTAAGCTCCCTCAATGGATATAACCCATCATCTTTCTTGCTCTCGTCTCCTGTTTCAGCTGGGGTGGTAGGAGCAGAAGGCGCCTCACCCCCTTCTCTGCATATATTAAGTATCCAATCTATAGGAGGCTCTTCATCCTTCCCTTGCTGATACATCTTCCAAAGTTCTAAACTAGCTAATCGCTTCTCTAGCTTCTTTCCTGTGTATGCTGCATCCAGATATATTGTCATATGCTGCAGAACTGCCTTTGATAGCGATCCTCCTTGTGGCCACGGCATAAAAATTTTATCAGCGGTTCCCGTAACCCATTCCGCACTATAATGTTTAAGCTTAGGTATATGCTTCGGTAACTGCTTACAGAGATGTACAAGTGGAGTAATATCCTCCATTCTTGATTCGTCTATTCTTAACTTAATATAACACTTGTTTATTTTCAATCACAAATTAAAAAGGTACGTTTCATAAAAATAATATAATGTGAGCGAGCACCAATCGTCGCAAACTCCAATCCCACTAACCCCAATTCTGTACTTTAATCTTACTAAAAATAACCATCAGGTTCAGTTCTAATCAAACAAATAATATTTTCCACTTATGACGTCACCATGCACAAAATCCACATAAAACAAACAAACTCAACCGGTTACACAAATCTCCTATACTCTTCTTCTTGATACTCGTTTGCCCTCTAAAATTACTCCGACTGGAGTGTAAGTTACCCCTTTGGAACCATCTTAAATCGAGAACGTTTCCTCGTATTCTGCTATCGGACTATGGGTTCAAACTTCTTCTGTTACGTCATAAAAAACGCAGGCCAGTGCGTAGCCTCTTATCGTGGCCTCTCCCATGATTTATATTATTGCTCGGCCACACTCGAGTCAATATCTCATTCCCCACATATATTATACACTTATTCTCACGTCATATTTTATCCCACCTCCCTCCGTTACTCTTTGTTTTCTTCACTCATCACCCATGCTTTTGTCAGCTCACTCAGTTTTTTACTCACAGTTATCATCTTTTCCTCTTCTGACTCTCGGGATCGTCCGCCTTTTTTTATCACTGCTTCAACGTTCCGATCAATCTGATTCGCATAGATGTGGGAGGGGATTCTATGGAAACTAAGGGACCCGTCACACCTGGTCTTGCAAGACACTTTTTACGTTTTATACTAACCACTATCTACGGGGAGCTTTGCGTTCTTTCAGCAGAATGGCAAAGGTTGTTCGATATTACCGAAAATCTAAAGTTTACTCAGATCGATGGCTCTTAAACCATCCTCTCTCTGCTAACAAGTGAACTGGATAGTCCAGCTCCTTTGATGAGCAGTAATTACCCTTGAGATGGATGGGGATGCAGAAGTTGCTCATACATCAAATAATAGAGCCGACTCAGGAAGACTGTTTTATTATCAATTATCTGAAACAGGGAGCATAACGAACATCAACGCAAACGCTCAATCTTCAAACTCAAAGCATTTAAGAAAAAACTGTACTTTTATAAGCAAAATGTATCATCAATGACATTGACCTACGTCACTGACAACGGTGTGAAGTCATAATGTCGACAGTCAAAATGTCGACAGTCAAAATGTCGACAAATAAATGTCGAAAAACAATAATGTCGACAAACAAAAATGTCGACATTTTTCGATATTTTTTTGAAATTTAATTTATTGTATGAATAAATAAATAAATATATATATATAAGATGTGTTGAGTATGAGGGGTGGTTGGGGGGGTGTGGGGGGGTGGCAGGGGGGTGTTGGGTGAGGGGGGGTTGGGGGGGGACCCCCCCATAGTAAATGATACTATTTTTATTTATTTAATTATTGACTAAATAAATAAATAAATATATAATTGTTATGTGTTGAGTATGAGGGGTGAAAGGGTGGTTGGGGGGTGTGGGGGGGTGGCAGGGGGGTGTTGGGTGAGGGGGGGTTGGGGGGGACCCCCCCATAGTAAATGATCCTTTTTTAGGTTATTTATTTATTGAATAAATACATAAATAAATATATATATAATTGGTATGTGTTGAGTATGAGGGGTGAAAGGGTGGTTGGGGGGGTGTGGGAGGGGTGGCAGGGGGGTGTTGGGTGAGGTGTTGATAGTTTTAAGGGTTTATAGTCATAATGTCAAAAAAAAATGTCGACATTTTTTTTTCGAAAAAATGACTTTTTACATTATAAGTATAGGATGTCGACATTATTATTTTCGACATTTTTTTTTCGACATTTTTGTCTGTCGACATTTTTTTTTCGACATTATGACTATAAACCACTGACAACATCATCCTAAGTGGCAAACTACAAAAACGTATGCGCATGGACTATTGGTTCTAAGTGAACATCTAAGTATATGATCATACTAGTCTAAAAACGTGTAACTATGTGATTGGTTACTTAACATCAGGTGGGCAACTAAGCTCTCCTCTAAAAAAAATGACCACTATGAACGTCACTAAATACACAACATCAGATTGGTTTACACACTATAGGACCCCTGAATATGCAGGTCCTCTACAATTGGTTGGCACTCTATCCATCTGCAGTACTTTTCCACCTACAGGCCGGCAGGCTTGCCGTCCAGATGCTGGTGAGTTTGCCTTAACTTTAGCTTCCCACCAATTAGCATATCAATCCATCATCACCTCAGTAGTCTACTGTCAATTAGGCCTTTGAACTTTGTCCTTGAGAGTGTTCTTAGCTCTGAGGCAATTAGGGAGAGAGAAGCACAGTCTACCTTCATGCGTAGGTGTGACCATCTCATTCATCCAACTTCATGTGTGACTAGAGACCATAAAATCCAGCCTTTTAGTGTATTCAATATTTTATTCCAATTGACCTCTGATGTCTTCCTTGTTATGTTCATTCCTTTTGAACAGAAGGTTTGTTCTTTCACATGATTCTGTATCCAAAGTTAGTTTACTCCAGTTTGATAAGAACTTGGCTCCTTGGGGCTCATCCAACCTCACCTTTCTGAGCTCTGCTTCTGTAATTCAATGTCTGCTTTTTTAACTGCGACATACTGAACAGAGGCCTTTTGCTAATGTACAACCTGCTTTAATATGTTTAGTGGAAACATCCATAATTCTCTCATTTATATGTATACGTTGGCGCTTGCCGCAATCTATTTTACTATAAGCTTAGAGCTAGCTTCACGATTACTTTGCTACTTGCATTTCTTCTTCATCTGTACACGTGTAAAATGATTTAATATCCTCATCTGTTTCTGTGGCATATGTTTCTTCACCTTGAGCCCAAGATGTCACTTAACCTTATTGCTTTCTTGATGCCTTATAAAATATCTGCGTTCTCTGGTCACTGCATCTTTTTATGTACTTCATCTTCAGCTCCATGTAACATATACTTGGCAATGGCTAGTTATACTACCATTCATCCTTGCCGCTTATTGATTCTGCTTCTTCAGGGATTTCATTCAGATGGCGATCATATTTCTTTGTATGCAGATAAGGTTTTCTCAATGGGTACCTTGGCTACCAGATTCTCTTAGGTACTGGCCCGTTCACTGGTACTGGACTGAGTCAATATTCTGCTCTTTGTCGATTCAGCTGTTCCGTATACGTCACATATTCCGTTTTCCAGCATACAGGTAAAAGGGGCGGGTCAATTGAGGTGGGGGCACTTGGCTCCTTCTCTACAGACTTGTATTCAATCTTACTTTCAGTTACCTTGAGGACCACTTTGTTTGTGATTACCTACAATCTGGATCCACAAGTAAACACTCCTTTGAAACTGCACGCAGCCATGTCTCCAACGTTTTAACCACAACCTACCACTGCCACCCCCTCTATTTAATACTACTTATCTCGCTGTAGCCTTTTACACTGTAGGTTGTCCTTCTCTCCTCCATAATGGCGCCAAACTCAGATGGGTTGCCTCGAACCACTCTGACTGCTCATTCTCCATTTCTTGGAACTCAACTACCTCATTCTGATCCCATGTCCTATGGGTGTTTCCCCAGGATCTGTCCTTGACCCACTGCTCTGTATGCCGTGCACCATCTCCATGGGTAAGGTCAACTCCTCCTTTTGTTTTCACTGCCACCTATTTGCCTATTTGCTGAAGACACCCCCATCGTCTTCTCATTTCCATCCTTCACTCCTGGCATCCCTCAAATCATCACCAGCTGCCCCACAGCCATCAGCCACTAGGTGCCACTATGCTAGCTGATGCTGATGCTGAACTCTTCCAAAAGTGAAATGATATTCCTCACAGCCTCCAGTTCTAATGCCACTCTTCCAATTCCCTTCTCCTTCCCACCACACACCCTCAAACCATCACACAAGGCTCGCAACCTTGGGGTCCTCTTTGACAGCAACCTTAGACTCTAACAGTCAATTGCAGCTATCTCCACGGCTGCGAGAATTAACCTCCTCAACGTTAGAAAGGCTTGAACCACCTCACACAGCACTTTTTCGAGCCTGCTTCTTGTCTTCCATCTATACACTCTCCCCTTAACAAAGACCTGAAATTTGCTACCTGCGCCTTGTACAGCCTAGCCCAATCCTCCCCTACCTCTGGACTCTGCCACCATGAAAAATTGCTGTCCCTTTAAATGTCTTCTTGTCTTCAAATCCATCTATGGTCTTGCCCCGTGCCGACCTTGCTGACTGAATCTCCCTGTATTGTTCCTCTCATGCTCCACAGTCCTCCTACCTCGTTAAGCTCTCAGCCCCCATCCAATGAGCCTCTTCCTGCCTCTCCTTAATTGCCCCACTTCACTAGAATGCACTCCCCCAAGATACCTGAATTATCCCATCTCTTGGACTCTTCAGGACCTGGGTCAAGCTCCACGTTCTGTCCTGCGAAGGGACTCCTCCACTATCCCCTACTGACGTCAGTCCACCAGGCCACAATACCCTATTGCTATGTTCAGCTGTAAATATGTGTATATGAATGATATTATATTTTGTGGCACTAGGTCTGCATTATGTGTACTACTTATGTCTGTTTCGTTGCCCTCGACCCAGGTTTTTGTATCCCATTACTTGCCCTCCTCAGAAATTGACTACTCATTTTCAGGCACCCTAAGTTTCTTGAAAAGGCACCATATTTCGGGACTGCATCTGTCTCCATGTAATATTTTCCATGTATCTCAATCATGGTCGAAATGACACCCCAACCTTCAATAAATACAAAACACCATATACAAATATCAACTAAGATCCTTCTAGATATGACGTCCCGAATTATGGCCCCATGGTCAGATTATCAAATGTTAGCAAGCGGTACCGTCCACCTAAGCCCATACATAAAGCCTGCTCATAGCCTACCATTATCTCCTTCAGACCTTTGTGGAAAATAACAGAACCAGACTTCCAACTAGTGTTGAAGTGGGTGGGCGCGGTTGGGAGTGGTGTTCCTCTACTTATTGATTTAAAATTAAGTTTGACTGTTCCTACACTTTTATTTTAAAAAGAAACCATTGCAGAATGGTTAAGTTTTAAAATAAAAGTGAAACAAGCAGCTGAAACTTGCACTTCAGTGCACTGCACTGAACGTTCCCTTAAACAGCAGGGTGCATGAGATTCTGGGTTTCTATTGTGCGTGGCAGGGGGCATGGCTATGGGGTTTGTGAGGAGCGGGGGCAGGCCAGCAGGGAACATAGTTCCACTACTTCTTTTCATACACTTCGACCACTGTTTCCAACAAGCCTTTATCTTCCCCGCCATTCCCGTTTGTGGTGAAGGGTGAAATATCCTACTGGATGAACTTATTCAAGATATCAGACTGTCACTAGACATCATAGCACCCGCCATCCAGAAAAAATCCAAAAGCCCACAGAAAAGAGCAAACATTGGTTTGATGATGATGAGCTGAGCATATAAAGAAAAGCCATACAAAACCTAGAAACAGATACAGGCAGACCCTGTCCCCCACAAATAATCTTGCCTGGAGTAGCTAGGCCAAAGAAAAAAAACGACTTTCATCACTAAAGCCTCAACGATATGATATGATAGGTTATTTATAACGGGCTTAGTACACAGAGGTTTCTAAGCGCAGACCCGGGGAACGAACCTGTGTTGCTCCGTGTCGTCTTGCTTCCAAGGTGAGCACGTTGCCCCTGAGCTATCCTCCCAAGACAATTTCACTAACACCTACTCTGAAGTATATAAAATCCTTAAAGAATTGGGTGCAAATCCTGAAATCTCCACTGACATCACACATACACACAGGAACTTTTTGACGAACTGGTCAAAGCATTCAATAGACAAATCCAGACATTTCAGGTGAACATCACGATTGAAAATCCACTGCCTCGCCACCACCTGCACCCCTGCTGGGAACATTCCCATATTCTTTGATTCCCACCGCTCCCTAAAACATCTGCTCACTTTTTACCGGCTTGAAGACATTGGGGGAACATCTCCTCCCTTTCACTGCATCCTGTATCCTCTCTTGCCCTGGCCATTCAACACATACATCAGAGCCCTGCATTTATTCTCAATAATTTGCCTTGGAGTTGCCAGCTCTATGCTGATGGTGCTCAAGTAGTCTTCAACCTCAACAAGTAACACCACCCCTCAGTGTAAGATCCAAAGCTGCCGCCAGGTGTCCAACAAGTGACAGCGCATAAATAACATCTTCCTCAACCACAGGAAGGCAGACATCCTCGTGTGTGGGTGCCTCCCATACTCCCCTTCTTAAGCCCAGATACCCTGAGCCCCACTCTTGTAATTCATTAAATATCCAGGCTTCATCTTCAAAGTCAACTTTGCCCCTTGTTAGGGAGAATTCTCATAAATGGCTAATTTCTCTTACCTAATGAGTCCCTCAGCAGCTTTGCTGGATTTCTAGGATTTTTTTTCACCTGGTAAGAGTGTGAGCCTTTTTCCCACTCTTACATGTGTTTTGCTGTGTGTGTTTTTACCATTTGTGTGATCTTGGGCTCTGAAGCCTCACCTACTCCATTAGCACAATTTTTGTGTGTTACACAGCACCTTCAGTGCAGTAACACAGGGTTGTCTTTTAGACTTTCCTCTGACTCCATTTTTCTGGGACCGAATACTGTCTCCCAGAAACATGTAAAGTTGCCATTAAGTTTATGTAGTCTCTTTAAACTACAGACCCAGTACACCCCATCTTACATAGAGTATTGGAAAGGGTTAAATCCTATCCCTTTTTGTCTCTGTGTTGTGGGGCAGTTTTTCGCTCCCTTTACATTAAGACTTGGCTGGTGGCAGTGGTAACTACCCTAACTTTTCTACCACGGTTATCTTATATAACCATGGTATTGTTTTAGGCTATTATATTAGCCTCAAACCTAAACCCGCTTGACCAAATACATTTTATTTTGGCTCCGGCTGGGTTTAGTTGCCATTTCTTTTTGTTAAAGTCTTTCTCGTGTTCTTCTCTGTGCGACAAACCGGGGATGATTCCTTTGTTCGCTGTCTTTTCGTGGCCTTCTGCACAGAAGCCCTCCTTAAGGCACCTGAAAGTCTGGGTAGGCAGGATGTGAGGGAGGGGTCTTCGGACCCCTGCCATGGGTTGCATTGGTAACCCAAGTCGCACTCTTCTCTGATTGTCTTAGGGGACTGCTGTGTGATTGATAGCTAGGCAATATGAATGGGGGAAAACTGCATAAAAAGCAGGTCTCTGGGACTGGAAAGGCAGAGTCAGCACTTGAACGCAAGAACCAACGCGGAGCTGACAGAAGAGGACCCCTTCAATGACTGCTGCAGGTCCGAATCGTCAGAATCCGCCGACAGAGAAGGTCCTCCAGGAAACTTCTTCCCTTGAGCTGGTGGAACCAACCAGTTCATCCAAACTGCAAGCCAGGACCCCTCCTTTGGTTGAATTCACTGTACAGAGCTACAGTGGGCCAGATAGCCAGGAAGGTCGGACCCCGCTTGGGTTTTAAGGAGCGCACCTTTTATTCGTTGCTTTGCTCTGCTGCTGGTTTCTTCCCTGGGTAGTGCAGGACCCTCCAGTCTTCCTATTTCGTGTCAGTCCGACAGTCCCTTCAGGAACCATGACCCTGCAGGAACTGCCAGGAACGTCCGCCTCAGCTACAGCTTCCACTCAGTTTTAAGGTACTGTGCAAACCCGGTTGCTCGTTTCGTTCAGCCGCGGGGGAAGTGTGTGAATTTTTTCTCCAATCCGAGGGCTTGTCCTTCTCTTCTTTTTAATCTAACTTTCCTACCACCCAACCCCGTCCAAAATCTGTGGCACAAACTTTACCGCAAACTACCCTGAAGCGTGTGATCTTGAGCAAGAGACTTTTGTCCTGTTCACTTTGGCCCTAAGCCTTTTCTACCTGATTCCATCACTTTAGTTCCTCTTGTTCTATTGCCCTGAGTCCTTACCTGTTGGTGTGGTTCAATTTCTATTTAACTTTGTCTTTCTCTCCCTTTTAAATTGCTGGAGTGCCATTTTGCTACCACTTCATTTTGTGAGCTTAACTTGTCTGGGATTTAAGGGAAGTAGTGTGGTGTATTGAGAGTGTGATTTTTAAACTGCTTATAATGGTGTAATGTTATACAACTGAAAAGTGAAATAAATGTATATTCTTTTACTTGCAAACCTTGAGTCAGTGTTTGTCTGAATCATATTAATTGCTGTCCCTTGTGTAACTATTTGATACTGCTCACTTACTCTTGAGATAAGTCTGGCTGTTCCGCTACTGCTACCACTTTAACTGTGTAGTACAGGCTTGTATCAAAGGTGAATTTGTACTGTCACTTGTAATCTTAATTGTGTGTGGTTTTCCCAAAGGGTACTGCATATAATTCTGCCTAACACTGGTGTACAGCGATGAGGACCCAAACCAGATGGAGGCAGAACAAACCCCCATTCATCAAGACATTTGGAAAATGTTATGTTTGTGGGTCCACTGACCATGTGAAAGGAGATCCCAGATGTAAGGGTAAACCTTCAGGGGTCCACACTGTCTCCTTAGCCTTCTCCCCAGAGGAAGAAGTACCCATGGCAAGTGGAAACTTTCACCTACTGGCTGATGAACCCATGAGAGTCTCAGCTAGTGTTTCTTCAGTGTCCCTGGGCTTGTGGGAACAACAGAACTTAAATGTATATAATTCCATCCCAGATAATATTTAAGAGTATTATAAAGATAGTGTTCTTGTGAATGGTCAGGAAACCCCTGCCACCAGAGACACTGGCGCCATAACAACTGTGGTGGAGGAATCATTTTTCAAGGTGGAGGATGTTGCTAAGGCACCCAAACACCTCACCAAGTTAGCTGGAGGCACTGTGCAAATGCTTCCCCAGTTACCAGCTCTCGTTCAGTGTAATGATATGATGGTCAAAATACCTGTTAGTGTGCACAGTGAAGTGTCTGGGAGAGTCCTGTTGGGTAATGACCTGAAAACTCTTGGAGTTGTGTCAAACACCCCCAGGCCTCCCAGTAAAAGGAAACAGGAGCTCACTAGGTCTGCAAGGTAGAGAACCTTGAGAGGCTCTCCAGAGGAAATGATAGAGGAAACTATCACTCCCACCCCACAGGAGTTGCACACTGCCATTTCTAAGAAAACAGAGGCAAAGGGGAAACCCAAGACCTCCAGGAAAAAGTCAGACAGCACCCCTGTGCTACCAACAAGGATATCCCCAAGGTTGTTCAAAGTCACACCTGTGACTACTCCACCTGCTGAGGCAGAGTGTGAGGTTCAACCTTGTGTGGTTGAGCCAGTATCTGAAGAATCAGAACTGTAAGAAGACACTGTCTTAGTTGGAGCTCTTGACCCTGTTGAACATCCTGAGCTACAGTCTTTACTGGCAGAAGATGGACCGAACAGGGTAGACTTTAGCAAAGGACAGAGAGAGTGTCCTACTCTTGAAGGTCTTCGACAACAGGCTGCTAACCAACTTGATTGGCAAGAAGTTGGAAAGCACAGGTTAAGCTGGGAAGATGCCCTCTTCTACAGTGAACCAACTGAGTCTATCCCTGGGGACTGCAGACAGCTTGTAGTGCCCCTTGCTAACATACTCCAGTTCCTACAGTTGGCCCATGAGATACCTTTGGCTGGTCACTTGAGTTTTAAGAAGACCAAGGAAAGGCTCTCTCTCAACTTCTACTGGCCTAAAATAGGTGCAGACGTTGACACATTCTGTACTAGCTGTCACACTTGCCAAACCTCTGGCAATAGTGTTGCCAAGAATGTGGCACCCCTGGTCCCTCTCCCAGTAGTGGGAGTTCCTTTAGAGAGGGTGGGCATTGACATTGTCGGTCCCCTTGACCCTCCCACATCTTCAGGGAACAGGTTTATCCTGGTTGTAGTAGACCATGCTGCAAGATACCCAGAAGCCATACCTATGAGAACTGTTATGGCTCAGGCTGTGGCTAAGGCTCTACTTGGTATTTTTACCAGAGTAGGGTTTCCTAAGGAAGTGATATCCAACACGGGATCCAACTTTATGTCCCACTACATGCAAGCCATGTGGAAAAACTGTGGTGTCAGTTACACGTTCTCTGCAGCCTACCATCCACAGACAAATGGACTGGTAGAGAGTTTTAATCGTACTATGAAGAGCATGATAGGTGCTTTAGAGGAACCCCTCAAGAAAAAGTGGGACCTTCTACTGCCATGCCTTCTCTTTGCATATAGGTGTCACAAATCTCTCCCCTTGTCATAAAGTACCAAAGTATTGACTGAAAAGGATACGGTACTCAAAAGGATACAGATGGTAGGGTCTTCCGGATCCCTGTTCACACGATTTGATAGTTGTGAAGTCAAGTTTAGACCTTCCAAATGATACAACTCTTTGACTGATAAAACAGGCAGAGGGATGGATCACTGGAAAGGGCGTGGGTAAGGTATAGGAAGTCAGCCTAGAACAAAATAAAGTATCATAAGAAACTGCCCCAATTTGACTCTCTATGATAGAACAGTATTTGACATTAATGCACACACTGACCTTATGTCTAGGGCAGAAGAATCCAGCAGAAGTCTCTTGAGTCAAATCCAGAAGTAGAACAAACGACAAGGAAGGGAAGATTAGTAAGGGAGACTTATCCCGAACGGAACGAGGCTCACGCTAGATACCGGGTTGATGCACCACAGGATAACGTCCAAAGTACTGTTCACTGTCACCTTCCAACAGTCCTTGAAAAGCTTCTTTCCCACGTAGAGAAAAGTATAGAAATGAATAAATCCCCCTGTTAATATCACAGGTGCAGGAGTTGGAAATAGCGCCCTTTTATGGTATAAACAAAGTACACGCGGTTCTGAACAGCCGCGAAGAAAATAGTGTGCGCGTGTGGAATTACACACGAATAGGATTCACGCAGTCTTGGAACCGCGCTTGAAGACAACGTGCGCGTGTGGATTTACACGCGAACAGGATTCACGCAGTCCAGGCCAGCCGCGCTTGAAGACAACTTGTGCGTGTGGAATTACACGCGAACAGGATTCACGCAGTCCAGGGCAGCCGCGCTTGAAGATAGCGTGCGCTTGTGGATTTGCACGTGAACAGGATTCATGCAGCCCAGGCCAGCAGCACTTGAAGACAACGTGTGCTTGTGGTTTTACACGCGAACAGGATTCACGCAGTCCAGGCCAGCCGCGCTTGAAGATAGCGTGCGCTTGTGGATTTGCACGTGAACAGGATTCAAGCAGCCCAGGCCAGCTGCATTTGAAGACAACGTGTGTGTGTGGATTTACACGCGAACAGGATTCACGCAGTCCAGGCCAGCCGCGCTTGAAGATAGCGTGCGCTTGTGGATTTGTACGCGAACAGGATTCACGCAGCCCAAGCCAGCCGCGCTTGAAGACAACATGCGTGTGTGGATTTACACGCGAACAGGATTCACGCAGTCCAGGCCAGCCCGCTTGAAGATAGCGTGCGCTTGTGGATTTGCACGCGAACAGGATTCACGCAGTCCAGGCCAGCCGCGCTTGAAGATAGCATGCGCTTGTGGATTCGCACGCGAACAGGATTCATGCAGCCCAGGACAGCCGCGTTTGAAGACAACGTGCGCGTTTGGAAGTACCCGCGAACAAACAGCTCCAGGAATCAGCGTGTGGCGGAAAACACGCTATAGAAGGCCCAAGAAGCAGCTCAGGAAAACTGCAAGGACGCAGATCGGGGGTTCAGCTACACAACGCCAAATGATTCGATCAGAAGCAGCGAGTGAAGTTTCCACGCTGCTTATATACGTAATGCCGTAGTTCACGTGATGAAGCAGAATACACGTGAAGTTAGCGACGTGAAAAGTGCAGACGTCGTTTTCACGGCAACGTATCGAACAACCGCCATTTGGAATAGAACGGTCTAGCTGTTCTATGAGCGTAAGGGGTGTAACCACGTCCAGCATGCATGACAGTGCCATCCCCCAAAGGGGCAACCTCTCCCCTTTTCGAATGAAAACGCTTCAATAAAGCAGGAGCATGTATATTGGAAAGAGGTTCCCAGGACCTATCTTCGGGACCATAGCCCTTCCAATCCACCAGATAATATGGCCTACCAGAACGTAGCCTCATATCCAGTATGTCCTGTACCTCGTATTCATCTGAACCCCTCACAGAAATAGCAACAGGCCGTACAGGCAATCTGGTAGCTTCAGAACACGGCTTAATGAGTGACACGTGGAATACGGGATGCACTCGCCATCGTTGTGGTAAAGCCAGACGGACAGCAGCCGGATTAATTACTTGGAGTACTGCATACAGACCAATGTATTTAGGCAACAATTTCTTTTTGCCTGGTATCCTCAAGTTCTTAGTGGACAACCATACTTTCATACCAGCTTTGTAGACAGGTGCAGGTACTCTATGAGCATCGGCATAGAACTTGTCGCGTCTTTTAGCTTGCTCCAATTGCTGCTTCACTTTCCTCTGTAGATTCATCAGATCACGAAAAGTATGGCCTGCGGCAGGAGTATCCAAAGACAAGCTGGAATCCAAAGGTATTGATCGGGGGTGTTGTCCATAAAGAGCATAGAAAGGTGAAGTGCCTATGGCACTATGATAGGAGTTGTTGTAGGCGAATTCTGCTGCCGGCAGGACCTTGAGCCAATCTGATTGAAACTGCAGACACAAACACCGCAGATATTGTTCCATAGTGCTATTGACTCTTTCGGTCTGTCCATCAGTTTGAGGGTGATAAGCACTGGACATTCTGTCATCAATCAGTAATGCTGAAGTTAGTGCTCTCCAAAAGCGTGACGCAAACTGTGAGCCCTGTCCGTAATGATTACTGACGGTAGACCAAAGAAACGGAATATATGTCGAATGAATAGGTCAGCCAGAACAGCAGCTGTTGGTAAACCAATGCAGGGAATATAAAGAGCCAATTTAGTGAAGTAATCCACTACAACCCATATGGTATCGTATTCCTGGTTTTGTGGGAGTTCTACCACAAAGTCCATAGATATCATGTCCCATGGTTTGTTAGGGACAGGTAGGGACTGGAGTAAGCCCACTGGTTTACCAGGAGTGTTTTTGCATTGGATAAATACAGAACAAGTTGATACATGATTTATGACATCTTTTGTCATGGATGGCCACCAGCACCATCTTTTAAGCAGCTCTAGTGTTTTCTTCCGTCCAAGATGGGCTGCGATCAAGGAATCATGATTCCACTTGAGGGCCTTATTCCTCGTCGAAGACATTGGTAAGTAGAGCACTCCTTCTGTGAAAGGTAAACCGTTATGTACGTCCAGATTCATATCCTGGATAACTTGTGGATGATTTTTCACCCACTCTTGTACTTCGGTTTTTAAGGATGGTTGAACAGAACATCTACATATTACATGATCTGCCAACAACTGATTTTGCACCTGTGCTTCTTCCTTCGCCTCCTCACCAATACGAGACAACGCGTCCGACTTAACGTGTTCTCTGGCAGGACGGTATGTGACCTGGAAATCGTATTGGGCAAAAAAGACATGCCATCTGGCCTGTCGAGCCGTAAGGCATTTCATAGATTTGAATGCTTGAAGATTTCTATGGTCAGAGTACACCAACACCTGATGTTTGGCCCCAAGAAGATGATGTCGCCATTCTGGGAAAGCATCCTTGATAGCCAGCAATTCCCGCTCAGTGACGGTGTAATTTCGTTCATATGGGGTAAGTTTGCGAGAGAAGAAAGCCACTGGGTGCTCCTCCTTGGTTTCTGTGCAAACTTGTGAGAGTACCGCTCCAGTAGCGACACTGGATGCATCCGCTTCAACGATAAACTGGTGATCTGGATCTGGATGTTGAAGCACGGGTGTAGTGGTAAATGCTTCCTTTAACATTTCGAATGATGCTTGGGCATTCTGGTTCCAACAGAAAGGAACTTTGGAACTAGTTAAAGCCGTCAAAGGAGCTACTGTTTTGGAGAAGGAACGAATAAACCTGCGATAAAAATTTGAAAAGCCTAGGAAAGACTGTAATGACTTGACATTGTGCGGAATAGGCCAATTCAATATGGCCTTCACTTTGGAACGACTCATTCGAGCACCTAGATTGGTAATTTCGTGACCCAGGAATTCCACTTCCTGTGAATGAAAGACGCATTTCTCGGCTTTCACAAAAAGAAGGTTCTCCCTGAGTCTTTGTAAGACTGTAGAAACGTGTTTGACGTGTTCCGAAAAAGATGATGAATAGATCAGAATATCATCCAAATAAATCACCACGAACTGGTCCATTATATCCCTGAATATATCGTTCATGAAGAACTGAAAAATAGCGGGAGCGTTGCACAGACCAAAAGGCATCACCAAATATTCGTAAAGACCATACCGTGTCTTGAAAGCGGTCTTCCATTCATTGCCCTCACGAATGCGAACTAAATTGTATGCTCCTCGCAAGTCCAATTCAGTGAAGTACCTGGAAGTACCTAATTGATCCAATAGCACGTTTATCAGCGGTAAAGGATATTGATTTTTTATGGTGATGTCGTTAAGTGCCCTGTAATCAATGCAAGGCCTTAGATCTCCCTCTTTCTTCGCAACAAAGAATAGAGGAGACGCAGCGGGTGATTGCGATGGCCGTATAACTCCCATCGCTAAAGCTTTGTCGATGTATTCTTTCAACATAACGTCTTCTTTTGGAGTCAATGAATATAAACGACCTGTAGGAATTTTAGCTCCAGGAATCAATTCAATCGGACAGTCATACTGTCGATGTGGAGGCAATTGTTCTGCCTGGCCTTTATCAAAAACATCAGCGTACTCAGCGTATTCGCATGGTATGGTAGTATTGCTTTGATGTACCACACTAATAGTTGAAACTCCCCCCATAGAGGCCAATATATGTTGATTGTTTGACACCTCCTGACTGGTAAAGCAATGTTCATTGCAATAATTTGAAGGATACTGGAGAAATCCCGAAACCCAGTCAATGGCGGATTATGAAGGGTTAACCAGGCAAGACCAAGTATGATTTCGTACTGCGGAGCAGCTATGACATCGAAGACGATTTCTTCCGTATGACTATTCGATAATGTCATCTGAACAGGTACCGTCTCCTGGGTTACCATACCAGAAGTCAAAACAGATCCGTCCACGGTATTAACCGTTTCAGGTTTGTTCTTGTTTACAAGGGGTATGGAACAATTCTTGGCATATGTGATGTCTATGTAATTGTTGGTGGCTCCGGAATCGACCATGGCCTTGGAAACCAATTTTCGGTCATCACAACGTAACGTCACCTCAACAGCTATGGGTGCGTGATTAGGAATGGTACTGGAGTCCGATGAAACACTCGACACAGGGACTCCTGCTACTGTCGAGTTTTGGCGTTTCCCGAACGCTTGACTGGTTTCTTAGGACATGTCGCTAATAAATGCTCAGATGAACCGCAATACATACATAAATGGTTCTTTTTTCGGTTCTCTCTTTCTGCATTGGACAACCGGCCTCTCACGGCGCCAATCTGCATTGGTTCAGGGTCGTTCGAGGGGACTGCCGGTGCCTCTGAACGAACCGAGGCTTGTAAGAAGGGTTTTTTCTCTCCTTTCCAAGCATTTCTTCGGGCATCGATTTGTAGAACCAAATCGAGCAACTCTGTGAATCCCGTAGGAACCACCGGAACCGTAGATAAGGCATCTTTCAGTTCTTCTGAAAGACCCTTGTAGAAAACAGCCGTTTTCTTGCCTTCAGGCCATTGAGTTTCGGCTGTTAGTTGATTGAATCGGGCAATGTAAGGCAAAAGAGGTTGACTGCCTTGTTGTAGATTAAGTAACTCCAGATCCATGGCTTGAGTAGCATAACGCATGTCAAAGACTTTACTCATAGCAGCCAAAAGATCGTCACAGTCGTATAACAAAGGGCTATTTGTTTCCAACAAAGGGTTAGCCCAAGCAGCAGCTGTACCCCCTAAATGGGAAAGCACGAATGCTGCTTTTGTGGTTAGGTCAGGAAATGATGTAGGACGACAAAGAAAATGGAGTCGGCACTGATTAACGAAGGTTCTATAGGTTTTGGGATCACCTGTGAACCGTTCCGGGGGGGCCAAGGGAAACTGAGTGGGCATAACCACATTAATAGTTTCCTGTGGGGGTGTCATAGTCCCAGATCCAGATGCAGTGGCCATTGGAACCTGTGCTCCCTGAGGACTACCGTGCATGGCGTCTTGCATAACGTCCATACGGTGCCGTAACATGTCCTGTGCCGTAACCATTTCATTTCTCAAATCGCTGATCAACTGAGTCAAAACAGCTAAAGGATCCGTACCCTCCATGGCTTCTGATTCTGTCATAAAGTACCAAAGTATTGACTGAAAAGGATACGGTACTCAAAAGGATACAGATGGTAGGGTGTTCCGGATCCCTGTTCACACGATTTGATAGTTGTGAAGTCAAGTTTAGACCTTCCAAATGATACAACTCTCTGACTGATAAAACAGGCAGAGGGATGGATCACTGGAAAGGGCGTGGGTAAGGTATAGGAAGTCAGCCTAGAACAAAATAAAGTATCATAAGAAACTGCCCCAATTTGACTCTCTATGATAGAACAGTATTTGACATTAATGCACACACTGACCTTATGTCTAGGGCAGAAGAATCCAGCAGAAGTCTCTTGAGGAAAATCCAGAAGTAGAACAAAAGACAAGGAAGGGAAGATTAGTAAGGGAGACTTATCCCGAACGGAACGAGGCTCACGCTAGATACCGGGTTGATGCACCACAGGATAGCGTCCAAAGTACTGTTCACTGTCACCTTCCAACAGTCCTTGAAAAGCTTCCTTCCCACGTAGAGAAAAGTATAGAAATGAATAAATCCCCCTGTTAATATCACAGGTGCAGGAGTTGGAAATAGCGCCCTTTTATGGTATAAACAAAGTACACGCGGTTCTGAACAGCCGCGAAGAAAATAGTGTGCGCGTGTGGAATTACACGCGAATAGGATTCACGCAGTCTTGGAACCGCGCTTGAAGACAACGTGCGCGTGTGGATTTACACGCGAACAGGATTCACGCAGTCCAGGCCAGCCGCGCTTGAAGACAACGTGTGCGTGTGGAATTACACGCGAACAGAATTCATGCAGTCCAGGCCAGCCGCGCTTGAAGATAGCGTGCGCTTGTGGATTTGCACGCGAACAGGATTCACGCAGCCCAGGCCAGCAGCGCTTGAAGACAACGTGTGCATGTGGATTTACACGCGAACAGGATTCACGCAGTCCAGGCCAGCCGCGCTTGAAGATAGCGTGCGCTTGTGGATTTGCATGCGAACAGGATTCACGTAGCCCAGGCCAGCCGCGTTTGAAGACAACGTGTGCGTGTGGATTTACACGCGAACAGGATTCACGCAGTCCAGGCCAGCCGCGCTTGAAGATAGCGTGCGCTTGTGGATTTGCACGCGAACAGGATTCACGCAGCCCAGGCCAGCCGCGCTTGAAGATAGCGTGCACTTGTGGATTCGCACGCGAACAGGATTCATGCAGCCCAGGACAGCCGCGTTTGAAGACAACGTGCGCGTGTGGAAGTACCCACGAACAAACAGCTCCAGGAATCAGCGTGTGGCGGAAAACACGCTATAGAAGGCCCAAGAAGCAGCTGAGGAAAACTGCAAGGACGCAGATCGGAGGTTCAGCTACACAACGCCAGATGATTCGATCAGAAGCAGCGAGTGAAGTTTCCACGCTGCTTATATACGTAATGCCCTAGTTCACGTGACGAAGCAGAATACACGTGAAGTTAGCGACGTGAAAAGTGCAGACGTCGTTTTCCCGGCAACGTATCGAACAACCGCCATTTGGAATAGAACGGTCTAGTTGTTCTATGAGCGTAAGAGGTATAACCACGTCCAGCATGCATGACACCCCTTCTCACCTATTTTTGTTGTTTGCTTGCGACCTTCTGTGGCGTCTTCTTTCTCACGGTCCGGGATTTGTGTAAACCCGTGTGCTGGTCCTCGGATTTCAGCGTGATGTTCACAATCCAACTCCAGGATACGTTCAGATGACCAGGATGGAGACCAGGAAGAAATGATGCTCGCACCCGGAGGCACGGAACGCCGTGACCCGAGCGCGGGTGAAAATCCAGGAAGATTGGAGGTAAGGCAGAGAAAAGGGCGGAAGGAAGGGGAATTCCAGGAACCGGGAACCAAGAATCAGAAGAAAGCTCCGAGTGAACTCCAGCAACACACGTCCAACTACAGCAAGCGGTAGCGTTGAGACGCGCAGAGCCGCGGGGGCATGTCTGTTTTGTAGAACGTAGAGCGTGGAGTGCAGAGACTGGCAAGCAGCGTTCCGTATCAAGCGGCCAATTGGGAAGGATTATTGTATTCAATCCCCTATGAGTCAGGGACCTCGAAGTCCAGAAGGGACGCAGACGATGGTTCATGACAATAGGGAAGTCCCTCAAGAGGGAGTTGGTTACAGTCCCTTTGAACTTCTCTATGGCCATCCAGTCAGAGGTCCATTGGCCCTGATCAAGGAGGGGTTGGAGAGTGCTCCTTCCCCCAAGCCAGTCAGAGTGACTGACTATGTGATAGGTCTCCAGAGGAAAATGTCACACATGATGCCAGAAGCAAGTGATAACTTGAAAGCAGGGCAGGCTCTGGTCAAACATTGGCATGACCAGAAGGCCAGCATGGTTGAGTTTACTCAAGACCAGCTTGTATTAGTTATGGTGCCAACAAGGCAGAGGGTCTTTCAGGACAAATGGATAGGACCCTTCAAGGTTGTGGCTAACTTCGAGAGGTGAACTATTTGGTGGACTTAGGCAACCCTAAGGAGGCTCCCAGAATCTTTCATCACACCGACCGTGTAAAGGCTTATGTCTCGAGACCAGAAGTGAGAGCTAGCTTCTAGCTTCAGCTCAAGAGGAAGAGGAGAGAGAACCTCTACCTGACCTCCTCAGAGGCCACCCTTTAGGTGAACAAATAGAAGGAGCTAATCTCTCTTCTCAACTGACTTCTGAACAAGAGGAGGAGTGCAACGTTCTGTTGAATCAGTTTGCCTCCCTGTTTTCACTAACACCAGGCTTGACCCCTTGGGGCCAGCATGATATTCTCACTGGTGACTGTTTACTTGTGAAAAGCAGGGGTTACAGAATATCAGAGCATGTGAGATCCCACATCAAAGGAGAGGTCAACAAGATGCTTGATCTCGGGGTTATAGAGCCCTCTACAAGTCCATGGTCTAGTCCAGTTGTTCTAGTACCAAAGGCAGGATCCAAGGAGTTGAGATTCTGTGTGGACTATAGTGCCCTAAATGAAGTCATTAAGACACATTCCCATCCTTTGCCAAGGACAGATGAACTGGTGGATAGACTTTGTTCAGCCAAGTTCCTCAGTGCATTTTATCTAACATCAGGCTATTGGCAAATAGCACTGACAGACCATGCCAAGGAGAAAACTGCCTTTTCTACCCAGCAGGTCTCTACCAATTTAAGGTTAGGTCTTTTGGATTAAAGAATGCACCTGCTACATTTCAAAGGATGGTTAATCAAGTTCTGAATGGGATGGAGGACTTCTGCATGGCATACTTGGATGATATTGCGGTGTTCAGCCCTACATGGAAAGAACATATTGATCACCTGGGATATGTTTTGCAGGCTCTTGAGCAGGCCCATATGACCATAAAGGCAAGCAAATATCAAATTGGTCAGAGTAAAGTGGTCTACCTTGGTCATGGGGTAGGAGGAGATGAGATAAGGCTATTGCCCAGCAAAGTACAAGCTGTGCAAAACTGGGCCACCCCTACTACTCAAACCCAAGTGAGAGCTTTCCTAGGTCTCACTGGGTACTACAGGAATTTCATAGAGAACTATGGGTCCTTAGCTTCTCCCTTGAATGTGATCTCCTCTCCAAAATTCCCTAAAAAGTTTAACTGGAATGAGGAGTGCAATCAAGCCTTTGAAAACCTGAAGAAAGCCCTTTGTCAAGCTTCAGTCCTAAGAGCTCCTGGTTATCACCAACCCTTCATTGTGCAAACAGATGCCTCCAATATAGCTATAGGTGCAGTCCTTAGTCAACTGGATGAGAAAGGTAGGGAACACCCCATTTGCTTCATCAGTAGGAAACTGAAGGAATCAGAAATAAGGTGGGCAACCATAGAGTGTGAATGTTTTGCTATTGTGTGGTCTCTGAAGAGGTTTTGACCATACTTGTTTTGATCTACCTTTGTGATTCAGACAGACCACTAACCCTTGCGATGGTTAATGCAAATGAAAGGGGAGAACCCAAAACTTCTGAGATGGTCAATCTGCCTGCAAGAGTTTGATTTCACCATTGAGCACAGAGCAGGATGTTGCCACCAAAATGCTGATGGTCTCTCTAGGATGTTTTTAACCGACTAGAGGTAGAGAGTCATCCAGCAGTGGATTAAAATCTCCTGTCCTTTAGTGTAGGGGGCGAGTGTTAGGGAGAATTCTCATAAATGGCTAATTTCCCTTACCAAATGAGTCCCTCAGCAGCTTTGCTGGATTTCTAGGATTCTTTTTTTCACCTGGTGAGAGTGTGAGCCCTTTTCCCACTCTTGCATGTGTTTTGCTGTGTGTGTTTTTACCATTTGTGTGACCTTGGGCTCTGGAGCCTCACCTACTCCATGCTTGAAACAAGAGGGATGGCGTCGTACCACTTACTTTTAATCTCTTTACATGAATATTTTAGTAAAGGCTAGGTTATATTCAGCATGCTTAATATGTCAAAAGCTATTTCATTAAGCTAATTGTCATACGTGTTCAAAAAGATGAGCAATTGAGCCCTTCAAGGGTGCACTGTAGCTTTTTATTTAGCCAGTGTTAGTAAATGCAGAGAGAATTCTCTGCAAAACTTTTTCGTTTTCTGGTGTACATGTGGATCAAATCACATTCATCTTATTAAACAAATGCAACAAAGAAAGAATAGCAAATGCTTAGGAAAAATTAACAAACAAAACAAACAGATGCACAATCATTGGTGGTTTGCCTAAGTGTGCAATGAATGCAAAGAAACATGGTAAATTATTTAAACACAAGGCAAACACCTATATGGAATGTATGAAGTCAAAACCATGTGTCAGAGAAAAGGCATTATTTCTTTCTGAAACTGGGTTAATTTATTGCTGGCTCCTAGAGAAAAGTGACCTAGTCACCTACTCCATGAGCACCATTTTTGTGTGTGTTACACAGCACCTTCAGTGCAGTAACACAGGGTTGTCTTTTAGACTTCCCTCTGACTCCATTTTTCTGGGACTGACCACTGTCTCTCAGAAACATGTAAAGTTGCCATTAACATTATGTAGTCTCTTTAAACTACAGACCTAGTACACACAATCTTACATGGAGTATTGGAAAGGGTTACATCCTATCCCCTTTTGTCTGTGTCTTGTGGGGCAGTTTTTCACTCCCTTTACATTAAGACTTGGCTGGTGGCAGTGGTAACTACCCTAACGTTTCTACCCCGGTTATCTTATATAACCATGATATTGTTTTAGGCTATTATATTAGCCTCAAACATAAACCTGCTTGACCAAATACATTTTATTTTGGCTCCGGCCAGGTGTAGTCACCATTTCTTTTTGTTAAAGTCTTTCTCGTGTTCTTCTCTGCGCGCCAAACCGGGGTTGATTCTTTTGTTCGCTGTCTTTTCAGGGGCTTCTGCACAGAAGCTCTCCTTAAGGCGCCTGAAAGTCTGGGTAGGCAGGATGTGAGGGAGGGGTCTTCAGACCCCTGCCATGGGTTCCCTTGGTAACCCAAGTCGCACTCTTCTCTGATTGGCTAAGGGGACTGTCCTTGCCAGGATAGCCACCCTGCTGTGTGATTGACAGCCAGGCTGTATAAATGGGGGAAAACTGCATAAAAAGCAGGTGTTTGGGACTGGAAAGGCAGAGTCGCCACTGGAACGTAAGAACCAACGAGGAGCTGGCAGAAGAGGACCCCTTCAACGACTGAACCGCCCGGTGAAGCCCTGCTGCTGCAGGTCCAAATCATCAGAATCCGCCGACAGAGAAGATCCTCCAGGAAACTTCTTCCCTTGAGCTGGTGGGACCAACCAGTTCACCCAAACTGCAAGCCAGGACCCCTCCTCTGGTTGAATTTGCTGTACAGAGCTACAATGGACCGGATAGCCAGGAAGGTCGAACCCTGCTTGGGTTTTAAGGAGCACTCCTTTTATTTGTTGCTTTGCTCTGCTGCTGGTTTCTTCCCTGGGTAGTGCAGGACCCTCCAGTCTTCCTACTTTATGTCAGTCCGACAGTCACTTCAAGAACCGTGAGCCTGCAGGAACTACCAGGAACGTCCGCCTCAGCTACAGCTTCCTCTCCGTTTTAAGGCACTGTGCAAACCCCGTCGCTCGTTTCGTTCAGCCGCGGGGAAAGTGTTGTAAATCTTTCTCCAATCCGAGGGCTTGTCCTTCTCTTCTTTTTAAACTAACTTTTCTACCACTCAACCTCGTCCAAAATCCGTGCCATGAACTTTACCACAAACTACCCTGAACCGTGTGATCTTGAGCAAAAATACTTTTGTCCTATTGACTTTGGCCCTAAGCCTTTTCTACCTGATTACATCATTGTAGTTCCTCTTGTTCTATTGCCCTGAGTACTTACCTGTTGGTGTGGTTCAATTTCTATTTAACTTTGTCTTTCTCTCCCTTTTAAATTGCTGGTGTTCAATTTTGCTCCCACTTCATTTTGTGAGCTTAACTTGCACTAATATGAATCACCTTTAATTGTCAACAAAACATAGCTCCAGTTGATCTTTTCTCCAGAGTTTCAAATTTTCACCAGTATGTACCGTGACCTCTTCATTATGTATATACACACATAAAGGGGATTTGACAGTGCATGTTCAGAACAGTATATGGTAAAGGGTACCACATGAGACTCAATATTTTAGGAAGAAGACTGGACCCACTTGAACTTCGATCAAGAAGATCTGGTCTACCTTATCAAATGTGCAAGCTCCTCCCAAGCTCCTGTGCCTGATGGCCTTTAGAGTGCAACACTGAAACAAAATCTGGCGGAATGGGCTAATATGCTGAAGCTGTAACTCCATGTCCTTAAACTCACAAAACACCACACCCACCATCTCAGCCTTATGAAAAACCACACTATGAGACCATTACTAAACCTGTGAAAGTGAGAACCCATCACATCAGCACATAAGTCACGAAAATGGCTCCCACCCGAAGATAAAAAAAACCTAGACAAAAGAGTCCGCCTCAGCTAAAAGCTGCGCGCCGTTTCCTAGCAGCAGAGTCCATTGAAAATCTGCCTGCCCGAGTTTGGGACGCTGGGGCAAAGGAAAGTACCCTTGATAACCTGGTTTGAACAGATGTGGGAGGGAGGCTTATGGTAAGCTCCTAGGTGGTGGGTAGTTGGGTTTATCCAGAAGGGCGGCGTAAGAGAGAGGGAGAGGAAAAGGTTACCATTGGTCCCAGATTCTCGGAAGCTGTGGCACAATAGGCATTTTTTACATTGGCACTGGAAATAGAGTATCTGGTGTTACCCAAATGGACCTTTTACAATTGGCCATTTGTCCTAATTGACCTAATTATAGTGGTCCTAATTGACCTTCTGCACAATTGACCTTCATATTTTTTTAGTTATTTTATATATGTATTGGGTTGGTTTTGCATTATAAATAATATAGGGGGATTGGGTGGGGGGTTGCAGGTTGTTTTGGATTGGTTGAGGGGTTGCGGGGGGTTTCCCCCCACATATATGTCCTAATTGACCTTTTAAATTAGGCCAATTCTCCCGAGGTCAATTGTCCCAAGGTCAATTGTGAAAAGGTCAATTAGTATGCATCCGATTATCTAGCTTTATACTGTATGTCTCATTCCAGTCTTTAGAACAGTTCCTATAGCACTGCAGGCCTCAGCTAGTCCATCTCGACTACCGACGCCCTCACCAACCCAACTATCACAGGAACGGAGTCACGAGTTTATACCTTTCCGGAAAGTCACCATGGGAAAGAAAGTTTTCCATGGCATATGAGAAACCTTGGAATAAAATGTTGTAGTGTAAATGCTGGCAAGGGGAAATCGATCGCCTGGTCCCAGTTGATGGAGGAATTCCCAGATGTGGCTGTACTTTCTACAACCTAACATACCAGCAACACAGGAATGATGGGTGGCTCAGCCCTTAACCCCACATGCACTTGAAAGTGCTTCCTCGTCACATCCTTCGATGCACCCCTCTGGGTGAAAACCTCAATGGAGTCCACCGCCTCAGCAGCTTGTGGGTTAAATGCACTGCATGCTGTGCTATTAGGTTGCAGGAGTGGAGTGCACCAAGCTGCCGACTCTATACGGTGGAAGGGTAACAGTGGCGGAGCACAACCAAAGCCGGCTCATCATGGTCATACCAGGGCTCCTAATCAAGGGAAGGGCCACCAGTAAAGTGCTCACCTGTTGTCCAATTGGTCTGTGTGTGCTGTGGACAGAACGTGCAGGTGTTGGTGTTTCAATGCCCGCTGAATGATATGGAACCCACCAGTGGTGAAGGAAGTGCTTGGCGCGTACCAGATATTGCTTGGGGCCAAAACAGTGGCAACGTGTTGGTGAGATGGCCATTTTGGTCGATAAAATAGAGCAGTTTTCCCAAATGTCCCTCTCAGGCACGGTAGGTGAGCAGGCCCGAGACCTCCACTTCCCCAGAACATGTGTAAGATCATGCTCTTTGTTTCCACTAGCAATAAAGTAACACAACAAAAAAAACCGGTCTTTTTCACTTATTTTCCTTTGTTGGGCTTTAGTCTGGAAGCAAATGCTGGGAAAACTCAGTCACTTTTCCAGATCACAGTAAAACCTGGAAAGTTCAACATCTGTCAAAGGCCAAAGGTCACACATCTGTTTCCCTCCTCTCTCTCTTGCCCAGTCTTCTTCCACTCATTGCTTCTATTTGAGGTGACTTATGTTATTTTCTGCTAGCGACCCAGTTTATCAGCAGAACACATTTTTAACACGCATATATTCTCTTTTTCATGATTTGGGTTCACTGCTTATGTTATTTCAGCTCGCTACGCATCATGGGCCAGTCGCCAAAGCATGCATCAAAAGTTGAGACTTCCACAAAACATAACTACTTGCCAAGCACCCCTCAGGCAGTTCAAACAATGAAGGAAGCGTGCTATCAACCAGGCCCAGGCCCAGCACTACAGCAACTAGAAATAACACATTCCCACCACAGCACAATGCACACCTTTACAGCCAGGACAGACACATTAACATGGAATGTAGCCAAATCGCTGCCCTCCCCACAGTACCGCTCTTTGAAGCGAGATTCCCCTGAATCTGGGGGAACAGCAAAACCTTAAACAATTGTGGAAAGACCTCAAAAATTATCTTTTCAAGCAGGCCTTCATTGCATAAAAACAAAAATAATAACAGCAATTATAATACTTATAATCATAATGACATAGGGCCTTTTCACGAGTTTGGCGGTAACCCTTAAATCCGGCGGTAGCGCTGTTACCGCCGGATTTAAGGTTCCGCCAAATCACGGCTTCAGCGGATTTCTCCCCAGCTCTGAGCTAGGGTGAAATCTGCCGAAAATTCGCGCTCATACCCGCCGGCGGTATGAGCACGAAATTTCCCCATTGAGCCCAACGGGAATGGGGCATTCCCGAATGGGCTCAATGGGGAATGGGGATTTCCAAATCCGCCAAACCCGTGATCCGGCGCTAATAGCGCCGGTGGGTTTGGCGGTAGGGCAGATAGCACCAGCGCTATTAGTGCCGGCGTTACCGCCCAACTCGTGATGAGGCCCATAATAAAGCACTTAATGTTGGACCCCTCCCAATTCTAAGCACTGTTACAAAGGGCATTATTATTACCACGTGCAATGGTACTCAATTTACCAATCTCGGAAAGGTGGCGTGCAGAGTTGACACTGTCGTGGGATTGATACAAACATATGCACCTCCATGGCAGGTCACTAAGAAAGAGAAAGGAATCCCTTACTGTGGCTCCCTCGGTGGCTCTGTACCGTCAACTTTAGGTGGTTGAAATTGTTAGAGCGCTCTGTCAGCCATGAAAGGGAAATCTGTCAGATTTCAATCTGCTTCTCTCACTCCACCATTCCCCCACGTCTGCATATCGAAAAGAGCCAGGCAAGGTTTCTTGTGGCGCTGCGCGAACCTAGAATGGATCGAACAAATCTGGGCAAAGTTCCTTGTGCCGCTGCGCGAAACTAATATGGTTCGGAAAGAACCACATGAAGTGTCTCATGTTGCTGCACGAAGCTAACACGGTTCGGAAAGAACCGCAGAATGTTTTTCGTGTCTCTGTGAGAAGCTAACACAGTTTGGATAGAGCCGCACAAAGTTTCTGAAGTTGCTGTGCAAAGCTAACACAGATCAAAAAGAACTGCACAACGTTTCTCCAGCCGCTGTGCAAAACTAGCACATATTTAAAAAAAAAAAAACCAAATCATGCAACGGTTCTTGTCTATTAACACGAAACCAACATGGGAACGAAACACCATGCTGTTTTGCCACACGGCTCAAAAACAGAACCGTTTCGCTGTTTTGCTGCGTCCCCGGCGCTCAAATGTGAAGCGGCACAAAACCAGGTGAAATTTCCTTGGTGGTGAAATTTCAGTGGCTCCGGAATGGTAATGCTTATTTTGCGCAACGGGCAGAAGCAGATTCTGTTTGAATGTCACACTTTTCGCACGGTGGACGGACATTTTGCCCAGCCCTTCTGTCCACAACACTCCCATCAATCACAGGAAAGGTAAGAAAAACACCTGCAGTTCAGATGTGAATGGTCACTTGCTTTACTCTTTTCACCCCAAATGTAGAGGACTTCGTACCACACTTCCCGTTGTGACCCTTCCTATTTCTATTACTACTCCTCTGCCTCGCATGACAACTGTTGCCACAGTCTGCATTTTAGAAGTCATTGGCCCTCATTACGAGTTAGCCGGTAAGAAATTGCAATTACTGGCATGCCGGTGCAACCGTGTCAGCGAACTCCAGCTGCTGTAAACACCGGCTGATTCTGTGTTGGGGCTCACATGCATCTGGCATGCCGGCTACGGTGGCACCGGCATGCCGGTAATTCTGACAAACCTCCCCCAAATGACTCCAATTCCGGCATCACGCTCCTCGGTCTACCAGCAGTGGTAACAACGGTGCCACAATTACAGTGACCGGAAATACATTGATCGCCAGAACAGGAAATCGAGCGGCGGCCATTAATAAAACGCAATCCACTGCAATCCTCAGAGCACAGTTCACATACGCATATCCTGAGCACACATCTTGCTAATTGAAGATGACATTGAGTCTGCGAAACCCAGAGGCGCAAGCCACGCTTTAGCGGGGCAGAATTAAAAATGTTGGCGGACACCATTGTGGAATATGCAGACCAACTGTTCTCAACTGACCTACGCAAGCAGGCACAGCTTAGAAATAAGACCATCTGGGAGGAGGTTGCACAGAAAGTAACTGTAGTTGGCACTACCCCCACACTGTGCGTGACTGCCACAAAAGGTGGGATGACCTGCTCTTGAGGGTGCGCAACCTCCTGCCGGCCCAGCCCACCCAGGATTTGGCCACAGGTGGTCGCAGCGCACGTCCCATCTACTTGCAGCCCTGGGAGGATACCTGCAGCAGTGTGCTGCACCTTGAATCCATAGAGGGAGTTGGTGCTGAGGAGGCCGGAGGCATGACATCCGAGGAGGCTGGTGAGTACACGTAACCCCAATGTCACATCAACCTCCCTGTCCACACTGCACACACTAGATTGCAAAACACGTCAAGTGTGTTGTGCATAATATCAATACAGCCCTGCTGCCCCCCCCCACCTGCAACCTGGTTGCACACAACGACATACACTGTCACCGCAAACCTCACTCATACCCCAATCACAATTAGAACATAGCACAAGCACCCTGTATCGCAAACATAACATGCTCCTGCTGGTGCTCAGACACACAGCCCCCTGCCACAGCATAACTTGTGGGTTTTCCTGCCGTAGTAGCACAGGCACAAAGTCAAATCAGTGCCAAGCACCTACACCACTCACAAATGACCAGCGTCACACACCAAGGAAACATGTGACTACCTCGTCCCAGCCAGCCTGACCCATGACCACAAATTTCCACCGATGCTGTAAGTGCTGCAGGCAGCAGGCACAAGGGGACCCCATCCATGGCACAATCCTCCACAGCACAACATCAACAGCTTGTGTGGCACACCCCTAACACCATACCCATGAATCACAGGTACACCACGACAGTATCTTCGGCACACCACACACCATGTAGGCACATCATACATTCCTCTGCCATCTTCCTGACACAGCACTGTCATCAAAAAGCAAAAGCATTAATGTCTGCCTCATCAATCCACACTCTTCACTGGCGCCCTTCCTTTCTGACTCTCTCAGGCACATCATTTGGCAATGAGGACGCCCATCCCAGTACATTAAGGGGCACCAGCCGTTGATGCCGACGGACCACCACCACCTCAACCCAGGACTCCACAGCCTCAACAGGCAGACATGCAACTGCTCCCTGATCTGCATCCGTCCAGCAACTGCAGGTCCCTGTGGTCCCTCCATCACTGCCAGCGCAGACCCTTGTGGTACCTCCACCACTGCCACCGCAGGTCCCTGTGGCACCACCACCACTGCAAGATCCTGTGGCCCCTCTACCACTGCCAGTGCAGGCCTCAGAGGCCCCTAAACCAATTCCACTGCAGGACCCTGTGGCACCTCCACCATGCCGCTGCGGGCCCCTGTGTTCCCTCCACCACTGCCAGCACAGGCCACTGTGGCACCTCCACCACTACCAACGCAGGCCCCTGTGGCACCTCCACAACTGCCACTGCAGGCCCCCCAAACTTCCCCCACCCTGGCAGCCCCAGAAGCAGCAGTGCCACCACTACCACCACTGCCACAAGGCAGTGCACATGGGTGCTTTGGAGAGAACATACCCGACGAGGGTGGTCTTGAAACTGGCAAAAACACAGACCAGAGCATTGAGGAGGCCCTGCCCTTCATCCCCATGGGCCCGATGAGCCCCCAACGTCCCCCCTTCCACAGTGTGAGGGATATTAAAAGTCGCCTCACCAGGATGGAGAAACGGCAGTAGGCACTCACATCCCGCGTGCACCAGCATCTTCAGGAAGCACCATTAATGTGTGAGGGCGTGGAGGCCAGTTCCAGACATAATGCATGTGCACTTGGTCGCTGCACACGTGGCATTGTCCAAATGTCACAGAGGGTTAAGGAGGGAAAAAGCATGTTGTCTTCCATCACCGAAACAATGGCCATGTTGCTCCAGGCTTTCCTGTACCGACCACCCAAGGCACTACCACCCGCTCCGTTAACTAGCACAACACCAGGGAGTTCTGTGCAGAGCAGCCCAAGGTGGCGCTCCATGCGGCTGTCCCGTCCTGAACACAGCCACACACCGGAGCAAAAAAGGGGAAGCAAACAGGCCAAGGACCCATACGTGCCCTGTCTGTGACTCATGCAAATGTACATAGCAAAACAGGACAGGAGTTGGCTACAGACAGTTCGAGAGGGGCAGTTGGAAGGGATAGTTGGGGTGGGGGATTGGTGGGGTAGTTGGGGTGGGACAGTAGGGAGGGATAGTTGGGGTATATAGTATTGAGAATTAAGTCATTTCACATTTGTACATATTTTCCCATCACAAAACATAGTTGGTGTTGCAAAAAAATGAATGACTGGACATTGATTGAATGACTGGACATTGATTTTTCAGTGTGAGTGGTTTTATTTATGTACAGTGCCCAGTGCGCTAATTGGCCTGTGGGGTGTGTGTGACAGGTGATTGGAAGTAGTGTTGTATAAGTTCATCTAGTGCGACACGCTTATCTTTGCCAACTGTGCAATTGCCAGCTCATCATCACTGTCGTCCTCAGCCTCTGGTGGGTGCATGTACATGTCGTAGTGCAGGGGGACGTTGCTCCTAATACACATGTTGTGCAACATGGCACATGCTAGCACTATCTTTCCCACCTTTTCAGGGCTGTACATCGATGCTCCCCCCGATTTTCTCAGGCAGCAGAACCTCGCCTTTAACAGGTCAAATGTCTGTTCAATGGTGCACCAAGTTCGCACATGTGCACGGTTGTATGGCTGCTCATGGATGTTGTGTGGTTGCCTCACGGGGGTCATCAACCATGTCATCAGGGGGTGACCAGCATCACCTGCACGGGAGCAACAGAAAGTGCACAATGTCATTCCTCTGGCCATGTCATGTTGGCACAGGATGTATAGTGTTAATTTGAGTTGACAAACAAGCACATGCAAAATGTCGTTTAGCTAGCATATCTCCTTTTTCGGGTACCTGAAATGCACTTTGTTCAAATGCGTTTTTGGTGTGTGGTGTGCAGTGGCATTCACATGGCCCATTTACAGACAACATGACCTCTGACCCTTTCAGTACAACTGACACACATGGAACTGTTGTATATGTCATTATTGTGTTACAAAGAAATAATACCAAGATGTCCATGTACTAGGGTACAATTAGATTTATAATGAGATGGATGTGCGATTGTGTGGATCTAACAGGCAGGGGACCTGGCCAATTGGTGTGCAGACAAAAAGTGTTATGTGGGTGGGAGCATAAGTATTCTCTGTGCATCAAGTGTTGTGGGTTTGCTCGACTGTGTTTGTGCTTCTTGTCACTTTGGTGTGGGGCATTCTGGTACATGTAGTTCTTTTGTTTATTGCTGTAAGGAATTGATGTTGTCATGCATGCAAGGATATTTCTCCTAAATTGAAACACGCCTGTCAAGGCCTTGCACTAAGGCATGCTATTACTGTGTTGCAGCTTGAGTGACACCTTTGCACTTTCACATTTAATGGGCGCACAACACAATGTGGGTTCATCTCACATTATATTTTGTAACTTTACTTGTTGTGCTATTGTCACAATTAATGATCCTTGCTCTTATTTATGGTCTACCTTCCCCTTTAACCTCCCTATCCGGCCTCTGTGCACTTTCATGGTGTTTTTGTAATTGCACAAGTGCATAGAAGTAGGAGGATTGATGGATTGATGCATACACTGTGCACAGCGACTGCTTATTTATGGGTGTTATGCATGGCCATAATTCAACAGTGCACATGGCCTTGTAGTTAGACTCACCCGGCAGCCAGGTAAGTTATGCTGTTTACTACCCCCCCTGCCCCATTTCAACAGGGCACATGGACTTGTAATTAGATTGGTTGGCTTTCTTTGTGGTGCAACCGGCTGGACATTGGGATTTTGCTGGGCCATGATGGACCTCCTTCTCCCCAAGCACCTACGCTGCATCCTCTGCCTCCCTGCCTCTTCAAGTAATATTCCTACAGGCATGGCCTCCAGCATCAGTACTGCTACTGCTAGCATTGAGGTGTTTTAACGGGTGTGATAGTGGTCTTTTGTGCTTTAGCACTGCTCATTTGGACCACCGGTGCTGATTTTGTACAACTGTGGCATTTTTCTACACATCTGAATCAATTTAACGCCTGGTCTGCGATGCCAGTGTTTCCGGCATCGTTTTCACATTGCTACTGGCATGTCCATGCCGGTAACTGCGTGTCCGTGCACCTTGGAACGTGCACTTACTAACGCCATGCCGGTATGTCAGGCACGGCTGCCGTGTATCGCCGCAGGTTCCAGCAAGGGTGTTGCCGGATGCGGTGGGTCAGTTGTGGTGCTGGTGTTACCGGCATCGCAACTCAGACTATGCTGGTCCGGAAAAAGATGCCAGTACGGATCTATAAGCAATGCTATTTCTGGACCAGCATTCTTGTAATGAGGCCCAATGTTTGGTGCTTGAGATCTTTCCTCGCTGAAGGTCTGATCAGATTGTTTAACACAATAAATAAGATGCACTACACATCACTGCCTTGGGTCATCTGCCCCAATTCTTATCAAAGGTGCCCTGATGACATGGCCTGATTTCATTGATAGCCTTGCAAAAGTTTATGGAAAGATTTTAGTGCACCACTTTGACACCTGGTGTGCCTCCAACTAATTTTTAATACACCACCAGGCAGGCTTTTGGGGTAGCAAGGGCAGAATTGATCAGGTGTTACGGCCTTGCCTTGTCCTCCAAAACCTTTCTGTTTAGAAGAAAATGCTCTTATAACTTGTGTTTATTGATGTAAAAACCACCTTTGATTCTATTGCGAGGTCACAGTTGTGGCTATCTGTAGGATTCTTAATTTATCCAGTATCCTTGCTCTCAGCAGTTGGGAATCTATACACAAATAATACAGCCATGGCAAGGTCAGGTGAAGGAAGAGAGACATCCAGAACTTTCCCTGTTGAAAATGGTGTCAGACAGGGGACGTCCTTGCCCCGCTGCTCTTTAGTTTTTTTATGAACAACATGGCACAGGAAATCTCAGCACTGAACGCTGATGCTCCTAAACGTACTGGCTAAAATGTGGACATTGTACTTCTTGCCAATGATGCTAACTAATCTAATTACCAAGACTCAAATACTGCTGCGAAAACAACTCGACAAATTAGCAACTATGTGTTAAGAAAGGCTTTCCAATCCAGAACCAAAAAACTCAACGTGGTGCCTGTCGCCTAGCAGCCCTTCTAGAATTAACATCTTCCTGGCAGGAGTGAGAATAGAAAATGCAAAGTCTTTTGAGTATCTCGGTGTCTGCTTCAGTAACAACATGGTATGGTCACTACAGATGGAAAAGAGTAATTTGCTGTTAAAGAGGTGGTGTGGTTTAATGAATAATTTCACCAGACAATACTGGCAGTACCATCCTGCCCACTATAGAGGTATGCAATGCCCAACCCCAAAATCTCCCAACAGGGTAGAGCTGTGGAGCCATGCCAATGTTAAGTGAATAACAGAATCCAAGAATTTGTTATTTTGAACACCAACTTTTCTTACCTAAGGGAATTGTTGTTAGGAAAGATTCCTTTTTCCTGCACCTTACCTTCCATCTTTATGGACGCCCCAAACATTTTGCTTTTATTTTTGAATCTGACCTGTACTTTTCACATTGCAGTGAAGCCTTAAACCTCACTACACTGGATTGCGCTCATATGTCATGGGGAAACTGACATGTCCTTCAGGCTGGCGGTACTGGGAAACATTGTTCCCCTTAGTCATGTTACTTTGTTACTACTTTTGGTTACTTTTGTATCACTTGTGGTAACTTTTTATCATTGTACAAATCAGTTTACAGTGCACTACAATGGGCTACATTTTTGTTTTGCCTTCTACTAACACTCAGAGGATTTTTGGTTACTTTAGGTGTGCTGAAAGGATAGGCTGGTGGCAACAGTGACTTTTTCCCACTTTTTGGGACTTTTTGTTTTAGCCTTACTGCGGCTAGTGTCCGAACCTGGCCGTGCCACATGGTTTTTCACCTGTCCTTTTGCCATCTTGTACTTTAGCCTTCTTCATGGCCTGAGAGGCCAGGAAAACCTTATAAGGACTTCAGTGCCCAGGAAAGCAGAAGCTTTTGGCATGCTACTGGAGGGTTGTGTGTGTTTGCTGGCAGGATGCGAGCTGGGACTGTCTGGTCCCAATCCACAAACTGGTTTCAGTGTGTCTGAGTGGTATGCATTAATGTTAGTTAGTTCTTTAGGAGTCTTATCTTGGCCATGGATTCGACATACTAAGGTTTTTAAATGAAGAACACTCATGGGCTCGTCCAGATTTGATCGAGCAAACAGGCGGTGACATTGGCTTTCATAGAACAGGCACAACAGGGTCGGCTTCTTCTATGCAGGCTGAGTCGCCTGAAACAAGACTGTTTCGTAGACAAAATTGAGCCTTGATCAGCTTAAATCACTGCCTACAAAGTTTTGGTTTAGATATTTTGCAATGGGGGCAATTATACACAGCTGGAGGATGGAGGTGTCACACAGGTTCCTGTTTGACCCTCAGTGGTGTGAGGACTCCTGCCATTTTCTTCCTTCCTGTCGCAGATATTCAATCATTAGAGCTACTCAGCCCCTTGCTGCGGTTGCTCGTTGTTGGAGGAAGCTTGCACTCCTACCACCAGGGCTGCACCGAAGTCGCTTTCTTCTTACAAGTGGATACACTAATCCTGTCTGTGGGTCACTGAACATCCTCTTTTGTTAGTCGTGCCCTCCCACCCAAACACAGCGCCATACATGTTGTACCTTGGTTTCCATGTGCACTCCCATTATTACACGATGCTTGTGATAGCATATTCATAGCTCTGTGTTACTGGGGACAGCGGGTGGGTGGTTATCTAGGGTAACCAGGAGATTGCATTCCACCTGGTCAACACTCTTCCAGTCCTGAGACTTTTTTTTTTTACAAACATTGGTATCAAGTGCTTAAGTCAAGTGTGGTCAATTGGAATTCATAAAGGATTCAACTCCAAGAATGCACTATTAAATAAATTAAAGTATAGGAGTAGAAACAACCGTTTCCTGGGTACATCGTGTCACATGGTCACAACAGGCTGGCCTTTTTGTGTGTTTTGAATTGAAATGGCAACTGTTTCAATACAAATGTGAATATAAAAAAAAGAACCATTAGGTAGAGTTGTCTGCGCAAGAACGGACATTGCTCAAGCAGAGAGGCTGGGCACTGAGCCCAGGTTGTCTCTGTTTGAAGTGTTTCTGTGGCTTCAAGTTGCACATTCAAGCACGGCGTCTTTAACTTATAGGGCCTCATTTTGAAAAGGGAATGGGCTAAATGGAAGTGGAAAAGCGAGGCATGCCGCCTTTACGCCTCGATTTAACAGTCAAGATACCAAGGCTGAGGAGGGAACCCGATCATACATAGGATCTCCGCCAAGCTTCCCTCCTCCATCTTGTGCGAGCACTTCATGCCTGCATAAGTTTTTCACGCAGGTCTAAAACGAATAGATTCTATGGAATCCTCTTTCGTTTGGCAGATGCCCACAACCAGGCAGATTCCATAATAACCCTGTCTGCAAAGAGCACTTTGCAGGCAGAGTTTACTTGCTCACAAGACAGAGTGTAAAATGGAGGAGTAAAAGCGAATTTGCCTCACTTAGGGGGGTGCCCCCAGACATTTTTTCAAAGGCTGATGAGGTCACTGGACTGGCACACCAAAACAAACTCCGGTGGGGGGTGGGGGGTCAGCGTTTTTATAAGGGTGGCCGTGGCCCCCCTTTGTTACCCATTGTGGCGCCTCTGCTCGCTTAATCTCATTCATTTTCCCCTCCCCTTTGTGAAAGTTTAAAATGTCACACAGGGGGCCCAACAAGATGTCAATGCCATCGCTGGTGGTCCCATGCATGCAATTAAACTGCCATTTTAAACTTTCACAAGGGGAGGGGAAAATGAACGAGATTAAGTGAGCAGAGGCGCCACCAATGGGTAACCAAGGTGGCCCACAGTGACCCTTATAAAAACGCTACCCCCGCCCCACCGGCTGCCTGTTCCTTAGGGCCTCATTACACGGATGGCGGTAAGGATTTACCGGTACCGGTAAAATACCGGTACCAGTAAATCCTTACCACCTTACTACGAGGTCCCTTTGCTTTTTGCAGGCGTTAAAACCAACCCACAAAGGGACCCAGGGAGCTAATTACGGTACCGCAATTTGCGGTACCGTAATTAGCGCCTTCCCCATTCCCATTGAGCCCTGTGGGCCAAAAATGGGAATGGGGAAGGGCAATGGTGGAAGGGGGAATTACCGCCCCGCCAACCTTGGAATGGGGCGGTAATCCTCCTTTCCGCCAAGGCGGTGCCGGTATTTTACCAGCATGAACCATGGCGCTAATAGCGCCATGGTTCTCCGCCATCCATGTAATGAGGCCCTAAGTATGTTTTGGTGTGCCAACCCAGTGACCTCATCAGGCCACACCTATGAAAATGTCCGGGGGCGCCCGCCTAAGTGAGGCACATTTGCTTTTACTTTTCCATTTTACACTCTGTCTTGTCAACAAATAAACCCTGCCTGCAAATCGCTCTTTGAAGACACGGCTCATTATGGGATCTTAAGAAGAGGGATAGAGGTGGGCATTACTTTCTGTATTTGTTAAAGTATTCAAATGTCATCATTTGTTCTTCATACTTTGTTAAAGGTGTACGAGGAGCTACCAGAGAAAAAAGAGCCCTATAAAACAAGGGCCTTTAATCAACACTGTAACCGAAAAAATCAGGCGGGGACCACCTAATTAACTCTGGTGCTCTCAAATTGCTCAAATAAGAGCTACGTTCATGGATTCCACTTCTTACGAAGTCGTATTTCTTGCTATATGATCGATAAGTATCCTTTTTCGTCAAAAAAGTAGAAAAAGAATTCTTATAAATGGTAAATCAGAAATAAGAAATAATAATAAATGTTGCACTCAATTCCATTAAGAATTTATAAAAAGGTGTTTTTATTCACTAATGTACACATTAGAGGCAGCTCGCCCATAAGCAGGTTAAAAAAGAAGAGATCACACACGTTAAGCCCCCGCACGGGCACTACTTGGTAAGAAGTGGAATCAATAAACTTAGCTCTTATTTGAGCAATTTGAGAGCACCAGAGTTAATTAGGTGGTCCCCAGATGAATTGTTCGGTTACAGTACTTATTATGGGATCTACCTGGTTGTGGGCATCTGCCAAATGAAAGAGGATTCCATAGAATCCATTCGTTTTAGACCTGCATTAAAAACTCATGCAGGCATGAAGTGCTCGCACAAGATGGAGGAGGGACTATTGCAACAGCCTCTTTCTAAATCTACCTGCTTCTCCTCTCCGCCTTCTGCAACTTATCCAAAACAGGACTGCGAGACTTGTCCTTGGCCTCAAGCCCAGGGATCGCATGTCTTCAGGACTGAAATCTCTGCACTGGCTCCCAGTGGCTGCGAGGTTTAAGTTCAAAACCCTCTACATCATCCGCAAGGCCTTCTGGGGCATGGGGCCTCAATACCTTCAACTCTCCCTTCCTTTTTTTTTTCACACACTGAACTGTTTTTATATTTTATTTTATTGTTCTTGGTTAAAAAATTAACCTTTAACAAATACATTTAAAATACAAATAAATTATAATACATTAAGAGGAAAAAAAGGTAAAAGAATAATTAACAAGAGATAAAGTAAACATCTCATGTTATAGTAGTTTTAATTAATTAGTACACAATAATCTTTAAAAAAAGAGGACATATCAGTAATTTCCTTTGTCAACCTATGTTTTTAATTTTTTTAGTTAGCATATGGTTTACAACTTAAACCTTTGCTACAAGGAAACAGACAATTAAACAATTTATACTTAAAAAACAGAAAATATAAAAAACTGCTCAGCTCATGTTTTTCTCATGCAATTTACACATTTTTTGTTTTCTCACTGACCCCAACACGGAGCACCCATACTGATGATGATTTTTTTTTTCTTTTTTTAAAAAAACTTTTATTTATTTAGCTTGGCAGCACAAGAACAGGCGAACAACATTCAAGGCAAGTACAACCCAGTAGTAGTGCAGGCAACACAGGTACAGAGAGCCAATATACAACTTGGTTATGGACAAGATGAACATAAGCAGAGCGAGTGCGGGGCTGGGAAAGCAATAATTCAGGAGGCTGTGAGGGAAGGGGGGGGAGAACCGAAGACTCAGTATCTGAGGGGGTGACCAAGGAGGTCATGTAGGATTGAAACTTTAACCAAATGTCTCTGGGCCTCGAGTGAGTTGGTTGTTGAACAGCCCAAGATTCTTCAGTATCCAAGGCCCATGTAGCCGCCCTGAGCCACTGTGCATAGGTGGATGGTGCAGGACGGAGCCAGCAAAGTAAAATGCAGCGTACTGCAAGTAGCATGCAGAGGCCGGCCAGTCTCTTGGAGTCCCGGCAAAGCTCAGGAAAGTCATGGAATAAACATCTCAGTGGGGATGGGGTGATGGGGTGTTCGAGAATAGTTGACATGGTGGAGCATACAGCACTCCAAAACTGGGCAAGACGGGGGCAGGACCAAATTATGTGAATATAGACAGCATTATCACAGCCACACCTGGGACATCATGGGGAATGGTCATTCGACATACAGTGTAGTCTGTTCGGGGTGTAGTGATATCTGTGGAGCACCTTAAACTGAATTAGCTTGAAGCGGGAGTTGAAGGAAACCCTGTGGATGCGTGCACACATACGGGCCCATCATTCATCGGTCACCTCCACCCCCAAGTCGTCCTCCCATGCGTGTCTCAGTTTAGTAAATGCAGGGACTGATCTGGATTGGACTAGGGCATAGAGCCTGGATACCTTACCTCTCGAGGGAGTGGGGGCGGCCAACTCCGCGATTATAGGATCATCTGGTGGTATTGCTGGGAAGGTAGGGTATTTGCATTTAAGCATTTTCCGGAGGGATGAGTGTTGTAGCCAAGCGGATGGTTTCCGTCTCAGGGATGATGGGAGATCAAGCCATTCTACAAAGCTACCCTGCTCAAAGGTGTCATGGATCAGTTTGTAGCCCATCGGCGCATGATGAGTGGTGGTACACGCAGGACCTCTGGAAGGAAATTCCAGAGCGGCAAGTCACCCTGAAAGGGGTAGGTAGTGCCTAGTAGCTTCCACATCTTAGATACGGCCAGGTACGTGCAAGCCACCGGGTCAAGAGAGTCTGGGACCATCAGCATGGGCATGACAACTACGGGTCGGATATCACGATCACTGACCGCCAACCTTTCGACCCTGACATGGGGAGGGGGATCCGCTATATTGAACCAATGTGAAGCAAATTGGAGTTGCGCTACAAGCCAGTAAGAAAGTCGGGAGCACCGAACCCACCGTATTCCTTAGGGGTGGCTAAAGTCTCAAGCTTAAGACGAACCATGCCTGAATGCCACAAAAAAAGAGTGAAGAGTGTGGGTTAATGCTGCCTGTAAGAACCCCTCCCTTGGCCACTGGGGGATATTAGTGAATCTATACAGGAGCTGGGGTAATACCACCATCTTTAGTACCCCATCCTGCCCGCAAGGGAGATTGGGAGCCTACTCCAGCCCAGCGTCTTTACTGCGAGGTTCGCAAGGTATTTCTGGTAATTTTCTTCAAAGACCAATTCAAACTGACGATCCACTTCTATACCGAGATAGGTGAACTTTGTCTGGGCCCAAATGAATCCCATTGTGCCATTGTGTCAGGGGGTAGGGGGCATGTACAGTCGGTGAGTGGGAAGAGGGTAGATTTTGAGCAGTTCGGGGCTGAATTGGTGGAGGGGGAGCGAATGAAGAGGAGGGCCTCGTCACCATACAGGGAAACTATGTCTGTCTGGCCAGCTTTTCGTAGGCCTCTGTGTGCATGGGATTGAAGCAACATGTCCGCAAACGGTTCCAACGCTATGGCGAAGACCAGGGGAGAGAAGGGGCAGCCCTGTCTCGTCCCTCTGGCAATACGAAAAAGGGGGGAACACCTGTCCTCAGTGCCGACCCTGGCAACTGGGGCGGAGTATAGCAGCTTGACCCAGGAGAGAAAGGAGGGACCGCCAGAGGTATTTCCACGATACAGAGTTGAATGCTTTCTGCATGTCAAGAACAATTCCAGATGGGTGAAAGTGGTTGCAAAAAGTAGTGGAACTGTTAACAGTAAAAAATAAAAGTAGTGGGACACAGCCCCCGACCGTTCCCGCTCACTTCGACCACTGGTCTCATTTCAACCACCAGTGATATGCACTCAATAAGAGACAGCTTACTTTTAATCAAAATACTTCACCCACAGCTGAGCTTCAACAAATACAATATGTTGTCGTTTACCAGAAAATGTCTGGTCACGGGCACAGAAAGGGTGGGGTTTTTGTGAGGTCACGCCAACAAAAATCTACCCTCAAATTCGGGGAAAGGTTCACTTTGGAATGATTCTTTTCATTTAACACTGAACCTCCACTCACATTTAGCAAGCAACCGTGTGGTGCAGCATTTAGGAGTTCCACTTGCATGATGAGAGGCCCTCTACCCCAATTTACCATACTCCTCATTTTTGCTTTCGGCTACAGGAAAAGACAGTTTTCAGTGTCTCTGTTTTCTTTCGACTCTAAAGAAAACAGAGACACTGAACATGGTATTTCCCACCTCTCTTTGCAGCACCTTTCATGACCATTTCGCAGCTGGTCAACTCCAGAGCCGGGACCAACATACATTACAGATTGCAGGGCATCACTCAGAGGGGGCAATTGCCTACTTGCCCAACCATTGGATGCCTATGCACGTTAAAAGAAAGTGACTCGGCCCCTTCTGAGAATGGACTCTGCTACTAGCCGCCTCCACTCCTCTTTTCATTCTTCTTACCCGGTGCCTCTCACCTCTTCCATCTCCACTATTTTTCACAGCACCCAGAAGCAACTCTCTTCCCTAATAAAAAAAAGAAACGCAGTAAATGAACACATGAACGCATGCATTACCCTGTGCTGTCTTTCTGCATTTGGCCTTGTGTTGAAGTGCGCCCTGATGCCTGCGGGCTTTGGCGTGTGGCAAATGAATAAATACATAACTAAATAAATAAATAAATGCCTGCTTGAGATGCAGAACCTCGCTGGCAGAGCTCGCATCACCCCATCAGGCTTTTGCAACAGCAGAGAGGTTTCCAGTCACTTTTGTCATATTTCTTTACCAAGTCGCGTGCCCTGTAAGTTAGGGATTATGTTGTTATTGCACTAAGGAGCAGTCAAAAGTCATCAACTCCTAGTTTATCGGACTCGTCGTGGTCCTATCCTATGTAGCAGTTCTTGGTCACTTCACCGACAATGTATTAATTGTTTCTATTGCTCTTTAAGGGCACGCGGGCTATGCGTTGAGGATGTAGTTTCGCAGTATGCAGTAAATGGGAACGGGGCCCTCTAATACTGCACAATCCCCAATAAAGGACCAATGGTGTACCATGCCTAAGAAAGTCAATGGGCCTCATTACGGGTTTGGAGGTAAGTCAGTGTCCTTACCAGCATGGAGCAAATAACGTGTCCGTGTTGCAAAGAGCCCGCTATTAGAGTGCCATCGGAATGGAGTCAATTGAGGGAGTGGGGGATATGGAGCGAGGAGTCCCGTCATCGGCTGATGCAGGTAGGTGTCCCAAATAAACCACTGTATTGCAAACCATGAAGATGTCCCCCTGAACTCACAGTGAAATGATGCAAAGCAGGGTCCACCAGACACATGTGCGCAACCCTGCCTACAAGCATAGCACCATCTTATCCACATGCATGATGCACCCCATACATGTGTCATCCCAGACGCATGCCTGCATGACCCACGCAAAAGGCAACCAACCCGTATGTCATTACTCCAACGGCAAATACTTGCCATTCCATAGAAATGCAGCTACCTCAATGCATGCCTGATGCACGTAGACCCATCACTAATGCTCTCCCTCTCTTGGTCCCCCACAGCCACACAATCTGACAGCGATGATGAGGACCCCAGGGAAAAGCCTGCGACACCAGTGACACCAGGACCACATCACAAGGCCAACACACCCCAAGAACCTACAGCACCATTGTGCAATAGGTCCACAACCACAGCACCCACACCAGCCACCACCACACAGGAGCCAGTGGCTGAAGGCACTGTATCCACTGCCAGCAGTTCTGTCGGAGAGTCAGCTGCCACGGCAGCCGTGTCAGATGATGAAGAACATACTCCGACACCGGAACACCTACCGCTACAGGCCCCCTGCAGTCACCCCACCTCTCCCCACCCAGCATACACAATACCAGCAGCCATGATCTGTCTGCCGTGGAGTCATGGCCAGGGAGCTTCAGCCCCACAGGGAGCATGCATGAAGCACCAACCATGTTGCATGCCCCTTCGACATCCGCCAGTGTCCGGGACAGGCAAGAGGGGAACACGGTAGTCCAACAGCGCCAGGAGGAGCTGACTGGGCTCGTGACCCAGCACATCATTGAAAGTGGCCAGGCAAGGGAGGAATTCAGGGAATGTGCAGTGTCCCTCAAAGCTGCCATTGAGTCCACATCTAGAGACATATGCAGCGAATTGGCGGCAGTGAGGCAGGTCCTCACCCGCATGGTGGAAGCCTTGGTGGCCCTGCGTCCCCAACAGGTGGTTGAACAACCAGGCACCTCCTCAAATGCCAGCTCCAGACAGACCAGCCTCCTGCGTAGGTCTGGGCGGAATGTGCGCAGGTCAGACAGGGGTCCACCGATGCTGGCAGTGGAAAAGGGGTGTAGGTGCAGCCTTCCATTCCGAACTCTTGAAGACTAATGGTGCATGCAAGTGCACACCATGTGTGGGGAAGTTGAGGGGGGAGTGAGAGGGGGGAGAGGGTGTGTGGGGTAGTTGAGGGGGGAGGGGGAAAAGGGTGTGTGGGGTAGTTGAGGGGGGAGGGGTAGAGGGTGTTGGGGCAGTTGAGGGGGAAGGGGAGGGCGGAGAGGGTGTGTTGGGTAGTTGAGGGGGGAGTGGGAGGGGGAGAGGGTGTGTGGGGTGGAGGGCTTGTGCACATTCTATTTTCTATATGTTTAATACACCTGTTGTGATATGAGAATTCACATGTCCGGACATTGCTTATTGTGTATGTGTGCTTTATTGGTGAACAGTGTACAGTGTCCATGTCCCTGACACAACCAGTGCCCTGAGTCCCACCTCCATGGCACACTCCGCTCCATGTGTGTTAGAAACATTGGTTAATCAAAGTCTGGCACACAGCACGTCCCTCCTGTGCATCGCTAGCCCCCGATGTGCAGCCCCATCTCCTACCTCCTCATCCCCCTCGTCAGGTGGTTGTAGTTCAACGTCAGGGCGTTTGATGCACATATTGTGTAGCATGACACATGCCATGATGATCTTGCCCACCTTCTCATGCCCGTACAAGAGTGCCCCACCGGACCTGCTGAGGCAGCGACACTGTGCCTTCAAAAGGCCAAATGTCTGCTCGATCAGCACACAGGTATGTGTATTCGCATGATTGTAGTCCTCTTTGTGCCTGTTCTGCGGGTTCCGGACAGGGGTAAGGAGCCACCTCTTTAAGGGATAGCCAGCATCACCTGCATGTGTGCAACAATGTTAATGTGTAAGTGGTTACACCAAATGGGACCTGTATCAATGACACAATAGCAAGCATTTATTTCCTGTTTGCATCCTCATATCCATGCATGAATAGAGCTACTCAATGGAACTACAATGTGTGTATCCATCTGATCGACTGGTGTGTGTGCCATCGTCTAGTGGGTGCAGGGGTGTCCTATTCCTAATGAGTACTCATGCACTGTGGTTGCCCACGCCGATTGTCCCCCATGTTCTAGGTGATATGTAGTTTATTGTAAACTGTTATCCTGTCACCGTTGAAGCCAGACTCTAGATGATCTCACTTTCCGCGCCTAATGTTGCCATGCTGGTATGCTGGACCTCTGTGTTGGTATAGGAGTGAGATCATGTATTTTGGCCTCATGTGACTCCTTTGTATGCACGTATGGACACCTATCCAGCTCATGTGCAGTGGCCATACTGACAGCATGTCGCTGCATTGTGTTGCAGAGGCTATGGTCTGATTATGTGCAGTGTACATGTTGATGGCTGTGGAATGGTTGCAGCAGTGCCTCATGTTCATAGTAGTGCAGCTTACATCTTTTATTTAGATGTCAGGTGTCAGGTCCAGTCTGGCCTGCTTTGGGGCATGAGCATGGTCCATCCTCACAGCTACTCTCAGCTAGGTGAAGTATGCATCCCTCCCCCCCTTCTCAGCCAGGTGAAGTATGCATCTCTCCCCCCCCTTCTCAGCCAGGTGAAGTATGCATCTCTCCCCCCCTCTCAGCCAGGTGAAGTATGCATCTCTCCTCCCAATCATCTCCCCACATCACAATGCCATGAGCATGACAAGCAACTCACAGAGTAGCCAGGATCGTTGCCCTGCTTGTCGCTCCATGTAGCGTGGTATCGTGGAGTTCCGCATGATCATTGAATCATGGGTTGATCCGGGAAATAGGGCACAACAATGTGTGATGATCTTGTTTGACTCACATACCATTTGCACGTTGATGGAAGGATACAATTTACGGTTGCGGTACACTACCTCCATGGCATGTGGGACCACCAATTCCACATGGGTGCAGTCGATGGCACCGATGCAACCTGGAAAGCCTGCCAGTGAATGGAAGCCAACTTTGGTATTGGAGATCTCCTGGGCAGTCCGTGGTAGGAATATGTGGTCGCCTGTGTGCTTCAGGAGGGCATCGAGAACTTGGTTCAGCGTATGTGAGAATAATGGTTGTGATATGCCATGCATCTGCCCTACTATGTGCTGGTAGGTGCCTGTGCCCAGGAAGTGGAGCACAGACACCACTTTCAGTAGAGGGGGGATGGCGGTATGGATGTCTATGAGGCTGGCAATGTCGTTATGTATCGTGTTCACAATGGTGGTGATGGTGTCCCAGTCCAGACGGTACAGGGTGTGGATCTGCTCAGGGGTTAGGCTGAATGCACTGGCTCTGATTCGAGGGATTGGGGGCTGCCTGTGTGGTACAACTGCCTGCACTGGTGGTGCATGCTGTGCCTGCCTCACCCTCCTTCTCCTCCTGTTTCTCCTCTGTGCTGCCTGTTGTTGTTGTAGTTTTTGCCGGAGTTCCTCTGCAATCATGTCCTCCAGCCCCAGTATAGCTACTAGTATTGGTATCATTTTGGTGTGTGACTGGGTGTGGGAAGGGGTGGGGTGTGCTACTTTTGTGCTGGCCCAGTCTACATTGCCTCCACCTGTGCTGATTGTGTGCACCTGTGGCAGTTGGGAACACTGCACATGGCCGTTTATGGGTGGTTCGCAATGGCGGTATTTACTCCATGCCGGTAAGGTACTTTTCGGGCTTCAGTAGGCCGTTATTTGCATGTCCGCCTGACTTGTGTTCAGCTCCTGTTTACGCCATGGCGCTATTGCCGGCATGTAGGGTCGCGTACCCGCGCCAATGCCGCTATTAGAGGTCCCATTATTTACGGTGCCGCTAATAGTGGGTTGGCGGGTCGTAATGGTGCGGAGCGGTAAGCGATGCCAGTAATCCTTTACCGGCATCGTTTTTCCCTTAACTCCTACCTCGTAATGAGGCCGAATTATACTTTTTGGCTCTGCCATTGCCAGCGGGATGTTACCCTGTGCATCCGTAACAACGCATCCATTGACAGCAAGTCAAACCTTTGAAATCAGAAAGACAGAGTATTAGTGTGTGTTGTCCTGTGAGAGTTGGCTGCATATCATGTGCTTCTTCCTCATGTCATCCCTACAGTAACTGTACTCTAACGCCCAGACTCATGTGAAAATCCCTGCCTATTAGTAAGATATCCCAGGTTTTTTTTCTATTCCTAGATATGACAGAGGTGACAGTTTCTTTTAATTTCATAATATACCGACCCCACCCCTCCTTCCCTACTCCAATTCATTGCTTTGCTCCTCCTTTGGGTGCTCAGCTTGTTCCTTATGAGGGAGCGGATGCTGTGGCCACAGGTGCAGCGACCACCGCTGGGGCTGCAGCCGCGCGAGGTAGCTGTTGCGTCACGGGGAGGAGGGGCCATAGGTGTGAGGCATTGATGAGCATGACTGGCATTCAGTGCCTTCATAGAGATAGCACAGGTTGAGGCGGTAGAAACAAGGGCCTACAAATCGGAACTCAGAGATAGTCCGGAAGTCTCTCATTCCTGCCAGGTATATATATATATATTGATATTGATATAGATATTTTATTTCTATCGCGCTCATACACAAGTGTTTCAGAGCGCAACAAGGCAAGGGAGGGGAACAGGGTAGAACAAAGCAACGATCTTACTAGGCCCAGGGACATTGGGAACGCGCAGGTGCATGGAAGGGGGGAGAAGTGGAAAGTGCGAAGCAAAGGAGAAACAGATAAATAATAATAAATAAATAAATAATAAAGGCAACAAACAGTGGTAGTGCAGCCAGAAATTGGCAAGTGCTAGGTTTAAGGCAGCAGACATGGTAGGTCTGATAAGTGCAAGAAGAAAAGGGGGGGGGCGTATGGGTACAGATACAGACCCCAGTGCAAGGGGTGGCCCGTAGGCAGTGCAGGAGAGTGGCAGGGGGAGCAGGTACCTGGGCCCGGAGGACAGAGAGTGGCCAGGTGCATGGTGCCAAGAGAGAACAGATCAGCAAGGGAGAGGGGGAGTGAAGGCAAAAGAAAAGAGGAAGGTGTTGACGTGCTTCTGGAACCAGAGATGGTTTTCCTCAAGTTTTAGAGTGGCAGGGAGGCTTTTCCAGAGGGACGCCCCAGCCGAAGACAAAGATCTACCCCCAGCTCGTTTCTTTGAAAAACAACTGCCCCTGAGGGAGGTAGAGGTGGAGGAGCAAAGAACTTGAGAGGGGAGGTATTTGCGGAGGGATAGCTGAAGGTATTTTGGACCCAGGCCCCAGAAAGCCTTGTGGACAATGCAGATGGTTTTGAATTTAATCCTTGCATCCACTGGGAGCCAATGGAGGGATTTCAGAGCTGGAGAGATATGATCCCAGGGCTTGAGACCAAGGACAAGTCCTGCAATCCTGTTCTGGATTAGTTGCATAGGGCGGAGAGTAGAGGCAGGTAGATTTAGAAAAAGGCTGTTACAATAGTCCAACCTAGAGAGAACCAGAGCTTGGGAGACAGTGAGCTTCTGGGGGAAGGAAAGGAAAGGTAGAGTACCTCTGAGGAGGTTTAGTATTAAGTTTTACTTTTTAGAGACATCAGAGATGTGGGCAGAGAAGGAAAGTGTGGAGTCAAAGATGACTCTAAGGTTCTTAGCCTCGCAGGTGAGGGTAGGAGGAGGGCCAAGGGAGGCTGGCCTGAGAGTGAGGGGAAAGGATGGCGAAGGTGTGCCAATGAGGAGGATCTCCGTCTTGCTGGCATTCAGACAAAGATCATTGGCGGCACACCAATCTTGAATGGCAATTAGGCAATCAGAGATGAGAGAGGGAGAGGAGGTGGCCGATGGCAGCCTGAAAATGAGTTGCGTGTCGTCAGCGTAGCACTGGAAATTTGAGCAGAAAATGGCAAAGCAATGGGTGAGAGTTGCCAGGTATTGGTTGAAAAGCTGGGGCGAGAGGTTACAAATATATATATATATATATAAGTGGGGGGAGTCTGACACCATGAAGCCCACTTTGCAAGTCAGGTCTGACTAATTGAACGTCTTTTGTCTGTTGCTTAGTGCATGCAACAGACTCTATGGGATTGTGATGGCCCCAACCATTGCTCCATTTTAGCGACTATTGTCAACCCAGAGCTGCCTGCTATCTGATGCACCCATTCACCTGTACCTGTGCATCTCCCAAAGTGGGACAAAAACAGTAGTGGAACCGGGTATCAGGTATTAATATCGCCACATATATGGTCGCTGTAAATAATATCGCCGGGAAAATGTTGTGGCGATATTATTTGGGTGACCATATATGTGGCGATAGGGGCAAAAAAAAATAATTTTTTAAATAAAAAAAAAATGTGGGGGTTGCGGGGGTGTCCCCCGCATGTTCCATGCAATAATGTCGCCACAAAAAACGACCATTTTTCGGCAATATTTTTTTTGGTTGGCGATATTTTTGTGGCAACATTATTACATGGAACCGTGGAACCGTGACTGCCTTGGGTGCAGGAGGGTGCGGGAGGGAGCCCCTTGCAACACATTTTTCAAGGAGCTGTGGATGTGACAGGTTGACCGCCACGTTGGTGGAACAGGCAACATGAGGTCCTTTGTATTGTTTTTCATTCACTTCTCTCGGTTGGTCACTCAGTTGGAACATTTATATATGGCGTTTGTGAAATAATTTGCCTCTGCTCCCTAATCTTAAGTCTCTGGAACACACACTTCACACCAACCTAAAAGGCAGCTGCTTCTACAGGGGCCTCCCACTAAACAAATGTGTGCTCTCGTGAAAATGATTTGGTAATTTAAAGTGCTGATCCCAAGACTGAACGCCTTTTATCTCCTCTGGTCTGACAGAGTCCCGGGGTGAATAGGCTGTCGTCTTGAGGTATCCCAGAAGTGTGCATAACAGTGGTCCAAGTGAATAGTCACTCAGACTTCTACTATAGCCGCCTAATTATAATTATTATAATTGGTTATTTATAACACCCTTAATACCGAAGATGTTTCTAAGCGCGGACCCAGGATTCCAACCTGTGTTGCTGTCAGTTTTCTTGCAAGACCAGCGCGTTGCCACCGAGCTAATCTACACGTGTCAACAAGTGGCATGAATATAGCCACTTGATGTTAAAATTAAAATCCCATTTCAATGGCCTGAACATTGACCAACCGTATTAACTAAGCAGTTAACCTAAGACAACAACTTGCCAAGTTTTCCAAGAATTAGGGGGAGATGGGGTGTCACGAGAGAACATATTAGTGGTTGCATCAACCCCTCCATGTTCAGATAGTTAAGATGAAGACAGATTGAGTCCATCCAGGTTGGATGTCATTCATCCTTCTTGAATATACGGTGAAACCGATTTTAGTTTGGTTGCAAGTGGCCTCCTGTGTTAAAAGGAAGAAGTATGGTTTAACTTCAAAAAGAACAGTTGCAGAATGGGGAAAGTAGTCGGACTGTTAACAGTAAAACAATAAAAGTAGTGGTACTCTGCTCCTGATAGCTCCCACTCACTCCAACCTCTGCATAATGATGTGTTTTCAGAATGATTTGAACATAGTGCTGCCTATATAAATCTTTCTGGCGGAGACTATTGTCATCTGTGTGCACCCTGGAAGAGAGATGAACTTCTAACACCCTGAGTTCAATTAAGATGTTTGTAGGTAGCGCAGTATAATCAGGGAAAACAACAGGAAACTTTAATTAAAGACTACCAAGTCTTTCTCTGGAAAGGCATTGCACTGTAATATTGCAGCTTCGAGTCACGTGCCACAAGAGAAGGTCCCTTGAGTCAGCAGAGTAGAATTATATGTTCCTTTTGTATAGCAATGAAAACATCCTTTGCATACTTGGGGCCTCATCATAGCCTTGGCGATATCCCAGCGGTAATCGCTCCGTGATACCGCCAACCCTATTAGTGTTACCGCTACATGGTCCGGTGCTACTAGTGCCAGATCCTGAGTACTGTCAAGGCAGTAATTCCCCATTTTTCTAGAGTCCATAGGACTCTATGGGGATTTTGGTGCTATTACCGCCGGCGGTAATAGCGCTGGCAGTAATAGTGCCGAAAACGGGCAGAAAGTGGAGACCAGCAGCCTTTCTTTTGATGTTGCCTGGTTCTTCCTTTCACAGTGGCTCGAGGCGAGATGGCTCAGGGGCTCATCAGTTGTCAGGCTGACAAGCTGATGTCACTTAACCAATGAGGTGCCAGCTGCCTCACACTTGCAGGCATTTGTTGCATTTATATATTTGCCAATGTTCTCAAAGACAAATCAGTGAGGTCAGGGCCGGCCTTAGGGCAGGGTGGGCCGGGCGACCACCCGGGGGCCATAGCCCCCCAGGGCGCCAGCTCCGGGGTGCTTTTCAAGGGCTACCCCGAGCTGGTGTGGTCAGAGAAGTGTACTTTTTAAATGAAATGCGATCGCGGGAGTGGGTCATTTAACAATAATATGGTGCTGGCACCCTATTGATATAATTACCTCCCTGCTCCGTGGGAGTGGGGAGACAGCACCCTATTGTTTTAAATGCGTCCGCTGCAGCAAGCGCATTTAATTTTAAAAGAATGCCTTCTCCCACCACCGAAAAGAAACATTTGGCACCTCCACTCCCCCTCCCCCAATTGACCAGGGGCGCAGTGGGGTGCGGACCAAATTGTCCTTTTTGTTTCTGTCCGGGGTGCTACCGTCACTAAGGCCGGCACTAAGTGACTGAGTGTGGTGAACGTCCGTTGTCTGAGTTAGACTTGTCTGGGTTTCGTGACGTGAGTATTTAGCACGTTTAAGAGTACCCGCTGCCTCGTCTCTGCTCCACTCTTGGTTTGATGCCAGTCTAAAGGCTACACTATTTTCTCAACCCTGTGGCATCCTCATCTCTGCCTTGCCCAGGCCTCGCTGGGACACTGTGAGGTGCTTCATCTGCCTGCAGGCTGTTTGCGACACAATATGACGACCTTTTGGCATTGCTAGCTCTGGGGAATAATCTTTTGGCATAGGATGGAGTTGAGGAAGCCAAGGGGTAGGGGCCCCGAGGGGAAGACAGCAGGGGGGGGAGAGTGTGAGGAACACCAGAGGCCCAAGTCTGGCTCTCCGGACTTGTAAGGTGGGCCAAGGGATAACCAGGATTACAATATCCCTGGAGCGGCAGGGAAGGTTGCAAGCGCAGAAGCATGGTGTTAGGTTCCGCTTTCCCTGTCCTTTGGTATTGCGTGGTAGTGCTGCTCTGATTGGAATGTTGGCTTAGAATGTTGATGTGCGGTGTAACTGTTACATTCTATTGGTGTCAGTTGGGGCCGGTATTGCTTTAGATGTGGACCGGTGGATGTCTTTCTGCCTACCCAAGTACTTGTGTCTTAAACCTTATGTACTTACCTGTTTTTTCCCTGTATGAGACTTATTAAAGCTTTGAACCCACGCCACGGTTCGGTGACTCTACTTGAACCCAGAAGTGCCATCTCAACACTGGCGACGAGGATATCTAAATAGGATTCGTTTCAAGGGGTCGACTACGCGTCCGTATTGAGGTAAAGCAATTCAGTGTACTTGAAGAATATGTTCAGAGCTAACGGAGGTGAGGAGAACTACAGGCTTTGCGAGCGCAGCTATAAGAGAGCGTTAAGAGAGGGGACGCTGATGGTTGCATTAAGTATCCTACCCAGGTCGGCAGAGTCGCAGGAAGACATCCACCGGGTCCAGAAGTTGCCCCAGCTCAAGGATCCTCTCTTTTGGAAAGAATGCGTGTTCCTCAACTTGCAAGCACAGACATGTCTGTTTTGGATAGTGGTGCCGGTTGCTTCATAAGTGGGGGTTTGGCGACTGAAGAACAGCACTGTGAGTGGATTGAGTCCGAAATGTTGGTATTCTAATGCCACAAAGAGAGAGGGATCGGTCCCAAAGGAAAGAGCCGTGGCTGGCGAGCAGTGAGACAAATTTGGATACTACGACCAGTGTCGTACAAAAGTTTGGTGGCTGACGGATTAGAACTGGTAAGCGGTCCGCATGGGTCTGACTGCTGTGCTCTAGTGATGACATCTGTCCTGAATGAGCCTTTGTCCTGCAGAAGTGAGGGCGGCGGTTGGTCCGAGGTAGCTGTCATCAGTAATACGGATGACGCATGTTTGGAGCAAGATGTTTCGATGGCCGATGGAGCTTACAGCAGATCAAGCTGTGGGGCATGTCCAGTAGATTTGTTGCCGGAAGAAAACACACGGCAGCAACATGGAAGAAAGTATTCGCGTGGAAGGATTTATTTCAGGCAGATACAGTTGGGGGTCTGCAATCGGGTCAGAGTTAGAAGAGGATACGATGCACTGGATGAAGGTAATTTCATCGAAAGTGACCTTTTTGTGAAAATTTAAAGTACCCCTACTAAGTTTGAGTTGTTTGGGGATTTTCTATGTACTGCAGCCAAGTGGGATCGGACAGGTGACCCTCCAGTTGTGTCAGCGGAGTGTGGTACTGGCTCGGAATGGGCTAGTCATCGGGTCTATTACGATCTATTATGATCGAATATTTGAGATCAGGTACCCTCCCGCAGGGCCTAGTGGTGCGGAATGAGCCCCGCTTGTTCCTTGATAATAAGGACTTCATTATCCAGTGGAGTTATATAGCGAACAAGTGTGGTAGGGACTGGACAATTTTGATTATTGATACGGCCCGCAAAATGATGATAAAAATTACAGGCGATCTCGAAAAAATGGAAGAGGAGATCAAGAAGTTATTACCACTAGAGACCTACAAAAAACGCCTGGAGGAAATTATGAAAGAGATTATAGACTTTAAAGAATTCTGTACTCAAGACCGCATTGTGCCAATGAAGAAAGATCTATTACAGTTCTCACATGAAAATGCGTTTCGGTACACAAAAGAAGGCTATGACAGTTTTGCAGGACGGCAACAATGGGGTCAAAGACAAGTGGGACAGAAACAGGTCAGCTTTGGCAATACCTCCTTTATCTCAGGCAGCTCGAGTAACAATAGTTTTTCCCTACAAAGGATCCCGTAATCGAGGTAGGAACCAAAGAAGATCAGGGCGTAATACCCGTAATAGGAGAAATTTCTATTCAACAAATCAAGGGAATCCCATTGGTGCACCGCCACAACAATTGCAACAACATGGTTTTTTAGACCAACGCCAGGACCTAGATAATTGGGACGAAGCACCGAGAGTGCTTCGCAGTAACAGACCTTACTAGTTAACTTGTCTTCTTACTCCCCTACCGATGATGACGTATGCCTGATAAACAAAGGTTTCGGTTTTGTACCAACGGTTCAGTACAACAAGTTCAGAACTCATGTCGAAGTGCAACAATTATTACGGAAAATACATTTACAGCAATATTATTTTCATAATACTTATGACGACCAGAGTAATGAAAGCGGGTTTAGGAATAGATCTACGTTTAATCCTCCAGTTACAAGTTATATGCTGGAAGCGGTAGTATTTACCAAAAGAGTCTGGCATGATCTGCAACAGCTAGAAGCGCAACAACACAAACGCCCATTTCAAAATCTAAGTAATTCTGAGAAGACAGCTGTGAAAAGTTTAGCCACGAACCCCCAAATTTTTTTACGGAAAGCGGACAAAGGGGAAGCAATAGTGATGTTAAACAGGCATGATTACATTACTGAGTGTCTCTGCCAATTAGACGACAGAGATTTTTACCAACCGATTGACGAAGACTCTACTAAAAGACTGGCTCTATTAATAACCACTAAAGTAGAAAAAGCATTAGCAAGAGGGTGGATATGCCAACAGGAGAGTGATTACCTCCAGATGAAGGATCCAACGATACCTACATTTTACATCCTCCCCATAATTCATAAAGCATTAGTGAATCCACCAGGCCGCCCAATTGTCTCGGGGACAGGAGCACTTCTAGAACCACCGTCTAGGTTTGCAGACAGATATTTGAAACCGTACATATCAGCAATGTACTCTTTTGTACAAGATACCACTGAAATCATCAATATGGTGGAAGACATGCAGTTTGAACCAAGGCACCAACTTCTAGTAAGTTTGGAGATCGTGTCTCAATACACCTGTATTCCTCAACAAGAAACATTGCAAGTGTTAGAAGAGACCTTGCTGTCAAAAAGAACTTAAGGCAACACACCAAATAGTTTTATCTTATGGTGTGCCGAAATGGCATTGACTGAAAATGATTTCGGATTCAATGGCCAGTTATACCATCAAATGCACGGGACAGCAATGGGGTCATCTGTTGCTCCTTCGGCAGCTAATCTATATGTCGAAAGTTTTGAAAGAGACATCATCTATAGCTCCTCAAACCCTTTTCTAACCAATTTGGGTTTGTGGCGCCGCTATATTGATGATATTCTGATTGTATGGAATGGGTCTCCGGCTCTTTTCGGGGGTTTTGTGGAGTGGATTAACAAACAAAACTGGTTTTTGAAGTTTACTTCGACACAGAGCGACACAGAAATTAATTTTCTAGATGTCACAATCTGGGTGGATACTGGGTACAACATCCTCAAAGTGAAACCATTCCACAAACCCACTGATCGCAATTCTCTTCTCGTTTTTGGCAGTTGTCATCCCCAACACACCAGGGAAAACCTACCATTCGGCAATTTTTCACCTAAAAAGGAATAGCTCCACACGAGAGATCTTTCAATTGGAGGCTAAAGCCTTAGGCTCAAAGCTAGAAGCTAGAAGGTATCCTAAAAAATAATCAAACGTGCATTTAAAAGATCCATGAATAATAACCGTGAGGCACTCCGTGAATATCGTGACAGGACCACAGAGAAGACAAATCTAGTGTTTGTCAGTACTTTCAACCCTCTAGCTAATCAAGTGGTGAGAATCATCAGAAAGAACTGGCATATCCTATTGGGAGGTGAATGCCCTGTAGATCGGCCATTATGTTTAAAAGAGGACCCAATTTGAAAGATCTCCTTACAAAAAATGACATTTCAAGAGGATGCTCCCAACAGAGGAGCGTCACAGAGATGTGGGGCTTACCAAAATTGGTAGGGCATGCGCCCTGTGGCCAGTGTATGAATTGTCATCTTACTAATAGAACTGTGCAAGTGGATATAGGTTTGAGTAAACCATGGTCCCAAAAGAAATTCACCAATTGTAATACTAGTAATGTAGTATATGCAATTTTGTGTCCTTGCAAGAAAATGTACATAGGGATGACTAAACGTAAGATCAAGGTGAGAATTTCGGAACATAAAAGCTGTATAAAAACTAAGGTGACCACAGCCCCAATGGTCAACCATTTTTTAAGGATGGACCACAGGGAAAATGATCTCAGGTGGACCGTACTTCAACATGTTGCCCCAGATATAGATGGGGAATCTGTAGTTAAAAGATTGCAAACAAAAGAAACATGGCTTATTTTTCTCTGTAATACCACAGAGGTAGGGCTTAACGAGGCTATCGATTGGAATAACACAGGATGAAATTATAATGCCATTCTCCTTTTTCATTTTGGTCGGGAAAAGCGTGCAATATATATGTAGTGTAATAGCATGCCGTATTTCCGACAAGAGTGTATAATCACTCCCCCTCCTTAAAATACAGCTGCCAGCCGTAATGGTGATTTTATAATTAGCATGCCCAGTTGTATGTTTCTGAGCTTCATGTTAGGTGGGCTGTGTGCAGTAAGGAGCAGTCCGAGTTTAGGCACATCATGGAGCTGATACCTTAAATTAGGTGCAGCTGCTGATCGTGTGCTATAGCTTTAAAAGAAGCAAAACCCGTGTGCGTAACGATCAGGTGATCAGTCACATGTTTTGGGTCGACAGGAGCAAGACGCCATTTGGACTCAGTGCAAGTAAGTAGTCAGATCGCTGCTGCACCCTGTAGTGTTTCGTTCGGTGAAGGGGCGGGACTTACCGTATTCCTAATAGTCTTGCTTTCGCTTCATGGTTACGTGCGTTGTTATTCTACCGCGTCTCTGAGTTGAACGGTTGGTAATGTCCAACTCTATTATACAGGTTTGAAGTCTTCAAGGAAGGTGCGCACGCCCTCAGCAATTAAAACCGGCAGTATCTGCTAACAACGCGTATTCCATGAAATGAATTACTGCAACTGAGAAGAGTATCCTGTTAAGACCAAGTAGGCGGCAGGTTGGCGCTCTATTAAGGGTAAGCCACGTACGCCATTAAGACTAAGGGCACACGTTGGAATACTTTTAGAGATTCTATTGTAAGATCGTTGAAACTGTGCCCGAGAATACTGTTAGGGAGGACAGTGACGTTCCATAGTAACACAGAGCATTACGAATAGTACGTTTAACAGTTTTGAGTTAGTGTGTAGCTGTCGTTAGCATTTGATCACAAGCTTTACAGATAGCTGTTAGCCAAGTTGGTAGAGGGCTATGGGTTGTTAGGTGATGTTATATCACTGTATGTAGAGACCACTTCTTACGTAATCGCTTTAGAGATTAATTAGCCAGTCGTGCCCTAAGAGGCACCTTTTGGTGATGAGTTGCAAGGTGACTCGCTTGGTACCATTTTCCTCAATCGGTGTGTGTGTTTTTCGCTTTTCAGATCTGTTTTTGTCTACTAAGAAGACAAGTCTACCCATCCGTTTAAAAGCACTAATTTTGAATGCATTTACGGTAAGCCGTCAGTAGGATAGTTTTGCTCCTGCTTGAATCTGGGCTTTGTGAAAAAGTGTACAGCTTAATTGATGACTGTTTTTCCATGTTGTCCCTCCTTAGATTACGTGAAGTTCACCACGAAGAAACAAAGATTTTTTATATGGTGTTAAAAATGTTATGACCTGTGTTTGTTTGATAAATTGCTTAGTTCTGCCCCTGAAGAAGTTCTTGCATCTCACTAACTGTTGTTAGAGAACGAAACATGTCGGGTTTTTCAATGTGTTGTACAACAGCCAACATTTAACAACGAGGTATTAAGTTGCTTAGAACCACATGTTAGTATATATGTGGATTCATTTAATAAGGACATAAGGTGTAGTAAGAGAGTACCCTACAGGATAGGGACTGTCTTTAGTACAAGCTAGGAGTGTTTATCACTGTACGAGGTCTTTTATATTGTATAGACAACCGGTTATTGTTGGTAATAGGTTGTGACATAGGGTTTTATAGTTTAGGAATATTGATTTGAATGCACTTTATAATCTAAAAAATAGAAAATGAAATAAAATGTGGGTTTTTAGTAGTTAAGTGCCAAGCACTAAATTTTAAAATTATATGAATAAGTTCATGAAAATGTCAATTTAATAAAGTATTATCATTATATGTACTACCTAAAGTTTTAATTGTTCTGTTTGCCAAGGTAGTTTGAATTGTGGTAAGTTTCATACCAAAGGAGGTACAATATGGTAGCCACGAGATTCTCTAGTTTAGAAACTGACGTAAGCCTTGCTAAGGGGACGAATATCGTGGCTATTTAAAGTTTCTCCAAAGTCTTTTTGTGTTATCTATCTGTTCTGAATGAGCCTTTGTCCTGCCAGAAGTGAGGGCGGCGGTTGGTCCGAGGTAGCTGTCATCAGTAATACGGATGACGCATGTTTGGAGCAAGATGTTTCGATGGCCGATGGAGCTTACAGCAGATCAAGCTATGGGGCATGTCCAGTAGATTTGTTGGCGGAAGAAAACACACGGCAGCGACACGGAAGAAAGTATTCGCGTGGAAGGATTTATTTCAGGCAGATACAGTTGGAGGTCTGCAATCGGGTCAGAGTTAGAAGATGATCCGGTGGCACTGGATGAAGGTAATTTCATCAAAGGTGACCTTTTTGTGAAAATTGAAAGTACCCCAACTAAGTTTGAGTTGTTTGAGGATTTTCTATGTACTGCAGCCAAGTGGGATCGGACGGGTGACGCTCCAGTTGTGTCAGCGGAGTGTGCTACTGGCTCGGAATGGGCTAGTCATCGGCCATGCATTGATTTGTTGGACGATGTGTTCAGCGATATGGAAGAGCCAGCAGGGAGGCGGCTGGACAACGATCAGCTAAATTGGGACTGGTTGGAGGAAGTTTTCGGAAACTTTGAAGAGCCACCTGGGAGGAGGCAGGACAATTTTATGTCGAATCTTGCCTGGTTGGATGATTGGTTTGGGAATTTCAAAGAGCCAACTAGGAGGGGGACAGATGGCACTACTTAGAAGTGTTGGTTAGAAGCGGTTCCTGGTTTTGGGCATGTGTGTGAGACATGTTGGATGTTGTAGTGTTGTGACGCCATGCGTGGGTTGTAATGACATTTTGATGAATTACGAAACATGTGTTCAAAGTTGTTATAAGTGCACTGTTTCTCTTAATCTTACATTTTTCCCACAGGCACATGACCATGTAATCTGCAGGCTTAAATTTTTGATTCTAATGTGGCGCTTCTTTAATCTTATTTTACCATGTTTAATGCTCAATTAGTCTATATGGTATGTGGTGGGGGAATGTGTGTGGTTGATAGTGCAGGTGTGTGGTGAGCATGTGGGTGCTCTTATGGTTACAATTGGTGTCCCGGTTTTGTCGCAGTGGTGGCACAGGTTTAGGGTAATTGGCATGAAAAGCGATGTGACAATGGCGTCAAGTGGTGTTTTGACATGTAGTCTCAAGTTTTTGGGGGCTGGAGTGCTGGTGTTTGCTGTGTTGAGGCTTAGATTTTGTGGGATATGGTTTCCCAGGTTCTTTGACAATTGTTGTCATGTTGGCGCTTTAACAAGTGGTGTCAATTTGAATGGGATGTGTGTCCTGGTGTTTCAATTTGATGGGGGCGGTGTGTCTGCGTGCTCCGGGTGTTGTGAAATGTTCAATCTTTAATGTTTGGAAATGTTCAATATTCAGTGTTCATTATTGCAATATTCAGTGTTCATTATTGCAATTATAATAACATTTTACTTCCACAGGTTCACATCAATTGGAATAACTGACATGGGTTCTTTCACTGTTTCATTTTACAGTAAAAGATAATGAGTGCATTCATGTCCGGGCACAAACGTTGTGCAAATGTTTATCAAGGTTTGCTTACAGGTTTATGCAAGGAAATGATGAGTGTAATGGTAGTGTGTCTTGCTGCTTTGGCTTTGTTGAGAGTGGTTGCGGGCTGGTTCCTTGTGAGTGGTATCGGTGGTATGGGCCTACCACGGATTGGTAGCATGTTTTGGTTGTGGTGTTAGCCTTTGGTTGGCTAGTGTTTGGATTGTTAACGGGGAAGGAGTGTTCCAGATATGTAGCTGGATTGTAATAGCTTCTGGTGGAGCCCCGGTATGTTCCTTTGGTTGGGGTATCTGCTATCTTTTCCTCCATGGTGTCTCCTTTGTGTTCGTATTGTAAGGAGGGAGATGCGTGTTATGTTCTGGTTTCCCTGTCCTTTGGTATTCCGTGGTAGTGCTGCTCTGATTGGAATGTTGGCTTAGAATGTTGATGTGCGGTGTGCTTGTTACATTCTATTGGTGTCAGTTGGGGCCGGTATTGCTTTAGATGTGGACCGGTGGATGTCTTTCTGCCTACCTAAGTACTTGTGTACCTGTTTATTCCCTGTACGGGACTTATTAAAGCCTTGAACTCACGTCACGGTCCGGTGACTCTGCTTGAACCCAGAAGTGCGATCTCAACACATGGCTTCTGGGAATTCATTCAGCAGCCACGAGGCAGGAGGGTGGGGCAGATCAGCACTCGCCCCGAACACCCACCTCCAGCCGCAGTCATGCTGTCCGATCCCGGGAACGCACGGCGAAGGATTCCTTCTGATGTATAAATTGACAACCATTAAATAAGTTACTAATATCTAGTATTATTAATATTGTTGTTGTCATTAATAATGTCATAGTGCTTAAAAGGGGAGAACTCGGTTACTAAATGCTAAAACGTGATATTACTGAGCCGAAAGGTCAATCACATCCGCACTCCCAAAATGGAAGATGTCTGCATTGGTTGCTGGGTCAGAGGCTCCATGTCGCTGCCAGCCTGTTATGCAAGTCTATGTAAAAAGGACGAGCATACTCATCCTTGGCACTTAAGGGGTTAAGTGAGGGTAACATGACCCTCTCGTCCCATCTACTTTTTCAATTTTCCGCTCTCTCACTTCCATCAGTTCTAGGACCAAAGCTCTTTGAATATTATGTTTGTATCCGTAATTCCAAGGTAGAGTGGCAGTGAATTGGAGGGAAAAAAGTGAGGCAGTTGTGTGGCTTAATCATTACCCTTCTATAATGCACGGTACACTGGGCCAACTGAGTGAAGGGGTAGAAACAATCTACTAAGTGGCCGGGTAATAATATTATAACAAACAAAGATTCTTTCAATTGAAAACCCACCAGGGGTAAAACACATACAATTTACTGAACATACTACACTTTCATATACAACATGTTTACAAAGCAACATGTAATTAACAACAATGGCAACAAATACATGCAAGTGAGAAAAAACAAATTGAACAAATGAAGATGTGTCGCTGGAGTGCAATTTGGTGTGGCGGCGGTGCTGGATTTATGGCAATCCATGGTTGTGCATTTGGGGCGGTGGTAGCCATCGGCACTCAATTGCTCATGAAGTAAATCTCCCCCTCCCCTATGTGATCTCGTTTCCTCCTTCTTGTATCTTTCTGTCATGTTATTCCTTCACTACCCACTCATCCTCTAACTCATTCATGTATTCATCCATCCTCACACTCACTCATTCACCCATCCTCACACATCCACCTTTCCTCACAGACATTTCTCAATTCCTGCATCCTTATACAGTCATTCATTCATCTCTATCACACTTAAGCACTACCATAAACCCTCAAACTTGCAATCCTCCCTCCTCAAAATCTTTCACCCTCCGGCACCATACCATTTCCTTCTATGTGTCGGCATAACAATTCGTTCACGCATCCTCCATCTGCCCCCTACATTCATCCACCCCTCTTGCAGCCTCTCTCCAGTCTGCCTACTTTCCCATTGACATATCCTCAACATCTCCCTAAGCGCGTGCTTGTGCGCATTTACTCAGAAAATGTTTTCATCATACAATAGCCCAAACTATTGGCTTTGACAATGCGTGATTTACATTAATTATGCTCCCTGGAGCTTTTACAGTCCCATGTGTTAATATCCCCGCAGAAATATTGCCATATAAGAATGGCACCGTTTTTTTTTTGCTGTGATATTAACTGATGGAACATGCCGGGGACACCCCTCTGACCCCCATATTTGTTTAAAGGGAGCAGGGGGCACCCCCGCAACCCGGCTCCCATTTACCCCATAACTTTTCCCCACAAATAATGTTGCCTATGGGGCTACCATATATATGGTGATATTATTTGTGGGGATAATATTAACTGATACCGCTTTTACGTCGTGTTACTTGATGTTGTTTTCAGAGGGACAGATGCATTCAGGTTGGTCCTGTGCAGACTGACTCCACCACAGGAGAGGCAACGGGCCGGTGACATAGAAGTAGGAGTAAAGTTGTAAGTGTACTTACTTTAGTCCTACTTCTATTTCCATGGGCTGACCCTTTTTTTTTTATCTGGTCACCCTAGGTCGGATGCACCGGCACCATTCAGAATGGTTCCGGTGCATTCGACATGTTCTGCTCGTGGGTGCCGGTACGGCACCTGGTGGCCGTAATGGCACCCGCGAGCAGAACTCATAGTTTGCCGGTCCGTTAACTACGGTACCAGCAAGCTTACCGGTACCATAGTTACCGGACCGGCAAACTTATAATGAGGCCCATTGTCTTGGGCAAAAATGAAAAAGTGCCTCGGAGTTGCAAATGGCAATTAAGTCCCTTTGTGACACTTTTGAAAAGTAACCACGGGAGAGTTTTGCTTGTGGTGCAAATTGTGCATTTTAAAGAATATTTATTTAGCAACACTGGTTAAAACTACTAGCCGCAGAGTGAATTAACTCATCAAAGTGGCCCAAATTGTCCACAAAAGTGGCCCACTTTGACCAAAAAAACAGTCCCACAACAGCATTTTGTGTTTTTGGTTCGGCCCTGGGCCTATTGCCCTATAGGCCAGTCCGAGGCTGTGTCGTACCTGCACCCTCTTTCCCCCACCTCTTATCCTTCCCATTGCTCAGGTTCCTCCACAGACTGAGGTGTGGATACCCTGCGTGCGAGCCCAATGCCCTGACGTTAGGCAAGCCTTGGTGCTGTAAGGCCACTACAGTACGGCTCAAGACGAGGGTACACGCAAGTGGAGGTAGTCCCCCCACTTCTTTCAGAGGACACCTTTTTATGTTAATTTCTGATGATGCCACATTCAATTGGTATGTGAATGAGTGACCCCACTGTTTTCTTTTTGTAGGACGTGACCCCTGCACTAAAGCCAGGCCCAGCTGAAGATGTGGGGGGAACAATTTCAACATGAAGGTTGGGGGGACCCCCTTTCCTTAGAGCGGAAAGCAGTCTGAGGCACCCATGAGGGCATACATTATAATGGAGATAAAGATAAGGTAAAAAGCGACAATTATCACGAGACGGCGAGCCAACAGGGAGCTGAAACACTGAATGCCTGCTGAATAGCTATGAATCCTTCTTTGTAAGCAAGTGGCTGACATAAAGGAACCAGTGTTGAAAGGAAACAAGGTGATAACACTTGTGTCTTCCCCAGTGGAAGTGATGGCTGTACGGGCTTCAGCAAACACAGCTTGTAAGGCGAGCACTGCAAAGCGCACACTGCAAGCCCCAGAATGTAAGTAATATTTAAAGGAATTCTTTGCTGCGTTATTAGACTGCTGACTGGCAACATGGGGCAGTTGCTGGAGGGCCACCTGAGGCTCGAGGTCCCTTACCATACCTGCCTACATTTGTAAATGAGAAACCTGTGGAATGGCGTCATTGACGCCCCCCGCCCCCTTATTGGCAAGACTCCGCCCACCCTCTCACCCACATTTTTTGTTTAAACCCCCAAATCCCACTTAGAACCGCACCTAGAAACACTTGTGCGCAGGCGCGTTATAAATGCCACATCATATCATACATCATATCACTTCAAAATGAGCGCGTATTATGTTGAAATGAGCCCCCACACATTTTCGGCAGGGCCTGGCAGCAAGACTTCTTCTGATAACATAATAGAAAAAGATAGAATGGCCCAGTGGCTCGCAGAACTCCAAGAGATGGCATGCTCAACGCCTGCCACTGCAGGCTGCCCGCTGTGGCGTGAAAATGGCCATATGGACCCGAGCTTATGCAATAGGCAGTGGGAGAATGGAGCCGGGAAACACACACCGCACGCAGCAGTGTCAACAACGTTCTTCCCAGACCCATTGCACCCCTAAACGTGTGTGCGCTGGGAGTAGGATGACCAGACATCCTGGTTGATTTTGGTGCTGTGTCTCCCTTTCGCAAGACTATGGGCCTCATTACACAGAAGGCGGTAAGGGTTAACGGTCATCGGTAATGGTACCAGTGACCGTTAACCCTTACTGCCTTACTACGAGGTCCCTTTGCGGGTTTGTACATTAACGCCTGCTTTTTAGCAGGCGTTAAAAACCAACCCGCAAAGGGACCAGGGTGCTAATTACGGTACCGCAATTTGCGGTACCGTAATTAGCACCTTCCCCATTCCCATTATGCCCTATGGGGCAAAAATGGGAATGGGGAAGGGCAATGGGGGAATTACCGCCCCGCCACCCTTGGAATAGGGCGGTAATTCCCCTTTCCTCCAAGGCGTTGCCGGTATTTTACCGGCATGGACCAAGGTGCTAATAGCACCTTGGTTCACCGCCTACCATGTAATGAGGCCCTATGTTTCCATTGGAAACTGCAGTGTTCCCGGTTTTTGGTATGCACAATTTCGCACAGAAGAAATGTTGCATTTTACAATTTAAGATTGTGTTAGTTTGTGATAAATGTATCCTAATATGTGTTTATTTGAACAGTAACACTTACACCCCCTTCTCCTCCAAACGCTACTGAAGTGTAGTGCCTTGACAGCCACTTTCAAGAGTAAGCCCTACTGTTATGTTAGTTGCCCTGCGCCGTTTCTTTTACTTTTTAAATATGGGTACCCTGGGAGCATCCCTAGACGAGATCAGGTTGGAACCATCTTGCCAGAAGATGGCGGAAATCCTGGAGACTCCAGGCTCTTCACCAGGTATCCGGAGAAGAGCGTAAAAACCCGGACTCTCTGGGATAAACCCAGAGACTAGGCAGGTATGTCCTTTACATTTGCAAAGGTTGAAAGGCCCTGACACCGTCCCTGACTACAGTAGTGGTTGATGTAGTATAAAGCTGAGTAACGTAACAAAACATGTTCTGCTGTAGGGCTGCCCATCGCCACAGTGCCTTGTGACGCAGAGAAACCAGCCGAAAAGTGATCGTGTGCAAACCCCCTGCACGCACAGCAGACCCCGGCTTCCCAGAACTCATTTGAAGAAAGCTAATTACTGGTACATAATCAAAACGTCCCCCTGGCACGAAGAAAGAGGAGACATATATTATCCTCGGATATCAAGGGGTAGGAAGTCAGCCATTAACAGAAATAAATGGGACTTTAAGTAGCGAGAGCTGACAACACAAATGGATGGATCAATGCTATCCACTCACTGCTTTTATTCCCCTCTGGGGGCGGAGTGAAGCGCGGCGCGCAGCCTCCTAAGCAAACGTGCTCGCTGCGTCTGGTTTGGGCCTGCTGTGTTGATTATTCAGAGTACATTCTAGAACGGAAGGCTCTCTTTGGTTTCAATCGGTTTCCCGCGATTCACAAACTAGTGCCACTGCCGCCTTTGCATAGCTCTCAACCGTTTGAGAACTCCACTGAGGCCCCAGAGCGGGTGAAACTCCAGATTGGGTTTTTGACGGGTGAAAGCCCATTGGCTACTAGGGGCGTGTATGGGGCTTGGCTGGCGAAACAGCTGCTTATATGGTGGGTGATACCCGCCAAAGGTCGATGCGAGCAATTGTGCTCTTGCTTCCATTCACAAGTAACCCACCGCAAGTGAGCAGCTCGCGAGCCTGCGTTTTCCGCCATCTCTCGGACCTGATTGCACAATAGTACAACTTGTGGCTTCTGTTGGAATAACAGAGGGACTCAGTTTACATCAGAGTTAGCCCCAATGAATGCCGCCGCCAGACATTTGAAAGAAGCACAATGGCAGAAAAATGTGTGGGATCACTTAGAACAAAGTGACCTAACTCTGTGCACACTATTCGGCATGAAATCATGCAAAATAAATCTTCTTGATACAATTTTGTAGTCTATAATGTTTTTGACTTTTAAATAATTCAAAATAGAGAGTATCAATATATATATATCAAGAAGCACAAAGGGCCATGTTAGGTTTATGTTGGTAATGCTAAAATCATGTATTGTTTAGTACATTGGAAATTTAAATTAACTGTGTATTACATTAATCGGCTGGTGGGTGAATGTCGCTGGCTCAGACAATGGGCCTCACTATGAGTCCGGCGGGTTGCCCCCAGACTCGTAACACTTTTCCGGCAACTGACTTCCCAGTGCCAATGGGACATTACAAGTCTCGGCAGATCGGACAGTCAGGCACCGGAAAATGTTAGTCCCCATTCCCAAGGAGTCCCACAGGACTCCATGGGAATGGGGTCACGGAAGCACTGACACCGTTGCTAACGGTGCCAGTGCTTGCATGAAAATCCTGCGGACGGGTGCCATTGCGCCGGCACCCTTATTTCTGCACCCCACACTTGTAATGAGGCCCAATAACAGTTGTGTTGCCTTTCACCCACCTGGGTGGCAGTTAGATGGTGGGGTAGCAGGGCTCTTAAGTTTTGCAGTTCCATGTGTGAAAAAGCCATTCAGCTCTGTTTTGTTCTTGGAAATCTGGGATTTCTAGACCTACATTTAAAATGTAAAAGAGAAAAGTCCAATTCCCGGAATTCCAACTACAAATCCCAGCATTCCAAGAAAAAAACAAGCATGGAACTGGGAAACTTGAGAATTCTGGGGAAGGAGTAAGGAAAGCACAGAGAGGTGCAGCTTCTTTTGCTAGCGCTCTTCAAACGCCGGCAATTTCAAAAATAACCTAACCACTGCCTAATTATGAGTTGGGATTGTATGGGATATTTATGGCATGTGGTAGAATGAAAGCACTGTATGGGATACACCATTTTCATTACCTTCCATATATTCCAGGCCGCAAATACCCCATGATATCCGAACTCATAATTTCAGTGGTAATTTAAAAATACGAAGCATTTATATGACCACATGCCCTTCCCATTACCACCATACTCTGATTGCGACGCAAAGACCGTCCATTATTGACACACTTCACCCTCCATCTATTTTTCCCTCTCATAAACCTTCACAGCCTTGGCTATCGTTCACTTTCTCAATCCTCTGAAAAGCTGAGTGACGCTGGAATAATTTCCGCACTAAAGCTGATCTCCATTTTTCTTTTGATTCCTATCTTTTAGCTGCCAAAAAATGCTACTTCTCCTCTCTCACTGTCTCTCTCTCTCAGCACCTTGTTGCCTCTTTCAACTTATTAACTAACTACTTTCTTCCCTTTCTTCTGATTTTTTAAACCTTATCGAAACATTCAGCCTCACAATTCACCAGCTACTTCGCAATGCAAATGTCTCCTATTCGCTCCTCCTTTTCTCTGGCTCCTTCCCCTCTATCTCCCACTTTCCTCTTGTCCAATGCTCTGCAGCTATTTCCTCTTGTTCTTCCTTTTCTCTGTTGACTAACTCCCGACACGTCTAACTTTCAATCTCCCGCTGATCCTACTGCCTCCCCCCTTGATCCAACGCATGCTTCTCTTGTTCCTCAAATCTATCCTTTGTTAGTAAATGATCTCACCACTGACATTAATACTTCTTTTAGAACCTCTGTTTTCTCTTCCTACTTCAAACATACTACTGTTATTCCTATACTTAAAAAAAAACCTTCCCTGGATTCCTCTACCCCATCTAGCGTTCGTCCCATCTCCCTTCTTTCTATTCTTTCTAATCTCGTAGAGCAGGTGGCTTACTCTCAAATCACTTCTCGCCTTACTAAATATGCTCTTCTACCTTCTAGTCAATCTGGTTTTCGTTCTGCACAATCTACTTAAACCGCACTTCTTCACGTGTCTACTACTATTCTTTCTGCTGGACACAATAAGCTCTTCACTATTCTGATTCTCTTGGGTCCTTCTGCAGCCTTTGATACTGTCGATCACCCTACTCTCCTTTCCGCACTTTCCTCTCTGGGTTTTCTGGATCCCGCTCTCCAGTGGCTCCACGTCTATCCTTTTGCTTGCACCTTTTCTGTCTCCTGCCCTCTTCTCTATGGTGTTCCCCAAGGTTCGGTTCTGGGTTCCCTCCTTTTCTCCATCTGTTCTATTCCCCTTGCATCTCTAATCGAATCCTTAAATCTTTCTTGTCATTTCTACACAGTCAACAACCAGATTTCCGGATCTTTCTCTTCTTTATCCGACTTCCTTCACTCCTGGTTTTCTTCTTGTCTCCAAGCTATCAAATCTTGTATATGGCATGGCGACCTTGCTCTCAGTCCTTCTAAAACTGAAATTCTGTTCTTTCCCCCTCTATCTCCCTCTCTCGCTACTCTATCTTTCCCCCTTCCTCTATTTCACCATCTCAAACTGCCCATAGCTTAGGGGTTATTTTTGATTTTGCAAACTCCTTCTCTCAACACATCTCGTCTACTGCTCGCATCTGTTTTCATCCCTTTAATCTACATAAAAACGCATCCATTTCTCTCCTTTCAGGCCACTGAGCTTGTCATATTCTCTTGTCTTTTCTTGACTTGACTACTGCTCTGCCAGGCTTGTGGGCCTTCCCTCCTCTCATCTCACCCCTTTCTATCTCCAATTATTATTATTATATTTTGTTGCATTTTTAAAACTCTCACACAACCCGGGGGAATATGTCTTAGTTGCATATTTATAATACCCAGAGGTTTCTAAGCACGGACCCTGGGATCGAACCTGTGTTGCTTCGTGTCGTCTTGTTTCCAAGGCGAGCATGTTGCCGCTGAGCTATCCTCCCGGGACTCCAATGCTGCCGTTCGTCTTCTCTTTCAACTGCTTCCTCGCTCCTCCGTTAAGCAATCTCTTCTCTCTATTTCCCTTGGACTCCCCACTTCTTTTGCATTTTCTTTGTATTTTATTTATATGCTATCATGGCCTTTCTCCTTTCTATATCCCTCCCTTATCTCTCCCTATATCCCTGCAGCTCTCTCCGTTATCAACATCTGCACCCAACTTCTGACCTCTCTCTGAAGCCTCCTTGTGCAGCTTCGAGATTCCGTTCATTCTCACTTCTGGCTCCTAAACTATGGAATAATCTCCCACTCGCCATCCGTGCCTCCCCCTCCCTTCATATCTTTCAATCGCGCCTGAAGACCCATCTTCTACTGTCAGTTGTTTCTGACTGACTATTCTTTTGCATTTGAACTTTTTTTGTATATCGTTCTCATTCATATTGTAAAGCACTTTGGCGAAAGATCTCTAGAAATACAAATGAAATACAAATACGTACAAATACTGCGACAAAATGAACACATCAACATCTCAAAGAAAGCGCCATCTTGTAATGAAATTTACAGAAATACAGAAATATATATATATCACAGAACCCATATTTTCCAAGTTTTAGCAACATCTTCAGAGAGATGGGCGATCATGCAGTTTGCCTGTAACTTCAAGAGGCGACAGATCATACAATATCCATACATGAGGCAAAGTCTGTATCTGTGGAGCGGAAATACGAAGCGACGCAGATATGCATATAGAATACTTTGCCAGTTATTAGGGTTACCATCCACAACTCATCAATGTAATAAACATTTTGAATTAGAGCTGATGAATTTGAGTGACTATATCAATAAGCGTCTCTTGTGTTTCTGGGAGCAGTTTCAAAAAATGCATTTTCTCTTTAACTCAGTCACTAATTATAGATCTTATGTGTTTTTCCCCCTTATCCAAAGTGTTTCAGCTGAGATATATAACCCGTAACCCGTGGCATTAACAGGAAGTGGCATGAGGGGCAAACTGCCATTCTGGCCGCAGCTCATCTGTGTGCAAAGCCCGTCCTGGAAGCTTATGAAGATGTGTATTTGCCTATATGACATGCAAAAGCATGTTCATTTGTGTTGTGGAACTGCAGATGTTATGCATGTTAGCAATGGAAATATGCTTTTTGTCAAAAAAATGACTAAAACATGTGACTTTATCACACATGCTCTTCGGGGGACGGGGCGGAGGGGGCGGGGGGGTTGTCGAAGTCTTGAAAACAGTACCCACCCCAAGTCGTCCCATTCAAGGTATCAAAGAATCAACCAGTCTTTGCCTTGTATGCTCATATCACACTCTCCAGCGTGTAGTCCTGTATTTGCCAGCTGCAGAGAAATGCAAAACTGCAAGTGCTCTGAGTTCCAGGACTTGCAGAACATGGTGTGAAAGATCTGTTTCAGCATATTTACATGAAACTAGAACGTGGTCTGTATGTATTTATGCATGTATGAAATGTGTAAAATGCACACCTAGCTACCCGGCAACGCCAGGGAAGCCTGCAGAGAGAGGACACCGGCAGATCCAGGGGAGCAGGGAGCACACTTTAGGGGGTTCATCCCATGGACCAAGTTCACATATATGTAGATCTCCCGAGGCATTTGTGCAGTCTGCATGCACAGATTTGATTTCAGACTGGGTTAATCAAATGTGTACAATTTAGTGGGGCAATTGAAATATGCATCAATTAACATGCCGTGATACCTTAGCGCTGTGATACCTCTGGGTCTGGGCACTACCAACAAATACAATAAATAAATAAATAAATGCAATGAAGGTAGATTTTAAAAGCTCATAGTTTACCATGGTCCTTGGCGCCTTCATACGAAAGCACTCCAGTTCAATAAGTCATGTTGCCTTAGTTTAGGGGACCCCAGACGTAGGCCCACATGTAGTGACGTTTTTAATGCATCACTGGCCGCAGCTAGGAATTGCTCCGCCTTGCTGCATGGTGTAAGCAGGCAAATCGGATGCCCTGGACATGATGCAGGATTTAACAAATCATTTCTGTTCCTGCAACCTCTAGTTAATTAGAGAGGAGGGCAAACGTGCCATGGACAGAGATACCAAGGGCATATTTACCCACTGCCTACATAAGCAGGCTGGCAGAGGACCTTCTAGTCACAGGCCGTCGTTGGGGGTTCTGCTTGTGAAATTCAGATTGGGTTTATTACCCCTAGCAAAATGAAGGGGCAGTTGGGCAGGTAGGGGCCACTCCGAGCTGGGCCTTCATTGCAAAGTTGGCAGTAAGCCGGCAAGATAGCTCAGCAGGGTTTGAGCGCTTGCTGCTGCAGTCTGTGCGTGATCTGCAGGTCCCAAGTCCGAATCCCGGCAAGGAAAACTCAGCCCTTCATCCTTCCGAGGTCAATACACGACTACTAACTTCGGTTGGGTGATATTGTATGCAAATATGTTCTATGAAAAGCACAATATAAATAACACATGACTATTATTAAATATGGGGGCTATAGAAACATTACATTTCTATTGTTCTGACCACTATGTATGGAGAGGAAGGGCTCCTTGCTCACCTTTTCTGAAGCATAAGAGCATCGGGTAATGCAGAGTGGCTCTGTTGTATATATGGTTCCTACCTGATCAGGTGACATGTTTCCCACTGGCTTCCTGTTTATCAACAGTGATTTGATGATCACATCTAGTTCAACTAGCATGCCTGGCACTCTTTTAAATTGGACTAAAACCTGACATCTACACTGAGTCTTGGGCAAAATGTCACAATCAACCACAGACACATCAATAGTGTCAAAATGGTGCATTAATATGACATGTCTAAGTTCACAAGCATCACAATCCAGCTTACTCTGCCACCAAACTGTCCAAACCAACGTATAAATACACGAACATTCCTACCCTCACCAAATATCCACTTACATGATTCTATGAGCCATTATTCCTCATTGTCATTATACATTCCACTAGTTTATCAATAAGCACAAGGACTGATTGACACCTGCCAACTCAGAGTCAACAATATATCTCCGTTTGACCTACCAGTCCACTTTTGGGGATGCTTACCCTCTATATCCGCATGGATCTCCTAGATCAATTGTTGGACTTACCCACTTAGCACAATGGAACCTACCCTTCCTCCTTCCACCCTGCACCTACTAGACTGCCTTCCACCATGGACCTATCCATCTGCCTTCTGCACAGGACCTACCAGTGCTCCTTCAACCTTGGACCTACCAGTCTGACTTTCACCCAGAATCTACCCGTCCACTTTCCACGCAAGACCTACCAGATCACCTTCCAGCTTGGACCTACCCATCCACCTTCCAGCCTGGACCTATCCACCCACCTTCAATCCAGGACCTACCAGTCCATGGTCGTGATTCAATTTTTCTCAAATGATCTCATGTCCAAATATTCCCCCCTTGCTATCAAAGAGGATTTACTTCCGAATTTCCACCAAGCTCATAATGAGGCCCGTTGTCACGTTTCACACTGATCCCACTCTCTCTCACAACCAATACGTTACCTGCACTCATATACAACAGCTCCACAAGATTCTTAAAGCACTGCTCCACCTTTTGCCTTCGTCCTTGTCCCTCAGTCCACCAACACACCTCCTGACCTCACCCGAACACCCTACATTTGGTTGAATACAGGCCCGCTTTTTATATCTGTGGTCTCCCTTGTTTCTGGTTTCTCCCTTTTCCACTGGTTCCCTGTTTTGCTTTACCTCTGGGGTCAATCTAGTTCTGAGCTTTTCTCTGGGGCTGGTCATCACAGTAAACATGTTCAAAAATCATTTAAAGCTCTGCCCCCTGTTAGGACACATTTCCTAGCTCGTGTGGGGTCCCTGTTCCTCCCTGACACGTCAAACCCTTGACATTGTCACAGAGTGGGGTTTGCAGACAGAGACAGAAAGAGACAGAGACAGTGAAAGAGAAAGGAGATTGACAGTTGCAAAGTGAGAATGTGAGGAAGTGAAAAGGGAGCTGTCTGCAAGAAGCCAGTGGTAGGAGTCCAGGGTTGCAGTTTAAATTGCCTTATAAGGCCTACTTCCCTTTACCACAAATTACCGAGTCCCCTCTAAGGTCGCCTACCACATTACACTGGACGCACAATTTCCCCACACACTGCCACCACAAACCTAGCTGGTAGCATATTAACACTAATGAAGCCAAGATTAAGTTCTCCTCTTTAGCCATATCAAACTTTCCCACATCAGTGCCTAGCCGGACCCAAAGCACTGTAGTCTATCAGATCATAGGCTCCTCCCTTTGCATAACATACTTTCAAGTGTCTCTGGCAAACTTCCAGAAAGCAGATTGGCACACGGGAACCGGTTACTTCTGACGGCCAAACCATCGAATCCACAGGTTTCGCATCTGCCTCTCCCACTATTCCACTAGTGACCCCTCTTCTTATGGAGCCATGCACAGTGAGGCCAACAATGGTGGAATTCGGGTGCTACACTATACCAGTTACTTTACACTTATATCTTTTTTACATTTCCTAATCCTCCTTTTTAAGAAGGTTCAGTTCAATCTTGTAGACGTGTTACATCTAATATGGAGAAGGTGAAAGCTCAAATGTTCCTTTTCCAAAGTGAATCAATTCTCCCATTGTGCGGGAACCCAAAGGGGCCGGAATTGTTTATAGGTGGGGCCTCTAAATGGATAACGATAGGTATTACAGAATTAAGGCTTTGGGGGATTTGATATTTATCTATTTTTAACTTAAAATAGCCATTTTTTTTTTTTGTGGGCATTCAAACTGAGCTAAACCTCCCACAACATGCCTGTAAACTCTGTATATGAAAACATAGAATCTTGAATTACATTAATTTGTAAAGCTATCAAAACAAGCTGTCAACATTTAATCAATAATAAATAAGATGGTATGTTTAAGGTGTGACGAGTAAAACATACATCTGAATGGTGCATTGGGCTAAAAAGTGGTTGTAGCTCCCACTGAGTTTTAAATATCCCATAGTACAAGCTCTTTGAGCCATGTTTCTTCTCAGTAAAGGGGCTCCCACATGTTCATGAATCATACATCAAAAGATTAATTCAAATGAATAAAAAATGGGTCAACATCTGGGAGGAGTACTTGAAAATTCAGATGCCAACCCTATCCTTTCTACTGTACCCAAGAGCGCCTGAGCAAATGCTACAACGAGGGGCCCAAAGATTTAGGTGAAGAGGGAAAATAAAACAAGGGATGATGTAGAGCAGTTTCTTCACAGAGTAGGGAGTCAAAAGAAATTATGTATAAATTACTAGTAGTATACAAATTGCAAAATTCAATGTAGATTTTCAGGACTTACCTGGAAGAAGGCATTCTGGCACCGTGTCCCGCCAACACTTACCTGGCCCTTCCATACACCCTGTAATCCAGGCATCAATAACCCGCAGGATTCAGGGAAAAACTCCCATATAAAAACATCCAAAGTACCTTCTGAATGTCCGAAGGTAGCCAGCAGGGTGCCGGCCCAAGCTGCAGCCGCTAGGGGAATTGCAACATGGATGGCTCTTGGTATGCAATTCAAACTGGAGGCCCAATATTCAGACACCTGGGGTAGATATATCCTGCTGTACGGGAATCCTATGGACATTAAGTAATTTTTATTGAACATGCATGGACCAAATGTTGATGACGCCCAATTTTTTCGCCAAAATATCTCAACTGCTTGCAGATCAGATGGTTTGTTTTATTGTATGGTGAGGGGACTTTAACTACATCCCCAAAACAACACTTAATAGTTCCAGGTGGAATAGCCACTGACTGGATACAGCGGCCAAAACATTACTGAATTTTACAGCTCAATTCCAATTCCGTGATGTCTGCAGAGACCAGCACCTTGGATAGCAGGGATTCTCCAATTAGTCACAATTTCCCAATTAATTCTGCAGAATTGATATGGTTTTTGCCAGTGTCACACATATGTCAAGGATACTTTGCTCAGATTAGTTCGATTTGTCTCACCATTCACCATTGAACAAGCCGTTGTGGATTGGTAGACCCATTAGCTCAGTGCCACGCTGGAAATAGCAGTCCATTATTTTGACAGATGTTGCTTTTCTGGGTATAGGGCAAACAGAAATTCAGGGGTTCTCTAAAAAGTGCTGGCTCAGTTCTGCCTAAGTGTATGATTTGGGAGGCACTCAAAGTTACACTAAGGGAACAAATGATGGCCACAGAATGGGGTGTTAAGTGAAACTTAAACTTAATTCGAATGGACACACAGAACGCAACGCACAGTGCTACCCTACTGTTAAAAACATGCCAGCCCAAACCAGGCTACCCACACTCTGTGCGCTGGTCCGCTTCTCTGGAACTAGGTCCACGCTTTAAACAATAAAATAAAAACTTGGATAAGGAACTAACCGATCTAGAGAATCAAACCAAGGCCCTGGGTAGACGGCATGTTCCCGACCCTACAGTTGGGGAGAAGTTGGCTGAAACATGAGTCTTACTACATCTGACCTTAGAGAATTTTGGCACATTTGATGGTAATGAATAGATCAAGCATATCAACATGAATATGGCAATGTGCACAGTAAGTTACTGGTTTGGTGAGTGACAATGCCAAGCAACAGGAAACCAACCACTTGCATGTAAATGCAGGGCTGGAATCTCACATGTGACCCAATGCGGCATGAATTACACCTTCTATGGTTTTCACGCTTCGCTGTACCAATCAGCATCCTGATTCATGGATTTATTTGCGTGAAAAACGCAGATTTGCGCGTCTTTCTGCCCAAAAATCCCCATACTTCAAACAGGGATTTTCAGGCAAAAAAGGCGCGCAAATCTGCGTTTTTCATGCAAATAAATCCATGAATCAGGCAGCAGATCTTCTATCCCCTAGACAAATGAACCTTGCCTTGCCTATCAGACAATGCGGTGGTTGCCTTGGGCGCACCGCTCACCCGGCCAGATATGAATCAGGCCTTCAAAGATATTCAGGGGAAGAAATCCCCCGATCCTGACTGACTACCTTTGAAATTCTAGGTTATGCCTGCTGACCTGTTGGTTCCTCACATGCATGGGCCACTCATAAAGGCACTTGAAAAAGTTTATCCATGCTGAGTGTCAGGCCTCAGTCCATAATCCTGCAGAGGTTGCTGGAGCCTGCAGCCCGCCAGAAATGTGCAGTTTACAACAGTTTAATCTCAGCTACACTCTCCACACCTCCCAGGGGAAAGCGGCTGTGGATAAAATAAGGAACAGACAGCTCCTGTGTCACTCGCTTTCACATTAGAACCTGGAAGCTGTTAAAGAGTCTACCAAACAAAAACGCAGACACATTACATTAAGAATCATATTCTACTATTATTCACCCCCACCTCGACTGTGTCCCTTGTGGTTGGTTTTATACCTGACAGCCCTTGCAAAGTGCCCAAATGTTATACTGAAGAAATGATGAAGAATTTGTCCAAACTCATCTAGCATTGTTCTTAAATACAACTTTGTTTCAGCTCAAGTTCCACTGGCATGTGCCTGTTCAATCTTGACCCAGTGTTTTTTACATTTATTTATATAACTGTTCTGTATTGCTTTTTGGTGAATCACTCTGTAGGTATGACTTGTATGGCCTCTTTAACTATTTACAGTTTTAGACTGTCTGTGTTTTGAAGTAATAACTTGTTCAGTCTTCTTTCTGTACTGAAAACGTAGAGAGGCTCTGAAAACCCTGACGTTTAGCACACACTAGTGCAACAGTGAGAAGCCGGGCCTACGACAGGTTTACACAATCTTAAACGCTAATCGCGGGCATTACGAAGGTCCGTTCCTCGAAACCATAACGCTAATCTCTCTCATAGGGCAACCAAACACGATGTTGCCCTCGCGCATTATGGATCGCTAGGCCCACATTCCATGCGTTTCATGCTTAAGGGAAAAGACTTAATTTAGCAATGCGTGCTCCTTTAATATGCCGCCGCACACATGTGCGCAACAACACCTTTTAATCCAGCGCTTGTATGTTCATTCCGGTAAGAGTAATGTTCAATACTGACTGTGGTGTTGTGACCCTCCCACGTGTGTTGCCCTTTGATTGTGATGTGTCCCTCCCATGTGTATTGCCCTTTTAAGATGTGCCATGACTGTGTCATGGCCCAAGCAGGCAGGTGCATCAGAACGGCTGTAGACTCCCAAAGAGAAACAACAGGGTCTGTCTCTCATCTAAGCCTGCAGAACCACCCTGCAGGCCGTGTTGCCATGGGGCCTTCTCACTGCAAGGTGGCAAGGGGCCGCATGTGCGTGGTGGAGTCCACCCTGTCCTCCAACTAAGACCAGGGTGCTGGTGTGCCATAGCACCCAAGGGGGCAGGCTTGATGCCAATAGCCAGGACCCACAACACTGACTTCAGCCAGTATGAGACAAGAACATCCTCGCTCTTAATTTACTAATAGCAGGGCAGTACCTAAACATTCAATTATAAGAACTATTTACAGTCAATGTTAATTTATGTAAAAGCATGTATTGATTCCACCAGTGATCAGCTGCATGTCCCACAACGTTCTGATGTACTCTTGCTGCAGAATCTAGATAATTACTTAAATAACTAAATTATTTACTTAAGATGACCTGCCTGATGACTCTTCCTAGATGAAAGGCAGTTTAGAATTACAAAGAGTGTACCATGTTACCTCACAAAGGAACCTTCTACCAATCAATTTATTTTGGAATCTCCTTCATCTTGGAAAGAGACACTTCTGTCTTCCTGGTGTAGAGAAACAATTAAGGAAAACGTATAAATAATAAACTCCCTTGACAAAATCCTAAATCACTTCCTAACAAGATCACATTCACTCCGATCTCAAAACCTTCTGTACCCTTTGCATGAAAAGCAGCCTCCCACCTGTGTGTGGCTGGGACCCTTCCCTGTAGAATCCTTGCCTGATACTTGACACTGACAGTTTGTCTTAAAGGCCTGGAGCCAATAGCATGACTTACCAAATCACTGTATAACAGCTGGTTCCTATGTTTTGGTCAATCATTTTCCCTGTTAAGCCTTGATTGAAGTGGCCCACAACCAAGGTCAATGCATGCTTAATCATCCATTTTCTTTTGATCAAGTGTTTAAGATATGATGTCTTTCTCTTTCTGGTTGCTTCGATCCAGTAATGGTTAGTTGGAGGTGGCCATGCATTTGTCAGCGATATGTCAGCTGGAGTTAGATGATCCTGTTGCCCTCCTGTAGGACTTACTAGCAAGCAACGCATATTTCTTCCACTTCTCCCTCCTACTTGGAGTAAAAGAATGCACATCACCAGACAGGTACAATTGTCACAAAGCCCATTGCTCTTGAGGCAATAACTTGCATTTGGTTGAACATTCTCAACTGTATCATAAGATGGCCATGATCAGAAATAACCTCGGTTACAACCCAGCTCGGTGCTTATCAGTATCAGGCATCCTCTATGGATTTGGTGTTGATCAACTTCAGGCTATGTTTTCTGGATGTCAGGCAGCAAATTCCAGGGCCCTCATTATATTGGTCTTATAGCTGCTGCCGAAGGGTAGCAGCAGTTCCATCAAATCGATGCTTGTTTCTACCGGAATAATAACAGGGGCCTTCTTATTTGCCCATGACTTTGAAGATGGTAGTGGGCATGGCATGTTGGTCATGAAATGCCAGTAGAATCTAAGCAAAGACCCTTATGGAAGGAAGACCACCCATCCTCTGTAGAGAGGGAGACAGAAGCAGCAAGAGGTAGGCAAAGACATTTACCTGATAAGATGGTGGCAAATATTGGTGTTTCCACCTTTGTAAGTGTTGACAACATCCTCATTTGCAGTAGACTGTCGGACACTCCCTTCTCCGCCCGAGGCCTCCTCTCACTCTTCAGCGCACAACCCCACCTGTCCATCCACACATGGAGAATGCTCTCGCCTACCTGTCGAGCCTCCCCAATTGTCATCTTTAGCTACTCAGTTGCCGTTGTTCCCTCCTATTCGCCTCCACCGCACAAGTGTGTGAAAGGAGACAGATGATGGGCTGCGTGTTAGTCTCATAGTGCCCACATTTGTTGTTCATTTTTTGAGAGTGGCAAATCACAGATTGCACGCTCTTCCAAAAATGTCCCCTATTCCCCGGCCAAAAGCTAATCGCCATTATGCAATGCTTGGTGGACCCGTCCATGTGACAAAGGTCTGCTACTCACAGTAAAGGACTTGAAAGCTCTCTACAGCTGAAGGACCATATGGTGTGCGCTATGTCCTATCTCTTATTTGTCCTGGTGGGGGCCAAGCTGCGTCGCCAAGGTCAAATGGTTGGTGCACTCATAAACACCAATGAGTGGTAAAGTTTGAATGATTGAATGACAGGCGTGTCGCGCTTAGGTCCTAAGCGCGACACGCCTGTCATACAATCATTCATACTCACAGTAAAGGCTTTAACTGCAGTCAGGCCTATTAACATTGGTGGCAGGCTGTTAACACACAATATCGGATGAATCGAAGTGCTCTAAACGGACCAGAAAGGGGACGGGACTAAACAAGGAAGTCATGGAAACCAGAGGACTTTTTACCTTATTCTGAAAGAAGTCGATCACTAACATTCCGTCCATTTTCAAGGAGGGCATTCTAAAGTTTAGCCTCACCAATCCGGCAGGAATGGCCAAAAGCCCTGGAGCGGATGGAAAAAGTAAAACGAGCGTCAAATCACATTGGGCGAGAGATGGGTCACTTGATAGGTTATTTATAACGCTTTTAATACCCAGAGGTTTCTAAGTGGGGATCCGAGGATCGAACCTGTGGTGCTCTGTCGTTTTGCTTCCAAGGCGAGCACTTTGCCCCTGAGCTATCCTCCCGAGATCATGTGGTGGATGATGTGAATGTGGACTGGTCTAAACAAGGCTTTGTGGGCTAATGTATAAAGTTTGAAAGTAATCCTTCCCTTTAGAGGTAACCAATGCAGTTTCCTTAATAAGGGGAAACTATATGGACCACCAAACAGTATTGTGGTTTACAACCCATGGAGGGGCCCTGCAATAGCCAACTATCGATTAAATGAGCATGAGGGAACAGTAACCAACACGAAAAAGGAAAAGCTTATACTTCGCAAGCTGGTGGATATTTGTTGGTGATAATGGAGGTATTGCGTACAAACTTTGTTCTGATATTAAATTCACATAAATAGTCTCACGTGCACATCTTCCACAATGGGAAAAAGATACACGGGTAGTATAGCTAGCTGGCCACGCGCTCTGCTCCGCGAGGTATTTAGCGCGTCATAAAAAAACCAATGATACTGTTATAATTATCAGTGCGTTTGGATTGGAGGAGGCAGAGCTGGAGGTCATCACTACTATCCATGACAGCCGGTTATAGCGCGTGCAGATGTGGCGTAGTGGTCAGCCGGCGAGGAAATGTGTTGGAGCCCAATCAACATATTTCTTGGGTTTGAATTCCATGAAGTATAGCTAGCTGCCATTAGGGGGCAAATGAGAAGAAAATAATAATGACTTTTATTATTTGGGTATTGAGTGCGCGCCTTGCTTCAGGAAACAATGACACACTTTACAAGTTATAGGGGGGAGTGCACAGAGAAGAAAGCTGAGAAACACGGAGTGGGGCACTAGCAACAGGTGAGGGCTGACATCCATGTGAGAACGACAGCACTGCAGACGGTAGTGGTGAGGGGTGTGATACTGTTATTGTGTGCTTTTTGAGCCTGTTAATGAATTGTTAAACGGTTCTAACTAGCTAATAAATTATGTATAAGCGTTGATTTTGACCGATTAATCATGTTAGAACGATTATCAATTCTTATTTATTTATTTATTCACATTTGTTGAGCGCACAGCAGACCGGAGACAGCGTGGTGCGAGTTACAGTGTTGCTTATACTTAGTTGCATATGGTTCATGTCCGTACGGTTACATTGGACGAGATGTACTTTTTTTTTTTACAGATATTCAGGAGCAGCAGGAGCACATGATAACGTGGTTAGTTGAATAGGGCAGTTTTGAGCTTTTTTCGGAAGGAGAAGAGAGATGTGTCAGCTCTGAGGTCAGTAGGTAGGGAATTCCAGAGTTTAGGTGCGAGGAAGGAGGCTAGGAGTGCATTACAATAGTCTAGTTTGGTTCCTATCATTGCTCGGGCAATGGAAAGGCAGTTATCCTTGGTTAGGAATGGTTTTATTGCATTAATGAGTTTAGTACTCAGTGCTGAGGCCGAGACTATGGCGCTGACTTGTTTGTCCATGGATAGCGTGGCGTCTATGTGAACCCCCAGAGTTTTGACCGAGGATAGGACTGGGATGATACAATTGTCTATGTTGAAATTGATGTACAGTGGATTGGATTTCTGTCCTAGAATGAGGATTTCGGTCTTGTCCCCGTTCAAGCAGAGGCCGTTGGTAGCCATCCATGCTTGTATGGCAGAGTAGATTTGCTGTAGGGTAGAGGCGTCTTGGAGATAATTCCCTGTCAGGGGGAGGAGAACCTGCGTGTCGTCGGCGTCATTTGTGTAGGTGATCCCCAGCGTGTCTAGTTTATCAAATAGTGGCTTGGTAAAAAGATTATAGCGCAAGGGGCAGTACAGGAACCTTGTGGCACACCACAGTGGATGATGGAGGGTGCTGCATGTGGTGTATTAGAGAACACTTTCATAGCTCTACCCTCTAAGAATGATGTTACCCACGATGCTGCGTCATTTGAGAAGTGTGCCGCGTGTGTCAGGTGACTGGTAAGAGTAGTGTGGTCTACCAGATCAAACGCAGCTGAAAGGTCAAGGAGAAGGAGGAGGGCGGGCTTGCCTTTATCAAGGATGTTTGTAATTTCGTTTTTTAAGTCTAGAAGGGCGGTTTCAGTTCCATGTCCCTTGCGGGACCCAGATTGTCTTTTACCTAGGATTGTGTTAGATTGAAGGTATAGTTGAATCTGTTTGTGGGCGGCCTTGTCAAGTAGTTTCAGAAGGAATTGGACTGTGGTTATGGGTCGGTAGTTAGGGTTAGCAGGGTCTAGTGTCAGTTCTTTTAAGAGAGGGCGTACCCAGGCCTCTTTAAGGCTGTCTGGGACTATGCCTGTTTTGAAGGAAACATTGATGAAGGCTGCGAGGAGAGGGGCGAGTGGTTCTGCGCAGTCTTTGATGATTTTAGGGGGACATACATCACCCTTGCATTGTGAAGGTTTGAGGTGTCTGAGGATGTCGGTGACCTCAGCTTTGGAGATTTCGGTAAATGCAAATTTGGGCACGTTTCTTACTTTTACATTAGGTTTTATCTGTGCATGTACACTTAGCTTTGGTAAGGTATTGAAGTGGTGGGATATTTTGTTTTGGAGGAGGTTTATTTTTGTAAGCATGGCTGATTGAATGCCTGTACACCATGCCTTGTCTTTGACGATCTCATTAGGGCATGTAGGTGGTACGGTTAGTTCTTTGAATATATTGAAAAGTTCTTTCGAGTGGGAGTTGGAATTGGAGATGCAGTGGTTGTAGGCTTCAGATTTAGCAAGGAAGATTGCGTCTTTGTATTTTTTTGCTATGGATTTGAAGTTAGCTTTTGTGGTATCACAGGGGTTAAGCTGCCAATTTTTGAGCGCTAAGCGTTTGTCTTTGCGCAAAGTCTGGAGTTCCTCTGTGAACCAGGGGCAACAGTGTTGACAGCTATTGTGATGGTGTCTTTGAAGATTTCTGCGAGGATGTTAGGGTCAGTGGAGAAGGGAGGTGCTAGGCATGGCAGATTGAGGAGTGCACTGACATTGTCAGCGGTGAGTTTTTTGGCACTTCTGGCTAGGGTAGCAGGTGCTTCAGTAGGCACTTTAGCGCTTAGTGAGACAGGGATGTCAAATAGGAGAAGGTTGTGGTCTGTCCATGGGAGGCTAATATTGGAGGTGATGGCTGTGTTACAGTTGTGGTCTATAATCCAATCTAGGGTGCGTCCTTTAGCATGAGTAGGCGAGGTGATCTTTTGAGAGAAGCCTAGGTCTTGGAGGTCTTTGGCTAGAGAGATAGCAGTTTTGTCCTTAGGGTCGTTGAATCCTAGGTTAAGGTCACCTATAAGTAGTGATTTTGTGGATTTTTTAAGGTTGTTTCCTAAGAGGTGATTGACTTGACCTATGAAATTGTTGATTGGGCCGGGAAGACGGTATACAGTATGAATATTTATTGTGCTATTTGGAGAGAGTGATAATTTGACTGATAGGATGTCAATATGTTCTTCCTCTTGGTGGGGTATGGTTCTGATAGAGAGAGTTTCTTTATGGATAATTGCTCCCCCCCACCTGTTCTGGCTATCCTGTCTTGTCTAAGGATGGCATACACTTGTGGTGGGGCTAGAGAGATGGCTGGGCAGGAAGCTTTGTTGAGCCAGGTCTCTGTGATCGCGAGTAAGTCTAGATTTTGGGTAGTTATTAGGTCATTTACTTCTAATGCATGGGCATTGAGAGATCGTACATTGATTAGTTAAAACAATTCACAATTGGCCTGCAAATATCAAGATAATTAGGAAGTCACTGAATGAATTCATTTTGAGATCCAGAATTGTGAGCGTGGTTTTGTACAATGGTGCAAAAAATGTAAATGAGTGAAAATAAATGGAAGAAACTATTTATGTAATGTAAGGCACATTTGTAATTTAACAATTCACAAACATAGGAATAAACTCTAAGCTGGGTGCTTTCTTTTCTCGGATCTGCCGGAGACATATTTTCAGTGCCTTCATTGCCATGCTAAATCGAGCCCGGGCTCTTTCGGGGCATGGCCTAAAAGGGGCGCAATCTAATGGCGGAATTCAGGTCAGGTAAGTGTTGTCTCTCTTAATTGTGCTGCCGATTCCCCCGCCAGGCAACCCTTTGCATCAATCATCAGCCTCTCACCTGGGGTGCGAGCGTGATGTTCCCTGCATCTCTAGTAAATGGGGTGCCTGGCAGGGGTCGGCACCACAATTCAGGAAGAAAAGGAGAGGTTTAGGCTTTAGAAAAAAGGCCTTGCCTTCTAGCAGCCTGAGTGGCTTGGGTGACATGGGGACTTTAGTGAGCCCCAGCTGCGCCCTGTCTCAGACACCATGGTTGGAGAGTGCTGGGGCTCTGCCTGTCTAGCCTAGGCCCACTTAAAGCCCTGCATTTGTTTAAACTCTTTCAGAGACACTGTGGGGTTTCTTGCACTGTACTTTGACCACCAAAGAAAATGAAATGGAACAGGAATAAAGAGTCAGAAATGGTTTGTCCCAAGTCAATGAAGCCCGGAGCTGGGTACCAAGAGGCAGAGGAGGGAGGGAGGGAGGTGGTCAGGGATTATGGCTCCAGAGCCTCAACGGGACACAGTGAAAATGGATCGCTCGATGATCCATGCCCAGCCTCAAGATAAAGGGAGAGGAAGGGTAAAGGGCTGAGGCCTTACTTTAAATGCAGTGGTCAGGGGCGTAGAGGGCCACTGAAGTTCCAGGATGGGTCTGGGGGTGTGGGTGAACAAGGCACAGCTACAGGTGGAGAGTAGTTCACATTTCCACTGAGACAATTGACGCTCACAAAAAACAACAAGCTGCAGGTCTAAATGCAGGGCTGGTGCAAGCATGTTTCCTGACGTAGGCAAAAAGGGCATTTTGAAGCCCAAACCCCCCACCCCCCGAATCCCCTCCCCTCCCTGCTCCAAATGTGCTCCACCTCTTCATATGCTTGGCTAGGCCTCACATACTATGTGAAAAACGTTCACACTCCTCCTGTTTTTAATTGTTTTCTTAAAACACTATCGAATTCATTCACACGCTTTCTCTCACATTCATGCAGTTTCTGAAATAGTTTATCATAATCAGAAACAATGATCATCTGAGACAGGATGTGAAGCAATTAACACCAGGTGCCCTATCATCATGAGGCCACTTATTGACAGCCTGAGTTCTGATTTTGAGTCTGGCAGAGTCTGTTGGTGTGAAGTGGGTGACTGGAAAAGTGGGCCAACCACCTGCAGAGTGTTTTAAGTTATCCGTTACTGGAGGCATTCACCTTTTACCGTGTGTGACAGTGTGCCATTATGATGGTCTGCACTGATGCCTCCGGCTACGGTAACAATGTCCAGAGCATTTTAGCAACCATCACAATGGTGATTGCCCGTCTCACGCCTAACATTGAGTTGTTCATGTGGTTGTTTACCCTCATAAACGTGTCAGTAACTCCATCTAAGGGCTTCAGCACCTCCATTCTGCTGTGGAGCAGACGCTGTGGCAGTTTTGACATGAAGCACAGCCAATACACCCTCCATGCAAAGCAATATGTTTTTGATAAATATTTCTTGGACCGTGTATGCTTAAAGATAGAGCCAACTTGCATAAAGTTCAAGCTGCAACAGTCGCATTAAACAGCAGGTTTTAGGCAATTCCCTGACATTATTGTATACAGATGTCTTTAATTTTAGGAACTTTAAATATCTAGTTGTATCAAACAAATAATAATGCAAGTGTTGTGCAATTCAATTGTGTTTTTAAGGTACGTTTACACATCACTTATGGGTACAAATGTGTGCATGGTGATGGCTCCTGGAGACACTACAATATCTTTTTTTATGAACTCTTACTACTATCTAAGGGGCAGCTACTGCCTCCACCTCCACCTTTCAAGGGGACCTTCTTCATTTGCATGGCGCTCTGTAACTAGGAGAATGCTACACACAAAATCCACAAGACTTAAAATTGGGCCTCTATTGCATACCATTGCTTAACACACGAAACAAACACTGCACAAGCAGTGCAAGGTACATTCACTCAGAATGTAGTGTGTGTAGCTGCAGGTCAGTCTTCTCTCACACACAGAAAAGGTACACCACAGATAGTAGCAGCGCATGCTTCCTTCATGCACACAAAACGCACAGCAAGTCAGGCACAGTGCAAGCTTCCTTCACAAGCAGGAGAGACGCAGCACAGGCTTCTCTCGCATACACAGAATAATTACAGAGCACTCGGTCATAGAACAGGCACAGCATGGAGAGCAGTAATGCAGCACACACACCTATCCTGACTCGCTCAGGCTACATGAAGTACCAGGGGCCTAGAAGACCCATAAAATCTGGGAGGGACAGGGGACACCTTGGGGACTTTGTTTTTTTATTTATTTGTTGTGTTTTAGTCAAAGAACTCGACTTTTCACAAAATCAAAATAGCATTAAGTATTAAATTACATACTGCATATCATCATTGTATAAAACAAGAGAAAAGAAGAAAAGAAAACCGAAGAAAATTAAGAAAGAAAAAGAAAAGCAGTTCAGAGTATAAAATCCTCCCGGCGATGGACCTTTAGAGAGATCTTTTATAATACTCTCACCTGCGCTTTAAGTGCAGATGCTTTATGGAGTTTGGCCAACCCATCCTATCCTATTCCACTTGAACCCTCAATGATGGAACATGAGTGTGCCCCTTGACAGCAGTGTATGGGCTGCAATCAGACCTCAGCACCAGGGTATTCACTGGATTTACATGGATAGCGGAGCAAGTGCTGTTTTGAATCTCAAGGCTCTGCTTTATTTTTTTCTCGGTCACCCAGATGGCTTATGGTGGCCTCTATTAAAACTTGTCTACAACTCATTATTCAGCTGGTGGTGGGTACCAAAAATGCAGTTGCATCCCTATTTTAAAACAAGCGTTGGCAACGCCAACCGTTTGGGCTTTAATATAGGCATGGAAAAGCACCGTCATAGTGGTATTAGGTACCCACTGATGGTAGCAGCTGCAAAATGGTGCAAGTACCTGAACTTTTAATAGCAGTGCCTGGCAAATGCCCAATACGTATAGACAAGCAAACACTTGCGATTGCTGTTTTTTAGCAGGACTTGAGTGAAGGAAATGCATAGTGCTAATAGAGTGATTGATTGATTTTTGATTGATTGATTGTTTATTTTATAGCACTTCAAGGGGGGAGGGAGCATGAGTGAAATACAGTTACATTCTTACAGGTCCTTGAAACAATTACGAATGCGAAGAATAACTATCATAATCAGCCTGACGACATTCAGTGCAAGTGCAATGAACAATTAAGGTGAAAAGGAGTGGATGAAGGCATCCCTGGATAAGACATTTGTATTACACCAGTAGTATGTTCCCAACTCCAATTAAGTTATTAACTACCCAGGGCTGTGTAGTAAACATCCCTAAGTCAGTGGCTTCATCTAAACCAGAACTGGCACTTTACGTGCCCTTTATAGATCATTCTAGTGTTTTTTAAAGGAATGGGTTATGGCGTAAAATGAGTCTGCGGCCCGGGGGCATCCATCCACCAAAAACCCATGAAAGTTGCTAAGATAGCTCAAATAACATGATGCTGTGTCACAAGGCAAGATGCCACGCACCCTGGCACCAGCTCTCACTACAGGACAGGTCAGAGGTGAATATATACCTCATTTAAGGTTAGTCCTGACTTCAGACTTATGCTGCAGGTAGGATTGAGTGAAAAGGGAGTTGATGCAGGGACAGCCTCCTGCTGTGACTGTCTCTTCCTGGAGAGGAACAAGACAGGAGCGCAATTGACACTGGGGCAGTGAGAGAGCGTCGAGCCCGTGCTCCCACGTTCCCTCTAATAAATCCTCCCCATGCCGGCCTGTGCACCTGGGAGAGGGGGGCCACTGTGTGTATTATCAGGCCCAATCAATGCGCAGGCAGATATGGTGTAGTGTATATATCTGCAATTATTTCAACAAACGACTTCTAATCGTCCTCGTGCAGGCCTCGTGAGCATTGATCAAGCGTTAGAAGAAGACACATTTGTGACTCCACCCTTTATCTGGGATCATGAGGCGAGGCACCATTCTTCCTTGTACAAATCTCCCTTCTGTACCCTTCTCTACACCACATTCTCGTCTGCTGGACACCCTTTTCTCCCAAGTCCCTTTCCTGCACCCCACACCAAGTCACTCCTCTGACACACTGCCCTCTGCACTTTCTCACTTGTCTGTACTTCTCTCTGATTTGCAAAACCCGAAGCACCTCCTATGCCATTTATGCCCTACACCACTCTCCCTGTGTTCTGGTTTTCCTGCACCCCTCTCTCCCCTGCACACACTGGTCACCCCGTGCTGCAAACCATCCCTATCTTTCATCTGTACTCCGTTCTTGTTCCCATCTCTCCCCTCCCTTGCTCCTCTCTTTTTCTGTCCTCTGCACCCTTTGTACCCTTTTTCACTTTGCAGTCCCACACTGCGCCCCAGTCCCTCGCTTCCCATTCCCCCATGGCCAGCACCCCACAACTCTCATCTACACTTACTCAGCACTTTCTCCTCAGTCTTCAGAGCACCCTCGATATCCTGGCTTACATTTCACAGGTTTTCTCTTGCATGCCTTCCATGACCAATCACTCCATATAGCTTCTCAGAATAAGCTGGAACAGGAATGCCAGATCCATGACCTTAAAAGGGCCCATTGATACCTGCAAGCATTAACTCTTAAGAAATAGTCAGGCACATGGATATTTGGAAGGGGGGACAGACACAGAAGTCACTAAATCCACATTCTGCCGAGGATCTTTCCCCAAAATCTGATCACACTGCGAACACTCAAGTATGCTGACAGAAACAGCCAGGCTGAATAAAACAGGGTGAAGCTTAGCCAAGACCTACAGAAAATTAGCGCTTGATTTCTTTTAAGAGATGCGCAGGATAGGCGCCAACAAATTGTTTATTTTGGTCAGGGACAGAGTTCAGGTCTGTGCAGGTAATTGTTTTATGGAATATAATAACACTTTGGTCATAGCGCCTCATGCTAGATGCTTTCAGCTTCTAGGCAATGTTATAACAGGTATTATTACCCTCATTTGAACAGCACTGAATTTATGAAAGGTTAAGTGGACCCTACTGCTGCGTTTGAACTAGTGAAATGCAGGTAGCCCTCATGTCAGAGATAAAGCTTTAGGTGTGGTACCATCCAAACTTCAAGCAGGTATGAGTTGGTGGTAAGAGGTGGAGGGGTGTGCCTTAAGTGAGGCCTACTGATATTAGAGTATACATCAAGTGTTTTCCCTTGCCTACCTTAGACATTACTTTGGAAAAAAGCACACATCCCACGTAGAGGCCCTTCTTGAGATTGGCTCATCCTCATTTTACTTTATATCGTTTGATGAGGATTTCATGGTTTATAGTCATAATCCCGAATTTAGAAATCCCGGAAAAAAAAATCTCGAATAAAAAAGGGCGAAAAAAAAAATATCGAATTTTTTTTATGACGTTTTTTGTTCGAAATCGGGGGGTTCCCCCCCCCCTTTTTTTTTTTTTTTTGTTTTTACTTATTTTAATTATATAACTAGAGCAAAAAAAAAATATATGAAAATTCGATCTTTTTTTTTTCGGCCTTTTATATTCGAGATTTTTTTTTTTCGGGATTCTGAATTCGGGATTATGACTGACCACCGGATTTCATATACAATGGGCCTCATTACACGGAAGGCGGTAATCCAGGGTGCTATTAGCACCCTGGACCATGCCGGTAAATTACCGGCACCGCCTTGGCGGAAAGGGGATTTACCGCCCCATTCCAAGGTTGGAGGGGCGGTAAATCCCCTTTCCGCCATTGCCCTTCCCCATTCCCATTTCTGCCCCATAGGGCTCTATGGGAATGGGGAAGGCGCTAATTACGGCACCGCAATTTTGCGGTGCCGTAATTAGCTCCGAGGTCCCTTAGCGGGTTGGTCTTTAACGCCTGCAAGAAGCAGGCGTTAATTCCTCCAACCCGCAAAGGGACCTCGTAGTACGGCGGTAAGGGTTAACGGTCACCGTTGCCATTAACGGTGACCGTTAACCCTTACCGCCGTCCGTGTAATGAGGCCCAATGTCAGGCTATCTCCAGCAGTGTCTGCACTTTGCAAGCCAGGCCTGGGGTACAGGGACATCTTGGAGAAAATCCAGTATGTGATCCTGGGCAAATCGTGTGACTCCCCCCCCCACCGTGCATTATTTTCTATATATGTTTACTTGGGATCACTTAGAAGTGACTCAGTTGGCAGTGTACACTATAACGAAATGCCTCAATCATAAATGTTCTAACAGAGTTTCTTGTTGCTCCATGTATGCTAAGCATGTTGAGTGAGTGTGAAGAAGGACAACGTGTCACTGCAATAGATGCAACCTCCAGCTGGGGGACTGGATCTCATTTTGGGGAGCAGTTATAGATACATAGAATTTGTTATGTTTTTTTGCAGAGAAACATATCAGGTGCAGTCAGCGTGATCTAACTCTAAGGAAATAAACTAGAAACAATCTCAAAGTAACCTGACGGTTTAGGGGCACTAGTATAGTGTAAGCAGCAAAAATAATCGTCATGCCCTTTTCCTTAAAAAAGTCAATACATAATATATTAAACAGTGTTGTGGCATTTGTATAGAAACTGCATGTACATGTCAATATATACTGGCTCCCATTGTGCACCCTTGATCCTCTGCTGTATAGGTGAATGGCCTCTGTATGTTTTTGTGCGGCCTTGCACGCCCATGTTGGCCAATGCTTGGAGCTTAAATGTGAGCCCTGGCTACCCATCATTAAGGAACGAACAAAGAGCTGTTCCGAAATGTGATGTTCCTCTTTGGCAGTGGCTGGGGCACACTTTCATGAATTGAAAAACATGAGGGCGGCACTGGCTGGGCCTGAGGTCTTTCAATTCATGAAAGTGTGCCACTGCCAACGTCTCATATACAGTTTATAAACATGCGCGGCACGCTGCAAACTGATCAGGGAATCCTGGCCTCTTAATGTTTCATTGGGAGGCCAGGATTCCCTAATCAGTTTTGCAATGCGCTGCACGTGTTTAAAAAATTATATTTGACGTTGGCACAGCCGTACATTCCCTCCAATAAATCCTCCCCATGCCGCCCTGCACCTCGGAGAGGAGGGGGGAGGCACTTGACTGACTTACATTACGGTAGCTGCTGCCCACTCAGCCTGTTCTCACTCGATAAAACACACGCTGTCACAGCCACAGAGTCACTGCAGCACACGCTGCTGCCTGGATCCTCCTTCGTTCTGAAAAACGAAGGCTGAGGCTGCGCAGCAGTGCACTGGGCAGGCAGGGCATGTGCAGTTTGTTTGTTCCCTGGCCTGGGCTCGTTCATTATGCACAGGAACGGGGTAGAAGCAGAAGTTACAGACAGTCAGTCTACTGTAAGCTTGCAAAAGTAAAAGTAGACTCTACTTTAACTTTTGCAAGCTTACATGACAACTGCAGCCTGCAACGCGGGCTGCAGTCGTATTTTACAGCAGATACACAAATAATCTGGGGGGATAAAAGCTATTAAATCCCCCCACTTAAAATTGTGGGGGGGTATTTGTCCCCCCATCTCCCCATGTCCTATGCCCATGTGCAGCACTCATCACAAAATGCAGGTTTTGAGGGTGGGATTTCTCCTATGCTTGTGAGAATTTAAGAGGGCGCAATATATGATCACCCTTGAGTAGTGGGAGAAAGGTGCTAGTAGAGAGAACATCAAGCATCACATTTCATTGGAGAGGGCATGCCAAAGTGCCACCTCACATGTCTCTATGATCCATTTAGCCACCCTTCAGCTGAAAGAGCGTCTCAATAAATGCAGAGCACATTTGATTATTATTAGTAGATATGGACATTGTCAAGTTTCATTGAGGAAAACGTATCACTGCTATAAGGCAGGCCTTGTGAGATCTGTTTGCAATACACAAATCACTCCTGTGAGCAGACTCTACCACACTCCCTGTATTATTTTGCCTCTAGGGGCTATCCCATATTTCTCCTCTTAATAGGTAAATCGTTTAGGGAGCATCTTTCCCTAGCACCTAGAAGCAGTTCCAAATTTCAAATTCTAATTACAAGATTCATGGCATTTTTTCAGTAGCTCTCATAACTAAATCATCTACCTGTAGTTCAGAGCTGTCGGTATACCTTTTCTTCTTTTTCTACTTCAGCAGGCCTATATGCCAGAATGGACTGGCATACTCCTTTCCTTATCCAACAGAGCACAGCACTTCCTCTCTGCCCCATCCACCTTCAAAGAGACCTTCCCTTAGCTTCTTCTCTTCCCACAAGCTCTTTGGGGCTCATTCAGAATCCGCCGAATTATCGGCAAAATCGGAAACTGTTACCACCACTTGCCCTGTGGGTTTGCCGTGGAATTCGGTGGTAGTCCCCTTTTATGGAGTCAATAGAACTTCAATGGGGCTTTTATCGGAATTACCAAGTGGTAATTCTGCCAATTTCTGCAGGAAAAGTGGGGGATGCACCTCCAGCTTCATTCATTCAGAATTACCACCACTTTTTACTGCACTGCCAAACTCAGAATGAGCCCCCTCCTTTTCACAGAGCGCCCTTTGTCTCTGCATCCTCCTCCGACTAGCCTTAACTCTCACCTTCACCCCCCTCCTACCAACCTTTCCGCTCCTCAATGTATGTTCCTTTAGCACTTCCTTTTCCCCTCACATAGCTGTTAAGTGTCCCTATCTTGTATGTGTGACACCTTCAGTCGGTGATGGCTTTTTCAGCCAAAAGCTGTTTCTATTCTGGGAGTTGTACTTTCATGTTTCCATTCTAAAATACACGCTTTCAAAAACTATAGGTCTATCTGTCACAGAATGAAAAGTCCTTAATGTTGACTAAAAAGCCAAGCCTGGTGGGCACTGTCAAAAATGATATGGGACCACTAGGAAACTAGTCTCATCCTTTTTCCATGAAACCACCCTTTCTGTGGTGTTCTTCTGCGAGTTCTTCCTCTCCCCTGTCCCTTATCCGGTCTCCCCATCTTTGATCATCCACGCATCTGCTCGTTCTCTCTCATTCCTTACCCATCATCAAATCCTTCCCATCTAATGCACTCCTAAACACTTTGTTCACTTTCTCTTCGCTGGAGCCATTTTTCTCCACCACACCCTTCTCTCCTTCGCCTTCGTCTACCTTCTCCTGTGCCCCTCATGCTTTCTCCATCCTTCTGATCACCATTCTTTCCATACCCCATTTATTTTCTACATTCATCCATTTGCTATTCTCGCAGTGAAACCTAGATTCCCTGTGCATTCTCTGGACTCCGCTCTCGTGCACCATTCTCATTCCCCTCATAACCTGGCTTGGAAGTTTAGATGTGCATTACAGGGGACGTGTTACGGAAAAAGGAATCAGGGGTTGGCCTGGGCCACCAACCCAATCAAACCCAAGCCTCGGCATACTGCAGAACGCAGGCTATCTCTCAGCAAGCATATACAAATGTAAACATATGCACATCAAAGTTCAGGGGTAGTGTGCATAGTGCTGTCTCCAATATGTATAAGGATGGACAGAAATCTGTATAATTGACTGAATAAAAAAAAACAAATGGGATATTTGATTGGATTTTGGCCTTACGAAAATTCTGAACGGCCCAAAATGTCGATCAAGTCTCCCATTCGGTGCCATTACAGTGAACAAGAGGAGTGGGGATTGCGGGGTGTCTCCTGCACCCTTGTTCACTGTATTGGCTTTTGGGGTTGCGGGGATGTCCCCTGCTTCCTGAAAAATAAAGTTGAAAAACAAGAGGACCCTGTGGCGCCGGTTCCCGATCACAGAAGTGAAGGGAACAGGCATTGCAGGGACACAGCTAGTCACTGGCACACAGCGAAGTGTGCGCCGAGGGGTACGTAAGGGGGGAGTTGGGTCAAATAACGTTCGTTTTTTTCTCCCTCTGTCGTTTCTAAATCGATTAAATCATGGACATCCGGAAGGCCACTCTGAGAAATTAAATGCAATAACTGTCCTGCCATGCTGCTGTCTGACCTGCTGGGTTGTTGAACTCTCTGTGGCCTTTAGTTGGCCATATGTGTGCCTTCTGGGCTCAGGCTTCAGTGTGGCCTGGGAGATAGGACTGCACCTCAAGGCCAAAGGTGCATGTGCTACAGTTTCAATTCTTGCAATGTGTTTGCCTATAAACACATTGCTAGGCTCACATGAGAGCAGCTGCACAATGCATGTACAAGCTCTTAGCCTGAGCAAAGAAATGAAAAGGTCTGCTTCTCATCAATGCATTGGGCAGTGGTGGCGAACAGCATGTCCTCTCCTTGCCCTCACCACAAACACACCCAATCAACCCCACTCCATAGACATGTCACTGCAATGATACCTGCAACGACAATTGTGTAAACAAATTCTGCACAGTGAATACATGTATCAACACAGTGTGACTTTGGAGGCAAGTGCAGGACGGACCCGTCTTTCATAGCCTGGTTCCCCCTGCTGGGTCCACCATAGGCGACCACCTAGTTGGCCCAGTGATAGCACTGGTCCTGTTTAAATGTCACATCCCTCAGAAACCGAAGGTCTTTGTGTCCTTCAGCAAGCATGAGAAGTACCTTCAGTATTGTTTGGAGGCCTTTCTGGTCCTTGATGTCTTCATGAATATTGCACACAGCAGCTTGAGGGCGCCTTTTTAGAAAGCTACGGCTCTGCCTTCAAAACAGTTCAGGACCATACAGCATTGTCAAGCATTAGCTCTGGAATTGGAACTGAGGATGCGTCGCTATCAATCTACAGTAGTTGAACTTTGCCCATTTTGTGCAAATTCATATAATGCCCACCAAGAAATGCCCTGGCTGTTTGGGGCATATTTATGATCTCTTGAATTTACCTGGTTATTTGGACAGGGTGGCCAGCTCAGGGGAGACCTGTATGTATGTTTATATGTATGGGGTTTGAAAAAGCCCAAATGTAACTGGGAAGCAACGGAGTGCTGTACATAGGGGATGAATCCGGGGCACACAGGTAAGGGTGAGGGGACGGCCAGCATGGTCGTATAAATAGAAATGATATATGATCCCGACACACCCTGCTCTGCCAGTCCAACTCAGTCACGTTCAGTACTGGGACCACACCCACAGGTCCCTCAATGTAACTCAGTCGGATACTGCAGCAGCACCTGCTATTCAAATAATGCAAATGCACAGAGCTTTAGGAATGTTCTGCAGCCCGTCCTTCAGTTGCATTACTGCAGCCTCCACCTGGCTCATCCAAAGCACCTCGCCTCTGACTTGCAAGCCCCTTGTGCTTCTTGCCTAGAGAGCCGCTTAATCCTAGTCATACGTTGTGCAGGTGAATGGAACATTTTATGAAATAGCATCTCATCCCCTACCCCGTCCCTAACCATGCACAATATTGTTTATCGATCTAATCCCACATGCTCTCTCTACATACATCCCCTCTTTACTCCTCCTATTACAGCCTCATGGAAAACAAGGGGGCTATTGCGAAGAGATGTTTGCAGCCAGCAGACTACAGACTCTAAAACTCTAATTGGGGCGTGAGCCAGCCCACTGCTGCACTGCCTGGAGTATGAGATTGGGGCGAGGGGCAATCACTGCTCACTACCACCAGCCATGCCTCCTGCACGCTTTGTTGTCCTACATTTGAGCCCTGCCTGGGATACCTTTGACATGTTTCCCTCTGCTTTGCGCAGAGATGTTCTCTGCTCGAGTCAAGACATTCAGATTCAAATAGAAAGCACACAGCTAAGGCTGCATTCGAGCGCCTAGAAGTAGAGATCAGGGCGGAAGGCTGGAGGGGGCAGGCTTAGTAGTAGCCTTGGGGAGTCCTTTTATCAAGAACAGTGATGTAGCCAGGGTTTCTTGACAGGGTGGGCATGTACCATGTACAGGAGAGCCTTACACAGGAGTTCCACATAAATCCGACCGATCCGAACTTTGGGCCTTTACAGGCTATGTTCACTTCATTGTAAATACAAGATCCCTCAATTAAACAGCTAAACAGTACGCATTGCATGTTATGTTATCTTGCAGTTGTATAGCGCCTTCTGCCTTGGTTTATGTCATCGAATCGCTTTGCCTCTCAGAGAGGCCTAGGAGGAGTATGATAGAACATGCAGTACTAGTAGGGAGGAGCAAAGACAGATACTTGGGGGGAGGGCGCAGGATACATGACAGGCTCAGGAAGGCATGAGAAGTAAAAAATAGTGGAGGAGCTATGTGCACAATATGACCAAATGTATCACAGGACTCAACTGTATTCTATGGGGCACAGTGCCAAAAGGAGAGACTGCTGGAGGTAGGTGTTCAGCGCACCCGTGGGTATGTCTGAAATGTACTGATCTCATGATGAGCCAAGGCAAGTTGAAGCCATGCCCAAGAAAACACAGACAGCAAAACCCTTCTACTTACTTCCTACCGTAGTCCCCCAACAAACATTTTGGAGAGGTTGCATGTCAGAAATCCAAATTTGCCAAGTTTTAATAAATCTCCCTGAAAAGCAATCAAAACAGACTCACATTTTTGGGGCGATTCCTCATTAATGTCATGCATACCAAAGGGATTTTCTTGTCCAAAACCCTAAGCTTGTGCTTTTGTGCAAAGTGCTTAAGGACACAAAGCCTGTCTTTGACTCAGCAGTAATTCAACGTTGAGCCTTTCACTGTGTCATGGTGAGCCAAGGCATGAGGAAACCATGCCCATACAAATGCAGCATGCAAAGCCCTTCTACTTTCCCCCCTAAGCCCAGAACGGCCACAAACAGCCAGGCTCTATAGATGGGAACGCTGGAAGGGAATATGGGCACATTTATCTCAGGTTGGCATGTTGACTACGGCTTCACTGGGAGCAGAGGACTCTGGTCAGGGCTTCCTGGAGGTTCCAGAGTCCTGCTAGGACCTGTATGCGAATGTTTATAGTGGTGTGTGAGGCAGGAATCCTATTGGTGTGAGGCTGGGTGCTTGTGGGAATTTATTTGCATAATCCCTCATTTTAGTAGCCTTCTCACCCTGGGCTGCAGTTACTATGTCCTGTTAATTAATTAATCAATTAAGTAATGCATTTTTACATTTATATAGCGCACCTAACCCTTAGGCATCTGGGCGCTTGAGCTTAAGAAGACGGTTACATTGCATACTTAGTCAGTTACATTATATTACAGTCATAGTCAAGATACAGGAAAAGCATACATAGGTTACAACAGTTTTAGTGTACAATCCTAGTATACATAGGACAAGCATTTTCTTTGTGTGGTGGCTTGTGCTCAATGATAGGTTAGGATTCAGTTCTCAATGTCTTGGTTGAAGAGCCAAGTTTTGAGTTTTTTACGGAAGGACCAGAGTGATGAGTCTGTTCTAAACTCCAGGGGCAAAGCTTTCCAATATATGGCCGCGACAATAGGAAAGCTAGCCCCTCCTGCTTTTTGTCTTTTGAATCTCTGGGTGGTCAGGTGGCTGATATATGACGAACGGGTTGGTCTGGTGGAATGTACTTTAGAGATGTGTTTAGTCAGGCATAGTGGGGCAGTGTTGGACAGACTCGTTTGTGTTAGGGATAGTATCTTAAATTTGATACGGTCTCTCACTTGTAGCCAGTGGATGTTTCTTCTGATTGGGGATATGTGGTCCGTTTTGAGGATATTGAGAGGTTTTGAGGATATTGAGAGCCGCTCTGATTGCGTTGTTCTTAATATTTTTCGCAGTGGATCCTGTGAAGATGGCATTGCAGTAATCGACCCTGGACAAGATAAGTGCTCTGGCAAGTGTGATGCAGTTATCCGTGGTTAGGAAAGGTCTGTATGTGGTGATGAGTTTGGCAGTATAGGCTGATGGCATCATGCAAATGTTAGGTCAAAACAGGGTTGTAGGGTATAGCTAACAAATTATATTTCAAGGTCTAACTTCAGTTCTCTTCTGCCAAACAAGATCACTCAGTATGTAAAATAACTGCTGAGTATCATAATGAATATATTAATGCGGACAAACCACTCCCCAATGTTCTCATGTAGCTGCTTAATTCACACTCTGGTTTCTTAAATATCTGTTGTAACACATCTCTCGAATCATGTTCTGTAATCCTGCTATTTTAGTGCATGCCTAAACACGTTAATATTATAGGACAGCAGGTATGAGACTGTAAAATGACATGAGGCTAAAGACCAACTGGCTCACTATCTCACAGTTGAGAACAATTAGAGATTTCTGTCATTTTCCCAGGGGTGTACTACTTTCAATATGTTCAACACTCCAAAAGAGATCGAGTAATACAGTTACTGGCTTGTAGTGATTGTTAAACTCATGCATGTGGCTGGTTGCTATGCATTATGTGGATACATTTTCAGTTCCACAAAATCATTGTCATTCATTTAGGGATACAGTGGTTTAAGGCGAGGCGTTTTTGAAGATAATTTGAGATTGCAACACTGTGGATACACAAACTGCACACAGATGCAAAGAAGTCAGACAATAGTCAAGTAACTGCCTGCCTGATGCCAACATATACATCTTTTATAAACATATTTAGCAAAGAAGCTTGCATTTTACAGAAGCACATTGGTGGAAGAAAACAAACAGCTTAGAGTGTTTATGGATTTTGCTAACAGGGTCATGAGACAAGGATTTAACACTCAAGATGAAACACGTTTCGTTCTCTTTCACATGTGGGCTAAATATACACTTCTTTAACGATGCACCATGCATGATATGTTCTCAATGGCTACAAATAATATCAAAGGACAGCTCTGTAGCAGATGAATGGGGCATTCATAGAAATGGGATGAGATCAATGATATTGTACCCCTCCACTCAGACATGTGTGGGGGATATGTCCCCCCTTGTCCCTACTCCCTGGCCCTCGCAGTGATAGGCTATGTTTTTTTTAGGGAGAGCTCCACGCATTAGCAAGGTAGATAAGAGTATCCACAAAGCCTGACCATATCATTCTTTTGTGTTAAATATCACTGGACAAGTTCTTATGTCTGTGGATCATTTCATAAAGACGCACACTAGATAAGCCTGATTCATGGCGTGTTTTACTATGGGATTGCGCCATTATGAAACACTTCCATGAATCAGGCCCTGAATGTATCCAATTTATGTGAACATATTTGCCCATGGCTTTCAGAGGGACACAGTCGCTGCCAAGGATATAATCGAGACACAACGCTCTCTGTTCTGACTGCACTGTCCTTAAAGGGCATCCCGTTTGTGAAATCAGGAAGTGCTTTAAATTAAATAAGCAGAAACCCCCTGATGCGCGCACATGTGGAAGGGGGTGAAAAGGGGCATCTGAATGAGCACATGTAAGATGGATTTGGTATGCTCCTTTTTTGACGCAAGTGAGGATACGCACTAGCACATCTCCTCACTTGCACCAACAATGTCTCAAGAGTCTGGCCCAGAGCACAAGACAAGATGAGCTGCAGACACCTGACCTGGAATGAGTTGCGTAAGCGAGCGTCAGACCTCTCCAGTTGTGTCATTTCAAGTCTTAGTAGTAAATCGCATCCTGATATCAATGGGTAAATGAGTGTGTGAGTGAGTGAAGATGATTGCCTATACGTGCTTAAGAAATTACCAAATTAGCCATCAACTCTTTATCTTTCATATAGGTTTGTAATTGTTTACAGAAAATAATTACAGCCCTCCGATGCTTTCCAACAAAACTGGCTTCATTAAAAATCTCTGTTTTCTCTCCTTGGCAGCTGGTGTGGTCAGACCACTCGGCTGTTCCTCATATTCATCCGACCCCAGCTCCACAGCCAACCCCTGCAGCTAAGGCCACCCTTAAACGCAGCGGTCATAGTGTGTCTAGGGAAGAGATGTTCTCTTCGATCCAGGGCGAATGTGACATGGCCAACTCAATCGATTTCTCATTCTTGACATACTTGTTCGAGTCTGTAGCTGATCATTTTGACCCCTTAAAATCTAAGAAAGCACACTGCCACCCTTCCGCCCCATGGTTTAATGAAACCCTGAAATCCCTCCGGCAGGCGGAGCGGAAATGGCACATAGACTACTGCCCTGTGGCTAGGCAGAAGTTTCAATCAGCCACTAAGCACTACCATCTGGCTATCCAGGAAGCATAAGCTCCTTCTATGCTGATAAAGTGGCTAAGCCTCTGAATTATCCCAAGGAGGTGTCCTCTAACACCAACCCTTTGGCCAGGGTCACCACGTCTCAGACTCTGTCCAACTCCCTGTCTGCTTTCGTCATTGAGAAGATCGATGACATTAGGAGTCACATTTCTTCAGCCGGCCGGGCTGTTAATCCTGCACCAGCCACTGCCCTTGTACATGGCCTGCCCTGCACTTGGTCCCTCACTCCCATTTTCTCACCTGATGACATTGTGGCGGCTACGTTATGCCTGAACTGTTCCTCACCCTAGCCCGCTCGATGTTTTTAAGGAGATCATGCCAGCCATCACCTTACAGGTATCCCATGCAGTGAATCTCTCCTCTTCACATGGCTTTATCCCTGCGGAACTAAAGCATGACTTGTCACTCGTATTCTAAAAAAAGCTGTCTCTCTCAGGATCCCACTATCCCTGCTCACTTCTGTCCTATGTCTCTTCTGCCTTTCTTCATGAAACTGCTGGAAGCACTCATTGCCCCTCTTATTTTCCTCTTTTCTCTAGTAGTTCAGATTCTTTGACCCTTTTCAGTCAGACTTTCACCTAGGCTGTGGCACGTAGGTCTCAGCGAGGGACGACTTTACCTGGCTGGTCAACCAGAAGAAGAACTGATTCTTCTCGACTCATCAGCAGCCTTTCACATGGTTGACCACTCCCTCCTGCGCGAACTGCTTTGCTGTGGCCGGCCTCTGTGGCCCAATCCAGGCATGGCTTACTTCTTTCCTGGCTGACAGGGGACACAATCTGTCTCTATCTTCCTATCGTGCCCCCTTTCACTCTATTCCTTGTGGTGTACCCCAGTGCTCTGACTTGTCCCCTATGTTATTCAATATCTACACCTCTCCCCCTGCAAGCCCCATCAACTCCCCCGGCCTCTGCTGCCTCTCATATGCCGATGACACCGAAATCATCGCTCGTCTCGATATTTCGCCGTCAGACACTGCATCTCGGCTCAGGGACTGTCTGGAGGTGATTGCGGGGTGGATGGGCAGCAATTGGCTAAAATTGAATGGGGAGAAGACAGAAGTCCTGGTGGTTGGTTCTTCTTCGTCTCCTCGTCCCTCTCTCCCTTCTGGACTTCTTCATTCTGGCTTCAGGCGCTTGGCCCGCTACCCAAATCTGTCTCTTGCGAAAACGCGTGGGTACAAGCACTCCGCTTATCTATCAAATGAGGCACAGATCAGTGCCGTCTGCCAGGCTGGCCACTTCCAGTTAAGAATTCTACGGAAGATCCAGCCTTTTGTTCCCTCCCATCTTTGGGCGCCGGTTGTTGCAGATGTTGTTTTGAGCCACATGAATTTCTGTAACGCTCTTTTCTTAGCTCAGCCACTCTGTCTCACCAAACGTCTACAGCTCCTGCAGAATCTGGCAGCTCGAGTGGCCACTGATACCGCCTATGGGCCTCGTATCTCCCCCATATTCTGCTCACTGCACTGGCTAACTGCTGACTATATCTAAACGCATCTCATTTAAGTCTCTTTTGGACAGTTCATCGCACGTTCCATGGAGTAGGTGCACAGTATCTATGGGACAAGTTTCCACCATACTGCCCCACTCGTCCTCTGCATTCCCAGAACTCCCAGCTGATCAAGGATCCCTGGGTTCTCCTAGCCAGGTTTGGTGGCCGCTCTTTCTCTGTTTCTACAGCCAGACTGTGGAACTCTTTACCACCTACCCTTAAAATCCATCTTCAATGTAGGCATTTACCAAAAAAGGATCTGTTCTAGTCAGTCCTAGTCGAAGGTTCTTGCCGGTTCTGTTGGTATCTTCAGCGCTGTGTTGCCTTTGATGTTCATGCACTATACAAGTATACGTACGATAACATGCAAAATAGTAAGATTAACACGAAATCTAATTTTTGAATGGCGCTTGTTCTAAAACTAGGTACCTAAAGTATCTCTCTGATTTCCGGAGGACATATCTGATGCTGCAGCCCTCAAGTATTATCTCATCTCATCATCGACAACTCTGCCCCAGTGTGTCACACACACACTCTCTCTCTCTCTGTCTCTCTCTGTCTCTCTGCCTCTGTCTCTGTCTCTGTCTCTCTCTGTCTCTCTCTCTCTCTCTCTCTCTCTCTCTTAATAATTGCAGGACTACTACAAGTCCCATTGATATCTCTCGTACAATTGGTATATGGCAACAGGTGACACTCTAGCTGCAAGTTGGATAGATTGTTACTTGCATCAGGGAGTCCAAAGTAGGGATGATGGGCTTGAATCTGTGAAGGAGTGGGAGCCGAGATAAGGCTGTGTGTGTCTTCTTTGTGATCTGTTGTGATATGTGTTTGAAATGGGAGGTCACAATCAGTGGTGGAGCTGAGGAACTTTGCACTATCGGGTGAACTAGGGCCAGTGGAATTTTTACAATTTAGGCAGATTGTCCTCAACTGTGCATTGCCACCCGAACTCTGATCCCCACAACTTGCCCCCAACACACATCTATTGATGTGGAGTGGATTGTCTTTTTCATTCATCAGTCTTGTGCATTCAAAGTGTTATGTTAAGATACAGCAGAACAATACATGGAGTGTGGCTGGGGTGCTCTCTGTTGCTGTAATTAAAACCCTCTGTATATCAGGATGTTCAGGGGGGTAGCTACTATAGCATCACACCCGTCCACATTACAAGGGAATTAGCAGGTTCCTCCCTCTGGGACGCGCAATGGGGGAGAGGAAAAGGGGCAATGATTTGGAACGAGAAAGCATACATTGAGAAGGAACGAAAAAGGCCATGAAATCCTGTGCAATGCAGATCATAAGAAATATACAAATGTGTCTTGCACTCAGACTTTGCAAAGCCCTCCTATATTCAAGACTCTCTAGCTTGGCATGATGTAGCACGCTATGTATACGTTGGTCGAGCCGCCATGCTACAGTGGATGCTACTATTTTCGCTAAAGGGTGCACAAGAAGGTATATCACAGCAGTTCTAGAGGCAGTCGCAACAGCCTGTTTCTAGGAATTAGTAGAACCCAGGGTCAAGTCCTACAAAAAAAAGTGGGGGGACTCATTAACATGCCAATTGACTGTGGTGTCACCAGAAATCAGCATATCAAGGTGCCCTCTGAGAAATGTGCGGTGGGGGGACTTTTGAAAAAAGTGGGGTTGCTCGGTCCACCCGCGTGTACCCTTGACTTGAGCCCTGAGTGCAACGTTTGATTGTGGGGCTCATTTGCCTAGTCATGGGGCTACGTGGGAGGGAGGAAGGGTGGCTGATTCACACTATTGTGCGAGGAAGCATGTGGGTGATGTGTGGTAAAGATGAGACAGCGCTGGCACACACTGTGCAGGGAAGTCTTGACTACCAACTACTGACACTGGCAGCTCTGACTCACATTTAAATGAGGTGAGGTCCATGCGGTCCGCGATGTCAACACTAGAGAGAGTATGTGAAAAGCTGCATCAGCATGTTGTGAACACCCTGCAGCCGCTGCGTGGTGGCACGTAATGCCTAAAACATTTCTAAAAGTATTAAGGTTGCTTAAGTTGTGAAACAAGGGCTCCTTTGGAAAGCATGAGGGAGAGGCGCTACAGAATCAAGATTAGAGTTAAGAATTCATAAAGCTGGGGGGCGTGGCCAGCCAGCGAGCAGTGAGGACGTGAGTGCTTTGGAGTTCCCAGAGCCTCCAGCATAATCATGTGAAACATTCGGATAAACGGGGTGAAATATGTGAAATATGAAACAGAAAGCATCTAGCTGAAGAGGATGGCCGGCAGAACAAGCGGATAAAGAATGTTTGACAGTCGTTGAATATTGCTAACGATATCTAACGAGAAGGGTCAGTGCCCGTTGGTGCAAAGCACCTTGGCTAAAATGGCTGCTAGATCCAGGCCGTGCTGCGGAGAAGCACCATCTGTAGCAGGGAGCTGTCCATAGAAAGATGTCCAACACTGGGACTGACTGCATTGCGGGCCGGTGCACATGAGCTGTGGGCCTGTGCACAGCACATATGGACAGGCAGCGGAACAGGTCCCATCAACCCGAGTGACAACAGCAGGTCGGAAACACTGTTGCCGCAAATGCGTGAGATGAGTTGGGCTACAAGCGGAGGACTGCCCTGACACCGCCTAGCAGCCGAGAACCAGCGGAGGCCAACCACAAGCGGCACCAACGCCAGGAGCCGGCGGTTGGAGGACCGGGCTGGTGGACGCGAACACCCCGCAGGCAACAGAGGGACAGCAGAGGCTCGATTGAGAGCCGCTCCAACATCCAGGAACGAGGGCCCGCGCCCCACTCCTGTGCCCTGGGGGACTGTCCAGGAGCTACCGTGCCGAAAGGAGGAGGAGGAACACCAACCCGACAAACATCACAGGTGAGACAGGGGTAGCGCCTGGCTCAGTGCTGTGCCTCGCCACCTTCGTAGCAGAGCACCGTTATATATATGTGGCACCTGCGCCGTGGCAGGGCACAGGCTGGAACTTCAACAAAAATGGGTTAAGACCGCTGTCAGCAACTATGATGCGACCATACAGGCAACACGAGAAGGGAACACTCGGGGAGACACAGCAATATGCAAACCTGTAAGGTGTAAAAGGCTCAAACTAGCTCCATCCCACAGGGAGATGCGGCGCCGGGGCCGTTTGCCTGCCACACTGCCAATGGGTTGCGGTAAGCGGGTGGACCTTGGCCACACAGCACCCAGTGACCTCACCCCTCTGATGAACACTGGAGGATCCAGACCCTCCGACCCTGAGCTACTCTGCCTCTGCACTGCCATAAGAAATACAAAGCTGTCAACACACAAGGACAGACTCTCTCACGGATTCAAAGCAGATGGGTATTTGTCTACCCCCTAACACCTTATGTTACCACCATGAAGCAATACACCCAATTCGCCCACATTGGTGGCGTGGATCCTCATACGGAGCGCTAACTGACGCGGAAGCTGATACCTCCTGCCACTGCAGAAAGGGGTATAGTGGAAGGACATCACGACATACTACACCCTGGAAACTATACAGCACTGTTGCCCTAGTACTAAGGCACACTCCCTCATGGTCTTGGAGTAGAAACGCAGCACCTGAAATACACAAAGGTAAACTCTTGCAAGGAACAATGCCACAGAAGTAAGGACGGATCTCTGAGGGGGCTGATTGTACTGGGGACCCATCGCAGTGAGGGCAGTGACTCTTTTGCTTGAAGGTTCACCTGAAACACATCATAAATATGCGAGGACACTCAGGGACTCTGGGGCGCGAGGCTGTTCACTGTTTTTTTTATTTAAACAATTTTTATTTTATTCCAAACACTCCAAACATTACAATCATTTTTCAGGATCGATATTAAGACATTACATTTATTAATGCCCTTCTACGTTCCCCCCCGCCCCCCTCCCCAACAACCCGAGCCGTGCCATCCAGCTGAATCTCCTCAGGTGTCTCAGTTGTCGTCAGATCATCACAGTCCTCCATTTCATGATTGACCTGGTGGGGGTTTGCCATTGAAGCCACCAGTTGTCTCCAGGCTATTAGAGGGCCTACCTCTTCCTCCCCACCTTTAGTGACTGCTTCATACCAAACCGCAGTTTCTGCTTCAGCTCGATCAGGAGGTCTGCCCACCACATCTCTACTCTGGGCCGGTGGGCCGCCTTCCAGCACATTGCAATTCTACGGTTGGCCAAGATATAAGCCAAATCTTTCATTTTGCTAATATGCTTTAGATTACGTGGCCTGGAAAAACCCCGAACATACACACCCAAGCAGACTCCACATCAAGCGCCATCCCGCAACTGGCTAATCTCGTCTTCAATTCCACCCCGAATCTTTTCACCTCTGGGCAAGCCCTGAACATGTGCAATAGCCCAGCCTCCTCCTCCCCACACCTGGGGCATTTCTGTACAGCTGAGCCGCCAAACCTGGCTATTCTGCCGGGGGTCAGGTAAGCTCTGTGGGTGACATATAGCTGAATCTGCTGGAGTCTCACATTCCGGTACACTTTCTTATGGTACCTCTGGGCTCTATCCCATTGTCCCTCTGTCATGGGTTCCTCCCAAATTCCCCCTCCCAGTCAAGCCTCAGCTGGAGCAGCTCCCTCCCCGCCTTCGCCCTCAGGAGATCGTATATCCGAGATATTTCGTGCCCACCCTCCGAGACATCATACATCATTTCTACGGTGGCGTTGGGTGCTTCTGCCAGTACTGTTTCAGGCCACCTTTTCCTTACCCGTTTCATGATCCTAGTATAAGTGATATATTGGCCCTTATGCACCCCCGTCTCTTCCTGCAACCCCTGGAATTCCAATGCCCCCCCCTCCTGCCATATGTCTCCAAGGGTGGCCAGGCCCACCGGTTCCCAGTATTTGCATATTCCCAGGTAGGAGTCCTCCCCACATAGCACCACCAACGGGACCTGCTGAGAGAGCGGGTCTGGGTCACCCAGTTTTCCATGCCCTGCGCCAGACCTCCCAACCCAGTACCAGCAGTCTCCACATCCCCGACACTTTCGTTTTGTGCAGCCACACTGTCTCTTTCAGGAAGTATGGGGCAGAGTCCGCCTGCAAAAGCCTGGCCTCCGCTGACTCCTCCTGCGACAGCCACCTAGCTACATACAATAGTTGTCCCGCCAGGTAGTATAATTCAAAATTAGGCAGGTTTATGCCCCCCTTATCACACGAGTTTTGTAGTTTCCACAGGGCCACCCTATTCCTAGAATTTTGCCGTATAAAGCCCCTACATAGGCTGTGAAGTCTGACAAAGAAACGTCTAGGGATCAAGTACGGGACATTTGCAAAAAAAGTGTAATAGTCTGGGCAGGACTACCATTTTGAGCAAAGCTGCTCTTCCCATCATGGCAAGGGGCAATCTGGACCAAAACTCCATGCTATTTTTAATGCCTTCAACTGCTTTCTCTGTATTGTGCTTGTGCTCTGCCTCAATCTTATGATATATGTTTATGCCTAGATATCTGAACGTTACAGTCTGCTAGGGAATCTGCAGAATGGGCAGTCTTCCCGGTGGAACACCCTTGTACCTACCCAGGGGTAACACGCTGGACTTCCCAGGTTTACCGATATGCCCAAAAGGGCAGCATAGCGATCCATCACTTCCAGCAAGGACGGCAGGTTCTCTTCTGGGAAGCGCAGAAAGAGGAGCATATCATCTGCGTACAGTGATATCAAGTGTGTGTTCCCTGTCGTACGAATCCCCCCCTCCCCGTATTGTTGCCTAAGGCAAATTGCCAATGGCTCCAACGCAAGAATATATAACATGGGCAACCAGGGGCATCCCTGTCTGGTCCCCCTACTGAGCTGCCACTTATCTGAGATTATAGTACCTGTCTTGACCCTTGCAATCGGGGAGCTACGTAACATTTTGACCCACCTGATGTATCCCGGCCCCATACCGTATCCTTTAAGGGTCGCCATCAGCCATGGCCACCTCACTGAGTCAAAGGCTTTGACCGTGTCCAGCGACACAATGGCCAGCTCGCCCCGGGTCTTCCTCAGTTTGCTTAATAATGTAGTGTAGCCTCCTGTGGTTGTCCGTGATGTTTCTACCGGGGACATAGCCTGTTTGGTTCGGGTGTATCCATTTTCCAATTACTCGCTTAAGCCTGTTAGCAAGCACTGCTTTGAGTATTTTACTATCATGGTTAAGCATCGATAAGGGCCTATAGGACCCACAGTCCACACTCGGCTTGCCTGGTTTCAGGAGCGGGATAATCACTGCCTCTTGGAGGGATTCCGGCAACTCCCCTTGTTTGTAAGCCTCATTGAGTATGGCCAGTAGCGGCTGGGGTAGTTCCTGCTTATACGCTTTATAGAATTCGCTGGGTAATCCATCCGACCCGGGCGCTTTACACGTGAGCAGGTGTAGGATCACCGGCTCCAGTTCGTCTGAAGTGATTGGGGCCTCCAGATCCGATCGTTCTGAATCGTCTAAAGTGGGCAGCCCTATGTCTTCTATTGTTTCCAGAATTTCCTGGTTCATGTCTATGCCTGCATTCTCATATAAACGTTTATAATATGAGAGGAACTCCTCGTTTACTCCTTCCTGGGTGTTACGGATCTGGCCTTCCGCATCTCTGACTTCTCTGATCACTGTCCTAGGTGTCTCATTTTTATATAACCAGGCCAGTAGCCTGCCTGGCTTGTCTCCCCTGCATGTTGCCTCTCTGTGTATTTCTTATAATTTAACTTACATAGTCTGTCCCAGAGTTCGCTGCTAGCCTTCTGTAAGTCTCTTATCTTCGCGCTGTCTTCCCGGAGGGTTCCCCCCCTACGCATCAGGTCCTCTAACTCCCTTTCAGTTTCCTGCAATTCTCGTTCTACACCCCCTTGGAGCCCTTTGGATTTTGAAATGGCTACCCCCCGCACCACCATCTTAAATGCCTCCCATACCGTTCCCATGGAACGTACGCTGCCTGTATTAATGACAAAGTATTCCTCGATAGCCTCACTCAGGTCCTCTCGGAAAACTGGGTCCTGTAGGGCCTCTGTTCTGAGCCTCCACGTCGGGATTTGCGCCCTTGGGGGGTGGTATTGCCACTCCAAGACCAAAAGCGAATGGTCCGACAGCCCCCTGGCTCTGTATTCAGCGCTCACCATTTCTCCCGCTATCTCAGCGGCAGTGAATGCATAGTCCAGCCTAGTGTGCAAGTCATGTGGCACCGCGTAGTGCGAGTATTGCCTGTCCGTTGGGTGTAAACACCTCCACACGTCCTCCAGTCTGAGGTCCATTAACAGTGTCCCCAACGCTTTAGCTGCAGGCGCGGGTTCGCTAGCTTGCCATTTGACCTGCCCATCTCGGGGTTCAGGGTGCAATTGAAATCACCTCCCCACAGTAGCACGCCACCCAACAGGGGGCTAATTTTACCATATAAGGACCTAAAATAGGCTGCGGTATCATGGTTAGGGGCATATATACTTTTATTAGTTCACTTCTCTGTTTTCCAGGATTCCCGCCACCACCACCATTCTGCCTTTTTGGTCTATCGTCGACCGGAGCAGCTGAAACAGCACATGTTGTGCCACCCATGTAACCACCCCTCTTGCATATGCTGAATATGTGGCTCCCGTGACGCTACCCTTCCATTTTCTCCTAACCACCTCCAGTTTCTCCTTGGTGAGGTGGGTCTCCTGTAGTAGGGCTATGTCAATCCTCATCCTCTTTAGATGCATCATTACTTTGATACGTTTTAGATCATTATTAAGACCCCGCACATTCCAGGTCACTACTCTAAGGTTCCCCGATTCCATTCACTTGATGTCCTCCCACCCCACTCCTTTTCCCATGTCGTTCTCGATGGCTCATTTTCCGGCTCTTTTCCTTCCCACCCCCAACAACTTCCCCCTCTCCCCTTCCCCAACTTTGCCCCACTGCACACAATTCTCCCCTTAACCCCTCCCTGCCCAACCCCAACAAGTGCCCATCTCCATCCCTGGATCTCAGGCCCATCCGCGTCTGGTCCTTTCTCGTGAAACCGAGGGCTAGGACCCTGCGGGGCATCACCAGACTAATGGTGACCTATCTAAGGGTAATGCTATGGGGTTCAAGGGTTGTCTCCCAGCAGCTCCCACTTATATAATTAGGATTGTTTTGTTCAAACGGATCTTGCAAGCATGTATTTTCCCAGCAACACATTCCCTGCAAGCTTCATTTAATACTATATTCTAGTCCCAGTGTCTTGTGCTATGTCACCAGAGATGACCCAGCTGCATGTTACTTATCTTCTCCGGCTCTTTTCTGGATACCCGATTCTTGGGGGTGGCTCTGCATATCCAGCCATTCCATAGCATCCTCCAGCGTTTTTCTTGTAGAACACCTTCAGTTTGGCTGGATAAAGCAACATATATCTGTGACCAGTTTCCCTCAACCTTCTTTTCACCACCCCGAAGTTCATCGTGCTGCGCTGTACTTGTAAGGTGTAGTCCGGGTATGCTGTCATTTTCGCAGGCCTCCTTTCGATCGTTCCACCCTTCTGGGAGAATTTGAGTATTTTTTCCAGATCCCGTTGGTTTAGAATCTTTGCAATCAGTGGCCGTGGAGAGGTCCCCGGGGGCGGCTTCCTCGTCAATGCTCTGTGCGACCTTTCAACAGCAAACCCCTAAGTCAGTACCCCACCGGTTATTTCCTGCAGCAGCATGGATTCCACGTATTCTGTTGGGTTAGGCCCTTCCATTCCTTCTGGCAATCCAACGATACGGATGTTATTGCGTCTGGCACGTCCTTCTGCTTCCTCTGCTCTGTTCTCCAGGTTTCCCACATGCTGCACAAGGGCATGGAGTTCCGATCTGTGGGCGGCACATGCCGCCGTGTTTGGGGCCATCTCCTTTTCCAAGTTTCCAGTGCGCTCTGCGAGCGTTCTCACGTCTTGTCTCAGCAAGTTCACATGTTCCTGGACCTCTCCGACCTTAAGGTTCAGTGCCACTTTTAGTTTGTTCATTGCCAGGCCCAGTTTAGTCTCCCAGGCAACTTTCAGGTCCGCTATCGCTGCCAGCCCCTGCTGGATCGTGCCCGGAGTCCCCTCTACTGCTGTGGTAGTTTTGTCCTTACTCCTGCCCCCTTCTGTCCCTGGAGGTGTCTTGGCATAGGCATCCAGCGTGGGCTGTTTGTTCTTAGGTCTGACAACTTTATTGGACATTGTGCCGTGCCGACCAGTTGTGAGCCAGCAGTGCCACCCCACGCATAAAACTCCACGTGGCATCGGCCACTCTTAGTGTTTAAGGGCCGCTTCAGCCGTGTTAGGGATATACCCCTACTGCCCGGCAGCACTCCTAGAATGGGCTGTGTCCTCCCACGTACTTGCGCTCACAGTGTTGTTCGCTGGCCCCTGCCGTGTTTACTCCAGTGACTGGTGGTTAGGCGCTCATGCTGGTTCTGCATCCTTCTACTCCGGTTCCCTGTTGGGCCCCACGGCCATCCGGCCCACAGTCTTGTCTTAGGAGCTTTTATCCGGCCCCCTGCCTAAACAAGCTGCCCTTTGCGTTTTCCTGGGGTTCAGCAAGTGCTCTGGGGTGAGCCACCTTTTCTTCCTCATGCAGCTCGTGATAGGGTTCCACAGAACACGAATCCTGCTCGGGCAGCTTGGTGTGTTGTGCGCTCTGTTTGGGCGGTGATGTGGGAGCCATGGCACCAATGGATGGCACCAACTTAGGTGCAGCCTCGCTCTGTCCGCAGGCCAAGGTGCACTATCTGAACCCCTCGCTGACCTCTCTATTCCCCACCACCAGCCCGTGTGCAGCGGGTGGCTCACTGTGCTCCCTGGCCCACTCTAGGGCCACGTTCGTCCCTTCTCGGTTCCATTATGCACTGCCGAGGGGGTCAGCTGAGCACCACCCTCGGGGCGCGTCCACCATCCATTGGAGCCTCAATATTCGGGGAAGCTGTTTGTCTCAGCTTCTATGCTCTCTATCTGGCTCGTCAGGCCTCGCCCCGGCGAGTCAGGGCCCCCGCCGGGAGTGTCCCAGCACGATTCTGGCAATGTCACTAATGTTGTCTGGGTCTCTGCTGGGGCCCGCACTTCCTGGCCTGCCTGGCCCTCCAGCCTCAAACACCACGGGAGCTCCCGCTCCGCCAGGTGCTGTGCATTCCAGGTTCAATGCTCGGCGAGCTCCGTGCCAGCCGCCTCAGACCCGCAGCGCCCCGTGCTCACGGCACCGTCAGGGGCGATCTGAGACGGTCCTCTCCTGTGTCCAGGAGCCGGGATCTGCTTCACTCACCAGCGAGCTCCTTACAGCTGGGTTCTCGTGCCGCTCACAGGCTTTATCCCTCACAGAGCCGTGGCAGGCTCAGCCGAGCAGTACTGGCCTGCGCTCCCGGCCAGGACACTTCGGTCAGTTTATGACCCTTTGTTCTTAGCCGCCATCTTTTCCCTTTCCTGGTCCCGAGAGCCCGGCTGCTCTTCGGTGGCCTTAATTCTCCCAGTTTTCCACGGATCAGCTCCAAAGGTCGCTCTGCACATGCACCGGACCTTCCCCCGTCTGGGGATGTGTTGCCAGCATGCCTTTTCTTCCGGAATGTCCACTTTATCCACAGGATCTGTGGCGGATCAACGGGAGCTCCTTGAGAGCATGTCCCTTCACAGAGCCATCAAGCCACGCCCCCCAGGCTTTTCACTGTTCACCACTCACCCATACAGATAGATACAGGAAGAAGAACTGAGAGGCCTGACAGCCTCCCGCGGATTGAGAAAAGACTCGTAAGTAAAAGGAGGCCTACACTGAGATCAGATATACTACATAACTGGACAAACCCCAACACTAAAACAAACGTACCCTGAGGCCCGTCTGCCCACCTGGATGCCCCGTAGCCCACTCATTAGGAATAGAGGTCTGAATGGTTGATGACCTGATTCAGCGAAGTAAAACTGTAAGCAGCGAGACCCGCGAATTACACTGACAGCACCTTCGTCAGAACAGCATCAGAGGTGGCCACTGAGACAAGCCCCCCTTCCTGACTGGGACTCCGGGTGGACCAGTGACGCAGAGCCAGGTCTATGGAGAGACTAACCAGGATCAGGACCACTCCAACACGCCAGGGATGCAACACACCTACGACCGGACTATACTGGCGCTGACAACACCAGCTTTGAAAGCCTACTCCAGGGAGCCCCAACTGAGTACCCTCCGCAACACAAACAAACACTTCATCATGGTCAAAGACAAGACTAAGAAGGTAACCACCCAAAGCAAAATGGAGCAGTATGCAACACCTATGTCAACCGCACCTACGAAGCAAACAAGACCAGAGGGCATGACAGAAAAGGAGGACACTATCTTGTAAAAAACAAGGAAAGATCGAGGCTGAGTAACACAAAAGGAAATACACCAAACAGGGGCTATAAAGATTCACAGATCTTTAATACTGCGCAGCTTACAAAGAAACAAAGGTACAGATAGCTATCTGGCTCTCAACACCCTGCAATGTGTACCAGCCCATCAGAGTGAGGAGAGAGAGTGCTGGACATCTAGACATTTCTCTTTTTATACATTTTCAATAATATTGGCCAGCCCCTCTACAGGTTAATAATCTGCGGTCTAGAGTTTGTGCCAAGTTCACATACAGCTCATACAATAATATGCAGAAGGATTATATGAGTTTGTATTTCCATCAAGTTACAATAGCGATGTATATTCTTGGATCCTGCAGTAAGCCTTAGTCTATTTCCCTTCACAATGTAGTTCAGCCTGTGTGTACGCTTGGCGTTTGCATTTCATTGTCGCTGATGTGTATTCGTGGATGAGGCTTGTTAGCGCAGACAATCCTAGGACAACAGTTCATACACAGTATAAGGTCTCATTACCTAGTCTAAACAGTCGGCCCTCGGACAGTCTAACCATTAACAGAACTCAAAGTTCAGGAGGCTTGGTTGCAAGTTAGAAACACAGTCCACCATTTTAGAACAGAGAATCATACAAACAGAAATTAAAATGGCCGATGAACCTAAAAAGGCGGCGAAGTCGATCCAACATCGGAACTTGGCAACATGGTTTTCTTCGTAAAGAAACTAGGCTTATGCCAACATAAATCTAAAGGAGGCATAATATGATTTCCCGTTTAAGAATCTCCTTGAAAGACATGATGAACGTCATTGACAACTCCTGTGCCTCCCTGGAGAAAAAAAATGAATGAGATTAGTGTGGACGTGTCTCTCCTGCGTCATGATCTGCAGAAGTTAACATCCCGAACAGGGGAAGCCAAAAATTGCATATCCGGAACTGAGGACAGACTCCACACAATGGACTAACAAATGTCTAGAGTGATGACACGTCTAAAAACACTTAAGGACCGGGTGGACGAATGTAGGGACGATCAAGGTGAAAAAAAATGTGTATCCCTAGTCTCCCCGAGAAGACGGAGGGGCCGAATATGGAACTGTTTCTCTAACAATGGCTGACAGATATATTTGACAGATATATTTGCGCCCAAGACATTTTCCAACTTCTATTGAGCGAGCCCACCAAATGCCAACTAGGAAGCCCACACCTGGAGCACCGCCACGCACGGTGATTGCTAAACTATTGCATTATAGAGACCGGGACGCCTTGCTGCAGATGGCCAGAGCCAAGGGGTCCATCACATACAATGGGTCTCGGATCGCCTTCTTTCCGGACTATACTAGGGAGGTGCAGCGGGTCAGGCAGTCCTTCGATCAACTCAAAAAATGTCTGCAGGGCCTCAATGTCAAATATGGCCTATTGTTTCCTGCACAACCCAAGAGTTACCATAAAGGCACAACAGTGCACTTCACAGACCCTAAAGATGCATGGAGGTGGGCAGAGCAGCCTCTTGAGGGAGAATGGCGGCAGGACAAGAAAAATAAGAATAACAGACTCAGGGACCGACCCGAAGGACAACCACTGCAAGACCCGGAACAAGAAGCACTACCTCTCATGGATAGTGACTGATGCACACTGGGATCAATACAGTGCATTGTGGTCGTCGACTTGGTCCAGACCAAACCGAGGGCACGAACGCACACCCAGCCACTGAGCTGCAGTGACAACCCCCATGATCTCAGTTAATGCTGTGCAGCCCGGCACACCCCCCCAACACGCGACTGGTTGCGTCCCTGCAGTTTCTGGTTTGTTATAGTTGGACACGCAGGTTGTAAGATTTCTTCAAAGTGGATAGCCGACGGTTTCGTCTATTGACGCGGTTCATGCGACAGATGCTTCAAGTTGGGATGGAGTATGGGGAGGGGGAAGGGAAATGTGTTAGTGAAATTTGTTTTATGTTCTTGATTACACCATCTAGATCCACCCAGGTATCCACCCTCAACAACGCAATGAGCACACACATGGTTATCCCCCGCACTGCATGATACATCTGTACCCATGGACTTTACGATATTGCAATGACCAGTGATGCAGTAAGATCTCTAAAACTCCTCACGTGGAACGTCAGTGGCCTGGGTACTGGGATCAAGTGGCGACTAGTTATGCAATTCCTCAACAGACACTCCCCCGATGTGGCTCTTCTCTCAGAAACACACTTGGTTCGTACAACATGCAATCTCTTCTGATGCTCAAATTACCACACAGTGATTCACGCAGGTTTCTCCACAGGTTCCAGGGGGGTTCTGATCTTTGTACATAAAAAGGCTTCCCCTTACACTATCTCGAATGATGCAGGATCCCTGGGGCAGATTTGTAATGGTACAGGGTGTGCTATGGGGAGAAACACTCACATTTCTTGTGATATATACCCCCCCAACGCTCACCATAGAATTACTGGATGATATAACACGTGTGATTGCAACTCACAGATCAGATCTCTGTATCGTTGGTGGAGATTTTAGCGACATGATGAATGTGGCACTAGACCACACAAATCTACGTGGCAGAAACCCCAAAGCAGCCACCAGACTGGCCACCTTCGAAGCAGCATTAGACCTCAGCGACATATGGCGCGATATACACTCCACAGAGCGAGGATATTCCTATCACTCCAGGGTCCACACCTCACTTTCACGGCTAGACTATTTCTTTCTCCCAGCAATGGACTTGCACAGGGCAGTTGGCGCGACACTACTTCCCTGGGGAATCTCCGACCACTCGCCTCTGCTCTTAGAATTAAAAACAAGTAGACCAACACCCTGGCCACCCGTCATGGCAAATGAATAACTACTATCTCGACTTACTGGAATTCAATGAGCATATTCATGACAAGACGACCATGTACTTTGAGTTCAATAGTGGTACGGTTGATACCAGTAACGCTGTGGGAAGCTTATAAACCGGTTCTCCTTGGAGAAATGCTCTCCTGGATATCAGCCTACAAAAAGTCACACCAGCAGAATATGGTGACAGCCGAACAGGAGGTGGTACAACAACAGGTTGAATACATAGCCAAAGGGACGCCTGAAACACACATAGCCCTTCTAACAGCTAAAGGGCAAATCCACAATATCGCCGTAGATAATGCCAAGCAAGCACATTGAGAAATGGGCACACGAGTGTACGAGACCAGAGACAAGGCCTGTAAAATACTGGCCTGGCTGGAAAGGCGGGACACCGGTCACCGTCAAGTGAGGGAAATTAAAACAACAGCAGGGGAACTGCTGCACTCTGACCGGGACATTGCAGAGAGCTTTGCAGACTATTATGAAAAACTCTGTTAACCTCCAACTGAACCTATTAACACTACCATCTTAGACTGGATCACACTCCCTAAGTTGGCCATTGCACAGATTAGATCGTAACAAGCAATCTGATTGGCCCTCGGTGGGTCCTTACCAGCCCGACAAAGACTTACCTGACTTCAAGGGATGTGCAACGCGCCCCTCGCAGTTCTTTCCTTTCTCCGTCTGGCAACCATGGAAAGGGAGAGGGGACTACATGCAGTCTCTTCTCCCGTTCCATGGTGGTCATTTTTTTTTTGTTTACTTTTTTCGAATCTCTATTCAGTGGTCAATATGGAACGTGAGAATTCCCTTCTACCCGATCCGTGGTGGCCATTTGTTTTGCTTTTTTTTATCGAGTTGAGAAATTGTTGCAACGCTGTGTGCAATGTGCCAGGGTACTAATAGCAATAGAACCCTCGGAGGGGGCCATTACTGTTCGAGTAATGCCCCACAGCGTTTGTTAAAGCCCTCCCTTCGCTCTGGCTTGTAGCTGTCCCCCCGGGGGCATTACCTAAACGGTTATGCCCTCCCTCCTCGGTTTCTATTGTTTAAGTAGCAAATGGAAATCGAAATTGATCTCAGTTTACCCAATCTGAATGCTTGCTCGGAATTCAACCCATAACTGCTTTCAACAAGTCACTTCATCTTGGGCAGGATTTATTTTGTCACTGCAAGAACATGGACAAACGCTTTACATTTAGAGAAATTCTTTATTTTTGGATTGCACGTGGGGCATGCTCATGTTAAAAGATTTCAAATTCAACTGAATGAACTCAAACACTTACCGTAGAAAGTCAGCCTTGTTATTTAAATACTTAAATAAATAACCCCATTTAATTTAATAACACAATTCGGCTAATCATTTTAGTTACGATTAAACTGACATTTTTAGTTAACCACCTCAACTCCAGGACATATATCACTATTATCCCAATTCGCTAGGGGCCTTATAGACATCAGAAAGGGGTCATTATCGCTTGGAGTAATGACCCTTCCCCAAAATGATAGTGAACCGTTCTTTGGGCTTAATGAGGAGAATGCAACCATTGCGTAACAGGTGCCAACAAAAGGATTGTCAATAATACAAACTTGCAGCTTGTTATCTGAAACTCACTGATCATAGCACTATTGCGATGCCGTGTTCTAGATTCAGTCTTTTTTCGGTAATTTGTGCAAATGTAGATTTTTGTTTGTGAGTCTCACACTGATCTTTTATGAACATCCCCATTGCTTTTCCACAAGACTGGACTGGAAACTAAAAGTGGCCTTGAAATGTTTTTCAAAGTGCCCCCATACTAACATACACTGGATGCTTTGTAACACATTCTTTACTTCATCCCACTCAAGAGAGGCCCAGGGTGCAGACCCCACCAGAAAATCTCCAGAGTTGCCTATAGGCCAGTCCACCATTTCTCTTCTGCCACTAGGCATGGTAAAACTAGTTTCCCTGATCAATTAGTCTTTGAGATACCGTTGCAAAATCCTCTTGACTCCAATTTACACAGTGCCCTAAATAAATTTGCCTGCCAATTCTGGTTCTTTTGGGTGTCATAGGGGGTCATTACAAGGTGGGCGGTAAGGGATACCGGGCACCGGTAAGGAGACCGGTGCCGGTAATCCCTTACCGCCCTATTCCAAGATCCATTGATGGGGACCGTAAGGAACGTGTGGTCTGACCACACGTCCCTTACGGGTCCCGCTAAGGGACCATGGCGCTAATAACAGGCTTGCAAGTCGCAAGCCCGTTATTAGCGCCCTCCCCATTCCCATTGAGCCCTTTAGGGGCTCAAATGGGAATGGGGAATGGTCTGTTAAGTGGGGACTTACTGGTCCCGCCAGGGTCGGACTACACCAGTAAGTCCCCATTGAACGAGACCGTACACGGGCACGCTATGGGAGGCAGCCATGGAGCTAATAGCTCCATGGCTACCACCCATCTTGTAATGAGGCCCCTAGTGTGGTATCCCTTATGTTATGAGTGATGTCTGTGTTAGTTCAAGGGCCTTGTGGAAAGGTAGTGCAGCTTGGAGTGTTGGGGCACCTGCGACTTCCACAGATGATGGTTGAGGATCTTGCAACATATACGTGGCTCTCATAGCCTTGTTCAGCATTTTCCTGTCTACTAGCACTTCTTTGGCATAACAATATCTTTCTGGATATTTATATTTTTTGGCATTCATATTTTTATTTGACTTTTCTGTGATTCCACTATCATTTTCCTTATTTTCAAAATAAACACTTCAACCAATCAAGTTTGACACCGTTCCCTCTCCTCTTATGGACTGTAAAGACTTAAGCGTTATCGCCTGCAGCTTAGTCCATGCAGCAATTTATGAGATCGGAAGTCTGACTTTTGAGCCTCATAAAAGTGGGAGCACATAAGGAGGGTTGAGGTATTATAAGATCCCTTTTTTCCCAACAGCTGTGAGCAATAAGAATATTAGCACATGGTCAATGGGCCCTGTGCTTGCAGCAGGCACTTAAATGTGGGGGGAAAGGAAAAAGAACAAAAGTATTTGGGTATGGTCGCCTAGCAATGGACACGCAATACAAAAGCAATTTTCTCTGTCATGGTTCAACTGTTACATGGAGCGGGAGGGAGGTGCCAGGTGCAGGGATGCAACAGGAGCAGGGTGCTGGCATGAAGAGATCCGACAGGAAGTGGAGCAGAGAGGAAATACGGGTAGCGGAATAGAAGGGCACAGGGCTGAAAGAGTGGGATAGAGGAGCGTCAGAGCAGAAATTAATTTCTGTCCATCAAAAGAAATATTGTCATACCAGTGATGATCGCCTGTAGGAAAACAAGCAGGATTGGCCTGCAGGAATTCTGCATTCTACTCTGGGTGGTAATTAGAAAGATAGTATTTTAAAAGAAAACATTTGCTTAGTGCCCATATAATATTATCTCCAGTCATGGCAGGCAGTGTTGATTGACTTATGCATCTTCAGTCACTGGCACATAAAGTGTATTTGACATATAGAAGGTGGTGGTCACTGCTAGTCTCAGTGATTACTCCCAACGATCTATAAAACCAATAATCGTTTATGCCAAGCCAAAAGTAATTTATGACCTGATTGGCATGTATTTCCAGAAAAGACTGCACTAGCGGGAGCATCCCCACTAAACCTCCCATTTAGGGATTCAAGATTACACTTCTATGAAAGCTCCAGATGTTTCAGACACTTTACATTTGCCTTTTTAATTGAGCTGTGGTCATTCAGGAATATTCCATCGTTCATCTAGAGCCTTTGTTTTTCAAGGATACTATCATTCTTTTTTTAAAATCTCTGTGTTCCAGTCACATGTAGATAGAAAGATATCCTTATGGTATACAAACAGAAGCTACGTTGTTATATCTCTTAACATATATTCATAGGAGGACTTTGGTGGAGTATAAGTATTTAGAATTATTCCAATAGTTTGATCTGCAAAGATTTACTTTGTAAATCGTAAACAACTCTAACAGTCAACATGTTTTCGCAAGTTCAAGCCAATATTGATGCAATATTGATGCAGATACACTATTTCAAATATCTGTCATGAGTGCCAGGCCACCATTTGGTCGCCCCTTCTTGCCTTTGGTTACTGGTCCTGCATAGAATGAAAAATCACTGCAAGAAAATTCCTATTCCATTCAAATCTCTTTGATTCATATAATATCGGTGCAGAAAAAGTGATGGCCCTACTCTAAGCTAATCAAATGTTTTTTGGGTGCACACACATTCGAGGAAATCATGCTCAATTTATTGTTAGGTGGAATTCCTCTTAGTTGTTCAATTGATGTGGGCTTAAGAGTGGAAATTAGCCATGACCAAGTAGTAAAATCATTTGTTATAAGTTCATTCCTTTTCATCATCCTCTTTGAGGCTGCTTTATGAGTCCCTTCACCGGTTGTTCTATTGCATCACCCTTTATTCCCATAGGTAAATTATAGAAAATTAGTGGAACGTTGTTAAATCCTTGGCTAAAACTAGATTTTTCAACAGTAACTTTCATGTTTTTCCAGTCACTATACTATCATAGTTTACATAAATCCCTATTCTAAGGATTTGATCCAGTTGATCCCATATCAATAAGGTAATTAAAGATTAAGTACATATGACCCTAAATATGCTGTCCTTTGAGGTTACATTTGGGACTGAAGGTAGAATTTTGAAGTCACAGGTTTGAACAAGAAGTCACAAGGATGACTTTGTTGGAATGAAGCAATTGAATTTCCCACCGTAGATGTATAATCGTTTCCCCTGAGGAATGTCCATAGTATTAATGACTACCGAAGGACAGAAACATGCGTGTGTTGGGGTCAATTATTCTATATATAAAAATAGACTGGCAATTGTTTATGTGAGGGGTTGCTGAAGGAAAGGGGTTTCTTTTCGGTGCTCAAATAGAAGGACATTTTGCACAGGTGATATAGAACACTTTGTACAGTGATTATTTAATTGTTTTATGCATATTTTTTGTATGAATTATATGCATTATGTATTATATGTGGATTGTGTGCTGTAGCTAGACATGCTACACATATTTTAACTATTTGTAATAAAAACTGAATGTGTTGAATTATAACATTATTGTATTACATTTTCATGTTGAAATGTGGACAGCTGAAATCAGTTGGAAAAACAGGATGCACAATATAGTATGTCTTTTTTGTGTTTGGATACATTGATAGGGCGGCACACCTATTGTATTTGGTCGGCAGCCCCCTTTTTGAGGTAGACAAGTATGACTTCATGGAAGTTTGCAAGTTATTTCCCTTATTAATTCTATTTGTTTTTTTTCAGCGCCTTTACATTCCTTCCTTGTAACTTCTTAATTCTTCATTATCCCAAAGCTGATTTTCTGTCTGCAAACATATACTCTATCCTTTTTCTTTTCTCCCAAATATCACTATGCTGTACCAGGGCTTCTGTTTTGAAGCATTCAATGTATCCTTGATCCGCATAAGATGGAGCACCTGGTTTAGGTTCTAATGCTATTGTACATTGATCTAGACTTTGTTTGAACTCCTCACCCCCTTCCATCTCGGACAGCAATCCCTACTGCATAGGAGCATGTAGAAATATCACTTTGTTTGGATTTCTTTGTGTTGTTGTTCTCTTCATTTTGTAGTTTTGCTTTTCACCTTTGATTGTTTGCTCTAAAAATAGGGAAGAGTTTACTAATTTCATCATTCTTTCCCTCTTGCCTATTTCTCAAATTCATGGTTTTAGTAAATTTCGCTCCTTTCTATTTAGTTACTGGTTCTTATTAGCTTCACTAACTGATTAAGTTCTTTCCTGTTTCTAGGCAGTTGATGATTACTTGGTTCTAAAAAGGGTAAGCTATTTGCACCTTGTATTTCCTCCTTTTCCTTTATATACCCACAACAATGATTTACTCTGATAGTCTTTTATGCAAATTCAGTATTGTAATAATAGGTGTTGTTTTGTTCTTCAATGGTTAACTTCTACTGCATGCGCTGGAAGAAGTGGGCACAATTGTGTTATGCACTTTATGATCCCAACACACCTCACCTGCTTGTGAACTGAAGCTGGACAGCATACGTATCTTTGAATGTGGTATCCAGTGCATGCGAGTTTCGCTTTCTCTTCACTGCTGCTGGTTTATCCTTATCCCTGCAGTCCCTGTCAATTTACACCAGTGGCCCTCACTAAACTGCCATAATCCTGCAGGGAATTACCACCATGCGAAGGTAATATCTTGGGGTTCAGTGTACCCAGAAAGGGTCATGATTTCACCATGTATCGCCATATTATTGGGATCCCTAAAATGGAAACAAATCTGCTACATGGCCAGGGTGCACTCAGGGACGTCATTTAGGGATCACCAGGTGTCGTAACTGCACCCCCTGAGGTCTTCCTTGCTACCCCTGTGATCTCCCTTGCTACCCTTAAAAAATGTATTTTTTATTTTTAATGCAAGCTCCCGGGCTGTGGCCAGCACCATGTGGCGCTTTGATTCTGGAGTGGCTGACTTTCTTGTTCAGGCCTCTTAGAAGAAAAAAAGACAAACAAAAAAATACCAGGAATTCTAACACTTTCCGCAGGGACCCTAACTAAGAAAGAATAGGAATACCAAATAATGTGTCTTTCTGGAATTCTATACACTAATTGCTAGACTCATTGAAGGTTTATTTCAGGCACACTTCAGGGGGTGAGTCACTGATTTAGTCTGTTCTTAAACACCTCAGCTCAGCCTTTCATCGTTTTGAGGTCGATAAATGAGTACCAACACAGGTTGGGTGATATTGTATGTATATTTTTTCTATATAAAGCACTTAAGCGTAAGTGCTGTGTAATAACATATCATTATCATTTGGCCATGGACGTCTGCTTGCATTCACAGTAATTTGGTAATATGGCCCTATACACAATGATCCTAACGATACATATGGTGATCCATTCCTGTATGAAATGTATATCACATCATAGTAATATCGTAACCATATTTTTCGTAATGTATTAGGAACAATGCTGTGTGATGCCACTTCCCGTTTTGTCAAGGGGTGAAAGGTCGTGGTCCATCGCTTCCCGCAATATCACTTTGGGGTGTGGTCAAATGACATAATTTCCCGTGATGTCATCAGACATCAAGGGTCATGTGATATCACTTCTGCTACCCCTGGAATTTTGGTGAAATGCCTAGGTGCACTGGGGTAAGATGGACGAGCCTTCTCATACCATCCTTGATGAGAGCATCGCTTAGCTACTGGCTATATACAGCCCCTATCGCTATCCCACCCTTCACTCTAAATGTCCAGCAGGTGTGAGGGTGCAGAGTAAGGCTCAGACACAATGGTGGCATGTTTTTGGGCAGAAACCTTTACTAATCAAGAATGGGTTGGCAAAATGCCTCTCTATCCCTGAACATAGGAGGGGTTGCCCTGCTTCAAAGAAAACAATGGAAATTGTCAGAATGGCCAAAACAATAAAGTCTGTCTCTGTCGTGTCACAAATACCTACCTCTGTCCCTAAAACGAACAACTTAAACAAACTGTGCAAGGATGATCTCGCCTCAAAGTAAAGTGTTCTTTGTAGAGCCAACCAACAGAAAAGTTTCCAGTCTCTCAGGTAATCGAAATCGGTGAAAATAAAGAAATGTTCAGAAATGTAGGACTCCAAGGCTAGGGTCATAATCCTTCCCCCTAGATTCCTTCTTGTAATACTTTCTCTCCTTCTGAGCCTCTCCGGCCTGTATTTTCTTCAACATATGTTGATAGGTTGTTCACAAGAATAGGTCTCTTGAATACACACTGCTTTATCCTAACAACTTGGCACACTCCCTTTACCAAGCGTAGAATTTCTTTTTGATGAAATAAAGAAATAGTCACAAATGTAGAACTCTCAGGCTAGGGTCGTGATCCTTTCCCCTAGCTTCCTCCTTGTTCTACTTTCTTTCCTTTTGGGCATCTCAGGCCTGTATTTTCTTAAGTAAATGTCAAGAATATGCTTCTTAGATTTCTACTGTTTTATCTCAACAACCCGGCACACTCCTTCTACCAAGCGTAGGATTCCTTTTCACTATTTTTCTCTCACTTTGGGTGCCAATCCCAGACTCGCATTTCTCAGAATGGTTTGTTTCACTCTCCTGCCAAACCTTTGTCCTCTCATGGACTGCCCCTTTTTGGGTGCAACGTGCCGACTCGAAATATTCAGAACTGCTTGGTTTACTTTACTGCCAAGCAATTATACGTTCATGGACTTTTCATTTTGGTGCGGGCCGCAGACACTACATGTTCAAAATGGGTTGGTTTATTCTCCTGTCAAGCACTTGCCTTCTCATGGACGGTCTCTATTTGTTCGTGGGTCCCAGACTAGCAATGTCCTGAATAAACTTGTTTCTGATTAGGTACGAGTCTCAGACTCGTAATATTCAGCACATCTTGGTTTACTCTCCTGCCGAGAAATTGTCCTCTTGTGGATTGTCTGTCTCTCTTTGGGTCCACGTCCCAGGCTCACAATATTCTGAATGGCTTTGTTTTGGTTTCTCATACCGGTGCGGGTCCCAGATTCGCAATATTCTGTTTCTCATATGGGTCTGAGTCGCAGACTTGCACCTCATTCTCAGGGTCCCAGACCCTCTTATTTCAGCTTCTGCCCTTACCCCTTGTTTCCCCAGACCTCAAGCACCTCTTGGGTAACCCACGTACCTGTTTACGTCTTCCTTGCAAGTACCAGCATTGCCCGAGCAGCTGCTATGTATCTCGAGGCTCCGGTAGGGTTCTGGGCTCTGTCGCAGTCTGCAGCGGCTCTGATAAGGTCTGCTTCTCCCCGACGGCGCAGCCTCCCTCTCGGATGCTTTGCTGGTACCTGGGATGCCCAGAGCTTTGATTGTGCTACAGGGTGCATTTTCTTTGAAAGTCGGCTGCATATTTCAGTTCAGATAAGAAGAGGGAACCCTGAGTGGAATTTGCCTATGATCTGATGATGGCGACAGAATAAGAGCAACCTATCACATTTATTTGTGTTTTCAACGTACGTGAAGCGTGTCTGTGAATATGTGTGCATGTTCAGTTTGTGTGACTGAGGTGGTGTTTTGAGTGTATTTGTGAAGGTCAAGTAGATATATCTGTGTTCATGTGATTATTTCACGGCCTGCCCTAGCAGCTGTGTAGTTAAGGTTAAGTTGCTCAACTCATGGGAAGAGCACTTTTTGGGCGGCTTATAACCTCGTTCCCCCTGGACGAATCCTTACCAAACTTTGCAAAAATAATTATATGGCCCACTCTGAATATTATTGGCATGTTTGTTGAGGTTTAGTCGAGGGGGGCAAAGTTATAGGGAGGGTCCCAATTTTTTTTTTCCATAGTTGCAATGGAAAAATATTTTGTTCACGCCTACAGCCCAATAATTGCTGGACGGATTTTCACCAAATTTGTGGCAGCAGCGGCGGCTTGGTCCCAAAAGCGTGCTTTTGTAAATTTGGTGTAAATCCACCCAGTAGTCTTTTTTAAAACGACTAAAAAGTAGGTCAAATAAATTAGTGATATCTGGGTCCGGTGCGTGGACCCACTCCCCTGTTAGATCCTCGGATGTGCATTCGATTGGCCTAGAGGGTGATGTGAGGCCCGCGGACATCGGGCGCGCCCCCTGATTGGATGGTGACAAGCGTGAAGTGCGTCAGATGGAGATGCACGCCATGTTGGATTTGCGGACATCCGCCGATGTCCGCGGACATCGTGGTAAAAGCACATAGAAAAAACACAATATTGCGCTTGTCAAACTTATCAAACAATCTATGGGGAGGTGAGGGGTGATGAGGGTGATATGGGATATGGCCAAATGAAGCCAAAAAACTGTTCTTTTTCACCCCCAAAGTCCACAAATTCTCCGGACAGTCCTGTGCCTATTTCTGTATTACAGGGTTGGTGAAATGCAGTTCTTAGATGGCTTATAACTTTGGCGCCACTCAATGAAACTGCATGACATTTTGGAATTTTTTTCTAGACTTGATTCTGAATTGTTCTATAAAGTGTAGAGCTGTTTTGTCAAGAGGGAACAAATGCAGAGGCGGGGTCCCAAAATATTGTAAAGGCTTATAAATGTGGTGCCATTTGACGAATCTGCACAAAAGTTTGTAAAACAATTTGAAATCTAGATATACATGTTTTTTCAAAGTTTGGTGGGATTTTCTCAAGAGGGGGCTCAATTATTGGGGGTTTTCAACATTCTTATATGGCTTATAACTTTTTTGCCGTTTGACGAATGTGGACTAACCTTTTCAGAAAGATTATATACCCAACCTTCAATGTTTGTGTAAAGACTGAATGAATTTTGTCAAGTGGGGGCTAGGTTTTAGGACTATTGTATGTACATACATTTTGACACTTTTGAAAAAATAAAACATGGTTGGATTTCAAGCAAACCCGTGTAAGGAGTATTGGCAAGGACCTTAAAGCATGATTTTGCAAATGTGCCCATGTTTTATTTTTTGACAAGTGTCATAATGTAGGTACAAAAAATAGTGATAATCCTTTGGTGACTGAAGTATAGCCTGTGGCCATGGGCAGTGGCCAGATTGTCCAGGTCATGGTATAAGGTCATGACCCAGACAATCTGGCTACTGGCCATTAACCGCGAGGGACGAAAAATAGTGTTAAAGTGGCTATGTTCACCTGGGACCAGCTATGTGGTAAAGTTATTCGAAAGTGGGATAGTTTTAAAAGGGAAAATACATGTGCTTGTGGTAATATGGTCATAGGGTTCGGTCTCCGCCTTCTGCAGGCTGCCATGGAATGGGAAGGGGGGCTCCTTTTCCATGGTGGCCATCTTGGAAAATGATTTTCCTTCCTACAGCGGGACGCCACAGGCATCCCGCTGTAGAAGAAAAATCAATTTTTTAGCACCTTGTGTTCCCGCTTTGGGACCCAGGGGTGCTAATAGCCTTTCTCCCCCATTGCAGGGGCTGCAATGGAGAATAATGGTGGAGAGCCCTTGCTATTTATTTATCTGATTATAACGCACCGAAGCCCGCAGGCATCAGGACCCACACAGAAAAACTTCGCTTGGGACGATAACTTGGGCTGCCGCACCGTTATTCCCTGTTCCAGTCCCTGGAATGGGGGATGAACGCCACATTATTTCCATTAGCATAACACAAAATGCTAATGGAAATGTTGAAAAAACTTATTGAGTCTATGTACTTTATGTAAAGTAGATGGAGTCTATAAGATTTTTTTTTGTTCTGTTTTTTAACTGTGAAAGGTGGTTCCTAAAGGAACTCTTAAATGGACATTATGGTTAAGTTGCACTAATATATACCTATGAAATTCAATGAAAAATCTTTTTTAAAGGGACATCATGGTTAAGTTGCACCAATAAAAACCTATAAAATTCACTGAAAATCTTTGTTGAAGAGACGTTATGGTTAAGTTGCACTAATAAAAACCTATGAAATTCAATGAAAAATCTTTTTTAAAGGGACATTATGGTTAAGTTGCACTAATATAATCCTATGAAAATCAAATGTCATTGATGATATCACTGATGACATCACATATCTGGCCCACTTGTTTTTGTTCACTGAAATATCTAGGCCAGGTGGTTTTGTTCTCTGACAGTCAACATATTAAAATTCAAAAGGTGCTGTATATCTAGACGTTAACCTTGTCATATGTTCTTAAAGTACTTTCCTTAGGGTTTGGTTTCAGCTAATGGTGCACATACGTGGGGCAATAGGAAGGCCTCAAACACACAACTCATTTGCATACGTGAAGATAAACTTTAATGCTATTAACATTTTCTGATGATGCTGTTTCTTTCTTCCTTACTTTAGTTTCCCTGTATGTGCCTCTGATTTGTATTCATTGTGGGTCTTCATATTTATTGTTTCTACTAGCACAGGTGTGTAGTAAGTTTAGAATTGTTAGCTAGTTATTACATGTTTAACATTACACAATCACCCCTGACATCTTGTTACCAACATTATAAACACAACCCCTTGTAGGGACTTTTCATAAAAATGTATTTCAAATATGATTTCATCAATGACGTTTGTGATGTCATCTTTGAAGTCCTGGGTGTAAGTCTTAGCAGTGCACAGTGGTGGCCCAATTTATAGTTGCTTAGCTCAGCATAACTGGCACATTTTTTAGGTTTTTCCATTTTACCTGTAACCATAACGTCCCTTTAATAACGTTTTTCATTGAATTTCGTAGGTTTTTATTAGTGCAACATAACCATAACATCCCTTTAACAAAGTGTTTTCATTGATAAGCGCCTAGGGACCAATTCCGTTGGTGATGGTGCACTAACATTAACATTACCATTGAATCTACCTATATATGTGAATATTTTGTTGATTTGTATGTGTGTGTTTTTGTTAGTCACATAAGACAGTTCTAAATAAGATAAAATAAATGAAAAACGTAGGACGTCATTCAGAATTGGGTGGCAATGGCAAAATCTGTGGTATTTTGCATAAGCTGTATATTTGAATGTTCACCCGGTTCAGGGTTTGATCAAATACCACCAGCAGTATTCCATGGGAATACCAGCGGCAGTATTCCATGGGAGTACCAGAGGCAGTATTCCATGGAAATACCAATGGCGGTATTCCATGGGAATACCAGAGGCCGTATTTTAGATGGACTTTCTGCTGAACATCTGCCTGTTTTAGGTGGAGGTAAAAAAAAGTCAAATTGGCCCCAATTTATTTTGCACTTATTTTTACTGTACAGAATGGAAGTACAGGTGCTTTACTTCAATACAGTGAAAAACGTTTGTGCAAAGCGTCATGCTAATAGGGTGAAAAGGAGGGCATCTCTGATGACCCCGCCTACCACCTTACCCAAGTAAAGCACAAAAGGATCAGAATGATCATGATTTGTCATTCATATAGCGCTTTCACCAAGCACTTTACATAAACCATTTACATACAATCAGCATCCAACCAAAGTTAGGAATTGACCCTTTTGTGCATTGAACAATGTTCAGTAGCACTATGAGCCCCTCCTGTACATAGTATTTTTCCACCTTAACATTGAAAGTGAAAATAGCTGAAAAATACGCTTTAAAAAAACACACTTAAACGTTACCAGCGCAAAGGTGATATTTCTAAAACACCTGCCTTTCAGATGAAGACAAGTGAAATCCTTTCCGATTTTAGGGGTAAATCAAGAGGAGTTCTGGATGTTTACGCCGGCACAAGAAATATCGTGTCTACTCCTAATGATCAGTATGTGCATTGCTATGATGCTCAGTGGATGAGCCTTATATGTAGGCATGGCTGAGTCGTCCCTTCTGAGTCTCTGACCTGCAAATTACATACAGATCTCTATGCATGGGTCTTTCACACCACTGAGCTACTGGGACAATGTGGAGGAATCGATCTTCCCTAGCAGCACATGACTACTACCCTTGCGTTCGCTGTGATAATGGAAGACAATGGGCCTCATTACGAGATGGGCGGAATGGGTTAAACGGCGCCGCTAATGGTGCCGGTAAACCCATTCCGCCCTATTACGAGGTTCCCTTGCGGGACCCGTCTGAACGTCTGGCCAGACCAGACGTCCTTTGCGGGTCCCGCAAGGGGACCAGGGAGCTAATAACTTGCCCGTTATTAACGGGCCCGTTATTATACTCCAAGGTTGGAATGACCCAGTAATTCCTCATTCAAGGAACCCGGACCTGAGTTTGGAGCCCCAATGCTTAATTCCGAGTATGGCGGTACAGAAATAAGGGAGCCGGTAGCAACGTACTGGCACCCTTTTTGGACCGCCTTACTGCAACAATGCCGGTAGGGGCCACGGAACCCCAGCAGGCCTGACCTGCCAGGTTTTCAGGCCCCTACCGGCATGGTTGTCATGGAAACACTGGCACCCTTAGCAACAGTGCTGGTGCTGCTGTGTTGTCCCCATTTCCATGGATTCCTGTGGGAGTCCATGGAAATGGGGAGTAACCGTTACCACCACCCTTGTGGTATCCCGGTGGCGCTGGTATATCAGGTGGCAGTACGGCTGTTACAGGGTTGCTGGAAACCTGCCGCTTACCAGCAAGTTTTTTCCGGCAACCCCGTAAGGAGGGCCAGTGTCCACCTACTTCTAACAATACAAGGTGCAAAGTCACAAAATTGTTCCGTTTTGTTTGTAACTGTTGAGCCCAGACTTGGGCCCAGGGCTTGCTGTTCCTACAGTCCAAAACTGCACCTCAGTTATGACTCACAACGAGGCCGTAAGCTTTGTGGACTTGTTTGTGGCCTCATGCAGAGGAGATGTGATCTAGCAATTCGGGCTGCTTGTGACAACAGATTGTAAATACAACTGCGCCTGTCACAGCAGCTTTAAATTGTATTAAAACAAGCAGAGCTGTCTGAGCCCTTCTGGGCAGGTGAGTAAAGCTATTTCATAGTATTTGAATATATACTGTACTACAAATCTAAACCATGGTTGATCAATATGTAATGAGAAACCCATTTCTATCTCTCATGTAAGATATGTATTGGTGGCGGGCTGGCGGCACAGTTGGTCAATAGTGATGATGCAAGTCTCCCTCAGTTCCATGCATTGATTGGCATGCTGGGAAAATGGCTGACCAATAGGCAGTTGAAATGAAAACAGAAACATCCACAATACAAACGTTCTGTTAGTAAAACATTGTTCGCTGATGGTAATGGACAGAAAACATGGGTCGCAAAGTTTGTCAGGGGATTTTGAATTGTTTTAGTCCCCAAGTTTACAAACAGCATTGTACACTAAACTGCATTCTTTGTGTGCTGTCACCCCTTTGTCTGGCAGGCCAGAGCTGGCGTCAGGACCGAGCAATGCTGACATGTGCGCATTCATATAGGATAATTGTATTCTCTCGTCTGGCAATTCCAAAACTCCTGGAAGTCACATGACCTGAAGGCACCATGTTGCTGGTAAACAGACAATAGAAAATAAAATACAGACAAAGCTAATCTGGCGGTTCACAACTTTTTATTTCTTTTCAAATCTCAAAGCCAGCCCGCAAAGCGAAGACTCACAAGCAGTCTCCTGCCAGGCCCCGACCATTTGGAACTCAAACCTGATAGAGACTCGAAATGCACCTACCATCCTCTAGTTGCTCAAAATACTAAAAATGTGGCTCTTTCAACAGTACCTACCAGAGAAATAAAAATCCCTCTCCCTCCACCAACAGTACTGCATTACTGTATAAAATGTCAAGCCCAATTATGGCACAATCCTGTTGTAAAGCACTCCGCTGCTCTGGACCTAGGTTTGCGCTATAAACAATACAATAAAATTAAAAAAAAGAAATGAAAAGTGTAGTAAGGTCCTTTAGGAGTTAGCCTAATGGAGTCTAGAAGAGGGGGCTATTCAGGTGATAACCCAGTTTCAGTTTTTAGCTCCCTTTTATAAAAGGTCAAAGAACTCTCATTGTAAGGCTTGAAGACGTTAAGACAGGCATTCGGAATCAAAAAGTTAGACAGATTGATCTGGAAAGAAGACAAAACAGTGTGGGTAACATACTGTGCAAATCGGGGTAATATAATTCTTAGGCAGAAAATGATGTTCTGTCACTCAGTGCCATCACAAAGGATGGTGGTAACCGCTACCCCCGTGCGACTCCCTTCCCTTGTGGACAGATCTATTCACATGTTCTCTAGGGGTTGCCACTACCCCAGAGGGTTCAGACCAAAGTCGTTGAGAGTCTGATTGCGACAGGAGCAGAAGTGGGTCCACAGCCATATTCATCGGAAGCATGGTTGTAGATCAGGGACACATTTGACAGGGCTCTGTCCCCCTCTTCCCCTGAACTGATTTGCTTCTTCCACTCCTGCCCTCCCCCTGAACTGATGCACTTCTTTCAGTCGCATGATGTGTCTACCATCACTTCGGGTGCAGGACTGGGCTTCTCCTCTCCTGGGCCTCCTTCCAGTCTTTTCTGTCTCCGGCTGGACCAAGATATTTCATTTTTCCTTCACCTCCATCCTGTGATTCTGATTGGATGTTGTCAGGACCTACCTTTATCTCTCCATGGCATCCTTAAGTTCCCCCAGTATGTCACTGTGGCAGGTCTCATGGCTTCCTCTCTCTAGAGAATGCAATAATGTCGAAGCCCAAAAGACTGAAATCCGAGACCCCCATTTTAGCACATATCTATTTGGGGGGGTTAAGTGAATGTAAAAGGTGAGAGGTATTGGGGGGCCTGAGAGGGGTCTCCCTCTGCATATATATGTGGTAAAAAGGAGGGGGGATTTAGTATTTTTGGCTTCAACATTATTTTTTTCGCAGTATGATACAGACCAACTGTATCCATCAGGAGGAACGTGCTTCGGTGGTGAGTTGCCCAGCAGGGGAAGCAGCATTCTGTTGGTGCACACTGGATTTTGAGTGTAGCACTGTAAGCTCATGCATGCATTGAAAACTGGATGGTCCTGAACGGACTGGCATTGAACAGGTCCAAAACAGAACTTATGATTGTGGGGTCTTCTAGTTCGATCTTCAAGCTTGACTCCCGGTATGAAAACTTCCAACTTGGAGAAGTAAAGATTGATACCCTCAAGAAGGTAAAGTCCCTTGGGGTCACTTTGGACCAGCATCTCTCCATGAAGGCCCACCTGGGGAGTGTGGTCTCTGGAGCTGCCTACTATCTAAGACTCTTTGCCCATTTGCGACCCATGATCTCCCAGACAAATGCAGAAATGCCAGCAAGAGCCATAGTAGGTTCAAAAATAGACTATTGCTGCAGTTTGTTGACTGGCATTAGTAAGACCGAGATAAATCGGCTCCAGGTTATCCAAAATGGGGCTGTGAGGGTTGTGACAGGCTTGGCCAGACGTGACCATGTCACGCCAGCCAGAAGAACCTTGCATTGGCTTCATGTAGAGGCGAGAATTCGTTATTGCCTCCTCCTGATCACCTTCAAGAGCCTATTGGCATCATGCCTCGCTATCTGAATGAACTTATCTCGTTCAAGAACATCTCTCGATCACTTTGATCAAATGAGACAAAAATGCTAAGGAAACCAAGAAGTAAATCTAAAAGGGCTGAAAAAGGAGCTTTCGCCATAGCGGCACTGGGGGCCTGGAATAGCCTGTCGCGGGATCTTAGACTGGAAACAAAACTAGAGCCTTGTAAGAAAAAACTAAAAACTTGGCTGTTTGACTAAACTTCCAGCTCTTCTTCACTCTCTTTTCCTGGTGGTTCTATGATTATACATTTAACATCGGATCCGGGTGAGTGCTGTGTGTTTTATTGGAACCTCTGGGCCTCTATATTGCCTAATTTCGAGATGACTGGTGGTGGCCAAGGCCCGCTCGAGCCTGTGCAGTCCCTCGCCCTCATCCCGCCTCCCTTCCTTGTTTCCACCCCCTCTCGCCTCCCTCACCCCCTGATTGGTGGCATTTGCTTCACTGCACCGGCCCTGATTGGTGCGTCCATCCAAACAGCTGAGCCTACCAGCCCACGCTGCATCCACTCTCCCCACTATAACATCGGATCCGGGTGAGTGCTGTGTGTTTTATTGGAACCTCTGGGCCTCTATATTGCCTAATTTCGAGACGACTGGTGGTGGCCAAGGCCCGCTCAAACCCGTGCAGTCCCTCGCCCTCAGCCCACCTCCCTTCCGTGTTTCCACCCCCTCCCTCACTCCCCGATTGGTGGGATTTGCTTCACTGCACCGGCCCTGATTGGTGCGTCCATCCAAACAGCTGAGCCTACCGGCCCACGCTGCATCCACTCTCCCCACTTTAACATTGGATCCGGGTGAGTGCTGTGTGTTTTATTGGAACCTCTGGGCCCCTACATTGCCTAATTTCGAGACGACTGGTGGTGGCCAAGGCCCGCTCGAGCCCGTGCAGTCCCTCGCCCTCAGCCCGCCTCACTTCCGTGTTTCCACCCCCTCCCGCCTCCCTCACTCCCCGATTGGTGGGATTTGCTTCACTGCACCGGCCCTTATTGGTGCGTCCATCCAAACAGCTGAGCCTACCGGCCCACGCTGCATCCACTCTCCCCACTTTAACATCAGATCCGGGTGAGTGCCGTGTGTTTTATTGGAACCTCTGGGCCTCTTTATTGCCTAATTTCGAGACGACTGGTGGTGGCCAAGGCCCGCTCGAGCCCGTGCAGTCCCTCGCCCTCATCCCGCCTCCCTTCCGTGTTTCCACCCGCTCCCGCCTCCCTCACTCCCTAATTGGTGGCATTTGCTTCACTGCACCGGCCCTGATTAGTGCGTCCATCCAAACAACTGAGCCTACCGGCCCACGCTGCATCCACTCTCCCCACTTTAACATCGGATCCGGGTGAGTGCCGTGTGTTTTATTGGAACCTCTGGGCCTCTTTATTGCCTAATTTCGAGACGACTGGTGGTGGCCAAGGCCCGCTCGAGCCCGTGCAGTCCCTCGCCCTCATCCCGCCTCCCTTCCGTGTTTCCATCCGCTCCCGCCTCCCTCACTCCCTAATTGGTGGCATTTGCTTCAGTGCACCGACCCTGATTGGTGCGTCCATCCAAACAGCTGAGCCTACCGGCCCACGCTGCATCCACTCTCCCCACTTTAACATCGGATCCGGATGAGTGCTGTGTCATTTTATTGGAACCTCTGGGCCTCTATATTGCCTAATTTCGAGACGACTGGTGGTGGCCAAGGCCTGCTCGAGCCCATGCAGTCCCTCGCCCTCAGCCCGCCTCCCTTTCGTGTTTCCACTCCCTCCCGCCTCCCTCACTTCCCGATTGGTGGGATTTGCTTCACTGCACCGGCCCTGATTGGTGCGTCCATCCAAACAGCTGAACCTACCGGCCCACGCTGCATCCACTCTCCCCACTTTAACATTGGATCCGGGTGAGTGCTGTGTGTTTTATTGGAACCTCTGGGCCCCTACATTGCCTAATTTCGAAACGACTGGTGGTGGCCAAGGCCTGCTCGAGCCCGTGCAGTCCCTCGCCCTCAGCCCGCCTCCCTTCTGTGTTTCCAACCCCTCCCGCCTCCCTCACTCCCAGATTGGTGGGATTTGCTTCACTGCACCGGCCCTGATTGGTGCTAGCATCTAAGTCATAAACACCCCCCGCCCCAGGGCAGCCTTCTGCCCGGCAGCCCCGCGGCTAAGGGCCACAAGGGAAAGGGCGGCTCCAAGAAGTGTCAGCAGGTGTTCGCAGGGGAAGCTAAGGAAGCCAGCAGCCAACAGACACCAACAAAACTGTGAGTGTGTCATGGGTGGGGTGTAGAGCAATTACTCTACTCCAGAAAGCCCTCACCACTCTTCCTTACCTCTCAATAGCACAGACTGCCATATATTTACAACATGCATACTCAAAGAGATTTCTGACCATCAGCCTAAATCCATTCTTGGCTGGATTGTAAATGTTGCATTGCATGAATCACTAACATACTAGCCTAGTTAACATCTACCACACTTAGTTGGAATCCCCAACCTAGCCTGCGTCGCATCTGGATAGAATTGTAAATACTAGCATGTGCACACATAGAGGGAATTCTTTAGCCTAGCATGCGCTACATCTAGAAATGTAAATGTTAGCATGTGCCTCACTTAGTTGGAATCCCCAACCTAGCTTGTGTCGCATCTGGATAGAATAGGCCTCTCTCTGTCCAAATTGCATTGTATGACATATATATTGCACTGATAGGCCTCTCTGTGTCCAAATTGCATTGTGTGACATGTGGATTGCACTGATGGGCCTCTCTCCCACTATACAGGTCTCTCAAATTTGGCAGGGGCGATGCGTCCTAGTTGCATTGTGTGACATATAGATTGCATTGATAGGCCTCTCTGTGTCCAAATTGCATTGTGTGAAATATAGATTGCACTGGTAGACCTCTCTGTGTCCAGATTGCATTGTATGATATCTAGATTGCACTGGTAGACCTCTCTGTGTCCAAATTGCATTGTATGATAAATAGATTGCACTAGTAGACCTCTCTGTGTCCAAATTGCATTGTATGATATATAGATTGCACTGGTAGACCTCTCTGCATCCAAATTGCATTGTATGATATATAGATTGCACTGGTAGACCTCTCTGTGTCCAAATTGCATTGTATGATATATAGATTGCACTGGTAGGCCTCTCTGCATCCAAATTGCATTGTATGATATATAGATTGCACTGGTAGACCTCTCCATACCCTAGTTGCATTGTGTGATATATAGATTGCATTGGTAGACCTCTCCATATCCTAAATTGCATCGTGTGACATATAGATTGAAGTGATCGGCACCTCTCTGTCCAAATTGCATTGGGAGACATGTAGATTGCATGGACCTCTCTCCTACTATACAGGTCTCTCATAGTTAGCGGGGGCCATGCGTGCTAATTGCACTGTGTGACATATAGATTGCACTGATGGGCTTCTCTTCCACTATACAGGTCTCTCAGATTTAGCAGGGGCCATGCGCACAAATTACATTTTCTGCTCTCCAAACTGCGTTGATAGGCCTCTCTCCCGCTATACAGGTGTCTCAAACTTAGCAGGGCCTCTGTGCCCAAATTGCATTGTCTGATCTCCAAACTGCATTGATAGCAGGGCCTCTGTGACCAAATTGCATTGTCTGATCTCCAAACTGCATTGATAGGCCTCTTTCCCACTATATAGATGTCTCAAACTTAGCAGGGCCTCTGTGCCCAAATTGCACTGTCTGTCCTCCAAACTGCATTGATAGGCCTCTCTCCCACTATACAGGTGTCTCAAACTTAGCAGGGCTTCTGTGCCCAAGTTGCATTGTGTGGTCTCCGGGCTGCATTGATGGCGGGGCCTCTGTGCCCGAGTTGCATTGTCTGATCCCCAAACTGCATTGATAGGCCTCTCTCCCACTATACAGGTGTCTCAAACTAAGCAGGGCCTCTGTGCCCAAATTACATTCTCTGCTCTCCAAACTGCATTGATAGGCCTCTCTCCCAATATACAGGTGTCTCAAACTTAGCAGGGCCTCTGTGCCCAAATTGCACTGAGGATCTCCAAACCGCATTGATAGACCTCTCTCCCGCTATACAGGTATCTCAAATCTAGCACGCTAGCAAATTTAGCTAACTCTCAAGTCACCAGCGAATTAAGGTGGGGGGCCACTCTGAATAGGACTTCTCACATCACAAGGCGAAAGTCCAAGCTGCGCCCGTCCAAGCCACCCTCCAACCAGCAGATACCCTTCCCAACCCACACAGCCTGCTCACCACAGTGAACCGCGCTCAGGGAGAGGGACAGTAAAGAGAGCCCAGATAACACCCAAATTAATCCTTACCAACCCCCTTCCCCTCCTAGAACAGCGACTGAACGAGTCGCCAATTCTAACCAGAGTACCACCTACAGACGGAGCCCAAACTAGTAGTGGACACCCCCTTGCCCGCCACTACACCACAAGACAACCAGACCAAAGCAGAACCAAGCAGCCGTAACCAAACAAAGACTAAACAACTCTCAATCTTACAATGCCACGCAAACGACCCATTCCAAGAAAAAGACAAAGAGATGAAAGAACAAACACTCCAGAACAACAACTTAGAACAACAACCGTAGATTGGACCCCCACAGACAGGAACACAAACCGAAGCAACTCTGAGAGAAGAGAAAAATCCCTCTACCTAACTCCATACCTCTCAGACAACTGGCCACCGCGGCAATCCAACCCAACATTAGAAGCAGCAACATCAAACAACCTAACACAAACAAGTAGAAGAAGGATGACCAACACAAACAACAAACAGACGACCGACGCAATAACCCCCTACATCACCAAAACAAGAGGAACCTCCAATCAACAACCACAACCCCCGGAAGACGAACGTGATGAAAACACAAAAAAACAAGACAAAACTTAGAAGAACTCTTCGAAGACGCTGATACCCCTCATCCGACAGCCCAACAAGTGACCGACCAGGAAGGAAACCTCAACACCGAACAGAAGACGACCTCGATAAAGCCCAAACCAACCAACACCTCCAAACTTCACTGCAATCTAATAAACGCAAGATCCATGTCAAAACACTCAACAGAGATCTTCGACCTAGTTGACGACAACGGCATTGACATCTTGTTCATCACAGAAACATGGGTGGACGACAACTACAAAATCACACTCCAAAGTTGCCTTCCGACTGACTTCAAATGCCTACAAATAAAAAGAAAAAACAAAAAAGGAGGAGGCATCGCTATAGCATTCAAAGAACACCTGAAAATAAAAACTGACAAACCACTCAACATCCTCAACTGCGAAACCATGGTAATACACCTAACAGCGAGCCCAAAAACCAACATCACATTCATCCTGGATTACAGACCGCCAACATATGATGCAACATTCATTGATAACTTCATAGAAGCCATCACCAACTTAGCCATCAACCACAAACACGTAATCATCCTGGGGGACTACAACATCTGATTTGAAGACAGCCACGCCAACTCCCAAAACTCACTAATTGAACAACTCAGCACCATGAAACTACGGCAACTAGTCAAAGGAGCAACGCACTCGGCAGGACACACCCTAGACGCAATTTTCGCCAAAGAAAAACTCATCACCACGGCACCTCCGATACAAATACTGTGGAGCGACCATCTCATCATCCCATTCGTGATCACCCTACCTACTCAAGCCTACATCCAGCATCCAAAACTCACAACCACCACCAAAAGAAACTGGAAACACGTCAAAGAAAGCAACCTATTCGAACAACTGGAATTAACGAAACCCTCAACTAAAGAACTGGAGCTAGGGGACCTAGACGGAAAAGCAAAGATATTGCACAACTGGATTGCGGATACAATAGACAAGATCGCCCAGAAAAACCGTTCACCCCATCAAAAAAACGAATTGGAATGGAGGAAAGAATACAACCCAGGGAAATAAACACTGTACCAGAAACAAATCCGCGCATACAAGAAGGAAATTCAAAAGGCAAAGAGAAGACATTACGATGACAGAATCAACAATGCCACCAACACACAAAAAGAAATGTTTAGCATCATTGAAGAAATGAGAAACCCATCAGGCTGCGATAACACCCCAACCCCCTCAGAAAAACTATGTAACAACCTGGCAGACCACTTCACAAAAAAAATCAATGACATCCGACAAACCATACAAAAGCGACCAACCAACCACAACACACCACCCAACTAACCTAACACGGAACCACAGCACAAACTTCAAAGCTTTCCAGAAATATCAGCAGAGGCATTTGCAATGCTGGTTAAACGAAGCAAGAAAGCAGGATCACCCATGGACCCCTGTCCCCCAGACATCTACAAATCAATCCTTGCGCAAGGATCACCAGCAGAACACTACAGAAACCTTATAAATCTATCACTATCAACAGGGACTGTACCGAAGATCTTCAAATCAGCACACATCAAGCCACTCTTGAAAAACACAAGTGGTGACGTTGATGACCTTTCCAACTACAGGCCGATCTCTAACATCCCCTACCCAGCAAAAGTTCTAGAAACCTACGTATATAAACTAACCCAAGAACACGTAGAAAAACACCACCTGCTGGACCAAGCTCAAATCGGGTTTAGACCAGCGAGAGGAACGGAAACAGCACTACTATCCATCTGGGACGACCTCAAAACTAACGCAGACCCAAACACTACCTCAGCCCTTATTCTGCTCGACCTCTCCGCAGCCTTTGACACAGTTAGCCACGACACCCTGACCAAAAGACTAGAAGACATAGGCATAACAGACACAGCACTACGTTGGACCAAATCATTCCTAGCAGACAGAACAGAAACCGCATGGATAAAAACTTTCAAATCCACTCCACGAGTTAATGACTGTGGAGTGCCACAAGGATCCTCACTTTCTCCACTATATTTCAACATCTATCAGACTCCGGTCATCAGAATCTTAAAAAAATACAACATTACATGTTACAACTACGCAGATGACACTCAGATCATCTACAAAATTAAAGACACTGATGCCGACCACTCAACCCTAACCGACTGTCTAAAAGAAGTCTTCAACTGGATGGATGCCAACAACCTGAAAATCAACCCAGGAAAGACAGAAATCATGATAGTGTCCAAAGACTGAGAGAACAAAACCACCATCCCATGGCTTACGGAAATGGGAAACGCACCATCACCATCGAAGGTAGTAAAAATTACCCTAGAACCACAAATAAATGCAACAGTGAAGAAATGTTTTTTCCTCCTCCACACAGCAAGAAGAATTCTACCTTTCCTCTCCTTCGCGCACAAAACACTCACTATCGTTGCCCTAATCATGTCAAAAATCGACTATGCAAACAGCCTCTACCTTGGAATACCAGAATACCTCCGGAAGAAACTGCAATGGATCCAAAATGCAGCAGCAAGACTACTCCTCAAACTATCCAGAAGAGACCACATCACTCCAGCCCTAAAAACACTACACTGGCTCCCAGTAAAATACTGCATCACCTTCAAAACAATGTGCCTAACGCACAGGGCAATCAGCGGACAAGAAGCAGAATTCCTACAAAAGAAAATAACAGTCTACAAACCAACGAGATCCCTCCGATCAAGCAACGCAATCCGCCTGGAACTCAAACCATACCTTAAGAAAAAACTTGGAAGTACCTCCTTCTACCACTTAGCCACAAAAACCTGGACCAACATCCCAAAAGAAATAAGAAACACTGAAGATCACCTAAAATTCAGAAAATCACTAAAAACCTGGCTCTTCAACACCACAGACTAAATCTGGAAACCAAAACCGGAAAAAAGATGAATAAACCGGAAAGCACACGGACATAGCCGACCCGAGAGGGTTACTCCCACGGCACCTGGACGGGTGACACCAGATAGACTGGAACTTAGGCGGCATGCACGAAAACTGAGTCAACTACCCCAGACAATCCCACCAACACTTTCGCCCACCCCTTAGTTACTGCCAGGCACCACAGTGATGTGGAAGCGTCGAGATATTGGCAATCACCCCATTACCTGAGAGGTTGACATTGTCAGGTGCACTGGCCACAAGAGTATGAAGGGAGGATAAGGAAGCTATGAGAGAGCATGTCAGAGGTGGGGACCAGAGGAGTAAGGAACCTTATATGCCAGTCGGACCCAGATCAGGACAGAGCCGAATCAGGGTAGACTAAGCAAACCGAGCGCCTCAATTCAGGATAGAGACGCAAACTAACCAACTCTACTAACAACTTCCCTTTCTGCATACACCTCTCAAACTCCAAACCAAACACAACCAAAACCTACAGCACAACAAACCGCACAAACCTCACTATATCGCAACAACAAAACAAAAACACACATAGTCTTGCACAACAGTACACGACGACTACCGGCTGCAAACACCCCAGGCTCAGCCAACGGACCCACCGGGCTGAGGCCGCCAACAGCAGATCACTGCTCTCTTGCACTTTTCCTGCTTCCTCCCACTAACCCACTCTCCCCTCCTTTTTCAGAGCCGCCAGAGCGCCAGGGGACCACTCCGGTGGTGATAGTGCGTGGTACAAATGTCCTTTAACATTAACATTAACATTATGTTTCATGTATTTGTTTTGTTGCGCCATCATGCCTACGGGTCCATTGCTGAGCATTATAAGTCTATTAAAGTAAAGTAAAGTAAAGGTTATCTGGGTTATCTTTATTGTGGGTGATGGGCGGGCTAGTTCTGGTGGTCATAGGTCTGTTGGAGAAGGGGTAGAGTGCAAGAGACATGTGTGTGCTAAGGGGTTCCACAACAAATGGCATGGGGGAAGCTACAGTGGCCTGTGTGGGCAATAGGGGGGAATCAATAAGGTCAAAGCAGGGCCAGGAGCAGAGTAGATTGGCAGAGAAGAGTGAAACAGTGAAGCTGGTGAGCACACAGTGGTGAGACAGTGATGAGTATTTTGCAGGGGGTTCCAGTTTGGCAGTCCAGGTAAAGTTTAGTGAGAACCAAAGAAGGGACGGGTGAAGGGGGACGAAAGATGGGTATCACAAGAGTAGGTCTCAAGAGGTCTGTACAGTTCGCTGACAAGAGGTGTGCCATTTTTCTGGTCATGCTGCAGGGTACATAGCAATGATCAGGAATGGGCTGACTGATGGTGCTTGGGGATCCAGACATGTGGAGGAGTGATAGAGTCCGAGTCACAATGGCCAGAAGCTGGTAGAAACTACAATGGTGGCCTCATTTTGGGAAGTGTGACGATTCACAAGGAGTCATCACTTCTCCCTAAGGGGGGGGGGCTTCTCAAGAGGCTAGAGAGGTTAGGCTGCTATCCGATAGTCCCTCTAGGGGTGGTTTAATGCAGAAGGACCTCATGGGGAGGAACTCTCCCTCGGTGGAGAAGGATGATCACCTGGGGTGGAGCCCTGGAAATCCCTTCCCCCCACACATTCCCTAGTCCTACACTCCACCTCCAATCCTTTCTTAGAGAGTAAACATGTGTATTACTGTCATAGGGCCTCATCACGAGTTGGGCGGTAACGTCGGCGGTATTACCGCCGGTGGTATTAGCCCTACCGCCAAACCCTCCGGCGCTATTAGCGCCGGATCACGGGTTTGGCGGTAATGGAATTCCCCATTCCCCACTGAGCCCATTCGGGAATGCCCCATTCCCGATTGGGCTCAATGGGGAATTTTCGCACTCTTACCGCCGGCGGATTTCCCGCCGGCGGTAATAGCGCAAATTTTCGGCGGATTTCCCCCCCGCTCAGAGCTGGGGAGAAATCCGCCAAAGCCCTGATTTGGCGGACCCTTAAATCCGGCGGTAATAGCGCGACCCCTGGATTTAAGGGTTACCGCCAAACTTGTGATGAGTATCATGATGCCTACCCCCGGGGACCCAGACCACGTCCAGCAACCCCGGAAGCAGGCATCAAGTTATCCTAAGCAAGTCCAACAACCCCTGCTAGGGGCTATTTGGGTCCAGTCCTGGCGCCTATGGCGCCAGGCTCATATGAAGAGTCAGTCCTGGCGCCATAGGCGCCAGGCTCATAGATTAAAACTTACCTGATGCAGACCATGCTGCAAACTTACCTGATGCAGACCATGCTGCAAGAGCTCCAAGCCAAAAGAGGCTTGGAAGGGACTACTTTACTTGGGGACTATTTTTTACTCGGGCGGGGCTGGGAAGGAATACTTACCTGGGACTACTTTGGAGGCTATTTAAACCACGCCCGAAGAGCAGCACACGCTTCGCGTTATTCTGCATCCAGCAGCGTAACACTCACCGTGCCTGCAAGTCTGCATCCAGCCTTCTGCCACGCTCGCCTCGAGTTTGGAGCTCCTAGAAAAAGGGAGAAAGAAGGAGAAAAGGTTAGAACAAGAGCAATACCTTTAATCCTTACCTGAATTCCCGATCCATCGCGCCTTCGAGCTGCAAGAAAGAAGTTATTTTATGCGTGTCGCCTCGCCTGCTGCAGCGCCGCGCTGAACTCACCGGCCTTCGAAGCATCTTCACATTCCACCGCATCCTCCTGCATGTTCCCGCCGCACTCCGGCACCTAAGCAGAAGACAAGAACAGCAAGGTGAGCCAAGGGAATACACAGAGGAATATTAGTTACCCCCCCATAGATTTACCTGATTTTACCACCGGGAGTACTATTCCTCTTCACGGGTCGGCGCAGCTACCACTGCATCTTCGCCGAACCCCGGCCCCTAAGGGGAAACAAAAGGACAGCAAGATGAAACAAAGTGACTAACAAGGGGAACCCTCCTCCCCACAATAGACTTACCTAATTTTACCGCCGGAGGAATTATTCCCCAAGACTTCATACTTTCTCTCAGAGCCCGAATAAGGGAGATAGCAACAGGTTACATATTGACATTATTTTATCGAACTGTGTTGGAAAATACAAATCCTTACCAGAATACTACCGGTTGCCACGAGGAACTCTTCATTAGGGTCAAGCTGCAACCTGCAAGGAATCGGACAAGAGTGAAAGTCAGGCATTTGAACTCTTACGAACTTTATACTTACGGCATCTTGCCGGGAATCTCGGAGTCAATATTGTTCTGGAACTCACCAATTCCATTCGAGCCAGTGAAGCAACTGGTTATCAACGCGCCCCTGCGCTCAATGCTGGATGGAGAGCTCATCTTTTCAAACCATCAGGTGAGACTATAAGAGGAGACATCAAAGGCGATCTGTGGGGAGAACAGCGGGGGTGGGGGGATTTACGCTCAACTCCACGGGTGGTTAATTCCCTTTCTCCATTTGCAGAAGAATATTCCTACGGGCCAAGCAAACAAAGCTAGGTGGGCCAGTCCAGTCAGTCATCTCAGCCCTACGCGTCACATTGGTGGAGACCACAGCTGTCCAGTTCCGATCGACGCCTCTGTGGGAGCCAGGTGAGCGTAACAGAACGCGAAGCCTACCCACAAATTCCCACCCGGGAGTTATGGATACCTCAGAGACTGACCAATTGGCCCAATTACTAGGGGAACTGAGGGCTGAAGTACATTCCACCCGTCAAGAAACCAATGCTCTTAGGAGAGGACTGATTTTGTCAAAAGAGCGAACTGATGACTTTGCTAGGCAACTATTGCAAAGCCAGGCTGGACAAGCACCCCTACCTGGTTCCGGGGGAAATCCAGCTCCTGTGTTATCGAGGAACCTTGTGCAAATAAACCTACCAGGAAATATTCCATTAGCTCCACCCGAACGCTTTGCCAGAGATCCCAAAAGGTTTGCCGTGTTTATGAACCGCTTGCACTTTTTATGCAGACCTGGAGCCTTCCCAAACGATCAAGCCAAGGTAGCCTTTGTATTGTCATATCTCAGCAGCAGTGCAGCTGATTGGTCAATTCCACTAGTTACTCAGGATGACCCAATTCTTCAGGATTTTCAGGGCTTTCAAACGAACATGGAAAGACTATTTGCCCGGCACTCCCAAGGACAGTTCCTGGATAATGCACTTTTGTCCCTACGACAGGGTAACCAGGACCTTCTATCCTATATCGCAACCTTTAATAGGTTGATAGTGGAAATTGGATGGCCTGAGGTGAAACGAATCACGTTATTTCATCGAGGGCTTCGAGGAGAACTCAAGGATGGTGTCCTGTCAATTGGTCGACTGCAATTTGGTCGACTGCAATTTGGTCGACACCATTTGGTCGAATGCCAAATGGTCGAATTTTTTTTTATTTATTTATATATATTTTTTTGTGGGTTTTTGTGTGGGGAAAGAAAAAAAAAGAAAAAAAAGGGGGTTGGGGGGGGGGACCCCAAAAAAGGGGTAAAAAAAAAATAAAAAAATTCGACCATTTGGCATTCGACCAAATGGTGTCGACCAATTGTCCTGTCGACCAAATGTTTTCGACCAATTGACTGGTAACCCTCAAGGATGTCTTGGCTCAAGTCGTGAACCCACCTCAAGACTGCGCTGAATATATAGACTTAGTGGTCCAGTTAGATCACAGACTTCAGAACAGAAAGGCTGATCGAGCCAAATTTGAGAATCGGGTGTTGGTCAAAACCCACGCTAACCCCAAAGGAGCAGATGCTTCAGAACCCATGCAAATCGGAGGGGTTAAAGGATCCTTAACCCAGAAGGAAAGAGAAAGGAGACAGCAAATGCAATTGTGTCTATATTGTGAAACTTCTGGGCATTTTCTACGGGATTGCCCTGTAAAGCCACCCAAGAAGGTGGTAGGAGCTGCTGATAAAAGCCATATGGAGTCAGACTTGGGAAACGACCACGCCCGACAAGCGTAGAGGTCCGCTTGCCGAGCTTGAAGAAGGATACTCAGACCTTGCATTTCATCATACCATATGGTCCTCGTAGATCCAGGGCAGCCATCGCGTATGCACGCAGTAAGGGCATACATTGATAGCGGGGCAATAGGAAACTATGTGGACTATAAATTGGCTTCCAGGATGAATCTACCTCTCTGCCGAAAAACCACCTCAGATGTCATCACCACAGTCGATGGAACTGAAATTGCCTCTGGGCCTGTAACTCATTCCACCACACAGAGATGACACTATTGGGTCAGGATGGGCATCGAGAGACTATTGTGTTTGATCTAATCAAAGCCCCACAGTTCCAAATAATACTGGGGATACCTTGGTTGGAAACACATAATCCTTGTATTGATTGGCGAGAGAAGAGAATAACCTTCCCGGATTGTGCACAAACCAGTTACCCAAAGAAAAGTCAGAACGCAGGCCTGGCCACAACAACCACAGCAGTCATGCAACTACCTCCAGAATACCAAGAATTCCAGGATGTCTTCCAAAAAGAAGAGGCAAACACCTTACCTCCTCACAGATCGTACGATTGTCAAATCGATCTCATACCCAGTGCACAACCCCCTTGTAGCAGGATCGATGCCCTTACGGAACCTGAGAACCTTCACCTACGACAATACTTAGACCAGTACCTTGCCAATGGCTTTATTCGCCCATCCAAGTCCCCTGCATCTTCAGCTTTGTTCTTCATGCCCAAAAAGGAAGGTGACCTCAGAACGTGCATAGACTACCGCGCATTGAACCAGATAACTGTTAAGAACCGATACCCATTGCCTCTGATCCCTGAACTACTAGACCAAGTGAAGGACGCTTGTATATCCACTAAATTAGATCTCTGGGGGGCATACCATCTGGTACGTGTAAAAGAAGGCGACGAATGGAAGACTGCTTTCCACACTAAGTATGGGTTATTCAAATACCAGGTGATGCCTTTTGGGTTGTGCAATGCACCAGCAGCCTTCCAATACTTCATGAAGGATGTCCTTCGTGAACTCATTGACGTTTGTGTTGTCATATATATCGATGATATTCTAGTATACTCCTCTTCAGAATCTGACCATGTGAAGCACGTCCGAGCAGTCCTTGAGAAATGGCGCCAGCACAAACTATATGCAAAACTGGAAAAATGCGTTTTTCATGCCACAGAAGTTGAATTCTTTGGATTTATCCTGACCCCAAAGGGAGTCCGAATGGAATCACGAAAGGTGGACCGAATCCTTAAGTGGCCATCAACAAGTTCAGTTAAAGGAGTACAAAGCATGCTCGGCTTTGCCAATTTCTACCGCAGATTCATCCCGGATTTTTCACATGTTTTACATCCCATCACAGCACTCTTGCAAAAAAATAAATGCTTTTTCTGGACTGAAGAAGCTGAAAATGCCTTCCAAGAGCTGAAAGCGAAATTCACGTCTGCACCTGTATTGAAGCACCCGCGCCCTGAACTTCCATGCATAGTGGAAACCGATGCATCCAGTCTAGCCATGGGCGCTGTCCTGTCTCAAAAGGACCCTGAAACTGGCCAGCTTCATCCAGTAGCATTTTGGTCCAGAAAGTTCTCGGCACCCGAGTTAAACTATGCGGTTACTGACAAGGAGATATTAGCCATTAAATCCGCCTTCAAGGCTTGGCGGCACTATCTTCTCGGTGCCAGGCATACCATTACTGTGATCACTGATCACCGGAACTTACAGTATTTAAAGACAGCCAAGGCCCAATCGTCACGTCAACTCCGATGGGCATTGTTCTTTGCCGAGTTTGATTTCGTGATAACCTATCGACCAGGTTGTAAGAATGGTAAAGCAGACGCCTTGTCCCGAATAGGGATGGAAGAGGCAGAAGTGAACCCAGAACCAGTACCTATAATTTCCGAACAAAGAATTCTTGGCATGACTACTCTACAGACACTAGAGGACATTCAGGTAAAGATCCAGCAACTCTTTGATCCTACAGCCCTGCAGGACTGGGTAAAAAAAGGCCCGGACTACTCTGTCACCAATGATATGCCTTATTACCAAGGGTGGCTATTTCTGCCACACAAGGAACTACAAGAGCTAGTCATTTCCCGTTATCATGATACCCTAATGGAGGGGCACCCAGGTATTGCAAAAACTGAAGCTAAAATTAAAAGACAATTCTGGTGGCCCACTTGGCAAAAGGATATTAAATCATTTGTGATGTCTTGTGGCATTTGCGCCCAAAACAAAAGTCAAAAGAAAAAACCAGCTGGACTCTTACAACCTTTAGACATTCCGCCTACACCATGGCACACCTTATCGTTAGACGTTATTACTGATCTACCCCCATGCAATGGATTTAACACCATTCTAGTTATTGTGGATCTTTTTTCCAAGATGGCCCACTTTATTCCTTTAAAGGGATTACCTTCAGCTTCAATCCTGGCCAAGGAGTTCCTCAAAAACATTGTTCGCATACACGGATTTCCGTCCATATTGGTCTCTGACCGGGGCAGTCAATTCATTTCACATTTTTGGAAAAAATGCTGTCAATTGGCGCAAATCGATGTGAGGTTATCGACCAGTCACCACCCCCAGACTGATGGTCAAACGGAGAGAACCAACCAGACTCTTGAACAATACCTGCGTTGTATGTTACATCAGATTGAGAGTAATTGGAAATACATTCTTTGGATCGCCGAATATGCATACAATAATTCAGTACACTCTGGAACTGGACAAAGCCCCTTTTATACCTTATATGGGCACCATCCTCGAACCTCAGACCTTGACACACCCCAACACTTAGAAATGCCCGCAGTGGACCATCTGCATGCTACGATTACACAAGCCTTTAAGGAAGCAACTACACATTTAAAACAGGCGAAAGAAAAATACAAGAAAGATGCTGATCGGCATAGAAGTGATACTCCACAATACCAGATAGGGGACCAAGTATGGTTAGCCACAAAACATATACCTCTAAAGGGAACACAGACCTTTAACCCCAGATATTTGGGACCTTACTCTATTAATGCCATTATCAACCCGGTGGCTGTCAAGTTGGTTTTACCTGCTAATATGCAAATTCACCCCGTCTTTCATGTGTCACTTTTGAAGCCAGTGCAACCAGGGACAAGACTAACCAAGCCACCAGACCCTATCCTTGTAGACAGAGAACCCAAATTTGAAGTTAAGAACATCCTGGACTCCAAGCTGATAAAGTCAAAACTCTTTTATTTAATCGACTGGAAAGGTTACGGACCACAGGAAAGGTCATGGGAACCTAGTGACCATGTTCATTCACCCCGATTGGTGAAAAAATTCCACCGAAATTTCCCAGACAAACCGAAACCACAGGGAAGAACGACTTTAGGAGGGGCCTTGGGGGGGAGTGCTGTCATGATGCCTACCCCCGGGGACCCAGACCACGTCCAGCAACCCCGGAAGCAGGCATCAAGTTATCCTAAGCAAGGCGCCAGGCTCATAGATTAAAACTTACCTGATGCAGACCATGCTGCAAACTTACCTGATGCAGACCATGCTGCAGAGCTCCAAGCCAAAAGAGGCTTGGAAGGGACTACTTTACTTAGGGACTATTTTTTACTCGGGTGGGGCTGGGGAGGAATACTTACCTGGGACTACTTTGGAGGCTATTTAAACCACCTCCGAAGAGCAGCGCACGCTTCGCGTTATTCTGCATCCAGCAGCGTAACGCTCACCGTGCCTGCAAGTCTGCATCCAGCCTTCTGCCACGCCCGCCTCGAGTTTGGAGCTCCTAGAAAAAGGGAAAAAGAAGGAGAAAAGGTTAGAACAAGAGCAATACCTTTAATCCTTACCTGAATTCCCGATCCATCGCGCCTTCGAGCTGGAAGAAAGAAGTTATTTTATGCGCGTCGCCTCGCCTGCTGCAGCGCCGCGCTGAACTCACTGGCCTTCGCAGCATCTTCACATTCCACCGCATCCTCCTGCATGTTCCCGCCGCACTCCGGCACCTAAGGAGAAGACAAGAACAGCAAGGTGAGCCAAGGGAATACACAGAGGAATATTAGTTACCCCCCCATAGACTTACCTGATTTAACCACCGGGGGTACTATTCCTCTTCACGGGTCGGTGCAGCTTCCACTGCATCTTCGCCGAACCCCGGCCCCTAAGGGGAAACAAAAGGACAGCAAGGTGAAACAAAGGGACTAACAAGGGGAACCCTCCTCACCACAATAGACTTACCTGATTTTACCGCCGGAGGAATTATTCCCCAAGACTTCATACTTTCTCTCAGTGCCCGAATAACGGAGAAAGCAACAGGTTACATATTGACATTATTTTATCGAACTGTGTTGGAAAATACAAATCCTTAACAGAATACTACCGGTTGCCACGAGGAACTCTTCATTAGGGTCAAGCTGCAACCTACAAGGAATCGGACAAGAGTGAAAGTCAGGCATTTGAACTCTTACGAACTTTATACTTACGGCGTCTTGCCGGGAATCTCGGAGTCAATATTGTTCTGGAACTCACCAATTCCATTCGAGCCAGTGAAGCAACTGGTTATCAAAATGCCCCTGCGCTTAATGCAGGATGGAGAGCTCAAATTTTCAAACCATCAGGTGAGACTATAAGAGGGGACATCAAAGGCGATCTTTGGGGAGAACAGCGGGGGCGAGGGGATTTACGCTCAACTCCACGGGTGGTTAATTCCCTTTCTCCCTTTGCAGAAGAATATTCCTACGGGCCAAGCAAACGAAGCTAGGTAGGCCAGTCCAGTCCGTCATCTCAGCCCTATGCGTCACATTGGTGGAGACCGCAGCTGTCCAGTTCTGATTGACGCCTCTGTGGGAGCCAGGTGAGCGTAACAATGAGGCCCATAGTGAAGAAACCAACCAAGTAGTAAGGACTCGGACGAGGAAGAACATCAGAAGCTTGAAGATTATACCTTCAAGTACTGCCACGAGGTAGCTCAGCAGAATCATGAAAAGTGCCCTGTGATCAGGCTCTCTCTCTCCTGTGTCCTCTCTTACTCTGGCCACCTTCTTTAGGCCGCTGGTGCAGCCTACACTTTTCTTCTCTGAATGGGCAGACCCGGCCTCTACTCTCCTGTTCTCTTCTTCCCAACTCCTCCTGCCTGGGGATTTTAATATACATCTTGACTCTCCCGACCTCTCAGGGCCTTTTCGCAACCTTTGTGACTCTCTTTCTCTCTCCATTTTACCCTCTGGTCCGACACATAGCGCAGGCCATACCTTGGATGCTCTCATCTCCACTGACATCCCTCTCACTACCTCACTCTCCTGGACTGATCACTCTCTCCTCTCTTCACACCTCAAGCTCTCTTCCCTTTTAGCCTTTGCCTCTACCTACTCTCCACTTTCGACTTCTGTGGCTGACTCCCACCCTGATACAGCCATCACTAACCTTCACCTCTCCATCTCCAACACTCTCGACATTCTCGCCCCTGTCATGAGGGTCCGGCTAAAGTCTGCCAAAAAAGTGCAACTCTTGGTATGAATCCGATCTGGCTGTCCTTAAATGCAAGTGCAGAGCAGCAGAACAGAAATGGAGATCCTCAGGTCTACCCTCTGACAAACTGACCTGCATCATTCTTCTCCTCCACATCCATTCTTGCAAAAACATCTCTTAGGGCCCCCTTGGCCACCTTCCCCCCCGCCCCCCTTCTCTCCTCCCTCTCCCCAATCTCACCTGAGGAGGTCTCTAGACAAGTCCGGTCTATGAAAGCCTCTTCCAAACAGGTTGCCCCTTACCCCTCGTAAACCCTCAAGGACAACATTGACACCCTTGCCCCAGCTCTGGCAGACCTCTAAAACCTCTCCTTCACCACTGGAATCTTCCCCACTTCTCTCAAGCACTCTTTTGTCCACCCTCTGGTCAAATAAACCTTTGGCCGACCCTTCCTTTCTGGCAAACTACTGACTGATCTCTATCACTCCCTTCTTCAGAAAACTCTTTGAAAGGTTGACTATCTCGCAGCTTACCCTCCACAACAAATCTGTTGGCTGTCTCCATGAACCAGTCTGGCTTCAGAGCATCCAGAGGTATGGAAACTGCTCTTCTGAACACCTGTGAAAACCTGCTCTAAAATATTGACTCTAACTCTCCCTCTGTCCTCATTCTTCTCTACCTATCCTCTGCATTTGACACAGTAAACCACACAATCTTGTTATCTCGTCTCTGTGACACCCTAGGGATCACAGATCAGGTCCTGACATGGCTTGCCTCCTTTCTCTCTGACCGACCTTCCCAGGTGGAACTGGGGCCTTTTCTCTCAGCTATCACTCTACTTGTGGTGTCCCCCAGGGATCCAGCCTAACCCCCTGGTTCTTCAATGTCTACATGGCCACTCTGGCCGCCATGATCTCTGCCTTCACCTCCAACTTTCAGTGTTATGCGGATGACACACAGCTCTCTTTCAGGCAACCCTCGGCCTCATCCTCCTCCTCGCTCATCCCTGAATGTCTGTCCGCAATTCAGTTCTGATGTGCTGCGAACGATCCCCGCTCAATTCCAGCAAGACAGAGATCATCCTCATTGGGACCCCTGCTCCTGCCTTCCCATGTCACTATGGCCAGCCTCCCTTGGCCCTGCACCGTCACCCACTAGCGAGGCAAAAAATCTAGGGTTCATGTTCAATTCCACTCTCTCCTGTTCCTCTCACATCTCGGACATCCCCCTACCATATGCACCTCCTCAGAGGTATTCAACCTTTTTTCACCTTCCCCAGAGGCTTACCATCTCCAGAGCCCTGGTTCTTTCTAGACTGGACTATTGCAACAGTCTCTTTCTCAATCTTCCAACATCACTCAGACCTCTACAACTCATCCAGAACAGAACTGCAAGAATTATCCTTGGTCTCAAGCACATGGCTCACTGGCACTGAAATCCCTCTACTGGCTTCCCATAGCTGATAGGATCAAGTTCAAGACCCTCTGCATAGTACACAAGGCTTTCTGGGGCTGGGGCCCGCACTATCTTCAACTCTCTCTCCCCAAATACTCTCTTTCTAGAGCCCTCCGCTCATCCTCCTGCATCCTCTCTGAGTGAGCCGATTCTCAAAACACAGATTTGGGGGTAGATCTCTTTCTCTGCAGGCACTTCCCTCTGGAACAGCCTCACAGCCTCTCTCCACCTTGAGCCTGATCACCCTATGGACCGGAAACTCCTCAAGACCTTCCTTTTCTCTTCCTCCTTCTCTCCACCTCTCCCTTGCTAACCCCCTCCCTATGCCTGTCTGCTGCCTTCCCTCTCTCCCTAACTCAGCTCCGTTTTCTGACTGGTCACCTGCTGCACCTCCAGAGACAAGCAGGTCTCAGGCTCCTCTGCCAGTCCTTGCACTTGCCCCCAGGCCTCTGCAATCCACCCACCACTTTCTGCACTTCATTACTCATTCCTTGAGCATGTTAACCTCCTGGCACTTAACCCACGACCTTGACTGGGCACACTTGCTCCCTTCGCCCCTCCCTTTCACTCCATGTCTGGCACTTACACTAACTAGTATGCACTGGACTTGGTCCGCCGGGCTTAGTATGGTAGTTTTTGTTTCTGAATGTCCCCCCCTTTATAACCTTACCATCAGTCACACACTTGCACTATTGAAACATCGTTGGTCAAGTACAGTAACTTAATCACTGTATGCCTTCCCCCTCTCATCCCTCTGTGCTTCTTCCTTGTCTTACACCACACTTGTAGTAAGGCTGTCAGGCCAAGTTGCTAGTTATTTTTGCAAGATCATTCGGAAATTTCAAGGCCTAAGAATGTCTATGTATTCCCCTGTTCCCTTTCCGCCTTGAAGCACTTTGAAGCACAACACCTGTGTATAAGCGCTCTATAAATGAACAATTACAATATACTGCAGGTGCTGATGATAGGCAGAGGCGGGTCCAGTCCTACATAAAGAAAACTGAAGATAATCTCAATGTTGTCTTCGAGGGTGAGGAACCCGGGAGACTCGAATCCAGATAGAAGCAGGCGGAGCAGCAAATGCGGGCATGATGCTGAAGAAGTCGACCCGGGACTCTGCAGGAGCAGAGCCATCTGCCCGTCCTGGAAAGAAGAGCAGTGGCGTAATCTTGGCCAGGTGGACCAGCGGGTCCTAAAGAGACGTCAAGATCGCAAAGGTGGGAGATCCGTGAGAATGCCATGGAGCTGGCCAGCCGAAGGAGAAGGCCCCTGGAAATGGAGACTCATCCGTGTAAGAACCAGATCAGTGCCTGACCCTGTGTGAAGGTAAAAGGTGGCATGGGAGGCCCGGTGGGGACACAAAGGGAACCGCTGATGCTAGAAGCCTCTGGGGAACACTTCCTTGTCCCAGTGGAGCTCATAAAATCACTGAATACCAGAGAAGGGTCTGGGTCCCAAACCTAGCAACGGAAAGCACCAGAGAAACTCTTCCATGTTACAGTGGGAGAAGGAGAACCACTGACCATCAGAGAGGGGTCTGGGACCCCAACAAGATCTAGGACTGTGTTGAGAAGCAGTCAAAGTGGCAAAGAGTGAGTGAAGTTGAAAGCATTGAAAAAGAAATATATCAAGTCATAAGAGGGGAGGGAGCTATTCCCCCAGGCTTTGCGTTGAACTGTGCCAAAGCATTTGTATTTGTATTTATTTGGGACTTTTATAGCACCTTCATCCAAAGAGCTTAACATAGCAACAATATAAAAATGGTACAATAATAAAGAAATGAGAGTTTGACCAAAGGAGCCTAAGATTAACCCTGCTGGGTCAGATGGAGTTTGAGCGATTTGTGGAATAAAGGCTAGGTAGTGATAGAGCGTAGAGAAATAGGAAGAGCGTTCCAGTGGAGAGGAGCAAGTTGAGCAAAGGTGCGAAAAAATAGATTGGGCACGGGGGTGGGGGCTGGAAATACAAGATGAAACTGAGAATCAGAGCAAAGGGGGCGGGGGGAGTGTAGAATGAAACTAGTGAGGAGAGGTAAACCAGAGTAAGACCGTAACGTGATTTGAAGACAAGACATATAAAGTTGAATTTGAGATGTGCATTTAAAGGAAGCACGCCAAGAGTGAGACAAGCAGGATATATAGAATCACATAGGGTCAGGCGGAAGAGTAGTCAAATAGCAGCATTGAAAATAGATTTTAGAGGTGCAAGTCGAGAGATCAGGAGACCAAAGAGTGTAGTTGAACAGTAGACGAGACTTGAGAAAATTAGATAAGATATAAGTAGCTTAGTTGCATCAAATGTTAAATAAGAGCGGACTTTGGAGATATTAAATAAGTGATAGCGGTAGGCACGGGAAGAGATAGAAATGTGATGTGTAAATGATAGAGCAGAGTCAAAGTTGAGTCCCAGATTATGAGCATTAGATACAATGGGAAGCAGAGCAGGTGGAAATGTGATGAATGGAGGAGGAATAGGACAAGGAATGATTTTAGAAGGGAAAAAAGTACTTCCGTTTTTGTGGTGTTAAGTGTGAGGTAGTGGGAGGACATCCATGATTTGATGGCCGATAAGCATAAGGGCAGCTGGGTGAATATCAGGTGAAAAGGCGGAGAAGCAAAGAAAAACTGGGTGTCGTCAGCATAGAAGTGGTGAGACAGCCCATAAAAAGAGATAACTTTAGCAAGGGAGGAGCTATAAAGAGAGAAAAGAAAAGATTCCAAAACCGATCCTTGTTAGACACCATGAGCAAGAGGATGGGAGTCCGAAGTTGTCCCACCCCAAGAAACAGAAAATGTCAGTTGGGACAGGTACGATTCGAATCAGGAAAGAACAGAACCAGAAAAACCAAAGGAAGAAAGGGAGGCTAGCAAGAGTCAGTGATCAACAGTATCAAAGGCAGCAGAAAGGTCTAATAGGATAAGAATGGAAGAGTGCTTGGAGTAACGCTTCATAGGTAACGAGTTTAAAACTTAGAGAAGAGCAGTTTACGTTGAGTGCATAGGACAGAAACCAGACTGAACACGGGGGAGATAGGAGTTATTAGAGACAAATGAGGAAACTTGTAGATAAACAAGATGTTCAAGTAGCTTAGGTAGCTACGGAAGAAGAGAAATAGGACGAAAGTTAGAAACAAGAGAGGGGTCAGCAGAAGGTTTCTTTAGAACTGGAATGATGGAAGCATGTTTGAAGGAAGAGACAAATGTTGAAGAAAGATGTAAGATAATATTGGCGAGAGGGATAGACCTTACGGATAGGGACCGATGGAATGGGATCAGTGGGTGCTGTAGTGGGGTGAGCATGTGTCATCAGAAGAGAGATGTCTTCATTTGTGATGGTAGAGAAATGAGAAATAGAAGTAGTCGAAGGCACAACAGATGGGGGAGGTAATGTTGGTGTGTGAGAAGAAGAGGGGTCAATAGCAAGGTGAAGAGCGGTAATCTTGGAGGAGAAAAAAGAGGCTATGTCCGATGCAGATAAGGAAGAATTAAGCGAATGATCCAAAGTTGGGGGAGAAAGGAGATGAAGAAAGGTTTGAAAGAAGCGTTGTGTGTGAGCTGATTGAGCATGAAGGATATCCGAGAAAAATGATTGTTTAGCAGCGAGAAGACAATCATCATATAAGATGTTTTTATGATGAGTAGGAATTAAAGTTGTCCTCAAGCTTGGAGTGAAGCCATCGTCTTCCCAGTCAGCGTAAAGCATGCCGCATTAACTGGAGGTGAGTAAAAAGCCAAGGTTGAGAGGGTTTATGAGATGGATGAAAAGGAGAAGCAGGATAAAGAGTATCAAGAGATGAAGAGAGTGAAGAGAAAAGAGCAGTGGCTGCATTGTTAGCTGACAGAGCAGAGACAGTAGAGTGAGATGGTAGGGCAGTGGTACAAGTAGAGATAAATGATGGGGTATTAAAGTTGCACAAGTTGCACTGAAAAAATAAGTGGGGGACAGACCGTGTGGGAGATGTGGGAAGCATAGAAGAAAGGTGGTGGTCGGAGAGATAACAGGGAGAGAAGATGCATCAGAAACAGATAGAGAAGAGGAAACAAAAATCAGATCAAGGTGAGACCCAGACATATGTGAAGGGGCGGTGAGAACAGGAGACAAGAAGTAAGAGCATACCAAGAGAAGGGAGGCATTCTCTTGTTCCTGAACTGAGACTTAGGCCAAAGACACCTGGGGAAGGGAATCATTCCCCCTGGGCTTGTGTTGAACTGTGCCAAAAGCATATCAAGAGAAGGGAGGCATTCCCTTGACCCTGAGCTAAGAGAGGAGATCAAGAAGCCAGGGGAAGGCAGTCATACCCCCTAGAATTGTTGTGAAATGTACCAAATCATACCAGGGGAAGGGGGTCATTCCTCCTGGTTCTATTGAAGAGTATAAGGAGCCGTACCAGGAGAAGGGAGCCATTCTCCTGGCGGTAACTTTGTGCAAGGACTGGGTGAAACCCGCAAGCAAGGGGAAGGGAGTCATTCCCCTGGTAACTTTGATTTGAAAGAACAATCTTTTGAACATTACCCAAGAAGAAGGAGAAGGGAGCCATTCTCATTAAAGAAGGAACTTTTTGTAAGTGTACCTTTTAGTTATATAGTGTGAGGGGTAGAAGTAGGTTTTGACACAGTACAGTGGAATTTACTTTGACAGATCCTTTTAATATTAGTTTTGAGGAAGGGAAACCCCTCTTAGAAGTTAGGGATAGTAAGGAACTTGTTCACACGAAAAGAAAAGTCTACAACCAAACATGCCACCTGTGTGTCAGCTTCCTTCTTCGACACCCTTACAGAAGGAAGTGTCAAGGGAGAATAAACAAGCCAGGCTTTAGAGGCTGGCAAATGGAGGGACTCATAGACTCAGTTATCTGGCATGGGGGCAGCAGATCTCAGAGTGGGTAGTGCTCAGATATTAGAGTAACATGAGAAAGACAAGAGAAAGCGGTGGTAGGCATAGAGATGGCGGGAAGAAGGAACAGTGGGTGTTGTGTTGAGTGAGCAAAAGAAGGTGTGGAGAGAGGGGTACAGAAGGAAGTTTGGGGCGCAAGGGCAAATAAACTGGTGTCCATTCTAGAATCAGCTGTATTTGGCAGAGGTGGAGAGATAGCATAGAGAACAGGGCCAAGTAAAGGTGAGGGTGAAATTCTGAGACTTGTAAAGTTATGATGGGAAGGTAATGGTTGGAGGAAAGCCAGGCCATTGGAAGGAGCTAGACACCAATGGTCAAGTAAGGCACTGCTGCGGCGCCTGGGGCCGTAACATGAAGGGAGTGTTAAGGAGGAGACGTTTTGACAGGAAGGATCGAGATCAGAGGAGTGGTTCAGGATACGTCTCTCTGCCAATGAAATTAAGAAACAGCAGCACTTCTGAGATGTATCCATGTGAACACCTTTGTAGGGGCTGAGCACAGAGCGGCCTACCTATGGCAGTAAGAAAAGCCAAAACTGCCAGGCACTGGCTACCATCCATGCTACGTCATTTCATGCCAGAACGGGACATACTTAAACGGCGTGGGTGAAAAATAGCAGAACGAAGTCAGAAGACCGCACGAGAGAATGATACTGTTAACTGGTAGCTTTGTATTTTTATTTATTTATTCATTCAAAATAAAAGGCGATTTGCCAAGTAGCACTGTACAAGTGGTACATTGATGGCTGGAACAGTCTCCTCGATCAGTGCTATATTACAAAGCCAGAATAGATTAGTTTACCCACTAGGATCGAATTAACATACAAACGCTTAGGGTCAAGCATACTTGCAGGCTTGGACGTCCATGTATGGTCCTGGCTGCAATATATTGGCATTCTCTAACAGAAATGATTTGCTGTACCAACGATCGCCTTTTGTATGTAAGAAAAGACACATAACCTTATTATTGTGATTCTTGCAACCTAGTTCATCTATCTTACCTTTCTGATTTATTTACATCTGTGATTGTCTGATCGAGCGAGCGCTTAGATGCATTCGGCTTTAGTGCCAAGGAAACAAACAAACAATACATTGAAGCAACTGGCGGCGGGGAAGCAGCTGGAAATAGTGAATCAGGACAGCACTATGGACTGTAAATACAACATCATCTTCAGTATTTGCACACTGTGATGATAGCGGTTAGCTATCATTGTGTTTGGCTGATAGCACTATACGACTCTGGGGCTTACTGCCGAGAAAAATGTGGTTCTTAAAGGATCTTTTGAATCGGAAAGTCCTTGATTTCCGGAGGTAGCGAGAGCCAGCGAAGAGGAGCGAGGAGGGTGATGGATCTAAAGGTGGGGAGAGCACAGAGTGGGCAGGGGACAGTTATGTTCACTGGAACGTGGTAGGGTAGAGTGCAATGTGATGAGTATCAGTGGTTTGACTCAGTCAGGGGAACGGTTGGGGTAGTCCCATGGATGGATTGAAGCACAAGAAATTGGAATTTGAAAACTGTGTGATATTGCATAGATAGGCCTCTACCGTGCGAGACGGCTGATTGGCCAGGATCGTGGGTGGTTGTAGAGTTCCATGCCATGTTAAGAGGAGCAACAGATTTGAGGGTCAGCTCCACGAACAAGCTGAAGAATTAATTCAGCCTGTGGCGGACTAGAGTGGTGCTGAATATTTGGAAAGAGTGAAAAGAGCAATGAGTATGGATCATGAAGTACTGAAGTTTCAGGATGCCTTCGGGCCCAGGTCCTCTCCCTCGCCAGTCGCACTCCTGCACTGCCTTCCCGCCAATCCCCACTCTTGAGAACTGTTTTCTGTAGCCCTACAGTCCCACTACCAGCACTTGACACCCAACGTCTGCACTTATCCTCGCACTTGCCACCTGCTGGCCGTACCTTTACTTATTGTTTTATTGTCTTATCCCATGTACTGCACTGTCCTCTCCTCCTTCCCGTTCCCATGCACTTGCGCGATCTGAATGACACCTGGCCTAGTAGGATCGTTGTCTTTCTTCCCTCTGTTCCCCCTCCCTTGCCTTGTAGCGCCTTGAAACACTTGTGTATAGTCGCGTTATAAATGCCATATCATATCATATCATATCTTTCAAGAGAACCTCAATATTGCAAGCCCTGGGAGGCTTAGGCAGAGAGATCAGGAGAAAATGATTTAGGAGATGATATAAGCAAAATGCCAATGGAGACTTTGGGAAAGATTAAATAGATTTCGGTGGAGTTGAGCATCAAAAAAGTTATGTCAGCAATGTGACAGATATCAGAAAGACTGTCAGAAATACTAAAAGATTGGTCATATTTAAAGGATGGGGAGGAGAAGGTTCTCGGTATCATCGGTACTCCAATGCTATGAGAATCTAAACGAGGAAATGAGGTTGCCAAGCGAGGAGATGCACAGCCCCTAAAGGGAGGATGATGGCAGAGGATTTGCCAGTATTCCATGAAACATAAAAGGAGAGAACAGCCATGTCTGAGTGTGCTCACAGGATGGCAGTTCACTGAAGGAAAAGATGTGAGAACGCCTTCAGTGGGAAGGGAGGGTCAGCTGGGTCAAATGAGGCAGAGAACTCATGGAGAATTAGGATAGATGAAAGATGGCAATGGTAAGCTGTACTGAGGGAGTCAGAAACATAGGTAACTGCTGCCTCGGGGGAGTGCCATCTGTGGAATCAATATTGCACGGGGTCCCTGTGTCGTTGGCCTCCAGGTAGGCAGTGATTCAGGTGAACACTGCATGTTTGAGAACTTTGGAATAGTGAGACAGGAAAGAGGCAGGTTGGATTCTGGCTGGATTGCTGTAGTTAGCAGAGGATTATTTCCAAATGGAATGATAGTGGCCATCCTGAAACAAGCTAGGAAGATACCAGAGGATGATGAAAGGTTGAAGAGAGGAGAGAGGTAGGAGAAGGCCCGGGGTGCTAGCTCCTTGACTACATTAGATTGTAAGAGGTAAGCGAGAGTATAGGATTGGGTGAAAGCCGGTAGTTTAGATGCAGATCAGCCCGAGCAGTTGGTTGGAAGTCGGATAGTGAGGAGAAGGTTAGGATGGGGGATGGTACATAGAAGGCGGGAGGAGAAGGGAGAAGGAAGGAATTGAGGTAATGGTTGGCAGTGTGCCTCATACTTTCGAGACTTTAAAGGGACAGTAGCTGGCAAAAGCCATCTGAGAGTGAGGACGCGAAAGAGCGAAAGAGCGAGGCAGCATTACCTGGATGTTCATACCAAATTCAATTCAAGAAATGCCATTTCCAATTAATTTTGCTTGCTTTCGATAGCTATAGAGTAAGGTCGGAATTTTTCTTTCGTGATTTTACAAAGACAGTAGATGCAGAACAGGGAGGGGCCGCTACGTGATATGTAGAGGTGTGTTGTCAGATTAGTCAAAAGAAGGCAGAGAAAATATGAATGAGAGGGGGGGATATTAGTTGCCCCGGTTAAGGAGGGCAGCCAGAGAGAGCAGGAGTTGTGACCCTTGGTCATGGTGACGAGGTTGAAGTCCCCTGTGGGCATGAATGGGGCTTCAGTGAAGAAAGATTTGAAGAGAAGGTAAAGATCATGAAGAAGAAGTTGTGGGTGCTAAGGATCAGGTAGATGAGTATAATGATACGATGGGGTTTTGTGAGAAGTTCAACAGTGTTGTGGTCAAGAGAAGAGGCGAGAAACTCAGAACGTCCAAGAGGGAATATGATCGGGGTTTGTTGATAAGAGGATCAAAAAGACCCCCTGTGTTATATAGATCAGTTAAGTGAGAAGAGTCAGTGTGCATGGCTGTAACAGTTGCAGTGTTAAGAAGCGGGTGTATAATTCACTGACGTGTATCACAGTAAGATGGGGTTGGTGGGAGTCAACGTAATCATTTAGAAAGCATGTTTCGCAACAGAGAGAGAGCACTCTTAACTTCTCAGATGGAATTCAGTGGGGGTGCAGAAGTAGGTGGAGGGACGAGGGGGTTTACCCTTGGGACAAAGGAGGAGTAGATGAGGTCTGAGTGGGTATAGGTTGAGCAGCTTCAGTGTTGTTGTGGAGGAGATGGGAGGATTGTGCGAGGGCTGGAAGATGGAGGAGAGACGAGCAGTGTCTGCACTGTGTTGGTGAATATGTGGAGTTCTCAGGCAAAGGGGAGATGGAGGGGGGTTAGTATGTCGATGAAGATATGCAGCAGCAGGGTGGCAAGAAAATAAGTAAGGACGATACGCATGCCTTGCAAAGTGTGCACAGGCAGTCACAGGGGGGCAGCGCCTATCAGTGGCAGATTAAGTAGGGGGTCTGGCCATTGGCCCTTTTTTACCCTAACATACCCAAACAAGAAATAGCTCACTGGGGGTCCCACTTTTTTACTTTTTGCCATTGACTGTAGATGCCCGGGCTGGGTGCTCTCGTAAAGTGAATAAGGGTAAAGGGAGTATGTCCCATGCCCCTTTAGGAGCCAATCCAAATGTTCTAGATATTGTGCAATGGGTCCAGTAATCTGTTGCAGGCCTCTTAGTTTTGCAGGTCGGGGAGATTCATTTTTGCAGCAGGACCCTCGGGTGCTGGTCAGGCTACTCTGGAACAATAAGGGTGGCAACAAAATACTTTTAAAAATGGTGTTTCCTCTTCATGTCTTGATCAGGGTCATATGGCCTTCTGGAAGCCAAACAGAATGCCGAAAAAGGCTTGCAGCAAGCCTAGGGAGCTGGTGCAAACCCCTTGGTCTTGAAGGGACGGGTGAGCTTGGTTTTCAAGCAAGACCCTCGGGTGGAGCTCTGGGTCCCATAGAATTACACAATGTGACAAAGACAATACATTACACAATGGTATCTTCGCTTCCTTTAATGATGTGGTCACTTGGAATGCCAAGATCTGTTGCCGAACCCTTGGCTTTATAAGGAAAGGGTAGGCTTGATTTTGCTGCAGGACCTTTTTAATGTGAACAATTGAAAAACAGCCTGATAGACTGAATGGTAGGAGAGAAAAGCAAAGGGTCTAAAATGGAACCCTTTGACAAAGGGTGCATTAAAAAATGGAAAACCTGTGTCCAGGACATTTGAGACGTAATGCAAGAAATTGTAAGGAACAGAGGAGGAAGAGAGGAATAGTGGAATAATTGGAGATGTGACCAGAGTGTAAGAGTCAACATCAGAGAGAGAAACCGAGAGAGAATGTCAGGGAAAGGAGGTAGCTAGTTGGCTCAGGCACGCTAACATGGAAACATGGACGAGATTTTTATTAGTGACCGCCATAGTAGGGGCCCACTGAGAGAGGTAACAGAGACCAGCAAAAGACGCTGGCAAGAGGGGGAGAAGCAGAGCAGAGAGGAAACGCAATTTACCAACATGTTCTATGGCATCTGGGCCTCATTACAAATTTGGTGGTGCAGTAAAAAAAGAGGCGGTAGTTCTGTTACTGACACTTTTCTTGCACCGCCAAATTATAATTTGCTGCCGGCAGAATTACTGTGTGCTAAATGTGCTGAATTTTGGGGGGTAACGTGGCGGATAACCCTCCAGTTTGTTGCTGGAGGTAAATCCGCTGTGTAACCGTGAAATATTGGAGGGTTTACCGCACAGTAATTCTGCCAGTGGTAAATCTGCCAAAAATCCCCATGGAATCATTGGACTCCAAAAATGGTGAATGACCACCACTTGTAATCTCGTGGTAATTTCACGGGACCAAGTGGTGTTAACATTAATGGGGCCTTATTACGACTATGGAGCTAGCCATGCCACTTTTAGCAGCATGGCTACCCCCATACCGGGTACCAGGCTCCTGGAATGGGGAAATACCGGGCCATTGTGACCGTGGAGGGCCCGGTATTTCCCCATTCAGGGAACCCGGACCCGGTACATCCCCATTCCCATTTGAGCCCCAATAGGACTCAATGGGAATGGGGAGGATGCTAACAACGGGCCCGTTAATGATAGGCCTGTTGTTAGCATGAGGCGGTAGGGTGTTAACGGCGCCGGCAGCTCTACTGGCGCCGTTAACCCCCTACTGCCAGGGTCGTAATGAGGCCCATGGAGTTTGGCAGTATTTTGGTTGGATTTTCCACTGGAATACTGCCAAACTTATAATCAGGCCGTTAGGGCCTGATTATGAAAATGATGGCATTGGTAAAATCTCAGGTAACTTCTAGCATGGCAAATGTTACCACTCTACCAAATTTGTTTTCAAAACTCTTCTTTTCACCTACATTTGCACGGGGGTTGTTAACTGCACACCAAAGTAGTAAAGCATGCAGTAATGATCAGATGTGGTACTTAATAGACCCCATGGAGTTTCATGGGGCTCCAAAATGGGGAATGACGCCAAACTCTGCATGACTTGGAATCATGCAGCCATTTTTGTGCACCGGGTAATGAATGCAAGAAGTAATGGTAACTGGGATAATCTCTGGTAATACTGTCAAACTCTATCATGCCCCTTAGTTTCGAGGATACCAGTGTGGGAAACCACATGGGAGTCAGGACAAGTTGGCATTAAGGAACACGTTACCCAGTACATGGCTTTCAGTGTGTTGCACAGGTGTGGGACAGAAATGGGGGCAGTTTGAAAGGGCAAGGTAAACACGCTTTCTGTGCTCCACGTGGATTCCTGTTTTGTTGCTCCAAAGCAGATACTTGTTCTCTGGTAACAGCCTGGCAGACCAGAAGGTCTCAGGCCCAGAGTGTCCAAGAAGAAAGGTGTGACGAACTAGCCCCCGGGAGGCCCATGTGAATGAAGAGCAGACAGAGAAGATTGGTGAAGCGAGATGGGAGGGATACATCAAACGAGTCTGTGTGGTATTCAGGCGAGAGGCCATCCACAACCTTTGAAAAAAAGATGGCCGCAGTCTCCTTCTCTGCTCAGTTAGAAGGGACGCCACACGATCTTTCCCACCCAACCTCCAGCGAGCATTGGTTGTCCTGTTCTGGGAGCCCACCGAGAGCAAGCATCTGAGGGGGACTTGGCGCCCAGATAGGGAAGATGATAAAGAACTGGTGCGAAGACTAGTTCCGAGAGAAGCCAGAAATAAGCCTGCTTGCTCCTCAGCTTAGGGCTCCGGCTATCCCAAAGAATATGTAGGAAGAAGGAACACAAGAAGAGGAGGAAGAAGTGAAAGGTGGAAGTGCGCGTGGAGGGGCTCCCCAAGGTGCTTTCATTGAGCAAGGAGGCTCTAAATCACTCACAGAAAACTGAGTGTGGGGGAGCGCGATTCCTAGTCCAGGCTGTACACATGCGGTCCTCCCATAATTTACTAACATGGATTACTCCAGACTTTATTCACACTTCCTCTACTATGGAGATCAAGGAGGAACTGGATTGTTGAAAGCTTGCGTTGAATCATGACACGGCCCCATGGGGTGACGTGTGTTGTTCAATGGCTTGTGCATTGTTTGACGGCTTCTTTGGACATGCAGACCATTCTGGATTCCGTCCCCAACACGGAGCACCCTGCTCTGCAAACATTGGAACATTGTAGCAATAACCAACGCCTACTCACGTTTATTTACTTGCACCCTCTCTTCCTGCAGAAGCAATCAGCTGATAAACACACAATTCTCCACCCGGCAACGCTAGCAGCCTAGGGGCGCTAGCAGCCTAGGTGCTTATACTCCACTAGACTACCTGGGATCCAAGCAGCCCTATTTTCCTTAACCACTTAATAACCTTGATGTGGATCACTACGAAAGCCAGAACATCTACCTTAATCCCATAATTGGCAAATAATCTCTAAAAGTATTCAGTACAAAAAAGAAGGTGGGTGAGGATCGCACTCCCGGTCCTTGTCAATTGAACCTGTTGCAAAAAATAAGTAGCTGGGTCACATCCCAAAATGGACAAACATTCACAGGGTTAGATCCCTTCTGCTGCAAATCAGGTACTCAGTATTAACAGGGTTAGATCCCTTGCTGCAAATCAGGTACTCAGTAATAACAGGGTTAGATCCCTCAGCTGCAGTTCTGTGGTCTGTTGGTTGCTGGTAACCTGAACAGAAAAAAACGTTTTTCACTACAGCTACCAGAATCCTTTGAGTCTAATTAGACACACCTGCTTAACAGCCTCCCTGATGATTATTTGAGATAAGAAAGCGCTAGGAGGAGAACAACTACAGACCACAGAACTGCAGCTGAGGGATCTAACCCTGTTAATACTGACTACCTGATTTGCAGCAAGGGATCTAACCCTGTTAATACTGAGTACCTGATTTTCAGCAAAAGGGCTCTAACCCTGTGAATATTTGTCCATTTTGGGATGTGACCCAGCTACCTATTTTTTGCAACAGGTTTAATTGACCAGGACCGGGAGTGTGCGCCTCACCCACCTTCTTTTTTGTATTGAATCTCTAAAAGTAGTCTCATTTCTGCATATGGGCTAGAAAGACCATACCAGATGCAAAACATTCGGAGTGAGATACTGACTGAAGTATATTTCAAGGCACTATTTTATAGGGTTGTTTTTTGACAACCTGAACAACTTTGACAGGAGTGCGACTATGATCACATTTTATCAATAAGAAAACAACTTGGGGAACAACAAAAGAAGGAAGCTGATGTTCTCATGTGGTCATCAGCAATGCGCCCTCATCTTGTTGGCAGTGGGAGGCCGAAGCAAATGATTCCGGAGTGTTGGCACTTGCCCTGACCAAAGCTTGGCGATGGCGCTATCTGTGTGGCCTCACTGTGCTACTGGAAGCGATTTGCATAGTTGCTCTTTGGGATATGATAACTGGGACGGAGTTCAGAAATTAAAACCAGAACAGCTGTCAGCTGGCCCTCGATTTTCCTGATCAATGGCCAGTCTTCAGTGTCACTTAATGGATGCAATTAAATGACTTCTATTAATAATATCTTTATCATATGTTGCTAGGAAAAACATGGTGCTGTTTGTTTTGAAGTAAAAATTAATGGATCTAACCGTTTCATGATGCATGCGACTCAGGGATTAGCTGGAGCGAAAGGGAGTTTATTTTAAATACGGTAGCAAGTGTGCAGAGGGAGATGTTCATTTGAGTAGTAATTACTCTCTAGTCATTGTAGTGGGGAATTAGTCGTTGGAAGAATTGGAAGAGGCAATATTATTAGTATATAATATTACCCACCAAGCCAGGTGAACAACCCATGCATCATTAGTAAATGTGACAGTAGTATGATACTTCTTGCAAGTGATTCTAATTCCCATGTGGATTCTGTGCAGTACCAGGTTGATGAAATAGATGAATTTCATGCCGACATCTCATCACTAATTTGGAAAGGCACTAGGGCCCAATTACTAATTAGGCGTTGCAGTAAAAAAAAGTGGTGGTAACTCTGTTACCTGCACTTTTTTGGGTGGTAACAGAATTACCACTGTTTTTACTGCAGCACAGAATTCTGAGTTTGGATGAAAAGTGGAGGATTTACCTCCAGTTTTCCGTCAGAAATCGGTGGAATTACCGCTGCAGAATTACTGGTAATGGTAATGCCGGCAAAATGTCCATGGAGCTGCCCTACCACCACTTGCACTCTCATTGTAAATCTGCCGGACTAAGTGGCGGTAATGGTAATCGGGTTTGGTGACTTCTTGGCAGATTTACCACCGAAATACCACCAAACTCATAATGAGGCCCTAGCTAATACCTTGGAGGGGGTATCACATGACAGCCACTGGAGACACCCATTGGGCAGCCTCAACAGCAGAATGCAAATTGATACTCCAGCAAACTTCTGTTAGGGAGCATTAGGTCCATGGGCCTGCCACAAAGAATTCTACATGCCCAGCAACCAAGCACTGGGGGCAGATTTGTGATGATAAAATATTCCCTACTGCATAAGTGATCAGTCGTTTTAAAGTTTAAGATTAATGCTTAACAACATGGCCATCAGAAGCTAAGGTTGCTAGTTGCCACAAAATCAGAATGTAAGCTGTATGCATGATGAATTTGTCCAATCTCCCATCAAAAAACAAAAGCGGCTGACGCCATGGCAATTAGAAGAGGGACTCTGACGCCATGGCAATTAGAAGAGGGACTCTGCTAATGGTATGGGGGGGATGGAGAGCGAGCGTGGCAGGACGGGAGGGAGAGGCCCCAAAGCCGTAGGGTAATTTTGGTGGGGGTTGGGGGAAAAATGTGAGATATTGTGAGAATTGTGAGTGGGACAGAAGTGAGGGGGAGCACACCAAAAAAAAGGCAGCCTGGCAAGGGATGCGTGTGTCCGTTAGAACTTGGACAGACAATGGCAGATTCTGCCCACGTTTACAGACACTTGATTGGTTAAATACCCTTCCCTGAGTGCAAATGTTTTTTAATCTCCACAGGCAATGACTGATAACTAGTTTAAACGCTGTTGTGCGCAAACTATAATGACTGAAATACCTGTCTAAATCAGTGCACGGCTGACATTTGTGACTGTTGTATTTTGGTAGAGTTTGCATGGAGACTATTGTTTCATTTCTAGGATCTATTTAGAACGAATGAGCCACACACTGGGTCTCATTACATGCTTGGTTTTAATTCCTACTGTTGCCACCATTTTCAATGGGCTAAATCCAAATGATGACAAGTGGCAGAATGGCAATGGCTGCCCTCATTTTGGGAGCGTGTAGGGCACCGTGAACATTTGGGAGTAATAATTGTGTGTAATAACCCTGCTAGTGGTAATTGCTCCGTTTTTCAATGGTAAAGTGGGGAGATGCCTTGAACACTCCTCCACTTTACCAACTCAGAATGTGGCGTGCAGCAAAGGTGGCAGTAAACCTGTTACTGGCCAAAAGAGTGGCAGTAACAGAACTGCTGGCCCATTTTCTACCCCACCACCCTTTTTGTAATGAGGCCCATTCTCTCAATAGTCAAGACTGCACATGTTTAGAAAAATACAAAGTATTGTACAAATCTTGCATCACAAGAGAATATGACTACACGAAAAAAGAAAATAAAAAGAAAAACAAATTAATAGCCACGTAATTCTAAAATAATACAATAAACATTATCCATTTTTTGTGGTCTTATCCGCTTGCGTCAAATAAGTATGGATATTATGCCACACTTTCCACTTCTCCCCCCTGCCATGCACTTTTCCCCTCCCCCTCTCCCTTGCACTTGTGCGTTCTCAATGTCACTGGGCCTAGTAAGATCGTTGTTTTGGTCTCCCCTGTCCCTTGCCTTGTCCTGCTCTGAAACACTTGTGTACGAGCGCAATAGAAATAAAATATCAAAATATCAAAAATCAAATATTCTTAGATTAAAGAGTGTGGTAGTGGGCGGGGCTACATGTTTTCCTATTAAAGTAGGACAAACATATGCGTCTTGAACACTTATGGGCTTATGAAAAATTCTAGGTCAAAATTCACACCTAATTTCCTCTAGTGGATCCTTGAACTTGTTTTTATATATATATATATACACAACAATATCCCCAATACAGGAAAAGTCTATTAGATGAAAAATGCATTCTGCTGCATTAGATGAAAGATTTATTCCGCTGCTCGAAGAGGGGAGCAGTGAGATGGGCATTGGTTTTATTTTATTATGTGCTGTTGCCTTGTGTCATGCTGTTGAATTGATTGGTTGGCTGGTCGGGACGGCGGGGTGCTCGGCATGCGCCGGGCAGCGGAAGCTACGGGGAGTCTGCATGCACAATGCTGAGTGTCTAGATCTCCATTTTCCTCTTCTTTGTGGTTTAGACTGGTGGCTCTGTGTGCCCCTTCGCCAGACGACAGAAGAACGACTCACAACTGTGTTGTCAGCGAAAGACGATAGCACATTCTGTGTACTTTGAGGTTTTGAGGAGCACAAAGTAGACCCCCTGGGATGGTGTCATAGAAACTTTCTAACAGTAAACATTTCTGTAGCGCAAAATACGTATTCTTTCATTGCATTTTTGCACCAGGGATATGTTTGCCCCAGTCAAAGCATTTGTCCCGCTACAAAATTAAATTAAACAAACATGTTTTTTGCACTAGGGCAATTTTCACCCTAGTGATAATTGCTTTTGCACAGATGCAACGTTTCTGTAATATGCCCCCCTTGTGTCAAAGTGATATGATAGGTTATTTATAACGTACTTAATACCCAGAGATTTCTAAGCGCGGACCCAGAGAAACCTGTGTTGCTCCGTGTTGTCTTGCTTTCAAGGCAGGCACGTTGCCCCTGATCTATCCTCCCGAGACATGCAGAAGGGATGTCAGAGCAGCAAGTCATCCAGCAGTCGGTAGATAGACACTGGCCCTCATTACGACCCTGGCGGAGAACCATGGTGCAATTTGCACCATGGTCCATGGCGCTAAGCTGCCAACTCCGCCATGGTGGTTGGCGGACTTACCGCCCCATTCCGACCTTGGCGGGGCGGTAAGTCCCCAATCCCCATTTACCCTTCCCCATTCCCATTTTTGCCCCATAGGGTATAATGGGAGTGGGGAAGGCGTTAATTACGCCACCGTAAATTACGGTGGCGTAATTAACAACAAGTCCCGTAGCGCCATGGATTTTTCCGCCTGGAAAAAGCAGGCGAAAAAGGCACCATGGCGCTACGGGAACTCGTAGTCTGGCGGAAAGGTACGCCATGCTTTACGCCGGCGTAAACCCCTTTCCGCCAGGGTCGTAATGAGGGCCACTAAAACAGGCCCAGAAAGCAGAATCCATGCTCCATCAAAATGGACGCAATTTGAAGATATACAGAAAAAAATGTGATACACTAAGTCAGTATTCTTTGGTTGACCATATGCACGGCCGATAGCTGCACATGTAAATGCCATCACTAGTTTACGCCCAGGGGTGTAAGTGCCCTACACATGCATGGTATGCCAGCGACACATTTATATCTCATAAACAAGATGAGTGAAATGTAACCCCCAAGTATAAACCCCAGCTGAAACAGAGATAGTAACAACTAGGAAAAGGAATCGTGTGGTATCTTTGCTTCTGCTTTCTCTCCCCCCCACCCCTGCTGAATTCCTGGCTGATACTGAGACTGCACTGGTTACCTGGCCACCCTTCTGTTCTCTGGCCCAAGTCCTGCCTGTTGCATGCCTGCACTGCCTCCCTGGCAAAGCCTGCATCTGGGGACTGTTTTTCTGTATCCCTACAGTCCTACCCATCAGCACTTATGTCTGCACTCACCCTGCACTTGCCAACAGCTGGCCTTTTTTATTTATCTCGTTATTCTATTATCCCATGTACTGCAACCCTTCCCTACCCCCCTCCCCGCACTTTTTCCCTTTCCTTTTTCCCTTGCTCTTGCGCGATCTGAATGACACTTGGCCTAGTAAGATCGCTGTCTGTGTATAGGCAGATTTTAAATGCCATGTCATATCATATTATATCATATTATTAATAACATTCCTGAGGAGATGGGGAAAACCAAGGAGTTGAACACACAACGAACCGACTCACTAGTCAAGTATGTATATCTTTTGTGTGCATTACGTCTGGCATCCGCATTTTTCAGCACAATGTATGCTGAAGAAATACGTACTGTCTTCTCATCTATAGTGTCCCAAAACTACTACCTTAACACAATCCTTGTGAATACTACAACAGAGATATAAAAATACAAAAGGGTACCCAAAAGGCAGTATTTATTTATATCTTTGGCATTGGCGTTCCTCCTTCCAACCCCTTGTCTTTTTCAGGAATGCTTGTGTTTTATTGTGGTAGTAGCAACGCAATGGCCCTCATTACAACACTGGCGGTAACGCATGGCGCTATTAGCACCATGGTTGCTGCCGGTGTTGTAACGAGTCCGCCAATGTTCAATGGGGAATTACCACCCCATTCCAAGGTTGGCGGGGCAGTAATTCCCCATTGAACATTGGCCCTTCCCCATTTCCATTTTTGCCCCATAGGGCTCAATGGGACTGGGGAAGGTGGTAATTACGGTACTGCAAATTGCGGTACCGTTATTACCTCTAAGGTCCCTTTGCGGGTTCCTACTTTAACGGCTGGTCCAGACCAGCCGTTAAGGTCGGGTCCCGCAAAGGGACCTCGTAATTGGGCGCTAAGGGGTTAACGGCACCGCAGCCTTTTACGGCGCCGTTAACCCCTTAGCGCCAGGTTCGTAATGACCCCCAATGTCTGTCTTCCAGGAGCCATGATATGATAGTTTATTTATATAGCGCCTATACACAATGTGTTTCAAAGCGCTTCAAAGCAAGGGACGAAACAAGGGAAAATACAATTACATTCTTACAGGCCAGGAACAACAAGAATGTGAAATTAACTATCGTACTCGATCTGGTGAAATTTCAGATATTGTAAGGGCTAAGACACAGATAGGAAGGAAATGGGAAACAGACAGGCGACTACCGTACTAGGCCTGCCAACATTTCTGGTAGAGCCGAAGATTTACAAGAGTTGAGGGAGAGGGGAGGAGAAAGGAGGGAGAGGAACAAAACAAGCGACTATCGTACTAGGCCTGACGATATTTCAGATAATGCTGGGGGGTGGGGGAGATCCAGGTGGGTATGACATCGAAAGCATGTGGGGTTTAGTGGGAAATCACCTAGATCAAAGTACTCTGAATCCAAAAACTGTTTGTGGGTCAGGATTATTCTTGGTCTGTGTGTACTTGTCACAGTACGGCTGATTTCACAGGGTCTTCGCCGTGATGGGTTTTGTGTAGCGGTCGAAATGGGTTTGCAGTGGTGGCAGTGAGTGTTTTGAACAGAGGGTTCAGGTTCTGATCCAGTCCATGGCAGAAGTACTTAGTCGGCTTCGCTAGATCTTCGTCCAACATCTCAATGTCCAGTTCTCTGTGAAGGTCAGCTATCCCTGTGAAGATTGGAGCTCCAGACAATATTCGCAGGGCCTTGTTCTGGACTATCTGAAGAAGACTCTTCCGTCGTCACTCATGGCAGGTCATACATGATGAGGAGGCATACGTCAGGGTAGCTCTGATGATCACCTTGTAGACGTTGATTTTTGTCCAGAGGGGCATGGACTTGGTCTTCAGGAGTGGCTACAGCACTGCCATCTTTCCTATGGCCTTCTGTTGAGTGTTCTCAATATGGCGTCTCCAGTTGCTTTTACTGTCCACGGTGAAACCAGGGTAGCGGCTGCTGCTCTCCCACTTGATGGTCTCCGCGTTGTGGCTGATGTGCGGGTGCTCCTTGATCTTCTTTCTGGTGAACAGTGTGGCAGTCGTCTTGCTGGTGTTGAGTTCTATCCGCCAATCGCTGTCCCACATCAAAATGGCATCCAATGACGCTTTCAGGTTCTTCGCCACTTCCTTTTCGCTGAATGACAGGGAGATGACTGCAACATCGTCCACATATAGTGCCAGTTCGGTCTTGTGGAGGTCTGTCGGGATGTCGTTAGTGAAGAAGTTGAACAGGAAGGGTCTGAGGTTCCATCCCTGTGGCACGCCTGCTAGGAAGGGATGCGATGAGGACATCTCACACCGCATGGCGACATGGAAGGTATGGTCTCCCAGGTAGCTTGCAATCATCTTCATCAGGTAGTTTGAAAATCCCAGGCCAATCATCTTGTTTAGCAGTCCCTTATGCCAGTCTCAGTCGAATGCTTTGGTGACATCCAAGAAGACGATTCCCGTGGACTTGTTGATGTTAAATCCATGGCTGATGGTGTCCTCCACTCTCTGCGGCTGATGGGTAGTTGGGTCCAAACTGTCCTTTGCTAGTAGATTTCTTTTGGAGACACAGTCGCTAAGTCGGGCGAATAGGACCTTCTCGAGGAGCTTTGATAATCCAGAGAGCAGGCTGATGGAGCGGTAGTTCGCAGAATCCTTCAGTGGTTTGCCTGCCTTTGGGAATACAATGACCCTTGCTTCCTTCCAGGATCTCGGGAAGTGCTGAAACCTCATGCATGCATTGAAGATCTCTGTGAGGTGCTCCATTGATGTGGGAAGGGAGGTTCTTCATTGCCAGTTTGGTTATTCCATCGCTCCCTGGTGCCTTGCCATTTGCTAGCTTCTCTAAAAGTCTTGATACTTCAGAGCTTGTGCACTCTTTGATATCTTCTGCTCCCATCCCGGTTCGGTATTCTGCAATGCTTTTCAACTTCTTCCTCCACTCTGTCTGGGAGCCTGCTTGCCTTGTCCAGGGTGAACGAGGCCTCCAGTGTCTCAACGAGGACCTCTGTACTTGTCCTTGTTGCTGCATGCAAGGTTGGTTGGTCCCTGGAAGGGTGGGCTTGGCTCCTTCTTCCCAGTAAGGTGATGAGTCATTCTCCAAATTGAATTGTCTGCCTCCTTCAGCTTGGCTGCTGTGGCCTCCCACTTCTCTCCATGGTGTTGTCTGATTTGCTCCTGCAGGAGCCTTGTGAGCGTGTTTTACTTCTGCAGGAGATCAGGCGTGTGGAACCTCTGCCACTGCCGTTGGGCCTGGTACTTGTCAGAGATAGACTGCTGGATGCTTCTCGGTAGGTCGTAGATGGAACAACGGTTTGTCTTCTGCTTTGGATCGCTGCCTTTGACTGCCTGCTGGACTGCCATTGTGAAGTCTTCCACAGCCTTGTCGATGTCGTCCTTGGAGCTCAGGGGGTTTGGTGTTACCTTTTTGTTCAGCTCTCCCTTATAGTGGCTCCGGTCAGCTCTTCTGAAGTTGTACTTCCATCTCATCTCATCTCCCACAATGATTGCTACTGGGTTGTGGTCCGAGGCCAGCTCGGCCAGTTTTTCCAGCTCCACAGAGTGTTGCAGGTCCTTCGGTAGCATGAGGTCCAGCACATCTGGGTTGTGACTTGCTGCACCTGGGTATTGCGTGGGCTCTGTGGGACCTGATACCACACATTCTTCCTGGAATACGCCAGCAGTGTCTGTCCCCTTTAGTTGGCAGTCCTGGGGTTCCAGCATCAATATTTGGTGTTGAGGTCTCCTATGAATATTGTCGGAACAGTGGAATCCAGTAAGGCATCCAGTTCTCCAAGGTCCAGCTTTAGTTTCGGAGGGCAGTAAGTTGCAATCAGCTGGAGTGGACCTGTAGCAGTCTTGAGTTGCACTCCAGTGGTTTCGAGGCTTCCGAGGGGTGGGAGTGCAATCTCATGGTGGTCGATGGGCATCTTCACTATCACTGCTGGCCCCTCTCCTTTGGCTCCTGCTGGTCGGTCGGTCCAGTACACTCTGTGGTTCACCAGGCTCAGCTTCTGATTTCCTTGCAGTTGAGTCTCTGAGAGCAGAGCAGCACTCATCTTTCTTGTTTCCATCAGGTGAAGGAGTTTCTCTGTCTTCTTCTGGATACCGTTGGCATTCCACATCACAATGGCTTAGCTGAGGTTAGATGCCATGTTGGTTTGTTTCTGCTCCCGGGAATAGGCTCTGGATGAGCCTTGCCACCATCGTCATGGTGGGGTCGATATTCAGCTCTGCAACAAAAGCTGCAATCTTCACAATCTTAGAGATGAAGCTTGCTGTTCCCTCTTCCTGGGTTGGGTGGTGGATTTAGGACTCCAGCGTAACTCAGTGTCACGTCCCCTGTCACACATCGCACTACCACCATGTCCCCATGTAATTCCCGACGGCGGTTGGACTACAGCTGATGTTGGCATAGCAAACGACTCAAGAGAAACTCCTTTCTGACACAAGCCCCTTACCTCCAGTGGCGGTTACCATGGAGACTGTCCACGCCACTTCATGGTCTTCGGATTGGTTTTGGGCCTTGTTGCGTTAAGCGACACGTGATCAGGAAGTGACAGGCTCGATTGGTTACATGAGACGAGGAGCACGCATCAGGTGATCAGGAAGGAGCGTAACACATGACGCGCTCACGTGACTTTTCTGCCTTTCAAAAGGTTCGAGCAAACGCTCACACGTCGCTTCACAGCTGCTTACGGCAAGTTTTGTAGAGCGTTTTTCCTGCTTTTGTTCCTTGGAATCCTTGATCACGGACTGCCTTCACGGACCTGCCCTGCTTCTCCTCGGTACCTTTGCTTTGGCGATCTTTCCTGGATCAAAATACGAACTTGGTTTTTTCCCTCAGATTTGCTTTTGGATCAGCCATTGTTATTGTCATGACCAGCCGGTTTTCTGACCACGGACTTCATCTTGGACTGATTACGAATTTCCCATCACAGTACTTTGCTCACGTTTCTTGGCAAAATCAGGTGTTTCTTTCCATCAAGAGTGCCACATTACCATCTGCTGCCTACCGCTGTCGACCATAATAGAATCCTGCCCAGTACTTCACCCAGGGAATCTGACCACTGCCATTGGGGTAAGAAAGATTGCGACTTGTCCTTGTAACCATTCACTGTCTTGTCTTGCTTTCTCTAACCTAGTTGCTTGCCTTACAGTGGTCAGGGGGTTCACTTCCAGCGTTCCTGGTTCCAGGCTGACGGTACTCCACACCTGTGGCCCCAAAGATTGCACGGGCAGTTATATTCTATACTTGTCCGTGTGGTACTTGGGGACGGAGTTTTCATCATCTACACGACCATCAAGTCTTGACAGACTGTGAAGCCTACTGGTCGTTCAGATGATGGAACCCTCAGCCGAGGACCCCTTGGCTGCTCTAATGCAAGCTGTCACAGCTCTAAGAACGGACATGGCGACAGCCACAACCGCCATACACCACACTCTAGACTCTTTGCAGAGTGCCCGCCATCCATTGCCGGCGGACGCTGAGTTCGGAGACACCACGCCCCCAAACGCAAGTCCTTCCACGCCTCCCACACCCCTGGTCCCATTGGTTGTGCCTACCCCATTTCCTCTAGCAGCCCCGGAGAGGTATCAGGGTGATCCCAGGGGGTTCCGGACATTTCTCAACCAATGCAAGCTCCATTTCCTCTGCCAGCCAAAGGCTTTTCATGTTTCCACCACTAAGGCGGCCTTTTTGCTTTCACATCTGACGGGTATTGCTGCCACCTGGGCAAATCCCTTATTAGCGAATGATCATCCAGCACTCTATGACTTCTACCTCCTGGTGAGAGAAATGTCCAAAGTCTTTGACACCAGACACAAAGCACCATCCAGAGACTTAGAGTTACTAGACCTCACTCAGGGCAAGCTATCCCTGATTGAATACATCACACGGTTTAACCAGTTATCCGCAGAAACAGCTTGGCCCGAAAATAAAAGGTTGGTAGTTTTCTATCGAGGCTTGTGTAATGCTATGAAGGATGCCCTCTCGGTTGTGCCGCCCCTCCCAGCTGCCTTCTCTGATCTGGTTGATCTAACACTCCAAGTGGATGCACGGAGAACCGGGCGTCGGGCCGAAATCGGCCTTTCTAACAATCAGTCCCCCAGTACGGCAGAACCTTCTAGTGAACCCATGCAAATAGGGGGGATACGTAGCCCCATCACTCATGCTGAACGGGAGCATAGGAGAACTGACAATGCTTGTTTTTACTGCTGCCTAAATGGGCACTTTGTTAAGGAGTGTCTGCGTCGCCCAAACAACAGGCACTCGGGTTTTCAGAAAGCTCGCCCTTGAGAACGGGGGACTAGGCGAGCTTTACGCAGGACTCCTCCGAGACTCTCCCTATGTTCGGCCCTATCAGACCAGTCATGGTTCATGCTTTATTGTACCCTACTAGAGAACATTCACACTCAGTACACATAGTCATCGACTCTGGGGCTACCGGTTTTTCATAGACATCACCTTGGCAAAAGAACTGAATTTACCACTGATATCAAAGAAACACCCCAAACCCGTACAGGCTGTTGATGGTTCCTCCCTGGTCTCTGGTCCGATTAAGCAACAAGCAGCTCCTATGGAAATTATTGTCCATGATACCCACAAGGAAACAGTGTCTTTTGACCTCATTTCCACACTATAGTTTGGGATCATACTCAGTATTCCTTGGTTGAGGAAACATAACCCTCACATTAATTGGGGTACAGGCCAGGTTCTGTTTGAGTCCGATATATGTCAACACTTCTGCCTGGAAGAATCTGGGGACATCTCGAATCCCGCAAGAGCCCTCGGGGCGGTGGCTTCATTAACAATCAATGAGATCGAATCCTCCGAAACTACACACACGGTAGGGCCGCCCTTACGGGTATACCTTCAGTGTACCATGATTACCAAATGGTGTTCAATAAGGCTTCGGCTGAGGGTCTACCACCCCACAGACCTTATGATTGTCCTATCGATCTAGTTCCCGGGGCCTCGATACCTAAAGGCCGTATTTATTCCTTGTCACCGACTGAAGAAATAGCTCTGAGGGAATATATCCAGAAAGCCCTGCTTTTAGGTCACAACAGACCCCCTCCTCTCCTGCAGCAAGCACCATTTTCTTTGTTCCGAAGGAGGAGGGCCGATCTTCGTCCTTGTGTGGATTACAGGCGGTTGAATTCTGTCACCATAAAGAACCGATATCCGATTCCCCCCATTTCTACCCTTCTAGACAAACTCACCCATGCTTCCATCTACACAAAACTAGACCTCCGGGGGGCTTACAATCTAATCCGTATGCACAGAGGGGACGAATGGAAGACAGCTTTCTGTTCACGCCAAGGTCTGTTCGAATACACCGTTATGCCTTTTGACCTATGTAACGCACCGGCCACATTTCAACGGTTTATTGACGATATATTCAGTGACATCCTAGACATCTACGTAGTGATTTATTTAGATGACATACTTATCTTCTCTCCTACACTTGAAGAGCACATCGTCCATGTCAGGGAGGTGCTATCCCGACTTCAGAAGAACGCATTGTTCGCTAAACCTGAAAAGTGCCTCTTTCACACAAAGGAGGTTGATTTCTTGGGGTTTCACGTGTCTCCTGGGGATTTAGCAATGAACCAGTCGAAAATTCGTGCAATTACGGACTGGCCGATCCCGAACACCCTGAAGCTACTCCAATCATTCTTAGGGTTTGCGAACTTCTACCGGCGCTTTATCGCTGATTTTTCATCCATCGTAGTCCCATTGACTGCCCTGACTAGTCCACTGGTGTCGTTTCATTGGTCCTCTGAACATCAGGTTGCCTTCAAATCCCTCAAAGTCTCATTCACTACAGCCCCGATTTTACAGCACCCAGATCCAGAACTCCCCTTCATTGTAGAGGCTGATGCGTCCTCATTTGCATTGGGTGCGGTTCTCTCACAACCTTGTCCAACCACGGGCCACTTGCACCCAGTGACTTACCATTCCAGGAAATTCACGTCAACCGAGACGCATTACACGGTTACTGAAAAAGAGCTCCAGGCCATCAAGGATGCATTTCAGGTTTGGAGGCACCATCTCCTGCGGACAAAACACCAAACAGTTGTTTACACTGATCACAAGAATCTGCAAGACCGGGCGTCACTAACGTGAGTTAACAGTCGACAGCTGCGTTGGCACCTGTTCTTTTCAGCATACGATTTCGTGGTTAAACACAGACCAGGGATTGTTCACGACAAAGCGGATCCTTTTTCCCGTTCACCGGGGGGGGGTTTCTCTACCGTCCTTTCCAGAGACCTTGTTGGAACAGGGACACGTGATATGTGCCTGTACACCCTCGCTATCCATGTTACAAACCATCCGTCAATGGATTGTACAACATCCCCATGCATTATCAGAATGGGACCAAGTATTGCAGGAAGGGCTGCCGTTAGTACAGGGGAAGTTACTCTTGCCCACAACTGACGCACGCATCCAAGCACTAGAGTGGTCCCACAATGCCATCAGCAACGGTCACCCGGGACAACAACGCACTTTGGATCTGCTCAAACGTTGGTGGTGGTGGCCGTCGATGAGACGTGACGTGGAGGATTATGTGAGCACATGTTCAGTGTGCGCGCAGTGTAAGTCAAGCAGGGGTCACACGCTCGGACTGCTCCAACCCCTACCTATACCCCCAAGACCCTGGCACACGGTCTCAATGGTCCTTATCACCGACCTACCTCGTATACAAGGGTTCGATACAATCTGGGTGGTGGTGGATTCTTATACCAAAATGGCTCATTTTGTACCTTGTAAAGGAATCCCTTCTGCTCCATCCCTGGCTCGGTTGTTCTTTAGGTCCGTGTTTTGTCTGTTTGGTCTGCCTCAGATCATTGTGTCAGACCGTGGTCCTCAATTCACGTCCCGTTTTTGGAAGGCCCTCACTAAACTTCTGGGTATTGACGCCCGCTTCTCTTCAGCCTATCACCCTGAAAGTGACGGACAGACGGAGAGGGTAAATCAGGTGTTAGAACAATACCTTTGTTGTTTGTCCCTGCAGTTCCAGTATACCTGGATTGATTCACTCCACCTCGCAGAATTCGCTTACAATAATGCACTACATTCCTCGACTGGCTTTTCCCCGTTTTATGCCCTCTATGGCCAGCATCCACACACTCTGCCCTTTCCTAACTTCACGCCTGCCAATACCCCTGCCGTTAATGATTGTGCCCGTGATCTCACCATGATTCATGCCCAAACCCTGGTCCATCTCTGGGAAGGACAGTCATCCATGAAAACGGCGGCGGATAAGAAAAGAGTGGATGCCCCAGTATATCAAGTGGGTGATCGGGTTTGGTTGTCCTCTCGGCATTTACACATCCCTGGCTGCCGAACGTTGCTCCCATGCTTTGTTGGTCCTTACCGGGTGTCTAAAGTCCTGAATCCAGTCGTTTATCGCCTGGACGTCCCTTCCACTCCTCCTTACTCAAGCCGTGCCCTGGCCCTACCCGCCTTGTCTCCCCTCCTGCTCCCGTCTCTGTGGTTTCCCCTGATGAGTTTGAGGTTAGTGCCATTCTGGGGTCCCGTCTGTTTAGGGGCCGTTTACAGTATCTGGTGGGCTGGGTGGGTTACGGTCCTGAGGGTCGGTCATGGGCCGCCTCTTCTGATGTCCATGCCCTGAAATTGGTTGCTCGGTTTCACCGGGAACACCCTTCCAGCCCACAGGGTCATGGACCTTTAGGGGGGGGCTCTGTCACATCCCCGGTCACACATCGCACTACCACCATGTCCCCATGTAATTCCCGACGGCGGTTGGACTACAACTCATGTTGGCATAGCAAACGACTCAAGAGAAACTCCTTTCCGACACAAGCCCCTTACCTCCAGTGGCGGTTACCATGGAGACTGTCCACAACCACTTCATGGTCTTCGGATTGGTTTTGGGCCCCGTCGTGTTAAGCGACATGTGATTAGGAAGTCACAGGCTTGATTGGTTACATGAGACGAGGAACATGCATCATGTGATCAGGAAGGAGCGTAACACGTGACGCGCTCACATGACTTTTCTGCCTTTCAAAAGGTTCGAGCAAACACTCACACGTCGCTTCACAGCTGCTTACGGCAAGTTTTGTAGAGCGTTTTTCCTGCTTTTGTTCCTTGGAATCTTTGATCACAGACTGCCTTCACGGACCTGCCCTGCTTCTCCTCGGTACCTTTGCTTTGGCGATCTTTCCTGGATCAAAATACGAACTTGGTTTTTTCCCTCGGATTTGCTTTTGGATCAGCCATTGTTATTGTCGTGACCAGCCGGTTTTCTGACGACGGACTTCATCTTGGACTGATTACGGATTTCCCATCACAGTACTTTGCTCACGTTTCTTGGCAAAATCAGGTGTTTCTTTCCATCAAGAGTGCCACATTACCATCTGCTGCCTACAGCCGTCGACCATAATAGAATCCTGCCCAGTACTTCACCCAGGGAATCTGACCACTGTCATTGGGGTAAGAAAGATTGCGACTTGTCCTTGTAATCATTCACTGTCTTGTCTTGCTTTCTCTAACCTAGTTGCTTGCCTTACAGTGGTCAGGGGTTTCACTCCCAGCGTTCCTGGTTCCAGGCTGACGGTACTCCACACCTGTGGCCCCAAAGATTGCACGGGCAGTTATATTCTATACTTGTCCGTGTGGTACTTGGGGACGGAGTTTTCATCATCTACACGACCATCAAGTCTTGACAGACTGTGAAGCCTACTGGTCGTTCAGATGATGGAACCCTCAGCCGAGGACCCCGTGGCTGCTCTAATGCAAGCTGTCACAGCTCTAAGAACGGACATGGCGACAGCCACAACCGCCATACACCACCGTCTAGACTCTTTGCAGAGTGCCCGCCATCCATTGCCGGCGGACGCTGAGTTCGGAGACACCACGCCCCCAAACCCAAGTCCTTCCACGCCTCCCACACCCCTGGTTCCATTGGTTGTGCCTACCCCGTTTCCTCTAGCAGCCCCGGAGAGGTATCAGGGTGATCCCAGGGGGTTCCGGACATTTCTCAACCAATGCAAGCTCCATTTCCTCTGCCAGCCAAAGGCTTTTCATGATTCCACCACTAAGGCAGCCTTTTTGCTTTCACATCTGACGGGTATTGCTGCCACCTGGGCAAATCCCTTATTAGCGAATGATCATCAAGCACTCTATGACTTCGACCTCCTGGTGAGAGAAATGTCCAAAGTCTTTGACACCAGACACAAAGCACCATCCAGAGACTTAGAGTTACTAGACCTCACTCAGGGCAAGCTATCCCTGATTGAATACATCACACGGTTTAACCAGTTATCCGCAGAAACAGCTTGGCCCGAAAATAAAAGGTTGGTAGTTTTCTATTGAGGCTTGTGTAATGCTATGAAGGATGCCCTCTCGGTTGTGCCGTCCCTCCCAGCTGCCTTCTCTGATCTGGTTGATCTAACACTCCAAGTGGATGCACGGAGAACCGGGCGTCGGGCCGAAATCGGCCTTTCTAACAATCAGTCCCCCAGTACGGCAGAACCTTCTAGTGAACCCATGCAAATAGGGGGGATACGTAGCCCCATCACTCATGCTGAACGGGAGCATAGGAGAACTGACAATGCTTGTTTTTACTGCTGCCTAAACGGGCACTTCGTTAAGGAGTGTCTGCGTCGCCCAAACAACAGGCACTCGGGTTTTCAGAAAGCTCGCCCTTGAGAACGGGGGACAAGGCGAGCTTTACGCAGAACTCCTCCGAGACTCTCCCTATGTTCGGCCCTATCAGACCAGTCATGGTTCATGCTTTATTGTACCCTACTAGAGAACATTCACACTCAGTACACATAGTCATCGACTCTGGGGCTACCGGTTTTTCATAGACATCACCTTGGCAAAAGAACTGAATTTACCACTGATATCAAAGAAACACCCCGAACCCGTACAGGCTGTTGATGGTTCCTCCCTGGTCTCTGGTCCGATTAAGCAACAAGCAGCTCCTATGGAAATTATTATCCATGATACCCACAAGGAAACAGTGTCTTTTGACCTCATTTCCACACTATAGTTTGGGATCATACTCAGTATTCCTTGGTTGAGGAAACATAACCCTCACATTAATTGGGGTACAGGCCAGGTTCTGTTTGAGTCCGATATATGTCAACACTTCTGCCTGGAAGAATCTGGGGACATCTCGAATCCCGCAAGAGCCCTTGGGGCGGTGGCTTCTTTAACAATCAATGAGATCGAATCCTCCGAAACTACACACGGTAGGGCCGCCCTTATGGGTATACCTTCAGTGTACCATGATTACCAAATGGTGTTCGATAAGGCTTCGGCTGAGGGTCTACCACCCCACAGACCTTATGATTGTCCTATCGATCTAGTTCCGGGGCCTCGATACCTAAAGGTCGTATTTAATCCTTGTCACCGACTGAAGAAATAGCTCTGAGAGAATATATCCAGAAAGCCCTGCTTTTAGGTCACATCAGACCCTCCTCCTCTCCTGCAGCAAGCCCCATTTTCTTGGTTCCGAAGGAGGAGGGCCGATCTTCGTCCTTGTGTGGATTACAGGCGGTTGAATTCTGTCACCATAAAGAACCGATATCCGATTCCTCCCATTTCTACCCTTCTAGACAAACTCACCCATGCTTCCATCTACACAAAACTAGACCTCCGGGGGGCTTACAATCTAATCCGTATGCACAGAGGGGACGATTGGAAGACAGCTTTCTGTTCACGCCAAGGTCTGTTCGAATACACCGTTATGCCTTTTGACCTATGTAACGCACCGGCCACATTTCAACGGTTTATTGACGATATATTCAGTGACATCCTAGACATCTACGTAGTGATTTATTTAGATAACATACTTATCTTCTCTCCTACACTTGAAGAGCACATCGTCCATGTCAGGGAGGTGCTATCCCGACTTCAGAAGAACGCATTGTTCGCTAAACCTGAAAAGTGCCTCTTTCACACAAAGGAGGTCGATTTCTTGGGGTTTCACATCTCTCCTGGGGATTTAGCAATGAACCAGTCGAAAATTCGTGCAATTACGGACTGGCCGATCCCGAACACCCTGAAGCCACTCCAATCATTCTTAGAGTTTGCGAACTTCTACCGGCGCTTTATCGCTGATTTTTTATCCATCGTAGCCCCATTGACTGCCCTGACTACTCCACTGGTGCCGTTTCATTGGTCCTCTGAACATCAGGTTGCCTTTGAATCCCTCAAAGTCACATTCACTACAGCCCCGGTTTTACAGCACCCAGATCCAGAACTTCCCTTCATTGTAGAGGCTGATGCGTCCTCATTTGCATTGGGTGCGGTTCTCTCACAACCTTGTCCAACCACGGGCCACTTGCACCCAGTGACTTACCATTCCAGGAAATTCACGTCAACCGAGACGCATTACACGGTTACTGAAAAATAGCTCCAGGCCATCAAGGATGCATTTCAGGTTTGGAGGCACCATCTCCTGGGGGCAAAACACCAAACAGTTGTTTACACTGATCACAAGAATCTGCAAGACCTGGCGTCACTAAAGTGAGTTAACAGTCGACAGCTGCGTTGGCACCTGTTCTTTTCACCATACGATTTCGTGGTTAAACACAGACCAGGGATTGTTCACAGCAAAGCGGATCCTTTTTCCCACTCACCGGGGGGGGTTTCTCTGCCGTCCTTTCCAGAGACCTTGTTGGAACACGGACACGTGATATGTGCCTGTACACCCTTGCTATCCATGTTACAAACCATCCGTCAATGGATTGTACAACATCCCCATGCATTATCAGAATGGGACCCAGTATTGCAGGAAGGGCTGCTGTTAGTACAGGGGAAGTTACTCTTGCCCACAACTGACACACGCATCCAAGCACTAGAGTGGTCCCACAATGCCATCAGCAACGGTCACCCGGGACAACAACGCACTTTGGATCTGCTCAAACGTTGGTGGTGGTGGCCGTCGATGAGACGTGACGTGGAGGATTATGTGAACACCTGTTCAGGGTGCGCGCAGTGTAAGTCAAGCAGGGGTCGCACGCTCGGACTGCTCCAACCCCTACCTATACCCCCAAGACCCTGGCACACGGTCTCAATGGTCCTTATCACCGACCTACCTCGTATACAAGGGTTTGATACAATCTGGGTGGTGGTGGATTCTTATACCAAAATGGCTCATTTTGTACCTTGTAAAGGAATCCCTTCTGCTCCATCCCTGGCTCGGTTGTTCTTTAGGTCCGTGTTTTGTCTGTTTGGTCTGCCTCAGGTCATTGTGTCAGACCGTGGTCCTCAATTCACGTCCCGTTTTTGGAAGGCCCTCACTAAACTTCTGGGTATTGACGCCCGCTTCTCTTCAGCCTATCACCCTGAAAGTGACGGACAGACGGAGAGGGTAAATCAGGTGTTAGAACAATACCTTTGTTGTTTGTCCCTGCAGTTCCAGTATACCTGGATTGATTCACTCCACCTTGCAGAATTTGCTTACAATAATGCACTACATTCCTCCACTGGCTTTTCCCCGTTTTATGCCCTCTATGGCCAGCATCCACACACTCTGCCCTTTCCTAACTTCACGCCTGCCAATACCCCTGCCGTTAATGATTGTGCCCGTGATCTCACCATGATTCATGCCCAAACCGTGGTCCATCTCCGGGAAGCACAGTCATCCATGAAAACGGCGGCGGATAAGAAAAGAGTGGATGCCCCAGTATATCAAGTGGGTGATCGGGTTTGGTTGTCCTCTCGGCATTTACACATCCCTGGCTGCCGAAAGTTGCTCCCATGCTTTGTTGGTCCTTACCGGGTGTCTAAAGTCCTGAATCCAGTCGTTTATCGCCTGGACGTCCCTTCCACTCCTCCTTACTCAAGCCGTGCCATGGCCCTACCCGCCTTGTCTCCCCTCCTGCTCCCGTCTCTGTGGTTTCCCCTGATGAGTTTGAGGTTAGTGCCATTCTGGGGTCCCGTCTGTTTAGGGGCCGTTTACAGTATCTGGTGGGCTGGGTGGATTACGGTCCTGAGGGTCGGTCATGGGTCCCCTCTTCTGATGTCCATGCCCCGAAATTGGTTGCTCGGTTTCACCGGAAACACCCTTCCAGCCCACGGGGTCATGGGCCTTTAGGGGGGGGGCTCTGTCACATCCCCGGTCACACATCGCACTACCACCATGTCCCCATGTAATTCCCGACGGCGGTTGGACTACAGCTCATGTTGGCATAGCAAACGACTCAAGAGAAACTCCTTTCCGACACAAGCCCCTTACCTCCAGTGGCGGTTACCATGGAGACTGTCCACGCCACTTCATGGTCTTCGGATTGGTTTTGGGCCCCGTCGCGTTAAGCGACATGTGATCAAGAAGTGACAGGCTTGATTGGTTACATAAGACGAGGAGCATGCATCATGTGATCAGGAAGGAGCGTAACACGTGACGCGCTCACGTGACTTTTCTACCTTTCAAAAGGTTCGAGCAAACACTCACATGTCGCTTCACAACTGCTTACGGCAAGTTTTGTAGAGCGTTTTTCCTGCTTTTGTTCCTTGGAATCCTTGATCACAGACTGCCTTCACGGACCTGCTCTGCTTCTCCTCGGTACCTTTGCTTTGGCGATCTTTCCTGGATCAAAATACGAACTTGGTTTTTTCCCTCGGATTTGCTTTTGGATCATCCATTGTTATTGTCGTGACCGGCCGGTTTTCTGACCACAGACTTCATCTTGGACTGATTACAGATTTCCCATCACAGTACTTTGCTCACGTTTCTTGGCAAAATCAGGTGTTTCTTTCCATCAAGAGTGCCACATTACCATCTGCTGCCTACCGCCGTCGACCATAATAGAATCCTGCCCAGTACTTCACCCAGGGTATCTGACCACTGCCATTGGGGTAAGAAAGATTGCGACTTGTCCTTGTAACCATTCACTATCTTGTCTTGCTTTCTCTAACCTAGTTGCTTGCCTTACAGTGGTCAGGGGGTTCACTTCCGGCGTTCCTGGTTCCAGGCTGACGGTACTCCACACCTGTGGCCCCAAAGATTGCATGGGCAGTTATATTCTATACTTGTCCGTGTGGTACTTGGGGACGGAGGTTTCATCATCTACATGACCATCAAGTCTTGACACTCAGCCTGGATGTGGTGGGTGTTCTCTGCGTCTTTTCTGGGTCTTGGCCTCATGGCGGGCGAGGTGAGATGTTCCTTTGTGTGGCAGTTGTGTGTTTCGAGTCCTGGTGATGTGAGGTGCCTTGGTGTGGTTGGTGGTTTATACTGCTCATCTGGGAGTCATCTGCAGTGGTCGCTGGGTCTGTGGTGTTTGCAGTGGTCGGGGTGCCCTCCTTTGCTGCTTATCCTGCTTTTCTCTGGTCAGGGTGAGGTCCCTTGCATTTGGCGCAGGTTGCCAGCTCTGTTCGGTCTCTGGGGCATGCGATGCATGGTTCTCCCCACATCGCACAAAGCATGGCTCCTGGTGGCAGAAGGCAGATGTGTGGCTGATACGCTGGCATTTGAAGCACATGATCGGCCCTCATCTGCCCTTCGGTGCTTCTGTAATGACTGTGCAGCTGCATAGCTGTGTGATCTTTGTCAGGTCAGCGGGTTTCCCTTCGCTGGTTATTGCCAGGGTGGCAACAAATAGAGGGCATTTCCTGCTCTTGTCTGCCAGTGAGGTAAGCTGTACGACACTCTTCACTGGGAGGCAGTTCTCTGCAAGCTCCTCTGAGATGTCTCCAATACTGGTGTTTGCCGGGAGGTCCTTCGCCGGCTTCCATTATATAAAGTGCAGGGCACTCTATCCAAATATGCCTGGAGAAACACGTTCCACGTACACCCTTCCCCTTTCTTATGAATGGTGAGTTCTATAGCTGCTCTGAAATATGGGAGCTAGTGATTGCTCTGTAAACGCAGAGCTATTTTGGGGGAAATCGCCCTTCATGTATTATGACGCTTCTCAACTAGCCACGACCAGCGTGCTACCATTTTGCCATGCACCCAGTTTCCCTAGATCCTGATCCACACTAGGTAAAAGACAATGAATCTCATATATACTTGACTTGCTATGACGATCCACTAATGTTCTACTTTGCATGATTGTTTAAACCCACCTCAATTGCAATTGGAATCCAATAGGTTTCTCTTATTTGCAAAAGAGACTCTGTGTTCGAGTGATGCTTTGAGACGGGTATTATTTTCAACACTATCCAACCCAAGTTTGCGTCTTGTTGCTGAAGAAAAAAACATTTAATCAAATTCGTTGAGCTATTGCCATTCAGTAGCATACGCCTATGCGCGTCAATATGTTCAGCCACTTTCCTTGAAGTTCATCTGACATATATAAATTCACATGGGGAATAGAGGCAATATAGTCTGTTCTACAAGTCAGAATTGGAGAAAAATTATCTTGACCACTTCATTCTCCCATGTAATTAATTCTGTGGAATTGTAAGTAAACAGACACGGGGCACATATCCTGCATGTAAAGTATGCAAAAGAGGGAGTGCCCCCACAGAATTGTCCAATATCCCATTCTTTGTCTCTGTGCCCCCAGTTGGCTGAGATTTGTTTCTTTTTTAAAAGCAATCCAAAGGGAGCATTGGAGGACATAAGCACTGTCACTATAGCATCTCTCCTCCAGGCAGAGTCGATCTGGGGCATAAAACTGTCTCAGGCACCAATTAAAAAGTGGCCCACCATTGCAAATGGCATTTCATTCCTTTTGCGATAGAATATTTCAATAGTACCTAAGGAGGAGGGTCTTAAAAAAATGTTATGGAAAATGGGCAATTTAAAGAGTATTTATTGAGCAACAATGGTCAAAAGTACTAGCCGCATAATGTAGTAACTCATCAAACTGGCCCACATTGGCCAAAAGAGTGACCCACTTTGACCCCACAAAACAGACCCGCACTAGCATTTTGCGTTTTTGGTTCCTACATTGCCCTATAGGCCAGCCCTAGCTGGCTTCCAGGCTCCCCTAACTATGCTCTTTCACATTTTCTTTTGCATTAACGTATCCACCAGTTTCTCACTTCATTTTAACAAAATCAGTAATCAAGAGTAATCTTCTTTTACTTCCTTCCAATTCGGAGGACTTATCCAAATGGGTAACCGCTTTTTAAATTTTTAGGGTCAAAATGGTAACTTTTTAGGAGGATGTTTCTATCAGTTGCTTTTGTATACAAATGCGTATGCAATTTTCCTCCTCCTTGCATCACCAACCAATCCCAAAGTAGGTTTCCTACCTATGTCAGTTAATTGTGAATTGTATGTGAGAGCTCTGTGCATCAAGCCATTCCTTGACACTCGTAATTGATCAATAGTACCGGTCCACTTCATGAAAACATCATCTATGGATATTTCCCATAGAGAAATGTTCTGCCTGTTCAAATTGGGGTGGGTCGATATTACATCTAATTCGTACTTTCCCAAACAGAGATTACTTTGCTGCTGCCAAAGGTTGAGTGCAGACTCATACCTTTGATTTGAGCATACAAGGGACTCATCATGAGTTTGGCAGTAATTTGGTGTTACTACCATAAAAATATGTTATAAGTACTGCTACTTAGTCAGGTGGACATAGCACGGGATTCCGAGGGTTGTTATAGTGGTATTAATCACCAATTCTTCAGTCCCTACGACTCCATCTGGATTTTTGCATATTTACCGCCAGTGGTAATTTAGCCATTGTAAATCCACTGAGTTTTGGTGTTCAAGTGGAGAATTTACCTCCAACATGATGCTGGAGGTAAATCTTCCACTTCAAGGGTAAACTCGTAGGCTAGCAGTTTGGTAAATGCAGCAGTAATTCCGTCAATGTGCAAAAAAGTGGCAGAAGCTGAATTACCACCACTTGTTACTCTCACTGCCAAACTTGTAATAAGGCCAAAGACTTTTGACATATAAATAGGTTTCTCTGTATCACTATTCTTGTTAGTTCCATTACAAATTTACTTGATAGTTGATTGGCATCCTATCTGCATCAGTGGCGTAACACAAAATGTAGGGCCCCCCTGTGAGCCATGCTGAAGGGCCCTCCTAGGCTCCTCAATAAAGCACGGGGCACTCCACAACTCCAGGCCGGCTAGCATCACCACGTAGGAACAATGTGCATGATAAACATGTTGCTACATGGGAACGCTGCGTATCGCACTAGGTGAAAGATAGGAGTATATTTTTAATTGAACCTTAAATCTTTCCACTAACCTAGAAGCAAGGGGGCATTGCCTGGACCGTGGCACCCAAATGTACCATTCCTCTGCATGGGCAGTAATATTCTGCACAGTAATGATACCATAATAAAACATGTCTATGCAGGCTTTGGCAATATATGCCAGTATCCCCATGACAGAACATACTCCTGTTGGCTCTGCCTTTAATATCAATAGAAATGTCATGGCACAGGATGAAAATATGTTATTTGCTCGCTGTACAAATGCTTCATACCCCCCACCCTTGTAAGAACACTCTACGTGTTTTCTTTGCCCTTGACACCAGTACAAAAAATGTAATGCCACAATAAGCAAACATCTCCTTGCTGACTGCACAAATCCCTCTCACCCTTCATATAATAACACTCCTGTTGACTTTTCCCTGAATGCCAATAAAAAAAGATCAGTGCCTCAGGAAGAACACCACATCTTTCCCAGTTGGCTGCACAAATCTCCCCAGTAAAAAAGCCATTTCTTAGAAAAAAAAATAATCTTCTTGCTGGATGCACAAGTACTCTCCCTCCATCATACAAGAAAGAACACTCATCTTGTTGACTTTGCCCTCAACGGCAGTAAAAAAAAAAATGGAATGCCACAAAAAGGAAATATTTCCTTGCTGGCTGCACAAATGTTCACCCCTACCATCCTGCAATGTAACAATAGACATTATGTTGGCCATGCCTTTGATACAAGTAAAAAATGTCACAGTAAGAAAAAGACCAGGCTGCCTAACTAGTTGTACTATTAACCACCACCCACAACAACCCCTCCAAGTAATAACTCTCATCAAGTTGGCATTTCCCAAAAATGCCAGAAAACCATGCCATGTCACTATAATAAAGCGACCATGCTTAAATTCTTCCTGGGCCATAACCTTGCACACACACATGCATATTAATTCACGCAGCAGTCACTCACCCAAAACCTTCACACTGCATTCTCCACATGTGCACTCAGAACGTTCACACTGCATTCTCATTCACACATGCACTCACACCAGCACACACAGTAACGAAGGGATGGTATAAACAGTAAAACAGACACAAGTGATAACAGTTTGATGGCGTTTATTGTACTTCCGGTGGGTTTTGTTGGATATATTTTGGGGTAATATCTATTACTTTGTGGTATTTATTTATTATGGTGGTATTTTATAATCCTTGCCAATATATTGTGGTAACCTGTTGGGGTATTTATATAGTGGTGAGACTGATTTCAGAATACTGTCTAATAATTATTTTTACGAGGGTCACTAACAACAAACAAAATACTGGACTTGATACACTCTGGGTAGATGGCTCATGTCGTCCTATGGTACCTTATGTACAATACCACAGTACGCCCTTTTGGCTGAGTTCCAACAATTGTAAAGCATGCAATTGAAATACTGCACATTCATTCAATCTACCTAGATCAGGGGTCTCCAACCTTTACGTTAGCTATAGCTACTTGTAGTGGAGAGCTACTAGCGGGCGATATTGGGGTGGGGATATTTATAAAACTCTGAATTTTTACCAATATTTTTTTGGCCCAATTATTTCCTCTCTATAAACAGATGGAATAACATATGCCTTCACGATTATATTAAGAACTTCAAAAACCTCTTTGTTGCATTATTATTTATTAGTAGCTGTCTCAAAAAGACAGATATTTGTTGGACTACCACACAAATATCCTGTAATACTTGTGCCCTTCCTTTGCGTTTTATGCAGGCTTTCTATATGCTAGGCACACTATTGTTTTCCAAATGTGCATTTCACACGTCTATAAAAAAACAAAAGTAATTTCCAAATTGAAAAATGCTGCTTGCGTTCACTAGTTTTCGTTGAAATGTTTTTTTTGTCAGACACCACACATGCTCTGTTATTTGTGTGCCCCTCTGTGTTTTAGCAGAGGTTATATTTATAAAGATGTTATATGCTTGTCAAACTGGTTAATCACAAATAAATGCTTCTGTTGTGCTGACAGCAGTTTTTAGGAAATTAAACTGTGGGTTCATGGGTGCCAACTTTTGATTTTTACTACAGTGGCAGAAATATCCCCACCTCTATCCTGAATATAAGCAAGCAACCAACCCAACCCATACCCTGGCCAAACACATTTCATAGCACTTTTTCTATGTTTCCAGTGCTATGCGGACGACACTCAGCTCATTTTCAGGCTACCCTCAGCCACCTCTTCTCCCTCCCTCATCTCTGACTGCCTGTCCGTCACCCAGGAGTGGTGTGCCGACAATGATCTCTGCTTTAATGCCAGTAAGACTGAGATCCTCTTCATTGGAACACCTGCTCCCTCCTTTCCTGTCACTCTCTGGCCGGCCTCACTTGGCCCTCCTCCTGCTCCCACCTGTGAGGCTAAAAACCTCGGGGTCATCTTCGACTCCACACTTTCCTTCTCTCCTCACATCTCTGACATCTCTAAGAAGTCACACTACCAGCTGCACCTCCTCAGAGGCATTCTTCCTTTCCTCTCCTTGTCCCAGGTGCTCAATGTCTCCAGAGCTCTGGTTTTCTCTAGGCTGGACTATTGCAACAGCCTCTTTCTAAATCTGCCTGCTTCTACTCTCCGCCCTCTGCAACTCATCCAGAACAGGACTGCAAGACTTGTCCTTGGCCTCAAGCCCAGGGATCGTATCCCTCCAGGACTGAAATCTCTGCACTGGCTCCCAGTGGCTGCGAGGATTAAGTTCAAAACCCTCTGTATGGTCCACAAGGCCTTCTGGGGCCTGGGGTTTGGGGCCTCAATACCTTCAGCTCTCTCTTCCAAAATATCTTCCTTCTCGAGCTCTGCGCTCATCCGCCTCCAACTCCCTCAGGGTCAGTCGCTTCTCCAAGCAACGAGTTGGTGGTAGATCTCTTTCCTCGGCTGGGGCCTCCCTCTGGAACAGCCTCCCTGTCTCCCTGAAACTTGAGGAGAATCATCTCTGTTTCCGGAAGCACCTCAAAACCTTTATCTTTGCTTCTGCCTTTTCTCCTCCTCTCCCCTGCTGACTTCCTGGCCGATACTAAAACTGCACTGGTCACCTGCACTGGTCACCTGGCAACCCCCCCTGCTCTCAAGCCCAGCTCCCCCCCAGTCGCACACCTGCAGTGCCTTCCTGGTAACCCCCCGCACTTAGGGACTGTTCTGTACCCCTACAGTTTCACCACTAGCACTTGACACCTGATGTCTGCACTACCCTTGCACTTGCCACCAGCTGGCTGGCGCTACTGATTGTTATTTATTATCCCATGTACTGCACTGTCCCCTTCCCCTCGCCCCAGCACTTTCCTCTTTCCCCCCTTCCATGCACTTGCACAATCTGAATGACACCTGGCCTAGTAGGATCATTGTCTGTCTTCTCTCTGTTCCCCCTCCATTGCCTTGTCGCGCCTTGAAACACTTATGATATGATATGATATGACATTTACTTTTGAATATATAACATCTCAGCATCGGTCTGTCAACCTGCTGAGCTACCCTGGTAGGCTTCTACTGTACAGCATGTCTATGGATCGCTTAATGTACTAAAAGTGGGTGTACCTGTGTCATGGAAGTGATTTAAAGTGGAAATGTACCGTGGGGAGTTTGGAAAGAAGCCACATGAAAGAAATTGCACCATTTTGTAAATATTATTTTGAACATTTCCAGGCGAGCAGCAGTGCTACTGTGATATTTTCATTGCGTGGTCACAATTATCCTGATCCTGCCCCAACCCCTCTGACATCTCTGGCAAACAAGAGCAGCTTGCTTAAGCAAGACAGTGTCGGGGGTGCACAAGGCCAACTCTGGTACTACAGGCAGCCTGCAGAAGCAGAACGTGATACTGACATCTGTCAGGGAATTTGCAAGCAGCTCCATGTGGCACAGCAGCCAAGCTCCCCGCCCGCAGGATCCTGATCAAGGAAAATAAATGCAAAAACACAGCATTGAATAATTTAACTTAAAAAAGTGTTTCTTTTTCAGTATTTCCAGCGCGGGCGACTGAAGAGGCTTAGGCGAGCTACTAGCCGCCCACGATCAACCGTTTGGTGACCTCAGCCCTAGATAAACAGCTCACATTGGCTACTTTACTTTGAGATGTTTCTTACCACACCTCTGTATCCTTATGTATGTCAAATAAAGGGGACTGAATGCGGAATAAATATCATGAGACTGAGTTACTTTTTTTAATCTGTTTTTTAATCGTAAAATAGAAATATGCAAATTACACAGACAGACATGCATGCCCACACTGTACTTCACAGTGCAAGTACATTTCTTATTGTAATGGCTTTCAGCACTTTATTTGTGCAAACCCCTGCCAACTGTCCTTGGCATCGTCAAACTTGGCAAGAGAAATACACTTTAATAAAACACAGTAAGACTTTGAGAAAAATAAATGCAGTATTACATGCACATTACAAATAGGATCCCTAATAAAGCACCTAAAATTAAATGTACTATTTAACCTAAGTTACCTGTTATGATTCACATCACCAGCCCCCCACTTAACCTCATATTTACCTAGATTTGCAAATCCAGCCTGCACGTCTAAAGTCTAAAGTCAATTTGTCTTCCCATTTTCAGAGCATCATGCATTTTCATCAGCTTCTTTCATTAACTAATTTGCACTAAATGTTATTATGGGAATCTGTTACATGTTAACTGGGGTTGGGTTAATTAGTATGTTAATTTATATTAGTATTATATTTAGTGCAGCTCAGTTCATTGAAATAACATCCTGAAGCAAAGTGCAATTTCAATCATGTGCTCTGTGCATTGACATCTATTTAATTCTGCCTGAGAGTCACACTCTTGAGTCCAGTAATGAGTTTCACACCCTGGACCCCAGCTGAAGTTCAAACCGTGGCTAACATATGAATGCTACTATGCTGTTAAAATTTGGAGCCCCTACTCCTACAGTTTGAAAAACACCTATCTAATCCTAAATCATAAGATGGGAGCGAGCTACAACCATCAAATAAAAATAACGCAGTGCTAGTTGTGTCTTGCCAAAATGAAAGGGCCTATACTAATAAACCTATTGCCAATCCTTACTTCTGAATACCAATAGTGTGGGAAACAATGTTAAGCAAAAGAAAAAATGTTCAAGAAATGATATGTGAGGATATTCAAGCCATTAGCTTCTCTTCCCCATGTTTTCAGCACGGGACAAGGCGGCACACACAAGCTTAGCACAGTCTCTGGCTTCTCTACCATGAGAATGCAGTTCAAAACTTCAACATTAGGGCCTTCTGTGCCAAAGTCTCTTTGCCATTCAAAGTCTCTTATTTCAGAGGGCCTGATGCAACATAACAAACATCAAAGTTCCTTTCTTCTTAGGATTTCATATCTACAAATTCTCAGGTGATTTTCTGTTCAGTCCGGGTACCCCTCCGCCGGGCTCAGAATAACTTTAACACAAAACCTTCAATTGGTCTCTCTTTGCCGGGCTCGGACCAAATTCACATACTTTTCTAAACTTTACGTATTTCATACAAAGAAGACTTTCGACTGTGCAGAGGATTTTGCTAGACCCGTCGCATGACCATTTCAATTCACTTTTATTTGTTCTCTTTCAATTGGTCTCCCTCCGCTGGGCTCGGACCAAACGTATCTACTGTTATTACTTCTCAGCTGGATCCCTTACAGAGACCTTTGATTGAGCACCCACGCAGCGCCGGACCACTCCATCAAAGATATTGTAGCTTGCTTTAAAGTTCAATCACTCACCAGTAGTTTAACTTCACTCTTATCACAAGCATTTTAACAATGTTCGTTCCCGCGCTTGCCATACAATATTGCTGCATGCAACCTTAGCTTCAACACAGTTCGGTCTTGTATCGGTCTCCCCAACTCACCGGCTTTGTTGACTTTACTAATGCTGCTTTGTTCTTGGAGCCAAGGACAGTACCACCTCAGCTGTTGATTCTCTGTGGCTTGATTGCTGACGTGAGGAGGGCCCTGGGTATCTCTGACACACAATGCAGGATTCTTCAGCCTGGTTTCCTGGTCTTACGCTTTCTATTCTTGAGCTCTCTGGAAAGTAATGATTCCTTTTCCAAAAGGTCAAGAGAATTTCCCTCCTTGCGATCCCCTTTGGTTTTACTGTCTTTCCCCTCTTGCTCAGCTGCCGTCTCGAAACTGCTGTTTCCTCATGTGCTTTGCCTCCCTCCAAGTGTGCTCTTGCGCTCCACCTTTTATCTGTGTGCGGAAGTACAATGGAAGTCAGGTGTCAGTGATTGTTGATAATTGCCTGACCTCGCTTGTCCAGAGTATTGGGACAGGTCAGGTACAAGGCTCGGGTGTTAATCTGTTTTCCCTTATAGCGGGCTGTCCGTGAAAAGTGTTTGTGTTGTAAAAGGGGGTGTGGGGTAGAGTTCCTAAATTTCCTACCGGGTATGATGGGGTAAAGGTGTTACAGGGAAGGGGATACCATGTCTCATCATCCGGTGTCTCACTACCACTCTCTGAAGACCCCTCACCCAGGTGATCCTGGCCACCTGGATGACAGATCCCGGGGAACTAGTGGGTGAGACACCTTCTGGTTTCTCACAATACACACCATTCACACTGAACTCACATTCATATGCGCACACAGAAACACCCTTCCATTCATGCATGGGTATACACTGGCATATTAGTAGGCCCCAGAGCTCAATGGTGCCTGGGATGCTGCTGGTCCATGTTCTGTGGTGGCCTCTCACCACTCTGACGTTGGAACAAAATCATTTATTTTTATAGTCAGAGTGCATCAAGGGCGTAGACAGGGTAGGGCTAGTGCTGGGCTAAGCAGCAGTGGTGGTGGTGGTGAGTTGAGATAGAGGCGCTCTGGCTCAGCTGCGTATGTCAGGAACCAGGAAGCTCTCCTTGCTTACTGTCTGCATAGAGCATGGGAGGTGGGAACCTGGAGAGGAGCATTAAGAAATATTATTGTGTAATATTATTGTCCCGAGGGTTCGGGCATGTGTTTTTAAGCAAACGTTGATCTATCTATCGTACAAACATTTCCTATGCACCTTACCGTAGTTTTCCTCTTTTGTACACATGCGAAATTAGACAGCAGGGCGCGGCCCTCTTGTGATAATTTTATCCGTTGCCGCATCGCCCAAGGTGGACTACCCTGGCGGCACTAAATCATATCCCCCGCCCTTGAGGCTGACATCACCAAACCTAGTGATATTCTTCACCTATCTCCAGGACGTTACTGGGCAGCGTAGCCAAACGCGCCCAGTCATCACCTAAGTGACGTTACGCAGAACCCGGAAATCAACACACATCATCTCACAATACAGCGCATCACAATTAGGAATATAAAACTATACTTTTAAAGGAAATAGCAAGACTGTACAATTTGTAAAGTACTTTTATTTCACAATAAACATTCCGAGAACATCCGGCGATTACCATATTCAATCAAATGGGTAATTTTTTTCTTCGGTCTCGATCCGCAAATGTTTATCGTGAGTCACACGGTGTTCCTTTTGGGTAAAAGAAGCGCTTTGGACGCACAGTGAATCGCAAGGCTTGGGCATCAGCTTTGCACTAGGCCACCGTAAATGATGTTAGGTTGCTCCTAATTGAAGGTACCACGTAAGGGCATATCGGCCCGTGGCGATCAATACAAAATTAGAGTAATTTATATGCAGCTATTGAAATGTATCTGCAGCTACCACTTGAAAAACCTGTCTGTTGGTATCTGGAATCGATGACAATCGCAGAAAGGCAGGCTGTAGCTGTTTTGAAAACATAACAGAAATGTGTCTCAGTAGCCGATCTTTATTACAATTTATCATTTTACCCATTAATTCGGCTCGTGTTAAAACTAACGATGAACACAGACATGAAACAATGGGAACACAGAGAAAACAACGTGCAAAGTAGTCTACAATTTGCTTCGGAGGATAGTGCTATGGACTATGTTCAGCTCGAAATGGGATGCGGAAGCTGACGGTACAATTCGAGGAACAAATAGATGGCATTTTAATTAAATATTAGCGTTGAACCTGGGGGAACCGAGTGGTGGTCTACATGCCTCTCGATGCTGGACTGCCCATGTGCCCGGTAGAAAGACCAGTACACACAAAGGTTGTACTTGCGTTTCATTGCAATATGCCACACAGAAAAAACAAGTACAATGTAACCCAGCAATAACAGCCGGCTAATGATAAGTTCACTCATTGGTCTATAAAATCGTCGAAAGTCAAACTTACATTATATTTGGCATTTCCATTATCTTTGCGTAACACAGACCGTAACCCAGACTCCGTTCAGATTCACGATTTTTCATAAACTGAATTTACATGTTCTTTTGAACAGTTTTTGAATGGTGAACCTTATCATATCTGACGTTATTACACCCCTCCCTTAATTCAATTCCTTTCGGAATGGTCCCTTTCCCTCAAGTTCGAAAAACAATTGAACCTTATACTGTGTGCGATGCGTGGGCTTCCTCAGCTCGCAAGCCAAAATTCAAAGCTCGTGACCTTCACTCAGAATGAAGATACATTCTTAGTTTGCAACATCTTGTCTCGGCGCATCCATGAGAAAGGGACTTGTGAGGCACAGGCACAGGAGGAGAAATGTGGGGGGTGTCAGTGCTCGCTGTTCATGGCACTGAGGGGTAGGGGAAACTTTGCAATGACAGAATGCGGCCTAGTCCAAAGTTGGAGTCGAGGGTACACAAAATGGAGTCCAAGTGTGTCTAGCAATAGCACCACCTCTGCTTATGTTGGGGCCTTCTTCCCCATGGCAGCAGAAGGGCAAAGGAGGCGCCCCCCACGAGTGCAGGAGCAGGATGTCACTTTCGCGTATAATGTATGGGGGGCCGGGGGCTCAACCGACCCACTCCTTCCTGGCATTAGTAACGACTCTCAACACATGTCCCCATGAATATATTGGTCAGAGTGCTTCTATTTCTCACCAACAACCCACTTTGATGCACTGTTTTGCTCACAGTCAGTAGTTCTTGCGTGCCGAGTATCTTATCTAGCCTAGATCTCATCCCTTTTGTGGGATGAGTAGTTATTCAGCTATTTGGGCAACTGTCTGGTAAGGCAACTGGTGAACTGCAAAGTTGCTTTCATACTGTTAACCATCTGGTCCTCCCACGATCAGTGAAGGTCCCACAGTAGCTCGACGAAACTGGGAAGTGTGAAAGCACAGCGATACATTGTATGGCATTCGTAAAAATGGTATTTGTTGAAAAACAATTGACAAAGAGGATAGATTTCAAAAGACAAATTGGATGCTTTATTTGGACACTTCATAAAAACATTGTTGATAAAAAAAACAGATGGTAATCATTTGTACCGGGAACTGAACTGTTCCACGAGCTCTGCTTTAGGTGGACAGGGCACATTGGCAATGTTTTGTGGCAATGTATGTGTCCTCGGAACAAAATTGCGCATGATTCTGTGAGTATGTATCTCCAAGACAGTCATAATAAGATCTTTCACAAAATCAAATTCCATTTCCTCATATACTGGCTTGACCACCCATGTTTTGCTTCTTTTTGTAAAGGCCAATGTGTAGCGAAGCATCCCAAAGTTTCCTGCAGTCCTCGATTGTTCACAGCCTACATTCTCGTTATGCGCTAATACCGCTAGTAAAGTCCTATATTTCATCCCATCTATACCGAAATGCAATCTCTTTGGCCTGTTCTTTAGGCACATATTGCGGAACACCTCAAAATCCCCTGTGTGACAGAATTCTGTGAGTCCCTTCAGATCTCTTGATAGAGTTTTATCAAACACAATCTTCTCAAAGACTTTGTGTGGAGGTGAAGATGTAATCAACCGCTTCTTCTTCCATTCCTGCTCCGGCGGCAAAGGGCCATGTGCACATTGGTGGAAATATTGGCTTTCTGTCCAAGAGTGAACGTTGGAACAGTGGTATGTTCGTGACTGCCATTTTTCTAGTAGAATTTCCACAGACCCATCACAAGTTTTGGAGCTCCACCAAAGATGGTTGTTGAAAGACTGGAGCCACTGCAAAATATTTTCAGAACCTTTTTCTTCCCCTGCAGCTGAGATTGTTTTATTGATGGATTTGGCAATGTGCCATACATCAAATTGATGGCTAATATTTGGAAACTGCTCTCTCATTGTCTTGGCTATTGAAACATGCCTGTCTGTGGCTATGAGGTCGATTTGCATTCCCCTCGATTGGAGATCTTCCAGTGATTTTATAAAACCAAGTTTCTCCATGGCCACTGAGGATTTACATTCAGACACCTGCACTACCACCAAACTCACAATTTTTTTAGTTTCCATATCCTGAAAGTGCCATGTGCAGTACTTTGCTGAAAATCCAGCGCTGTCACACTGTCCATCGCCAGCTAGCCTGAACCGTTTTTCGGAGAATGTACTTTGAATAGACATTTGTTCAATTTTCCAAGCTTCACTAATGGCAGGGAATAGATATTGACGTTGATATTTGTAGTACTGCATTTTAGAAATGAAATGGAGTCCCACAAATTGACAGAAACTGGACAACTTAATGAAACTAGAGCCACTGAAAAGTAAAGCAGCTGCACACAGTAGATTCCCAGCTGGCAGTTTCCCCAGCATCGGTTGAGCGGACCATGAACATTTTTCATGGAGCATTTCACAGGTGGCATGTATTTTGAGGTTACTGCCTTGTGTTACACGAGTCACTTTCACCAATGGCTTCCCACATACTTCCCCTCTCACTGAATGCACACATTTCAGCATCATTAGAATCTCCATCAAGCTGCTGTCAAATACTATGTAGTTGGGCTCCTTTATTAGACTATCATCCTGCATTAATGTTGATTCTGACTGAACAGTTGTTGACATATCAGCCAAATTGGACATACTGCAGTCGAGATCTTTGTCTAGTTCCTCGGTCAATTGTATTGATGCTTCAGTCTCTGTCATTTCACTGTCTGTTACTTGAACATGAATTGGAGAAAACATCAATGTCGATTGTTTCTTGGGTGGCCCTTTTTTGGTGGGTGTTGATTGTTTCAAGTGGTCTGCAACTAATTCAAAAGCATCTTCATTACATTCAGTTTCATCTTCATCTGGTGGAGCAGTCGCATTGTAGCAATGGTCCAACAACACTTTGCTGGCTTCGCCGGTCACATTAAATTCATTTTCTGGCCATTGGGCAAAAACATCTCAGTCTGCTTATTGATTTGCACACACTGCGCCTCAAGTAAATGTTGCTCAATGGTGAAATTAGTTTGGCAAGATGCACCTCTGATTTCTGTAGCTGTCTGTGTCTGCATACTTCGTACACCATCGGGCAACTAGAAGACAGGTTGGAAAAAGATGTTCAATGTAAATCCAACATACAGTATTGGACAATTTACATTTAAAAAAAAGTATGTTATGAAGGCACTAGCACAAAACACTGTGTACAAATGGCATTGTTTGTAAATTACCTGGTCTTTCTTGCTTTTCTGTGAAACCTTCTTCTTTACTGTAACGACAGCACCAGCAAGCTGGTCCACCGACTCGGATCAACGTGCCTCCTCTTCTATATCCCGATCTATTATACATCCCTGGAAAAGAGTATACATTAAAAATGTGTCATTCTGGTTCACTGTGATGACCATAAACAGTTTCTTGAATTCAATCCTACTGGTAACCAGTACAAATCCTTAAGGACTGAAGAAATATGGGCCAGGTTTTTTTTTAGATGGAAAAGAAGACGTGCAGCTGAATTCTGAATAAGCTGTAGTTTAAAGATGTTTTTCTATGAAAGACCTAAATATACAGAATTACAATAACGAAAGCATTCATCAGCAGAATCCAGGCAGGGAAGATAAACTCGAGCATCCATCTCAGCTGCTGAAGACTTTGGTAATGTGGGTTGAGAAAGAGAGATCACAGTCCAACCAGACCCCAAAGACAGATGACACTGGGACAGGACAAGTGCCAAACACGGAGGGCCACACATTTAATCTAATTCTCCCAAAGTTGTAGGGATAGATGTCCCCAGACAATGTGGAAGATTGGGTTTGCAAAGCAGAATCTCAGTTTTGTGTGAACTAAGTTGTAGTTCATTTAGATCCAAAACAAAATGAGACAGGTAGGTAATTGAAGACCCAATCTAGCAACCCCTCTACAAGGGGCTATCCTTTACATCAACAATAATGCTAATTAGTCTAGCAGTTTCAAAAACAGGACAGATTTGCAACAACATTTCACTTCCGTACGACATTTTACAAATTATTTTCAAATTCAATAAAGTACATAATACTACAATAAATTAAATACACCAATACTCTGTTTATTTAGCGACATTTATGTAGGGCTCACAAGTTTCATGTAAAGAGTTCAACTGCTGTCCTGTAACATCTTGAGCATGACCGGTAGCCATTCATGATGTCTTTCAGTGGTGGCATGCATGGGTTTATCGAGGCTGATGTTGAAAACACCCACATGGTCAGTATTTATTTCCCTGGTGGTTTTTTGAAATCTTAAAATGCTTTTACCGTTGAAAATCAAAACTTCAGCTTGTACCTGAAGTTGATGATATCCCCACCTTGAAATCTAACCTGACAAAACACAGAGCACCCCTCACACTACCCATGATATCATCCATAGTGGGCATGATATGCCACTCATGTGTGTTTACTTTTTTGAACTTCCCATATCCACACAGATACAGACATACCTTCCATCCTCCCAGTTGTTATGATTTTTCATGAGGACCATAGGGGACACCTAGAGCAATGACCATGACCCTTTTTACTTTTTTGAGCATCATCATTTCTTCCTGTACCTTGGTGTGTGGATGTGGAAAGGAATTCAGTGATGCCTCAGTGACACCAGCTTTACCCTTTCATCAATGTGGAACCCAAGTTATTTGTCCTGGAGGCCTATAATAAAGCTCTCAGCTTTCAGTTTAGCTTTTTTTCGGTCAACAGAACATAAAAGTAGTAAAAAGATACAAGTCACACACAATCGATTTCATAATACATTATGAAATAATTTACAATATGCATTTTGCGCAATTGCAGCATATATACATTGCAGAGATTAGACACAATCATAAAAAAGCATATGGGTCATATAGCATCTCTAAGGTACAGGTTAGAAAGGGTGTGGTAATAAAAAATGAAATGCCCAGTAATAATGTAATTCTGGTGTAATAGTAGACTCATAGTTACAAGGGAACCGAATCCGTAGAAAAAAAACGAATACAAAAAAACCTAAGGAGAAATGACTGAATTCTTTCCACTGAAAATGGTAGGTATATTTGTATATGTATAGTAAATAATAGGTGGGGGTGGGGTATGGGTATAAGTTAGGGTAGGGAGGTGAGGGGGGATTCAAGGGGTCCCTCCCCACATTATTACATTTTTTTTTAAATAAATAGTAGAAAAAGCTAAAAGTAATTTTCGTTTTTCGGTCAACAAAATTAGCACATTTCTCCATTCTTTTTTTGTTGCTGAAATTTTCATGGTTATCCCAAGGGAACAGCTTTAACAAAGTGACATCCATTTCTCGCCCCATCGTTGTCCAGATGACAGAGTTAGGTAAAACAATGGTGTCTTGCCCTCCATGCACTCGCCGGATAATTTACAACCGAGTGCACTGCCAGATTATCTTTTGAGTTGGCACACAGTGCCAAGGCATCATTTATGGTTCTGATTGCTCTGCGCCCAAATAACGGATTGAGACATTTATGTAGTAACTCAGCCAACAGTAACGTGCCAAAGCGGAGTTTATGGTATAAAGCCCTGGAGGATTTTGGTGAAACAACATCCAAGTAACTTTCATATTCAAGGCTCTGCTTTTGGTCCCAGTATTTCCTTCCACTCTCATTGCTTGCGATAACGAAAAGACTGCTTTCGCCATTATATAATAAATACTCAATGTTTGCCAGTAGGTCATTTTCAGACAGTAACTGAAAAGTGTATTAGTTGGAGCGACTCTGCTGAAGTTTAGCAGCTCCTGCTGCCTTAACAAATTACGTTTGTCTGCACACGTATGTCCTAATGCTTGACTGCAGTTTGCAGTGTCCATTTTAGCGGGATTGTGGTGCAACACACATTCCCGAGAAAGACACATAGGAACAGAGAGAAACTGCTCAACATTAAATTCTGATGGTGGCAGCTGAAGGAGTCTTGCTAGGGCATGGTGGGAAAGAGGGCTTTTTTTTACAACGTATATTTATTTATTAAACTAAAAAAAGGACTGCAATTTTCATCGTCACTCAAAAGTTATATACTCAGTAGCTCATCTAAGTAGGCAAGTGCGCAACGAGTTTAGACAGAAACTATTTTCATACTTTTTGATCAGCTTCAACGAATACAGAGAAAAATACTCAACTTTCCAATCTCTACCAAACCTGTTTACAAAATTCAACACATTAAAGTCACTTTCAAGAATAATACTGAACTGATAGATCTCAGAAAGACAGAAAAATAACAGCTGGGTGAGGGCGTGAGATTTACTCTTGTACTTTTTCTGTCCTATCTAAATGAAGCTTCTGGGACACCCAGAGTAATGGCAGAAGATATGTTTGTGCTGCCAGTGAAATTAGGAGCCATCATTCATGAATATTTCCAGTTAGGCGGCACGTGGAATGAGGTAGTGATAGGATTCAAAGTAGTGCCTGCCCCTGGAGCTAATAAGATGGCTTTTGGGTACAACCGTATTTCATATTAATTGTTACACAGTGAGATGTTTCCTCATCTTTTCCTGTCAGCACTTGCGAATTGGTGCACATAGCTTAGCAACATTTAGAGCTTCTGTCTCAGAGGTCGTGCCAAAATTTCACTGCCTTGAGCCGGAGCTCCTAAAGTTTCTGGAAACTTCTTAAGACCTTCCTTTTCTCTTACTCTTTCTCTCTCCCTCTCCCCTGTTAACCTCCTCTCTCTTTCTCTCCGCCTCACTCCCCTAACTCTGTTCAGCATTTGCTGACTGGTCGCCTTACTCACTTCCAGAGCCTCACAGGTCCCATGCTCCCTCACCAGTCTTCGCACTTGCCTGCGGGCCTCTTCACTATGTTAAGCACTACTGCACTTTCTGCATATGTTCCATGAGAGGGGTAACCTCTCTGCACTTAACCCATGGGCCTGCTGGACTGGGCGCACTTGTTCCACCTGCCCCCTCCGTTGCACTTCTGTCTGTACACTTACATGACCTGAACTTACTAGGCCTAGTAAGTTCTGTCTTGTCCCTCCTTTGTCGCCCCTCCCTAATCTGGTTGAGCCTGAAACACGTCTTGCACTTGCACTAGGAGAAATGCTGTTATACCTAGTATGCTAGTAACTTTTTTGTTAGATCATTCAGAAACCTCAAGGCCTACGAGTGACTAGTGTATTCCCTTGCTCCCTTCCGCCTTGAAGCACTTCACTTGTGTATAAGCGCTGTACACATTAACGATAACAATTACTCCTTTTCCCTAGTACATAATTTATTTAGTATTGACATGCTTACCTTTTTACTTTTTAACTTTAAAATGCCATAGGATGGCATGCAACTTTTCCCTTCTGACATTGGTTGTTAGTACCTAAGGTGCAATGCTCGAATACTGAGATCCAATCAGGATCCATGGCTTTCGGGTGATATTTGTTGTTGTAGCCATGGATCCTGCTGCATCTCAGGATTCCATGTACCACAACAGATACTCTCTGTCTGCCTTAAGCTCTGTCCCCAATACCCCTTACTCACTCCCTTCACTTCAGACCCCACTTACCTATGGCCACATTTCCCAGCACTTGCTGGACCCACATGGCCTTTCACTCGCTCCACCGCCCTCACGTGGCATGAACACAAAAGAACGAGTCACTCCCTCGGGGCGCTGAGCGCCCACTGCTCATCAGCTATTAATAAAACATGATGCTTTGCCTGCACACCCAGCCTCGTGGTCGGGTGCCAATAGCCTTACTACCTGCAGCTTCTAGGAAATACAGCCTCTTATGGTCCCACAGCCCTCATCATACACCCTTGCTTTGCTCTGCACCATGTATCCTGCCGCCAAGCATTGGCGAGGCTGTCCCACAGCTGCGGGTAATAATGTTTAATAATTACTTTAGATCCACGTAATGCTGATGAAGCATAAAGTGTGGCTACCAACCATTAACAAATCTTAACCAAACCCTTTCACAATAGAGTTTCATTATTTTCACCCCCCTACTTCCCAATGAGTGACAAGGCAGATAAAACTGACACTCTCTTTAAGATTAAGAATGATCTGTTGAAATGTTAACAAGTGTTGACAAAGACAATAAATCTAGCTTTAGCCAACGGCAATTGCAGACTCATGGCTCCAACTACAGTCATTATAAGCCAAGGGAAGCCTCATAGGCTCAAAAGTTGCCATCAAATAAAATGTTCTGCTGCATTTGGTGGGTGTATGTGATTTGGCTGTGGCATAATACTTCATGGCGGAAATGACCGTGGTCAATTTCCCCAGCGAATACAATTTTGCTGCAGCCAAATAGGGCAAAACTTTGACTCCCCACCCATCCCTGCATGCCCTCCCACTTACATTTGGGACGTCTGCTTCCTCTCCTGACCATGCGGCATCAGTTCCGTCCCTCTAACGCAGGTCGGATCCAATGCTGCAGGCTCCTCTTTTCTTTTCCGTCCCCCGCCTCCAATCCACAGGAAGTGGGGGACACCCCTGCTATCCCCCAAGGCCATCAATACCGAACATGGGGAGCAGGAGACACCCCTGCTGCCCATGTTTGGTATTGATTACCACATTTGATCGAATTTAAATCGATCAAATGGTACATGCTGAATTCGGCTGGACTTACCATCCAATCAATTCAATTTGATAACATCGAGTAATACCCATTTGGTGATGTATAGCCATCATATAACCAGTGCAGCATCAGGTGCTCAGACTCAGCCAATACACCCAGCTGCATTTAGTCTACGCCAAGGTCTAGCCTTCTGTGGCAGGTACAGCAATCATATTGTCAGGTGTAGTTCACATGCCAAATAGAGCCAAGTGCGTTAGATACAACATCTGTGATTACTATGTGTGTGTTTACTACCATGGTGCACACAACAAAGTTAATTGTAAATTAATTGTAACTAGCAATATGAGAGAGCAAAACGTAGGGTGTAGGCGGGAGAGAGCTAAAATTCATTATTAAAATTAAAGGACTAGAGGCCAAGTTTATCAAATGTATCAGTCTTAATTGAATAGTCAGGTCCCCAGGACTAGGGGGATGGGGGCCAGAGATGGAGCTTGCACGGACCTGGATTGTACAGTCAACACCCACAGATCAACTTCATCAGCTGCAGCACCAAATGCTTAGACTTCCCCAGTGCTTGGAGAATGCTGGAGCAAATAGAGAGAGGGAGGCAAACATACCTTGGTCGCTCATTTTGGTGTGGTGCCTGAGTGCTGTGCGCCCCTTATTTTTTTGCACATATTACTCTTTGTGCATGTCATCTGTTTTATTCCTGCACGCGTGCAACAATGTCACACAAGTCCCTCTTCTGTAGAACTCTTGATGAGGTATTGGTCTTACTTTAGACCACTTAAATAGGGGTCTGCAACCTTCAGCTCTCCATTTGTTTTGCACTACAACTCCCATCAGCCCTAGCCAGCACAGTCAATGGTGAGAGGTCATCGTAGTTGCAGACCAAAACGTCTGGAGATCCAGCAGGCGGGCTGAGTGGGCAGCAGCTTTGTGAAATATGGAAAATGCACAGTATGTTCGGGCCTTGCAACCACGAAATCATGCACCTCACAGGTTGTAGTGCTTTGCCTGCTGAGTCCTAAATCTGGACTGTACAGTAAAGAGTGGTTACAACGTTGGAACTAAGTTTCCAGGTGTGGAAATGTGATGGCAGCTGCATGCTCATCCAATCAAACTCCCCCCCCACCCCATTTCAATCACTGAGTGAAGGCCCTATGGTACCCCGCTTTCATTAGGAACGGTATTAGGAGAGAAGGTCAACCATGAATTTAACATCAGAAATTAGCGCTTCTGAAATGCAGCCATTCTCTAAGGTAGCAAAATGACAACGCGCTGCCCAACAGGCAGGCACTTGTATGCATTTAATTTCCATTACCCTTTTCCTCGCCAATCCACCTTCAGCCTGTCGCTTAATTACTTTTTCAGATAAGCAGAACACCTGGCTCTCGCGAAAAATCTCCACGACGCCGGGTCTTTACCAGCTGGCAGGTAACTTAGAATATCCAATCTACCCTGACCCATGGACGTCACTTACCCGCCGTTGGTAATCAACAGTAACACGATAACAGGATTGCCGGCCTAAAATATACGGGGATTAAAGGGTAAACGTCAAGCCCCTGTGTTTGTATTGTCGTACATTGGCTGCCGCCATTACCACGGCGTTACGCAATTTCGCGCGCGATGAAAATGGATGCTCAGGATGTGCGCATTTAGAATTGAGTCCGCGGCGGGGAGAACGCGTGACGTAAGAGGTTGGGGAGAAGGCGGCAGCAGGCCTGGCCAGGTAATTGCTTAATCAAAGCCTGCCCTTTTTTCCACTGCTAAGATTTCCGAGCACAATTACTTGACAGCTCGAGACAATTAAGAGCTCGCTGGGAGCAGTCACTTTGGCTCCAGTCGCAGTCGGGCAATTTGAGAGCTCATCAGATGTATTTCATCGCTGTCATGTAATCAGTGCGCACAATTATCCGAGCTGGTGCTGCGGTAGTCAAATGCCAATGAACTCCCTCTTAAGGATGCACTAAGGAAAGAAGTACTAGCAGATTCTATTTAATGCCATACCTTTGGTTTTCAAAGGCTAAATTATACCTTAAAGCAAATACTTTGGCATATCAAGTGCCATTTTGTACTTGCACGCTGGTCCCTATGCATTCGAATTAGAACACGAGCTGGTGCTTAATGTGTGCCAGGCTTGTCAGGTGCTGTGTCCCAGAACATATTTTAAAAGAGGGTGTGAGCCCCAGCACTTCTGGCAGTGCTGTTTGCCATGCTTGTTCTGTTGCTGACTGTGCTGGCACGCTTGGGACTGCACCTTGCAAAGCAGCTGTTTCTGATACAAAGCAGAATGCTTTTAATGGGTTCAGTCGAAAAATAATGTTTCTGTATAATGTGCCACATTTTGAAATATTTCATTCTATGTCAAGAACGCAGGCTTCACATTATGCATTATCTTCTTTATACGCTCGTCCAGCAGCAAAGAAAAATTACATTTTAAGGAAAAACAGTTCTTGAAAGAAGTAACACATGAAATGGAACATGAAATGGAGCTACATAACTAGCTCAGTCCACGCCCCCTGTACCAACCAATCACAGCCAGACCCACTCCTTAAACGGCTGCGTCAGTCCTTCTTCCTTCTTCAGAGCTTGGGATACCATGAGCCAGAAGCTCATGGTATCCCAAGCTCTGGTTCTCTCTAGGTTGGACTATTGTAACAGCCTCTTTCTAAATCTACCTGCCTCTATTCTCCGCCCTCTGCAACTAATCCAGAACAGGACTGCAAGACTTGTCCTTGGACTCAAGCCCTGAAATCTCTCCATTGGCTCCCAGTGGATGCAAGGATTACATTCAAAACCCTCTTCATTGTCCACAAGGCTTTTTGGGACCTGGGTCCAAAATACCTTCAGCTATCCCTCTGCAAATATCTCCCCTCTCAAGCTCCCCTCTACCTCTAACTCCCTCAGGGTCAGTCGTTTTTCAAAGAAACAAGCTGGGGGTAGATCTCTGTCTCCGGCTGGGCCTCCCTCTGGAACAGCCTCCTGCCACTCTAAAACTTGAGGAGAACCATCTCCGGTTCCGGAAGCACCTTAAGACCTTCCTCTTTTCTTCTGCCTTCGCTCCCCCTATCCCCTGCTGATCTGTTCTCTCTTGGCACCGTGCACCTGGCCACCCTCTGTCCTCCGGGCCCAGGTACCTGTTCACCCTGCCACCCTCCCGCACTGCCTCCGGGCTACCCCTTGCACTGGGGTCTGTATCAGTATCCATACAGCCCCCCCTTTTTCTTCCTACGCTTATGAGACCTACCCTGTCTGCTGCCTTAAACCTAGCACTTGCAAATTGTTGGCTGTATTACCACTGTTTGTTGCCTTTATTATTTATTTATTTATTATTATTTATCTGTTTCTCCTCTGCTTCGCACTTTCCACTTCTCCCCCTTCCATGCACTTTTCCCCTCCCCCTCTCGCATGGACTTGCGCATTCTCAATGTCACTGGGCCTAGTAAAATCCCTGTTCTGTTCTCCCCTGCTCCCCTCCCTTGCCTTGTTGCGCTCTGAAACACTTGTGTACGAGCGCAATAGAAATAAAATATCAATATCAATATCAATTCTTTGCTGCTCCTCACATCAGATAATAAAGATTACCCAGCCTAGAATAGTGCAGGGAGTCTTGATTCTATTAAAGACACAGAAGCAAGCATTATGCTTCACTTTTTTTACTTGCTCTCACAGCTGCAAAGCACACAGATCATTTAGTGAACTACAAGCAAAACATAAAACTCCAAACAATAACTGAGGTTCTGTAGTTCTTAATTGAAAGGGTCATTCTCCGGCCACCATAGACCTTCCCATACGTGCCCCATAAGCCCCACCCCTTACTCAGTCCTTCCTCTTTCTTTGTTGATCGATGTCGACTGTCGTTCTTGATCCAGACTAAAGCCTCTCCTTCATTTGAGCATGTAACCAACTTGACTCGGCTAACTCTGCTGAACTCTGCGACCCTCAAAGGTTTCTTGTTGCTCCGATCGTTCATGTATTTTGTCTTTGCTCTGCACCTGCAATCAATCTAACAGGTCATTAATTCGGATCAGGCTGGGATGCAACTTACAAATACATCTTTAAAACCTTTGCTTAAATAGCCCGCACTGGAGGGATAATGCTCACCTCTGTGTCTTTGATAGAATCAAGACTCTGTCGCTATTTTAGGCTGGGCAATTTTCATTCTATGGCAAGACCAGAGGCGGGTATTAGGCTAGTTTAAAGCTTATTCACCACTGTAGTCGCTACTCCCATAATTGACTTAAAATAAAACATCTTAAAAGTCAAATCACTAGACCAATCTGTTGTTCTGATAATCTCCTCCAGGCTCACCCCCACTGAGCAAGCCTTTAATGCCATCGCGCCCTGCTTGAAAGGACTCCAAACATCCCAATATCAATGCCAGCTTCCTTCATAACCCACTTGACCCACCTAGCTATCGTGGCTGTAATGGCTGGCCCAAATGGCGCCGGCTGTGTTATTAGCAACTGCGTCATGTTCGCTGACCTATGCACAGAGGTCCCTCTTTCATACGCCCTCAAACAATTTGCCACACAGAGTTTCAGTTTGTCTAGGAGATGAGGATAATAAATAGTCCTGCAGTTATACTTTGCGCATCTGGTCACTGTGAAAAGGCTTTCCCCGCTATATTTAATGCTCTCACATCCGACACCGTTTTGCATGATACTAGACAAAGTAGAATGGCCAGTTTATCTGGAGTGCGGTTCTAATCTAGCTCCTCATTGTCGAGCCATTCCTTCAGTTTTGTGAAGACTAAATTAACATCCAACAGAAAAGAATATCTAGGTTCTGGTGGTCTGGTCAGCTTTGCTCCCTTCGGTAATCTGCACAATGCTGGATGCTCCCTGACCTGGCTACCGTCGCATAAGTCATGCCCTGCTGAGCAAGCCGATGTATAAACTCCTACTGTACGGAATGATTTGCCCTCCTGGAAAAGCACAGCTTGAAAATTCAGGGCTTCCACTATAGGTGCCTAAAAGGGACAAAGATCTCACACCATCCACTCCATATGTTCCATGCCGTTCTGTAACTCTTCGCTGTACGAGGTTCCCAGGATTACACGATGAGCTCTGAAGCTTGTTGCAAAAGTCCCAGGAGACTCATCTCATCCTGAAATCTTGCATACTAGTAGCTTCAGAGTCCCTTCTGCCACTAAGGTGTACTTCGCTGTTTGGTGCCCGCAGCAATCCTGGAAACTAAGGTAATATCAAGGGTGCGTCCACCAAGAACTCCATTAGCACTGTAAACCAGGCTTGTGAGCTTTACCATGGCGTTGTTAACACTAGCAAAATCTTCTCCCTCCGAACTTTGGCCAGACCTCTCGCTATCAGCGCAAAGAGAGGGAAAGCATACTGTGACGAATCAGAGAGGATTCTCCCAGAAAAAACTGGCCTGGGACCCTTCTCATGTGGCCAGGGAAAGGCAGACACTTCCTGATCCTGACCTTGGGGGCAGTGTTCTACGAGAGGATCACATGAGGGGGGGAATCTGGTTATGAGGACTGGGAGACCCCCTTCACTAACCTCCCTAGATAACCTATAGTCTTAATGGCCTACTGTAGAATTGAAACTTATAAAGGAAAAGGTAACATGAACATTGACAACTTCAAGTCCCACAATGCCCAAAGTACTGAGACGAGGACGAGGGACACAGAGGCACTAAACTGCAAGAAGCAACCTAGTGGTTCTAACGACCCACACCTGAGTGGGACATTTGAATATATAAGACCCCCTCAGGTGCAGGTCAACAGACAAGAAAGGAAAGGTTATAATTGTAACTATAAAGGTCAACATTATTGCCAAAGCCAAGAGATGGCAATACCGAAACAAGTTAACAATAACCATCATTGCCAAAGCCAAGAGTGGGCAATACTAAAATACTAAAGCAAGCCAATTATAACCCTTATTGTCAGAGCGAGGAAGAGGCAATAGTTGAAAAGGACCTCAACAAGCATTGTCTAAGCCAAAGAAGAGCAAGTGTGACAGAGACATTGGGCCTCATTATGAGTTTGGTGGTCCGGAAACAAGGGAGCCTGTAAGATTACCGGCACCCTTGTTTCCGAACCGCCACACTAAAAGTATGCCTGCTCAGGCCACTGTGCATGGCAGGTCTGACCCTGCCGGGCGCAACAGCCCCTGCAGGCAGACTTGTCACGGAAGCACCGTCAGTGACAGTGACAGTGCCGGTGCTTCTGAGTCCCCATTCTCGTGGAGTCCTATCGGACTCCACGGGAATGGGGACTATAAGGAACTCAGGGTGGCAACAGTAAAGACAGACACATGTGATCACAGTTCAAGGGTATTTATTAAACTGTATGCAGGTTGGAAAAACGCCTAATCTAAAGCTAAATCTAAGATGGGAGCAAGCGTCGACCATCAAATGAAAAATAAGGCAGTCCTTGTGGAGAGATGTCAAATAAAAGGGCCTATACTAAAACACCTATTGCCAAACTTTACAACTAATACAAAAAGGGTGTGGGATAGATCTTAACAAAAGAAAGAAGTGTTCACAAATAATATGTCAGGATGTGTTAGCCCGGGTCTTCCTTCCCCATGTTTTGAGCATGGGTTAAGGTGGGACCTTGGAGCACAGCACACACTCCAGTTTTCCCAGCACGAGTCGACAGTTCCACTTGCAGCTATCAGGACCGTCGATGGCTAAGTCTCATTTCTCTTGAAAGTCTCTTGCCTTCGAGGACCTGACGTACAAAACAAAAGTTCCTTCAACAAAATGAACGTTCATCTCCTGGTTTTACTTAGGGTGAGAATTTTCCACCCCTGGGTCCCCCTCTTCTGGGCACTGACCCTTGTTCCTTGGTGTCTTGGGTGATCAGTTTTCACCCCTCAGATCTTCCTCTTACGGGTTTAGATCCAATTCAGTTCTTATCGATATCAAGGGCTTTGGGGTTGTGGTTTCCTTGGCCACAAGTTATGTTCTACATATTTCTCGGGTGATGAATTCACCCCGGTTCCCCCTTTCTGGGCGCTGTCCCTTCACAAATTGTACTTTGCCAATCAAATAACAGTTCCTTCTCTTAATGGCCCTTGGGTGATAGCTTCACCCCTGGACCTCCCTCGTTAAGGTTCGGACCCCTCTCAACAGTTAGCCTTGCTCCACCGGGTTCACTATGGCTTTGCCTTTCTTCATATTTCTTCATAACTCTTAATGTCTTTTTAAACAGTCCTAATGGACATCCCTTGGCTGGGTGCACTCTTGTCAACACACTGTTTCTTGGGACTTTAGACTTTGCCCCTTCTCGTCAGCATCCCTCTTCCGGGTTCACTCTTGCCAACTTCACCTTCACATTCACTTTCAATGTTTAAGGGACTCACTTCTCTTGCTTTGTCATGTGGCAGGATTCACTTCCCTTGCTTTCTTTATATTTCCTAGATCAAAGGCTTTCGACTGTACGGGGATTTTGCTTGACCTCCTATATGACCACTTTGACCTATCCTGGCCGCTCTCCTGCGGCCTTCTGGTTTCTGTAGTTTTACTCAGACATGGATTGACCAGAGTCTCTCGAGGTTCCCTCTACAGATGGTCTCCCCTCAACACTTTTACTGTTCTTTGAACTTGGTTCAACTTGCTACTTTGCGTCTTTCATTCAACACAGCCTGGTTCTTATCAGCTCTCCTCTCGACTCACCGGCTGTGATGAACCGCTTGGCGTTCCTCTTTACTGAAGTAAAGACCGGTACCACGGAAGCAGGAGTCTCCCTCGCTCCGGCTTATCAGTGTTGATACGCTCTGTGTACCGGCGACATCTGTTGCAGCATACTTGGGCTATTGTCCTCAGTCTTACGTTTCTCTCAGCGGAGGGTTCGCGTGGCTTTGTCGAAAAGGGCATGATCGTGTCTCTCCCTGTCAGCCTCTCAATATTTGCTGCCTTTCTCTTCCTCTTGAACTGCTGGGTATGGATAGCTTTCTGGCAGTGCGGTCTGCCTTGCTCGTACTGTGCTCTCTTGCTCCACCTTTTATCCTCCTGGGGACGGGAAAGGGCCGCCAGGTGTGTACCATTCTGATCAATTGCCTGACTTTGCCTGAACCTTGTTTGGGGACATGTCAGGTGAACAGTTTTAATATTAGTCCATTTACTGTCATATTGTATGGAAGTGTTCATGTCGGAAAGGGAAAAGGATCCATAGGGAATTACAACCTTTATATGAGGGGGTTTGTGAGACAAACGGGAATAACCAGGATTTTTATCATACAATAAACAATAGGGTTTGAGGGGACTGTAGTTGTTGGTTACATTTGACTGGGACTTCAGAAAGTGATAATCAGAGGGACGGGATTGGTAGGGATTATGAAGCAAATGGGGATAGTCAGAATCATGGACTAAACAGAGGGGATTGTGAGAAATATAATGTTTTGTCAAGATAGTTTGGGTGTTCGGAAATTAATTGTTAGAGGGATGTGAAGTAGAATGATTGGAAATATCGGAGTAGAAGACAGGATAGCCGGGATTCTGGGATTTGTGGTTATTGATGGGTTTACCAGATATGAATGGATTGTTGGTTTTACCTTTGTGTAAGGAAGATCTGGGTGCAAGGGATGATGACCGGGAATAGCTCATAAAAGCTTCAGTGACTTCATTCCCCTCACCATTCTCCCCATGAGGTAGCGCATCTCACCTGAGATATTTCACCCCCAGGAACTGGATCCAACAGCAATCCATTTCCTGGCCACCTGAATAAGGGATGTCTGGGCTCTACAGGGAAGAATACCCTCTGGTTTCTCACAGGATTTACAAAATCTGCCCTGCCACCTGAATTACTGCTCCGCCGGGACTTGTAATGTCCCTGTGGCACTGGGAAGTCAGGCGGCAGATTCAGTCTTACAGGTTGGCGGCACCGGTGGGTTACTGCCAACCTCGTAATGAGGCCCATTGTCAGCATTTGATTCGTATAAAAGTAGGAAAACAAGAGTGGCAGGAAATAAGCCCTCCTGAAAGAAAGCATTCAGGTGGAGATGTGAGAAACCTGAAGTTGTCTCACCCGCTAGTCCCTGGGTATCTGTCATCCAGGTGGCCACGACACAGACATCACTATTGGATCCAGTTCCTGGGGTTGGACCAGTGCAGTAGGATTGCTGTGGTACCATCCTTGACTCCAGCAGAAGAAAAGCCAATGAGTTCAGCACAGCCGGTGAGTCGTAGGAAATAAAAGTGGCCCGGACTGTGTTAAGCTCGAAGTTGCAGTGGCAACATTTGCCTAAAAACAAAAGAAGGTAATAAGACAAAGGTCTTTTGTGAACAACCGAGGTATTAAGGTTAGAGTGGTCAGCCAGCCATGTCAAAGTTCTATCCTGTTTGGTTCCAGAAGAAATATACAGCTTTGAATTAATTCCTTCATAGCTATCCAATCAACAACAAGATCTAAAAGATGTAGTTACCTCATTTCCTGATGTATTTTCTGAAAAACCAAGAAGAATAAAAGGCTCCTACCACTATATTAGAACACCTAAGGGAAAAGTGGTACATTTGAAGCAGTATAGACTCCCGGTAGCACGTAAACAGATAGTGGTGGAGGAAGTAAACAAAATGTTGAAGGATTATATTATTGAGCCTTCTTCGAGCCCATGGTCCTTCCCTATCGTATTAGTCACTAAATCTGAGCACTACTGGAGGTTTTGCATAGATTTCCATCAAGTCAATGCAATCTCTGATTTGGATGCTTATCCCATGTCACACATCGATGACCTAATTGATAAACTCGTATCTGCCACCTTTCTATCTACCTTAGACTTAACAAAAGGGTACTGGCAAGTCCCAGTATATGGTCATGATAAGGAAAAGTCAGTGTTTTCAAGGCCCCCAGGACTGTCTCAATTCAATGTCCTTGTTGTATCTGAGCCAGTGATGACATGGAGCAGGAACCAGGCTGACTCGGGTAAGTACCAAATAGAAGGATGCTTTATTCTTGCTTAGTTACATAGCCATAGTTCATGAAACGGTAGGAGAGGAGGTAACAAGCATCTGTCCTGGTTCCCTGCCATACTCCAAGTCCCAACCGACACTCTGTGGTACCCCCAGGCCTCCCACACTCCAAACTCCACCTCACCATTTTATGAGGCCCCTGCATACACTCGGCAGTCACAACAATCATAGAAGGATACCACACAGTCCTCCCTTTGGGCTTACACAGCTCTCCTGCCACTTTCCAACACCTCATGGATAAAATCTTGCATCCTTATTCTGATTTCTGTGGGGCTTATATTGACGATATTGTCATTTACAGTAAAACCTGGGAGGACCATCCCTTCCATTTCTATACTATTATGAAAGTCCTCAGAGAGGCCGGTCTGACTGCTAATCCATCTAAGTGCAGACTGCCCCAATCAGCCGTAAAATACCTCAGTTCTTTGTAGGAAATGGGAATGTACAACCTCAACATGAGAAAGTGAAAGCTGTCTTAGATACACCAACCCCCAAAACCAAAAGGAACTTTGAGCCTTTCTAGGGTTAATAGGATATTACCGTAGATTTATTCAAAACTTTTCGGACAAAACAGCTAGGTTGACAGATAAACTTAAGAACGCTGAACCCCAGAAACGTAATTGGACTGATGAGGATAATATATGCTATAACACCTTGAAACAAACGCTGTGCCTGAACCAGGTCCTAAAGGTAATAGATTTCTCTAAAGATTTCATATTACAAACAGACACCTCCCTTACAGGATTAGGAGCAGTCCTATCTCAAGTTTCCAATGGGCTACAACATCCCATCTTGTTTATTAGTCGCAAGCTTTTCCCACGTGAAATATTATTCTTTGGTGGAATTAGAGGCCCTGGCCATCAAGTGGGCCATAATCCACCATAGATACTTCCTTTTGGGAAGGGAATTCACATTAGTCACAGACCATTCTCCCCTACTTTGGATTAGCCAACGCAAAGATTCCAACCTTCGTGTCATGCAATGGTTTCTAGACCTGCAACCCCACTGTTTCACTGTGGAACACAGAAAAGGAAAAGACCAGGGAAATGTAGATTTCCTTTCTCAGTTCCCCTGTGAAACAGATGCGGCTAAATCGCATGGAGGAAGGGTATGTGAGAAACCTGAAGATGTCTCCCCTGCTAGTCCCTGGGGATCTGTCATCTAGGTGGCCAGAAAACGGCATTGCTGTTGGCGCCAGTTCCTCGGGGTGGACCAGTGAAGGAGGATTACCTGGATGGGGGGATCTTTGGAGAGTGGAAGTAGGACACCGAAAGATGAAACGCGGTACCCCTTTCTTTATGTTACCTTTTCCCCATCCTACCCGTAGGATAAAACACTACCCCTGCCCCCTTTCCTACACAAACACTTTCTCACACCGCAAAAGACAACAGACTTACACCAGGGCCATTTACCTGACATGTCAACACAAGGGTCAGGCAGAGTCAGGCAATTGCCGATTACTGCAGACACCTGAGGGCCATTTCCCTTCCCCACAGGGATAAAAGGCAGAGCACGAGAGCAAGGCCGAACGCATGACGAAGCAGCTATTCTGGCATGGCAGTTCAAACGAAGGAGAAAGGCGGTAGAACCCGAAAGGACGACAAAGAGGGAGTTGCCCTTGCCCTTTTCAAACCGGAGCTGCAAAGCCTTCGATAAAAGAACAGTAAGACCAGGAATTGCAGCTGGTGATTGGTGTGGCAGATGTCAAATGTACACAGGACCCTCCCACACTGATAGCCAGGGCAGGAAAAAGAGCGTGCCGCTGTGGTACCATCCTTGACTCTCCAACGGAAGAAAAGCCAACAAGTTCAGCACAGCCGGTGAGTCGGACGAAATCATGCTGGCCCAGACTGTGTTAAGTTCAAAGATGCAGTGGCAACCCTTGCATACAAGAAAAGAAGATAATAAGACAAAGGTCTTTGGTGAACAACCGAGGTATTAAAGTTAGAGTGGGTCCTGCACCGCATGGGCCCTCATTCGAAAGACTCTAACGAATGCCATGCTTCTGTACAAGGAGGATATGCTGAATTGAGAAAACTACATGAACCAAGAGGCCCTAGGGGAGGCCAGCAAGAGATGTCAAAGTGGTGTTACAAGGGTCATGTCAAAACCCCTTGTACAATCGAAAGTCTGTGATGAGATCCTTTTCTGTATGTCAAAAGGTACTGGTTCTACTTTCATCCTCTGAAAATGAAATCTTTTCTAAGTGCCATGGACCATATCAAATCTTAGAACAATTACCAAGTCTCTCAGCCAGACAGTAAAATAAATACCTCATATTTACCATATTAATTTACTTAAAGAATGGATAGAAGATCCCTATTCAAAATTCTGCAGTCATATTAACAAGCTTATTGTTTGAAGAAAGTGATACCAATAAAATAATGTCTTCTGATTTACCAAAAAAAATCAAAAACAAGATCTGATAGACCTCCTACAACAGTTCCATGATGTGTTTAGAGCTGAACCAGGCATAGTGAAAGGGGTGTACCATCATAGTCGTACTCCTCCAGGAAAGGTTGCTCATCAGAAACCTCACAGAATCCCAGAGAGTAGGAAACAAATTAGTCAAGACAAAATAGAGGTTATGATAAAAGCAGATATTATTGAACCCCCACAAAGTCCCTGGTCCTCTCCTATTGTACTTTTTGCTAAGCCCCATAACTCATGGAGGTTTTGCATCGACTAAAGGAAAGTCAATGAGGTATCACAGTTTGACAGCTACCCTATGCCTCGAATACATGACTTGATTGATAGATTGGGAGATGCACTATATCTTTCTACCATTGACCTAACAAAAGGTTATTGGCATGTGCCAGTCAACCCTATAGGCAAACCTATGATAGCCTTATCCACTTCAATAGGATTGTTTTAATTTAAAGTTGTACCTTTTCGGGTTGCACAGGGGCCTGCTACCCTTCGAAGGCTAATGGACCATGTTCTTAGTCCATATTCTTCATTCTGTGGTGCCTACATTGATGACATTATCATACATAGTAAAACATGGCCCAAACGCTGTCTAGTCATTTGGTCGACAGACAAATGGTCGACAGACAAATGGTCAACGCAATTTGGTCGAAAGACAAATGGTTGAATTTTTTTATTTATTTATATATATATTTCAGGTTTTCGTTTAGGAAAAAAATTGTTTTTTTAGCAAAAAAAGGGGATTGGGGGGAACCCCCCCCAAAAAAAAAAAAGAAATGTGAAAATACAAAAAAAAAAATTCGCCCATTTGTCTTTCGACCAAATTGCGTCGACCATTTGTCCTGTCGACCATTTATTTTCGACCAAATGACCTGTAACCGGCCCAAACACATGTCTTACGGAAATGTGGATTCAGTGCTAATCCAGAGAAGAGTCATCTTGCTAGATATGCCATAAAATATTTAGGCTTCTTTGTAGGAAATGTATTAGTTCACCCACATACTGAAAAGGTTAGTGCTAGTAAAGAGACCCAAGTTCCCAGAACTAAAAAAGAACTATGAGCCTTCCTCAGCCTAGTTGGTTACTACCAAAAGTTCATCCCAAATGACTCTTCCATCACTTCCGTTTTTACAGACAAACCTAGAAATGCAGAACCCCAAAAACTTAAATGGCATCTTGAAGACCAAGTGTGTTTTGACAAATTAAAACAGATATTATGTAATGAACCTGTCTTGAAGGTGTCAGACTTCAATAGACCCTTTATCCTACAGACAGATGCATCACATACAGGTCTTTGGGCTGTATTATCACAGGTGTCACATCTCATTTCTGACAGCATTAATTGTGGGGCAGATGGAGGTGAATTCATTCATTATTGCGGACCCCTTCCAATATGGCGTCCGATGTGCCGTGCAACAATCTAGTGTTTACTAATGCAAGGTGCTGTCCCGTCACCGATCCTCCTAAGGCATTTGATGCTTCTCCCAGAAGAATACAATGGCATGGGAGCCCGGAGCAACGGTGCCCCGCTACTTTCCAGCAGGATGCTTTGTGAGTTTGTATTACTTTGCTAACATATCGCAACTCTATTTCCCTTTTTCCTCCTTTGATTTCATCTGTTCTCTGTCCTCTTTCTTTGATCTAGTTGTTTGCTGCTATCTCTTCTGACTGCTCATCATCGCCAGTCTACAGCGCTCCTTTTCCTGTGCTGTACCTCACCTCTCCTAGTATTGATTAATCCGTTTAAAGTGAAGTACAGATCATACGCATACACACACAGCATAATAACCTCTTTCAACCAGCTAATCTGTCCCCTCTGCAGCACGTGACTCCCCTTAGTGGATCACAGCATTAAACAGAATGGATTTACAGAAGGACTACATCTTCCTGATACAGCTCTGGAAGAACAACTTGGCAGCTACACACATCCGGACGAGTTCCACAACGACCAGGGTTTTGTTCCCCAGAGGGTTTCCCTGGGACTTTTGTTACCCTGGTATTTAACAAACAAGGAGATGAGAGTTACAGGGAGATTCCTTATTGTCTTCCTACATCTGCTGCAACCAAAAAGGTCAGTTCCTTGTATTATTTTTTGTGAAAAGATTATAAATATAATAGATAGCGACGCTAGTATTGACAATGGATCAGATGCGGCAATTGGTAGTGGTAGTACAGAATCTGACCTTAGAAGTGCAAACATTAAAACAAGAAAATTGAATGTTACAACAAGAAATAGTACACCCTCTGAGCGCAGGAGATTTAACCTCCTTTTCTATTATCCGGAAGAAAATATGATGGCAATCCACATAAACTCAAAGAGTTCTTGGATGCCTATACTGTAAAATTCACATTTAAGGCTGTCTATTTCCCAACTGAAAGAGACAAAGTAGGGCATATGATATCTCATCTCACTGGTGCCGCATTAGCATGGTCTATCCCTTTGTTACCACTAATAATCCCATTCTTTACTCTTATCAGCCTTTTGTAAATAGCTTAAGAGCCATGTTTGGTAGAAAAGAAATCACAATCTCCTCCCAGGAACAGCTTCTCAATCTTAAACAAATTTCCATTTATTTATTAACCTATATTACCCGGTTTAAAAAGATGGCTGCTGACACAGCCTTGCCTGATAATGCTTTGATAACATTATTCAGAAGGGGTCTTACAGAAGACCTGAAGGATGATATTTGTCGTGTCCCTCGTGCCACCAATTTTGCTGAAATTATTACCCTGTCGATGCAATTAGATTATCGGTTACACAAATGTCATTCAGAAGGAAGAGTATTGAAACAAACATCTGAGCCTCTTTGTACCCCTGTAAAAAGTTCAGATCAGGAGGAGCCACGCAATTGGGTGTAGCCCGAGGTCTTTTATCCTCCAAAGAACAAAGTCGAAGGAGGTCATTAGGGTTACGTATGTATTGTGCTTTAAAATCACATTTGATGCATGAATGTCCGCTGGCTCCACCTAGGCAACAAAGAAACACCAATTCCCAATCATAGAGGGAACCGCAATAAGTGAAGGAAGACTAGTTTCCCATGAACTTAATACTATTCTACAATCTAAGCCCCCCATGAACCAAAGCATGGTTGCAATTAAAGTTGACTTGACATTTACTAACATGGAGATACACAACATACCCGCGTTAATAAGCTGTGGCGCAGCAGGTTTGTTTATTGACGATCGGTGGCCCAGAAGCAATGGGATCCCAAGGAATTCAAAAGATATACACATCCCAGTGGAAGGAGTAGATGGCCCTCCTCTAATTTCTGGAACCATTAGTGAACAAATGGCACCTGTTTGTATGTTCCTTTTCTCACATTAAGAACTGATCACCTTTGACATAATAAAGGCAGCGCATTACCGTATAATGCTGGGACTACCATGGTTACATTGTCCTAACCCCTTTATCAACTGGAAGGCAGGCTCTCTCTTTCTTGGTTCAAAACATTGCATTTCTCATTATTTAAATGTGGGATCAGTAGGCATTCATTCTCTCACCTCATCGTCCCTCATTACAACTGCAGCTACTTATAATATCAAGAATACCAAGAGGTTTTTTTCTGAAGCCCAGTTTAAAGTACTAACTCCGCACAGGAGAGATGAGTTTGTGATCAATCTTCTCCCGGATCAACCCGTACCTTTTGGTCAAAATGTATTATTGGAAAAGGGAAAGGTAGTCTTAAAGGAATATCTCCAGACCAATCTTAAGAATGGACTTATTACAGAGTCAACTTCCCCGGTCAAAGCTTCTTTATTCTTTATCCTCAGAAAGAATACTGGTGAACTATACCCAATAGATATCCTATGCCTCTAATACCAGACATCTTAGAAGCTGTTAAGGGAGCATCAATCTACAACAAACTCGATCTCAGGGGTGCATAACATCACAAACCAATAAGATATAACTAATAAGATATGGAAGTGAATGCAACACATCATTTTGCACACTTTCTGGCCACTATGATTATAGAGTGATGCATTTTGGTCTTTCTAATGCGCCGGCAATATTTCCACGATTCATGGATCATGTATTTGCTGATCTACTTCTGCATTCACTAATTGTATATCTGGACGATATCTTGGTTTACTCCCATAATCCGATAGAGCATGTTGTTCACGTCCAGTCAGTCTTACAATGTTTAAGAGACAACCATTCCTATTGTAGGCTAGAAAAGTGTGAATTTAACTGATCCAAGGTGACATATTTGGGTTATATTTTATCATTCACTGTAACTGCCATGGATCCTGACAAAGTGTCAGTCGTCTTAGAATGGCCTCCTGGATCGATTATAGAGTTACAATTTCTAGGTTTTCACATTTTATAGAAAGTTTATTTCTGATTCCTCACATATTATCCTGCGCTTGACAGCATTTCTAAAGAAGGGGGTAAAATACCTATGCATATCAGAAGCTCATAAAGCCTTCTGTAAACTCAACACTGCTTTCTCAGGGGGCTGGTGTGAGCTGGCCCCCTGCACAAAGGCCATCACTAGGCCCACTCATCACTTTGCTCCTGACTTCATCTGAGCCGGCATGTGGCTGCTGGCAGTGCTCCCCCGGTTCCAACACAGAGGCGCAGAATGAGGGAGGTGCAATCCCTGCTGGCTAATTCACTCAACATTCTCCTCATTTTCTTTTAAAATGGCCACCTCCATTACAGGCCCAGCAGTCGCTTGGGTGTGAGTTTTACGCCCGCCTGACTCTTCGCTAATTGGCCTTTTGAAGTTATTTGCCCAATCCTGGGAGCTGGCAGGCATTAGCCGGCCCCCTGCACAAAGGCCCACACTAGGCCCACTCATTATTTTTTCTCCTGACTTCATCTGAGCCGGCATGTGGCTGCTGGCAGTGCTCCTCCTGTTCCACCACTGAGGCGCAGTGAAACAAGGGATGTGCAATCCCATCTACCGAAGGTAGGCCCTGCGGGCAAATTCACTTGACATTCTCTTCATTTTATTTTAAGATGGCTGCAACCATTATGGGTACACCAGTGCCTTGAGTGCGTGAGAAATCTGAAAGTGTCTAAACTGCTAGTCCCCACAGATCTGTCATCCAGGAGGCCAGGACACGACCAATGCTATTGGATACAGTTCCTGGGGGTGGACCAGTGGGGGAGGATCACCTAGATGGGGGGTCTTCGGAGAGTGGAAGTGGGACACCGACAGGTGAGACACTGTACCCCCACCCGTATAATACCTTTTCCTCATCCTACCCCATAGGATACTTAGAAGCTCTAACTGTCCCCGCCCCTTTGTGACACAAACACTTTCTTACACCGTGAAAAACAACGGACTAACACCCAAGTCGTTTACCTGACGTGTCCCAACACCAGGGTCAGGCAGAGCCAGGAAATTGAAAATAACTACACACACACCTGACTGCCCTTTCCCTTCCCCACAGGGATAAAAAGCAGAGCACAAGAGCACATTTTGAGCAAGGACAAACACACAAGAAGGCAGCTATTCCATGACAGCAGTTCAAACAGAGAAGGAAGGCAGCGAGACCGGAAAGGACAACAAGGAGGCAAGTGCCCTTACCCTTTTTGACCCAAGCCCTCAAAACCACTGCGAAAGGAATCATGAGACCGGGACCTACAGCTGACACATGGTGTAACAGGTGCCAGCGGTGCACAGGACCCTCTCGCACTGATAACTGTGCTGGGAGGCGCGGTTGCAGGCGCGGTTGCAACCGTGGTACCATCCTTGACTTCAAAGACAAGCAACAACAAGGAGGTCAGCACAGCCGGTGAGTCGGAGGGAGAACCGATAGTAAAATGGACGTGTTGAGCAAAGGTTGCAAACGGAAACTTGTTATGAACAAAGAACTTGTGTGCTAGTGAACTTTTAAAATCCAGGGAAAGACCAGCTGCAGAGTGGTCCGGCACCACGTGCATGTCCATTCGACAGACTCCTGCTGGCCCCCTTTTCCTGTGATTGTTATAGTAATATGAGGCCGTAGTATAGGCAGGCCTAAAGAGTTAAGGTGGTAACACAAGGGTAACATCAAAATCCTGTGTACAATCGAAAGTCCTTAACCCATTACCAAAGTTTTCACATTGTGAAACAGGCGTGTGCGCTCGACCGAGGGAAACGCTGTACAAACAATAAATGTGGAAAGCCTAACTGGGGGCTTAAGAGAAAGCCTGAGTGGGGGCTAGAAAAAGCTAAGGGAAGTGAATCCCGCAAGGTCTTACGAATAAGTGAACTGTGTGAAACTGGCAAATGTGAACCCGACTGAGGGAAGCCAAGGTTACAAAAAGCATCGGAGCCCGGTTGAGGGACATCCACGGATGAAAGGAAATTACCCGATGGGAAGATTACTGAAAGGATTTTTTTGTTGTTGTTTATAGTACATCAGGCCCTCTGAGGAAAGAGACTTGGTGTAAAAGAGACTTGGCCACAGAAGGCCCTTATATTTTGGAAACAAACTGTAAGCTTGTGCTGGAGAAGCCCAGAAGTTGCTGTGCTTGAGAGTCCCGCCTTGTCCCGTGCCTGAAACATGGCAAAGGGAGACCCCAGTTATACCATCCTAACTTATCATTTTTTGAACACCTCTTTATTTTCTGATGAGCATTATCCCACACTATTTTGTAACATAGCGGTATGGATTCGCAATGTTTTATATAGTATAGGCCCTTTTTATTTGACAAGACGCCACTAGGACTGCCTTATTAATATTTGATGGTCGTAGCTTGCTCCCATCTTAGATTTAGGTTTAGATTAGGCTTTTTACTCACTCATGTATACAGTTTAATAAACACCCTTGAGCAGTGATCACTTATGTCTGTCTTTACTGTTGCCATCAAGAGTTTCTTACAGGTGTGAGTTTGGAGCCCACCCGACTCTTCCCTGAATGGCCTATTTAAGTTATTTGCCCATTCCTGGGAGGGGGCAGGCGTGAGCCACCCCCTTCACAAAGGCCTTCACTGAGGCTCCTTTCTGGACCTGTCCGGAGCTGGAGGGAACATTTCTCCCTGCCACTACTCCATGATCCTTTGCCATTTGTCAACATTCCCAATTGACTCAAACTGCCTGGGACCACTACCCACAATTTCAAAATCCTGCTCTGACAGTTGCTCATGTGAGCAACATGGATCTCATTGGCCTGGACAACAAACCCCCCTGCGACACTCTACTGCCTTGGTTGTTCCCCGCTCCTTTCCCTACCTGCCTAACTATAAACTCCATACTCTGCACCTACTGAAATATGCATCTTGTTGTGCCATTTTTCTGAAAAGCTCATTGCTGTTTTCTTAATTCCTTGCTTCCAAAATTGTATTCACAATTTAGATTCTCGGGTGTGCCCTTAACCGTTCATCCTCCATTTGTACTGCTTCTTAGTGCTTACTGGCTAATTTGAATGTAGGTGTGCTTTGCAACGTGCATCCTCCATTTGCTTCTTAGTGCTTACTGCTAATTCAGATTTAGGTGTGCTTTCCAACTGTGCATCTCCATTGGTACTGCTTCTTAGTGCTCACTGGACAATTCGAATTTAGATGTGCTTTCCAACTGTGCATCCTCCATTTGTACTGCTTCTTGGTGTTTACTGGTTAATTTGAATTTTGATGTGCTTTCCAATTTTCTAATTGATCTTTGATTCTGGACATTCTAGTGTGCTCTTTGTTTTTGTCTGCTTGGCCACCTCATGAGATTCTACTGTTTCATGCTTCTAACCCTCTCTCCTACTATCCGCTGATTTCTCTCCCTGCCCCCATGTTGCTCTTTGTCTCTCCAATCTATTCTAATTGCTTCTCCATCACCTATCCTCCTTTGCTCACGAAGTCTGGAAGGAAGACATTTAAAAAGGCACTTCTGAGATCCAACCCTGATCTGCCCATTGCAAATACCTACATCAATGCTTTCTATAGACTATCACTGACATTCTACTTTGCTGATCTTTCTTCTGACCTATGGACTATCCATATGGTCTTTGTCCTCTTCCTCACCCATTACTGCTAGCACCAGATGTGAAGTGCCCTTGGCTCACCTCACATCTTCCAAGTGCACCATTAATGGCTATCACAATGCACCTATGATATGATATGGCATTTATAACGCACCTATACACAAGTGTTTTAAGGCGCAACAAGGCCAGGGAGGGGGAACAGTGGGTAAACAAAGACACCGATCTTACTAGGCCAGATCGCACAAGTGCAGGGGAATGAGGAAGGGGAAAGGGGGAGGGGGCAGTGCAGTACATGGGATTGACAATAAAAATAAATAGAATAAATGAAAGCAATAAGTAAAAAGTGTGGCCAGCTGGTGGCAAGTGCAAGGGTAAGTGCAGACATCAGGTGTCAAGTGCTGGTAGGGGACTGTTAGGGATACAGAAAAACAGTCCCCAAGTGCGGGGGTTGGCAGGGAGGCAGTGCAGGTGTGCAACTGATGGGGGAGGGGACCTGGGCCCGAGATCAGAGGGTAGCCAGGTGACCAGTGCAGTTTCAGTTTCAGCCAGGAGTTCAGCAGGGGAGAGGAGGAGAGAAAAGAGAAGCAAAGAGGAAGGTTTTGAGGTGCTTGCAGAACCGGACATGGTTCTTCTCAAGTTTCAGGGCGGCAGGGAGGCTGTTCCAGAGGGAGGCCCAAGCTGAAGAAAGAGATCTACCACCAACTCGTTGCTTGGAGAAGCGGCTGACCCTGAGGGAGTTGGGGGCAGATGAGTGAAGAGCTTGAGACGGAAGATATTTAGGAAGAGAGAGTTGAAGGTACTGAGGCCCCAGGCCCCAGAAGGCCTTGTGGACAATGAAGAGGGTTGTAAACCTAATCCTGGCAGCCTCTGGGAACAAGTGCAGAGATTTCAGTCCTGGAGAGTTACGATCCCTGGGGTTGAGGCCAAGGACTAGACTTGCAGTCTTGTTCTGGATGAGTTGCAGAGGGCGGAGAGTAGAGCAAGCAGATTTAGAAAAAGGCTGTTGCAGTAGTCCAGCCTAGGGAGAACCATAGCTCTGGAGACAGTGAGCTTCTGGGAGAAGGAGAGGAAAGGAAGAGTACCTCTGCAGAGGTGCAGCTGGTAGTGTGACTTCTTAGAGACGTCAGAGATGTGAGGAGAGAAAGAAAATGACCCTGAGGCTTTTAGCCTCACAGGTGGGAGCAGGAAGAGGGCCAAGAGAGGCCGACCAGAGAGTGACAGGAAAGCAGGTGTGCCGATGAGGAGAATCTCTATCTTACTGGCATTAAGGCAGAGATCATTGGTAGCACACCACTCCTAGATAGCAGACAGACAGTCAGAGATGAGAGAAGGAGAAGAGGTGGTGGAAGGGAGCTTAAAAATTAGTTGAGTGTCATCCACATAGCACTGACAGTTAGGGCAGAGAGCGGCAATGCGGCGGGAAAGAAGTGCCAGGTATTGGTTGAACAGCCAGGGAGAAAGGTTAGACCACTGGGGAACACCACAGAGAGATAGAGATAGAGGAGAGAAAGGACCCAAGTTGGACATGTGAGGGTCGATCAGAGAGGAAAGAGGTCAGCCAAGCCAGGGCCTGATCAGTGACACCCAGGTTATCACGGAGATGGCTGAGCAGGATGGCATGGTTGACTGTATCAAAGGCAGAAAAAAGATCAAGTAAGATGAGGACACTGGGGGCGTTGGAATCGAGGTTGAAGAGCAGGTCATCACAGATGTTCAGGAGTGAAGTTGATGTGCTTCTGGCAGCTCTGAAGCCAGACTGGTGGTCATGGAGACAACCAACAGATTCAGTGTGATGGTTAATCTGGGAGATGGACAGCTTTTCCAGGAGTTTGCCCAGGAAAGGAGTGATGGAGATTGGGCGATAGCCTGGCAGGACGGGTTGATAGATGGTTTCTTAAGAAGAGGGTGTACAAAGGAGTGCTTCAGGGTGGAAGGGAAGACTCCAGTGGCGAAGGAGTGGTTGCAGAAGTCAGCCAGAGCAGAGGCCAAGGTGTCAATATGGTCCTTGATGGTTTTGGAGGAAAAGGGGTCAACCTCTTTTGAAGAGACTTTCATAGATCAGACTTGTCTAGAAACCTTGTCTGGGGAGAACAGGGGAAAGACAGAGAAGGAGGGAGAAGAGGTGGCCAAAGAAGGGTCAGAGAAAGAGCAGGGAAGTAGAGGGGGCAAGGGGAGAAGAAGAAAGAGAGGACAGGATTTCCTGAGTTTTAGAGATGAAATGAGAAGCCAGGTCCATGCAGAGGACCTGGGAGGGGACAAGAGAGGTAGAGACTGTGGCAGGATTGGCCAGCTCCTTGCAGATTTTAAAGAGTTCGGCCGAGCTGTTAGATGCTGCAGAGACGCGGACTTGGATGTGGGCTCTCTTCTTGGTGCAGACAGAGAGCCGGTATTGCCTTTGGAGCAAGCAGCAGGCCAGTTTGTCAGAGGATGTACCGGAAGCATGCCGTTTCCTCTCAGCCACCCTGCACTTCTGTTTAAGTGTGGCAAGGTCTGAGTCGTACCAGGAGTTGCACTTGGCTTTGGGCTTCAAGCAGATCCTCATGACAGGGGCCAAGACATCAAGAGTATCAAATATAGCCGAGTGGAGCATGGAGAGGGCTTTGTCAGAGTGTGAGTCAGCCAAAAGGGTATGGGGGTGAGAAAGTTGCAGCAAAAGCCTCATCTTACACAAGCTTCATGGGTCAGCTAACCGAGAAGGTAGGTGGCAGTTCTGGAGTTGGCTTGGACTGTAGAGAGAGTGAGCTGGGAGGAAAGGAGAAAGTGATCACTCCAGGAGAGAGGAGTGGTGAGAGGGATGGAAAGGGGAAGGTCTGTAGAGATCAGAGCATCGAGAGTGTGCCCTGCAGAGTGAGTTGGGCCAGAGGGGAGGATAGAGAGTGAGAGAGAGTCACAGAGGTCGCAAAAGAGTCCAGAGGAAGGACAGGAAGCATCCAGGTGGATGTTGAATTCTCCAAGAAGGAGGAGTTGACTGGTCGAGACCAGGAGGGAAGAGGAGATGTCATGAAGCAGTCAAATACTACACTTTCCTCTCATAATGGCTGGTGGCAGTATTTTTACAAAGAACTACCATGATCTTTCCCAACCTCAAACTATTTGTAGCTTCGGTAACGTTAAATCGCGGGAGCCATGTTTTTCAGGATGGCGTATGAGCCACCTCTGTAAAACAGGGCCCGGTCTTCTTTTTTCACCATTTCTTTTTGGAAAGGTCCTTCTAGAGTTTGTCTCTGCGCGCCAAACCTAATTTGGTCCCTTTGTTCCTTCGCCTTTGGCAGGCTTCAGGAGTGAAGACCTCCTCTGGCGCCATAGTGTCTGTGGTGGGCAGGAAGTGAGGGAGGTGCCTGAAACCCCCTGTGCTTAGTCTCCTAGGAGACCCAAATGCACTCTGTGGTGATTGGCTGGCTGACTGTCCGGCAAGGACAGCCACCCTGCTGGGTGAGTGTCAGCTAGGCTGGAATGAATGGGAGAGAACTGAATAAAAGGTGAGTCTCTTGGCCCGGAAGGCAGAGTCGACCACTGGAACGAAAGAACCGAAGACGAGCTTGAAGAGGATGGCTGCTGCAACTCCTGGACCGTTGGTTTGCCCGGTGAAGCCCTGCTGCAGGTCCTAATCGCCAAGTTCACCTCAACAGAGAAGCCCCTGCAAGGGCGGCTTCTCCGTTTGAGTTGATGGGACCAATCAACTCAACAGTAAGCCACCTGGATATCAATCTCAGAGCTGGTTGAATTTCCTCACACTGCTGCAGGAAACCGTAGGACCAGGGAGAGGGACATCAGTTTGTATGCTTTACTTACAACTACCAGAATCGAAGTTTGTCAGTTGTGAGCTTTTGACTGTTCAAGTGCAGTGCAGTGCAGAGGGCGTCCCCCGACGCCCTCCCTCTTGTCCCCACGACTGAGGCACAGGAATAGCGAGATCTTCAGGAACTGCCAGGAACAGAAATCATCAGCTGCCTCTTTTTCTTAATTTGTAAGGTACTGTAAAACAAGACTGAGAATACTTACATCTCACAGTGAAAGTGGTTGGAACTTTCGCAACTCAAAGGCCTAATCAGCTTGTGACCTAACATATGATTCTTCTTTCTACAAACTACTCCTAAGAACTTGTGCAGAGACTTTTCAGTTTAACTACCAGAACTGCTTTATCCTATCCAAGACTTTAGTCCATTAATTTCGGCACAGCATATTGAATTGAATCGACCCTTCTGGTGAACTCAAAATATTTGCACTGTCTTAGAATAATTGTAACCTTTTATGTTCTAATAACCTTTGCCTATTACTCCTCTTGAAAAGTATTCTGAATGCCAACAATAAGATATTCAATTCCCCAGCACCCTTGTTACTAAATTTACAGGATTGTAGGTTGTGTCTGAGGGCCATCCCAAAAGGGTCTTATTTGATTCAGGAACTTAGAGTGTACAGGATTGAAGTATATTTGTGTGTGATAATATGATTGCCTCCTTCTATTGGATGTTTTATAATTGAATGGTTAGTAAATTAGTAAGAATTTAACCAAGAAACCTTGACTGTAAGAGTTTATTTGAACACCTGTGATAGTAGACCTCTGTGTAACATCATTACTGCTCACATTTCCCCTCTTGAGATAAGCCTGGCTGCTCAACATGCTTCCAAAACTGTGAAGTACATACTAATACCAGAGGTTGGTTTGCTTACACCTGTAGTCATAGCTGTTTGTAGTGTTCCGAGAGGGTACTGCATTCAAACTTTGTCCAACACCGACCACTTTCTCCTCTCTTCCCACCTTGACCTCCCCTGTCCTCTGATGATGCCTCTACTGGCACTGCCAGTCTCCTTCTCTGTCATTCGACCGATGAAGCATGTGTCAGTCGTTGCATTTGCCTCTTCCTTCATTCCTCCTACTCCCCCTTCATTTGACTTTCCATCTGATTATGTTCTAGATAACCTCCAGCTCTCTTCCCTAACACCCTGGACACCCTTGTCCCCTCCATGAGGATCTGCATGAAGCCAGCATTCCAAATGCAACTCTTGGCATGACTTCAACTTGCCCGTTTTGAAACGCAAGTGCAAAGCTGCTGAGCGGAAATGGCAGGCATTTAGCTCATCCTCTGGCAAACTGGCCTGCCGCTTACCCCAAAGGCAATATCGTCTCCTCATCTGCTCCAAGATGAAGGCTCATGTCCAAGCCTGCATCTCTGGAGCCACCAATAACATGGCTGAACATTTTAGAATCTGCAAGGAACTTGCCCTTCCTGCTGCAGTCTTCCTCCTCTGCTCTTCCCTCCCAGGCCAATATAACAGTTTTTCTGTTTTCCTATGTCCCTCCTCTCCTAACCTGTCTTTTGGTACCTGGAAACACTTGTGTATAGCGCCATACAAATGTATGTATAAATAAATAAAATAAATACTGCTCTGATATTGCAGACCCCGAAGCAGGAAAAGAGATTCATTGTTGAATCAGGTGCGTTGTACATTGCTTTAGAAGCAGTACTCAAACAACCTAAAGAATAATGCCTTGTTTTTTATCTGTCGAAGACTTATCCCCTTCTGAATTAAATTATAGAGTCCTGGAAAAAGAACTGTTGGCTATCAAAAGAGCCTTTCAAGAATGGAGACATCTCCTTTTGGAGTCCTTTTGGAGTCCAAATACTCTGTGGAGGTCAGAACCGATCATCAAAACATGAGAAGCCTAGAGTATTCTGAAACACAGAACAGCCGTCAGGCCCGTTGGGCCCATTTCTTTTCCCCATATGACATCACATTCCCCATAGTTCCTGGAAAGACACATTTTTTGTCTGACACTCTCTCCAGTAAGACAAGAACCTATTTTACTCATTTCCAACCAGAAATACTCTTTCCAAAAGCGAAGTTTGTAAATACCGTAACTGATTTCGTTCAAGTCATAAAAAGTGAATCTCAAACACATTAAATACTATGGCCCTCATTACGACCCTGGCGGAATCCGCGGTGCTAAATGCACCGCGGAGCATGGCGGAAAGCCGCCGATAGCGCCATGGGGGTTGGCGGATTTACCACCCCATGCCGACCTTGGCGGAGCGGTAAATCCCCAATCCCCAATCCCCATTTTACCCTTCCCCATTCCCATTCTTGCCCCATAGGGTATAATGGGAGTGGGGAAGGAGTTAATTACGCCGACGTAAAGTACGGCGGCGTAATTAACAACGAGGTCCCGTAGCGCCATGGTTTTCTCCGCCTGGTAAAACCAGGCGGAAAACGGCGCCATGGCGCTACGGGAACTCGTAGTAGGGCGGACGGGTCCGCCGCGAATATCGCTGGCGGAAACCCACTCCGCCAGGGTCGTAATGAGGCCCTATGTAAAGACACTGCAGAAAACTATGCCCATTTCAGGAAAATGGTTACTTCTTTCATGAATATTAGATCTTGATTCCTACTGCTTCATTACAAAAACAAGTCCTACACATGTGTCATGATTCGGTAGTTGCCGGTCATAGAGGCATCGCAATACCTTGGATCTCACCCAAAGACATTTTGTGTGGCCTGAGATAGTTAATGATATACAGGATTACCTCTCTTCTTGTGTTATCTGTTTACAAGCCAAGGTCCCCAGAAAACCATTATTAGGTCATCTTGTTAAACCCCAACTACCAACCAAATCATGGTAAATAATATCAACCGATTTCATTGTGGATTTACCACCATCTAACGTGTTTACCACCATAATGGTAACAATTGATATTTTTTTACCAAGATGGCCCATTTTGATGCCTTAACCTGCATCCCAACAGCGGCTCAAATGGCTATGATATTTGTGAGTACCATTTTCTCTCAACATGGATTACCCAACACTATATTATCAGACCGCGACCCAAAATATACTTCCAAATACTGGTACCTGGTCTGTTCCGCTTTAAACATCAAGAACGCTTTGCGTTCTGGTTTCCATCCACAGACCAATGGACAGACGAAATGGTTGAACTAGACGTTGGAAGGATATTTTCGCTGCTTTATTTCAGCTGCTCAGGACAACTGGTTAAACCTTTTAGCTCTTGCAGAGTTTGCATATAATAATGCTAAACATTCTGCTTTAGGTACAAGTCCTTTTTTTGCTCTTATGGGTATCACCCCATGCGTTATCCTTCTGTATCTCCTTCGGCGACTCAATTTCCTGCCATTGTTGCCCTGGTATCTTATATAGAACAAGGACACAAGAAAGCTCTATCTGCACTTACTGCCGCCCAAGATTGTGGCAAACGCTTTGCAAATCGACATCGTACTCCTGCTCCTGCTCTAGCTCTAGGTGACAGGGTATGGCTTGCTTCTAATTTCCTGCCTCATCATACTGTGCCTTCCAAGTTGTCACCTAAGTACTTTGGTCCTTTTTAGATTTTGCCTACTACTAGAGGTCCAGCAGCCTTTTTGTTATGCTTTCCTCCTTCCTGGTCTATTCTTCATCCACTGTTTCATGTGTCTCAGTTGAAACCCAGATGTCCCAAATCACTTTTGGCGACTTGCTGTAACTCGTCCTCCTCCTGTTTCAACTGATTCTGGTCCCAAATATGAAGTCTCCGGCATATGTGCTTCTAGATACTACCATTGCCATTGGCTGGGCAGGGCAGGAGGCCGGCCAGAACACAGAAAGTGTCCAGTACAGTGGGGAGTACATGGGGGATGACAGGCTTATGGGGCACAGTCTCATGGCAGGTGCCATATCTGCCCTTCTTTCAGATGTGAGTAGCCCAAGCATTATGGCACCAGGAAAAACATTGGGAATGCTGCCTGCAATATTAGCAGCAGAAGCAACATCCACTTGCCACCAAACCCAGCGACCAAAATGCCAAGAAGAGAAAGAACAAGAAAAAACTAAAATTCCCAGCAAACTCAGCGCCAAGCTCAGAGTCTAGAGACTCCCAGGACCATGCCGCGAGCACTGTGCATGCGGTCTGATTGAACGCTTGTTTGCGCTCAAGATTCAACCCAAGCGGATGCACCAGAGGCTCAAGGACGCCAAAATGAAAACAAATGCATTAAAAATGTATCTGATACATTCACTAGGATCACTATATTTTCTTGGGGCAATGCCTAATTTGTGTATCCTTGACAGACTGCAGACATACAGTGACAGCTGAGAGCCAGCGACAACGCAGATCCTCGCTCTGCACAACGGAGGACACAAAGCACTGAAGCTAAGTGTTTGATGTTTTTTATGCTACTAGTGTAAATGCAATGTTGCACAGCATTCATTTTGTTTAATGTATCTAGGCAGTTACCAAACCTAGAGAAAGCTAGGTATGTGCTAATTTCTTGTAGGGCTATAACTCAGTTATGTTCACAGTTTGGCTGCTGGGTTTCCAGCAGGCAATCTCTGCCCCTTTCCTTTGTTTCATTTCAGAATTGTACCTTGTGTCATTGTTAATGGTGTGCTGGTTCCTGTTTCAGGAGGCAGTCATTGTTCGGTTCCTGCTGGACCTGTACTGGCTTCAGTATTGTAAGCACTCTTACCTTGTTTGTGCCTTAGGGTCCACAGACAGACACCCACTGCTGTTGCTCCTTTCCATGAGCATTCAGAGTGGGGCCCTTTCATAGTAACTTCCTAAGAAGGCTGGAGTTTCCCTGGTTCTCTGGGAAACATTCCCATATTCTGCATACACCCCATGAGGGTACCTAACGTGTTTGTTTTACTTGTACTCCCTGCTCATTTCTGTTCACTTGCTCTGTTGCCTATCATTTCTTGTCTGCAGTACTCTTTGTACTCCTGCTTCTTGTGTACGTTTCTCCCTTTGGCTTTGTGGGCACGTCTGTACCTGCAAGCCCTTGTGACAGAATGCAAGAGCCACATTATTCTGCTTTCCCAGTAAGGGCAGGCACACTTAAGCCTAAGGTATCTTTATAACGGAAAAAGAAACCCATACGTAAGATTGCAGGTTCACACACCTTTTCCAAGAGAACTGCTAGTCTTAGATAGACATGTATTCAAGAGAATGGGCCTCATTATAAGTTTACCGGTCCGGTAATACGGCAGCAAACTACGAGTTGTGTTCGCGGGAGCCTTTCTGCCCGCCAGGTCTGACCTGACGGGTAGAGCAGCCCCGGCGAGCACAACTCGTCAGATGCACCTGCACCATTCATGAATGGTGTTGGTGCATCCGACCTGCCCATTCCCATTAAGCCCTCTGGGCTCAAATGGGAAGGGGGAGTAATGAATACCGGCACCCAGCAATGGAGATGGACCGGGTCCGCCGCGGTCAGAATATTCCTGTACGTCACTGTTGCCGGGTGCCAGTAATTTCATGAGTATGGCAGCAGCCGTGCCAGTTTTACCAGCACTGCTACCGCCGAACTCGTAATGAGGCCCAATTACTTTTTGCATGTTGCTTATTATACACAGTGGCTCAGTGATCCAACCATGTTAGATTACAATGACATATGCAATTATGACCCTGTGCTACTATCTACAGAGGAACTACACGATGAGAACCACTTTTTACAAACATTACTAGCACAGCCCACGGAAAATCCTGTAGAAAAGGAGCCAAGTACCCCACCTCAACCACCTCACCCATATTGCCTATATGTTGGGAACCAGAGTGTGAGACACGTGTGGTACCACTAAGAATACCTATACCAAAGAGAATCCTGGAAGCAAGGTTCCCATTGAGAAAACCATACTTGCATACGAGAAAATACTATGGCCATTTGAATGACATCCCGGAAGAAGCAGAGCAAATGAATGGCCAAGACAATACAATACAAATAAATAAACTAGAGTAAATTAAACTAAAACGAATGGTGACGTCATACAGAGTCAAGCTGAAGTACATAGAAGAGATGCAGAGGCAAGAGAATGCAGATATTCTATAAGGTATTAAGAAAGTATCAAGGATAAGTGACATCTTGGGACCAAAGTGAAGAAGCTTATGCCACAGAACTGATGAAAATATCAAGCCAGTTTTCAAGTGTACAGATGCAAAGAAACGCGAGCAGACAAAGTATTCTTGAGACTAGCTTTATAGTGAATAGATTGTGGCATGCACCAACATATACATATATGCATAAGTGAGTAAAGATTGGATGTTTCCACTACGAACCATAGCAGAGCTGGGCTAAAGAAGGAAGGCCTCTTTTCCAGTGTACCGCAGTAAGAAAACGAAAGAATCACAAAGTGAATCTCAGAAAGACGAGGCTGGATGAGCCATGAAGCCAAGCCAAGAAGCCGAGGTCTAATCAGGCTGGGGTGGCTGACAGTGAATACAAATTGTGTGAAAGAACAAAAGTTCTGTTCAGAAGACATGAGCAAAACAAGGGAGGCATCAGAGGTATATTAGAAAATAGTATTTTAATACACGAGAGGCTCGATTTTGTGGTCTTCAGTCACATGGAAGGATGAAGTTGGGCGAACATGATGGTCACACCTACGCAAGAGGGCAGAGCGTGCCTTCACTCCCTGAATTCTCCAGAGCTAAGAACACTCTCAAGGACAAGTTCAAAGTCCTAATTGACAGCAGACCACTGAGGTGATAATAGATGCATATGCTAATTGGTGGGAACCTATGGTCAAGACAAGCTCACCAGAACCTGGCAGCCCAGCCTACGTGCTGCTATCGTAGGAGAAAAAGTACTGACAAAGGTTAGAGTGCCAACCAATTGTTGGGGACCACGTAATCAAGGGTCCTATAGTTGTAGAACCAATGGGACGTTGTGCATTTAGTGACGTTCATGGTGACCTGTTTAAGGGGAGGGCTTAGTTGCCCCACCTGATGTTAAGAAACCAATTACTTTCTTTCACTGTCCCATACTAGTATAGAACATATACTTAGATATCCCTTTAGACCAATGACTTTCTTCAATAGGTTTTGTAGTTTGCCACATGGGATGACACTAGTAAATACGTAGGTTGACGTCACCAATGACCAGTTTTTGCTATAAAACAATGCTTTTTTCTAAGATGCATTGAGAGAATGTGTGCTGAGACATCCGTTGATGTCCTTTGTACTCCCTGTTTTAGATCATTGATATTCAAACAGTTATCCTTTTTGCCAACTACCTGAGTCGTTTTGATGATTGATGTATGAATAAAGTCTGCATCCCCATCCATCTCAAGGGTATTGCTACTCATCTTAAAGGGCTGGAGGTCACCCAGTTCACGTGGTAGCATAGAGAGGATGGTTAGAGACCCATTGAGATAATTAAGCTTTGGGGTCCCGGCAATATTGCACAACCTCTGCCATTCGGCTGAAAGGACGTGAAACTCCCTGCACATAGCTGTATTTGTTAACTTTAGCCTTGCAAGCTAGGGTGTGACGAGTCCCCTGGTTTCGACGGAATCCCTTCCCGGTGTCTACAGGAAGCTGAATGAACAGAAAGTTGAAGAGGCAATAACGAGGCGGACAATCCTGAGAGTCGCAAGTTGAACATACGAATGGTGAGTAAAACGGAGTGAGGTGGCAAAATTGTGTATGTGCAGTGAGTGGAGAAAGTGATAAGGGGAAAACGAGTAATAGAGGGAGGCTGAGGTAAAGCAACTTGAGAATAATGAGTGTTAAATATTGAGTAAAATGAACTTGAGGAGAGCCCAAGCAATTAAGAGGTATCGTGAGGAGAGACCATGATAAAGAGTACGCCTAGTTTACCTGCGTTTTAAAGAACGTAACAGCACATAGAGTCCCGTAGCGGATGAAGTAGGAGACAAACCCGATTAAAGACGGGTTTAAAGAGGGCAGTTAAAACTCTGTAGGAGTATTTTGAAGGCAGGATAAGTCTTGAGGAAAAAGGCTGAAATATATGTGGCCGGCCGAGTACGTTTGTCTGTCTGTCTGTTTTATGTGATTGTGTAATGACGATGAAATAATAGACGAAATTGATAAACGTAAAGAGGAGAAACGCAAGAGTTAAAAGATTAAGAGTATTTAATGAATTTGAATTAATGGTATTTTTAGCAGATTAAAGTAAAAAACGTGATATAGAGGGTTTGGAGCCTGCGGCGATTGGTGCATGCTCATTGTTATATTTTTCTGAAACGTATTTAAAAAAAGAAATCTGCAAAGAGTAAAGGTGAGTATTGACAGTCAAAGAATGACGAGTCCAGATGGAAGATATTATTTTGCTTATACACCTTTTCAAACAGCTGCCGAAGCACGCACCTAAGCTTAGATAGTACAGTGCAGAATGGGTAAAAGGAACCGCAGATAAAATGTTGATGCCATGTCGACAAGGGAGTTCACTACCGAAGGTAGTTCTGCAGCATATGACAACATATTTGCATGCTGAAAATACAGGAAAAAAGTTAGACAAACGATTAGGGAGCTTAGAGCTCTGGAAAATGTAACAAGAGGAGAGAGATGAGTCACCTCATGTAGACTGGATACTTAATGTATGCACAGAGGGGGGTGATGAGCCTTCTGCTCCACCAGCCATGCTTGAAGCAGACGGCAAGAGTAAGAAAGATGACGGGCTGTACCCATTGAGGGAGCTTAAGGCAGCAACAGGGTATAGTAACCCGGCATATGAGTCGCCTGCGCAAAGCAGCGACGAGGGCCCACAGAAAAATACTGAGAGAAACATAATCTCTTAAGTCCCAGAGGGACAAAGAGAGACGCGATAAAGAGAAAATCGATTGATCAAGCACATCCGTAGATATAGGACAAGAAATAAAAAGATGGAAAGGAGAAAAAGATAAAACTGATGAGTTAGCGCTTATACAGAATGAATGGATGGGTGGTCAGATTTTGCTCAAACTCGATTGTAAGAGCATAGAGGACATGAGGCAAAGGGAAGATCAAGACAAGCAGGATGAAAAGGATAAGGAAAGGGAAGAAAGATTGAAAGAAGATAGGGCGAAAAGAAAGGATAGACAGAGACGGGAACAGTTGTACCAAGATGAGCAATTGAAGAAAAAGGAAAGAGCAGAGGAGCAAAGAAAATATGACAACAGACAGAGGGTAATCAAAGAGTGGGAAAGACTAGAAAGGAAAAGAATGGAAGAGGAGGAAAAGAAATTAAGGGATAAAAGAATGCAAAGATGTAGAGATGAAGAGATACGGAGGGCAAATGAGAGAAGAGATATGAAAAGAAGAGAGGAAGACAGGGTACGAGAGGAAGCAAGGAAGTGAAGAGAATTTGACGATGAATAAGAACGAAAGAGAAGGCAGAGGACACGTGATCTTGATCACATGGAAAAGGATGTAATGGATCCTAATCCAGTAGTCTCATGGGAAGACATAGAACAGTTCTTCCCAGCACATGAGCCAATAGCAGGTCCGTCTATAGAGCAAATCTAGAGGATGAATTTGACTCTAGAAGAATTGCAGATGCTATTGATAAAGTCAATCATGATATGAAGACTAAGAAAGTATTGCAGGGGAATGGTAAAAATGATTGACTCGAGAGTATGCAGCTGTACGATAAAAAGGGAGCCTCATTCATGTAGTTTTGAGCCAAGGGAGATAAACGAAGAAGAGAGAAGTCACATGAGTTGGGCATAGGGTATGTCAGACGAAGACAGAGCAACCTTCCGTGTGGAAGAGGAAGGTGACGCGTGTGGCACTGAAGGGTGTTTTTCAATGGAGAAGGAAGTAAGGTGGTCGGATTTAGATCCACCTATATCTCGGGCATCAGAATCATTGACACGGCTATATCAATATAAAGGGCGATCCCATGGTCAGAGGGGGGACTCACCACCTTATGTGAGCAGGTGAAGGACACTGCCAGGAAGAAGGCAGTGTGGAACCATTGTCCCTACTCTGGATAGGCAAACAATGGGAGATGAGAGCGAATTTGGGGTTTCACAGTTCCCCTTGTTAGAGAAGGTAGAGGCGAGACTAGTATACCTTGGCCGCAGATGGACAAGGATAATTTAAGGTGCAAACTCTCGAGTTTAACTTCCGGTGCTGGGAAATGGATACATGAATTAGAGAAAATGACAGGAGGTAACTCGTTAGCTATAGGGGACATTAAGGGTCTCCTAATTGCCATTCTTGGGGAAAGAACTGATGATGTTTGGTCAAGAGCAGAATATTCTGGTGTTACCACGGTAAACACTGCTCATGTTGGAGCACCGTTCAAAAACTACAGAGCGTCAGTTTGGAAAGCGCTTAGAGTGTTGTATCAGGACACATCATATATGGGATATATAATGAAAAAAAAGATGCAGGAAGGGGATGATCCGCTTGTTTACATCCAGAATTTTCAAGAGCAATGGGCTATGGAGACACACGAGGCTTGGGGGAAATCTATACCTGTGTTTTATCATATACTATGTCAGGGGTGGCCAGACCCAGTACAGAAGCAGCTTAAGAGGTTAGTGGGTATGGAAGCAAAACCGTGGGCAGAGATACAGCTGACCATCGCGCATTATTGCAGACTTTTACAAGAAAATTATCACAAAAAAGACGATGTTAGGAAAGGTGAAGAGGCAAAGTTAGTGCAGAAAAAATGATCCAAGTACGCCATTGAAGGGGCTATGTGGACCAGTGGAGATGGATCGTGCTCACAGCAAACAGTAAACATGCCACAAATGAATACCCAAAGACAGTTCAACCAAGGTAATAATGGGTTTATACCACGGGACGGGGAGGTTTTCGAGGAAGAGGTTTTCAGAAAAATCAGGGGAATTCCCAGAATAATTGAGGTGGGTTCCAGAACATGCAGAATGATAATCAAGGCATGCAGGGAGGACACATGGGGAGACCACCTCCTATATGTTGGACATGTGGTATGAAAGGACACTTCTCCCGCGCATGCAGAAGTCAAGAATTCGTACAGAATAATCAATTTTCAAGAGGGGGGACTTTAAGTTCACCTGCATATTGGCAGCAGAATGGAGATGGGTTAGCTCAGAATCAAACAGTGCAGCAAACACAAATGCCGAGAGTACAGCAAGATTTACAGACACAGCAGGCAACAATGAATCTGCAACAAGGATAGTCACAGCATTCACCTATGCAGATACAGCAAAGCACGAGCACAGGACAATTAATGACTCCTAGGGTAGGGGGTGTCACTGTTGATGGAGGGAATCCTTTCAAAGGTACAGGGATGAAAATGTATCCACAATAGGACAGCTCACTGGGAGACCTGATGTATTCAATACTATCGATAACGCCAAATCCTCAAGAGGAACCAAAGATTGACGTTAACATAGGAGGCAAATCTTTTTTGTTTTTAGTAGACACGGGTGTAACACGCTCATGTATACCAGAGGGGAAATTTTCAGTGTCTGGAAATACCATGAATACTCCAGAATCTATAGGAGCTACAAGCAGAGTTCCTTTTACGGATGCATTGCCAGTCTCTATAGGAGTGTGTGACATGTCCGTGCCATTGCTATATTCAAGGCAGACACCTGTCAATATATTAGGTCGAGATTTAAGTTAAACATGACAATTTCGTTCACTGATGAAGGCATGATGTGTTCAACACCAGGGATGCATTATTTAAATGTGAGTGAATTTATTATGGCATTTGCAGGACAAGTGGCCATACAAGGAATTCCATTAGAACCTGAAGTGTTTCACTATGGCGTACGTGTTTTGCTGACATGGCTGCCAGGCTTGGTGGGCAGAACTATGAGAATATCTGATGAATTTGTATTCAGGCCAAAGATACCTATGGATGAAGATGAAGAGGAAGGGCAAATCTTTCCTTTAAAATTACAAGCGGCCATAGTGCGAGGAGAAATGGCTCTGCTTGATGGAAATGATTATGACGGAAGACGATGGAGCACAGTGATCACCATTGGGGAAGGTGACAGATTGACTGACGTCACTGATGAGGATATGTTTAGAAATCATCCATCCTTATTGGGTGAGGGCAATTAAACAAGAGGTTCTTCAGAAAATGAAGTTAGCACAAAAACGCCCCGAGTATTTTGAGGAAGACATGGCGAAAGTGGCAGCTTCATTATGGATGACAGACCCCTATTGTGTAGGCCTATTGAAGGGGTTTGGAGAAGTGAAAATTAAATTGAAACCAGGATCAATTTTACCTCGAACATGACAGTATTCTATTTCTCGAGAGGCTGATAAAGATATTTTTAAGACGATATAAGCTATAATGGAACAAGTCATCCTAGTGACGTCTGAGTCAAAGTGTAATACTGTGATTGATCCTGTGAAAAAAGGGAAAGGGGTGTTGTGGCATTTCATACAAGACCTTCGCCCAATTAACCAGATTGTAGAGGCCGAGTTCCCTCTATTTCCTAATCCTGCGACAAACATATGTAATGTACCTGTTGAAGCACGATATTTCACTGTGATTGACTTGAAAAATGCATTTTTCTCAATCCCATTGCATAAAGACTCACAAGATTTGACGTCATTTACATTTAGAGAAACTCACCTGGAAAGCACTTGTTTACCCCAAGGGTACTGTGAGGTCCCATCAATTTTCTATAGGGTCCTGCAGATGGATTTAAGCAATATTGATTTAGAAAGTGTTGTGCTACAATACGTAGATGACATATTTGTTTGTAGCACCTCAGAGGAAAAGTGCAGACGTGATTCTGTTCAGCTAATGATTTTTCTTGCTGACAAAGGATATAAAGTCGACAGAGAGAAGTTACAGTATTGTCAACAAGAAGTGTTGTACATTGGCCAGTTAATCTCGCATGAAGGAAAGAAGGTTACTCCTGAGAGAACTGAGGATATTTTCAAAACAGCTAAGCCACAGACGATAAATCATATGCAGAGGTTTTTGGGACTATGTAATTATGTGAGAACATGGGTCTTTGATTATAGTTGCAACATAAGGCCCTTTTTGCAAGCTCTGAAGAAAGCACAGGCGACTCAAGAGAACATTGTTTGGACTGAGGAAATGGAAGAAGAGTTTGATGAATTAAAAAAGGCAATTTGGACAGCTCCAGTTTTGGGGATTCCAAATTACACTGAGGAATTATTTTTGTTTTCGCACACGGATGGTACTGTTATGACAGCAGTCCTCATCCCGAGAAGCATGTTGGGGTACAAGCCCTGTGCATATTACAGTGGGATTCTAGACCCAGTGATGCAGGGTCACTTTCCTTGCAAACAATCTTTGGCAGCCGCCGGGTTCACCATTGAGAAAGCTGCTAGCATAGTGATGAGATATTCCATGACATCATTTGTTGAACATGCTTTGTTTGCCATCTTGGAAAAACCTAAAGGCACGTTGACATCTCAAAGGGCTTCTGCCTATGAAGTTATCATATCGAATCTGGCAATTAAAATAGTCCAATGCAGAATAGTGAACCCTGCCATGTTTATAGCTGAACCACTGGCAGAGGACGAGCATGCACATGATTGCTCAAACTATGAAGAGTTTTATGATGAACCCCCAAGAGTAAAAGAGAATACGTTGGCAGCTGGGGAGATTCTTTTTATTGACAGTTCTTCGAGAATTGATCAAAATGATGGAAAAAGATATAAAGGTGCCGCTGTTGTGAAGCACATGGCCAATGGAGAGTTTCAAGTGTTGCTAAGTGCACGACTATCATCTCACTTTTCAGTACAAGCTGCAGAATAAGTGGCACTGATTGTTACGCTCGAGAATCATGCAGACCAGGAAGTAACAGTGTACAGTGACTCCGCCTATGTGACGTCAACAATGCACACAGTGCTAGCACGTTGGAAAAGGAGGGGCTACTTCCAAGCGGACGGCACTCCAGTACAGCATGCAGCCCCATTGGACAGGCGTATTAAAGCACTCCAACTCCCAATAGCCATCGCAGTCGTTAAATGCACAGCTCACACTAAAAGGGCAGATTTTATTTCACATAGAAATCAAAAATCAGACGAGGAAGCTAAACATATTTCATGTTCAGATGACATTATGTCGTTTGAAACACTGAATATGAATGAAAGTATGGTGGTGATGATGAGTGTGTCTAACTGTTATAACAACCGGTCTAAGACCCAATTGATAGAGATCCAGGGGGAAGCACCCCAAGATAAGGAAGACTTGTGGATGCAGAGAGGGTGTTCTTTAAACCCCTCTGAAGCGATGTGGCGACAAGACATTACTGGTAAACCAGTGATGCCTGTAGCCTTGTTAAGGGTGGCATTTGAACAGCTATACTACCCTGCACACACAATTGGAGAGAACCTCGCTGCAACTATTGCAGAGGATTGGTTTGTTCAAATTTGGTAGAACACGTTGGATTTCATGTAGTAATTTGTATCATATGTCAAATGTTTATTGCTGGGCACACATTGCGCACAATTAGGGGAGTTATTCCTAGACCTAGTGACCCTTTTCAGCATTTGTATATCCACTATGTCGACATGCTGCAAGTATGTAATGGATATACATATATGATTGTAGTGTATGTCCTTTCTCCAGGTGGATTGAGGCTGGACTGTGAACACACCCAGACTCCACCTGTGCAGTAACATATTTAGTAAGAGAAGTGTTTCCCAGATGGGGAATATGTGAAATATTGAGATCAGATAATGGCCCTCATTTTGGTAACACAGTCTTTGAGCAAATAAGCTTGTTGCTTGGCATAAAGCACACGTTTTCATCGTCTTATCACCCACAAGCGAATGGTGTCTGTGAGAGACTCAATGGCTTGCTTAAAGAAAGAATAGCCAAATTGAAGCTTACTTTGAAGAAAGGATGGTTGCATTGCCTACCACTGGCATTGTACGTGTTTAGAAATCAGCCAGGTTCAGACCACCATCTTAGCCTGCATGAAATAGTGACAGGGAAGTGAATGAGGACATCTCTCACACCTCCAACTATGGCTAGAAGTGATGCCCAGTCAACTGCAGAATTGTTAGGAAAGGAGCTACGTGATTACCTTATTTGTATGACTTCAAGTATCTCTTTCATTTCAGATCAGCTCAAGCGAAAAGGGTGTGGGGCAGCAAGGAACACAGAAGGAGATGCTTCAACAAGTGTAATTAAAGAATTATGTCTTCACAAACTTTTCCCCAGGGATGCATTCCTAATAAGGAACTTCACTAGAAGGTGGCACGAACCGCTCTTCAACGGCCCCTTCATCGTGGAGGATGTCACACTGTCTGCAGTCAAAGTACAAGACAGATGTGCATGGATCTTCCTTGGTGACGTGAAAGTCTATGATGTAGGGCCCCCTTCACCCTCACACCCATCGGAAGCAAGCATCGGGGAAGAACCACAGCACGTGCAGAATAGATCTATGGTGAGGAAGAAGGACACAGAAGCTGTTGAATAAAGATAAAGAGTTCATTGGACTGTGGCTTATTTCGGGACACTCTTTTCAGTGATCTAAAAAGGTGTTAAGGGAAGCTGTTTGTTCTTAAGCCACAGGAGTTTGCTGACATTGGACTGAGGCATGCTTAAGCCTTAATTGAGAAACAAAGATATGCCAAATCTGGAGTTCCTTCTCGACGACTACAAGAGGGAGCAGTACCCAGATTAGTTTGTCACGGAGTTTCTGTTCAGAGGCGCGCATGGTGGTGCCTAATAACAACATTTCACGGGTCATTCTTGCAGTTTCCGTTCATATTGTGTGCATACACTGCGCTTGTGGGGAGAACTACTAGTGTTCACATTTTCTTACAAGATCCCAAGAATGGTCCAATTGTGAGGAGATTGCTCATAGCCATTGTTGAGCAGATTCTCCGGCTTCCTGAGTTCAGTGGGGAAAATGCAAATGTCCCTGTCACTGGATAATGCTCACAGACTGGTCAGCTTAGTATTCTACTACCTGATTGACGAGTGCCTGCATCTTGTTGGAAGTCAATACGATGTCCGAACGTTCCTGAGAGACCAGAGAAACAATGCAGCGCTCAATAGAATATTGAGAGACATCATAATACAAGTGAACTGGTACTCTGCAAGAAAACTAAGAACTGAATGGGACTTTCTTTCAAGGGACAGATCCAGGGTCTACTGGTTTAGAGAACTTTTGTTTCATGCTGAAAAAGAATCATGTCGTCTTGTGAAAGGCCAATTCATGGCAATCATTGGGAATTCCTGTTCTTCATCCAGTAAGCAGTCTGCTGATCAAGGAGACTTACAGAGCCGATTCAGCAGCTTCCAGAGGTAGCGCACAATGTTGCCCTATAAAAAAAAAACTGTTTTACCTTCCTTAAAAAAGAGAAATGGGCAGCATTAGTAGCATTGTCACCATGCTAGATCCTGAGATACGTCTGCGATGTATAAAAAGCCATTGCTGTAAGTGGTCATACCTTTGCATTATTTAAGTTTGCGTTCTGTTCATAGTGGTATTTCTCTCACTTACTGTACAAACTGCTTACTATATAGACGTAAGTGGAGCAAAGACTCCTGCTTATCCTCCTGTACAAGAGAAGGGTACCATTGTGGCAACTACTAGGCAATCAAGACCCTATGTAGTCATCCCGGTCCCAGTGGATGATGACAAATTACCTGAGCCACTGACAAATGTCACTAGTCATCGTTCTTTGAGAAAAAGTGTTGTGGAGATTGTTCTTGAGCACCAGAAACAAGCTCGAAAGGAGAGACAGGGGAAGAGATTGTCTAGGAGTGAACCTACACAGGTAGTACATGTAAACACACCCAGACCATTGACGAATGTGCCTATGATCAGTCCAGTAAGAAGGAGTTATGCTGATATGCTTTATGAGATGATCATAGCATATCACAAGAAAATAACAAGGTCCAAGAGAAATGCTAGTGAGGATGATCATGAGCTAAATGATTATCTGGATAATACAGTACACCTGGGGAATAATATATGGTATCACCATATGAAAGAAGTGAGAAGGAGGACCTTGAAGGAGGAATGCTTTGTATATGCACTCCTGCCTTATAGCATGGGAAAGTCTAAAATCTTCATAGCTATTGCAATAGATTGTTATGAATGCACTACGAATTTGTTCCAAAATAACACTGGGAAGAAACAAAAGACCACCTACCTGGGCTGTGTATCAGAAACAGGTATCGGAAGAAGACCTGGTGTTTCTAGGAACTTTGTGTGAACCCTTGAAGAATAGTAGGAATTCCCCTGAGGACTCCTCGAAGGGCCTGCAAGACGCTTGCCCTTCGAGAAACCCTGAGGGAAACCCTCGTGGGGAATAAAACCCTAGAAGAGCTGCTGGTGAGTGTTGTCTTCCAGCGTAGACCAGGCGAAGAAGTGAGTTGACCTGGTGAAGAAGGCTGGTCTGGTTATTCTTCTGGCAGGTTTAACGCTTTGCTTTCGGAATTGAACTACAGCAAGTGGGTAGAAAATGAACACTGTTAAACCTAATATTCTGCTGGGAAAGAGGGAGTCCTAATGTAAAGGTTCTTAGATCTTACCATGCATTTAACATGAAGAGAATGAAGAGGTAGGGAATCTCTGTAAGATTAGCAAAAGGTGGAATGGCACTAAGGTTTATGGAAAGGGAAACCGGAAGATTAGGGTGGAGTTTTCTAGTCCTTTAAGAGTAGAATAGACAAGGGAATAAGCCTACCCTTTGACTTCCAAGTCTTTCTGAGCCAGCCTGGAAAGATAAGGTTTGTCTGAAAGATTCCAGCAGGATATCGCTGATGAGAAGGAATTGACAGTGAGATGCGGAACTCTGATCGCCGAGAGACGTCCGAAAGGAAAGATGGGAAACAGATGAGTACCTAGTAGTTCCCTGGAGGAAGGCGTAGAGAAAGGCGTGGGCTGTGCCTCCAAGGCACAGGGTCTATGCGTGCTCAGACGTAGATCGATCATATCCGATCCCGGAAATGACAATGAAATGTATAGTTCTGCCTTCTAAGAAAAGAGAGAGGAATAGGAAATAAGGACGTAAGTAAACAAGGACAAAAGTATTGAATTGGAGAGAGAGACCTTAGTAATCCTAACAAGACGAACTTACAAAGCGTATGCCGGCTCCTATGAGAGTAGCAACGCGTCTTTCTGGTGTCGCTGGATTATAAGTGGGGAAACAGGAAGTGATGATGGAAGGTTGAGAGGCTTCCTGGGAATGAACAGCTAGCCCGAACAGCACGCTTGAGATGGGTACCGCTGCGGCGGCCATCTTGGAATCAGCATCAACTAGACAGCGGCGCAGGCTATTTCTTGGTCTAGAAGCGGCGGCCATGTTGGAAGTAGGTCGGAAGGCGAAGTATGTATCTGAAATCATCACATAGATGTCCAGACAGCACATTGTCTATCACACATAGGACTTTGCCATACAAGAGGCCAGTTCATGGATCAAATTGCCTATCTCAAATGGGTAACTGAATGGACAGATTCAGATGAAGATGACTATGTACAAGACATAAAGACAAGAGACAGAGATCATACCAAAAATCACGTGATCAGATATGAAAAGCCTGGAGTAAAAGGAGCTGGAATCAGATGGGAACTAAACAGAAGACTTGAGTCCAGGAAAAACTGGAGAAGACATCCGACATTGGAAGAACAGAGGCCAGATGCAGATTTGGGGAACAGTGGTATCACCAGATGGCTGGGAAGTAGGAGTGGTTATCTGCAGAGCCTGGATGGTATATGATCGTCCTGGATCATCTGTGTGGAATGCACAGGTGCTGTGCAAAACATTATGGCCGAAACTTGCTAAACTACTGACCTGGGTCGAAGACAGAGGAAGACCCTTGGAGATAGTGCCTTTGGAAAGTGCAAAGCTGTGCTTCAGACTTAATGGCACAAGAATGGTAGTCAGATCCTTGTTGCACCAAAAATGAATCTTGGAACAGCAGTGATCATGTATCACTATTTGGCGTGTGGAGCCAGAGCTTATATGATTTATATGTTGGATGTCCCAATATGGAACAGCTAGCGAGCGCTGACTTCCATTTAGCAAACACACTAAGCAAGAAAATTGCGGCTCCCCCTCATTCCTCACTCGAAGGAAATAATACTGAACTAGTTCAATTGCCCAATCTCAGTATGTACTTTGACTCTAAGGAATCTAAAGTTGCTTGCTTTTCCCCACAGGACGGTAAAGAAATGATAGCACCTCCGAGGCATATTACTAAGAACCCCAATTTCACCAAGATAGGTATTAATCTCGTACTACCGGATGTCCCTCTGGAGACTGAGGAACCTGTATTAAATGTCATTTGCATTGAGGATAACGATAATCTTTATTGCTGCTTACTAAATACCTGCTCAATGGTAAAACATGCCTTGGAAATAGCAGACATGATTACTGAGAGAAATATAGACATCCTTTTCTTAACAGAAACTTGGATGACGCCGTCTACATGCCATACGATATCACTAGCAACTCCCCCTAATTACAGCATGCGCCATGTTGATCGGGCTGTGGGGAGAGGAAGGGGGGTGGCCATTATTTTCAGGAAGGATCTTGAGATTTATACCTCTAGTACGCCTTATTTGGAATTTTGCAGATCTCTTCATGTTAAACTTAAAGTTAATCACACAACTTCCATAAGCTTCTTATTGCTATATCGCCCTCCTACCAGTACCCCTAAATTCGATGAACATCTAATGGCAAACATCGGTAACATTTCCAAAAAAACTACCCCTATTGTTGTCCTTGGTGACATGAATTTATGGGACAACAACCCTCAGGACACCACAGCAAAGGAACTCATTACATCACTTGAAGCCATTACTTTCAACAAATGGTTCGCAAACCCACACATAATGCTGGTAATATTCTTGACTGGATTCTTGCTAAAAACCAAAAGTTAACAATCACTTCTATTCTCAAATGTGCTTGGTCTGACCACTATATGGTCAAACTTTTGTTGCTATTCTGTTAACAGACAGATACAGCCTGCCAGTAAAACTATACCGGAGGTATCATGGTGAAATAAAAAGGTCATAAATAGCAATCATTTCAAAGCTAAGATCTGTCTACTTCTGCCCACGTTAAACCAATATATACCATTATATACTTTCACTCAGGCCTTTAGAAAGGCTTTGATAAATTGGCTCCACTCAAATCCAAAAAAAACAATAAATCTAGCTCACTAAACAAATAGTTCTCTGGCAACATTCTTGAAGCTAGAAGAACCAAGCGTGAAGCTGAGCGTCTTTGGAGGAAAGATCAATCTGAGTCTACACTGGAACTCTATAAAGAAGCAGTTAAAGCCTATAAACTGCTCATCTTCCAAATAAAATCAGATCATCTTAATAATAGAATTATACAAGCCAAATCACAATCGAAAGACATTTATTCGATTCTTAAAGAACTATACGACCCTCCATCTATCCCCTCTGCCCAAGAAAGTGATAAGTGGTGTCAAGACACCCATGTGGTTTTTTCGGATAAAACCCACAAACGCCAACAGGCCTTTGAAATACAGAAAAAACACAAGGAATTTCTCCCAGCCATAGCAATAGACAAAAATGACCCTTTGGACCATCATCCAAACCTTTTCTCTTTCGAAAAATGACCCTTGAAGAGGTACTAGAGGTTATACACAAACTTAGGCCATCTTCCTGCCATGGAGATATGTTCCCTGCCAATATATTCAAGGAGTATGCAGACACCTTAGCTCCCTGGGTAGTACAATTTGTCAACAAATCTTTTGAAGAAGCTTATGTCCCTGCAAACCTCAAGGAAGCCTGGATTACTCCACTCATGAAAAAGGAAAACCAAAATCCATCAATACCTGGTAATTACAGGCCAATAACTAATGTGCCGTTCTTACTCAAAATTATTGATAAGATTGCGAACATCCAGTACCAGAAGTTTGTGAACACTAACAAATTGCTGGCATGTGAGCAATCTGGATTTAGAGGCAAACATGGAATGGAGACTGCGCTTTTTGATCTCTAGGCGAATATCGCTAATAACATTGAAAAAGGAAATCCGGCCTAATTGATGCTGCTCGGCATTTGATCTTATAGATCATGATCTCCTGGCCGAGAGACTAAGAACAACGGGTCAATGCTGTTCATCAGACATAAATTGGTTTTAATCTTTTTTGGGCCCAAGAATGGCCGCGGTGGTAAAATGCATCTATAGTTCTCTGAAAAAATTGCTCACATTAGATGTCCTGCAAGGTTCATGTCTATCACCGTTACTCTTTAACATCTTCTCCAAACTCTTATGCGATATGATTAAAACCATTGGTGTCCAGTTCACAAATTACGCTGATGACACCCAATTGGTTTTTGAATTGACAGGATCATATGAAAGGGATGTGTCGAGAGGTAACGAGGTGTTTAATGCCATCCAAAAATAGATGGCCAATAACTCCCTTGCCCTTAATGAGGCAAAAACTGAACTGCTCATCCTTGGTACATCTCAGAAAGTAGGTAAGCTAAGCCAACAATTTAAAAAATTTAAGATTAATGACAGCTTCATTGAAGTATTGGAGCATGTCAAGACTTTGGGAATCTTCATGGACTCTCATCTCTCGTATGATAGACATGTCTCTTATCTAAGATCCTCATGTGCGCATTCTACACAAATCTCATCTGGCAAATATGTCCTTTCCCATCTGAGAAAAACCTAGCCCTGATTGCAGGAGCTACAATTAATTCCAAGATGGATTATTGTAACAGCCTCTTAATGGGCACGTCTACAGGTAACATCACACAACTACAAACTATCCAGAACGGTGCAGTAAGGGCCGTATTTGGACTAAATATATGGGAAAATAATTCTAAAACCAGAAGAAAACTTCACTGGCTCCCGGTACAACAGCGTATAAAATTCAAGTGATCAGTTACGATCTATAAATACCTGGTGGGGTCTGCCCCTACCTATCACTATAAGAGACTAACCAAGGCACCAGTACCTAGAAGTCTTCGATCTAACAGCAAAAATATCTTACAGCACCAAAGGAAAACATTTACCAAATTGGCGGTACTAACTTTGTTCACTGGGCCCCCACGATTTGGAATCCTCTTTCCCCCCGGGATCAAAGAGAGTGTCTCCCTTACCATCTTTAAAAAACTACTCAAGACACATCTTTTCGATGAAGAGTAAATTTAACCGGCTCCGACCGTCTTACGGATGCTTGACTCTTTTTTTGTTTGTTCCATGTTGTCTGTCTTCGTGAGCGCCTAGAGGCCCATGGGGGATGGGGCGCTATATAAAAAGAAAAATAGATAGATAGATAGATAGATGAGATTGCCTACAAATTGGGGAGGAATGTACACTTTGGTGTATGGTCCTGTTCCAGCATTGGTGATTCCTAAAAGCGACTTGATTCTTGACAATTTCCCGAAAGTAGATGCTCACATGACGAAGAAGAGATCTGTGGAGCTGATAAGAAGAATGAAGAGAGAGAACTACTTCTCAGCAAAATTGTCAGTCTTCACATTGATCTTTAAGCCAAGAATCCAGGTTGGAGCAAATGCCAAATGGCTGCAGATTACCAGATGGGAATTGCTGCAGACGATCAATACAACCATAAAGGGATTGAATGCTATCAGAGAAGAGATGAGAGGCAAACGATTAATGATTCTTCAGAGCAGATACGTCTTGGACATGATCACAGCTATGGATTGAGGTGTTTGTACAAAAATCAGAGAATCATGTTGCATGTTCATACCTTCTCATGATGATGAGAATGGCACCTTGACAGAGGCCATAGAATGCTGATAAAACACTATGGGCCTCATTACGACTCAGGCGGTAAGGGTTTTACGGCGGCGTTAACAGCGCCGACCCTTACCGCCTGAGTACGAGGTCCCTTAGCGCCATGGCGGACTTAACACCTGCTTTTAGCAGGTGTTAAAATCCATGGCGCTAAGGGACCATGGAGTTAATTATGCCACCGTAATTTACGGTGGCGTAATTAACGCCTTCCCCACTCCCATTATGCCCTATGGGGCAAAAATGGGAATGGGGAAGGGTAAATGGGGATTGGGGACTTACCGCCCCGCCAAGGTCGGAATGGGGCGGTAAGTCCGCCAACCACCATGGCGTAAACGTAGTTTACGCCATTTGGGTATTCCCAAAAATGGGAATGGGGAAGGGTAAATGGGGATTGGGGACTTACCGCCCCGCCAAGGTCGGAATGGGGCGGTAAGTCCGCCAACCACCATGGCGTAAACGTAGTTTACGCCATGGTGGTAAAGTCACGGCCCAGGCGGTAACTTACCGCCTGGGTCGTAATGAGGCCCTATGTCCAGATGATAGACGAAGTAGAAGACATTGCTGATGACAGTTGGTTTGGATAACTCTTGTTTTGGGTACCACAATGGATGGCAGATATGTTCAAGTTCCTTGGAGCCCTGATAGTAATGGTGTTGCTCGGATTCTGTGCGATCAAGATAATAATCATACAATGTAAGAAGACAGCAAAGAAAGCCATAGGGATGAAAATAATGATTGATGTTGAATCAGGATGAAAGGCCAGAGACCTGACAGATGAAGAAATAAGAGACTTTGGGCCTCATTACACGGTAGGCGGTAAGGGTTTACCGATACCGGTATTTTACTGGTACCGGTAAACCCTTACCGCCTTACTACGAGGTCCCTTTGCGGGTTGGGGAATTTAACACCTGCTTTTTGCAGGCGTTAAAAACCAACCCGCAAAGGGACCAGGGAGCTAATTACGGTACCGCAATTTGCGGTACCGTAATTAGCGCCTTCCCCATTCCCATAGAGCCCTATGGGGCAAAAATGGAAATGGGGAAGGGCAATGGGGGAAGGGGGAATTACCGCCCCACCAACCTTGGAATAGGGCGGTAATTCCCCTTTCCACCAAGGCGGTGCCGGTATTTTACCGGCATGGACCAAGGTGCTAAAAGCACCTTGGTCCACCACCATCCGTGTAATGAGGCCCTTTGTGAAGGCCAGTATTCATGCACTTGAGGGAACAAAGTTCCTGTATCCAAGGAACCATAAGAAGTATGTGGGAAGATGGATCTATTGCAGCCCAAGTGGACAGTGCATGCTCATGACGTGGAACAAGGATGAGCATGTGAAATCAGCTGGATGCCTGAAGGGAGTCATAAAGATATGGACCCCTAAGAAGCATTTCTTCAAACAACGATGTCTAGATATGAAGGATGATGGGAGAGTGGTCGATGAATTGCTCTGAGGGGGGCGTGTAGAGAAGGAGCCAAGTACCCCCACCTCAACCACATCACCCTTATTTCCTATATCTTGGAAACCAGAGTGTGAGACACGTGCGGTACCACTAAGAATCCCGATACCAAAGAGAATCATTGAAGCAAGGTTCCCACTGAGAAAACCATCCTTGCGTATGAGAAAATTTGAAGGCCATTTGAATGAAATCCCGGAAGAAGCATAGCAAGTGAATGGCCAAGACGAATGGTGACGTCATACAGAGTCGAGCTGACGTACATAGAAGAGATGCAGAGGCAAGAGAATGCAGATATTCTATAAGGCTATTCAAAACTGATGAAGATATCAAGCCAGTTTACACGTGTAAACATGCAGAGTAACACAAGCAGACACAATATTCTTGAGGCAAGCTTTATAGTGAATAGATTGCGGCATGCTGCAACATATATGCATAAGTGAGTAAAGATTGGATGTTTCCACTACGAACTATAGCGGAGCTGGGCTCAAGAAGGAAGGCCTCTTTTCCAGTGTGTCGCAGTAAAAAAACAAATGAATTACAAAGTGAATCTCAGAAAGGCGAGGCTGGATGAGCCATGAAGTCAAGCCAAGAAGCCAAGGTCTTATCAGGCTGGGGTGGGCTGACATTGAGTACAAATCATGTGAAAGAACAAAAATCCTGTTCAGAAGGCATGAGCAAAACAAGGGAGGCGTCAGAGGTCTATTAGAAAATAGAATTTTAAGACACGAGAGGCATGATTTTGTGGTCTTCAGTCACATGGATGAAGTTGAACGAACATGATGGTCACACCTACGCATGAGGGCAGAGCATGCCTTCACTCCCTGAATTCTCCAAAGCTAAGAACACTCTCAAGTACAAGTTCAAAGTCCTAATTGACAGCAGACCACTGAGGTGAGTATAGATGCATATGCTAATTGGTGGTAAGCTATGGTCAAGGCGAGCTCATCAGCACCTGGAAGCCCAACCTACGTGGTGCTATCGTAGGAGGAAAAGTACTGACAAAGGTTACAGTGCCAACCAATTGTAGGGGACCACATAAACAAGAGTCCTATAGTTGTAGAACCAATGGGACGTCGTGTATTTAGTGACATTCATGGTGACCTGTTTAAGTGGAGGGCTTGGTTGCCACACCTGATGTTAAGAGACCAATTATTTTCTTTCACTGTCCCATACTAGTATAAAACATATACTTAGATATCCCTTTAGACCAATCACTTTCTTTTGATATGTTTTGTAGTTAGCCATATAGGATGACATTAGTAAATGCTCTTTTGCTACACCAGAGTCTGACATTGTAGGTCTGGAAAATGTCACAGGAACATACCAGTTACAGAAACAGCTTTTGTGCCTTAAAAGACAAACTGAAGACCTCTATGATGAGTTTGTCCACTTGCATTATAAGAATCTAGCAAAGAGCCACAATTTACCAGACGATTTGACACTATGCCAAACACCCGGAATTCTGTCTTTAACTATCGACATGATAAGGCCCAGAATGGTAACACAGAAAAGGATACAGACCTACACAGAGCAGATGGAAGACCTGAACTTGGCATATGCATATCAGCTAAAGCTTAACAAAGCTCATTCACTTACCAGCCAAAGTAATTTGGACTGTTGAACAGCTAGTGAAGAATTCACTCCTCCTGTTGGCTCAAACTGCCATCACACCACAAACCAAGTGTAATCTTCTGATTGAAGATCCTGATGAGTCAAATGATTGTCCAGTTCCTGCCCTTGGTGTCAGTCCTTTACTCACACTAACAGCCTCTACTGAAGTGACCAAGTCAGATTTGTAGTGTGATTCTTTGGCCATTCCTGTACCAGACCATGAGTCAGACATTGAGACCCATCCTGAACATAACCCAATAGCTGTATGGAGTCCAGTTTTGCCATCAGTCAATACCTCATATCCATTAGTCAACCTGAGCACACAAGACTTTGAAGGCCAGCCACCAAAAATCCTGCCCTTGCCTGAGACTACCCTAACCAACAGGGAATACATGAACTTGAACAAAGTTGTCCAAGATCTACTGTTAAGCACAGTCATTGATGTCATGCTTCTTGAAGCCTTTCCCCCCATTTGCAAAGACTGTACAACTGTTCAGGAGAATCCTGATCTACATCTCTCAAATTACCCTCTAGTGGAGACAGTTTCAATTATATACACTGAGGCAACTGAGTGCCCAATGGATACTGTTCCTTTCAAGAACCCTTCCAGGTATCTGAATGCCAGTGAAGATTCATTTGTGATCAAACAGGCACCCCTGTTTACACTTTTCAATGAAATTCCTGCCTTGCCTGATTTGCCTTCTAATATGAAAATCACGCTGAGTATGGATACATTTGAAAATTTGGAAGACCCCCCTAAAGCAACCAATTCAGCTTTAGCCCTGGTTCCACCTTTCCGTACTGTACAATTGCCAGCCCTAAGGAAAACCTCTTCTTTTAGAAAAGAAGAAACTATGGAGCATGCAGCAAAGCTTCACAGTTCCTCAGTTCATGAACGCACTGCAGTGTTGTGTGCCTCTGAAACCTTGTCTTTCCTGGATTCAAACACCAAGGTTCTAAAAGATATAAACGTTTCCTCTTTTAAAGACTCTCACCTTGAAGCCTTAAACAGGTTTTGGATCTTCATGGTGTGCTATTACAGTATAAGACAGGCCTTGGACGTAATCTTCTTTTTGGTCTATCTACATGGGGACCAGGGAGGAGCCTAGTGTCACGACTGTGCCACTGGTACACCAATTGGCACCCATGGTGGACTATTTGGGACTCATTTATCTCCATAATACTCCCTGGACAATACCTATTCATATTGTTGTCTTTACTTTCCGTTTGCAAGTCTTTGGAACTTTCTTATTTAATTTCACAAACTACATGTCCCACAATACACCTATTGGCAGTTCCCATTCCCTGGCTATTCCTATGCAGCAGTCTTAGAACTACAATCCCCAGACGTCTTAGAGATCAGTTCAGCTTTCCCAGGACCAGAGAGGGAAGAGGCCAATTACCTTCAGGTGTGCTGTTCCGGGTGCTTTTAATTAGCCTGCTTCAGCACAGTGAGGTCAGTATTTAATCAGCTTCCTGCAGTAGCCCAGGTCTCTTGCATTGAACACGCTTCAAGCCCTTTGTTGCCTTGATCCTTGGATTTCTACTGTGTCCTGTTGATTCCAGAACCTGCTCCTGTTCCAGAGCCCTGTGCTCCCTGCCTTGATGCCCTGCTACTCTGCCTTCACCCCCTGTCTTTTGCCCTGCACCTCCTTGCTTCCCATACTGCAGCCCAGCTTCCCTGCTTGCAGTCCTATGCTCCCTGTCTACAGCCCCTTGCTCTCTAACACTAATTATGTTGTTCCCTACCTGCAGTTTCCTTGTTTTCAGTCTTCAGTCCTGCCCTTGTTATCCCACTTCAGAACTACAGTTTCCTTGTTATTGGTCTTCAGTCCTGCCCTTGTTATCCCACTCCAGAACTACAGTTTCCTTGTTATTGGTCTTCAGTCCTGCCCTTGTTATCCCACTTCAGAACTACAGTTTCCTTGTTATTGGTCTTCAGTCCTGCCCTTGTTATCCCACTTCAGAGCTACAGTTTCCTTGTTATCAGTCTTCAGTCCTGCCCTTGTTATCCCACTTCAGAACTACAGTTTCCTTGTTATTGGTCTTCAGTCCTGCCCGTGTTATCCGACTTCAGAGCTACAGATTCCTTGTTATCAGTCTTCCGTCCTGCTCGTGTTTTCTCACTTCAGAGCTACAGTTTCCTTGTTATCAGTCTTCCGTCCTGCCCGTGTTATCCGACTTCAGAGCTACAGATTCCTTGTTTTCTCTCTTCAGTCCTACTCTTGTTATTCCAATTCGAGTTACTGTTCCTTCTTTCCAGTCTCCTTACCCCTGCACTTAGATGCTAGTTTTCTTGCTTTTCTTCTTTCTTCCGGGTCTCTGTACTGAACCTTGCTCTCTTTGACTTCCTTTTTCCCCTGGATATTTCTGTTACAGTTCTTGTCTTCATTTGTGCCTTGTGTAATTCCTTTGTTCAGAGTTTGGCTGCTGGGTTTCCAGCAGGCAATCTCTGCCCCTTTCCTTTGTCGCGTTTCAGTATTGTACCTTGTGTCATTGTTAACGGTGTGCCGGTTTCTGTTTCAGGAGGGAGTCATTGTTCAGTTCCTGCTGGACCTGTACAGGCTTCAGTCTTGTGAGTACTCTCACCTGTTTTGTGCCTTAGGGTCCAGAGACAGACACCCATTGCTGTTGCTCCTTTCCATGAGCATTCACAGTATGGCCCTGTAACAGTAACCTGCTACGAAGGCTGGAGTTTCCTTGGTTCTGTGGGAAACTCTTCCCTCATTCTGTGCACACCCCAAGAGGGAACCTAACATGTTTATTTTACTTGTACTCCCCGCCTCTTTCTGTTCACTGCCTCTGTTGCCTATTTTCAGGGATAGTGATGTATTTATCAAACCCTTTTGAGTTAATAAAATGGCATCTTGTGACAACCTTTACCAAGTTCTCCATGTCACATTTGACCCCTCATAGTCCAGGTTCCAGTCGCTGTAATCTGTCAGGAACCAGTAGTTCCAGTCAGCCACCACATTGCCCGTCCTTGGAATGTATTCCGTCATGACCGGCAGGCATTAATACCAGAAATATTTTGCCATCTCTGCCAGCATCTTGGATCTGTTCCCCCGAGGTGGTTTATATATTGCACGGCGGAGATGTTGTCCATCTGTAGGAGGATGCAGAATTCCTCTCTCCCTTTCAGAAGGGAGCAGATCCCGAAACTAACCTGCCAATACCTCCAGGCATTTGATGTGTAACCCCAGCTCTTGCTGGGTTTGCCGGTTTCTAGCTCACTGCATCTCGCTCCCCAGCCTAATCTGCTGGCGTCTGACTCCAGCAGGCTCGGACTGGCCTATAGGGCAATACGGCAATGCCGAACCAAAAAAACGCAAAATGTTATTCTGGGACTGTTTTTTTTAGGTCAAAATGTGCCACTTTATTGGGCAATGTGGATCAGTTTGATTAGTTACTTCACAATGCGACTAGTGCCAAGTGACCAGTTTTACTGAATAAATATTCTTTAAATTGCACAATTTTCATTACATCTTATTAAAAAAAAAAAACCTTGGTTACTACTCAAACGGTCTGTCACAAAATGAATGAATGCCATTTGCAGCTGTGTGACAATTTTTCATTGGTGCCTGAGACAATGTTTGGCCCGAGTCCGACCCTGCCATCCACCGCTGCTACTCTTCCGTTGGTTGCCTGGCCCAGTTCGATCCTCCTCTGTCCCCCTCTCTCTACAAAAAACGTTGGCAGGATTTTGATGGGCTCCTGGCATTCTCTGAGCACATACACTAAAATGTAATTTCCAACTCCTTGTTGCCAGGCACATACTGGGCTTCATTATAACTGTGCCAGTCTGGTAACAACGGTGCCGGTAAGCCTACCAGAACCGTTGTTACTGGACCAGCACAGTACAACTCTGGGGGCAGGTGTCGTCCCGCTCGCCAGGGTCAGACCTGCCGGGCGGGATGGCACCCGCTTGCAGAGTTATCACAGTAGCACATGCACCGTTGTTAACGGTGCCGGTGCTCCCGTGTCCCCATTCCCATGGAGCCCCATGGGACTCCATAGGAATGGGGACAAACACAATTACCGGTGCCTGACTTCCCGGCCACCGGACTTGGAATAGCCCAGTGGTACTGGGAAGTCAGGCTCCGGTAATTCATTACGGGTCCGGTGGCTACCTGCCGGTTTTACTGCCACGGCTACCGCCTGACCCGTAATGAGGCCCATTGTCTCTTTTGAACAAGTCCCGAAGAATACAGGCCACTTCTGCTATGATCATCTCACATTTAGATTGCTACTACAGTCTCTACCTGAGCACCTCACAACCCTTAACCCATAAACTACAAGTGATCCAAAATACTGGATCAGAAGCCAGGCTGGTCATTGTCCCGAAACCTCGCTGCCACATCACCCAAGCCCTCAGCACCTTGCACTGGCTGCAAGTAATGGCTTACATTGAATTCAAAACCCTCTGCTTTCTTCACAGAGCCTTCTGGGTGGCAAGCCCATTATACAGTCTACATCATTTCGAATACTAAGAAATATCTTCGCTCAAGATGCCATAGATCCACTTCTTCCAGGACTCGGGTTGTTGCCCCTGGAGTCAAATTTTGACATTTATGGCTTTCCCAACATTGTTTCTGCTTGCTGGTACTTCAATCTTTTTGCTTTCTCTTTTGCTTTGCTGCCTTTGTGTTTGGCCTCGCCTGGAGTGGCGCTGCGAGGACCGGAGCTACCACCCCTAGGGTGTCCGTATCTGCATGCTTTACCATAAGTGGGTTGCTGCCCAATACACCCAGGAGGAGGACCCGCGAAAGGTCCCCTTACCCCGCTGTGCGTGACCCCCTCTGCCCCTCCATGTCCGGGATCTATCCCCCTGTTGTTTGTCCTCAGGTTCCCTGGCGGGCACCATCTTGTCGATGTACCCCCGACATCAACCTCATCCCAAGACATTGCCGGCCACACTTGCATTTTCAGTCTGAAACCTTGGTCATAGTCCAGCCACCCATCACCCCCATACTTCAGATACATATTGTGGATATATTGCTCGTATGCTATCATTGATAGTGCGTCCTGTGGATATTTTTCTAACATTACTGACATGTACATCCTAAATGCTTTGAGCCAGTTTTTAATGGAGTGCTCCACCTTGGCACTTTCCCTGTCCCTTTTCTCTTTCTCCTTTGCAGACAGCTTCTTTAAACCTCCTCCCAATGGTACAATCCCCAGCAATTCAAAGAGGTCCACAAACTCTTTCTTCCACAGCCTCTCTTTGGTGACCCATGGGATATGCCATACCAGAGAACTGACTGTCGCCCGCACAGGTGCGAACCCCGGCATTGGTCTTCCATACTGGGTCGCCTGCCCCCAGGCTCCCACTGCCCCGAAGCCTCACACGGCACGGCGTGTCTTCAAGTCCTACTGCAGAAGCCGGATGTCTCTGCTGTAGGACCCTGCTCGTTATAAAGGAGCTCACCCCGCCCCTTTCCTTTGCCCTTTGCGGGCTTCGGGGTGTTCCGCCCCCCCCGTACCCTCACCTTTCCCAGGGGGAGGGGAACAAGTTGGTAGAGCACCCTGCAGCGGTTATCATGCTGCCTCCTCCATTTTTCTTTTGTGCCTTTCCGTCGTCAGCGGCATATCCACTTCCTATTGCTTTGTTTCTCGTTTTGCGTATTAATTGTCTTGTTGCCCGTGCAAAAAGGACACACAATGCTTTATATGTAACTGACGTCACAATAAACGTGTTTTGCAGTCTCTACCACACCAAAACGTGCTTTATTTATTTATTTATGTTCGTATGGCGGCAGCAAAACCTTACTTCTGTATTCCCGCACCAAGTACTCTGCAGACCTCTCTCTTCTCGCACAACCTAGCACTGCCACGGGCTTCATTCTCCTTATGATATGCATACAACATCACACCTTATATAGAAACACTCATCCCAGTGCACTTTAAATAGCATCAGGCAACAATAGCTGAAAGATAAGTACTTGTGCCTGTGCTAGAATTCAGTTTACCGTAGACCTTGATGTTGCGAACTAACCGTGCAGGGGGCAAGATTAAATGCTCCATGCAGCAGCTGCACGCTGTCAACAACTGACAGACGTGGAGGTTCCCAATAACCACAGGTAAAACACAAAGCTAAATCGAGGCCGGGACTCCACCCACACAAGCTGTGTGCCGTCGGCACACTGAAGCCCTGTTTGTTCCCCGGTGTGTGAGTGGGAATTTCTAGTTAGCACAACATGTGGCAGAAAGCCGCTTTAGTGTCAATGAATTGGAGGGGAAGGAAAGCAATAACACGAGCCTGACAGAAAGGTAGAAGGGTTGCAGAAAGTACCTAATTAGCGCTCCGGGAAACTTTTGAGGAGAGGGAGTCATGAACATCCACGCTTAACTAGCACTGGCAATGCCAATAGTTTGGGCTTTTGTGTAGGCCTGAGATAGGCATTTGCCAGGCACTGCCATGATCCTACGAACTGACCATTAATGGTAGCTGCTGCTAAATGTTTTGAGTACCTGGGCATGCAATAGCAGAGCTCGGCAAATGCATATATAAAACCGCTGCACAAACAAAACTGATGGCTTTGCTAATGCTTGTTTTTAACAGGATACGCATACTGCTTATACATCGAGTGCCTGAAGGCACACTTGGTTGAGACATTATTATTGAAAAAGTAGTGCATGTTCAGGCTTAATAAAGAGATTAACTCTGCGTAATCTTCCTTGAAATAACACTGGTAAGCACCAACAGGACACATTTTGATGTTATGGCTTTATAAAGCTAGCTCAAAAAGATACTAAGAGGATGAGTTTTGGGCGGGGAATGGCCATAGGGATAAGCATGCCCATGGGCAGTCAGTAGGTGGAAAAATACCAACCAACACCCACAAACTGTGTGCCCCTCCTCATCTCCCATCTCGCTCCTAGCTGTGCTCGAATGCGATATTGTCAGTTTACAGCAATAGTCAAAACTAAAGATGTGGAAGTCAGTGCATCTTTTAATGGTAAACATACTGCAATGCTTAAAATGGTGTGATGAAAGGACTTCCATGATATGATAGGTTATTTATAACGTGCTTAATACCCAGAGGTTTCTAAGCGGTGACCAGGGGATCGACCTGTGTTGCTCTGTGTCGTCTTGCTTTCAAAGCAAGCCCGTTGCCGCTGAGCTACCCTCCCGGGACCTTGACACATAAACGAGATTTAAACACGAGGGAATAATTAACCTGTCTTCTGTTTTTCAATTCTTAGAAACTAATAGAAGACGGAGGCTCTCAGGTTTGCTCCTAATGCAAAATGGCATGGCTGGGTAACCACGTGCTTATGTTATGAAAATGTATAGAGCGCACGGACACTCAAAGGTAATATAGCACAAGTGGACAGCAACAGCAGAGGGAGGGGGAACTCGGAACAGGTGAGTTTTGATTGCATGAATAAAGTAGAGATAGTTTCCAAGGCACGCAGAGTGAAAGGCAGATGGTTCCAAAGTTGACTTGCTACCACAGGGAAAGAGCACCCACCTCTGCGCATATAGCTAAAACGAACGACTAACACAAACCTTTCTTCAGCAAAACTCAAGAGGCTGAGTGCGAACATACCAGCAGAATTTCTTTTGCAGGTATTCGGCACCTGTGCGGTGTAGAGCATGGTGTACAAAGCACAGGGCCTTAAAATGAGCATGTCTAGCAACAGGAGCGTGGAATTGAGAAGGCACGAATGGTAGGACTTTACGAAACATTTTCAACTGAAGATGACCCTTCTGACAGACGGCCTTGATTCGGCGTTCCATCGACAGATAAGATGGGATCTTCACTCCCAGGTCGCTTACCACTGGAAGTGCAGAGGAAAAAAGGACCAAGGGAAGGAGGCCAGAATGTGGAAGTCCAAAGCAAGGTCTCCTCAGATGAACCACCACTGTTTTGTCTCTGTTGAGTTTCAACCAATTCAGGCTCATCCATTCCCCAACTGATTTTGAGTATTGTCTGCGTAGGAGTAGCAGATATGCCTAAATGAGGAGATACGTTTGGTGAGGGGTTGTTGGATATACACATTAAAGAGCACCAGAGAAATAGAAGGGCCCAGGGGATTACCGCAAGAAGGGGTGACAAGTAGAGAGCCAAAAGTGGGTAGAGAAAATGATTGGGAATGGTCTTGAAGAAAAGACCAGAACCAAGAAAGAACGACTCCCGATATACCAGCCCTGGTGAGGTGGTCAAGAAAAATCATGTGGTCCACCGTGTTGAAGGCGGCAGAGAGCTCCAACTGGATGAGAGGTCCCACACCACCCTGATTGTGTATTGACATAAGGACATTGAGCACAGAGACCAACACGCTCTCAGTCCCTCACCCAGGACGGAAGAAGGACGTGAGGGGTCGAAAAAGGAGGTTTGTTCAAGAATAGAAGTAAGAAAGGGGCCCCACCAAAGACTCTAGGAGTTTCATCAAGCAAGGGAGAAGGGAAATAGGCCGGAAGTGAGCAGGTACAGAAAGATCCTAGGAAGACTTTTTCAAATAGGGTACCACAAGTGCATGCTTAAGGGAGGATGGAATAGAGCCAGTAGTGAAAGATACATTAACCACATGAGTGAGTAGAGACACAATGGAAGGTGAGATTTCTTTAATCAGAGTCAGCAGAAGAGAATCAGAAGGAGAAGCTGATTTAAGTCTGGAAATTGCCAAGGCAACCTCGTCCTGTGAGACTAAGAGGAAGGATGACCACAGGAGAGAGGAACAGTGAGAAAAAAGTGAATGGAAAAAAGACATAGGTTCCTTCCTAGCTGTGGCAATCTGATCATGAATCGTATTAATGTTCTCAATTAAGAATGTAAAGAGTGAGCCACAGAAGGACTGAGAAGAGACGATAGATTTGGTGGAGATAGAGGACGGAGAGTCAACGACTCTGAAGAGTTCTCTGTGTTAATTCATTGATGTCTTCATCAAATTAGAGAAGTAGACTCGTTTAGCATCGGCCATTGCCGAATGATAGACTAAGGATGAACGCTGAAATGCGATGTTAGCCACAGAGCAGTGGCGTAGGCCCCCTTTGCGCTCTGCTTGCCTGCACAATAACCAAAATGACTGCATGAGTCATTGAACCGGTGTTCCAGAGTATGAGCCCTGGAAGTATGACGTTTAAGGGGCACCAACTGATCAGAAAGTGTAGCAAAAGCTTGAGAGACCGTCTCAAGATCAGATGAGGCAGCACTGGTGCAAAGATCGAGAAACTGTGAGGAGATTTTAGAGTGAGGGACAGACCGCCAGTTCCTACTGCAGAACGGGAGAGGTATATCCGTCCTAGGATAGTCAGTATAATCCCATGTGAAGGGAACAATATAGTGGTCCGACCAGGTGATAGGCAGGACTTGGTATACTGCAGTACTAGTAATAGGGGCAAATAAAAGATTGGGTGCCTTGCCAGTGGGTAGGTCCAGAGACCAACTGTGGCAAGGAAAGGTCACCCATAGCAGCTAAAAAGGTCCGGGTTTGGGAATCAGTAGGATCACCCAGTTTAAGAGTGAAGTCGCTGACAATGCAAAGGTTAGAAAGTTGGAGCTGCAGATCGCCGCATGCTCACAGAAAGAATCAGAGAAGCGGGCACCAAGCCAGGAGGCCGGTAGACAATAACGAGATGCAGAGTGAGTGATCCAGAGAGTGTAAAGCACACCGGTATTGCTTCAATTTTAAGGCTATGAGTCAAAGAAAGCACCTTGTCTGGATTTATGGATTGAAAAATAACGGCAACGCCACCGCTAGGGTGCTCAGACACACTGTCACAATCAGGGCCGGTGCTCTCACTAGGCAAGGTTAGGTGCTTTCCTACATGTGGAAATGTTAGAGCAGCAAAATGCTGCTTTAACACCTCCACACTAATGGTATACTTAGCACCGTCCCTGGCTGTCTACAGGCTGAGGCTGGGTGCAGCAGCAGACCAGTCGGCGCAGCTGCACCACAAATTTTGGGGTCCGGTTAGGGTCATGAGTGGCATGGGCATGGCAGCGCTGGCACAGACCAGCACCTGCGCATTAGCACTCCATGCTGCACGCATGAACGGAGCACTACACACGCTGCCTCGAGTCTCGACCGATCGTCAAGATGGTCATGGTGTGAGTCTGTCAGTGAATGCTGCAGTGCACTGTTCAGCCTGGCTGAGCCCCATACCCTGAGCCTATTAACTTGAATTGGTCCACCATCCGGACCGTCCATCAGAGGTGGTGGCCTGCGCACCCTGGCTGCAGGCCTGCAGCAGCCTTTTGCTGTCCCATGCGCCAGGCCAGTAAGTGCCTGTCTCGTAGGCCACCCATCCCGGCCGCTGCAGCCCCTGCTGTGCCGTGAGAGTGGCCTGGGCCGGGCCCTGGCTGTGCTGGAGCCTGCGCTCAGAACAGTCCGACGTCACGTAGGTGAGGACTCCACACTAATTGTACACTGCCTTGCCTCAAAAGAACTGACCCTGCTTCCTTCGCACACTCCCTTCTCCTCTTCAAATCCACCTAGCTGGAACTTTTACCTGCGTGCACGTGTGTGCTCTGCTGCACTATGCGTGCAATGCTAGGAGACTGACACTGTGCAGATTGCATGCCCTTATGTGCTGTGTGTCTCCTTCATACTCCACTACACAAAAATCAGTGCATAACCTGCAAAACACCTATAAAACATAGTTCGGGTTGCACTCTCATTTGTACCCTTCATCTATATGCACTGACTATAACAGTGAAAAATAGAACATAGTGTCGGCAGAGGCACGTGCGTGCATGCAACATATTGTGTGTTAACTTAAATCACTTTGTTTACATGCCTGTGGTAGATACCCCACCCGTGTGCAGTGCAAACCCTTCTGGTCAATGGCACTAATGCAAGCAGGACCGACTCTGCCTTACATCCTTCCAAGGTCAATCAATAACATGGCTGCCATTTCCTTCCTTGGGGCAACACTTGTTCTTGACAGAGCCAGGACCTCGAATAATGTAGCCAGCTTTTTCCAGGGACCTTGCCGACATCCCCAATACCGCTGTACATTGACTATTAAGTGTCACCCAGGCGCCCACGCTACCCATTTGGGGCTTCGTAATATAGCTTTTCAATGCATCCAGGGGAGTTGGCCAGAGGCAAGAAATTCACGGAATGCCCCACATGGAATAAATACGGGATGTTTACTGAGACACTGGAATGCAGGCAGCCCCAGTGTCCCTGCAGGTCGTGGAATCTTCCTGATTCTCTGACATTGTTTTAGTGATTACATCAAATGCGAGGAACATGGGCGGGCCGAGTTGCCCCATCTGCCTGCGTGTGACACTTGTGCCCATTTGAGCTTGCAGTTCATTGACTACCTAAGGCCATGCTAATCCCTATGCCCAGGCCATTCCCAGCCACTTCCTGCCCAAAAACGCATCCACTCCTGGGATGTCTTTGAGCTCACTTTACTCAAGCCAATAGCCCCATATCGCCTAAGGTCATCTCAGAGTCCGCCCTCTACCCCATCAGTCAGGCTGCACACAGCAAAAAATGTTTTGACTAAGTGCAGTTCATTACTGCTCAGTCACAGCTCTGCTCAAGTAGGTCACTTTGTAATTCAGTTGTTGCTTAAAAGAAAACGAAAGCAGGAAAAACCTATCGCACTCTTTGACAACCGACCTGGACAGTGTGCCAAAAAAGGGTCGCTGGTCTTGGATACGAGATGTCTTAACACCAGGACTCAAAAAATAGCAGCGAATAGGGGGCCCAACTTCATCTTTCCAGCCCCCCCATCCGAGCCAAAATGACCTTCAAAACTCATTCCTGTCCATAGCATCATGGAACACCAGAGGCCGCATGCACTTAACTGAACATGATAGCTACAACTTGGGAAGCCACGATATCGTTTGTCTTCAAGAAACGTGGCTACTGGACAAACCGGTCCTGGATGGTTACAACATAGAGATTTCTCCGGCCCATAAAGGCCCGCTTGGACGTCCATCATCCGGCCTACTCATAGCCGTCCGTACAGGCTCAGGGATACACATCTCTAAGAAAATAGAAGCATCTTACGGACTGCTGGTAATTTTGGCTACATGGCCGGAGAAATCCTCGCCAAGAGGCAAAATCTCCTTCGAACCGTTTGCCATCATCAACACATATTGGAACCCCCAAAAAACATCACCAGAAATCTTTTGCGACGCCGCCTCTAACATCATCGATGAAATTAGAATCAAGCATTGCATCTCGAATATTGTTATCTGTGGGGACCTAAACGCAAACTGCGTGGCTTCAAAAGCGTCAAAAACAAACGCACTATCCAGCACTCTGGCAGAGAAAAGAGGTAAAATATGGCTAACACTAATGAGCTCAAGAAACTTCTATAACGCTGCTAATGCAATAAAGAGCGAAAAATTGATCCCTACATGGGAACGTGACAACTCATCGGCTACACTTGATTATATTTTTGTTTCTGAACGAATTTATCACCGCATAACCACCTTTGAAATAATTAGAACCAAGGCGAGTGACCATAATCTTTTGAACCTTATCTGCAAAACCGCCGCCCACGATCAGCAATTCTACAAACAATCGATTGAAATAAACTCCCAGGCAACCCGCCTTTGTATGTCTACTAGCGATATCAAATCATTGACTGCTAACTACAAAATGTTAACCTCCGTCATGGATACTGAAGATGCAACCTTCAGAGACAGCTATATACCACTACTCCTTCCGTTCAAAAAACCACGGAAATTTCCTAACTATTTTGCATCACAATACAATCACGTTTACAACACCAATTTGGTAACTAAACGTAGGACGCTGAGGAAAGCAAAGAAAAAAGCTGCTGCTTTAAACACAACCACCTCATGGGAAACTTACTTCACAGAAAAGAGGAATTACAAACAATGGCTGAGACATGTACGGAGTACCCTCTACCAGTCCGACGCAGAAAACATGCTCAAGGTGTTAGCCTCGAAAAAATCGCGGGATTTTTGGACTTTGATAAATCAAACAAACCATCATCCAAAAGCTGCTATGACCAACTCAGTCGCTGAAAAAAATTGGGTCAAACATTTCACCGATCTTTTTGAGGCACCCTCAACAACCACCACCCCCATAAAGCAACTGCCAGTGAGAAACTGGGTGGATCTTTCGGACGAAGACGCGATAAAAAAAAACATCACAAGACTAAAATCATCCCGAGCCCCAGGTCCGGACGGGCTAGCAAACTCGGACCTTAAGCAAAATCTTGACGACTGGGCCGCAGTAATGAGCCTAATCTTCAAAGATTGCAGAGATCAAAAGATAATACCAGACTCCTGGACCCAGGCGATCATTGTTCCGATTTTCAAAAAGGGTGTTAGGGAGGACCCTACGAATTATCGTCCTATAGCCTTGTTGGACGTTATAGGCAAGGTCTTCGCCACTATGCTCTTGAATCACTTCCAGAACTGGGCAAGGCTATCCCCCTCGGCAGACCCACTGCAAACTGGTTTTCAAAAAAACGCAAGCACTGCAGCTAACATAATGATCTTGAGCATCATCAAAGATAAAGTATTGTCGGGAGCGCCTAGAGTTTTTCTAGCATTCGTTGACCTTTCCCAGGCGTTCGACCTAGTGGACAGGTCGAAATTGTGGAAGAAATTGAAAGCGTGGAGGTGTCCTGAAGACATCCTGGACCCTATAATCGCCCTTCATTCGAACACTAGGGTGGCCGTTCGCCTGAACAATCAAGGACTCCTATCAGATCAAATTCCCTCTCATCGTGGAGTGAAGCAGGGTTGTCCGCTGGCCCCCGCACTCTTTATATCCTTCTTAGGCGACTTTAAAGATTCCCAGGATTCGATCAGGTCATTTCCACCCAAAGTGGGCAACGTAGGGGTCAGCCGACTTCTATACGCCGACGACCTGATAATTCTGGACCATACGCAGGTTGGACTTCAGCGACAACTTGACAATCTTGCTCATTACACTAAGGATAACAACTTGGAGATAAACAAAGAAAAAACCAAAGTCCTGATCTTCCAAAAACAGGGGAATAAAAAGAAAGAAAATCTACAGTGGTTCCTTCATCAAGCAAAAATTGAAGTTGTTACAACATTCAAATATTTGGGAGTGGAAATTGACAGTTCTAAGAACGCCAACGCGATGCAACAAACTCTATGGACAAAGGCGAAACATCTAGCATCCCAGCTTCGAGCAGTCCATAGAAAATACGGTAAATTCAGTCTCCTACCCGCAATCCATTTCTATAAAGCTAAAGTAATCCCATCTCTAACGTACGGCATGGATGCAACACCAACAATTCCATCGACGCTCTGGACCAAACTAGAAGGCCATATTTGGCGAACAGTTCTTGGACTTCCTAAATCTACATCCTCTGCAGCAATAAGACGCGAGCTAGGTCTGCTCTCTATAGCTGCAGTGGTGGCACAAAGTGGGATTCAGCTATTTAGAAAAATAAGAGATCCAGAGAGTCTTCAAATATACCGTATGATTAATGAAGAAATCAGCAAGGGAAACAATAAGCTACTCAAAAATTGGGTTGATACCCAGCTACAATTCCTACAGGCGATAGCCTGTTCAGAAGACGAACTAATCAAGAACCCGTTAAGAATAAAAGCTAAAATGGAGTGGTTAGACTGGATAAATACGAATGAAAAAGCAACATCAAATAAGCTGTTAACCCATCTACCACCCGTCTTTAACAAACTTAAAGAGCCCATGGAATACTGTAAAAAATACCCCAGCAAGTTGTCTATGATAACTCTATTGAAAGCCCGCCTTAATCTGCTTCCGACAAAAGAAATTCTAGCCATCCGAGCTAATACCAAGGAGAAATCATGTCGTCTCTGTAAAAATTCCGAAAATACAGAATCCATAAGACATCTCCTGATGGCTTGCCCAGCGCTCGCACAGGAAAGGGACGCCTTTTTTGGTCCTTTGTTCACAAACTCCTTCAATAATGATGAAGACATGTGGTGGAATCGCCTAATTACAGGAGCCCAAACTAGATGGCTAACCCCGACGGCAAAACTACTAAACATCACCATGGAAAAGTTTACCCATCTCTCTGATATCTCTGACATCTAACGAGTAAAGCCACCGAACTCTCATACATTTTGGATGGTGTAAACACTAACAATATTGTTCTAAACACTTATCGGTGTGCAACTTTTAACATTCCAATATTTCTTCTTCTTCGGTCAGGTACACGAAACCATGAGAACTCCTTTTGTAAAAATCTAATATAGATTATATACAAATAAAAAAAAAAAAAAAAAAAAAAAAAAAGGAAAAGGGGAGTTGAGGGCTGTGAGGAGTACCGGCTCATCGCACTTCCACTAGTACTGCAGTGCAAGGTAGCCTATTTAAGGGGACATCATGACACTGACAGGCGTCACTGTTATTATTTTTTTGCTTTACGTCATTTGGTCGGGTGAGGTATTGTAATGATATATTCTTGCACAAGTGCTGCAATTGTCTTCTTACAATAGCGCCTCGAAAGTGAAAACGCAAAACAAAGGACGCCAGACTGTGTTTACTTTACTTTAACAGCCAGCATCAGTCATCAATGCAAGCAAAGCCTGCTGTGTGCATCCCTGTGTACAATGAGTGTCACACTGACATAAACGCTCCATGCACTGTGAAAGGGTCCCTTTGAATAATAACCCTGCACAAGCAATTAGCTCTCGGTTGCTGTTCCTGGCCTGGCCATCTCTTAAGATAATTTTCAACCTGCCATCACATGCTGCGAGCATGTGTGCAGCTGACACACAACCGCATCCAAAGGCCTTCACAAGGCCGCCAGCCTGCCTGGATACAGTGTGCCAAGGACATGCTAGTGTTCTTTCAGTGTAATGTGAGGAAAGTGCATTTGAATTCATACACAGCAGAAGACGTGAGCAATGTGTTAGGTGAAGGTAATGTAATGGGTTGCAGCAATCAGTAACAAAATGGGGACGGTTGGTTGAGAACAGTTAGGACCCGGAAAGAGAGTGTGGTGGGGTTGCCAATCTGACAGTTTGCCTAGGGTGGCAAAATTCCTTGCACAACTCTGTAATTTTCCTGCCTTCTGTACTTGGGAATGGGTGTTAGGGTGTGCTTACTTCCCCTTGGAAACAGGAGCTTGGCACCCTTAGGAACCTTTTTAAGCGCAGGTCTGAGGGCATTATACACTGGGGCTATATAGACTAATACTTGAGCTTAATGTGTGCTACAGCGCGTCTGGCAAGGGACCAAGTGCAGAAATCAGGAGGAGGGCGTGCTGCTGCCTGAACGCTGCAGGCCCCTCTTCCTTCTTCTCTTTTTCCTCATCATTCATTTTTATTTATTTTCATTTCTGAAGAGCTTGCATTCCACGTGGTGCTCATCAGGAAAATAGCGAGACTTTCAAATGGTAGAGAACTAGATTGCCATAAACAAAGGAGGAAATCACTCAGCAGGCATGCCAACCAAATAACAATGTGCATTGGCGCTCAGAAAATTATAGGTTCAAGAGATCTTCTTTCCGACGTTTCTTACTCAACAGGCGGATAGACCAAGATTGGATGCTTAAAGGTCAGTCATTCCACAATTTCTAGTGCCAATAATTGGAATGAACAAAATCGAACAGGAGCTACAAGGACGTCGTGGAGAAGATAGCAAAAATGAGGTAATCGAGCGTAAAAGTTTAGTTTTTAACGTATATTTATTGTTTTTCCATTTATCACAGCAAAGACCACAAACACCACAAATGCCCCCCACACCCCACTCTTTCCCCCACCCAGCTAACATAGATCCAGTGGAAAGATCTATAGGAATGGGTGGACTGCAGGAAGAGTTCTTGAATGCACAAGAGTCAGTGTTTCTGGGGGCACATAGATTCTCCATAGCCATTTGATGAGATCTGTTAGGTAGTATGGCACAAAACCATGTGCACATTTATAGATAATACATGAGTAATGAAACTGAAGACCAGAGTTCCTATCAGTGAGCACAGAGACTGATCTCCGGGGTCCATTTGTCTCAATAGAGGGGCTGCCGAGGTACTGTGATATTGGAATACATGATAGTTGTTTAAATTCCTTGCGAGGGTTGGGGCTTGTTTGGGTGTTTGAACTGCAAGAAGGAGACAGGAATTGATTACATGTTAGACGAGGGCAGTCTGTACCGATGGAGAGCAAGACAGATGTATTGGGGACTTTCTCAGCACCAGGGAGACCACTACTTGGGTAGGAGGTATAAGGTTTAAATTGCAGGTAATGGATAGGCTGGACACATAGCTGGTGCTAACCCATTTTGTTTTTATATTGTATTCAGAGATAGTCACAGGAAGCGACATGCAAGTTGCTGGATGCCTAACCAGGGTGCATGGCTGACTGCGGGGGCCGAAGTAACCAAGAGCATTAGAGAATCTAATTAGATTAGCTTGGTGTTGAGCAATGTTGTAAAAGGGTAACTAGTACCCTGCCCATATAACAGCAAAATGAGCACTGGTTGTAAGAGTTACGAGTAACCAGTAGATTGTACAGCTTCTATCAGTATAGGAACTGAGTGGTTTACCATAGAAATGGGGTAAACTATTTGTAAAACGTCCACCCTAGTATTGATGGAACAGGAAAGTGTTCAGTTGATTTTTAGCTTCTGACGAAGTTCTCCATATTCGTTAGAATTAGAGATAGAATGAAACATGTTGGGCATATGTTGTTGATGCAGACCTAGGAGAAGGTCTAGCTAACAACTGCAAGTTTTGCACAGGTGTTGTTTGTGGTTTACATTGGACACCGAGTCTATCCTTTAAATATGTTTAAGCAGATACAGTTGCAAGCCATGTATGTTTTGATGGAACTAAACATTTAAGTATAATCCGGAGGGGGAATGAGAAATGTTTTTAGAAAATGAATATTAAATGTTCAACTGAATCAAAGATTGGTGGTTAATGCCGATATTAGCATTCCGGGAAGGTTTATATGTTCTGCTGAGTCGAGTAGACATTGGGCAACTGACCTGCTGCGCAAACAAAAGCCCTGGTATCTCCCAAATTTGTTGGACAGGAGGGACAGTCCACTACTTGCACTTTGTTTATATGGCAACTAGTCCATTTTCCTTGTTTTCAGGGTGATTGGCTGAGGATATTGAACTGCGATGGTGGAGAACTAGGGAGCTGATTGGAAGTTGATGATGAGCTGGAGGAGTAGGTGACAGAGCCTTGGCCAAGTTGTACCAGCCACTATAGGTAAGTGGTCACATTCCAAGCATTTTGGTTGGTTAAGAGATTTAAGGGATGTCATACAATGACAATGATTGCTGTGAGCTTTGATACAATGACAGATTATCATTATCAGAAACAGAAAACAATTGCTTGTGGTAGCAGAATTACATTACCTCTATTAGCACTTTTAACATCAATTATCCTTATGGAGGCCCTTCCTAATACAAACATAGTTGTCCATCCTTTCGCCATTAGGAGTGATAGCAAGTGCTTCAGATAATTGATGGTGATTGCCATATATTTTTATTTTGTATTTTATTGATGTTTTATATAATACAATATTGGAATCAGTTGCTTCAAAGCATTTTAGAGGCAGATGGAGTGCTGACACAAGGGGCAAGGGGCTGATCATAACCCACACTCAGTTGGCCATCAAGGTAAAGGCACTTTATTTGAATCCCCTCCTAACTCCTGCTTTCCATCACCATTCATTCATCGGATGGCTCCAGGGATGGCGGACGAAACATGAGGAATTCTGCACCTAAAGAGAAGAATCCTGAATGTTCCTGGAGATCATGTGCAGACCTGCCATTGCCAGAAAATAATGAGGCCAAGACAAAGCTCCTCACCCAACGTCTTTATTCATTGCCTCCTTATATCAACTGCCTTCCTTCTGGCTCCCACGTCACTTCCTTCCCCACACTCTCGTCCCACCCCCCGAACACAACTACAATTCCCGGCAGTACGCCCCCACCCAATTTTAACACTGACAACATAACTTTACCCCATTTCTTCAATGAGTCTGCAGGGTCTGGTGCGGGCCCTTTGTGGACGAAGGTCCCCGGCCTCTGGTCTCTCCCGCTGGTCAACCTGTTCCATTTCCTCCGGCCCTGATGCCTCTGACTCTTCTCTGTTTCCATAGTATGATTCGTCCGATGAGTAGTCCCTTTCTTCCTACTGTGCTCCTTGTCGTCGCCCTTGATGTATTTCTGACAGTCTTTTAAAGTATGACAAGTTCCTAGTCACCTGACGCTGGTCCCCTTCTGCTCTGACAAGGGAGCCCTTGTTCATGGTGATGATGAGGGGATCTTAATGAAAGAAAGCATCAAACTTATTTTTCGAAGTTTGTTTAACAACCACCAAATCCCCTAGCGCTAAGCTTGATGGTTTTGCTTGCCACCTGCGATCGGCATAGGCCTTCATCTTTTCCTTCAAGTCTGCATCCTTGATCCGCATCTCCTGATCTGCGTCAGGGTGCTCAGAGGCACTCTTGTGGTGGGGTAGTCATTTACTTACGTTGGGCACTTCCCTGTCGAGCTGTGCGGGGTGCTCCTGTAGTCCCTCAGGAGCTGACGTATCATATGGTTGTGAAAACTGAAAGAACAGACTGAACGAACAGTGGTCCTCTTTTTTGTGTTAGGGGATCGTGGGGGAGGACTCAAAGTCATAAGAGAGAAAAAGGGGGGTTCCCAACAAGCTACCTTTAGATGTAAGCACTAGAGGTGACAGAGCTATATATCAGCTCACGTATGCGTATGAACCCATTTATATCAACAAATGTGATACTAACATCACTTGAAATTTAATGCATTCTATGAGTGAACACAAGGACAAAAAGTGTTAAAAGAATTGTTAAAAGAATTATCTTCTTATTAATTCTGTTTTATGTTGTTCTAATTTGCAAATGTGACCTGTTGGTCTTTTTTAACAAATGAGTAACCACAAAATAAAAGTAAGAATATATTTTTTTGTAACCACCGATCTCTCCATCTTTTTACATTTGTTGATATAGATGGGTTCATAAGGATACGTGAGCTGATACATAGCTCTGTCACCTCTAGTGCTTACATCTAAAGGTAGCTCGTTGGGAACCCCCCCTTTTCTCCTTTGTATCATATGGTTGTACTGTCAACTTGGAGATTTGCAGTGTTCGCATTAGGTTGGCCATGAAACGCTCAATCATGCCATTAGCTTGAGGCCACAATGTGGTCCCCTTCCTATATTTGAAGCCCATGCACTCCGCAAAAGCCTTGCAGTCTTGACTCTTGAATGGTGGCCCATTCTCTGATTTTACCTGCTGGGGAATGCCATAGGCAGTGAAGATTCTGACTAACACTAGGATGACATGGTGGGCTGCCTTGGATGAGACTACTTGTGCCTTGAGATGGCTGAAGTATTCGTCCATTACTGCCAATACATATTTTCCCCCTTCCAATGGGCCAAAGAAATCCACGGCAACTTCCTCCCATATTCCTCTTGTAGTGGTGTCATGTTCAGTGGTTCAGGATGTCAGTTCAGGTGAATAGGCTGCACGTAGGACGGTCTCGTAGCAAGTCTTCCACCATTCCATCTAGTTTTGGAAACCATACCTTCTGGCGCAGCATTCTTTTTGTCAAGACGATCCCTCGGTGTCCCTCATGTGCTAAGTCTAGCACTTGGTGCCTGAGCCAACTTGGTATGACGATCTTGTTTCATTTTAGGAGTAGATTATCCTCTGACATGGCAAGTTCTTCCTTGACCAGCAGTAGACTGTCCACGTCCTTTCTTGTTTCTGTCGACCCCTCCCCCCGACTGCTTAGCTGTTCGCCATTTCCCAATCCTCAATCCTTTCATGATTATCTGGAACGCATTGTCACCCTCTGCCTCCTTTGCCAGCTCCAGTGGATCTATGCCTTGCGGGACGGATTGCTGTATGAGATATCTAATGTACTGATCTGCCACCGATGGTTCTGGGGTGTTCTGCTGCCTGGCGTGATAAGAAGTTAGCTGGGTTGGCCTCCTTCCCAGGTCTGTGAATTATGTTAAATGCATAGTCTTCTAACCGCAGACCCCACCGTGCAATACGGGGTGGTATCTTCAATTGTAGGTTGCCATATAGGAACAGTAACGCCTGGTGGTCTGTAATGGCTGTGAAAAGCTTGCCATAGAGGAACAAGTGAAAACATTCACAGGCCCACACGACTGCCAGCTTTTCTTTTTCCACCTGGGAGTAGGCTTGTTCAGTCTTTGACAAGCTTCTGCTTGCGTATGAGGTAATGTGCCTCTGGCCTGAGCCATCAAGACTTTTCTGTGCAAGTATGGCTCCCAGGCCCACCACGCTAGAGTCGACTGGCAACTTTGTCTGTGTCGAAATAGGCCATGTTGTCCGCCTTCGCTATCCTGTTGCAAATGGATGAAAAAGCTATTTGACAGGCTGTCGACCAGTGAAAAGGCATGTGCTGTTTGGTCATTGCCCTCAAGGACTCGCTTATCGTTGCAAAGTTCTTGATGTACCTGACACAGTCGCTTGCCAGACCCAAGAAGGACCGCAGTTCCAAAACATTGGCGGATGATGACTATTTATTTATTTATTTATTTATTTATTTATTTATTTTTTTATACCGCGCCATAGCCCATGGGCATCGGGGCGCACAACTTACGACATATAGACTTTTAGGATTTGATGACTGGTTTACTCAAACCTGGTTGTTTTCAGGCTTTTCCGGACAGACCTGATAGTTTGCTTCTGTTCACATTGTTATGGAGAGTTATTAAATATTTTTGCAGCAGAAGCGGGGAAAGATCTGAACGTTTCGTTCAGAGCATGTACGTTCTCTGGATTGGGTGTCATTCCGTTCACTGATAAAATGTGACCGAAAAACTGGAGGGTGCCTTTCCTAAATTCACATTTGTCATGGTTTAACATGAGGTTGGCTGCTTCCAGGGCCATGCACACTCGAGCTAGCATGCCGGTGTGTTTCTCTGTTGTTGTGCCAAAGACTAAAATGTCATCGCTGTAATTAATACAGTTCAGAATATGCTTGTGTCTTTCAGCTTGAAATATTTCTGCTGCAGAAGAAATTCTGAAATGTAGTCTTTTGTACCTGCATAGCCATAAATGGGTCACAAATGTGGTAATGTACCTGTTCCCGCGTCTTAGGACCAGCTGATGGTACCCTTTATTGAGGTCCAGCTTCAAAAATACTTTGGACCATTGAGAAGATGAACCATGCCTGTGATGCGGGGAGCCAAATGACTCTCTTGTTTAATGGCCTTGTTTGGCCTCCTCATATCCATGCATAGCCGGATGGCATCAGACTCTTTCCTTGGGACAGGCACGATGGGAGACACCCAGGCCATGGGCCCTGATGCCGGTTCTATGATGTCCTGGCTTAGAAGATTGTGCAATTCCTCCTCCACCTGATGTTGGATATTCACTGGGATTCCCCTATAGTGTTGGGCCACGGGCCGCACTTCTGGGTCAGTGTGAAGTGTGATTTGACAATTCAGGAACTTTCCAATTCCTATGTATAAGGCTAGATAGAGTTGTACTATTCTCTCCACAGTATCAATGTATTTTGTGGACCATACATTTATAAAGGACATTATTGAGACCCATTTCAAACGCTGCCTTGAAGCTGATGATGCACCCGCATTCTGTGGGGGTGGAGATTACATGTATCAGTAAATTCATTGTTTTCGCCTTGTATCAACAGCGTGCCTCAAATTGCCCCAAGCATTTTGCAGGAGTTTTTTGAGCTATACGGGTAGATATCCACTTCTGCTGGGAGTAGGCGGGGCACTGCGGTAATGCCTGGTATATCTGTTCACTAATCACATTGACAGTGGTACCCGTGTCTATGTGGAATTCGGTTTGCGTTTCCTTTAGTTGCTTTAGGAGAGGGGGGCTATGCTTAGTCGCATTTTGGTTTCCTAGCATGTAGAGGTAGCCTTTCCATCTTTGTTCCCCTTCTGAGGAACTCTGCTCTGTGTCTGTCAGGGATTGTTCAACTAAGTAACGTATGTGGTGCCATGAACGGCATTCCGGTCATGTCGTGGACATCTGGTAATGTCTGCCTTCTTTCCCCAACCTTTCTTCCTTCAGTTCTCTTCTTTGGCTCTATTCTCTATATCTGTGACCTCTCCTCTCCCCTTCCTTTCTCCTCTGAAAGGTTTGTGCTGCTGCATGAGAGGTTTCTGTCACTGTAGTGGTGGGACATCTGCACGGCCTGATGGTCATGCCTCTGTCGTTTTCTCGCGCGATCCCTCTTGGCAGGCAGCATACTGACTTCAAACGGTTTGCTTCTTAACAGTCTGAGCATCGTTGCCCAATTGCTGGGCATGCGCCCTCATGTGGGTACTAATATCTGCATCAATAGCAGAAAGGGTCACCTGCAGCTCTGGGAGCTCCTACTAGTTTGTGCATGCCTTCTGGTTATGGCACGTGTCCATGTTGGCTGCAAAATGATTCCACTTACAAGTCAATTGCCATGCATCTTCCACTGGGCCAATTGCCCCAACATACAAATCAAAGTCCCAGACCCACATGGTCCATCTGGGTCCCATGTTGCTGGTATCCGTGACATCAAACATGCCTGGCAACTGCACTGCCAGGGGTTCTTACACTGTCTGATGGTCCTCCGGTTGCAGAGGTTGCAGAGTCACTGGGACTGTAGCTGGGCTGTCCTGGTCTGTCATGTTGTGTGATGTTCCTTGGACTCCCACCATTCTATGCTGGTTGGAATGCCTTACAGTGTGGAACACCGCACACAGGACGCAAGCGCCTGGAATAGGCATGAGCACCACTCCTGAATTTCCCCAAGCTCCTCCCCAGGTCAATGCTGCACTCCCCCAGGTCAGGCGAGACCCCTCCTCTATGTGGCCACACTGTGTGACTGAGTGGTGGCCGCCTCCGAGAGGCATATGCACTGCTACCACTGAGTTCCTCCCTTGGGTCCCACCGATCTCTCAGCACTCACCGCCGCCACCGCCCTGGGCTCTGATTCACTGCCCCCACCTGAGCGCTGCTCTATGTGGCACTCTTCCAATAGCCGAAAGCCGGTGGCTCCTACCGCTGTGTGCGCAGGCTGGGCACTGTGGACACAGCCGCACACGCAGGCTGTCCCTCGTCGCCAAGTTGAGGTCCTCAATCCGTACATCAGACGGGACCACCGGGATCAGGGTCGCCTCAGCACGTGCCACACTCTGTGGGAAAATAATGAGGCCGAGACAGAGCTCCTCACTCAACGTCTTTATTCATTGCCTCCTTACATCAACTGCCGGCCTTGCGGCTCCCACGTAACTTCCCTCCCCACACCCTCATCCCACCCTCCCGAACACAACTACAATTCCTGACAGTACAAGCTCCTCCTTCTCATGCACTGTCCAGCATCATCCAGGCACCCCTTTTATCCATCATCATGGGACTGATTGTCAAAATGCAAAAACAAATGATCTCTTATGCCACACAGGTACAGTTTCGAAAGATGCTAATCTTGTGCAATCTACTGTATGAGCAGTTTTCAAGGTCTGACCCACGTACATTATGTCTGCAGTACCTGGTGTCTTGACCACTCTGTGGTGCAACAATTTTTTCTGTGGACAAGTTTGGGGTTTATAGTGATTCTTTCGAAAACAATGTTTCGAATCACAAAACCTTTGAAAACAAAGTTTCGAAAAAAAAGCTTTGACAAGCTATACTTAACATGCAAAAATGCATTTCTTTCTAAACCAATCCATCGACAATAGACATGGACTGGGTTCAATTGAAATGCACTTTCAGATGTTAAAAGTAGCATTTCAATGCTTTTTTTGTAACTTTAAAACGTTACATGGAGCTGTCCAGTGCTGAAATTTCAGCACTGGCCAGCCCCTTGTAACGTTTTAAAGTTTTGTGTATATTGGGGGGGTTCCTCCCCTGGCCCCCCAACCCACATGCCACCCCCCATCCCCAACCCTAACCCAAGCCCTAACAGTAACCCTAATTAAACCCCTAAACTAACCCAAGCCCAAACCCTAACCCTATTTTAACACTTTAACCCTAGCCCCAACCCTAACCCAAACCCTAACCCTAAGCCCTAACCCTAGCTCCAACCCTAACCTTAACCCTAATTTAACCCCTAAACTAACCCAAGCCCTACCCCTAGTCCTAACCCTAATTTAACCCCTAAACTAACCCAAGCCCCAACCCTAACCCTATTTTAACACTTAAACTAACCCTAGCCCCAACCGTAACCCTAATGTAACCGCTAAACTAACCCAAGCCCAACCCTAACCCTATTTTAACACTTAAACTAACCTTCATTTAGATATGATAATCAAATTCTTTTTAAAAAAATGACTATTTGAAAAAAGACTTTTCGACAGAAAGTATTCTCATGATTTGTATTCGAACCTTTGTGTTTCCAAAAAATGACTGCATACCAGGGTTTAGTGCGATTATAATGGTGGAAACACAGTGTGAAGCGGGGTGGCTGGGGTGATTGGGAAAGGTTGGGTGGTGGGGGACTGTGGTGAGGTGCTGGGGTGTGGTTGGGTATTCAGGGTTCTAGAATGAGGATGGGCCATGAGGTTGAGTGGTTAGGTGCTCTGCTTGGGTGAGTTTAGGGGAAACGTTTAGGTGAGGCAATGTTGAAGTGAGTTTGGGGGATGGTGGCTGGTGTGAGGTGCTTGCGTGAGGGTGGGGGCACTGAGGTGAGGTAGGTTGTGCAATGAGGTGCTGGGGCAGGTTGGACCTTGGGGCTCTGTGATGAGTTGCTGGATTACATTTTGGGTATGTGGTGCTGGGGTGAGATGCTGGAAGTTGGGTGGTGAAGGCACCAGGGAAGGAAATGATAGTGTAATGTTGGGTGTGGCTGAACTCATGTGAGGTGCTGGGGTGATATTGGGTGCTGGGGGGTCCTGGACTAAGGCAATTAAAGAAATTAGCTGGTGAGTGATCGGTTATAAGTTGTAGGCTGCTGAGGGCACCAGATGAAGGTGCTGGGTAATGGAAGGTTCTTGGTTGAGGTTAGGTGTTTGCTGCACTGCACTGGACTCCTCCTCTGCCACTCAACCTCACTGTCCCATGAACACTGTGTCTCCTTCCGGCTCTTTCTCACTGCTGGATCCCACTGCTCAAAGCCAGCCAGTCTGTGGACACCTTCACAGCTTACCTTAAACGTCACTGGTTATAGGTTAAAGGTTCGAAGCAAAAGGTTTGAAATACAATAGGGTCTAATCAAAAGGACCGAAAACAAAAGGTTCGAAAAAAAAAATCTTTTTTTAAAATATATTTTTTGGGCCCCCCCACTCCCCATCCCCCGTTTTTGTGGTAAAAACTACTTTTCTTACCTAAACGGAAACCCCCAAAAATATATATAATTAAAAAATGTGAACCTTTTGTTTTCGGTCCTATTGGCCCGATTATATTGCATTCAAACCTTTTGTATTCACACCTTTAACCGGACACCACGTCACTTACTTGCCAAAGAGGGAACTCCCACTGGACTCTGCTCCATCCTCACTACCTGGCCCCACCACTCCCCAGTATCACTTCATAATACATGGATAGGTTATTTATAACGCACATAATACCCAGAGGTTTCTAAGCGCAGACCCGGGGATCAAACCTATGTTGCTCCGTGTCAGGGGAATATTGCCCTCGTAGTGTAGCCGAAGAATTCTTCTGACTATTATACCCCGCTGGCTGAAAGTGAACAACCAGTGCGATCTAGAAGCCTAAAGATAGGATGCCAAAGGAAGACCAGGATGGCTGCAGTACTCAGGATAAGGTGCGCCGACACAGGAGTATAGGTAGACTGGAAGCGACTGTAAGGAAAGTGACGTAAGTTATCCACAATCCGTAACAGTAATACAGTGTGAACAAAGAATAACGGAACACTGACCTTTGAGTTAAACACTGTCAAACCCAAAGAAATGAACCAGCAGTTTACCCCTGTGGATAAGAAAATGAAACAATAAATGCTAGCTACTGGAATTGACAGGCTAATGATTACAAAAAGAGAAACTCAAAAGACACCCTTACCGTGAAGGAAACTGTACTGGAGCAGTTGAGGCAATGATGATTCGAGGGTCCGTAGAGGAATGCAGAGAATCCAAACAGAAACTACCCCGACGGAATGAGGATGCCTAAGCAGGACTCACTGGCAGTCTTAAGTTCAAAGTACACACAAAGTTTCAAATCCAAAAGGAAGATCCACAACCAAAATCCAAAGTATCCGTAAACCAAGGCAGTTCAAAGGCAGTCCGTAGCCATCCAGAAGGCAAACAAACGTAGGCTAGTTCGAAATCCATGGACATTCCGAGGTCAGAGCAGTACAATGAACAGATCAAACAAAGTTCAAACACCAAGGAGGCAGGAGACAGGCAATATCCAGGGACAGTCCGAAATCCGATACACAGGAAGGCAGTTCTAAGATGGGCGGGGAAAGGGAGGGAAGGTACACAATATTCAATGATACAAAGTAACGCCACTGGAAACCAGGAAGTTCAGAAGCACCGAGTGATTCCCGGCAGCGCTATTTAAACAATCACGTGAGCGCATAGTGATCACGTGAACACGCTAGCAGCACGCCGGAGGCGGGGCAATGAAGAAATGACAGGACGCCAGCATTGCCAAGCCAACTTCCATGCGCCTGGTAATCCTCGTCTTAAAGGGCCAGAACCTGACAGAGCACGGCTTCTCTTGTGAACAACAAAGGGGGCCACAAATCTTCTTGAGCTTGAAGCTTTATTCATGACAGATTCCTCCCTCAAAGGGGCCCTCACCCTACGAGAAGCCCAGAACTGCGAAACCAGGGCTGGGGCATGGACGTTCACAGCGGGTTCCCAAGTGCGGTCTTCCGGACCGTATCCCTTCCAGTCTATGAGATAGAACCGCCTACCACCATGGACCTTGGTGTCCAACACTTTACTAACCTCATACACATCCGTGCCCCGAACCCGAACGGGTAATGGCCGAGAGGGCAGCCGGGCATCCGGATGACAAGGTTTCAGCAACGAAACGTGGAACACAGGGTGTATTTTCCAAGCGGCCGGAAGGGTCAAGCGGACGGCCGCAGCATTAATAACCTGTTGCACTACATATGGCCCCATAAACCGCGGCAACAAGGGCTTCCGTCCAGGAAGACGCAGATTCCGGGTCGATAGCCACACCCGCATACCAGGACGGTAAACCGGAGCAGGCGTGCGCTTAGCATCAGCGAAGGCCTTAGTGCGCAGGCGCGCCTCTTGTAGATGTTTCTGCACCTGTGCTCGGATCTCTGACAGGTCTCTAATGCAGGCCTCTGCGGCCGGGTTACGCACTGGTATCTCTGGAGATAGTGGCAAAGAACGGGGATGCTGGCCATACAATGTGTAGAACGGAGATACTTGGGTAGTGGAATGTAAGGAATTGTTGTAGGCGAATTCAGCAAAAGCCAACATAGAGACCCAGGTATCCTGGGAGAGGCAGGTCAGACAACGGAGGTATTGCTCCATGGTGGCATTTAGTCGCTCGGTCTGCCCATCCGTCTGAGGGTGGTAGGCACTGGAATACCTCCCGTCAATCCTGAGCGAAGAAGTCAAAGCCCTCCAAAAACGAGATGTAAATTGTGGGCTACGATCAGTGACCACAACAGAAGGTAAGCCGAATAACCTGAACATGTGTTTCAAAAACAGGTCGGCTAACGCAGGAGCACTAGGAATGCCACGACATGGTACAAACAGAGCATATTTAGTGAAGTAGTCTATGACCACCCAAATATTGTCAAAACCATCCACCCGCGGTAACTCTACAACAAAGTCCATCGAGATAGCTGCCCAAGGATGATCAGGGATGGGCATTGGTTGTAATAGGCTGATGGGCTTACCCAAAGTCTGTTTACACTGAGCACACACTGCACATGTTGCCAAATACGAGGCCACATCCTTATCTAGAGAAGGCCACCAGCACCACCTCTTTAAGAGATCCAGAGTCTTTCTAACACCCGGATGGGCAGCCAAAGACGAATCGTGGCACCATTGCATAGCGGTATTCTTGGTGGATGAATCAGGTAAGTAGATCTTTCCCAGTTTATAGGGTATTGAATGCACTATTTCGAGTCCCAGTGTGTTTAGTTCAGAAGGCGAGTCCTTAACCCAGTTCTTCAGAGTTTCCCTCAAAGATGGCTGCAAGGTACATCCACACACCACCTGAGTGGGCAAAATCGGGACCCCATCAAGACTACCGGGACCAGAGGGACTGTGCAGGCGGTAAAGGGCATCCGCCTTAGAATTCTGGGAACCAGGGCGGTAAGTGATGGTAAAGTTAAGTGCCGAAAAGAACTCATGCCATCGAGCATGATGTGCGATCATGCATTTCACTGACTGGAGAGCCAGGAGGTTTCTATGATCCGTAAAGACCTGGACCGGCTCTGAAGTGCCTAATAGATGGTGTCGCCAAACCAAAAAGGCATCTCTGACCACCAACAGCTCTCTCTCTGTTATGGTGTAATTACGCTCATAAGAGATGAGCTTCCTGGAATGATAAGCCGCAGGATGTAGACCACTAGAGTCTGAACAATACTGGGATAATACAGCCCCAATCGCCACCTCAGAAGCATCAGCTTCAACCACAAACGGTGAGGTCGGATCCGGATGTTGGAGTACAGGGGCGGTCGTGAAAGCAGTCTTCAAAGCCTCAAAGGCGTCCTGTGCCTCCTCATTCCAAAGAAATGAGCGCTTTGAACTGGTGAGAGCAGTAAGAGGGCTGACAATTGCAGAGAAGTCCTGGACGAAGCGCCGATAAAAATTGGCAAATCCAAGGAACGATTGCAAGGTCTTTCAGTTAACAGGTGTTGGCCAATCCAACACCGCGGCTACTTTAGCTCGGCTCATTTCCACCCCCTTATTGGTGATGTTGTAGCCTAGGAACTCCACCTCGTTTACGTGGAAAACACACTTCTCCAACTTAGCATAAAGGTGGTTTTCCCAAAGCCGTTGCAGTACAGCCGAAACATGGTCAACATGCGTAGAATAAGACGGTGAATAGATCAGGATATCATCAAGATACACAATCAAGTATCGATCCATCATATCGTGGAATATTTCATTAACAAAGTACTGAAATGTGGCTGGGGCATTGCAAAGGCCAAAGGGCATGACCCTATATTCAAAGAGACCATACCTGGTCTTGAAGGCAGTTTTCCACTCATCCCCCTCACGTATTCCCACCAAATTATAGGCCCCTCTTAGATCAAGTTTGGTGAAAATCTTAGCTGAACCTAGTTGATCCAGCAAAACAGAAATCAGCGGAATGGGGTACTGATTCCTAATAGTGATGGAATTCAAAGCGTGATAATCGATACATGGGCGGAGATCTCCCTCCTGCTTGGGCACAAAGAACAAGGTGGAGGCCGCCGGGGATCGTGAGGGGCATATGAAACCAGATGCTAGAGATCTGTCAATGTAGGACTTCAAAACCTGATCTTTCTTAGGAGTCAATGAATATATGCGCCCGGAGGGGATTTTAGCCCCCGGAATTAACTCAATAGGGCAGTCATATGGTCTGTGTGGTGGCAAAACATCAGCACCCCCTTCATCAAAGACATCCTGGTAGTCCACATATTCGTCAGGAAGCTGTGTTTTACCTACCGCACCTACAACAGAAGCCGTGTCCAAAAGCGCACGACTTATTGTTATGGACTCCTGATTTATCACTTGGCAGTTCTTAGCACAGAATTCTGAAGGAAAGCACACCACCCCGGACTGCCAATCCACCACTGGGTTATGCAACTGTAACCAGGGAAGGCCAAGGATAAACCCGAACTGGGGGGCGGCTATCAGGTCGAATGTGATAGTTTCGGTATGCCCGTCTTCCGTCTTCATAATCAAGATGGCAGTGCTTTCCGTTACCATGCCAGACAATAGGGATGAACCATCGACCGCCTTCACGATCTCCGGACATGATTTCAGGACAACTGGTAACCCCAGTCTTTTAGCCAGCGCATCAACCACATAGTTACCTGTCACCACGGAATCCAGAACCACCGTAACTAACCATTCCTCACCGTCCTCAGCGGAAAGAGCCACCGACACACCGTAGTGAACCTGACCGTTGGAGTCTCGAGAAACACCACCCGACAACTGGACTCCAATTATTGTCGGGCTTTCGCGTTTCCCTGTTTCTTGTTGGGTTTCTTGGGGCATGAGCGGAGCAAGTGATCAGAAGCCCCACAGTAGAAACAGAGTCCATTCTTTCTCCGGTGTTTCCTTGTGTCAGGTGATATTGGCCCCCGAACGGCTCCAATCTGCATAGGTTCTACCGTACTGGGAGCAGAGACATGAACAGAGGAAGAGGTGGGTTGGACTAGTCTCTTCTCCCCTCTCCTTTCTGCCTGTCGGGAGTCAACCTGTAAGACAAGGTCCAATAACTCGGGAAAGGCCATAGGTATCACTGGGACAGTAGCTAGCATGTCCTTTAGGGGATCGGAAAGTCCCTTATAAAACAGGGAGGCTTTCTTGTCCTCTGTCCAACCAGTTTCTGCTATAAACTGGTTAAACTTAGCTACATTAGTCAGGAGGGGTGTATTCCCTTGTTGTAATCCAAGCAATTCCAAATCGGTAGCCTGTGTGGCATATCACGTGTCAATACACGACTCATTGCCTCTATTAATGCGTCACAATTGACTCCCTTCCTCAAGCAAGGGATTAGCCCAAGCTGCTGCAGTACCACCCAAGTGTGACAACAAAAAGGCCGCTTTAGTTGTGGAGTCCGGAAATGAAGCAGGCCTGCAAAGAAAATGCAACCTACACTGGTTTAGGAAAGTCCTATAAGATTTAGGATGCCCCATAAACCGCTCCGGTGGAGCCAATGGAAATTGGGCCGTCATGTATATCGGGCCCACCTCCTGCTGCGGCTCAGACAAACCGGAACCCGAGGGCAATGCAGGAGGGGGTATCAAAGCACCACCGGGTTGTAAACCAGCTTGAAGCTGATCAATACGCCTTTCAGTGGCGGAGTGGGCAGCAGCCATATCAGTACGTAATTCAGCCACAAGCTGGAGAATAGCTGTCAAGGAATCGTTGGCATCCATTATTAATGGCTTCTGAATCTGTCAGGGGAATATTGCCCTTGTAGTGTAGGCGAAGAATTTTTCTGACTATTATACCCCGCTGGCTGAAGGTGAACAACCAGTGCGATCTAGTAGCCCAAAGATAGGATGCCAAACGAAGACCAGGATGGCTGCAGTACTCAGGATAAGGTGCGCCGACACAGGAGTACAGGTAGACTGTAAGCGACTGTAAGGAAAGTGACGTAAATTATCCACAATCCGTAACAGTAATACAGTGTGAACAAAGAATAACGGAACACTGACCTTTGAGTTAAACACTGTCAAACCCAAAGAAATGAACCAGCCAATCTACCAGTTTACCCCTGTGGATAAGAAAATGATACAATAAATGCTAGCTACTGGAATTGACAGGCTAATGATTACAAAAAGGGAAACTCAAAAGACACCCTTACCGTGAAGGAAGCTGTACTGGAGCAGTTGAGGCAATGATGATTCGAGGGTCCATAGAGGAATGCAGAGAATCCAAACAGAAACTACCCCGACGGAACGAGGACGCGTAAGCAGGACTCACTGGCAGTCTTAAGTTCAAAGTACACACAAAGTTTCAAATCCAAAAGGAAGATCCAGAACCAAAATCCAAAGTATCCGTAAACCAAGGCAGTTCAAAGGCAGTCCGTAGCAATCCAGAAGGCAAACAAACGTAGGCTAGTTCGAAATCCGTGGACGTTCTGAGGTCAGAGCAGTACAATGAATAGATCAAACAAAGTTCAAAAACCAAGGAGGCAGGAGACAGGCAATATCCAGGGACAGTCCGAAATCCGATACACAGGAAGGCAGTTCCAAGATGGGTGGGGAAAGGGAGGGAAGGTACACAAGATTCAATGATACAAAGTAACGCCACTGGAAAGCAGGAAGTTCAGAAGCACTGAGTGCTTCCCGGCGGCGCTATTTAAACAATCACGTGAGCGCATAGTGATCACGTGAACACGCTAGCAGCACGCCGGAGGCGGGGCAATGAAGAAATGACAGGACGCCAGCATTGCCAAGCAAACTTCCATGCGCCTGGTAATCCTCATCTTAAAGGGCCAGAACCTGTCGGAGCACGGCTTCTCTTGCGAACAACAAAGGGGGCCACAAATCTTCTTGAGCTGGAAGCTTTATTCATGACACTCCGTGTTGTTTTTTCTATGTCCCACTTTCTTCACAAGAGTCTTTGTGCATTTGTACAGACACGCTTATGGGGAATGCATCCCCAATCTCTAAATGTGTTATTGGAGGCCATTTCTGATCGGAAATAACACCCTTGTTCTTCAAATAAATACAAATACAGAAAATAGATGTGAATTTGAGTAGTGTGAGTGCTCTGGTGAGCTGCTGGGGTGTTTGGATGGGGGCACTGGGGTGAGGTGCTGGGAGGGTTGGATAGTAAGGTATTGAGGTGAGGTGGCTCTGGCATGCTGGGATAAGGGTTGGGTGGTGGAGGCCCTAGGGTGATGCACTGAGATGAGGTTTGGCGGTACAGGTGCTGCGGTGAGGCTGAGTGGTGACTCACTGGGGTGAGAATGTTTGTTCAGGTGGTGCAGTGAGGTTCTGTGAAGAGAATTTAGGGTGGGTACTAGGTGAGTTTTAATGGTGAGGTAGCACTGGGGTGAAGTTGGGTGGTGAGTGATTTTGAGTAATGGGGTGGTCCTGGGTGAGGTTTGATGTTGGGCATGCTCGAGCCAGTTTGGGGTGGTGGTAATGATGGGGTGAGTTTGTGTTAGTGGTGTGAGGTTGGGTGGGCAGCCTTGGTGGTGGACATGCTGTAATACCTCTCAATTTCTTGACCCACCAAGACAGTGAAATCAGGTGTGCTAGACAGGTGTGGGGCAGGTGATTCCATTTAAGTCGATCTGAGGTAATACATTTTTGATCATTTGTGAAGATTTCCATGGGCACTTAGGTTTATGGAAGGAGTGTGAAGTGTTGACAGGGCGAACATGTATCCAAATTGGGTGACACCCTCCAAAGGAGGGTACATTGAGACTATGTGCAGGGTTTAGGTTGGGTGGCGGCATTAGGTGCTTTTGTGACTTGAAAGCAACAAAAAACGTTAGAAGTATGTTCTAATATTGACTTTAAATGCCATATTTGCGGAGGAAATCCTAATTTCTGTTGTAAAATATACAGAGAAGTAAACTGACATTTCCATAAATTAGCTTATTCGTTAAAATTGAAATTTGCTCTGCAACTAAAATAAACTTTGATTTTACACAGACATGTCGGAGAGGTGAGCATGTAGGTTTATAGGTACATGTTTGGGATAAATAATTTCTCTGGCTTTGCTTAAAGCACATCCAGCTTTTCTGAGGGCAGCTTTTCTCGCATCACAACTTTAAAGATGGCGGAATCATCTACCAGCATGTTTCTGTCAGGAATCGGCCCGGGAGCCGCAGGATTGTAAATAGGCTAGCGCCGTCCCCGCAGTCTCACAGAAAACGGTATCAGGCTACATTGCATCAGCGGTCACGATCCACTCGGTTACCTCGTAGTAAAGGCTTAATCCACGGCCACAGGAACTTGGTACAACCTCGTCCTTCAGAGTTTTTGCATTGGCGGTTACCATGGAGATTAGGGCAGCGACGTCGACCCGCACCACGGCTGCCGCACGTACAGGTCATGTGATCACGACTTGATAAAACTCTAGCCTGCTGTAAACTCGTTGCTTCTGATTTTGAATTTGGAGTCTGCTACGTGCTTTGCGAATATTCTTGTTCCCCTGTTCTTTGTACCCTGGTTTTCCTGTCTGGCCCTGCTACCTTGCACTCTGAGTACCTCTTGTCGGGGCAATTCCCCCACGCTTTCTGCTTACCCGCTCCTGTCTTCTTTCCAGTCCTCCTGCGGAACTAACCCCGTTCTGCCTCACTGCTAATTGTTGCCGGACCGGACCTCGCCCAGGATTTGCCTTTGTCTCATGTTTTTGCCTTCGGAACTTTTCTCAACTACCGACCTAGATTGTCTTATGGATTGCCACTGCCTCTCAACTTGATCAACCTGTGTTATCCTCGCGCGTGGACATTAGGAAAACCTCCTGCTTGGGATCCACCTGACCAGTGCTCCTCATCAAGGCTGCCGGTACACTACTCCTCTCCCTTCCCCGGTACGGACTAGAGACTGCCGTGGTACCATCAGGGGCGGAGGTAGGAGCGTCCTTGTTTTGTCGGGGATTGTACTGCCGACCCTTAGGCGTACGCGTGCCGGCGGGAATAGTCCTACACCCCTGTACTTTGGCGGTCTTACTGGAGCATTGGTTGCCCATGGAATTCATGTCAACAATCCCATGGTAAGAGTGTCTGCCCTATTTTCATGTTTCTGTTCTTGATGTCCCTGGTATAAGTATTAAGGATTGTTTTTCTTGTATATTGTAACAGCTATTTCTGCTCCTTGTGACGTCGACACAAAAAGGCTTTTCTGTTTTCAACTGGCATATTATCGCACACGAGGGAGTCTGCTGCCACGCGCCGTTTGGACCATTCTTCCAAACAATAGATCCCTGGTGCTGGTTTATTTTATATCCAGACACAGGGTTACATTGTAGGGTAGAATTCTACGTCTACACTACGAGGGCAACCTAAGAAGGCGATCCTGACAGTTTTACCCAATTCACGCAGCTCCAAGAATGCCTCCTGCTTTCCAGCAGTTCCCATTACACCCTGCGCTGGCAAACATGGTTGTAATTTCACCGAAACCGAATCGGGAGCGTTTTGTTGTGGTTGCATAAACCATGCCATTTTGTTTGGTGAAGACTGAAACTCAGGCAGGGTTAATGCATTTGGGGTTATTTGGCAAACAAACTATTTACAGGGAACAGTTTACTTCACTGTTCCAGGAAGTCAAAGTAGTCTGTCAGTGTAAAGGGGTCATTATGAATTGGGGGGTAAGGGATTACCGGCACCGATAAGGAGACCGGTGCCGGTAATCCCCTACCGCCCAATTCCGAGGTCCCTTAGCGGGAGCCGTAAGAGATGTGTGGTCGGACCACACGTCCTTTACGGGTCCCACTAAGGGACCAGGGCGCTAATAATGGGCTTGCCATTCGCGAGCCCATTATTAGCGCCCTCCTCATTCCCATTGAGCCCTATCGGGGCTCAAATGGGAATGGGGAATGGTTTGTTCAATGGGGACTTACCGGTCCCTCCAGGGTCGGAATGGACCGGTAAATCCCCATTGAACAAGACGGGTGCCGGACCCAGTATTGGAGGCAGCCAAGGCGCAAATAGCGCCATGGCCACCTCCAACCTCGGAATAAGGCCCTAAATCTTTGCAGTGTCTCTGGCCCTCATTACGACCCTTGCGGAAAGCGACTGACCGGAGCGCCACAGCGTAAATAGCGTTTCCGCCATTGTACGAAGGAGCAAAGTGCGGCCCATTCCGACCCATCGGGCACGAGCACCACGCCACGGCGGAAGTGCAAAGTCCGCGATGGCGGAAATGACCCCAAAACGGCCCACACCGCCGCCGTACGGCGCCCTAGGTGCAATACCGCCACCCCTCTTAGCGGTCACCGCAGTGTGCGCCTACCGGAAAGTACGGTGCCCGGAAATATACGGAAACGGAAGTTAAAACATGGGCCCGGAACGGGAAACATCCCGGCGTACACCTATAAAAACACCAAAACCACACAACCACTAAAATCACTACCCTGAAACACACCCCAACCCGTCAACCACCCTAGCGAAACCAAGAAAAATGGGAAAAGTAGCGAAGAAAGCGTGCGACCGCAAGCGGCAGGTCCACTTCTCCCGTGAGGAACTCACCGTGCTAACAGAGACCCTCCAGGAGAATGCTGCCGTCGTCTTCTCCACGCAAATGACCAGGACGGCACTTGCAAACAAGAAGGCCATATGGGCTCTGGTGGCACAGCGGGTAAGTGCGGTGGGGACCGCACCCCGCACCCCACAGCAATGCCGCAAGCGATGGGACGACCTGCGGATACGCGTCCGCAGCATACTCTCTGCCAACCGCAACATTGCCACAGCCACCGGGGGAGGTCCTGAATCACCCATCAAGTTGACCCCCTGGGAAGAAATCTGTGCCTCCACCATCGGAATGGAGAGCATAGAGGGAGTCGGAGGGATGGAGAAAGGAGTGCAGACATCCGAAGATTCAGGTAGGTGGGCCAGATAAAACAATGCCAAATCCACACAGTCCATCCATGTGAAGTACCATGCGTCCACATAGTGCAACAGAAACACATGTCCAGGAGAACGTCCACACACATCGGCCTGAAAGCGCACGTCAAAACCCACAATAAATACATAAATAATTAAAAACCCCTAATACACGCACTACACGTGCAGCAGGCACACCCTAACTGCAGGCTGCCAAACAACTGCACCCTCACTCCACACACAAATCAAAGCACCTCCAAGACCCCGACCCAAATCACCCTCAGGTACCACCCCAATGCATGTGATACAATGCCATTCCAATTCCCACTGACCCATCAATAACCCTCGCCCTCCTTTACTCCACCACAGGGTCCGATCCAAACGACGAGCTACAGGACACCCCTACCAGCACACCTGCAAAGAGGGCCAAGACCAACGGCCAGAGACCCTCCACCTCAGCTGCACGCATCAAGACACGGCAGCAGCACAAATCAGGTGGCAGCACAGAGGAGGGAACATCAACAGGCACCCCAGCAGCCAGCATGGCCACAACACCACCACCACAGGTCCCCCCAATGGATGCCACAGAAGGCACTGCCTCTGGTGGCAGCAGCACCGTAGGTGACACCCCATTGATGGCAGCATGCTCGGACACAGAAGACGGGGATGTCGAGGTCAGATCCATCCATGACCTGTCCCAATCCCCCTGTCTGTCCCATCCCGTACAACATGAGGATACCACGCAGGTGCAGCCACAAGACGACGACTGGCCATCCCCCACAAGCCCTGTGGCAAGGCAACATGAGGACAACAGCCCCTCTGTGACACCACCGCAAATGGCCATGGCCCAGCAGAGGCAACAGTCCCTCGACAAGTTAATCGTCCAACAGCAGCAAATGGCCACACTCCTCAAGGGCCATGCCGATGAATGTGGGGGCACCAAGGCAGACATAGAAACATCAACAGAGACACTTAGGGCAGAAATGGAGAGAGGTACAGAGACGCTAAGGGCACAAATTGAGAGTAGCACCGAGAGCCTGAGAGTCCAAATGGAGAGTAGCACCGAGAGCCTGAGGGGGGAACTGCATGCGACGTCCAAAGACGTATGTGCCGAACTTGCCGCAGTGCGCCGTGTGCTCACTGAGCTCTCGCAAACCCTTAGGGACATGCATGGACGTGAGCAGGCAGACACATCATCCGTTGCAAGTTCCGTCCAGGGCAGCCCCCAACGTAGATCTGGAAGGAACCTGCGCTCCACAGGCAGGGGTGCCCCTGATACCCGCAGAGGGGGCATGCAATAGCGACAGCCCACTGACAATGAGCATCTTTGGACACTGGTGTTCGGGGGGGAGGTAGGAGGGTGGAGGGGGTGTGTTGGGCTCACTTGGGTGGCGGGTCGATAGGGTGTTCAACATGATATCACATATGCCATAAAAAGTGCACGATCAACCAATGAGAAGTGTGGACATTGATCTTTGTGTACTAGGCCATCATAGGCGTACAGTCCATATTGTGCATGTCCCAGACACACGCAGTGCCACGAGTCCCGTGTCCATGTATCAGCCACTAGGCGTGAGTGCTAGAAGCATACATCAATGAGATGCTGACGAATGTCACGGGCCTCCGGTGCCTCGCAGACTCCATGAGGTGCTGCCACATCCCCACCCTCATCATGACCATCATCAGGTGCTTGCAGTTCTGCGTCAGGGGGCATGGGCACATTTCTACGTACGCACATGTTGTGGAGCATGACACATGCCATCACCATCTTTGCAACCTTCTCATGGCGGTACAGGAGTGCCCCGTCAGACCTGCTGAGGCAGCGGAAACGGGTCTTCAGTAGGCCGAATGCCTGTTCAATGACTACACGGGTACGTGAGTGGGCATGGTTGTAGTCCTCCTCATGCTGGTCCCGTGGGTTCCGGACTGGTGTGAGGAGCCATCTCTTCAGTGGATATCCAGCATCACCTGTATGTGGACGAGAAACGTATGATGTGGAATGCCATTGATACGTACGCACACCCCCCCCCCTTCCTGGCAGGTCATTGACAATTCACATACCCCACATCATCATGCATGTAATGAGACTCACCGAGTAGCCAGGATCTGTTCCCTGCGTGTCGCTCCATGTAGCGTGGTATTGTAGAGTTCCTCAAGACCATAGAATCATGGGTTGATCCAGGGAATCGGGCACAACAATGTGTAATGATCCTGTTGGAGTCACACACCATCTGTACATTCAGGGAATGAAATTGTTTTCGGTTGCGGTACTGGGCCTCCATGGCATGTGGGACGACCAATTCAACATGGGTGCAGTCGATGGCACCAATGCAACCCGGTATGCCGGCAAGTGCATGGAATCCCACTTTTGTGTTGGTTATTTCCTGCTCCGAGCGTGGTAGAGAGATGTAGTCGTCTGCGTGCTTCAGGAGGGCATCGAGCACTTGCAATAGTGTCCGTGAGAACAGTGGCTGAGAAATGCCATGCAACTGTCCGACTGTGTGCTGGTAGGTGCCTGTGGCCAGGAAGTGGAGTACAGACACCACCTTCAGTAGGGGTGGGATGGCGGTTGGGCTATCTATCATGCTGACAAGGTCAGCCTGTGTCATGTCCACAATGGCGGCTATGGTGTCCCGGTCCAGACGGTAGAGGGTGTGGATCTGCTCATCAGTGAGGTTGAACGGATGTGCTCGGAGGCGTTGAATTGCGGGCTGCCTGCGTGGTGGTAGTGGCTGTGCTGGTGGGCCTTGCTGGCCCTGCCTTGGCCTCCTCCTCCTCCTGCGTCTCCTCCGTGCGGCTGGTTGTAGTTGGTGTTCGTCTACTTCTTGGAGTCGGAGCACTTGCAGTGCTATCAGGTCCCCCAGGGCCAACATCGCGAGTCCTGCCGGTAGCATTTCGGTGTGGTTGAGGGAGGAGACTGGCTGTGCAATTTATGTGTTTTCAGGCTGTATGGCCTCCACCTGTGGTGATTGATTCCACCTGTGCAAACTGCTCTCCCCTTTGGCCGAGCACGTCCCGCGCACAACGCTGCAATTCGGGGAATTGTATCTTGCTATTGCAATCATGTATTTGTACCCGCTGGCCGTGTAAGATTGGTTGATATGTTCATTCTGCTGTGGTCCCATTGTTTCACATACTATCTGTGCAGTCGCGAACAGACTTGTGAGGGGTCAGTGGGACGTAGTACTCGAGTAACGGTGGGCCCTCATGCATCACTGTACCGAGTTGCAACGACGGGCGGGGCGTCCCATTCGTGGGTGAAGGCAGTTGCCATTTTCACACACAGCCGCACTCGATGGAATAATTAGTGATTTCAAACGGCCACAGATGCCTTTTCGACGTGATGTTGCAAATGAGGAATTCGAAGGGCGGCGCTTTCGGTTTCCAGCTAGCGGCGAGGAGATGCCCACAGGTCTGACTGCAAATGTAACGTTCTATTGTTCTATGTCCTTGAGACAGGGCCCATGGCGAGGGAGCAATGATTGATATGAATAGTTTGGGATGCGCAATAGCTACGTGGGCGATGAGGCCGTCCGTTCCCAAATACATGTTACTTCACAACACTGGAATTACGGGCTGGGGCACTGTGGATTTAGCAGGCTGCATAACGCACAGACTCAATGGATGTTTCTAATGTTATGTGAGTAATTATTCAGGCATTTTGATCCCGGGATGAGGGAATGATGGATGGATGCATGGGCAGGTGATTTGATACAGAGTTTGCCATGTACAGGGCTTCTTGGGATCTATCCGCCTCCCCTACGCTATGTGATGCAGGGCTGCCATAGTGGGACCATCGTCCATCTGGCCTTGTTGAGCCCTCCCTGTCTCGAGGCGCCCTCAGACACTCGTTTGTGATGGTGTTTGCACCTCGATATAGATGGTTATGAGTCGCAAGTGGTTTTGGGGTGGTGATGTTCCTTTGGAGTGGGCTAGCATGCATATGGCTGTGGATTTCGTGTGATCATTGAAGTGAGTTGTTGGTATGTAGTTCTGATGGCCATTCTGTTCTTTTTCTTTTCTTTTGGTTGACAGGTATCTCCTCCCCTTTTGCCACTGCCATCTGTATGCCACTCCTGCAGATGGATTTTACTCCCGACACCTGCTGCTTCGTGTTAATCAGTGGAGCAGCATTACGATCTTATGGGACGATCGCCAATGGGCCACATGCCCTTACGCAGTACTGGTGGCTCGGAGCAACATTTCGGCCTTTCAGCTGGACTAGTGCCTCCCCATTGGGACGGCCCTGCGGTTCTGTGCGCTTCCATGTTGCCTTTTCGTACGTGAATGTGGCTCTGTGTACCATGGGGGAACAGGGCGACACACAGGTAGTGGCTGGTCATTTCTTGCGGAAGCAGCCCACAATGGTGATTAGTGTTTTGGAGTTCATGGCCTGATGGCTGTATGTGCTTGGTGATTTTGATGTGCATAAAATTTCTATTCTGATTTGGCCCGTGTAGCGTTTTTCTTTGCAAGTGATGTGGCATATGCCTATTTGGGGGGCGATGTATTGTGAGGAGATCTGCATTGGGTTCCAGCTTCGGGGTTTAGTTGCGTGGTACTGTGCTGTGCGCGTTTGCCTACGAAGCCCAGTGAGGTCAGGGATGGGGGCTGCCAATATGCCAGTTTGAATGTTGTCATGCTCAGGGGCGGGGGATTGGGTTTTGTGTAACCGATGCCGGTCAGCCAGGTGGACTGGTTGAATGATGTGGTTTTCGGAATATTGCTGGTCACAGGTGCCTGTGTTTGCGTGCGTTTCTTGGTGGGGGACTGTGGTCATGTCCATTGGGATGGCTTCTGTATTCGTGCCATCTGTGCCCTGCAGCTCCCATTGGCCCCTCTTGTGTTTCTTTTGTTCGTTGGCATGCATGGGTGACTTGTACATTTCAATGGTTGCATTGTGGCTTCATTGCACCTACGGGGAGTTGTACTTTGTGGGCAGGGAGCGGTGTACAGGCACTCAGTGGGGCCGTTTACGGTTGATTCGCGATGCCGTACTTCTCGCCATGGCGGAATGGTACATTCCGCCATGCCTGATGGCGTTAGGTACATGTCCGCTAGGGTCGGAATTGGCGTACCGTTGCACCATGGTGGTGTTTGCGGTTTGGCATGGCGCGCGCGCGCGTGCTTGGTGCAGTTAGCGTTGGCGTTCACTACGGTGTCGCTAATGGCTTCGTACTTTGCGGTGACGGGTCATAGTCGCACCGAGCGCTATTCGATGGCGGTATTGCATTTCCGCCATCGTTTTTCGATTTCCGCCAGGGTCGTAATGAGGGCCTCTGTCATGGAGGCGCATCGGAAGCCCTCTCCTGCTCCGGCTTTGCTCGCCGATGTCTGCATGCGCCTTCCTTGCTGCCCCTGCTTCGCTCGCTGAGTCTCATGACGCCCCATAGGACGCGGCCTCTCGTGAAACTTTCTCACCGTCACTACACGATGGCATGGGGTGGAGAGTCAGGCTGCAGTGTGCTCAATGGTCTCTGAAGTAGTTTCCAATCCTTTGCTGCAGTGTGGAAGCGATCACAGCTAGTGGCAGACGAAAATGGGTAAGGGCGGAGCAGACTTTGTTAAAAATTATGGACACTGGGCAGGTGGTTTCGGTTTAGAAGAGCTCTCAAGCAGGGACGATATCAGAGCATTTCAACCTTTTCAAATGAAAGGGGCCTAGAGCCTCAGTGGGGCCCCCTGCACCTGCTATCCCCATTCTTACAATACGTCAATAGATTACTTCATTTGCTGGAGCCCTTAAGGCCGTCACTTAGAAGTGGTGGCCTGAAATGCTCCAGCAAATGAAGCTTTTAACGTGAGCACTGCAAAGTACACATTTGAAACAAATAAATGCACCCATGGTTTTATATTCACCCGATTATCACTAGACTGCCAGCCAGCAGGGAGTTAAAAACCGATGCCCACTGAAAAGCTATAAACCTTTCTTTGACAGCAAGGGGCTGATGAGGAGGAACCTGTCTTGAAAAGAAACGAGATGCTAATCAGTGGGCATTTAGTATTTCAGCTCTCTGGTGGCTGGCAGCCTCGTGATAATCGGCGGCTGTTATCCGCTGGGCATATTTCTCTGTCTCGGTTATAATACGTGTACCCCACAGTTGCTTCAGTCTGTTTTTGGCTCCACTGGGGAGGGAGGGCAGGGGTAACCCTTATGTTAAAATGGACACCACACATCGTCAGTCGGGCCTGCTCTCAAGGTTCCCATGGCTGTGCGTGAGTGGCCATCCAGTCCCGTGTTTCCCCCTTTCGATTGTGGGACTTGTAGTTTTTCCTTCCCTTTTGAAATTTAGGAAAACGGCATGTCCCAGAATTCCAAACAAAATCATGACTGGTTGACGTTCTCATGCATGGCCATGGGATGGTTGATAGCTCTGGGTTTAGCAGACTTCCATGTAAGTTTGTTTGGCTTAGAGGTGGGGGAGGGGACCTGAACCAGCCATTCATCGAAGAAGGGGCTGCTAGATGGAAGAGAAAAAAGGGGTATTTGGGTGGGTGGGGGCAGATGAAAGGCAGAGAATTGGAGCAGATGAGGAGGGAGAAAGATGCAGTTTGGGGAGAAGGGGCAGTTGGAAGAAGGGGAAGCAACATTTGGGGAGAATTTGGGAGGTGAATGGGCAGTTGGGTGAGATAAAGAGTGAGGGGGCAGTTAGGGATGTTGGGGATGAAAGGGGCAGTTGGGGGAGATGGGAGGTGATGCAGGCATTTGGGGGAGTAGGTGGGCAGTTGGAGAGATGAGGGGTGGTTGGCATTTAGGGGAGATGAGGGGTAGGGGTATTTCGGTGAAAGGGGACAGTTTGGGGGATGAGGGGCAGTTGGGGGAGATGAGCGGTGAGAGGGCACTTGAGGAGAAAGGGGGCAGATGGGGGGTGATGTGCTGTTGGGGGAAAAGGGTAGTAGGGGGAGAAAGGGGGCAGATTGGGGGAGATGAAGGTTTATGTAGCATTTGGGGAGAAGGGGGATTTGGGGGAGATAAGGGGTGGGGCAGTTAGGGGATATGAGTGGGGTGGCATTTAGGGGGAGATGCGGGGGATCAGGGGTGGGGGATTTGGAGGGAAATGTGGCAGTTGGGAGAAGGGGCATTTGGGGGAGATATGGGGTGAAGGGGTAGAGGGGTGAGGGGGTAATTGGGGGTGAAGGGGGCCATTGGGGAGATGAGTGAGGGGGCAGTTGGGGTGTGAAGGGGCAATTGGTTGAGATGAGCGGTGGGGGAGATGGGGTGACATTGAGGGGCAGATGTGGGAGAAGAAGGGTTAGAGGGCAGTTGGGGGAAAGGGGTCAGTTAGGATGGTTGAGGGGCAGTTGGGGGAAAGGGGGTTTGTAGGGGAGAGAAGGGGGCCGTTGGGGAGAAGGGGCAGTGGGGGAGATGAGTGGTGTGGCATTTGGGGGAGAAGGAGGCAGTTGGGCGAGATAAGGGGTGGGTGCATTTGGGCAAAAGGGTGCAGTTGGGAGGCGATGCAGCAGTTATGGGAGATATGGGGTGAAGGGGTAGAGGGTGAGGGGGTAGTTGGGGTGAGTGCCATTGGGGAGATGGGTGAGGGGGAAGTTGGGGTGTGGTGCGAAGTAGCAATTGGTTGAGATGAGGGGTGGGGGTGATGGGATGGCATTGAGGCGCAGTTGTGTGAGATAAAGGGTGAGAGGGCAGTTGGGGGAGAAAGGGGCCAGTTGGGGGTGAGGGGCAGTTAGAGAGAGAAGGAGGTAGTTGGGCGAGATGAGGGTTTAGGAGGCATTTGGGGGATGAAGGGGGCAGTTGGGGGACAAGGGGGTAGTGGGGGAGATGAGTGGGGTGGCATTTAGGGGAGAATGGGGGCAGTTGGAGAGATGAACGTTGAGGACACTTGGGCAGAAGGGGGCAGTTGGGGGAGATATGAGGCGAGGAGGTAGAGAGGATAGGTGGTAGTTGGCAGTGAAGGGGGCAGTTGGGGAGATGAGGGGTGGGGAGATGGGTGGCATTTAGGGGGTGAATGAGGCATTTGGGAGGAGATGAGGGGCAGTTGGGGGAGATGAGGGGTGAGAGAGCAGTTGGGGGAGAAGGGGTCAGTTGGAGAGTGAGGGGCAGTTTGGGGGGAAGGGGCAGTAGGGGGAGAAGTGTGGCAGCTGGGGAGACGAGGGTTTAGGTGGCATTTGGGGAGAAGAGGGCAGTTGGGGGAGATGAGGGGTGGGGCAGTTGGGGAGAAGGGGGCAGGTGGGGAGATGATTGGGGTGGCATATACGGGGAGAAGGGCAGTTGGGCAGATGCATAGTGGGGTATTTGAGGAGAAGGGGGCAGTTGGGAGGAGCAGGGGGCATTTGGGGTGGGGACAATTTGGGGAGGTGAGGGGATAGTTGGGGGCACAGGGACAGCTGGGCTGAGAAGAAGGATGGGACGGTCTGGGGACTAGAAGGGGGTGCAGAGTGTCTGTGGTGGGTCATCTGGGTGTGCACAGGTGTTTGGGGTCTGTGTGTGGTGGATGGTTGGGTGTAGAGCATTTGTGTGTTGGGTGCAGAGTGTGTGTGTGTGTGTGTTGGGTGCAGTGTCTGTGTTGGGTGAAGAGTATGTGTGTTGGGTGCAGTTTGTCTGTGTTGGGTGCAGTGTGTGTCTGTGCTGAGCGCATTGCATTTTTTGGGTGCAGCGTGTTTGGTGTAGTGTGTGTGTGTGGGGATGGGTGGTTAGAGGGTGGATGTGGTTAGGTGCTGTGTGTGGGGGCCGTGTGCTGAGTTTGTTACTGTGGGGGGATCTAGGCACTGAGTAGGTGTGAGTGTGGGCAAGTTTTGAGTGCTGAGTGTATGTGGGAGTGGCTAGGTGCTGAGTGTATCTGGGAGTGGCTAGGTGCTGAGAGTGTGTGAGGGTGGCTAGGTGCCAAGTGTTTGTGGGGGGGTAGGTGCTTAGTGTGTTGAGTAGTAGGATGGGGCTGTGTGTGTATAGTGGAAGGGCTGTGTACTGTGTGGGTATGGGGTGAGGGGCTAAGTGCTCAGTGTGTGTATCTGGGGGTGACTAAGTGCTGTGTGGGGTGATAGGTGATGGGTTTGTTTGTAGGGGGCTGAGAGCTGTGTGGGAGGATGGGTGCTGTGTGCGGGTTGGAGATTGTTTGCTCTGTGTGTGTGGTGGAGCTGGATGCTGTTTGTATGTGACAGAAGGAGCACACTGTGTGTGTGGGGCGGGAGGGCAGGCTGAATGTATGTGTGTGTGTGGATGGGTTGCTGAATTTGTGGGTCCCTGTGAATGTGTGTGGGTGGGGGCTGAGAATGTATGTGTGGCTTTTTGGAGGAGGCGATGTGGGGATGGGTGGGGGTGTGGGACTGAGTTTGGGGGTGCTGAGTTCATGTGTGTTGGGGGTCATGCCAGGGGGCACTGGATGCTTAAAGTGTACTCCCTCTCTGGGGTATTGAGGCAATGTTTTGGGGGAGTTCTTGCCTTAGTGTTGATGGGGGGAGTCTTAGCCAAAATCCCCTCACCCTCAGACAACAATGCCCTCGAGCCAGCCAATTACCACTTCCAGGCCATAGACAGAGTACAGAGGAGGTCCTTAGTTGGAGGAACAACACAGATCAGTGGTAGGTTGCAGGAGAAGGGACTGGCAGAAAGGTAGGGTTAGAAGTGGGTCTTGAAGAGGGTCGTCGGAGAGGACGATTGGGAAAGGAGGAGAGTTATATGGCAGAGGGAGCCACACAATAGCCTCTTATTGTGTGTTTGAAATAAATGAATATTTAAAAGGTAATTGTTTTTTAACTCAGCAGTGGTTGAAGTGAGCAGGAGCGGTCAGAAGCGGGTTTCCACTACTTTTATTTTTAACTGTTAATAGCTCCCCTACTTTTTGCAACCATTTTCACCATTCCAGAACTGTTCTTCGTGAAGGTAAAGCTCCTTGTTTGGGAGTGATGTTATTGACCTATGGGATACCGATGGTAATACAATAGGACAATGGCCCCCGTTCACGAGCCACGACTTCGAGAACTTTGCACATTACATGGGGTTCCAACACCGAAAGATAACGCTGCGGTGGCCCCAGGCCAATGGCATCATGGAACGGTTTATGGACAATATCAAGAGAACACTGCAGACAGCCAATCTAGTCAACACAAGAGGATGTCCAGAGAAAGTGGCCAAGGTATGGAGTAAATGGGAGGACAATTGAGGGCAAGCAAAGAATAGACAAGAGACACTGAGTGCCGTACAACGAACTATTTTGAGCTACTGAAACGCTATCAAGTAACTCTAGATGTAGCACTGCTGTACTATATGTAAATCTAATCCAAATGCCGGGATGAGATGAATACCTGTATGTTTATATGTTTAAATGTTTAAATGTTTAAAGAATTATGTGTAATGACTAAATGTTGGCTACCTCTTGGTGCCGTGTTTGTTTATGTCCAAAAAACAATAAAAAATATTATACCAAAAAAGAAGGTGCTATATCAACTCCTACGGGAATACCGCCACACAGCACCACAGGAGTCAGCCCTTCCGACCTCATGTTTCATCGAATAAGGACGAGACTACTTGAAGCTCCCATTCCAACACAGGCAGATCCATCTAGAACAGGAACAGAAGGAAAGAATGAAGGAGAGAGCCGTCGCATGGCGAGGGGAGAAGAGTGTGAAATAGAACCAGGTGATCACGTGGTGGTATGGCAGCCGAAAGCGAGAAAGGAAGACACGACATTCGCGCCTGAGCGGCTAGTGGTAACCACTAAAAAGGGCACCATGATAACCGCTAGTGGAGAACACCAGCACTCCATAACCAGGAACTCCTCCCAATTGAAGAGACATACGGGCATCGTGCCCCTGCGATGGGAACAATCATATGACAGCACAGATGGCCCACTCTCAGATGATCCCTATCAAGGAGATTGGGAGGAATCAGAAGGAGATGAGAGCATCAGAGGTGATCGCCAACCGCCCAGGACCTCCCTCTCCCATAGCTCTCAACTCACCCGCTTTTGGCGGGTGTCACCCGCCTTCAAAGCAGACGAATCACCCGCCAAGTCCCTCATACGCCCATTCACTTCAATGGGCCTCTCACCCGCCAAAAAGAAAATCGGGTGTTTTCACCCACCTAGGTGACAAAAAAGGTTGGGAGCTATGCCCTCTCCCCAGGAGGCCTCAGTGATGCCATATGAAACCTCACATGCTAATTGAGGAAATGGGGTGAAAGTGCAGGTGGCACAGCACGTTAAAAGGTGGGAGATGTAACGTTGTGACGTGGCAGACCTCGCACCCTCCTGCATCGTCATGTGGGTGGCCCTCGCTTAGGGCCAAGTTGTTGTGGGAAGTGACTTTGGGCTAGGGAGGGGGCAGGACGAGGGAGGGCACGGGCTTTCAGTTAAGTAAGTTGTGGAAGAGAATAAAGCCGGTTCCAATTGTGCCGCCGTGTATGCGTATCCTTTGTGAGAGTCTATGCCTGCGTGGTAGTCCGGGCCCTGCATGATCCTGAGCGTGGTCGGCATAGGCTCACACACGCGGTACATACTTGTCGTATTTACAATGCAGGGCTTTGTACGACCTGAGAAAATAAACTTGCTGCTTATGGAGCCTCGAAAATTCCAGTCATGCTTACTGGAACAGAAAGAAAGCAAAATGGGCGATTATGTCAGGCTAGTTTTTCAATTCAACTGATTTTCCTGACGTGTTTTCTTGACCCAGAAATGTCTTTTTCAAAATTACCGTTTTCTCTTCATCATTCAAAATGAGAGTGCATGGGGACAGTTAAATAAGAAGGCCTTTCTTTAGAGTACATGTTTTCTCGGCCTATGACGTAGTGGTGAGCAGGCGCAATTCCCAGGTGCTTCCTCCGCCCACGGGTTCTGTTTTACTAAAGTCCTTCGGAGATTTGCCACATATTTCCGGCAGCATTCATTTCCCCACAAGCCGTTCATCCATTTTTTAACTCTATCCTCGCCTAAGAAACGCTGTTTTTTTTTCTACAAGTGATCCGAGCCTCGCTGCTACCCATCCTCCTGCGTGAGCCTTCCTCTTTTCCTCCTTTTCCCCACTCTCTCGCACACACACATCATTTCTATATTAATTCCGCGGAGAGTGACGCAGCCGTATTCTTGAAAATGCCTTTATTCAATCGCAGTTTGCTATCAATAATGAAACGTGTGGTACGAAGAAACCGGGACGGTAATGGTAAAGCGGAACAGAACACACAGCTTGGAATCCAATTACAAGGGTGCAGGAAATGGAATGCATACTCTGCACGCCAAAATGTGTTAATATTTAAAGTGTGCTTTGCTAAATCCAATAAGACCTATGAAACGCAATCCTCCCCTCCAACCTTTCTGCATATCCTGTATATTGTTTTGAGCTCAAGTTGCATTGCTGAATATTTCGATGCTAATTTATGTCATGCGCTCATTAATCTAGGAAGTTTCAGTCTTTATTTCGCAGACAGTTCACTAGTTATGGATGCGCAATAAACGAGAAGGCGTGTGCATTATGGGGGTAATTCATAGAATTCAGCGCACAAGTGGCGCACGCGGCTGGCGCGTGCGCCAAAATCCATTTCCGCGCCCAGCGTATTCATGGATTTAAACATCCATAACCAGCCGCGGCGCAGAGTGGTGCTGCGACCCTGCAGCAGCGCCAGTTACGCCCCCAGCCCCTCCGCGTGCGCCATGAATAGCGCACAAATCCTGTACATGGCGCACAGGCCAGTGGACCAGCATACAGCCCCCCAACCACAAATACGCCTGTAAAACTCCCTGCGCACCCCTCCCAATACACGTACCCCACTGCGCGGGGAGAATCACATGTGATTGGCCCTGTGCGCGTGGGGTACGTGCATTTCGGGGGTGCGCGGGGAGAATCACACACGATTGGCCCTGTGCGAGCGGGGTACGTGCATTTCGGGGGTGCGCGGGGAGAATCACACACGATTGGCCCTGTGCAAGCGGGGTACGTGTATTTCGGGGGTGCGCGGGGAGAATCACACGCAATTGGCCCTGTGCGAGCGGGGTACGTGTATTTTGAGGGTGCGTGGGGAGAGTCACACGCGATTGGCCCTATGCGGGTGGGGTATGTGTATTTCGGAGTGCCCCAACAAATTGTTAGTGTGTGTCCTCCCAGGTGTGCCCTCTCACCCCTCCCAAGGGCCTGCAGGCAGACCACAACACAGGGTAACACACTGCACCCCTGGCCATGCCCCACAGGCAGCCCATCCACCCTGGCAAAGCCCCCCAGTCAGCCCACATGTCACCACGCACAAGTGACCACCGACACATGTCCCCCAGCACCCCCATCCACCCAACATTGAGGGTCAGCCTCCGACTCATGTCCCCCAGCACACCCATCCACCCAGCATTGAGGGTGAGGCCCCGACTCATGTCCCCCAGCGCCCCCATCCACCCAGCATTGACGGGCACCTGCCAGCAGGCCCTGACTCATGTCCCCCAGCACCCCCACCCCCCAGCAGTGAGGGGCTCCTGCCAGCAGGCCCCGACTCATGTTCCCCAGCACCCCCATCCACCCAGCATTGACGGGCACCTGTCAGCAGGCCCCGACTCATATCTCCCAGCACCCCCACCCCCCCAGCAGTGAGGGGCACCTGCCAGCAGGCCCCGACTCATGTCCCCCAGCACCCCCATCCACCCAGCATTGAGGGTCAGGCCCCGACTCATGTACCCCAGCACCCCCATCCACCCAGCATTGAGGGTCAGGCCCCGACTCATGTCCCCCAGCACCCCCATCCACCCAGCATTGACAGGCACCCACCAGCAGGCCCCGACTCATGTCCCCAGCACCCCCACCCCCCCAGCAGTGAGGGGCACCTGCCAGCAGGCCCTGACTGATGTCCCCCTACACCCCCACCCCTCCAGCAGTGAGGGGCACCTGCCAGTAGGCCCCGACTCATGTCCCCCAGCACCTCCATCCACCCAGCATTGACGGGCACCTGCCAGCAGGCCCAGACTCATGTCCCCCTGCACTCCCACCCCCCCAGCAGTGAGGGGCACCTGCCAGCAGGCCCCGACTCATGTCCCCCAGCACCCCCATCCGCCCAACATTGACGGGCACCTGCCAGCAGGCCCCGACTCATGTTCCCCAGCACCCCATCCACCCAGCATTGAGGGTCAGGCCCTGACTCATGTCCCCCAGCACCCCCACCCCCCAGCAGTGAGGGGCACCTGCCAGCAGGCCCCGACTCATGTCCCCCTGCACCCTCAACCCCCCAGCAGTGAGGGGCACCTGCCAGAAGGCCCCGACTCATGTTCCCCAGCACCCCCATCCACCCAGCATTGAGGGTCAGGCCCGACTCATGTGCCCCAGCACCCCCATCACCCCAGAAGTGAGGGGCACCTGCCAGCAGGCCCGACTCATGTCCTCCTGCACCCACACCCCCCCAGCAGTGAGGGGCACCTGCTAGCAGGCCCCGACTCATGTCCCACTGCAACACGACATGAAGCTGCACAATCATGGGCCTCATGTGCACCAAAATACCACAGCACACCACCCTAGTCTTGACATGCAATGATTTTCCCAATCCACCACACACTGACATGCCTATGTCATGACACAAATCAAAAGTCAACCACGTACATCAACACATGTCCGTCACTCACACACACACTGGTTGCCATAGATCGTGCAAACCCACATTTTGACATGCATGAGCCCAATGAGCGAATCCCACACATGGAAGTAAAATATCAAAATGTATTATGAACAAAATCAATGCAATGAAATGAAAGCATAAAAAAATTACAAACATGAAATGAAATGCATGTCCAAAAATATGAAAAAGGAAATGTAGAACCAATCCAAAGAAATCCTAAAGAAAAATGGTCCAAACTCTCCGTCCACCTAAACAAATCTAAAGGAAACGTAAAATTTAAAATCCATTGCTCCATGGTGAAATCCAAAGAAAATGTACACATAAATCCAATGTCCAACTAGGTACAAGTAATTTTCAACGGGTCCATGCACCCAACAAAAGAAATGAAACCTATCAAAGAAACTACCTAAGAAATAACTATATACAAAAGTGTGGGGCATAGTCCAATCACCACAAAATAAAGGAAAACGAAAATGAAACCTAACACTAAAAACTATTTACAATGGCAGCGGTCTAGTCCGACGGCTCACTTTCCGATGTCCCGGGCCAGGCCATCATCGAACTCCTGCTCAATGTCCTGGAGGTGGTCCTCTTCCATGGCCCGAGGGTTCGCAGGGACGATGCCATGTTGGACTCCAACTCCCTGCAAATAGCCTCGAGGCACTCGGCCCGCCTCAGTGCCCTCCGCATGGAGTTCTCGGCCCTGACCATTGTGTGGCGTGCCTCTTCCGCCTGCCGCTCCGCACCTATGGCCTGGCCCACCGCTGACACACGGAAGACACTCCCAATCCTGGGTCCTTTTGCCGTCTGGCCGATGCCTGCCCCTCGGATGTTGATGGCCCAGAGCCATCGTCGCTCCCACCTTGATGCTGCTGCCGCTGTGCCCTGCCTTCTGCTGCCTGCATGTCCTCCTCCGGCTGGGGTACAGTTCTTGTGGTGGCCACCCCTGCTGGACGTCCGACTCCTGACTGTGGCAGGGATGTGTCCTCCACCAGCCTGGCCACTGGGTCAAATTCAGCTCCACAGGGTACCCAGGTGATACATGGGTGGGAAGATGGCATGGAGGATGACTGGCATGTAGGGGGCTCAGGTGAGGAGGGGGTCGGAAGAAGGTCCAGCACATGGAGGAATCCAGTACTGGTGACCCGTCCCAGCAGGTCAACGCAGTCAAAGAGGCATCCGAGATGACATGCAGTGTCTTCACGAAAACACTGCAGGTCAGCTCGCATGCCCCGTTGACGCAACGCTATCCCAGCCAGGACAGGCTCAACCCGGTCCCGGATTGCCACGTCCGCAGGGAGAGGAAGGCCAGTTGTTGGATGCTCATCCCCTCCCTAAAAACGGGTCTGGACGTAGGCCTCCCTGCTGGTGCGGGATAATGCAGTCACAGGATCGGGAACAGGATTACACACAGGCACCTCCGCGGCAGCCTGTGTTGCCTCCTGTCCCTGCCCCTGCACTGCACCACTAGCACCAGTGGAATCCCCACCTCCAGACCCCGTGTGTGTCCCTTCCACTCCTCCTCCACCAAACCCCCCACCAACCTGGATGACTCTGTGCCATGTTCCTCCGTTGGACCCTGTGGGGTCTCAGCTGCCCCTTCTGTTGCCTGAGGAGTCCACCTCCGTCCTCCGCCTCTTGGACCTACCCTCTGCATCTGCAGCCTGGGACGCGGCACCAGACTCCTCACTCCCCGATGAGATGACAACCTGGGAGGGGAGCCGGGCCTTGCGTCTCCGGCTGGTGGTGCGATCCCTGCCGCTTTGCTCCACAGCACGCTCTCTGCCCTCTTCATCAGTTGATGCTGCAGAAAGGGAGAGATAGAACACAGGCATCAGGGCACTGTACAATGGACTGATACACACATGACAGTTGTACACGAGTGGCAGTGTCAAACTTCAGACACGGCATCACACTCCCCAACACACATGTCATTTTAACTCACACACATTAGCAAATCAACAAGAATGTTGCACCAGGCAGCACCATCCATACACAAACAACAACACGAGCAGCCGAAGGTGAGCCTGACGTCACATGCAACACGGGGAGTGCATAACACATGCACAAATGCTACCGGACTAACATGCATCTGTACATCTGCACCACTGCAGTGATAATGTCACCATCCATGTCACAACTGTCAATCAGCCACCTACATGTCAGTGTCACATGCATCCATGTTGAATCACATTTGCACACTTGTCAAATAAACACACATGCACATGTACATAGTGCAGATACATGCAGCAGGAACCAGCATCCATGTGTGACACCACAACCATGCCACTTTACATGCACATAATATTCACATGTGTGCACCCACGCATGCATTTGCCCAGCATGCTTGCCAACACATACACCATCGATGTGTCTCACACATGAGAGGAATCACATGTGGCAGGTTCACGTCCCTGTACATACGCATCCATACATGGCCCTACATAGACACATGTTCAACCTGCACACTCCTGGCACACCACAACACGCACAGCGTCCAATCAGTAGGCATGTACACTTACCGCTCGACTCCAGACGGGTCTGCCTCTCAAGGACCTGGACGTTCCAGGACCCTCATTTGGATGGTGGATAGGCGGACCCGGCACCCCTTGGCATCCGCTGCCTTCAAGAGGCGCCGGGCCTTGTTGAGGGTCCTGGACCTGAAGTCCTCCCAGCGCTTCCGGACGTGTGGAATGTTGCGGACTTCCACCCCCTCCTCGTCCATCCAGATCCTCTTCCGTCCTTCATTGTCGGCGCATGAACTTCCAAAGAGGGCATCATACTGCCCCAGGACGTGCTCCACCATGACACCAACTTCACTGGCACTGAAGCTGATGGCCCTCTGCCTCTCTGCCCGGGGGTTGGCAGTGGTGCCAGATGGTGTAGTGTCTGACATGGCAACCCCAGAGGCAGGAGTGGGTGGGCAACTGAGTCCTGGGGCTGGGCTGTGGAGCGATGGTATTCCAGTCGGGAGACTTCAGTTCTAGTAGGGGGGGTCACAGCAACTGCACCCCTGGCTGACGAGCTGGCACCAAATAGCAGGGCACGTGGGCAGCAGGCAGGCAGGCAGCAGCAGATGGCAGGTGGGAGCGTGCTCAGGGCTCTGGGGGGCAGGAATATGGCCTTCTGGGCAGGAGCATGGTCTTCTCTATGTTGTTGCATGACCAGCTTGATATGGAGTGATTTGGCACGTGAAAAAAATGCACGTCAGCGTGAAATTCAAGGAAAGGCCCTTAGCGCGTAAGCGCGTCTGTGATGTTACACGCGTGGGCGTTCCCCAGAACACAGGTGCACAGTGAATCAGCACGTGAGAAAACTGCACGTCACCATGATATTGGAGGAAAGGGCCTTAGCGCGTAAGTGGGTAAGTGACGTTGCCCATGTGGGCTGGCTTAAAAGGTACGTGCTTTTTGTGGAGAGCGAGAGGGTGATTCTTGTACTTCTTGTTGGTTCACACACGATTACTTCACAACGTTTCCAGTTCGTACTCCCTGTTTCGTCAGACTGCTTTCTTTTCTTCTTTTGGTAGGGGTGTTGCCAACGCGCATACGCGCATCTTTTTCACGTTCTTTTTCAAGGCAGACGGTGAGTCGCGCACGTATTTTCCAACTGTAGTTGCCCGCGTGTGTCGCATACCCCTTCAGAGGTCATTGTAGGCTATGTGTAACACGCGTACGTTTATTTTTGTGTTTCTGGGTGCCACGGCATAGTGCGGGTTCATTTTTCCACGCACGTGGTCTACCAGGGGTTGCATGCACGCGTACTTTTGTTTTTGGGGTGCCTGTGCATTGCGTGACCCGTCATCTTCCCCCAGGGGTCACAGACAGCCTTGCTATAGTACTAGGGTACGAATTCCATCTAGTACCCTACCCCTTTCACCCCATTTGCCCAGGAAAATTGTTTACTGCAACTCCCATACGCACAACAAGATCAGTGCCATGGTTGGGAGGCGACCAAGCAGTAAGGGAGGCAAAGGTGGCCAAGCTCAAAGAGGTGGGTGTGATGGACGCGGTAGGGGACGTGGCCAGTATTTGCAGGGTGCCCCTAGAGCCCAGTGTGTGGAGGACCAATCGGGGCCACCTATGCCCTCCCCAATGGTTGTGGGAAATGTAGCTGACACCATCCCAGCTCAGCCCTTGTTGAACCGGCCCATTTTGTCAACTGAACCGGCACAGGCTGACTCCCAGGCTGACTTCCAGGTCACCAAGTCTAAGCCACGTGTGGTGGTGAAAGTTGCTGTCACCAGGCCACGTGGATCTGGGGCAGCAATATCATCTGCTGCCCCAAGTAGCCAGGGTGAGGAGGCTGCAGGGGCAGCTGCAGCTCAATCCACCCCAGCTCCGAGTCTCTCAGCCGGGACAGTGTCGGTCCAGGTTCATCACCCTGCAGCCAATGCCTGCACCAAGGCCTTTGGTCATTGTGCCTTTACAGGCTTCAAGTACCCAGTCCACCTGTGCTTCAGCCCCTACTGACCAGAGCGGTGTAAGCCACTCAGGATCCGCACCACCTTCCAAGAAGAAGAAGGGTGCTCTTGCACTACAGGCTGGAACCCCAGACACGGCTCCACACTCCGGCACGTCAAGGAAGCCTAGCTTCAATGATGCCGAACTTGATGCACTTGTGGCCTATGTGTTGGCACATATCCGCGAAATGGTGGTGACTGCAGGCTGCAAGACTACGCCTGCTCAATGTAGGGCCCACTGGCAGACCATCGCGGACCACATTAGTGCCCTTGGATTTGTGAGGCGCACAGCTGATGATTACTACAAGCGGTGGAATTACCTGAAACGCAGAGCAAAGAACAAGCTGGCGTCCAATCATGCCTCTGCTCTGGTGACTGGCGGTGGGTCTCCACCAGAGGACGACCAACTCACTGAACATGAGTCTGTTGCTGGAACCTTCGTCACAGATGAACAGATCCAAGGCATGGGAGACCTACCAGATTATCAAGCATTGTCCGGTGAGTGCCCATGCATGTGTGTGTAATCCATGTGTATGTTGCTTGGGTGATGTGTTCTGATTGAGTGCCAGGTGAGGGTGTGTACTCATGAGTGGCATGGGTCACCCATGTGCTTCCTCCAACCATTCACCGGCCTTGGATTTGGGTATGACAGTATCCCTTCTAACCACAGTAGCCAATTAGCACCACATTACTGCAGTTGCCCTTGAACTGTCATTTTGCAACAACATTGTTCACTATTTTCAGTGTTCATTCAGCCTGATTGTTTCAATCCTCCCATTTTTACAACACATTTTTCTGCCCAAATGCCACATATGTGACATGCTTCTGTCATAGATTACACCCCACAATGGCCCACATTTATTACCTTGTTATGGGAATGATTTCACCATTCAGGCTGATTGAGTAATGGCCTGCTCACATTAATTTTTGGGCCCTATATGAATGTGGGACATGACTGTTGTCTCCTGTCATGTTGAAGTGACCAACCATTGATGTATCCATCTGCCTGCCATCACTGGATAATTGAACAGTGGATGTGTTGCAGTGTGTGGCACATGCGTAGTTTGTCACACTATTTTGCATTTGTCATCTCATCATGTCCATCTCACATGGATGGGTGACAGTACTCATTCACTAACATATGGCTGTAGTTGTCAAATGTACCATGGCTATGCTATGTGCCATCTGTGTGCTGGCATGTGTCATGTATGTGTATTGGACATGCCACTCACAGGCTAATGTGTGATGCCAGTGCTATCCTGCATGCAGCACATGTGTTGCTTTTCCATCTTGGAGTCCTCAGTGTCTGCTTTTTGCCTCCCCTTCCAACTCATTGACAGTGCATGCATGCCAGGGTTATAGTCATGTGGGACATGTGTAATTCATGTACTGGATCTCTGGCTTGTCAGACCTATGTGTGTGCTATGGTGCTCATGCCTGTTTCCATTTGTTGTCTTTCATGTTTTTGCAGGTGATGAGGCACTTGATGCTGTTGAGGTGGAGGAGATGGTGCAGACCCAGGGTGAATCTCAGCCACAACCGGGCACCAGTGGAGGACGTGGGGTGGTGGTGGGTGAAAACCCAATCCTCCTGCAGACCATGCTGTCCACGGGTGTCTCTGGGTACACCTCCACAGACCTCTATGATTCAGGTGCTGAATCAGACAGTGAGACATATGTGCCGTCGCAGGTGAGTGTTTCTGGCAGGGATTCTCTTTTGTCCAACCCACCTGCACCGGGGGTAGACCCCTCTATGTGGATGTCAGTGTGGGTAACTCCGCCTTTGGCGGTTACGGATGCAGGGTCACACTCCACAACATTTGATCCTGTTCCTGGGCCAGCAGATCAAAGAGGGAATGCAGTCCTGCAGCCTCAGGCAGTGCCAGCACAGCAAGGTGCAGATTGCCTTGCCCCAAACAGGTGTGGTGCCCGCCGACGTGGTGGCCGTGTGCCACCAGGCAATACCTTATGGGAAAACTCCTTGTATGGTATAGCAGCACAACAGGGAGCATCGTGTGAAATGATGGCTCAGGCAATGGATAGGGTGGCCACTTCCATTCTCCCCCCTAAAAGGCAGATGGAGCTCCGGCAGCAGGCAACAGACTCCATTTGCCACTCACACAGGGAGGACATGTTGGCATCCAACAGGGACCGACGGGCGGCACTGGAGACTCTGCGCCAAGCCATATCTGTAGAGTCACAGGCCCACAGGGAAGCCCTGAGGTTAGAACACCAGTTCCTCAGGGATACTCTGAGTGAACTTGAGACTTCCTGAAATTTTAGGTCAGAACAGCAGCTGGAGCAGCTCGCACGTTAACTCTCAGCAGAGCTCCAGGAAACCCGTGCGGAGATCTGGGCATCACACGAGGCCATGCAGGTAGAAATGCGGGCTACCCGTGAGGTGCTGCATGGGGATCTCCGTACCATCATCCTCCAGAACTAAACCTTCCACACCCGCATGCTTGCTGCCATGGCGGACCATACCAGGGCTTTGCGTGGGCTGCCTCCCATAGCACGGCCACCTCCTGATGTAGCAGCAGAGGGTGAGGAGAGCGACGGCAGTTCTCCCACAGAAGCGTAGCCGTGCAGGCCATAAGCCCATGGAGGTATTTTCTTTTTCAATATCCACGCATGTGGGTGTTGGGGTGCACCCTGTCCTCGAACCCCATGGGTGGTCTCCCTCCCCGGTCCACACATGGCCATTTTTGATTATTTTTATTTTTTTATTTTTTTACAGTGTGTTGCCTTGTGTGGCTCCCGTGGGCATCCACTGTGTATTCCAGCTGGGCACATGCAGGCTTGTCCTGTCTTTGGGTTAGATGCTTGGGTTCCTGACACACACACACACCCCTCCTGCTTCCCTCAGTTCATGTTGTATGCAGTACACTGACACATTTGCCTGACAGCAACACTCTGCAGTTGGAAGGGGTGGATGTGCTGGCTTAGTCAGGTTGTGAGACTTGCACTACTTTGATTTTGGACTGTCACATATTGCCACTGTTTCATCTTGTGTTGCTGGTAAGTATTTGTTCATGTGTGCTGTTTCTTATTGATTACTGGGAGCATATTGTCTGTGGCCCGTTTACATTTGGGACAGTGCACTTTCTGTTTCTGACACTTGTGTCATGTGTTGTGCATTCATTTGATTGCTTTCACATTGCATGACATGCCATGGTGTGTTGGGTAGCAGAGATGGGGAGGGGTTGGGTGACATGGCACTATTTTCATGTGGTATTTTGCAAGGGGGTAGTCATTCATGCTGCATGAATGTGTGTCTTTTTATGACACAGCATTGGTTGTCTTTAAGTAGGCACGGATGCACACAATGTAACACTTCCAGGTGACCTATCGCTGGCTGGTATGGTTGTGACAGTTGACTGTCCCTTATGTCATCATCATGGATTGTCAGCTGGTATGTGCCAGGGCTGTGTGCACTCCACAGGTGTAGGATTTTAGGTGAAGTAATTAGCCACCAGCTGGGTACCGGCTGCCTCACCACATGCCCTTTCACCTCCCATGCGCAGCGGCCATGCATGTGGTTGGGGATGTGGGGGCACCACCATGTCCACCCGCAGGCCCCGGCGGGTTGCAACGTTGTGCAGGACACATGCAGCCACTATGATCCTGCACACTACTGGGGGCGCATATAGCAGCTGCCCACCAGAACGGTCAAGGGAGCGAAAGCGTGACTTGAGCACTCCAAATGTGCGCTCCACTATGCCCCAGGTTGCAATATGGGCTGTGTTGTATCTTACCTCAGGTGGTGTGGTGGGGTTCCGAATTGGCGTCATCATGTGGGTGCTCAGAGGGTAGGCCCTTTCCCTTGGGGAGGTGATGATGGGTATCATTAGTGGGGTTGTCACATTACTCAGTATCTGACATGCATTCATGTGCAGAGGCATTTATACTCACCAATCAGCCATGTATCGCCATGCCGCCCAGCTTCTAGGTCCCGGTTTAGGGGTGACATTCTGAAAATGAAACTATCATGGGTGGACCCTGGATAGTTGGCATATACTGAGGTGATGATTCCCTTGGCATCACATACTACCTGCACGTTGATGGAATGCCAGTGCTTGCGGTTTCTATAGATGTGCTCAGCTGCCCTGGGAGGACGTAGAGCCACATGGGTGCAATCAATGGCACCTAGCACTTTGGGGAAATGTGCCACCCCGTAAAACTCCTGGACAGCAGCCTGCCTTTCTGCAGGTGTTTTGGGCATGTATATGTGCCTGCGGACTGAGGGGCGTGCAGTCATGATGGCCAACACCTGGTGTAGGCAGCGTGACTGCGTGGCCTGTGTCACCCACCCCACTATGGCACTTGTCCGCTGAAATGAACCAGTAGCCAAGACGTGCAATACATTGAGCACCTTTTCCAAGGGGCTCAGTGCTTGGGAGCACAGGGTGGGTGATGTGAGGTCATCCTCCCACTCACTCACCAGGTCGAGTATTGTGTGGGGTAGAAACCTGTACCTCCCCTACACCGGGTCATCAGGCATCCAAAAAAGCCTGGTCCTGGGTGAAAAAATTAGGGGCCTGGCTATCCTTCTCCTCCTGCGGTGTCCCACGACCACTGCTGCGAGAAACGGTATATTTATCGTAGCGTCTGAGCTTGTTTGTTGTTTGCGCGCACTTTTATGCTGCACGGGGCTGCATATGCCTGCTTCCTTCTGGCGTACGTGTTTCTGGATTAGTGCGTCTTTGTTGGCGCACGCCTTTCCCCTGTTCGATTCCATGAATACGTGTTGTAGGCGCGCGTGTGGGCGTTGCTTGCATTTACCTCCTGAACTTCCCCGTAACACCCACATTTTCACGCGTTGTCCCCATTCCGCATATTACGCCCCGTGTTCTGCCCACTTTTGCTGTGTGTGCTGCACTATGTGCGCTTTCGCTGTGCGCATAGCGCACGCCATTTGATGACGTGTGCGCCCGTGTGCACCACCCACGATTTTAGCGCACATCCCAGGACTTACACGCGCACTGACTTCCATGAATCAATGTGCGCGGCTTTGGCACGCTTGCGCTGCGATTTTCACACTTGCGCTGCGATTTTCACGCTTGCGCTGCCATTTTTGGCGCACATTAATTCCATGAATCGGCCTGAATCTGTTTCCATTTATATGGTGGCCACTGAGTGTAAGGCCATTTAATACAATGGCCACCTACCCTACTGATCTACCTCCTATTTCAAGAACACCTGAATTGATGTTTGAAACAAGAGCGATCACTTTTGCAATGTAAAATATTAGAATTTTGATCTTCAGCTGCGATTGGATGCTGTGCCGAAATCTGCGCGCACGCATGTGAGTTGACGGTCGGGTTTATTGAGAACTGGATCCAAGGTTGACCAAATCACTCTCGTTCTCACTCTCTTTTTGGTTTTGGTGCATTTTGGTGGTGTAACCACGAAAATATTGAGAAAACATTGCTACAGTAAAAAACTAAAAAGGGGCGTTCGGAAGCAGTGTATGGAGTTGGCATGGCAACATGCACACTTGGCGATGAAATGGCCGAAGCACCAGCAAGACCTTGACCCTCTTGATCACATCTGCTGGCCTCCTGCTGTTGTCGGGGAGCTGTGCACGCTCCAAAGTAGGGGCAAAATAACTACACCTAACTATACGACTGTTAAATTTGATATTTGTATGCACCAATGCTTTTTGTTAGTTGCACTTCTGTCCCACTATGTTTAATGTCGACCGTGGATTGATCTCTTTTTTGCAGCCCCTGAACGAATTCCTGTTCAGCATCCCCAGACATGGGCGCAATTTTAGGGAGTGACAGGGGTGTTTGTCCCCCCAACTTTCATGGCACACCATTTTGTCCCCATTCATTTGGCTGGGGCACCTTTTCTTCAGATGTCATGCACCCCCCAACATTTTCAGCAAAGTTACTCCACTGGCCCCAGACGAGGTGAAGCAGGAATGAAGGAGGAGGGAGGGACGCTGCCTTTTGATGCATAGTGAGGAGGGCAGAGGAGTAAGGATGCTGTGGAAGCTGCAGTTGAAGGGGCCAGGCACCTTGATGCCGGCCCTCACCGGGAGATTCTTTTTGTTTAGCCCGTGCTGCAAGGGACCAGCGTGTGGAAGGGCAAGGCAGAAAGAGGGTTTGATGATGGCCGCACCAGCCCACTGGTGGCTGGCCTGTTGTGCTGGTTTTTCGTGCGAGGGAAGGAAGGGATGGAAATAAGAGGCGGCACTGGTTTCGCACCACTTTCATTGTGGTGCCGCTGTGACCCGTGAATTCATTGTAGAGTACAGTAAGGGCTGCTCGTACATAGCTACAATGTAGTTACAATGCCAAGTTACAATGTAGTCAGCTACCTACTTTTTGCATTCACTTTTTTCGGCTTCGTTTCAGTGTCAGTTTCACTCGCCAGCGAGCAGAGCTGTATACAAACAATTCACTGCATACACAATGTATCCAGCCTTCTGCTTTATTTCAATTCCTTTCACCTTTTTCTAAGCAACACCTGTGCAAAAACTCAAGTTAAGAGTTTCCACTTCAGTACTCGTGGGAGGTTGAAGAGCTACAGATCGAAAAAGGTGTTGTTTCACTAATCCAAAGGAGGGGTATCCAAACTAAATCAGCCTTCCCACATTCACCCTACCACGCCCACATTTACCATACATGTCAATCTCTGTACGGTATTTCTCTCTGTCTCTCTGTTCTGTCACTTTCTGCCCTGCTACTCTCTCTGTGTGCTGCCTTTCTATCTGTGTCTCTGTGCGGCCACTCCTCTCTCTCTGTGCTGTCAATCCTTCTCGCTTGATGTGATGTCTTTGTTTGCTTATTATTCTATTGCATAGCTGCACCCCCTATCACATCCTGTGAAACTTTGAACTCTTCTCCTTGGACTGCGGTCACTCCTCTCTCTCTGTGCTGTCACTCCTTATCGCTCTCTGCCCTGCCTCTCGCTCTCTGTGTGCTGCCTCTGTCTCTCTCTGTGCTGCCTCTCCCTCTCTGTGCTGCCTCTCTCTGTCTCTCTCTGCGCTGACTTGCTCTCGCTCTATGTGCTAGATTGCTCTCTTTGCGCTCTCTTGTGCTCTCTCTCTGTACTGTCTCTCTCTGCATTGTCACCATCTCTGTGCTGGTTTCTTACACTCTCACCCTTTCTTGCTCATATTTCATCTTGCTCTTCACCAATGCATCCTCTATCTACGGCCTCCTTCCTTCCTCTATTCACTTTCTTATTCTATTGCACACCTGCACCGCCGATCACTGCCTCTTTTGAAACTTTTAACTCTCCTCTTTGCACCCTGGTGCCTATAAATAGAAAAAATGCAAAGAACAATAGTAAACACCAAAACTATTGGCATTGCCAATGTTTTTTATTTTAGCAATGTGTTGTGTGGCTGCAATGTCAAGGGATTGTCTACAACTTTCCTATTCAAATCTACTAGTGCCACAACTTTACGGTTCTACCCCGGAACTATAGGTGTTGCCCCCAGCGGCTAACAAACTCCTCAATGGCTCTGGACTCTGGGCAAGGTCTTGGCTAATGGTGCCATCAGTCTTCAGGCACCAAGGTTTTCTTGACTTTTATTGTTTCCCAAGGGCTGGGCTATTTGGCTTTGCCGTCGCCTTGCTCGCCTCCTGCTACTCTCTGTTAATACATCGACTTTCTCGAAAGCTGTCCTAATTCCTTCTCTACCGGTCTGTTTCTGCCTACATTTATATTTTTTCAATGTCAGGGATTGGCTGGAGCCATTTCCTTTTAGCTCTTTGCTGTTAGACTTCCCATCTTTTCCTCACTGCATTCATGTGCTCTGCATTCCCTAATTACCCAGACAAACTCTGTAATAGTTTGATTAATGTTGTATACGTGGGCCGACGACTGAAACGCTCCCCCGCCATCTTGGAGTCAAGCAAGAACAACATGGTCACTGGGCGATCTCATGGCCCTGCTCTCTGTATTGCTGGTTAACTCCAAAGGGCTGCAGGCCTGTGCTCTGCCTGTTTGCTAATGTTCAGGAGCCCCAGTTTCTCATTGGACTCCTGCCCTTGCTCAATGTTTGGGCACTCCACATCTCATTGTGCACATACCCAGCATGCTGTCAAGAAGAGCGGGCTCATGGTCTGCATAGCTGCATCTAAAACCACACCCTCACTCTCATATAACGTGTTGCGGACCCCTGCTGCTTCCCCAACCCCTACAGGACCCAGGGCTCCGAGGGGGAGGCTGGGTGTACTCTGGGGATCCTCCGTACCCCCTCGCCCCCCAGGGTTTGCATTGTGCAGTGGGTGGATCCTCTAGTTCCGAGATCCCCCCACTCCCTCCTCTCTACAAGTGACTGCATCGCAGATCACAATGATCTCCAAAGGAGTTCATAGCCTTAGGCTATATACCAAAAATGACAATCAATATTTAATGTACGAAAGCTTTTTAGTTTTTAATCAAGAACATTATTCTAAAATGTATGCATGGAATCATATATTTAAGCAGCACAATGCATGGAAATGTAGTTCATGTGGCGATTTCCTGCCTTGTGTTGAACATTGTCAAGATCAATATTAAAGCATCACATGGTAGATAATCCATGTATATTGGACATATGGGGATCTTCTTGTAGGTGCTCATAAATGGCATCACGGCTAGCTGATTATATTATAATTGACTCTCTCTGATGTCAAATCATTGTAGAATATAGACACAGTTCCACTGCTTAATCCAGCCAATGGAAATCGTAACAGAAATTCTTCGTTCTTAGGCCACCCCCATTCCTCACCCGAGGACCATCCTCCACTCCTCAACTGAGACCGACCACCTTGCTCCTCACCCAAGTTTCATCCCTGGTCGTAATTCAAGTCCCCTAGAAGACCTATGGTCCAGCCCTGCTTGTGGCCTATGCTTATTCTGAGACCAAGTCCAACCCTAGGCCCCATCCCTTCTGTTAGACTGAGCCATATCTCTTACATGACCCATTCTTGTTCTAAAGCTCACCCTTGCCCAAGGTGTGCCCCTACCCGAGACCCATCCCTTCTTTAAGGCACATTCCTGCCCTGAGATCTCATCTCTGCCCTGAGGCCCATTAGGTTTTTAATACCCACTTGTGCCCTGAGGTTCATCCCTGCCCTGATGGCTACCTCTAGTTGTGGCCCTGCTCTTCTCCTCATCTGAAATGCATTAGCGATGGTGGAGTATAAAACTGCAAACAGGCAAATATAGCACAGCACTTTTCTTGCTTTATTGTGGGTGGGATGGCACTTAAACTAGCATTAACATTGACATTTCACCATCCCATGTAGTAAACATGCATGCCTATGCTGTACAAAGCTCGCCAGTTTTCTTTGATGAAGGCACCTATATCTTTTTAGACTGCCTACCACTGGAGCTGGAATTGTGTCTGTATAACAAGAGGAGAAACTAGGCAATCCTAAGAAGGTGTTCAATGGCAAGCAGAAAGGACTAATACCATATTCAAATACTGCTCACATTCTGTAACACATACTTTACTGCAACTGTGGGAGCATGTCTGGAAAGGCAACTGGGTATCCGCAGAAATAATCGAATGCAACATTATCTAATGAGAAATTACTGAATTTGTTTGATCGAAATTTGTTAGGGATTTTTGTACATTTGTATTAATATATAGATGGGAGTTGGGGTAAGAGAATAGGTGAAGGTAGATGGAAGTGGGGTGGGGTGCAGGGGTTTCCCTCCATATTACTAAAAAATTATTTGACCCAAAAAATTTGGTCATTTCTCATTAGGGTTTTTATTTTCAATCATTTCATGGAGACCCAGGTAAGCTTACTGGCAAATGAAAAACATGGTTCCCTACACTGTAGAAAACCAGCCAAGCAGCACCATTTTCAGGCACACATAGTACATTCCTTGAGGAGAACGGGGAGTCTTGTTTGACCGGGTAAAATCAAACGCCATCTTCTGCATCTGATCTTTTACCTTCTTTTGGGGGAGTCGAGTAGAATTGGTGACTAAAGGACATAAAGCAACATCAGGAGCAAGTTCACCCAACCCTTGAGCTGCCCAACCTCTTCCAGCCATGACCATCCTAATACAACACAGTGGGCAAGCATGGATATCGTGTGTTTATACAGTATTGCACATCATTTTCTTAATATTGACTCCCCAAGAAATTGTTCACAGTTCTTTCTTCATTCAAAGCTAAAAGAATCCTGGAGCTGATGGGTTGACTTCACTGACATGTTGTCTTTTGAGTGGGGTGCGGCCCTGTTATGTTATGGAACCACAAGACCTAAGGTCTTTTAAGACGAGGTAGCAATATTTAGAGATGGATGGGGATGCAGAACTTACTCATACATCAATAATCAAACTGACTCAGAAAGTTGGCAAAACTTAGTACTGTTTTAATTGCAATGATCTAAAACAGGGAGTACAATGGACACCATCTGACGTCGCACAAGCAATCTCAGCGTGTTACATGAAAAAACACAGTTATATAGTAAAAACTCATCATCATTGACGTCACACGATGTGGCAAACTAAGAAAACTTACTTGGGGATGTGATAGGCTTACAGGGAACATCTAGGTATACATTCCATACTGACGGGCGTTGTGATTGGGTCTCTAAGATCAGGTGGACAACTAAGCCCTCCTCTAGTGCAAGTCATCTTCATCATCATAAAATACATGATGATTTATTGGTTACACGAACTATAGGGCTCTCTGATACGTGGCCCTCTACAATTGGTTGGCACGCTTGTACCCTTCTGGAATATTCCACTTGCAAGCAGCATGCAGGTTGGTTACCCCAGGTGCTAGGAGTGTTGGCATGGTCATGCCTCCTCACCCAATTAGCCCAACATCTATCATCACTCCTGCGGTCTGTCATTCTATTACGCTTTGAACTTGGCCTTGTAGAAGCTCACTGTGCCTGAGAATTAAAGGGAGTGTGGCATGGTGTTATCTTCTGGTTTCGGTGTAGCTAGACCCAAAGTCTATTTCCATCTGACCATGTTACTGGAGACCACATTTACAAGCTTTTCGTTGCATAAAATACTATTAAATGATGAACTCTTGATGCCTTCAGTGTTTTTTCATTCTACCTCAAACAGAAGTTTGTTTCTTTCTCACGTTCATGTAACTTCTTTAGAGACAACCAGGCTCACAGTGGCCCCAACTCTTGGTGCTGGGCCAGTCAGCCTTTCCTGGATTCTCCTTTGCCATCAGTTATTTTCCAACTGCGCCACACTCAAGCCCTTTCTATGCACAGGGTTTTAAGTTTGCTAAAGTGCATTGTGGAACATCCAGATTCTATACATTCCTATGTATATACATTGGCGCATCACTGCAATCTATTCACTATGTAGCCAGCTTCAGGATTATTACGTCTGCTTGCGTTACAGCATCTGTCCAAGTGTAAAATTACTTTGCATTTTCTTCAGTGTTTCTTCACACAAGCGTCTTCATTTCGATCCCAAAATGTTACTTAACTTCGACACCTCCTCTTCAGATCTTATAGAATGTTTATGTTCCTTCTTCATTTAAGATGGGCAATTTGCATCTTAAATTGTCTTTATCCATCTGGGGCCATGGGATATACTGTGGTCTGCCTCCTCCTTTCTCTAATAAAGGGAATTGCGAAATCCCAAAATCACAATCGGCTCCCATCGTCTGCCTATCCATAGTAGGGACAATGGTTCCTGATCGCCTTCTTCCTGGTAAAGACATCAGTCTACTCACATATGGTGGCGATTCCCCCCTCTCACTATGAAACCACCTTTTAGGTCACTCTGGGTATGCCATAGGTTCTGGCGTCCTTTCTTTAGGTTGGTCCAAATCTGACCACCTTACTTCCTTTTCAGTCTGAAAACATCCCTCAGGACGGCATGCACTAACACCCTCCTCCTCACGGAAGGCTAACCTGGCTTCATCTGACATATCTTGTCCCCAACTAGTATGACTAAACATTCCTTGAATGTAGGATTTCTGGGCTTAATCTGTGACGCTCCTCGTCATTATATCTCTATGTAACCTTCTTCGTCATTAACTAAATACCCCACCAACCCTCCATTACTTTCTTCCCATTATCACTTTCTCAATCAATGCTCATTCATTTTTTGCTACCTTTCTCAATCTACTCACCATTCGCTGTTCAGCTCCTGACCCTGGGGATGGTCTGCTCCTCAACCAGCCACCGTCGCCATCGGTCCGCTCAGCTCCCTGTAGAAACCAGAAGGGGATTTTGTGAAAGAGGGACCCATCCCACCTATCTCTTTATGTCTTGCAAGATCCTTTTCGGCCGCTATCCACAGGAAGCGTTGTGGTCCTCCCGCTAAATGGTGGAGGACATCCGATATTCCGAGACCCTTAAAAGCCTACTGGGCCGACAGATCTTTAACCATCCTATCTCTGCTACCACTTTCAACCCGAGACCTGGGGTCCTTTAAGACGAGGTAGCAATACATAGAGATGGATGGGGACGCAGAACCTACTCATACATCAATAATCAAACCCACTCAGGACATTGGCAAAACTTAGTACTATTTTAATTGCAATTATCTAAAACAGGGAGTACAACAGACATCATCCAACATCGCACAAGCAATCTCAGCATGTCACATGAAAAAACACAGTTATATAGTAAAAACCCGTCATCATTGACGTCACACTATGTGGCAAAATAAGAAAACTAACTTGGGGATGTGATAGGCTTACAGGGAACATCTAGGTATACCTTCCATACTGACAGGATTTGTGATTGGGTCTCTAAGATCATGTGAACAACTAAGCCCTCCTCTAGTGCAAGTCATCTTCATTGTCATAAAATATACGATGATTTATTGGTTACACGAACTATAGGGCTCACTGATACGTGGCCATCGACAATTGGTTGGCACGCTTGTACCCTTCTGGAATATTCCACTTGCTAGCAGCATGCAAGTTGGTTACCCCAGGTGCTAGGAGGGTTGGCCTGGCCATGCCTCCCCACCCAATTAGCCCAACATCTAGCATCACTTCTGCGGTCTGTCATTCAATTAGGCTTTAAACTTGGCCTTGTAGAAGCTCACTGTGCCTGAGAATTAAAGGGAGTGTGTCATGGTCTTATCTTCTGGTTTCGGTGTAGCTCGACCCAAAGTCTATTTTCATCTGACCATGTGACTAGAGACCACATTTTCAAGATTTTCGTTGCATAAAATACTATTAAATGATGAACTCTTGTCGCCTTCAGTGTTTTCTGATTCTACCTCAAACAGAAGTTTTTTCTTTCTCACGTTCATGTAGCTTCTTGAAAGACAACCTGGCTCACGGTGGCCCTGACTCTTGGTGCTGGGCCAGCCAGCCTTTCTTGGATTCTCCCTCGCCATCAGTTATTTTCCAACTGCGCCACACTCAAGCCCTTTCTATCTACAGGGTTTTAATTTTGCTAAAGTGCATTGTGGAACATCCAGATTCTATACATTCATATGCATGTACATTGGCGCATCGCGACAATCTATTCACTACGTTGCCAGCCTCAGGATTATTTTGTCTACTTGCGTTAGAGCATCTGTACAAGTGTAAAATTACTTTGCATTTTCTTCAGTGTTTCTTCGCACGAGCATCTTCATTTCCATTCCGAAATGTTACTTAACTTCGACACCTCCTCTTCAGATCTTATAGAATGTTTATGTTCCTTCTTCATTCATGTCCTTTCCGGGTGCATCAGTTCTGCTTCGCGTGACGTCACCAGTCCTCTTTCTCATTCACTTTCATACTTCTTCCGGGACTCTGTCCAGAAGACCATTATTTCTTTGTGAATGCATGTAGGGTTTTCTCAATGGATACCTTGTCTCAAGAATTATTTGTGGTATATGCATCCTTACTGGTACTGCACGTGTATCAATTTCCGGTTCCCAACATATAGGCAACATGGGGCGGAGCTTCTGATAGGGGTATTTGGCTCCTCCTCTACATTATGAAGCTTTGATAATACACCATTCACCAGCATAGCAGGCTTACAGCAGAGGTACCATGTCCACAAAAAAGGCATATTCGGCCTCCACACGGAGTAGTCATGCCGTGCCAAATTTGTAAAAAAAAAAAGACAATTGCTATGGCTCAACATTTTTCGTTGTCAGCCACCGGTGCTTTGTACAGCCCTACATGCAAGAGGTCAAGATGGTGTTGAAGCCTTTTTATCTTGGAAACTTGTGGGTATTTGACAAAAAGATAACAATTTTTATCATAGTAAAGGCAGCGACAATTGGTGAACTTGAATTAAGAAGGTGGCGTAAATCGCATAAGCGAGCGGAGTGAGCGAGCAAGACTCACTTCTTCCACGTGGTTTTGAGGGGTTTTGAGATCCATGAAAAAGTATACAAATATGGGCATAATGGTTGATTTTATAGTATGATTTTCAAAACAATTTGCTTAGTGGGTATACCTTTTATGGACACTTATGAAGGGAACATAAAACAGATCCAGAATGTGCAACATAAATGCAACCTCCTTTGTAGTGAACCGGTTTGCATAGAAAGAGTCCCTTGCACATATCCATGCTTAATTTGTAAGAAAATAAGTGCCAGGGCCCAAATGTTTTATTGCACGCCTGTGACAATGGCGCAGACAGTGCCCCGCCCACGGTTGGCACCACCCATGGCTGCTCCATACAGTTTCAACATATGTGAGGTTTAAGCTGCATCTCCCATTGGTTCATTAAGGGTGATGGATGCACTGTGCAATTTACAGATATCAATCGATGTAACATATTAGTTTTGTCTTAAAATATAATAATAAATGTTGAAGTGTTTCTTTGAAGAACATCATCGTTAACATTATGCCATGATCCTGTTCGTGGCAGTTGGAGCATGTTAACCATGTATACACAGAATACATGAGCAAACATGCTTTCCTCCTATGTCAAACTGATGGATAAATGTGGGAAAAAAATAATTACTAAACTGATGAACCTGCCTGTCAAACACTGCAGCAAGATCTTCCTGTATAGGCGGCCACTCATGACAGATAGCCTTGGTCTTTTTCTTCAGTTCTATCTTGTGCCCAGCATGGAGGATCTAACCAGGGGGTATGCACCCCACCCACACATTTTCGAATCAAAAGTAAATGATTACTAGACAATTGTTTTTAAGCCAGAATAGAACAACACCCTGTGCCCACTCACTAACTACATACCAATTTACTAACCCATCCTGCTACTTTTCCCAGTACAGAGCTTGCAGCAATGTCATGCAGGCTGAGTGGAGCAGTGCGTGAGCATGGTCAACATCAGTGCCCAGCATTGCCTTCTTCCAACTCATTGTTATTCGTGAAAATTGATAAACAGCCCTGCCCCGCCAACCTGGGTCATCAGGGTCATGAATAATAGTGAGCCAGCCCAGTATGTAGAGACCCTGGCCAGTGCCCTCTGTGGTTGATTGCTATATTGCTAGGACTGACTGACAATTAAAATTATGAAGTTGCCAAAATACTACAGCTTAATCAAATTGGGATCAGAAATAAGTGCCGGGGCTGAGCCCAGGTAAGCCCCCTCACCCCCACAAGTTAAGCACCGGAACCCGTTGCTCCCAAAAGCATGCTTTGTTCAAATATCTTGCCATACACATGAATTGATGTTCTCTCTAGAGTTACTCTGTTACCACCATGTGGGGAAGTAGACACGAGCATCACTTTGCAAACCTATTTCCCAAGATTCTGCTTTACAATAAGTGATGGACCAGAAATTAACTTCCCACTCAGTCAGGTACTCAGTTGGCCTCATTCCCACCTTTTCAGCTTCACTTTTTTGGGATAAATGCTCAATTTGTGCTTGCGCATCCTGGCACCTGCTGTAGTGACGAGGAAGCCTGCTTCCACACCCAAGGAGAGCATTAGAAAGTGTGTTGTCATTTAACCTGGTAACAGATGGAAATAAGGTGTTCCTAACATGCGTGCAGCAGAGGTGGTTTCTGCTATCCTAGACGAGGGGTCAGCTGGAGAGGCTAACGTTTATACACACAGACACACAAAATTGGGATACATGACGAAGTATCGGAGGGAGCAGGATATTTCTTTACGGCTGCAGCAGCGCAGTAATAACACAGGTTTTGCGGTTAAAGTGTTTTAAAAAAGCTAAGTAGGTAATATAGAAGATGCCAGTCGGTGTGCCACCTTGAATAAAGGAATATAAAAAACATGCCAGCCATCCAACTCATTACATTGGCCTTGCATAACCACCCAAATTAAACGGGACGAATGGCATTTGCTTTTCGTAAAATCAACACACATACAAAACCAAGAAAGGATATTTTCTTCTAATAGTGTTTTTGAAAACTTTAAAAGGTGTGCATGTTTTAAACACCAAGAACCAATACAAATGTTTTCCCTGGGACTTGCACTACCAAATCGGACATTTCACCTTTAGTTGTTTCATATCTTTCCTCAGGTTATATGTTGCACTGGTGAAGTGTCCGGCCTACAAACCTGACGACTGCGGTTTGATCTCTGAGGTCGGCTTTAATTCATAAATTCGAAGAGGATATTCAATGTTTCTCATTTTAGCCTGGGGGGCAGAGTCCACCCTCTGAATAAAGTGGGTGGACTCTGTCCCCCCGTGTGTACTCTCGACTTGAGCCCTGGTAGGGACCGCAGCAATGCGATCTCACCTCAGATATGTTCTGCACAGTATGGGTCTTTGTAGTGTGTGCTCCTCTCACAAAGAACAGACACAATGGTATAAGCAGTGGCAGTTTAAGCTCTGCTCCTACAGCACTTGCATAGAATGGGCCTCCGCAGTGCAGGTGTCCTAATGTAACAGGCATAGCATGTGACTCGGGAGTACATTCACTCTTCATGTAGAATAGGCAGTGCATGGGTTTTAGCAATTCAAACTTCCTCATCGTAACATAGCCACAGCATGGCTTCTGCAGTGCTGCCCTCATGCATCTAGGTCCACCGCAAACCTCCCCACATCATGTTGTGCTCTCAGGCCACCACATATAATAGTCACAATGTGGGCCTTGGTAAGGCCTGCTCCCTCACATAAAGTAGCCACAGCATGAACCTCTGCAGTGTTCTCTTCATGTATCTAGTTCCCCACATCATTATGTTCTGCTACCAGACTGCCACATATAACAGTCACAATATGGGACTTGGTAGCGCCTGCTCCCCTCATCTAGAATAACCACAGCATGTGTCTCTGTCGTGCTCCCATCATGCATCCAGAACATCAGCAACCTTCTGCACATCATAGTGTGCTCACAGATTACGACATATATTAGTCACCATATGGGCTTTTGGTAGTGTCTGCTGCCTCACATAGAATAGCCACCGCATGGGCCTCTGCAATGCTCCCTTCATGCATCCAAGTCCTCTGCAACCTTCCGCGGATCGTGTTGTGCTCACAAACGACCGCATATAATCATCACAATATGGGCTTTAGTACTGCCTCCTTTCACATAACATGGTCACACAGCATGGGCCTTTGCAGTGATCCCTTCATTCATTTGGGTCCTCTGCAAACCCCCCTTCCCCTTTATCATATTGTGCAACTTGTCCTCCCAAATTGCTAAATTGTGAAAACAAGTAAATAATATGAGGCAGGGTAACCAAAAAGGAAACACACCAAACACAGGTTACAAAGGAACATACAAGGTACTTTATTTTATACTGAATCCAGTTACAAAAGAACAGAACAAAATTCAGATAGCTATTGACCCTCAGTACAACACAGCGAACTCCGACGTGGTTCGGTGTGCTCAGTGAGTGCAAATATTCATTGAAACAGTCAGGCTTTTATACATTTCTCCAGCCTGTTGTCCAGCCTTTCTGCAGGTTAACCATTCCATAAATAAGTTACTGCTCTAGGGACCCTTGCCAGGTCAAATCTAGTTCATCTTAGGTTTATACATTAACAAGAAGAAATGGTAATAATGTATGCTCTAGGCCTAACATTACAATGCGGGACTTAATTTATACAATATAGTTAAGCAGGTGTTCTCATTCAATTATAGATCAGTTTCGGTGATACAGGTAATCCATTGCACACAGGTCAGCAGAAGGACAAGGTCTCAGCTCATGACCCTAACAAGTGGCCTGCAGGCAAGTTATACATTAGCTGTACAGAGGTCATGACAATCGAGTTCTGTTCTGAATAACATAGGCTACCATTTTAGCTCACATGGTGACTTTATAGAGCAAGAAAACCTAAAATGGCGGCTTGACCCAAAATGACAGTTTACATGGTTTCTAAGGTCAGGACCTTGCAATGCGAGTTTATTCACATGTAGTTTATAAGCAGCTTGTTAGCAGCTTGGCGTAGGCCAATATACATATATTCATAGCAATAGGAGGCACGATATAATTTCTAGTTTGACAAACCCTCCTTTTGGCCTATGCCAAGTGCTAAACTACTTCTGATCTCCCTGCAAATAACTCCATGTGTCATCGTCCATACACCCTGAATAGCTGTCAGAAATATCTATCGCCACTAGATCTTTTCCTAAGATCTCTTTCAGTACATACTCCTTAGAGGTTTTATCCGGGGCATACACTTTATGACCTATTGTACCTATCGCCTGAGCGTGGACGAGCCTTCGAAACCTCTACAGTACTTGCTATAAACACCCCAGGTAACAGGATTCCTAGATAACAAGTTCCCTACCAATCCCTGGGCAACCATGGAAATGCTACATTACCGCAAACAAAATAGATAGGTTCGTCTACATACAAAGGTCTGTCTTCCCCAGTCAAATTTGCAACGTTGGCACAACCTTTAAAATCTCCCATTGACCGGGTGCCATTCCTCTGTTTGCAGAAAGAAACTGAATCGGGGCTATGGTTAACAGTATAAGAAGGAGGCACGGCATCCTTATTGCCTATCGGAGCCATTTTAAAGGAAATCAAAGATTGGAAAGGACGACACAGTCTATCAGAAGGCCTAATAGAAGCAATATTGAGCTTACTCCTATTTGCGAAAAGCGAGCATCCCAGGGGAGTCAGAACACGTTTCTCAAAACTATTCAAATTAGTACCATCAAAGTTCCCCGAGATGCTATCGTTCCATCGGCCAAAGAACAGTGCTCTAAGTGAAGCATAACAAGCAGTGGTCAAAGGTAAAGAGTGAATATACCAACCTAGCCTCTTATCCCCATGTTGCGGTAAATGCGAGCAGATCCAACAATTGGTTCTGTTAAAGATTGCATGGGTAGCATTCATAATTAGAAGTAGAGTGTTATTTTGATAATTCCGTATATGCAAAAGATCTCTAGGTGACAAGGTATGTAGTTGCACAGAAGGAGTGGGAACAACAGTTATATTTTCAACAGGTAGGAAATCATTCAAAGGGTACATTCTCTCCAAATACCAAAACCCACAACCAACAGTTACTAAAAGTCCCGTGATTATCACCAGTAGACAACAAAATGTTTTCGGGGCCCCCATACATATCTGCTCATTGTCTCTCCTAGTCACATTTTTGTCCAAAAGTTCAGTACGAACGGTAGCAGATGCGGGCATTGTCGTCTTCAATCGAGAAACACCAATTGTTCGTTTGCTGGCGACTCCGGTCGCGCGTCTTCTTAATGTCTTTTCCCACAACCCTTAGGCAGCAGAACCCTTTATGCAATTGGGCCAAAAAAAGGCAAGCCCTCAAATTCTTTCAATTGTACAGCAAGAGCCGTATTGCAAACCTATCTCCTTGGGCGGAGATTATACTTCACAGTTTCCGTTGCAAAAGAATCAGCAGACAGGATGTCGTCACTTCCCACAGGAGGTGGCGAGTGAACGGAAGTTGGATCAGAAGATGGATGATCCACAAAAGATGCAGTGGGAGAGCAAGGAGGTAAGATGGCCGTTTTGTCGGGCCTTACAACTTCCGGAACGGCCTCCGATACTCTCTCTCCACCATCTGCCGTTTCGGGTACGTTGGTTTCAATGTCGGAAAGGGGTCTGCGTCTTCTGTATCGTATGGCACTGGGTGTGGGATCCGTTTGGTGTGGCTGCCGTGGATCCAGTGCGACGTCCTCCTACCCGCACCGCAGTCTCAGTGACCAGGAGCACCTGGTAGGGGCCCCTCCAACGTGGTGCGAGGCAAGCCGCTCTATCGAAGGATTTAACGAGGATCCAATCCCCTGGTCGTAGACTGTGACCGGGGCCCTTGTACCTCACCGGCAATGCCTCTCGCACCTGGTGATAAATTGAAAACAGGTTTTTAGTCAATTGGTTACAATAGTCGGAGAGAAGTACATTTTCTACATCGCGCAATGCGCAGCTTTTAGGCAAACCCCAAATATTAGCAGGTCTCCCCATTACCACCTCAAAGGGAGAGAGCCCAGTCTTAGTTTGAGGGGTTGTCTGCATTGAAAGTAACACGATCGGTAAGGCGTCCGGCCATTTTAGTTTGGTGCCAGCAGACGTCTTAGCGAGCTTTTTTTTTATGATACCATTGTGTCTTTCCACTAATACGGCGCTCTGAGCATGTCTGGACGAATGGAATCGTTTGTCAATTTGCAATGCCGTACATATCTGTAGAATTACAGCAGCGATAAAATGCGGACCATTATCCGACCAGATAATTCTCGGCAAACCGAACCGTGGGAAGAATTCCTTTAACATGGTCTTTGCAGTGGTCATGGCTGTAGCGTCTTTAACAGGGAAAGCCTTGACCCACTTACTAAAGGCGCAAATGACCACAAGGACATATTTTAGATTGTTACATTGCTCCATTTCAATAAAGTCAAAGTGAATCACTTCAAACGGGACAGAAGGAGGCCCAAAGCTACCTCTTGGAGTTGCTGTCCCCTTTCCCACATTGTGTTGTAGGCAAATCATGCAATTTTGGACATAATGCTGGGCAATTTTTGAAATCTTATCATTTACCCAGACTTTCTCTAACATTCTCGTGATCTGTTGAGCGCACACATGTGTGGGACTGTGTGCCATGGTAACCATCATTACTATATAGGCATTAGGAAGCAACCATTTCCCTTCAACCATGTCCACCCAACACCCATCATCATCGAGTTTCCCCAAGCCCTCAGCCCACCTCTTGGATTCTTCTAATGTGGCATCGGCTTGGATATCCCGTACAGACCCAACACCCTCATCCATTGCATAGTCATCTACAGTCTCCCTTGAAACATACATCTCCGTGAAGAGATCAGAGGCAGTTTGTCTAGCTATTTGATCAGCGAAAGCATTCCCTTTCCCTATATCATCTATAATCTTGCGATGTGCTGCGCGCTTAATGATTGCTAACTGACTAGGGAGCGCAAGCGCTGAAAGCAATTGTACTATCAGGGAGCCATGTTGGATCTTGGTGCCATGTGAAGTTAAAAACCCTCTCTCTGACCAAAGTCTCCCAAAGTTGTGAGCCACCCCAAAGGCATACTGGCTATCAGTATATATGTTTACTGTTAGCCCTTCGGAAAGCTCACAAGCTCGAGTCAATGCTATAATCTCTGCGGCCTGCGCAGAGTTATGCGTAATTCTCTTGGTCTCCACAACCGTACTCAATGTAGTGACTGCATAAGCAGCTGTGGATGTACCATCCAGTAGTTTGAAGGAGGAGCCATCACAAAACAGCTCCCCCTGTGGGTTATCCAAAGGAGTGTCCCTCAAATCAACTCTGCCTTTTGTATCTTGTTCAGTAGTATACAGGCAGTCATGTGACTCTTCGTCACCGCAAACAGTATTTTGCGGGAAAGGTAGGGGTTCAGCCGGATTAAGAACGCAGCACCTCCTAATTTGAATGTGGGGAGCAAACAAGATTAATTCATATCTTGTCAGTCATGCGGAAGTGAGGTGTTGCGTTTGGGTTTTGTTCAATAGAATATCTACAGTGTGAGGCACCATCAGGGTTAAATCATGGCCCATTCCCTCACTCTGTTTTACAGACGTAGCAGCAGCAGCGACAGCGTGCAAACATCTTGGCAAAGCGCATGCAACAGGATCAAGGGCGGAAGAGTAGTAACCGCATGGCCTATTCTTCCCTCCATGTTCCTGCGTTAATACAGCCAAAGCACATCCATCACATTCATGCACAAACAACACAAAGGCCTTCTCATAGTTCGGTGTGCCCAAAACTGGCGCCGAACATAATGCAGTCTTGAGCAACTCGAATGAATGTTGATGCTCCGTATTCCATGGCAATGGCGAAGACATACCCTTCTTCGTCAAGGCCAACAGCGGTTTTATCACTAGTGAGAAGTTTGGGATCCATAACCTACAGTAAGAAGCCATACCTATCAAGGCTCTAACTTCCTTTTGTGTATTTGGGACAGACATGCCAGAAATGTGTTTTATTCTTTCAGGTGTCAATATTCTTCCCTCCTTTGACAGGAGATAGCCTAAATAGGCGACCTCTTGACAACAATATTGAAACTTTTTAAGCGAAGCTTTGTGACCATGCTCAGCTAGATGGATGAGCAACAACACAGTGCCCTCTTTACAAGAGCTCTCAGAGTCAGCTGCTAAAAGCAAATCATCAACATATTGAAGCAACGTACAAGTAGGGGGCAATCCAAGGGTATCAAGCTGCTCTTTCAAAGCCCTACTATAAATACTAGGACTCTCAGTATAACCTTGAGGTGCACGAGTAAATGTGAATGAGCGTCCCCCTAAGGTGAACGCGATCAAGTATCTACTATCCCTATGTATAGGAATACTGAAGAAAACATTCTTTAGGTCCACAACACTGAAGTGAGTAGCCGTAGCTGGAATCATGGTTAATATTGTCGTCACATCAGGCACAATTGAAAATTGCGGAGCGACGACTTTATTAATGGCACGTAAATCAATTATAAAACGAAATGGAATTGCATTATCACCTTTTTTGTACACGGGTAAAATCGGACTATTGCACAAACTTCCTGCAATCTCCTCAATCACCCCACGATGCACAAAATCGGAAACAATGCTCTTCAAAGCTCGCTCGCCTTCAACTGAGATCTTTACTGTGGAATACGGGGCAGCTTAATTCCATGTTTCAAAACTATTTTAACAGGCTCAATCTGCAAAACACCGACATCATTGTCATCAACTGCCCAAAAACACTCTGGTACATTACTGAATTCTGGCGGCAAAGGTCTAGTCAAGAATTGCGAAACAGAACATTGCTGTGGTGAAATCGTCAAACGCACTCCATCAGAAGAACAATGAATTACCGCATTTAATTCCTTCAACAGATTCAACCCCAGCAAATTCTCTCCACAATTCGAAGTCAAGAGAAATGGACAGTGGTCCGTAAAGGGACCCAAAGAAATAGGTACCGGCATAGAAACCGGACAAACAACTGGTGTACCGGAAAACCCTACAGAAACATTGGTTTTCCCTGACAGTGGAATGTTTGGAACCCGAGAATGATCAATGGAGCACTTCTGTGCTCCAGTGTCTATCAAAAATTGATGTTTCCTATTTCCCACTACCATTTCAACGTAGGGACCTTTCTGATTAACGGGAATAGGTGTAGGTTCCAAACCCTGCTTCGGGCAATCCTAACAAAACAAAATATCATCAAAAGGAAGCTCTTCAGATAGATATGCAGCAGAAGGATGATCAAATATGTTTCTAGTATCCACACTCGAAGTCTGATTATCCTGTGAAAAAGGTTGTTGGGGATCCTGCGAAAACTGGCCTCTACCAGGGCCCCCTACACCCGGGCGACCTCTGGATCGTCTACCCATATTTCCAAATGTGTTATTCGACCTCTGTCGAAGGCCGGGGCATTGTGCACGCCAATGACCCTCCTGGCGACAATAGGCACACTGGTTAATATTCACAGGACCCAAGGGCACATTCCCTTGTGGAACATACTGACCTCTAATCTGCGAACTACCCCCTCTGGGGCCTCTAACAATTTGCTGTAACAATACTTTAGTCTTCATATCACCTTTTCTCTTCTCGACTCTATCTTTTTCATTATTGACACGGTTCTCGTAGTACTGAGCCATGTGCAGTACTTCTGATTGGGATTTCGCCTGCCAAGTGCTCTCAGAAGACATAATTTGTGACTGGATGTCAGGCAGCAATCCACGTACAAATTTGTCCACAAATAATCTTTTCCCAGACTCTGTGCCTAAGTCTTGTCCACTGAAATCCGAGAATACCTGTTCGAACCGATTAAAGAACTCGGTAGCACCCTCAGATTTTCCTTGGACACAGGCTTGTCCCAAATAATTCTCTTTTCGGGGATTATAGTTTTCAGTTTTGCAATGATTCTGTCAGGCAAAGTTAGTATCACCTGAGTTGGTCTCTCACCAGCTGGCCTTTCCCCATCAAGCCTAACTATGTTAGCCCATGTATCTCCCAACCCTGGTACATCGTCTATAGTTCTAACTTGTTTCCACAAATCTACAGGCAGGAGTACAGGGAATAGCAAATCAATGTCGCCTAGGGTAAACACTGCGGACTGCAAAACGGACTCTATCTCTTTATGGAACCCTGTCGGATTTTTCCTAATGTCAGGAATAGTTTGTCTAATAGTATTCACTTCCTGTCGTGAAAACGGGACGTGAACAAACTGCGATACATAATGTGCAGGAATGTCCACAGCAGGTGAACCTGCTGCAGCATTAGCAGGAATTTCAACCTTTGGGACAAATATCGGAGGAACCTCTCTCATAGGCAACTGAAATGTAGGCAACTCCGGACGCTTACTAAGCAACAGAGCTAAGTCGAGCGCTAAAGCAGTCGAAGAAGTGTCAAGTGAAAAAGCTCTCTTATAAATGCTCAATAACTCTGTGGGACAACTAACCTTTCTCTTTAAACATTCATCCTGCAGGTACTCTACCATTACCTGTATCCCATTCCTCTGCATTTCTAGCGTATATTGACTGTATGTGTCATATACCTCAACTGGAGTTATCGATATGTCTGAAATCCATCTAATCGCATCTTTTGCACAAATCCGCGCCTCCTCAGATGTCGATTTACGACACGGAAGAAATCGTTTCTGTACATACATACTTTCTTCTTCGTCATCCTCATTCCGTAACCTTTCCAACTCCTTTCTATACTCAAATATCCTCTCAACATGCTCATGTACCTTCTCCACAGTGTCTCTTGAAAACGCTAAAGTATTCAGGTCCCTCAACCCTTGTGGGAGGTCTGCATTATTTAATTTACCCCACATTACACATAAATGAATCCCTAAACCTTCAATGAAAACATTTTTCTCAGGAAAATTATCCATATTAGAAAGTGTGGCAAGAACATTAGCTCCATCATCTCTCTCCATACAATGGTTAGCCCATGCAAACAAATCCTGTTTCTTTTCTGTAGGAACAGTATTACGAGTAACAATCCTCGACCCCGCACCCTGATCAACTACAAGCGGTACAGAACTACTTGGGAGTGAGGGTGCAGGCAAATTCAATGTAGGTACTATTACTGGTGCAATGGGAAGAGGCAGAGGAGCAGGTGGAGGAACAACAACCGGAGGAATTGGAACAACAGGTTGAGCAGGAAGAGCAGGAATAACAGCAGGAAGAGGTACAGCAGGAGGAAGAGGAACATACGGAGGTGGTGCAGAGGCACCAGGCCTTCGTTCATTTAACAATTTGTCGATAAACTCATCAGAAACATGAAGATCTTTAGAAGGATAGATTTTCTGAATACCGAGTGAGAAAGCCCTGTCCATATTCCTAACCGACTCAGACTGTTTGTCCTGATCATATAACAACGCCTTTTCAGCATTTGTTTTATGACGGTGCACCTTTTTTTCCCTACTTTTAAGCTGCTGCAACGCTTCTCTTTTCCAATTTTGCAAAACATCAAATGCTGCAGGTCTGGCCTTCTTTTTTAACAAGACTGACTCTAAATATTCAATACGAGGGATCTCAAAACTACCATTGACTGGCCACTGAAGTTCGGAGGCATGTCTGGTTTGTCTGTGCCAAATTTTATTAAATACTACACTTCCAATGACATGCTTACAGTACATAGTACATGCCGGTGACCCCTCCTGTGGTACCGGACGGCTAAATTCCAAAGATTGTCTATCGCTGCGGAATAATGCCCTAAAGCAGCTAGACAATTTCCCAGGCATTTCTCAAATACTCTATGTTACCTGGTCAATAATTGTGTCTGCAAATACAATGCACCAAATTCAAATTGTCAGGGTTGAATTAAGAGTCGGGTAACGACTCACCTGACCAAACCTAAGGAGGACCGATCGGTTTACAAAGGACTTACCTAACGAATTTTACCTTGTGTATGGTGATTTCGGCAAATCTGCCCGCCTCAAAAAATTGACCCTCGTCAAGATGCCGTCTCAGACCACACGGCTATCGCCCAGGGAACGGATCGTGCAGCGCTGTTGAGGTGTCGCGTCTCGTTCAGTCGGGCCCGTTATGTCACACCGTCCGATCCCGGTCCGATAGCGTGCGTCAACCTTCAATAATCCGGCATCAATCTTGAGGGTCCCTATTCTGGGCGCCAACTGTGAAAACAAGGAAATAATATGAGGCAGGGTAACCAAAAAGGAAACACACCAAACACAGGTTACAAAGGAACATACAAGGTACTTTATTTTATACTGAATCCAGTTACAAAAGAACAGAACAAAATTCAGATAGCTATTGACCCTCAGTACAACACAGCGAACTCCGACGTGGTTCGGTGTGCTCAGTGAGTGCAAATATTCATTGAAACAGTCAGGCTTTTATACATTTCTCCAGCCTGTTGTCCAGCCTTTCTGCAGGTTAACCATTCCATAAATAAGTTACTGCTCTAGGGACCCTTGCCAGGTCAAATCTAGTTCATCTTAGGTTTATACATTAACAAGAAGAAATGGTAATAATGTATGCTCTAGGCCTAACATTACAATGCGGGACTTAATTTATACAATATAGTTAAGCAGGTGTTCTCATTCAATTATAGATCAGTTTCGGTGATACAGGTAATCCATTGCACACAGGTCAGCAGAAGGACAAGGTCTCAGGTCATGACCCTAACAAGTGGCCTGCAGGCAAGTTATACATTAGCTGTACAGAGGTCATGACAATCGAGTTCTGTTCTGAATAACATAGGCTACCATTTTAGCTCACATGGTGACTTTATAGAGCAAGAAAACCTAAAATGGCGGCTTGACCCAAAATGACAGTTTACATGGTTTCTAAGGTCAGGACCTTGCAATGCGAGTTTATTCACATGTAGTTTATAAGCAGCTTGTTAGCAGCTTGGCGTAGGCCAATATACATATATTCATAGCAATAGGAGGCACGATATAATTTCTAGTTTGACAAAATTATATCATTGAGTTATTCAGTCGATGATGCACATTTAAGCAAGAGTTGTAGATTCTTAGCTGGCCTCTTCCTATTTACAGCAATAGAGCACAAGTGGACACTTGAAAGATATAAACACAAAAGCTATCATTACAATATTTTGGCACATCACTTTATCTATTACCTCTCCCAGTAATAGCCATATGTAAGCCTAGGGAATTTCATTTCAGTAACCATTTTAATGTATGGTACTCTGTGTGGTAAAACGACTTGTGGCATTTATTTGTAAATATGCATTTGTAAATCATTTTTAAAATATATAAGGGGGTAATCGCTGGCATTGCTGGCACCATTATACATATTTTGCCTTTTAAATCATTGCGTAATGAGGCAGTGAGGCCCTGGCTCAATTCTTTAGATGGAAGTGTGTTTATTGTCCACCAGGCTGCAGAGAACTGAGGATAGAGGAAGTCGCAGAGGGGGCCAAGAGTGCATCACTGTCCTCAAAGTCCTTGCTGGGAGCCTGGAGCAGAGCTGCAGACCCTCTCTGACTGAAGTGCAAGAAGGGGCATGGGTGGGAGATAGCAGGAGACAGGCTTGCACGCTTAGAGGCAGATACAGAGCTCATGCAATGCAAACCTCAGAGGTGCCGGTGCCCAGCCCTGGCTATACAGGCAAACACTGACACAAATTAAGCACTGGAGGAAGAAGAAAGGAAAATAGAAAAGAAAGTCAGGCAGGGAGAGGCAGGAATAGAATAGGGATACGCAGAGCTAACACATTTGTGAAGTGATATTCATGCTCGCGGAAGCCATTATACCCTAATATTTCATACTTCACTTGAGAGAGGTGGTTTAGACTGAATTTCACTAAAGGGTAGGTCCGCGCCCTAGATGTCTGGGCCTAGGATTGGGGTACACAGAAACTAATGGAGATAGCTGTGTTTAATGTTGGCACTGCCAGGACCAGGGCAGACTTTCAGCATTCGAAAGGTTGCCTTCATTGGGCCTCATTAGGACTCTGGCGCTAAACCATGGTGCTATTAGTATTTTTTTATAATGTATTTTTGATTGCTGCATGCATATCATCTGCATATTAACTCTATTTGGTCATAGGGCCATCAAAGTACAGGACATCACATAACACATAACTCATTAATAATGGCATGAGATCAGATGACAAACCCACCTGCCCAAGCGGGGGAACATTGTCTAAACCCCTAAATGCAGTTTTGATATATCGAATCCTTGTGTCATTTAGGGTCAAATTAGTTGATCAATCGAGCAAACTCATCACCTCCCTTGATGAGACCCCGGGACCTTTTCCCCAGTGGATATAAATTGGATCCTGTTAGCAGTGGATATTGTAACCTAGATTGCAGGGGGTAAAAGGTGCTAAGATCGGGGTGGGCACTTATTTTATTAATGCTACGTGGTCCAGCCACACATTAATGCTATGTGGCCCAGGCACGAATGCCGCCGGAGTCATGAATTTTCTGGCGCCCGGGAATGGGCAATTACTGGGGCATTACACCCCCGGCAGATCCGTAATTGCCCATTCCCAGGCACCGGAAAATATTAGTCCCTGTTCCCATTTGATTCCCATTGGACTAAATGGGAATGGGGAGGCCGGATGCACCGGCACCAATCATGAATGGTGCTGGTGCATCCGTCGAGGTCTGAAGAACTCGTAGTTTGCCAGTCCGGGAACAATGGTACCGGCAAGCTTACCGGTATCGTTGTTACCAGACCAGCAACCTTATAATGAGGCCCATGGTGTTTTGCTTAGCTGTTGGTGTGTGTAGAACTGGGAGCATCTGTGTGCTCCTACGTGGGTTTTGGTGTGAACAACAAAGGAGTATTAAGATGGGAGACATTGAGTGGTTGACTTGTCATGGTGTTTCAGTTAAGTTGGTAAGGCTGCATGTTGATTTGTGAGGTGCGGAGAAGTGTCTAGGCCCTGGGGAGAGTTTTTTTCTCTAGCCATTCGTGTTTGCCTGGTTGTTCAGCATGTGGTTAGTGAGGGTGGTTGAGTAGGAGGTAGTTAGTGGGTATCCAATGGATAACTAGATGTCAAACACAACAGGGAACAACATAAAAATGCAACACGCCTTTCCTGTGAAACCTACATGTGAACACAAAAGTGCATAATATCGAAATATCAGACACCCTTAGATGTGAAACAGTGGCCCTCATTACGACTCCGGAGTTAACCAATGGCGCAAATAGCGCCATGGTTAACGCCTGTAACTTACCGATTCCGCCAATTCTAAATGGGGAATTACCACCCAATTCCAATGTTGGCGGGGCGGTAATTCCCCATTTACCATTGGCCCTTCCCCATTCCCATTTTTGCCCCATAGGGCTCAATGGGACTGGGGAAGGCAGTAATTACAGTACTGCAAATTGCGGTACCGTAATTACCTCGAAAGTCCCTTTTGCGGGACCCTACTTTAACGGCTGGTCCAGACCAGCAGTTAAGGTCGGGAGCCGCAAAGGGACCTCGTAATCAGGCGTTAAGGGTTTAACAGCACGACACCTTTTACGGCGCCGTTAACCCCTTAACGCTAGGGTCGTAATGAGGGCCAGTATCTAATACATGACACATATGACACATGCCATTCTTCTTCCACAAAGGCAGACATGTCTTACTGTTAGGAACGAATGAATGAACGCCTACCGGTTTCTTCTCCGGACCGACATTTACTTATCCGCAGCATAAAGCACAGTCCCTATCGGGGGAGCGTGAGTGGGGGAGGGGGATGGCTCAGCCAGTCCTTCTGCAGGTTTGAGTTTACAAAGGACGGACTGTCATAGGCAGGGCGCAAGCTGGATTTGCATGGGGGCAAATCTCGCTGGAAACAATGATAATAATGCAGTGTGGCATGCTGGCAGTGCACCAGTGCCAAGAGCAACAGATTCTGATGTTGGCGGTAGCATACAGCAATGTTGTACCTTGTTTGTAGGACACGTTTGTGCTTTTCATCTAATTTTAATGGTTTACAAAAGGGGGAGTGATATATTATATTGAGCATCTAACTTAATGTTTCAAAATGTGTCAGTGCAGCCGGTGCTTATGTGTGGGTTATTGCTATTGCGTGGCAATTGCCAGAATGTGAACGGGCATCAGTGTGCCACATACAATGTGCAAACAACGGTTTTACGCAGTCATTTGCAAACCTCTGGCTGTGCTATACACGCAACTTCTAGAGAGGAACAGCTCGGGATGTAATGGAACGTTGCCCACTTATATATTTTCTAAGTGAAAACTCTGTTTTGTTTAAATACTATTGTAAAATTCATCATATATTTTGGAAGGTTTATAGTCATTCCATCGACATCCAAAGCATCTAATCCCATACCATCTTAAAAAAAAGCATCGAAAAAAAAGCATCTAATGCATTTTTTTTTTCATTTTTCTTTTTTAATGGGGGGTTCCCCCAACCCCCTTTTATTAACTTTTAAAACCCATTTTTATTAAACTAAACCCTTTACCATATAAAAAAATGCATTAGATGCTTTTTTTTCGATGCATTTTTTTTAGATGGTTTGGCTGGCGATGCTTTGGCTGTCGATGCAATGACCGGATACCGTTGTGGAAGTGTTTGCACATCAACTGCACTTGCACATCACTGGCATTTTTTGAGTTTAGCGCTCCATACTTGGATACTTTTTTCCAGGGATATGTTTTTGCATCCATAGCAGATACAACCTGTTAAGGCAGCGAGTCTTTTCCAAGTAGTTGAGCATGAAGGGATGACATACCTAGGAATGCAGCAGTCTACAGAATTTGCCAAAAAACGAGGGAAGAAGTACACCCTTATATGGTGAACTCGCTTGACACGGAGAATGATTAAAACATACCATTGTATAGAAGGGATGGTGGCACTATTCAGTATCTTCTGAAAATCCAGGGTGGCACCTAACAGAGACTTCAATCATCAGCTCTACCTCTATTGCTAGTGAAGCTATTGTCCGCATCTCACTTCTCTGCAGGTGGGTCCTGCCAGGGGACAGTAGCAAGCATTTACCAAAAATGTTGCAAGTGGTAGTCACTTCCATGATGAAGCATATCAATGACTTAATTCAATCCCCACCAGTGCCGAGTTCGGCAATGGGAAGACAACTTTTTATGGTATTGCTAGTTTCCCTAATGTTGTGAGAGCCGTGGACTGCACGCACATCCATTTGATCCCACCACTGGCCGAAAACAAATGTACTCCAACCGCAACATGACTTAGACAATAAACATACAAATAATATGTGATGCAAATCGAAAAATCACACATTGCTATGCAAACTACACATGGCACCTTTATGACATCTAATAGTAACCTTGTAATGAGCAGGTTGCAGCAAGAAAGGAATTGGCTGCTCTGGAAGTATGCCAGCTTTCTCAGGAGTAATAATCATGAGTTTACAAGTGAAATAGCTGTGCAGGTGCAACTACTGGATACTTCCATGTTTGACAGTAGCGTGTCACCTGGGAAAATGACCACAGGTAAAGTGACATAATACCGTCAGAAGGGGAGGGTCCTTACAAGGGAGGTTGTACTTCAATAGTGGCATCTGAAGCATCTTCATGCTCAAAAGAGATTGGCTGAAAGAAAGGGAACATTTGGCAGTGATTATATTTCAAAGTCTCTTTGTACAGGCCTTAGGAAGCACCACAAAACACTGCAATGCAACATCTAGCTTTATTCGATTAATTGTTTGCAGATGAGACGTTTAGGAAATAGGAATAACATTACCTATGCCCAACAATCTTGGTGAACATTACTGCAAGGGCTTCTGCAGGAAGGATAATTTACTTCAAGCCACCAGCCTGTAGGCATTGCTGGGAACAGGAAGTGCTGTCAGACCTGTGACAGATCCCTTTTCTTAACTCTTTCAAGAGGCGACACTGCATGATCTCTCATATCCTGACTCCCATTCTGGATCCGAGGAGTGTCCCTGCAACTTGCTCCAAGCCTAGACATATCTGAACATCGCTCATTAAATAACGCACCTTTGGACAACTGAAAAACAGGTCTCTCTATGTGCAAGTTTACGCAGACTTCCTGACATAGCGCCTCATTCTGAGGTGGTCGCAAAGGGATACCGGACACCGTTAAGGACATCAGTGCCGGTAATCCCTTTGCGCCCTATTCCGAGGTCCCTTAGTGGAAGCCGCTAAGGGACCAGAGAGCTAATAACGGTACCACAAATTGCGGTACCGTTATTAGCTACTTCCTCATTTCCATTGGGCCCTATGAGGGCTGAAATGGGAATGGGGAATGGTTTTTTCGATGGGGACTTACCGGTCCCTCCAAGGTCGGAATGTAACGGTAAGTCCCCCTTGAACCAGGACGGACTCGGTACCAGTATGGGAGGTAGTCATGGCGCAAATAGCGCCATGATTACCTCCATACTCGGAATGAGGCCCAAAGTGACCAGAGAAGGTGTGTTGCAGTGTCCCGTTGTGCCACATGCTCAACAACTTTTTCGTCACACGGAAGATACCAGAATTATTATAATTACTGAAGAGGCGGCAGATGAGGTAGATGAGGATAACCCAAGGATGAGCGTGACATGAGAAATCATCATGTGTAGGAGTTCTTTCTAAAAATGTGTTCATTAAATAGACCCTTGAACTTGTCGTACACCAATGTTGTTTGATGCTCTGAAAGAAGATATTCACATCGTAACTTACCTATTCAAAGTTGTATTGCTACTGTAACCTGCACATATTCCCTTATCCTCCCAATCCTCAGACATGGTCCTAACCCAAACCAGTCCGTTATTTTCCTTCCCTCAGAACGAGTTCTACCACATTCCTAACCCAAATTATTCATTTCTTCTCCCAGAAATCAGGCCAGGTTCTACCTCTTCTCTGACCCCAACTATTACTTCCTTCCCCCAGCGATAAGGTCTAATCCTACCCTCGCCCTCACCCCAATTATCCCTTTCTACTTCCTGACATCAGGCCTAGCCCTGCCCCCGTAACACCAACTATCCCTTTCTTCCCCCAGAGATCAGGCCTAGTCCTAAACCCTCCCTACCCCAAACTAGCCCGTTCCTCTCTCACTGATCAGGCCTATACCTACCCGCTTCCTAATACTAACTCTCTCTTTATGCTTCCGGCCATCATTCCTAATCTGCTTCCTTCCTAACCCAAACCATCCCTCCCTTCCCACAGAGATCAAGCCTAGTCCAACATCCTCCCCCTCCCAAACCTTAAATTTTCTCCCTAGTCATCAGGCCTAGTTCTACCTCAACTGCCAATTTCTTTCTGCAGAAATTAGACATAGTTCGACCTTCACCCTAATCCTTACTATCCCGTCCTTTCCCATAACCATCCCTAGACACATAAAGACACCACTTTCGCTTACGCTTGGCCGATGGATTCTTGTCACACCCATGGTGTTGGCGTGTCTTTCTTATGTGAGACACACACGTATCACGTGTAACCCCAACTGAGGAACATCCTGCTTTCTCAGGTGCCAACAAAGCCAGCACCTTGATCATTATGAGCAGGTTTGACACGATCAGCATCAGTAGCTTTGGGCTGAATGACATTACATGTTGCAGGAAGTATTCTTGGTTTGTTGAAGAATCTTCTGAGCTACATTCTTGCTGCAACATCACATATGCACGTAGGTTCGCTCATTTGCAATAGCAAGAACCAATGCACTTGTGGCCATCAATGAATGCTCCTTCTCTTCAACTTAAAAGTTCTGCTAATGTTTTCAGGCTTGTAGGGTTCTTTTCAACAGTGATTGCTACAGGTTTGTCTGTATGAGTTCCACTGTGTTCCCAGTTGTTTCTGTCCTGATTTAATTACGGGAGCAGTCATTTCTTCATACTGTCACACAATCTATCGCGGCACTAACGAGATGGATCTCATCTGCTGTGCGCAGAGATTCTTCCCATGCTTGGCTTCTCACATCTCTTGGCTTAACCCGGACTCGTGGGCAGTGTAGCCCTTGTTTATCTCGACAGATGAAAGGTCTGCATTCACAGCCACCCATTGACGTCAACATGCTGCCTTGTATCTCCAATGACCTGCTGCCTCACTTGAGATACCTTGATGATTCAGGTGTTGGTAGCAGTGCTCCCACATCTGTGATGGATGGACTGCATTATTCTACTGAGGGGACCTACACACATTAATATTCTGGACACCACTCCTCCACGGACAGTAGACATATCACTTCCTTCCTTTCCATCAGCATTCCATGGTGAATGTTGAGGTTGCTTATGAATGATGTTAATCGCTGTCATTCTTAACACTCTGAAACAGACATGTCCTCTTTTCTTTGCCCTGCAACGAGAATACAAAAAGCAGTAGCGAATCTCGTCTTTCAAAAAAGGCCCTGCCATGTGTGATGTATATTGTAATTGTAGCCCTTCCGCTTTGGGCATCTAGTGCCCACTCAACAAGTTATGGGCCTGACAGAGAGCGCATAATAATGGGGAGGGCAGTAATAACTTGTGTAGCCAAAGTTGTAAGGGCTGCAACACCATTAGAAAAATTTAATATTGAAAGAGAATGCCTTTTCCAGCCATTAGCACCTGTGGTGGTGGAGCCACCCTATCAGGTTTTTCAGTTCACAAGCTGATTCAAACGATCGATGCCTGCGTTCCAAGCAACCAGATGACTGATGTCCCACCTTGCCATCTTCCCCTCACCCTCCCCTTCCCTTGGTCACCGTTCCCTCCCAACTGCACCCTCTACCCCACTCACCTTATTCTTTTGGCTCAACCATCACTTCCGCTGCAGCCTCCGAGCCACCATGGAAAGAGGGGCTAAGCTCAGAGCCCTGTCTTTCAGCTCAATGGCAGCCATCTTAGTTGAGTATTTTGTAAGAAATAGTATCCCGTTTCTTTATCAACAGTATTTACTGTGTGGTAATTTCCTACGAAGCAATTACTTCGAAATTACTTAGACAAATATTGGTATTTAAGGGTTAAAGGGTAAAAAGGGATGTGAAGGTTTGTGGGTAGGTGCAGGGGTAATAATGAAGGGGAAGGGGGCAAAATTAATTCAAAGTAACATTTCAAAGTAATGACTTAGTAGTAAATTACCACTAAGTAATTACTGTCGATGAAATGACATGCAACCGAATGAACGGGACGCTGCGAGGTGTACCGTTCATTTATACAAAATACATTGCTGTCAGCACCCGGGCTTTCAGATTGGAAACCCAGGGTACTAATAGCAATAACACTTGATCCGGCAGTCCAGGTTGGGGGATAACAGCACCAGAGCCCATCATTAACACCCACGTTTTGGGCCTGTAATTTGGGCCCTGGGCCAGTCCCACCCCAAACGGCCTGCTAGATCGGGTTTTATTGCTTAATTAAAGCCCTCCCCCGCTGCATTATCTCCAAGGGGACCACCCACTTTCCAAGGTTACAATGTCTAGGAACACATCTGCTTTACTTTTCTCAAATTCATCTCGGGAATTCCATACTCAGATTCTTGAATCTGGAGCCTGTGGGCCTAGAGACCCAAGCTGCACTGCCCTGATGATGCCCAGTGAGACTGAAACACATCTGTGGCTGCTTGCAGTGTCTTGCAGAAGGGATGTGACCAAGCAGTGTGGCATGGATTGCCCCTTTTCTAGTGGAACCAAGCCCCATTTCCCTTTCTACAATGGCTTGGCAGGCTGAAGAACGAAGGCATGGGGGTGCCCAGAGCAATTGTCAGAGGTTAAGATTAATTGAAACCTTCCAGCCATCACCTCTTTTGTGTTGCTGTAGTCTTAACTGTATGGGTCATCCGGTGCACCCCAAATAGAAATGGTACAGGCACAATTAGTTCATTAACCAGAGCACATGTCTGCAACCTTTGGTTTTCCAGAGGTGATGGACTGCAACTCCCATCAGCCCTTGCCAGCATAGCTAATGGTCAAGGAACATGAGAGTCGTAATGCAAAACCTCTGAAGTGCTGAAGCTTGTAAACCCCTAACCTCGAGTGTCCAGAGCATTATCACATAACTTTGGTTTTCTTTTGCTTTCTTCAGGCACAACCATGCCCACTGCTGTGTTGGGGACCACGACGACAGGAGAACAATAGTACGGTATGTTGTGAAATCCGATACCAATACCAATACCGGCACCGCAGCACATATGTGCTACATCGACAACACCCCCAGTACACTCAGGACTGTACACAAGATATACAGCAGTTCTTAAGATAACTGTTGCTGCAGGGCCACCAGTCGGTTACTTTGCACTATCAACAAACCTTGAAATCTGCAATTGAGCATGTACACTCATATTGTTGGATTAACTTTTCAATTAAATGTGGAATCATACTGGATGGTCACTTCCAGGGACGTCATTTCACCAAAATACCAGGGGTAGCGGAAGTGACATCACATGACCCTTCACCAATGATGATATCACAGGAAGTGATGCCATTTGACCCAACCCCAAAGTGACATCACGGGAAGCAATGGAACACAACATTTCACTCCCTTGACAAAACAGGAAGGGGCATCACATAGCATTGTTTCTAAGTACACTACAAAAATATGGTTATGATATCACTGTAATATGCTTTACATTTCATACAAGATTGGATCACCATATGTATCTTTAATATCAGTGTGTAAAGGGCCATATTACCAAATTACTGTGAATGCAAGCGAACGCCCAAGGCCAGATGATAACGATCATATATAGATCATTGTTCTATGTAAAGCTTAAGCACTTTATATAGAACAAATATGCATACAATATCACTCTAGCTGTGTTGGTACTCATTTATCAACCTTTGAAGGATGAAAGGCTGAGTTGAGGTGTTTAAGAACAGAAGAAATCAGTGACTCACCCCTGAAGTGTGCCTGAAATAAACCTTTAATGTGTCTAGCAATTATTGTATAGAATTCCAGAAAGATACACTATTTGTTATTCCTATTCTTTCTTATTTAGGATCCCTGCTCAAAGTGTTACCCTAGTGCAACTCCCTGTTTTCTTTTGAGAGGCTTCACCAAGTAAGCCAGTCACTCCAGAACCAAAGAGCTACATGGCCCTGGCCACAGCCCAGGAGCTTACATTAAAAAAAAGACAAAAAAAACACACGTGCCCTGTACTTTTAATACAGCATTGTCAGAAGTACATTTTGAATATTAGTACAGATCAGCAGTATATTCTGTATTTGATGAATCCGTCGTAACATGCTGAAAAAAGGTGTAGACCCTGCGCAAATCAACCAAATGTGGAACCAAATTCCCCTGCAACCACGTTCAATGTGTGCTGTAGAATGTTGGTGGTAAACACATCACATGGAATGACAGCCTCCCGAGGACCTCTACTTCCCTATCAGAATATGGTTGTAGCCTGGACACCGGCAAAGTGGCGCAACATTAGCCATGTCCACATCCTGGTATCACGCTATGCTGCCCCGTCTGCAGAATCTAGAGCTAGTGTTCCTCTCTCCGCCAGGCCTTATAGGCCTCCAGTGCCACGATCTGAGGGGATTTACAACACCACAGCCATGTACGTACACGTTTGATCAATTTGTTGCAAGTAGTGCGTATACGTAATAAATGTTTTCATTTTAATGCATGCTCTCTTTTCTTGTATTAAAGCAGGGATCTGCAACCTTTGGCTCTCCTGATGTTATGGACTACCGCTCTCAGCAACCCTAGCCAGTATAGTCAATGGTGAGGATCATGGGAGCTGTAGTCTATATCAACCGGTGAGGAGCAGGTTGCAAACCAAAGAACACTGTATGAAGGCCAGATTTGCAGTTTATCTTTCCTGGGTGTTAATCATTAAACAAAATATTCCAAATACGTTTCTTAGGGGAAAAGTAAGAATCAATACAGAAACTAGTCAAGGTTCTTAAGAAATTTCCTTTGGAATCCGTTAGGAATATTTTGGACGCATGTTGGACATTCGTGGACACCCAAATAGAATCCACACATTCTACCGCTGTAGAGGGACGGAAGGGACTCTACAGAATGTAATGTTTCTGGTCCATCCGAGGGAAAATAACATTACACAGATTTTCCATTAATAATGTCCGAAAAGGTAGCCAATAGAACCATGTGAACTCAAACCTACCAACCCACACTAAAATGGCCTCCATCACATATCACAGAGGGTCTGCAGCCTTTGTAGTTTTTGGACTCAAGTCCCATCAGCCCTAGTCAGCATAATCAATGGGGAGGGATCATTGGGGAGAACCCCTGACACAGCACAACCTTCAGAAGCCTCCCATGCATTCCCCAGTGGATTCTCGATAATTACATTCCAAATTCTTTCACCTGTGAGACCCAGGCCAGGCCCGTTCTAATCAGTTTCAAGCTTCTCAATTACTTGCTGACCTTTGATTTGATACATTCGGGATTTCATTTCCCATGCTGTGTAACGTGACTCTTCGCTGATCTAACCGGCCGCCCACAAACGTTTATAACAGCGCATTGTATCTTCCCATATTCTGTGACAGTTCATAAAAAGGTGCTACTGGTTCTTCTGGGTGCGAGTTATCCCGTAGTCACCATTAAACACTGACCCACTATTTTTACAGAAGTCCTTTATTGTCACTGGAAATAAAGTTGCAAAATGAAAAAGGTATTGTACCCATTATATGTTAGATTCTGGAATCACAGCCACTTTTACTGCATCACAGAGGTGAAGGAAATAACAACAGCAAGATGCTGGATGTAAATTCTCCACTTTAAGGCCCGCAATTGGCGGGCTTACCGCATGGATACCACTCGCAGTACATCTGGAAAGAAATCGGTAAGCGTTTCTGGTGGTAATTTCACTAGATTACTGTTAAATCACTGCCACACTAATAATGCGGCACACTGTCGAAGATAGCCTGATTTCCGTTCAACTGAGCCTGCAATAGTGTTTCTAATTTGTGGGGAATGTCACATCCCTCAGTTATAAGAACATTTGTTGAAACAGTGTCACACCATTGATGGTGAGTCATGTATGTATGTATTTTGACAGAATTGGGACCGCAGTCCCTCGATGCCATTAAAAATGTAGGCATTTGAGTACACACGATCTCAACTTATCATGCAAGTGACATCTGAAAATGAGTTCCTCGCTCACATCACCTTTATTCCGTACCAGTTATCACATATTTTAGAGAACATAAGAAATGTTTTAGAAGTATTGGAATCTAGAATGTTCTCCAGACCTTGTATGATAGAGAAACCCATTTAAGCACTTCTTCTGCATATGTTGTATATACATATATTGTTCACATTTTTTAGTTTCAGTGCATATGGTGGACCTGTTTTAGGTGATGTATACTGCAGTAAAATAGCAATTTCCAGTGGAAAACACAGAGAAAGCAATCTTTAGCATGAAAGGTCATTCCGGATTTGTAAACAGAGGTGCTCAGTTAAAGATTTTAAAAGCAAAAATGGCAATATTATTGAATACATCTTTCAAAAGGTTGAAACGCAGGAGTACTAAGCCACTAAGGTCCTTTAAAGTGGTCAAGGTGTACAGAACGCCTTCAAGAAACTTTATTTCTTGTCTTCTAGTCGTCAGAAGTATCGATCCATGCTTCTATGTGCTCTTTAGCTGTCAAGCCAAGGTCAAGACCATTGTGCTGTGCTGTCCCAATGGTGAGTCAGCAATGAGACAAGTTTGAGACAGGGCAGGACTCCCAGTGGATCAAGTTAGTGTTTGAGATGGTCGAGTCGATGGCTTCTAACAGATCAAGTCAATGGTCGAGCCTATTTTTCTGCTAGGTTTTGTTAGCACATGAGATGGGCCAGCCCTTTTCTTCCAGCTTGTTAGGAAAGATTTCTTAATTGTGGGTAATTTTCCTTCCATGTGGCAACCCCTAAACTTTTTGCTGTTGTTTTCACCATGATCTAGACTTTGCCAGAGAAGTGCAGCCTTCTGCCGAACTCCTCTGGCCTTTCGCTCCATTCTTACGGGGAAACGGACATGCCCTTAAGACAGTCAGTACCGGGAAACGTTGTTTTCCGTAGTTTCTTCATCATGTTGCAGCTTTCGTGCAACATGGCACAAGAGGGCACAGTAAGCTAAGTTACTGCTCTCTTGGGTCTCTAGTCTTCTACAGGCCCTAGATACTCTCTTTGGATTGTAAATGAACGGTGCAAGTGAATGACGGACGGGACTGGTGGCAGCAATCGTTTCTTGTGTTTTTGAGCTCCTTTTGGCGTTTAAGCTCGTTTCTCGCGCTTAGCCTAAAATGGTGGCCTGGCTTCCAAAATGGCCAGACCACGAGGCTCTTTGTCCTGTCCGCTGACCGTCTTGCTCCCTTCACCCCCCCCCAGGTCGAGCCGACCCAGGGCCTTCCTTATTTGGGCATGTACATTCCCACGGAACACAGATGCTTTCGCGGGCTTCTACAGGCCTTGTGTGTGCCTCCAGGATGGGGGCTGGGATGTCTGGTCCCAATACACATCCTGGGCGCCAGAGAGTCTAGGGTGGTACGAATGCCTGGGACCCCCGTGGTCCATGATAGGTCCACATATAGTGTGAGTGTTTTATGAGCGGATCTCCCATTGGGTCCCCTCCGTTTTGGCGCGAAGGGAACCGTGGATAGGAGGGGGCTGGAAACACCACTGCCATGTCGATCTCCCGAGTCCTCACGAACAAAGGTATACAGTAGCCAAGTATCCTGCAACCATGAGGCTGAACCGAGGAATCGCTGGTGACCCGCTGAAGGACTGCTCCTCTGCACGGCTGTCGCTTTGTGAAACCCTTTCTACCTCGGATCGAACGAGAAGGCCTGTACTGGTACTTCGACCCCTTGGAATAGTGGGAACAACTATTCTCGGCATCTTCACCATCTCCTGCACGTAAGCCTTCGGAAGTGTCTCTGGGCCATCCAGCAGACTGACCAGCCTACCCAGGAGTCTTGCTCTGTAACCGCCGTCAGGTTGTGTTGTATTACGAGTCCTTGTCACTCTCACACGATTCGTACACTTGGCATTCCCAAGTCTGAAGTGAGTAGTGTACATTTGGCTGAAATACACACGGCCGCTCCATTGCCCTGCTGTGGTAACAAACTGTGCGGGTTCACTGCGTTTGGGACACCCTCAACTCAACTTCTGCTGCTGCGGAATCTACACAACGCCGAGACTTCCCCTGCTCGTATATGAACCTGCCAGCACTGAAACTGACGCGGAGAAGCCTGGGTCTGCCTGCATCGGGGACCGGTGAGTAGCATCGCTAGGAACTGGTCGCCCTCCTGCAGTAGCCCATCGCTTTTCCCCGCTGTGTCCAACAGCATGCCTTTCCGTACTCACGCTCTGCTTCTGCCCCCAGTGGAGGCTGCGCTTGAGTCGCGGAACTCTGTTCATCTTCATTTGTTCATCGAACTAAACAGCCTGATTCCCTCGAAGAGACTCCCTTTTTGCCCGTTGGCACCAGCGTGTGCAGGTACTTTTGAGCACAAGGCTCCACTCTTCGTAGGGCTTGGACTTCCTTTTAGTTAGGTGCCTCTGAAGGGGGACTGAGTCTAATTATTCTTCGCACTGCCTGTTTTCCTCCCCATCTAGGTGGTCTACACATTTCGTGCGTTTAACTCGTTAGACTTGTTTGTATTTGTATATATATTGTATTAGATTTGTATGTGTTGGTTTACTTGAGTTTTATTGTGATCTCGCTACGGTCAATGTTACAAAGGCCTTGTAATAAATGTGTATATATTTTTAATATAACACCTGCTTGGAGTGATTTGTAAGTGTCCTTGCTTTGTGTGCTCATTGCGGGTTTTCAGTCACCCTCACCCCTCTTGAGACCTAGTCTTGACCGCTGCGATCGCTACCCTGATTGGTCTGGCTTGTCCAGAGGTTACCCTGTTCCAAGAAACTAGGCTGGCCTTCTGAACCTCTGCCCCTCCAGGACAGAGTTCAGAAATCCATCTTAACAAATTGGTGTACAGCGGTGGGATACGACTGAAGGTATCCAGTGTTGCGCACGAGCGAAGGCATTTCAAGTTATTCCTACCAGGACACGTAGTGGATTGTCGTAGTATAACTTTTAAAAGGCCATAGTCCTATCTAACAGTATGGAAACAAATACCTTGTTAACTTTAAATGCTTCTAAATCCGAAACATTGAAAAAGATGTGTGCGGAGAGATGTGTCTCCTCTCAAGACACCAAAAGGGATATGATCCAAAGAATCGTGGCGTGGCAAGAAGCGCAGCTTGACGCTATAACTTCTGAGGAAAGTGCGGAAGTAGGTGGGGCTGCTCTCACTGGTAAAACCAACGGTTCTGCCGCTGCACTGGCCCACCGCGACCACGAGGAAAGGGAGGATGAGATGTCTAATGTTTCCTCTGCCAGTGTCGATGGGGAGGCAATGCTTGAATTTAAGAAGCAAGAGCTGCTGTTTAGGCAGAAGGAGCTTGAGTTCAACATAACCAGACTAAGAATCGAACAGGCCGAAAAACAGAAAGACAGGGATCACCAGTTGGAACTGGCCAAGCTTCAGGTTGCAAATGGATCCAAGGGTCCTGGACATGGATCTGGGGCCTCCTCTCATCCACGGTTTCCAAAAGATCTGATCAGTGTGTATGAGGAAAAGAATGACATTATGGACTGGCTGAATATGTTTGAGTATGCATGCGAAGTTCAACAAGTTGACAATGCTGATAAAATTGCCTGGTTACTCAGCAGATTGCCCCATTCTGGCTGCAGTGCCATTATGGAAATGTCAAACCTTGAGCTAGCGGATTTCGCAATGTTAAAGCAAACTCTCATTTTAAAGTTTGGAAAGACTCCTGCCCAATATTTAAAACGATTCCGAGAGTACAAGAAAAAAGAAGGTGGTACTTGGGTATCTTATGTAACCGAATCCTTAAAAAACTTGACTGGCTGGGTCGAAGGTTATAAGGTTTCTACCTTTGAAGGCATGATAAGTCTTGTCATGCTGGAACATATTTTTGCATCTTCTTCCCTCGAGCTTAAGCAGCATTTGGCCGATTCGAAGGAGATAGATCCTAAGAAGCTTGCCATTGCCGCAGATTTATGTCCCATAAGGACAAAACTCATCCTGGTAAGCAGGAGGAAGGGAAAACGTCCAAAGATAAGAAGGGTGGAGAATCTGATAAATCTTCTTCTCAAAAGGGCCACAAAAAGAAAAATAAGGCTAAGACACAAGAGAACTCACAGGGTAGTGGAGGTCAGCCTCCGAAACAGAACTCTGGTTACAATAAGCCTCCCTATGTAAAAAAGAGCCAATAGATCTTGTTTTGCTTGTGGAGCAACTGACCACGTGAAGGGGGATCCCCGGTGTAAGGTTAAACCTTTGGGGGTCCACTCCGCTAATCTGGCCTTCTCCTCCTACGAGGAAGAAGAAATTACAGGAGCATCCTTCTCCTCAGACTCCTTCCCCAGCGGGATAGAAGCTGAGGTAGTTTTAGTTTCCCTGGGTTCCTGGGAGCCTAAAGTCGCAGAGGCTTATGCTACGATTCCAGATAATACCAAGCACTACTTTAAAGACAGTGTGCTGATCAATGGAGTAGATAATCCAGCTCTTAGGGATAGTGGGTGCAGTCGAACTGTAGTGGATTCTACCTTGGTAGACTCAGAGGAAGTTGCCAGAGCTACTCTGATGCCCACTAAGTTGGCTGACAGCCCACCTCGCATGTTTCCAGTAATACCTGTAAATCTTCCTTTAAATGGTACAGCAGTCAGGATTCCAGTGAGCATTCAGAGAAACGTCACAGGAAAGGTCTTGTTAGGCAATGATCTCAGAGCTTTAGGGCTCGTAGGAGACACTGCCAACAGACCCTGCCCACAGTCTCAAACACGGGCAGCATTGGCCAAGACCAATACACCGCCCCAGCCAAAGAGGAAACACAAGGCAAAAGGAGTAAGCAAGTCAAGACGAGGGAAAGAGAGCCTTCCCCCGAACTCGCCTACCACTGCGGTGGAGGAAGTTGGTCAATCGCCCGGGCCTGACGAGGAGGTGGCGATGCCTGAAGTATTTGACCCCAACAACCATCCGGAACTAAAAGACTTGTTAGTAGAAGGTGGTCCAAACAGGGAAGAATTCAGTAAAGGCCAACGTGAGTGCCCAACTCTGGAAGGCCTAAGGAGACAGGCCTGCTCCCAGCTTGAGGGTGAACCTCCTGGGATGTATCAGATTTATTGGGAAGGTGGACTCCAGTATAGTGAGCCCACAGAGTCTACAGAAAGAGACCATAGGAGGTTGGTGGTTCCCCTTGCTGTCAGACCCTTCCTCCTGCAGTTGGCGCATGAAGTGCCCCTTGCTGGTCACCTTGGTATTAAGAGGACCAAGCAAAGGTTATCCAGGCACTTCTACTGGCCCAAGATGGGGGTGCAAGTAGAAAGTCACTGCAGGAGTTGTGCCTCCTGCCAGTTATCTGGTAAGAGTGGCTCAACAATCCAAGCTCCATTGGTACCACTCCCAGTTGTGGGAACACCATTCGAAAGGGTAGGGATCGACATCGTTGGTCCCCTTGACCCGCAGACATCCTCAGGCAATAGGTTTATCTTGGTGCTAGTCGACTATGCTACCAGATATCCTGAGGCCATCCCATTGAAAACTGTAACTGCCAAGTCAGTTGCAAAAGCGTTACTTGGCATCTTTACTAGGGTTGACTTCCCTAAAGAAGTTGTGTTTGACAGAGGCAGCAACTTTATGTCAAAGTATATGCAGGCTATATGGAAAGAATGTGGGGTCACCTACCAGTTCTCTTCTGCATACCACCCCCAGACCAATGGTCTGGTGGAACGTTTCAACAGAACGTTAAAGAGCATGATTGGGGCTCTGGAAGAACCTCAGAGAAGAAAATGGGATCTTCTTTTACCATGCTTACTGTTTGCCTACCGAGAGGTACCACAGGAGGGTGTTGGCTTCAGCCCCTTCGAACTTCTGTTCGGTCATCCTGTACGGGGATCCTTAGCCATAGTCAAAGAGGGATGGGAGATGCCCACTCCCCCTGTTACTACCAACATAGTAGATTATGTGCTGGGGCTCAGAAAATGGATGGTACTTCTGATGGGCTTGGCTAGTGATAAATTGAAGGCAGGACAAGCGCTGGTGAAACATTGGTACGACCAGAAAGCTTCATTCATCAACTTTACACCTGGTCAGCAAGTCCTGATCATGAATCCCATAAGGCCTCGAGCTTTACAGGACAAGTAGTCAGGCCCTTACACAGTGGTGGAGCCCCTGGGTGAGGTTAACTATTTAGTGGACCTTGGAAGGCCTGGACAGGCCCCAAAAGTGTTCCAAGTAAATAGGCTGAAGGCTTTTGTCCCAAGAGTCGAAATCGCAGCACTGCTACTGGCTTCAGATGTTGAGGAAGAGGAGTCTGAACCTCTCCCCGACCTGTTCCAAAGTGGTCCTTCAGTTAGCTCCTTTGAGGGTGTCCGAGTGGCCCCTCACCTGACTTCTGATCAGCAGGCTGAGGTGAAAAGTTTGCTTAGGCAGTTTTCCCCCCTGTTTTCACAGTCGCCTGGTTTGACACCTTGGTGCAAACATAACATAGACACAGGAGACAGTGTGCCGACCAAAAGTAGGAGATACAGGATGTCAGACAAAGTACGGTCTTACATTAAGACCGAGGTCAACAAGATGTTAGACCTTGGGGTGATTGAACCCTCTAGTAGTCCTTGGTCCAGCACGGTGGTTTTGGTTCCAAAGGCAGGCACTTCTGAATTGAGGTTCTGCGTGGATTACAGGGCTCTGGATGCTGTCACCAAGACAGATGCACACCCCTTGCCTCGAACAGATGAGCTGGTGGATACTTTGGGTGCCTCCAAGTAGCTCAGCACGTTTGACCTCACTGCTGGCTATTGGCAAATAGCTTTAGCAGAACATTCCAAGGAGAAGACAGCGTTTTCTACTCCAGACGGTCTTTACCAATTCAGGGTAATGCCGTTCGGGTTGAAGAATGCACCTGCCACTTTCCAGAGGCTTGTGAATCATGTGTTGAATGGGTTGGACGAATTCTGTCTTGCATATCTGGATGATATAGCAGTTTTCAGTGCCACCTGGGAAGACCATGTGAAACACCTCGGGATTGTGCTCCAGGCTCTTCAGAAAGCACACTTGACCATAAAGGCTAGTAAATGCCAGATTGGACAAGGCTCAGTGGTTTACTTTGGACACGAAGTAGATGGAGGGAGGATACAGCCTCTTCCAAGTAAAGTACAAGCAGTACAAGACTGGCCTACCCCCACTACACAGACCCAAGTGAGAGCCTTTTTAGGACTCACGGAGTATTACCGCAATTTCATGGCAGACTATGGCACCATAGCTGCCCCTCTGACTGCCCTCACTACTCCGAAGAAACCCAAGAAGGTAACTTGGACCGACGAGTGTGAGAAGGCCTTCAATGGCTTAAAAGACTCCTTGTGCCAGGCCCCTGTCCTCAGGGCCCCTGATTATCAAAGACCTTTTATTGTGCAGACAGACGCCTCTGACACTGGGATAGGAGCTGTACTATCGCAAGTAGACGAGAAGGGTAAGGAACACCCTATTGGTTTTATTAGTCGCCAGCTTAAGGACAGAGAGCTCAGATGGTCCACAGTGGAGAAAGAATGTTTCTCTGTTGTGTGGGCCCTACGGAAGCTGAGGCCCTACCTCTATGGGACCCACTTCACTGTGCAAACTGACCATAAACCCTTAAAGTGGCTAATGAACATGAAGGGAGAGAATCAAAAGTTGCTTAGGTGGTCCATAAGTCTACAAGGCTTCGACTTCACTATTGAGCATAGGCCAGGTGTCCAACATAGCAATGCTGATGGGTTGTCCAGAATGTTTAAGCGACCTGAACACGAGAATCATCCAGGTGTGGATTAGTTCCCCCTGTCCATAGTCTAGGAGGGGTGAGTGTTAGGAAAGATTTCTTAATTGTGGGTAATTTTCCTTCCATGTGGCAACCCCTAAACTTTTTGCTGTTGTTTTCACCATGATCTAGACTTTGCCAGAGAAGTGCAGCCTTCTGCCACACTCCTCTGGGCTTTCGCTCCATTCTTACGGGGAAACTGACATGCCCTTAAGACAGTCAGTACCGGGAAACGTTGTTTTCCGTAGTTTCTTTATCATGTTGCAGCTTTTGCGCAACATGACACAAGAGGGCACTGTAAGCTAAGTTACTGCTCTCTTGGGTCTCTAGTCTACTACAGGCCCTAGATACTCTCTTTGGATTGTAAATGAACGGTGCAAGTGAATCACGGACGGGACTGGTGGCAGCGATCGTTTCTTGTGTTTTTGAGCTCCTTTTGGCGTTTAAGCACGTTTCTCGCGCTTAGCCCAAAATGGTGGCCTGGCTTCCAAAATGGCCAGACCACAAGGCTCTTTGTCCTGTCTGCTGACCGTCTTGCCCCCATCACCCCCCCCAGGTCGAGCCAACCCGGGGCCTTCCTTATTTGGGCATGTACTTTCCTGCGAAACACAGATGCTTTCGCGGGCTTCAACAGGCCTTGTGTGTGCCTCCAGGATGGGGGCTGGGATGTCTGGTCCCAATACACATCCTGGGCGCCAGAGATTCTAGGGTGGTGTGAATGCCTGGGACCCCCGTGGTCCATGATAGGTCCACATATGGTGTGTTTTATGAGCGGATCTCCCATTGGGTCCCCTCCGTATTGGCGCGAAGGGAACCGTGGATAAGAGGGGGCTGGAAACACCACTGCCATGTCGATCTCCTGAGTTCTCACGAACAAAGGAATACAGGAGCCAAGTATCCTGCAACCACGAGGCTGAACCGAGGAATCGCGGGTGACCCCCTGAAGGACTGCTCCTCTGCACGGCTGTCGCTTTGTGAAACCCTTTCTACCTCGGATCGAACGAGAAGGCCTGGACTGGTACTTCGAACCCTTGGAATAGTGGGAACAACTATTCTCGGCATCTTCACCATCTCCTGCACGTAAGCCTTCGGAAGTGTCTCTGGGCCATTCAGCAGACTGACCAGCCTACCCAGGAGTCATGCTCTGTAAGCGCCGTCAGGTTGTGTTGTATTACGAGTCCTTGTCACTCTCACACGATTCGTACACTTGGCTTTCCCAGGTCTGAAGTGAGTAGTGTACATTTGGCTGAAATACACACAGCCGCTCCGTTGCCCTGCTGTGGTAACAAACTGTGTGGGTTCACTGCGTTTGGGACACCCTAAACTCAACTTCTGCTGCTGCGGAATCTACACGACGCCGAGACGTCCCCTGCTCGTATCTGAACCTGCCAGCACTGAAACTGACGCGGAGAAGCCTGGGTCTGCCTGCATCGGGGACCGGTGAGTAGCATCGCTAGGAACTGGTCGCCCTCCTGCAGTAGCCCATCCCTTTTCCCCGCTGTATCTAACAGCACGCCTTTCCATACTCGTGCTCTGCTTCTGCCCCCAGTGAAGGCTGCGCTTGAGTCGCGGAACTCTGTTCATCTTCATTTGTTCATCGAACTAAACTGCCTGATTCCCTCAAAGAGACTCCCCTTTTGCCTGTTGGCACCAGCGTGTGCAGGTACTTTTGAGCACAAGGCTCCACTCTTCGTAGGGCTTGGACTTCCTTTTAGTTAGGTGCCTCTGAAGGTGGACTGAGTCTAATTATTCTTCGCACTGCCTCTTTTCCTCCCCATCTAGGTGGTCTACACATTTTGTGCGTCTAACTCGTTAGACTCATTTGTATTTGTATATATATTGTATTAGATTTGTATGTGTTGGTTTACTTGAGTTTTATTGTGATTTCTCGCTACGGTCAATGTTACAAAGGCCTTGTAATAAATGTGTATATATTTTTAATATAACACCTGCTTGGAGTAATTTGTAAGTGTCCTTGCTTTGTGTGCTCATTGCGGGCTTTCAGTCACCCTCACCCCTCTTGAGACCTAGTCTTGACCGCCGCAATCGCTACCCTGATTGGTCTGGCTTGTCCAGAGGTTACCCTGTTCCAAGAAATTAGGCTGGCCTTCTGAACCTCTGCCCCTCCAGGACAGAGTTCAGAAATCCATCTTAACACAGCTGGTCAGGTTGGCTTTTCAGTACAGTTGAGACGATGCTTCTGTTGGATTAAGTTAGTGTGTGTAGGTGGGACAATGTACCTCAATTGGTGAAGTCAATGTCAAGATGGGTCAAAGAACAGTTAAGCCATTTGAAGTTCTTGGAGTGTTAAAGACAGCACTGCAGCTCCTGTAGCGGCTAGAAGTGGGTCGAGTAAGGTTGAGCCAGCTTGAAAAGTGTCTCGAGGTGGTAGACAGTCTTTGAACAGGTTTCTGGGCTTTGCAATCACTGGGAGGCCCACTGCAGGCTCTTGTGGCAAGGTGGGTCCTTTCTTCTGCCTTTCCCAACCAGGGTGGAATATAGAGAGCACTAGCAGGGGTCTGATCCCTCCAGTAAGCAGATCTTGGTTACCAGTGTCTCAGTGGACGTAGGCCTTGTCCCGCCCACTAGTCATCCCAAATAGGCCCTTGGGATGTTAGGGAGAAGAGTTTGCCTCTTTCTTGGAGCTCCTGGTCTTTTCCGCTCTGACAGAGGACTTAAGAATACACTGTACTTCAAATCAGGTTCCAGGGAATCCTTCTTCATGAGTGTACCAAAGATGTATCTACTAAGGGTATCCCCATTTAGAGAGACAAAATGACATAGTGGATTGTTCCATAGCAAGCCTATTGTTAAGAGTCCGTTATAGACTGCTGTAACAAATGTCCTTTGACTTCTGATGTCAAACCGAGGGTGCTTTATCTGCAGGAAGTGGGGAGGGGCCCTGAAATTCGTGACAATGCTTCTGGTGGATGGATTTGGCGGTCAAGATGTGGCGATTTCGATGCTTCGATGAAGTCGACCCGGCAGCTGAGTTGAGGCAGGATGATGCACTTCAATGGGTCGAGTCAGCATTGAGATCACTTGAAGAAGTACTTTGAGCGCCACTGGCAGCACCGCTGGTCCTGCATCTTGAAGTGAGCCAAGCACCATCAAGCTGGCTTCAAAAGTGCCTTGAGGAGGCTTACAGGCTTTGCACTATTCAAACTCCACCCCTCTCATGTGTATACCAACATCAAAAGAACTCAGCACCCCGGTGAGAGGCCATTGTAATGACAGGACTGCCTTTGAAGTACCATTTCCCAGATGAAACCGCAGGGAGTGTTCCTGTCCCCTGGAAGATGTGACATTCTTCCACAAGGGGATAACGTAAAAGGGAAGGCTTTCTAGGGGGGCCCCACGGTTACATGTGATTTTATCGAATTAAAAAAACAACCAATCAATGTTTACCTAATAAAAAAACACGTTACAACAATATCTAATTTTGTTTTCATTGTTTTAAAAAAAATACTTCCCCCCACCCCCAAAACCACTATTCCAATTCCCAACGCCATGTAGCTATTTTTCTAAAATTCGATATTTTTCTTTTAGGTGTTTTTTTTATTAGGTCATATTTCATTAGTTGTTTTCAATTTGAACGAATCACTGCATAACGCACCCCACATGGTCGTTGAGGGTTCAGCCATTTGTGGCAGGGTCAGGGACCTACCAGAAGGCCTACCTTGAGCCAGTCTTGTATCAGCGGCGGGTGAGGGAATTTGGTGGGCCCCAGTCCCTGTCCCCTGCACATGTGTGTGGCTGCAATTTCAGAATACCACTTTAGATAAACCCATACCTGCCTTATCAGTTGCTGGCTAGTTTTTTCTCTCTTCCATTTTTAAGGACCGCCAAAACCAAAATCCCATGCGGCGGGGAACAGAGCACAGAGCCCACCAGTAAGTGAACCGCATTCCGGTGGAATGCTGGGCACAGCAGACTGGCAATCCAGATGCTCATATAGCAAAGGACACAAATTTTGAAATGGACTTTTGAGAGTTGGTGTGTTCTTGAGACATCTGTGACACAGCCTAGACGGCTTGACAGACCCCAGACCCTGCCCTGAATGATTCACTGTCTGCCAAGCTGACAGTAAAATGACATCAGATGCTTTTGGGCAGGGGAGTTGCTAGTTCTGGAAAAGACCCGGGGCTAAGCTGATGTTGGAACTGTTGGGACTGGGGGCTAGCTAGTCTTTTGGCTGTAGCCCCTGAGATTCTATCAGGGGCTAAATCCAAAAGATCAGGGGCTATGGCCCCTTAGCCCCCCCTAGCAACGCCCCTGCTTTTGGGTCTATAATTGTGTAATCTCAGCTCATCAAAAACAGATATGGTTTATATTTAGTTTTCATCATTTGCCACCAGATTGTTGGGGTGCAAAATAATAATATTTGAACCATAAGTGCCTTCTGTTGAGAAAAAACACCCCTGTCTGTTGGAACTTGGGTGCCAGCAGTTGTGTTTATGCACGTGTGACCTTTCATCCTGCCCTGTTGCTACAGCAAGGCAGCTGCTGGGGATGTCAGTAGACAGTCACAGCAAAGGTACACATGTGCACTATGCTTTGGCATGGAGCATTATGAAAGCCCACTTTCAGAAACAAAATGAGGTGCATCATTTTATTATGAAAAAATGAGAAAACCTCAGGTTATCACATCCTTCCCAGATGGCATTTTGTCACACATGGCCTCCCTTTGGTACACTGAGGGCATCATTATGAGTTTTGCAGTATTTATACTGTTACTGCATGAAGTAAAGTGATATTCCTAAATTCTTGCGAAATATACTTCTGTGGCATTTTTTACCACTTTTTTTTCTGCAAAAAAGCAGAAGGTGAGTAAGGCATACAGAAGGTTTGTGGTGGGAGGAAGTATCGGCTGAAGGGGGTTTTACACCCACATTTTGTGGGTAAAAAGTGTTAAATTCCGCAAAAAAGACTGCACAAGTTTATTTTGAAGAAAAGAAATCGGAAATCAGTAAAGATGCAGTAACAATGAGAGTCAACATGATTCAGAGTCACCCAGATCCTTTACTTATTCCCCATTTTGGAGTTCAATTGGACTCTAGTAGGGGCATTTTGAACTACCGCATGTGGTAATACCTTATGCCTAATACTGTATCCAATAATACTTTTCTGTGGTGTTAGTTACCCCCACAGAAAACTAGACTACTTTCCAGAGTTTTGGTGCCAGAACTCATAATTTGGTAGACACTGGGGAAATGGAAGCCTGATGTCTTTCTAATGGAGGCACATTCAAAATGATTGTTCTGTGTTTTAACCCCACAGGGATAAATACTCTTTTCTGATGTTCCCTTTGATGTTCCCTGCAGTAAAATCACAATGGATTTGGCTGTAGTATATGATGGTTTTGCTAGGGACGCACACAGTAATACAATAAGTGCCTGTGAAAGAGGCTCGCAGTGTATGGTCTGCAGAAGAGCAGTTCAAATGCTTTCTATGATGAGAGATCATTTTTTTCATTAGTGTTGTTTTGTGAATTCCTGTTGTGTTTTTACAGTTTTTTTAAACAAACTTGGAATCTGGATTTATAAGTGTTTCTTATTTTTTCCACACATAAAATGCAAACAGCATTGTTTTCCCATTGTTAGCGAACACAATAAAGCCTTTATTGCTGCATCTATAGCATGCATATTTCTTTTAAAGCAGAAATATCAAAAGATGCACACGCAGCAAAAATATTGCAGGATATTAGAACAAGAATGTAAGGGTAAGGTGTTGGGAGAGAGCAAAAAAGGCGGGAGGGTTATGGAGAGGTAGGAAAGACAGGTAGGGGAGAGAAAGAGTGAAAGAGGGAGACAAAGAGAGTGTGTGTGAGAGAGGGAGAGAGAGGGGGATCTGGGGAAATGGAAAGTGAGTGAGAGGGCATCTGTTACAGGAATAGGAGTACAATGGGGCACCCAACTTCCCACTTTGCGTTTTCCTTTTTACAAATCGTGGATTCGCTGTTTTCCTGTGTGCTGGTCCCATTGCTCCCATTGAAGTGAACCATGCCTACAATTCCCAGAATGACTTCTTGTTAAAGAAAGTCCAAGCCTGGGCAGAAGGTTGCATTATCTGGTAACCCTTTTCAGGAACAGACATCACTGGGCTTCAATGAGATCTGTATTAGGTATTTGACCTTGTTGGGTGAAATTAACTGGCATTAGTAAAAATGCCTCTTTTCTGAAAAATGATCAGCTTGCATATTTACTATAAAGAGTAAGTATATGGTGACGGATATTACATCTATTAACGTTGATAAACCACTGCCCACGTTTTAAAAAACACTTTTCTCCACCTCTTAATTTTCACTATTGATTCAAAAGAATGTATTACCCAAATTGTTTGAAAAATTTGAATGCATGGTAGATTTGACCTAATTCGGCCACTACCATTAGTTCAAATTTCTTCGAACAATTTTGGTCCGAAAATACCAAACATGGGGAGCGGGAGTTGCAGGGGTGTTCCTTATCAATGGAGGTGGGGGACACACATTTCTTGGGCCACCATTTTCAATGAGCAGTCCAAACGGTGGCCCGAGCAGTTTTACTGTGGGCAGTCTGCCTGCGAACAAAACGTTTGCGGGCAGATCACCGAGATCCCAAAACAATAGTCACTAAAAGAGTTGTGTGCTGATGCTCTAAGCAAGGCGCCATTTTGAGTTCCTGGGCGTCATTACGACCCTGGCGTTAAGGGTTTAACGGCGCCGTAAAAGGTGTTGGCGCCGTTAAACCCTTAACGCCTGATTACGAGGTCCCTTTGCGGGACCCGACCTTAACGCCTGCTTTTAGCAGGCGTTAAAGTAGGATGCCGCAAAGGGACCTTGGTGCTAAGTACGGTGCCGCAAATTGCGGCACCGTACTTAGCGCCTTCCCCATTCCCATTGACCCCCATGGGGCAAAAATGGGAATGGGGAAGGGCCCATGGTGAATGGGGAATTACCGCCCCGCCAACCTTGGAATGGGGCGGTAATTCCACCATTCACCATGGCGGACCCCGGCATGGACCATGGTGCTAATAGCACCATTGTTTAGCGCCGGGGTCGTAATGAGGCCCCCTGTCTTTTCACCTTCCTCTAAAGTACTTGAATTTGTAGTTCCCTTTTGAGATGCAGGCCTACAAGTACAAGAATACCAAGTGAGGTGAGCCAAGAATACAGGAGTGGACTGTGATCATACAAAAGTCCCCATCTTAAAGTCATTGGTTGACAATGAATGCAGCATGATGTTAACCGTGGAATGTGTGGAGGCTTTCGCTTTGATATGGATATTTCCAAATTTCACTGCTGATGACTCCAATATGGAACTTATTTGCAAACATGATGTTAATGTCACAGGGCCTCATTACGAGGTTGGTGCTAGTCATGGCGCTGTTAGCGCCATGACTAGCACCAATAACGGGACCGTGTCCGCCCTCGTTCAATGGGGACTTACCGGTCCAGTCGGACCTTGGCGGGACCGGTAAGTCCCCATTGCAAAAGTCATTCCCCGTTCCCATTTGAGCACCCATAGGGCTCAATGGGAAGGCGTCAATAACGGTACCGCAAATTGCGGTACCGTTATTGACCTCGGTATCCCTTAACGGGTCCCGTCCATAACGTCTGGTAAAACTAGGCATTAAGGGAGGGACCCACTAAGGGACCTCGGAATAGGGCACAAAGTGATTACCGGCACCGGTGTCATTACCGGTGCCCGGTATCCCTTTGCGCCCACCTCAGAATGAGGCCCACAGACTATGTTCGCTTGAGCTTCAATTCCCTTCTAACTGCTGTCTGTGATGTAGCCTTTTTGTTTCAAAGTAGCTGCCCATTATCTTTGCATTGCTCCAAACTAAGACATTTTATGAGGTACCCCTGATCCTGCACCCACAAAAGACCCTCACACTGGGACTTGGCAAATACCCTGGCACTCTCTGACATCTCAATGCAGCACCATGGGTAAAAATATATCTGTCTTTTCATTCACAAAGAAAAAACATTAATTTAGTGGATTTGTATCAATTATATCAGTTTAAACTACAACTAAAACTCCATGCATATATATGATATATTCTGCAAGGTGGGTGGTAGGGCCAGTGGGGTTAGAGAGGGATACAGTGGAAGCAGGTAGAGAGGATGGGGGTAGGGTGGATGAGTCCAAGTAGTGAAGGTGGGGTAGGATGAGTGGGTGCGGGTACATAGGATTGAGTAAGGTGGGTGAGAGTACAGAGGCTGAAAGTACAGTGGGTGGGGGAACTGAGAGTAAAGTAGGGTGGGTGAGGGTAGAAGGGAGGGAGTAGGATGCGTTGGATATAAAGAGTGGGGGTGCGGTGGACAGGAGTACAGAATATGGCAATAGGATGCATGGGCAAGGGTAGAGGGGATGAGGGATGGTGGGTGGGTGAACAGAGGGAGGGGTAGGGTGGGTGAGTGGAGATAGACAGGATGGGCTAGAGAGTGTGGGGTAGGGTGGGTGCAGGTATAGATGGTGCAGGTAGGACAGGCGGGAAAAGAGAAGATGAGGTAGGGTAGTTGGACAAACACTTCAAAAGAATAAATGTAAATACCTCAGGCTTAACTTGGCGCATTCCAATTGATATCCACCCTAATTATATATCCCCAGAATTCAATTTTTTATGTGATTGTCAATCCATTATCTCCTAATATATATATGGTTTGGGCTTCGGAAAAGCGAACGCGCCAAGTTAAGCTGGTCTCAAGTTCTCCAATGAGTTGTATTTCCTGGGTTTAGTTGCAATAAGTTTCTCACCTTATCCGCCCTAATGCTGTGTCCCCATAGTGCCATTTTGTATGTGATTGTCAATCCATTCTCTTCTAAAATATATGTCCGCTTGGGCTGTGCAACAGGAACGTGCCAAGTTAAGCCGGTCCTGAGTTCCCCAATGCGTCAAGTGTTCACAGCCTTTGATGTTTCCTCAACATACTAGCCCCCCAAGGGATATTTCATACACATAATAAGATACACAAAATTGCTGGATGCATATGTGGAACATCCTGTGATTTCTAATACTGCCCTGTGTGGGGTATATTGATTTTATCTGAACTCTAGATATGTGGATAGGTCAGGCATCTTTTGTCATTGCATGGCTTTGTTCCATTTTGTGTGCAATGTGGGTGTAACTTGTTTCTTATCACAATATCATCATTTCTTTGAGATTGCCTGGCTGTCTGAAAGCAAGGAGAGGTATTTCAGGGAAAAACTCACACAGTCGTTCATCTTTTGGAGGATGTGTTGCAGTTCTTCAGCTATCTTGCAGAGGGATTCCAACTCCGGATTGTATGTAACAACCAGTGGCACCCGATTTTGTGCCTCTTTTGCTCTGTATTCCAGGAGGTTGCTCTGGGGGATCCTTGTGCCGGGTGTAGCTGTCTGTCCACAATCCTGCAGTTGTATCCATAGTTCGAGAAGTCAGATCTCAGAGCTTGTATGTTTTTATCCCGGTCTCTTGGGTCTGAGCATTTTCAGCTGTACCTTAATGCCTGGCTGAATATTGTGGCATACTTTGTGTGTGCTGGGTGGAAGCTGTCACTCTTCAAATAGCTGGACCGGTCTGTTGGTTTGCGATATGCTTTGGTCTGTAGCAGGCCCCCTTTTATTGTTATGGTGGTGTCAAGGAAATGTACTTTTTCTGGAGAGTATGATAGTTTGAGGTTGATGGAATTCATTGAATCTTCTTTGGAAGTTTGTAATGTCTAGTTCCCAAGCAGTCCAAATAAGTAGGGTATCATGAATGTATCACAGAACCCTTAGCGGTGTGCAATCACATGTGTCATGGACATCATTTTCCAGTTGTACTATGAATATTTTGGCATACAGATAAATATCAGTACCAAATGTGAAATAGTTGTGGGTTAAGATGAATTCTATGCATTTGGTTATAAGGTAAACAAGCAGGTTTTTAGCTCTCTTAGCATTCTTGCATGCCTCTGAGATATTGATGTGAGGAATGTTGGTGTAGACTGACTCCACATGGGGGATAGTGATGTGCATTCAGTAAATAGTGAATAGCATTCAGTTTGTTTAGTAGGTCAGTGGTGTCCGGGATATACCTGGGGGACTCTCTTACACGTGGCTTCAAGATGTTCTCGACCAAGAATAAAACTTTCTAAGCAGCGTGCCTGATGCATTGATGATTGGATGTCCAGGGTGGATTTCTTTGCGTATCTTGGAGCGCATATAGAATGTACTGGTACTGGGTTTTCTGGTACCAGGCCCTGAACGTCTTCCTTGTTGTCATTTGTGAGTGTCTTAGAATCTTGTTGAGTTTTCTTTTGTATCATTTGATTGGGTCTTTCTGCAGCTTTGTGTAATATCTTGTGTCAGAAAGTTGTTTTTGTGCTTCCTGCGCATAGTCACTGGTGTCCATTATGACAAAAGCTCCTCCTTTGACTGCTGGTTTGATTGTAATACTCAGATTGTTGTTCAGGGATTTTATAGACTCCCTTTCTGTGGATGTCAGGTTATAAGGCTGTTTACTGCGCTTGTCCAGAATGGCATATGTTGCTTTGTTTCTGAAACTTTCAATGTATTGCTCCAGGTTTAGATTACGTCTAGGCTCAAGGGTCCAGTTGGAGGTCAGCTTTTTTTTCTCTGTTTGAATCTCCGTTATTCACCATTCCTTTGCTGTCATCCTGTTTGTCATGAAAGACTTCCTTCAGTCTCAGGTGTCTGAAGAAGCCTTTAAGATCCCAGCACCGTTCTATTTTATCAATAGGTTTATTAGGGCCGAATGCCAGCCCCTGGAAAGTACTGACTTTTCTGTTGTGTTGACAACGCAGTCCTGTTTTTGGATAGTGTCTTTTTCCCCTGCTCTCATGTTGTTGTGTGTTGCCTCAGTATTTCTCACTTTCTGTCTTAGTGCTTCAAGCTTATTCTTCTTATGGATTGTAAAAGATTCTTGACGTCTTTTTTGTTGAAGCTTGGAGTTCTTTCTACATATAACGTGTATGCAGCCCCTCTGTGTCTAAAATAGTTTTGATCCCATCTTGCATGATCTTTCTGTGGTTGTAGCAGACACTGATAAGGTTCTCCTGTAATTTTCCTGAAGTCCTAATGCATATTTGTTGTCAGAATCTTGTGTTGACGGTTATAGCCAGAGGGTTTTTGATGATCAGTCCTCTCGTATGAGATTTTCCCTTTTGCATTGGCTTAGAATTAACAGGTCTATTGAGCTGTGCTTTCTTTTTCAAACGCTTCCTCAGGTTCATTTTGATTCAGTAAATTGTGGTATCTTACATATTTTGAGTTCTGTTATTTTGTACCGTGTTAGCCAATGGTAATTTAAAAAGCATTGCTTCAAAAAAGACAACAAGAATGATGCTGTAGTTATGCTAAGTCATTCATTTGCAAACCTTTATAATTAGTAAATGACTTCATCAGGCATAGGAAGAGAACAGTTAGGGGTGCCTGTTCCAAAGATGATTGGATGTCCAGGGGGGTTTTCTTTGTGTATCTTGGGGAGCATATAGAATGTAATGGGCACTGGATTTTCTGGTGCCAGACCTGGGTAGTGTTCCTTGATGTTATTTGTGAGTTTCTTTACAATCTTGTTGAGTACTCTTTTATATTGTATGATTGGATCTTCCTGCAGCTTGGTATAATTTCTTGTGTCAGAAAGGTGTCTGTGTGTTTCCTGCACATACTTACTGCTGTTCATTATGACAACAGCTCTTCCTTTGACTGCAGGTTTGATTGTAGTACTCTGATTGTTGTTCAGGGATTTTGTAGCCTCCCTTTCTGTGGGTGTCAGGTTATAAGGCTATTTACTGTACCTGTTCAGAATGGTGCATGTTGCTCTGTGTCTGAAACATTCAATGTATCAGTCCAGGTTTTGGTTGCATCCAGGCTGAGGGGTCCAGTTGGAATACTGCTTTTTTCTCTGTTTGTACCCCAGTTGTTCACCATTCCTTTGCTGGCTTGGCTGCCATCCTGTTTGTCATTAAAGAATTCCTTCCGTCTGAGGCATTTTCAGTGCCCCACTTAAATCTTTGTGATTGGAATGCTGGGGGTGGGGGGGACTTCTGAAGTGTTAGGCTCCTTGTGAACCAATCAGAAGCAGCCATAAACAGATAAGCCTTTCCAGGCGTGAATCCTTGGACTGCCCTGCTATTCCAAATACCCCATTCTCTTACTGTGCCTGATGAAAAAATGTAAAAATTATGAAAGCTTGCAAATAGATGACGTTGTTAGCCTAACTAAGGTATCATCTTGTTGTGTTGCAACACTTTTTATATTACGTTTGGCTAACACGGTACAAGAAAACTGAACTCTCTCTCTCGCCCCTCCCTCTCTCTCTCTCTCTCTCTCTCTCTCTCTCTCTCTCTCTATATATATATATATATATAAAGAAAACGCACAAGCCCCTGCACGGTTGTAACACTCCAAAAAACCACCGAGCAGGCATATGCAAAAAGTATTCCAGCACACAAGACTTTAGCTATTCTAAAATGTCTGCATGTGACTGCTGCAAGTGCAAGAGATGAAATCTCTCCAACTCAACGCCCTCCGCATTGGAATGGTCAAGTATCTGTAAAATAGCTATATGTAAAAGCACAATCGCAAAGACATAACGTGCTGGAAAACACTAAGACTATTTAGTGGCCACCACAATGAAAACTGCACGGAGGAAAAGCTCGAAACTGCTTATTTTTTTTAAAATGTCATAATTATTTAATGTGTAACATCTGCGCACAAGTGTGCTCATATATCATCAAAATGACTAACAGTGGCTCAAATGGCCACTACTAGGCATCCACCCCCCCATATGGGGTAAGTGCTCCTAAGCCAAAAGACTACGAGCTGAACAACAGCAACCTAATTATAAGAGGGCAAATGCCCTATTGTTCCAACTTAAATACATAAGAGAAGTGGATATCCACTCATATGTGCATGTGGAAAATAATCATAATCTTCCAGGCAAGTGCCCTTACTCAAATCAATGTATAAACAAGAAAGCAGAGTATAAAAAGAGAACAATGTCATAGGGCCTCATTACGACCCAGGCGGTAAGTTACCGCCTGGGCCGTGACTTTACCACCATGGCGTAAACTATGTTTACGCCATGGTGGTTGGCGGACTTACCGCCCCATTCCGACCTTGGCGGGGCGGTAAGTCCCCAATCCCCATTTACCCTTCCCCATTCCCATTTTTGCCCCATAGGGTATAATGGGAGTGGGGAAGGCTTTAATTACGCCATCGTAAATTACGGTGGCGTAATTAACTCCATGGTCCCTTAGCGCCATGGATTTTAACACCTGCTAAAAGCAGGTGTTAAAAGCGCCATGGCGCTAAGGGACCTCGTACTCAGGCGGTAAGGGTCGGCGCTGTTAACGCTGCCGTTAACCCCTTACCGCCTGGGTCGTAATGAGGCCCATAGTGTGTGCTGTGATTGATTATGGCTATGAGTGTTGTGATAGTGGTGATGTCACTAACATTCTAGGTGGAGTGTTGGTGTGGTGATGTCACTGGGACTCTGGTGGAATGTTGATGTATGTTTGGTGGGCAGGGTTCTACTGGTGGCAGTTGGACCTATGCTGCTGGGCTAGATGGATGTCCCAGTGCTTTCTCTACTTAATAACTTGGCACAGGGATTTCAGCGCCATGGACTTGATCTGGTTACTACTTACTGTGGGTTTTACATGTTGTCCTGCTGTGTTTTGTTTGTCGTGTTTGTAGGGGCATTACCCTTGGTTATATGTGGATGATGCCAGTACCTTTAGGGGCAGTGAGGTGCTGTATGGTCATTTTTGGGGGCAGTGAGGTGCTTTCACTTCTTGCACGTGCTGGGATTATGGTGCACAGGATTTGCTTTTGTGTGTGCAATTCATGGACATTTTGGGGGTGGTGCAAGAACTTTGGCGCCACTACAGTGCAAGAATTTTGGTGCCATTACGTCTTTTGGTTGTTGTTTGTAGGGGCATATCCCCTGGTTATGTGTGGATGATGCTGGTGTTTTAGGGGCAGTGAGGTGCTGCCTGGAAATTTTTGTGGTAGTGAGGTGCTGCCTGGAATGAATTTAAAGTGGTAGTGAGGTGCCACTCAGGGTTTTAAAGGGGTAGTGAGGTACCGCCTGGGTATTTTAAGTGGTAGTGAGGGGCTGCCTGGTTATTTAAAAGGTAGTTAGGTGCTGTCAAGGACAGTGAGGTGCTGTCTGGTCTTTGTAGGGGTAGTGAGTTTGGTTGTTTGTAGGGGCAGGGGGATGCTATATGGTGTTCTAGGGACAGTGAGGTGCTGCCTGGTGTTTTTAGGGACAGTCAGGTGCTGTCTGGGTCATTTTGGGGGCAGTGAGGTGCTGTCCATCAGGTAGTTAGGTGCTGTCAGGGACTGTGAGGTGCAGTCTGGTGTTTTTAGGGGCAGTGGGGAGCTGTCTGGTGTTAGGAACTGTGAGGTGCTATTTGGTGTTGTTAGGGACTGTGAGGTGCAGTCTGGTGTTTTTAAGGGCAGTGAGGTGCTGTCTGGTCTTTGTAGGGGTAGTGAGGTGTTTGGTTGTTTTTGGGGCAGTGTGGTGCTGTCTGGTTATTTTCTGGTGTATTTAGGGACAGTGAGGTGTTGTTTGGTTGTTTGGTAGTTTGTAGGGGCAGCAAGGTGCTGTCTGGTGTTTGTAGGGATGGTTTTAGATTCATGGAGGTGCTGTCGGGTTGTGTTCTGGTGTGTTTTGGGACAGTCAGGTGTTGTTAGGTGTAGGGACTGTGAGGTGCGGTTTGCCGTTTTTAGGGGCAGTGAGGTGCTGCCTGGTCTTTGTAGGGGTAGTGAGGTGTTGTTTCGTTGTTTTAGGGGCAGTGAGGTGCTGTCTGGTGTTTTTAGGGGCAGTGGGTAGCTGTCTGGTGTTAGGAACTGTGAGGTGCTGTTTGGTGTTGTTAGGGACTGTGAGGTGCAGTCTGGTGTTTTTAAGGGCAGTGAGGTGCTGTCTGGTCTTTGTAGGGGTAGTGAGGTGTTTGGTTGTTTTTGGGGCAGTGTGGTGCTGTCTGGTTATTTTCTGGTGTATTTAGGGACGGTGAGGTGTTGTTGGGTTGTTTGGTAGTTTGTAGGGGCAGTGAGGTGCTGTCTGGTGTTTGTAGGGATGGTTTTAGATTCATTGAGGTGCTGTCGGGTTGTGTTCTGGTGTGTTTTGGGACAGTCAGGTGCTGTTTGGTGTAGGGACAGTCAGGTGCTGTCTGGTTGTGTTCTGGTGTGTTTTGGGTGTTTGAGGGACAGTCAGGTGCTGTGTGGTGTGTTTGGGACAGTGAGGTGCTTTCTGGTCATTTTAGGGACAGTGAGGTGCTGTCTGGTGTTGTTAGGGACAGTCAGGTGCTGTCTGGTCATTTTAGGGACGTGAGGTGTTTGGTTGTTTTAGGGGCAGTGAGGTGCTGCCTGGTGTTGGGACGGTGAGGTGCCGTCTGGTAGTTTGTAGGGGCAGTGAGGTGCTGTCTGGTGTTTGTAGGGATGGTTTTAGGTTTATGGAGGTGCTGTCGGGTTGTGTTCTGGTGTGTTTTGGGACAGTCAGGTGCTGTTTGGTGTTGGGACAGTGAGGTGCAGTCTGGTGTTAGGGGCGGTCTGGTGCTGTCTGGTCTTTATAGGGGTAGTGAGGTGTTGTTTGGTTGTTTTTGGGGCAGTGTGGTGCTGTCTGGTCTTGTTAGGGGCAGTCTGGTGTATTTAGGGACGGTGAGGTGCTTTTCCCTGGTTATGTGTGCATGCTGATGGTGTTTTAGGGCAGTAAGGTGCTGTTTAGTGGGCAGTTAGGTGCTATCTGGGTCATTTTTGGGGGCAGTGAGGTGCTGTCCAGTGGGCAGTGAGGTGCTGTATGGGTCATTTTTGGGGGCGGTGAGGTTCTGTTTGGTGTTTTTAAGGGTTGTCAGATGCTGCCTGGATTTTAAGGGGGTAGTGAGATGTTTCAGTGTGGTGTTAAGGGGTAGTGAGGTGCTGCCTGGAAACCTTTAGTGGTAGTGAGGTGCTTATGTTTTGGAGGTTTTAGGAAAGGCAGGAGTGGTCTATATTCATTTTAGGGAGTGATTTTGGGGTGGCATAGGGAGGTGCTGCTGCCCAGTTGTTTTAGGTATGAGAGGTGTTTTGGGGGACAGTGAGGTGCTGTCTGGTTGTTTTAGGGACAGTGAGGTGCTGTTATTGTTGTTATTCAGCTGGTTGATAGCGGACTGTTGGTTCTTCCATGTCGGGGTTTATTAAGCGGGTTTGTAGCTGAGTGGGCTCAGGTTCTGGGGAGAGCTTGTGGTTGAGTTAGTTGTCGGTTTTCCAATTAAGATCTGGGTTAGATCTTGGGGTGTAGTGGTTTGGGCTCAGGGGGAGTAAGAAAAAAAAATTGGTTTCTGAGCTATAACTTTTCTGGTAATTTACACTATGGTGGGTTTCCATAATGGGTATAGTTTGGTGTTTTTGAAGAGAGCGGTATATGTCATATTATGTACTGGTCATTATTATGGCCATGAGTGTTGGGATGGTTGAAGAGAGGGACATATATGTCATAATCTGTGCTGTGAGTGATAATGGCTGTGAGTGTGGTGTTGGTTGAAGAGAGGGACATATGTCATAGTCTGTGCTGTGATTGATTATGGCTATGAGTGTTGTGATAGTGGTGATGTCACTAACATTCTAGGTGGAGTGTTGGTGTGGTGATGTCACTGGGACTCTGGTGGAATGTTGATGTATGTTTGGTGGGCAGGGTTCTACTGGTGGCAGTTGGACCTAAGCTGCTGGGCTAGATGGATGTCCCAGTGCTTTCTCTACTTAATAACTAAGAGAGTAAACCTACATGTAAACCACATACCTTCTGGTCTTAGTCTTATGGAGAAGGAGTCTTAGATTATATCAAACAGCTACAAATTGATTAATCATATAATAGCTTCTTTCAATGTGCAAATAGCAAATAACATTTCCTATGTTAGTACCTCAGTGCAAATCAATAGCAGCTCAATTCTGATAAATTACCAAGGAAGATGTAATGTTTCTTGATGTATGCTTCTACTATACAAATAGCTATTCCCTTATTAGCCATATGCTCCATAAAGTGCAATATATTAATGTTCCTATTCTTGTCCATTCCAACGTGTAAATGACAATTCCTATATTCTACATCCGTTAGATAAAGTGCCGTGCAAAGATGTTTAACCATTATTCTTCACAATGTGCAGATAGCAGATCCTGTGTCAGTGACACAATAATTCAGCAACAAATGTAACAGGACTCAAAGATGTAAAAATATATAAAGGTATAAAATATCATCTTATTCCTAGCTGACTCATGATTGCAAAAACACATACAATTCAGCATCTATATTCAGGCCTTTTGGTTTCAAGGTGTCAAATTTGCAAATGAGTGTGGCTTCTAACTGTCTCAGTTTCAATTCACGGTTACCTAGTCTTTTATTTGGTGGTACATGGGCCAACCCGTGAAGGATAGCAATTGCACATCACCATTATGCTTATCCTGAAAATGACTCGTCAGAGGATATGTTAGATCCCCATTTTTTATGGCTCTATAATGTTGAAGGATCCGCATCTTTAAGGGACCAATTGTCGAGCCTATATAGTGGAGACCACACGCACAGGTGATGGCATACACAACATATTTAGTGATGCAAGAAATTCTATGCTTATATTTCCAACATTGGCCATTTACACTCTTAAAAAGAACCATAGATACATGCTTGCACAGTTTACAATGGGCACATTTATAAAAACCAAATCTATTCTTTTGAATCATCCCTGTATTTACTACTGTCCTAGTATTGACCATACTAGGAGATAACATGGTTTTGAGAGTGGGAGCCTTTCGATAAGTAACCTGTGGATAGTCATCCAACACTAACCTAAGATGAGGATCAGTGAGCAACGTCTAGGCTCGACAATTGGTCCCTTAAAGATGCGGATCCTTCAACATTATAGAGCCCTTTATCCTTCACCTGATTTAGGGCTATGGGCACATTCATTGTGTTCAGCATACTCCTATATTTTTGATTGCTGTCTTTGGAGTCAACCTGGGACTACCATGATGGGGAGAATGGTTGTAGACAATAAGTAACACAGTCAACTTAACAAATGTTAACCTTAACTCGGTGCCTTGTATAAGGACATGTATTGTAACATTCTTTTGGATACTGGGTCTCTGTTCCCTTTCCCCCTTCATGAGGCACTGTACAGTTGTTCCCCAATTTTTAATCAGTCCATCAGGTAGTGCCAAAGTGGGACAGGTCTGACATGCAGCTCCCAAGTTTCTGTGAATCCAATATGGGTCTTTGTGTTGGGTCATTAAACGTAAAGGGGGTGATAAAAGAAAGGGTGGGAATACGAAACAAGTATCAATTATCAGTGTGTGCTCGAACCAAATAGGTTGCTCCTACAATTTGCCTATCACACTTGGGCAACATGGGTAGTTATTTTAGTGCCTTTCTATGTGTCACTGGGTTGGGATTTTGCTTTCGAGTTTGAGGTTGGCACCTTATGAGTGATGTTTCCCCATTCCAGAAGAACCACTTCTTTAGAGCTAAATGTTTGCAGAAAGATTTAAATCATTCAGCGTTTAGGCCTAAAATGGATGAGGACCCTTGAGGCATTGATTTGTGTCCTTGTTTTGCTGCATGCAACCCCCTCTACCAAGCCACTGGACACCACCTCCTGTCCAGTGGAGAGAAGCCTAGGTGTTTTAGATTACATTGAGTAATCGTCCATATTTCAAGGAGGAACAAACAGTATCCGGCTCTGTGATGATCTTTCAGGAAGGGTCAATGAGTGTTTGGGAGGTTTATGGGAATGAGGGTGATGGACCTGAGGTCTCAGCGAGAGGGGGGACTTGAGATATATTGGTCTTGGAATGGTTGGCCCAGGTTCTTGCAAGGGTTTATCTTTTGTTGTGTTTGATCAGGCCTTCGATAGTCCAGGTATTTTGTTGCCTGCTTACGGAAGATGAAGAAGTGCCTTTTTTGCTTATGAATATCCCATAGTTTTGCTGAGTACATTGTCAAGTAGGGGAGGTTATTGTTGCTAAATCCTTTTTTTATTCTACTTTTTACGGTCCTCACCACTTAGACTTTTGAATAAATGGAAATTCGGACATTTTGATGGCGACAATCACCTTTCTCTCGATCCCGTCTGAGGATTCCATCTGTGTCCTTGTAATGTAGGAGTTGGGCTATTATTGGCTGAGATGCTGCACCCAGTGGAGGCAGGGGACCTGGTGTGCGATGAGCTTGTTTAACTATGAAGTGCTCGGATAAATGCAGTACATCAATTATATTTGGTAAGGATCTTTCTAGGACCAATCCCACGCTACTGATAGGCAATTGTTCTAGCATGCCAAAATCTGTTATGTTTTGTCTCGTCATGGCTTCAAGTTCTCATTTTTGGCTTGAGTTGACTTTATTAGCTGCTTCAATGTTATTTTGTGAGCTGTGCAATTCAGGATCTGGGGGGTGGGATTTAGATGTTTTTTTATTTGATTTCCAACCTCACATGTAGCCTAGGTTCCTGTGATGGAGTTACCAGTGGTGTGCAGTCACAAGAATTGCTCTCTAAAAATGATATTGCATTAAGAGTAGATGCATAGAAGAGCATTAGAGAACAGTGGGGTTTACCTCGACTAAAAGGACATACGCTATGTGGGCAGTGTGTGAACTGTAAGTTCACAAGCCATACCAGTGAGGTCGACTTAGGGCTAGAAAGACCATGGACACAGACGTGTTTCACCAACTGCAATTCCACCAATGGTCGTGTATGCTATTTGGTGCCCCTGTCCCAAACTGTATATAGGCATGACCGAACGGAAGGTCAAGCAACAGATTAGCGCGCACAGGAGTTGCATAAGACGACAGGTCCTCACAGCCCCCTTGGTGAATCATTTTCTGATGATGGAACATGGTTGTGATACATTGAAGTGGACGGTGCTGTGGCAACTAGTCAGACATGACAGTGAGGCAGATGGCCATTTTTTTTTACAAGGAACAATGGCTTATTTTTCTCACACATGCTGCAGAATTGGGTCTTAATGAACAAGTGACATAGAACAACTTGGTGAACTGAAGAATCAGGGCGGTTTGACTTAAACTGACCCCCTACCATATCCATAGAGGACGTAGGTACCCTCACATTAAGATCTGATATTTATGTTTCACACCACCACGGAGGAGCTAACGACGATACTAATGGACCCAACTTTCATATTTAGAGTTGACTTGGGTACCTCTTTTACATAGGAGCCAATTAAGACATAAATTGTGTGTCTCTATTAGAGAAGCTGTAGGTGCGGTCAGCATCTCGACATACCCGGGCCACAGCCCGCATCTTCCAGGGTATTTACACTGGATGGTTAACACTGTGAGCGTCCAGGTTGATCCAAGTAAGATTCTCTCATGTTCTCGCCTGGGCAGTTCCTCTATACTTCGGAGATGAGAGAAGGTATGAGCATGTATTTTCCACATCCACCACGTACAGACACATTGGACAGTGCAGTGTTTCTTGCTCTCTCCCGTTCTGACAACCGACGTGCTAGTAATCACGTGACACCACGCAGACAGTATTTTTACATCGGTAGAACACGAGTCAATCACGGTCAACTCCACGGGACGACTGAAGCCACGCTCGGGAGAAGTGTTCTCGGTACTTTGGTAAGTACTAGATCAAGAACGTAGTGGCAGACATTTTCTGGCTAGTACCTTGTGAGTGTGCAGCTGGCCGCATATACAGTCTTTTTCCTTAGGAGGACCTGATGCTATCGCATTTCGTGATACCATTCCTTTGAAACAAACGCTGATGCCTGTTGTTTCGCATCGCTGCCATACACACTGTACAGCAACTCGCTGACCGATGACGGACTAAGTCGAGTGGTCTCCACGCTCAAGCACGTCCTTTTGACAAGGTACATTTTGCTTTGTTAATATCGAGACACTGACCCTTTTGAGTGGTATTGGGAGATGTGATGATAGAATGCCAGTCATCATAGTCTTTACAAAGGCTGATAATTGTTGTTATGTACCCCACTGGAGTAAGCATGTAGCATGAGAGCTCTGATATGCCACTTAGATAGTTGTTCATGCTTACCATCTGATGTAGAGTTTGCCAGTTACGTTTCTTGGAGTTAATTAGAGTAGGGTAATACAAGATTGGCAAAATCCCAATTTTTTGTTAAAGGGGGAGCAATTCTCAAATGGGACAAATAATATGCAGAAATAGAGGGTGCCTGAGTTTAACATAGCACATGTGTGACTATAATCACTCAATCTCTATTTTCCCTAGAGTAAAAGTAGTGAGGGGTAATCAATTCTCAGTTAATTAGAGTAGGACATAGAGTGACAGTACATTGGGCTAGCTAGGCTAGGATTTGATTGTTGTCTTATTTTCTCTTCCTCAGATTGTTTGCCTACTATGGAGGCACCTGAATAGAATCGTGTGAACGGTACATAGAATACCTAGAATTCTTTCACGGTAAGCCCGACAGTGGTGGATTGCAGTATCCCATAGGTTGAATAGCAGGGTATTTTTTTTAATATACTGACCGCTGCTGTTTTTTCTTCTTTTTCTCTCCTCCCCCTCTCCTTTAGGTTTTGACCACCGCTGTATAAACTCTGTTGTAATGTTTAGTGTGTTTATGTGCTGACAGTGCTAGGCACGTTATGTGTTGTTACAAGAGAGTTGGTTCCCCCTGAACAAGTTCAAGAAACTTACTGTTCCCTAATAACTGTTGAACGAAACATGTTGGATTGTAGATTCACTGTATTAAGAACAGTGTACGTTTTTTTGCACTGTATGCGTCTTTTTGCACTTAATCAACGTTCTGTTCTAGCTGCTGCATTTTATGTGTTGTCTTCTTTTGTATAGGCAGGGTGTTTTTTATCATATCACATTGTGCACATTGGGATTGTTTTTATGGCAATGAGTGTTATGAGAAAAGTATGATACATGTGTTTTTATGTCAGTAATGTGAATTGATTTTACAATTGTGTTACTTGAGTGTGTTTCTAATAAAACTGTATATGTTGAAGAAAAATTGCGGACTCAGTACCTATTTGGTTGATGGACTGAGGTGATTGAATTGAGGTAGAGATTGTGGAGGGACACCTGGTTTCTTTAGTTATTGATTGTCCTTTTGGTTGCACGTGGCGAATCCAGGTGTCCTTTAAACTGGCCCCTTTGTCTCTTTTGGTATAAGGTGCAGTCACAAATGGTCTTTAGTTCAATTATTTCTCCAAGCTGTGACTGCTGACTTGCTGTGGAATGAAGATTGTTCAGCACATATCATGCTGCATCCAGGGAACATGCGGTCATATGGGAAAGTTGTTAGGGTAGAGGTCTCACATACCGGATTTGAGTGAACTATTCATGATACAATGGGTGCCATCCACTGTACCCTGTGGATCCCCCACCTCCTCTGTGCACAATCTCAGAGACTGCACTGGGGGTTCTGAGGTGCCTTAAATAATGGTATTGGCACAGATAGCTTCCAGTGACTTACCTCCATTCAGTGGTTGAGTGAATGAGATCCCAAAGCTGATCCCTAGGCTGTGTCTAGCCAGGGATACAGTATGCTGGAGGTACTAAGGTACTGTGTGTTAATTTGTGATCTTAAGGACAATTGCTGCCCTGGTAATAAAGTGCCTGGCAGTCCTCCATTCCTCAATTTATGGGTGACCAGAATGAGCATGAGTCGCCCAGAGCTGAGGTGGATTCGGTCAGCAGATTACTCAGGGATATAGTGATACCCAAGGCAAGTTTACCATGCCAGCGAAGCAACTCCTTCAAGGCTTGAGGTGATGATCTGAGGCCAGCCCTGGAAGTCGAAAGATATGGATGCCTAATGTCCCTCGGTTGTTATACCCACTGGGTCTGAGGTGATGTCCACTAAAATCGGAGGGTCTGTGAACGCAAGCACCTTCAAGTCCCACCACGACAATCTGCCTCAGGCTTCGTTTTCCAGAGTCTCCATGTGAGCACCTGGTCTGTTACCTCTGTTGGCGTCTATTGCGCATCTCCGCTGAACTCTATGTGCACTGGCCGTCTTGCAGGTCGCCCCATTGGTCTGCCCCTGTCTCTGTAATTGAAGAGAGCCCCGGGACACTCCTCAACTCTATCTTCTCGCTCCTCCCTAGAAACCCCTTTACGCCTGGGATTGTGTTGCCATTTAAGCTCAGTCTTGTCTGGCCCTCCAGATCCACCTGGAGGGCCTCTGATGCGTGGAAAGACTCATTCTGTTCCTTTGTCTGCATTTATAGTTACATGTTTGTTATTTTGCCCACTCAATAAAATTCCCACAATAGAAGAAAAGTTTAACTGCATTTCCATCTTTGCCTGGTCATTGATTGCTGTCACCTCTTGACAGGATCCAGAGGATATGGTAGCTTGTAAAGAGGCGTTGAAGGTTGCAATACATGCATAAGGTAATGCACTTAGGCCTATGCAAATTATGTGTTACTGTGGAGTTTAAGTAGTAGGGTGTGAGGACAAGAACGTTCCAAACATGCAATTATCAATGAGAAAAGGGAATGTTGGGAGGGATGAAGGAGTTATCTAGTGAGTCCGAATTCTCATCTAAAGGAGACAAGGTTCATGAATATTGATGCAGAAGGTTATTTTGCGAATAGGGGTATTACAGATAGCTATGGTGGCATGGAATGGATCTGCAGGTGGAGAAGTTAATTTGACTGCGTATAGAATATAAATGGAGTAGTAAATCTAAGGGATTCGAAGGATTCAGCAACTACTTGCCATTCCTTGGATTGCTTTAATGTGTCATGAGAGCAGGTTGTCAATGAGTTTATGGGACTGTTCAAAGTTTGGTAGGAGATTAAATTAGATTATAGGACTACATGAACTAAAATTGAGGAATTTATTAATGGTGATCAAGTGCTGAAGTTTATGGATGAAGTGTTCTCCCAGGAATTCTAAAAACAATAATAAGGGATTATGGATTTTTTTTTAATCTATAGGTGGATTGACAACTGAACACCATCGTCCTCACTGCACCATGTAGAAAGTAATTTGTGTGACTGTACTCAAATATGTTGTTAGTGGTGTAACCAATATCTGATGGGCTTTGATTTGCACTGGGGAAATAAACCAAAGTGAGTCACCTATCCTCCGCCCTGATGACTAGAGAGGAGAGACCCAGATTTGCAAAGATTCCTGGATGGGTGAGGTGATTCAGACTAGTCAACTGCAATATTAGTGAGGTTAAGAGACAACATGGTTTACCCCAAAAGTAATAAACAAAATATTATAATTTTAATGGGAAGGTGAAAGGTTAGTGTTTTATAATACCTTTGTTTGAATCATGAAGAAGAGCAAAGAGACCCACAAAGGCTTTCTAGTTTCTTTCAACATCTGGGCGAACCTGAAGTAGTGCCATTGCTGCCAGGGCTGAATGTGTGATAGGGAGACAGCCTTTCATTGCATTCTGGAGGTATGGCTGAGAGAGCACGGATCAAATGATAGTGAAAGGGTCAATGGGTACTTGGTAAGGTATGTGCAAGAGGAGTGACAGGAGAAGAGCAAGCAGGAAAGTAAATGAAAAGTGGCAGATCTGTATGTTAAATATGTAAGACATGAGGTAAAGAAGTTGTTAGAGCTTCAGCGGTAGACGCCTTAAATCTGGGTGTAGTTTTGGTAGAAGTGATATGCATGAGCAGCTATGTCCAATGTTCCCTCTAAGCTGTGTGTATGCACACTTTCACAGCTACCCCCTGGATACTGCTCAAAAGGGTTTTAGGAGTGCTCACAGACAATTCCCACCAGAGGCGTTGCTAGGAGGGGGCTGAGGGGGCTATAGCCCCAGGTCTTTTGGCTGTAGTCCCGGAAGCCGAGGGGCTACAGCCAGAAGGCTAGCTAGCCCCCAGCCCCGACAGCCCCGACATTAGTATAGCCCCGGATCTTTTCCAGATCTAGCAACACCCCTGATTCCCACCTTCTAATGAATTAATAAGGCACAAGCCACAGCTGTTACCTAACATTTGTTTTCTCTCTTAATAAAGCTAAATTATATCAACTAGTCTTAATATTCTGGTATAGCCAATTTGCATTGGTTCAATGTTCATTCATCCCCAGTTTTTTTATTTGTGCCATTTTCTGCCAAAAATGTTTGCCCGAAAAAATTCTTCCAACATTTGATTTTCTTTGTGGGGGAGGGGCCCCCCAAAACTCCCATCTCTATTATGTATTCTCTATTCCCCACCCCACCCTACCCCTCATATGCCCATATATATATTTTTTTTTGGCAAACAAACAAATCATAAAAGCAGAACATAACCTCATGAGGAAAAAAACGAATATGAAAGCATGGAAGATCCAGCTAAGATAGCCAGTACACATAAACCCTCCCTTCCCACCCATGACTGCCACATTTGACACTTTCTCACATCTTCATTATAGCTAAACTTTGCCCCAGGTCCCATTTAGCTATTACCGGACTACATTGAGTCTGTATACCTTGACTCTGGGAAAGATTACCAGACTTACACCTACATACACTTGGTTGTTGTAATATGAATAATGTCAAAGCTGCAGAATTTATGTTACTCATTGTGCCTTAGCAAAAGCGCCATAGACCTGTCAGCTCAAATATTGGATAGTGACTGTAAGTAAGCAGGCTACTTGGATGCGTAACTTTATCCCATGCTTCCTATTCATTGTAAATATGACACACAAGTGCTTTGAAATGGAAACCTTGCAAGGTAACGCATTCTTAAACTCACATATAATTTGCCCTCTACCAATTTTGAGTAGGCAAATATCAGGTTCAACCTCTCCTACTTTAGCTTGCTACCATTATCCTAAGGAGAGCAGCATTGCAATGACATTTACTTGGCCTGCAAGGGATTCTGGGTATGGAATACGCCTGTCACTACTTATACATAGTATTAAGCTAAAGGGTATTCAGACAGCTACAATTCTTTTCACACAATCTGCATCCTTTTCTAGCTTTCAGTTCCATTGGGCATAGACCTTTGAAAATGATTTGGTATCTCTAAGCTATACAAAAATGGTTTCACTACCCCTACTGAACAATATAAGGGTGGAGTATGTTTGCAAACAATCATGTATGCACTGTAAAATAATTGTGAATATGCAGATTCTTGGTTTGTTCTTTGCCCCTGTTTAAATATGTTTTGCTTGCAAAGCATTATGGGTCTGCAAATATCCCAGTCAGTGTTTTACTGCTACAATCCCTCACTTTTTACACAGCCCTGTCAACTAGTATTGGAGCATAGCACAGGAGCCTGGGGCCTGAGAACGCTCCTTGGGGTAAACAACACATTTCTCCAGTACAGTACAGTGAAGGAAATGGGTTGTTTGTTTTCATAAAGGATGAGACACTCTTGTAACAGTCTAGGAAACTGCACCTTTTGTTTCTTTCTATTCTCAGCTGCTGAGACTGTTTCCATATAATCATGTGTTCTATGTTAAGTGCCTCTAGTATCCCCATGCATCACAGTGAATTACCTCTGTGCATTGCTGCTATTAACCTTAATGGAAAATCAATGGGATTTTCCTCAAAGCTGCTCCACAAGAAACCTCAGTGAGGCTCTTCTTGCATTTCATCTAGGATGTGGTGCGGAAGGTCAGGCAAAGCCATAGGATCTATTATGTGCCCTGTCATTTCACTTCCTATGTCAGGTTACAAGCAGGGTTCTGATGAGATTGTACTCACTACTTGAAGTCAAATGTATGTGTTTTTTGTAAAACACAAAGGTTTTTTATCCAAATGGCATAACACACTTTCTGAATTGTCTCGCAATACATGTTTTCATAGACTTATATATATATATTGACAAATTACATAAACTTAAACATGTATATGTGTATGTGGGAGTACAGAGTGAGGAGTTGAAGGGGTATGGGTGTGGGCTTGGGGGAATCGTAGGGCCCACATTACTTTAAAAAAAGTCTGAATGCAGATCTTTAAATAGAAGACTATGAAAACACCTAGAACTGCATTGTCTCTGAGCAGTGCCAAAAAATGAATAGCCACAACTAATCCTTGTTTACACTTACCGCACAATGGGTCTCATTACGACGTAGGCGGCAGTGGAATGAACAGTGCCGGTAAGGGACTAGCACCGTTCATTCTGGGCCACCACATTACAAGGTCTGCAGCGGGACCCGCTCTGGACGCCTGGCCAGACCAGGCGTGCAGAGTGGGACCCGCTAGCAGACCAGTATGCTAACATTCTGTGCTTGAAGGAAAAGCTGGAGGTAAATCCACAACAGAATTACTGCTTTCAGTAATTCCACTAAAATCTGCATGGAGTCCTATGGATTCTAGAAATGGGGATTTACACCGCCTTAGCACCATTTGTAATCCTGTTGTAAATCCACATGCCAAGTGGCAGTAACGGTAATTGAGTTTGGTGGTATTCCGCTGGATTTACTGCTGAAATACCACCAAACGTGTAATGAGGCCATTTTATGGCCAATATTGAAGTATTGGACTAGTCTGTGAGCTGTCTTTATAGTCAATGTAATGAATCTGTGGATGTCGTCCCTTTCCCATAGGGGAGACCTTTCCCATGGGGCCAGGACTGTGCGTTCTCAGTACAATAGCCCCCGTTGGGGTGCTACACGGGGAGGATCACTTGGGAGAGGAAGCCTTTTATGGGAGTAGGGAAGACCATCTCCTGAGAACACAGTATACCACCCTTTGTAAGACCCTCCCCTTTCCCAAAGCCAAACTCTCCTTCCCTCTTTTCAAACAGTGATAACATCTTTTATAGTAAGGTGGCCAACCTAGTTTGTTAGACCTGACTAGTGGCTCTGAAAATACAAGTTGTTTTCCATATAGCTCGAAAACAAGTACTGTGAAGAAGATGACCAGAAGTATGGAGATCACGCCAGAGAACCGGAGTGAGCAGTCTAGTTTCTCGCAGCATTTGATTGTTCAAAGGAAATACAAATAAGAGAGGGAAAAACGTGGAGATTTCGTGACCAAGAAAGCACACCAGGAGATGCCGTGCACAGAGCCAAACGGGAGCACAAAGGTAGTCCAGGTAGAAAGAGCTACTTTGCTAGCTGCCTGAACAACCCTCCAGGTGTCCCAAAGTCCAGCGATATGCCGGAAAGGAAAAGTACAGCGTGAGAAGGGAGTGGAAACTAGCAATGCATCAGCCAACGAGAAGAGGAACCCAAAGGCAGCTGGAGAAGGAAGGTCCAGCCCAAGGAAGAAAAATTCACTGGCTGAGACGCCGCCGACCAGAGAGAATGCCCGAACGTTGCCGGAACCTCACAACAGGGCACCAGTGCTCAGAAGATGTGAACCATAGAAACCGCTGATGATGAAAACCACTTTTTTTGTTCTTGCACCACTAATGTGAGGGCGAGAAGTTGTTGGCTAAAACCAATTTTGGCACACTTAGGTGCAAGATCCTCTTCTGCAGCGCTTGATTCATTGACATGCTACACTTCATTAATAAAATCAAAGCAATTGTTGCCTTTTTTAACTACGGCCATAGGAAGTGGTTTAATTTGTTTTAATATTGTCTATCTGTGAAGGACGTTGTGTGTTTTATCATATTTGTATTATTGTGGAATTTTGTACATATGTTCTTTTATGGTTTGATTTCACTGAAATAAAGATTTTACAACACACAAACAGGTACACATGCAGACCGAGACGTGCTAGAGGTGCAGTTGCAGTTGGGGGACAACTGCAGAACACGAGATACGAGGGACTGGGACCCCGTGAACACAAGAGAAAAAAAGAAATACTTGTATGCTTGGCAGGAAAGAAAATCAAGCAGATAAGGGACATTAATGTGAGTTTGGGACCAGCACCCATATGAGAGCCACAAACGGAGAGGGTCTGGGTCCCAATGAGAAACATAGACATAAAAAAGGAAGCATATGCTTGTCAGGAGAGTAAACCAAGATATTGCAATAGCTCATTGACAGGCTGAGACCTGCAGCCATATGAGAGCCAAGGAATTAGAGGGTCTGGGACCCTGAGAGAAACAGAGGCAGTCCAAAAGATAACATATGCTTGGCAAGTGAGTAAACCAAGCTATTTCAACCACGCATTGCAAGTCTGTGACCCGCCCCCACATGAGAACCAGGGAATAAGAGGGTCTAGGACCCTGAAAGCAAAACAACCAGATGAAAAGAAAATATATGCTTGACAGTAGAGTACACCAAGATGGTATAATGCAGACTTGGGAGTCTGGGACCCGCATTCCATATGAAAATCTAAGAACACAGTGAAGTTCATTAAAGAAGGTACGGGATCTGGGACCCAAGAATATAAAAGAAATCACATAAGGAGCAGATGAGCTCCGAAAGTAGAACCAGAAGGAATCCAGGGGAAACAGGCTTAGCCCCTGAGCATTGGAGTTGTGGAAAAGGAAAATTCATTGTATTATTTTTGACCACCCAAGACATTGGGAACTTTTCTGTTGGCAAGAATTGTCATTATCACTTTAAGTTCTGGAAAGATCACCCTTGCACATTAGATATAAGTTATTGGTGTGAGGGTCAGAAGCAGGGCAGTTACCGACTGACTGTTTTTCATAGTTTTCTTTAAGGCAGGGAAACCCCTCTTAGCATTAGGGACAGAAATGCTGTTTTCCCGACCCTTTTACTGGTAATAAATGTGTATAACCAATACTATGTCACCTTTGTGTCCGAGCTTTACTTCTGCACCCTTACATCACATATACATAGCCTTGTTGTAAGGAGAGTGCGTAGTGTCGAGTCTGTTTTAGGGCACGGCTGAAGTGATGCATGTGAGAATCCTATGTACAACTGGATCATATCTTCTGGAACGTGATATACCATATGTTCATGCCTCCTGTCTTTTCTGCAGGTCTATCTGTAAAAAGAGAAAATTGTCAAAGCAAAAATCAAAAGGAAAGTTTGAACTACTGCATCCTACTCAAAGGAATCATGGCAGAATCTTTTTTTTCCTTTTTTTGGAAACCAGTTTGCTACTTTAATGAGCAGCTAGAGACCTCATAGGGCAGGCGTCTGCAACATTTGGCCTGCCAGATGTTTCAGACTACAGCTACCATGAGCCCTAGCCAGCAGAGTCAATGGTGAGGGATCATGTGAGTCATAGTGCAAAAATCTGACTGGAGACCCCTACCCTAGAGTTTTGGTGTGCTATATGAGTGTTAGTAATTAATCGGGAAATACATTTAACATTTAGCAAGTCTCCTCTCTGCCAAATATGGGATGACAACCCATTCCATGAATATTTCTCAAAGCTATTGCTCCTTTTTAGCCTTTGTTAAGATGTGCACATTTTATTTTTTAAGCGGTCTATGTTTCCAACATAAAAGAGCTGAGAATTGAGCAGGCACTGCTGAGTTAAATCACTTCTAAATTAAATTTTCAGTGCTGTGATATTATTTCTGGGATGCAGCCCACTAACTTGTGCTATCGTGTTCAAGCACAAAGAAAATAGACTATGCGAAAAAGAACCAGGCACTGTTGCCTTCGGTGTGGGCCGCACACCTTTATATCCCGTCGGGATTCTTCAAAAGTTAAAAAAGTTCTTAAAGATCCAGTTAAGAGTGTTTGGTTTATAATAAATGATATTTAATCTTTATTATTCAAAAGGTAAATATAGTATTACATTTCTTAAGCAAACATCCTTTGATGGCCAATGCATTTCGGACTGTGTAGTCCTTCATCAGGGCCGTGTCTAATCACATAAACAAACAAAAATTGTTGCATGTATTGCCACATCAATAAATCACAATTTTGTAATAAACAGGGTACCCACATACATAAAGATAGGACGTACAATGACACAAAGAAGAGGGAAATAAATAAAAGAATAAGCATTTCTCATTATGCACATATTTAACCACAGTATTCCATTTATTAATCCTGTTTGATTTGTTTCTAACGTGATCACATTTAATTTACACATTATTCGATCTATCACCTAGTGTTTGTGATGGCATGCATTTATTTTTAATGTGAAATGGCACTGTTCGTGGAGTAGAATCCCTACGTCTTGCAAGGTGGCGGAGTCATGTGATTTTGTATTATAGTAATACTTGCTGAGTAGATTGTAATAAGAAGTCATGCATGGTGATTGCTCTCGCATGCATACCGTAAGAAGTGCATAGAATTTTGACCTTTTATCTGGTGTATGTAAACACTATTTGTAGCGAATCGGTGTACGACTGAAGCGCCGTGTTTCAAGAAATCATGCATGGTGATCGCTCTCGCATGCATACCGTGAGAAATTCATAGAATTCTGACCTTTTATCTGGTGTATGTCTACACGATTCGTAGCAAATCGGTATACGGCTGAAGTGCCGTGATTCAAACGCGGGTTTAGACCTGTAAAAACACTGTGTTATTACTTAATTAAAATGGGCTGGGATACCAGCGTCTTAATGAATCTTGTTACAATTCTTCTCTCTTACCTTCTAAACAGCGTAGGTGCAGTCCCTCGTGAGCGCCTTGCCGTCTGCTTTCTCCTGCCTAAATAAACGCGAGCTAGTGAAGCTACTGTTGTCATAGATACTGCCACACTCAATACGGATGGCTGTCCATGTATTGGTCGCCATCTTGTAATGGGCAACAGTATGCAAGAATGCGAGAATACGAGAATATGAAAATGTATCGTGTTCTTGCCTAATTCTGATAACGATAGTATCGTGAACTTGCCATTGCATATTAAACAGTTCAAACTGATAATCCTAACATATTGAGAGTGCAAGGATTCGATCTATGTTTCAAATTATCAACCCTTAGTTGCCGTTCAAGAGATGTGTACAAAAATGCTCGCCACTCATACAGTCGGCATGCTAGTAAGTATCATAAAAAATAAAAGATGTGTCAAGTTATACATCTTATATTGGAGATTGCATTGCAAACCCAAAATGTGCAATCATTGCTGGTGATAAAAGGTATTGAAAATCAAAATATACATGTATCTGATGAATAAATAGTGAACAAGATTTCATGTGATGAAGGAGAAAAGTATCAGATCAGTAGGTCAGTGCTATTGAGAATCAAAATATCCATGTTTATCATGAATAAATGCCGAACAAGATATTATGTGACCACAGAGAAAAGTCAATCAATCAGGTCAATAGATAGTCTTAAATAAAAATGTCTTTCTAAATCTAGAGTAAATAAGACTGAACACAAGTAAACAATAACAGACAGAAACAAAGTAAAACAGACTAAATTATAAGAAACAATTCAAATCAAATTCTTTGTTCATTCCTCTTGGTGATAGTGTGTCCAATCGATCAATCCAATATGCTTCTCTTTACTGTCGTCTTCTTTTTGGGTCAATGCCTCGTTGGTAACTGGTCAATACTTCTAGTATTTGGGATCTCAATTATGCCGCTGTATGGTTATTTTGGTTAAAATGTCTGGCGACTGCTGAATTCATATTCTTATTACTTATGCATGACTTATGTTCATTCATACGTGTTTTCAATTTGCGTCCAGTCTCCCCTACATAACATAGGCCGCATGGGCAACGTATGCAGTAGATGCAGTTCTCGGTGTTGCATGTTCCAAAACATCTGAGCTCGATCTTTTCACCAGAGTAGGGATGCGAAACAACAGTCCCTTTAATCAAGTTGTTGCAGTTATTGCAATTCAAACATGGGTGTGTTCCCAGTTGTTTGTGTTTCTGATGCATACTTTTATTATCTTTAGTATTAACCAGAAGATCATATAAGTTATTAGTGCGTTGATACTCAAATACCGGCTTTGTCTGAAATAGCTCTGTAGTTCTTCCATCGCTGGGCAAAATAGGCCAATGTTTGGTAATACATCTCTTGATTTGCGCGCTCTGGGTTGAGAATTTAGACACATACACTATTGTTGGTGCATCTTTCTTTGTTTTCTGGTCAAGTGTGCTCACCCTAATCTTGATTGCCACTTTTGATAATGCTTGGTCTAATTCCTCATGATTGTATCCTCGAGCTAATAATTTGTCTTGAAGTTTGTGCAGTTCTTGATCAATTTCATCCTGATCATTGATGACCCTTTTCAGGCACAGCATTTGGCTATATGGTAAATTACATAGGGCCTCATTACGACCCTGGCGCTACGTGGAAAACGATGGCGGTACATTTTTACTGCCATCGGTTTCCGCTAGGTCCGATCATGACCCGTGACCGTTAACTACGATGCCATTAGCGGCATCGTGGTTAAGGCTGCCGCTAACTGCACCAAGGACGCGCGCACGCGCCCTCCCACACCGTAATTACCGGCATGGCGCAAAGGTACGCGAACGCCGGCCCAAGCGGACATGCACCTAACGCCATCACCCAGCCCGTTAAGTAGCTTACCGCCATGGTGCTAATTACACCATCGCGAACCAACCGTAAAGGGCCTTGTGCAGTGAATCCAGCTGCCACAGGTGCACAGAATCAGCACAGGTGGAGGCAATACAGACTCAGGAAGTAGAAAAAGAGCACACCCAACCCCTTCCCAGACCCAGTCACACTCCACAATGATACCAATAGGACTAGCAATGTTGGGGCTGGAGGACCTGATAGCAATGCAAGTGCTACAACTTCAACTACAACAACAACAACAACAACAACAGGCTGCACAGAGGAGACGCAGGAGGAGAAGGAGGGCAAGGCAGGGCCAGCAAGCCCCACCAGCACAGCCAGTGGCACCACGCAGGCAGCCCCCAATCCCACGCATCAGAGCCAGTCCATTCAACCTCACCGCTGAGCAGATCCACACCCTGTACCGACTGGACCGGGACACCATCAGCACCATTGTGGACATGATACACAACGACATCGTCAGCATGATTGAAACACCCACCGCCATCCCCCCCTACTGAAGGTAGTGTCCGTGCTCCACTTCCTGGCCACAGGCACCTACCAGCACACAGTTTAATGACCCTATGGACAAACAAGCCTCAGACATAGCCAATACCATCAATGCATCAGGCCTGTCTCAGAAAGTCAACAGACCCACTCACTCCAAAGGGAGAACACTAGACTGGATAGCAGATTACAACTGCACAGCCTCTATCACTTCCATCTCTCCCCAATCATGGACAGATCACTCTCTCGTAACCTTTAACCTATCTACAGCCAGACCCTCTCCGACGGTCCCATTGTTAGCACCTCCTTGTCTAACCAGAAACAAAAAAAGTATTACAGCGGAAAAAGTCATCCCCGCCATCCTACCCACGTTAAACGCTCTATCTGACAATCTAGACCCTAGTACTCTAGTCGAAGAATATAACAAGATTATGCTCAAAACACTAGACAAAATCGCCCCGCTCAAACTTAGAAAAAGCAAACCTAAAGCGCACCTTAACAAATGGTTCACTCCCCAATTGAGAGATTTACGACTCCTAAAAAGAAAAAGTGAAAATTCCTGGAGACTATGGGCCTCATTACGACCCAGGCGGTAAGATACTGCCTGGGCCGTGACTTTACCACCATGGCGTAAACTACGTTTACGCCATGGTGGTTGGCGGACTTACCGCCCCATTCCGACCTTGGCGGGGCGGTAAGTCCCCAATCCCCATTTACCCTTCCCCATTCCCATTTTTGCCCCATAGGGCATAATGGGAGTGGGGAAGGCGTTAATTACGCCACCGTAAATTACGGTGGCGTAATTAACTCCATGGTCCCTTAGCGCCATGGATTTTAACACCTGCTAAAAGCAGGTGTTAAATCCGCCATGGCGCTAAGGGACCTCGTACTCAGACGGTAAGGGTCGGCGCTGTTTACGCTGCCGTAAACCCCTTACCGCCTGGGTTGTAATGAGGCCCTATGTCCCTCTATCGAAAATAAAGCAAAACTATCCTCTATCTCCTCTCACCTTAAAAAAGAAGTGAACCTTGCCAAGAAAAACTCCTATGATGAACGTATCACTAACTCTAATTCTAGCATGAGAGAACTCTTCGCCATACTGAAGGAATTAGAGTCACCAATAGCCACACCAGACTTAGTTACCAAGGATAAGACTTGGTGCACAGATATTCAAAATGCGCTAGCAAATAAAATCAATACACTTTAAACCAAAATACAACAAAAAAAAGATATGCTCAACCTTCAGCCCTCCCCTAATGCCTCTACACATAGTATCCCACCAGAGGCAAACAACAAATTTCACTTCTCTAAAACATCCCCACTAGAAGTAGAAAAAATCATTCTTTCACTCAAACCATCTAACTGCAAGGGCGATACTTGCCCAGCACAGTTAATAAAAGACGCTGCCAGAGACCTCTCACCATTTATTTCTAAATTAATCAATGCCTCTTTCACATCAGGCACTATCCCAGCCAATTTAAAACATTCCTGGGTGCTCCCACTTCTCAAAAAACAGACCTTAGACCCACTTATCCCAACCAACTACCGCCCCATTACCACTGTGCCATTCCTCCTCAAAATATTGGACAAAGCCGCCTGTATTCAGATACAAAAACACCTTGACTTGTATGAGCTCCTAGGAGCAAGACAATCTGGTTTCCGCCCACTTCATGGAACGGAAACCGCCTTAATTGATTTAAAGACGCAGGTCGACGAGCTGAGGGATGGAGGAGGAACAGCACTCTTGCTCCTACTTGATCTCTCAGCAGCATTCGACTTGGTCGATCACAAGGTACTCTGCAAACACCTGGACTCTGCTGCCCATTTCTCTCCTGAGGCCATCAAGTGGCTAGAATCTTTCCTCAGCGAAAGAACAATGAGAGTTTTTTCCCCTTCGGCCGCAGCTGACCCTACCCCTATATTATGTGGCATTCCCCAGGGTTCCTGTGTCTCGCCTACCCTATACAATATCTTCACAAACCCTTGTTCGATGATCTGGACCTTCTGGGTATCACCTACACTAACTATGCAGTTGATACACAGATTCTCTTCCCGCTTTCTGGGGATCATAGGAAGGACTCGGAATTGGTGAACAGGGTATATCTCGTTGTTCAAGCATGGATGGCCACACATGGCCTGTGCTTGAATGACGACAAGACGGAGTTGATAATCCTGGGAACACATATGAACATCAAAACATTAGGTCAGGAATTCTCCTCCTTCAACATTGATGGAAATCCTATCAGGGTCTCCAAGGAAGTAAAAACCCTCGGTTTCTACTTGGATTCCACACTATCATTCGACAAACAACTAAAATCCCTGGCCTCCACCACCGCCTACACCTGCAAACTGATAAGAGCAGGCAAGCCTTTCCTCTCTAATGACAGTTGCATGATCTTGGCTAGAGCACTTATCCTCTCCAGGATCGACTACTGTAATGCCCTTTACAGTGGCGCCAACAAATCTACCATCCAGAAACTTCAAACGCTCCAAAACAATGCTCTGCGAGCAGCGCTGGGCATAAATAAAAGAGCACACATTTCCACCATTAGACGTCAACACAAATGGCTATCTACAAACCACAAAATTCAATTAAAAATGATCTCCTTGACACATAAAGCTCTTAACAACGCCGCCCCAAGCTACCTCACGAACAAAATACAAAAAAAACCTCCATCAGACCTATTAGAGCTACCAACACTAACTGTCTGGTAGTACCTAGATTTAAACTAACCACGGTCGGTGGGAATAGTTTCCCTGTGAAGGCGGCTAAAACCTGGAATCTATTACCCAACAATCTAAGAGCAGATCAGCCGTACCCACTATTCAGAAGGAATGCTATCCAATATCTTATCTCCAACGACCACTAGATATAGGTTTATAGTATTCCCAGACCTGACACTGGTCCCTCTCCTCTGTCTCACGATATGTTATGCGTACCATCTTCTATGTAACTCATCGACCTGCACGATGATGGTCCTGCACATTTGTATACTATTACTGTATCTTGTATAATATGTATAACTTGTATAATATCTATAATATCCATTACTGTATCTTGTATAATATGTATAACTTTTACTGTATCCTGTATAATCTGTAACGATGTAAACTTCGCATTATCCTACCTGCTGCGCCCTTCTACCTATGGGTCTGGAGCGCATTAGAAATAAAACAAACAAACAAACAAACAAACAGTGGGGCACTTGCATGGCATATCACAACCATTATTCTCACGTACACTGATCCAAGTGCTCGATGCCCTCCTCAAGCACACAGACGACCACATCTCATTGCCACGGTCTGCCCAGGAGATTGCTAACACCAAAGTGGGTTTCCATGCACTAGCTGGCATACCTGGTTGCATTGGTGCCATCGACTGCACCCATGTGGAATTGGTGGTCCCACATGCCATGGCGGTAGCGTACCGCAACCGTAAACTATTTCACTCAATCAACGTAGACCTGTAAAAACACTGTGTTATTACTTAATTAAGATGGGCTGGGATAGCAGCGTCTTAATAAATCTTGTTACAATTCTTCTCTCTTACCTTCTAAACAGCGTAGGTGCAGTCCCTCGTGAGCGCCTTGCCGTCTGCTTTCTCCTGCCTAAATAAACGCGAGCTAGTGAAGCTGCTGTTGTCATGGATACTGCCACACTCAATATGGACGGCTGTCCATGTATCGGTGGCCATCTTGTAATGGGCAACAGTATGCGAGAATACGAGAATACGAGAATATGAAAATGTATCGTGTTCTTGCCTAATTCTGATAACGATAGTATCATGAACTTGCCATTGCATATTAAACAGTTCAAACTGATAATCCTGACATATTGAGAGTGCAAGGATTCGATCTATGTTTCAAATTATCAACCCTTAGTTGCCGTTTAAGAGATGTGTACAAAAATGCTCGCCACTCATACAGTCGGCATGCTAGTAAGTATCATAAAAAATAAAAGATGTGTCTAGTTATGCATCTTATATTGGAGAATGCATTGCAAACCCAAAATGTGCAATCATTGCTGGTGATGAAAGGTATTAAAAATCAAAATATACATGTATCTGATGAATAAATAGTGAACAAGATTTCATGTGATGAAGGAGAAAAGTAAATCAATCAGATCAGTAGGTCAGTGCTATTGAGAATCAAAATATCCATGTTTATCACGAATAAATGCCGAACAAGATATTATGTGACCACAGAGAAAAGTCAATCAATCAGGTCAATAGATAGTCTTAAATAAAAATGTCTTTCTAAATCTAGAGTAAATAAGACTGAACACAAGTAAACAATAACAGACAGAAACAAAGTAAAACAGACTAAATTATAAGAAACAATTCAAATCAAATTCTTTGTTCATTCCTCTTGGTGATAGTGTGTCCAATCGATCAATCCAATATGCTTCTCTTTACTGTCGTCTTCTTTTTGGGTCAATGCCTCGTTGGTAACTGGTCAATACTTCTAGTATTTGGGATCTCAATTATGCCGCTGTATGGTTATTTTGGTTAAAATGTCTGGCGACTGCTGAATTCATATTCTTATTACTTATGCATGACTTATGTTCATTCATACGTGTTTTCAATTTGCGTCCAGTCTCCCCTACATAACATAGGCCGCATGGGCAACGTATGCAGTAGATGCAGTTCTCGGTGTTGCATGTTCCAAAACATCTGAGCTCGATCTTTTCACCAGAGTAGGGATGCGAAACAACAGTCCCTTTAATCAAGTTGTTGCAGTTATTGCAATTCAAACATGGGTGTGTTCCCAGTTGTTTGTGTTTCTGATGCATACTTTTGTTATCTTTAGTATTAACCAGAAGATCACATAAGTTATTAGTGCGTTGATACTCAAAAACCGGCTTTGTCTGAAATAGCTCTGTAGTTCTTCCATCGCTGGGCAAAATAGGCCAATGTTTGGTAATACATCACTTGATTTGCGTGCTCTGGGTTGAGAATTAAGACACATACACTATTGTTGGTGCATCTTTCTTTGTTTTCTGGTCAAGTGTGCTCACCCTAATCTTGATTGCCACTTTTGATAATGCTTGGTCTAATTCCTCATGATTGTATCCTCGAGCTAATAATTTGTCTTGAAGTTTGTGCAATTCTTGATCAATTTCATCCTGATCATTGATGACCCTTTTCAGGCACAGCATTTGGCTATATGGTAAATTACATAGGGCCTCATTACGACCCTGGCGCTACGTGGAAAACGATGGCGGTACATTTTTACTGCCATCGGTTTTCGCTAGGTCCGATCATGACCCGTGACCGTTAACTACGATGCCAATAGCGGCATCGTGGTTAAGGCTGCCGCTAACTGCACCAAGGACGCACGCACGCGCCCTCCCACACCGTAATTACCGGCATGGCGCAAAGGTACGCGAATGCCGGCCCAAGCGGACATGCACCTAACGCCATCACCCAGCCCGTTAAGTAGCTTAGCGCCATGGTGCTAATTACGCCATCGCGAACCAACCGTAAAGGGCCTTGTGCAGTGAATCCAGCTGCCACAGGTGCACAGAATCAGCACAGGTGGAGGCAATACAGACTCAGGAAGTAGAAAAAGAGCACATCCAACCCCTTCCCAGACCCAGTCACACTCCACAATGATACCAATAGAACTAGCAATGTTGGGGCTGGAGGACCTGATAGCAATGCAAGTGCTACAACTTCAACTACAACAACAACAACAACAACAACAACAACAACAGGCTGCACAGAGGAGACGCAGGAGGAGAAGGAGGGCAAGGCAGGGCCAGCAAGACCCACCAGCACAGCCAGTGGCACCACGCAGGCAGCCCCCAATCCCACGCATCAGAGCCAGTCCATTCAACCTCACCGCTGAGCAGATCCACACCCTGTACCGACTGGACCGGGACACCATCACCACCATTGTGGACATGATACACAACGACATTGTCAGCATGATTGAAACACCCACCGCCATCCCCCCCTACTGAAGGTAGTGTCCGTGCTCCACTTCCTGGCCACAGGCACCTACCAGCACACAGTTTAATGACCCTATGGACAAACAAGCCTCAGACATAGCCAATTCCATCAATGCATCAGGCCTGTCTCAGAAAGTCAACAGACCCACTCACTCCAAAGGGAGAACACTAGACTGGATAGCAGATTACAACTGCACAGCCTCTATCACTTCCATCTCTCCCCAATCATGGACAGATCACTCTCTCGTAACCTTTAACCTATCTACAGCCAGACCCTCTCCAAGGGTCCCATTGTTAGCACCTCCTTGTCTAACCAGAAACAAAAAAAGTATTACAGCGGAAAAAGTCATCCCCGCCATCCTACCCACGTTAAAGGCTCTATCTGACAATCTAGACCCTAGTACTCTAGTCGAAGAATATAACAAGATTATGCTCAACACACTGGACAAAATCGCCCCGCTCAAACTTAGAAAAAGCAAACCTAAAGCGCACCTTAACAAATGGTTCACTCCCCAATTGAGAGATTTACGACTCCTAAAAAGAAAAAGTGAAAATTCCTGGAGACTATGGGCCTCATTACACGGGTGGCGGTAAGGATTTACCCATACCGGTAAAATACCGGTACCAGTAAATCTTTACCGCCTTACTACGAGGTCCCTTTGCGGGTTGGGGGATTTAACGCCTGCTTTTTGCAGGCGTTAAAATCCAACCCGCTAAGGGACCTCGGAGCTAATTACGGCACCGCAAAATTGCGATGCCGTAATTAGCGCCTTCCCCATTCCCATAGAGACCTATGGGGCAGAAATGGGAATGGGGAAGGGCAATGGTGGAAGGGGGATTTACCGCCCCTCCAACCTTGGAATGGGGCGGTAAATCCCCTTTCCGCCAAGGCAGTGCCGGTATTTTACCGGCATGAGCCATGGTGCTAATAGCGCCATGGCTCACCGCCTACCGTGTAATGAGGCCCTAAGTGCCTCTATCGAAAATAAAGCAAAACTATCCTCTATCTCCTCTCACTTTAAAAAAAGAAGTGAACCTTGCCAAAAAAAACTCCTATGATGAACGTATCACTAACTCTAATTCTAGCATGAGAGAACTCTTCGCCATACTGAAGGAATTAGAGTCACCAATAGCCACACCAGACTTAGTTACCAAGGATAAGACTTGGTGCACAGATATTCAAAATGTGCTAGCAAATAAAATCAATACACTTCAAACCAAAATACAACAAAAAAAAGATATGCTCAACCTTCAGCACTCCCCTAATGCCTCTACACATAGTATCCCACCAGAGGCAAACAACAAATTTCACTTCTCTAAAACATCCCCACTAGAAGTAGAAAAAATCATTCTTTCACTCAAACCATCTAACTGCAAGGGCGATACTTGCCCAGCACAGTTAATAAAAGACGCTGCCAGAGACCTCTCACCATTTATTTCTAAATTAATCAATGCCTCTTTCACATCAGGCACTATCCCAGCCAATTTAAAACATTCCTGGGTGCTCCCACTTCTCAAAAAACAGACCTTAGACCCACTTATCCCAACCAACTACCGCCCCATTTCCACTGTGCCATTCCTCCTCAAAATATTGGACAAAGCTGCCTATATTCAGATACAAAAACACCTTGACTTGTATGAGCTCCTAGGAGCAAGACAATCTGGTTTCCGCCCACTTCATGGAACGGAAACCGCCTTAATTGATTTAAAGACGCAGGTCGACGAGCTGAGGGATGGAGGAGGAACAGCACTCTTGCTCCTACTTGATCTCTCAGCAGCATTCGACTTGGTCGATCACAAGGTACTCTGCAAACACCTGGACTCTGCTGCCCATTTCTCTCCTGAGGATCGACTACTGTAATGCCCTTTACAGTGGCGCCAACAAATCTACCATCCAGAAACTTCAAACGCTCCAAAACAATGCTCTGCGAGCAGCGCTTGGCATAAATAAAAGAGCACACATTTCCACCATTAGACGTCAACACAAATGGCTATCTACAAACCACAAAATTCAATTAAAAATGATCTCCTTGACACATAAAGCTCTTAACAACGCCGCCCCAAGCTACCTCACGAACAAAATACAAAAAAAACCCTCCATCAGACCTATTAGAACTACCAACACTAACTGTCTGGTAGTACCTAGATTTAAACTAACCACGGTCAGTGGGAATAGTTTCCCTGTGAAGGCGGCTAAAACCTGGAATCTATTACCCAACAATCTAAGAGCAGATCAGCCGTACCCACTATTCAGAAGGAATGCTATCCAATATCTTATCTCCAACAACCACTAGATATAGGTTTATAGTATTCCCAGACCTGACACTGGTCCCTCTCCTCTGTCTCACGATATGTTATGCGTACTATCTTCTATGTAACTCATCGACCTGCACGATGATGGTCCTGCACATTTGTATACTATTACTGTATCTTGTATAATATGTATAACTTGTATAATATCTAGAATATCCATTACTGTATCTTGTACAATATGTATAACTTTTACTGTATCCTGTATAATCTGTAACGATGTAAGCTTCGCATTATCCTACCTGCTGCGCCCTTCTACCTATGGGTCTGGAGCGCATTAGAAATAAAACAAACAAACAAACAAACAAACAAACAGTGGGGCACTTGCATGGCATATCACAACCATTATTCTCACGTACACTGATCCAAGTGCTCGATGCCCTCCTCAAGCACACAGACGACCACATCTCATTGCCACGGTCTGCCCAGGAGATTGCTAACAGAAAAGTGGGTTTCCATGCACTAGCTGGCATACCTGGTTGCATTGGTGCCATCGACTGCACCCATGTGGAATTGGTGGTCCCACATGCCATGGAGGTAGTGTACCGCAACCGTAAACTATTTCACTCAATCAACGTGCAAATGGTCTGTGACTCCAAGAGGATTTTCACACATTGTTGTGCCCGATTCCCCGGTTCAACCCATGATTCAATGGTCCTGAGGAACTCCACAATACCACGCTACATGTGCGTCATGCAGGCCCAAGATCCTGGCTACTCGGTGAGTCTAATGTCATGAGCATGGAAATGTGAAGTGGGTAGGTGATCGACGTACCAATGCATACTTCACCTGGTAGAAAGAGGGGGGGATGATGCATACTTCACCTGGCAGAAAGGGGGGGAGGATGATGCATACTTCACCTGGCAGAAAGGGGGGGGGAATGATGCATACTTCACCTGGCAGAAAGGGGGGGGTGATGCATACTTCACCTGGCAGAAAGGGGGGGTGGATGATGCATACTTCACCTGGCAGAAAGGGGGGGGTGATGCATACTTCACCTGGCAGAAAGGGGGGGGTGATGCATACTTCACCTGGCAGAAAGGGGGGGGATGATGCATACTTCACCTGGCAGAAAGGGGGGGGATGATGCATACTTCACCTGGCAGAAAGGGGGGGGGGTGATGCATACTTCACCTGGCAGAAAGGGGGGGGGAATGATGCATACTTCACCTGGCAGAAAGGGGGGGGGATGATGCATACTTCACCTGGCTGCGACTAGCAGTAGCCAGATCATACCATGAGGCAGCACTTACGTCATCTGACAACTGTATACATGATGCCTGACCTAAGCAGCCCTAACATGGGAATGAAGGTGTCTCCCAACCATGACACAACCATCTGCAACTGCATTGTACAAAATGTGACCACAGTGACTCCAACGAAAAGCACCTACATGCACGTCACCAAATACCATCAACTGAAAGGCCTGTCCCGCATAACTGCGCACAAAGGAGGCACATGACGGACAGGAACATCAATACACCACAACACAGACAGCAAGGCCCACAAACTATCCCTATTGACATCAGTGTTGTTCACTGGGGTCATAATGAGGCAGACAGCAATGTTGCAATCATGTGAGCGTTGACCTCACAGGACACTTGCCAGGTCACCTAAAGAAACGGACACAGTGGATGGGCACTCACAAGGCACTTGTCCCCCCTGCATTGTGTCTTGGCATGCAAAACTGTACATGAGAGCCATGAACATATACCGGTTGCATAGTGTGAATCCATTAGCGCAACTAAAAGTGGTGCAAAGTAACAGTTGAATGCAAGGCATGGTGGCACGTCATGTACAGAAATCAATCTCATCCCTGACACATACATTGTTGCCTACTTACAGGCGATGCAGACTATCCCCTGAAGAGGTCGCTCCTTACACCAGTCCGGAACCCACAGAACCAGCATGAGGAGGACTTCAACCGTGCCCATGCACGTACCCGTGTGGTGATTGAGCAGGCATTCGGCCTACTGAAGGCACGTTTCCGCTGCCTCAGCAGGTCTGACGGGGCACTCCTGTACCGCCATGAGAAGGTTGCGAAGATCGTCATGCTACACAATATGTGCGTCAGACGAAATGTGCCCCTGCCACCGAACTGCAACCACCTGACAATGAGGATGATGAGGGTGGGGATGGGGCAGCACCTCAAGGAGGCAGCGATGCACTGGAGGGGCGTGAAATGCGTCAGAATCTCATTGACCAATGCTTCTAGCACACACGGCGTGTGCGTGTAACATGGAGACGGCACTTGGGGCACTGTGTGTGTCTGGGACATGCACACTGTGGACTGTACAACAATAAAGCACACATACGCAATGAGCAATGTCCACACATTTGATTTGTGCTAAACGAAAAAGTGTATTATGATTGTGAAAAGGTATGACAGACCCACTCCCTCCACCCCCCTCCCCCCTGAACACCCCAACACACCCACTCCCGCCTCCCCCCTCCCCCTGAACACCCCAACACACCCACTCCCCCTCCCCCTGAACACCCCAACACACCCACTCCCCTCTCCCCCCTGAACACCCAAACACACCCACTCCCCCCTACCCCCTCCCCCCTGAACACCCAAACACACCCACTCCCCCTCCCCCTGGAATCCCTACGAAGGTGTGAGTGAGTCTGTGCAGCAGTGTGTGATGCAGTAATTCTCCACTGCCCAGCCACTAATTACAGTCCCCTCCCCTGGCCCCCGGGGCACCCCTGCCTGTGCTGCGCAGGTTCCTCCCTGATCGTCGGATGGGGCTGCTCTGTGCCGAGCTGGTTGTCGAGGAGGTTCCTGCTTGCACATTTGGACGCATGTCCCGAATGGTCTGCACCAGTTCTGAGATTACGTGCCGCACAGCGATGAGTTCTGTGCAGATGTCCTTCGTGGAGGACTCAATGGCAGCCGTGACTCTGTCTGCACATCTCTCCATTGCATCCTTTGCCCCCCCCACACTCTGCAATGTGCTCATTGAGGAGCGAGGATAGTTGCTGCTGCCGGGTGACTATCTCATCCAGGGTCTGTTCATTCCTCTGGCTCATGACTGATGGCATTGGCATACCCATTGGGCTGCTCACCTCCGGCAGCAGGGATGGGGTGGCTGGCCAATCCTCGTCCTCTAACTGCCCCTGTGTGGCATCCGCATGCAGGCTGCTTGGGGATATGTAAGGGGAATGTAGGTGAGCAGTGGGGCTTGCATCCTCAATCTCCTCAATGATCCCAGCTTCACTATCGGAGGAGGCTGCAATGGCTGCGATTTCGCCAAGAGTGCTGCTTGCAGCAGAGCCTGTCCCTTCGGTGGGCACGATTTGTGTAATGTGCGCTGCTGCTGCTGATTCTGTGGTGACAGTTGTGGTGGCTGTCAGTGCCTTGTCCTCTTTCCCTGGCACCGATTGTGGCTGCTGTGGTGTTTTCATCGGGACGGCAGAGGTGGAGGCTTGCGGTCTTGGCACAGTTGTCCTGGCCCTCTTGGTGGCTGTGGAGGCAGTGGTGTCCTCATCCTGAGGGTCTGAATCTGAGCCTGTGGTGGAGCAAAGGAGGGATAGTGTTATTGATGGGTCAGCGGACATTGGCCCTGCATTGTGACGAATGGCATCTTGTCATTTAGTACATGCAGCACATTTGAGGCAGGGGCATACAGGTTGTCTGCCTTTTGTGTGGAAGTAGCATGGAGGTATGTGGGTGCCGGCAGTTAGGGTGTGCATGCTGCATGTGTACAGGGTGGAGATCGGATGTGTCTGTGGGCAGTCTCCTGCTGCTGTGTTGCATTTGCACTATGGGGCAACATTGTACTTCACATGATTGGACTTTGGTGAATTTTGCATGGCTTGATTTGAGCCACCTACCTGCATCTCCTGATGTCGGGGCTCCCCTCTCCATCCCTCCTACTCCTTCTATGCTCTCCATTCCAATAGTGGAGGCACAGATTTCCTCCCATGCTTGCAATTTGATGGGTGAATCAGATCCTCCCCCGGTTGCCGTGGCCAGGTTCCTATTCGCCGAGAGGATGCTCCTGACGCGGAGCCTCAGGTCGTCCCACCGCTTTCTACACTGCTGTGCGTTGCGGGGTACGGTTCCCACCGCACTGACACGCTCTGCCACCAGGGCCCATATGGCCTTCTTCTTGGCAATTGCCGGCCTGGTCATTTGCGTGGAGAAGACCACCGCAGCATTGTCCTGGAGGGTCTCCGCAAGCATGGTGAGTTCCTCACGGGAGAAGCGGTCCTGGCTCTGCCGATCGCAGGCTTTTTTGACTGCTTTTGGCATTTTCAAGTTGGTAAATGGGTGGGTAATGGGTTATGACAGGTCTCAGGGCCAGACGTGGAGTGGTTGGGGAGGATGGCAATGGATTGTGTTTTTAAAGATGGCCGCCGTGCTCTTTCCCGTTCCGCCCCGATGACGCTACTTCCGGTTCCGCTTATTTACGGTCACCGCTAATTACGGTCACCGCTAATTACGGTGACCGCTATGATGGGTGGCGGAAGTGCACCTTGCGCGGCGTACGATGCCGGTAGGGGCCGTTTTGGGGTCCTTTACGGCATCGCGTACTTTACATTACCGCCATGGCGTAATGCTCGTGCGCGATGGGTCGGAATGTGCCGCACTTTACGACATGGGGCCAGGGCGTAAACGTAAATTACGCCATGGCGTTAATGTTCGATACTTACCGCCTGGGTCGTAATGAGGGCCCTAGTGTATTCTGCGGGTGGAAACTCATACGATGCAGAAGATTGTTCCTGTCTGTTGATTTGGTATATCATGAAGTAGTGATCTTTTGTTGATTGATTTTAACTTCAACATCCAGGTAGTGAATGTTAGGGTCGCCGATTTCTGCCGTGAATTGTATTTGTGCATCTATGTGGTTGATGTATATGAGGAAATCTTTGAATGACTCTCTATTTCCCTTCCATATCCCGAAAATATCATTTATATATCGTCACCATATCTTCAGTTGGTCCTTCCCTTTCTTTTCTCCAAGGATATGTTCTGTCTCAAAATGATACATGAATGTGTTAGCATATGAGGGTGCCATGGTCGCTCCCATCGCAGTGCCTGATGTCTGGAGGTAGTACTCGTTATCGTAAGTAAAGTAGGAGTTCATGTAAATGAAGGTGAGTAGAGTCAAAATGAATTCTTTGTATGCTCCAATGTTTTCTTCCTGTAACAGGTGCCATTCTACTGCTGATTGTCCGAGATCATGGGGTATACTAGTGTAAAGACTATTGACGTCTATAGTGAAGAGGATATCGTGTTCTTCTAGTTGGATCTGTTCCAGGATGTTTAGGAAATGGGTGCTGTCTTTGACATATGCAGTAGTCTTTTGTATGATCGGTTGTAGAAAATAGTCAATGTAAGTACCCAAAGGTTGTAGTACTCCCCCTCTTTAGCTAATATCTTCATGGGGATGCTGGAAGAACCTACCGTACACTCAGACATATTATTTCAAGAACATGTTAAATTATGGACTTGTTATATAGATGATATTTTCCTAATATGGGATGGACCGATAACCATACTGCAAGAATTCACTGAACGATTGAACCATAATCAGTTTGAAATTGAATTTACGGGGGGGCTAATACTAAATCTATTAACTTTCTAGATCTGACCATTTTTGTGAATGAGGATCACCTGGAAACAAGAATGTTCCGAAAACCAACAGAAGTTAATTCAATCTTACATGCACAAAGTTGCCATCAACGTTCAACTATCCGCAATATTCCCTTAGGGGAATATATACGCGCCAGACGGAACTGTAAGAATGACCGAGCCTTCCGACAAGAGTGTAACCTGCTGAGGGGTCGATTCCAACAAAGGGGTTACCCCAATAAGTGGATACAAAAAGCATTCGAGAAAACAACAAATTTGCAACAAAAGGATACATTAATCCCAAGAAAAAGAGAGGAAGACCAACAGAGGAAACTCATGTTTGTGACACAATATGACAAAGATCATCATCTTATTAGAAAAACTTTGCAGAAACACTGGTATTTGTTACAATTGGATGAACATTTGAATACATTTTTTGACAATACTCCTAATATGATATTCAAGAGAGCTAATACACTCAAATCAATAATTTGTCCATCCCTATTACCAGAGCCAACACGAAATAATGAAACTACATGGCTCACCCAAACGGAGCCTTGTTTCAGAAAATGTGGATACTGTTCAATGTGTAAATTTGCTGGAGACAAAATTACATATATAGAGGGTAACAATGGACGAAAGTTTGTGATAAATCAGTTCATTAATTGCAGATCTAAATATGTGGTCTATGTGATCAGATGCGTTTGCAAGAAATTGTATGTGGGGAGCACCATTAGGGAATTGCGCATTAGAATTAGGGAACACCTAGCTAAAATTGGGAGTCAGGATACCACCCTGCCACTGATGACACACTGGCAAAAGAATCATCAATTAGATGATAAATCTGATATTCAGTTTTTTGGTATAAAACAAGTTTATATGAATATGAGGGGTGGTGACAGAATGAGGGCATTGCGACAGGCAGAAGCGCAAATTATTTGTCTTTTTAATACAACCGTATGGGCTCTGAATTTAGATGTAGAAATGGCATCTTTTCTGTGAATGCACCTAATAGGAATAAGATGTATTAATGTGATGTTCCTACTATCATGTGTAATATGCGAAGTACTGCCACTCCTGTTAGTTGTAAAAGAAACGGTTATGAACTTAAGGTATTTATGTGTATACCCCTTTAAGGGTTCTCTATCAGACAGGACTGCTGATCGTGCATTACCTAGACTTTTAGGTATATTTTTTGAGTGAATTGTCACTTTTGAACTATACATATATAGGGGTCGATTCATGGAATTAATGTGCGCCGAAAATTCCCGCGCAGAGGTGCCAAAACGTGCGAATCGCAGTGCAAGTGCGAAAATCGCAGTGCAAGTGCGAAAATCGCAGGGAAACCAGCGCACAGCGATTCATGGAAGTCCGTGCGCGAGAAAAACATTGGATGTGCGCTAAAAATGTGCGCCGCGCACGCCGGCGCACATGTCATCCAACAGCGTGCGCCACAGCCACTGCGAAATCGCACATAGCGTGGCGCACATCACAAAAGTAGGCGGAACACGGGGCGTAACACTCGGAATGGGGAACAACGCGTGAAAATATGGGCGTCACGGGGGAAGTACAGGAGGCAACTGTGCGGAACACCCACACGCTCGCCTACAACCCGTATTCATGGAATCGAATAGGGCAAACCAGCGCACGGTCAAAGACGCGCACAGGGCCAAACAAGTACGCCACAAGAAAGCAGGCGGTAGCATCCCTGCGCCTGAATAAAATGTGCGCCAAAATGTGCGATAACAAAAAGCACCCATATACAGCCATGATGAATGGTCCATACAGTGGCCCTCTAGGACAAATGAGGTGCAAAGGGGTACCGACAAACACGGACACCCGCTGTGTGAAAAATAGCGTGTGCGTGTGTACCTGGGTGCGCGGGAAGTCCCACACGCGATTGACCTGGGTACGTGTACTTCGGGGTGCGCGGGAAGTCCCACAACCGATTAGCCTGGGTACGTGTGTTTCGGGGTGCGCGGGAAGTTCCACACGCGATTAGCCTGGGTACGTGTGTTTCGGGATGCGCGGGAAGTTCCACACGCGATTGGCCTGGGTACGTGTACTTCGGGGTGCGCGGGAAGTCCCACACGTGATTAGCCTGGGTACGTGTGTTTCGGGGTGCGCGGGAAGTCCCACACGCGATTAGCCTGGGTACGTGTGTTTCGGGGTGCGCGGGAAGTTACACACGCAATTGGCCTGGGTATGCGTACTTCGGGGTGCGCGGGAAGTTCCACATGCGATTGGCCTGGGTACGTGTACTTTGGGATGCGCGGGAAGTCCCACACGCGATTGGCCTGGGTACGTGTACTTCGGGATGTGCGGGAAGTCCCACACGCGATTACCCTGGGTACGTGTACTACGGGGTGCGCGAGAAGTTCCACACGCGATTAGCCTGGGTACGTGTGTTTCGGGGTGCACGGGAAGTTCCACATGCGATTGGCCCGGGTACGTGTGTTTTGGGGTGCGCGGGAAGTTCCACACGCGATTGGCCTGGGTACGTGTACTTCGGGGTGCGCGGGAAGTTCCACACGCGATTGGCCTGGGTACGTGTACTTCGGGGTGCGCGGGAAGTTCCAAACGCGATTGGCCTGGATACGTGTACTTCGGGATGCGCGGGAAGTTCCACATGCGATTGGCCTGGGTACGTGTATTCCGAGGTGCGTGGGAAGATTCACACGCGATTTCAGCAGGGTACGTGTATTTAGGTTGTGCCGGGGAATGCTACACGTGATTTGGCCGTGTGGGTCGTCCCAGGTGTTCCCTCTACACCCTCCTCGGCCCCTGCAGGCAGCCCACACCACAGGAGACTACCCTGCACCCCTGCTCATGTCCCACAGGCAACCCATCCACCATGGCCATGCCCCCCAGCCAACCCACATGTCACCTTGCACTACTGATCACCAACACATGTCTCCCTGCACCCCCGTACCCCCACCCCACAGCCACCAGGGGCAGCCTCCACCAGGCCCCCACTCATGTCTCCCTGCACCCCCACCCCCCAGCCACCAGGGGCAGCCTCCACCAGGCCCCCACTCATGTCTCCCACCACCCCCACCCCCCAGCAGTGCAGGGGCAGCCTCCACCAGGCCCCCACTCATGTCTACCACCACCCCCACGCCCCAGCAGTGCAGGGGCAGCCTCCACCAGGCCCCCACTCATGTCTACCACCACCCCCACCCCCCAGCCACCAGGGGCAGACTCCACCAGGCCCCCACTGATGTCTCCCTGCACCCCCACCCCCCAGCCACCAGGGGCAGCCTCCACCAGGCCCCCACTCATGTCTCCCACCACCCCCACCCCCCAGCAGTGCAGGGGCAGCCTCCACCAGGCCCCCACTCATGTCTACCACCACCCCCACCCCCCAGCAGTGCAGGGGCAGCCTCCACCAGGCCCCCACTCATGTCTACCACCACCCCCACCCCCCAGCCACCAGGGGCAGCCTTCTCCAGGCCCCCACTAATGTCTCCCACCACCCCCACCCCCCAGCAGTGCAGGGGCAGCCTCCACCAGGCCCCCACTCATGTCTACCACCACCCCCACCCACCAGCAGTGCAGGGGCAGCCTCCACCAGGCCCCCACTCATGTCCCCCTGCACCCCCACCCCCCAGCAGTGCAGGGGCAGCCTCCACCAGGCCCCCACTCATGTCTACCACCAACCCCACCCCCCAGCCACCAGGGGCAGCCTCCACCAGGCCCCCACTCATGTCTCCCTGCACCCCCACCCCCCAGCCACCAGGGGCAGCCTCCACCAGGCCCCCACTTATGTCTCCCACCACCCCCACCCCCAGCAGTGCGGGGGCAGCCTCCACCAGGCCCCTACTCATGTCTACCACCACCCCCACCCCCCAGCAGTGCAGGGGCAGCCTCCACCAAGCCCCCACTCATGTCTACCACCACCCCCACCCCCCAGCCACCAGGGGCAGCCTCCACCAGGCCCCCACTCATGTCTCCCTGCACCCCCAGCCACCAGGGGCAGCCTCCACCAGGCCCCCACTCATGTCTCCCACCACCCCAGCCCCCAGCAGTGCAGGGGCAGCCTCCACCAGGCCCCCACTCATGTCTACCACCACCCCCACCCCCAGCCACCAGGGGCAGCCTCCACCAGGCCCCCACTCATGTCTATCACCACCCCCACCCCCCAGCAGTGCAGGGGCAGCCTCCACCAGGCCCCCACTCATGTCTACCACCACCCCACCCCCCAGCCACCAGGGGCAGCCTCCACCAGGCCCCCACTCATGTCTCACTGCACCCCCACCCCCCAGCCACCAGGGGCAGCCTCCACCAGGCCCCCACTCATGTCTCACTGCGCCCCCACCCCCCAGCCACCAGGGGCAGCCTCCACCAGGCCCCCACCCATGTTTCCCAGCCAACATGTCATCACAATGTAGATCCCTGGCCCTTGTGGTCAGCCTCCAAATGGCAAACACCCACCCGAGTATTGCATCCACCCACTTAGAAATGGCAAAAACATGATAGAAGCGCAATTGCAAGTTTGGAAATGAACACATGTCCCTCACATACACCCAATGGGTGTCAGTGAATGCCAAAACCCATATCATGATATGCATGAAACCAATGAGATGATACTACACATTGAACTTCGAAGAAAAAATATGTATTAAAAGCAACATAAATTGAATCAAAAATAAACAAAAAATAATAGAAATTAAAAAAAAAAAACAGCAGGTCCGTGAAATAATGCTAAACCACAAATCATAATGCAAAGGAAAGGTGTCCAAAGTCACAGTCCACTAAAGTAAATCCAATGGAAAATTAAAATCGAAAACCATTGCTCCATGGCAAAATCATAATAAAAATTGAAAATCCAAAAGTCAGCTATGTACTGATAAACAATCCAGGGTCCATGATCCCAACCGAATAAATGAAACCTATCTAATAACACTACCTAAAAAAAATAACTATATACAAAAATGTGGCCCATTGTCCAAAAGGTCCAAAAAAAATGCTAAACCAAAGGAAACCTAACACTAACTATATAACTATTTACAAGGGCAGCAGGCTAGTCCGACGGCTCACTTCGGGATGTTCCGGGCCAGGGCATCATCGAACTCCTGCTCAATGTCACGGAGGCGCTCCTCCTCCATGGCCCCGAGGGTCCGCAGGGCCGTCCACATGTTCCCCCCAAACTCCCTGCGGATTGCCTCGAGGCACTCAGCACGCCTCAGGGCCCTCCGCATGGAGTTCTCCGCCCTGACCATCGTGAGCCGTGCCTCTTCCGCCCGCTGCCGCTCCGCATCTATGGCATGGCCCAACCGCTGCCAAACGGAAGACACTTCCCGTCCTGGGTCCTCCTGCCCTCCGGCCGATGCCTGCCCCTCCGATGTGGAAGGCCCCGAGCCATCATGGCTCCCACCACGTTGCTGCTGCTGCGCCTCTGCCCGTGTACTGCCTCCTGCTGCCTGCACATCCTGCGCTGGCAGGGCTGCAGTCGTTGATGTGGCCACCCCTGCTGGACGTCCGACTCCCGACTGTGGCAGGGATGCCTCCTCCACCAGCCTGGCCGCACCGTCAGAGGCAGCTCCACAGGGCACCCAGGTGACTGATGGGTGGGAAGATGGCACGGAGGACGACTGGCGCATAGGGGGTTCAGTTGAGGAGGGGGTCGTAGCAAGCCCCATCAAACGGAGGAATCCGGCCTGGGTGACCTGTCCCAGTAGGCCGACGTGGTCAACGAGCCATTCGAGATGACGTGCAGTCTCCTCATGAAAAGACTGCAGGTCACCTCGCATGGCCCGTTGACGCAACGCCACACCAGTCAGGACAGGCTCAACCCGGACCCGGATAGCCACGTCCGCAGGCAGAGGAAGGCCAGTTGTCGTGAGCTCATCCCCGCCTGAAAACGGGTCTGGACGTAGGCATCCCTGCTGGTGCAAGATGATGCAGTGACAGGATCAGGGACAGGATTGCACACAGGCACCTCCGCGGTGACCTGTGCTGCCTCCTGTCCCTGGTCCTGAACTGCACCACTAGCACCAGTGGAATCCCCACCTCCAGACCCCATCTCTGTTGCTTGCACGGCCACCTCCTCCACCAAACCCCCCACCAACCTGGATGACTCCGTACCATCTTCCCCCGTTGGGCCCTGTGGGGTCCCAGCTGCCCCTTCTACTGCCGAGGAGTCCAACTCCAGCCTCCGCCTCTTGGACCTCCCCCCGGCAGCTGCGGCCTGGGACGCGGCACCAGACTCCTCATTCCCCGACCAGATCACAACCTGGGAGGGGAGCCGGGCCTTGCGTCTCCGGCTGGCGGTGCGATCCCCGCCGCTGTGCTCCACAGCACCTTCTCCGCCCTCTTCATCAGTTGACGCTGCAGACAGGGAGAAATAAAACACAGGCATCAGGGCACTGTACAATAGACACATACACACATGACAGTTGCTCATGAGTGGCATTGGCAAACCTCAGACATGGCATCACAATCGGCAACACACATGTCATTTCAACTTGCACACATGAGCCATACCACAGCCACATTGCAACTGCCAGCACCATCCATACACATACAACAGCATGAGCAGGCAAAGGTGAGCCAGGCATCACATGCAACACAGGGAGTGCACTACACATGCACGCACACCACCACACTTGCATGCATGTGTACACCTCAGCCAACTGTCGCAGTGTTCCGATGGGCATCCATGTCACATCTGCCAATCAGGCTTCCACATCCCGCTGTCACATGCATCCATGTTGCATCACTATTGCACCCTTGTCAAATACACACACATGCACATGTACACAGTGCTGATACATGCAGCTGAAAACAACATACATGCGTGACATCACGAACATGCCCACTTACATACACATTCATCCAAACATGTGTGCCCACGCGACTGCATTTGGCATGCAAGCCGACACACACAAGCACCATCCATGTCTCACACATGACAGCCCTCGCATGTGTTAGCCTCACAGTCCTGTACACCCCCACCCATACTCGGCCCCATACAAACAGATGTGCAACTGGCACACTACTGGCACATCACCACACGCACAGCTTACAATCATGATGCATGTACACTTACCGCTCGACTCCAGACGGGTCTGCCTCTCAAGGACCTGGACGTGGAGCGCTGGGGATATGCGTTCCAGGACCCTCATCTGATCTTCCGACAAGTGGCCCCGGCGCCCCTTAGCATCCGCTGCCTTCAAGAGGCGCCGGGCCTTACTCAGGGTCCTGGACCTGAAGTCCTCCCAGCGCTTCTTGACATGTTGGAAGTCGCGGACTGCCACCCCCTCCGCATTGATGGCAGTCACGATGTCGGTCCAGATCTGAGTCTGTCCTTCCTTGTCGGCGCGCACCCTTCCGTAGAGGGCATCATACTGCCCCAGGACTTGCTCCACCAGGTCATCAACTTCCCTGGAACTGAAGCTGGTGCCCCTCTGCCTCTCTGGCCGGGGGTTGTCAGTGGTGCCAGATGTTGCAGTGCCCGACATGACAACCTCAGATGCAGGAGTGTGTGGGCAACTGGGTCCTGGGGCTGGGCTGTGGAGCGATGGAATCGCAGTCGGGAGTCTTCGGTTCCAGCAGGGGTGGTCACAGCAACAGCACCCCTGGCTGATGTGCAGGCAGCAAATGGCAGGGCACGTGGGCAGCAGGCAGTCAGGCAGCAGCAGATGGCAGGTGGGAGCATGCTCGGGGCTCTGGGGGGCAGTAATTCGGGCTTGTGGGCAGGAGCGTGGTCTTCCGTGTGCTTACGCGTGGACAGCTTGATATGGAGTGATTTGGCACGTGAAAATCCTGCACGTCTGCGTGTAAATCGAGGAAAGGCCCTTAGCGCGTATGCACGTCAGCACCCATATGCGATTTCATTGGACCAAAGGCCCTTAGCGCGTGAGCGCGTCTGTGACGTGACACGCGCGGGTGTTTCCCTCATAACACGTGATGACAGAGCACACGTGGATTTCCAACAATCGTGTGTGAAACTTCCCGCGCACCCCGAAACACACGTACCCAGGCTAATCGCATGTGGAACTTCCCACGCACCCCGAAGTACACATACCCAGGCCAATCGCGTGTACGCTCACTTCCCTCCGATTACACGCGATGACACTCGGACGTGCAGTTTTACCACGTGTGCTCTGTCATCACGTGTAATGAGGGAAACACCCGCGCGCGTCACGTCACAGACGCGCTTACGCGCTAAGGGCCTTTGGTCCAATGAAATCGCATATGCGTGCTGACGTGCATACGCGCTAAGGGCCTTTCCTCGATTTACACGCAGACGTGCAGGATTTTCACTTGCCAAATCACTCCGTATCAAGCTGGCCACGCGTAAGCACACGGAAGACCATGCTCCTGCCCACAAGGCCAAATTACTGCCCCCCAGAGCCCCGAGCACGCTCCCACCTGCCATCTGCTGCTGCCTGACTGCCTGCTGCCCACGTGCCCTGCCATTTGCTGCCTGCACATCAGCCAGGGGTGCTGTTGCTGTGACCACCCCTGCTGGAACCGAAGACTCCCGACTGCGATTCCATCGCTCCACAGCCCAGCCCCAGGACCCAGTTGCCCACCCACTCCTGCCTCTGGGGTTGTCATGTCGGGCACTGCAACATCTGGCACCACTGACAACCCCCGGCCAGAGAGGCAGAGGGGCACCAGCTTCAGTGCCAGGGAAGTTGGTGTCCTGGTGGAGCAAGTCCTGGGGCAGTATGATGCCCTCTACGGAAGGGTGCGCGCCGACAAGGAAGGACGGACTCGGATCTGGACCGACATCGTGACTGCCATCAACGCGGAGGGGGTGGCAGTCCGCGACTTTCAACATGTCAAGAAGTGCTGGGAGGACTTCAGGTCCAGGACCCTGAGCAAGGCCCGGCGCCTCTTGAAGGCAGCAGATGCTAAGGGGCACCAGGGCCACTTGTCGGAAGATCAGATGAGGGTCCTGGAACGCATATCCCCAGCGCTCCACGTCCAGGTCCTTGAGAGGCAGACCCGTCTGGAGTCGAGCGGTAAGTGTACATGCATCATGATTGTAAGCTGTGCGTGTGGTGATGGGCCAGTAGTGTGCCGGTTGCACATCTGTTTGTATGGGGCCGAGTATGGGTGGGGGTGTACAGGACCGTGAGGCTAACACATGCGAGGGCTGTCATGTGTGAGACATGGATGGTGCTTGTGTGTGTCGGCTTGCATGCCAAATGCAGTCGCGTGGGCACACATGTTTGGATGAATGTGTATGTAAGTGGGCATGTTCGTGATGTCACGCATGTATGTTGTTTTCAGCTGCATGTATCAGCACTGTGTACATGTGCATGTGTGTGTATTTGACAAGGGTGCAACAGTGATGCAACATGGATGCATGTGACAGCGGGATGTGGAAGCCTGATTGTCAGATGTGACATGGATGCCCATCGGAACACTGCGACAGTTGGCTGAGGTGTACACATGCATGCAAGTGTGGTGGTGTGCGTGCATGTGTAGTGCACTCCCTGTGTTGCATGTGATGTCTGGCTCACCTTTGCCTGCTCATGCTGTTGTATGTTTATGGATGATGCTGGCAGTTGCAATGTGGCTGTGGTATGGCTCATGTGTGCAAGTTGAAATGACATGTGTGTTGCCGATTGTGATGCCATGTCTGAGGTTTGCCAATGCCACTCATGTGCAACTGTCATGTGTGTATGTGTCCATTGTACAGTGCCCTGATGCCTGTGTTTTATTTCTCCCTGTCTGCAGCGTCAACTGATGAAGAGGGCGGAGAAGGTGCTGTGGAGCACAGCGGCGGGGATCGCACCGCCAGCCGGAGACGCAAGGCCCGGCTCCCCTCCCAGGTTGTGATCTCGTCGGGGAGTGAGGAGTCCGGTGCCACGTCCCAGGCCGCAGCTGCCGGGGGGAGGTCCAAGAGGTGAAGGTCGGAGTTGGACTCCTCGGCAGCAGAAGGGGCAGCTGGGACCCCACAGGGCCCAACGGGGGAAGATGGCACGGAGTCATCCAGGTTGGTGGGGGGTTTAGTGGAGGAGGAGGCCGTGCAAGCAACAGAGACGGGGTCTGGAGGTGGGGATTCCACTGGTGCTAGTGGTGCAGTGCAGGACCAGGGACAGGAGGCAACACAGGTCGCCGCGGAGGTGCCTGTGTGCAATCCTGTCCCTGATCCTGTCACTGCATCATCTTGCACCAGCAGGGATGCCTACGTCCAGACCCGTTTTCAGGCAGGGGATGAGCTCACGACAACTGGCCTTCCTCTGCCTGCGGACGTGGCTATCCTGGTCCGGGTTGAGCCTGTCCTGACTGGTGTGATGGGCCATGCAAGGTGACCTGCAGTCTTTTTATGAGGAGACTGCACGTCATCTTGAATGGCTCGTTGACCACGTCGGCCTACTGGGACAGGTCACCCAGGCCGGATTCCTCTGTTTGATGGGGCTTGCTACGACCCCCTCCTCAACTGAACCCCCTATGCGCCAGTCGTCCTCCGTGCCATCTTCCCACCCATCAGTCACCTGGGTGCCCTGTGGAGCTGCCTCTGACGGTGCGGCCAGGCTGGTGGAGGAGGCATCCCTGCCACAGTCGGGAGTCGGACGTCCAGCAGGGGTGGCCACATCAACGACTGCACCCCTGCCAGCGGAGGATGTGCAGGCAGCAGGAGGCAGTGCACAGGCAGAGGCGCAGCAGCAGCAACGTGGTGGGAGCCATGATGGCTCGGGGCCTTCCACATCGGAGGGGCAGGCATCGGCCGGAGGGGAGGAGGACCCAGGATGGGAAGTGTCTTCCGTGTGGCAGCGGTTGGGCCACGCCATAGATGCGGAGCGGCAGCGGGCGGAAGAGGCACGGCTCACGATGGTCAGGGCGGAGAACTCCATGTGGAGGGCCCTGAGGCGTGCCGAGTGCCTCGAGGCAATCTGCAGGGAGTTTGGGGGGAACATGTGGACGGCCCTGCAGACCCTCGGGGCCATGGAGGAGGAGCGCCTCCGGGACATTGAGCAGGAGTTCGATGATGCCCTGGCCCGGAACATCCCGAAGTGAGCCGTTGGACTAGCCCGCTGCCCTTGTAAATAGTTATATAGTTAGTGTTAGGTTTCCTTTGGTTTAGCATTTTTTTTGGACCTTTTGGACAATGGGCCACATTTTTGTATATAGTTATTTTTTTTAGGTAGTGTTATTAGATAGGTTTCATTTATTCGGTTGGGATCATGGACCCTGGATTGTTTATCTGTACATAGTTGACTTTTGGATTTTCAATTTTTATTATGATTTCGCCATGGAGCAATGGTTTTCGATTTTAATTTTCCATTGGATTTACTTTAGTGGACTGTGACTTTGGACACCTTTCCTTTGCATTATGATTTGTGGTTTAGCATTACTTCACGGACCTGCTGTTTTTTTTTTTTTTAATTTCTATTATTGTTTGTTTATTTTTGATTCAATTTATGTTGCTTTTAATACATATTTTTTCTTCAAAGTTCAATGTGTAGTATCATCTCATTGGTTTCATGCATATCATGATATGGGTTTTGACATTCACTGATACCCATTGGGTGTATGTGAGGGACATGTGTTCATTTCCAAACTTGCAATTGGGCTTCTATCATGTTTTTGCCATTTCTAAGTGGGTGGATGCAATACTCGGGTGGGTGTTTGCCATTTGGAGGCTGACCATAAGGGCCAGGGATCTACATTGTGGTGACATGTTGGCTGGGAAACATGGGTGGGGGCCTGGTGGAGGCTGCCCCTGGTGGCTGGGGGGCGGGGGTGGTGGTAGACATGAGTGGGGGCCTGGTGGAGGCTGCCCCTGGTGGCTGGGGGGTGGGGGTGGTGGTAGACATGAGTGGGGGCCTGGTAGAGGCTGCCCCTGCACTGCTGGGGGGTGGAGGTGCAGGGGGACATGAGTGGGGGCCTGGTGGAGGCTGCCCCTGCACTGCTAGGGGGTGGGGGTGATAGGGGACATGAGTGGGGGCCTGGTGGAGGCTGCCCCTGGTGGCTGGGGGGTGGGGGTGATAGGGGACATGAGTGCGGGGCCTGGTGGAGGATGCCCCTGCACTGCTGGGGGGTGGGGGTGATAGGGGACATGAGTGGGGGCCTGGTGGAGGCTGCCCCTGCACTGCTGGGGGGTGGGGGTGGTGGTAGACATGAGTGGGGGCCTAGTGGAGGCTGCCCCTGGGGGCTGAGGGGTGGGGGTGGTGGGAGACATGAGTGGGGGCCTGGTGGAGGATGCCCCTGGTGGCTGGGGGGTGGGGGTGCAGGGAGAAATGGGTTGGACATGAGTGGGGGCCTGGTGGAGGGTGCCCCTGGTGGCTGGGGGGTGGGGGTGCAGGGAGACATGAGTGGGGGCCTGGTGGAGGCTGCCCCTGGTGGCTGGGGGGTGGGGGTGCAGGGAGACATGAGTGGGGGCCTGGTGGAGGCTGCCCCTGCACTGCTGGGGGGTGGGCGTGGTGGTAGACATGAGTGGGGGCCTGGTGGAGGCTGCTCCTGCACTGCTGGGGGTGGGGGTGGTGGGAGACATGAGTGGGGGCCTGGTGGAGGCTGCCCCTGGTGGCTGGGGGGTGGGGGTGCAGGGAGACATGAATGGGGGCCTGGTGGAGGCTGCCCCTGGTGGCTGGGGGGTGGGGGTGGTGGTAGACATGAGTGGGGGCCTGGTGGAGGCTGCCCCTGGTGGCTGGGGGGTGGGGGTGGTGGGAGACATGGGTGGGGGCCTGGTGGAGGCTGCCCCTGGAGACTGGGGGGGTGGGGTGGTGTGAGACATGGGTGGGGGCCTGGTGGAGGCTGCCCCTGCACTGCTGGGGGGTGGGGGTGGTGGGAGACATGGGTGGGGGCCTGGTGGTGGCTGCCCCTGCACTGGTGGGGGTGTGGGGGTGGTGGGAGACATGGGTGGGGGCCTGGTGGAGGCTGCCCCTGGTGGCTGGGGGGTGGGGGTGGTGGGGAACATGAGTTGGACATGGGTGGGGGTCTGCTGGCAGGTGCCCCACAGTGCTGGGGGGTGGGGGTGGTGGGGAACATGAGTTGGACATGGGTGGGGGCCTGCTGGCAGGTGCCCCTGGTGACTGGGGGGTGGGGGTGGTGGGCGACATGAGTGGGGGCCTGGTGGAGGATGCCCCTGGTGGCTGGGGGATGGGGGTGGTGGTAGACATGGGTGGGGGCCTGGTGGAGGCTGCCCCTGGTGACTGGGGGGTGGGGGTGGTGGGAGACATGGGTGGGGGCCTGGTGGAGGCTGCCCCTGCACTGCTGGGGGGTGGGGGGGGTGGGAGACATGGGTGCGGGCCTGGTGGAGGCTGCCCCTGCACTGCTGGGGGGTGGGGGTGGTGGGAGACATGGGTGGGGCCTGCTGGCAGGTGCCCCACAGTGCTGGGGGGTGGGAGTGGTGGGGAACATGAGTTGGACATGGGTGGGGGCCTGCTGGCAGGTGCCCCACAGTGCTGGGGGGTGGGGGTGGTGTGAGACATGGGTGGGGGCCTGGTGGAGGCTGCCCCTGCACTGCTGGGGGGTGGGGGTGGTGTGAGACATGGGTGGGGGCCTGGTGGTGGGTGCCCCTGCACTGCTGGGGGGTGGGGGTGGTGGGAGACATGGGTGGGGGCCTGGTGGAGGCTGCCCCTGGTGGCTGGGGGGTGGGGGTGGTGGGGAACATGAGTTGGACAGGGGTCGGGGCCTGCTGGCAGGTGCCCCACAGTGCTGGGGGGTGCGGGTGGTGGGGACCATTAGTTGGACATGGGTGGGGGCCTGCTGGCAGGTGCCCCTGGTGACTGGGGGGTGGGGGTGGTGGGAGACAATAGTGGGGGCCTGGTGGAGGCTGCCCCTGGTGGCTGGGGGATGGGGGTGGTGGTAGACATGGGTGGGGGCCTGGTGGAGGCTGCCCCTGGTGACTGGGGGGGTGGGGGTGGTGTGAGACATGGGTGGGAGCCTGGTCGAGGCTGCCCCTGCACTGCTGGGGGGTGGGGGTGGTGGGAGACATGGGTGGGGGCCTGGTGGAGGCTGCCCCTGCACTGCTGGGGTGTGGGGGTGGTGTGAGACATGGGTTGGGGCCTGGTGGAGGCTGCCCCTGCACTGCTGGGGGGTGGGGGTGGTGGGAGACATGGGTGGGGGCCTGGTGGAGGCTGCCCCTGCACTGCTGGGGGGTTTGGGTGGTGGGAGACATGGGTGGGGGCCTGGTGGTGGGTGCCCCTGCACTGCTGGGTGGTGGGGGTGCTGGGAGACATGGGTGGGGGCCTGGTGGAGGCTGCCCCTGCACTGCAGGGGGGTGGGGGTGGTGGGAGACATGGGTGGGGGCCTGGTGGAGGCTGCCCCTGGTGGCTGGGGGGTGGGGGTGGTGGGAGACATGGGTGGGGGCCTGGTGGAGGCTGCCCCTGCACTGCTGGGGGTGGGGGTGGTGGGAGACATGGGTGGGGGCCTGGTGGAGGCTGCCCCTGATGACTGGGGGGGTGGGGGTGGTGGGAGACATGGGTGGGGGCCTGGTGGAGGCTGCCCCTGGTGACTGGGGGGGTGGGGGTGGTGGGAGACATGGGTGGGGGCCTGGTGGAGGCTGCCCCTGGTGGCTGGGGGGTGGGGGTGGTGGGAGACATGGGTGGGGCCTGCTGGCAGGTGCCCCACAGTGCTGGGGGGTGGGGGTGGTGGGGAACATGGGTTGGACATGGGTGGGGGCCTGCTGGCAGGAGCCCCACAGTGCTGGGGGGTGGGGGTGGTGTGAGACATGGGTGGGGGCCTGGTGGAGGCTGCCCCTGCACTGCTGGCGGGTGGGGGTGGTGTGAGACATGGGTGGGGGCCTGGTGGTGGGTGCCCCTGCACTGCTGGGGGGTGGGGATGGTGGGAGACATGGGTGGGGCCTGCTGGCAGGTGCCCCACAGTGCTGGGGGTGGGGGTGGTGGGGAACATGAGTTGGACATGGGTGGGGGCCTGCTGGCAGGTGCCCCACAGTGCTGGGGGGTGGGGGTGGTGGGGAACATGGTTGGACATGGGTGGGGGCCTGCTGGCAGGTGACCCACAGTGCTGGGGGGTTGGGGTGGTGGGAGACATGGGTGGGGGCATGCTGGCAGGTGCCCCTGCACTGCTGGGGGGTGGGGGTGGTGGGAGACATGGGTGGGGCCTGCTGGCAGGTGCTCCACAGTGCTGGGGGGTGGGGGTGGTGGGGAACATGAGTTGGATATGGGTGGGGGCCTGCTGGCAGGTGCCCCACAGTGCTGGGGGGTGGGGGTGGTGGGGAACATGGTTGGACATGGGTGGGGGCCTGCTGGCAGGTGACCCACAGTGCTGGGGGGTGGGGGTGGTGGGAGACATGGGTGGGGGCCTGGTGGAGGCTGCCCCTGGTGGCTGGGGGGTGGGGGTGTTGTGAGACATGGGTGGGGGCCTGGTGGAGGCTGCCCCTGCACTGCTGGGGGGTGGGGGTGGTGTGAGACATGGGTGGGGGCCTGGTGGAGGCTGCCCCTGCACTGCTGGGGGGTGGGGTGGTGGGAGACATGGGTGGGGGCCTGGTGGTGGCTGCCCCTGCACTGCTGGGGGAGTGGGGGTGGTGGGAGACATGGGTGGGGGCCTGGTGAAGGCTGCCCCTGGTGGCTGGGGGTGGTGGGGAACATGAGTTGGACATGGGTGGGGGCCTGCTGGCAGGTGCCCCACAGTGCTGGGGGGTGGGGGTGGTGGGGAACACGAGTTGGACATGGGTGGGGGCCTGCTGGCAGGTGCCCCTGGTGACTGGGGGGTGGGGGTGGTGGGAGACATGAGTGGGGGCCTGGTGGAGGCTGCCCCTGGTGGCTGGGGGATGGGGGTGGTGGTAGACATGGGTGGGGGCCTGGTGGAGGCTGCCCCTGGTGACTGGGGGGGTGGGGGTGGTGTGAGACATGGGTGGGGGCCTGGTGGAGGCTGCCCCTGCACTGCTGGGGGGTGGGGGTGGTGGGAGACATGGGTGGGGGCCTGGTGGAAGCTGCCCCTGCACTGCTGGGGGGTGGGGGTGGTGTGAGAAATGGGTGGGGGCCTGGTGGAGGCTGCCCCTGCACTGCTGGGGGCTGGGGGTGGTGGGAGACATGGGTGGGGGCCTGGTGGAGGCTGCCCCTGCACTGCTGGGGGGTGGGGGTGGTGGGAGACATGGGTGGGGGCCTGGTGGAGGCTGCCCCTGGTGACTGGGGGGGTGGGGGTGGTGGGAGACATGGGTGGGGGCCTGGTGGAGGGTGCCCCTGGTGGCTGGGGGTGCAGGGGGACATGCGTTGGTGGGCAGTAGTGCAAGTTGACATGTGGGTTGGCTGGTGGGCATGGCCATGGTGGATGGGGTGCCTGCATGACATGTGCTGGGTAGGCCCCTGTGGTGTGACCCACCTGCAGGGGCCGTGGAGGGTGTAGAGGGAACACCTGGGAGGACCCACACGTGCAATTCACGTGTGCTGCTCCCCGCGCACCCCTGTAATACACGTACCCTGATGATATCGCGTGTGGAACTTCCCGCGCACCCCTGTAATACACGTACCCTGATGGAATTCCATCTGGAACTTCCCGCGCACCCCTGGAATACACGTACCCTGCTGATGTTGCGTGGGATACTTCCCCCGCACCCCGAAATACACGTACCCTGATGAGATCGCGTGTGTGACTTCCCGCGCACCCCAGAAATACACGTACCCCGCTCAATCGCGTGTGTAACTTCCCGCGCACCCCCGAAATACACGTACCCCGCTCAATCGCGTGTGTAACTTCCCGCGCACCCCCGAAATACACGTACCCCGCTCAATCGCGTGTCTCACTTCCCGCGCGCCCCCGAAATACACGTACCCCGCTCGATCGCGTGTGTTGCTTCCCGCGCACCCCCGCAATACACGTGCCCCGCTCGCACAGGCCCAATTGCTGTATGTTGCCACTTTTGTGATGCGCTGGGACTCTACCGCCTGCCTTCGTGTGGCGGACGTGTTTCAGCTTGTGCGTGTCTTTGGCTGTGCGTGGCTTTGCCCTATTCGATTCCATGAATACGTGTGGTTCGAGTGCGTGTGGGCGTTCCGTCTGCTTCCCTGCAGTACATCCCCAGTTACGCCCTTATTTTCGCGCGTTGTTCCCCATTCCGCGCGTTACGCCCCGTGTCCCGCCCACTTTCTGGTGTATGCGCCGAGGTTGTGCGCTTTCACTGTGCGCGTCGCGCACGCCTTTCGGGATGTTGCAGTGACTTGTGCGCCATGCACGGGTTTGGCGCACATCCCGAGGTGAACACGCGCAGGGACTTCCATGAATCGCACGCGTGCGCGTGCGCCTGTTTATTTGCGCTTGCACCTGCTTGCGCAACGATTTTCGGCGCACGTTTGTTCCATGAATCGGCCCCTTAGAGGGTTCCATTTTATTTCATCGCGGGATGCTTTTTCACAAAGTTTTTTAGAGCGGCATTTTTAATGAAAAACTTGATTGTTTTATTTTTTTATTTTTGGGGGGTTCACCCTCAAAACCCCATCCGCTTTAAATGTTTTCTATATTCCTGAACACCCACATCCAATTTATATTTTTCTAACCCCGCAAACCGCAAAAAAAATTAGATGCGTTTTTTCAGCAAAACATTTGCGGTAAAAAACCCTTCAAATAAGCAACCTGCTATGAAAGGACATATTCTGCCTTAGAGAATGACCCTGAGGAGGCTATGGAGAGAGGAAGATAGCCCAGGCCAAGAGGTAAGACAGGGCCTAACTGGAGAGGGTGCCCTATGTTAGAACCTGGTACAACAAGGTCAACGTTCAATACCAGTACAATCTGTACTTCTAAGTCATTTGCAGTAGGTCTGCCCAAATTGAGGAAAGTGTTAGTAACTGCTGAGCATCCAAATTTCAAATAAATGGCATCAGATACAGCATCTAGCCAAGGACAACTATTCTGTGATCTGCCTGAGTGAGAGTGAGTTTGTTAGCCAGAGAGAAAGTGTTTTCTTCACTAAAACCATCTTTCTAAGGAACTGCATATACTCTAACCAAAGCAAATGGAAGGGATGTGTACACATACCCAGTGTTTGTGACATATTGTTAGAAAACCTGGGAGAGAACCAGCAGCATTCCTCCAACTTGTTAGTTGGCGCTCGCATGTCCGGGAGAAGGATTTGTGATCCTCTAGGACTTATATTCCAAAAGGTACTTTAGAGGTTTCCAGCTGTTCCTCTGTGCTCTTTTGGTATAATCACTGATGGGGATGATATGGGCCCTTTTCAGCTCATCGGGAATTTAGTGGGGCTGCACATCCTGTACTGCCTGACACTACTAGATGTATCATTATGGTAACTGATTGAACCATTAAAATATCTATTTGATTTCTTGGATAAATGCTGGCGACCTGACCTCCATCATGCCGACCTGTGGTCTCCCGACTGCATGTTCCCAATGTTTTTTTCCCTCCCGTCTCCCCCTAGCCTACATGGAGTCTCCCATACTCACTGCTTTTCCCAACCCCATCCCTTTCTCCACACAACCCCTTATGGCCTTCCCCGAAAAATACTCCTATAGTTACATATACCTTTTTTGGTTTGTAATTCTGTTAATGTTACTGATTGTTATTTTTCAGTAGCATGTACCCTTAAAATGCAATCCGATAGCATATAGTCAGGATATTTATTTATTTATTTATTTATTGGGCATTTGTATGGCACCTTTAGAGCAGAAAGTGTTTAAGCGCGCCGCAAGACTAAGGGGTCGAGGGGAACAGAGGAGGATATAAACAATATACCGTCCTACTAGGCCTTGTGACATTCGGATCGTGCAAGTACAGCAATATGAAGCGCAGGGGGGGGGGCAAGTCGGGCCGGAGGGAAGGTAAAGGGAGGGAAGGGGGGTTGAAGGAGGGAGGGGCCCCAGGAGGTGGGTAAGTGTTATGGGGAGCCAGGAGGTCAAGTGCACTGGCGGATGGGATAAGGGTAAGCTAGTGCAAGGGGGGAGTGGACCTGACTAACTAGTCTGGTCAGGGAAGGGTGCCCAAAGGCAAGTGCTAGTATGGAGGTGCTGAGGCAGATTGGTTGAGGACAGGCCCAGTCCCTGTAGAAGAGACCGGGTAGCCAGTCACAGCAGCAGGGGGGCATTAGTAAGGAAGGGGGAGAGTGAAGGAGGGGGCAAAAAGGAATGTCTTGAGAAGCTTCTGGAACTTAAGGAGATCCAGTTTAAGTCTAAGAGGGGTGGGGAGGCCATTCCAGAGGGAGGGTCCTGCCGAAGAAAGAAATCTACCCCCACTCTCTGCTTGGAGAACTGTCTGACCTGTAGAGAGAGTTAGAGCTAGAGGACCGAAGGGCTCTAGCAGGGAGGTATTTGAGGAGAGAAAGTTGGATGTTGACAACATCCTGAGTTCCTCTCTAATGGCATGGCAGCCATGGCATTATAATTGACTGCAGGAATGCATGCACCTTTCCTTCATCTTCTAGATTGTCTTGAGTGTGGAAGTTCACCTTGTGTAAAATGCCATGGCCTTGCAGGCCTGCCAGTTGGGCATGACCCTTAACTGGGGGGTCTACTCGGCCTCCTTCATGGGTAGTCCCTTCTTGATAAACACACAATGCATATTTCCAGTTTCAATCTAAGTTAATGTGCATAATAATAATAATTTAGCATTTATATAGCGCTACGAACCCTCAGGTATCTGAGCGCTACTTATTGAATCTGCGTTAGCAAGCTCTGCACAAATGCTAAGGCGAGCGCTCTACTCGCTGTGCCACTTGGCCAGCATAGGTTCATGAAACTCATGCACATCAAATCACATTATAATCATTATAAACCTATAATAGCAGCCAGCAATATCTGTATAAAAGCCTGGAAATAATGTGCTTATTACTGGTTAGTTGTGACTGTAATAAAATGGGTTCTGTGTCATTTCATCGTCAGGCCTTTCAAAGCCTGCAATTTAAACTTGTTTTTTTGGGGGGGGTCCTCTCCCAATCCCAGCATTCTGCATGTATTTTTACCTATACCCAACCCCGCCAACCACTTATCTGCCCTTTCCCACCCCCCCTAAAAAATTCGATGAACTGTCAAAGACGTTTAAACTGCAGGCTTTGTAATAACTGGTGATGAAACAACGTTGAACCATAAAATGTCTGCAATCAGTTATTATGCTTCTTTTGTGACGTTGCAATGCCTTCTACTTGAACCAGGACAGAGCAGAACCCCAGCTGTCACTGCTGCAATTACAGCCGTGACAAGCTTTCCAAATGCTGTGCTTGTAAAATAGTTTTCTTGGACACTTTACAGACCGTTATTGACAAGGAACTATTTATGGTACATTGTTTTATTTGTGCACTTCTGGAGCTAACACATGTGAGCAAGAAGCAGCATGTGTTTGCTTATTTTAAAGCACAAAATCAAAACTGCTCAAACAATTTTTTTACAACACATTACAAGCTGCATGTTTGCTTTTTTCAATCCAAACACATTAAAAATTAAATATAAGGAATAACAAATGAAAGATGTCTTACATTTCATTAAGCAAGAGGCCAGGTAGTAAAGGAGATGACGTTGCACATGTATTATAAGGAATAAAATACCCCTTACTGTACGTAAAAGGCACAACTCATTGCACTCCCCACCCACCAAAAGGGTAGAACCCTTGACTGGGTAGCAACTTACAATTGCAACACAACCTGCAAGGACCCCCAACCTCTGGCATGCACTGATCATCACATGATTCCTCTTGAGGTCAACACTAATCAGGTAGTGCCCAATAAATACCCCCTGGCACCAGCCTGTCCCACCACGAACAAACGCAACATTACTGCTGAGGCCCTGCTACGCCTGGTCCTACCCACCCTCAACGCACTCCCAGCCAACGCTGACTTAAACCTGTTAATTGACACCTCCAATGACTCCATGGCTAAGGCAATGGATACTGTTGCCCCCCTGAAACTACGTAAAGACAAACCTAAATCTCATCTGAACTCGTGGTACACCCCTGAGCTCAAATTACTCAGAAAAAAGAAAAATACAAAATTGAGAACCGGCTACCCCTCTCTCTGTACTACCAGGTCAGGCGAGGTGATCTACAGAGTCATGGTGAACAGAGCTTTCACTTACCAATTAGTGAGCCACATCCATGCACAAGGCAAAGAGCAGAAGAGAACAGAACCATCTCATTCAAAAACTAACAAACAATCACAACATGACATCTTCTATATTAATTTATTTAGTATAAAGACCAATTTCGAAAATTTGTTAAAAAAAAAGAACCGAGAGAACAACAACAATGCAGGCATAAATATGTTGCATCACCAACTTCTTCTCGCTTACTTATTAAAAAACACAATATATTTCATATGGGGTTCATCATCTTAGTAGAAACCACTCTATCTTTTTAAGCAGTTTGCAGATACAAGAGTATGTATTTTAGCTAGTCTATTGTCATGTGTCGACATGTTTCGGCCATTTATACATATGAAACACTATCCCTAGTGTCTCTACAAGCAATATATTTTTTGGCCTTCTTCAGGACAGACAAATTTCTTTTCAGATGGTAAGCTTCTTTTCCAATCCCCCGTTGCAGGATAAGCACAATATAAAAACAAACATATATACATTTGTCACATTGTAAAAATATGGTTCCATTCTCAACAAACATCTATAGTTCTTTGTCTTAGTTATTTCAATGCATCAGTTTTTTATATATAATCTCTTGTGATTACTTCACAATTTACCATAGTCAATTTAAATCTGTAGATCACATTGGCCTCTACTTACATCCTGGTAGAACTTGAGCTTTTTGCTAGGTTAAACCTAACTGCAGTAGGGCTGAATCGCTATTTCCAGGCGTTCACGGATCACCTCCAAGCCTTTTTGAAAATTGCAGGCTGTCTGGGGGCCCTGTAGAGAAGCTCAATTTTTCGTTTAGTTCTTCTTTCTTTTAATTCATATTTTCACAGATTAGCACACCATTAGCCTGATTATAATCTGCTCATTTTTATCTCTGTTTCTTACTCAACAGACACAGTAGTGTTTTAAAAAAAAGGTGTTATATATATTACACTCTCAACTAATTTCTGTCCTATATTAGTTGATTTTCTTCAATACTTATATCAGGTATTTTTGATCTTCTTTACATTTTTTCTTTTTATTTCCCAAATTTTTAAGAATGTTATTTGGGAAAATATTTTAAAAAAATTGTTTCTCACCATAACTCACCCACTGAGAACAACATTCTCCACTCACTTTTTTCTACTAGGTAGATGCATTCCTAGTGTACATTCGCTGGGGTTTATGCGAACGAGTGCAGGGACAAAAATCTCGGTGCCTCCACAGCTAGAAAACAGCCATCAAAGGTCAAAACACACATCCATCAATCAATGTATCTCGCTCGGAAACCTGAGGAGACATAACACACAACAAACGAAAACCATCAGTTAGGTCACGCTTTTCTCCGTGATCTCAACGATTCGCTTGTGGCATGGACCCAACAAAATTATCTCAACGCCGGCGGCGTAGAGGGAATGTGAAGCAAACAACATACTTGCCACATTTTAAAAAATAATAAATAATAACCGCGAGGACAGCATTAATCTACGTGTCGATCGCGGATGATTTCACACACTCGAAAACACGACAAAGTCAGCAGCTATCTCGCAGAGTCTAACAGTGCTATACTCACCTTAAGATAGAGCGGCCGACTCGCGCAGCGTTTCACGGTCGCGTCCAGACGATCGTGTCCTGATCGCGTCAATGTTTTTCTTCCGGTTAAATAAGTGACTCACATGGTCACGTGATGGATGCCGTGTGCGTTATTTTGCATTGTTAAAGAGACAGCATTACATAATTGTGCTCACGATCGAAAGGCTGTGCACACGGTGCTATGTGTGTCTGTTTTAAACCGTTCGCATCTGTGTTTAGAATTGTCAAAGCAGATAATTTTAGAAAACAAGTACCAAAACCGGCGCCATATCACGGCGATACACAACAACAGGAGAGCTCAGATTACCATGTCATTTTATATTTGTTTTCCTCCATCTGGATCAGATGATGGAGAACAATATATGGGAATGAAAGAAAAGGAAAGAAAAGGAACAAGAATTTCTTAATGAAGTGCCTACGGGCACAATTGGTCAGGTGTTCTCATAGTGCTCTCCAGGTCTGAACGGGGTTATCTCAAAGTAATTAAAGAATTCCACTCTACTGCTGAATTTAAACCTGTATTGGCCGTATTAAGGGAATAAATCCACTTTTGTTCACTCAGGCTCAATAGAATTTCCCTATTACCTCCTCTTTCAGTTGCCGGAATGGTTTGTAAAACAAACCATAGGATGTCAGTGTGTTTGTGTTTTTCTCTTTCATAGTGTGCAACTAACGGTTTATTCAGTACTTTGTTCTTCAGACACCATTTGTGTTCAGAAATACGCTGTCTGATGCATCTTTTGGTTTTGCCGATGTAGATCAAATTACATGGACATTTAATTCCATAGATGACCCACGTTGATCCACAATTTGTGAAAGTACGAAAGGCCCAATTCTTGCTGTTCAGCTTAATTTCCTTCAAATTATTTGTGAAGGCACAGGCCACACATTTTCCACATTTAAAATGTCCCACCACTGGCGGCAGTTGCCACAACGTGGTCTGAATAGATGATTTCTCTTTTCTAGGATATGAGTGCACTACTAAGTCTCTCACATTCTTTTGTCGCTTGAAAGCGAAATGTGGGGTAACTGGTTCAAAAGCTGACGTTTTTAATATATGCCAGTTCTTTTTTATAGTCCATCTTAGTCGGTTACTTATTGGGCTAAATGTGGTTACACACGTCATTTTTTCTTGCTGCACTGTCCCTATTAGAATGTTTGACTTATATGCAGCATTTACTATTCTCTTTGGATAACCTCTGTTTTTTAGTCTTACTTTAAGTTCTTTACCTTCTTTTGCAAAATCTGCGATGTTAGAGCAGTTTCTCCTAATTCGCAGGAACTGCACAATAGGCAGATTTTCGCGTAAGGCCAAAGGGTGGAAACTGTGGAATTGGAGCAAAGAATTCTTATATGTGGGCTTATGAAACAGGGTGGTCGACAGGTGGCCACTGTCAGCTTTTAAAATCAACAGATCTAGAAAAGGGATGGACGAAGAATTCCATGCCATAGTGAATTTGATGTACATGCTTTGGTTATTCAGCCACACCAGAAAGTCTTCTAGCAAAGCCACATCAGCTTTCCAATTCATGAAAACATCATCTACATACCTATACCAATGTCCCATCTGTTCTTTAAAGGGATTATTAGCATCGTATATAGATGTGGTTTCATAATAGTCCATGTATAAATTAGCCAAGTCGGGGGCAAAAGTTGCCCCCATACTTGTGACATGGATTTGGCGAAAGAAAACACTGTCACACAGAAAAATGTTTTCTGTCAGTGCTAAGCGAATGCACTCCAGGATGAACGGAGTGGGGACCAGATCAAGGGTCGATATTCTTTTGTTTAAAACCATTTCCATGATTTTCAAACACTCTCCTTGAGGTATACTTCTGTATAAAGCTGTTACATCTAGAGTAACCAGTAGACTGTCTTTTTGACATGGTAAATCATTGATGATATTAACCATGCTGGTCGTGTCTTTTACAAACGACCTCATCATTTTGACAAAGGGTCTTAAGAACCAGTCTGAGTACATCGAAAGAGGCTCTAAAACCGAATTTATGGCAGACACAATCGGTCTGCCCGGTGGAGTAACTGCATTTTTATGCACTTTAGACAATAGATAGAATGCCGGGATGGTCGATTTTCTTTGACCAAAAAAGAATATTCATCTTTTTCTATCCATCCTTCTGTTATTGCATGATCCATCAGGCCTTTGATTTCATCCTTCAGGCGTATGGTGGGGTCGCAGTCGAGTTTATGGTAACAGTGGGGATTCTCAAGGTGTGTTACAATCTCTCTATCATAGAGAGATTTGTACCATAGGACAATGCCTCCACCCTTGTCAGCTGGTTTTATGTGAAAGGTCTGGTTTGCTTGTAACGATAGAAGGGCATTTCTTTCCTTTAGACTCATGTTGTCTTTATGTTGAGGCCTGCAGTTTCTACTGCAACAAACAATGGGAGACTCATCGTTTGTTGCAGTAGAAACTGCAGGCCCCTCTGCACCTGCACAAACTAATGATCTTGACCTTCTGTTCCAAAAAAAGAAGAAATTAATCAGGACAGGATCACATGGACAGATGATGCTCGCTTATTTAAAAGCAGGCATCATAGCGGAAGGTTTACAAATTAAAAATGTACCATGTCTGTTCTCGGACAACCCCAAGTTTAAAGGAAGTTTCAGCGCTGTAGGAAACAAATGTTCAAGAGATTTCTTGATTCTGATAATAGAGTGAATTGTGTATGGTCAACCGTTGTATCGGAAAACATAACAGATGCACACTTTTGTGCTGCACTACGACAGCCAAATATTATTCAATAAACTTCACGTGTATGACAACTTGTTTATGTAAAAAACACAAACTTGTGTGTGTGTTTATTTCTTTCGTAACAAGGATTTTCTGTTATCTCATTCCGTATATCATAGGCACATTGCATATTATATTATCATATACAAACTTGTTCGTGTATGCCTGTTTCAATAATAGTTTTTTTCCATTTACAGTTTTAATCACATCATGATTCTTCAACAAACAATACTTCATTCATTTGTAGTCAAATTGTTGCAGAATGTCTTGATATCCTTGGTTTATTGTACCAGCTTACACAAGCCCTCTTGCAGGCTTTTAGGATTCTAACCTAGGGGTTCCACTACGCGTTTCGGGCAATGTGTTCGCCCTTCTTCAGGTGGGGATATCAATATTTTCTGTCTTTTTTCTGCAAAATCAATGTGTACAGATATCTGCATTAGTTTCTATTACTTTCTACAATCATTCTATGTATACGTCTGACAGTTAACACTTGACTAACCTTGGTCCCGGTGAACCGGCATGTGGCAATACTCTGCACACTTCTGTGTGGTGACTGTGTGTCTCTTAGTTTCTCTTTTGTATAACCTCTTATTTTCAGAGTTCCACCACTATAGGAGATAAAGTTAAAAGCCTGGATTCAGTCATGTATTCTGTGGGGAATCATACTAACATTGCTTCTTTCATTTGCGCTTTGGGTGAAAAGTAGTCAGATCACAAGTGGGATCAGTCGCTAAAATCAGCGCTGAGTCCCACTATGTGATTCATATTACAGATATTGCTTCTTTCATTCATTCTTTGTTTGGTGAAAAGTAGTAAGATCACGAGTGGGATCAGTCGCTAAATTCAGCGCTGAGTCCCACTCTGTGATCAATATTGCAAACAAGTAAGACCTTTGCTGTTTAAAAGACTCACCGTTAGGTGTGGGACCCGTCTCATGTATATGCGGTTGCGATGTTCTGTGCCCAATGTTATAAGCGTTCCTGGGTTAAGATCCCTCCGGGGATTCCTTCGCTCTGTTCATGAGGCTCGTGGGCTTAAGGACACTCGTCCTACACGGTGGACGCGGAGCGTCCTACTGTGGATGAATGTGCGAGGGCAAAAGGAGTCCCTCGCGGTACGGAGTACTTTCGTTTCACCCGCATTCGCGTTTTCACCGCTGTTTGATTCCTGTGTTCTTTTCCCCGCAATGATGGTGTTGCCGTGTCCTACATTGGAGGGTTGCTAAGCAACCACTCTATGGCTGTGTGTCTACTGACTTGCCTGTTTTGGTTCACAGCGTAATTAAAGGCGCCATGTGGAAATAAAGTACTTGCTGCACTGTCTTTCATGTATTGAGTTCTTGCTCATTGCCTACATGTTGTGTCTGCTATATTGTCTATTCGAGGGCCTTTTTCATATTCGCCATGTGCGGTCGGTATGTTTAATGAAGATTACCGGCTTTGTTAATTCTGAATACTTTCCCTTTTACATTCAGATAATTTTCAACATAAACTAAGCCCATTAGCATCCATTGCAGTATATTCAGATGTACCACCAATTCAATACATTTGATATAAATCCTTTTGAGAAGTGTCACTTACAATATTTCTTGATTATACATAACTGTTGTAACCAATGGTATATTTACCCTTTAACCATGTGTTGTTACCATACAAAATATATTTTGGTACATCTTATATATAACAATTATTATAATACAATATCTTCAACCTTTCTGTCTAGTCTAGAGTGTCCCTCCTGAATTTTCGTATTTTTTTGGATTCAATTTCCTTTTTATAATTATCCAATTTGTTATTTATTTCTTCTAGTAATGCTGACAACTCGTCTCTGGTAATCAATCCGGCTAAAGATTTTTTGGTTTGTTCTAGATCCAGTTGAATAGATGTTAAGGATTTAGAAGAATTAGAAGAAATAAATAACAAATTGGATAATTATACAAAGGAAATTGAATCCAAAAAAATACGAAAATTCAGGAGGGACACTCTAGACTACAAATTGGACATAGTGTACACGTGGAAAGAATATTACCAACAAAAAGATAACACCAGAGGGACAAGACCTGGGTGGAACGATAGGAAGAGAAGAGATCCAAATCCAAACGCTCAATCATCGGACGCATCTAGTGGTGAGACGGAACATCAAGAAACCGCCGGGAGGAAGGAACAAACAGAGAGTGAAGAAAATAGAGGAAATAGCCAAGTACCTACAACTTCAAAGCAAACAGCTGAAAACACAATACCTGTGTATTCTTTTTTAGACCGGCTTCGTGCCGAAGAGGGAAAAAGAAAAAATCCATCAAGAAAAGCCAACTTACAACAGAAGAAAACCTAGTTATAAATATATCCAACTATCAGCTTACAAATTTTGAGAAAAAAACATTACAGAAGGGTATTTCATTTGTCCCAACGTACAACTCCTCATTACTCAAAGAGAAGATAGATTTTTTCAAATTGACCCGGAAGATGAAACTAAAAATTTTGTTTGACTCTATTGAGATGCAAGAAGTAACACCACCTAATGAAAATTTGGAAATGAAACCTAACAGTACATTTAACCCCCAAATACAAAATCCAGTGATGGAAGCATTCCAAAAAGTTATATTAAAGGACTTACAGACAGTAAGATTCAAAAGCAAAAGGAACTCTAATCTAACGAATAGAGAAAGACAAGTACTAACTCATTTGTGGCAAAATCCCGATATTATCCTGAAACCTGCGGACAAAGGTGGTGCTCTTGTGATTATGGACATCAATCGATATAAAGCAGAGGTGGAACGACAACTAAATGACCAGGATACATACTTGGAAGTGTTCCAGGACCAGACAGAAAAAATAAGGGAGATAATAAAGACAACACTGGAAGAAGCAGAAATAGATGAGATCATAACAAACAAAACCAAGATGTTTGTAATGAATACCCATCCAATCATGCCGGTCATATATATATTACCGAAAATTCACAAGAACCTCGAGAACCCACCAAGAAGACCCATCATTGCAGCTAAAAACAGCCTATTAGAGCCACTGGCACAATATGTGGATAAATTAATTCAACCTTTAACACAGAAAGCGACTACCTATATCAAAGACACAAATCACTTCTTAGCAATATTGAAGTCTATCAAATTTGAAGAATCCACAGACATTCTATTCACAATGGATGTGACGAGCCTCTATACGAACATCAATCATCAGGGAGGGCTCGAAGCCATGGAATGGCTTTTACTAAATACAAGAGAAACAGTCAGGTGTGATTGTGTATTCATATTGAAATTACTGAAGATCATATTGAACAATAACCACTTTATGTTCAAAGATCGGTACTTTATTCAGTTCTCAGGAACATCTATGGGGGCTGCCATGGCCCCAAGTTACGCAAACACCTATATGACATATTTAGAAGAAAGATTTGTACTACAAAACCCGAGATGGAAGAACTAACTTAAATGCCTAGTGAGGTTCATAGATGACCTGTTTGGAATCTGGAACGGATCAGTGGACGAGTTAAATAAATTCTTCACATACATGAATACGATCACACCAAGAATTAAATTTGCACACAAATTCAGTCAAACATCAATTGAGTTTCTGGATGTGAAGGTTTACCTAAAGGACAACAAACTGGAGACAACAATCTTTACGAAAACCACTGATAGAAACAGTTTATTACTGGCATCAAGTTTCCATCCCAAGAAAACAATAGAAAGCATTCCCTTAAGTCAGTTTCTGAGATACAGAAGAATTATATCAAATGAGGAAGAGTATGAGATCAAAGCAAGAGATCTCACGAAAAACTTCTTGGAAAGGGGGTACAGTTCAGACACAGTATCTAGACATGCAGCCAAAGTCAAATGAACATCAAGGACAGAAGCAATGCTACCGAGATTAAAGAATACAGCTACTGAACTGGTCTATGTAACCACATACTCACAACAGAGCAATTCGATTAAAAGAATCATCACAAAAAATTGGAAATTGTTGGAACTAGATCCCAAACTGGCAGAACTGTTTCCTAAACCACCATTATTTGCGTATGCTAAAAGCCAATCTATACGAGATCATCTAATGAAATCAGACATTGGACACAAAAAGAAAAATGAAACAATATACAAAGGAACCATCTCATGTAACAATTGCAATTGTTGTAATAACCTAATCAAAGGAAATGAGATTAGCCATCCCCATAATGGAAAAAGAACCCAACTCCATCACACTTCAACGTGTGATACCAGCAATGTAATTTATGGAATCAAATGTCCATGTGGACTTTGTTATGTGGGACTTACAGGACGCAAAGCAAAGACGCAATGGTGTGAGCATAAATCTAACATCAGACGGAAATCAGAAAAATCCCCAGTGGCCCAACATTTTGTGAAAGAAAAGCACACAATTGCACAAATTAAGTTTGTCATACTGGAACATGTGATATTACCCAGAAGGGGAGGTAATCTAAACAAAATGCTCCAACAAAGAGAAATATTCTGGATAGAAAAAACTTGATAGCATGTACCCAAGGGGAATGAACATGGAATGGGACCTAAATTGTTTCTTGTGAATTCATCACAAGGCATATCTACCCTGTGAAAAGTTAGAAAGGCCATAAATGATGAGGGAAACTGCCTCAGTACGAACTATCAATCCTTGGATAGATTGGACAATGTGGGTGAAACTAACAATGTGAATAAAAGAAACTTAGAGTCATTAATTCTATGCAAACTGTATTACAACATATTCACAAATGTACTGATCAGGACTTACAACATCCATGAATGTAATGAACGTGGGGATCTGTTATTCAACCATCAGAAAGGTTGAAGATATTGTATTATAATAATTGTTATACATAAGATGTACCAAAATATATTTTGTATGGTAACAACACATGGTTAAAGGGTAAATATACCATTGGTTACAACAGTTATGTATAATCAAGAAAAATTGCAAGTGACACTTCTCAAAATGATTTATATCAAATGTATTGAATTGGTGGTACATCTGAATATACTGCAATGGATGCTAATGGGCTTAGTTTATGTTGAAAATTATCTGAATGTAAAAGGGAAAGTATTCAGAATTAACAATGCCGGTAATCTTCATTAAACATACCGACCGCACATGGCGAATATGAAAAAGGCCCCCGAATAGACAATATAGCAGACACAACATGTAGGCAATGAGCAAGAACTCATTACATGAAAGACAGTGCAGCAAGTACTTTATTTCCACATGGCGCCTTTAATTACGCCGTGAACCAAAACAGGCAAGTCAGTAGACACACAGCCATAGAGTGGTTGCTTAGCAACCCTCCAATGTAGGACCCAGCATACGGCAACACCATCATTACGTTGAAAAGAACACAGGAATCAAACAGCGGTGAAAACGCGAATGCGAGTGAAACGAAAGTACTGCGTACCGCGAGGGACTCCTTTTGTCCTCGCACATTCATCCACAGTAGGACGCTCCGCGTCCACCGTGTAGGACGAGTGTCCTTTAGCCCATGAGCCTCATGAACAGAGTGAAGGAATCCCCGGAGGGATCTTAACCCAGGAACGCTTATAACATTGGACACAGAACACCGCAACCGCATATAGATGTGACGGGTCCCACACCTAACGGTGAGTCTTTTAAACAGCAAAGGTCTTACTTGTTTGCAATATTGATCACAGAGTGGGACTCAGCGCTGAATTTAGCGACTGATCCCACTCGTGATCTTACTACTTTTCACCAAACAAAGAATGAATGAAAGAAGCAATATCTGTAATATGGATCACATAGTGGGACTCAGCGCTGATTTTAGCGACTGATCCCACTTGTGATCTGACTACTTTTCACCCAAAGCGCAAATGAAAGAAGCAATGTTAGTATGATTCCCCACAGAATACATGACTGAATCCAGGCTTTTAACTTTATCTCCTATAGTGGTGGAACTCTGAAAATAAGAAGTTATACAAAAGAGAAACTAAGAGACACACAGTCACCACACAGAAGTGTGCAGAGTATTGCCACATACTGGTTCACCGGGACCAAGGTTAGTCAAGTGTTAACTGTCAGACGTATACATAGAATGATTGTAGAAAGTAATAGAAACTAATGCAGATATCTGTACACATTGATTTTGCAGAAAAAGACAGAAAAAATTGATATCCCCACCTGAAGAAGGGCGAACACATTGCCCGAAACGCGTAGTGGAGCCCATAGGTTAGAATCCTAAAAGCCTGCAAGAGGGCTTGTGTAAAACTGGGACAATAAACCAAGGATATCAAGACATTTTGGAACAATTTGACTACAAATGAATGAAGTATTGTTTGTTGAAGAATCATGATGTGATTAAAACTGTAATTGGAAAAAAAACTATTATTGAAACAGGCATACACGAACAAGTTTGTATATCATAATATAATATGCAATGTGCCTATGATATACGGAATGAGATAACAGAAAATCCTTGTTACGAAAGAAATAAACACACACACAAGTTTGTGTTTTGTACATAAGCAAGTTGTCATACACGTGAAGTTTATTGAATAATATTTGGCTGTCGTAGTGCAGCACAAAAGTGTGCATCTGTTATGTTTTCCGATACAATGGTTGACCATATACAATTCACTCCGTTTTTTAGTCTAGTAGCACAGGCTTAACGGATTGCACCTAAGTATTCAAATTAATTCTCACAGAGACTTATATTAACATAAAGAAAATATAAACTCAGAATGCACCTCCTCCACCAAATTTTCTTGATTCTGATAATAGACACTGCCGCAGAGGAGTCTAGTAAACAAAAGATAGTGATTGAGACTTTAGAAATCAAACTAAAAGGGGATCAACTTATCAAGGATATTAAAGAGAAATTAGAGAAAATGGAGGAGGAAGTTGGAAAATTCAAAAAGTTTACGTTAGATAAAAAAATATGGAAGTACAAAAAAGACGTGGAAACATATAAAGAGACTAACACCTATCCTTATCTCGTCGAGTCCTACTATGAAGATCAGAATAAATTAGTGAGAACTAGAGGAAGAAATACCAACCATCAGAGGAACACATTTGTAACTTTTTCTAATACCTCGAACACTACCAGTAGTGACTCTGACAGTACAAATTCAGGAGGCAATAGCAATCCCAATAACCAGCCCCATTTTCAGAGAGGTCGGGGGAGGAAACCACCCAATTGGCAGCAGGGGCCCCCCAGAATGCAAACTCGCAACTGGAGAGGCCCCGCGATGACATGGTAATTCCAGTCTTCAATTTATCTAACCACCAACTCACCTAGGCTGAAATGCAAGTCCTCAAAAAGGGCTTACTTTTCGTGCCCACAGCTAAAGCTAAAGCTAAAGATTTTGAAACTCAACTAGAATTACAGAAATTCTTTTGAGTAATTAGACTTCAATACTTCTTCAAAGATTCTCCTACATCGAATAAAAAACAAAGTATAACGGGTTTAAAACCACTCTCCACTTTCATTCCCTGTAATAGTATGGTATCTCCAGCTATTGTGGCTTTCGAAAACAAAATCATTGAAGAAAGTAAAAAACTAATATCTTCCAATAATCGACATAAAGACAACATGAGTCGAGAGGAAAGAAAAGCCCTTCTATCGTTACAAGCGAACCAGACCTTTCACATAAAACCAGCTGACAAGGGTGGAGGCATTGTCCTATGGTACAAATCTCTCTATGATAGAGAGATTGTAACACACCTTGAGAATCCCCACTTTTACCGTAAACTCGACTGCGACCCCACCATACGCCTGAAGGATGAAATCAAAGGCCTGATGGATCATGCAATAACAGAAGGATGGATAGAAAAAGATGAATATTCTTTTTTGGTCAAAGAAAATCGACCATCCCGGCATTCTATCTATTGTCTAAAGTGCATAAAAATGCAGTTACTCCACCGGGCAGAACGATTGTGTCTGCCATAAATTCGGTTTTAGAGCCTCTTTCGATGTACTCAGACTGGTTCTTAAGACCCTTTGTCAAAATGATGAGGTCGTTTGTAAAAGACACGACCAGCATGGTTAATATCATCAATGATTTACCATGTCAAAAAGACAGTCTACAGGTTACTCTAGATGTAACGGCTTTATACACAAGTATACCTCAAGGAGAGTGTTTGAAAATCATGGAAATGGTTTTAAACAAAAGAACATCGACCCATGATCTGGTCCCCACTCCGTTCATCCTGGAGTGCATTCGCTTAGCACTGACAGAAAACATTTTTCTGTGTGACAGTGTTTTCTTTCGCCAAATCCATGTCACAAGTATGGGGGCAACTTTTGCCCCCGACTTGGCTAATTTATACATGGACTATTATGAAACCACATCTATATACGATGCTAATAATCCCTTTAAAGAACAGATGGGACATTGGTATAGGTATGTAGATGATGTTTTCATGAATTGGAAAGCTGATGTGGCTTTGCTAGAAGACTTTCTGGTGTGGCTGAATAACCAAAGCATGTACATCAAATTCACTATGGCATGGAATTCTTCGTCCATCCCTTTTCTAGATCTGTTGATTTTAAAAGCTGACAGTGGCCACCTGTCGACCACCCTGTTTCGTAAGCCCACAGATAAGAATTATTTGCTCCAGTTCCACAGTTTCCACCCTTTGGCCTTTCGCGAAAATCTGCCTATTGGGCAGTTCCTGCGAATTAGGAGAAACTGCTCTAACATCGCAGATTTTGCAAAAGAAGGTAAAGAACTTAAAGTAAGACTCAAAAACAGAGGTTATCAAAAGAGAATAGTAAATGCTGCATATAAGCGAGTCAAACATTCTAATAGGGACAGATGCTTGCATCCGGAACCTAAAGTGCAGCAAGAAAAAATGACGTGTGTAACCACATTTAGCCCAATAAGTAACCAACTAAGACGGACTATAAAAAATAACTGGCATATATTAAAAACGTCTGATTTTGAACCAGTTACCCCACGTTTCGCTTTCAAGCGACAAAAGAATGTGAGAGACTTAGTAGTGCACTCATATCCTAGAAAAGAGAAATCGTCTATTCAGACCACGTTGTGGCAATTGCCGCCAGTGGTGGGACATTTTAAATGTGGCAAATGTGTGGACTGTGCCTTCACAAATAATTTGAAGGAAATTAAGCTGAACGGCAAGAATTGGGCCTTTCGTACTTTCACAAATTGTGGATCAACGTGGGTCATCTATGGAACTAAATGTCCATGTAATTTGATCTACATCGGCAAAACCAAAAGATGCATCAGACAGCGTATTTGTGAACACAAATCGTGTCTGAAGAACAAAGTACCGAATAAACCGTTAGTTGCACACTATGAAAGAGAAAAACACAAACACACTGATATCCTATGGTTTGTGTTACAAACCACTCCGGCAACTGAAAGAGGAGGTAATAGGGAAATGCTATTGAGCCTGTGCGAACAAAAGTGGATTTATTCCCTTAATACGGCCAATACAGGTTTAAATTCAGCAGTAGAGTGGAATTCTTTGATTACTTTGAGGTAACCCCGTTCAGACCTGGAGAGCACTATGAGAACACCTGACCAATTGTGCCCGTAGGCACTTCATTAAGAAATTCTTGTTCCTTTTCTTTCTTTTTCTTTCATTCCCATATATTGTTCTCCATCCTCTGACCCAGATGAAGGAAAACAAATATAAAATGACATGGTAATCTGAGCTCTCCTGTTGTTGTGTATCGCCGTGATATGGTGCCGGTTTTGGTACTTGTTTTCTAAAATTATCTGCCTTGACAATTCTAAACACAGATTTGAACGGTTTAAAACAGACACACATAGCACCGCGTGCGCAGCCTTTCGATCGTGAGCACAAATATGTGATGCTGTCCCTTTAACCATGCAAAATAACGCACACGGCATCCATGACATGACCATCGGAGTCACTTATTTAACCGGAAGAAAAACACTGACGCGATCAGAACACGATCGTCTGGACGTGACCGTGAAACGCTGTGCGAGTCGGCCGCTCTAACTTAAGGTGAGCATAGCACTGTTAGACTCTGCGAGATAGCTGCTGACTTTGTCATGTTTTCGAGTGTGTGAAATCATCCGCGATCGAGACGTAGATTAATGCTGTCCTCGCGGTTATTATTTATTATTTTTTAAAATGTGGCAAGTATGTTGTTTGCTTCACATTCCCTCTATGCCGCCGGCGTTGAGATAATTTTGTTGGGTCCATGCCACATGCGAATCGTTGAGATCATGGATAAAAGCGTGACCTAACTGATGGTTTTCGTTTGTTGTATGTTATGTCTCCTCAGGTTTCCGAGCGAGATACATTGATTGATGGACGTGTGTTTTGACCTTTGACGGCTGTTTTCTAGCTGTGGAGGCACCGGGATGTTTGTCCCTGCACTCGTTCGCATAAACCCCAGCGAATGTACACTAGAAATGCATCTACCTAGTAGAAAAAAGTGAGTGTAGAATGTTGTTCTCAGTGGGTGAGTTATGGTGAGAAACAATTTTTTGAAAATATTTTCCCAAATAACATTCTTAAAGATTTGGGAAATAACAAGAAAAAATGTAAATAAGATCAAAAATACCTGATATAAGTATTGAACAAAATCAACTAACATAGGACAGGAATTAGTTGAGAGTGTAATATATATAACACCTTTTTTTTAAAACACTACTGTGTCTGTTGAGTAAGAAACAGAGATAAAAATGAGCAGATTATAATCAGGCTAATGGTGTGCTAATCTGTGAAACTATGAATTAAAAGAAAGATGAACTAAATGAAAAATTGGGCTTCTCTACAGGGCCCCCAGACAGCCTGAAATTTTCAAAAAGGCTTGGAGGTGATCCGTGAACGCCTGGAAATAGTGATTCAGCCCTACTGCAGTTAGGTTTAACCTAGCAAAAAGCTCAAGTTCTACCAGGATGTAAGTAGAGGCCAGTGTTATCTACAGATTTAAATTGACTGTGGTAAATTGTGAAGTAATCACAAGAGATTATATATAATAAACTGATGCATTGAAATAACTAAAACAAAGAACTATAGATGTTTGTTAAGAATGGAACCATATTTTTACAATGTGACAAATGTATATATGTTTGTTTTTATATTGTGCTTATCCTGCAATGGGGAATTGGAAAAGAGGCTTACCATCTGAAAAGAAATGTGTCTGTCCTGAAGAAGGCCAAAAAATATATTGTTTGTAGAGACACTAGGGATAGTGTTTCATATGTATAAATGGCCGAAACATGTCGACACATGACAATAGACTAGCTAAAGTACATAGTCTTGTATCTGCAAACTGCTTAACAGGATAGAGTGGTTTCTACTAAGATGACGAACCACATATGAAATATATTGTGTTTTTTAATAAGTAAGCGAGAAGAAGTTGGTGATGCACCATATTTATGCCTGCATTGTTGTTGTTCTCTCAGTTCTTCTTTTTTAACAAAATTTCTAAATTGGTCTTTATACTGAATAAATTAATATAGAAGATGTCATGTTGTGATTGTTTGTTAGTTTTTTTTTAATGAGATGGTTCTGTTCTCTTCTGCTCTTTGCCTTGTGCATGGATGTGTCTCACTAATTGGTAAGTGAAAGCTCTGTTCACCATGACTCTGTAGATCACCTCGCCTGACCTGGTAGTACAGAGAGAGGGGTAGCCGGTTCTCAATTTTGTATTTTTCTGTTAGTGTGTCTCCCGTTCTGAGATACTGGCCCCCCGATAACAAAAATTCAGGGAGACTACCTCTGTAGATATAACTCAGAAAAAAGAAAGCCAAGGCACATCTCACATGGAAGACCAACCCCTCCGTGGAAAACAAATCCAACCTCACTAACCTATCCTCACTCTACAAAAGTGAGATAATTTGCACCAAGAAAGATGTATACAACACCAGGATTGCTCAGGCAGGATCCTCCACCAAAGAATTATTTAAAATTCTAAAGGAACTTGAAACCCCTATTTCACCCCCAGACACCTGTATGAAAGACAAATCCTGGTGCACCAGCATCCAAAAGGCCCCTAACAACAAAATTACAGGACTCCAAACCAAAATTGAGGACAAACGCCAACAACTCTCCAACAACAAGATCACCAACCCCAGCCCACCCACGCCCAACAACACCAGTTCGGGCTTCACATTTAAGAAAGTTACCACTACGGAAGTTCAAAAAATCATCACCTCCCTAAAACCCTTGAACTGCAAAGGAGACAGTTGTCCCACCCAAATCATAAAAGACGCAGCCAGAGAGCTCTCCCCCTTCATCACCAAACTTATTAACCTATCCTTCACCAATAACTCTATCCCCAGCAACCCTAAACAATCATGGGTTCTCCCACTCTTGAAAAAACAATCCCTAGACCCAGCCATACCCACTAACTACAGGCCCATCACCACAGTCCCAGCCCTAGCAAAAATCCTGGACAGAGTCGCCTACATCCAAATTCAGGAATACCTGGAATCCAACCAACTGCTAGGCATACGTCAATCTGGCTTCAGACCCCAACACGGAACAGAAACCGCCCTTGTTGATCTCAAAAGCCAGATTGATGAAATTAAAGACAAAGGCAATGCTGCAATTCTACTCCTCTTAGACCCCTCAGCGTCCTTTGACCTGGTCGGCCACGAAATCCTCTGTAATCACCTAGCCACCGCAGCCCTCCTCCTCTGCCATCACATGGATACAATCCTTCCTGGAAAATAGAACCATGCAGGTTTTCTCAACTACAGCTGCAGCAGACCCCATCCCCATCTCATGTGCGGTCCCACAGGGATATTGTGTATACCCCACCTTGTACAATATATTTACAAAGCCCCTATTTGACCATTTGGACCATCTGGGTATCACCTACACAAACTACGCAGATGACACCCAGATACTCCTCACCATCACAGGCAATTACCAAACAGACGTCGCCCGGATCAACAAAATATTCTCCATCATTCAGGCATGTATGGCCTCTCATGGCCTCTGCCTGAATGATGAGAAGACAGAGGTCCTTATCGTCGGCTCCCTCAACACCCTAACTAAACTCAATCCCAGCTACAATAACATCACAATCGATGGTCACACCATCCCTATTGCCAAAAGCGTGAAAACCCTCGGCTTCTAGATGCCAACACCAACCTCTCCAAACACACCAATATGATCGCCTCAACCTCTGCCTACACCGGAAAGCTCATTAGGGCCAGCAGACCTTTCCTATAACCTAATAGTTGCCTCACCCTCGCCAGAGCCCTCATACAATCCAAACTGGACTACTGCAACAGCCTGTACCTAGGTGCTAACCAATCCGTACTTAACAAACTACAGGTACTTCAAAATAACGCTCTGCGCGTAGCCCTCAACATTCCCAGACGAGAGCATATCTCCATTGCTAGGAAAACCTGCAAATGGCTCTCCATACGCCAGAAAATTGATTTAAAAACCATCTGCCTCACGTACAAGTCCCTCAATCACCTAGCACCACCATATCTAGCTAACAAATTCACCTTGAAACCTGCCACTAGAAACTACCAGATATACCAACACTCTATGCTTGACAGTGCCCAGATTCCACCTAAAAAGAGCTGGCGGCGCCAGCTTCACAGTACTTGCCTCCCAACTTTGGAACACCCTACCTCTCAACATCAAATCTATCGAATCCTTCCAGAAATTCAGGAGGCAGGTCATCAGCTGGCTCCTGAACAAAGAGTAGCTCCCCCAACACCTGATCACTAACTGGCTCAGGTAGTGTACATGACTGTATATTGAAACTGTATATTGCTACTTGTTTATTATTCTAACATTTAAACTGTAAAATTGTATGCCTTATGTTATATATGCATGTACTATAAGTATGTATGTACGAAGTATGTAACACAAATATACTTCTCAACTTTGTAACCGTCCTCTTAAGCGCCCATCTACCCCTTGGTTTGGAGCGCTATACAAATAAAATAAACAAACAAGCATATTTGCAAGTCACATCGGAGTTCCATGACCTCATAAAGGAACTCTGCCTTCGGCCTCTTTTCTCTCTTTGGTCATGGAACTCCTCACTGACTTAAAATATCCTTGTAACATACGGTATGGGGTACTTCATCCTATATATAATCTACTCTTTATAATAATTATAATGTGTTTTTATTTGTAGGTGTTTTGAGAATGTATTCAAATAAACTTATATTACATTTCAGGTGATTTATCTGCACTGTCTAGAAGTGAAGAGTGCATTTCTGTTGTTATCTAATATAGGCACAATTTTCAATATTGCCTCTTCTTTTGACACTACTTTTATGAGTGCAAATTCGGGCCTCATTACGAGTTTGCCATTAATTCAGTGGAAAATCTGACGTATTACTGACACAATCAGTTACCATTACCGCTACTCGGTTCCGTGGACTTGCCACAGAGTTATGAGTGGTGGCAAGTGTAAATGCCTACTTTTGGGGTCCATAATACTCCTTGGGGATTTTGGTAGAATTTCAACAGGTGGTAATTCCGACGTGGTAATTGTCCTGATTTTTGGAAGTAAAGTATATGATTCAGCTCCAGAATTTTGCTGGAGCTCAATCCTCAGCTTTACCTCTAAACTCGGAATTCGTGTCAGTGGTAAAAGTGGTGGTAATTCTGTTCGGCAATAATGAAATAGTTCCACTTTTTTACTGCACCACTATACACATAATGCGGCCCTAATGTCGAAGTGGTCTACCATGATGCCCAATTCACCAGTCTACCTATTGTCTGACTGCATGTGCCACAATGCACATGATTTGCTTGGGCCAGCCGCAGCGTTGCATTGAATATTCTTTTCCTAAATCCCATTTGCATCCCCTGGGCAGAAACAGGCATTCACATGTCAATGAGACCCTTAGGCTCAGCTGGCCTCGCTGGGACTGATTGACTGACCGCTGGCTCTTGATTGCCCATTTGTTTGGAGGAAATTGCTCTTGCGTCAATCTCAAACATCAAAAATTTGAATAAAAAATCTATGCATGATGTGCATGAGATTTTCAAGTGTTTGGAATGTGTGCACAGTGTAAGGTCAACACATTTGAATACTAATAAACCCATGCACTTCTGAACTTGAATTGCATTTCTAAAGAAATGAACTGGGAACCACACTAAGATTAGAAAGATGTTTGCAGAGGGCACACAAATAGCTGGTTTCAAATGTTCACTAGTCCAATTTGGTTTTACTGATTTAACTCAAATTATGTTTTTGAATATTTTGGACAACATTTCTCTGCAATACAATAGTAGATGCAGTCGCTCTGACCAGCATTTATATTAAGAATACTGCTCAAATCAGGATGAAAGAAAGAAAACAAAAACACCACTGGGCGAGCAGTGAGGCAACACAGACTTTTTTCAAGTGCTTGTGGGCATCTGAGAACATCTTTGTCTGGATATGAGAAGGCTGCTCTGTATATGTGTAGCGAAATGGCTACTCCTCTGGATGCATACAAGGATGAGTAGTTTCTAAAACTCCTACTCATCCCTGCACTACTACTAAACCAGCAGTGATCCCCGTCATAAAGTTGAAACAGGCAAACCCCTACAGGTATGCCTCCTTCGCCCCTTTTGGTAACGCGGCTTGAGGGCAGGCTGTACTCTTAAGGGTCAGTGTGAGTTGATGCAGTTGCAACACAAACAACGATAGTAGAGTGGTACCAAAATAAATGAATGTCCACTTAATGTTCTAGAAAAAGAGGAACTTTTATAAAAACTATTCATGCAAACAACTAATTAAAAACACTTTGGATCCACCCCTGTAAAATAAACCCAGAGAATGCAGACTTTGGAAATAAAGGGCACTCTGGGTTGATGGGTAGGGATGTTCAGGCAAAAAGATTTCAACAGCAAATGTCAATATTCAAGATTATCCTTTAAAAAGGCAGAGAATGGGGGCTCAACAGTGGCCTTGGTCTTTATTGTATTACTATATTCTCCAAGTTCTATAATAGGCTACCATCTGACACCTTCTAGGTAAAATATCAATGACACCTGCATATAACATCTATGTGTTAAATGGCTAATTCATAGACATTTAAGTGTATATATCTTAGAGTGCAATGGACAGGAAAGATTGTGGGGTAAAACACAAATTGCCCACCCCCGAATCATCTCAGTTGAACATATTGGGGGTCATTACAACCCAGGCGCTAATTGCGCCAGCTTTACCACCATGGTGTAAACTACGTTTACACCATGGTGGATGGCGGATTTACCGCCCCATTCCAAGGTGAGTGGGGCGGTAAATCCCCATTTCCCATTTTCCCTTCCCCATTCCCATTTTTGCCCCATAGGGCATAATGGGAGTGGGGAAGGCGCTAATTACGCCACCGTAAATTACGGTGGCGTAATTAGCATCATGGCAGGTTAGCGCCATGGATTTTAACGGCTGCTAAAAGCAGCCGTTAAAATCGGAATAGGCGTTAAGGGTTAACGACGGCGTTAACCCTTAACGCCTGGGTCGTAATGAGGCCCATTGTCCACCATGAGAGCTGACTAACCTCAAAGTTCTTCTAAATGTGATACATGTCCTAACCTTCACAATTTCTTCTAAGTGCGGCACAAGTGCTAAACTTCACAATTTTCTAGGTGCGATACATGGAGCTGTTCAGTTGATAATTCTTCCTGCCGCTGTAGTCTAGTCTCCATCTCTTGTATACATTGGATAACTGCCTGGTGTTGGGCCACAAATGTGTCTTGTTGCTCAGTGGCTTCAGTGCTTACAGCTGGCAAGAGGGGTACACGAGGAGCATGTGAAGATAGTGAACTGGAGACTTCCATCCCTTTAAGATGAGTAGCAATACCCTGGAGATGGATGGGGATGCAGATTTTAATCAAACATGAATAATTCAGATGACACAAATAGCTTGGCAAAAAGTTAGTCTGTTTTAATGTAAGTAATAAAAACAGGGAGTACAACGAACATCAGCAATCTCTCGATACTCAACTCTCAATCATTTCATTAAAAAAAGCTGGGTTCTTAAACCCTAAATTGGTCATTGCTGACGTGTTGATCTGCGTCATTAACAACGTCATCCTGCATGGCAAACTTCTAAAACCTATCTGGAAGCGGGATTGGCTCTAAGTGAACTACTAAGTATAGGTGTAATATCTGTATAGAGTAACAGGGAGAAATAATTGGATATTCAACAGCCGGTGGGGCAACTAAACCATCCCTTCAAAATGGCCACTGTGAACATCACTAAATGTACGACGTCCCATTGGCTATACAACTATAGGACCCCCAACTATGTGGTCCTCTACAATTGGTTGGCTTCTAACCCCCGTCAATAAATTTCCACCAATGTGAGCAGCATGCAGACTGAACAACCAGGTGCGGGTGAGCTTGTCTCTATAACAGCTTCACACCAATTAAAAGTACATTCCATCATCACCTCAATGGCTCAGTGTCAATTAGTGTTTGTAGTTGGCCTTGAGATTTTACTATTCTCTGGGATTTTTTAAGGAGTATGGGCACTGTCTGGCTTCCGTGCGTAGGTGTTTCTCCTCATGCGTCCAACTTTCTTCCATCATGTGACTGGACACCACGATTTGAGCCTTTTCGTGTATTTGATTTTATTCTCTAATAGTCCTCTAATGTCTTTTGTTTTCACTTGACCTTCTTGAACAGGAGCTTCTGTTCTTTCACGTTAATTGTATCCAATGTCAGCCAATTCTAGTTCTGATATGACCGTGGCCCTCTTGGCTCATCCAACTCCTTAGCTGAAATATATTCTGTTTAATTCAATTGCTTTTGTAACTGCGACACTGAATTGAGGCCTTACATATCGTTCAAGACTGCTATATACGTAGTGGAACATTCAATCTTTATTTAAAGGAGAGTTCCGGGACTTTTTTTTTATTGTCCCTACGGTTCGGCCATGTGTTTTTAAGCATAACTCGGTCGATCGTAGAAAACTTTCCTATGGACCTTACCCGACTTTTCGTCCATTAACGCACTCGAAATCAGCCTCCATTTTGTGATAATCCTATCATTTCCCCCCATGGACCTGGCTCACCTGCTTTTGCGGCACTAAATCAAATCCCCCGCCCCTGAGCCTGACATCAGCAGACGCATACCGCCCATTTCCCAACGCCAAAGCACGTTTCGTGTCAACAATCGCTGCGCCTCAGCTAATGAACTGTCGCCATGGAAATGGCAGGACGCCTCTTTCCTCAATAAGTATAAACACACCGTTTCACAACACACAGCAGCAGATTTTCGATTCCATTACTCTCTGTGTGTTACTTTGAGTATTCTGTGACTCGTTTCTGTGCTCTGGTCAGCTACCTTCGCCGCTTCTAGGCCTTGTGAACACCTGTACCATCTCTGTAAATTATTTTACTTTCTTTACCACACAATGGCTACAATAATGCCGTATATGTACGAGCCCGAGTACACCGAGGAAGAACTACTGGAAAGGCAAGCACGCGAAAACGATGGGGATTCGGACGGCAGTTGGGAGGACCAGTCAACGGATGAAGAGCCTGGACCATGTCGCATGGACGGCGTCTCCACCTGGTGCACGTGCAATCTGTGCGAGCTTATGCCAACTGAGGAGGAGAACTGCTGCTGCCGTGAAAATTCCGGGTGCTTGGCCTACATTTCGGAAGGCGAGCCAAGTCCGCAATGCATCACCGAGCTGCCAGAGTTCAGGGAAGCCTGCCTCTCACGGACAGTGTTGAGGATGATGATGGTGCTTATGCACGAACTTTGCGGCACTGTTCGTCCGCGTAATCCGAGTAACGAGTAAGTATACTCTGGTTGTGATGTCAGTGATGCCACTACTATTTCACGGTCGTCTCATCATTCGAATGCATGTAAATTGGTTCCATGTTGTGCATTTTCTAGATAGAATTTTTTTAAAAGCAGAATGACATTTTTTACCTGAATCGACAGTGATAAGAAAGTTGTCATTTTAATACAGTTTGCATCTTTCATTTTCACAGGTGGTACAGGCTGGTGGCCTATCGTTGCTTCACTTGGTGGCTTCACGGGAGGCTCGGACACCGCGTTCGGAGAGTAATACCTGCCTATGCGGTACTTGCCATTAGACAACATTTCCCCAGCGACAGTGGACAATACCGCGGATTTTCCCTGGATGTGCTGCAACCGCAACTTTACAATGTGTAATGTTTATTATTTATGTTCAATTGAAATTAAGATCTAAAATAAAACCCAACATATATTTTAACAATGGTTGTTTTGATTTTTTAAATGAATCTAGTGTGTCTCCATTGAATAGTCTTCCTGTGCCTTGTCTTGTCACACCACATGTCTCCGGCCAGCATCCTCCCTCACGCAGGCCGCCCACCTTCAATCCACATAACCGTTGAACCCATATGCAGCAGACATACATATGTTATTTTGCGGGTTGGCATCAAGCCTCCCGGCCTTGCCTCCTCCCCCAAAAATACTTACCACACCACTTTGTTCAAGCGTTGGCAATAAAAGGAAGGCCGTTGGATTTTATTGACACAAAACATGGTTATAGGTAAATAATCAACATGGTTGATCATAATAAATCATCCTTTTGGGCACCGGGTACAGAGATGACCCCCTCTGGGCCGTGCCGCCTTGCCACCACAGGCCAGCCTGCTGCTGACTAACTGCCTAGGCATCCAGGGTCTCCAGGGTGAACTGCACCCATATATTCTCCTGGGAGGCTGAGGTATTTATAAACTCACCCCCCTGCCTTCCATGTACTAGATCCTTCAGCCTGCCTCTTACATGCAGTTAGATGGCCTCTCCTTGGTGAGGCCCTGCGGCAAACGAGTCTTGTCTGCACGACCACCGCCCCAATCCATTTGTCCACAGAGGAGGCACGGAAGAAGAAGTGGTTGATTCCTTCATCACCCACTTACAAAGCCATTGAAAAGATTGTATTTGATAAAACTATAACAAAAGCTTTGAGGGGACTCACAGAATTCTGCCACACAGGAGATTTGGAGGTGTTCCACAATATGTGCCTCAAGTACAGGCCAAAACGATTGCATTTTGGCATGGAGGGCATGATAAATCGGACTCTTTTAGCGGTCTTGGCACATAACCATAATGTTGGCCGTCAACAAAGTAGGACGACCGGAACTTTAGGGACGCTTCGCTACAATAAGGCCTTCACTAAAAGAAGTAAACAATGGGTGATCAAACCAGTGTTTGAGGATATGCAATATGAGTTTATTGAGAAACTTATTGTTGACGTCCTAGATAGGCACATAAATGGAGTTGTGAACGAACCTGTGCAGGGGACAACTGCATTGCCACCCAACATTGCCTCTGTTCCATGTCCACCTAAAGAAGAACTCATTGAGAAATACACATCACGGTTTAAATGATTGTAATTTGATTGTCTGTTCTCTCGAGTCTCCTCATGTCGCAGGCCCATTGAATATGTGTATCTATCCAACCTTGTTCATTTGCGCATTAAATTAAACCAAACAGTAATATAAATCATTTTTCAAAAAATATAGAATGTCTCCGTATTTATGGTTCTGTGGGGCTGCAAAGCACGCAGACAAAATGCAAAGATGGAGTGTAAATTTCAAGTCCTGTGAGAATGCCTTACACTGAATGTAGCTAACTAGGAATGTGTGCTCGTTCAAAGTGAAGGTCAGCTGCTTTGATTTTTTCTCGGGTGCCAGAATGGCCCACGACTCAGTATAAGGTTCTATTGTATTTTGACCTTGACAGGCCGGGACCACGTAAGAAACGATAATGAATATAATTTCAGAAACGAAAGCCATTTCATGTTCGTTCATTAGAAGAAATAACGTCGGCATAGAAGGAGTGGTATTTCGGGGCTGCCCTACGCACAGACACAATGGAAAATGCAAATATAATGTAAGTAACTCTTTAGATGAGTTTATACCGCAATTTAATTACTATACAGTAGCTTTAAAGACGGGTTAAGTTGTACTTGTTCGTTCTATGTGGCATATTGTTTTGTACCGCGCACTATCTTGGGGAGAACCGTCTACTTTTACGGAAGCATCTCAAAACCTTTGCTTCTGCTTTCTCTCTCCCTCTCCCCTGCTACAACTGGTCCACTGTCTGCGATCTCGGTCCTGGGCCCTTCCACTCTCCACCTGCACTCCCTGTCAACCCCTGCACTGAGGGACTGTCTCAGTATCCTACAGCCCCCCCTTGACGTTTAAAACCCAGTTGCACTGTCCTAGCTATGAAATAATTTCCCGACCGAATATATAAAATGAATAATTTTAATAAAGATCTGATGGTGAGACTAATTTCATTGTTTATGTTTTTCAAACAGGTAAATCATGCATTACTGCATGTGTCACGAGTACCAGACACCAGCGGACGGCTTTTTTAACCGCCAGTTGCTTCTCCGCGTGAACAACGTTACCACCCTGACCATTTTATGGGACGATCGCCAAGTACAAGTATGCCCTTACGCGGTACTAACGGCTAGATGCAACATACAGACCGTTGTGGTGGCCTAGTGCCTCGTTGTTGGAACAGCCATGCGATTATCAGTGCGACCGAAGAGCTTATTTTACCGTTAACCAACACCCTGTTTACTGCACACGAACATCGCTTGCCTCAAGACGAACTATTTTGGATCGAGAGCAAATAAAAATGAAAATCGCTGAATATTCTCTAAACATTTGATGTCCAATAAATGTACTTTGCCAAATGTACAATCTTGCAGTTTGCTTTTAAACCACAGTTTCATATTCCGAATTGTGGCGCTGTATTGTGAGATGATCTAAGACCCTGTGTACAGCAAAGGAACATCGCGTGCCTGAAAACGAACTTTTTGGAACGTGAGCAAATAAAAATGAAAATCGCTGAATATTATCTAAACATTTGATGTCAAATAAATGTACTTTACCAAATTTACAATCTTGCGGTTTGATTTAAAAGTACAGTTTCATATTGCGAATTGTGGCGCGCTGTGTTGTGTGAGCTGATCTGTGTTGATTTCCGGGTTCTGTGTGGAGTCGCGTAGAAGACGCCTGGGCGCGTTTGCCTACGCAGCACAGTCACGTCACGGATGGAGGCGGGGAATATGAATGTTTTGATAAAGTCTGTTTCAGGGGCGGGGGATTTGATTTAGTGCCGCAAAAGCAGGTGAGCCAGGGCGATGCGGCAAGTGATAGGATTATCATAAAATGGCGGCTGATTTCGAGTGCGTTAATGGACGAAAAGTCGGGTAAGGTCCATAGGAAAGTTTTCTACGATCGACCGAGTTATGCTTAAAAACACATGGCCGAACCGTAGGGACAATAAAAAAAAAGTCCCGGAACTCTCCTTTAATACATAAGTATCTATGAGGTATATATGTATATGTTGGCGCTTGCCGCATTCTATTTCCTATAAGCATTTGGCTAGCTTCATGATTGCTTTGCTGCTTGCATTTCATTGCATCTGTACATGTTTAAACTAACTAATTATCTTTATCATGCTTATGGCATACATCTCTTTATCTTGATCCCAAGATGTCACTTATCCTTGGTACTTCTTTATTCTTTATAAATCGTCTGCCTCTCTGGTCTGGTTATCCTTTATATGGAGTCGACTCAGTTTTATATGACGTCACCATTCATCCTGGTCATTCAGTGTCTTTATTTCATCAGGAATCGTATTCAAATGACCATCATAGTGTCTTGAATGTAGGTATTGTTTCCTCGATGGGTACTTTAGTTCCCATATTCTCTTAGGTATGGGTATTCTTATGGGTACTGCACAGAGTTGTTACTCTTCTTCTTGCTTTCTTATTGATGTAGTATACGTCGCATACTTTGGTTCGTACTTCTCAGGTAATGAAGGCGCAGCAGGTGGAGTGGGGGTACTTGGCTCCTACTCTACACTCCCCCCTCTGGGCGATTTATTGACCACTCTCACATCGTCTTCTATTCTTAGACATCCTGGTCTGAAAAAGTGCCTCTTAGGGACCCATATTTTTATGACTACCTTCAGGCATTCAGCTGACTTCACATGCTCATCCTTATTCCATGTCATGAGCGTGCACTGTCCACTTGGACTGCAGTATGTCCATCTTCCCACATATTTTCTGTGGTCCTTTGGATACAGGAACTACGTTCCCTCGGGCGCATGGATGCTAGACTTCACAAAGTCTCTGATTTCTTCATTAGTCAAGTCTTTAGGCGTCCATCCTGGTTCAACATCGATCATGATCTTCATCCCTATGGCTTTCTTTGCTGTCTTCTTGCATTGCGAGATTATTATTTTTATCACACAAAATCCACGCATCACTAATCATAGCAAGGCCCCAAGAAATTTTAACATATCTACCATCCATTGTGGAATCCATGAGAAAAGATTTCCAAACCAGCTGTTATCAGCAATATCATCTACTTCTTCTATCATCTGGCCATGAAGTTTCATCAGCATGTTTATGGCCACTGTCAAAGTTCCATTCTCGTCATTGTGAGAAGGTATAAATGTGCAACATGATTCTCCAATTTTGGCACAAATACCTCTATCCATGGCTCTAATCATATCCAGGACATATCTTTCTGGAGAGCCATTAGTCTTACAGCTCTCAGTTCTTCTCTGATTGCATTGAATCCTTTTATAGTTGTGTCAGTTGTCTGTAGTAATTCCCATCTGGTCATTTGTAACCACTTGGTATTTGCTCCAACCTGGATTATTGGCATAAAAATAATTGTGACCACTGATGAGGTCTGGCTAAACAGCCTGTATTCATATGGGATGGCATCAAAGGCTTCTATTGATTTAGCAGAGAAGTAGTTCTCTCTCTTTGTCTGACTTATCCGTTCCACAGATCTCCTTTTTCTTATATGAGCATCTGCTTTAGGAAAACTGTCAATGTTCAGGTCACCTTTAGGAATCACCAATGCAGGAACATGGACATTCACTATTGTGCAAATTCCTCCCCAGTCTTTAGGCAGTCTGATGTAGGCTTTTGATCCACAAGCCCAATAGTGATCCATGATTACTTCTGTTCGATGCACCATTCCTGGTGCATCGAATATTCGTCCACAGTTCTGATTCTCCCCCATTTTTCTTGTACCATTGTTGCTGATGCAAAACTTAGAACGTTCTAATGGTACTATCTGTATTGGTCCTCCCCTGTCTTTGACCCATGTCACCAGTTTAGCAAGTCTTGGCCATAATGGCTTGCATCCATTCTGTACTATATCAATAGTGGGTTGGTAACAGCCAATAACTACCCATGCTCTGCAGATCACCACTCCTTTTTCCCATCCGCCTGGTGATAATACTGTTCCCCAAATTTGCATTTGTCCTCTGTTCTTCCATCTGCGAGCTTCATCTGCAGATTTCCTTTGGCATCAAGTTTTTTGTTCACTTCCCATCTAATGCAAGTTCCTTTCACTCCTGGTTTCTCATATCTGATCACATGATTGCTCGTATGGGCTCTGTTTCTTGTCTCTATATCTTGTATGTAGTCATCTTCATCTGGATCTGTCTTTTCAGTTGCCCATTTAAGAGAAGCATCAATTCCCATAAATTGACTTCTTGTTTTGCAAAGTGCTATGTGTGATAGGCAATGCGCTGTCTGGACATCAATTTCAATTGCTATAAAGATCTTTGACTTCCGCATGCTGTATGGCAGGAGTGCACGTATGAAGCAGTCTTCATCTGACGTCCTTCTTACAACTTCTTTCATGTGTTGGTACCATATGTTGTTTCCCAAGTGTGCTGTGCTGTCGAAGAAATCCTTCAGTTCATAATTGTCTTCTTGGGTGGTTCTTTTAATTCTCAAAGCCTTCATGTAGTTTTCTATAGCCACATCTCTGAATACATCGATAAAACATCTTCTGACTGGTTGAATTGCAGGAACATCCATCCGGGTTCCCTGAGTAGAAGAAAGTTCAGCAGGTCTTTCTTTATCCTTCTGTCTCTTTCTGGCAATGGCTATGAATGGCCATATTGATTCTGCTATCATCTCTGCATTTGATTGTATCGCAGGACTTGTGCTTGGGCTTTTTGTTACTGGACCAGGTGTGTCTGCATGCATTATCTGTGTGGGCCTAACTTTTGTTAACCTCTTATTTTAACTGTTCCGCCGACCCTGTCTCTGGCGTCCAAAAGTAGTTTTTGAAGCAAGTGTTGTATGGGATGTATTACTAATATCATCCATTTCAATCTCAGATATCTATCCATTTTTTCTAGGGACGGGAATGACTATGAATGGCCTGGTTTGCCTTGTAGTTGCCACGTTTACCTTTTCCTTCTGCTCAGACACATATATAGGAAACTTTGCATCATGTGCTCCTATATAAAAGGCAGTTCTCACTGTCAGTGAAAGCAATATGAGTATGAATACAATACATGTGTAAACAATACAATGATAGGTTATCTTGCAGAATCTGCTTCTGGGGCAATTTGAATGTCTGTCCACTTGAGGCAGCATGTAATTGCTGCTCTGATTGCACATCTCGATCATTTGATGCTAAGGAAGGAAAAATATTTCTTTAATGGCACTGCATTTTTAGATTGTTTCTGGAAACTTGTTGTCTTCTGCAGCATTCGTTCTTGATCAACTAGCTGCTTTCTGGAACCAATTTCTTCACCAGTCACGGTGCAAATGTTCCTTTATCGTGAAAAAAGATGATTTCTGCGAGCTGCTATTAATTGTCCTTCATTAACCAGTTCCCAATCTATACCTCGAATTTGCTTCAGACCATATGACATTGTAGCTTCCCTGTCAGCATGGACAAATGGTTTAGGTTTTATCACTTCCTCGATCTGTCCCTTCTGAGGAAAGTTTCTATAGAGCTTTGTGATTTCTTTCAGAATACATTGCTACATGGATTATGATACCTTCCAGGATCACATTCAAATTTGTAGTATTTCTTGGGTCTCGAAGAAATATCACCACATCCATGTGTCTTCCAACGAGATGCGGGTAGTCTTCAATTAAATTAAAGAACACCACACTGACTAGTCTATTGTTACGCTCACCTGGTGTCCACGGGGACGCCACCCAGCCGTATGGACACTGGTATCCTTCTCAGCGGTTCCCAGACGTGGGCAGTGTGGAAGGTTCTGCCTGTAATACAGGAGGGCTATGTTCAAGACTGGCCAACGGAGTTAATTAGCCTCCCACCACCCCTTATGCTTTCAGCCCCTCAGGGGTCTCTCCTCACCTTGTTGTTGATTCAGGTGTGCTCTCCGTCCTGCCTTCGTGACAGGGGCATGTTGTCCTTTGTGGGCGGATACGATCTAGTTACTTCACTGATGCCGGCCCGTTTGGTTTCTTTCAGGTAGGTCTTATTGCTGTGATATAGTGCTGTTATTCCTGCATGCCTTTCTTGGTTTAATAACGTCTCTTTATCCTCCTTAGATATGCGGAAGTTCAGTGGAATGGATTGGCTGAATTGGGTCTCGCCGAAAATCATGGCGCGTAGTGAGCGCTATGAAGCGGTAAGTAGGCGCTATGTGCAGCGCAGCGATGTCTTGCCTTTGCTAACCTGTTTTCCTTTCTTTTCCCACAGTGGTGTTCACCCAGGGTGTGGGATTCCGAGGTGATGCTGGTTGAAGGGCAACCTGCCAGGTAAGCCTTTCGGCGCAGTTTTGAATATTGTAATGTCTCTAATACCTTGTTTCTTTCCTTTTTTCAGATCTGTCGGTCCGGACGACGCGCTGATTTTAGGAAGCTGTTCGCAGGAGTTGAGGGCAGCTAAAGAAGAAAATTGCAGGTAAGAGGCTGCTGCTGACAATGTTCCTTTTATCTCCTTACAGGTGCTGCTTCTCCGAGGTTTGCGGGTATAGCTGGACACGGTGAGCGTCACGTTGCAAGATTGCAAAGTAACTCGAATCGTGTTATCCAAGTTGGGTGTGGTTTAAATAGCTTCAAGAAAGTGGTCCAGGTAAAGTAGTTCCTAGGCTGCCACACCCAAAACACTATACCGCATAGCTTGGTTCCTAGGAGCCAAGCTATGTGGATGCCTCCATGTTGGCTGGCAGCTTCAAATAAAGTAGTTCCCCAAACACATGTCTCCCCTATGTATGAGCCTGGCGCCATAGGTGCCAGGACTGGCTCCAAGAGGGCTTAGGCAGTGGATGCCAAGATTTATTGGAGACTCGAGCCAAGATCTCTCCTGGCCCATGGGCTTGCCAGAGGGGTTTTTGCCTGTGGGTCATGACATCTATGTGCTGCGTCGGGTGATAGGGGCATTTGTGTTTTCCTCACCAAACTCAGGCAACTTCAAAAACTCTTCAGTGATGATTATGAGCAGTCTTCTAACGATCATTTCGTTGTTTCATATTACCAAGAAAATCTGGAATGCGACAAGTTCTCCCCATCAGTGACTGATACGTACGTAATACCAACTCAAAGTACGTAAGTATGTGCCTAGAATGGTCATCACTGGGTAACACCATGAGTAACTCCGAACCAGAACTCTGTGTGGAAAGAATCAGGATACTGTATCCTTTTCCAAATGCTGTGTCCACTATCAAAGTTTGGCATATCCTTATTCTTATCAAGGCTTAAGTGTGCCTCAGTCCAAATTTAATAAACCTTTTTTCACGCTTCTTGTTATCAAGGCTTTAAGCATGCCTCAGTCCAAATTCAATAACCTACTGCGGCTTTCACAAATGTAAATCTTCTTGTAGGACCACATTGACACCTTTGCGTTGGCCCTTGCTGATTTCTGCAACCTCTCCTTTGCCTCTGGCTCTTTCCCCACCCCTCTTAAACACTCCCTTGTGCATCCTCTCCTCAAGAAATCCACTGCTGATCCGTCATGTCTGGCAAACTACCGCCCAATTTCCATTACTCCCTTTTTGGGCAAGCTCCTGGAAAAGCTGGCCATCTCTCAGCTTAATCTCTATTCTGACTCTGTTGGCTCCCTCCATGACCACCAATCTGGCTTCAGAGCTGCCAGAAGTACAGAAACTGCTCTCATGAACATCCGTGAAAACCTGCTCTCAGACCTCAATTCTAACATTCCCTCTGTCCTCATCCTACTTGACCTCTCCTCTGTGTTTGACACGGTCAACCATGCCACCCTGCTCAGTCGTCTTCATGACAACCTCGGTATCACTGATCAGGCTCTGGCCTGGCTGACCTCTTTTCTCTCTGATCGACCCTCCCAGGTACAACTTGGGTTCTTCCTATCTTCTATCTCGCTCTCCACATGTGGTGTTCCCCAGGGGTCTATTCTCTCGCCCTGGCTTTTCAACCAATACCTGGCAACTCTCGCTTACTGCATCTCAATGCTCTGCTCAACTTTCCAGTGCTATGCTGACAACACCCAACTCATTTTCAGGCTTCCTTCAGCCTCCTCCTCTCCTTCCCTCATCTCCGATTGTCTAATCACCATTCAAAATTGGTGTGCCGCCAATGATCTATGTCTAAATCCCAACAAGACTGAGATCCTCCTTATTGGTACACCATCTCCATCCTTTCCTCTCACTCTCTGGCCGGCCTCCCTTGGCCCTCCTCCCACCCCCACTTGCGTGGCTAAGAACCTTGGGGTTATCTTTGACTCTACACTTTCCTTCTCCGCACACATCTCTGATGTCTCCAAAAAATCAAACTTTTTACTTCACCTCCTTAGAGGTACTCTACCTTTCCTCTCCTTCTCTCAAAAGCTCACTGTCTCCCAAGCTCTGGTTCTTTACAGACTGGATTACTGTAACAGCCTCTTCCTAAATATACCTGCCTTCACTCTCCGCCCTCTACAACTAATCCAGAACAGGACTGCAAGACTTGTCCTTGGCCTCAAGCCCTGGGATCGTATCTCTCCAGCCTTGAAATCACTTCATTGGCTCCCAGTGGATGCAAGGATTAAATTTAAAGCCCTCTGCATTGTCCACAAGGCTTTCTGGGGCCTGGGTCTAAAATATCTTCAACTATCCCTCCGTAAATACCTCCCCTCTCAGGCCCTTCGCTCCTCTACTTCTAACTCCCTCAGGGTTAGTCGTTTTGCAAAAAAATGAGCTGGGGGTAGATCCCTGTCTTTGGAGGGTGCCTCCCTTTGGAACAGCCTCCTGGCCACCTTGAAACTTGAGGAAAAACATCTTTGGTTCCGAAAACTTCTCAAGACCTTCCTCTTTCCCTCTGCCTTTGCCCCCCTTCTCCCCTGTTGATCTGTTTCTTCTCATGGCATTGTGCACTTGGCCACCCTCTGTTCTTTCGGGCCCAGGTATCTGCTCACCCTGCCACCCTCCTGCACTGCCTCCGGGCCACCAAATGCACTAGGGTTCTGTATCAGTACCCATACAGTCCCCCTCCCACGTTTCTTCTGCAGTTATCAGATATACCTTTCTAACTAACTTTCACCTGCCACTGGTTGGCAGCACTACCATGGTTTAAAGCCCTTATTTATTATTTATTCTATTTTAATATTTATTTATGTTTTCTCTCCTCTGTTTTGCACTTTCCACTCCCCTTCCTTGCACTTTTCCACCATTTTCCTTTCCCATGCACTTGCGCTTTCTTAAATGTCACTGGGCTTAGTAAGATTGCTGTTTTTTTCTGTTTTTTTCTCTCCCTTGTTCCCCTCCCTTTTTGCCTGGTGGCGCTCTGAAACACTTGTGTACGAGCGTGATATAAATAAAATATCATTTCATTTAATTTTACTCTGCAATAGGGTGTTCAAATGTGTCCTTTTACCCTTTTATTTATAGCTGAAAAAGGGAGTGTCCAAATTAAGCCAAAGTCCAACTAAAAAGTTCTTCAAGTTTACCACTTGTCGGGTTATGCGTCCTTCTTCCCCATCATGGATCTCGTCTGCATGTGCTGTGGTTCTTCCCTGATGTTTGTAGCTTCTTCTCAGTGGGGTGTAAGCAGAAGCGTCTCTCCGGCGTAGATTTTGGTGTCACCCAGGAATGTCCAAGCTCGCCTACCCTGCACTTTGACAGCAGATGGCGTGACGTCCTCGACAATGAAAAGACTTTGAAAGCGGGGCTCGTCCCACTTTTTCCTTCTGTGATTACAAATCAGGATCTTGTCTCCTGGGTGTTGAAGCATCTCCTTCTGTGATCTGTGCTGGCTTACACCCTCATCTCTGCATTTGTCCTGAAATTACAGAAAAAACTAGATGTTAAACAGTTCAAGTAGTCTTGCAATTCAAGTCCTAACACTTCTTATATTGGTTGAGCATCACTTCTAACTCGGGATGGAGGCATTAAAGGATTTCTCATTCTACTGCCCGTAACAATCTCGTGCGCCGTAAGATGGTGGTCAGAACCTGGTTGGTTCCTCAATGCATGAAATGCCAGTGGTAGTCAGTGCAACCACCCTTTTCTCAGTGTAAGCTTCAATTGAGCTATTCTTTCTTTTAACAGGCAGTTGAGCTTTTCACAGATACCATTCCCTTGCGGATGATAAGCTGAAGAGAACTTGTACTTTATACCAAGCAACAAAGTGATCTGCTCGAAAACTGTATTGACAAAGTGACGTCTGTCTTCCGATCTCATTACTTCACACACCCCCCATCTTGGAAACACTTCCTGGGCCAAGAACTTGGCTGCACAGGTAGAGTCTGGGTGCATACATGGACCTGCCTCTATCCATCTAGAGAACGGACATACTACAACTGAAAGGTATCTGTATCCATTACAAACTTGTATCATGTCGACATAGTCGATATGCAAGTGCTGAAAAGGGCCATTGGGTCTTGAGATCACCCCCCTCACTATGCGTAGTGTATGCCCAGCTGTGAATTGCTGGCAAATAATACAATTTAAAATAGAAAATGCAATATGTTCCATTAGGTTCGGTATGAACCAATCCTCTGCAATGGTTACAGCAAGATTCTCACTAGTTGTATGTGCTGGGTAGTGTAACTGTTCTAGCGCTACCTTTAATTAGGCTATAGGCATTACTGGTTTACCAGTGCTGTCTTGTTGCCACAATGCTTCAGCGGGGTGTAAAGAACACCCTCTTTGCTTCCTCTTTCTTTTCCTCTTTCGGCGCCTCCCCTTGGAGCTCTACTATCTGTGTTTTAGGCATACGATTGTATCCCTCATCCATACTTGTTATTACATTCATTTGTTCATTCACATCAATGATTTGAACATTCATCATTCCTATATCTGTATTTGCTATGTGCTTGGCTTCAGCGTCGACTGCTTGATTTCTGTGCGAGATAAAATCTGACCCTTTAGTATGGGCTGCGCTTTTAATGACTTCTATGCCCACTGGTAGTGCTTTCATGAGCCTGTCCAATAAGGCTGCATGCTGTACTGGCGTGCCGTGCGCTCAGAGGTAGCCCCTCCTTTTCCAGCGAACTAATCATTCTTGTGCCGTCAACATCACATAGGCGGAGTCGCTGTACACTGTCACATCCTGGTCTGCGTGATTCTTGACTGTGAGTATCAATGCCAATAATTCTGCAGCTTGCGCTGAATAATGCAATGGCAATCAAATACTCACGAGCACTTGAAATTCTCCATTTGCCAAATGTTTTACTACCACAGTGCCTGTTTATCTTTGCCTGTCATTTTGATCGATTCTTGAAGGACTGTCAATGAAGACAATCTCTCCCCCTGCGAGTGCATTCTCTTTTACTCTACGGAGCTCATCACAGAACTCTTCATAGTTTGCGCAATCGTATATCGGTTCTCCTTCGATAATAGGTTCAGCTATAAACATAGCAGGATTCACTATTTTACATGAGACTATTTTAATCGCTGGAGTCGATATGATTACCTCATAGGCAGAAGTCCTTTGAGTAGTCAGCGTGCCTTTTGGTTTTTGTAAAATTTCAAATAATGCATGTTCAACAAATAACGTCATGGAACATCCCATCACTATGTTTGTAGCCTTCTCTATGGCGAACGCGGCGGCTGCTAAACTTTGTTTGCATGGAAAGTGACCCTTACTGGGTCCAAAATTCCACTGTAATATGTAAGGGGTTTGTACCCCAATGTAGTTCGCTGTTTGAGTACTGCCGTCATAAAAGTACCATCTGTGTGTGAGAATAAAATGAATTCCTCTGCATAATTGGGAATCCCTAAAACTGGAGCAGTGCAAATGTCTTTTTTCAATTCATCAAACCCTTCTTCCATTGCCTCAGTCCACACAATTTTCTCTTACATTGCCTCTGCTTACTTTAAGGCCTGTAAGAGTGGACTAGTATACGAGCTGTAGTCAAAGACCCATGCTCTGACATGATTACATAGTCCTAGAAAACTCTGCATCTGTTTCATCGTGTGTGGTTTAGCTGTTTTTAGAATGGCCTAAGCTCTTTCAGGAGTAACTTTCTTTCCTTCATGTGAAATCAATTGGTCTATGTACAGCACTTCTTGTTGACAATATTGTAACTTTTCATTGTCAACCTTACATCCTTTGTCAGCAAGTATAACCGTTAGCTGAAAAGAATTGCGTCTGCACTCTTCCTCTGTGGTGCTACAAACTAAAATGTTGTCTACGTATTGCAGGACAACGCTTTTTAAAGCAATATTAGTCAAGCCCATCTGGAGGACTCTGTTAAAAATCGATGGGGACTCACAGTACCCCTGGGGCAGCCTCTGCTTTTTAATCACACTTGTCTAAACATGAATGATGTCAAATCTTGTGAGTCTTTGTGCAATAGGATTGAGAAAAATGCATTTTTCAAGTGAACCACCGTGAAATATCGTGCATCAACAGGTATATTAAATAGGATCGTGGATGGGTTAGGGACTAGAGGGAACTCGGCATCTACAATCTTGTTCATTGGGCGTATATCTTGAATTAGTCACCAAGACACCCCCTTTGATTTTTTAATAGGATAAACTGACGTATTACACGGTGTCTCTGACGTCACTAGTGCTCGAGGCAAAATTGCTCCTGGTTTTAATTTAATCTTCACTTCCCCAATTCCTTTCAGTAAGCCTACGTCATAGGGGCCAGTGGTCCATAGTGAAATTGGCACTTTTGCCATATCTTCATCAAACTATTCAGGACGCTTCTTTGCTAGCATCATTCTCTGTGGGACCTCTTGCTTAATCGCTTTTACCCAATAAGTGATGCACAATTCAAATATCACAAAACCGTCAGATCTGTCATCTCCAAACAAATCTTCATCAGTGACGTCAGTCTCTCTGCAGCCTTCCTCAATGGAAACTACTGTGCTCCATCGTCTACCCTTATCATCAGTTGCATCAAGCAAAGCCATTTTTCCTCGGACTATAGCTGCTTTTAAGGTTAAGGAGAACATTTGCCCCTCTTCTTCATCCATAGGTATCTATGGTCTAAATAGAAACTCATCTGGTATTCTCATGGTTCTGCCTACTAGACCTGGCGGCCATGTTAACAGAATGCGTATCCCATAATGGAACTCTTTGGATTCCAATGGTATTGCTTTAGGCGCTACTTGTCCTGCGTATGTCCTGATCATTTCGCACACGTTTAAATAATGCATTCCCGGTGTTGAGCATACTATGCCACTGTCTGTAAACGAAATGGTCATATTCATTTTTGTCATTAAATCTTGTCCTAATATGTTGACAGTTGTTTGCCTTGAATAAAGCAGTGGCACCTTCATATCCCACTCTTCTATAGAGACTGGTAATTCTTCTGTAGAAGGAACACGACTTGTTTCTCCTGTAGGGCCCTGAGTATTCATCGCCAGACATTAAAAATGTGCCCTCACTTATAAACGAGCGTGTTGCACCCGTGTCCACTAAGAAGGAGTAAGCTTTGCCACCTATAATTAGATCTATCCTTGGTTCTTCATGAGGATTCCCCGTAATAGATAGGACTGAACACATCAGGTCTCCCAGTGAGCTGTCCTATTCCTCCATTAACAATGACACCTCCTATTCTATGAGTCATAGGTTGCTCTGTGTTTGTGTTCTGCTGAAGTTGCATAGGAGATTGCTGCGATTGTCCTTGCTGTTGATTACCTGTCACTTGCTGTGGGTGCAAACCTTGTTGCACTCTCAGCGTGTTGAACAGGAATATAGTATGACCGGTCGTTATGTTGTCATGAGCCTATTTCAGAGGTTGCAGAGACAGATATATCCATTATATCCACATTGTTATGCCACATTTGAAAGCCACATTTTTGTATGCATTTTGCTAGAGAAGTAGGCCCTGTCATATGGAGGGCTTGCTTAGACATGTTTAGTATGATGTTGCCATGTTTGCATGAGGTACACACATATATGTGCACTTAGAAGTACATTAAGCCATTATGTAGTACTTAGGCTCAGAGAAATTGTGCTAGGCACTATAGAATGAATGGCACAGGCTTTGAAGCCATTCTGAGCCCCTTAGAGAGAGAGCAGCTCCCCTGTTCGTTCCACAGAGATTGTTTATTGGTAGGCTGTGAATTGGTATGGAAACATATTCTTGGCAGGAAGGCCGTAACTTTTTCCCGAGCAGGAGAGATAGGAATGCGGCTTTCTGGCTTAATCATCATCCTTGAGGGTTGAAAGGAGGGAGGCAATCTGCAGGGAGTGACTTGCTTTGCACAGACAGAGAGATTTCGATGGAAAGAAAGGATTTCAGCTGAAGCTCAGAGGTGAATGGGAGAATGTTTCGTAACACACAGACAGAGAAGGCCACATGTACGCAGATAGTGAGGACACGAGATGCAGTTCTAAAAGCATTATGATTCAGTTTGAGAGATGTCACGGTGACAAGAACATAATGAGCTTAGAGAGAACATTTGCATACGTAGGGAGACATTTTGATTCTTCCTGCATTAAGAAAACGCTTGCTTGACAGAGAGAAAATGCTTAGCAATGAGTTACCATAGGGATGTATGTACGTCATTTGACACTATAACCGTGAGCATGCTTTGAGCAGAATTAGATTGGATTCAGATGGAGAGCAGAGTTCAAGAGTAAACTGGGAGAGCAGTTGGCAGGAGATCAGATGAGCTTGGCAGAGGCTTGTGGCAGTTTGAGTGAGCAGTTCGAAGGGGAGACCAGATCGCTGAGGTGCCAAGCAAAGAGGCCCTGTGCGAGGCCTTCAGGGAGCTGGCTGTCTGGGAGAGCTGAGCTTGAAGGAGAGTGGGCCTGGCTGTTCGAGGGAGCAGAGCGAGTGAGAGACAGAGGCTTGAGCCATGCTGCGAGCAGACCTAGCTGTCTAGAGATGATGGGACACATTTGAGATGGGAGCTTGGGAAGCTTGCTCATGGAAAGGGGAGTATTGCTGATTGCTGATTAAGGCCTATTGACATGGGGGACTTAGCACACACACTTGCAGGGGTTTGACACACTGAGAGAAGGGGAGATTCATCAGAAGGGATTGTCTCATTAGAGAGAGAGAGTGTTTATTTGTGTGGTGATGAGAGAGAGAAATGCTGATGCTTGCAAATTGTTACTAGGCCGCATTTGTGGTTACTAGGCATGCATTGTTATTAACATTGTAGATCCAGCAGGACTTGATAATTGTTTTTAGATTGTTTGCTTAGAAGCCAGTAGGCCATGGTAATGTGATAATGTTGCATTGTAGATTGTACCCATGCTAGAGGGGTTGCAGATTCATTTGCTTTATTAGTAGTGTTTATTATGCACAAAAGTGTTTCTATTGTTGAATCGATTCCTGTCTTTTCTTTCGTTTCATGTTATCTATGTTCGTGTCTATTCTTGGTGTCTGGCTTGTTTTTGTGCAGAGCTATTTGGCAGTAACATAGTGCACACCTCCCTGAGATAGAAATAATTTGCAGTCCCACAATTTGTCGCAATAACGTGGAGCCAGATTGGTCCACCACCCTGGTGTTGCATTTTCGATTCACAGGCGCTTGCTGCTGCACTGTTTGATTTTGTGCAACTCCATTTCCGCTCTGCTGTGAATATGCAGGTGGATTTGGCATTCCTTGTCTTGAAAACTGAGCATTCTGAACCATCCCTTGGCTCCTACACATATGAGATATGTGACCTGTCATTCCACAGGACCAACATACAAGCGGTTGTCTTCCCATCTGACCATTTTGCATGTTTTCATTACCATTTTGCATATTCTGAAACCCTTGCTGCCCATTCTGATAACCTCCCTGATTATTCTGCCAATACCCTTGATTACCTTGCCAACCTCTCCCTCGATATCCCCTTCCTCTTGGAGCATATCCATTATTTTTCTGATCAAACTGCCTTTGGTTATTTACTTAAGGTATAGGTACTGCTTGCTGTGCTTTTGATCCACCCAAGTTAATTAACATTGCCCCTTCAATGGCGTACTTAGATAACTTTTTCTGAACTAACTTTGCTTCTTCACCTTTACATGTATTGTCTTTTTTGCGATTCTTTTCCTGCAGGAGTCTGCAATAATGTGCGATGGTCAACTGAATTTCCGACCATGGTTTTGCTTCTATCCCCACTAACTTCTTGAGCTGTTTCTGCACCTGCTCTGGCAGCCCTTATATATATAATATATGATAAAATACAGCTATAGACTTCCCCCAAGCCTCATGTGTTTCATGCGCCCATGCATCTTGAAAACTTTGAATATAAAGCCAAGGATCCTCACCTTCTTGAATTTTTATTGTCATTATAGCTCCCATATCGGACGTGTCTGGATATAGCACTCGAAGGGCTTTCCAAATCGCTGCTCTACAATTGTTAAACGGCGCTCCATCATGCGCGGTGTTGACTTTAGTCACACCAGGGTAACCTGCCCGTGGCCATACGTCATCAGCTCTTTCACCAAGAATGGCGATTAGGAGACCTTTAATATCTCCTATAGCTAATGTATTCCCTCCTGTCATTTTGTCTGACTCATGTATCCATTTTCCAGCACCGAAAGTAAAATTCGGGATTTGACATTTTAAGTTTTCCCTGTACATCTGCGGCCATGGTATATACTGTGGCCTGGCTCCTCCTTTTTCAAACAAGGGGAACTGCGATGCTCCAAACTCATTCTCATCTCTCATCATTTGTCTATCTACTGCTGGAATGATATTTCCAAATTGCCGTCTACCTGGCAATGACCTTAGCCTGCTTACATAGGGCGGAGACTCCCCCCTCTGACCATGGGGTTGCCCCTTATGCTGGTCTGACAGTGTCAGTGGCTCTGATGCCTTAGACATAGGTAATTTTAAATCCAACCATCTTACTTCTTTATCCAAAGGCGGATGTTCTTCTAGCTCACACATAAAACTCCTAACCTCCCTCGAGTAGGTTTCCCTTTCTTCATCTGATACTTCTTGTGCCCAACTCGTGCAACTCCTCTCATCATCATCTCTATTTAATGTTAATCTGTCTAAAGACAACTCCTTCTGTCTGGTACTACAGGAGGCTTCCTCCGTGTCATTCAACTGAGTACTCTCAAGATGCTCTTTTTTTCCCTTTGTTTGTGCTTCTTTCTGGGCTTGCATTTCGTGATATACTTTATCGATCGTTTCACCAATGCTTTGCGAGTCAAACTCGTCTTCTAGATTTACTCTAGACGTGCCTGGAAATGGCTCAGACTTGGGAAAGAATTCCTCTATGTCTTCCAAGTCTACCCGTGGATTGGGATCTCTTACTTCCCTTTCCAAATACTCAAGATGGCGTGCTCTCTGTCTCCTTTTACATTCCATGTCAGCATCGATTTCTATGCGCTTTCTTGCCTCTTCTCTTATTCTATCTTCCTCTTTCTTCTTCATATCCCTTCATTCATTTGCCCTTCGCCTTTCCTCATCCCTTCGCCTCTGTATTCTTTTCTCTCTTATACTTTCCTGTTCATCGGCTTCTATTCTTTTTTCCTTTAAGCCCTCCTTTTCATCGGCTGTTCTTCTTTTATTATCACGCTTCCTTTGCTCTTCTGCTCTCTCTTGTTTTTTAGCTTGCTCATCTTGATATAATGGCTCTCGTCTTTGCCTGTCTTTTCTTTTCGCTCCTTCTTCTTTCAATCGTTCCTCCCTTTCTTTGTTTTTTCTATCTTGTTCATCTGGGTCGCCCCTTTGCCTTACATCTTCGATGCCTTACAATTGAGTTTAAGTAAAATCTGACCTCCCAACCACTCGTTCTGTACGAGCGCTATCTCATCAGTATTATCCTTATCTCCCTTCCATCTTTTTATTTCTCTCCTTATGTCTAGAGATGTGCTTGCTTGATCATTTCTCTCCTTATCACATCTCTCCTTGTCATTCGGGACTTTGGAGGTGATATCTTTCTCTGTGTCTTTCTCTGGGCCCTCGTCACTACTTTGCGTAGGTGACTCATATGACGGATTGCTGTATCCTGTCGATGCTTTAAGTTCTCTTAATGGGTATAACCGTCCATCTTTCTTAATCTCATCTTTTATTTCATATGGGGCGGGCGGAGCAGAAGGCTCTTCACCCCCCTCTTTGCATATATTAAGATAAGCGCTTTGAAACACATTGTGTATAGGCACTATATAAATAAACAATCAAACAATCATTCAATCAATTATCCAATCTAAAGGAGGCTCCTCCTCTTTCTCGTGTTCATACATTTTCCAAAGCTCTAGGCAAAGATGTCATCATATGCTGTAGAACTGTTCTCGATAATGACCCGCCTTGTGGTCACGGCGACAAGTTTAAGCGCGTGCTTTGGTAGCTGTTTGCAAAGATGCACTAATGGCGTAACTTCTTCCATTTCTAACTTTTACTTCTCTTTTTATTACCACTTCGCTTATGCTTTAGTAACAGTTTTCAATTTTATGTTTCAATCAACATACACTTATGAGCGAGCACCAATAGTCGCACGCTCCAATCCCGTCACAAACCTACTTTAATCTTGCTAAAAAAACAACCCTCAAAGTTTAATCTTAAAATAATCACTTTTCGCGTCTTAACTTCATGTTTCTCTATCACTTAAATCATTTCTTTTTTCAGTTCTGACATCATCACTCTTCACAATCACATAAAACAAAACAGACAGAATTGGCCGGTCACATATACGTGCACCTCACGGTCCTCTCTCAGGACTCGTCTTACCCTGTAAATTCTTGTTCCGATTGGAACTTAAGCCAATCCCTTTAAGAAAATCTTTAAACTAATCTCGTCTTCTATATGTCCCTCATAAAGGGGCTCTGAATTAAAGCTTCTTCTAGCACTCTTTAAAGTCTAGGTACAGGGCGTATCCTCATATCGTGGCTACACCTCACGACTATTTTCCTCATATATCACTTGGCAACACTCAAGTCAATATCTTTTCCCCATTTACATATATATTACTACGCATGCATCCCTTTTGCCACTCTCTTTGGTCTTATTCACTCACCGTTCGCATGTTTTCGTCTTCAGACCCTCGGGATCACCGCCTTTGTTACCGCCTCTTCAAGCTGCTTTTGGATCAGCTTTGCGTAGATGTGGGAGGGGTTGCTACATGAAAATAGGGGTTCTGTCACACCCTTCTTGCAAGATTTTTGTCTTATTCTAACCACGATCTACGGGGAGCTTCAGGTCCTGTCGGCCGAATGGCAAAGATTGTGCGATATTGACGAGACCCTAAAGTTACTTATGTCGACGGCCAATGGTATCTTATCTAACCATCAATCTCTGCTACCAAGTGAACTGGGATTGGCTCTAAGTGAACTACTAAGTATAGTTGTAATATCTGTGTAGAGCAACAGAGAGAAATGACTGGATATTCAACAACAGGTGGGGCAACTAAGCCCTTCCTTCAAAATGGCCACTATGAACATCACTAAATGTACGACATCCTATTGGCTACAAAACTATAGGACCCTCAACTACGTGGTCCTCTACAATTGGTTGGCTTCTAACCCCCATCAATAACCCCTGTCAATAACTTTCCACCTACGTGAGCAGCATGCAGATTGAACAACCAGGTGCGGGTGCGCTTGTCTCTACACCAGCTTCCCACCAATTAAAAGTACACTCCATCATCACCTCAATGGTTCAGTGTCAATTAGTGTTTGAAATTAGCCTTGAGTTTGTACTATTCTCTGGTATTTTTTAAGGAGTATGTGTACTGTCTGGCTTCCGTGCGTTGGTGTGATCTCCTCATGTGTCCAACTTTCTTCCATCACGTTACTGGACACCACGATTTGTGCCTTTTCGTGTATTTGATTTTATTCTCTAATAGTCCTCTGACGTCTTTTGTTTTCACTTGTCCTTCTTGAACAGGAGCTTCTGTTCTTTCACATTAATTATAGCCAATGTCAGCCAATTCTAGTTCTGATAAGACCTTGGCTCTCTTGGCTCATCCAACTCCTTAGCTGAAATATATTCTGTTTAGTTCAATTGCTTTGTAACTGCGACACTGAATTGAGACCTTCCTCGTTGTTCAAGACTGCTATATACGTAGTGGAACATTCATTCTTTATTTAATCCATATGTATCTATGAGGTATATATGTATATGTTGGTGCTTGCTGCTATCTATTTACTATAAGCATTTGGCTAGCTTCATGATTGCTTTGCTGCTTGCGTTTCATTGCATCTGTACACGTTTAAGCTAATTAAGTATCTTTATCATGCTTATGGCATAAATCTCTTTATCTTGTTCCTATGAGTGTGGGATGAGTGCTAATATATATTGGCCCACCTCAATTGGCACAACATGTGTCTACGATGACTTTTTTGTTGCTTCTGAGGGACATTCTCCTTTGGTTTGCACGGGTGATGCTGGTGGTGCATTCTTTGCCAGCTGCTCAGCTGGAGGGACATGGCATGGATTAGCAGGAGTGGCTGCTGAAATCAGGGATGACTAATGGTTGGACACATTTCTTCCCCCCTTTTCAGTGAATGGTGGGACACAGGGACTTGCTATGGGGTTGTATGCCCTGCACGTTCTATATGTAATTCTGTTGAATTGTTTATATAGCGCCTATATACAGGAAAGTGTTTCAAAGCACTCAAGGAGAGTGGGAAAATGGGGAAAAAACAACAGTCGCCCTTGAAATCCTGAGACGATAATAGTCTGCACAGGCAGAGTAAGTGCAAATAATACAGCTAACAGTTGAGACACAGCAAATAGGCCTGACAGCGATTCTGCAGTTTTACCAAGTGCAATTAAGGGGTGAGAGACAGCGGAGAACAGATAGACGATCTTCAGGCAAGATGCGTTTGGATCGTGCAAGTGCATAACACACATACCTGAGCAAATACACATATATGCTGAGTTTGTGGAGAGATGTGTGTTCACTGGGTAGCCCTTACTGTCCGCACAGTAGGCTGCAAATTCTCTAAAGTTACAGAGTACACCGGCCAAACTCAGGGAGTTTCACTTATAATGTAAAGCCTTTGGGCCTCGTTGAGAATATGGCAGTGTGTTAAAAATATTATGGCATTCGATTTACCACCATGTTTGCCACATTTCATATTTGGTGGCAAGTTTGGGGAAAAACCTCCAGCACTTTGCTGGGGGTATTGCCTCCACAGCCAGTGTAGGGTGTCCCACTGGTGGAATTACTGCCAGCGGCGCATCCTCCGAACTCCTACAGAGTCCAATGGGACATAATGGGGATTAACACCGCCGCCCCGCCACTCGTAATATGTCAGATTAACCGCCGAAACGAATGGAGCTAAAGCCAAATGAGTTAGGCAGATTATTCACTGTGCCCCGTATCTATGACGTGCATCGCAGAGATGTAGTCTTAACATGTTTTTGAAAATAGTAACTTACTTTGTACTATTGAGGAGCATACATGCTTGTTACACAAGTGATGTGTATTAAAACTCTTAGCACAATTTTAAACCTGCATTTGATTTAGAGGAGCATATTTTCCAGTGTGCTGGTGATGCAAGCACCAGACTGCAATGATGTGGCACAAATATGCACCCAACTAGTACAAACACAATCTCCTGATGATGGGGCATGCACACACTGCTGCTGCAAAATGCTTGTGTGTCCTGTTGTATCAGGCCTATTGGAGTGTTCATGGGTTGTCTCTAAAGAACTGCTTGTAAATCCTATGGCTTTTTATCCAACTTTTTATTTTGCAAACTACACCACTCCCAATGATGACCTTTACAAAAATAAATCTGGGTTTGGGGGGAATGAACACCACCACACACTGCGGGAAGGAATGGTAGTGTTCTGATGGAATGATGTGATGATATTGCACACAAATGGTCCTGGGAGAATCCGTGCTACTCCACCCCTGGGTGTGTGAGATCTGTTTTCGGACTGCAGCTTGAAACTCGCCCGCAGCAGCAGTTAATCCGTTGAGCAGGCGAGCTTCCTTGAACCACTTTTCTGCGACCACCAGATGTAGCAGGTCATTTTTCGAGAGAGGACATCGAAGATGTTGGCACCATACTTTGTTTCTTGGGTGGGCATTAATCAGGTCAGTAGACAGCATATTGGGTTTATTTGGTTAGGTGGGTGATCTGTTCTTGATCCTTTGTTCGTGCCTCCTTCTTAGCACCTTTGGTTTTGTGAGGGACGGGCATTATTGACAGGTATTGTGTCTCTCGGCATGGAGAGTGTTAGAATGGATCTCTAAACACTGCTCTGGTTACCAGATGTTTAGGAGACCACCCTTGTTAGTGAAGCCAGGAACACTTCTGTGAAGTTAGCCAGGACAAGTCAATGTAGCTTGGAGAGCAGTCAAGGCTAAGGGCCTCATCACGAGTTGGGCGGTAACACTGGCGCTAATAGCGCTGGCGCTATCTGCCTTACCGCCAAACCCAGCGGCGCTATTAGCGCCGGCTCACGGGTTTGGCGGATTTGGAACTCCCCATTCCCCATTGAGCCCATGCGGGAATGCCCCATTCCCCATTAGGCTCAATTGGGAAATTTCATGCTCATACCGCTGGCGGATTTCCCGCCGGCGGTATGAGCGTGAATTTTCGGCGGATTTCCCCCCATCTCAGAGCTGGGGAGAAATCCGCCGAAGCCCTGATTTGGCGGACCCTTAAATCCGGCGGTAACAGTGATACTGCCGGATTTAAGGGTTACCGCCAAACTCGTTATGAGGCCGTAAGTCTCAGGAGGAGTGGGGGTGATCTGAGGTCTTGGATGAGCACACACAGTAGGACAAGAATTACTCTTGAACAGTAGTATATCAAAAGCACACAATTTATTAGGCCCAGAACAAACACAAGTGACTAATGGAAAACACAGTAATATCGCTACTTAAACACACACAATGTAAAATATATGTACAGTCACTTTTGGTCAATGCACTAAGGTGTGGAATTCTGCCAAAACCTGTAAGGAGGGAAAGCAAACACATTGGCAAACTCCAGAGATGGATAACCCTACATGTATAAGTCAAGCCGCACGAAGATTGAAGCCTTGTGCACAATGTCAGCTCTGGCCGTAAAAGCGCTTGGCTTGTTTCTGTGTAAAGCTACAAAGTACAATATTCAAAGGGGGAGGAAAACTTAAAGAGAGGATTCTGGAGTGTAGACATTTGGTTCCGACAGTCAGGGGATGATCTGCTGTGGAGAACAAAGCAATTCCCAACTTTCGGATGGCTTTAACAAGTGGAGGCCACCCAAGCCAAGGCAAGCACCACAAGGGATACGTTGTGCGTAAAAGGGAATGGAGGAACTAGGGGCCACCGGTAAGTGGTATGATTACTCACTGCCCTTAGGTCACTCGAGGTCCAAACTTGGCAGGTCTGGAGAAGGGCGCCTGGAGTACGAAGTCCCACCCTTGGTTTAGCTTCAAAGTGCCCAGGTACTGTGTGTGCAGATGCAGGTCCGGTTTAGAACTGGAGCTGAATATCTCATTGTGATTGCAGGACAAAGAAAGCACTAATCCAGAAGGTCTCAGGACACTTGAAGAAAGGAGGCAATGTCACCAGCAGCGACTGCCACTGTTGCACAGTGAAGCAGGGGCACCCAAGTCTCGCAATCTGATGCACGCTTCTCTCTCGTGGCCCAAAGCAGCGGGGACAATTTTGGCAAGACGATGCTTTACAGTGCGAACTAGGATTTCCCAAAACCTTGAGGTAAGTGCTCTTTCACAGGTGCCAAGGTTCAAGCTGGTCAGTCCACTGGAGGGCCCAGAGACACTTCTGAGAAGCCTCTTTTGCAGGGCAACAGGAAGACGTTGAAAGTGATTGGTCCCACCACTCGTGGGGGTTGAAGCACCTTTGGAGGTCTTCAGAGATTGAGTGCAAAGCAGGGCTCTACCAGGTCAGCAGCAGGCTCAGGGTGCCAATCCTTCTTCTGCATGGTTATGAATAGTCCTTGTGTCTGCTTCGCTCTCTGGATACTTGGCTGCGTGTATAGATCAATTCCGACCTATGGGTGATCTGTGGGTATGCATTGAGGGCCCCTCCTCATATCCATAAATCCAGTGAGTGCTCCCACCCAGCTGGCCAATGAGGAGATCTGCCCCACTCATGTACGTCAGCAGTGGTCCAATCAGAGACCGCTGTGGCTCTCATTGCATCGTGCACACCAGAAATCCTGGCACCAGTATTGTCGATTGGGACCAGACAGTCCCAGCCCACTGCCTTGGTACCTACACACGTGACATGCATTAGCCTGCAAAAAGCATTGGCTTTCGCAAGTGAATGCCTGCCCAATTAAGGAATCCCAGAGTCACAAAGATCAGGGGGAAGACCAACAGACAAAATGGCCAAAGGGCATGACAAAAGACCTTGTGGCACGGCCATAACAGACACTATCCACAGTCATGAGCCAAACGCGGTAAGCGCAGTATGGCTCAGTAAAAGTTAATACAAATAAATGAAAAGGCTTCTGCTGCCACCAGTCTACTCCTAGGCACATTGTCCAATTACCAAAAAATCCTTCGTGGATGTCTCATTCCATCAGAACACTACCATTCCTTCCCGCAGTGTGTGGTGGTGTTCTTTCCCCCCAAACCCAGATTTATTTTTGTAAAGGTCATCATTTGGAGTGGTGTAGTTTGCAAAATAAAAAGTTGGATAAAAAGCCATAGGATTTACAAGCAGTTCTTTAGAGACAACCCATGAACACTCCAATAGGCCTGATACAACAGGACACACAAGCATTTTGCAGCAGCAGTGTGTGCATGCCCCATCATCAGGAGATTGTCAGGGTAATTCATAGAATTTCGCAGAAAAGTGTCGCAAGCGGCTGGCGCAGAGTGTCCGCGTGCGATTGTCTGCGCCAGGCACGTGCGCTAAAACCGATTTCCACGCACAGCGTATTCATGGATTTTAGGCTCCCAAACCAGCCGTGGCGCAGAGTATCGCAGCGACCCTGCAGCAGCGCCAGTAACGCCCCCAAGAACGCCCTCGCGCAAGGAAAAGCCATCAAAATCGCTAAATCATCGCAAAGGGCTGCGCTAACCCTGGACCAGTTTACAGGGCTGCCAAACAAGGAACGCAAAGCGGGTAACGTGCATATCAGGGGTACGCGTGAAGTTATACACGCGATTAGCCAGGGTGCCAGGGTATGTGTATTTCAGGGGTGCGCGGGAAGTTCAACACGCGATAGTCCAGGGAACGTGTATTACAGGGGTACGCGGGAAGTTCAACACGCGATTGTCCAGGGAACGTGTATTACAGGGGTACGCGGGAAGTTCAACACGCGATTGTCCAGGGAACGTGTATTACAGGGGTACGTGGGAAGTCTTACATGCGATTAGCCAGGGCACGTGTAATACAGGGGTACGCGGGAATTATCACACGCGATTTGGCAGGGTACGTGAATTACAGGGTTGCGTGGGAATTAGCACACGCCATTTTGCTGGGTACGTGTATTACAGGGGTGCGTGGGAATTATCACACGCGATTAGGCTGGGTGGGTCCTCACAGGTGTTCCCTGTACACCCTTCACGGCCCCTGCAGGCAGCCCACACAACAGGGGACTACCCTGCACACCTGCTCATGTCCCCCTGCACCCTCACCCCCCAGCCACCAGGGGCACCCACCACCAGGCCCCCACCCATGTCTCCTACCACCCCCACCCCCCAGCAGTGCAGGGGCAGCCTCCACCAGGCCCCCACTCATGTCTCCCACCACCCCCACCCCCCAGCCACCAGGGGCAGCCTCCACCAGGCCCCCACTCATGCCCGACTCATGTCTCCCACCACCCCCACACCCCAGCACTGTGGGGCACCTGCCAGCAGGCCCCAACCCATGTCACCCACCACCCCCACCCCCCAGCAGTGCAGGGGCATCCTCCACCAGGCCCACACTCATGTCCCCTATCACCCCCACCCCCCAGCAGTGCAGGGGCAGCCTCCACCAGGCCCCCACTCATGTCTCCCAGCGTGCTACGTGTATTCCAGGGGTGCGCGGGAAGTTCCACTCGCGAATAGCCTGGGCGCGTGTATTTCAGGGGTGCGCGGGAAGTTCCACACGCGAATAGCCTGGGCGCGTGTATTTCAGGGGTGCGCGGGAAGTTCCACACGCGAATAGCCTGGGCGCGTGTATTTCAGGGGTGCGCGGGAAGTTCCACACGCGAATAGCCTGGGCGCATGCATTTCAGGGGTGCGCGGGAAGTTTCACACGCGATTTCAGCAGGGTACGTGTATTTCAGGGGTGCGCGGGAATTCTCACACGCGATTTGGCTTGGTACATGTATTACAGGGGTGCGTGGGAAGTTACACACGCGATTAGGCTGGGTGGGTCCTCACAGGTGTTCCCTGTACACCCTCCACGGCCCCTGCAGGCAGCCCACAAAACAGGGGACTACCCTGCACACCTGCTCATGTCTCCCACCACCCCCACCCCCCAGCAGTGCAGGGGCAGCCCCCACCAGGCCCCCACTCATGTCCCCTATCACCCCCACCCCCCCAGTCACCAGGGGCACCCTCCACCAGGCCCCCACTCATGTCTCCCACCACCCCCACCCCCCCAGTCACCAGGGGCACCCTCCACCAGGCCCCCACTCATGTCTCCCACCTCCCCCACCACCCCAGTCACCAGGGGCACCCTCCACCAGGCCCCCACCCATGTCTCCCACCACCCCCACCCCCCCAGTCACCAGGGGCACCCTCCACCAGGCCCCCACTCATGTCTCCCACCACCCCCACCCCCCCAGTCACCAGGGGCACCCTCCACCAGGCCCCCACTCATGTCTCCCACCACCCCCACCCCCCCAGCCACCAGGGGCTGCCTCCACCAGGCCCCCACTCATGTCCCCTATCATCCCCACCCCCCAGCAGTGCAGGGGCAGCAGGCAGTCAGGCAGCAGCAGGTGGGAGCGTGCTCGGGCTCTGGGGGGCAGTAGTTCGGCCTTCCGGGCAGGAGCGTGGTATTCCGTGTGCGTACGCGTGGCCAGCTTGGTACGGAGTGATTGTGCACGTGAAAATCCTGCACGTCAGCGTGAAAACTGAGGAAAGGCCCTCAGCGCGTAAGCGCGTCTGTGACGTGACCCGCACAGGTGTTTCCCACACAGCATGTGATGACAGAGCACACGTGGAAAGACTGCACGTCAGAGTGTAATCGCGTGTGATTGGTGGAAATGGCCCTACACGCAGAAGTGACAAAGCATGTAATAGGTGGAAATGGCCCTAGCACGTACACGCCGCGTAAGTGACGCTGGACGTGTGGGCCTGTATAAAAGGTACGTGTAGAACACGTTTTCCTTGTACGTGCTTTTCGTGGAGAGCGAGTGGGTGAATTCTGTACTTCTTGTCGTTTCACACGCGATTTACTTCACGGCGTTTCTAGTTCGTATTCCCTGTTACCTCTGACAGCTTTTTCTCTGTATTGTCCTTTACTGGTTTACCTGGGCCTGTTCCCTCAAACAGTGTTCCCTTCTACTGTTGTCCTGTCTCCTCAGACAGCGGACAAATCTTCTTTTGGCGGGGGTGTTGCCAACCAAACGTGCTCCTTTTACACGCTCGTTTACCTGGCAGACGGTGAGTCACGCACGTATCTAACATCTGTGATAGCCCCGTGTGTAGCCTACCCCTTCAGAGGTCATTCTAGGCTGCGTGTGACACGCATACGTTCATTCTTGTGTTTCTGGGTGCCACAGCGTAGTGCAGGTTTTTCTTTCTGCACACGTGGTCTAGGAGGGGTTGCGTGCACGTCATCTCCCTTTTTTGGGCCTCCTGTGCGTTGCGTGACCCGTCATCTTTCCCCAGGGGTTACATTCAGCCTTGCTAGAGCACTAGGGTACAATTACCATCTGGTACCCAACCCCTTTGACCCCCAATTGCCCAGGACAATAGTCTACATCCACTCCCATACGCACATTAACATCAGTGCCATGGCTGGGAGGCGAGGATTCCGTAACGGTGGCAAAGGTGGAAGAGCCACAAGTGGTGGCCGTGGTGGATCCGGTAGGGGACGTGGTCGTAACTTGCAGGGTGAGCCTGTCCCCCCATGTGTGGAGGACCAGTCACGGGCACCCATAATCCCCCCCCCTCCCATTGAGGCTGATGTGGCTGACACCATCCATGCTCAGCCCTTGTTGGACCAGCCCATTGTGGCACCAGACCTGGCTGACTCCATGGCTGACTTCCAGGTCAGCAGGGCTACGACACGTGTGCTGGTGCACGTTGATGCCATCATGCCACGTGGATCTGGGGCAGCAAGGTCATCTGCTGCACCAAGTAGGCAGGGCGGAGAGGCTGCAGGGGCAGCTGCGGCTCCATCCACCCCAGCCCCCACACACCCATCCAGGACAGTGTCGGTCCTAGTCCATGCTGCTGACATTCCCCCTGACACCATCACACTAGAGCTAATGCCTGCACCAACTCCCATGCTGAGTGTGCAATCCCACACTCCTGATACAGAGTCCACCAGGGCTCCTGCCCCTAGTGTCCAGAGCGGCGCAGGACACTCAGGATCACCACCACCTTCCAAGCGGAAGAGGAAGAGTGCTCGTCCGGCACAGGCTGATGCCCCAGACACGGCTACACAGTCCGGCCCGTCCAGGAAGCCCAGCTTCACGGATGACGAACTGAATGCACTTGTCGAGTATGTGTCCGGACATGACAACGAGATGGTCATTGTTGCAGGATCCAAGACCACACCTGCACAACGCCAGGCACACTGGCAGACCGTTGCGGACATTGTAAGTGCCCTTGGAATTGTGAGGCGCACAGCCAATGATTGCTATAAGCGCTGGAATGACCTAAAGCGCAGGGCAAAGAGTAAGCTGGCCTCAAGTCATGCCGCAACTCTAGTGACTGGAGGTGGGTCTCCAGTAGTAGACATGGAACTCACTCCACATGAGTCAGTCGCTGGGACCTACGTCACGGAGGAACAGATCCAAGGCGTGGGAGATCTGGCTGATTACGAGGCATTGTCCGGTGAGTGCACATGCATGTGTGTGTCATCCATGTGCATGGTGTGTGTGTGAGGGCTTCTGTTCGGGTGCCAGGTGAGAGTGTGTGCGCCTGAGTCGTATGGGTCAGCCATGTGCTTCATGCAATCCTTCCTGCGCAGCTGCAATCCTTCCTGCGCAGCTGCATTTGGCCATAGCAGTATCCCTTCTGCCAACAGTAGACATCTAGCCCAACTGCACGCCAGTTGCCCTTGAAGTGTCACCTTGCCACAACATATTTGCTTCTTCTTCACTGTTCATTCAGTCAGTTTGTTTGCATTCCACCACTTTCACTAGGCATGTCGCTGTCCACTAGTCACATGTCTGACATGGGTATGGTAAAGTGGAGTGACTTTGTTACCTGGATATCATTTGTACACACATGTCCCTGTGCAATTGGACCATTTCAGACTGGCAGCTCCAGGTGAAAAATCTGACCTGTTAGAAATAGAAAAGCTATTACATGCGGGAACTGGACTGAATGAATAGGTGCTGCCCTCCTCTCCATCTTCACTCAATAGCAATGGTACATGCCATCTGTGTGATGGCATGTGTGTTTCACCTGCCAATCACAGGCCAATGTGTGATGCCACTGCCAGGCAGCATGCAGAAAATGTGTTCATCTTCCATCTTGGTGTCATCAGTGTGTGCCATTTGCCTGGACTTCATACGCAGTGAGGGTGCATGCATGGGAGGGTTTTAGTCATGTGGGACATGTGTCAATCAAGTACTGGTTCTCTTGCTTCTCAGCCCTCAATGTGTGCCATGGTGCTAATGCCTGTTTCCATTTCTTTGTTTTCATGTCTTTGCAGGGGAAGACGCACCTGATACTGCTGGGGTTGTGGAGATGGTGCAGACCCAGGAGGGGTCCGAGGGCCGACCAACCACCAGTGAGGGACGTGGTGTGGTGGTGGGGGAGAACCCACAAGTGCTGCAGGTCGTGCTCTCAAGGGGTGTCTCTGGCTGCACCTCCCCCGAGCTGTACTCAGGTGTTGATTCGGATGAGACCTACGTGCCGTCGCAGGTGAGTGTTCCAGGGAGGGATTCTGTTCTGTCTCACCCACCTGCACCAGGGTCAGAACCCTCCATGGGGATGTCAGTGTTGGCAGCTACGCCTTCGGTGGTTACGGATGCAGGGTCACACTCCGCGACATCTGATCCTGTTCCTGGGCCAGCAGATCAGAGGGGGAATGCAGTCCTGCAGCCTCAGGCAGTGCCGGCACAGCAAGGCGCAGTTCGCCTTGCCCCAGACAGGTGTGGTGCCCGCCGACGTGGTGGCCGTACGCCACCCGGCAATACCGCATGGGAGCAATCCATTTACGGTATGGCAACCCAACAGGCTGCATCATCCGAGATGATGGCTCAGGCCATGGATAGGGTGGCCACTTCCATTGTCCCCCCAGAAAGGCTGATGGAGCGACTAGAGCAGGCAACCGACTCCATCTGCCAGTCACACAGGGAGGACATGTTGGGGTCCAACAGGGACAGGCGGGCGGCACTGGCGACTCTGCAGGAGGCCATCTCCATTGAGTGCCAGGGCCACAGGGAAGCCCTGAGGCAGGAGCTCCTTCACCTCAGGACGACTCTTGTTGAGCTTGAGGCTTCAACACACCAAAGGACAGAACAGCAGCTGGAGCGTCTCACCCGTACGCTCTCAGCTGAGATGCAGGCAACGAGGGCGGAGGTCCGGGCATCCCGTGAGTTGTTGCATGGGGACCTCCGCACACTCATCCTCCAGAACCAGACCTACCACACCCGCATGCTTGCAGCCATGGAGGAGCAGACTAGGGCCTTGCGTGGGCTGCCTCCCATAGTGCAACCACCTCCGGATGCAGCTGCACAGGGTGATAATAGCAACAGCAGTGATACTCCCACAATAGGGTAGCCGTGTGGGCCATGAGCCCATGGAGGTGTTTTATCTTCCCAGGATCCACGCAGGTGGGTTCTGGTGTGCATCCTGTCCTCGGACCTTCTGGGTGGCCTCCCCAACCCCCCCGGACCCATCAATGGCCATTTTTGATTGTTTCTTATTTTTATTTTTATTTTGATTTCTTTTATTCCCAATTTTTTTGGGACGATCTGTTGGCTTCAATCTGTTGGCTTCGATCTGTTGGCTTCCGTGGTTCCTGTGGGCATACGCTGCATTGTGGCTGGGCACATGCAGGCTTGTAATGTATTTGGTTCAGATGCTTGGGTTTGAGTCACACACACCCCTCCTGCTTCCCGTTTCCATGGGCTTGCAAAGGGTGTGCCCAAGTGACAGTGAATTACACAGTGACGTTGGACTCCCATGAGCTGTGTGGCCAGTCTGTAGTCAATACTGTGTATACATTCATAGTGCATATTGCTGTTGTGTTGTACACTGCATGTTGCATTGATGTGTAACTCTTCTTCTGTGTCTACCTCCCGTTTTGCAGGTCCCTTCCTCATGTCCACACAAGGACCTCTAGTCTGGAGATGGGGACCATGTTGGCAGCAGTGCACCTACAACTCTACATGGCGACAACACTGCACAGTTGGTAGTGGTGGGAGTGCAGGCATTTCCAGGTGGTGAGACTACTAATATGTAACATTTGTGATGTCATGTTAATGGTACTGCGTGCTCAAGTATGTTGTTGGTCCGGCATTGCTGTGAGCATTTCAGGTGTTGCAGGTTTCTAATAGTGCCACTGTACATAGTGAGACTGATGTCATGTTGTGGGGATTACTTTGTTTACCTGCAATTAGCATGACATGGCACGGTGTGTCGTGTGGCGGTGCTGGGGTTGGGTTGGCTGACATGGCACTGTCCTCTTGTTGCATTTTGCAAGTGGGTATTCATTTTAGCTGCTTCAATGTGTAACTTCACAAAACTGCATTGGTGGTGTCTGTGTGGGTAGGGATGCACACATTGTGACACTTCCAGGTGAACAATCTCAGGCTGACATGGTATTCCCGGTTCATTCTCCAGACATTCAGGATCAGTGTCAGGTTGAGTCATCATTGATTGTCAGATGGAATGTGCCAGGGCAGTGTGCACTCCACAGGGGTGTGATTTCTATGTGAAGTAATTAGCCACTAGCTGTGTACGGGCTGCCTCCCCCCGTGCCCTTTCCCCTCCCATGCGCAGCGGCTGTGCATGTGGTTGGGGATGTGGGGCCACCACCATGTCCACGGCCAGGCCCCGGCGTGTTGCAACGTTGTGCAGGACACATGCTGCCACTATGATCCTGCAAACTACTGGGGGAGCGTATAACAGCTGCCCGCCAGAACGGTCAAGGGAGCGAAAGCGTGACTTTAGCACTCCGAATGTGCGCTCCACTATGCCCCTGGTTGTAATGTGGGCTGTGTTATATCTTACCTGGGGTGGCGTGGTGGGGTTCCGAATTGGCGTCATCATGTGGGGGCTGAGAGGGTAGGCACTGTCCCCTGTGGAGGTGGTGATTGGTATCATTGGTGGGGTTGTGACCTTGCTCAGTATCCAACATGCATGCATGTGCAGTGGCATACATACTCACCAAGCAGCCATGTATCGCCATGCCGCCCAGCTTCTAGGTCCCGGCTTAGGGTGGACATTCGGTAAATGAAGCTGTCGTGGGTGGAGCCGGGATAGTTGGCATATACTGAGGTGATGATTCCCTTGGCATTACATGCTACCTGCACGTTGATGGAATGCCAGTGCTTGCGGTTCCTATAGATGTGCTCAGATGCCCTGGGGGGACGTAGAGCCACATGGGTGCAGTCGATGGCACCTAGCACTTTGGGGAATCGTGCCACAGCGTAAAAATCCAGGGCGGCAGCATGCCTTTCTGCAGGTGTTCTGGGCAGGTATATGTGCCTGCGGACTGATGGGCGTGCAGTCATGATGTTCAAGACCTGGTGTAGGCAGCGTGACTGGGTGGCCTGTGACACCCCACCCACTATGGCACTTGTCCGCTGAAATGATCCAGTGGCTAAGAAGTGCAGTACATTGAGGACCTTCTCCAGGGGGCTGAGTGCTTGGGAGCACAGGGTGGGTGATGTGAGGTCATCCTCCCACTCACTCACCAGGTCCAGTATGATGTGTGGTGGAAACCTGTACCTCCCATACACCTGGTCATCAGGCATCCCGAAAAGGCTGGTTCTGGGTGTGAATATTCTGGCCCTGACTATCCTCCTCCTCCTCCTTTGGTAGCCCACTGCCACTGCTGCTAGGAACGGTATGTTCATCCTGGCGTCTGAGCTTGTTATTGTTAAAGTCCGCAATTTTATGCTTTGCGCGTGTTCTAGGCGAGCGTGTGACCCGCGCACCCCTGGAATCCAGTTCCCAGTCCAATAGCGTGTGGAAATTCACACGCACCACGGGATACAGCGTGTGACCCGCGCACCCCTGGAATCCAGTTCCCAGTCCAATAGCGTGTGGAAATTCACACGCACCACGGGATACAGCGTGTGACCCGCGCACCCCTGGAATCCAGTTCCCAGTCCAATAGCGTGTGGAAATTCACACGCACCACGGGATACCGGTTCGCTGACGTACTTGCGTGTGTAAGTGGCCGCGCACCCATTAAATACACGTACATAGGCCAATCGCGTGTACGCGCACTTTTGTCCAATTACACGCAATGAAATACACGTACATAGGCCAATCACGCGATGACACTCTGACGTGCAGTATTTCCACGTGTGTTCCGTCATCACGTGCTGAGTGGGGAACGCCCGTGCGGGTCACGTCAGACGCGCTTACGCGCTGAGGGACTCTGGTCCAATAGAATCGCGTATGCGTGCTGACGCGCTTACGCGCTAAGGGCCTTTCCTCGGATTTCACGCTGACGTGCAGGATTTTCACGTGCCAAATCACTCCGTATCAAGCTGGCCACCCGAAAACACACGGAACACCACGCTTCTGCCCAGAAGGCCGAGTTACTGCCCCCCAGTGCCCCGAGCAGCCTCCCACGTGCTATCTGCTGCTGCCTGCCTGCCTGCCTGCCTGCTGCCACCGTGCCCTGCCATTTGGTGCCTGCACATCAGCCATCTGCAGGGGTCCAGTTGCTGTGTCCACCCCTGCTGGAACTGAAGACTCCCAACTGGGATTACATCGCTCCACAGCCCAGCCCCAGGACCCAGTTGCCCACCCACACCTGCCTCTGGGGTTGCCATGTCGGGCACTTCCACATCTGGCACCAGTGGCAACCCCAGGCCAGAGGGGCAGAGGGGCACCAGCTTCACTGCCACCGAAGTTGGTGTCCTGGTGGAGCATGTCCTGGGGCAGTATGATGCCCTCTTTGGATCGTCCCGCGCCAGCAAGGAAGGACGGGAGAGGATCTGGGCCGACTGTGTGGTTGCCATCAACGCGGAGGGGGTGGCAACCCGCAACGTCCAGAAGATCAAGAAGCGCTGGGAGGACTTGAGGTCCAGGACCCTTGTGAAGGCCCGGCGCCTCGTGGAGGGGGGCCGGGGCCGCATGAGTTCCATCCAGAAGAGGGTCCTGGAACGCGTACGCCCAGCGCTCCACGCCCAGGTCCTTGAGAGGGAGGCCCGTCTGGAGTTGAGCGGTATGTGTCCAAGCATTACTGTGTGAGACAGGGCATGTTGCGGTGTGCTGGTTCTATGATACTTGCCTGTATGTGTGCCATGGGCCATGTATGCATGTATGTGTGCAGGGACATCATGGTAATGCATGTGCGACCAGTGATGTGTGACCCACATGGTTGTTGCATGTGTTGAAATGCGGCATGGGGAGCCCTATGCAGATTTTGGACATGAGAGCATGCCAGTCTCTGTACCTGGACATGGATGGGGGTGAAGGATGGGTGCTGATGCCAGGTACATATATGGTAGCCATGTCTGTGTGCCTGACCTGCGTGTCTGTGACTTGTGCATGCCATGGATGCATGACACATGTGTGTGACAATGCACAGATTCAGTGACGCACCCAACTTACCCTTGTTTCGCCTGTGTTCGGTGTGTTTGGGGCCAGATGGATGTGACTGAGGTGAAGTGTGTGCATGTGATATGCATGAGCCATGATGCATGTGAGTTACATATCATTGAATGTTTCTAGAGTCCATTGGACATGCATGGAAATGTCCATGGCATGCACCATGCCTGTTACTGTGTGTGTTTTGCCTGGACTGACCCATGTGTTGTGGAGGGACATGATGGAAGTGTACTTTGACAGTGGTGCTCATCTGCTATTGCTTCCTGTCTAGGGGACCATTGTACAGTAGCCTGATGCTTGTGTCCTTTGTCTCCCTCTACGCAGCGGCTAGTGAAGAAGAGGGCGGAGACGGCGCTGTGGAGCAAGGCGGCGGGGATGCCCCCACGGCTGCAGCGGAAGGGGTGGGTGAGCCCCCACAGGGGCCTGCTACGGCGGGAGACGGTGAGGAGCCATCCAGGTTGGTGGTTTGCACAGAGGAGGAGGAGGCCGACACTGGTGCACACATGGGGCCTGGTGGAAGCATCCCTGCTGGTGCAAGTGGTGCAGTCCAGGGCCAGGGGCAGGAGGCAGCACAGGTCACCGTGGAGGGGCCTGTGCATGTCACTGTCCCTGACCCTGTGAGTGCACCACCATGCACCAGCAGGGATGCCCCTTCCCAGGCCCGTCCGCAGGTAGAGGGGATGTCCATGTCACCTGACTCCCCTCCACCTGCGGACGTGGTAACCCCTGGCCGCGTGGAGAAGGTCCTGATTGGGGTCGCGATGCGCACGGCTGTGATTCGTGATGACGTGCGTGCTTCCCGGGAGGAGCACGCACGTCATCACGAAGTGCACCGTGCCGACGTGGCCCAATTGGGATCGGCCATGTTCGGGGGTTTCCTGCATGTGTTGGCCAATCTGACGGCCCTCTCCTCCTCTGTGCAGGCTATCCACCGGTCGTTCTCCTTGCCGTCTTCCGGCCCAGATGCCACCAGGGCCCCCTGTGGACCTGCCCCGACCAATGCAGACAGCTCGGTGGGGATCCCATCCCTGCCACAGTTGGGAGTCGGAGGTCCAGCAGGGGTGGACAAGACAGCAAGTGGACCCCAGCAGATGGAAGATGTGACGGCATCATCGGGCAGGGCACGTGCACGACGGCGTCGGTGGTTTCCATCAGCCTGGATGCCGTCGTGCTGGCAGAGGCAGTGGCGTCGGAGGCAGCAGCGGGCTCGACGTGGGAGGCATCATGGCTCGGGGCCATCAAGATCAGAGGGGCAGGCATCGGCCGGAGGGCAGGGCAACCCTGGGATGGTGGTGTGTTCCGTGTGGGAGGAGTTTGGCCAGCGGATAGGTGCGGAGCGGCAGCGGGCGGAAGAGGAGCGGCTCGCCATGGTCAGGGCGGAGTTCTCCATGCGTCGGGCATTGAGGCGGGCTGAGTGCCTCGAGGAAGCTCGCAGGGAGTTTGAGGTGGACATGGGGTTGTCCCTGCGAGACCTCGGGGCCAGGACAGAGTCCCGCCTCCAGGACATCGACATGGAGTTCGATGATGCCCTGGCCAGCAACATCACCAAGTGAGCCGCAGGACTTGCCCGCTGCCTTTGTATATAGTTATTTAGTTAGTGCTAGGTTTCCTTTATTTATTTTTATTATTTTGGACCGCTCGGACAATGGCCACTTTTTTGTACATATATTTTACATTAGTTAGTGGTAGGTTTCATTTTTGGTGTTGGGCTCATGGACCCTGGAACATTCCTGTATATAGTTTGTTTTTTTGGGAGATACATTTTTTTAATTTCTTATTGTTTTCACCATGACGTAATGGTTTTTCATTAATTTCCTATGACATGATATTGCTTTGGACAAATTCATTTTAATTTTTTATTCCTTTGTTTTTTTGTTTATCACTTTTGTTCTCGGACATGGACCATTTATTTACTTAGCCACATCGTTGTATGTTTGAAAAGTTCACTTATTTTTGGTATTTAATACATTTTTTATATTTTCTTACACTTGTGTTATTTTCTCATTGGTTTGTTACATGTCATGATATGGGTTTTGACATTGACTTGCACCCATTGTGTATGTGTGTGTGACGGACATGTGTTCATTTACAGACTTGCCATTGGGGTTGTATCATGTAATTGCATTCACTATGTGGGTGGATGCAATCCTTGCCTGGGTGTTTGTGCTGGGTATGCTGCCCATTACTGCCATGATTGAGTATCGTCAGGACCTGGGGGCAGGGGGACATGTGTGGGTGCCTGGTGGAGGCTGCCCCTGCACTGCTGGGGGGTGGGGGTGGTGGGAGACATGAGTGGGGGCCTGGTGGAGGGTGCCCCTGGTGGCTGGGGGGTGGGGGTGGTGGGAGACATGAGTGGGGGCCTGGTGGAGGGTGCCCCTGCACTGCTGGGGTGTGGGGGTGGTGGGAGACATGAGTGGGGGCCTGGTGGAGGGTGCCCCTGGTGGCTGGGGGGTGGGGGTGGTGGGTGACATGAGTGGGGGCCTGGTGGAGGCTGCCCCTGCACTGCTGGGGTGTGGGGGTGGTGGGAGACATGAGTGGGGGCCTGGTGGAGGGTGCCCCTGCACTGCTGGGGTGTGGGGGTGGTGGGAGACATGAGTGGGGGCCTGGTGGAGGGTGTCCCTGCACTGCTGGGGTGTGGGGGTGGTGGGAGACATGAGTGGGGGCCTGGTGGAGGGTGCCCCTGGTGGCTGGGGGGTGGGGGTGGTGGGAGACATGAGTGGGGGCCTGGTGGAGGGTGCCCCTGCACTGCTGGGGTGTGGGGGTGGTGGGAGACATGAGTGGGGGCCTGGTGGAGGGTGCCCCTGGTGGCTGGGGGGTGGGGGTGGTGGGTGACATGAGTGGGGGCCTGGTGGAGGCTGCCCCTGCACTGCTGGGGTGTGGGGGTGGTGGGAGACATGAGTGGGGGCCTGGTGGAGGGTGCCCCTGCACTGCTGGGGTGTGGGGGTGGTGGGAGACATGAGTGGGGGCCTGGTGGAGGGTGACCCTGGTGGCTGGGGGGTGGGGGTGGTGGGAGACATGGGTGGGGGCCTGGTGGAGGGTGACCCTGGTGGCTGGGGGGTGGGGGTGGTGGGTGACATGAGTGGGGGCCTGGTGGAGGGTGACCCTGGTGGCTGGGGGGTGGGGGTGGTGGGTGACATGAGTGGGGGCCTGGTGGAGGGTGCCCCTGGTGGCTGGGGTGTGGGGGTGGTGGGAGACATGAGTGGGGGCCTGGTGGAGGGTGCCCCTGGTGGCTGGGGGGTGGGGGTGGTGGGTGACATGAGTGGGGGCCTGTTGGAAGCTGCCCCTGCACTGCTGGGGTGTGGGGGTGGTGGGAGACATGAGTGGGGGCCTGGTGGAGGGTGCCCCTGCACTGCTGGGGTGTGGGGGGTGGTGGGAGACATGAGTGGGGGCCTGGTGGAGGGTGTCCCTGCACTGCTGGGGTGTGGGGGTGGTGGGAGACATGAGTGGGGGCCTGGTGGAGGGTGCCCCTGCACTGCTGGGGTGTGGGGGTGGTGGGAGACATGAGTGGGGGCCTGGTGGAGGGTGACCCTGGTGGCTTGCGGGTGGGGGTGGTGGGAGACATGGGTGGGGGCCTGGTGGAGGGTGACCCTGGTGGCTGGGGGGTGGGGGTGGTGGGTGACATGAGTGGGGGCCTGGTGGAGGGTGCCCCTGGTGGCTGGGGGTGGTGGGAGACATGAGTGGGGGCCTGGTGGAGGGTGCCCCTGCACTGCTGGGGTGTGGGGGTGGTGGGAGACATGAGTGGGGGCCTGGTGGAGGGTGTCCCTGCACTGCTGGGGTTTGGGGGTGGTGGGAGACATGAGTGGGGGCCTGGTGGAGGGTGCCCCTGCACTGCTGGGGTGTGGGGGTGGTGGGAGACATGAGTGGGGGCCTGGTGGAGGGTGACCCTGGTGGCTTGCGGGTGGGGGTGGTGGGAGACATGGGTGGGGGCCTGGTGGAGGGTGACCCTGGTGGCTGGGGGGTGGGGGTGGTGGGTGACATGAGTGGGGGCCTGGTGGAGGGTGCCCGTGGTGGCTGGGGGCTGGGGGTGGTGGGAGACATGAGTGGGGGCCTGGTGGAGGGTGCCCCTGGTGGCTGGGGTGTGGGGCTGGTGGGAGACATGAGTGGGGGCCTGGTGGAGGGTGCCCCTGCACTGCTGGGGGGTGGGGGTGGTGGGTGACATGAGTGGGGGCCTGGTGGAGGGTGCCCCTGGGGGGTGGGGGTGGTGGGAGACATGAGTGGGGGCCTGGTGGAGGGTGCCCCTGCACTGCTGGGGTGTGGGGGTGGTGGGAGACATGAGTGGGGGCCTGGTGGAGGGTGCCCCTGGTGGCTGGGGGGTGGGGGTGGTGGGTGACATGAGTGGGGGCCTGGTGGAGGCTGCCCCTGCACTGCTGGGGTGTGGGGGTGGTGGGAGACATGAGTGGGGGCCTGGTGGAGGGTGCCCCTGCACTGCTGGGGTGTGGGGGTGGTGGGAGACATGAGTGGGGGCCTGGTGGAGGGTGACCCTGGTGGCTGGGGGGTGGGGGTGGTGGGAGACATGGGTGGGGGCCTGGTGGAGGGTGACCCTGGTGGCTGGGGGGTGGGGGTGGTGGGTGACATGAGTGGGGGCCTGGTGGAGGGTGAACCTGGTGGCTGGGGGGTGGGGGTGGTGGGAGACTTGAGTTGGACATGGGTGGGGGCCTGCTGGCAGGTGCCCCACAGTGCTGGGGGGTGGGGGTGGTGGGGGACATGAGTTGGACATGGGTGGGGGCCTGCTGGCAGGTGCCCCACAGTGCTGGGGGTGGGGGTGCAAGGGGACATGAGTTGGTGTTCATTAGTTCAAGGAGACATGTGCCTTTGCTGGGGGGGCATGCCCTTGTTGGGTGGGCTGCCTGCGGGACATGACCAGGGATGCAGGGTAGTCCCCTGTGGTGTGGGCTGCCTGCAGGGGCCGTGGAGGGTGTACAGGGTACACCTGGGAGGACCCACACTGTCAAATCACATGTGGGACTCCCCGGCACCCCTGAAATACACGTACCGTGCAGAAATCGCGTGTAAAACTTCCCGCGCACCCCTGAAATACACGCGCCCAGGCTATTCGCGTGTGGAACTTCCCGCGCACCCCTGAAATACACGCGCCCAGGCTATTCGCGTGTGGAACTTCCCGCGCACCCCTGAAATACACGCGCCCAGGCTATTCGCGTGTGGAACTCCCCGCGCACCCCTGAAATACACTCGCCCAGGCTATTAGCGTGTGGAACTTCCCGCGCACCCCTCAAATACACGCGCCCAGGCTATTCGCGTGTGGAACTTCCCGCGCACCCCTCAAATACACGCGCCCAGGCTATTCGCGTGTGGAACTTCCCGCGCACCGCTGGAATACACGTAGCCCGCTCCCACAGGCCCGATCGCGTGAGGAACTTCATGCGAACCCCTGTAATACACGTAGCCCGCTACCCCAGGCCCGATCGCGTGAGGAACTTCACGCGAACCCCTGTAATACACGTAGCCCGCTCCCCCAGGCCCGATCGCATGTGAAACTTCACGCGAACCCCTGTAATACACGTAGCACGCTCCCCCAGGCCCGATCGCATGAAACTTCACGCAAACCCCTGAAATACACGTAGCACGCTCCCCCAGGCCCGATCGCGTGAGAAACTTCACGCGAACCCCTGAAATACACGTAGCCCGCTCCCCCAGGCCCGATCGCGTGAATAACTTCACGCGAACCCCTGTGATGCACGTACCCTGCTGAAATCGCGTGTGAGACTTCCCGCGCACCCCGGTATACACGCACACGTATTTTTTGTCAGCGGGTGTCCGTGTTTGTGGATACCCCTTTGCACGTCATTTTTCCTGGAGGGCCACAGTATGGGACATTCATCATGGCAGTATATAGGTGCTATTTGTTGGCGCACCTTTTGGCGCACATTTCTTCCAGCCGCAGAGACGCTACCGCCTGCTTTCTTGTGGCGGTCGTGTTTGTGCCTGTGCGCTGGTTTGAGCGTGCGCTTTTTTGCCCTATTCTATTCCATGAATACGTGTTGTAGGCGAGCGTGTGGGCGTTCCGCGCACTTGTGCCCTGTACTTCCCCCGTGACGCCCACGTTTTGGCAAGTTGTTCCCCATTCCGAGTGTTACGCCCGTGTTCCGCCTACTTTTGTTGCGTGCGCCGCGCTATGTGCGAATTTCGCTGTGGCCTGTGCGATTTTCGCTGTGACCTGGCGCACGCTGTTAGATGGCCTGTGCGCCAACGTGCGCCGCGCACTTTTTTATCGCACATCCGCTGGTTTTCTCGCGCACGGCCTTCCATGAATCGACGTGCGCTGCTTTTCGTGCGATTTTCGCACTTGCACTGCGATTTTCGCTATTCCACTGCGATTCGCACGTTTTTGGCCACTTGCGCCGCGCTAATTATTCCATGAATCGGCCTCTGTGTTTGTACTAGATGGGTGCATATTTGTGCCACATCATTGCAGTCTGGTGCTTGCATCACCAGCACACTGGAAAATATGCTCCTCTAAATCAAATGCAGGTTTAAAATCGTGCTAAGAGTTTTAATACACATCACTTGTGTAACACGCATGTATGCTCCTCAATTGTACAAAGTAAGTTACTATTTTCAAAAACATGTTAAGACTACATCTCTGCGATGCACGTCATAGATACGGGGCACAGTGAATAATCTGCCTAACTCATTTGGCTTTAGCTCCATTCGTTTCGGCGGTTAATCTGACATATTACGAGTGGCGGGGCGGCGGTGTTAATCCCCATTATGTCCCATTGGACTCTGTTGGAGTTCGGAGGATGCGCCGCTGGCAGTAATTCCACCAGTGGGACACCCTACACTGGCCGTGGAGGCAATACCCCCAGCAAAGTGCTGGAGGTTTTTCCCCAAACTTGCCCCCAAATAAGAAATGTGGCAAACATGGTGGTAAATCGAATGCCATAATTTTTTTTACCACACTGCCATATTCTTAATGAGGCCCAAAGGCTTTACATTATAAGTGAAACTCCCTGAGTTTGGCCGGAGTACTCTGTAACTGTAGAGAATTTGCAGCCTACTGTGCGGACAGTAAGGGCTACCCAGTGAACACACATCTCTCCGCAAACTCAGCATATATGTGTATTTGCTCAGGTATGTGTGTTATGCACTTGCACGATCCAAACGCACCTTGCCTGAAGATCGTCTATCTGTTCTCCGCTGTCTCTCACCCCTTAATTGCACTTGGTAAAACTGCAGAATCGCTGTCAGGCCTATTTGCTGTGTCTCAACTGTTAACCTGTATTATTTGCACTTACTCTGCCTGTGCAGACTATTATCGTCTCAGGATTTCAAGGGCGACTGTTGTTTTTTCCCCATTTTCCCACTCTCCTTGAGCGCTTTGAAACACTTTCCTGTATATAGGCGCTGTATAAACAATTCAACACAATCCAACGCTTCTGCTTTTGGGTGTCTACCAGCACAGGATGCTTTCTGCAAATGTACCCCGGGCATTTTGAGCTACAAAGAATGGGTTTGTTTCACGCGCGCATCCTCGCCTCTTCACACACCTCTAAACTGACAAGTTATGCAGCGGCTGTCGTCCTCATTGTTGCTGTCACACATGCCGTCTGTGGGAACACATTTACACTGACAGGTCATCACGGTGCACCCACCTCTGTTACACTCAGAATCATTCATACAGAGCCTCACGTGAACTCTGGGACTTCACTTACCTCATCACCAAATACTTTTATTTCGGCAACGCCACAAAAAGTGTAACACCACCGCAGTCAGAACGAATCCATGAATACATCATTACATGCCAGGTACACGACAATAAAGGGGGATGGCATAAACACGTCACCCTATTTGGGCCCTATGCCATAACAAGAATAGTTTATCCGAGGAGGAACAGTTCCAATCCTTAGAAATAAGAAATAGTCCAATCATTCTGGTGCCAGTACTTATACCCTCAGGGGGGTTCTGAGGAGCTTATACCAAATATGTTTCGGTTTGTTAAAATTGCTAGTCCTTTTCACAGTAACCCCTTAGATGTTGCTTACTTGAGCTCAGCCTTACCCTTTGACCCCCTCCCCCCTTTCTTGCTCCCCCTCCCCCTTCCTTCTCCCCTTTGCACATTAAACTTGCTCACCTTCTCGGCCCCTTCTCACATCTCTTTTCTTTTGCACTCCTCTTCTTCGCCACCTTCATTGGTTTACCTCCCTTTTATCCCCATTTTCACCCCTAAAAAACGTACCTCCCTCTCTTGGCCCTTGCGCCAACTTTACTTTTTCTCTGGAGGATAGCCCAGAGGCAACGTGCTCGCTTTGGAAGCAAGACAGGTTCAACACCCGTGTCCGCTCTTAGAAACCTCTGGGTATTGTGTGCATTATAAATAATGTATCATATCTTTGTAAGTTGAGCCCCTTGTCCGTGCCTATCTTCACACCTCGGCCCGTCCCACACTGCCCTTTTCTCCCCATCTCTGTACACTCCCATCGTACACTCCCACCGATTCAGCGGACTGTGTCGGTTTCTATCCTTGGGAAGGGCTGCGTCCTTCACTGCATCTATTCCTTGCAGATTTTTAAGTGCACGCGCTGCAACCCTTTGCTTTTGGAAATGCGGGGCTGGTGGGTAGACCCAGAAAGGGTGAACGAGGGTGATGATGGCTGAGTGTCAGGCCCTAGTAGTGTGGGTCCTAGAATGGCCCCAAAACAATGATACATTGGGCCTCATTATGAGTATGCCGGTCCGGTAACAACGGTGCGGGTAAGGTACCGGCATACTATGAGTTCTGCAGGCGGGGGCCTTTTCACCTGCCAGGTCTGACCTGGCGGGTGGAATGGCACCCGCTCGCAGACCTTGACGGATGTACCAGTACCATTGCACACAGTGCCGGTACATCCGTCCTCCCCATTCCCATTATGTCCATTGGGACTCGAATGGGAATGGGGAGTAATTTTTCCGGGCGCCCGGCAATGGGGAATTACTGGGATCGCCGGGGCTGTAATGCCACGGTGGAGTCCCCATTGCCGAGTGCCTTAAAAAAATGACTCCGCCGGCAGCCGTGCCGTTTTTACCGGCACGGCTACGGCCGGGGTCATAATGAGGCACATTGTTTTTTATTAAACTGCCTCGAACCCTTCAGACTATCAGAGAGTTGTCTTTACTGTGTTGGGAGTGATGGTAAGCGTGGCGGTAGCGGTAAAACAATGCCGGTTTTCAGAATACTTCATATTTTACCACAGATATATGTGATTACTGTGCAGAAATCACTGCGAATGCCCTAAACATTGAATGCCTTTTTCTCGAATTTGTACACTTTTTCTCGTAAATAAATGCAGGGGTCGGCACCTGCACCCTTTGCCAACCCCCATTCCTAATTAATACAACTACCATACAACCCATCTATATTTTTGCGAAAAAGTTCACATATTTGATTAAATAAATCCCATGTTTTCGGACGCGCAATGATAGGATTCGACATTTTGGTATGATACTTTTCAACCACTCCTCCAATAAACAAGTCTCAGTGGAGGAAATGTTCTCTAAATATGGCCTTTGCCCATGGAGCCCTATGGGACTCCAAAATGGGGAATAACGGAAGGGTCCACACGTCTCAGCATCATGCGGACCCTTAAGGTTACCCCCAGGCATACCACCTGATGAAAGGTGAAACGATTCTTACCATTGATCAGGTTCGGGATTGCGTCTTGCATCCGTCTGCCTCAGGCATCATCTACCATACATGCCTGGATCGCGGTTTGGCCTGCAAGGTCCAGCGGTGTAACTTAGCTTGTATGCCTGATGCACCCACAAGTGCCACACCCCCTGCAGCCCTGGATCACCACTCATGGGCTGGTTCACCATAAGACATCTTGGTCCCTCCATTGGGCCACTTAATTTTTCCAGGTGCCTGAAAAAACACTATGGCCATGGGTCACTTGGTTCTAAGTGGCCTGCGGCGGCCATGTTGAGAATAACTGAAGAGAGCCTCTTATTGGCAGCCAAAATAGTTAAAAGAAATTCCACGTGCCCCGCCAGAATGATCAACTCTCACTGCCTTCAGGTACTCAAATTCAGACTGGAAAGAACAGGCGGCAGCAGCTTCCCAGTCATGGCTGCTCAACATTGGAACGCTCTCCCGCTCAGCATCAGAACAGACCAATCCTACTATAGCTTTAGGCGAAACACTCTCTCCTGGCTACGATCCAATGATTCCCCTGACTGAACCACGCCAACTTGACCGTATTTATCTACATTCCTAAGTGAGCCACTGCAATGTAATCAACTGTATATAAATATGTAAATATATCCTTACTGCAATGTAATTAACTATATATATATATATATATATATATATATATATATATATATATATATATATATATATATATATGTCCTCCCACCAGCCTTGACGTAAGGTAATGCTATGCTTTATATTCACATGTGCCTTATCCTGCAACTAAGTTTTTTATGTAATCTTATTTTCCTTTTCTTTGTTGCACCCTGTTACCTCTGGGTTTTGTGCGCCATACTAAATAAATAAACAAACAAACAAACACAATTGTTCCGCCGAGCATCCCAATACCTCCAGGACCTCTACCTGGGCAGTGCCTCATGCAGCACCCGTTCCACCAGCGTCACTTGGCGTACCACATGCCCCTCACTCAATTGGTACAGATGCGACTGGTCAGGTTATGGAGCCATGCCGGAGTCATTGGGAGTCAGGTCCCCTCTGGTGCTCAAACGGACCTGTCCACAGTTGTTGGATTTTCAATCGACCTATTGAAGGTGCGCATAGACTTCATATAATAAACAAAAACATGGAACACAACACATTACATCACAACAACAATTAAATGCTTCCTCTGCAATAACAAAATAACAAAATAGGGATTCACCCAATCACCTGATCAAAATGTGTCAAATCAGATATTTACACTTTATACTTTTAAAAAGGAGGGGGTAGTCGTGAGGCCAGACTCAGTGGTGTTTCACTACTTCTCTTTCTACCCCGGGGGCCTCACCAAGCTTAGCCCACATCCGCTCTTGCTTATACTTCTTACACAGTTTACCCACATGTTTGCTTCCATTTTTAGAGGCCCTCAGTGCTCACCACAAGGACTCAGCCACCCGCCAACTGGCAATATATGGGCAGCGGAGTAGATCAAGGAGAGCACAAACACCTGGGGCACAAGAGGAAGAAGTGGACCCCTGACTCCTGCGTGAGGCTGTTGCAGCTGCATTGCGCACATTTTCTCCCTCTTTCTTCCACATACTTGTAGAGGCTGCTACCTAAAGTCATTCCAATTTGAGCTTATAAATGAAATAGCTGCAGGGGCCGCGGGGTATCTATATTAAGAAAACCTGCTGTACCGGAAGCCCACTCACAAACAATCTACAGTATTACCACGCACCTGTTGCTTGACACTGGCAGTGCCCCTGTTCATGGTAGGGCCACTGGCCGCTTTTAGAACCCCTCTGTCTAACTTCTTCCGATCTACAGTAGAGTTGCTGCATACATACAGTACAGTCCATACATACAGTAGCCAAGGTGCTTCAGCCATTAGAAGGTGCCCGCCTACTCCAACCTTAGTACTCATTTAAGATGGTTTTAGAACCAAGTAGGCATTTCTAATATGTGGTCACCGGCAGCACCACCCATCCTACAAGTTCAACTGCAACCTTAAGGAGTAGGTTAATGGACAGGGCCCAAAAATGACCTGAATATATCTTAGTCTTTCTTTTAGTTTCAATGCATTGGTATTAGTTTCACTATCTTCTTTAACGTGAGCTTCCAAAAAAAGGATTTTCCGCCACTGCTAAGTACCTGACGGGTGGATATCTCGGCACTGTGTAAGGGGGTACCCAAAGTCTGTGTGCGCTATACCACCAACAGCACGTCAAACTCTGAACAACAAGAAATCAATTGAAAGAAATTATGCATTCGTTCCATGAGTTTGCTGCATAGCTTTTCACCACTTCCAGCAGAACCCTCCCCCACGACGCTTAGCATGGAAAGCAATACCTTCATGCTCCCCCAAACCATCATCTTAGACCTCAGCACATTTATGACCAGAAGCAGGGGTGTTGCTAGGTCTGGAAAAGACCCGGGGCTATGCTGATGTCAGGACTCTTGGGAGTCGGGGCTAGCTAGTCTTTTGGCTGTAGCTCCTGAGATTCTATCCGGGGCTACAACCAAAAGATCAGGGGCTATAGCCCCCTTAGCCCCCCCCTAGCAATGCCCCTGACCAGAAGCTTGGCCACACAGTAAGCAGCAAAGGTGGCAAGGCACTATTGTAGTGAAACTCCTGTTCCTGCAAAGATGACTGCATCATCGAGGAATAATAATAGCGTTTGCGGCGAGCCTATTCTGGGGACATCTGCCTCCTTTTGGCATTGATAAAAGGGAGAGCAGGGTGGTAGCCATCACACAAACCTGTTTCATGCTCTCTTGTATTGGCAATGCCGGGATTATCTCCCCATTAGGACCAGAGCATATACCTGCAAAGTTATCAACTCGGCGGAAGTAGACTCCTTTATTTAAGCCTTGATCTATCTCCTTTTCCTACAAGACATCCTTTATCAGGTCACTGCCCACCAAGTCAAATGCAGTCTTCAAATCAAAGAAGACCACACACAGTTGTCCTTCTTCGGGGTAAAATAAGTGATGTGGAACAATGGCAACTCCAGCATTGGCCTGCTGTTCCTATCTCCCTCAAACTGGCCTCATATTTCTGTTAAACAAATCTTGGATTCACTCCAGTATAAGTGTACCATAGGTCCTGGTAACCACATGAATTAAGAAGATTGGGCGATACGTCTAAGAATAGCTACAGTTACCCTTGTAGTTCGTGATGATTTCCTTAGCTCTCTCAATGGAGGAATGACTGTTTATTTATTGGGTCTGCCTTAAACAAGTCATGCAGAATCAAATCTAGTCCTGGGGTCTTTTAGCTGGCTAGGATAGCCACTATGATCCCCACAAAATAAAGGGGAGGTAGTGCATTGAGGTGCACATGTGGCACTAGCGCTATTGTTGGAGGGTCATCGCCTCTCGAAGGGATGAAGTCTTGTATCTTAGTAGAAGAAACTTACACACACACCACACCCAGAAATCAGTGTTGATTAGTGATAGAAGTCATAGTGGGATACATCTCTTAATTCCCCATGAAACCAGAATGCCCTTTAATCCTTCTCCACAACCACCTAGAGAAAATACTGCCAAGCCCCCAAGTTACTTGTAGGTTGCCCATTGTATTACTGTAGCTTTACCTCTTGCATTTTGCCAGTGCCCTGTTTGTGAATGGCATTTTTCTTCACACCATTGACAGACAACTCTTGGCGGTATGTCTTTTTTAATCAAGTGAGGGATCTAGGAACAGTGGGCTTCCATCATTAACCATTAATATGTATTCTTTTTTAATGTAATTTAATTTTACTGATTATTTCTTATTAACATTCACAGCATTCAAAGCATTTATATACCACAGTTCCAACATAGTAATGCCATAGATTAACCACAATACTTACAATAACAGGAGATTATTTAAGACAAAGTCAAAGTATAACCTAAATATATCTATCTTCTCCCAAACATAGCCAAGTATAATATTCCACATTGTCCAGAATCATGTTTGGATAACAATCTATTACACAATTGTTCAGTATATCCAAAGGGTAGACACGTCAAAAACAATACTCCCAGATTGAATGATATTCATCAACCATATGTTTCTTTCAAATAAGACACTTTCTCCCTGTCTGATAGTTTTATCTTATTTTGTATCCTCACTTGATGTTGGGGTTTCTCAGTACTTTTCCTTTCATGCAAGACTTGTTTTTTTTTCAATTAGCAAAGCTTTATATAGCCTGGTCTTGATACCAGTTGAGCGATTCAGGTCTGTTAGTAGATAACAAAACAATGACGTACCTGGCAATTTGAATTGTGTAGCCATCTCTATTCGATAGAGAACTTCATCCCAATATTGGCAGATCTTGTCCCAATTGCAGATCATATGTGTATTTGTGTCAATCTCTCTTTTGCAAGCCCAATAATTATTAGACTGTAAAAGTTTAAAGTTGTTCATGTTCCATGGAGATCGATATAAGCAATGAATGATCTTCTGCTGAGTGAAGTGCAGGTTAATGTCCAATTTGAATTTTCTAATATTCTTACATCCATTTAGAGATTGTCTCTGCTATTTTGTCTTCCCGAATTTTCCATTCCATCTATCTTCAAGAGATTCGGGAGTAGAGGGCGTGTGTCTACAAATCATTTACATGGAGAGTGGATTCTGCTGTGATTGGAGATATTATTCAGGAGGGTCATGTATGCTAGCATTTAGAGTAGATAGGATGTTCTCTGTAATTCGATCATAATGTATCTTGACTGTATGGAATTTGTACTTGAAAAGAAGAAAAACAAAATCCACTTTTGAATTTCAATTCAGAATTTGTTTGAGTTTCCATATTCCTGAATTTTGCCACGAATGCCATTGTTATATTTTATTATTAGATGTAATTGCAGGGTTTCTCCATATGCAAGACTCTCTACATACCAAGTATTTTCTTCTATAATTTGATTGGCATATTTCCATTCCATTAATACATGATGTACTGAAGGTGGAGTATTTTCCATTCTAAGATTGCTGTTCATTTATAGTAGAAGGCAGTCAAATTGGATCGATTAGACTGAGTCTCTTTCTATATTCACCCATGTGGGAATTCTTTCTAAGATCACAGTAATCAAGTGATGAAGGCTACGAAGAGAGAGGGCTGTATGGTATTTTCTTATTTTGGAAAAGGAAAATCATCCCTCATACACAGGACATAGTAGAATAGATATGGATTTTCGGGTGAGCTCCATCTGCCCACAAATCGCTGAATACTTTACACATTTTCTTAAGCCATTTTATGAGAGTGGTAATGGTAGCAGACTAAAAATAAAACAGACATTTGGGCAGAAGAGGCATCTTAATAGTATAAATCTACCCCCGTTTAATGAGGTTTATTTTGGACCATCTTTTACACTCTGAGTTTTTTTCTCCAAGTTTACTATGAACATTATGTTTCAATAGGCGTCTAATGTCTCTAAATATGTATATCAATAAATATGTGCATCCATCCTTGGGCCAATGGAACTCATGGTTAGGGATACTATTTCTAAGGCATGCCAGGGTAATTGGTAAGATTTCCATCTTTCAAATTTGATATTTTACCAAACCTAAAAAAAAATGTTCATTACACCATTGAAGGAGTCCTCTGGGTTTCAGAAAAGTAGTAAAAAATCATCTGCATATATTATTATCTTAGATGTATGTTCACCCCACACACTTAATTCCCTGTACATCTTCATTCAACCTAATTGCTGCCGCCAATGGTCAATAGAGATGTTAAAGAGAAGAGGAGATAGTGGGTATCCCTGACGGGTTCCTTGATGGATCTCGAAAACATTTGTCACACTTTGCCTGAAATCTCACCTGTTTGTCTTTCAAAGTCTTGGACTGGTTCTATTCCTTTTTCCGGACAGCTCGGGACTTGTAAAGACACGGTCGCGTATCCTCTATCGCCAGCGTGTATGCTAGTCTGACCGAAGAAGTCTGTGTTCAATTCCAGGAAGGAGCACAAGCAACTAAGGTTACGGAAGGAAGGAAGCCAGGAAGGAACCAGGAGAATTGAGTTAAGGAGCGAGTGCTACGGGCGGAAGACCCTCGACAAGGGGGAGCGCTGAAGAAGACTAGGAATGAGGAGCACTAAGAACCTGGACAGAGGGTAAGAGGACAGGAAAGTACGAACACTTGCCGAAGTTCGGAAGTCTAGCGTTGAGACGCAAAGCGCCCGGGGGAGTGTCCTTTTTCAAGGTACTGGCGAACTCCTGAAAACGCTAGAGCGGTATTCGCGTCGGCCATGGACGTCGGCCATGTTGAGTGTGCCTTAGAGGGAATGTAGCAATGTCTTATGGACATATGGGCCTCATTACGACCCAGGCGGTAAGTTACCGCCTGGGCCGTGACTTTACCACCATGGCGTAAACTACGTTTACGCCATGGTGGTTGGCGGACTTACCGCCCCATTCCGAGGTCGGCGGGGCGGTAAGTCCCCAATCCCCATTTACCCTTCCCCATTCCCATTTTTGCCCCATAGGGCATAATGGGAGTGGGGAAGGCGTTAATTACGCCACCGTAAATTACGGTGGCGTAATTAACTCCATGGTCCCTTAGCGCCATGGATTTTAACACCTGCTAAAAGCAGGTGTTAAAAGCGCCATGGCGCTAAGGGACCTCGTAATTGGCGGTAAGGGGTCGGCGCAGCTAACGCTGGCGTTAACCCCTTACCGCCAGGGTCGTAATGAGGCCCATAGTCAAGAAGGGGCTGAAACAGCGAATCATGACAGCATCCCCCTCTTAAACTGCGATCCTCCTGGTTTGCCCGGATGGGTTAAGTGAAACCTTTGTAGCAAACAAGGGGCATTCATGTTGGACACTGGTTCCCAAGTTCACTCACTAGGTGGATATCCTTTCCATTCCACCAAATATTGTAGGCGACCCCTTCTGTATCTGGAGTCACAAATCCTGGCAATTTAGAATTCGACCTGGTCATTGTTGATCACGGGGGTAGGTCGAGGAGAGGTCCTGGTGTCAAGCAAATAAGGTTTCAGCAAGGACGTATGAAAAACTGGGTGAATCCTTTTCCATGATTGGGGCAATTGAAGCCTGAAGGCCACGGGGTTGATTATTTCTCTTATCGTAAAGGGTCCATAGAAACGTGGAGCTAACTTGTTAGGTCTCAGATGTCTAGGTAAGAGCCTGGTGGAAAGCCAGACCTTATCTACGATAGCATACTTAGGGCTTGGTCTTCTCCTGAAGTCAGCATACCGTTTTACATTTTCCGTGGCCTTTTCCAAATGACTTTTCACATCTTTGTGTACTGTAACCAAATTATCTATCCAGGAATAAAATGATGGAACTGGGGTGGAGTGAGGAAGCACAGTAGGTAAAACTGAAGGATGAAATCCTTGGAAGCAGAAGAACGTACTGGTCTTAATGGATGCATGATCGGAGTTATTGTAAGCAAACTCAGCCACGGAAATCAAGACGGACCAATCATCCTGCACCTGGGAGGCAAAACATCATAGATATTGTTTGAGTGTTTGATTGACCCATTCTGTAATTCCATTGGTCTGGGGATGATATCCAGAAGACAAAGCTCGTTGGATGCCTAACACTTTGCACAGGAATTTCCAGAACTGGGAAATGTACTGGGGCCCCCAATTCGAAATGATTTTGGAAGGAAGGCCATGAAGTCTAAAGATGTGGTTTACGAAAATCCCTGCCATTTCTTGTACTGAAGGTAGCTTTTCCAAGGAAGTAAAATGGGCCATATGGGAAAACAGGTTGATGGTCACCATTTGGTCGTAAAGCCCTTGGAAGCAGGCAGTTCCACAATAAAATCAGTAGCAATAGTCGCCCAGGGATGGTCAGGTAATGCAGGCTGGTATAGAAGTCCTGCTGGTTTCTTGTTGACATGCTTATTCTGGCAGCAGGTTGCGCAAGCTTGGATGTAATTTCTTACATCTTCGGCCATTCTGGGCCACCAAAAGTTCCTCTGAATGAGTCTGATAGTTGCTGATATGCCTCGATGCCCTGAGTGGAAGGTATCATGGCAGAGTTTTATGATCTTCAACCTCAGTTCTTGTGCAGGTATCACTAGATTCTTTTCTTTGAACAGGTATCCATCTTTCATCGAGAGTTCCCATCTATTTGTCTTAAGAAATTCCTTCCACAGATCAGATGACGGTGTCGCAGAGTGAATATTATACAATAATGAATTCGCCTGGGCAAAAAAGATGGAATCGGGAAACATTTTTGGAAGGGCACAAGTTTCCATTGGTTCATAGTCAAGTCATCTGGACAAGTCATCAGCAATAATGTTTGTCACTCCAGGAACGTGGTTTATCTGAAACTGGTATTGAGCAAAAAAAAGGCCCAGCGAGCCTGCCGACTGTTTCTACACTCTAAAGTCTGAAGAATTTGTAAATTCCGGTGATCAGTCCTGACTTGGATTGGAAATTTGGCCCCCCAAGAGCAGATGGCGCCATTCGGTAAAGGCCTGTCGGATGGCAAGCAACTCCTTCTCCAAAACAGAATAATAGGTTTCACTGGGATTTAGAGTTCGGGATAGCTAGGCGATGGGATGTTCTTTTTTGTCTTCCAATTCTTGTTTCAGAACAGCTCCTATGGCGTAATCCGAGGCATCTTTTTCGACCAGGAAGGGTTTGTCAATGTCAGGTTGTGCCAGGATGGGACCTCGAGTGAATCTTTGTTTTAACTCATGGAAGGCCGATTCTTGCTCTTTAGTCCAATTATAAGGAACGTCTTTCTTTAGTAAGGAGACTATGGGTTGTACAATAGCAGAAAAGGTAGGAATTAATTTCTGATAAAAATTGTCAAGACCCAGGAAGGACTGTATCTGTTTTACTGATGTGGGACTGGGCCAAGATAGGATTGAGTCGACCTTGGCAGGACCCATTTCGATTCCTCGAGGACCTAGGATAAATCCCAGGTAACGAACTGTTGGAACGTGTAAGATGCATTTCTCCGGTTTGGCGAGTAGATTGTTCTCTTGTAAACATTGTAGGACCATTGAAACATGTTCTTGATGTATTGTTGGGTTCTTGGAGTAGATTAGGATGTCGTCCAAATAAATGACGAAGAGGAAAAGCATGTCGGTGAACACTCTATCCATGAACCGTGGAAACACTGCTGGTGCATTAGATAACCCGAAAGGCATTACTAAGTACTCAAAATGCCCGAAGGTTGTCCAGAAGGCAGTTTTCCATTCATCACCTTTTCTTATGCGGATCAGATGGTAGGCTCCTCGAAGGTCAAGTTTGGTAAAAATCACAGCTCCTCAGACCGCTTCTAGGATATCTGAGATGAGTGGTAGCGGATAACGGTCCTTTCGAGAACATTGGTTGAGCACCCTGTAGTCCAAGCAGGGTCGAAGTTCCTTAGTATCCTTCTTAGGAACAAAGAATAAGGATGCTCCTGCTGGGGATTTCGATGGGTGAATGGTTCTGTTGGTTAGATTAGTGTCCAAGTATTCACGTAGGGCTCTCTTTTCAGGTTCTGAAAGTATGAACATCCTTCCGAATGGTATGACTGCGGAGTCGTCTATTTCGATGGCACAGTCTTCGGGTCTGTGAGGAGGTAACGCTTGAACAATCTCTGAAGAAAATACATCCGAGAATTGTTGGTAAGGCTCAGATATCTGGGTGACAGTAGACACACTAATGGGTGGGTTCTTAGTCTCCTTGGGTTGATGTTTCAAGGCCCAATCATGATCAAGGAATATGGCCATTGCTCCACAGTCCACCAGGGCCAGGATGGGATATGTTTCATCCTTGGTCACTGACAGAAACACTTGAATAACCACCAGACTGTGTGTGGTTTGACAGGTTTTGCTTGGAGAAGACTTTGAGCATGAATCTTTCTCCCGAAGCTGGGCTCTGTTCAAGATCGGGAGATGGCATTTCCCGAATGCCTGGGAGGAGCTATTGGGCAATTTCTTACTAGGTGTTTGTCTGATGCACAAAACATACATAGCCCCGTATAGTTTTAAAGGCATCCACAAATCCTTCATAGTTGTCCAGAAGTAGGTCCCCTGCATTTACTAGAGGTCTTGCCCAGGCCAATGCGTTTCCTGAAAGGTGGGAAATTATAAAGCCAACCTTGGCTCTGGGTGTTGAGAAGTAGTAGGGTGTGAAGGTAAAATGAACCAAACGCGAGTCGAGAAAGGATCGCAATGCTTTGGTGGTTCTGTCGTATTTGTCCACAATACCCCCTACTATGGCGCTTTCTTAGAAGGCAGAGTCCCTGGAGAGAACGAGTTGTTTCAAGGCTGCATTTTCCACCTTTAAGTTCTGTACTTCAGTTGTCATTTCTTGCATACCTTTCATGAGGTCTTGGACAGCGGATTCCATTGTAGAATCAATATTCAATCCTTGGCGTCTCAAACTGTCACACTTTGCCTGAAATCTCACCTGTTTGTCTTTCGAAGTCTTGGACTGGTTCTTTTCCTTTTTCCGGACAGCTCGAGACTTGTAAAGACACGGTCGCGTATCCTCCGTCGCCAGCGTGTAGGTTAGTCTGACCGAAAGAGTCTGCGTTCAATTCCAGGAAGGAGCACAAACAACTAACGTTCCGGAAGGAAGGAAGCCAGGAAGGAACCAGGAGAATCAAGGTAAGGAGCAAGCGCTACAGGCGGAAGGCCCTCGACAAGGGGGAGCGCTGAAGAAGACTAGGAATGAGGACCACTAAGAACATGGACAGAGAGTAAGAGCACAGGAAAGTACAAACACACTTGCCAAAGTTCGGAAGTCTAGCGTTGAGACGCGAAGCGCCGCGACGACGTGTCCTTTTTCAAGGGACTGGCGAACTCCTGAAAACGTTAGAGCGGTACTCGCGCACTAACGTCGGCCGTGTTAAGTGTGCCTTAGAGGGAATGTAGCAATGTCTTATGGACCACGTATTCAAGAAGGGGCTGAAACAGCGAATCATGACAACAGTAGATTTAGACCCATTTGCCAATATCGGTGCTTTTACCCTATTTTATAAAGCTTGGAAAAGGCACAAGAAAACAGGGTCAAACCACAATTTCTCCAGTATAAACTTCAAACAGCTCAAATTAACTTGATCAAATACTTTTTCTGCATCCACACTCACTGCCATCAATGGATCTGGTGAGTCCTTATTGTGTGTATGACATGAATCACTTCTCTCATTTTATCATGAGTGTATCGTCCCTAATGAAACCTCTTTGATTTTTGTGAATTATTCAAGCCATTACAAAATGTAATCAAGTGGTGAAGATTTTTGCTAATAATTTGACATCCACATTTAGAAGTGAAATCGGTCTATAATTCTCACAATTTGTATGTTATTTGCCCAACTTAGAGATCAATGCAATTAAGGCCAATTGCATGGACTCTGGCAGTTCCAATCTTTTAATACTTGTCAAATACACATCTAATAAAATTTGGCTTAATATGCCACTGAATACACTATAAAATCCGTCAGGACCCGGGATTTTATTTTTTGGCATATTTCATATCACAATTATTATATATACTCTCTGTTAACTGTGGCATCCAACATTTGGGTCTTGTAGACCCAATAACACTAATCCATCTGTGAATGCCGACCTGTCTTCTTCAGTGTCCGAATCCTCAGATGTATATAAGGCATTGTGAAAATCCCTGAAGGCATCAGTGATGTCCTCTCTTTTAGTTAGAACAACTCCACCTCCTGAACTAATGAACTTAATACTTTCATATTCTTTGATCTTCCTAAGTCTACTTGCTAATAAAGTAGCAGCATTTCCCCCAAATTCCCAAAATATCTGTCTGGTATAGAACAGGGCTCTGATTTTCTGTTCTCGTGTATATAATATGTAAGTTTTTTTCTTATGATTTCTTTAAAAGCCACATCAGAGAGCAAGAATGCATTAAACCTAACTAACTAACTAACTAACTAACTAACTAACTAAGTAGTGTTTTATATAGCGCAACTCTCACCCAAAGTTCTCAGGGTGCTTATCTAACCTCAACCCCTTTTGAGTTTTCCGGCCTGCTGGTAAGCATTCTAATGCCATGTTAATATCTGTGTGGTCCAAGATGACTATGTGCCTCACATTAGTATTCCCAACATTTGGTAACAATGTTTTAGAGAGTCAAAAAAGTCTATGCATGACAAAGTATTATGAGAGTTTAAATAAAGCGTGTATTGTTTAACTCTTGGATTCAAAGTTCTCCATGAATCTATCAAGCCCAATGTCTGTATCAGGTCTCTCATTTCTTTTAAAGCTCTACCTTCAATTTGACAAGGATTACTTGGTGACTCAGCTAGTACACTTTCCATGGCCAAGTTAAAGTCACCTCCTAGAGTAATTCATTCTCCTTGTAATGTTTCTAAAATTTTCTCCAGATAATAATGACCATTATCTGTGTTCTGGGCATGAATATCCATAAGAAGGAAGGGTAATCCATCTAATATAATTTCCATTGACACGTATCAACCATCAGGGTCTATTATTACCATAGGTGTGTTTCGTATAAACAATTTACAAACCCCTCTTGATCTTTGACGATAACAGCTAGAAACCTCTTCATTATACTTTTTTAAATTATAATTATATTCTTTATCTAGCTATGACAACCTTCAGCTCACATCCATGCATTAATATTGTTCTCCTGTTTATGGGGTTGTTGATCCCTTTAAAGTTTCAGGCTTGAAACTTCAGTTCCAATGCAGACTTTCAATATGTTGACCTTGTCTCAGTGGCAGCCATAAATCTAGAAGAGGAATTCCAGAATTGCTCTTACTCAGTAATAAACAATGAGCCTACCTCTGGCACAGGAAATCAACTTGACTGGATAATTAGCCACAATGTTGAGATAACAGCTCCAGCAACTTATCCATGTATTTAGTCCGACCACTACAAAATTGAAGCCATACTTACACCCAAACAAAAAATTGATAAACCTAAAAACACCCCTAATAAAGTTCAAGGGAGGAACCTAAAGAAAATGACCACCGCCATACATACTCAAGGAATTGCGAACATCATGAGCACCATGACAGATAGTGATACATGTGATAAGATCATACAAACTTACAATAACCACTTTCAGGAACTATTAGATACTTATGCTCCTGTAAAAGACAAACAAGTTAGGCCCAACATAAACCACCAAAAATGTTTCAATGAAGAATCCGCTGCGCTTAAACAAGAAAAAAGACAACTTGAAAGGAGATGGATAAAAGACCCCACTGAAGCAAATAAAACCAATTGGAAGAATGCAGACATTAAATACAAGATCCAGCTGACCATACTAAAAAAAAAAAAACACTACAACGAACACATCGATTCTGCCACAAATTCTGCATGAAAACTCTTTCAAATTTTGAAAACCATAGAGAAACCTAAAGCCCTTTCCCCACCATTTCTACCCACTGAGACAGATTGCGAAAAAGTACAAATAGCTTTTCAAAATAAAATTCTCAAAGCTAGAGAGATTATAACAAAGTGCAAGACAATCAGCCTCCCCCAACCTAACTACATTAGCGAAGAAATCCAAAAGACTCACAGTCCTAAATTTCAGTTCACACCAATAACCATGGACAGTATGAGGAAAACTCTTTCCAAAATAAATTGCACATTGTGTACAGAAAATGTACTACCACCTAAACTGATACTTGACAACCCAGAAACATTCATCCCATTCCTTAGAGGAATGGTAAATGCTTCCTTTAGAGACCACACTGTACCTGCATCAATAAAAACAGTCACAGTTATACCTCTGCCCAAAAAAGCAGAACTAAACCAACAAGATCCCTCAAATCTCTGACCCATCACCAACTGTCATTTTTTACTGAAAATACTAGATAAGATCGCTACAGAACAGCTACAATAGTACGTAGAAAGCAATCATCTCTTCCATCCACAACAGTCAGGATTTAGAAAGGCACTCAGCACTGAATCTGCTCTGCTTGACCTACAGACAGAAATGCAGGGACTCCTAGACCAAGGCAAAGCAACCTTACTGATTTTACTGGACCGCTTGGCAGCTTTCGATTTGTTAGATCACCAGAAGCTCCCTAGATCTTGTCGGAAACTGCTCCCAGGGAACCATTGACTAGATATCTTCTTTACTCCAAGACTGACAATCTAAGATAATTTGGGGAAACAACACATCAACACCCAAATCTGTGGATTGTGGCGTCCCACAAGGAGCCAGCTTCTGTCTGCTGTTGTTTAATCTGTATCTGCGGTGCCTATGCACATAGTTAACCCACCTTGACATATTTTTCACAAAGTTTGCCGATGATACAGTTGGTGTTCAAACTCAGTGGAGACTATAATCAGGACAGTTTAAAACGAACATCTATCTACAACATCATCGAAGCCGGGATGAAGGCCAACTGGATGTGCCTCAATGGCACCAAAACTGAACTTATAATCTTTGGCTCACCCCACACCAGAAAAAAACTCAGTCCAGCTCTACATTTAACATCAAAGAAACACCAATTCTGGTGTCAGAAAAAGTCAAAACGCTAGGAATCTACATGCAGGCATCGCTCGGAGCTGAAGCCCAGGTAGCCTATTTAAAAAGAAATTGCCAATACTACCAAAAACTCCTGAGGAAAATCAAACCCCTACTAAGTAAGCAAAACAGCACAACTATTGCTAGGGCCACTATACTCTCACGGTTAGATTAAGGAAATGCTCTAATGCTGGGAGCCAGTAAAAACTGCCTTAAACAGTGCCAGGTGATTCAGAACAACGCAGTAAGAACCATAACTGGAAAAACAAAAAAAGAACACATCACAGGAGAAAGGAGAGATCTACACTGGCTAGCCATAGATGAAAAAATCTGACCTTGGTTCAACGCTGCCTAAATGGAAATGCCCCAATATACCTCAAGAAACAATTCAAGAGATACGAAACAATTCGAAATCTCAGATCCACGAATAAAGGAATATTACAGGCCACGCTATCTAAAAAAACTAACGGCTTAGGTATGGCGTTCTCAACCAAAGCAATAGCAAAATGGAACAAACTACATGAGACCTTAAGAACTGAAATAAACTTGCTATGCTTTAAAAAAAAATTGAAAACTTTGTTATTCAAATAAACCCCTACTAAATCAAACACCCGAACATCTGAACCACACACACATATTTGTTGTCCCTTTACTATGTTCCTGTTTATATGGAACACTCTCTGATGCCTGCGGGCTGCAGCACTATACAAATAAATAAAATAAATAGTATTTCAGTGACCTTGTATGCATTGTATTTTGCTATAACTTTGCTTGAATGGGAACATGCATGTAAGTCACACAAGTGGGCATTTATCAACATATACAACTAACTCTGGGTTCTAATACTCACCCCCATGAAAAATGTATCTACAGGCAATTTAACATTACAATTGTTTCTAATTTGAAATTTAACCAGTTCGCATTGAAACCTCATGCTAGTACTAATTTTTGGAAAGAACGACTACCACCTCCTTTTTGCCATGTGTCTCGAGGTGGCTGTAATAAACCATCCATACACTTTAACTTCGCTAAATCAAAACAAGAACAGTCCCAGATTTCAAGACCAAAGTAATCAGGATATTAACAATGAGTAATGCCTGTTAAATCCCTGTTCATTCACTTAATTACCACACATAGATCCATTTCTGAAAAACTTTTCTGTTACATAAGGTAAAAGGGTTAGTGCCAGGAAGTGTCTACAGGGAGACCTTGGTTAGCATATTGACACCAAGATAAATCATAAGTTGCATGTCAGTCTATTAGCAGTATAAATAAACAACTTCATTCGTGTTTTGAGATTTACTCTTCAATAGCCAGGTTGTTTTATAGTGATTAATTAATTAAATGGTTCAATTTGTAAATATCAAGGCAACTGCTTTCCCTATGTATGTGCATATACTACCTATAAGTACCCGGCTCCGAGCCTCCACATGGCTGGAGGCTTCCATCTTCCCCTGCCAGGGATCCAGGTACGTTTTTTTTTTGTTTTTTTTCCCCCTTCCTTTCCAGCGTCCCCGACGCCCTCCCAACCCCACTTACATTCTTCTCTTAATTTTTTCAGGAGAGGACGCACTGGGAACAGAAGTGTTCCCAGCGCTTCCGCTCCCGATGGCCGCCATGGAAAGGGAGAATGGACTCTGTTTTCCCTTCCCCGGTGGCCATTTTCTCAGTCATTTCTTTTTTTTTTCTAGTCCGAAATGCCACAGCTTTTAGTACCCCGGTCTCGCAGATCTTGCGGGCTGGGATACTAATAGCAATTTGCCCCTCGCTGCAGGGGCAATACCTGACTCGGTAATGCCCCCGCCGCGAGGGGCATATTGCTTAATTGTCAAACAACTGTAGCAATACAATTTAGCCGGAAACAGGAGCATGTATCGGCTAAATTGAAGGCGATACACAAGGGGAAGACACACTTCTTCGAGTCCACGGAAGAGGCAAATACGTGGATGGATGCCCAAGGAATCCCCCAACTGGAGCAGCGAAACGTTAACAGAGGCAGAGCCCAGCCCGGGCGAGAAATCCGCAGATAATTAGAATCAAGGGTGCAGAGTATCAAACAAATCAGAAGTTAGGAACAGGACAATAAATATGAAGGGAGCAACCAACCCTAACAAACCGCACTAGCCTAGTACGACGCACCCCCAAGAAGTGCGAACGAGAGTTCAGATGCCAGTTTTGAGGCATTACGCTGCAGCAAGCCGGCCTCATCCAGAGGAGCAAGGCAGGAGAAGCGGCGAGGCCCGAGCAGGGGGAGGGTGGCTGGGCGTTTGTTGTTGTTTTTTAGTTACAGTTCAGGTTATCGATACACAGGAAGAATCGGAAGACGGCATTGGCGTTGAAGGAATGGTTAAAGACTATGATGGGGAGACACCAGCACACAGTGACTGGAGCGAACCACAACAAGGACCCAGGAGACGGGGCCTACAAGAGGAGAAGAGAGCGAGCCCCACGCGGGTGATCCCGGTCAGCAGCAGTGAACATGGAAGCAGGGAAATGGGCAAACAAACAGGGCCATGGGACGACGAGGCCAGGACTGCAAACACCCATGAGCCGGGATGAGTTAATGATAGCAACATGGAACGTGAGAGGCCTTAACGCGTACATCAAGAGACTGCGAGTTTACGCCTGGCTGAACAAAATGAAGGTCAAGATAGCAATGCTCCAAGAAACGCACCTGACAAGAGAAAAGCAGTCTAAGATCGATCAAAAATGGGGAGGGCAAGTGTATAGTGCCACATATTCCAACTATGCAAGAGGGGTACTGATTTGGATCGCCCCGGGAGTGCCATTCCAACTCATTAAAAAGGAGATCGACCAAGAAGGAAGAACGGTGATAGTGCATGGCATGCTGGAGAATAGGGAAGTGTGCCTAGTGAACACCTATGCTCCAAATCACGACACGAGAGAGTACTTCAGAAAACTTACACCTAAACTAGCCCAGTACAGAGACACAATGTTCATCTGGGCCGGGGATTTCAACTGCGCCCTGAACCCGCTCCTGGATCGATCGGATGACAAGCTCAGGAGGCCAGCACCACCAGCCAAGGAACTACAGAGGGCACTAGATCACCTGAAGCTGGCGGACGTCTGGAGACAGGTACACGGGGCGAGAAGAGGGTACAAACACTACAGTGCACCCCACAGAACATTTACACGGATAGATTACATACTCACGGGCACTGAATCACTACACGAATTCACAGGAATTAGCATTAAAGCCCGAACGCTCTCAGACCACGCTCCAATACTGACATCATGGGCACACACACAGGGGAGAGCCCCGATACCTACGTGGCGACTCCGGGCAGAAGCTCTGGACGAGGGAGAATTCCAAGAACACCTACAGGGGGCAATAGATGATTACTTTGAACACAACACAGGGAGTGTGGAGAGTAATGCCACACTCTGGGATGCGTTCAAGGTGGTATTAAGGGGGGCAGCGATCGGTAAAATGGGCGGTTTAAAGGGAGCGGCCATAGCAGAACTCAACGACCTAGAAAAGCAGATAGGAATAGAGGAACTGAGGGCGCAGGCAGCGGGGGAGGAGCCAGAGGAACTGATGGAGTTGAGAATGGGGTGCATAGAACTCTGGGAGAAGCTGGGACGGTTGAATTATGGGAGGTATTTACAAAGGTTACGTGCAGAGGGGGACAAACCCAGTAGGCTCCTGGCCTGGCTCACTAGGCAAGAAAATAAGAGGGAACCCATTACGGTGATAGAAGATGAGACAGGGGAGGAGGTGAGGGGCCAAGAGCACATCAATCATTTATTTGCGGAGTTCTATGAGGAACTATATGCCCCCAACCCGGAGGTAGACCCTGAGGACATAACCGATGCATTAGCAGAAATAAGGTTGCCAAAGTTAACAGAAGAGCAGGCCCAAATGCTTGATGCCCCACTCACAGAGGAAGAGATAGCGGGTATAATAGCAGAGCTTCCTACAGGCAAGTCCCCGGGCCCGGATGGACTCCCAGGAGAGTTCTATAAAAAGTTCAAAGACACTATCACCCCAAGGTTACTGGAGACATACCTAGATGCATATGAAAGTGCACGATTACCGGCTAGCATGTCGGAGTCAACCATCGTCCCGATCCTTAAGCCAGGGAAGCTGCCCAAAAGGTGCACGGCATACAGGCCAATTTCCCTTATAAACCAGGACGTTAAGATACTAATGGCGGCTCTAGCCAACCGTCTGAAGCAGGTGATCCCCACATTGATACACCCTGATCAAACAGGTTACGTTCCTGGGCGGAACACATCATGGAACCTCCGTAGACTACACCACGTGATAGATAGAACGAACCAGGGACGGGGAGAACGTGCGATAGTGTCTCTTGACGCTGTCAAAGCATTCGATTCGGTGAATTGGGGGTGGATGGTGAGGGTCCTCGCCCACTTCGGCATTGGCGAAGGGTTCCTCAGGTGGCTCAGACTACTGTATAGTGAGCCCAGAGCCAGGGTTAAGACAGGGAGATATATTTCAAAGGAATGGAGGATCTATAGAGGAACGAAACAAGGGTGCCTACTATCGCCAATGTTATATATCCTGGCCCTGGAGCCACTGGCGGTCTTCCTTAGAGCAGAATATGGAGACACGGGGATTGAGGTGGACGGGGTGCTCCATCAAATCTCGCTGTACGCGGACAATATGTTATTGTTCGTAGAAAACCCCCGCACTAACCTGCCCTGCCTCTTGGAAGCAATAGGAGCATACACCAGACTCTCAGGCATAGCAATAAATAAAGAGAAGTCCCGGATCTTCCCCCTGGCAGATCTGAGACGGGCCCCCCCGGAGGGACTCCCAGAAGTGGGCCTAACATGGGCGCCACAATCCTTCAAATATTTGGGGATTGAGGTCCACCATGACATTGCAGACACTCACCGACACAACACGCAAGCAGCCCTGGACACAACACGAAAATGCATGGTCTTCTGGAGAACACTCCCACTGGGGATGATAGGCAGGGCCGCCCTCTTGAAAATGGTAGTACTTCCACGCCTGTTGTACTTTTTCACCAACATCCCATATAGCATTCCCAGGACATTCTTCACGAACCTAAACACAATAGCGAGAAACTACCTATGGGCAGGGGGGAGAAACAGGGTTGCAATGAGCACTCTACAGAGAGACTACGAGGGAGGAGGCATTCGTTTGCCGGACTTTGAAAAGTATTATCTGGCTGGGCAGTTACAATTTGTGGTCAAATGGTTAGGGGAGGATGAAACAATGGACCAAACCAACTTCCAGCCCGCGCTGGAAACACATTACCTGAGGGAAATACTGTGGCTGGACAAACCCCTGCTCAGGACTTTACCGTACATGCTAAATCTAGCAGTGAGATTGTGGTGGAGAGCATGGAATCTGCAGGGGACGAAGGACCCCTACTCAGCGCAAATACCCCTGGCGGGCTTGGTGGGCACAGACATGAGCTTGTTGGCTGCGTTCCGAACACAATGGGAAGCCAAGGGGGTAGCGCAAATCGGAGACATGAGAAGAGAAGGGAGATGGGCAGACTTCCAAGAGATGAGGGAAGAATATGAAATACACGAGGGCCAATTCATCCTGTATAATAGACTAATCCTCAGAATTAAAGATAGATGGCCAGAATGGGAAGACCTAGAAGAACCGGCAGGTGCGTTGGACATGTGGTATGACATTTCTGAGGGGACACACACGACCTCCAGACTATACGAGCAGATGCTGAGACCTCACACAGAACAAGAACTACACATAAAACAAAGTTGGGAAGAAGAACTCCATAGGCCACTCAGCGACCATGAATGGAACAGGGTGCTGAGATACCCCAAAACAGTGTCCAGGAACGCAAGGTTCAAACAGACCCAGTTGTACGTGACGCACAGGGCGTACCTCACACCTAAGAGGATGAACGTGATACGCGGAGGTGACCCCAGCGGGTGCCCACGGTGCTCGACCGAGGAGGCAGACATGGTGCACATGTTTTGGATATGCCCGGTGATACAGACGTTCTGGGAAGGCATCAGGACCAAAATAGCGAAAAGCGGCCTTCAGATACAGACGGAGCACCCCGAATGGTACCTGCTGGGCCTCTTCCCTCGAGGAGGCAGGGACAGAGTGCATCTAGCAAAAATGAAAGACTTGATATGCATATTAGCCAAAAGGAGGATAGCCATGTCCTGGAAATCTAGAGGAGGCCCGACCATAGAAGCATGGTGGGCAGACCTCCGAAAGTGGACACTAGCGGAGACTGCGGTGTGGATCAGAGCAGTGCAAAGAGGGGAAGGGGAAACGGCTGGGAAAATAGCGGCATGGAACTCCCTAGTGCAGAATCTATTTGGACGAGAAGAAGAGGAAACCGACGAGGAGGATCCGGAGGAGGCTGGGGGATACCAGAGCGCCCAGGACAGGGAGACACAAGGGATGGAAGAATAGACACCGTTGTATGGACACGGAGGCAGCTAGCGGAAGCAGCCACAGACAGGGAAGATAAGCTGTTGAACACTTTAAGACGATGACCCCACGGCAGAATCCGCCGAAAAGCCAAAATGCCAGCTGAATGTTCGTATGTTTGTATGTTGTATGTATTTATGTTGTTAATTGGAAAATAAAAGAAATTAAATAAAAAAAAAACTGTAGCAATACAAGAGCCTTTATCATCAAACTGAACTACAGTTCGCACCATGGTTGGTGCCGGTGTTGTAACGAGTCCGCCATGGTGAAATGGGGAAATACCGCCCCATTCCAAGGTTGGCGGGGCGGTATTTCCCCATTTCACCATGGCCCTTCCCCATTCCCATTTTTGCCCCATAGGGCTCAATGGGAATGGGGAAGGCGGCAATTACGGTACCGCAAATCGCGGTACAATAATTGCCTGCGAGGTCCCTTTGCGGGTCCCTACTTTAACAGCTGGTCCAGACCAGCCGTTCAGGTCGGGGTCCCGCAAAGGGACCTCGTAGTAAGGCGCTAAGTGGTTAACGGCGCCGCAGCCTTTTACGGTGCCGTTAACCACTTAGCGCCTGACTCGTTATGAGGCCCAATGAACATGTTTCCCTGTGACACACAAATGTGATAAATTAACATCCCTTTGCCATTTATATGGCTCCATGTACTCCTGGACCACATTATGGTCTGCTCAAGTATATATGTATGTCCGTAAGTTCTAACAGCACTCCTGGAAGCGAGATAACACAATATTAGTGCATTGCTAACTCACGCGTTTTGATTGGGGAATATTAAATATTCAATAATTAAATGTGCATATTTGTCAGATAACAGTTCTGCTATTTTCCATAGTATGCCAATATATCAACAGATATTGCATTGCTACATCGCTATGTATGTTTACTGCTCATTAACCCTGACCAGTTGTCAAATAATGACTGTTCCTGGCATTGCTCTTTTTGTTGCAATTTTAGGCGGCATCATGAACGGAAGCGACCACAAGATAGTTAAAGTTCTGCCCTTTTCGTCTGGGGATGCAAGCCTTACACATCCAGTTCTAAGGAGTTTGTGTTATCTCGCTTGAGGGGACGGCCGGAGAGGAGGAGCCATCTGCTATTTCATTGTCTCTCTCGGACTTCATAAGGCGTGCCTGATGCTCGTGCAGCCCGAGCGAAACCATGCGCTCTTACTTTGCTTGTGCACGTGGCGATTCCAGTTTTTGGTCCGTGACCATTCTATATGACGTGTGCACAAATATGTGTCAACATCTTTTTCGTTATGGCTCCTAATAATTATTCATAACTTGACCCAATCACAGCAAATATTCAGAAGGGGGGACTCGGGGGGAACGCGAAGCGTTTCCCCCCGGGGAGTTTTTGGTGCTGCACACGGCCAGCGAGTGGCCGTGGGGGGCAGAGCGCCTCCCGGGGGTATTTAAGGGCTCAGGGAAGGTTCGGGAGGCAGGCGACGGTTGGACTTGATGATTGTCCCGCCCTCCCACCCCTTCATTTTGGGTTTAGGCTGGTGTCTGGTTATTGAATATGGGGGGGGGGGTCCATGGTTCATGGGATTCTGCGGGGGGTTTTATATGCCATGGCAAGTTTTTTATGGGTTTTGGGGTCTGTTAGGGAGGTAGGGGTTGGTAGTTTTGTGTGACAGGTCGGGGCATTGTGAAAGTTGTGTGTAATATATGTTGCTGATGTGGCAGGTCAGGCTGGCTGCAGGTCATAGGAAGGGGGAGTTTGGTGTAGAGGGGAGTTTGAGGGGTATTGAAGTGGGTCGGGGCTCCGGGAGCATGGCCCCCTTTGATGTGGGGGGAGGGAAGCACAATGGGGGAATGACACGGGAAAGGATGGGGTGGCGCTGTTTGCACAAGCAGGTCACCCCGGGGGAACAGGTATTGAGCATGGAGGAGCATGGCCCCTGGGAGAAAGCGGGACACCTGGAAAAGGGGCAAGGAGACGGTAGGGTCCAAGGGATAATTAGGGAGGAAATGGCTTATTTAATTATTTAATTGTTGGGGGAAAATGAAAATGAAAAGGAAAATGTTTAATTATTTAATTGGTTGTTAATATATTTCTTTAGTTTGTTAGGCCATGGAGCCAGTTAAGCGTTTTGATTGTAAGCTTTGGCCTGTCACATTAAAGCGACCTTTTCCACTTTTAAATGAGTCTGGGTTTTTGTGCAGTAAGCCAAAATGGCCACTATTGAGATGGTAACTGTATTTGCTCTTCAGTGCCATTTTAAAACAGTGGGGGCAATAGAATAAATAATGATAATGGGACAATCACAACCACTAGAAGAAATCAAATTAGAACAAATATTTAACAAGAAGCCCAGTAATTTTCGAATCATATAAGAACCGTGTCTAATTAAATTTAAATCTAACTGTTAATAATACTACTAGTAGCATCATCTGACAAACAGAAGCATCATTATAGTTTAATCTTAGCCAATAGTCTACCAGCCTTTTCATGATCAGTAAAGGTATGTGTCTCCCCATCAATTACTAGTTTTAGGGTGGCTGGGTATAACATGTAACATTGTATTTCATTTCTCTTGCCTTCTGTTTGACGTCATTGAATTCCTTCCTTTTTTCCACTACAGTTTTGCCCATGGGGGTAATTTTAGGGGGGGACGGGCGTGTTTGTCCCCCCCAACTTTCATGGCACACCATTTTGTCCCCATTCATTTGGCTAGGGCACCTTTTCTTCAGATGGCATGTCCACCCCAACATTTTCAGCAAAGTTACTCCACTGGTTTTGCCATAGCCATTAAAAACATTATCCTACGGCTGTCCCCCCACATACTCCTCTGCATCTCCCTTGCTCTCCTGATAAGGAATTCTAGTAGAGCGAATCGTAGGAAGCATACTATAAACGCTCTGGTAGATTGACCAGGAGGTGGCTTTGGGGGGTCCTATGAGCCCATTCATCCTCCAGAAGTTTCCCTGGAGGGAGGTCTTAAAGTCCGGGTAAAACATTGTGGAAACATTCAGTTGGTCTGGAAAGCCACTTACTCTGATCTTGGATCTCTCCGTATAGTTTTCTTCATCCATAATATTTATGTTAGCTAATTCCGATTGTAGGGACAGTAAGGCAACTTTTCCCTTTAGAATGACAATGTTGTCATCTGAATTAGATACTCTTTCTTCAAGGTGCTCTGTCCTGTGCTTTACTATGTTAGGCTCACGCTTTGTCTCCAATACTGCCTGTCTATTTTTTCCAATTGACAAAATTGCACATTGCATTGCCCCTCCGCTCTGACTTTGGGGGCTGCCGTGCTTCCTCCCCGAACCTTTTGTCTGGTTGTTTCTCACAGTTAGTAAAGCCTGAAGATAGTTGAGGTTCCTCCTCTTCTGGTTCTCCTACTCATATGGAAGAAGGAGGATTCCCCATCTCTACAAGTTAAGTCTCACCCATCTATATTTCAAGGATATATACAGGAGATATTGAAGCAAGGTTCCTAAACTGCTATTCCCTCAGGTGCCAGTTCTAGAGTCTCTAACATACATTTTTACGTGGTCTCTAACATACATTTTTACATGGTGTGTTCACCGGGAATCAACCTCCTAGAATGGCCTCTATATAAGAAAGTGCAATATCTTCGAGACTTGTTAGACCATCCCTTTTCACTTACAAAGGGCACCAGACAGCTTTTGCGCTAAGGGTGACTTCAACCAGAACATTGTTCCATCCTTCTCTGTACTAAAACAAGGCCCAGAATGCACCCGAGGTAGCAATCAATGGGTGGTGGTTGCTCTCCAGCATAGTGATAACCCTCAGGATTTGTGGCCTTCCATCATGTGGAAACCTCTTGTAACACACAGTCAATGATGCTATGATATTGTGTTAAGAAGAAAAGATCTATCTAGTTGGTGTGTTAGAGCTCACCCTTCCCTTGGTGGCTCACAGTCCTGCCTTAAAATTGAATTTTCACACTTTTTCTCCTTGCCTATTATGCCTCCTCTTGGGATGCACCATCAGCCATTTCCCATGCAAAGGATTCTAATTCTGGAATCAGCATCACCTGCAACTGAATACGGTATCAGGTAATATTATTCCCACCAATAATATCGCCATATATATGGTCGTCGGGAAACGGTATAGGCTATATTATTGGTGGGGATCCCTTATGGGGTAATTGGGAGAGGAGATTGCGGGGGTGTCCCCCGCACCCTTTAAAAAAATATGAGGGTTGCAGGGGTGTCCCCCGCAGGTTCCATGCATTAATATTGCCGGAAAAAAATGGCGCCAGGGATATTAACACATGGAACCCTAAATACATTGCACTTCTCTACCTGGGAGTGCCATCAAGCCACTCAAAGATTTCCTGCAGTGTTCTCAGGACTCTCTCTAGTCGACACTTCTTTCCATTCATTTGTTCTAAACAATTCATAGTTTTATCTGATTCCACCATATGGGGTATTGACGGAGGTGTGGCATGTTCGGGAATGTCGGGAATGTCAGCTTGAGCCTTTCTACGGCTAACTCCACCTCCGGGTGTGAAATTCAAGCTCCCTTGAGAACTGCTCTACCATTCCAGCCCTTACACACAAGCATACACACACACACACACCCTCACCCAGCATACGCACAGCAATAGTGCTATCAGTGTGCCCTGTTCCTCTGCAGCACCCTAGGCAACGAAGAACTCATGCCAGTCAGAATCCTCCACTTGTCTCCTCACATGGGCCATTAAATGCAGTAGCCAGGGGTGGAGAGGTCTATATTTGTCTTGAATTTACTATCAACAGGATGGCCCAGGTTTCTGCCAGCGCTGGACTCTCTTTTTTGTAGCAGCCTGAACTGAACCATTCTGCTAACATAGCTCAGACATGTTGAAACCACCAGCCCCAAGGCTGATGAGTAACACGATCCTCCGGGAGCCCTTTCCTCCTCAGGGGTCCAACGGCTCCAACGGCTCAGGGGTCCAGGGGTCCAAGTGGAAACTCCCCTCCAACCCCTGGGAGCCATCATTGCCTTTCACTCCTCACCCTCAATGGCTTTCTCTGCAGGAAAGAAACCCAACAGTCCTCTAGGACAGTCCACCACAACCCCAAACTGTAGGGATGGCCAGTCTTTGTTCCAGCACGTGGAATGGACCATATGCAACCCTTTGTGCCTTCACAGTTGCACGGCTATTGGCTGACAATAAAGCATAAACATTACTAATCAAGGAAAATAAAAAATAAAATAAACTGAGGTTTGAAATAATACACATTGCAGGTTTTCCTTTATTGGGGGGTCACATGTGGTAAAAAGGAAGCAGTACCTCCTTCCTATCCAGGCCCTGCCGGGGCTCGGGGTAATATTGCTTCCCACCTTAATAACATCATCGTCCTGTGGATGCAGCAGTGAGACGGTGCCAGGTGCCACTGGCTCTGTCTGGCAGGGCCCTCAGGTCCACCCCATCACAGCAGTCCCGCCAGTGTGGCGCCTTGTTAGTTTTACTCTGGCCTCATGGTGCACCCTTTCCCACCAGGCCAGAGGGGTACCATTACATATGAAGCTCCCTCCTCAGTCAAGCTGAGAAGGAGAAGGCATCTCAGGCACAAATAAAGGGTTTCTCAGAAACAGCCATCTCTAGTGCCTTAGATATGAGAGTGTGCAATAGTCTCACCCTTTGCATGAAAGAAAGGACAGCAAAGATGAGTTTTTAACTTCTCCAAGGGGCTACATATTGGACATTAGTACCCGGCGAGAGACAATCAGAGTGCAACAAGCATTCTGATTGGCTTTCGCCGGGTCATTACCCGGCCGAGAATCCTTTGATTCTCGGCCGGGATTCCAGCCGCCTTGTCCTCGGCGGGGGGCGTGGCAGCCCCTCAGCCAAAAAGGAGGCTTGAAGCGGGGCCATCCCCGCTCCGAGCCTCCCCATGGCTGGAGGCTTCCTTCGTCCCCCGCCGGGGACTCAGGTAAGATTTTTTTTTTCCCAGCCTTTCCTCCCTCCTCCCTCCCCTCCCCACTTACCTTCTATCCCGCGGTCTCCGGCGGGGGGCGATGGAAACCTCCAGCCATATGGAAATTCGCTCAAAACCTCCACACGGCTGGAGGCTTCCATCGTCCCCCGCCGGAGACAGCGGTACGTTTTTTTTTTCTCCCCATCCCCTCCCGACCCCACTTACCTTCTTTTTTCTTCTGGTCTTGGAAGTGAACAGAAAAAAAAGCAATTAGTACCCCCGTCTAACGGGCTGGGGTACTAATGGCAATAAGCCACTCAGTGGCGGGCCAATACCGCCCCAGGTAATGCCCCCGGGGCCCGCCACCTCGTGGCTTATTGCCAGCGTAGTATTTACAATAGACACATGCATGGTAGTGGTAAATACATCCACACTCTCCTTGGGTTGGCATCTACTACAGGAATAATGGTAGCATGTAAGGACTTGGAACAGTGGAACAGTGGAGGCTGAGTGACTCTATACCAGAACCTGCAGCCCTGGCAGCCTCCTCACCCACACATGCCATTGAGAGCTCTGAGATAGCGTTAGTACTGCGCAGATCGAAGGTACATCTCATATGCCAGTAGGGGGGATATTACCCATGGCTTTGCCATAACTTCCAAGAGTGAATATTGAAGTGGTTTCAGAACTAGACTCACTTTTTCATGGTTCTACAATTTGTCCCTCCATGTCCTAAGGCTGCTGCAGTGAGCCTCACGTCTACTTCACTCTAAATGCATGGGCGGCTCAGTGAGGACTCTTCTTGTCCTAGAACACTTGCCGACTCCTTACTCTTGCTCCCTCTGAGTTTGGCTGCCCGCACATCACACTGAGGGGCTCTGCCAGTGTGGTCAGGTACTCCCTATGGGCGTTCCTACCACCTACAGTTGTGATCAACCTGAGCGGAGCTAAACTGCGCAGGTCCATGCCACCTTGCCTGCACTCACATGCCCGCATACACCGCCTGGTCTCCTTCAGGCCCCACTTTCTCCTCCTCTTGCCAGCATGGTCGGGGGTGAGAGGTTTGTTATTACCCAGAGCATGGGGAGTCCTGCTGTCTTCATGATCACGCCCTTTTTAAGGGCTTCCATGATCACTTCCATGGCACATTACACACTTCCCTCACGAACAGGCCGCTGCATCTCTGGCTGGGGATACCATACACTCCCTCCCAGCATCATACTTCCTCATTCCTGATGCTGGTCGTTTGTACTCCTGTGTCCCGGTGCTCTGTTCTGACCCACACTTTTCTTCCTTCCGAGCTGTCCTGGGTTCTCCCAGCGCCCGACACATATTGATACAGCCACCTGGCCCGTGCCAATCTGCCTAACGTGACTCGGGCACTTTGAAACCACCGGCTCCCCAGCTGATGATAGTCACACAGACAATCTTACAACAGGCCTTTCCTCTCCAGTGTGCCATCAGGAGTGGCAACCCCCTGGGATCCTCCAAGGCTGCAACTTTCCTCCTCTCTTCTTTTTCAGAAGAGTTCTCTGCAGGAAAAACCCAACTATCCACTTGCAAATTCCACATTACCCTCCCACTGAAGGGGTGGCTACTCTTCTTCTTTTCTGAAATGTGTAACGTAGCACAACTAACCCTTCGTTACTTCACAGAGGCAAAGATGATGGCTGACAATAAAAGGCAAAGAACACTAAATGCATTATAATGAGATGCTGAATAATGAATAGTTGGGTTCTCCTTCATTGGTTGGTACCATGTGGTAAATATGAGGCAGTACCTGCATCGTGTGCAGGCCCTACTTGGTCCCGGAGTTACTCTTTAGCCACCTCTCTTATTTCTAATGCTTACCCTTATCTACTCCCTTACTGAACTATTCAATGTAATAACTCTCTATCCACCGCTAACCTTTCCCTCTGAGATTAAAGATGGTACAATCTTTCCTATTCCCCATAAAAGTCTCTTAAACCATCTCTATCCTCTAATTTCAACCCTATTTCTCTTCTTTCCTTTATTTCTATGTTTCTTGAATGTGTGGTATATTCCAAGTCTCATCTCAATATCTACTATCTGCTGCCTTTACTTCCATCTGGAATTTGTCCTTCGACATCTGTCACTTATTGCCTTATGATCTTTTCATGCCAAGCATTCTTCTCGTCTTGTTTTTACTTGATATTTCTGCTACTTTTGACATGACCGGTCATCCTACTCTTCTATTTGTTCCTCCTTGTTTTTTTCTGGCTCTGCTCACCAGTGGTTTCGCTCCTATGTTACGGATAGTACTTATTCTGATACCGGTCTGGCCAACCCTCCTCTGAGCTTCCTCTCTAGTGCGATGTTCTTCAAGACTTCGCTTTTGCCCCTCTACTCTTCACTTTTAATGTAACACCACTATCTCCTTTTATTTCTTCTTTCAATTCATCATACTACTTTTATGCTGATTATCCTCAAATGTTTTTCTATTTTTTTTATTTTCAGAGTCTTTTCACTATACTCTCTCTTCCCATCTGTAGGCAATTCAATCCTGCATGTCTGATAATGTTCTTTACCCAAATCCTTCTAAAACGTAAGTTCTTACCTTTCCTGCTTCTTATATTCCTCCCCCATATTTCATCTTCTAATTCTATTCATCTATCTCAACTGCTTATTTCTACATCTGAACACAATGTAGACAATATCTTTGACTACCTTTCTTCTTGCATATTTCTAATAGTGCTTGCTCCCATTGCTTATATTTTTGCAACATGTGCAAAGTTCAATCACTTTAATTCCATGCTACCACACTTCATGTTCCTTCACTAAGCTTCTCTCGCCTCGTCTATCGCTCTGTCTTATTGGTTGGATTTCCTGCCAATCACCTATCTGCACACTGTTCCATTCATAACTTTTCCATATGTTCTTTGTGGTTTTACAACTCGTGACTTCATTTCTGATGCTCTGGCTTCTGTATACTGGCTATCCTATGGTTACCATCTAATATTTCACTATCTCTGTATTGTGTTCAAATGTGTTCATAGTTCAGCTCCTCCTTATATTTCCTCTCTCATTTCTTTGTTTCCCCGTTCCCGGTAGCTTAGATCCCAATCTCAGTTTCTTCTAACAATCCCTAGACCCGCTCCCTAGACCCGCCCTCGTTTTCGTACCTTCACTCTTCTTGTTCCTGATCATTGAAATCATCTCCCCTACTATATCAGCTCTTTAGCCTCCAATTCTCACTTTTCTCTCAACTAAAAAGAGCACATTCTCTCCCTTTCCTCTTCTTATTAAGGGTAACATAATTATGAATTCTTGATTTGTACCTTCTTTTGTAGATTGTTCAGCGCTTTGGTGAAAGCACTATATAAGCAAAAAATAAATACAAATACAAATGAAAAATAGTGTATTTTCAGGCTATGCCTCGATGATCCACTGCATCACTTGCTTGAGCTCGCCAACCTTTGAATTTGGCACACACTATGCTCCTTTGGACAAAGAGATGCTCATACATTGATTGTGTGCAGATGTGTTATGCCTTAATCTTAAACTTGATAACAGTGATCTCGTCTGTCCGAACACTTCTATATCGCCACAAATATTCAAGAACATTTCTCGGAAAATCTACACATAAAATTGTAGTACGCACATTAAAAATAAAATTTCCTCCAATCAATAGCTCGTACATATTGATTATTGATTTCATTGTAGCTACTCTGCCATGACCAGTTTACAAATCTTTTGCCAAATTTTTATTATGCTATTTTGTTGACAAATGCTTAAGGAAGGACACAAGTGTACAATATTGTTTAACTACTTTATAATATATATTTGTATTGTTTAGATGATATTTTATTTTACTTTTTGTTATTTTGTTTTTTTTAAATGCATATACAGCCCGATTCATGTAATTATTTGCACTGAAAATGTAGATTTGAATACCTTTCTGCCTGAATATCACCATACTTCAAACAGGGATTTTCGGGCAGAAAGGGGCGCAAATATGCGTTTTCGGCGCAAATAATTCCATGAATCAGGCTGATATTTTTATATTGATTACACCTACATGATGGTTATTCGTATTGAAAACAGGTGACCTGTTTTTTGTGTTTGCATGGAGGTTTTGCCTTTACTTCTCCTCAATAAAATAGAGGAATTACCACTGACAATTATTCCAAAACCCCAATGGAGGCCCATGCGACAGGATTAAACGGGGACAAATTCCACCTTACTAATACTCGTAATTTTGGCGGATTTGCTGCCAATCCTAGTGATGGTAATGATAACCGAATATAGCAAAATTGCCACTGGAAATTCTGCCATACCCTTAATGAGACCCATTGTTTCTGTTGACTGTGTAAAAATTCTGTTTCCTTTTCAGGATTTCGGAGCCATAGTCCATAGCTCTGCTTCACCTTTATTCGTTGGCAAGTTCCCTTCGCAGAGTGGCTGGGTTATCCTTATAAATTGCCTGCTCTTATTGCTGTCCAAAGATGAGTATTCATTCTTGCCCTGTACTATCCACTAGTGGCAATCAATGGTCCACTTCTTCAGTGGCATTGCTGAAACTGGCGCAAGTGCTATCCGGCAATGGTAAGCATGATCCTCTGTGGACCGCTCTTGCAGGAGTGGCATGGTTCCTCAGTTGATTGTGACTTATCTCCCAATGACTAGATATAGTTTGTTGCTTAATAGGATCTGTTCAATGATAAACACATTTCTTTTCCTGGGTTGACTTAACACAGTTACTTTTCTTGGCTCATGCCTTGTTTTCAATTGGCCTGTACCAAGCTGCCACGTGCAGGATGGAGCTCATGGTTTTATGGTATACCACATTTTTTCAATTCATGTGTGATATACATAATTTTATTCTCAACCCTCTTCGTTATATGCCAAATTGGTTTTGGTAATGCAAAGGACTATAGTGCATATTCTTGAGTAGTTGTATGGCACTTATTGAATATGTTTTCAGTTGCCATGGCAAATCAGTGCATGCAGAATGACACCTTTAATCCTACTTTGCGTTAGGTTTTGAGATGTACCTGAGAGCACGCTCTTTAGCTGGAGAAATGTGTAAAAGCCTAGTTTGCAAAATACTCTTTTTTGGAAAGCTGGAGTATGTCTTGATTGCAGAAGACCGCAGTCAGGAGCGGCACCAAAATAACATAGTTAGGTAGAGGAAACAGATCTCAGAATTGCCCATTGCATTGCTCCTCCGCTCTGACTTTGGGGACTGCCGTGCTTCCTCCCCGAACCTTTTGTCTGGTTGTTTCTCACAGTTAGGAAAGCCTGAAGATAGTTGAGGTTCCTCCTCTTCTGGTTCTCCTACTCATATGGAAGAAGGAGGATTCCCCATCTCTACAAGTTAAGTCTCACCCATCTATATTTCAAGGATATATACAGGAGATATTGAAGCAAGGTTCCTAAGCTGCTACTCCCTCAGGTGCCAGTTCTAGAGTCTCTAACATACATTTTTACGTGGTCTCTAACATACATTTTTACATGGTGTGTTCACCGGGAATCAACCTCCTAGAATGGCCTCTATATAAGAAAGTGCAATATCTTCGAGACTTGTTAGACCATCCCTTTTCACTTACAAAGGGCACCAGACAGCTTTTGCGCTAAGGGTGACTTCAACCAGAACATTGTTCCATCCTTCTCTGTACTAAAACAAGGCCCAGAATTCACCCGAGGTAGCAATCAATGGGTGGTGGTTGCTCTCCAGCCTAGTGATAACCCTCAGGATTTTTGGCCTTCCATCATGTGGAAACCTCTTGTAACACACAGTCAATGATGCTATGATATTGTGTTAAGAAGAAAAGATCTATCTAGTTGGTGTGTTAGAGCTCACCCTTCCCTTGATGGCTCACAGTCCTACCTTAAAATTGAATGTTCACACTTTTTCTCCTTGCCTATTATGCCTCCTCTTGGGATGCACCATCAGCCATTTCCCATACAAAGGATTCTAATTCTGAAATCAGCATCACCTGCAATTGAATACGGTATCAGGTAATATTATCCCCACCAATAATATCGCCATATATATGGTCGTCGGGAAACGGTATAGGCGATATTATTGGTGGGGATCCCTTATGGGGTAATTGGGAGAGGAGATTGCGGGGGTGTCCCCCGCACCCTTTAAAAAAATATGAGGGTTGCAGGGGTGTCCCCCGCAGGTTCCATGCATTAATATCGCCGGAAAAAAATGGCGCCAGGGATATTAACACATGGAACCCTAAATACATTGCACTTCTCTACCTGGGAGTGCCATCAAGCCACTCAAAGATTTCCTGCAGTGTTCTCAGGACTCTCTCTAGTCGACACTTCTTTCCATTCATTTGTTCTAAACAATTCATAGTTTTATCTGATTCCACCATATGGGGTATTGACGGAGGTGTGGCATGTTCGGGAATGTCGGGAATGTCAGCTTGAGCCTTTCTACTGCTAACTCCACCTCCGGGTGTGAAATTCAAGCTCCCTTGAGAACTGCTCTACCATTCCAGCCCTTACACACAAGCATACACACACACACCCACCCTCACGCAGCATACGCACAGCAATAGTGCTATCAGTGTGCCCTGTTCCTCTGCAGCACCCTAGGCAACGAAGAACTCATGCCAGTCAGAATACTCCACTTGTCTCCTCACATGGGCCATTAAATGCAGTAGCCAGGGGTGGAGAGGTCTATATTTGTCTTGAACTTACTATCAACAGGATGGCCCAAGTTTCTGCCAGCGCTGGACCCTCTTTTTTGTAGCAGCCTGAACTGAACCATTCTGCTAACATAGCTCAGACATGTTGAAACCACCAGCCCCATGGCTGATGAGTAACACGATCCTCCGGGAGCCCTTTCCTCCTCAGGGGTCCAACGGCTCCAACCAGAGTGGAAACTCCCCCCCAACCCCTGGGAGCCATCATTGCCTTTCACTCCCCACCCTCAATGGCTTTCTCTGCAGGAAAGAAACCCAACAGTCCTCTAGGACAGTCCACCACAACCCCAAACTGTAGGGATGGCCAGTCTTTGTTCCAGCACGTGGAATGGACCATATGCAACCCTTTGTGCCTTCACAGTTGCACGGCTATTGGCTGACAATAAAGCATAAACATTACTAATCAAGGAAAATAAAAAATAAAATAAACTGAGGTTTGAAATAATACACATTGCAGGTTTTCCTTTATTGGGGGGTCACATGTGGTAAAAAGGAAGCAGTACCTCCATCCTATCCAGGCCCTGCCGGGGCTCGGGGTAATATTGCTTCCCACCTTAATAACATCCTCGTCCTGTGGATGCAGCAGTGAGACGGTGCCAGGTGCCACTGGCTCTGTCTGGCAGGGCCCTCAGGTCCACCCCATCACAGCAGTCCCGCCAATGTGGCGCCTTGTTAGTTTTACTCTGGCCTCATGGTGCACCCTTTCCCACCAGGCCAGAGGGGTACCATTACATATGAAGCTCCCTCCTCAGTCAAGCTGAGAAGGAGAAGGCATCTCAGGCATCCTACCACAAATAAAGGGTTTCTCAGAAACAGCCATCTCTAGTGCCTTAGATATGAGAGTGTGCAATAGTCTCACCCTTTGCATGAAAGAAAGGACAGCAAAGATGAGTTTTTAACTTCTCCAAGGGGCTACATATTGGACATTAGTACCCGGCGAGAGACAATCAGAATGCGACAAGCATTCTGATTGGCTTTCGCCGGGTCATTACCCGGCCGAGAATCCTTTGATTCTCGGCCGGGATTCCAGCCGCCTTGTCCTCGGCGGGGGGGTGTGGCAGCCCCTCAGCCAATGAGGAGGCTTGAAGCGGGGCTATCCCCGCTCCGAGCCTCCCCATGGCTGGAGGCTTCCTTCGTCCCCCGCCGGGGACTCAGGTAAGATTTTTTTTTCCCCAGCCTTTCCTCCCTCCTCCCTCCTCCCTCCCCACCCCACTTACCTTCTATCCCGCGGTCTCCGGCGGGGGGCGATGGAAACCTCCAGCCGTGTGGAGACTCGCTCAAAGCCTCCACACGGCTGGAGGCTTCCATCGTCCCCCGCCGGAGACAGCGGTATGTTTTTTTTTTTTCCTCCCCATCCCCTCCCGACCCCACTTACCTTCTTTTTTCTTCTGGTCTTGGAAGCGAACAGAAAAAAAAGCAATTAGTACCCCGGTCTAACGGGCTGGGGTACTAATGGCAATAAGCCACTCAGTGGCGGGCCAATACCGCCCCAGGTAATGCCCCCGGGGCCCGCCACCTCGTGGCTTATTGCCAGAGTAGTATTTACAATAGACACATGCATGGTAGTGGTAAATACATCCACACTCTCCTTGGGTTGGCATCTACTACAGGAATAACGGTAGCATGTAAGGACTTGGAACAGTGGAACAGTGGAGGCTGAGTGACTCTATACCAGAACCTGCAGCCCTGGCAGCCTCCTCACCCACACATGCCATTGAGAGCTCTGAGATAGCGTTAGTACTGCGCAGATCGAAGGTACATCTCATATGCCAGTAGGGGGGATATTACCCATGGCTTTGCCATAACTTCCAAGAGTGTATATTGAAGTGGTTTCAGAACTAGACTCACTTTTTCATGGTTCTACAATTTGTCCCTCCATGTCCTAAGGCTGCTGCAGTGAGCCTCACGTCTACTTCACTCTAAATGCATGGGCAGCTCAGTGAGGACTCTTCTTGTCCCAGAACACTTGCAGACTCCTTACTCTTGCTCCCTCTGAGTTTGGCTGCCCGCACATCACACTGAGGGGCTCTGCCAGTGTGGTCAGGTACTCCCTATGGGCGTTCCTACCACCTACAGTTGTGATCAACCTGAGCGGAGCTAAACTGCGCAGGTCCATGCCACCTTGCCTGCACTCACATGCCCGCATACACCGCCTGGTCTCCTTCAGGCCCCACTTTCTCCTCCTCTTGCCAGCATGGTCGGGGGTGAGAGGTTTGTTTTACCCAGAGCATAGGGGAGTCCTGCTGTCTTCATGATCATGCCCTTTTTAAGGGCTTCCATGATCACTTCCATGGCACATTACACACTTCCCTCACGAACAGGCCGCTGCATCTCTGGCTGGGGATACCATACGCTCCCTCCCAGCATCATACTTCCTCATTCCTGATGCTGGTCGTTTGTACTCCTGTGTCCCGGTCCTCTGTTCTGACCCACACTTTTCTTCCTTCCGAGCTGTCCTGGGTTTTCCCAGCGCCCGACACATATTGATACAGCCACCTGGCCCGTGCCAATCTGCCTAACGTGACTCGGGCACTTTGAAACCACCGGCTCCCCAGCTGATGATAGTCACACAGACAATCTTACAACAGGCCTTTCCTCTCCAGTGTGCCATCAGGAGTGGCAACCCTCTGGGATCCTCCAAGGCTGCAACTTTCCTCCTCTCTTCTTTTTCAGAAGAGTTCTCTGCAGGAAAATCCCAACTATCCACTTGCACATTCCACATCACCCTCCCACTGAAGGGGTGGCTACTCTTCTTCTTTTCTGAAATGTGGAACGTAGCACAACTAACCCTTTGTTACTTCACAGAGGCACAGATGATGGCTGACAATAAAAGGCAAAGAACACTAAATGCATTATAATGAGTTGTTGAATAATGAATGGATGGGTTTTCCTTCATTGGTTGGTAACATGTGGTAAATATGAGGCAGTACCTGCATCGTGGGCAGGCCCTACTTGGTCCCGGAGTTACTCTTTAGCCACCTCTCTTATTTCTAATGCTTACCCTTATCTACTCCCTTACTGAACTATTCAATGTAATAACCCTCTATCCACTGCTAACCTTTCCCTCTGAGATTAAAGATGGTACAATCTTTCCTATTCCCCATAAAAGTCTCTTAAACCATCTCTATCCTCTAATTTCAACCCTATTTCTCTTCTTTCCTTTATTTCTATGTTTCTTGAATGTGTGGTATATTCCAAGTCTCATCTCAATATCTACTATCTGCTGCCTTTACTTCCATCTGGAATTTGTCCGTCGACATCTGTCACTTATTGCCTTATTATCTTTTCATGCCAAGCATTCTTCTCATCTTGTTTTTACTTGATATTTCTGCTACTTTTGACATGACCGGTCATCCTACTCTTCTATTTGTTCCTCCTTGTTTTTTTCTGGCTCTGCTCACCAGTGGTTTCGCTCCTATGTTACGGATAGTACTTATTCTGATACCGGTCTGGCCAATCCTCCTCTGAGCTTCCTCTCTAGTGCGAAGTTCTTCAAGACTTCGCTTTTGCCCCTCTACTCTTCACTTTTAGTGTAACACCACTATCTCCTTTTATTTCTTCTTTAAATTCATCATACTACTTTTATGCTGATTATCCTCAAATGTTTTTCTATTTTTTTTATTTTCAGAGTCTTTTCACTATACTCTCTCTTCCCATCTGTAGGCAATTCAATCCTGCATGTCTGATAATGTTCTTTACCCAAATCCTTCTAAAACGTAAGTTCTTACCTTTCCCGCTTCTTATATTCCTCCCCCATATTTCATCTTCTAATTCTATTCATCTATCTCAACTGCTTATTTCTACATCTGAACACAATGTAGACAATATCTTTGACTACCTTTCTTCTTGCATATTTCTAATAGTGCTTGCTCCCATTGCTTATATTTTTGCAACATGTGCAAAGTTCAATCACTTTAATTCCATGCTACCACACTTCATGTTCCTTCACTAAGCTTCTCTCGCCTCGTCTATCGCTCTGTCTTATTGGTTGGATTTCCTGCCAATCACCTATCTGCACACTGTTCCATTCATAACTTTTCCATATGTTCTTTGTGGTTTTACAACTCGTGACTTCATTTCTGATGCTCTGGCTTCTGTATACTGGCTATCCTATGGTTACCATCTAATATTTCACTATCTCTGTATTGTGTTCAAATGTGTTCATAGTTCAGCTCCTCCTTATATTTCCTCTCTCATTTCTTTGTTTCCCCGTTCCCGGTAGCTTAGATCCCAATCTCAGTTTCTTCTAACAATCCCTAGACCCGCTCCCTAGACCCGCCCTCGTTTTCGTACCTTCACTCTTCTTGTTCCTGATCATTGAAATCAACTCCCCTACTATATCAGCTCTTTAGCCTCCAATTCTCACTTTTCTCTCAACTAAAAAGAGCACATTCTCTCCCTTTCCTCTTCTTATTAAGGGTAACATAATTATGAATTCTTGATTTGTACCTTCTTTTGTAGATTGTTCAGCGCTTTGGTGAAAGCACTATATAAGCAAAAAATAAATACAAATACAAATGAAAAATAGTGTATTTTCAGGCTATGCCTCGATGATCCACTGCATCACTTGCTTGAGCTCGCCAACCTTTGAATTTGGCACACACTATGCTCCTTTGGACAAAGAGATGCTCATACATTGATTGTGTGCAGATGTGTTATGCCTTAATCTTAAACTTGATAACAGTGATCTCGTCTGTCCGAACACTTCTATATCGCCACAAATATTCAAGAACATTTCTCGGAAAATCTACACATAAAATTGTAGTACGCACATTAAAAATAAAATTTCCTCCAATCAATAGCTTGTACATATTGATTATTGATTTCATTGTAGCTACTCTGCCATGACCAGTTTACAAATCTTTTGCCAAATTTTTATTATGCTATTTTGTTGACAAATGCTTAAGGAAGGACACAAGTGTACAATATTGTTTAACTACTTTATAATATATATTTGTATTGTTTAGATGATATTTTATTTTACTTTTTGTTATTTTGTTTTTTTTAAATGCATATACAGCCCGATTCATGTAATTATTTGCGCTGAAAATGCAGATTTGAATACCTTTCTGCCTGAATATCACCATACTTCAAACAGGGATTTTCGGGCAGAAAGGGGCGCAAATATGCGTTTTCGGCGCAAATAATTCCATGAATCAGGCTGATATTTTTATATTGATTACACCTACATGATGGTTATTCGTATTGAAAACAGGTGACCTGTTTTTTGTGTTTGCATGGAGGTTTTGCCTTTACTTCTCCTCAATAAAATAGAGGAATTACCACTGACAATTCTTCCAAAACCCCAATGGAGGCCCATGCGACAGGATTAAACGGGGACAAATTCCACCTTACTAATACTCGTAATTTTGGCGGATTTGCTGCCAATCCTAGTGATGGTAATGATAACCGAATATAGCAAAATTGCCACTGGAAATTCTGCCATACCCTTAATGAGACCCATTGTTTCTGTTGACTGTGTAAAAATTCTGTTTCCTTTTCAGGATTTCGGAGCCATAGTCCATAGCTCTGCTTCACCTTTATTCGTTGGCAAGTTCCCTTCGCAGAGTGGCTGGGTTATCCTTATAAATTGCCTGCTCTTATTGCTGTCCAAAGATGAGTATTCATTCTTGCCCTGTACTATCCACTAGTGGCAATCAATGGTCCACTTCTTCAGTGGCATTGCTGAAACTGGCGCAAGTGCTATCCGGCAATGGTAAGCATGATCCTCTGTGGACCGCTCTTGCAGGAGTGGCATGGTTCCTCAGTTGATTGTGACTTATCTCCCAATGACTAGATATAGTTTGTTCCTTAATAGGATCTGTTCAATGATAAACACATTTCTTTTCCTGGGTTGACTTAACACAGTTACTTTTCTTGGCTCATGCCTTGTTTTCAATTGGCCTGTACCAAGCTGCCACGTGCAGGATGGAGCTCATGGTTTTATGGTATACCACATTTTTTCAATTCATGTGTGATATACATAATTTTATTCTCAACCCTCTTCGTTATATGCCAAATTGGTTTTGGTAATGCAAAGGACTATAGTGCATATTCTTGAGTAGTTGTATGGCACTTATTGAATATGTTTTCAGTTGCCATGGCAAATCAGTGCATGCAGAATGACACCTTTAATCCTACTTTGCGTTAGGTTTTGAGATGTACCTGAGAGCACGCTCTTTAGCTGGAGAAATGTGTAAAAGCCTAGTTTGCAAAATACTCTTTTTTGGAAAGCTGGAGTATGTCTTGATTGCAGAAGACCGCAGTCAGGAGCGGCACCAAAATAACATAGTTAGGTAGAGGAAACAGATCTCAGAATTAACAAGGCAGAAGAAACAGGAAAACTGGAGAGAGAGACTGGGAAGAGGGGTAGCAAAATACTGGTGGAGGAATGGAAGGAGTAGGAACCAGGAAGAACCAGGAACGAGGAAAGAGACTGTCCATACTGGGAGCTAACCTGCACGTTGCGATGTGTTGTCCTGCTGGAAATCCACTCCTTTATGGGGACCCATAACAAAGAAACTTTGGTTCCCGTACCAGGAGGACGCCATCTTGGAATGACATCTCAATGTCGAGTCATTGCATGTCAGTGCCGTTGGCCATCTTGTGGTAGGCAAGCAACAAGGAACAATACGGCTGCCATCATTAGTCATGTCATGGGAATGGTGAATTGTAACACTTTGCATCTAATACAATAAGGCCATACTTGGTTCTTAAAGTACATATGCATGGCTGTGTCCACAACAAACTTTTCTTCATTTCTTTGTGACTTTGCAGGAGTTCAATGAGGGTGAGGTCCATGAACACTTTACAATTTTGTTATGTAAACCAAGATCTGGTGAGGATGAACCAGTGGTCTGGTGCAAAGTGTTCAAGTTACATTATTCCTCGGTGGCTGGCTTTGGTTTTGGAGTCTACCACTGGATTTGTTTGTTGGTTTCCACCTCTCTGAAGAGTTAGATAGACCACTTTCACTATAGTATCCTGCTTTTTGTAATGTAGGTCTGTTGGAGTGTTCACTGGCTTGGAAACAAGGTGTTCCACTGCCACGCCTATGTTTGTGCAACTGGAGCTGGTTTCTTTTGTACGTTGTGCTCTTCTTGATATTTTCGTTTGTAGTTCTGCTCTTCTTGATGGTTTAATTGGTAGTTCTGCTCTTCTTGTTTGTTTGTTTGTGTTGTCCTTTAATGTGAAATTGTTCCTGCATGAACACATCATTCTGGGTTATGGAAGCATCAATCCCTTTACTTGTGGGATAAAAAGACAGTCCCAGAGCGGCAGAGATGGAGAGGCCATGCTAGGCCCCATGGTGAGAGTGAAGCTGGCTAAGTGTGGAGTTCCATTGAAATATAAAAGCCAGTACAAAACAGTGATTTCGACATAAGGCCTAGAGAATGAGCGAGAATGGGCCTCCTTCCCTTTTAATAATATTGTAAACATTGTCCAATGGATTCCAAAAAGACGTGTGGCATTGCAGATGCTGACTTTGTGCAAATGCACACTTTGACAGATTCAAAACTGCAAAAGTGCACATGGAAAGAAAATATACATTTTAAACACTGGGCATTTGGAAGCTAAAAAGGAGGAATGATGCCTCACATTTGAAAAATAAAGGCGAATGACAAATTCCCTTCATGAGGAATATATACTTAATTTCAGCACATAAAATGATAACATTTATATGGTAATGCCTGTTTTGATTTTGTAGCAAAAAACACTGGTTCTTGTGTAACTGTGGCCTTTCTGTGTGCACCAGATTAATAGTGAACCTACTTCCATTCTAATGTAGTAGAAAAGAAAGTTTGTATTTATGAACAGCAGGCCTAGATATAATGCTAAAATGTTACATGTAAGCCTGTCTTGCCAATTTAAAGTTGTGTTTTCTGAAGGATCGTGCATTTGGTGTGTTTCCCTCTAAACTGAAAGGTTTGTGCCTTTGAAAATGTGTACGCAAGACCTTTGACTGTGGACCTCTAGGAGAAGAAGGTTGGCTTGTCAATTAAAATGCTAAAATATACAAAGAAATAGATGGAAATCATGGGATTTACAGATAACACAACCAACAGAAACGACCTTTAGGGTCAGGATCCCCAGTAATGGTGCATTAGCCCTGAGCAAAGCTCTTTGAAGCTCAGGAGAAGAGGGTAAAATGAACATTGGCCCAAGCAGAGGGCTGGTCACATGATTGAGGAGAAATAGAAACCTAAGAATTGGTGGGGGCCTTTGTAAGAGTGAAACTGGGAGCACCTATGATACAGTGCCATTGATTAAACATTGAATACATTTGTTTGAATAAAAACTGTCCTATCAAGCTCACCTGGGTTCATTTTAAAGGGGATAAAAAGCCAGTTGGGACCATGTAAAAACACATTAGTTATGTACATAACTTAAGTTATGATCAAAATTATGATTCTGGCATTTTCCTTAATCTGAGGAATTGGAAATATTGATAGATTAATAGACATTGAAATTAATGTTGGAAGTATGTAGTGTCAGAGTTGTTACTATTTTTGTGCAGCAGCAAACTGTGAAAAATGGTGGCTCCGCACAGCAAGATCATGCTGAAATAAAATCAGTATTTTCTGACTTGCCATAAACTGTAGAATCCAAAAATATATAGATATATGTAGTTATCAGAAAAATGAGCATAGCTGGCATGTTGTTAGATTTTCAGAACCTAAAAAGGTAAATTCCACATATCATTTTGAGATGACAAATCTTTCTTCTCCCTCAGCCTACAACATACACACACCCAACTCCTGGTCCTATTAGGAGCCATTGGGCGTCTTGGTGGGAGGTGAAGAGAGAGAGCTAGCCTTACAGTGGGTATTATGATAATGTAGGAGTGTCATCAGCCCTATAAGAGGTCAATTTTGCATCAAAAAAGGGCTTTTTCACTTGATTTTGAGGGGTAGCCTGCTGCTGGACTCCTGCAAGGAACAACTAGCAGAGAGGCCTCAATCCTTGCATTGGAGACAGTGACAGTGAAATCCAGAAGCTAGCTGGGACCCAATCAGAGGAGCGGGCAGGAGTCTGGGTGCCGGAGAAAATCCTTGACCAGATCTGTGCTGTCTTCAGATGAACCGTGCTATTTTTCCTGACCAAAGCCTCCCATGTAAGTAGAGATTTCCTAAATGCCATCAACAGTGTGAGTGGGGAACTGCAAGCCATGATCTCCATCTCGCATCAGGGATAGGGAGGTGGTACTGGGAAGGCCCTTACCAAATTGTATTCAATCCAATTCAAATGAATTCCACTATAGAAAATGACCCTATCAATTTAAATTGAATTATGTTGTGAACAGCCTACCTTAATCCTGTCCATTAAATTGTGGGGAGGGAGGAAGCTGTGTAGATCCTTAGCGCATTGAATTGAAGTTAAATTAATTCCCATAAAGAAAATCACAGAATGAGTGTTGTTAGAATTTGAAACAAACAAAGTTCATGCCAACAGTGTTAGAGCCAGTATAGGCAATAAAGGCATGGGTGACTATCCTTCTGAAACCCCTGACTTCTGTCCCGAAGGGCAGGTCCTGAATCCCAAAAGAAGTAATCCTAAAACGCTGCTGTTCAAGTGAATGTAGAGGGTGCAAAACGAAATTTCCCATTTATTCTCTTGCATCCCAAACCAGAATTACCAAGCATTACATCTCAATTGTATGTGTGTTGCAAAACAACATTTCCCATTGATTCCCTTGCCTCCCAAACCAGAATCCCAAAGCACTGCCTGTCCTTTGAATGGGTGTTCAAAACGATTTTTCCATTGTATTGTGAATGTTTTCTCTTGGTTAATTTGAAATTAAATCCGATGTAAGTTGTGACTGCATATTTCAAAATTCTACCTGTGTAGTTTTAATAACGGAAAGTCACTTGAAGTTGATATTGTGTTGGATATTGTGTAGTGCATTGGTGGTTGATGCTGGTTTCTAGTCTTCCTTGTCAAACCTTAAATATATATATATTCCTACTATACACTAGCCTGATTCCTAGTCCATTGGTGACATAGGGTATTTGTTGGTAATTGTTGGGGTGGGTGCGAGACAGGTTGGAGGCCTCACTGAAGTTGAATCTCTATTATCGCTTTGGGTGCGCGCCACCTTGCTTGAGGAGGAAAGGAACTCCCTGAGTTGAATTTGACTGCCTAATAAACTGTAACATAATGCATGCTTTTGTCTTTGACATTTTAGGCCCACTTGGACAGGTGCTTGCAATGAGCTCCGGAGTTTTCAGTGCTTGTGTGTTGTGGTGCCCTACATTTACACGTCCCCTCTGTGGTTTTGAACAGATTGTTTTCCTTTTGTATTACAAGCTGATTGGGTGCCTGCTCCCTGCAAGATCCCCTTATATTTATGTATATTTGGACTTATTTGCCAAGGTATTTTTCATGGTCAGGTTGATTGTTTGAACTTCGTCAGAGTTCTCCTGCCTCTCCCGGTTTGTTCATGATGTTTACAGTTCTGCGCATCACAGGTTCTCCTGGGGTTCTCTTTCAAACATGGTATGATTTGGTGTATATTCCACATTTTTATCCATCAGAGTCTGCGGTCTGCTGAATGGCAAATGTTAGCTAATAGCTCCTCGATTCGCTCAGATTGCTATGCTTTTCTTTAGGTTGTGAATGCTGGTCTCCCACATTTAGGTTTATTTCTTGGAGCCTTGTTCTGTTCATATAAAAACGGTTGCAGGGGCTAGCCGTATGACTTGTTTGTATGCACCCATTCACCTCAATCAGGTTTCGGTTGGATGGAGCATAGTTCTTAAGCCTCATATTGATTGACACTTTTCCACTGGAGGTAGGAGCATCATGGTTACCATATGCCGGTTAATGGGAGCAGTGTCTGTAGAACTGTAATTGTACCGGTGGCTGCTTTTTCGGTCATCCTCCTGCCAAGTGGTCTTTCAATAGTAGGGATTGCAAAGAGTCACTACTTGGTGCATGGCTCTGCCCCTTGCCCAGATATAAAATAGCTTCGGCTGAAGACTGCAGTCTGCTTGTTATATTGCAATTTGAGAATGACTGCGGTGAGGTAGATCATTAAATTGGTACTGCTCCGATTACTTGCCAGTTATCCTCCTTACACTGCATCGCCAGAGTCCTGGAGTTCCTCCATCCTACCCATCCGTGCGACCTGTGTCTTAGACAATTGGGATACTGGGTGATTGGTCACGTGCTTATGCACAGGGCAGTGCAGTTCATTGGAAAAGGTTAGCCCGTTGCCTGTTTCCTGGACATGACTCACCCACACATAATAAGAAGAGTCAACAAGGAATAGGAAGCCGAGTGTAAGGAAGAGTATGAGCAGGTGATCACAGTATAACAGAACGGTACTGCTGTCCCACTGGACCGTGATTACCTGTTTGATGTGGGGAGAATAAAAGGCTGAACTGAGTTCTGCATTGCAAATCCTTTCCAGGAATTACAAAACATATACTTCTTTTCCGTCAGAGGAATGTCTATATTAAATATGGATCCGTTTTTAAAACCTACTTGCTTACCTCTAGAGTGAAACTCCCCAAGAAATGGGTTAATTGTGTGTAAAATAAGGGCAGACATTACAGTTGAAAGACCCGCCTTCAACAAGTACCCTTCTATGACAATTGGGGGTTGATATGCCAAAATAACGGTAAATGGTCTACTCAATTAAGGAAAAGCGAACTCACCCTAAAAAGACACGCTGGTGTGCTGAGCTCACTGAATTCAGAAGTTGGTAGCCGACTGCTGTCAACTGTATTGGAGGTCTACAAGGCACAAGCGCTATCTGCTGCCCTGTACAACAGCAAACTCTGGGGATATGAGGCAATTTCCACTCTAACCATAGTGGAAAATAAATTCATTAAGATTTTAAGTTTGCCTACCAGCACATCATGGTTCCCTCTACTCATGGAATTGGGGGCTAAAACACGCACATTCGGTGCCCAATACAAACCACCCCTCTTCTGGCTACGCCTAAGAAGCTCTAGTCATCTACTACACCATGATAAGATGTTTGAGGATGTCACCTCGGACTACATACACATGGTATAACACATTGAGCCAAATAGTGTCCTTATATCTACTGAATGGAGATGCTGTGATGACCGATGAGACTGTCAGGAGCAGACTAGATGTTCTGTACCTTTAGATCTCGATTCACTAAATCAAACAAGATGGCCTGGTGATTTAGCATTCAAAACTATCATCGCTTTGGAACCTTACTCAGATGAAATGCGGGCAGCTCATAACTGGGCGAGTTATATCCAATTCAGGTTGAATATCTTATCTGTAGCAGAGCTAACCAGCAGACTGAATTCTGACTGCACAGTTCTGCTCTTTTTGCCCTATGGAACTTGTAACCTGCGTCAAATTACACAAGGTTGCGAAAGAGATGGTTATGTCCCATTTTCTTTTAAGCACGAGATAAACTCTATAATTGATACACATGTCTTGTGTAAAATGAAATGTTATGAGGACTTGGCTTTCGCGCGTTGCAATTTTTATCTAAGGCATGATGGAGCAGAGCAAAATCAAGGGAAAAAAAAGGCAGACGCACATTGATGAGGTCATGGCTGTTTTTAGGCTGCCTCAACCCTGTTACGTTATCATGGGGCCTTTATTGACTTGATTCTACTTTTGTTTCTACGCAAGCAGCCGAAACAAATGCTTAGGATTAGAAGAAGTGTGTTTTGATGTATTACGCACTTTTGTTATTGTTATTTTGCATTTTGCATGGTCTGAAGGCGCTGGTAGGTTGAACGCCCTTGGGAACCGAAGTTCATATCAGGAGAGGGAGTAGAGATAGTCAAATAAAGGGTACGTTTGAGCACCGGGTATGTGTGCAGCTCGTGCGGGATCCGTGTGATAGCTGCTTTCTAGCGATAGGTGTACCGGTAGAGAGGTCAGGAATATATGTTCGTTCTGGCAGGATTTATCCAGATCGGATGTGGCTGCATTAGGCCTGAGGAGAACGCCAGGCTGGGGGGTGTATAACCAGCAGTGATTACTTAGAATGATGTGGAGTGAGCGGCGAGTGTTGCTATGAGAACAGTTATACCGAATGGTGTCATAGTATCTCTGTGTTCTAGTTGAGTGGTGATGTAAGGAGAGAGTAAGCGTGGTGGTGAGATAAGATGAGTTATATGCCCTTTCAGACATTCTCTGCATTCTAAATCATACTATATTCGTCATGTGCTCCTCTACGCACTCTCCCCCTCTAAGCATTCACTAGTTTTATGCACTCACCCCCTCTATGCACTCACCCCCTCTATGCACTCACCCCCTCTACGCACTCACCCCACGACGCACTCATCCCCACGACGCACTCATCCCCACGACGCACTCACCCCCACGATGCACCATGACGCACTCACCCTCATGACACACTCACCCCCTCTACGCACTCACCCCCTCTACGCACTCGTCCCCTCTATGCACTCATCCCTTCTACGTACTCGTCCCTTCTACATACTCGTCCCTTCTATGTACTTGCCCCTTCCAGACACTCGTCCCCACTACGCACTCGTCCCCACTATGCACTCATCCCCCCCTACGCACTCATCCCCAGTATGCACTCATCTCCAGTACGCACTCATCCCCACTACGCACTCATCCCTATTACGCATTCATCCCCACTACGCACTCATCCTCTGTACGCACTTATCTGACTCCTGCGCTCTTTTGATCCCCGCACTCATCTGTTCCCCATACTCATCTGCTTTAAGCACTCGTGCCTTTCACGCATTCAATAGCACTATCCTGTCCTATATATTCACCTCTACGCTCATCTGTTCTATACCTTCATCTGTTCTGTACACTCATTCACTCTGTATTCTTATCCACTCATATGCTCTATCTACTCATCCACTCTGTACACTTATCCACTCATACGCTCTAACACTCATCCGCCTTATCCACACATCCACTCATCTGCCCTATCCACTCATCCACCCTATCCACTCATTCTCTCATCTGTTCTATCCTCTCATCCACTCTATCCACTCAATCCACTCTATCCACTCATCCGTCCTATCCACCCATCCTCTCAACCGTTCCATCCTCTCATCCACTCTATCCACTCATCCACTCTATCCACTCATCCACTCTATCTATATCCACTCATCCGCCCTATCTACTCATCCTCTCATCCGCCCTATCCACTCATCCGTCCTATCCACCCATCCTCTCAACCGTTCCATCCTCTCATCCACGCTATCCACTCATCCACTCTATCCACTCATCCACTCTATCTATATCCACTCATCCACCCTATCTACTCATCCTCTCATCCGCCCTATCCACTCATCTGCCCTATCTACTCATCCTCGCATCCGCCCTATCTACTCATCCTCTCATCCGCCATATCCACTCATCCTCTCAACCGTTCTATCCTCTCATCCACTCCGTCCACTCATCCATACTATCCATTCGTCAGGTCTATCCACTCATTCGCTCAATCCACACATCCGCTCAATCCACTCATCCGCTCTATCCACTCATCCGCTTTATCCGCTCATCCACTCTTATCCGCTCTTATCCACTCATCCGTTCTTATCCACTCATCCGCTCTTATCCACTCACCTGCTCTTATCTACTCATCCGCTCTTATCCGCTCTATCCGTTCATCCGCTATATCCGTTCATCCGCTCTATACATTCATCTGCTCTTATACACTACTCCGCTCTATACACTCCTCCGCTCTATACACTCTTCCGCACTGTACATTCCTCTGCTCTGTACACTCCTCCATTCTGTGCACTCCTCCATTCTGTGCACTCCTCCGCTCTGTACACTCCTCCGCTCTGTACACTCCTCCGCTCTATACGCTCATCCGCTTTGTACATTCGCTAGGTCTACACACTCTCCGCACTTCCATATTCATGCGTTATTCATATTGATGTGCACTACATCCTCATCAGGTTCACATACTCGTCTTTTCTACACACTTATCCCGTTTACGCTCATCCGTTCTGGACATTCATCTGTTTTACGCACTACTGCGTTCTACTCGCTTCCTGTATTACGTGCTCATCCGCTCTACACACTTGTCCGTTCTACACACCCAGCCTGCTCTACACACTCAACCACTCAACATGTTCATCCATTCCATGTACTCATTGGTCTACATATTCATTCGATTCCCACATTCATTCAAACTATATAGTTATTTGTTCTAAGAAATTCATCCACGCCATTTACTTTGTTTGCTCCGCATGTATTCTATCCATTTCGGGAGTTTAAATCTCTTTCCTGTTCCCGTATGATTTATTCTTATTAACCATTTCACTGCTTGATCTACTTTATTAATTTAATTAAGTTTGCCCTTCTAGTTTACATTGGGGGTCGCTGTCAGATTCTCACATCCGGTGGTTTGATGGATTGGTGTCATTGAGTTGCTGTCGGTCTGTTTGGGTTAGTTTGGTATGTGTTGGTTTTAGGGAAAGAGCCAGGTTTTCAGCAGTTTGCGGAAAGACATTAAATCCTCAGTCTGGCGGATGTGGGGTGGGACTGAGTTCCATATCTTGGGGGCTGAGAAAGATGATCCGCCTAACCTGATTGAGTTTGTCTTTGGAATGACTAGGAGGCTGGCTGAGCTTGATCTTAAGGTGCGTAGGGGGTTGTAGGGTTTTAGCTTGTCTTGAAAATATTGAGGTCCGGTTTTATGCAGTGCTCGATGCGAGATGCACAAGGTTTTGAAAGTCACCCTTCGGGCTACTGGAAGCCAGTGCGGCGTTTTAAGGGCTGGGGAGATGTGGTCTCTTGGGCCAAGCGCAAGAAGCAATTTGGCTGCCGCGTTTTGTGCCCTTTGGAGTTTATTCAGTTGGTACGCGTGGACTCCGAGGTATAGGGGGTTTGCGTAGTCCAGTCTTGATATAATGATTGATTGGACCGCGGAGAGTCTGTTGGGAAAGGAGAAATACGGAAAGATGCGCCTAAGGGTTTTAAGGTGGTAGTGGCAGGACTTTGAGACGTTGTTGACTTGGCGCGAGAGTGTTAGGTCAGAGTCAAGGGTGCATCCAAGATTTTTCACCGAGTTGGAGGGGGTTGGAGAGTCGCCCATGGCGGATGGCCAGGGTAGTGGATGTGGAAGAAGTTCCATGTTGCCACATACCATGATTTCCATTTTGGAGGGGTTTAACAGGAGGTGGCTTTGGGGCAGGAGGCCAGGTCAGGTTGGCAGTTGGGATTTGAGTTCAGGAGTTTCAGAATTAGTTGGGTGTCGTCGGCGTAGTTGTAGCACAGGATGTTGTGCGAGTGAATTATTGGTGGGAGGGTGATCAAGTAGAGATTGAACAGGAGGACGGATAGGCACGCTCCTTGTGGGACTCCCGTGTCGACTGGTCGGGCTTGGGAGGTATAGTTGGAGAGTATCGTTATTTGGTACCGATCCTTGAGGAATGAAGCTATCCATTTAAGAGCGGTTCCACGAATTCCTAGGGAGTTTAGGTGGTCTAGGAGGATTGAGTGATTGATTGAGTCGAAGGTGGCGGATAGGTCAAGAAGGATTAGCGCCGCGCATCCCGCGGAGTCTGCAGTCATTTTAAGGTCATCCCAAATTGAGGTTAGGGTGGTTTCAGTACCGTGACGGGCTCTGAAACCTGATTGAGCGGGGTCTAGGAGATTGTTGGCTTCGACAAAGGCATTTAGATGGGAGTAGGCCGTTCGGTCTATGAGTTTGGCAAGGAATCTGGTGTTTGAGATGGGGCGGTAGTTTTTTGGCTCGAGAGGGACGAGGGAAGGTTTTTTAATTAGAGGTTTGACATAAGCCGTTTTGAATGCGTCGGGAAAGATACCAGAGGAAAGGGAGGCATTTATAATGGATCTTGCGTGTTCACCTGCGCAGGTGGAAGTGAAAATTTCTTTGAGGGTTGTGGCTGGGCAAGGGTCCAGTGGCGAGCCAGATGGTTTGCGGGCAGATAGAAGTTTTAGAAATTGCTCTGGTGATATTGGACGAAAGGATTCAAACGTTGTTTGCCTAATGGTCGCATCTGGTGAGGTGGCCGGTATGGGGGGAGAATTGCTTGGAGGATGTAAGAGAGCAAGGTTGGTGGCTAGAGTATTTGTTCTTTCGAGAGCCGTGGTGAAAAAGTGGAGGGAGAGTGAGTCACACAGAGATTGTGAGGGAGTCGAGAGGGTCATATTGCAAGCCGGATGGGTGAATTCGGAGATGATTTTGTGGAGTTCTTGCTTGGGTTTTTGCAGTTTTGGATTCGGGAGTTGTATGGGCTTTTTTTGCTTTCCAGATTTCGGCCTTGTACTGGTAAAGGTGACGGGCCAAGGTGGCCCTATTCACCTGGGTTTTGTCTTTCTGCCATTTGCGTTCTAGGTATTTATATAGTTGTTTAGTGATCTTCAACTCAGGAGAGAACCATCTGGGGAAGAGGCCACGGTGGGTTAATGGTTTGCAAGGGGGTGTGAGCCGCGTCAGAGATGCATTGAGCCATGAGCCAAAGGCGTCAGGGGTTAGTTGTTTGTTGAGTAGGCAGGTAGGTGGTGGAGACTGGAGGAGTGCGTTGGCTAGGTCTGGGACGATTATTAGTTTTTTCCAGCATTCGCGTAGGTTTGGAGGTTTAGATTCGAGTACGGGAAGGCGGTCGGGTGAGTGAATGGTGAACGAGAGAATGAAGTGATCGGACCAGAGGATAGGGGTGGGGGGCTTTAAATGAATCAGGGTGTTGGAGCTGAAGATGGCATCATGAGTGTGTCCTTTATAGTGAGTCGGGCCGTTTGTGTGGGGTTGGAGGTTAATTGCGTCCAAACCGTCAACCAGAGAGTGTGTCATAGGGTTGGTGGGAATGTCGAGCCATATGTTGAAGTCTCCAAGAAGGGTGAGGTTGGGGTGGTTTAGTTGAAGGGTGGCAATAGAGTCGCAGAGGTTGTTTGCGAAATGTCTATCGTAGCCAGGGGGTCTGTAGATTATTAGGAAGCTGTGTGAGAGCGACGGGGAGAGGGATAGTCTAACGAGGAGAGATTTGCAGGATGCAATGGAAGGTTGGTTGTTGATGATTGAGGTGTGGAAGAGAGACTTGAAGACGAATGCTATTCCTCCTCCTCTAGAAGGACGGTTCAGTTGGATGAGGGAGTATTCGGGGGGGAAGGCTTCACTGGCGATTGGGGTGAAATCGTCAGAGAACCAAGTTTCGGTGATGAAAACCAGATCTGGTTTGTCCGAGGCGAGGAAGTCAAAGATGCAGTATCTGTTTTTTGCTACAGAACGGGCATTAAATAGGATGCAGTTCACATCGGGAGGTGAGGTTGGTCTCGGAGCAGGAGCGGAAGGTGGTGGTGGCGGAGAGAGAGGAAGTTGGGGAGCGAGAGGGGTACGGTGGGAAATGATCTATGAGAATAGTGGGCGAGCAGCAGAGTAGGTGGGTTTCGGGCAGGAATGGGTGGCTACGTGAGTTGGGATGCTCGGGTTTGGTTCGGGGGATTTGAAGGTAGGGTGTGGGTGGTTAGGATTTTCAGTTGTAGTTGATAAGAAGTTGAGGGAGAGGGGTTTCCTGCAGGGTGAAGCTACGGGGGAAGGAGGAGATTGGGGTACAGTGGTTGTGTGTCGAGACAGGGGAGGTGAGGAGTGCTGAGAGATTGAGGGGGACCAGGTACAGTTCCTCTTTAGTTTCTTTATTGCAATTGGAGTGTGGGAGAGGGTAGGGGGATCAGAGGGGGAGAGGGATGCAGCTTCAGTTCTTGCAAAGACTAGGCGTGCAGTATTTAGGGAGGGGAAATGGTGTGTTCGGGGAGCGGAGGATGTGGGGGTTTGTGGTCAGGGTGTGGTCGCTATGATAGTGAGGGGAGCGGGCATGGTTAACGTGGGCTGATCCGTGCTGATGTTCGTGGGAGGAGTGTTCTTAGGGTGGTTGGCTTGCCATCGTGCCCCTCTCGCTTGGTGTTTGGAGAGGCGAGTGGTAGGGAGTGCAAAGGAGGGTGGGTTGATTTGGGAGGGGGGATGGGAGGGAAGGTAGATCGGGGAGTGGGGGCAGATTATGGCGAAAATTTCTGACGGACTCTGGAGGAGTGGGTGCACTCATGATTAGTACGAGCTGTTAGGTGTAGTCTCAAGAGCAACTTACAGTCTATCGGACTTTATACGTTCCGCTGTTTCACTGGCTGTGAGTACTCAAGGTTCCAAGAGCTCGGGTGATATTATTCAATTATTCTAGGTTTTAGTGTGCTATTTGTACTAGCTTGCAGATATTAGGCCGTTTGAGATATAGCTAGATCCTAGGATATGCTAACTGGGTGGCATATTTAGTTGTAGCTACAGCACAGTTATGCTGTTGGGTAGGCTTTCTTCTAGTAAGAAGGAATACAGGTAAGCTTATTATTATTTTAGGCTGAGTTTGGGAGGGCTTTCTTATTGTAGTCTAAATTCAGTGGGGGCACGCTATTGGCACACTTCCAAGTTCAGTTTGTACAGAGATGAAATTAGGCTATTAGGAGCTATTAAGTGGATAGTAAAATCGAATACCTTATTGTCGTTCTGGGTTCAGTGGGGGCACGTAATTGGCACGCTTCCAAGTTCGATTTGTACAGAGATGGTATTTAGGCTTTTAGGAGCACTTCTAGCTTCAACTGTATTTGGGAGGGCTTTTTTGTAGTTTTAAATTCAGTCGGTTATTGGGCGCACTACTAAATTCGACTTTCGCAGGGTTAGCTATTGGGCACACATCTAAATTCACAGAGAGGCTATTGGGCACACTTCTACGTTCACAGAGAGGTTATTGGGTACATTTCTAATCTGGCTTTCCACAGAGAGGTTATTGTGCACACTTCTAATTTCAGCTTCTAAATGAGCTTCTGAATTCAACTTTTCACAGAGAGGCTGTTGGGCACACTTCTAGATTTACAGTGAAGCTATTGGGCACACTTCTAATTCAACTTTTCACAGAAAGGCTAATTGGGCACACTTCTAAACTCACAGTGAGGCGATTGGGCACACTTATAATTCAACTTTTCACAGGGAGGCTATTGGGCACACTTCTAGAATCACAGAGAGGCTATTGGGCACATTTCTAGAATCACAGAGAGGCTATTGGGCACACTTCTAGAATCACAGAGAGGCTATTGGGCACATTTCTAGAATCACAGAGAGGCTATTAGGCACATTTCTAAATTCAACTTCTAGATGTGCTTCTAAATTCAACTTTTCTTAGCGAGGCTATTGGCACACTTCTAGAATCACAGAGAGGCTATTGGCCACACTTCTAAATTACACTTCTAAATGTGCTTCTAAGTTCAGCTTTTCACAGTGAGGCTATTGGGCACACTTCTAATTCAACTTTCACAGAGAGGCTATTGGGCACACTTCTAGAATCATAGAGAGGCAATTGGGCACACTTCTAATTCAACTTTTCACAGTGAGGCTATTGGGCACACTTCTAATTCAACTTTTCACAGAGAGGCTATTGGGCGCACTTCTAGAATCACAGAGAGGCTATTGGGCACACTTCTAAATTCAACTTCTAAATGTGCTACTAAATTCAACTTTTCACAGTGAGTATATTGGGCACACTTCTAGAATCACAGAGTGGCTTTTGGGCACACTTCTAAATTCAACTTCTAAATGTGCTTCTAAATTCAACTTTTCACAGTGAGGCTATTGGGCACACTTCTAGAATCACAGAGAGGCTATTGGGCACACTTCTAAATTCAACTTTTCACAGTGAGGCTATTGGGCACACTTCTAGCATCACAGAGAGGCTATTGGGCACACTTCTAGAATCATAGAGAGGCTATTGAGCACACTTCTAATTCAACTTTTCACAGTGAGGCTATTGGGCACACTTCTAAATTCAACTTCTAAATGTGCTTCTAAATTCAACTTTTCACAGTGAGGCTATTGGGTAGACTTCTAATTCAACTTTTCACAGCGAGGCTATTGGGTACACTTCTAAATTTAACTTTTCACAGGGAGGCTATTGGGCACACTTCTAGATTCAACTTCTAAATGTGCTCCTAAATTCGACTTTTCACAGAGAGGCTATTTGGCCAACTTTTCACAGAGAGGCCATTCGACACACTTCTAGAAACACAGAGAGGCTATTGGGCACACTTCTAGAATCACAGAGAGACTATTGGGCACACCTCTAAATTCAACTTCTAAATGAGCTTCTAAATTCAACTTTTGACAGAGAGGCTGTTGGGCACACCTCTAGATTCACAGTGAAGCTATTGGGCACACTTCTAATTCAACTTTTCACAGAAAGGCTATTGGGCACACTTCTTTCAATCTTTCACAGAGAGGCTATTGGGCACACTTCTAGAATCACAGAGAGGCAATTGGGCACATTTCTAGAATCACAGAGAGGCTATTGGGCACACTTCTAAATTTAACTTCTAGATGTGCTTCTAAATTTAACTTTTTACAGAGAGGCTATTTGGCACATTTCTAGAATCACAGAGAGGCTATTTGGCACACTTCTAAATTCAACTTCTAAATGTGCTTCTAAGTTCAGCTTTGCACAGTGAGGCTATTGGGCACACTTCTAATTCAACTTTCACAGAGAGGCTATTGGGCACACTTCTAGAGTCATAGAGAGGCTATTGGGCACACTTCTAAATTCAACTTTTCACAGTGAGGCTATTGGGCACACTTCTAGCATCACAGAGAGGCTATTGGGCACACTTCTAGAATCATAGAGAGGCTATTGGGCACACTTCTAATTCAACTTTTCACAGTGAGGCTATTGGGCACACTTCTAGAGTCATAGAGAGGCTATTGGGCACACTTCTAATTCAACTTTTCACAGAAAGGCTAATTGGGCACACTTCTAAACTCACAGTGAGGCTATTGGGCACATTTATAATTCAACTTTTCACAGGGAGGCTATTGGGCACACTTCTAGAATCACAGAGAGGCTATTGGGCACATTTCTAGAATCACAGAGAGGCTATTGGGCACACTTCTAGAATCACAGAGAGGCTATTGGGCACATTTCTAGAATCACAGAGAGGCTATTGGGCACATTTCTAAATTCAACTTCTAGATGTGCTTCTAAATTCAACTTTTCATAGCGAGGCTATTGGCACACTTCTAGAATCACAGAGAGGCTATTGACAACACTTCTAAATTCAACTTCTAAATGTGCTTCTAAGTTCAGCTTTTCACAGTGAGGCTATTGGGCACACTTCTAATTCAACTTTCACAGAGAGGCTATTGGGCACACTTCTAGAATCATAGAGAGGCAATTGGGCACACTTCTAATTCAACTTTTCACAGTGAGGCTATTGGGCACACTTCTAATTCAACTTTTCACAGAGAGGCTATTGGGCACACTTCTAGAATCACAGAGAGGCTATTGGGCACACTTCTAAATTCAACTTCTAAATGTGCTACTAAATTCAACTTTTCACAGTGAGTATATTGGGCACACTTCTAGAATCACAGAGTGGCTATTGGGCACACTTCTAAATTCAACTTCTAAATGTGCTTCTAAATTCAACTTTTCACAGTGAGGCTATTGGGCACACTTCTAGAATCACAGAGAGGCTATTGGGCACACTTCTAAATTCAACTTTTCACAGTGAGGCTATTGGGCACACTTCTAGCAACACAGAGAGGCTATTGGGCACACTTCTAGAATCATAGAAAGGCTATTGGGCACACTTCTAATTCAACTTTTCACAGTGAGGCTATTGGGCACACTTCTAAATTCAACTTCTAAATGTGCTTCTAAATTCAACTTTTCACAGTGAGGCTATTGGGTACACTTCTAATTCAACTTTTCACAGCGAGGTTATTGGGTACACTTCTAAATTTAACTTTTCACAGGGAGGCTATTGGGCACACTTCTAGATTCAACTTCTAAATGTGCTCCTAAATTCGACTTTTCACAGAGAGGCTATTTGGCCAACTTTTCACAGAGAGGCCATTCGACACACTTCTAGAAACACAGAGAGGCTATTGGGCACACTTCTAGAATCACAGAGAGACTATTGGGCACACTTCTAAATTCAACCTCTAAATGAGCTTCTAAATTCAACTTTTCACAGAGAGGCTGTTGGGCACACCTCTAGATTCACAGTGAAGCTATTGGGCACACTTCTAATTCAACTTTTCACAGAGAGGCTATTGGGCACACTTCTAGAATCACAGAGAGGCAATTGGGCACATTTCTAGAATCACAGAGAGGCTATTGGGCACACTTCTAAATTTAACTTCTAAATGTGCTTCTAAGTTCAGCTTTGCACAGTGAGGCTATTGGGCACACTTCTAATTCAACTTTCACAGAGAGGCTATTGGGCACACTTCTAGAGTCATAGAGAGGCTATTGGGCACACTTCTAAATTCAACTTTTCACAGTGAGGCTATTGGGCACACTTCTAGCATCACAGAGAGGCTATTGGGCACACTTCTAGAATCATAGAGAGGCTATTGGGCACACTTCTAATTCAACTTTTCACAGTGAGGCTATTGGGCACACTTATAGAGTCATAGAGAGGCTATTGGGCACACTTCTAAATTCAACTTTTCACAGTGAGGCTATTGGGCACACTTCTAGAATCATAGAGAGGCTATTGGGCACACTTCTAATTCAACTTTTCACAGTGAGGCTATTGGGCACACTTCTAAAAATTCAACTTCTAAATGTGCTTCTAAATTCACCTTTTCACAGTGAGGATCTTGGGCACACTTTTAGAATCATAGAGGGGCTATTGGGCACACTTCTAATTCAACTTTCCACAGTGAGGCTATTGGGCACAATTCTAAATTCAACTTCTAAATGTGCTTCTAAATTCAACTTTTCACAGTGAGGCTATTGGGCATACTTCTAATTCAACTTTTCACTGAGAGGCTATTTTTGCACACTTCTAATTCAACTTTTCACAGAGAGGCTATTGGGCACATTTCTAGAATCACAGAGAGGCTATTGGGCACACTTCTATATTCAACTTCTAGATGTGCTGCTAAATTCGACTTTTCACAGAGAGGCTATTGGGCACACTTCTAGAATCACAGAGAGGCTATTGGGCACACTTCTAAATTCAACTTCTAAATATGTTTCTAAATTCAACTTTCCACAGTGAGGCTATTGGGCACACTTCTAATTCAACTTTCACAGAGAGGCTATTGGGCACACTTCTAGAATCATAGAGAGGCTATTGGGCACACTTCCAAATTCAACTTTTCTCAGTGAGGCTATTGGGCACACTTCTAGCATCGCAGAGAGGTTATTGGGCACACTTCTAGAATCACAGAGAGGCTATCGGGCACACTTCTAATTCAACTTTTCACAGTGAGGCTATTGGGCACACTTCTAAAAATTCAACTTCTAAATGTGCTTCTAAATTCACCTTTTCACAGTGAGGCTCTTGCGCACTCTTTTTGAATCATAGAGGGGCTATTGGGCACACTTCTAATTCAACTTTTCACTGAGAGGCTATTTGTGCACACTTCTAATTCAACTTTTCACAGAGAGGCTATTGGGCACACTTCTAAATTCAACTTTTCACAGTGAGGCTATTGGGCACACTTCTAGCATCACAGAGAGGCTATTGGGCGCACTTCTAGAATCATAGAGAGGCTATTGAGCACACTTCTAATTCAACTTTTCACAGTGAGGCTATTGGGCACACTTCTAAATTCAACTTCTAAATGTGCTTCTAAATTCAACTTTTCACAGTGAGGCTATTGGGTACACTTCTAATTCAACTTTTCACAGCGAGGCTATTGGGTACACTTCTAAATTTAACTTTTCACAGGGAGGCTATTGGGCACACTTCTAGATTCAACTTCTAAATGTGCTCCTAAATTCGACTTTTCACAGAGAGGCTATTTGGCCAACTTTTCACAGAGAGGCCATTCGACACACTTCTAGAAACACAGAGAGGCTATTGGGCACACTTCTAGAATCACAGAGAGACTATTGGGCACACTTCTAAATTCAACTTCTAAATGAGCTTCTAAATTCAACTTTTCACAGAGAGGCTGTTGGGCACACCTCTAGATTCACAGTGAAGCTATTGGGCACACTTCTAATTCAACTTTTCACAGAAAGGCTATTGGGCACACTTCTTTCAATCTTTCACAGAGAGGCTATTGGGCACACTTCTAGAATCACAGAGAGGCAATTGGGCACATTTCTAGAATCACAGAGAGGCTATTGGGCACACTTCTAAATTTAACTTTTAGATGTGCTTCTAAATTTAACTTTTTACAGAGAGGCTATTTGGCACATTTCTAGAATCACAGAGAGGCTATTTGGCACACTTCTAAATTCAACTTCTAAATGTGCTTCTAAGTTCAGCTTTGCACAGTGAGGCTATTGGGCACACTTCTAATTCAACTTTCACAGAGAGGCTATTGGGCACACTTCTAGAGTCATAGAGAGGCTATTGGGCACACTTCTAAATTCAACTTTTCACAGTGAGGCTATTGGGCACACTTCTAGCATCACAGAGAGGCTATTGGGCACACTTCTAGAATCATAGAGAGGCTATTGGGCACACTTCTAATTCAACTTTTCACAGTGAGGCTATTGGGCACACTTCTAGAGTCATAGAGAGGCTATTGGGCACACTTCTAATTCAACTTTTCACAGAAAGGCTAATTGGGCACACTTCTAAACTCACAGTGAGGCTATTGGGCACATTTATAATTCAACTTTTCACAGGGAGGCTATTGGGCACACTTCTAGAATCACAGAGAGGCTATTGGGCACATTTCTAGAATCACAGAGAGGCTATTGGGCACACTTCTAGAATCACAGAGAGGCTATTGGGCACATTTCTAGAATCACAGAGAGGCTATTGGGCACATTTCTAAATTCAACTTCTAGATGTGCTTCTAAATTCAACTTTTCATAGCGAGGCTATTGGCACACTTCTAGAATCACAGAGAGGCTATTGACAACACTTCTAAATTCAACTTCTAAATGTGCTTCTAAGTTCAGCTTTTCACAGTGAGGCTATTGGGCACACTTCTAATTCAACTTTCACAGAGAGGCTATTGGGCACACTTCTAGAATCATAGAGAGGCAATTGGGCACACTTCTAATTCAACTTTTCACAGTGAGGCTATTGGGCACACTTCTAATTCAACTTTTCACAGAGAGGCTATTGGGCGCACTTCTAGAATCACAGAGAGGCTATTGGGCACACTTCTAAATTCAACTTCTAAATGTGCTACTAAATTCAACTTTTCACAGTGAGTATATTGGGCACACTTCTAGAATCACAGAGTGGCTATTGGGCACACTTCTAAATTCAACTTCTAAATGTGCTTCTAAATTCAACTTTTCACAGTGAGGCCATTGGGCACACTTCTAGAATCACAGAGAGGCTATTGGGCACACTTCTAAATTCAACTTTTCACAGTGAGGCTATTGGGCACACTTCTAGCAACACAGAGAGGCTATTGGGCACACTTCTAGAATCATAGAAAGGCTATTGGGCACACTTCTAATTCAACTTTTCACAGTGAGGCTATTGGGCACACTTCTAAATTCAACTTCTAAATGTGCTTCTAAATTCAACTTTTCACAGTGAGGCTATTGGGTACACTTCTAATTCAACTTTTCACAGCGAGGCTATTGGGTACACTTCTAAATTTAACTTTTCACAGGGAGGCTATTGGGCACACTTCTAGATTCAACTTCTAAATGTGCTCCTAAATTCGACTTTTCACAGAGAGGCTATTTGGCCAACTTTTCACAGAGAGGCCATTCGACACACTTCTAGAAACACAGAGAGGCTATTGGGCACACTTCTAGAATCACAGAGAGACTATTGGGCACACTTCTAAATTCAACTTCTAAATGAGTTTCTAAATTCAACTTTTCACAGAGAGGCTGTTGGGCACACCTCTAGATTCACAGTGAAGCTATTGGGCACACTTCTAATTCAACTTTTCACAGAGAGGCTATTGGGCACACTTCTAGAATCACAGAGAGGCAATTGGGCACATTTCTAGAATCACAGAGAGGCTATTGGGCACACTTCTAAATTTAACTTCTAAATGTGCTTCTAAGTTCAGCTTTGCACAGTGAGGCTATTGGGCACACTTCTAATTCAACTTTCACAGAGAGGCTATTGGGCACACTTCTAGAGTCATAGAGAGGCTATTGGGCACACTTCTAAATTCAACTTTTCACAGTGAGGCTATTGGGCACACTTCTAGCATCACAGAGAGGCTATTGGGCACACTTCTAGAATCATAGAGAGGCTATTGGGCACACTTCTAATTCAACTTTTCACAGTGAGGCTATTGGGCACACTTATAGAGTCATAGAGAGGCTATTGGGCACACTTCTAAATTCAACTTTTCACAGTGAGGCTATTGGGCACACTTCTAGCATCACAGAGAGGCTATTGGGCACACTTCTAGAATCATAGAGAGGCTATTGGGCACACTTCTAATTCAACTTTTCACAGTGAGGCTATTGGGCACACTTCTAAAAATTCAACTTCTAAATGTGCTTCTAAATTCACCTTTTCACAGTGAGGATCTTGGGCACACTTTTAGAATCATAGAGGGGCTATTGGGCACACTTCTAATTCAACTTTCCACAGTGAGGCTATTGGGCACAATTCTAAATTCAACTTCTAAATGTGCTTCTAAATTCAACTTTTCACAGTGAGGCTATTGGGCATACTTCTAATTCAACTTTTCACTGAGAGGCTATTTTTGCACACTTCTAATTCAACTTTTCACAGAGAGGCTATTGGGCACATTTCTAGAATCACAGAGAGGCTATTGGGCACACTTCTATATTCAACTTCTAGATGTGCTGCTAAATTCGACTTTTCACAGAGAGGCTATTGGGCACACTTCTAGAATCACAGAGAGGCTATTGGGCACACTTCTAAATTCAACTTCTAAATATGTTTCTAAATTCAACTTTCCACAGTGAGGCTATTGGGCACACTTCTAATTCAACTTTCACAGAGAGGCTATTGGGCACACTTCTAGAATCATAGAGAGGCTATTGGGCACACTTCCAAATTCAACTTTTCTCAGTGAGGCTATTGGGCACACTTCTAGCATCGCAGAGAGGTTATTGGGCACACTTCTAGAATCACAGAGAGGCTATTGGGCACACTTCTAATTCAACTTTTCACAGTGAGGCTATTGGGCACACTTCTAAAAATTCAACTTCTAAATGTGCTTCTAAATTCACCTTTTCACAGTGAGGCTCTTGCGCACTCTTTTTGAATCATAGAGGGGCTATTGGGCACACTTCTAATTCAACTTTTCACTGAGAGGCTATTTGTGCACACTTCTAATTCAACTTTTCACAGAGAGGCTATTGGGCACATTTCTAGAATCACAGAGAGGCTATTGGGCACACTCCTAAATTCAACTTCTAGATGTGCTTCTAAATTCGACTTTTCACGGAGAAGCTATTGGGCACACTTCTAGAATCACAGAGAGGCTATTGGGCACACTTCTAAATTCAACTTCTAAATGTGTTTCTAAATTCAACTTTCCACAGTGAGGCTATTGGGCTCACCTCTAATTCAACTTTCACAGAGAGGTTATTGGGCACACTTCTAGAATCATAGAGAGGCTATTGGGCACACTTCTAAATTCAACTTTTCACAGTGAGGCTATTGGGCACACTTCTAGCATCACAGAGAGACTATTGGGCACACTTCTAAATTCAACTTCTAAATGAGCTTCTAAATTCAACTTTTCACAGAGAGGCTGTTGGGCACACCTCTAGATTCACAGTGAAGCTATTGGGCACACTTCTAATTCAACTTTTCACAGAAAGGCTATTGGGCACACTTCTTTCAATCTTTCACAGAGAGGCTATTGGGCACAACACTTCTAGAATCACAGAGAGGCAATTGGGCACATTTCTAGAATCACAGAGAGGCTATTGGGCACACTTCTAAATTTAACTTCTAGATGTGCTTCTAAATTTAACTTTTTACAGAGAGGCTATTTGGCACATTTCTAGAATCACAGAGAGGCTATTTGGCACACTTCTAAATTCAACTTCTAAATGTGCTTCTAAGTTCAGCTTTGCACAGTGAGGCTATTGGGCACACTTCTAATTCAACTTTCACAGAGAGGCTATTGGGCACACTTCTAGAGTCATAGAGAGGCTATTGGGCACACTTCTAAATTCAACTTTTCACAGTGAGGCTATTGGGCACACTTCTAGCATTACAGAGAGGCTATTGGGCACACTTCTAGAATCATAGAGAGGCTATTGGGCACACTTCTAATTCAACTTTTCACAGTGAGGCTATTGGGCACACTTCTAGAGTCATAGAGAGGCTATTGGGCACACTTCTAAATTCAACTTTTCACAGTGAGGCTATTGGGCACACTTCTAGCATCACAGAGAGGCTATTGGGCACACTTCTAGAATCATAGAGAGGCTATTGGGCACACTTCTAATTCAACTTTTCACAGTGAGGCTATTGGGCACACTTCTAAAAAATCAACTTCTAAATGTGCTTCTAAATTCACCTTTACACAGTGAGGATCTTGGGCACACTTTAGAATCATAGAGGGGCTATTGGGCACACTTCTAATTAAACTTTCCCCAGTGAGGCTATTGGGCACAATTCTAAATTCAACTTCTAAATGTGCTTCTAAATTCAACTTTTCACAGTGAGGCTATTGGGCATACTTCTAATTCAACTTTTCACTGAGAGGCTATTTTTGCACACTTCTAATTCAACTTTTCACAGAGAGGCTATTGGGCACATTTCTATATTCAACTTCTAGATGTGCTGCTAAATTCGACTTTTCACAGAGAGGCTATTGGGCACACTTGTAGAATCACAGAGAGGCTATTGGGCACACTTCTAAATTCAACTTTCCACAGTGAGGCTATTGGGCACACTTCTAATTCAACTTTCACAGAGAGGCTATAGGGCACACTTCTAGAATCATAGAGAGGCTATTGGGCACACTTCCAAATTCAACTTTTCTCAGTGAGGCTATTGGGCACACTTCTAGCATCACAGAGAGGCTATTGGGCACACTTCTAATTCAACTTTTCGCAGTGAGGCTATTGGGCACACTTCTAAAAATTCAACTTCTAAATGTGCTTCTAAATTCACCTTTTCACAGTGAGGCTCTTGCGCACACTTTTAGAATCATAGAGGGGCTATTGGGCACACTTCTAATTCAACTTTTCACTGAGAGGCTATTTGTGCACACTTCTAATTCAACTTTTCACAGAGAGGCTATTGGGCACACTTCTAGAATCACAGAGAGGCTATTGGGCACACTTCTAATTTCAACTTCTAAATGTGTTTCTAAATTCAACTTTCCACAGTGAGGCTATTGGGCACACCTCTAATTCAACTTTCACAGAGAGGTTATTGGGCACACTTCTAGAATCATAGAGAGGCTATTGGGCACACTTCTAAATTCAACTTTTCACAGTGAGGCTATTGGGCACACTTCTAGCATCACAGAGAGGCTATTGGGCACACTTCTAGAATCATAGAGAGGCTATTGGGCACAATTCTAATTCAACTTTTCACAGTGAGGCTATTGGGCACATTTCTAAAAATTCAACTTCTAAATTCACCTTTTCACAGTGAGGCTCTTGGGCACACTTTTAGAATCATAGAGGGGCTATTGGGCACACTTCTAATTCAACTTTTCACTGAGAGGCTATTTGTGCACACTTCTAATTCAACTTTTCACAGAGAGGCTATTGGGCACATTTCTAGAATCACAGAGAGGCTATTGGGCACACTTCTAAATTCAACTTCTAGATGTGCTTCTAAATTCGACTTTTCACAGAGAGGCTATTGGGCACACTTCTAGAATCACAGAGAGGCTATTGGCTACACTTCTAAATTCAACTTCTAAATGTGTTTCTAAATTCAACTTTCCACAGTGAGGCTATTGGGCACACTTCTAGTTCAACTTTCACAGAGAGGCTATTGGGCACACTTCTAGAATCATAGAGAGGCTATTGGGCACACTTCTAATTCAACTTTTCACAGTGAGGCTATTGGGCACGCTTCTAATTCAACTTTCACAGAGAGGCTATTGGGCACACTTCTAGAATCACAGAGAGGCTATTGGGCACACTTCTCAATTCAGCTTTTCACAGAGAGGCTATTGGGCACACTTCTAGAATCACAGAGAGGCTATTGGGCACACTTCAAATTCAACTTTTCACAGTGAGGCTATTGGGCACACTTCTAGAAACACAGTGAGGCTATTGGGCACACTTCTAGCATCACAGAGAGGCTATTGGGCACACTGGGCCTCATTACGACCCAGGCGGTAAGTTACCGCCTGGGCCGTGACTTTACCACCATGGCGTAAACTATGTTTACGCCATGGTGGTTGGCGGACTTACCGCCCCATTCCGACCTTGGCGGGGCGGTAAGTCCCCAATCCCCATTTACCCTTCCCCATTCCCATTTTTGCCCCATAGGGCATAATGGGAGTGGGGAAGGCGTTAATTACGCCACCGTAAATTACGGTGGCGTAATTAACTCCATGGTCCCTTAGCGCCATGGATTTTAACACCTGCTAAAAGCAGGTGTTAAAAGCGCCATGGCGCTAAGGGACCTCGTACTCAGGCGGTAAGGGTCGGCGCTGTTAACGCTGCTGTAAACCCCTTACCGCCTGGGTCGTAATGAGGCCCACTGTCATGATGCCTACCTCCAAGGAGCCAGGTCCGACCCAGCAACCCCAGAGGCAGGCATCATTTTCCCCAGGGAAGTGCCAGCGGGCCCAAGCTGGGGCCCTTTGGACACAGTCCTGGCGCCTTAGGCGCCAGGCTCATGTTGGACCCCTGTCCTGGCGCCTTAGGCGCCAGGCTCATAAAGCTAGACATGTGTTCAAGTGTTTTAAGGTGCACTTACCTGATGCAGACCATGCTGCTACATCCAGGCCCTCTTGAGGCCTGAATGGAACTACTTTACCTGTGGAACTACTTTCCCCTGGGTGTGGTCGGGGAAGGATACATACCTGATCGGTGGAAGGATACATACCTGGAACTTCTACCAAAGCTATTTAAACCACGCCAGATCAGCAACTCACGCTTCGCGTTGTTCTGCTCCTCGCAGCTGGACGCTCACCGTGTCAGCTCCTGCATCTGGACTTCAGCCACGCCTGTCAGCATCCTGGGTCACCTGCTAAGAGAGAATTGGAAAGAAAGAAGACCTTACCTGCTAAAGCTGCATCACGGAGACTTCACACCGACGATCCTGAAAGGGAAGACATCATTTTAAAAGCATTTCGCTTCGATCGCTGCAGCGCTGCATTTCACTCACCTTTCCTGGGCACCTCCATCTTCAGCAGTGATCATCCGGATCCGCAGCCACTTCCCAGAGCCTAGAGAGAAAAAGACAAGAACACAAGGTGAGAGAAGGAAGGGAATAGGAAAAGCTCAGTTTCCTTCTAAGACTTACCTGTTGGGTCATTCCCATTTCATTTCGGGTCCTGCCGCTTCCTGGCATTCCGGACCCCGGCACCTATGGGGAAAAAAGACAAAGACATTGAATGAGCGAATGCAAAGACATTACCCGAACGCTCATCCAGAACTTACCTGTTATTTACTGGAACTGCACGTTTCACTTCGGGTCGGCGCCATATCTCCGGCATTCCGAACCCCGGCCCCTAAGGGGAAAAAGACATAAGCGTTAGCGCTTCCTGCAAAAAGACAATGAACATTATTATTAAGCTTGAACTTTTGAACTTGCTACAGAACTCTTACAGCGCCTTACCTGAATAGTCAAGCTTATGTGAACTCCCATCAAACCTCAATCCAGTGAAGTAACTGGGTTTCAACGCGCCCCTGCATCAGAAGCAGGATGGAGAACTCATCCTTCCAGACCCTAAGGTGAGACTTCACGGGGAATCGAGGAAGGGTATCGTGGAGGGTTGGAAGGGAGTGGGAGGCGTGAGCATTATTCCGTCAGTAGGTAATACTCCCTTTTCACGCACAGGGGAATATTCCTGCGAGCCCGTGAGTCCATCTTCAGAGTCCTGCGCTTCACCATGGAAGAAGCATCAGCACTCGAAGCCAGACATGCGCCTCCGTGGGAATCAGGTGAGCGTGACAGAACGCGAAGCCTACCCACAATTTCCCACCCGGGCGCTATGGAGACTTCCGAGACAGATCAGCTGGCCCAGCTTTTGGGGGAATTACGGGCAGAAGTGCACTCAGCCCGCCAGGAGACTAACGCTCTCAAAAGAGAACTGATCCTATCCAAGGAAAGAACAGATGACCTGGCCAAAAGGTTATTGCAGGCCCAGGCAGGGCACACTCCTTTACCTAATTCCGGAGATACTTCCACATCAATGGGTTTGAATAACCCGGTACAAATCAATTTACCGGGACACATGCCTTTGGCCCCACCTGAACGTTTTGCGGGGGATCCCAAGAAATATGCCGTCTTCATGAACCAATGTCGTTTACACTTTCTATGCAGACCTGGGGCCTTCCCTAACGACCAGACCAAGGTAGCCTTTATACTATTTTACCTCAGTGGCAGTGCTGCCGATTGGTCTATTCCATTGGTAAATCAGGATGATCCCATTCTCCAGAATTTTCAGGGTTTCCAGGCCAGCATGGAAATATTGTTTGCTCGACACTCTCAAGGACAGGCCCTTGATAACGAACTGCTATCCTTATGACAAGGTAATCAGGATCTTCTGTCCTACGTTGCCACCTTTAATAGACTGGTTGTGGAAACTGGATGGCCAGAAAACAAAAGGATCACATTGTTTCATCGAGGCCTGCGCGGAGAGCTTAAGGATGTTCTAGCTCAGATAGTAGATCCACCCCAGGTCTGCGCAGACTACATAGACTTGGTGGTTCAACTTGATCACAGACTCCAAAATAGAAAAGCAGATCGGTTCAAGTACGAAACCCGAGTACCGATCAAAACCCACGCTAACTCCAAGAGTACCGACGTATCCGAACCTATGCAAATCGGCGGTGTTAAAGGACCATTAACACAGAAGGAACGAGAGAGAAGGCGGCAAATGCAACTTTGCCTGTATTGCGGGACTTCCGGTCACTTTCTTCGAAATTGTCCGGTTAAACCACCTAAGAAGGTGGTTGGAGCCACTGATAACGATTTATTGACACCTGATTCGGGAAACGACCTAGCCCGACAAGTGTAGGGGTCCGCTTGCCGAGCTTGAAAACAAACTCTTTGACCTCGCATTTTGTCATGCCAATGGTGCTCGTGGACCCAAAACAGCCTCAGCTGTTGCATGCTATAAAAGCATACATCGACAGTGGAGCTATTGGAAATTACATAGACCGTGAATTGGCTTTCAGGATTAAGCTCCCTCTCCGCCCGAAAGTAACCCAAGATGTCATTACTACAGTAGATGGAACCGAAATAGCCTCAGGGCCTGTAACGCATTCCACTGTTGAAATGACACTGGTGGGTCAGGATGGACATCGGGAAGCAATCGTGTTTGATGTGATCAAGGCCCCACAATTTCAAGTAATTCTTGGAATTCCTTGGTTAGAAACACATAATCCCAGAATTGACTGGCGAGCAAAGAAGATAAGTTTTTCTGATTGTGAACCAACTTGTTACCCAAGAAATCCAGTTATGGGTCTAGCCTCAGCAACTTCCACCCCTGTACAGCTACCATCAGAATACCAAGAATTCCAAGACGTTTTTCAGAAGGAACAGGCTAACGCGTTACCTCCCCATCGGTCTTATGATTGCCAAATCGATCTGGTACCCAATGCTCAACTACCTTGTAGTAGGATTTATGCTCTTACGGAACCTGAGAACCTACATTTGCGTCAGTATTTAGATCAGTACTTAGCCAATGGTTTTATTCTCCCGTCCAAGTCTCCTGTCTCCTCAGCTCTGTTCTTCGTGCCGAAAAAAGAGGGCGACCTTAGAACATGTATAGACTATCGCGCCCTAAATCAAATAACGATTAAGAATTGTTATCCTCTGCCCCTGATCCCTGAGTTTATCGACCAGGTGAAAGACGCTTGTGTGTACACCAAGTTAGATCTCCGAGGAGCTTATCACCTGGTGCGTATAAAAGAAGGCGACAAATGGAAGACTGCATTCCGCACCAAATTTGGGCTCTTCGAATATCAGGTGATGCCCTTCAGTTTGTGCAATGCAACTGCCTCCTTTCAGTACTTTATGAATGATGTTCTTCGGGAACTTATCGACGTCTGTGTCATTGTTTATATTGACGACATCCTGGTGTACTCCTCTTCAGAATCCGATCACAGAAAACATGTTAGGGCAGTTCTTGAGAAATTGCGCCAGCAGAGACTATTTGCAAAGCTCGAAAAATGCGTTTTTCATACCACAGAAGTGGAGTTTCTCGGATTCATCCTGACACCTCAAGGAGTCTGAATGGACTCGCGAAAGGTGGACGCCATCCTCAAATGGCCATCTCCTAGCTCGGTGAAGGAGGTTCAGAGCATGCTCGGCTTCGCCAATTTCTATCGAAGATTCATCCCGGAATTTTCCCAAACAGTCCAACCCATCACAGCTCTCCTGAAGAAAAACAAACGCTTTGAATGGACTCTTGAGGCCGAACAAGCCTTTCAGGACCTGAAAACCAAATTCACCTCTGCACCTATATTGAAGCACCCGCACCCAGATCTCCCTTACATTGTGGAAACCGACGCATCCAGTTCGGCCATGGGAGCTGTCCTGTCGCAAAGAGACCCAGAAACTAACCAACTACATCCTGTGGCCTTTTGGTCCAGGAAATGTTCTCCTCCTGAAATCAACTATGCAATTACCGACAAAGAGTTACTGGCTATTGAATCTGCTTTCAAGGCTTGGCGTCACTACCTTCTCGGGGCAAGACACACCATCACCGTAATTACGGACCACAGAAATTTACAGTATTTAAAGACGGCCAAGGCTCAATCTTCACGACAACTCCGATGGGCTCTATTCTTTGCGGAATTTGATTTTGTAATTACCTATCGCCCTGGCTGCAAGAATGGTAAAGCGGACGGCTTATCCCGGATTGGCATGGAAGAACCCAATTCGAGTTTAGAACCTGTGCCAATCATACCTGAACAAAGAATCTTAGGCCTAACTTCATTGCAAACTATTGAGGACATCCAAACGCAAGTAAAACAACTTCTAGACTCTTCAGCCTTACTGGAATGGAGTCAAAAGGGTCCTCATTACACCGTTAAGGATGACTTACCCTACTTCCAGGAGCGGTTGTTTCTGCCTAGTAAAGAATTGCAAGAACTTGTTATTGCCCATCATCATGAATCATTAATGGAAGGACACCCTGGTATCGCTAAAACGGAGGAAAAAATCAAGCGCCACTTCTGGTGGCCTTCTTGGAGAAAAGACATAAAGTCTTTTGTATTGTCTTGCTGAATTTGCGCCCAAAACAAGGGTCAAAAGAAAAGGCCAGCCGGCCTACTTCAACCCTTGTATAGTCCACCGGCACCATGGCACACCTTGTCAATGGACTTTATAACTGACCTCCCTCCTTGTGCTTGTTACAACACTATCCTTGTAATTGTGGATCTATTCTCCAAAATGGCCCACTTTATCCCTTTAAAAGGTTTGCCATCAGCTTCCACCTTGGTCAAGGAATTTCTGGAGAATATAGTTTGCATACATGGTTTCCCTTCCGTATTAGTCTCGGATCGTGGAAGTTAATTTATCTCCCATTTTTGGAAGAAGTGTTGCCAACTAGCACAAATAGATGTGCGGCTATCCACCAGCCACCACCCCCAGACCGACGGACAAACCGAGAGAACCAATCAGACTCTCAAGCAATATCTTCGGTGCATGTTACACCCATCCGAGTTAAATTGGAAAGACATCCTTTGGATCGCAGAATATGCATACAACAATTCAGTGCATTCTGGAACCGGACAAACTCCTTTTTATACTTTGTATGGTCACCATCCTCGGACCTCTGATCTAGATCCACCTCTGACCCTGGAAATGCCCGCAGTAAATCATCTGCATTCCACAATAACCCGAGCCTTCAAAGAAGCTGCAACTCATTTACAGCAAGCCAAGAAAAAGTATAAAGAAAACGCTGATTTGCACCGAAGTAAAACTCCTCCTTACCAAGTAGGAGATCAGGTATGGCTAGCAACCAAACATTTACCCCTCAAGGGCCCGCAAACCTTCAATCCCAGATTCATAGGACCTTATCCCATCAAGGCTATAATCAATCCCGTGGCCTTTAAACTGGGTTTACCGTCTAACATGCGTATTCATCCAGTTTTTCATGCATCACTTTTGAAGCCAGTACAACCAGGGACCCAACTGTCCAAGCCTCCAGACCCAGTTCAAATTGAAGGGGAATTAGAATTCAAAGTTAAAGACATTTTAGACTCCAAGGTGTTAAAGTCCAAACTCTTCTTTCTTGTTGACTGGAAGGGATATGGACCTCAGGAGAGATCGTGGGAGCCTAGTAACCATGTTCACGCACCTCGATTAATACAAAGGTTCCACTGGAGATTTCCGAACAAGCCAAAACCCCCGGAGGGACCAATCTTGGGAGGGGCCTTGAGGGGGGGTACTGTCATGATGCCTACCTCCAAGGAGCCAGGTCCGACCCAGCAACCCCAGAGGCAGGCATCATTTTCCCCAGGGAAGTGCCAGCGGGCCCGAGCTGGGGCCCTTTGGACACAGTCCTGGCGCCTTAGGCGCCAGGCTCATGTTGGACCCCTGTCCTGGCGCCTTAGGCGCCAGGCTCATAAAGCTAGACATGTGTTCAAGTGTTTTAAGGTGCACTTACCTGATGCAGACCATGCTGCTACATCCAGGCCCTCTTGAGGCCTGAATGGAACTACTTTTCCTGTGGAACTACTTTCCCCTGGGTGTGGTCGGGAAGGATATATACCTGATCGGTGGAAGGATACATACCTGGAACTTCTTCCAAAGCTATTTAAACCACGCCCGATCAGCAACTCACGCTTCGCGTTGTTCTGCTCCTCGCAGCTGGACGCTCACCGTGTCAGCTCCTGCATCTGGACTTCAGCCACGCCTGTCAGCATCCTGGGTCACCTGCTAAGAGAGAATTGGAAAGAAAGAAGACCTTACCTGCTAAAGCTGCATCACGGAGACTTCACACCGACGATCCTGAAAGGGAAGACATAATTTTAAAAGCATTTCGCTTCGATCGCTGCAGCGCTGCATTTCACTCACCTTTCCTGGGCACCTCCATCTTCAGCAGCGATCATCCGGATCCGCAGCCACTTCCCAGAGCCTAGAGAGAAAAAGACAAGAACACAAGGTGAGAGAAGGAAGGGAATAGGAAAGCTCAGTTTCCTTCTAAGACTTACCTGTTGGGTCATTCCCATTTCATTTCGGGTCCTGCCGCTTCCTGGCATTCCGGACCCCGGCCCCTATGGGGAAAAAAGACAAAGACATTGAATGAGCGAATGCAAAGACATTACCCGAACGCTCATCCAGAACTTACCTGTTATTTACTGGAACTGCACGTTTCACTTTGGGTCGGCACCATATCTCCGGCATTCTGAACCCCGGCCCCTAAGGGGAAAAAGACATAAGCGTTAGAGCTTGCTGCAATAAGACAATGAACATTATTATTAAGCTTGAACTTTTGAACTTGCTACAGAACTCTTACAGCGCCTCACCTGAATAGTCAAGCTTATGTGAACTCCCATCAAACCTCAATCCAGTGAAGTAACTGGGGTCCAACGCGCCCCTGCATCAGAAGCAGGATGGAGAACTCATCCTTCCAGACCCTAAGGTGAGACTTCACGGGGAATCGAGGAAGGGTATCGTGGAGGGTTGGAAGGGAGTGGGAGGCGTGAGCATTATTCCGATAGTAGGTAATACTCCCTTCTCACGCACAGGGGAATATTCCTGCGAGCCCGTGAGTCCATCTTCAGAGTCCTGCGCTTCACCATAGAAGAAGCATCAGCACTCGAAGCCAGACCTGCGCCTCCGTGGGAATCAGGTGAGTGTGACACACACTTCTAGAATCTTAGAGAGGCTATTGGGCACACTTCTAATTCAACTTTTCACAGTGAGGCTATTGGGCACACTTCTAATTCAACTTCTAAATGTGCCTTTAAATTCAACTTTTCACATGTACAGGATAGGTTTACCAAATGCAAATATATTACAGATATAATGAATGATCAATGGTGATGCTTTGTTATATGAGTGGTAGGTTAGTATGGCGTGAAGTAATTGCTTCAGTCCCCGCCCTTGCCACACTTACTTATTGTTGGCTTCTTGCTTCTCCTGCGGATACCTGCAGATACGATCTGGAGTCATCACTTTTGTGATTTGTTCCGACTTATCCCAAAATAACGTTTTTCTGAATCCTACTATAAAATATCCATCAAGCACATGGCAGTCAAGTGGCTAAACCGATGGCTGAGAAAATAAACAGCAGTTTTAATTATGACTTACTCACTTGAATGAAAGGTGTGAACCTATAGAAATAATCTTTGTGGGAAAATGGTAATGAAAAAACAAGCTTTGTTTGCCACAACATGTATATCTGTGTATTGAGTACATCATGCATTTTAAAATGGCTTTGTTTTCAACATGTAGATCTCCTTAAATCCTCTCCCTCCCATATTATTGTATTTATTTGGAAGGAAGGATGTTGTTTCCATCAGAAATGATGGACTTGAGGATGTATTACAAAAGGCAAAGCAGTCCCTCGATAGGGTGCCTCATGAAGGTGATGAGGATTACTATTGAAGAGGGAAAATCGAGATCAAACCCATGCCCCCTCACCCCAGGCGCATATACAGAAGAACAGCAGGAAGAACAAGGAGCGCACTTATCATTTGAACCAGGCCCAGCGCACCCATGGGTGACAAATATGCTGAAACACACTCACTTCACCAACAGTGCAACTTCCATGCTACATTAGAATCAATGCTGCAATATCAGAATCTACAAACATAAAAATCCCTGTTTAAAGGCTTGCAAATGCCTATATGAATTAACATGGTCTAAATGCACAGTGTAAAGCCATGTTTCAGGAAAATTACAGCCAAGTTTATTTCTCTCACTGAACACTGGCTGCGGGAGCCTTCAGCAATGTTCCTCGCAAAACCTCCGAGCTGCCAAGGCCGCACATTCAAGATAAGACTGCTTTCTGCAGACAAACATTTTTTTTTATCCACAAATGCGAATAAATCACGGCAACCCAGTGTGTTTTTTTGTTTCTTTCTGGGAAAGAAAGACATTTTCTCAAGGACTCGCACAACATTTGAAACATAAATTGTAACAAGAATGGCGCAGCCCAGCTAATCAGCGCCCAGAGCCCAGGTGCAAACTGCTTGTTCAGCTAAAAAGTTATGGGAACAAGGTCATATTGCAACAAGTTAGAATTAGGTAATGGGGGCTGGCACAGCTAAACCAACCCACTGACGCAAAAGGCTAATATCCAATTATCAGGCTCTCTATAAGGGCTACACAGGTAACCTATCACTTAGCAGCCAATAGCAGGAGGAGATAGGTTTCTGGGAGCTGATCCAATTCTGTGAGGTCAGCCTGCAGTGTGATTACAAAGCTGGCTTGCAAGCCAGCCCCGGGGGAGACGGCGCCTGAACTCTCGATGTGCACGATGCTCTGCGTGTTTTTTTCTTTTTTGCTGCCAAGAAATAAACGCAGTTTGGAACATGCTGCTGCCTGCTTGGGACTCTGTTGCATTTCTGGGGCCCATATGGGAGGTGTTGGGGTCTCCCATAGCTGGTGAGGGTATGGCTGCTGGCCCCCCACTGCCCTTGTGGGGGTCCAGCTTCTCCCCAACACTATATTGGTGTCACAGAAGATAGGGTGAAAACATACACATATATTAGGGCACGCTACACAAGTCAAAATAGAAACTTGATGCGCAGGCCTTGCCTTTGGATCTTCACCAACAAAGTCTCTGGGTTTAAAATCTAGAGAGGTCGCCCCCATTGTCTCTTCACTTCTCAGCCACTCCCAGGCTTTGGGGTTTAAATGTCCTCACACGTCTTTCTTGGGCCAGATTTCTGTGTGTTCAGCTCCCCATCTTCTCATCGTCAACTCCTGAAGAACCGCCTCAGCTGGGGCTCCACATGTAACTGCATGCTAGGCCTGGGAATCAACAGAAGTGAAAGCTGGGTAATACCAGACTAAGCCCCAATGCTTCCACCAGAAGGCTGTCCATCAGAGGTTCTCTGTCCCTTGTGTTAATGTGCTTTCACCTCCTCCAAGTCGTAGGATCCTGGTTCTAGTCCCCCGTACCAGTTCCTCATTTGCCTTCTTGATAAGTCGCAGGGGTCTCGTACCAAAGTGGATCATTCACGGACAGCCTAGGCTCTCCTTGTCGCTGACTTTCTTCTTCACCTCCGCCTGAGCCTTATCAATGCATTGCCTGATGCTCCTACTTCTACCCTTCTTTTCCTGTCTCATTTCAGACGTGTAGCAGGAAGGCGCCTTCATCAACCTCCTCTCTGCTGTTTGTTTCTCCTCCACCTTCTCTTTTTCTCCATATATCTTTTCTCCAACACGCTCCTTCGGGTCTTCTTCAACAACCTGCCCACTATTCTCCATCTCTGGTGGGGGTCCAGCTTCTCCCCAACAAGTTGGTGCCCTCAGTGAGGCTCATTGCTCATTGTAACATGGGTGAATGAGCACTGCCTGCGCAAGCCCTGCATTGAACTGCAGTCCCTGCCGCCGACTCAAGGAAGCCGTGGGACCCTCGCCTGCACCTGAAGACCACCGGAAAACGCGTAACCGGCTAAAGGCATCGGGGGCCACTTGGAAATACCCCGCTTGAGGGCAGGTGAGAGCCCTGCAGGAGAAGGGGTCCGGTGAAGCGCCTTGAAGGGGTGTCCATCAGCAGAGCAAGTGCCAGTGCAGCATAGGAAATAGTAAGCCAACCAGCAACATGGGCTTTCAGGGGGGGAAATGTTTAAAGTATTATGATGCATTGTTGATCAGTATGTTGCAGAAATGTTAAGTTCTTTTGTTTGGGTAGAAACTGGGAGAGGCATTGTAAATTGGGTGGTGGGTGATTGTACATTGTCGCAAAATTCAGCGCATTGGTGGTGATCGGCACGTGAATTGTAGTTGGGACTGGGGCGGTGGCAGTGGTCCCTTCTTGTGTTTTTGAGCTTATTGGGTGGGGTAGTGACTCCCTACATATAGAACAGGAGTGCCGCGCTGATTGGTCTGGATGGTGATTTCATGTACGGGGTCTGGATTTCCTATGAATTGACGTTATAGATCAATGAGTAGATGAGGTTCCCTGCTAATTGAGCGTTTTAGTTCAGTGAGTGGATGATAGTTGGCTGGTTAAGGTCCCCTGGTGAGGAGCGTATGACACGTGAGGCGACGCTGCGTGTGCAGTCCAATTATAAGAGTTTTTATTGTGGTTTACCTTGTTCCAGTTGAGACAGGAAGACAGCTGTGGGGATTGTGGGGTTTTATTTTGGGATTTTTGTGGGGTTGGGAGAAATGGGTTATTGTTCTGTGTATGCACATTTGTCTGTTCATTTGCACTGTGTTTTTAGTTTGGTGACGTCACCTTCAGATTGATGCATAGGACACAGAGTTTTGATGGTGAGGAGATAGTGGTGTGGTTTTGGATTTGGAGAATAGGTGACCCAGAGGCGGTGTGTGGAAGACACATGCGCAAGATTGTGGGGGGGTGCCGGAGAAGGCAATGGTTTGGTGAAGATGGGCTGCACGTGGAGTGCACTGGCTAAGGTGCGGAGCCAAGAAGGCTCACAGAAGTTGAAAAATGTTCAATTATCTTCTAACTTTTGCTCCCTGAACAGCGGACTATCGAAATTTTCAAATTGAATAGAGGTAAAATGTATCACACAATACAGAAATGACTCCCCTTCACCTGTTGTGTAGCACACAGCTCCCATGCCGAAATAAGTCAGTAAAACATAGTGTGCAAAGATTCAAAAATACTGAAGGTAAATTAAAAAAGACCATGGCTGCTCATAGGCGGCTTCTCCAGAAGCGTGCATCAATCGCTAAGGACACACATACACAGCACTTACACAGGAATAGCTTTAAAAGCACATGGCTACAGTTGAACTGTGTGCACGAAGGAAAGGGAAGATGCGAGGGGTCAGCTGATGCTGAACCAGCACGAGCAGAGGGAAGAGGGGACTCACCCTTCTGAACCTCCGGGAGTGTAATATTTGATGACACAGATGGTAAGCAAGGAATGCATTGCATGAGAGAACTGAAAACAGCAGAAGGACATTTAAACACCACACACACACATACACAATAACAATACACTAAAGCGAACAAACAGGAAGGTGCAGAACAACCCACTAGCAGCACAGGAGTGAGCAAGGGAGGGCTGCAGTGCATGGAAGCAGATTTGAAGGCACCGGTACAGAGGAATTAAATTTAAAGGGAAGATAACGGGGGAGGTGCAAGGAGTAACAATAGCAACAGAGAGGGGGAACTGGAAAGGGAAGAAAGGGATTGGAGGAGGAGAGAAGGACTGAACGAGACAGCACAGCCAAACATGATAGAGGATCAGTAAGGGGTGGTGCAGCATGCATGGGGTTATGGAAGGGAGGAAGGAAGGATAGCGCGCTAGAAATTGACTGTGTGCATTGTAGATTGTGGCAAGAAAATGGCAGGGGCAGAGAAAGGCAGATGAGGACAAGTAGGCACAAAATAAATGATTAATGTATGCAGTGGGAGGAGCAGTTAAAAACAGCCTCAACACACACGCACAAGAATCACAATAGCAGTGTCAACAACCACCACAATATGCACCGCCCATGTGTGGAGGATACATGGGGCAGGACGGGATGATTTCAGCAGACACCACAAGCACCAACGCAGGCACTGTCCCCACTACATGTACAGACACAACAAATGACAGCATCACCACCCCAGGACTGACAAGAATCACAACACAGGGGCACTGCACAGCAGCCAGCACCCATACAGAACACTGACACAATAGCAATGGTACCGGTTACATGACTGTGAGGGGTCTTCCTGATGGGAAACAAACCTTTCAAAGGACATAGATTGACATTATACCGCTAATAGGACAGCCCAAACTTGATTTGACTCACTCTGCCACACACACTCATGCTCCACCTCCCCGACAGAGCGGGCGAGACGCGCGCCGACACACACACTCATGCACACTCAATAATGCAGAGGACAATTGCATAGGGGTGGTGATAGGTATCAAAACATTTTCTTTTCTGGGTGACAGTGGGGTGACTAGGCCATGCATTAGGGAAGAGACATTTGTGACATCATGAGCAATGTGGATATGACCACCTTATTAACAGAGAAATAAATAACTTGTTAAGCACCAGGCATACACATGTTGAAAGTAAGGAAGATTGTTTAAGCATAATGGGGGTGCACGGTACAGAGGGGGGTGCATAATGATAGCGCATCACAAGAGAGTACATTTAGCTACATTTTGAGCACACATCTTTCAGTGAGGAGACTGGGCTCATGAATACACGAATAACACAGAACAATTAAATGAGACACACAAGGTGGAAGAAGGTGCACTTGAGGGGGGAGGCCTACATTTCATTGACAGTTCACCACGGGAGGAGAGAAATAGGGGTAAAGGATGGATGATCCATGTTCCCAACAGAATTAATTTGGCGACAAAATAACAGTGCAAGTGGTAATGCCACTAGCGCTTTTTGAAAATAGCACTGGCACAAATGCATTAGCCAACACACATAGGGAAAGAGGTCATTGCTGCACGAACTGGAGAATGATGGTTGTATTAAAATTCGAGAGCAGATAATGGGGGGAGAAATATATTGTTTAAATGTAACAGTAATTACAGTAGTGGAGTAATAAAATACTAGACTAAATGAGTAATTAACAGAGTAGGTAGGGTTTAAAAAGTGGACATGGGGTGGGATAGAGAGAATGGGGGTAAATTGTGAGGGTTGGGTTTGAAAGAAAAGAGGAAATAAATAAGTAAATAAATAAATAAATAAATACAAAGAGGGGGGGGGAGACAGGTAGCGAATAATTGGTAGTGAATTTCATTAGTACCAGCTTAAAGTGCCTGCAGTTCACTGCGAGGCACGCCCTGAGAAGTTGAGAGAGGAGTCATAGAAAAAAAAAAAAGATTTAAAAACCCTGCGATTATCTTAACTAAGTAACATGGTGCACTTAATTTAGAAACACAGCCACCCTATATGACAAATTTACCACCCTGATGTTTCCCTATTTAGCTTGTCAGTGCCTGATGCCCCACGGGACAAAGGCACGCACTATAAATAGCTTACAACAAAAGCACAGTAAATATAAAGATCCAAAGGCCCATTTGTGCACTAGCACCTAAATTGCGTATATATGATCCAAGTGTGTAATGAGTAACTTCACATAAATTAAGTGCCTACCCATTTTCTGGGTACATTTCGAATTGTGTAACAATTTACAGTCAGAACGCCATTGAACGCCACCAGGTGGTGACAGGATGGTGCATAGGTGTACCATTGGCTCCTCCCACTAGGACACTGAATAGTGTGAGAGTAGTGCAGAGAGGTTAGGTCAAGAAATTGAAGAATATGTAAATTCTCAGGTCTCAAGCGCTTCCATTTCATTTCTCGCCAGATATAAAGGACCCACGGCAGGCCTGAAGACAACGGACAACCAACACCCAATGGCTATGGACTACAGAGGGACATTTTCCCCTCCTGACAGACTTTATTAGATGTGTGAGGTGTCAAGCCCTACAAAGCGGTGGCCACCCTGGCAACGAGGGAACAACGATCAACAGGGCCAACGCAAGAGATTTTCATGAACTGCAAAATAGCACGAACACTCCCGAGTTAGGGAAACATGGCCATCCTATGGTCCAACGCACACTAGCAACTAGAATAGGGACTGACACACGCATTTCCAAAGTTTAATTGAGTTTCATATTACATTTTGTGCACCTACAGCTGTAACACTGTTTTGTTCCTTCTCTTTTCCCCACACATGCAGGTTGTTGCGTATGTATGCTGTTAGAAATGTGTAGGAAATTTCCTTAATATTATCTTCCATTAGAAACTGTGAGGCCTACTGATTAAAACATCGTGAAGCATTCCCCACTCAATTGCCCACCCTATCAAGAACCTCAGACCCCTTAGAGCATGTTTCCCTGAAGTATATTTCCTTGCTTCCATTAAATAAACAGCCCAAGATTTTCCCTACCCATATTGAGAAATTTTGAGAACACGAAATGTCCAGGGGGAGGTTTGATTTTTGCCCTTAGTGATTGTTTAGTTCGCGGAGCTTGAGGTTACTAACAAGTACTAACGTATTAACGCCTTTCTTGCGATTTTCAGGTGGGCAACTTTATCATCTCATCAGCTGCAAGGACCCAGCAGCGTAAGTGGTTATGGGCACGCAAATAAGGACTTTTGCCTTCACGATGGGACTATTAATGATGAACGAAATAATGGGGTGGTACTTTGAAAATTATATGTAACAGTGAGCATTACCGCTGTATCCCCTGCTAACATTCCCTAACCTAAGCAGGAAGAGTTACGGCGTCAGTGGGTGAGGAAAAGCTGCTGCTAAAGTAAGGAGAGTTAAGGGCAGACACAAAGGGAGTAAAACATACACATAACACACATAGCAGAAGTGACCAACAACATGCACACATGTACAAAATTGGTAGGGACACCACTGGAGAGAGCTGTCCTGACTGTTCTTTAATATATGCCGGAAGAGAAGTGATTACAACAGAAATTACTACAGCAGAGCACGACGCCCATGTATGCCAAGGTGCGAAGAAGATTGCAAGGGAAGACAGCAACATTGAGATTGATAAAAAAAAGGGGGTAATCCCCTATGGAAGATGATTACATAAAGCAGCTAATTGGAGGACAACTGTATGTGGAAAGTGACCAGAGAGAGAAGAAACAACGAGCAAATGCACCAGTGAGCAAGCTGCAAGAGAAAAAAAAAATAAAAAAAAAAAATAAAAAAAAATAATAAAAGAAGAAAGAAAAACAAAAAGAGAGAAGAAAAAATTAAATAAAAGAGAGAAAAATATGATAAGTGCCTAACGGAGTGAGAAAAAAGAGCGAAGATGGTCACTTGGGTGGAGAATGAAGAAGGACGTATACTGTTAAGGTACCAGCGTTATGTTACCAGCACAACAGTGACAAGAAGTGGACAATCATTCTGGATGCAAGAAGTTTGAGAGAAGTTGCGAGATGAGAGCAGGAACATCACTGCTTATGGACTACTATTGAGCACATGCATCTAAAGATCAAGAGAAACTACCACTGAATTGGGGAGGAGAGTGTTCATTGGTGCGCATCAGCATGCCCTTGTTGGTGATGACAAAGGAAGATGTGAAGAGTGACACATTCACCAAGATGGAAAACAACGGAAGAAGAGAAACAGACAGAGGAGTAAAAAGAGGGGGGAATTACTTCTCAAGTGAGACAGAAGAATGATTGGGTGAAGTACCAGCATACTAAAGAATGATCAGCAAAAAATGCATCTGAAAAGAGAAAGCAAAGAACTAGCTAGTGCTTGCATGGTAATGGATGACATCATGACTGCCTGGTTGATTGAAGGTGATAACGGAAGGACTAGTACCGAGCACAGCATCATTGTGCAAGATAGAGATACATTGCAAGAGAACAACAGAAGAAGTTATCGGAATGCAAATAAGAGACATGGTGAAAGGAAGAGCTGGACTAAGATAGCGGTGTGCAACATGGTTCCAGCAGTAATAAAGGTGGCCACTCCCTGTGATCAGAGGAAGTATGAAGGGAAGTGAGTGTGGTGGAACACAGGAGAACACTCCTATATGTACTGTTCATCAACAACAATGCAAAAAAATTATGGACACTTCAAGGAATTGACAAAGATATGCAGACCGGAAGGAGGTGAATGTTGCTTGGTGGTGTGGTCGACAAAGTCGACCAGAGGGGGGACTGAAGAGGGAAAATCGAGATCAAACCCATGCCCCCTCACCCCAGGCGCATATACAGAAGAACAGCAGGAAGAACAAGGAGCGCACTTATCATTTGAACCAGGCCCAGCGCACCCATGGGTGACAAATATGCTGAAACACACCCACTTCACCAACAGTGCAACTTCCATGCTACATTAGAATCAATGCTGCAATATCAGAATCTACAAACATAAAAATCCCTGTTAAAAGGCTAAATGCACAGTGTAAAGCCATGTTTCAGGAAAATTACAGCCAAGTTTATTTCTCTCACTGAACACTGGCTGCGGGAGCCTTCAGCAATGTTCCTCGCAAAACCTCCGAGCTGCCAAGGCCACACATTCAAGATAAGACTGCTTTCTGCAGACAAACATTTTTTTTTATCCACATATGCGAATAAATCACGGCAACCCAGTGTGTTTTTTTTTTCTGTCTGGGAAAGAAAGACATTTTCTCAAGGACTCGCACAACATTTGAAACATAAATTGTAACAAGAATGGCGCAGCCCAGCTAATCAGCGCCCAGAGCCCAGGTGCAAACTGCTTGTTCAGCTAAAAAGTTATGGGAACAAGGTCATATTGCAACAAGTTAGAATTAGGTAATGGGGGCTGGCACAGCTAAACCAACCCACTGACGCAAAAGGCTAATATCCAATTATCAGGCTCTCTATAAGGGCTACACAGGTAACCTATCACTTAGCAGCCAATAGCAGGAGGAGATAGGTTTCTGGGAGCTGATCCAATTCTGTGAGGTCAGCCTGCAATGTGATTACAAAGCTGGCTTGCAAGCCAGCCCCGGGGGAGACGGCGCCTGAACTTTCGATGTGCACGATGCTCTGCGTGTTTTTTTCTTTTTTGCTGCCCAGAAATAAACGCAGTTTGGAACATGCTGCTGCCTGCTTGGGACTCTGTTGCATTTCTGGGGGCCATATGGCAGGTGTTGGGGTCTCCCATAGCTGGTGAGGGTATGGCTGCTGGCCCCCCACTGCCCTGGTGGGGGTCCAGCTTCTCCCCAACACTATATTGGTGTCACAGAAGATAGGGTGAAAACATACACATATATTAGGGCACGCTACAAAAGTCAAAATAGAAACTTGATGCGCAGGCCTTGCCTTTGGATCTTCACCAACAAAGTCTCTGGGTTTAAAATCTAGAGAGGTCGCCCCCATTGTCTCTTCACTTCTCAGCCACTCCCGGGCTTTGGGGTTTGAATGTCCTCACACGTCTTTCTTGGGCCAGATTTCTGTGTGTTCAGCTCCCCATCTTCTCATCGTCAACTCCTGAAGAACCGCCTCAGCTGGGGCTCCACATGTAACTGCATGCTAGGCCTGGGAATCAACAGAAGTGAAAGCTGGGTAATACCAGACTAAGCCCCAATGCTTCCACCAGAAGGCTGTCCATCAGAGGTTCTCTGTCCCTTGTGTTAATGTGCTTTCACCTCCTCCAAGTCGTAGGATCCTAGTTCTAGTCCCCCGTACCAGTTCCTCATTTGCCTTCTTGATGAGTCGCAGGGGTCTCGTACCAAAGTGGATCATTCACGGACAGCCTAGGCTCTCCTTGTCGCTGACTTTCTTCTTCACCTCTGCCTGAGCCTTATCAATGCATTGCCTGATGCTCCTACTTCTACCCTTATTTTCCTGTCTCATTTCAGACGTGTAGCAGGAAGGCGCCTTCATCATCCTCCTCTCTGCTGTTTGTTTCTACTCCACCTTCTCTTTTTCTCCATATATCTTTTCTCCAACACGCTCCTTCGGGTCTTCTTCAACAACCTGCCCACTATTCTCCATCTCTTTTCTTCTATATTTCCTCCAATCACATCCTCAATTAAATAATCCTCTCTTCTTATGGTATCTTCTTCTGGTATTGTCTCCAACTAACTATTATATCTGCACCTCCTCCATCTCCCTGTTTAGCACTTGCTCCAGCCACCAGCCTCCTCCTGATGGTCCTTCTGACACCTCCTCTCTGTTCTTAACTTCCCTCCTGTCTTCTGCTCCACTGGCCAGCTTTCTCGAGCTATTGATTTCTTGTTCTTCCTCTTCTCTTTCTCTTTGCACTTCCAAATTTAGCAAAAACTCTGTCTCCTTTCAAAGCTGGCTACACTCCCCTCTCAATGTTAAGTGGTTATATAGGAGAATGGCCCTGACACCAACCGCAAGCACCTAAATACACTCAGATTTGGATCATGGTCACACTTGATTTTTTCAGTTGTGTTTGGTTGTGGGCTTCCTGCCGTCTTGCAGCCCGCACCATACATTCAGAGTGGTGCAGTTTGACCTTTGATCAAGACCAGCCGCCATTTTGTAATTCCACTCATCATGTATTTGGAGTGTGTCTGTCAACTCAGAGCTCCTTGGTTTATGTTGGCATATGGTACTGTTCTCTGGTGACAGAAATGTAATGGGATATGGTTTTCTTGCCATGCGGGTGCCAGATAAAAGGCGTTAGTGTAGGGAATACTATTTTCTGCACACAGAATGTGTTTTGTAGATTCTAGTATTTCTGTGAAAACGTTCCCTTGGCGGTCAGGACTCAGAGGACCCTTTTTCACAGGAAGCCTTGGGTTTATTGTATCTAGGTTTGGGAGTGCCATATAAAAATGGCTTGCAGCAAATGGATGACTCGTGGCCTCTTGGGAGCAGGCTTTGCGAACAGGGTATGACAGGGTGCATATGGGTTAGTAACCCTACCTAAAACCAGTTGGAGCCTCCTTAAAGGGGTTAATGCTATGTTTTCAGACAAAATGACAAGCTCCAGACAAACATCCAGGGCATGGCTGAGTAATTCAGGCGATCCTCCTCACACCACCCCACACCAGGGTCCAGCATTGCATGGTGTGTCGTCCACCTTCTACCCCAAGTTTCAGGCAGGGAACTATGTCACAGATGCCTTTAAAGCTTGCAATTGTTATATGATTGTGTAAAGCAGGTTGTAATAGGGTACTGTAACAGACAACAGAGTGTTACAAGAGGAGGTGATGTAAATAATACAGACCTGTGTGGCCTAGGGACATAATTTATATTAATAACTGCACATTCAAATTCTGTGGTGACAAGAACGGCTGGCTGGGCTGTCCTATGAGGATGGATAGCATGCGGATGGTAGATGCCCCCTCACTCCCTACGAGGCAGAGCTTGAGCTTGGCCTTAAACAATAACACTCATGGAATGGCTTTGATGTCCAGGGAGAGTATTGCATTGGAAAGGAGGAAAACGTGAGAAGTAATAGAAACAGGAGGAGACACTTAAGCGAGTTGAGAGATGAGTCCTGAGGGAGAATATGGAGAGATACAGTCAGTAAGGTACCAGGGGCAAGGCCATGCATAGATTTAAAGAGGTGAAGCAGAAACTTGAAGGGGGATGTATTTTGCCTGGGAAGCCATTTTGTGTAGTGGCCATGCATTCAGGTGGAAGAGGACCTGGCAGGGTTGTAGAGGGTGCACGTCAAGAGGTGAAGCTGTAGAGGGTGAATGTTTTCTTATCTAGATACGTCATTATCTTTCCTTGTTAAAAGACTCAACAAACCAAGTCCTAAACAATCAAATGAATTCAAAGACAGTGAATCATAGGTATTCTATATTCACTCTGATATCATTAAATCGCTGTTACTCGTTGGCAGTTCAGTCACTGAATGAGCCCATTACTAGCTTATTAAGTCTTAGCTGCATGATTTCATAGACATAAAAAGAAGATTGATTTGAAGTGATGTTGATTTCAGCAAGTGTCCAAAGTTAATGATTTTCGCTAATGTTCCAAAACAGTTACATGTGAACTTGCCAAGGTATCTGTTCATTAAGGTCCATGCAGGGGTGGACTGGCCTATATGGAACTCTGGAGATTTCCCGGTGGGCCTCTGCACCCTGGGCTTATTTTGTGTGTTATTTCTAAATTTTCTCATAGGACCACATTGGGCTTGCTGAAAATGTGTCATATGGGGCCACTTTGAACATTATTTCCAGGGTCTCTTTTGGTCCCCAGTAATTATTTCCAGGGCCTTTTTTAGTTCCCAGTCCACCCCTGGGCCCATGGGGATTACTGAATGTAATCACCAAATCCAGGACGCTTCAATGCGTTTTCATAGGCGTCTTCTATTTCTGCCACATGGATTTTGCTTAATTAATTTGAGAAAACGAAATCTTAGCTGATGTATCATGTGTTGCACATGATTAAAATGTCTTGCAAGAAATTATTTTATGTTAGTATTCCCAATTTCAGACTTCCGTTTGTTCATTATGTCTGTCATAGTCCATCTTGATTCACTCACATATTGGAGTCTGCAGGGATTTTTAGTAATATAAACAGCAACAAGCTGTAGCACAATGTTTTCAAATAATCTGTTGACCAGTGGATATTAAACTCTGATCCTTTCAGGATGTTATTACAATTTGAACAGGTGAGGCAGAGAAATGTTCCTGCTGCACTTGTTGTTAAAAGGGATTACACACGTGGGTGTTAGAATGCGTGCCTGCGTTATTTAATCTTCAATGTTTTTATCCCGTCTGTGGCGGAACAAAGGTGAATCTTTAATTATTTTTCTCATTTCAGAATCGGGTTTCCGCTGTATTAAAAAGTTTCAAAATCGATTGCTTAACCACTTTAGAACTAAGCGAATCTCGTAGAACAAGCCAACTTCTGCCCTAATTCCGCTATCTTTGCGCAATGATAACCAACCTTGATGGGTTATTTATAACGTGCTTAATACCCAGATGTTTGTAAGCGCGACCTGGGGATCGAACCTGTGTTGCTCTGTGTCATCATTTTTCCAAGGCCTCCCTAGATCACACAATTGTCCTTTCGTCCTTTTGTCAGACTGATTTTTTTATTCAGATGTATTTTGTTTTTTATTTCTTTTTTCTCTCAAATTTTTGTTTGCTATCCACCTAAAGCGCTCTGTTGCTTCCCGAATCTACGTCAGTGCTCAAGAAATACCGTAATTAAGCAATATGACCCGAGCGGTGGGGTCATTACCGACTCAGGTAATGCCCGGGACCCATAGGTATAGGCCCTGAGCGAAGCGATGCCCCGGGGCATTACCTGAGTCGGTAAAGCCCCCGCCGCGAGGGTCATATTGCTATTAGTACCCCGCCTGCATTATGTGCGTGACCGGGGCACTAGAAGCAATTTGTTCTGTCCCGAAACGCTGCGGGACAGAAAAAAAAAAAGAAACGACAAAGAAAATGGCCACCATGGAAAGGGAAAATGGAGTCCGTTTTCCCTTTCCATGGCGGCCATCGGGAGAGGACGCGCTGGGAACACAAGTTTTCCCAGCGCGTTGGCTCCCGAAAAAGGAGCAAAAAGAAAATAGGTGGGGTTGGGAGGGCGGGAGTGGGACGGGAAGAAAAAAAAAACGTACCTGCTTCTCCTGCGGGGGACGAGGGAAGCCCCCAGCCATGTGGAGGCGCAGAGCCGGGATGGCCCCGCTCCGAGTCTCCACACGGCTGGAGGCTTCCCGCGTCCCCCACTGGGGACGTAGGAACATGAAGGTAAGTTGGGGGGGTGGGTGGGAGGGAGGGAAGAGAATAAAAAAAAAAGACTTACCCGAGTCCCCGGCGGGGTGCGAAGGCAGCCTCTCAGCCGCGGGGAGGATCGGAGCAGGGATGGCCACGCTTCGAGCCTCCTCATTGGCTGAGGGGCTGCCACGCCCCCCCGCCGGGGACAAAGGCTGTGGAATCCCGACGGAGGGATTCCCGGCCTGGTAATGACTCGGCGAGGGCCAATCAGAATGGCTCTTTCATTCTGGTTGTGCCCTCGCCGGGTACTAATAATAACAACCTTACCATTGCTTTAGGCTTACACTGAAAGGGCACCTTCCGACTGTATCCCTTTCTACTGCTCAGTTATAGCCCTCTTTCTCCCCACAGCCTAACAGCCTAGGATCACTCTCCTCATTTAAACCAGGAAGTCTAGTATGTCCTCTTTCCACGACTCCATGACATTGTTTTCAGAAAACACTGCTCCCTATTTCGTTCCTCCTATCGCAATACGTTTTACCGCTCCTGCATTTCTCGACTCATTTAATGCTCAGACCAGCAACAGGAGATAGGGGTTTTGTTCTGCATTCTGTCCTCCTTAATCATCGTACGTATGAATTGATATGATAGGTTATTTATAACGTGCTTAATACCCATAGGTTTCTAGGCGCGGACCCGGGGATCAAACCTGTGGTGCTCTGTGTCGTTTTGCGTCCAAGGCGAGCATGTTGCCCCTGAGCTATCCTCCCAAGACCAGTTTAGTGCGTAAACATTTGCAAATGGCAGCACTGCGGAAATGTGTCAGAGCTTCTACATTGTGCAGATAAAGTACCAGTTCCGCCCTATATGTCCGAATCTATGTATTCATGTATGCATGAGTTTGGCATTGCACTACTGCTTTTTTTTTCTGTGAGACTTAAGCATGCAAGTCAAAGGACAGGTCGAGCAATATATGAGTGGCTTCTCATGTCAAATCAAGGGGGCATATTACTTTCCACAGGGTAAAGTGCAATTAACCCTAGTGCAACATCTAGAATATTGCAAACAGCATCTTCCATCAATGAATTTTTGCACCTTGGCGAAGGACTCGCACTAGGCCAAACATTGCCCTAGAACATATTGAAAAAAACAATGTTTTTTTTGCACTAGGGCAACAGGGCGAATTGCACTTGCACTGGTGCAAAGGTTGCATAATGACGCTTGCACTGGTGCAACGTTTGTGTAATGACACCTCACTCTGTTTTAAGGATGTTTGCAGGATACCTTCTTGCAACAAAACTTGTTTCCAACACGTCGCCGGCTGCTGCAGCCGAATCATCTAATGTAGAGCGATTCCTCCGAATTCTCTGGAATTGTGAAAATGATAAGGCTTGTTTGAATGTGCTGGTGTAATAGGAATGCACTGAAATGAGAGTAGTTTTATCAGGATGTTTTAAATAGAGCTCATAGTGTGATTAATTTTTGTAGCAAAAATCCATGTGTCCAAAAATTGGATCCCATTTTCCGATTGAAAGGATAGTATTGCCTGTCTTTGCAAGAAACAACCCATTGAAAACTTGGCACACACTCCTAGCCGCACTGATCCTCCTCCTGCTGCCAGCAATGTATGATGCCGTAGACCACTCAATTCTACTTCATTGCTCCCACCATCACAAAGGAATCCCTGGCAATGGCCGGCACTAATCTCGTCCTTCAAAGACTACACAATTCAAGGTTTCCAGGGGCCAGTTCAGAGCCAGTTTTACAGACCTATGCATACCTTATGGCTTGATTATCTTATGCAGGTTTTTCAGTGGCTATATACTCTCCTTAGCTAACCTGGTTAAGACATTGGGCCTCTTTACGCGGTAACCTGCCTGTGCAACATTACAAGTCCCGCCGGACCGGGAAGCCAGGTGCCGGAAAAAGTTAGTCCCCTTTCCTGTCGGGGAATCGCCCTAATCTTTAGTATGTTCAAATGGAAAAGATTTAGCGATGTCACCACTCCCAAGACAAAGCATGCTTGTCTTACATCAAAGTGTCCTGAATCGTGAACCCATTTATTCAGATGTTTCAAGAGGATTGAGGTGAAGATCTTCCCCAGAGTGTCAAGAAGGACAATTGGTCCATAATTTTTAGGATCGTCCCTGTAACCCTTTTTATAGACATAGACGATCAAAGCCTTTCTCCACAATGGTGGAATTTTTCTGGCCCTTAGGATCAGATTAAATAGGATCCAACTAAATTCTGCCCAATCATCTGGGTTTGCTTTTATTGTATTATTATTTAGACCATCAGAGCCTGCAGCTCCAGATGTATTTAGCTTTTTTATCGAATTCTATAGACCAAGGAGCAGTGCGATTTCCTGGGACCAGTTTGACACCACCATCCGAGCCATTAAAGAGGTCAGTGAAGTATTTAATCCAGATCATTTCTGGTACTTTGGGGATCATTGAGGGAAGTTCAAACGTGCCATTATTATTGAGAATCCTCCACAGAACTCTCGTGTTTTTATGAGATGGGAGCTTCATTATCATTTCTGCGTCTTCCTGGAAGCGCTGGGCTCTGGTAGCCAATAGCCGATTTCGATATTGCTGTTTTCTTTTCCTTCTCATACTATTTTGTTCAACCCCGTCGGTTTCAAGGTCTATAGGTCATAGATCTGCTCTCAAATTTGTCTTCATATCTCTCACTTCATGACTCAGATAATGTAGTCTCTTAAACTCAGATCTTGCCAATAGGGGGCTTGGTCATAAAGCACATCAGCGCACTCGAGTAGTCTACACACCCATTGTTTGCCTTCAGGGTCATTTGATATTTCATTGTCAGGCCTTTTACATCGATTAATGTTATTCTTAGGTGGTTCTCACCCTGGTTAACATTTAACTCATTCTTCATTAAGTGTGGGTATACAATATCTCGTCCTTTGAGGGGCAAGGACAGAAGGTGGTGATCACTATCAACTATCTCTCATATGATTAATTTACAAAGTATTTAACCATTTAATTAAGCCTCCAGACACAAAATAATAGTGCAGGCGTGCTGACAGCCTGCCCTGAGACCACGTTACTTTCCCAGGAATATCACCTCTTAAGTGGCCATTCACCCTACCAACATCACGCTCCTTGAGTTCTGAGACCCAGAGCGCCCCCTTCATACTGAATAACCTTTTAGGTAATTTCATTTCTGCTTCATTCAAACATTTTATATTGAGGTCACCACATGATATTATGTGCAGGTCACTTGCTATTACTCGGGATTTGTCTATTACATTGGTAACCGCCCCCACTAAGTCTTCCTCTCCCATCCCTGCAGGGTTCCATTAGAGATTGAGTAGAAGTAGTGTCCCTGGGTTTTGGACCTCCACCCTTTCCCACAGCAGAGTCACTACTTCAATAAATGCATTTAGATTCCTCGACTCCAGAATGGAGCATGGTCCACCCCTCTTCACCAATGTCATGAGACCTGCTGACGGCCTTCCTGATGTTCTCTGGATGGCAAGATTAAAGCAAATGTCAAAGCCTTTGCACATGGGTTTAGTCGAGAGGCATGTCTCTTGCAAGCAGCATGTATCGTAGGAGTCCATATCGAGTCCCTCTTTTCTAAACAGGTGCGTAAAGCCTTGCGTGTTCCATGAGGCTAAATGCGAACCAGATCCCTGAATGGTAGGGAGTTATGAGTCTGAGGTCTGTTCTAGCGTAACAGCTAGCCAGGTCCAGTCTGCTGAGGGGCTTGCCAAGCTCTTTGATTCGGCCTATATTTGTACATTTCTCACTTCTCCATTTGTTGCTCCAAAGGTCACTTCCAGCCTGGGCCTACTCCTCCTCCTTTTAGAGCTGTTTGCGAGGTGTTCATTACCTTATGTCTGGTGGGTTCCGGGTGACTTGATGATGGTCTTCTACCAGAACTTAGATTTCTGTCTCTTTCCTGGACATCTTCTCCAGTTTATCCAGGGAAATGGTCAGCCTCCCTCAGTGATTGCAAAGCCTAGAGGCAGCAGGTCAGAGCCTGTTCCACGAGACAGTTTCGGAACAGCATCGGCCGGAGATGCAGAATCACCCAGTCAAGATGGCTTTCCTTTGCAAACTCCACAATTTTGATGTCATCAGGACTAATAAATCTAAGCTTGGATGAGAAATGCAAGAGTTTTAAGATGTTTTTCCGGTTCATGATCAGACCATCTCTTTTTGGGATCAAGCATTCTATTGACACCAAAATGTTCTTGTAGAGAAGCTGTTTCCTGGACACTCTGGTAAGGTTCTTCAGGTAAGCTTTATTGTAGTTACATTACAAGATTTTACAGCAAACCACTGGGTCCCATAACCCAGGCTAGCTTCCCCAGCTGCTCAATTGTAGAACCTTCACACAGCATTCACACCCAAATATTCTGTCACAGCACACCAACATTCTCTCAGCTCATTATACATCTGCATACACTCCAAGCACATCGCAACACACCTCCCTCCTTACATTTACACACACAAAACCACGAGAGGAAACACACAGGGGACACAATAACATGTCATCTTTTAATAGGAGAGATGCAACTCTGAAAAGAGCGGGGAGCGTCCCCCCCAACATACTTTTTATCCGTACATGCAGGGCGTCCTCACTTTATACACCTGTTGCCTTCTGCAGCACTCTTCATACTTTTTTGACACATCCCTAACTTAGTACGGCTTACCTCTACTAAACCTCACTTCTTTTACGGAAGGTACGGTACAATCCTCCAATCTTGTGGGACACCATTCCCACGCACACTCTTGTGCAGAAGGCGTGACCCTCCTACCTTGTGGGGCACCATATTTACACACACCCTTTTACGGAAGGCGCGACCCTCCTACCTTGTGGGACACCATGCCCACACACCCTTTCATGGAAGGCGCAGCCCTCTTACCTCGTGGGACACCATACCAAACACACACTTTTACGGAAGGCGCAATCCTCCCATTCACACACACGCTTTTATGGAAGGCGCGACCCTCCAATATTGTGGGACATCATCCACATCCACGCGTTCATGACAACTTCACTTCTGGCACCTTAAAAATTCCGAGCATTCAATATGCATCTATTTTAAACATCCTTTACCCCATATAACCATTAACATTGGTAAACTGCTAAAATTCCATGATGAGCGTCAGCTCTAAAGCTGGAATTCCTTAAAAGTTCAGTTCTAGCTCACCTCTCAAGCTATCAACTCACACCACTTCAGGCACCTCTCAGTTGCCACTAAAAGCTATAACTTAAGTATCTTAAAGTCTGTAGGTGCCTTGCACCTCTAACCTGCAACTCCTCAACAAGGTTAAATCTAAATAGTAATGCTTCCTGGACATCGCTCCAATGCTCCAAGGTCCTTTATTCTGACTTTCCTGGAACGTAAACTGCCAGACTTCTATGCTGTCTCAGCATACGCACTTCGCCAGCGTTCCACCCGTTCGCTATCTCCCCCAGCACAGCGCGCTACGTCACCATTAGCGGCTGAGATCCTGAGAGGAATGGAGCTCCACTGTCGCAACTGTCTCTCACTGCTGCTGCATATTCAGGTGAGGCAGGGGTGTTCTCTTCCTTCCTACTTTTCACATGCCACTGTGACCCATATGTACGCCTCTTTATTAGTACACCCTGTGCTTTGTTGCACTGTGTAGCTTCCCCTTTTCCATCACTGGGATGTTGTATATCAGGCGAGTACTTTCGCCATGGACACTTCTTAGTGGGCCTCATCTACCAAGTCACTCTCCTGCAACTGGTATTTGCCTCTACTGGGTATGTTGCACTTGGAGTGCCTATTTTTCACTCTTATTCTCTGGCTTAAGATATAGGTGCTTCCTCTGAGCACAAGGATTACTTCCATCAACTTAAACTTTGCTCTGGGAATTGGCCCCTCTTTACTGTTCCTGGACCTCTTGTTGGGGTGCATCCCTTCCCTTTTTCTTGACCAGCTCTTCCTAAATGTTCTGCAGCACTCCTTTTTCTCTTCAGCCCACCCATCATTCTATTCCTGTGGCTGGGAACCGTGCATCCTTACTTTTGGGCCTTTTTACTTTCTACTGTTTTTCCCCTGAGTGATGGGACTTACTTTTGATGGGGGCAGTGGTTCCTCTTCTTCTTTTCTGCTTCCCCCTCAGCAGACTGGTCATCTTTTTCTTCTCTTTGCACACATAGGTTCCTTTTTCTCTGCTTGGAAGACCGCCTTGTCGCCAGTGTAGAAAAGCTGTTTCCGCGACACTCTGGTAAGGGTCTTCAGGTAAGCTTTATTGTACTTACATTAAAAGGTGTTACAGCAAACCACTGGGCTCCATCTCCCAGGCTAGCTTCCACCAACTGCTCAATCCTAGAACCTTCACACAGCATTCACACCGAAACATTCTGTCACAGCACACCAACATTCTCTCAGCTCATCATACATCTGCATACACTCCAAGCACATCACAACAGTTCTCATCGCCTTGGGGGATCAGAAGAGGGTTTTTACCCTGATAGACTTAACTTCTCTATGAATCAGAGCCTTCCCAGAATAGGTGTGACTAAGATCTTTACTTTTTTCCAGCAAAAGGCCTTCTCGTTGTTCCATCGTGCGAAATGGTTTGGGAGTAGATCATCCTTTATTCGAGCAGGCTGGTGAGTCATCTCTGATTTCTTTTCAGGTATTATGGGGAGGGATGGCTGCCTGAGACTCCTCCATCTCAACAAGGTTGTAAGTATTGTTGGCTTTTTCGTCATCCTCCTAGGTCATTTCATCCGAATATGTCGATAGATTCATTAATAGGCGAATATTCTCATCCTGTTCCTCTTGTTGTGTTGCTGGTTCATGGTCGGCAATCTTCAGGGAGTTTAAATTAGCTTGTAACTCCTTCTGGTTCTTCACAGCAATCTGAGGACGTGGGAGAGTAATATTTTGTAATAATGCTACAGATCCATCTGCCTTTTTTTTCCTGTTTTTTTGACTTTTTTGTGGTGTCAATGTCGCCTTTTTCCCCCTGAATCCTTTGCAGTTGTTTCTCCCAAAAATTAATATAGTTTGTTATCTTTTGTCTGTAGCGATTGCTGGTTGACTATTTGTTAGAGGGACTTTCACAATATCAGGTCACCTCGTTGTCTCCATTAGAGCCCATAAGGTGGAACGGGTCCTGAGCCTGACTTGATGTTGGAGCAGATTTGTCTCTTGCTATGCTCTTGCTTTGACTACGTCGAGTTCCTGTATACGTTAGATCGCAATTACATCCATGATTTTGCGAGGACAGAGATATAGTAGTAGAGGGCTCTGGGTCCGATACTCCCCCTGTAGGTTCCGAATGAAGGTAGTCGCCATGAGGCCCAGGCTTCAACGGGCTAGATGTGGTTAGGCTCTTTTGGTGTCTTAGCCACTTCATTTATATATTTCATAAAGGCCATCAAAGTTGTTTTTTCTGCCACTTCACCTTTTGCCAGATCAAAAAACCTTGCTTGCCACTGTGCAGTCATCTTCGCTTCTTTGTCAAGCCTAGACTGCATGGACTCAGAGAAAGACTCCAGGTATATCAGCTTCGTTTGTAGCGTAGCCAGTAGGGTAGCTTGGTCCTTCATGTATTATTCAGATTTTCATACTGCTTCAAAAAGTGATTTAGTGTCACTGCTAACGCTGCCATTACCAGGTTCTGCAGCTGGGTGTGGTCCACCCCTCGAAGTGTCCGTGCGTGGTGCATCTGAGCTTGCCCTATGCCCATTGAGGATTGATTTAGATGTGAATCGGTGGAGGTGGAGGCCAACGAAGTTGACAATGAGCCTTGTGGTATAGATTTAGAGGAAGTTTGGAGTTCTTGTATTCCGGGCGTAGAGCCCACAAGTTCTTCTTGCTTTCCTACATTTCCAGGAGTTTTAGGGCTAACAGCCACCATACCAACTTCTTCACCCATAACCGGGTGTTGGTGCAAAGGCATTCTATTTGAAGCGAGAAAGATACTGCCTTTCATACCAGAGGCCGCAGGGGTTGAGGTGTTAGTCCTGGTATTATCACTTGTCTATGTTGGTAATTCCTTGTAGAATTTAAAGTCGCTACATCCTGTGCCAACCGCATTTCCAAGGCAGAGTGTTGGTGTTCAAGAAGTGTGCCAGGTGAACATGGGGGCAGTTGGAGGGCCAAATCCCACCTCGTCTCGGATGGTGACAAAACTGCATATTCCGGTAAATTGGGTCGGTTGAAAACTGTTTCAAGGTATGCATAGTCGTCTTCGAATATTAAGGCCTCCTCAGAGGGTGGAGCAGTTTGCAGGACCTGCTGTTTCGACCAATTGACCGGACAATACCATCTTGGTCATTGATTCCTGAGGGGGGGTGGCAGTATCTGAAATGTTTTTATTGAGCGTCCTCCCACCAAGAGTCCCTGTCTTCATTCCCACTGGAGCGCTATCGGGACCCATTGGCGCAGCCACAGATGGTGCGGGAAAGGGGGAGATTCAGGGGTTTATATGTATTCATCGGGACCACGTCCAAACAAAGGACTGTTTGGGGGTATGGTTACCCAGACCTCGCCCTTCTTCTTGCAGCATATTCCCCTTCTGCTCAAAGATACGCCTAGGAGGGCTTCAGGCATTTATATCCATTGTATCATTTTTCCGTGCCTCCAAAGATGGGCCTGGTAGGGAGGAGTCAAGACCTATTGTGCCTGCGTCCATTTCCTCTCTCGCTTTAGCCTGCCTTCTAGTGTATGGGCCAGGTAAAGCCATATCAAAGAGGACCAAGGTTTGTGTATGCAACAGTCTAAGCAATTAATATGTAGTTGTAAACCAGTTTCAACGTGCCGAGTGGTCACAAGATCCAAATGCAGCTGGGGGGTGCTCTTACCTCCAAACGGGGTTTGCAATGATCTAACAGGTTCCTCGAGCACCGCTGGTCCGTGTAGTAACGAAGACCTCCGGTATTCAAGGTAAGTTCTTAGGGTCTTTATTGTCCTTGTCCTGTACTCCATCAACAAGACACAGGGATGGTAGGGGAACACAGATGACACAAGTTCACAAGGGAAAAACCGGGCTCAACCCCACACCCGTCTTCCCAGCTCACAGCTTTCTCTCTCACTGTCACCCAGTAGAACACTCAAACACCAACCTTCCACAGCTCATGACATCACACACACACAGCTGCTCTGTAAGCCAGATTACTACACCTCTCCCTTCCTAGGGAAACACAAAAGAATGACTAAGGTAACGTGACCATCACCCCACCTTAAACATCCAAACACAGCAACATGTACCAGAAATTCTGCACACAGCGGCCGCCTATGCCCAGAACCCCTGGCATCTTCAATTAATGGGAACCACACAAAAGGAAACCATTCTCAGGCCAAACCGGACCAACTAGAAACTGCCAACAGCACACAACTCCACAACACAACTAACCAAATCCCTCGGTTCACACCTCCAGGCCTAAAAACAATAAACAGAGCACTTATGCCTGCCACCCCTAGCCACTCTATAGTTAGATAACACTAATACAACTACCTAACCAAACTTACCCTCCTACGCACTTAACACCTTCCACTCCGGTCTGCCCCCCCGGAGTATCAGAGCTGCCCCTCTGAGCACATACCAACCGCCCCCTAAGGGAGCAACAACAAATGCCCAACAGCAACCGAGGGACCCACGCAGCACAACCATGACCGCAGTAAAAAGAAGAACTGCATCCACAATACTGCTCCACTACCACAAAACCGTTGGCCATTTCCTCTTTCTAACATTACACCATATCTAAACAACCAGTGACAACCTGATTTACCAAACTCGGAATCAGGAGGTAAACTGGCAGAGTTAAAACCCCAACCCATAGTGACCTACCTCGGCCCTTAGACAAAGCACTATGGACAACATGAAAATTCAACACAACTCAGGCATAGCGACCAGACTGAAGTTAAAACAAACGCTATGAAATACACTGCAGCAAAACAACCACCCTGAGAACAACACCCACGCCAAAAGTGACCTACCCTGATAACACATCAGGCACTAATGACCACAACACCCACGCCAATAGTGACCTACCCTGATAACACATCAGGCACTAATGACCACAACACCCACGCCAATAGTGACCTACCGTGATAACACATCAGGCACTAATGACCATAACACCAATGCCAATAGTGACCTACCCTGATTACACATCAGGCACTAATGACCATAACACCACACCATAACCACTACATCAACTCCAACCACACACCCAGGAATAATGTACAACTGGGACCAAAAACAACATGGCGACCTACCCTGGGACCAAACCAGGCACTATGAAACCACAGATAAACATTTCCCTGAGATGCACCACAAAACATAGTGGCCTACCCTGGCACTAGACCAGGCACTACAAACAGAACACCGAGTGAGAACAGGCACACGTAGCACCCTACACACACACCATAGCGACCTACCCCAGTATCAAAACCGGGCACCGTGGAAGAAAAACATCTACACTCACACTCCCAAACTAGTGCAACATGCTTCCTCAGAGGCAGAAAATAGCGACCTTCCCTGGTGCATAACCAGGCACTAAGGTCCCCCAAGGAGCAGTAACACGCACCCTCCACATGCACTATGCGACCAACACGTGCACCACTATTGTACCCTCAGCCATGCACAACAACAAGCATGCAAAGCAATGATATTCATTATGTTACACAGTGCATGGAAAAACAATGTAGGTGCATATGAATCAAAATGACATAAGAGCATTGAAAAAAGTTCAAGCACTGGTTGATCTGGAATTACATATTGCATGAAATAAACGCTGCAAGTTGCAAGAACATATGTCCCATAATACAGTCCACGGTAGGCACACGCCATGAACAGGTGCAGTGTTGAACACTAGGCTCCCATTGCCATACACCTTCCTGAAACCCTCCCCCCCACACCAAAGGAGAGGGGTGGAAAACCCTACATTCACATCTCTCAGAAAGAGCACTAGCTCCACGGAAGGCCACAACAAAACAACTCAGAGGCACAAGACAATGGTCTTTAAAACATACCTCTAACACAGCTCCCGGGGACCCAGGTACCTATCCCTCTAACATGGGCCACAACATATCTCTCTCATACCCACACATATGGCCCAAACACTAACCTGGCTAGAATGTCCCATAGTCATGCTTGGCTTGAAAGCCCCAAAGCCACGCCACAGAGCAGGCACATTCCCACTGGATTCCGCTGACACTTTTCAACTCATGACACGCTCCGAATTAGCTCAGAAGGACAAAGTCACTGGTTACTGTTCTCTAAAGAAGCGTAATACACCGCAACAACTCCTGAAAACGAGGCTTCGGACGCAGGCAGTAACGGTCCCTGCCACGTGACTAAGATCATCCTTCTCCATACGATCTCAAACAGTTCCGTTTGTAAACATCCGGACGGCTGTGAGCTGCAATACAGGAAGCAACAACGTTCCCTGCGCACGTGACTAGATGGAGACACCTCCGACAGGCGTGACGTCACCAGATGCACTGAAGTCACTGTGCCGTCAACATAAGGCAGAGAGTTCAATTTTCCTTCTAAGGCGCCGTGAAAGGCAGGCGCATTGCACTGCCAACACGATCCTCACGCACCTGAACTCATGATAGCAGACGCTCCGCAGGAGTTATGGAAAGCACCCCCGACAGCCACGCACCTCTCCGTCAGCAGCATCAGGAAAGGGGCCGCCTTCCCCCCCTTTCCTGTTAACAGAGAGCATGTCGCAAACGGGTTGGTGTCTGTTCCCTCTCCGCCGGAACAGCGCCAAGCTGAAGGTATAACACGGCACTCAACGCTGAATACGCCTCACCAGCAGTGTCGCGCCAGATGAGTTAGCGCAGATCCGTGACAGATCCGAAGACTCCAGGACTGCAGCCCACTGGAGCGCCGGCCAAAAGGCGACTTTGCAGCAGGGCCGCTACCAATGTGCGGTCTTCTCCTTCTCGGCCTCCTAGACTCCAACAGGCCACATAGATCCAACGCTGCCCGTCCAACACGGTGAGGGATACAAGGCACGGCCTCACATGGGGCAACAAACTTGATGCGACAGGCCAACAAGACTCAGGCCTGCCTGGGTGTGGGGGGACCTCACGGGGCAGTGTTCCAGGAGTGCTGTACCCACCCCCCCCGCAGCGCTGTTGGAAGGCAATCCACCTACTATCCCATCCTCGTCGCCAGTGTAGTAACGAAGAGCTCTGGTACTCAAGGTAAGTTCTTAGGGTCTTTATTTTCCTTGTCCTGTACTCCATCAACAAGACACAGGGATGGTAGGGGAACACAGATGACACAAGTTCACAAGGGAAACACCGGGCTCACCCCCACACCCATCTTCCCAGCTCACAACTTGCTCTCTCACTAACTGTTACCCAGTAGAACACTCCAACACCAACCTTCCACAGCTCATGATATCACACACACACAGCTGCTCTGTAAGCCAGATTACTACACGCCGCCTGCTCAGACTGCGAGATTGCCTCACCCAGCTCCTCAAAATGCGGCTCACTCCCTGAGAGGGAGCAGGTTTTGTTTGCACGCTGCTGCTGCCACCTCCACCTCCAGGAAAACAAACAACAGTGAAAGCAGACTTTCCACTGCGAGACTGCCACACTCAGCTCCTCACTCGGTGCTTGGATTTGTAAGGCTCCCGATAATATGTTTAATTCTTTAATTGTTAATAATAACAGATCCAAATGCAATTTGTTCAGAATCGTTACCTGCTTAGCCAAAACAACTATTCTTCTCACATAGCATCGGGCACAACAGTATACTCAATCCTCTATGTACATGTTCGTTTTTAAAATACTCAGCAAGAGTTACTGGATGTAATCAAATTCTTACTCTATTTTTTTATTTAAAAAAAAAATCAATTGTTTTACTGCTATTCTGTGGTTTTGAATACATGTCATATCATTTTATTAAAGCGAGTGCAGCTTAGGCTAAATCGTAAGGAAATGTGAGGCATTCAGCCTGTAGTAATTTGCACTATATTAGTAGTGAAACAATTGCTTATTGTAATGAATGGTGCAAGAAGGGATAAGGTCCTGGTCAGGGGCATAGGTTGACTTACTTAATTAAAGTGCTTCTGTACTCAGTGATGCAGTGCTTCTTTAACAGGGAGGTGCTATGAAGACCACCTGGACACCAGAAGGACACAAACCACAGTAAAATGAGGGGACCCATTCTATTACTTCCTGTGAGTGCGACATTTCCCGCATGGTACATCTTGTTTGACCCGTTTTGTCAAATTCTCAAACATTCTACAAAATAAATTAATATATTGGCAGTAGTCATTGTGAATGGAAATAAAACAGGCATTTATATACTCCAATAAGAGAGCACCCAAAATCAAGCATTGAACAGTTGGGGATATTGAACTTGAAAGGAACAGTACACTTAGCTATTTGTGAAATACCATCTCTAATTCTTTCTCACACAAGCTAGTGAAACAATCCTTGAGAGCCAAGGTTAAACTCTCGTCTGCACAACTTAAACGTTTTTATGTGAGCTTGTGAACAATTTCATTAAGCCAATCTTGAAATTCTACTCATCCAAAATAGTTCCTCTTTTAACACATAGCCTAGACATTATTTTGTTAGATCCAGGTTCTTTTCTCAATTCCTTTCTTCGGCTAAAAGACCCTGGGCTTTGCTGAGTATGTACTCAAATGCCTGATAAGACATGAATTCGGTTGATATCCCTCGAATCCATAGTCATATAGAGAAAGTTGTCCTTGCACGCTAAAGTGGTTTGCACTCCGATTTTGATGCACTATTTAAATGCGTGTCATTAATAGTTTTTTTTTTCAAAACCTTTGGGTTCGGGTGGACGAAAACACTTGCCTCCCCTTGCGCCAACGAATCTAGCCATGCAGTGTGTTAATGCTATGTTAATTCCCCTTTTAGTGCCGCCCTGGGAAAGGCTCATGTGAGTGTATCAAAGAAGAGAGGGCCATAATGTGCAGCTCCAGCAGCAGAGTGAACATGTGATTGATTTCCCAGGTATGTGACAATAACCCTCCGCGTTGATAATGGCTAACATTAAAATATTAATTTATAACAAAGGAATTCATAAGTATTTTGAATGTGTATTTAATATATTGTACTGCACCCCAGTCGTTTTAAAATGGTTCCTTTTAAATAGCGCTTGAGGTAATGTTATCTTCCCTGCAATATTCTGTTTGTTTTTTAAATTCTTATTCTAACATATTGCACATTTGAATAGGTAGGCAAGGCAGTTTCGGTTCTACAAGAAGAGTATTGTTTGTGCAAAATGAGTGTCAAACAAGTATTTTCTCCTTCCGGCATACAAAACAGGTGATATGCATGTCATTAATGTATTCTGGTAATAATCCCTGTTATTGTCCAATTTAATGGCAATTATTGCATTCGAATTGGTGCTGCTTGGGAGATTGGCTGGCTAAGCATGCATGATGCTGTTTTCCTGCAGTCTACCATCTCTTTAATCTACTTTCATAGCCCCGCACATGTGCAGGGCCTAGATGACTATGGATGTGAAACTTTATCCTCCAGTGTTTCTTGGCTTCTTCCTGGTGGGCATCCTGAGCTCAGCGCGGTGTGACAGATGCCAGGCAGGTGCTATTTGGGTTGCGCTAAGCAGCAAGGTGAGTGACATAACATGGTGTGTGTATGTGTGTCAGCTGCAGAGTCTGCGTGTGCGTGTGTGTGTGTGTGGACCAGACTTAGGGCGGGTGAGCATATCTCTCTCTTATTAGCATTAACTCGATTTTTAAAAACGTTATAGGAACTGTCGGAGCTGCAGGGAACTTCACATTACTTTTAGTGGTGTAATGGATTTTAACGAATTGTGAAAATGTCATTTGATTTGCAGAGTTTTTACTGAGACATTTGGTAATGTAACTAATGTATTTCATTGATTTATGACGAGTGTAAGGTTTTGTTTTAAAAACCAATTCACACACAATCCCCCCTAACCCCTCTGACCCCCCAGCCCCCCAAAAAAACACAGGCTTTTCCCCACAACGAGCGATCCCCGACCAACAGCCATGCTTAAAAGATCTACATGCGCTGTATTACATGAAATTGCTACTCACGATTTCAAGCTCACTTCCACAATATGCTCCTCTATAGATCAGCAAGTATCTGCTGGTCTTGTTCCCATGGTTCCCCCTCGTTATGGGCGTGGGCAGGAAATAGCCCTAGCTAAGAATGACTTTGCAAAGCACAGAAAGCAGTTTTGTAATAGACCACAGTAGGTTTATGAATTTGACACCCCTAATAGACATGTTGTCATGTCAGTGTCAGTTTTCACATCATGTATTTACCTTTTTTATTTTATATTTTTTCAATAGTTCAACTATACATTTCGCATAAGCAGCAATAACTGTTAAAAAAGCAACTTGACATTCAAACATTTTAGCTGTGAACCTCAGACAGTCGCTATGCACACAGTCGCTGGGCAGGGCTCCAACAGGACACATCGAGGCAATGCGTCACAGGCTTGGTACGTGGCATGTCAGTTAAGTGCAGGGGCTCAGGGAAGAAGCTGTGCACGAGACATGATCACAATAAGTGATGCAGCACAAGAGTGTCCAAGAATAAGGGGTAGGTTAAAAGAATAAAGTGAAACGTTCATGTCATCTCCCCATATGAGGACTGAGGAATGAGGGGGGTCAAAGAACGTTTTCAACAGCTCAGTTTTAAGATTTGTTTCTGAAGAACCTGTGGTGTTTTTCATTTCTTAGTGTGGCAGGGAAATTGCTGTCCCTCGTTGCCTGTTTCATAAATATGTGACGCTCTTCCATTCTTCTGGGCCGCGTGTTCCTCCATCAGTAAATGCATTGAATCCTGGTACCTCTGTGGTTCTGCCAGGGCCGGCCAAAGATGGGTGAGGGTGCAAAATGTGTGGTGGACCAGCAGTCTTTCGGGTAGCCTGGACTGGGTCACGGCAAGTAAGGCAGTTGCCACTACCCAAAGAGTCAACAGCATTATGAATTGAGCAGGCCCCTGTGCTGCTTCCTGAGGAAACATCAAACCATTCAAATAATACGCTCTGTCCAGGCCCAGTAAAACACATGAGCCAGGGGGAAGATGTTTGTCTGATGAACACCCAGTCTCTTGATCGCTCACTCAAACATGGATACATTAACAGTGATTACATGAATTAGCACTTAAGTAAGACACTTTAACCCTGATCACGCACATTAGCATGCAAATGAGGCTCCTGATCAGTGATCACACACTTTAGCATGTAAGTGAGACACCTGAACAGTGTTTACATGAATTAGCACTTAAGTGAGACACCTTAACAATGATCACACACATTAGCATGTACGTGAGACACCTGAACAGTGATTACATGAGTTAGCACTTAAGAGAGACACCTTAACAGTTATCACACACATTATTAGCATGTACGTGAGACACCTGAAGAGTGATTACATGAATCAGCACTTAAGCAAGACAACTTAGTAGTGATCACACACAGTAGAATGTAGGTGAGACACCCAAACAGTGATTACATGAATCAGCACTTAAGATATACACCTTAACAGTGATCACACACATTAACATGTATGTGAAACACCTGACGAGTGATTACATGAATCAGCACTTAAGCGAGACAACTTAGTAGTGATCACACACATTGGCATGCAAGTGAGACACCTTAGTAGTGATCACACACATTGGCATGTAAGTGAAACACCCGAACAGTGATGACATGAATCAGCACTTAAGAGAGACACCTTAACAGTGATCACACACATTAACATGTATGTGAAACACCTGAAGAGTGATTACATGAATCAGCACTTAAGCGAGACAACTTAGTAGTGATCACACACATTGGCATGCAAGTGAGACACCTTAGTAGTGATCACACACATTGGCATGTAACACTGCTCTATGTATAGCCCTCACTTCCTGCACAGCTCTCACTTCCCGCACAGCCCTCACTGCATGCACACGCTGCTCTATGCACAGCCCTCACTTCCTGCACATCCCTCACTACGTGCACACACTGCTCTATGTACAACCCTCACTGCCTGCACATCGCCCACTGAATACAGAAGCTGCTCTATATACAGCTCTCACTTCCTGCACAGCCCTCACTGCCTGCACACACTTCTCTATGTACAGCCCTCACTTCCTGCACATCCCTCACTGCGTGCACACACTGCTCTATGTACAACCCTCACTGCCTGCACATCGCCCACTGAATACAGAAGCTGCTCTATGCACAGTCTTCACTTCCTGCACAGCCCTCACTGCCTGCACACACTGCTCTATGTATAGCCCTCACTTCCTGCACAGCTCTCACTTCCTGCACAGCCCTCACTGCATGCACACGCTGCTCTATGCACAGCCGTCACCTCCCGCACATCCCTCACTGCCTGCACACACTGTTCTATGTATAAGCCTCACTTCCTGCACACCCCCCACTGAATGCAGAAGCTGCTCTATGCACAGCTCTCACTTCCTGCACAACCCTCACTGCATGCACATGCTGCTCTATGCACATCCCTCACTGCATGCACATGCTGATCTATGTACAGCCCTCACTTTCTGCACAGCCCTCACTTCCTGCACACACTGCTCTATGCACAGCCCCCACTTCCTGCACTCGCTGCTCTATGCACAGCCCTAACTTCCTGCACACACTGCTCTATGTATAGCCCTCACTTCCTGCACAGCTCTCACTTCCTGCACAGCTCTCACTGCATGCACACGCTGCTCTATGTACAGCCCTCACTTCCTGCACATCCCTCACTGCCTGCACACACTGCTCTATGTACAGCCCTCACTTCCTGCACATCCATCACTGCCTGCACACACTGCTCTATGTACAGCCCTCACTTCCTGCACATCCCTCACTGCGTGCACACACTGCTCTGTGTACAACCCTCACTGCCTGCACATCGCCCACTGAATACAGAAGCTGCTCTATGCACAGCTCTCACTTCCAGCACAGCCCTCACTGCATGCACACGCTGCTCTAAGCACAGCCTTCACTGCCTGCAAACGCTGCTCTATGCACAGTCCTCACTTCCTGCACAGCCCTCCCTGCATGCACACTCTGCTCTATGCACAGTCTTTACTTCCTGCACAGCCCTCACTGCCTGCACACACTGCTCTATGTACAGCCCCCACTTCCTGCACAGCCCTCACTGCATGGACACACTGCTCTATGTACAGCCGTCACCTCCTGCACATCCCTCACTGCCTGCACACACTGCTCTATGTATAGCCCTCACTTCCTGCACAGCCCTCACTGAATGCAGAAGCTGCTCTAGGCACCGCCTTCACTGCCTGCACACGCTGCTCTATGCACAGCCCTCACTGCCTGCACACCCCTCACTGCCTGCACACAGCTCTTGCAGCTTCAGCCCTCTGCATGCAATGGTATCTGCTGCAGTAGTGTGAAAACTAGGCAAACTAAGGGAGCCTCTAGCTAGCCCATTCTGTGACTGCCGTTCATCATCATTCTCTTGCCACAAGAGACTGGTATGTGGCGACAGGGTTGTGCTGGGCTATTTATCGGTCCAAGGTCCAGGCCCCATGCTGGTTCTCCATCGCCCTGTAAAGTGGCATGCAACCCAAAACCATGATTTCAAAAACCTGTTCTATTTTCACACCGGCGCAATTTCCTGTCTCATTCCCCTTGCAGACTAAGAATCACACGAGAAGAACACTCTTTAGATCGTAAGCGCTTTTCTCTGTATTTAAGATCACGACAGTCACATGACAACACATTACAACTTCAAATAAGAGACCTCTTTGTACTCAAGAGCACAGACAGACCTAAACTTACCAAATACCCAAGTACACTCTTAGAGCAATTTGGTCATGGCTCAAGGTGTGCTCCCGAAGGATGGGATGTGGGAACTGGGGGCGGCACCAGGGACATTCTTAATGTAATGTGCTGTCAACAGCTGTGCATTGCGTAGCGTGTGAACATTCAGAGACTAATGTATTTTCTGCTTCTGCAAAATCTCTGCTCCTTGGGACGGGGAGGTGCCATCCGCTGATCTGTTAGGAAATGATAACCCCATTTTCACTGGATTCCATTCTCCCTTTTCAGGCTGTAGGAGAGGTAACGCAATCCTTCCTGCCTGCCAACATGGCTTCCATAGACTGGGAGAGTACCCAGCAGAAGATAGGCTGCGAAATTCTCCACGCTACGGCAACTGTGCCTTACAGAAAGAGAACACTGCCAAGAGAGATGAAACTACCACTGGATTTTGGTGGAGAGTTTAAGTTTGGCCTTAGTCTGATCAACAAACACACAGGATTTCATCAACTAAGCATTTCACCCTTGTTCTGGCCTCCTGTAGAACAAGGGCACTCTTGAAAGACACACAGGCTCTTCTGCTTGTTTTGGCCTCCGGTCCCTCATCACCATGGTCTTCAACTGCCTGTTATAGTGCACCGTGTCATGGTACCACATTCTGTTTTTCCTTCATTTATTTCTCAGGAAAACGGTTGCAATTGCTGCCATGCTTCCTGTTCGTCTGGTGGTCTTTCAGTATAATACCAACAACATGTCATTTATATGAGATGTGCTTTGTATCGCAAAAAAAGTGTATACGATCGTTTTTGCCATTAGGCCAATGCTACACTGGGTGAGAACATAGAGTAATCTCAATGACAGGGTGTATTGGTGACATATCGCTGAACTACTGCCACTTAATTGAGCCAGAATCCTCCATTGTTCAAACATGTTTCTTCTCTTTTTGATAGATTTTGCTTTCTCATACATGTGTGTTAGCCACCCTAATTATTGGAAGAAGATACATCACAGTGTTGAACGAAACATTTTGTTAACAAAAGAGATCATGTATGGTCGAACTGATGAGCTTAATCTACGGTATGTGATTATCAAGGGCGCGACTTCTAGGCACCCGAACCATATCTTACACTTCACCCGCCTTCAGACAGGGGAGTCTTGGTTTGTAAATAAGCCTGGCCGGGATACAGCTACCTTCTACCAGGGGCGTTGCTAGGGGGGGGGGGGGCTAAGGGGGCTATAGCCCCTGATCTTTTGGTTGTAGCCCCGGATAGAATCTCAGGAGCTACAGCAAAAAGGCTGGCTAGCCCACAGTCCCAACAGTACCGACATCACTTTAGCCCCGGGTCTTTTCCAGACCTAGCATCTCCCCTGCCTTCTACTATAGGAAGTTGGATATCATCAAAGCAGGCCAGTTCTCATTATCTTCTTTGGTGACCCGCCACTATGGGCAGTGGGGCATAGCCCCCTCGCCTGAGTGACAGGCCACTCTCTAGCCTGAGTGGCGGGCTACACAGTTCTCACATTTGCTTTATTTGCACCTGAGCAGGGTTACGTGGCCCGCTGCACATTTTATTTTCCGGGCACTCTCAGATCCACAACAGACGTAGCAGATAGAAGAGAGAGGTGGTGGAGATCGGAAAGACTGACCCCGCCACCTCTCACTACACTAACAGCGTAGACACAGTGACTGAGAGCAGAGAATTCCTCTCCTGCAAGTCAGAGTATTTATGTTACAATGATTAGGGGAGGGCCATCTGGTCCTCCTTGGTGACATGGGTGCATGTTGGGGGCTGTGAGCATGTATGTGTTTTTTATGTAAGGTGTGTATGTATGTATGTGTATATATGCACATGTTGGTGTGTTTGTTTGTATGTATGTGGGCATGCAAGGAGTTATTTGAATGTTATGTGAATGTGTTGGTGAAAGTATAGCACGTGAGCGTTTGTGTGCTGTGGGGTGCATTTAAAGACCCAATATAGAAGTCCCTTTCACATGAGTGGCAGGATTTGAAACACTGAAACAAATATAGGCCTGGCCTTTGTTTTTGTTTTTCAAGTAAAATGAAAGAGCCATGTGGAAAGGGGCCTACCTGTCATTACCAATGGATCAGCAGCATTTTAATTTACAAAAGAAGTAGGAAACAGAAGTCCCTGTCACGTGTGAAGTCCCTGTCACGTGGAAAACAGGATTTTTAAACATTAAAAATAAAAACGGCGTGCACATGTGTGTGCATTTACTCCCTTTAAGTCCCCTTGCCCTCTTCATTCTTGCTCTAATCAGAATGATATACAAGTAGCATTTGAAGGCCAACATAAGCAGTCTGCAAAGGGGTTACTGTTCTAGTATAGATAGAGGATACTTTTGATCAATAACATCCAGGAAGGTAGATGTAGTATCAATGCAGGACCGTATGTAAAAGGTACATGCAACCCATAATAGACAGATAACTAACATTAGCTGCCTCGCAGAATGCAAAAGTGCTCATGCATGGATAGAGACCACCAATTTCAAGGAAGGAGAATGCCACGCATACCGTAGCATGGATAGTGGAGGCAGATTAGGAGCTACCAGGAAGGTGCCTCTATCCAGACAGACTGAGATTAGAAGTGGGATATGGATTTCAAATAGTGTTGCCATTAGATATCAAATGAACACATGCCTGTGGTGTGCAATATAAATATCCTCACTATTAACACAATGAAACCATGAATAAGTATGTTATGAAGATCATACCCTGAGAAGGAAATCACTCAGAAGGGCTGACAATTTTGAAAGGTTTAGGGACTGGCAATATTGAGAGGGTAGGCAATACAAGATTAAATTAGATGCCCAGGATCACACATTGGTTAAGGGGTAAAGGGGTGAAGCTGGGATTTGTACCAACTCAGTAATTTCTGCATTTGAACACTTTCTTTTCCAGTTCTTACCATGAACTAAAACAATCTCATTTTATTAAAAAAAACAGACTTGTAAAGTACACAAATCACGTTACTAAACATGACCATTTTTAAACAAAATATTATAGAAGGGTGTTATGCAAAATGGGAATGATTCTAGCTTCATTCTCTCCATCATCAAGGGAAGTATATAAGAACCAGCATACCAATCGATGTGATTTAACACATTCAATCTGGGGTTGTCTTGTGTATTTTAAAGCTTTAAATACGTCCAAAACAATGGCTTGTGACATTTTCATTTATAAACGTGCATAAAAACCTTTGACTTTTACCAAAACGCAAACCGTTTTTTGTGTCAAACAAGCAGACCTTAGCATATTGTCCACTCTCTTCTGTCTACCAACCCCTCCACCCAAATGGCCTACATATAAAGAAAGAAAGATCAAGTAATGGGCTAAATGATACCAACAGCATGCAAGAAGGCAAACCTCACAGAAGCCAGCACAGTAATGTAAGATATTTTAGATGATTTGACCAGGATCACTGTATCGTCTGCTGGCAAATCCAGGATACAAACATGAACGCTGTTGTTCCATAGTCTTGAATTTGGATACATCGTCACCCCTTGGACTAACAGTGTATGCCATTGTTGGAGGCGATTTCCTAGGTTTTACAACACCCTATCTGAACAAACCAATTTCTAGACCTTCACCGTATGGATATGTTAGATTTCATAGCAACACCTATCTGGTACAGGTACTTTGCTGATAATAGCAGATGTTGTTCTGCAGAACAAGTACATATGCAGGCAGGTTTATAAACTTCAGACATAGGAAAGGCTCAGCCAGCCTTGCTGGAATTTGATAGTCTAATTTTGCATACATATATCTGCAATGGGTGCTTCACACATTGAGCTAACTTCTGAACCACTGTGGCACTCAATTTATCAATATGCATTTCACCATTGCCTATTGCACATGATCAATATAATTACCACAGGAAGGAAAGAATGCTACAGAGTTGTGGCATAAGGAATGCACAAACTATCTATACCACAATGAACACAGAAAGCAATACATGATGAATTGATTGAGGCAGAATGCGCTTTCCAAAACAGAAAGGCAAGGGGTTTAAGAGCCTCAGCAGCACCCCATAAAATATCCTGATGTGTGCTATTTAAGACTGGTGAAAAATGAAATCTTTCTTCTTCAGATCAGTTAGCCTTGTGGGGCCCCCTCCAAGGTGGGGGCCCTGGGCAAGTGCCCCTTTTGCCCTCCCATAAAAACGTCCCCGTTGCTATGTAAGTAGAACTGAGCCCTGGGAAACCGAAAAGTGGGGGAATCTGCTTTCCTTGAATCCTTTACCTTTATAGTAGGTTGAAGGGCAAAACTGTATAGATCCTTAGCCTATGTAACCAGAAATAATAATTTAATAATTCCCCATTTGGCAGAACACTACGGGGTGAATATTGTTAAAATTCCAAATGAACAAAGCTCACTTCCTAGTGTGCGCCGAAAACGATAGCCTATAATTTACTTCTACTGTCACTTCATCAGTAAACTATGCTTTGCTCTGCTGCTCGTTTCTTCCCTGGGTAGTGCAGGACCCTCCAGTCTTCCTACTTCGTGTCAGTCCGAAAGTCGCTTCAGGAACCGTGAGCCTGCAGGAACTACCAGGAACGTCATCCTCAGCTACAGCTTCCTCTCCGTTTTAAGGTACTGTGCAAACCCGGTTGCTCGTTTCGTTCAGCCGCAGGGAAAGTGTGTGAAATCTTTCTCCAATCCGAAGGCTTGTCCTTCTCTTCTCTTTGAACTAACTTTTCTACCACCCAATCGTCCGAAATCCGTGGCACAAACTTTACCGTGAACTACCCTGAACCGTATGATCTTGAGCAAAAGACTTTTGTCCTATTGACTTTGGCCCTAAGCCTTTTCTACCTGATTCTATCATTGTAGTTCCTCTTGCTCTATTGCCCTGAGTACTTACCTGTTGGTGTGGTTCAATTTCTATTTAACTTTGTCTTTCCCTCCCTTTTAAATTGCTGGAGTGCCATTTTGCTCCCACTTCATTTTATGAGTTCAACTTGTCTGGAATTTAAGGGAAGTGGTGTGGTGTATTGAGAGTGGGATTTTTAAACTGCTTATAATGGTGTAATGTTATACAACTGAAGAGTGAAATAAATGTATATTCTTTTACTTGAAAACCTTGAGTCAGTGTTTGGCTGAATCATAGTAATTGCTGTCCTTTGTGTAACTATTTGATACTGCTCACTTACTCTTGAGATAAGTCTGGCTGCTCAGCCATCACTACCACTTTAACTGTGTAGTACAGGCTTGTACCAAAGGTGAATTTGTGCATATAATTCTGCCTAACATTGGTGTACAGCGGTGAGGATCAAAGTATAGTAATTACACTTAAAGTGCTGCTATTACCTTGGATCAACTAACCACAAGGCTAACATCATCAAAAGCAATATTAATCATGTCTAATATGGAAAGCCACACTCAGGAGACCCTCCTGAGTTACACTGCTGATTATTTAAGAAACATGTGTAAAGAAAGGAAACTCTCTGCCAAAGGCAAAAAGACTGAATTGATTGAAAAGTTGTTAAAGAATCCAAGTCTAGGGAGTGGGTCTGAAATGCCTGACCCCCTAGCAAATGTGGAAAGTATTGAGGGTGATAATATGTCTGTTAATGATGAGTTGGAAGAAGTAGATGTGTCTCTTAATGTAGGTCTCTCTGCTCCCTTGCCTGCTTAGCAACCTCAACCCTTGTCCACTGGGACCCCCACAGGTCCTACATTCAGCCCTGAATTCATTGCTCTAGAGAAAGTGAGGTTTGAACTGGAATTCAAACGTTTAAATGCTCAAACTGAACAAAAACACCAAGACTTAAGCTCAGCGAAATGGAGTTGAATCATGAACTAGAAATGAAAAGATTGTCTCTTGAAAATGCTTCTCTCCCAGAGTCTTCTAGGTCTTCCAGTCCTAAAAGACCCTGTATGCCTAAAGAAAGTTTGGGTATGAATGAGATTAAGCTTGATATTTTGGATTGGTTGGCAATGTTTGAATATAACCATGGGATTCAAGGTCTCTCAGGGAATCAATTGCTTCCCTGGCTCTTCTCTAGGCTACCCCCTGTTGCATCTGATGTTGTAATGGAGTTGGGGGAGGTGGATAGGATGGATTATGAGTGTGTGAAACTAGCTTTAATTGCTAGATTTGGGAAGACCCCTTCCCAGTACCTTAAGAGGATTAGGACCCTCAAAAAGCATGATGGTACCCCTTGGGCTACCTGGGTATGTGAGTGTTTGAAAAACTTAGATGGTTGGATTAAGGGTTACAGAGTAAACACTTATAAAGGAATGATGTCTGCTCTTCTGAGCTCAGACAGCACTTGGCTGATTCTAAGGAGATAGATCGAAAGAAGCTAGCTAAGGCTACTGACTTGTGGGTTGCCAACAGGGCTACTCACAAGGATTCTGGGGCTACTCAGAAAAAGGATGAGGGGAAATAGCCAAAGAAAGACAACAAAGAGAATTCTAATAACTGCAATCCAAAAGAGGGCCACAAAGAACAACATAAGGGTAAACCACAGTGAAAACCGAATCAGGCTAGTGCACCATCTGGACCCAAACTAGATGGAGGTCAGAGCAACCCCCCATTCCTCAAGACATTTGGGAAATGTTATGTTTGTGGGTCAACTGACCATGTGAAAGGGGATCCCAGATGTAAGGTAAACCTTCAGGGGTCCACACTGTCTCCTTAGCCTTCTCCCCAGAGGAAGAAGTACCTATGGTAAGTGGAAACGTTCACCTACTCGCTAAAGAACCCATGAGAGTCTCAGCTAGTCTTTCTTTAGTGTCCCTGGGCTTGTGGGAACAACAGAATTTAGATGTCTATAATTCCATCTCAGATAATACTAAAGAGTATTATAAAGATAGTGTTCTTGTGAATGGTCAAGAAACCCCTGCCATCAGAGACACTGGAGCCAGCATAACTGAGGTGGATGAATCATTTGTCAAGGTGGAGGATGTTTGCTAAGGCACCCAAACGCCCCACCAAATTAGCTGGAGGCCCTGTGCAAATGCTTCCTCAGTTACCAGCTCTCATCCAGTGTAATGATATGACTGTCAAAATACCTGTTAGTGTGCAGAGTGAAGTGCCTGGGAGAGTCCTGTTGGGTAATGACCTTAAAACGCCTGGAGTTGTGTCAAGCACCCCCAGGCCTCCCAGTAAAAGGAAACAGGAGCTCACTAGGTCTGCAAGGGAGAGAACCTTGAGAGGCTCTCCAGAGGAGCTGATAGAGGAAACTATCACTCCAACTCCACAGAAGTTGCTCACTGCCATTTCTAAGAAAACAGAGGCAAAAGGGGAAACCCAAGACCTCCAGGAAAAAGTCAGACAGCACCCCTGTGCTACCAACAAGGACATCCCCAAGATTGTCCAAAGACACACCTGTGACTACTCCACCTGCTGCGGCAGAGTGTGAGGTGCAAACTTGTGTGGTTGAGGCAGTATCTGAAGAATCAGATCTGGAAGAAGACACTGGCCCTCATTACAACTCAGGCGTTAAGGGTTTAACGGCGCCGTCGGCGCCCTTAACCCTTAACGCCTGATTACAAGTGTCCCTTTGCGGCGTTAAAAATCCAACCCGCAAAGGGACTTTGGAGCTAATTACGGCGCCGTAATTTACGGCGCCGTAATTAGCGCCTTGCCCATTCCCATTATGCCCTATGGGGGTAAAAATGGGAATGGGGAAGGGCAAATGGTGAATGGGGAATTACCGCCCCACTCACCTTGGAATGGGGCGGTAATTCCGCCATCCACCATGGCGGAATCGTAACCTTAGCGGCATGGACCATGGTGCCAATAGCACCATGGTCCTCCGCCAAGGTTGTAATGAGGGCCACTGTCTTAGTTGGAGGTCTTGACCCTGCTGAACATCCTGAGCTGCAGTCTTTACTGGCAGAAGGTGGACCCAACAGGGCAGATTTCAGCAAAGGACAGAGAGAGTGTCCTACTCTCGAAGTTCTTCGACAACAGGTTGCTAACCAACTTGATGGGCAAGAAGTTGGAAATCACAGGTCAAGCTGGGAAGATGGCCTCTTCTACAGTGAGCCAACTGAGTCTATCCCTGGGGTCGGCAAAAGAATTGTAGTGCCCCTTGCCAACAGACTCGTGTTCCTACAGTTAGCCCACGAGATACCTTTGGCTGGTCACTTGAGTTTTAAGAATACCAAGGAAAGGCTCTCTCTCTACTTCTACTGGCCTAAAATGGGTGCAGAAGTTGACATGTTATGTAGGAGCTGTCACACTTGCCAAACCTCTTGGAAGAGTGGATCCAAGAATGTGGCATCCCTGGTGCCTCTCCCATTGCTGGGAGTTCCTTTTGAGAGGGTGGGCATTGGCATTGTCGGTCCCCTTGACCCTCCCACATCTTCAGGGAACAGGTTTATCCCGGTTGTAGTAGACCATGCTACAAGATACCCAGAAGCCATACCTATGAGAACTGTTATGGCTCAGGCTGTGGCTAAGGCTCTACTTGGTATTTTTACCAGAGTAGGGTTTCCTAAGGAAGTGATATCCGACAGGGGAACCAACTTTATGTCCCACTACATGCAAGCCATGTAGACAAACTGTGGTGTCACTTACAAGTTCTCTACAGCCTACCACCCACAGACAAATGGACTGGTAGAGAGGTTTAATAAGAAAAAGGGGGACCTTCTACTGCCATGCCTTCTCTTTGCATATAGAGAAGTCCCTCGGGAGGGAATTGGTTACAGTCCCTTTGAACTTCTCTATGGCCATCCAGTCAGAGGTCCATTGGCCCTGATCAAGGATGGATTGGAGAGTGCTCCTTCCCCCAAGCCAGTCAGAGTGACTGACTATGTGATAGGTCTCCGGAGGAGAATGTCACACATGATGGCAGAAGCAAGTGTTAACTTAAAAGCAGGTTAGGCTCTGGTCAAACATTGGCATGACCAGAAGGCCAGCATGGTTGAGTTTATTCAAGACCAGCTTGTATTAGTTATGGTGCCAACAAGGCAGAGAGCCTTGCAGGACAAAAAATGATAGGACCCTACAAGGTTGTGGGCAAACTTGCAGAGGTGAACTATTTGGTGGACTTAGGCAAAACTAAGGAGGCTCCCAGAGTCAATCACACCAACCGTTTAAAGGCTTATGTCTTGAGACCAGAAGTGGGAGATTTGCTTCTAGCTTCAGCTCAAGAGGAAGAGGAGAGTGAACCTCTATCTGACCTCCTCCTCATGAACAAGTAGAAGGAGTTAATCTCTCTTCTCAGCTGACTTCTGAACAACAGGAGGAGTGCAAAGTTCTGCTGAATCAGTTTGCCTCCCTGTTTTCACTAACACCAGGCTTGACCCCTTGGGGCCAGCATGATATTCTCACTGGTGACTGTTTACCTGTGAAAAGCAGAGGTTACAGAATGTCAGAACATGTGAGATCCCACATCAAAGGAGAGGTCAACAAGATGCTTGATCTCGGGGTTATAGAGCCATCTACAAGTCCATGGTCTAGTCCAGTTGTTTTAGTACAAAGGCAGGATCCAAGGAGTTGAGATTCTGTGGGGACTATATAGCTTTAAATGCAGTTACTAAGACTGATGCCCATCCTTTGCCAAGGACAGATGAACTGGTGGATAGACTTGGTTCAGCCAAGTACCTCAGTACATTTGATCTAACCTCAGGCTATTGGCAAATAGCACTGACAGACCATGCCATGGAGAAAACTGCATTTTCTACCCCAGCAGGCCTCTACCAGTTTAAGGTTATGCCTTTTGGACTAAAGAATGCACCTGCTACATATCAAAGGATGGTTAATCAAGTTCTGAATGGGATGGAGGACTTCTGCATGGCATACTTGGATGACATTGCAGTGTTCAGCCCTACATGGAAAGAACATATTGATCACCTGAGATATGTTTTGCAAGCTCTTGAGGAGGCCCATCTGACCATAAAGGCAAGCAATGTCAAATTTGTCAGAGTAAAGTGGTCTACCTTGGTCATGAGGTAGGAGGAGGTGAGATAAGGCCATTTCCCAGCAAAATACAAGCTATGCAAAACTGGCCACCCCTACTACTCAAACCTAAGTGAGAGCTTTCCTAGGTCTCATTGGGTACTACAGGAATTTCATAGAGAACCATGGGTCCATAGCTTCTCCCTTGAATGTGATCTCCTCTCCAAAATTCCCTAAAAAGGTTAGATGGAATGAGGAGTGCAATCAAGCCTTTGAAAGCCTGAAGAAAGCCCTTTGTCAAGCTCCAGTCGTAAGAGCTCCTGATTATCACCAACCCTTCATTGTGCAGACAGATGCCTCCAATATAGGTATAGGTGCAGTCCTTAGTAAACTGGATGAGAAAGGTAGGGAGCACCCCATTTGCTTCATCAGTAGGAAACTGAAGGAACCAAAAACAAGGTGGGCAACCATAGAGCATGAATGTTTTGCAATTGTGTGGTCTCTGAAGAGTTTTAGACCATACTTGGATGGATCTACCTTTGTTATTCAGACAGACCACCAACCCTTGAGATGGTTAATGCAAATGAAAGGGGAGAACCCAAAACTTATAAAATGGTGAATCTGCCTGCAAGGGTTTGATTTCACCATTGAGCACAGAGCAGGATGTCACCACCAAAATGCTAATGGTCTCTCTAGGATGTTTTTAACTGACTAGAGGTAGAGATTCATCCAGGAGTTTATTCAATCCTCCTGTCCCTTAGTCTGGGGGTGGGGGGGAGGGGGCGAGTGTTAGGGAGAATTCTCATAAATGGCTAATTTCCCTTACCTAATGAGTCCCACAGCAGCTTTGCTGGATTTCCAGGATTTATATTTTTCACCTCGTAAGACTGTGAGCCTTTTTCCCACCCTTACATGTGTTTCGCTGTTCGTGTTTGAGTATTGGAAAGGGTTAATTCCTATCCCTTTTTGTCTGTGTCTCTTGGAGCACTGTTTTGCTCCCTTTACATCAAGACTTGGCTGGTGGCAGTGGTAACTACCCTAACTTTTCTACTGCGGTTAACTTATATGACCATGGTATTGTTTTAGGCTATTATATTAGCCTCAAACATAAACCCGCTAGACCAAATACATTTTATTTTGACTCCGGCTGGGTTTATTCACCATTTCTTTTTGTTAAAGTCTTTCTCGTGTTCTTCTCTACGCGCCAAACCGGGGTTGATTACTTTGTTTGCCGTCTTTTCGCGGGCTTCTGCACAGAAGCCCTCCTGAAGGCGCCTGAAAGTTTGGGTAGGCAGGATGTGAGGGAGGGGTCTTTGGACCCCTGCCATGGGTTACCTTGGTAACCCAATTCGCACTCCTGTTTGATTGGCTGGGTGAATTTCCTTGCCAGGACAGCCACCCTGCTGTGTGATTGACAGCCAGGCTGTATGAATGGGGGAAAACTGCATAAAAAGCAGATCTCTGGGACTGGAAAGGCAGAGTCACGCTGGAATGAAAGAACCAATGAGGAGCTGATGAAGAGGACCCCTTCAACGACTGAACCACCCGGTGAAGCCCTGCTGCAGGTCCGAATTGTCAGAATCCGCCGACAGAGAAGATCCTCCATGAAACTTCTTCCTTTGAGCTGGTAGGACCAACCAGTCACTCAAAGTGCAGGCCAGCGCCCCCTCCTCTGGTCGAATTCACTGTACAGAGCTACAGTGGGCCGAATAGCCAGGAAGGTCGGACCCTGCTTGGGTTTTAAGGAGCGCACCTTTTATTCGTTGCTTTGCTTTGCTGCTGGTTTCTTCCCTGGGTAGTGCAGGACCCTCCAGTCTTCCTACTTCGTGTCAGTCCGACAGTCGCTTCAGGAACCGTGAGCCTGCAGAAACTACCAGGAACGTCCACCTCAGCTACAGCTTCCTCTCCGTTTTAAGGTACTGTGCTAACCCGGTTGCTCGGTTCGTTCAGCCGCGGGGAAAGTGTGTGAAATCTTTCTCCAATCCAAGGGCTTTTCCTTCTCTTCTCTTTGAACTAACTTTTCTACCACCCAACCTTGTCCGAAATCCGTGGCACAAACTTTACCACGAACTACCCTGAACCGTGTGATCTTGAGCAAAAGACTTTTGTCCTATTGACTTTGGCCCTAAGCCTTTTCTACCTGATTCTATCACTGTAGTTCATCTTGCTCTATTGCCCTGAATACTTACTTGCTGGTGCGGTTCAATTTCTATTTAACTTTGTTTTTCCCTCCCTTTTAAATTGGGGGAGTGCCATTTTGCTCCCCCTTCATTTTGTGAGCTTAACTTGTCTGGAATTTAAGGGAAGTGGTGTGGTGCATTGAGAGTGTGATTTTTAAACTGCTTATAATGGTGTAATGTTATACAACTGAAGATTGAAATAAATGTATATTCTTTTACTTGAAAACCTTGAGTCAGTGTTTGCCTGAATCATAATAATTGCTGTCCTTTGTGTAACTATTTGATACTGCTCACTTACTCTTGAGATAAGTCTGGCTTGTACCAAAGGTGAATTTGTGCTGTCACTTATAGTCTTAATTGTGTGTGGTGTTCCTAAAGGGTACTGCATATCATTCTGCCTAACACAATACTTATGTGAATAAGATTGCACATGTAAATATCACTGATTATGTTACTTATGGATCCTCTGCATCTGTATATTATCCTATGTCCATAAATATGTTCAATATAATATATGCCAAACTTATGTTTTTTGTTGTTGACTGTACTGCATTACCTGTTTTCCAACGCCCAGATACCTACAGGTTTGGCGCGCTCTATAAATGTTAAATAAATAAATATTTGTTGTCAAGCTGACCCTGACTTCTTTAAGGAAGAGGGGTGTCTTTGTTCTTAAATCAGTCCAAACTTTTTAGCGAGCTTCCCCAACACAGGCCTTTCAGTAAGGGGGGGTCTGAAATCCCAAATTCCACAATGCATTCCAATTTTTCTGTCTGACTTCCCAACCTAGACCAAAGCAAGTGGGGGTCTGAAAAACAAAGTGATACATCATCCTGTGTTTATTTTAAAACAAAGTGTGGGCAAAATCATAATTGCCATATGTATTTAAACCAATCTTGAAATCCTACTTCTAGCCTTTTAAACCTGCAGGAAAAACAAAATCGCACAACATTACATGTGTCTTCTTATCAGTGTAATTATTTTGTGAAGTGAAATTTACAGAAATGGAAGAATTGTGGTGGTGTTCTTTTTAACTCACTTTTGTTATTTGTTTATGCTGAGAGAAGTAGATTGTGTTGTGCCACGGATAAAGTGGTGTTTTGACCTTTTTGTGCTAATTTGTACTACTTTTTATTTAAATAAATACCAATATATTTCCCATACACCGGCCTGGTCCTTGGCTCATTGTTATCTCAGGGGAGAGGGATGCAAGAGGCATGATATGTGTCTGTGATAGGGCTAAAAAAAAATCTGTTAAACAGTTTGTTACATAACCACTTAAATGGGGAGGGAAGGAACTCAATAAACCGTTACAGTGCCAGCCACCCCCCAGGGTCGCTACATTTAAGGGTGGAGGTGCACGGGGCTTGGCTTCTTTTTTCTTCACCCTTGAGGCACAGTACAGAAACTTTACTGTACATCAAGTGTAACGCCAACATGGCAAGTGTTATTATTAAGTGGTGTGGGAATCTTAAGGGTGTTGTCAATCCTATTCCCCATGGATTCTTAGTTCTGGTGGGAAAGGCCATGCCCGACCCTGGGGTTGGACAAACGAGGCAGGATCACCTGGGTGGAGGGTCTGTGGGGACTTGGAGTGGGATGCCCATGGGAGGGACATGGTATGCTTCTGTTCCTGCTAATGACCACCCCAACCCTACCCCGTCTTTATGGGGTATTGTAAACCAAATCCCATGACTTCCTCATATAAAACTAAAAAAGTACTATGATACAACTGGGAGTAATGAGGACTAGTTGCTTTTACCACTCTGGTATTGGGAGGAGGAAGAGGACTACTAAGAGCAGTAGAGGTCAGGCATGTCTCCTTAATGATGGTCAGGTAGGGCTAATTGTAAACTTGCACCTGCAGCTTGTTAAGGGGCTGCATGTGTATAAAAAGCCCCATTAAATGGTTGTGAGGGACCTAGCAGTGACAGGAGCAGTGGTGGTGAAAATGCAGCAACAGCAGAGAGGCCAAGAGATACAGCGGGGAGCTATCCGTGTGAAGAACGCGTATGGTTCATGGAAGAGCTGCCTGGGAGCTGGGGCTCTGGGCAACTGAAGGAGCCTTGAAAGGGGAGCCGTGCTTGAAGGCTGCCCCTTTTTCTATTGCTCGAAGTGCTAGTTCTCCTAGGGCCAGAAGCCACCACAGGAGTGCCTACGGGTCAGGAGGTGGAGCCCTGAGGCAATGACCAGGAGGGCCTGAGATCTGTGCAGGAACTCGCATAGAAGCAACCAGTGAGTTTCTAAATGTCAACAGGAAAAAGTTGTCCCCTCTCCCAACCAGTGAGTTTCTAAACAAACAGAAACCCGGTATTCAAGTGTTTGAGCTTAAGCACAAGGTTATTTTGTATCAGAGTGGTCGCATGAATGCTGAGACACATTTTCAAAGGTCTCCGATCCGAATCCTTGCAAACCAGCAAACAATAACACATGTTCATCCTTGAACGAGTGAGAATACTTTGTCACGGAGTGGTGGCGTGCATATGAAAGCAGATTTTCGAAAGACTCTGAGTGCTGGGCATATTTAAAGGCAAACTACAAAGACACAATACAACAAAGTGAATTGAAGATAACAACAGAGTGATTTACATGAAAACCTTTAAACATTATTGAATGCCAAACCCAAAACAAAGCTTGACAAATACATCTTCACATTCTGAATACTGCACAAAAAGAATATTATTACTTATGAAGTTAAGAAATTAAGCTTTACCATTTAAATAAATACACTGCATGCCAAGTCCAAAGTGTTAAATTAAAGAAACCATTGCATATTGAACTCTAAGATGAATAGGACGTTAACAAAGCCAGCATACCTAATGTGTGTTATAATCCAAATAGAATGGAACTTTGGAGATGAACTTTAAAAAGTGAATTAAAACAAACTGCCATTTTCAAGCAATATATTTTGTTGTGCAAAGACCAGCCATATACTGAGGGTGCAAGTGAGGCACAGAACATTAAGAAAATGGGGAAACACCATGATATCAATACATCAATGAACATAGATCTTGGGGAAGGGAACCCTCTACATTTTGAACAATTTGACTTGAGGACGGAGCCACAGGATACTTTGTGTTTTGAACTGTGTATTGAAAATTGGGCAAGGGAACCCAGAGTACTAATTAATCCTATATTAGTTTGGAACTTAAGGCAATCCTGAAACGTTTGTTAGAACTGCTTTATACTTGAGGAATGGAGTTGGAAGAAAGCTGAGAGCTGGACAAAACTCCAAACTTTATGCTGAACACTATTTTGTTGGTTGCTGACATACCTACACATTCTATAAGATTAGTTGTGAGGACAAGTATAGGTTTTGGACACAGACAGTGTCAGGATTCGAAACTTCCTCCCCCTCCTCCTCACCTGAATCTTCAGAGGTGGACTCCTTAGGAACAGTCTCGGTCTTCTTACGGTCCTTCCTCTTTGAAGGAGTCTTGTCCTTGGGTGCTCGGACCTTCCGTTCATGTAGATAGGGTCTGGCCCCTCCAGAGGCCACCTTGGCAGAGAAGGAACCCTGTCCGCGGGGACCCTCAGGGGGCCATCCCTAATTCCAGGGAAAAAGCACAAAGGTGGAAAAAACCCTGTTTCCAGATGGGTTCGAATGGGTGAAAATCTGTTCTCAGCTCAAATAGGTGAAAGTCTATTTCCAGTTCAAATAGGTGAAAGTCTGTTTCCAGCTCAAATAGGTGAAAGTCTGTTTCCAGCTCTGTATTTCCGATGGAGCAAGTACTGGATTCCGGAGTATAAGGATTATGGGAAAATCCCACACCAAATGCTTCGTAACAATAAGTATCACAAGGGAGTACAGAAAAACTTGGAGAGGAAGATAGGGAATGGACACTGTAAAACTTAGATACAAGAATAATTACAGACAGAGAAAAGAAAAAATGAAAAGACAGGCTGTGCCAAAAGATGACTGTAAAAGGAAGAATAGATAAGGAAAAAGGATATAGATACTGAACACGCATGGAAAAATTGGGCTAAGTTAAGAAGGGCAAGAAAGATGCTTATAGAGCGAAGGAATACTCTGTAAGCGAAATAAGCGGCAGGAGCTGGGTTGCCGTATGACTTAAAGGCGCCATAAACACAAAAATCCATTCGTAACAGACAGAAACAAAGAAAGACAGAAATCCGAAAAAGGAACTTGTATGATTGTAAGGGAAAAAGCACCAAGCGGTATCAGCGGACGAGAGGTAAGGCAAACGTAAAAAAGGAAGAAAAATAGTCAGAGAAGGCAAGACACCGACAAGAGGCGAAGCCGCCAGAAAGGCGAAAGGAAAAAAAAGCAAGGTAGATGCTACGAGCAGACAGGGAAAAAGAACACGGGCAAACAACAGGGATCAAAGGGCCAGCGGGAGGAACACAAGGATGGCAGGAAAAGCTGTAGAAGGGAGAGTTAGCAAGATGTAGACATGGACTTAGTAACAACACGATCCAAGCGTTGAAATTACAGATACAACGCGTCGGGTTGTGGGAGGAGCCAGCATTTAAAGACACGTCTGCCATGTTGGGTGAGGACTGTAACGCGCGCAAGGCAATTCAATGCCTCCAGCACTTCCAGATCTTCCATTCACTGTTCCTGACAGCATACCCCCTTCTTCTCGGGGGACCCCCGGGTTTACCCGGATGAAGTCGGTGAAGTTTCTGCACTAGTCGTGGGGCATGTATATGGCTCACTGGTTCCCAGGACCTCTCTTCCACCAGATAACCCTTCCAATGAACCAAATAGTACAACCGACCCTTGCGGTATCTGGAATCGACTAGATGAGACACCTCATATTCTTCGGGTATCTGGGACACTTGCGCACGCCCTCTGAACACAGGCCTCTTGAAAGGGTCCTCCTTATGTTCTTTCAGAAGGGAGACGTGGAAGACTGGATGCACCTTCTTGAGATATTCCGGTAGTTTGGGCTTGTATCCTACAGGGTTGATCTGTTGTATAATGGGAAATGGCCCAAGGAAACGAGAGGAGGACTTACCCGTATGAACCCATCTTGGCAGGAATCTGGTAGATAACCAAACCAATTGCTCTATCTTCCACCTTGGATTGACACTACGGCCCTTGTCCGCCCATTTCTTTTGTGTACATTGACTTGCTTGGTGAGCTTCCTTAGCAAGTTTGTATACCTCATGTAGGTCCTGTAATACTCCGTCCAGAGCCAGAATCTTGGTAGAAGGAGAACTGAGCCAGGGTAAGTGTTGGGGATGGAACCCGTAAGTACAATAGAAAGGACTCATCTGGGTAGAGGTATGGAGGGCATTATTATAGGCAAACTCAGCTTGTGGAAGGAAACAATACCATTCTTCTTGCTGTGGACTGCAGAAACATCTAAGATATTGTTCTAGGCTGGCGTTTAATCTTTCAGTCTGTCCATTGCTCTGCGGATGATATCCTGAAGAGAGAGCCTTGTGAATCCCCAGAACTTGACAGAGAGAAGCCCAAAATTTGGAGGTAAATTGGGGTCCCCGGTCCGATACTATGGTCCTGGGTAAACCATGCAGACGGACAATGTCCTGGAGAAAAGTTGCGGCCGTTTCGGAGGCTGAAGGAATCTGCTTGAAAGCTGAAAAATGGGCTAATTTGCTGAATGAGTCTATAGTCACCATGATTACTGTCATACCATATGACGGAGGGAGGTCTACTATAAAATCGGTAGAGATGTGCTCCCAGGGACGGTCAGGTAAGGAATGTTGCTGCAGTAACCCTAAAGGTTTTCCCATTCGGTGTTTGTTTGAAGCACAAACAGAACAAGCAGATACATACTGGCATATATCTCTTCTTAAGTTAGGCCACCAGAAGCCCCTCCGTAGTAGATTGTATGTCTTTCTAATACCGGAATGTCCGGTTGAAGGTGTGTCATGACACCAGGAAAGTACCTGTTTCTGGAGTTTCTTGGTGGGAATATAGAGAGCTCCTTCATGGTAGTACAATCCATCCTTATCCTGGTTGACAGTTGACAGAAGCTCTGTACACATCTGATACTGTGGAAGTAGGTCTTGAAGGAATGAAACAGTGGATGCCAACACAGTAAGGTTTGAGAAGACCAAATCGTGTCCCTTGTAGGAACCAGAACCTTCCCCAAGACTTCTTGACAAGGCGTCAGCCTTCTTATTTTCCGTACCGGGTATGTATGTAATCACAAAATCAAACTGTAGGAAAAAATAAGCCCACCTGGCATGTCTTGCATTAGAACATTCCATCTGTTGTAAAACCCGAAGGTTACGATGATCCGTTCTAATTGTAAATTGATGAGTAGCTCCCTGTAGAAGATGTCTCCACTCCTGTCAGGCCAATTTAATAGCCAATAGCTCCTTTTCAATAACTGAATAGTTGCGTTCGCTACTGGTAAGTGTCTTGGAGAAGTAAGCAACAGGATGTTCATAGCCATCTTCTGACTTCTGAAGTAGAACTGCCCCCACCGCCCCTGTAGAAGCATCCGTCTCCAGTATGTACGGTCTAGCTTGATCCGGCTGGACCAGGATGGGTGCAGTAGAAAAACATTCCTTTAGGATACAGAATGCCCTTTGGGGCTCCTCACCAAATATAAATTTGTCTCCCTTTTTCAATAGAGAGGTCAGAGGGAGTACCTTGTTGGAAAAGTTGGGGATGAACCTCCGATAGAAATTGGCCAATCCTAGGAAGCTCTGAAGCTCCTTGATGTTGACGGGATTCTTCCAATCTCTGATCGCCTTTACCTTATTCGCATCCATCTCTACACCCTCCTTGGATAAAAAGAATCGCAAGTAGGACACGGATGTACATTGAAATAGGCACTTTTCTGGTTTAACCAGCAGACGATGGGATTGCAGACGCTGTAAGACTAGTCTGACAAGTGACCTATGCTCCGACAGTGTCTTGGAGAAGATGAGAATATCATCCAGATACACTACTACAGACAAAAATAGCATATCTGCAAAAACCTTGTCCATGTATCTCTGGAAGATAGCTGGTGCATTTACAAGACCAAATGGCATCACTCGGTATTCAAAGAGACCAAAAGGGGTTCGGAACACCGTCTTCCATTCGTCCCCTTGCCTTATTCTTAAGAGGTGATAGGCCTCTCTCAAGTCAAGCTTGGTAAAGTATACCGCCCCTTGTACTGCCTACAAAATATCCCAAATCAAGGGCATGGGATATCTATCCCGTATGGTAACCTTGTTGAGTCCCCTGTAATCAATACAAGGGCATAGTTCTGCCACGTCTTTTTTCGGAATAAAGAACAAGGAAGCCCCACAAGCAGATTTGGACTCTTGGATGAGGCCGTTTTGAAGATTAGCGTCGAGGTAATCTCTTAGGGCCTTCTGGTAGAGAAAAAGTGTACATCCGCCCAAAGGGGACCACAGCATCTAGTATCAGGTCTATACAGCAATCCTCTGCTCTATGCGGAGGTAGTTGTCTGGGAATAGCATCCAGAAATACCTCTGAGAATTCTTGATATTGGATAGGAACAGAGGCCACTGTTATTGGTTCCTGGATTCTGCTTATGGAAGACTCCTGGGTGTTGGAGGCCGAAGATAGGTTCATACAGTGTGATTTACAAAACATAGAATCGAAGATCACCTTGTTTGCAGTCCAGTCGATGTGAGGGTTGTGCCTCCTTAACCAGGGAATACCGATGACCAAAGGAAAATGGGCTGCTCGGATCTGATCAAATACCAGAAACTCCTCATGATGGCCTAACCTCATCCTCAACGGAACAGTCTCCTTGGTTATGGGTCCGGAAGACAAGGGCCTCCTGTCCACCCCTTCCACTGGAATCGGAGTAGCCTTGGTTCTTGTGGAGACAAGATGTTCCATTGCCCAGTTGGAGTCGATAAAGTTCCCCGCCGCTCCACAGTCTAGCATGGCAAACACCTCAGCGGGACCGGCCTCGGTCAGCCACAAGTGGACACGGAACACCAGCAAACTGTTTTCCTCTGGAGTGCTTACTGCTCTTGAGTAGTTGCAAGGGTGCTTGGCACTTCCCCCGAAACTTCCCTTGCTTTAGATCGGGGGTTGAAGTTTCCCTGCCTTCGGGGTGGTACTTTGGGACAGTCTCTCAATAAGTGCTTTGAGGAGCCACAGTACATACATAATCCAGCCTCTCTACTTCTTTTTCTTTCTTCTTGAGTTAGAGGTCCTCGGGCTGCCCCGATCTGCATAGGTTCATCAGTAGGATGGGTAGTTCTGGTGGGAGGAGCAGGAGAGGGTAGACTGGTTGGCTGAGAAATGCCTCTGATTCTTCTTCTTTCAGAACGTCTTTCTTGCAAACGAAACTCAATCTGAAGGGACAACGTCACCAATTCCTGGAAAGAAGCGGGTCGGGCTACTCGAGCTAGCTCATCCTTAATCTCTTCGTGAAGACCTCGTCTATAGATGGTTTGTTGAGCGGAATCCGGCCAATCTGCCTTGGCTGCCAGTCTCTGGAAACAGGATGGATACGTTTGGATGTCAGTGTTTCCTTGCCTGGTGACGTCTAGTATTGCTTCTAGAGAGGAGTAAAATACTTCTGGTCTGTCGAATCATTCTTTAAACACCTCCGTAAAACGATCATAGTCATCCAAAATCGGTTTGTCTCTGGTGACAAATGTTGTAGCCCAAGAGAGAGCGTTTCCAGTGAGATTGGCTATGATAAACCCGTCCTTGGATCTAGCCGTCTCGTAGGCATGGGGCCGAAAGGCGAAATACACCTTACAGGCATCAAGAAATTCCTTCAGCCATCCCGGGTGGCCATCATACTTGCCAAAGGAGAGAGGCATTGTAGGCAGGTCTCCGCGGTCGTCACGATGCAACACCACCTGTTGTCGGAGGGCGATATTCTCCATTCTCAGTGCCTGGACCTCCATAGTAAGGTTCTGCATTGCTGCTACCAGTTCTTGATATTGCTCTAATGACACCATGGTGGGTATTGGGCAGTGTATGCTGTCATGATTTGAAACTTCCTCCCCCTCCTCCTCACCTGAATCTTCAGAGGTGGACTCCTTAGGAACAGTCTACGTCTTCTTACGGTCCTTCCTCTTTGTAGGAGTCTTGTCCTTGGGTGTTCGGACCTTCCGTTCGTGTAGATAGGGTCGGGCCCCTCCGGAGGCCACCTTGGCAGAGAAGGAACCCTGTCCGCGGGGACCCCCATGGGGCCAGCCCTAATTCCAGGGAAAAAGCACAAAGGTGGAAAAAACCCTGTTTCCAGATGGGTTCGAATGGGTGAAAGTCTGTTCTCAGCTCAAATAGGTGAAAGTCTATTTCCAGTTCAAATAGGTGAAAGTCTGTTTCCAGCTCAAATAGGTGAAAGTCTGTTTCCAACTCTGTATATCCAATGGGGCAAGTACTGGATTCCGGAGTATAAGGATTATGGGGAAATCCCACACCAAATGCTTAGTGCACATTCATTTTTAACCCTAGTGTGAATTCTGTATCTAGGTGAACCCTGTTTGCACATGCATTTTTAGCCCTAGTGTGAATTCTGTATCTAGGTGAACCCTGTTTGCACATGCATTTTTAGCCCTAGTGTGAATTCTGTATCTAGGTGAACCCTGTTTGCACATGCATTTTTAGCCCTAGTGGGAACTCTGTATCTAGGTGAACCCTGTTTGCACATGCATTTTTAGCCCTAGTGTGAACTCTGTATCTAGGTGAACCCTGTTTGCACATGCATTTTTAGCCCTAGTGTGAACTCTGTATCTAGGTGAACCCTGTTTGCACATGCATTTTTAGCCCAAGGGTGAATTCAGTATCTAGGTGAACCCTGTTTGCACATGCATTTTTAGCCCTAGTGTGAATTCTGTATCTAGGTGAACCCTGTTTGCACATGCATTTTGCATATAGCAACTCACTAGCATGCCTCCCCTGCTCAGTAGTTGGCTTGCCTGCTCCTTGCTCCTTTTAATCACCATAGTACTGTCCAACATGCCGCTTCAACATCTAACTACCATGTGTGCGACCTTACCTAACTCCAACTCATCTAACAGCTCACCACTAACAATAATTGAGGCACTTCTAGTGCTGCCGCCTAGTATCCCCTGCCCCAGTATAGACAGGAACACAAGACTCAGAGCTCGACTAGCCAAAATCCACGAGCCACTCGGCCATTCCATGCCGACCACAAAGAGACTCAGCTCCACTCCCACCAGCCCAAACAACCTCAAATTTAAATCATCTTTGAACCACCATAATAAATCTCTACTTTATCCCAACAACCAGAGAAGTACCAAATCCAGACAAAAATTGTCAGCCTCTACTACCACTACACCCATAGTGAGCCCCCAAATCAAGGGAGGTCTAATTAACGCTAGATCAATAGTAGCTCATGCAACTGAAATTGCAGATCTAATCATCAATGAAGACCTGGACCTCCTTGCTATCACAGAGACCTGGCTCCATCCGGCAGCAGGCCCCATGCTTATGCTAGCAGTCCCTGATAATTACACTATCCTGAGACAAGACCGACCTAACTCTAGAGGAGGTGGTGTTGCCATCATTCATAAATGTAGCCTTCCTATAAGAGTAGCTACCACCATCAGTGTCCCTTCTTGCGAACTACTCTCAGCCAAAGTTCCCATTACCAATGCCCAAACCCTCAACATCCATGCGATCTATCGCCCTCCAGGCCCTTTAGGCACATTCGTCAAGGATCTTAACACTATTTTATCCACTAACCTAAAAAACGCCACACAGGTACTCACCCTTGGAGACTTCAACATGGGTTTCAATGACCCCGAAGCCCAAGCCGCCATCACCACGTTTAACACCCTCACCGAATTAGGATTTACTAAAAGAAGCTTGAAACCCACCCATGACAAGGGCAGAATACTTGACTGGGTGGCTGACTATAACTGCTCAGCTAACATCACTGACATCTCACCACTTGCCTGGACTGACCACCACCTGGTATCATTCTCGCTGTCCACCACTAGACCTCCTCCTACGCAGTCTAGTAGGGTCCCACCCACACTCACGAGAAACAAAAAGAGCATCACGGTGGAGAGACTTATCCCCAACCTACTCCCCACACTGAACACACTCCCTGACAACCTGGATCCTGAGACCCTGGTTGAGGAATACAATAAAATTATGTCCACTTCCCTTGACTTAATCGCCCCTCTCAAACTCAGACCAAGCAAGCCCAAAACGCACTTGAACAAATGGTACACACCATTCCTCAAAAACTTAAGACAGCAAAAAAGAAACTGCGAAACCACCTGGAAAAAAGACCCATCAGTAGCTAATAAAAGCAAACTCACCAAACTAGCGGCCCTGTATAAAAAAGAAATCTTCCTAGCAAAACGTACCTCCTTTGACTCCTGTATCTCCCAAGCCAGCTCAAACACGAAGGAACTATTCTCTATTCTGAAAGAAGTACAAACCCCCATAGCACCACCAGACACCTGCATTAAAGACAAGAACTGGTGCACCGAAATCCAAAATGCCTTAGCCAACAAAATCGCTACTATACAAAATAAAATATCTTGTAAAAAAGCATCCCTGAACAACCCTGCCTTGTCCAAGCTACCCGAGAAGCAGACTACAAGCGAATATACCCGATTCAATTTCACCAAAGTGACCATACTCAAAGTTGAAAAAATCATCTTGTCCTTGAAGCCCTCTAATTGCCAGGGAGACCTATGTCCAGCACAGTTTATAAAAGACGCTGCCCGCAATCTCTCCCCATTTATCACAAAGCTAATCAATGCCTCCTTCTCCACTGGATCCATCCCAATCAATCTAAAACAATCCTGGGTACTACCATTACTAAAAAAACCTACACTTGACCCAGCTACCCCTACCAATTACAGACCCATAACAACTGTACCATTCCTCCTGAAAATCCTGGACAAGGTCGCCTATGTTCAAATACAGAAGCACCTGGAAGAACACCACCTGCTAGGAGCCAGACAATCAGGCTTTCGACCCCAACATGGGACTGAGACAGCTCTTATCGACCTTAAAACACAGATCGACCTGCTCAGAGACAATGGCCAAGCAGCCTTACTCCTCCTCCTCGACCTCTCTGCAGCATTCGACCTGGTCGACCACTCGGTCCTATGCACTCACCTACACACGGCCGCCCACTTCTCCCCTGAGGCCATTACATGGATTAGATCTTTCCTCGATGGCAGAACCATGAGGGTTTTTTCGCCCACAGATGCGGCAGACCCCATACCCATCACCTGTGGCGTACCACAGGGCTCCTGTGTCTCCCCTACACTGTATAACATATTTACCAAGCCCCTTTTCGATGATCTGGATCATCTCGGTATCACCTACACTAACTATGCAGATGATACTCAGATCCTCCTTCCGCTTTCTGGAGATTATGGAAAGGATTTGGCCTTGGTGAATAGGGTTTACATCATCATCCAGGCATGGATGGCCACTCATGGACTATGCCTGAATGATGATAAAACTGAACTTATCACCTTGGGCGCCACTGCCAGCCTAAATAAATTAAGCCCAGCCTACTCATCCTTCATGATCGATGGCAAAACGATCAAAGTGGGACACGAAGTCAAAACATTGGGGTTCTATCTTGATTCCAACTTCTCCTTCAACAGACAGGTGAACTCACTAGCCTCCTCTACGGCTTACATGTGTACATTGATCCGTGCAGCCAAACCTTTTCTATCCGATACCAGCTGCCTTTCCCTGGCCAGAGCCCTCATACTATCCCGCTTAGACTAATGTAACGCGCTTTATCTTGGGTCATCCTAAGCCACCACCAGCAAACTACAAATCCTCCAGAATAATGCACTCAGAGCGGCACTAGGCATCTCCAGAAGAGACCACATCACAGTACACAGCCAGCAGAACAACTGGACCCCTATCACAGACAAAATCTCCCTAAACACTGCTTCACTCACCCACAAGTCCCGCAATAACGTGGCCCCCATCTACCTGATCGACAGATTTCACAGACAGACATCCTTGAGACCGACAAGGACAGCATATAGAGACTGCCTCTCCGTCCCTAACTACAAACACTCTACCATAGGAGGCAACAGCTTCCCAGTGAAAGCGGCTAAACTATGGAACTCCCTACCACCCACTCTTAGAATGGACTTACCCTACCAAAATTTCCGTTCCAAGATGATGTCTTGGCTGAAGACAGCCGCTGTCTAAACAAACTGAGCTAGGATCTGCTCCTCCCTCTTGTCACTTGGACATACCGGACACACAATTGTTAACTGTATATATGTATATATTCCTGCTTTTCTTCCATTATTACTGTGTCTATGCCATGTATATATTTTTTTGTCTGCAACTAAGCTTCGCAAATTCCTGTATCTGCTGCGCCCTGTTACCCTAGGCTATTCCGGCGCATTACAAATAATAAACAAACAAACAAACAAACAAACAAGTATCACAAGGGAGTACATAAAAACTTGGAGCGGAAGATAGGGAATGGACACTGTAAAACTTAGATACAAAATGAAAAGACAGGCCGCGCCAAAAGATGACTGTAAAAGGAAGAATAGATCAGGAAAAAGGGTATAGATACGTAAGGAAAAACTGGGCTAAGTTAAGAAGGGCAAGAAAGATGCTTACAGAGCGAAGGAATACTCTGTAAGCGAAATAAGCGGCAGGCGCTGGGTTGCCGTATGACTTAAAGGCGCCGTAAACACAAAAATCCGTTCGTAAAAGACAGAAATCCGAAAAAGGAACTAGTATGATTGTAAGGGAAAAGGCACCAAGCGGTATCAGCGGACGAGAGGTAAGGCAAATGTAAAAAAGGAAGAAAAATAGTCAGAGAAGGCAAGACGCCGACAAGAGGCGGAAGCCGCCAGAAAGGTGAAAGGAAAAAAATGCAAGGTAGATGCTACGAGCAGACAGGGAAAAAGAACACGGGCAAACAACAGGGAACAAAGGGCCAGTGGGAGGAACACAAGGATGGCAGGAAAAGCTGTAGAAGGGAGAGTTAGCAAGATGTAGACATGGACGTAGTAACAACACGATCCAAATGTTGAAATTACAGATACAACGCGTCGGGTTGTGGGAGGAGCCAGCATTTAAAGACACGTCCGTCATGTTGGGTGAGGACTGGAACACGCGCAAGGCAATTCAATGCCTCCAGCGCTTCCAGATCTTCCATTCACTGTTCCTGACAGACAGATTCCTAAGTTGTACTTGTGCACTTTGACTTTCCTTAGTTTGGTTTTGTAGGGAAATCCCACCATAGTATAGAGCAAGATGGGTATTTTTCCATCCCGACATTTAAGTTCATAAAAGTGTTTACTTTGAACTTTGAATCTGTTGTCTGTGTTTTACTGCAAGATGCCTTCACATTGAATGTATGCCAGTCTATCCACATAATAAAACTTAACATGTTTGCTTTACCCTTGAGTACTGTGCATCAAGGGTAAAGTAAATTCACTACGTTTAATTATGTAGCCAGAATAGTCTACATTTAATTTAGCCAGTCAAGCCATATAATAAAATGTATCATGTTTGCTTTACCCTTGATGCAGAGTTCTCAAGGGAAAAGCAACATTGATATCTGCTATCATGTGGCTAGACTGGCAATCATTTAATGTACACCAGTCTAGCCACATAATAACACTTGTCATGCTTGCTTTACCCATGATGCAAAGTTAAATATACTTTGCATTAAGGGTAAAGTAAACATGATAAGTGTTATTACGTGGGTAGACTGGCCTGCATTGGTGGGGTCAGTGTGCATTTACTTTCTTAATGTGGCATGGCATTTGTTACATTTTACTTGCCATCGAGGGTAAAGCAAATATGTTTGATTTACCATTGATGCCAGGTAAAAAAAAAGTCACACCACTTTAAGAAAGTATACAGGCAGACTAAACTTTCTTAATTTGGCACTGCATCTTTTACTTGGCATCAAGGGCAAAGCAATCATGATCAGCATTATTATGTGGTGTGGCCATATTAAGAAGGTATATGCAGACTCTGCATATACTTTCTTAATGTGGCATGCCATCTTTTAATTGGCATCAGGGGTAAAGCAAACATGACAAGTGTTATTATGTGGCTAGCCTGGCCTACATTAGTTGTGTCTGTGTGCATTTACTTTCTTACATTTTACTTGGTATTAAGGATAAAGCAAACATATTGCGTGTTTTACAGCGCTAAGAAATGCTGTTCCATATTAAAAAAGTATATTCAGAGTCTGCATATACTTTCTTAATGTGGCATGGCATTTTATACTTGGCATCAACGGTAAAACAAACATGTTAAGTTTTGTTACGTGGCTTTACTGCCCTACATTGCCAGTCTAGCCATGTAATACAATGTTTTCATTTGCTTTACGCTTGATGCCAAGTACAAAATGCCATGCCACAGTAAGACAGTATATGGAGACTGGCCTCACTAATGTAGTCCAATCTACTATGTAAAAACATGTACCAGATTTGCTTTACCCTTGATGCTGAGAAATAAATTCTTTGTCATGTTAAGAAAGTACATGCAGACTCTGCATATATGTTCTTCCTGTGGCATGGCATTTTGTACTTGGCATCAAGGTAAAACAAACATGATGAATGTTATTATGTGTCTAGCCTGGCCTATGCTGGTGGTGTCAGTGCACATTTACTTTCTTACGGTTGCATGGCATTTGTTACTTTTTACTTGGTATGAAAGGTAAAGTAAACATGATGAGTGTTTTACATGGCTAGACTGGCTTACAATGGTGGCTATGGTCTGGCCATATATTCTTTGTGTATAGCCAGCCTTTCTTCCTGTGGCATGGCATTTTTTTACTGGATGGAAGTCCTTATATGGTAATACTGGCATATATTGGTGCAGTCTGCAAGGACATGTATGGGCAGAACTTTCATGAAAATGTTTTATATACTAGCATATTTTTGGTGAAAAGGCATCATGATAATGCATTGGAAAATGTTCCTGTGCACTGTTGGTGACTTGCATCTGTTGTGTTTGTTCATGTGGTACCATTCAAAACCGTTTGCAAAGCGTACTGCTTTTTACCCAATTTTTCACCGAAAGTACTGTAAAATACACCATTTTAACCCATTATTTAAAATAATATTCAGTGCTGACATTGACACCCCTCAAAGATCCACCAGCCGCCACTGATTACAACCATGAAGAGTTTATTCCATTCTTTTTTATTTGCCCATTTTTGAAGGCTGTGTGCTAAAACCTGCATTCACTATGCGGGTGATTGATTAACTGTTTTTCTTTTTATTTGTAAGGAGGAAAGGTCTTTTTGAAACCGTGCATGAAGATTGCATAGATATTCTGCACGTTCCAGCTTGCTGTTGCTCTTCATTACTAATAGGCCTATAGAGAATTGTACTACATAGAAGTCTGCTTTTTGTTTTCATGACAAACTTGCTTTGAATAATAATATCAATAGTAATAATAATAATAATAATAATAATAATAATAATAATAATAATATCTTTCATGATGGAACAGCCAGTGCTAAACTTACCCTTACGACACATGTATAACAACGGTTTAAAACAGCTGATACCATTTTTTTTATAACACATTTTATTATTTTCTTTTAAACACAACAACTTATAACATACAAACTTCAATTTCGTTCATACATCACAGACATAGCGACCAGTTTGTCCATAATTGGATTACAACATTCATTACGAGGCAGTGCATGGGTTATCTCCAGGTTGCATAGTGGCACGATGGGTATTGCACAGCAGGGTTGTCGAATTAACCCTTAATCATCATGTGGCTTGTTCCCATTTTTGCCAGATTTTGCTGGCTTTCCCAGGGCAGCCTCTGGCTGTATAGACACAGTGTTCCATCACCATGCTAGCGTCTACGTCCGTTACCAATTGGGCATATTTAGGGGTGGTTTTCTGAGCCCCATAGTTGTGCAATGTTTCGCTTGATCAGTCCCGTGGTTGTTGAAAACAAAGGTTTTTCAAAGCGGGTCATTTCTCCTTCCTCCTCTATCCCTAACAACAACAGTTTTGGCTCCATTGGGATCGTCCGGCCCATTACCCGTGTCAACCTGTCGCAGCATTTCTGCCAGAAACGTTGTATACACGGGTATTGCCACAGGATGTGAAAGAACGTGCCCTCCTCTTGTTTGCAGCGTAGACAATTGGCATCTGCAATCTTGCCCCAACCATAGTATATTCTATGCAGCACCTTGAGCTGGATTAGTTGGATTCTGGCTGATATTGTCGTCTCTCTGGGGTACATTAGGGTCATAGTCCATTCCTCGGGCAGTAGCGGGCCCACATCTCTCTCCGACTTTGTTTGCAAGTTGCTCAGTACTTTCGTGGCAAAGGAGGAGACTACATTGTACATGGTTGACGTGGTTTTAACATTCACACTGTCTAGCACAATATTTCTCTCTAACGGTGTGCATTCTGGGAGGTCAACGAGCTCTGGCATGTGTTTGTTAAGTGCGTGAGACAGCTGTGCGTGGTGATAGTAATCAGTGGGTGGGAGATTGTACTCAGCTGTTAGTTCAGTGAAAGGTACGGTTATACCGTCTTTTATTACCTGTTGGATCTTGTGTATCCCCACTGTCTCCCCATTTGGCCATTTGGGTTATTTGTGGATTTCTGGGAGAGAGGCCTTATTCCAGAGGGGTTGTACCGGAGTGATTTTGTTCTCCCATCCTATGTGTTTATGTGTTTCGTTCCAAATTTGGGTCGTGTGAGCAGTTATTGTGCGGGGGGGGGGCGGCTTACCACCTTATACAGGGTTTCGAGTGGAGGTTTGCCATGTCTTGCTACTATTTCTGCCCGTATGTGCGGAAATTCTGGATTGCCGTGTAATATGTCATTACGGCTGTCATCTGACTCGCCAAGTAGTATCTTTGCATGTGTGGGAGACTGATCCCCCCTCCCAAACGGATTGTTGTGGGGATGTGTAGAGGGGCGTTCTGCAGGATATACAAGAAACGAGGTAGGGCTAGCATTTTGAAGAGTGCTGCTCTTCCTAATAGGGTCAGCGGCAGTGAGCTGATACAATTTTAAACAAATTAAGAAGCATAACAAAACGAAGCCAACCTTCCCTGTATTGCATTGCTGTTGGCAGCATGGCCCTGTGGCTGATTTCCTTGATGTGGCCTCTAAGGTTTGCAGCCGTGTCCCAAATGAGTTCCGTCACACACACTATTGCATTCCTAATGGTGATAAATGAAAAGCTGGCCTGCACGTGCGCTTGTGTCATGTGTGATATTTCAATCAGCGCGTGGTTTGCAACTACTACTTAGGTTGACTGAAAACTGGGTTATTTATTCCCCCACAAGAGTGTTCATTTATTTGTAATTCGTCTTTTATGTTTATGCTTGCTCTGACGGCTCCATCTTGGCTCCAGGCCTAGTCAGGCAAGCGTGGCTTCGTTCCCGCGCCAGAGGTAGGACTTTTTTGTTGATGCTTCACCTTTGACATTTTTCTTCTCTCAGATGCCTGTGCAATGCATATATATGTACAGGGGATTTTGCTCTCCGGCAAAACGTATCACTCCCTGCTCTGCTTTAGCTTGGGTGTGACCCCTACTGACAGACAGCAGAATTAACCACTAGAATTGTTGAACAGTGAGGAGTGCAGCGGGCATATGGTTCCCCTCCCTTGCTGTGATTGATGCATGTGCTGACCTGCATCATCTTTCAATGTAGAATGCAAGGGAGATAGACTATTGGTTGAGCTCCAACAATGGATGCCAGAAAGATCATTGTGGAGGAAATGGTCTCCGACAGACTGTTTGTGGAGGAGTACCTGAGGTCGTTTTGCTCCAGCCCCCATGGAGAAGGTTAGGATTGCCAGCATTATTTTACATATCTGGTTGCCTTTTGAATCACATATAAACACGCTGGTGAGGAATGCTTGTTGCCAACTGGAGTACATCACATGGAATTCCAAAAAAAACAACTGCAAAAATCCAGTTGGGTCCAGATTACAGAAAATGTGCACCGGTTCAAAAGCATTTGCACATGGTATTATCAGCAGGGCAAGCACCTATTCTTTCAATTCATTTTTAGACCAGTGGAAAGTTTGCATTTGTGCTAATATGGAATGGTATTAGGTTCGCTCAGGGACAACGCGCTCACCTTGGAAGCAAGGCAACACGGAGCAACACCTGCTCGATCCCCGGGTCCGCGCTTAGAAACCTCTGGGTATTAAGCGTGTTATAAATAGCCAATCATATATCATTAGGGCAAAGTTTTCTGCAGTGCAAACATTTATTGAAAGCATTTGTTTTTTTTGCACCAGGGAAATGTTTGCCCTCATGATGGCACGTCATGGTGGTACCATGCAAAAATGCTCTTGCAACAGTGCAAGGTTTCTGTAATACGGCCACAGGTCTTTCCATAGACATCAATAGGCTAGAAAATGCATGACAGTGATAACACTAGCTTCCATTAGACGAAGTGTGGCCTTTACCTCAATGCCTTGGGCCTATACAGATGAATGCCTTTAAACCCGTATGGAAGATTTCTCCTCACTGTGTTCCTCTTGAGAGATTAAGATTGGTAAACTTACAAACATACCAACTGCCCTATTTTAAAAGAGAAAATCTCGCATAGAGATCTTTAGGCATCAAAGTTGGTCACAGTCCACTAAGCAATGATGTATTTCTTCACTTGAGTGCATTTGATTTCTTCAGCCAACATTCCATAGAACTCATTTGAAAGCCATGTCTACTCTTTTCATGAAGTGCACCTATGACACAAGTGGTTTCTTTGTGCGAGCCCTAGAGAGTCACTGGGGGGCCCATCTGGATAAAGCTAGTGAGAGGAACTAGGCTTTCAGTTGATGGCAACATCTGAAAAAGTCAAAGTGGACCTGAGAGAACGCAGGGGGGAGTTCAGGAAGAGAGGGCGAGACTAGAGAAAGCCCAACCTGCCTACCTGGAGACTATTGAAAGAACACACCGAAAGGAGCAGAAGGGGCGTGCTGGAATAGCAGCGTGTGAACCTTTTGGACTGTGCAAAGAAGGTGTGAAGTAGCCCATCCTTACACTGCGGGCTTCTGAAACTAGCATTGTGAAATGTCTTTACCACAGCCTCACTGCTTTTTTAACACTGTTCCCCCTTGTTAGACTTACCGTGCTTAAGTGTTTGGACACATTACACGCAAAACATTGGGGGTGAATAACGTAACACTACCCACACTTGCAATGATATTATATGATATGTTATGTTATTTATAACACACTTAATACCGAGAGGGACCCGGGAATCGAACCTACGTTGCTTAGTGTTGTATTGCTTTCAAAGCAAGCACGTGGCCATTGAGCTATCCTCCCGAGACTATGTGAAATGTTTCCCAATGTTTGAGTATATATCTGTTTCTTCCCTATTGCCCTGTAGATACAGGGTCCATGAAAGTTTAAATTCCTGGCATAGTTCTTCCTGCAGCCAATTGGGTTAAAATATAATGTTTAGTTTTTCTTCCTATTTAGATATGTCCAGCTTTGTGTGTTGTTTTCTTTGTTGCTCGTTTATCACGTGAACACCACCTGATAGAGAAGTCTGCAGGACTACAAAAGCTCATGCGGCTGACATCTCAGCATAGTATGTCCAGTGATTTTTATTTGAACCTTGATGAAAGTGACCCAGCCCCAGTGCTTGAAAAGCCACGCTCTGTATTGCTGTTAGGATTCCTACCAAGCACCTCTGCCGTTTGCCCGGTCTGCATGCGCTCTGACGGATCCGGGAGGTGGTGGGCTTGGGTGGTTAGGAGAAGAGGGGAAGGTGAGATTGCAGTTCTTTGTGCTGAGGTTGCAGACCGGAAGCCGTGTATCAGTATAAGATTTCAATGTAGGAGACATCGAGAGCTTTGTGTCTAGGCAGGCGGGTTCGTGCATACAGTGTGGGCATGCGATGGCCATGGGCTTAATATCTCGGTTGGAGTAAAAGGTGTTGGTCGAAGTCTGGGGAGAGGGTCTTTATTAGTGCAGGAGCCCAAAGCAGAGAGCCAAAAGTGAGGCCTTCCGATCGCAATTTACCCACCCAACTCTGCAATCTTCATTTTGGCCGAGGGATTAATACATTAAAGTCAGGCACTAAAAACGCAGTCGCTGCTCAGAAACCGTACAGCTCGAAACCGCCCGCGTGACCGGTCCAGTCAGAGTTTATTACTGCACTAGTCAGTGTGCCGGCTCGATATTTCACGCTGAAGTGGTTCTTCACTTTAGATTCGGCACCGACAAACCACGGGGCGTCCAAACTGTCGGAGAGCATTCGGCACGGAACATTGCTCATTCAGGGTTCCGCAATCAATAGAAAAGGCAATTGTTCGGAAATAAAATGTTTATTAGAACATGGAAAATGAGATGCACGCCACTTACAGGCAAATTACCTTGCAATAAATCAAGAATGCAATTTTGGCAAAGTTTAGATAAACAGTAATTGTTTAAGCATGGCGCCCTACGGTTTGCAGATCCACCCATGCGCCGTCTTATTTGTTTCCATATTCACTTGCTATTATTTCAAAAAGATGTGTTATTCATAGTTCCACGTGGGCTTTCTCATAGGTACAATAGTTCAGCTTATTTGTATTACTAACAATAATTTAAAGCCATAATAATTACATCTGGTTTTATCAGCTGGGTCTATCAAATGGGGGAGGTAGGGTATTACAAAAACTGTGTAGTGATGCGCACTAGGGGAAAAGTGCACTGGTGCAAAAAACATTCTTTAATGCATTTTTGCTCTAAGGCAAAGGACTACGACTAAGTCATTTAGTCGGTGTCCTGATTAAAACATTTACTTGCTCCAGTGCTATTTGCACTTGCCCTGATTCCAATGCTACTGCGATGCCTCCCCTGCCCTCTTAGTATTTCTAATAAAGAGCAGTCTTGTTTTAACAAGTGCTGGACCTAGGTCGATTCAGCACGTGGACGGAACCCTGCAAGACCACTGTACATGCTTCCACCCACCCCCATCGATTCTTCAAGTATCTCTCCTGTCAGGATATCTCAGGGGCAACATGCTCACCTTGAAAACAAGACAACACAGAGCAGCACAGGTTCTATCCTCGGGTTTGCGCTTAGAAATCTCTGTGTTTGTTTGTTTGTTTATTTATAATGCGCACCCGACCCAAAGGTATCAGGGCACAGGAACAAGAATATTTACGGGTTACAAAAATACATAGAAATAACGTGACAGTTAGATTACAAAAGTGGACTAGATATGTACAATACATATATAGACATAGAGAGTTTACAGGTTATAAAGTACATAGTTATAAAGTGGCATTTAGCTTACACTGGTGGCATGGATATGTACAATACATATATACATGCAGTAAGGTTGGAAAGGAGAGATTGAGGTTATCAGTGTGGTTAGGAGTGAGAATTTCGAATAGCAAGGAGAGGGGTGAAGGGGTGGTAACTAGTGAAATTGCAGAGTCATGCTGTAGAGGTCACGGTAGGTAGTGATAATGTCAGTTCTGATAGTGGTCATTTTCTTTGAGCCAGTTAATGATGTTGCGTCTTAAGTTGGAGTAGGTTTGGCCTGCCCTCAGAGAGGGGGGTATGGAGTTCCAAAATTGGGCTGCTTTGTATTAAGCGCGTTATAAATAACTAATCATAATCATTAGACACCCCCTCCATTAGATACGTATTGACTAAGTCATTTGTTTTTGCAGTTGCTCATTGAATTTGACATTTATAGGAACAAGTTTGTACCAGCCCCTTAAAGAAATGTCCCTCCAGCTCAAAAAACGTTGCAGGTTGAATGGCCAGTACGCATGTGAATAGTAGTAATGGGAAGTGTTAGACAGCTGGGTGATTACACACTACTTACATTTTGCATCGAAAGCCTGCAGCTTACAACGCCTTCTTTGATGGCCCATTTAAATCTCTGTAGAATCTGGTATGGCGTCATAAACAAATGTTAAAACACGCCTTAAAACCCCCAACAGATCAGGGTTCAGACCCTAGCAATCCATTTACTAGGGGGGCGCCAAGAAGGACTGCACCACTCAGAAATGTGACAGACGGACCACACTTATTGTGAACTATTGTCTGCTGGAAGATGAGACTTTTGGGCTTTACCAAGAAACAGTTTAGAAGGGTTATATGTGATTTTACCGATACCAATTACAAAGTGGTACATTTAATTGCGAACAAAATACCAAAACCCCTTCCACCCCAAACACCAATTTTTTTACCCCTATAACGCAACCCCACCTCGACCAATTTTAACCCCTTTACCCCACTACCCTTTATTTATTTAATTAATGTTTGCCGGGTCTTTCGGTATTATCGTCCACTCTGAAATGTACATCTCTGTGATGTTTTAGATATGTTGACTGGATACCTTTAAAAGCCATGCCTATGGACATATGACATTCATATCAGTGTATGCATGCTATTAATGACTGATGAATTGAAGATCTAACAGCTTGAAGGCCATATGCCATTTTTGTTTGAGAAACATTTGATCAGAATTCATGCCTAACTGTTAATAAATTAAGCAATATAGAAGGGGAACAAGATAGGGGAGACTGTGATTGACTGAGAGACTGTGCTTGAGAGACTGAGAAGAGATGACTGCAAGACTGACTGGGACTTGGAAGGAAACTGGGACTAGCATGAGCGGCCAGGACTCGGGCAAAGATGAAAGTTTAGAGGTAGGACTAGGAAGTTAGACTATGACAAGGTAGAGGGGCCATGATGAAGTATGTGGGTCAGAAGAAAACTTTTTTTTTAAATTGTGTTTAGTTCAATTAACTTTTCACAAACCATTAAACACATCATATGATGTGATAATGATATGATATGATAGTTTATTTATATAGTGCCTATACACAATGTGTTTCAAAGCGCTTCAAGGCGAGGGAGGGAACAAGGGAAAATACAATGATATTCTTACAGGCCATGAACAGTAAGGATGTGAAATTAACTATCGTACTCTGACGACATTTCAGATAGTGCAAGAGCTAAGACATAGATAAGGAAGGGAGGGGGAGAGTGGGATTAAATGGAAACAGACAGGCGACTACTGTAATAGGCCTGACAACATTTCTGGTAGAGCCGGTGAAAACAAAAGGTGAGGGAGAGGGGTGCCGAAAGGGAGGGGAGGAACAAAACAAGCGACTGTCGTACTAGGCCTGATGACATTTCAGATAGTGCTGGAGGGGGGAGGGGCAAGTAGGTGGAGGGGACAGGGGAGGCGACAGTCGAGGTTGCTATCATACTAGGTTCAGGGAAAATTCTGATAGAGTAAGTGCATAGAAGAAAGTAAGTACACTTCATTACAAACAAATTTCTCAGGCTGTGGGCAAGATAGGGATAACTCCTTAAGGAATAATTTGCTGAGGGTAGATGAGCCGGTAAGAAAGGTAAGCACAGCATCATTGAAAAAGTAGTTCTGTAGTTCACAGCACTATGATAGTTGCACTGAAGAGTTCAATTGTTTTCCAACTTGAAGTTGAACGGGGATAAAATCAAGGTGCGGGTGGTTGGGCCTGTGATGCTGGAAATTCTGTTGGAGGACAGGTCCTCCCCGTCCTTCTCCTGACACTTCTCTGTTGGTGTTTTATGTGTGTGCTTCTGCACATGAGTCCAGTTTGGGTCCCTGGCAGTGCAGCTGTTTATTCTTACCTTTTGGTGAACAGTACCCATGGGATACCCTTATGGCACCCATTGTCATGTACGGGCGTATGAGCAATGTCAAAACACGGGTGCGTAGCTCTTTAAGGACGCTGCAGCCAGGTGCCTGGAAGTTGGCATGGCAACACTGGCGTCCTCTCTATCCTTCCTACAGCCGACGCCGAACAGCATGCAGCGTTGTCACGTGACCTGTTCTTCTTAAGCACCACCCTCACTGTTGCCGGTGCTTCTGATTGAGAATTGGTGGCGCTACGAAAACTTTGTATTCTGTTACTTGATACTCTGTATCTCTATTGCTGTACCCTTGCCTCCCCAACCCCCCTGTTACCTTGAATTGCCTTGTTTCCTCGACCCGGACCGCTACCTGGAATTGAAACTGGACCGCTTTGTTCTTGTTTATTGCCCGATTTGTGTTTGACCTCGGATTGCCAAAGGACCTTCTTTGCCTACGCCCTTTGACTTTAGTGCTGTATTTCATCTTTGGCTGCATCCTGACTCCGTTTGTCTGCTGGATCGCTGCCTCTCGACTCACCCGGACCACTTTTGGGATTCGTTTTGGAACTGTGTGAACTCCTTGGGTTTTTGGACATTGGAATTTGAGACTTCCTTGCTTTCCTCAGTACACGGACTAGAGACTGCCAGTGTGTACTAAGGCGTCCTCGTGCCGTTGGGATAGGGTGCTGGTCTTCCTATTGGATTTTGGAATTTTTCCTTCCTGCTTACTTCTACCTGGCTTTCTGCCCTGACTGACAAAAGAACAATAATACGGTAAGCCCATAGTGTCTCCATTGTGATAACCTGTGCACCAAGGGGAGGAGGGGGCTATTACTGGTAGGTTTTGAGAAACCAGGAATATAGAAGAACGCATGAACTTGCCTGTAGTACTCTACCACATTTGACTGCCCTTTGATTTTGGCTGGTCAATTGCTCTTGGTCTTGTCTAGAAGTGTGGTTGGTTCTACATTTAGTGTTGTGTTAACCACTCACTTCACTTTCAGGTCCAGCGCCTATTGTATACCATTTGCATCTCATCTGGTTTTGGCTGTACCTGCTCCTGCGGCACCTGTCATCTTCTGCAGTACCTGGGTCTCATCTGGCATCCTTTCTTTCCTCTGATTGACTGCTCTGGTTGTCTATTTCTGGAACCAGAGGGGTACATCAGGAGGAAGAATTTGTCAACTACACTACTTGGGCAACCCACATCTGACACCCATGGTAGGATTACACCCTTGTACCACTAGTGTATGATTTTGGGCACATGTGTGTTGCCCACAGAGCAGACTATGGGCTGGTGGCAGCTACATGCTGAAGTGACAGTGGCTCTAGGTATGCTCCATTTGTGGGATACCCGGGCCCTGCCATAGAAATCAATGGATTTGTACACAAAGGCACGGTGGCCACTGGTGACCTCTTGGTTTCCTTTGCCTTAATCCATTGTTTCTCAAGGTCCTTAGAAGCCCTGGCTCTGTTCCCTTCCCCTGAATGGTTGTTTGGTTGAAGGACCATTTATGGCGCTGGGGCTGCCTCCTGCCAGACTGGCTGGAGCCTTCCCAGGGGCTGCTGTTCTAAGCATATCCTTGGTTTGGGACTTGCCTGAATGGAGTCAGTAGTCAATATGCATTCTGTGTTGTGGGTGTCTGGTTTTGGTTGTTTGACACAATGCCTGAGCCAGCCCCGACTAAAACTGGAATGAATTCAGTGTAGTACACTGAAAGGCTGGGGTGTAGCCCCTAATCCACATCCTGTGTGTGAGTGTCTGGTTTCTGGTGAATAGCTTGAATGCCTGTGAGCCTGATTGGGTGCTGCTGCATGAATGCACTTGTGTGTGATTGGCTGACTGAGTCTGGATCCGCCTGAGTGAATGGGGAGGGTTCTGTAGAACAGGGGGCCTCACACTCACCTCCTTGTCAGAAATGGAAACAAGAAACCTGAAGCAGAAGCTGAAATCATCTTAAGCTTGCAATCAGGAGTTCAGCTAGAGGAAGAGGTCTGCAGTTGCAATTTTTCAAGCAATCCAAAAGCTGCTGTGCTGGCTACAGGACTGAACCAGTGAGGACCTGGATAGGCAACTTCTTCCTGCTGTTACGATGGGACATCATGCAACTGCTGCTCTTCACCTGAAATGTCCTGGAATCCAGTCCTGTGTGCCTGCCATCCAGACAAGGGATCTTTGTGGGTCCAGAAAAAGAGTGCTTGAACATCTTGAAGCCAAGAAGTTCATCTGTGTCACCCAGGATCCAGAGAAGTGTTTGTGACCACTGGAAGGCTAGTTGCTGATTATCGCCCTGCAGGGGGGGTACCCTGGTATAGTACTGCTTAACACCCGTAGCTGCAAAAGTTCCAAATCATTGAAGAATCCTTCAATCGGCATACCTGCCATGACGTTTGTCCACTTGTGCATGCCAGAGAAGTCCAGGGTTACTGCCTGCAGAGGATTGTCCACCAGTGGGTTTCCCACCACCGAAACCTGAAGAAGATGTCCCGAGGGTCCAGACTTAGTGAGGGTCTGCAGTCTAGTGCTAATTTCCAGGTTGCAGAATCTATCCTGAGGTCCTTGTTATGGCTGCAGCACCGAAGAACCAAAGGTCAATAAACCGATAAATCTCAAAACCCAACACCTAATTCTGCCACTGCACCCTTCAACAGCAAAAGTCATCCCTGGCCACCATGGATCTTATCTTCTTCAGCTAAGCATTTCTGAGGTCCACAGCAAGTTTAATCTTTGTGGTACATCCACAGCTGTGGTAACAACCCGATATCAGAGACCACTGCGAAAGACCTGCATTGGTGCCTTTCCAACACTACTTGGTTCCCTTCTTCTCAACACCGACATCCCAGCGACTTCTTCTTCCAAGGTTGGGTTGATCCTCGAGGGGTTTCATCCCGTAACGCCAACAAACTCCACTACTTCACCTGCCAAAGCACCCATGGCACTGTGAGGAGGAAGGGCATCTTCCATCCTCAGGACTTATCCAGGGGTCCCAGATTTGTCTTGGATCTTGTTCTCCTGTGGTTTCCCAGGTTCCTTGGGTTAGTGGGATCTGTAGAAAAAGAAGTAGAGTGTTGTTGAACATATTTGGATTGTGCTGTAATATACGAGATACAGTACGCTTTAACCTTTCCTTACAGGTGGGTGTATCCTCACATAATATTGCATTGTTTATCATAAAGAAAGCATTCTGACAATGTTCCTAACCTATCTGTCTTTCTACAGTAATATCTATGAAAAAAGGAGGGGTGAGGCGTGCACTCCAATTCCTGGCTAATATACTACCTCTTACAATCTCTTTCAACACCACACCTTTTCTTATGCCAAGAATGGTACTCACGAATCTTCGGGTTTAGCTGAAGTTCTGTAGAGAAGAGAGGCGTCCCCCCGGGAGTCCAGAGACCGTGAATAGTGCTCTGTGCACCCAGGGGGCCACCCCCTGGGAAACCCTTGAAGGGAAGAAAACCCTGAATCAGACAGGTATCCGACTGTGTTAGTATGGAAGTCCACAGGATCAATGAAGAATGTAGACAGGAGGATGCTTGCTGTTTAGTTCAGAAGACTGGATGCGGAATTCGAGTAATCCAAGGTAAGTTTCAGAGGAGGTACTAAACAATGCCAGATTAAGGAAACTGAAAACCGGGAGGTGAACAAATGTTCAGAGAGTGAACCGGTGTCGGATATATAGAAAGAGCTAAGGTGAAGAAGTGACAGAAGGAGGAGAGGAGCCGTGGGTAGTAAGTGTGGCAGACGGCGGAAGGAAGAAATGAGCAGAAAGAGGATTGCACGACAGAAGCCGAGCGGAGGAAAGAAGCCGAGAGCGGCTATAGGCGGCAGACGCCGAGCAGAGAAAAAGAGCTGCGAGCAGCTAGCACGGCAAATGCCGAGCGGAGAAGAGAAGCCGCGAGCGGCCAGAGGCGGCAGACGCCGAGCGGAGAAAAAGAGCTCTGAGCAGCTAGCACGGCAAATGCCGAGCGGAGAAGAGAAGCCGCGAGTGGCCAGAGGCGGCAGACGCCGAGCGGAGGGAAGGGAAAGGAATATCGAGCGAAAGGACTGCAGGGAGAACACAGAACAACGGTTCAGGGTTCCAAAGGACAGGGAGCAATGCATACAAGGGAACGAGTAGCAACGCAGAGAGTCAAAGTGAATCAGAGTATAAGTAGGAGTGATCACGCTGATACTCTGCGTGTGAACTAGACCTGCACTGTCAGAAAGTGGAAACGTGATCCAACAGGCGCTATCTTGAATTCCACTGAGTGCGCCGAGGATGGTGAATCTTCCAATGTTTCCAAAGACTTCTAGGAGTTTTCCTAACACAACCTGAAAAAGGAAAAATAATAAATGGGTTAAATCCCAAAGTGTCCAATTCACTGGGTTAGATCCCAATTGTTGCAAAAATATTCACAGGGTTAGATCTCAATTGTTGGAAAAATATTCACAGGGTTACATCCCTTATGCTGCATTTGTACTGCTGTTCTCCTCCTCCAAATATTCACAGGCTTGGATCCTGTATGCTGCATTTGTACTGCTGTTCTCCTCCTCCTAGCGCTTTCGTGTCCCAAGTCTCTTGAGGGAGGCTGTGTTGCCTTTCACTTCAGGTGAGTCCAATTAAATTGCTAATGCAGTCTCTAAGAATTATAGGAGCTGTAGTGAAATAATGTGTTCAATTCCAGTGACCAAGGAAAGACTCTCCTCCAGGAGCACACATCTTACCCTTAGCAGGGGGAGGGGGGAAAACCATAACTATGATTCTCCACTGTAGGGAAAAATGTCCCCGGTGCTGCAGCCTCTGGAGTCCAGCTCTCCACAAATTACATGTGAAAAAAGAGGGGTCAGGGCGCGCACTCCAATTCCTGGCCAATATACTACCTCGTAATGAGGCCCCTTATCTTCGGTGCCGACTCCAAAGCCTGGGCCTTAATGACCAAACACGCATTGTCCACAGCAGGGAGAAGCCCAAAGGTTTTTGCATACTTGCGGGCATTCACTGATCTGCATCCTGGGGGCGCAGGGTAGAATGAGACAGCACCATGAAGATCTTGAAACCGATTTTGCACTGTTTTAGTGGCATCTGCCTTTGTTCATTGGGTGGGGTTGCTTGATCATTAGCCGGCTACTTCTGCGTGCAGGTTTGCTATTAGGGCCTCCAATTGGTTGGATTTCATGTGGAGTGGGAATCCACCCAATTCACATTTAGCATTCCTTTACAACTACAACGTTGACCACTCTAATAAAAGTTCACTTAGGGTGAGCTCTAAAGTTTATTGACATGGGGACAATTACACAGAGTATAAGTGGTGAGGTAGATGCTTCTGAGCATGTTATTGCATCATGCCAGGACCGTGGACTTGTGCTCATTGGATTGGTGGATGAAGAAAGACTGTTCAGGTTCTTGCTGAAATGAGATAGGAATGGAGCGGCGCCTTTGAATTTGTATTGGAACAACTATGAACAGAGCAAGGACTGTTCAGCAGTGTGTAGATGCGAGTAGCAGGCCTCAGGGTGTTCCAGCTCTTGCTTGGGTAGTAAGGGGCCAGGTCAAATTTTGTGGTGAACTTCTTTGCAGAGAAGAGAGGCGGATGTTCAGGTGAATTAGTGAGGCTTGGATGGTGTGATTATCCTTGGATATACAGGGCGGGAAGGAGCTGCGTTTAGATCCTTCATTCAGAAGGAGATGAGCAGGCTGCAAGGTAGCTGGCGGGGATGGGTGGGGTGGGGGGTAAAGAGGTGTTCGATGGAGGTGAAGAGAAAGTGGGATTCCTTGGCCACTGTCCATTTAATTCATGGTGTAGGAGGGCCAAGAATGATTGATGCCTTGGAAAAGTAATGTAACTATGCGTATGCTCTTATATAGTTGCATTTGTATACATTGATCACTAAAAGGTTTGTTTTAATTTCTGTATAATATAGCCTTATAGACCGATGAAGGGGTCATTATCGCATGATAATGGCCCGGCACCAAGTTTGCCTTGTGCCATAAGTTGGAGAAGGGTCAATATCATAAGCGATAATGAATGCTCCTGAGGTCTACAAGGCTATTTACACAGATATTACGCTAATTGTTGAAAAAGATTTGAACGCATGGTAGATTTTACCGAATTCCGTCACTATCATAAATTAAAACATTTTCTAACCATTTGGATCCGAAAATACTGAACATGAGGAGCGGGCGATGCAGGGGTGTTCCCCGCTCCCCATGTTTGGTGTCTGCAGCCTGTGGAGTTGTGGGGGTGTCCCCTGCATCCTTAACAATGGAGGCGGCGGCAATAATTGCTTGGACAGCCATTTTCCGTCAACGGTCAAAACGGGGGCCTGGGCAGTTTTACTGCGGGCAGTCTGTCTGCGAACAATACATTGACGGGCAGATCACCCAGATCCATTAACACATAATAGTAGTAGCATTAAATGTTTTGGAGGTTTGGTGCTGAAGTAAACAACCTTAGTTTAATAATGAGAAAGTAAATTGTCAAACTGAGTTAGTTAAATGTGGTTTTATTCCTACGTTAAACATTTCTATTGCAGACTTCATTAAACTAGAGCGGGTTTAACATGAGCCGGCATTAGGGGTTGTGTAAAAGTAAACATTTTCTCGATAAGAAAGTGAAAGCATTTTCCCATGTTTTAGCTTTCTCGTTGGTGTGCAGTGAAAAAGAAATTCTCTTGGAGATGAATTGTTTTGTTGATAGACATATTGCCTGGGAACTGCATTATTGCTTCGATGTCTCATTTTGAAGTTGGAATGTTCAGAATGCAGTCAATACCCGAGGCTTACCATGGTGTTGGGGAAATTTATTTGGAAGACTGAGACTGCAAGGTTTGAGTTGTCGACATTACAATTGTCAGCGGGATGGGGGCTCCGGACTTTCGGGATTACTATTGGGAGGCGACGTTGCAACATGTAGTGGATTGGTTTCAAACTCCCAGAGAAGACGTGATTACAAGGAGGATAGAAGGGCTGTGCCTCCTGGCAAGATTGTTTGAGTTAGTTGGGGCTACCGAGATGGAATTGAAGAGTCTGCCGGCCGAGTTGGCACCCTTATTAAAGTCTGGAGATGGGTGACGGGAGCACCCAGCTATATAATTATGCGTCCTGCTGAGATGTTGTTAAGCAGTAGCTACGTGTGGCATAGTGCTAATGGTTGGACTCGGTTTGGAAGAGAGGTGATCACATGTCGGGGGAATATTGAAGATTTATATCTCTGAGAAAAGGCGGCATCGTACAAGGAATTTTAACAGTTTGAACCAATGATACGCCTGACCTTCTGGGATTGCACTATATTGATGGCAGCGCTGAGGCGACTCTGGCTGGGGTTCCCGTTGAAACTGGATGTGCAACAGACTAAGCGGACCTTGATTGGCTTAGTAGCCGAGGGGAAGAGAATATCGGAGCTCTATCAGGCGATCCCTAGGAGAACAGAGAGGAGGTTGCAGAAGGTTAGGAAAGCATGGTAAGAGGATCTGGGGGACCAAATGTCTGACAAGGAATGAATGAGGGCACCGAGACATACTAAAGAGGTTTCTAGGACTGCAAGATTTCACTGGTTACAATAAAAAAGTATAATGAGAGCAGATTTAACACTGGTTGTGATAGCTACAATGGTGGCGAATAAGGAACACCCATGTTGGAGATGTGGGGCTTCAGTGGGTACATATTTAGATTTGTGGTGGGAGTGTGGTATGCTGGTGCTGTATTGGGAAGCAGTGGTGAAAAGACTGGGTAGACTATCCGGAAAGTCTATACACCTGACAAGTAAGCACTGTTTATTGGGATTTCTGCCTATCAGGAACAGGGAGACATCAGCGAGCAAGCTATGTGCTCTGGGATTGGTGCTATCTAAGAGGCGCATAGCAATGGCAAGGAAATTGACTGGGGGGCCAAAATATGTGATGTGGCTGACGGATATCAAAAGGGAGATCAGAGCGGAGAATGACATCCTAGATAATGCTCCGAGAACAGATGATGACACAGGCAATTACAGCGTGTGGCATTAAGCATACAACCTATTAAATGAACCCTCAGATCTGAAACCACCTTGAAAGATGTGCTTGGAGAATTGGCTTTTTTTACTAGTATAGGCTGGTGATTAGGGATTGGATAGCTCGGCCATTGAGGGGAAGGGAGTACAACGGGAGGGTACATAGTATTTAAGAGTAATGGGGAGGCAGTTATAATACTAGCTACAGCATGTATACTGATGAGATTTCTGTGGGGTTTAGAAGCGTGGCTATAAGCTATGACATGAATGTCTGACTGCTACTGAGGGAACGGTTTTGTGACATATGCATTTAGTAATAGGCTAACATGCACAACCAGTCACACATTTGCTGAAACTCTGCTCACCACCTTTGTGTTTTGTTGTAAGAAACTCAATAAAAAGATGTTACAAAGAAAAAGAATGCAGTCAATACCAGTATTTATAGACTGGAGGACAATAATGATTTCCATGTGCTAATTAGATGTATATAACACTGTTTGCATGCTAATCAATACATAAATGAAGGAGTTAAACAGCAGTTCTCTAGCGGGGTAAACATCAATGAATTCCCAACAGTTTCATTAATTCCCTGGAATGTAACTGGCACTCAGCTCATATGACGGGAACACAGTAAGGAATCAAGACTACATCCCGGCACATCCAGGTTTCCATGGCCTCATTTTTCATCCCTTTAGATCCATGGGGCCTGGCTGCCTCAGCAGAAAAGACAAAAGACAATGGTTTCTTTACTCCTTCCCGGCTTTCTAGCTTTACACATACTGATGTGTCCAGACTTTCCCTGTTCCTCAGGTGACAATAAAAGTGCATCATAATTATTTTGCTGCACCACTTTTATAGGGCCTGGACATTTGCATTTGCATAAGGCCAGAACATAACAGGCAGGGACGTAATTTTCTTTGTTGTGGCGTCCCTCTGGAAGAGCCTCCCTGCCTCCCTGAAACTTGAGGAGAACCATCTCCGGTTCCGGAAGCAACTCAAAACCTTCCTCTTTGCTTCTGCTTTCTCTCCTCCTCTCCCCTGCTGAATTCCTGGCTGAAACTGTACTGGTTAACTGGCCACCCTCTGATCTCGGGCCCAGGTCCACTTCCCTGCCAGTTACACACCTTCACTGCCTCCCTGGCAACCCCCACACTTGGGGACTGTTTTCTGTACCTCTACAGTCCCCCACCAGCACTTGAGATTGCTTTCTACTGAAGCTCCTGGAATAGCAGGGTCACAGGTCACAGCAGGTCTGGGGGTGCCCCGGCACAGTTTTCATCCATCATGGAGAAAGGATGGGCTGAGGCTTGCAGCGCGAGAAGGAAGCGCTCAGTAGGGGTTGGAGCTGACCATGACATGTGGCACATGTCACATGCCAGGTTCAACTCCAACCCCTTCTCCTCCGGCTTCCTCGCTGCTCATCTATAGAACACAGGAAGCTGTCCCAGCTTCCTGGTTCCTGTTTGTGAGCAGCACAGGGGAGCCGAGGGTGGCCTGGAGTGATGGACCGAAGCTGGAAAAACAGGTTAGAAGGCTTTAAAAAAATGGTGATGTGTATTTTGCATATGTGGAGTGCATGTCAGATGTTTGTATGTGCTATGGGTCAGTGAGGGTGGGTACATGAGATTGAATGTGATAGTGTGTGTGTGTTTGAATGTTCTGGGTAGGTGGGTGTGTGCCTGTGCAGGTGATGCAGTGAAGGGGATGTAAGAGAAGGTGTATGAGTGAGTGACTGGTGGGTGAATGTGTATGGATGTGCTGTTGTGTGTTTCAAGGTTCTCCGTGGGTGGGTGTCAGTGTGCCTGTGTAGAGAAGGCAGTGAGAGTGGATGTAAGAGAAGGCGTATGAGTGAGTGACTGCTGGGTCAATAAGTATGAATGTGATACTGCATTTCAATGTTCTGGATGGGCATGTGTCTGTGTGGAGAAAGAAGTGTCAGTAGACGCAATGAAAGGTTTATGGGTCAGTGGGTGGTGTGTGAATGAGTAGGAATGTGATAGTGTGTGTTTGAATGTTCTGGGTGGGTGGGTGCGTTCCTGTGTGGAGAATGCAGTGCAAGTGGATGTGAGAGGTTTATGGGAGAGTGAATGGTGGGTGAGTGGTTAGGAATGTGAGTGTGTGTGTGTGTGTGTGTGTGTGTATATATGTTGTGGGTTTCTGGGTGCCAGTGTAAGTGTATGCGAGAGAAGGTATATGGGTGAGTGACTCGTGGGTGAATGGGTATGAATGTGATTGTGTGTGTGAATGTTCTGGTTGGGTGGGTGCATGACAGTGTTGTGAATGCAGTTTGAATGAATGTGAGAGGAGATGTAGGGTGGTTGAAAGGGGATGCCTGTGTGTGTGTGTGTGTGTGTGTGTGGGTAAGGCCCTGGGAGACGGGGGATCACTAGAGGATTTTTGAAACATCCTTTATTGACTTTGAATGCTTTACTGGTATTTTCAGGCAAAGTGAAGTTCATGCATGTCATTTCCTGGCTAGACTGGCATTTTGGTACAACCAGTCTAGCCATTGCTTTCTTTGGCATGACATTTATTACTCGTCATCTTTGATAAAGCAAGCATGATAAGTAGTATTAGCTTGCTAGTCTGACGTTTTGGTGTAGCGGCCTGTATATTTCTTACTGTAGCATTACTTTTTATTAACTAAGCATCCATGGTTATTGTTATTGTTATTTTGCATTTATATAGCGCCTTATATACCATTGGTATGGTCTGAAGGCGCTGGTAGGTTGAACGCCCTTGGGAACCGAGGTTCGAGTCAGTAGAGAGGGTGGAGAGAGTCAAAAGGTGCGTGTGCGCACAAGGTATGTGTGCAGCTGGTGCGGGGTTAATGTGGTAGCTGCTTCTTAGCGGTAGGTGTGGTGGTTGAGAGGTCAGGAGAATGTGTACGCTCTGGCCGAATTTATCCAGTTCCAGAGTGGCTGCGTTAGGCCTGAGGAGAGACGCCAGGCTGGGGGTGTTAAACCAGCGGTGGTTACTTAGAGTGATGGGGAGTGAGCGGGAGATGTTGATATGAGAACAGTTATACCGAATGGTGTCATAGTATCCCTGTGTTCTATTTGAGTGGTGGTGTAAAGAGGAGAGTAGGCGTGGGGTGTGGTATGATATATGTTGATTCAAATTTACGCACACCAATGCATATTATGTAGGTCATGCAATTTATGCGATCAGGAGCACACTCGCGCGTTCATAGTTCGTCTTGCGTGCTCTAGTTAATCCCTCATTTTCAGTGTGCTTCATGCATGCTCTCATGTATTCCAAATGCATGCATTCCCGTCGTCCCCGCGAATGCACTCCAGTCTGTCTATGCGTTCATCCGGTCTGCACGCTTATCCGGTCTGCTCTACACAGGCGTCGGCTCCACGCAGGCATACGCTCTACACAGGCATCTGCTCTACACAGGCATCCGCTCCATACGGCTATCTGCTCCACACAGGCATCCGCATCACATGTTCTCGTCCGCTCTACATACGATCGACTGCTACATACAGTCATCTGATCTAGACACTCGATCGCATCCACACCCGTCAACACCCTTGGTCAATCCGCATGCTCATTGGATCTTCACACTCATCTGGTTTATCGACTTATCGGCACAACTCGTACGCTCTGCTCCTCACACTCAGTCAATTCCCAACACTCAGCCATTCTCCACACTCGGCCATTCTCCACACTCAGCCATTCCCCACACTCAGCCATTCCCCACACTCAGCCATTCCCCACACTCAGCCATTCCCCACACTCAGCCATTCCCCACACTCAGCCAATTCCCCACACTCAGCCATTCCCCACACTCAGCCATTCCCCACACTCAGCCATTCCCCACACTCAGCCATTCCCCACACTCAGCCATTCCCCACACTCAGCCATTCCCCACACTCAGCCATTCCCCACACTCAGCCATTCCCCACACTCAGCCATTCCCCACACTCAGCCATTCCCCACATTCAGCCATTCTCTCCTCCGCCCTCTTATCATCCACATATTCCGCCCTCTTCATTCATCAGCACTCGACACTCATCCATTCTCGACACTCATCTGAATCCGCGTGCTCATGCGCTCTACAATCATTTGCTCTCCAGACTCATCCGCTCTCCACATATTCCGCCCTCTTCATTCATCAGCTCTCGACGCTCATCCGTTCTCGACACTCATCTGAATCCACGTGCTCATGCGCTCTACAATCATTTGCTCTCCAGACTCATCCGCTCTCAAGACACTTGCGCTCTGCAGATTCATCCGCTCTCCAGACTCATCCGCTCTCCAGACCATCCGCTCTCCAGACCCATCCGCTCTCCAGACCCATCCGCTCTCCAGACCCATCCGCTCTCCAGACTCATCCGCTCTCCAGATTCATCTGCTACTCACACTCATATACTCCCCACACTCATATGTTCCGTACACTCATACGCTCCCCACACTCGGTCTGCACGATCATGCGCTCTGCACGTTCTCCAGGCTCATTTGCCGACAGAATTTTCCCTCACATTCGTCCATACTCAACTATACTCATCCATACTTAATCGCTCTTTCCAGTCATCCGGTCGCGTCCTCTATGCTCATCCGCTCTCCTTGTTCATCCGCTCTCCACGATCTCTTCTTTCCATTATTCAGTGGTTCTTTCTATTTAATCATTTCCCTGTTTAGATCTACTTTATTCGTTTCAGTACTTTTTCTTAATGTCCGTTACAATCTAGTTCGGTTATTTATTTATTTATTTTTTTTGGTATGTTAGGTTGGTGTTATTGTGATGATGCTGGTTTGGGTCTGGTTGGTTTTAGGGAAAGAGCCAGGTTTTCAGTAGTTTGCGGAAGGCCGTTAAGTCCTGAGTTAGGCGGATGTGGGGTGGGAGCGAGTTCCACAGGGTTGGGGCCAGGGCTGAGAATGATGCTCCGCCTAACCTGACTGAGTTTGTTTTAGGAATTACTAGGAGGCCGGCTGAGCTTGATCTAAGGGTGCGGGTAGGGTGATAAGGTATTAGCTTTTTTTGAAGATAATGGGGTCCAGTTTTATGTAGAGCTCGATGGGTGAGGCATAGGGTTTTGAAAGCCACCCTACGGGCTACCGGAAGCCAGTGCAGTGTCTTAAGGTCTGGGGATGCGTGGTCCCTTGGACCGAGCGCAAGAAGCACTTTGGCTGCTGCGTTTTGTGCTCTTTGTAGTTTATTCAGTTGGTAGGCATGAATTCCGAGGTACAGGGGGTTACCATAGTCCAGTCGTGATAAGACGATTGATTGGACCGCGGAGACTCTGTTAGGGAATGAGAGATATGGAAAGATGCGCCTAAGGTTTTTGAGGTGGTAGTGGCAGGACTTTGAGACATTGTTGACTTGGCGCGAGAGAGTTAGGTCGGAGTCCAGGGTGCACCCAAGATTTTTTACTGTGTTAGAGGGGGTCGGTGAGTTGCCCATGGCGGGTGGCCAGGGTAGTGGGTGCGGAAGAAAATCTGAGTTACCGCAGACCATGATTTCTGTTTTGGAGGGGTTTAACAGGAGGTGGCTTTGGGTCATCCAGCGTTCGATGTTAAGGAGGCAAGAGGTCAGGTCAGGTTGGGAGTTGGGTTTCGCGTTCAGGAACTTTAGAATTAGTTGGGTGTTGTCTGCGTAATTGTAGCACAGGATGTTGTGAGCACGAATTATTGGTGGGAGGGTGATCAGGTAGAGATTGAACAGGAGGGCGGATAGACATGCTCCTTGTGGGACTCCTGTGTCAACTGGTCGGGCTTGTGATGTAAAGTTGGAGAGTGTCGTTATTTGGTGCCTGTCTTTGAGGAATGAGGCTATCCATTTAAGGGCGGTTCCACGGATTCCTAGGGAGTGGAGGCGGTCAAGGAGTATTGGGTGATTGATCGTGTCAAAGGCGGCTGATAGGTCGAGAAGGATTAGTGCGGCGCATCCTGCAGAGTCAGCAGTCATTTTTAGGTCATCCCAGATCGAGGTTAGGGTGGTTTCAGTTCCGTGGCAAGATCTGAATCCTGATTGGGCGGGGTCTAGGAGGTTGTTGGCTTCAACGAAGGCATTTAGTTGGGAGTAGGCTGTTCGGTCAATGAGTTTGGCGAGGAACCTGGTGTTAGAGATGGGGCGGTAGTTTTTTGGCTCGAGAGGGTCGAGTGAGGGTTTTTTAATCAGAGGTTTGACGTGCACCACTTTGAATGCATCTGGAAAGATACCGGAAGAAAGGGAGGCGTTTATGATAGATCTTGCGTGTTCTCCTGCGCAGGTGGAGGCAAAGATTTCTTTAAGGGTTGTGGCTGGGCAAAAGTCCAGTGGTGATCCAGATGGTTTGCGGTCGGATAGGAGTTTGAGAAATTGTTCTGGTGATATTGGACTGAAGGATTCGAAAATTGGTTGTGTAGTGGTCGCAGTTGGTGGGCTGGCCGGTACTGGCTGAGGATTGCCTGGTGGTTGTAAGAGAGCCTGTTTGGTGGTCAGAGTTTTTGTCCTTTCAATGGCCGTGGAGTAGAAATGGAGGGAGAGTGAGTCACATAGTGATTGTGACGCGGTCGGGATGGTAGTGTTACATGCCGGTTTGGTGAATTCGGAGATAATTTTGTGAAGTTCTTTGCATGGGTTTTTGCAGTTTAGGATTCGTGAGTTGTAGTGTGCTTTTTTCGCTTTCCGGATTTCGGCTTTGTACCGGTACAGGTGTTGTGCTAAGGTGGTCCTGCTGTCATGGGTTTTCTCTTTATGCCATTTGCGTTCTAGGTATTTGTAATGTCGTTTAGTGTTCTTTAACTCAGGGGTGAACCATCTGGGGAAGGGGCCAAGTCGGGTTGATGGTTTGCACGAGGGGGTCAGGCGCATCAGGGGTGAGTTGAGCCACGAATCAAAGGCCTCAGGGGTTAATTGATTGTTGAGATGGCAGGTAGGATGTGGAGACTGGCGGAGTGCTTCGGCTAGGTCCGGGGTGATTATTAGTTTCTTCCAGCTTTTGCGAATGTTCGGAGGTTCAGATACGAGTATTGGAAGGGGTTCAGGTGAGTGGATGGCGAACGAGAGAATGAAGTGGTCGGACCAGATGATAGGTGTGGGCGGCATTAGATGAATCAGGGTGTTGGAGCTGAAGATGGCATCAAGAGTGTGTCCTTTATAATGAGTCGGGCCGTTTATGTGGGGTTGGAGGTTAATTGCATCTAAACCGTCAATCAGGGAGTATGTCATGGGGTTGGTGGGGATGTCGAGCCATATGTTGAAGTCTCCAAGAAGGGTGAGGTTGGGATGGTTTAGTTGGAGGGTGGAGATGGCGTCGCAAAGGTTGTTTGCGAAGTGTCTATCGTAGCCAGGGGGCCTGTAGATTATTAGGAAGCAGGGATGATAAGTGTTCTTATGGGTCTAGACTGGCTTACATTGGAACCAGTTTGGACATGTTTTCTTATTGTGACATGTCACTTTTGATAGCCAAACCAAACGCAGAAGTTTGTTACATAGGAGTACTGGCCTGTATTGACAGTGCCAGCTTTAATACAGTGCCAGCTTTATGCCTAGTGCCAGTAATGATACTATAAAAAACATCTCAAACATGAGTATGTTCTTATATGGGAATACTAGCATATGTTCGTGGAGCCAGCATGGAAATGTATGGACACAGACAGCATAAAAATGTTTTTTATACTGTTATATAATGAATGGACCGGCATGACAATGCATTGGGAAATGCACTTGTGCCCTTTTGGTGACTTGCATCTATTGTACGTTTTCCATGAGTTACCCTATACCGCACAAAACCGTCTCGCCTTCTACCCAAATTTCCACAGAAAGCATGATGTGCAATGTACCATTTTAACCCATAATGCAAAACATGTTCTCATGGTGGGGGGAAGAATCCCCCTGAACCCCATCACACCTGTTTTCCTTAGATCGGGTCCCCTCGGTACTCTTGGTCGCAATCGCACATTTGTGGCAAATATTTACACTCTCCAATAAAACAAATCACCATTCTCCACTGGTGGCTGGTATATTTTGGGACCAGGTTCTGCCCCCTTCTTTCTACGCTAGGTGAAACATTTAAGCTTTGATTAAAAAACATATTTACTTCTTTCACTTGGAGTAGTGCAAGCCCCTGCAGCAGCATAATCATCATGGACATTGCGCACACGTAGAGGTCCGGGCTGGCCAGGGGTGTGGCATGCTCTTTGCTTTGTTAAGGAGTTTGGGCGGGCTACAACATGGCCTGCAGAGGGGCCCCCACATTTTGTGCTACACCACTGATTTGGCTCTGCTCACCTTGAACACATTCAAGTGTGATGTGAATGGTTGAGAGGGGCTGCAAACTCAACCAGGAACCTGCTCTGGTGGAACACGGTTTAAGAAAATATGCGTGAAACACATAGACTCAGACGTGGGAGAGCCATGGAGGGACCCAATCCCCCCACTGAAACTCTTTCTTGGAAAGGGCCTTGTGGAAGCTTCATACAGGGGCTGGTCCTGGGGGGTCATTGAATAACGCACCTTGCACATAGAGCCCTAAAAATCATAGATGCATTGAGCCCCACTCTTGAGGGATGTTCAGCCCCCCACACCTCACCCTGTTACAAAAGATTGAAGAGGAGTTATTTATCAAAGCCTAGGACATTAAGGTGTTATGTTTAGCTCTGGGTTGTGGGCAACAGCATGTGGTTGCTTGCCATATAACTTAAAGATAAATGCACACATAGACAGATGGCCTCAGCTTACACCCGCACAATAGGTTTCTTCTATTGTAACAGTAGTTGACTCATAGATGCATTTATAACCTGGGAATTGTGTTGATACTAAATCCTGGTCAATGATTTAATTTTCCGGCCTTGCTCGTGCAGCATTTTGCTCCTGGATAAACAGACAGTGCACGTCTCCCCAGGTCAGTGCTTTTTTGGCATCAATGCCACAGACAACGAGAATTTCTGTGTCCATTAATCTATAGATGTTTCATACACTAGCTGTAAGCTGTGTTAGAGATTTTGGATACACTGTTACAAGTTCTCCATTATACATGTTTTACATACAGGCTCCACCTCGAATCTGGAAAATGACATCCCCCCAAATGTGTGATCGTGGAAGGATCTCGACTCCCTCTGTTCCTCGGTTCTTATATCTGGCTGAAAGGAGAGCGCCTGGAAACACAGGTGTTAGACGCATCTGACGGTCATGTGCCATCACTTCCCGTGATGTCACTTGGGGGCTGGGTCAAATGACATCCCTTTGCGGGATGTCATTGAAGGTCAAGGGCCGTGTGTTGTCACTTTTCTGCTACCCCTAGTACTTTGGTGAAATGCCGTCCCTGATAACAGGACCAACATGCTTTTTCAAACACTGTCCACTCAGATGCCTTGCCACTCCCTTCCCAATCTCCAGCCCTCCCTGTGCCTCTAAATCACTTCTTTTATCTAACAGATCAGACTTGGAATCATTGGCGGGACACAATATGCCAACCCCTGGATAAGCCTAGGCGCTCTGAGACCATCACAGTGGTGATTTGGCATAGTATAACAGCTCTGTGACATGACATGAAGTGACCTTCTGAACAGGTTCTCAACAGCAGATTTGTAATAACTGTGTGAAAGTGGCTCTTAGATGGTGATTAGTTGTATTGGAGTTCTTAACGTTTTGATATAGTGTTCCTTTTATTGTCGCACATGTGATTTTCATCGCAACGCTTAATTCTCTGAAATTGGCCAATACCTTGAATTGGTGGCACTTTCGCTGCAGCTTATGCTTGGCCAAAGGGAATTCTTGTTCTTTCCAAAGACGGACTCTACGCGGGGTGTGGGCGGGTTGAGGGGGCATCAGGTTTTGCATAATACATGAAATTCATCAAATAAAATTGCACTTAAGCAGGGGAGATAATTATTCAGAAGCATGCCTTATTGACTCAACATACACTGGTGGGAGACGCGCGGCCGACGCCAAGGGAGCGCAAACCGCAGAGCCTTCCAATCCATTCCCCGGCTCATGCTAGACAAATGGCGATAATAAGCTAATGCTCCAGGTCTGTTGCTTTCTGTCTGCATAATGTGCAAAATGCCAAGGGAAGCACGCCTGCGCAGGCTCAGCCTTCCAAATGAGGGGTACCCTTGGCATCCCTGCTGTTTAGATCAATCAGTGTTATGGCAACACTACAATCATCCATGCCCTGTTCTTACGTGGCAGTGGAATGTGTTGCTCTTTGATTCTTTGCAGTGATACAATTAGGATTTATGTGTCAGAGTATCATAATGCAGCATATTGTTCGGCGTTGATACGCCCCCCCCGAATACACAGTAAACCGCTTAAGTAACCCTTGGGTAGGGTGACCAGACGTCCGGGTTTTCCCTGGACAGTCCGGTGAAATCACCCTCCGTCCCGGGGTCCCGGGACTTTTTTCATTTGGTTTGCATGTTTGGGGTGCTATGGTAATTAAATCCGTAATTATTTTTCAAAACACATTCAGAAATTTGAAGTTGGAGGTTTGGCTCGAACCCCTACAAGTCAGAACACTTACCGACTGTGCCACAGGGACTGACTTGGAAGTCAGTGTACAGCAAGCCATATAATATCAATTAGAGCTAACGCTCGTTTTGAATTAACATGCCACGATTCACAGACAAAACTGCACAAATGAGATTATATACCGTTTATAGAAAGGAGAAGTGCTGTAAATATGGTTGGGTGGTGGTTGTGGGGGCGTGTTGAGGGAGGGATGGTAATTGGTGGGCTGAGATGGGGTAGTCCCTCTTTTATGTTGTTGGCTGTCCCGGTTTTTTGTTTTGAAAATCTGGGCACCCTACCCTTGGGCGATCATTTGCTACAAATTGCCAAAATAAGAACTTGGCCTCAAACCGGGGCCTTAATTCCCAACAGTATATGGGTAAATGTTAACTGAACAGGGCGTTCCTACCCCTGCTGCAGCAGTTCACCACAGGATCCAACAACAGGCGGCTGGCTATTCATACACATTTGGCCCCTACCAACTTGCACAGCCTCAGTGTTTGTTTTAGCTGGCAATACTTCCCTCTTTCATCGGCTTGTGCCCACCCCCCCACAATATACTCTTACTCTGCAGAGTTTTTTGTAAAGGGCAGGCTGCCAGTCATCGTGGTTTTGTCTCTGGTGTACGCACTTGGGTTTTAAGGAGGTGCAGCAGCTCAATAGAGAGTTTGTGAATAAGTGTTTTGTGCAGATAATCCTCAGAAAGGCCCTGCGCTGGCTTCAGAGTGGACTTGTCTTCAGAACCCCAGTGGAACAATAAAGGGGACTGGTAGGATGGGAGAATTGCCGGGAGAGTAGGTAAAGGGCACAGCACTCAGTTGGGAGCCTACACATTGAAACTCACTATCAGTTGGAGGTGCCCGCAGAGCAACTCTGCCATCATGCCGAAAAAACAGGATGAGCTCTTGGAGCGGAAGTCGCTCAGAAGAAATAACCAGAACCAGATAAAGGTGGGCTCCTAAAACAGAAGAACACAGACACCAATCTAAGAAGGGAGGAGAACTGGCTGAGCTTGGGGCCATTGCCACAGCACAGATCCCCAAACCTTTGATTTTGTCTGGAATCACACCATGCGGCAGTGTCGCAAAAAGGTCAGGAAGTAGCCGGAAGGCTGCATGGTAGGAGCAGAGAATACACCGAAAATACACACATTAATAGGAAATATTCATAATATGATGATGAAAATAAGCAACTGTTTATTTTATTCCCTGAACATCAACACTTTGGGGGTCATTATACGTTTGCCGCTATACCGCCTGTAATTCAGGCGGAATACCAGGAAACGGACCTACCATTATCGGCGCATGATATCCCGGAATTACCAGAATATTACAGGTGCAGCAACAGCAATCATTCCCCATTCCATGGAGTTCCATATGATTCCATTGGGGGGGGGGGCGGAATTGCCGGTATTAATGGAAATAGCAGCTGTTTTTTGCCATTGAGGGGCTGAATTTCCTCAAGCTCGTGCCTGGAGATAAGTCAGTCAACAATCACTGGTAAACTTGTACTCTGCCGGTCCGGAAATGTGGCGATTAATGGAATTACCGGCACATTCATTCTAGACCGGTAGAGTTATAATGATATTGTGATGCATGTGAAATTCAGTACATGCTCCAAGCAACACATAGGAAATAAGTACTAGACCTGGTGGAGCCCGGTAATTCAGGGGTAAGGCCGAGCAAGGGCTGAGCATTTGGGTCTAGTCTGGCTTTTAGGGCCAAACACAAGTAGAGCCAGGGAAAAGGGCAGTCAAAATGGGGGAGGGGCCTGTGTCAGGTGCAGAGGCCAAGAAAAGCGACTGGCGCAAGAAAGGGGCTTAAAGCATCTGGAGGTGAGGGTTTGAAAGGGGCAAGAAAAGGAACTGGGGTGAAAAGACAAGTTGAAGGCAGCAAGACAATGGGCAAGAAAAGGGTATAAAGAGTCTGGGGCAACAAAAGCATCTAAAAGGGGCAAGAAACAGGGCTAAAAGGCACTGGGGAAAAAAAGAGCTAAGGGCTAAACAGGGCTAAAAAGTACTGGGGGCAGGAAAAGGTGGAGGAAAGGGGGCTAAAAGGGACAACAAAGTGGGCTACATGGGACTGGGGGAAAGAAAAGAGGCTAACCAGGAAGGGGGGGCATGAAAAATCACTAGTGAGGCAAAAATTCTGGGGATCATCTTTGACTCTACTCTCTCCTTCTCTTCTCACATCTAGATCATATCCAAAAAAGTTCCACTACCAGCTGCACCTCCTCAGAGGTATTCTACCTTTTCTCACCTTCCCCCAGAGGCTCACTGTCTCCAGAGCCCTAGTTCTCTCCAGACTGGACTACTGCAACAGTCTCTTTCTCAATCTTCCCACCTCTACTCTTCGACCTCTTACACTTACCCAGAACAGAACTGCATGTCTTATCCTTGGCTTAAAGCCCAAGGACCGCATCTCTCTGGTGCTGAAATCCCTCCACTGGCTCCCTGTGGTGTCAACAATCAAGTTCAAGTCCCTCTGCATAGTCCACAAGGCTTTCTGGGGCCAGGCCCCCACTATCTACAATCCTCTCTTCTAAATACTCTCATTCCAGAGCTCTCCATTCAGCCTCCTTCAACTCTATGCGGGTGAGATGCTTTTCTAAAGCGAGATTTGGGGTAGATCCTTATGCTCTGCAGTTACCTCCCTCTGGAACAGCCTACCCGCCTCTCTCTGTCTTGAGCCGTACCTTCTTAAGTTCCAGAAAGTCCTCAAGACATTCCTCTTCTCTTCCTCTTTCTCTCTCCCTCTCCCTTGCTAACCTCTTTTTCTCTTCTCTCCTGCTTCCCTCCTTTGTTCTCATCCCCAACCTGTTTAGTCATCTGACTGGCTGCCTGGTGCACCTCCAGGTCCCAGGCTCCCCGGTTTCGGCCAAAAAGACAGAGTTGAAAAGACCTATGTAACAAAAAGTCCTTAAGAAGATACTTATAAAAGGTTGACTTTTAGTTGGGTAGGTCTTTTTAATTCTGTCTAGGGCTGCAGGGGCTGCAGGGGTGTCCCCAGCGACCCCTGCTCACTATACTGTGAGCAGTGGTTGTGGGGGTGTCCCCCACAGCTGTCCCACAGTCCCCCCCAAAGAAAAGAAAGGCCCCTGCGGTGCTGGTTCCCCATCATGGAAGTGAAAGGGAACAGGCGTTACAGGGACAGAGCGAGACGGAATGCAAGGTAAATAGTGGGGTGTGAGTAGGGGTGTGTTGGGGGCATAGGGGTAGGGTTGTGGGTTTTGGCAGGGGTAAGTCGGTAATGTTCAGGGGAGAAAAGACCGAAGATTATTTAAAAAAGAAAATCTTTGCTCTTTTCTCCCTCGAACATTTCCGCTTCGAGCATTCAACCCCAAATCGGCTGCCCCGCCTGTCCAGCACTTGCCTCCGGGCCTCCGCATTCTGCCTTCATTACTGCACTCAGAATACGTTCCATGAGAGGCACCCTTTCTGTACTAACCCTGGTGCCTGCTGGACCGGGCACACTTGTACCCCTCCCTCGCACTTCTGTCTGCCCACTTGCACGACTTTGAATGTACTAGATTTAGCATGTTTGTCTGCCTATCTTCCTCTATCTCCTCTCCTCAGCTTTGCTGTACCTGCATGCTAAAACACATTGATGACCAACCTTTTGTCTTGTATGTTCCTCTCCCCCACCCACTCCCCCCCCCACTCTTTGTCATGCACTTATACTAGTTGAAATGCCCTGGCCTAGTATGCTAGTTATTGCTGTTAGATTATTTGAAATTTTCAAGGCCTAAGAATGACCATGATATCCCCTTGTTCCCTTCCCGGCCTTGAAGCGATTTGAAGCACTTCACTTGTGTATAATCGCTTTACAAATAAACAATTACAAATACAATTACAATTACAAAAGGGGCTAAGGGGTGCTGGGGCAAGAAAAGGGGGTGGGGTGTGGGGACAATACAGGTGTTTTGGTTAGTGTGGGGGCTGGGGCAGGGAAAACGGGGTGGTGGTGGCATTTGGGGGAGGCGCTTGGGAAGGGGAGCGAGCGCAGAGGCGCACACATACTCTGTGTGCTCACTAACCCTTGGAATTCACAGCCAGCCACTGCTCATTCACGCAGGGAAGCACTCATGTCCTGTCCCAACCTGTCAATGAGAAGCTGGGGTGGGACAGGAAGTCAGGTGGCCGAAACCGCAAATCAGGCTGCAGCGCAGTGTTCTTCTTTTTTTTTAACAAATTATTTTCCTGGGTGGGGCCAGCCTCTGGATGTGGCCGGCATTGCTGCCCAGTTTGGAAGAGCCTCAGCAATTTGTTCAGTGGTGGCCCAATCAGCTTGCTTGATGAGGAAGGAGCATACCAGTGTAGGTTTCTCAGCCCCAGGGTGGCCATCTTGTTAGTTGCTTCTTGTGGGGATTTCTGAATGGCTTCCGTTGCTCTGGTGTAAGTGGGGGTCACATTGTGGATGGAGGCAGCAACTGAGCGGCACAGAGCTCTCCAGCCTTGTAATAATCTCACAATATAGCAAGGCAGTGAATACAAAGGATTATCCTTTCCTTATCTGGACCCCGCTAAAATAGTTTGAACTAATTCTTTCTGGTGCAAAAAAGATGCAGCTCAAGGACGCAGCAAAATTTCCTTTGAAAGGGAACCTTTGTATAGCACGTTCGTTGTAAGTGTGGTCTGAATAGAAATACAATTAGCCTAACCTTTTACCCCATCTTCAGTTTAACTACTTGCATTAATGGTCTCTTATTCGCAGCATGGTCCAAAGTTTAGGGCAAGTAGCATTATCACAGCTAAATCCAGCGATTCAGTGTTTTGGGTTTGGTCATTTGTTACCCCCACTGAATTAAACAGATGCTCCTCCATCGCACATGACTGGGGAAGAGCCAATGGTGAGAAAATGAACTACTCTAAAACAAATATAAAACAAAGTTAGTACTTTTATAGAATATTAACATGTATGCATATCTTAGTTGTGTTTCACTACAGAGCTACAATTCTGACTTGATCCCAAACAATGGAGTGGTTAGAAATTAACCAATGTTAAACAAGAAGCACCCAATCAGCACTGACAGGGAAGGACATTTTGTCAGATAGTCAGCTGGCCTTTAGAGCAGGCACAGGCATGATCCACCAAGGCCTGATTCTGACCAACTAGGTTTTACGGAAGGGTCCTCTTGGCTACGTTGCCTTTATGGACCTAAGTTCCACTTCTGACCACATGGACAGGAGATCCTGTGGTGTAGCTTAAATAAAATGGGAGTCCCGAAACCACTGTTACGCAGATGGAGTATGTGTACACTGACACTCAGATACGCATACACTATAGTACAGGTGGTGAATTGAGCGGTTTTTGTGATCTTTTAATTCACCTTCTTCTGGAATCCTCACACGATCTGGGTGCAGTTTGCCCGTTTTAATGTGTGCCCTGCCTCGTGGTGCATCTGCAGAGCACCTTCTAAAATGGCGCTCTGCCTGCCTCATAACACCGTCTGGTGTTCTCAGCCCTGCAATACGCTCCCATTGGCCACTTCACCTCTTTTATGGGCCAATAGGCAAGCCAGAGGCGTAATCCAGCCCACTTAGTCTAAGGCCCTGTTTGTTGCTGTTGCTCCTTCTTCTTCATCTTCCCCTCGGCGAGCAAGGACCTGAGCTCGGCCCCTACAGGAGGCTACAGGAGACTCCTTCTACAAGATCCGGAGAGCCACAGAATGAAAGCCCTAGCTGGGGCTTGAAATTATTGCATCCACGGCGAGCGCTTCATAATTTTCACCTGCCTTCTTTGTGATCTTTTAATTCACCCTTGGCTGGAATCCTCGCACAATATGGGTGCAGTTCACCTGTTTTAATGTGTGCCCTGCCTTGTGGTGCATCTGCATAGCACCTTCCAACATGGCCGCTCCGCCTGCCTCATAACACCATGTGGTGTTCTCAGTCCTGCAATATACTCCCATTGGCCACTTCACCTCTTTTATGGGCCAATGGGCACGCCGAGGCGCAAGTCAGGCCACTTAGTCTAAGGCCCACTGGTGCAAGGCCCTGTCTGTTGCTGTCCATTGTCTGGCATGGTCTGGGGGTCCCCTCCACCCCTACCAACATGAGTTTATGGAGACTGAGCTTTTCAACCATTCCTTCCGAGTTCACTCAAAACCATGGGACACTCTGCTACTTCCCTGAAGGTTAGCCCTCACAACTATAAAAACACATCCTCTTCCTCCACTCCATTGACTGTTCCACCCCTAACTCCATCTCTCCCGTACTTCCGGTCACAATACCTCTTGCACAAATCGAACTTGCCTGTGTGCACACACTGCATTGTATTGTGTTTTTTTCTGCTCTTAGCTAGACCCGAACTTGCCTGTGTGCACACGCTGCATTGTGTTTACCCTGCCTTAGCTAAAACCAATTCTTAGCAGTGTGTACATGTGCAAATTTAGAAGGGTGCACAATTGTTACTGACTACCTTTTTAAAGTTTTTTGTGTTGAGTACATCCTACATTACATTCCCTGCACGTCCTACCCTGTCCTCAGTGCCTGCATCACCTACCCTCTGTCCCCCACCCCCTTGCGGGTTTTCTTTTTGCCCAGACCCTCTCCCCACGAACACCTCCTTGCCTCAGTACCTCAGCCATGTAAGGGTCCTCCTCACCACTGCAGCTAGCTATGTTGCTATCTATCTCTCGTATCTTTTCTAATTGCTTCTCAATTTCCTATCCCTCCCCTATCACAGAATCTGGCCAGAAGAAACTTAAGGACATACTGGGCTCCAACCCAGGCCTTCCTATTGCAGACACCTATGTCACAGCTTCCGTCTGAGAGACTCTGACAGACATCCTTTTTGTTGTCACCTTACCTGACCTATGGTTGGCTTTCCCTCTCCTATTGCCTATTCCCTCATTAATGGTGGCACCCGCTGGGAGGTACTCCTTGACCTCTTTGCCATTTCCAGTGTCATCATTAATGTCTATCTGAATGGAACCATTATTGTGCAGGGGCCTCAACCCAACTTCCTTCTCTTCGACAGGCTCCTACCTCGACTCTCAAACCTTATCTCAGGCTTCCTTGCCTACTTTTCCTACTTCCTACTCTGCACTGGCTCCCATGCCTACCATGCCTACTTTCTCCTCTACACTGGTTCCCTTGCCTACTGCACCTTCTTTCTTCTCTGCCCTGCCTCCTTTTCCTACTGCACCTTCACCCTCCTCTGCACAAGATCCCTTGCCTTACCTCGCTGTTCCGGCTCCCTTGTTGGGCTTGGTTGCTCCGCCACCCACCACTATGGCTCTCTTGCTACCCGGGGGGGGACCACTGTTCCCTGTGCCCCCCGCGGAAGACCTTCAAAGATGGCAAGATGCTCCACATTGCCACGCTTAACTCTCGATCTGCAGTCAAACACTTGTATGACATCTGAAACCTCCTCCAACTCATGGATCTTGATGTGGTCGCCATCATGAAGACGTGGTTTGAGGACTGCTCTATAACAAGCCTTGACACACACCTCCCTGAAGGATACAAGATCCTCTCTGCACCAAGGTTCAGTAGGACAGGAGGAGGAGTGGTGCTGATCTCCGCAGACTGGATATCTGTGTCCATCATCCCTACTCAGGCCTACTCCTCTTTCAAGTGCCTAGTCTACAAGCTCTCACTCTCTCCTAAATCTTCTCTCCTTTGACCACCTTGATATGATATGGTATTTGTAACGCGCCTATACACAAGTGTTTCAAGGCGCGACGAGGCAGGGAGGGAGGGAAACAAGGGGAAGACAGACAAACGATCCTACTAGGCCAGGTGTCATTCAGATCGCGCAAGTGCAGAGGTAAGGGGAAAAGGAGGAAGTGCAGGGGGAGGAGGTGGGGGGGAAGTGCAGTACAAGGTAAGTAGCGTAAAAAAATAATAATTAATAAATAATAAATAAAAAGGGCCAGCTGGTGGCAAGTGCGAGGTAAGTGCAGAGCAAGTGCTGGGAAGGGGGCTGTAGGGTACAGTGACAGTCCCACAGTGCAGGGGGAGCCAGGGAGGCAGTGCAAGTGGAGAGTGGCTGGGCCCTGGACCGAGGTTGCTGAGAATGGCCCAGATGCAGGTTTAGTGCTGAATTCAGTGGGGAGTTAAGCAGGTTTAGCAGGGGAGAGGGAGAGAGAAGGCAGAAGCGAAGAGGAAGGTTTTGAGGTGCTTCCGGAACCGGAGATGGTTCTCCTCAAGTTTCAGGGAGGCAGGAAGGCTGTTCCAGAGGGAGGCCCCTGCTGCGGAGAGAGATCTACCCCCAGCTCGTTGCTTCGAGAAGCGGCTGACCATGAGGGAGTTGGAGACGGATGAGCGAAGGGCTCGTGAAGGAAGATATTTAGGAAGAGAGAGTTTAAGGTATTTAGGTCCCAGGCCCCAGAAGGCCTTGTGGACAATGCAGAGGGTTTTGAACTTAATCCTCGCAGCCACTGGGAGCCAGTGAAGGGATTTCAGTCCTGGAGAGATACGGTCCCTGGGCTTGAGGCCAAGGACAAGTCTCGCAGTTCTGTTCTGGATAAGTTGCAGAGGGCGGAGAGTGGAGGCAGGCAGATTAAGATAGAGGCTGTTACAGTAGTCCAGTCTTGAGAGAACCAGGGCTCGGGAGACAGTGAGCTTCTGGGGGAAGGAGAGGAAGGGAAGAATACCTCTGAGGAGGTGCAGCTGGTAGTGTGACTTCTTAGAGACGTCAGATATATGAGGAGAGAAGGAGAGTGTGGAGTCGAAGATGACCCCGAGGTTTTTAGCCTTGCAGGTAGGGGCAGGAAGGGGGCCAAGGGAGGCCGACCAGAGAGCTGCAGGGAAGGAGGGAGTGGGTGTGCCGATGAGTAGAATCTCAGTCTTACTGGCGTTGAGGCAGAGGTCATTGGCGTCACACCATACCTGGATAGCAGACAAACAGTCGGAGATGAGGGAAGGAGAGGAGGAGGCCGAGGGTAGCCTGAAAATGAGCTGGGTATCGTCTGCATAGCACTGGAAGTAGGGGCAGAGAGCGGCGATGCGGTGGGAAAGGAGTGCCAGATACTGGTTGAAAAGCCAGGGAGAGAGGTTGGAACCCTGGGGGACACCACAGGTGGAGAAAAAGATGTCAGAGAGGAAGGAGCCCATTTGGACCTGGGAGGGTCGACCGGAAAGGAAAGAAGTCAGCCATGCCAGAGCCTGACCAGTGATACCCAGGTTATCACGGAGACAGTTGAGCAGGATGGCATGGTTGACAGTGTCAAAGGCAGAGGAGAGATCGAGCAGAATGAGAACACAGGGAGTGTTGGAATCGAGGTTCAGGAGCAGGTCCTCACGGATGTTCAGGAGAGCAGTTTCCGTGCTTCTGGCCGCTCTGAAGCCGGATTGATGGTCATGAAGATTACCAACAGATTCAGCATGGAGGTTAAGCTGGGAAATGGCCAGTTTCTCCAGGAGCTTACCCAGGAAGGGAGTAATGGAGATTGGGCGATAATTGGCCGGGCAGGAGGGGTCGGAAGAGGGTTTCTTGAGGAGGGGGTGCACAAGGGAGTGCTTGAGGGGGGATGGGAAGACTCCAGAGGCGAATGAGTGGTTGCAAAAGTCAGCCAGGGCAGGAGCCAGGGAGTCGATGTGGTCCTTGATGGTTTTGGAGGAACAGGGGTGAACCTGTTTAGACGAGGCTTTCATAGATCGGACTTGTCTGGAAACCTCATCAGCAGAAAAAGGTGGAAAAGCAGAGAAGGAGGGCGGAGGGGCGGCTGCAAGAGAGCAAGAGGAAGAGCCGGGAAGAGAGGGAGGGGGGAGAGAGGAGGAGAGCGAGGACAGGATGTCCTGAGTTTTTGAGATGAAGTGCGAGGCCAGTGCAGTGCAGAGGGCCTGGGAGGGGACAGGAGAGGTAGAGACTGCAGCAGGGTTGGCCATCTATCAGCCACGAGGACAGTCCACTCTCTTCCTCTCAGAATGGGCTAACCTGGCCTCCTCCCTACTTTCCTCCTCTTCCACACTCCTCCTGCTGGGTGATCTCAACATCCATCTGGACTCTCCAGACTCCTCAGGACCTTTATACAACCTATGCAATTCTCTCTCCTTCTCCATCTTACCCTCTGGCCCCACGCACACAGCAGGCCACTCTTTGGATGCTTTCATCTCTGCCGCATCCCTGACTTCCCTCTCTCTATCCCCTTCAACACTTCTCTCTCTTGGACAGACCACTCTCTTCTCTCTTCACACCTGAAGCGCTCCTCTTCTCTTGCATTGACACACCCGGCGCGACCGCTCGGTTTCAAAGTCACTAGACCCATGAAAATAGTGACAGAAGCTACCTTTGCCTCCACCTATGCTCCTACTCCTACACCTGCAGCGGACTCCCACCCTCACACAGCCCTCGCTAACTTCAATCTATCTATCTCAAACACTCTCGATACTCTTACCCCTGTCATGAGGGTCCGACTGAAGCCTTCCAAAACTTGCAACTCTTGGTACGACTCTGATCTGGCTGCCCTTAAACGCAAGTGTAGGGCAGCTGAGCGGAAATGGAATTCATCATGCAGACCTTCTGACAAACTGCCCTGCCAACTCCTCAAAAGGCAATATCGACTCTGCATCCACACCAAGAAAGAGTCTTTATTCAAGCATGCATCTCTGCTGCATCAAACAACATGGCCAAACCTTTCAAAGTCTGTAAGGAACTAGCCAATCCTGCAGCAGCCTTCTCTTCCGTCACATGCACCCAGGACCTTTGTTCAGCCCTGGCATTACACTTCACAGCAAAAACCCAAGAGATCCTTTCCTCTCTCACGTCCACACCACATTATACACCAACACCTCTGGAGCCTCCTTTGGCCCCTCCACCACTTTTCCTCTCTTCTCTCACTTCCGTCACACCTGATGAGGTTGCCAGACACGTCGGTGTAGCATGGTAGATCTTATGCTACACTGATGTGGAATCCACAGGGATTCTGGAAGGAGAATGTGGAGGAGGAGTGCAGAGACTAAGAAGACGGTTGGAGAGACTGAAACAGCTCCCTTCAGAGACTCCTTCCATATTCCTCTTTTAATATTTTTATTCGGTTTACTTAATACACTAATAAATCTTTAATGATATATTTATAACCATTTCTGTCCTGTGCTTCCTGCTACAATTGGCGACGAGGAAGTCTGGAACATCGATCACCTGGGTGAAGTGAACATACTGAAGTCTCCAGGTGAGCTTGAAAGAACCCTGCCCTCATGTATAATTAAGAAATTTCGGCAAGTTAATTTGCGACTAGCAAGTCTCTAATTATTCATATAAATGCTCGTATAGACTCACGATTTCAGTTTAAGGGTATGCGCGAGCATCTCGAGCTGCACGTCGAATGTAAACACTGCCCCGGAGCCGATCGTGAGCTTGCAGTGCAAGGTAAGCTAGCGCTTTAGAGGAGAGGACCTGCGACGTTGTGACACACGTCACGTACAGGCGGCCATTTTGGGTAGGTCAACGTAGCTGTGCAGTTACAGCGTTGGTGGTGACAAGGCTAAGGCTTCATCGATTGTCTGCATTTTATTTATTGTAGCGGCACCTGTGGATACACTTATTTTAGGCTATTTATAAAAAAGAAAATTAAAAAAAAAAAAAAAAGAGGATTGGTTGAATTGCTCATGCTCCTACTCGTTGCAGTATCAATACAATGAATAATAATAAACAACAATACAAACATGAAACAGTGTCATATTCAAACAAACAAAGGATTGTGTTATATGTGAACCACAATCGTATATTAAAGAACCATACAGTGCTGTTACTAGGGAGCCTGTGGCAGCCATTGGTGACAGAGGAGCAGGTGACCAGGCTCCAACTGCCAATATGACAATGTACACTATCCCACCACCGGCTATGTTTTTGCTTGCAGCTGGAGAACCTAATTTACCCTGGAAGAGATGGTTGAAGTCGTTTGAACATTATGCTTCAGTGGTCTGTGGAACAAACTACAGTTGGAGAGAAAGAAATCACTATTGCTCCACTGTTTGGGACCAGCAGGACAGGAAAAGTATGAGGACCTGTCAAACTTACCTGATGATGACGAAGGGGATATGAATGAATACTAAAAGTGTATTGCAAAATTGAATAAACACTATGAAACGAAACTAAGTACAATTTTAGAAAGGTATAAGTTTGGCAAGAGGTCGCAGGAAAGTGGAGAGAGTGTGGAGCAGTTCATAACTGTTCTGAGGAAACTGGCAAAGAATTGCAAATTTGGATCATAACTGGATGAAAGGCTCAGAGATCAATTTATGTTGGAGTGAAATAGTGCTAAAATCAGGGAGAGACTATTGGCCGAAGATGATCCTCATCCGGATACGGTACTACGCATAGCCAAAGAGGTTGAACATATGGAGAATTGTGTCAAAACACTAGAGGAAAGAGTGAAAAGCACTACGGTAAAGTCGGAAAGTCCCATTAATGCAATTCAAATGGCAAAAGTTGACAATTTAAATAATCAAAATGCTGTGGTGAGACGGAAAGAAGAACCTAGAATACAGGGCACATACAAATACAGTAGTGATATGAGAAGCAGAGGATTTGCACGTGGTTATGGAAGTTACAACAGAGGACGTTTCACGAGTAATAGACACCCTCAAATGAGTCAGAGAGGTGGGGAAGAATCAGGATGTGCTTTAGGTGTGACAGTCCCATGCACTGGGCTAACAGACCTGAGTGTCCAGCTATCCACATCAATTGCAAGAACGGTAATGGCAAAGGCCATATGGTCAAATGCTGTAGGATGGATAAGGCAAACATGCACTGGATTGGTAGTACAGAAGAATATGAAGAGGAGGAATGTGTATTTGCAGTCAGTAGCACAGTGAATGGCATGGAACTGGAGTGTCCGAAGACCATCATTATGATAAATGATATGCCAGTAAGAATGATGACTGATTCGGGAGCGAAATATACATTGTTGCCTGAAAAGATCTGGAGGAAAATTGGTCCCAGATGGCTGAATGAATCCGACATTAACCCAAGCGCTTACAGAGGTGTTAAAATAGACATTGTTGGATGGTTTGAGGCGAAGTTGGCCTTCAAAGATAGGGTTACAAAAGGGAAAGTTTATGTATCAAGAAGAGGAGAAACACCTCTACTCAGCTGGACGCATTAGGCATGGCTGAAGGTCAGATTGGATGCTAGTGCTGAAGAGTCTATCTATGTGATTGAATCCAATTAAATGTCTACAGGGGCAGTGAAGAAGGAGGTGTTCAAGGATGAAATAGGCTGTGCAAAAGGGATTAGACACAAAATACAGCTCAGAAAGGATTGTACTCCAGCTGCACAGAAGCTTAGAAATGTGCCTTTAGCAATGAGGTCAAAAGTGAATTGAAGAAGTTGGAAGAACAGGGTATAATAGAAAAGATTGATGCTTCAGAGTGGGTATCACCATTGGTTGTGGTGAGGAAGAGCTCTGGAAAGATGAGAGTATGCATCGACTCAGAGAACTGAACAAGTGCATCATTCCTGAGAGACATCCTCTTCCTAACATTCATGAGTTGTTATCAACGATGGGGCCAGCAAAAGTGTTTTCAACTCTTGACCTCACTTCAGCATATCATCAGATTCGTTTGCACAGGGACTCAAGACATTTGACAGCGTTCATAACCCCAGAGGGTTTGTACCAATATAAGAGGATGCCGTTTGGCCTTATTTCAGCAGCTTCTGTGTTTAAGAAGACCATGCATCACATTTTTGATGGTGATAAGGGCATTATTTTTTTTTCAAGATGATATTCTTATATTTGCAAGAGATCAAGTAGAGCATGATAGAATTCTGGATGGAGCATTAAGGAAATTGCATAAGATGGGCATGACATTGAGCAGAGAGAAATCAAAGATTTACAGGAAGCAAATTGAATATTTAGGCCATGTTATATCAGAGCAGGGAATTACACCCAAGCCGGACTTGATGTCTGCAATTAATGATATGGCTAAACCTGGCAACAAAGAAGAATTGAGAACATTCCTGGGAATGGCTGAGTATTACTCTAAATATGTTAGAAAGTTTGCTGATCACACGGCTGTATTGAGGGATCTCACCAGGATGAATTTTAAATATGAGTGGAATGAAAATTGTGAGAAAGAATTCAATTACATAAAGAGTGCTCTGACAACTGCACCGGCACTGAAGAATTTTATAAGGGGACAGCGAACAGTAATCACAACGGATGCCAGTAATGTGGGCCTAGGTGCGGTGTTGGCGCAACTGCATAATGGAGAGGAGAAGATAATTGCGTTTGCCTCAAGGCTGTTAAAAGGAGCAGAAAAGTCATATGCGACTATTGAAAAGGAGGCTCTAGCCATTGTGTGGGCAGTGGACAAGTTCAGGAGTTTTGTCTGGGGAACGCAATTTGAGGTAAACATAGACCACAAACCACTTGTAGAACTATTCATGAACAAAGGACTGGACAAAGTATCGGCAAGGATACGGAGATGGGTACATAGAATGCAGGAGTTCAATGTAGTGGTCAAGTATATTCCAGGAGTGAGGAATTATGCTGCAGACTGTTTATCTAGACTTACGAATACCCAAGAGGACAATGGTAGTGATGATGAAGAGAATCAACAGGAAATGATGTGTGTTACAGGACACAGCTGTTGCTAAGGAAGAATGGGTTGAAGGAATGAATAAAGACGCAAAGTTGCAGTTTATGATGGAAAATATAAACAGAAAACATGTTCCTCTCAATAAGATCAAAGAGGTAGATGTGCAAGGACTGTGGAGTGTCAGGGATGAGTTGAGTGTACAAGACGGATATTTGCTCAGAGGAGATCGATTAATTCCACTTGAAGATCTAAGGAAGAAAATAATTGATCTAGGTCATGAAGGCCACCAAGTAATTTCCAAGACCAAATCCAGGATAAGAAATACATACTGGTGGCCGGGATGTGATGCAGAAATCGAGAGGGTCATAAGAAACTGTATCCTTTGTAATAAGTCTGATAAGATTTGTGTGAGTAGTGAGCACCCGATGGTTATGACTGATGTGCCGAGCAGACCATGGTTGAAAGTTGGAATTGATATTATGGGTCCTATATGGAGTGAAGGCAGTCAAACGTTTTGTGTGGTTATGATTGATATTTTAACAAGATGGGCAGAAGTAAAGATGATGCCTAGTGTCACAACTAAAAACATTATCAATTTCATGGAAGAGGTATGTGGTAGGGAAGGATATCCTGGAGTTATCCTATCCGATAATGGCCCTCAATTTGTCTCGAAAGAGATGGAAGATTATTTAGAAAAGAGATCGATTAAGCATGTGACCAGTGCGGTTTATCACCTATAAACCAATGGAATAGTTGAAAGGTACAACAGGATTCTCAAAGATGCCATTAGGTGGGCATGGGCCAATGGAATGGGCTGGAAAGAAGCAGTCAGAATGTCATTATGGCACACAGATGTACTCCGCATAGTTCTACAGGTATATCACTATTTGAATTGAGCAGGGGTAGAAAGGCAATCACCAAGCTTTGTCCTGGATGGATGGGTGAAGTGATAAATATGGGAGTTGTAACTAATAATGCTGTAGATATGATTATGCAGATACAATTCAGGAATAAAGGAGGGTATGACAAGAAAAGATTTAGGTGTTATGAAACACTGAAAGTAGGGTGTTTTGTGAGAGTGAAGCTTCCTGAAGCTTTGAGAGTGAGAGGCATTAAGTGGTCTGATCCCATTCAAGTTATTGAGGTGTTTAAGCATGCTATAAGAACAAGTGATGGAAGGGTATGGAATAATGGAAGAGTTATGGGAGTGAAGGGTAAGGTTGATGGTGGAAGTGTAGACAAAAGTGATGTTGGTGACAGTAGAGGGAACCAGGAAATTTCCTTACAAATGAACTCCATACATGCACCGAATGTAACACATCTACCGGTGTCAGGGTTCGGGAGAAAATACCAAAGGCCGAAACGCTTAATGTACTATGGAGAGTGAAGATTTGTTCGGAAAGAAAGGGGATGTGTAGCATGTTGCATCTTATGCTACACTGATGTGGAATCCACAGGGATTCTGCAAGGAGAATGTGGAGGTGGAGTGCAGAGACTAAGAAGACGGTTGGAGAGACTGAAACAGCTCCCTTTAGAGACTGCTTCCCTATTCCTCTTTTAATATTTATATTTGGTTTACTTAATACACTAATAAATCTTTAATGATATATTTATAACCGTTTCTGTCCTGAGCTTCCTGCTACAGTCAGTCTATGAAGGCTTCAACCAAACAGGTGGACCCCTACCCGTCCAAAACCATTAAGGACAACATTTAATCTCTCACTCCAGCCTTGGCTGATCTCTGCAATCTCTCTTTTGCCACTGGAGTTTTCCCAACCTCTCTTAAGCACTCCCTTTTACACCCTCTGCTTAAGAAACCCTCTGCCGACCCCTCTATTCTGGCAAACTACCGCCTGGTCTCTATCACCCATTTCCTGGGCAAACTCCTAGAGGTGCTGGCTATCTCTCAGCACACCCTCCACACAGAATCTGCTGGTTGCCTCCAGGACCATCAGTCTGGCTTTAGATCATCCAGAGGCATGGAAACAGCTCTTCTGAACACCTGTGAAGACCCGCTCTCCAACCTTGACACTAACACTCCCTCAGTGCTGATTCATCTTGACATCTTCTCTGCTTTTGGCTCGGTAAACCACAACATCTTGATTTCATGTCTCTGTGACACCCTGAGAAACACAGGTCAGGCTTTGGCATGGTTAACCTCCTTCCTTTCCGACCGCCCATTCTAGGTGGAACTTGGGTCCTTTCACTCTACCATCACTTTTTCAACCTGTGGCATCCCCCAGGGTTCTAACCTATCCCTCTGGTTCTTCAACGTGTACATGACTGCCCTGGCACATGTGATTACCACTTTCAACTCTAACTTCCAGTGTTATGCGGATGACATGCAACTCTCCTTCAGACTACCCTGAGACACCCCCTTTACATCACTCATATCTGACTGTTTGTCTGGAATTCAGTCAGCGTGTGCTGCAACACCCTTTTCCTCAATGCCAGTAAGAGTGAGATTGTTCCCATTGGGACTCCTGCTCCCGCTTTCCCACTCTCACTCTGGCTGGCCTCCCTTGGCAAAGGGCCCGCACCCACCTGCGAGGCAATAAACATTGGGGTCATCTTCGACTCCACCCTCTCCTTCTGCTGTAACGCTCACCTGATTCCCACGGAGGCGCTGATCTTGGCAGGAAGGTGTCTGTGACTCGAAAGGTGATGTGCAGAACCCGATGGGCTTCTGGGGTCGAACCTCTTCGCACTGTGTGTCGAACTCGTAGGGTGAGGTTTCTGCAGGTGAAAGAATATGGGGGTTAATGGTCTGGGTTGTTCAATGTCCCTCTTCCTCTCTCTCCCTCTCCGTAGAGCCCCCAGGTCAACGTGCTCACCTTAGATAGGTGAATGCTGGGCTCTCCATCTGCGTCTGGTGCAGGGCGCTGTTGCCAGTTCCTTCACTGGTGAAACATAGGCCTCTTGGACTCAGAAGACCGTTACCGTCGTTAACTGCACGAGCGGTGAGTTTCCAGACACCTTTTTAGTCTTTATAGTCTTTAGGTGCAAGGCACGTTAACCTTGAACAGGACTTCGTATAATGCTTTTCTCCCTTTTGTCTTGCAGGACTCTTGAGGAAGATGGAGTGAAGCGCCTGGAAATGCGTGAGTAAATGCAAGCGCTCTAACTGTCTTTTCCTTGCAGCGTAGTTCGTGCTGAAGAGCAGTCTATTGCGAAGAGCGCGATGGGCGTAAGTAAATACCTGTCTAATGTCTCTTCTTTTTCTTTCAGAAGTTGGTTTGCAGCGCCGGAGTCCGCGGAATGTCCGTAAGTAGATACAATGCTTTTTATCTCCGCAGGCGGCGATGCAGTGTGAAGAAATCCAGAATTCACGGAGTGCCGGTAAGTAGTGACAATGCCTTTGTCTTCGCAGGCGGAGGTGCAGCGTGCCGAAAATGACCGCAGCCGATGGATCAGGTGAGTAGCACTGCGAGATAAGGCTGCCTTGCTAACCTGCTGTTTCTTGTCTCTGCAGGTGCTGCTGTCGACTGGATGCAGGAATGGTGAGTATGCTTCTTGCAGATTCAGGATGCAGGAATGGTGAGTATGACTCTTGCAGATTCGGGATCGTAAGAAGAAAGGCTGGAACAGACTCGGTGAGCGTTCTGCTGCAGATGCAGAATAACGCGAAGTACGTTTCATCTATCGGGTGTGGTTTAAATAGCCTTGGAGTGATGAGGCGTCTTCCTCCACGGCCCGCCTAGGTAAGAAAAGAGTTCCAGTTCCAGAAGCTTTCCAGTGCTGAATCCAGGGAGTGGAGCTTGCCCCACCCAGGTAAGAAAGTAGTTCCTGTTCACAGAGGACTTCTAAGAGGCTGGTAAGTGAGCAGCATGGTCTGCTGCAGGTAAGTCCACCCAAGCATCTGCACACATATTATGAGCCCGGCGCTTCCAGTGCCGGGACCGATGATTCTGATGAGCCTGGTGCCACCGGTGCCAGGACATGGTCCAAAAGGTCCCCGTGGGGACCGGCTGGTGCCTAGGATTAGGGTTAGGGGCCTGCTTCCAAGGACGTTGGGCTGGTCCTGGCTCCTTGGAAGCAGTGATCATGACATCTGCATTCACATTCGCACATCTCTAAAAAGTCCAACTACCAGCTGCACCTCCTCAAATGTACTCTTCCTTTTCTCACCTTCCCCCAGCGACTCAATGTCTCCAGAGCCCTGGTTCGCTCAAGGCTTGAGTACTGCAACAGCCTCTTTCTCAGAACCGCAAGACGTATCCTTCTCCTCAAGCCCAACGACTGCATCTCTGCTGTGCTGAAATCCTTCCACTGGCTTCCCGTGGCTGCAAGGATCAAGTTCAAGACCCTCAGCATTGTCCACAAGGTTTTCTGGGACCTGGGACCTACATATTTGCAACAATGCCTACCTAAGTACTGTCCTTCCCGAGCCCTCCGCTCATCTACCTCCAACCTTCTGCGAGTGAGCCGGTTCTACAAGCAGAGATTTGGAGGGAGATCTTTATCCTCAGCTGGGGCCTCCCCATGCAGTGGCCTCCCATCTGCCTTTTGTCTTGATCTAATCTCCTTAAGTTCCAGAAACTCCTTAAGACATTCCTCTTCTCCTCTTCCTTCTCTCTCCCTGCTAACCTCTCTCTCCACTCTATCCCTCTCTGCCTCCTTTTCCGCACATCTTGTTGACTGGCTGCCGGGTGTACCTCAGAGTCTCACAAGTCCCTGGCACCCTCGCCAATCCTCTCGCATTTGCCTCTGGGTCTGGTACTTGCCTCATCGTTACTGCACTTGGTCAATGACCTATGAGAGTAGCATCTCTCAGCACTTACCGCAGCTTTTGACTGACTGGGCGCACTCCTGCACTTGTCCTCACCTGTACCGTCTGTGCACTTGTACAATCAGAACGTTTCATGCATTGAAGATCATCTATCTGTTTTCCCTTGTGTAAAGACTTGCACTGGAGGGGGCGTCTTTACTCCTGCTCTCTATATGGCAGAGGAGAGGCACAGAGGACCCCAGCCAAGATTCTCTATTGTTGGTAGCAATGGACAAGCAATCAAGGCTTAGCTCTCAGGAGGTGATGCGGGCTGGTTCTTAAGTACAATGTAGTCCCCAAGCACCCACAAAGTGATGTCCGCACACTATGGGCCTCATTACACGGATGGCGGTAAGGATTTACCGATACCGGTAAAATACCAGTAAATCCTTACCGCCTTAATACAAGGTCCCTTTGCGGGTTGGGGGATTTAACGCCTGCTTTTTGCAGGCGTTAAAAACCAACCCGCAAAGGGACCCAGGGAGCTAATTACGGTACCGCAATTTGCGGTACCGTAATTAGCGCCTTCCCTATTCCCATTGAGCCCTATGGGGCCAAAAATGGGAATGGGGATGGGCAATGGTGGAAGGGGGAATTACCGCCCCGCCAACCTTGGAATGGGGCGGTAATTCCCCTTTCCGCCAAGGCGGTGCCAGTATTTTACCGGCATGAACCATGGCGCTAATAGCGCCATGGTTCTCCGCCATCCGTGTAATGAGGCCCTATGTTAGTTAAAACACAGCTCTTTATATAAATAAGGTTGTGTTAGGGAGAATTCTCAAAATGTGCCCAATTCCTCCCACCTTAGAGCCCTCCAACTCGTTTGCTAGACTTTGGGACTTTGAACTTTTCAATTCAATGTGTTTTCTGTGTTTGTTTCCTTTTGGTTATGGAGTCTAACCAACTCCATAGGCATCATCTTTTTCATTTGTTTCACACAGCACCCTCAGTGCAGTGGCACGGGGAAGCCTTTCAGGCTTTCCCAAGGTTTACATACCTTTTCTGGGATAAACTACTGTTTCCCAGAGAAAGTAAAGTGAAATTGACTTTACTAGACATTTAAATTCCTAGACCCAGCACACCTTATCCTACAATAGAGTGCTGGAGCGGTTACTTAGTATCCCCTATGTCTAGATACTCATGTAACAGTCAAATGTTACCCTTTCCTCTCAGAATGGCTGGTGGCAGTGGTTTTACAACAAACTACCATGATTTTTTCCAACCGCAAACGTTAATTCGCGGGAGCCATGTTTTTCAAGATGGCGCCCAGCCATCGTTGCTAAAATGGTTCCAGGTCTTCTTTTTTTTGCCATGTCTTTGTGGAAAGATCCTTCTAGAGTTTTTCTCTGCGCGCCAATCCAGGTTTGGTCTCTTTGTTCATTCGCCTTTGTCAGGCTTCAGGAGTGAAGACTGCCTCGGGCTCCAGAGTGTCTGGGGTAGGCAGGAAGGAAGGGAGGTGCCCGAAACTCCTTGTGCTTAGTCTCCTAGGAGACCCGAATGCACTCTGTGATGATTGGCTGGCTGACTGTTCGACAAGGACAGCCACCCTGCTGGGTGAGTGGCAGCTAGGCTGGAATGAATGGGAGAGAACTGAATAAAAGGCAAGTCTCTTGGCTTGGAAGGCAGAGTCGACCACTGGAACAAAAGAACCGAAAAAGAGCTTGAAGTGGACGGCTGATGCAACTCCTGGACCGTTGGTTTGCCCGGTGAAGCCCTGCTGCAGGTCCGAATCCCCAAGTTCACATCGACAGAGAAGCCCTGCAAGGATGCCTTCTCCCTTTGAGTTGGTAGGACCAATCAACTCTCAAGCAAGCCATCTGGACACTTATCTCTGAGCTGGTTGCTTTTCTTCAGAGTGCTGCAGGAAACCGTAGAGCCAGGGGGAGGGACACCAGATTGTGTGCGTTACTTGTAAGCTGGCCGAAAATGTTTGGAAGATCCTCTGGACTCCCACGATGTCAGACCGACCGAGCCTGACCCCCCTCAGTTGAGTTTGGGACCTCAGAAGCAAGGACAGTCCACCTTGACAGCCAGAACTAGCGTTGTTACCAGTGCTGCAGCTGAAACGCCAAACAGCCACTGAAATTGAAGTTCGCCAGTTGCAAGCTTTTGACCAGCTTTTGACCAGTCGCAGTGCAGTGCAGGAGTCCCCCAACATCCTCCCTCTTGTCCCCACGACTGAGGCCCGGGAACAGTGAGATCTGCAGGAACTACCAGGAATAGAAGTCATCAGCTGCATCTTTTCCTTCATTCTAAGATACTGTAAAACAAGACTAAGAGAACTTATCTCTCACGGTGAAAGTGCTTGAAACTTTTGCAACTCACAGGCCTAATCAGCTTGTGACCCAATATTTGATTCTCCTTTTTACAAACTACTTCCAAGAACTTGTGCAGAGACTTTCCGTTTGACTACCAGAACCGCTTTATCCTATCCAAGACTTTAGCCCATTGACTTTGGCCTAGCCTATTAAATTGAATTGACTCTTCTGATGAACTCAAAGTATCTGCACTGTCTAAGAATAATCATAACCTTTCATATTCTAATAACCTTTGCCTTTTACTCCTCTTGAAAAGTATTCTGAAATAGTATTGAAGTATATTTGTGTGTTATTATATAATTGCCTCCTTCTAATGAATGTTTTATAACTGATAGATAAAAAATTAATAAGTATTTATCAAAGAAACCTTGAGTGTAAGAGTTTATTTGAACACCTGTGATTGTAGATCTCTGTGTAACATCATTACTGCTCACATTCCATTTTCCTGAGATAAGCCTGGCTGCTCAATACGCTACCAAAACTGTGCAGTACAGACCTATACCAAAGGTTGGTTTGCTTACACTTGTAGTCATAGTTGTGTGTACTGTTCCCAGAGTTTACTGCATACAAACTCTGCCTAACAGGTTCATGTTATATACACAATCACATTAGCACACTTTATTCTCCGACAATTCTAAAATGATAAATATATACAGTTCTGGGTGGTACCACTATTACTCTGATTCCATTAAAATGCATCAACTGTGCTCAGTTCAAATAGCATACGAATCAACACAGTAAAACAATATCAACCATAGACTTTAGGAAGAAAACAAGCTGGTTAGACAATTGGCCAAATACTGGGCCCTACCGCTAGGCACAATTCTGTATGAGGATCCCCCCACCTGGGCAACCTGTAAATGAAGATGCACTACACGCCCAGTCTGACCTGGACTTCCCCACAACACCATATATGGAACTTCCACCCAACAGCCAGTCAGGGGAAGGGACAGAGTCAGGGCTTCCCGGGACTTCAGGAAAAGTAAGGTAACAAGCGATAGAAAGCAAGAGGCCACAGGGGCCATGTTGTTTCCTATTAGGAATTCACTGATTCCAATGACAGGGCCTGGGCATCCCAAAATGGAAGATGCGCAGTGCACCTGTCAATTCAGCACGGAGCTGCCACCAGTCCGTACCCTGCTCTGTGGCCCACACACAGGTGCCCAAAAACATACACTAGGAGTACAGGGTTGTACTCCTACCCATGGGTGCCGTAAGGATATCCCAAGGGTCTGTCCACCAGACCAAATACAGGAAGAGCCCCACCGCCAGGAGTCCCACATAAACTCCTGCGCGGAAAACAAGACAGAACATACATGATAAAGCACTAAAGGACAAGCATTCAAAGGCCCTGTCCCTCCGATGCATTTCCAGCATCACACCTTGTCCCCCCCTCCTCCTTGCATGGTGGTGCATCAATGCACTTGGAAAAACTGCAGAATCGTTTTCAGACCTATTTGCTGTTATCTTCACTGTTAATTGTATTTTATGCACTTCCTCTGCCTGTGCAGACCTGGTATCGTTCAGAAATTCAAGGGCTCTGAATGACTTTTGTTTTCCCCCTTGTTTCCTCTTTCCTTGAACGCTTTGAAACACTTTCTTTGTGTATAGGCGCTTTACAAATAAACATTACCATACCATAGCAGGGGCCAGGCAACAGTGTGTGCTCGCACTCCTTCTGTTTAATCTTTATGTTAACTGTTTCTGGCCAGGACCCCGAAGTCACGGATAGGCGTTATTGGACAAATCTTGTAAATGTATGTCCTCTAGAGGTCTAAAGGTTAATACAGCTAAGGGCCTGATTTGTGGATTTTTTTGCACGATGCAAAGTGACTTTTCAATGGTGCAAAGTGACTTTGCGCTGCCAACAAAACACCCTGATTCGTGGAACAGTGCAAAGTGTCTTGTTGCCATGCAAAGTGTCTTTTTGCCATGCCATGCAAAGTCACTATGCACCAGTGAAAAGTCACTTTTCACTGTGCAAAACATTCAATGAATCAGGCCCTAAGTGCCATGTTAGGTGCATTTCCTGCCCTAACAGTAGTGCTCTGTCGATATTCTTGGAAGGAGACAGTTTATTGGTTTGTGAACATTTCGACTATTTAGGGATTAGATTTAACCACAGGCTAACAAAGATCAAATAGAGGAACAACAAATGAAGGTGTGACTGGCTGTAAGGGATCTTTTTAGATTTGCAAAGATACTGCAACATCCTTCAGTTGAACACACATGCGTGTGCGCGAGCGTGATAGGTGGCATAGCCAATCATGATCTCTGATAAACTCAGACCTGCATGAATGACCAGTGCTTCTCAACGACTCAGTTCGACAGGCACGTGGCAATTTTGTACATGTGTGCTGTTTTTGGTACCTTGCAGGGTTTGGCTGACCCTTTGGTAAGTCTTTACAGGACATTGGTTTCCTGGAAGACGTTTGTTGGGCTTGGCGTGCACAGATCAGGACTCCACACCTCTGGCTAACCCGACCTTTGTTTCTCAGTTTTTCTGGTTTGTGAATACTGAATGGTGATTTGGCTTCGGCGAACTGGTTCGATCTTCTGGACTTCTTCCTCCAGCATGCTGTATTTTGGACTCTTGTTTCCTGGAACCTTGTTGAACTCATCTGCGGAAAGGTGGGTTGCACTATATCACCTTGTCCCTTTAGTATTGGCCCTGGGAGCCAGCTTGGGCAGGTCCCTTGCATTTTCTTATTTACTTTTTGATGTATTTCAGTACCTCATCCCCATGTCAACTGTTGCCAGGTCCGGCAACTCTGGCCTATGGACATTTTGCCTTTTTACCATCTGTGATGTTCCAGAACCTGTAGGGTAACACTCCAGCTGTCCTTCACACTTAGGTACTTGTTTACCCTAGTATTAAGTAGTGTGAAAAAGCAAAGCTTTTTTATGGGAAATTTCGTTGGAGGATCATATTCACCTTTTTACCCTTTTCTCTTTACAGGGGTTAATTGTGGAGATCCATCCTGCACATTCCACGTGACCGTTCTGCCCCAAGGTGCATACATCATTGGCTGCGCGCCCGCCCACACGCGCGCGCGCACACACACACCTACACACATACACACACACACAGATAACATCTGATAAATATGCACACAATGAGCACATCACAAGAGTCCACACACACCAGCATAACAGTTGAAAGATCATGCACACATCTGTGTACTTTATGACACTGAACACACCATTCAGTGCACGGTAACAGCTGAAAAAACATGGCATATATAAGGTACACAATGCATGCCACTGCTTGCAGCCTAAATTGCAACACAAACACAACAAAAGTACACAATTTGCTAAAAGGTGTGTTCCAACATTTCCAATAGAAATAAGCCTGAAAGCTCATACAACAGGTGCGAGACTTTTCAACACATGCCCCCCTGAGAATTGGGGGTTTAAAACACAGTAATTCAGGGAATTTACAAAGATATTGCAGAACAAAAAAGTGATATCCAAACACAACTGCCCCAACACGAGATGGAAACAACAAGCCAACTAGAAGAATAGCTACTGATGTAGAAGCCAGCAGTGGTCATTCACACTTCATTAAATGTAATAATCTTCATGTAGCTGAGCCCTAATATCCTGGTCCCTTAACCTGATCCACAAACCGCACCACGCCATCTTCCAAGGGTAGACAGCTAAATAAGCATAGCGTTGGCCTCTGGCAGGTGCGCAGACTGTGCTTGGCACGTTCGAATCTAGCAGCAGGGGTCACTCAGCTTTTCTTCCTAAGAGGCAGATGTGTGGAAGCTGGCGGAGTCTAGCATGACGCGCTACATAAGACCACACTACTATCATTATTATAAGGCAAAGCCGAGGTGGCACCAGATGTTCTCGTCCACCCAGTCAATACCTGAACACACATTCTCAGAGGCACGGCAGCTGGTGTTATAATGGGCTCTGAGCACCCACAGCTGCCTCCATAAGCTGGCATCCTAATAGGAATCTTGTTTGCCCCCTGTAGCAGGTAAAATAGTCTCTGCGGCCTGGAGTCAGCCAGTGCTCAGTGCATTCATCTTCTGTTGCTAGGAGAAGGTGGGATTAAGGTGCTACTCACATATGCATACAGGAGTAGAAATGAGGGGGCTAGGCGCGAGAAGTACAGTCAATAGAGCAGAGATGAGGTTCTCTTCAGCAAATAACAAGCGCGGTTAATCCGTTATGCTGGAGTGTGCATGACATGCTGGTTGCTTTGGATGCACGCCAGTCTGCCTGATTTATTTTCCAAGAGTGACCTTGGAATGTACAGTTACAGCACACGTGTTAATAAGAATGATCCCTGGAGTCAGTTTGGTGCGTTGCTAATTCTGGGTGGTTGTTACTTGCTTCTTCCTGTGGTTGGGGTCTGGTTGGTTCTGTACTGCCGGGGGTAAAGTAGTGTTTGTGTCCGGTGTGTTGCTAATTCTGGGTCGTTGTTACTTGCTTCTTCCTGCGGTTGGGGTCTGGTTGGTTCTGTACTGCCGGGGGTAAAGTAGTGTTTGTGTTCGGTGTGTTGCTAATTCTGGGTGGTTGTTACTTGCTTCTTCCTGCGGTTGGGGTCTGGTTGGTTCTGTACTGCCGGGGATAAAGTAGTGTTTGTGTCCTGTGTGTTGCTAATTCTGGGTCGTTGTTACTTGTTTCTTCCTGCGATTGGGGTCTGGTTGGTTCTGTACTTCTGGGGGTAAAGTAGTGTTTGTGTCCGATGTGTTGCTAATTCTGGGTGGTTGTTACTTGCTTCTCCTTCCTGTGGTTGGGGTCTGGTTGGTTATGTACTGCCGGGGGTAAAGTAGTGTTTGTTTCCGGTGTGTTGCTAATTCTGGGTGGTTGTTACTTGCTTCTTCCTGTGGTTGGGGTCTGGTTGGTTCTGTACTGCCGGGGGTAAAGTAGTGTTTGTGTCCGGTGTGTTGCTAATTCTGGGTCGTTGTTACTTGCTTCTTCCTGCGGTTGGGGTCTGGTTGGTTCTGTACTGCCGGGGGTAAAGTAGTGTTTGTGTTCGGTGTGTTGCTAATTCTGGGTGGTCTTACTTGCTTCTTCCTGCCGTTGGGGTCTGGTTGGTTCTGTACTGCCGGGGGTAAAGTAGTGTTTGTGTCCGGTGTGTTGCTAATTCTGGGTTGTTGTTACTTGTTTCTTCCTGGGATTGGGGTCTGGTTGGTTCTGTACTTCTGGGGGTAAAGTAGTGTTTGTGTCCGATGTGTTGCTAATTCTGGGTGGTTGTTACTTGCTTCTCCTTCCTGTGGTTGGGGTCTGGTTGGTTCTGTACTGCCGGGAGTAAAGTAGTGTTTGTGTCCGGTGTGTTGCTAATTCTGGGTTGTTGTTACTTGCTTCTTCCTGCGGTTGGGGTCTGGTTGGTTCTGTACTTCTGGGGGTAAAGTAGTGTTTGTGTCCGATGTGTTGCTAATTCTGGGTGGTTGTTACTTGCTTCTCCTTCCTGTGGTTGGGGTCTGGTTGGTTCTGTACTGCCGGTGGTATAGAAGTGTTTGTGTCCTTTATAGAGGGCAAATAGTTTAATTGTATTTGTCCCTCTTTTTCCACTTGAGTTACCATCATATGATGACTGACATGTACCCTTATGTTCCTTAATGTGGGAAATGTGTTGCGCTGTATTTTAAATGTTGAGAATGGATTCTGCTTGAGTGATACTGTTGGTTTGGCCGTAGGTATGGCTGTGTGCTGGTGTCGATGCCAACAGTATTTTATGTTCTCTCATGAGCACTGAGCATCCACTTGTACTGAGCCTGGCAACACTGCAGCCATGGTTACTGGTATGACCCGGCTAGACTGGGAGGGGCCACGAGTGGCTGACAACGATTGAGAGTCAACAAAAGGCTGTGCAGCTGTGCTGACATATGAGTCACTGTTTTGGGCATGGGCACACCCAGAGATTTACACTGAGTCACTCGTCACATATGAGGACGGGGTTTTACGCATGCCCAAGAAACGGAATGGATGTCACGTGTGTATCAGTTACCGGGCGGTGACCCATTACATTTTATGAAGCGAGCCGCTGCAGGCGGAGACTGTGTCACCCGGGTAGGAAGAAAGAGTGTTTAGTGTGAAATGGAAAATGGGTGATCTACCATAACAGTAGCAATGGATCATTTACAGATTGGAGGTCTGTGCTTTTCCTTTCCACCGTGGGAGGGATGACGGCTTGATGTGCGTACAAGGCATGGGCAATAGTGCAGGTGGTGAATTGGGAGGGTGGGTGATCTCACAATGCACAGTGGACCTGAGGGCACGTGCAGGACTGGTGCGACAATGACAAGTGGATGGGAGTGGGGGACTCGTAGATTACCATCATTGGAGCTCGGTGTGGACCATCGGGCGGGAGGGGGGGCAGAGACTGTGATTGGGAGTTGAGAGTGGTGCAGCAAGCTACATAGGTAGAAGCAGATGTGAAATGTTCTATGTCCGTGGGACATGTGTCGATGGGAGGTGTACGTGACAACTTTAGCAGTGCATTGAATGGATGCACATCAAGGCCAAGAAAGAAAGAAATAGACGACACGTAAAACCCCAAAGACTGTGAGTGGCTTTCTTCAGCCTGCGACTGGCAGATCTCAAGGGAACAGAGGGAAAGAACAGAAGACAGTCATTAGGCACCTTGAATATGTTTATCCTTTTTTCCATCCCCCAATGACTCTGTTTTCAGTCTTCCCTCATCGCTTGCCATTTTTTTGATTTTTAAACTAAACCCTTGTATGCTACATCTCTAGGCTCCGCCCGTTGGCCCCTTCACAGTGACACCGCCACCTCTGGGTCATTGACACAGGCAGGGGTGCACTGGGTAGCAAAAGAGGCCTTGGAAATCATTTTCAAAGTGGCCCCATATTACACATCCTCAGCAAGCCCAACCCTTTTCCTATGGGAACATTTGGAAAATACCACAGAAAAAGGCCCAGGGTGCAGAGGCCAACCAGGAAATCTCCAGTCCACCCCTGGACACAGGTAAGTCCTGTCCACCATACCAAGCCCCACAGATAGAACACTTCCTTATACTCCTCCATTGCAGCACATCCCTGAACTCCTCCACCCTAGTTCACCCCCATGGCGGCAACTCCACCGCTGTCACTTCCCATCCCATTACAATGATCATCTCCTCACGGTCATGTACACTAGCAATCCGCACACCCATTCATGACAGAAACGCTTCACACCCAACACTTCAAACCCCAGAAACTCCCACTTGTCCCACATTCTGCCCACCACATGGATCTCAAACACTGTTGTGTAAAATAACAAGAGGGTGGTTGCCCTTTTGTCCGATCGATTTATGAACCCCACTATTGCTGACGATGATTCTTCTACAGTCAAGACCTTCACCGTAGAGCTATATCAGGAGGGCAGAGGCAGGTAGTGATAAAAAGGCAAAACAAACATAGTTCCTACTGTCACTTTCAGGGAAGCTATATTATTCTCAAAAATATAAATATGTAGATAGACACAAATACGCATTAAATTTAAACCAGATAAAAGCACCGCAGACAGACTTTAGAAGAGGACTTAGCCAATTGACCAATACTGGTGGATCCCACAGTACCTCAAATCTGTTCTGCATGTCGTAAAAGAGCAGTCACACTGATCATGGCGGCACCTCTCGGCGACTGGGTTCAAATGTGTAGCCGTGGTGACAGTGCAGTGGGCTATCGTCACTGTTTTGATGTTGGCCCAGCACCGGACAGATGAGTGAGCGGATCATGGCCAATGCGGTGTGGCACGATGAGGAGGGATGTTACATGTCCTGAGTCAGTGGCGGAACAGCACATCATTGTGAAGTGGTTCATTGTGCTGCGTTTCACGCATTGGTGTCTTCGAGGTGGACATTGAGCTTGGTGGAGAAGAAGGGCGCCGTGGAACATTTCGAACAAAAAGAAAACTGCCAAAAATGCATTCGACGTTGGGAAAAAAACCTAAAACCATATTGTCGATCAAGGAGAGCAGAGTTTTCGGGGTTGTCCCCCGCTCTCTTTGATGAACAATATGGTACTTCAGTGCTTGTAGGGATGTCCCCTGCTCCCATTAAACGGAAAGCGGGGGACAAAGAAAGATTTTAAAAAGAAGAAAAAAAAATGTGCCCTGCAGCGGAAGTTCCACCCCACAATGGGGAGGCGGAACTTGCGTCGCAGATTAGGAGCGGTGCAGAGGAACAGCAGGTAAGTGAGGAGCAGGAGGTAAGTTTTAAGGGTAGGGGGTGCAGTATGGGGGGATAGCCGGCCGGGGTCATTCACATGATTATTTTGTTGCAGGCATTTCTAATTCCTGATTTTCGAATTCGTAATGTTCGTTAACGAAATAATCACGTACATCCGGAGAAGAAGGCTTCTGCAGAAACCACTCTCTAGTGGCTTCCGGCCACTTGCGAGACATTGAGTTGTTGGCTGCTGCCTGAACTCTGTAATTATGTGCATATGTAACCTCATTGGCTTTCGGAATACCCACCTGCCTCTGGGTTTGCTCCATCTGCTCTGCCTTCTGCTAGCTAAGGATCCATCCATTTAGGATTTACTCCTGGTTTTAATCAAATTTGACAATGACATTCATCAACCACCTTGCGAAAGTGAGACGATTGCCATAGGCAGTTGAAATCCTTCCTAGTGAACATTGGCAAAGAGCAGAAGCAGCCTACACGAGGCAACACTAGCAGGCAGTGTGTCAGAGGTACAACACAAGTCCTCACCTGCAAGGAATGGCAACATGGTGCACATTGACACACCAACTGCACAGCACATTTCCAGTCATTCCAGCCACAAGGCCCAGCTGGGCAAAGGGCAGACCCCTTCTATCAAAGGGCCACGCATGCAAAATGGCAATCTGTGAGGGCTAGTCTAATGTGGGGGCTTGCCTCCCCTTTTTGGGACCGTCTGGGTGCTGCAAAACTGTTTATTCATATGCACTAAGGAGCAAATGTATTTCATGCGGAAATGTATTTATTGATTAATTGTTCATTTGTAATGTGCCTATACACAAGTGTTTCGAGGTGCAGGAGCACAGAGCCTTTCCATTTGCATTGAATCTTAGAACATTGACTCTTTGTAAATACAAAGAGTTGTGTTCCTGTGACAAATCATCTTCCAGGGCACCACTGGTCCAGGGATGAATATCGGTTTCTAAACCATCAATCAGCCTCACACCTCTAGTAGACCAGAAGGGATCCGAACAGATTGGAAACACAAACAAAATATAAACCTCATTGTTCAATTTTGGTAACGTGGACGAACGGCAGGCTTATCTACGAAAGGTTGTTTGTCGTTGGTTAGTTGCAACACAGTGCAAATACAGTTATTATCCACTGATAAAAGGGACTGTCCAGTCAAGGTTGTATAAAAATATCTACTATATTATGATCACAACAGACAGTTCTAGCAACACTATGAAATACAGTCCACCCTGTAAAGGAATGAAGAGGACATTTTCAAAGAAGGAAACTGGATGCACTCTGGTTACTGACAGGAAGGTTGTTGGTATGGTAAATAATAATAAGTTCAAGGTTACTTGGCTTCAGCACAAAGGGAGAAATTGGTCTTAAAATGTCTCTAGGGGCCTTCCAAGAAGGACCAGGGGGACAGAACCACAATGTGCCTTGTGCTGTAGGTGGTCTTGGTGCTCGACAGGGTCCAGTCAGCTTCAATACACTTTGCAGGATTCTGCAACAGAGTTCAAGACAAGAGTCAGCTGCGGTTATCAGGCGACAAGACAGTTCAGCGAGCGAAGCTGGATGAGCAGCTGCAGGCTTGCCCACGCGGCAGCTTGGGGTCAGGAATCGATGTCTCAGGGCTAGTTGGTGGTACTGAAGCACTGGTCGAGGCGTCTCAGATGTCTTTAAGTGACTGCAGCGTAACACCAGTCAGCATTGCAGTTGGTTGCAGCTCGAGGAACTCGACGGCTCGAAAATGTCCTTTAAGGGGAATGTCAGTAGATGCAGGTATCAGGCAGCAAAACAGTTTGGCGAGCAAAGCTGGACGAATGGCTGCAAGCTGACCTACACAGCAGCTCGGAGTAAGGAATCTTTGTCTCAGTGCTGGTGGGCGGTTCTGAAGCACTGGTCGAGACCTCTCAGATATCTTTAAGCAACTGCGACATACCAACGGTCAGCATTGCGGTTTGGGTATGCTTGACCTTGTGCAAATTGCCCTCAGCAATTTGACCTAAAAACATTTGGCCTTTTGACCAAATTAACCTCCACTGTTAAGGATGAGGGGACATCCCTGCAACCACCTTTTGACATATATATATGAACATGAGGAGCAGGGACACTCCTGCAACCCCCGCACCTCATGTTCAGGTAAGTAGCTGTTAACCTATTTGACCTAAAACAAACAGGTCAATTTGGACCGGATGCAAAAAAAGGTTAATTTGGACCACTCAGAAAAGGTCAATTCGGTCAAAAGGTCAAATAGGCTAATACCAGCATTGCAGTGAAGGAACTCATCGGCTCGAAAATGTCCTTTAAGGCAACATCGTTAGATGCTCACCGGGGCACTTCTCCCAGTTTCTTCACTGGGCTCTTGTTGTCCTTTAAGACTGATGACCCAAATATGAGGAGTATGTTGCAGGCAGCTGCCTTGTCCTTGGTTTCGGGTTCAGAGACCTTCCGGCACTTCCTACCTAGAAAACTTGATGCAGAGCCTAGCAGGGCATGCTGTGTGCTGGCTGGGTACCAGTTCTGGAGCTGTTGGAGGTTCCTCAGGATTCGGTATCTCCCTCTGTTCCCTGGGAAATGTTTAAGGGAGGGATCTTGCTTCCCTCTTTGGAGGTCCTGGCCTTCTTTCACTGGTCGAAGATGTATGGCAGACTGTACCTTCAGCCAGGGTCAAATGAGGAGTTCTTCTTGCTACTCCTTGTAAAGTCTTCAGATGATCTGCCAAAAGAGCAGCTCAGCCCTCTTTTAAATCCAAATGGACCACAGGGATTGGTGTGGATAAAGCCTACCTTAATGAATCAATCCTTTGTCCTCACCAACAATCTCCTGTATGCGTGAGGTCATAAACAGAGTGCTTTGCAACAGAAAAGGTAAAGGGTTGAAAACATGTAATACTAAGTCCCACCCAGCTTCCGGTCTGTTGTGGATCGAAGGGTCTCTTTGGTTAAGGAGTTCTCTGTGGTTCCTGTTTAAAGCGGCAGGTCTCCCTTGAAGCTGGGGTGAAGCCAGAATGTCTGGCTCCTGCAAATATCTGGCTCCTGCAAACCACATCCTCATACCTTATGACTGCAGTGCACCTGCAGTGTTAACTAATGTAAACACGGAGTCCCATACATGACAGCTCGCTGAAAATTGATCCTGAGAGCGGGAGCTCTTCAGGTTGACACAGTTGCATCTGAAAGGTTTTGGGGGTTTCCTGTTTCCTTTGTTAACCTCTGCAGTTAGGCCCGATGTGGGCCTGTTTGAAGTACATTCAATTTGTATGTAAATTGCTGCCAGCAGCTGCAGGGCCCAACAAAAGGACAGGGCAGATCCATAGAGCCTTAGTTAGTTAATCAGGCTGGCCATGGCAGGAGGAAGGGTTGGTCCTTCTGGAGATGCACTTCATACTCCTCCTGTCATATCTCAACTAAAAATGAAAGGGGGGGTCTACGCCTGTAGGCTGTGTCCACCCAGAGTACACAGGTCTATGCATAGGTTGTGTGGTGAGCATAGGAAATGTGTGCAGATTAGCCCCACACATTTTCCAGAGGTTGATCTACCATCATTCAATTTCATTTAAAAAGTTCAAAAAAGCCTGATGCAAACACACACCCACTGTGTGGATGGTATAATTCCTCACAGTTCCTCTCATCCGGTATAATGCGGTTCATGGGCCAAACCTGGGACCATTGCAAAGCGCTTGGTGATGTAACGGCTTTCATTGTGTCTAATGGGTGCTAAAATAACAGACCTGTGCCACACAATTCATAGTTATGTATTTTGAATTGTACATGTCCTTGCCCTACATACAAGTTCATTAACTTCAGTCCACATGCTGTTGATGAACATTTACAGAAACAGTGAACAAAGATCACGGTTCATTAGCACCCTCGGTGGGTCGAGCCACCCAATCAGGTAACTAGGAACACGGGCTGACACCACCAGTTAAATCCTGTGTTCCAAGCAGCCTGATGGCTGACTCCCCTGCCTGCCATCTTCCCTCGCCAACCTTGTTATTTTTGTGTCCCCCCCCCCCCCCATCCCACTACCCTGATTGCTGCAACGAATCACCGCTGCAACTCCTTTCCCTGGGTGGCCGCCATGGAAATGGAAGAGGGTCTCCATATGGTGCCCCGCCTTCCAATTCCCTGGCAACCATGTTGGTATGGGCGTTCCGTTCACGGAGAGAAAACATTTAGCATCCCTGTAGCACAATACGCGGGTGCTAAAGGCGATATGTCCCTCGGTGGCTGGGCCCACACAGTGGGTAATGGCTTGCCACCCTCGTTAAGGGACCCTTGCTTCACTTGGGCCCCTAACTTGGGCGGCGGGCCATTACACACAGGGCGGACCCGCCACCCCGGGACATATCGCCTCAATAGAATCTTGAAGGTTTGACAGGACTGTGTAAAGCCAATACATTACTGTAATCGGTGATACTTTCTGATTGCTTTACCCCTCCTGTTTCCTGTCTGTCGTAGGTTCGGTGCTAGGGGTTGGTTTGCTGACTAGGTCCCCCAGCCTGATTGGTAAGCAGGGAGAGAGAGGCTCCTGATCCCTCACCCCTGTATCCGGCTGCCTCTGCCTGCAGAGAAGTCCAAGCTACCAGATGGGGGGAGAGAGGACATCACCACCACAAACCAAGGCAAATGTGAAAAAAGAAATTGGGTTTGTATCTGTAAATGTTTGTTTCACTATATATGTGAGAATTAGATCATTTGAATGTGTGCATGTCTGTTTGAGTATGTGTGTGTGTGTGTGTACGTGTGTGTGAGAGACTCAGAGAGAGAGAGAGTATGTGTGTAAGTGTCTGAGAGTGCGCGTGTATCTGTGTGTATGTGTGTCAGTCCAGTAGTACCTCACTAACCCTCTCCCCCCTGTGACCTTGTCGCTGGCAATGCAGAACCAAAACAGTCACAGTATTATTGAATTCCCTTGTTTTGAAGATTTCCCAAAATTGTGCCTGGCTCATTACCTTAAAGAGTATGAGACTTGCACACCTTAGCTAATAACATCCACTGGAAATATGTTCAATAAGTGTTGAACACGCACACCGTATTCAACTAATTTCGGTTCGGGGGAGAAAATGCGGCTCTGCCAATAAAGTCGCTCTATACACTGTAAGAAATATAGTGTCCTCAATTTGTGGAAACTCCTGTCCCCTGCACACTAATAAACTGACGAAGAAGCCTGACAACAATTTAAATGATGTCAAATATTGGTTTGCGAATAAAGTATAATGATGACACAAAATCGTGTTTCATGAACACATTTTACAAAATAAATGTTTTTTTGTAAAATGTGTATATAAGGTTCATGAAACATAAATTGTTATCTTACTTCTTAGTATATTGGTGTGCAGGGGATGGGAGGGTCCACAAATTGAGGACACTATATTCGTACACTAATAACATCCACTGGCCATTATTCATCTCATTCTGTAGTCCTTTTTGTTCGATCCCCCCTGCCCCGCCCGCGGTCACTAGGCTGGCTTTGGTGGGCTATGCACATGCTTTGTAGAGATGTTTCCATATGTGGAACCCATTCTGCTAGATGGGCCATGGTAGCCAAGGATTTTTGATCTAGGACCTGGCTGAAGGACATTTTGAGGTTAGCTGACTGGTCTAATGAACAGATGACTCACAGATTTTATTGTCAACTTGTTCTTATGTTTCATTGTTAGTCTTGAACGTGAATAGCAGGAAGCCTCAGTGTCATACCATTGAAAATGTATTAGTCCTAGTAAATTATTATGGAGAGTTGAGATTCTAATGAAGGTGCAGAGGCTAGTATTACCCCACCCTTTACTGTCCCATCCTCATACTGTATCACTCTTTTCACCTGCAAATGGCCTCAATTCCAGACATACATTCTTCTGATGGAAGTGCAGACTGTTTCTAGGCTTCTCTCTGGATTTGGTTTGTGTTGACATTCTTGTTGTTTGGTGTCATGAGTTTATGGAGGGCGGCTATTGCCAGTTCAGTATCACCACCAACTGTGAGCACACCACATTATAGCCTTCTTGCTGTAATTAGTTTGTTACTGTGCTGATACCCAGAACGTCACTGGGCAGTGGCAGTGGTTTTTATAACTTAAGTCTAGTTAACTCTATATATGTGAACCCGTAGGCCCTTCAAGCGAGGTAACGATTTATCAGACGGATGGGCATGCAGAATTTACTCTTACACCAATAATAAGACTGACTCAGGAAGTTGGCAAAACGTAGCTGTTTTATTCACAATTATCTAAAACATGGAGTACAAAGGACATCAGCAGACATCTCACAGTATTTCTCTCAACGTGTTACATGATAAAACAAAGTTATATAGTAAAAACCCATCATCAGTGATGTCATACTACATGGCAAAATAAGAAAACCTAAGTTGGAATATGGTTGTTCTATGGGGAACATCTAGGTATACTTTCTATGGGGAATAGGATTGTGATTGGGTCTCTATAGTCAGGTGCACCACTATGCCCACCCCTAGTGCAAGTCATCCTCAGTGTCATAAAATACATAACGTTTCATTGGCTTTCGATCTATTGGGCTCTTTGCTACATGGCTCTCAATAAGTAGTTGGCACGCTTGTACCCTTCTGGAGTATTCCACTCACTAGCAGCATGCAAGCTGGTACCCCAGGTGCTTGTGGGTGGACTTGACCATGCCTTCCCACCCAATTAGCCCATCATCCATCATCACTCCTGCTGTCTGCCATTTGATTTGTCTTTGACCTCGGCCTTGCAAGGTATCACTTTGCCTGAGAATAAAGGGGAGTGTGAGCACAGTCTTATCTTCAGTCTCGATATAGCTTGCCCAAAGTCTATTTTCATTTACACCATGTGACAGGAGATCATGTTTTAGCTCCTTCTTTGCCTTAACTACTATTAAAAGAATACAACTTGGCACCTATAGTGTTTTTCCATTGCACCTCACTTCTCACGTTCATTGTACAGTTATAAAGTGATTTGCATTTTTCTTCAGTGCTCTTCGCATGTGCAATCTTCATACCTGCACATGAAATGGTACTCGACTCTTTACTTCGTCATCAGATTCTATAAGGTTTATATACTCTCTTCCTTGGCATCTCTTTTTGGTGCGTCAATCCTGCTTCATGTGACGTCACCAGTCTCTTGCCTTCACCATTTCACACTTCTTCAGGAACCTGCTTTAAAAGACTGTCATTTCGCCTCGGATACATAATATAGGGCTTTCTCAATGGATACCTTGTCTCGAGGAATCTTCGTGTGATAGGTACCATTATTGGCATTGTGCAGGTCGCAATTTCCGGCTTCCAACATATAGGAAGAATGGGGGCGGGACTTCCGGTAGAAGCATTTGGCTCCTCCTCTATATATGGTTTAAACTTTTTAAACCTTTTGAACGAGATATTGGTGCCCACTCCAATCTTTGTGGTCTGTAAAAGAGGATCATTGCGGACTATTGACATTGACCTACAGCTGTTCAGGAGTTGACTGGATCAGCAGAAATGGACACTGGGAGGGCTAAGAGATATGCAGGTTCTTTTGTTTCTGAGTGCTAACAAAGTAATAATAAACTGAAGTGCATAATACACGCCTATATGCTGTTAATCCTGACTCTGAATCATACTTTACTATTGATAATCCTCTATCATAAAAGTCTCTTTTCTCAATCACTAATCATGAAAGCAAAAGTAGGGGCTATTGACATGCTGCTCGTCGTGGGAGAACCATATAATCCAATAATGTAACCTACTGAAAAAGCTAATTTAGTAAAATTAGATAATGTGTCAAACCTCTTAAAAGGCATGAATTGGAACATATTGTTTAAGATCTTTACTCTCACCCGAGTTTTATTGGATTGCATGTACTGTGGGGGCTGTGATGTAAGGTTTAGATTGCCTAATTTGTATCTTCGCTCATGTATAAGGAACTGTGGCGAGGAACTAGAACCTAGGGGCATAGAGGCTTTCATGACTGTAGGCATAACGTCTGCCATTTACACGCCACATGGCTGGCACCATTAAAGATGACACAGGAGCAAAAGCCAGCTTCTAATGATTTGAACTTTACATTGTGCTTCTGTTACACTAGGTCAACCAAATTCGATGGGCCTAAATCAAAGGGACTTGGAGGAAATACTGAGTCGACCACCACCACCCTCAAAATTATCAACAAGGGCAATAGGTGTGCAACACACATCCCACCGCAATCAACCTAATATATTGAGGGGGCTTGATACCATAAAAAAAAAAATGTCACTGAACATTTGGGGTTAGAAAACAGAATGAAAGATCCTGACCTATTGCCATTTTGTGCTAATTTGAGATTCTTCTGCTGCAAGAAACATGGGCAACTGAGCTGTTTCAGCTAGATAACTATATATTCCTTTTATGTTAATGCTACTCCGAGTAGGAGGGGAAGAAATTGTGGTGGTCTGGTAACCTATATTCTAAAGAGATTGAAATATAAAAAGACGAATGAATATTTTTCCCGCAAATGTCCTCTTAATTGTTGATGTATAATGGGACAAGGGATTGAAATGGCGCATAGCAAACGTCTACAGTTCTTGGGGAGGCAATGGTATTGATGTCCCACTAGCCATATTATTGGCGTAATAGAAAACATGAGTAGCCCGGTAGAGAAAGAAGAGGAAGATTCCGGCTTTAATATTGCTACCCCAATTCTGTTAGATGCAGCATCCGATGACTGAGGGAGGAAATTGTCAGCAAGCCTTGTGGAGCTTAGATTAAGATCAATTTATGGTAGATTCCCTTCTGATACTCCGGGGAACTTTACTTTTACAAATAAAAGTCATCGATCAACTATTGATTATTTCTTAATGGACATTAAGAATTGGTCTTGGATTGTCTATATTAAAATGGTATCTGAACTGGAGAGCGATCACGATTCTCTGATATTAACAACCAATGGTAGGAGAGAAACTACACTTGAGGCGGGTCACCAAGAGGAGCAAAAATCAAGTGAGAGTGAAAGCCGTAAACAAATAGCCTGGAACCATATTAATCAAAATCAGACAGTAACCAAGCTCATTTGTTACACCTTACTTAGCATTGAAAAATGCCTCAGTACTACAAGTGATCAAGAGGAAAACTGGTTGCATTGAAAAATATAATGAGCACATTTAGAAGGCCCGATGTATGGTAAAAAGTGTAAAGAAGCAGACAAACTGGTTCAATATCGATTTTAAAAAGACAAAACAATCACTCTTGACAGCTTTAAAACATCCAAATAGAAGTCAAACAGAAATAGCTGGGACCAGACTAACTGCCATAATTTGTGCTGGGGCCTGATTATGGCTATGAGTGTTATGATGGTCTGGTGATGTCACTGACTTTCTATGTGGAGTGTTGGTGTGGTGATGTCACTGGGACTCTAGGTGCTGCTTCTGTGGAGGCTTTTGCTGGAGGAGGAGCAAGCTGTGCAGGGTGGCACAGCAGAAACGGAGTGGTAACATAGTGGAAGCCAGTGATTGTGTGCTGGCAAAAGATGATGTTCCATCGGTGCCGTCGTCTATAATGATGACATCGCAGGGAGGAGGGTTGGCGTCCCATCATGTCTTGCTGGAACGCAACGCTTTGTTGGAGCGCAATGTTAATATAGGAAGATGCGTGGATTTGTTTTGGGGAAACAGAGGGTCCGAAGGGAAGCAGCATACAACGGCTGTGTTTATGGACGTCTGCTGGCTTTTCAAGGAGGAACGTTCAGAGCAGCAGCAAGTGTACAGTTTGGCTGCTGCAGCGTTGTGTTTGTCTGCGGTCTGCAAAAACTGTGTTCGGGGGATCAGGAGCACATTACAAGAGTTTGGAGCTTCCTTGGAAGTGCTGTCAGGTGTACAACTCAAGGAGGATGCGGCGCTGGAGTTCCTCAAGTGTTTTTGCGGCGGGAGAGACAGATTATGTATCTGGAGCCGTGGAGTGAAGATGTGTTGGAGGGAACTGGATCCCGACCTCTGGGGCTCGCATGGCATGGAGGATTTATCAAGTACAGAGGTCCTGATGGGGTAGGTGTTGGGGGAGGCCTGTGATGATTGTTGTTTTATGTTGTGGTCTCGGGGGTTAGGTTGTGCATGGGGGACTGGTTACTGGGTAAATCTTAGTAGTTAAAGGCCTGTCATGCTTTATATACTGCTGTTGTGTTTATGTGGTGGCCTGCTGTTTAGGACATTTCTATGGGTTTGCAGTATGGACTCGTGGGTGGGTGTTCATTGGCAAAGTTTGTAATGTTTACAATGTTTTTTTTCCAGGTTGGTTGAATTGGACATGGGGGTCTGGGGATGGTGCAGGGACTTTAGCTCCATGTCATTTTTGCATTTATTTGCCTTCACTTCATTGACATGCTGGGATTGGCGCAGGGACTTTGGCGCCATGGATTTGCATTTAGTTGTTTTGCATTTCATGGATATGTTGCGGTTGGCGCAGGGACTTTGGCGCCATGACTTTATCTAATATGGTTTTCATGGGGTATATGTTGTGCTGTGGTGTTTCTGTTTGTCGTTGTTTGTAGGGGCATGTCCCCTGGGTATATGTGGATGATGTCAGTGTGGAGGATGTCAGTGATTTTAAGGGGCAGTGAGGTGCTGCCTGCTGGTTTTTAAGGGGAAGTGAGGTGCTGCCTGGTAGTTTTTAGGGGCAGTGAGGTGCTGTCTGATGCTTTTAAGGGGCAGTGAGGTGCTACTTGGTTATTTTAAGGGGCAGTTAGGTGCTGTCTGGTGGCAGTGCAGTGCTGTCTAGTCATGTTGAGGGGCAGTGAGGTGCTGTCTGATGGTTTTAAGGGGCAGTGTGGTGCTGTTTTGTTATTTTAAGGGGCAGTGAGGTGCTGTCTGGAGTTTTAAGGGGCAGTGAGGTGCTGTCTGGTCAGATGCTGTCTGGTGGCAGTGAGGTGCTGTCTAGTCATGTTAAGGGGCAGTGAGGTGCTGTCTGATGGTTTTAAGGGGAAGTGAGAGGTGCTGTCTGGTGGCAGTGAGGTGCTGTCTAGTCATCTTAAGGGGCAGTGAGGTGCTGTCTGGTCATTTTAAGGGGCAGTGAAGTGCTGTCTGGTCAGGTGCTGTCTGGTGAAAGTGAGGTGCTGTCTAGTCATGTTAAGGGGCAGTGAGGTGCTGTCTGGAGGTTTAAGGGGCTGTGAGGTGCTGTCTGGGTAATTTATGGGGATAGTGCATTGATATTAGGTTTGGTGGTAGGATTAAAGTTCTGGTTGGAGTTGTTTGGAGTTGGACATAGACATGGTGGCCACATGTCTGTGTGGGGATTAGAAGGTGAGTGGGTCATTTTGGTTGTGGTGTGTGGGGTCTCCTCAGGGGAAGGATTTGTTTGTTGTTCTTCCATTGTTGCGTCCTTCAGCGGGTTTATAGCTGAGTGGGGTTCAGGCTTTGGGGGAGGGTCTGTGATTCAAGTTTAGTTGCTGATGGTGTTTTCCATTTAAGATCTTGGTTAGATGTTGGGGTGTAGCGGTTTGGCTCAGTGGGAGTTGAGAATGGTTTCTGAGCTGGTATGTGTTTTGTATTTGTAACTTTTCTGGTAATATTGCAGTTGTGATGGGTCTCTACCATGGGTGTAGTGTTGTGTTAGTGGAAGAGAGGGAGATATGTCATAATCTGTGCTGGGGCCTGAATATGGCTATGAGTGTTATGATGGTCTGGTGATGTCACTGACTTTCTAGGTGGAGTGTTGGTGTGGTGATGTCACTGGGACTCTAGGTGGAGTGTTGATGGATGTTTGGAGTGCTGGGTTCTACTGGTGTCAGTTGGACCTAATCTGCTGGGCTGGATGGATGTCCCAGTGCTTTCTCTACTTATGAACAAGAGAAATAAACCTACATGTAAACTGCTTACCTTCTGGTCTTGGTCTTATGAAGAAGGAGTCATAGTTTACCACACTAACCTATAAAGAGGTAACTGGAGAAAGGAAAGGAGAATTGGCCGAACAGGCTTGGGTAAATTCAGAACAGTCTGCAGCATTCGATAATCAAAAGATGTACTGGAAACTAGAAGCTGCTGGCTTAACTGATAACTCAAAACTGCTACTTGACAGGGCTGATTAGGTAGCTGTGTTAAAATGGATTCAACACTTTACTGATCTATACAATGCACCAGACAGCTCACTAGATTTACTTTGAACAGGTAGTCACAATATGCATATAGTGAAAGAAGACACAGCAAGGCCTATTAGTGATTAATTAACAATGTCCCTTAGCAAAATAGGGATAGATTTAACTAGGATGGCCAATTGTAAGTCTGCAGGTCCAGATCTCGTCCTGATTGAGTACTTAAACAAGAAAAAATGATTGGTTTGTCTATTTTTACAGAGATATTTAACATCTTACTGCATCGAAAGATAATCCAGCATCGCTCGAAAGAGGCAATCACATTAACAATCTTTAAGAAAGGCAATAGTGCAGATCCTGCATACTGCTGCTCTGTTTCTCTAATTGACACAACGGCCAAGTGGGTTGGTAGGGTGCAATATGGGAAAATAAGGGATTAGGCAGACAAAAAATGAATTCTCTACGATTTTCAACATGGCTTTCATGAAGGTGTGTTACGCTCACCTGGTATCCACGGGGACGCCACCCAGCCGTATGGACACTGGTATCCTTCTCCGTAGTTCCCAGATGTGGCCAGTGGGGGAGGTTCTGCCTGTAATACAGGAGGGCTATGTTCAAGACTGGCCAACTGGAGAAATTAGCCTCCCACCATCCTGTATGCCTTCAGCCCCTCTGGGCCTCCCCTCACCTTATTGTTGATTCAGGTGTGCTCTCTGTCCTGCCTTCTTGGCAGGGGCACGTTGTCCTTTGTGAGCGGATGCGATCTAGTTACTTTACTGATGCCGGCCCATTTGAAGTCTTTCAGGTAGGTCTTATTGGTGTTGTACATTGTTGTTATTCCTGCATGCCTTTCTTGGTTTAATAATGTCTCTTTCTCTTCCTCAGATGTGCGTAAATCCAGTGTGGTGCATTGGCTGAATTGGGTCTCGCCGGTAAATTATGGCGTGTAATGAGCGCTATGATGCGGTAAGTAGGGGCTATGTGCAGCGTAGTGATGCCTTGCCTTTGCTAACCTGTTTTCTTTTCCCATAGATCGCGGTGCTGACCACGGTGTGGAATTCCGAGGCAATGCTGGTCAAGGGGCGACCTACTAGGTAAGCTTTTCGGCACAGTTAGTTATGTTGTAATGTCTCTAATACCTTGTTTCATTCCTTTTTGCAGATCCGTCGGTCTGGGAGGCGTGCTGATCCTAGGAAGCTGTTCGCAGGAGCTGTGGGCAGCTAAATATGAAAATTGCAGGTAAGATGCTGCTGCTAACAATGTTCTTTTTGTCTCCTTACCGGTGCTGTTTCTCCGAGGTTCGCGGGTATAGCTGGACTCAGTGAACGTCACATTGCAGGATTGCAAAGTAAGGCGAAGCGTGTTATCCAAGTCAGGTGTGGTTTAAATAGCTTCAAGAAAGTAGTCCAGGTAAAGTAGTTTTTAGGCTACCACACCCAAAACACTATACCGCATAGCTTGGTTCCTAGGAGCCAAGCTATGTGGATGCCTCCATGTTGGCTGGCAGCTTCAAAATAAAGTAGTTCCCCAAACACATGTCTTCACTATGTATGAGCCTGGCGCCATAGGCGCCAGGACTGGCTCCAAGAGGGCCTAGGCAGTGGATGCCTAGGTTTATTGGAGACCCGAGCCAAGACCTCTCCTGGCCCATGGGCTTGCCAGAGGGTTTTTTGGATGTGGGTCGTGACAGCACTCCCTCCCAAGGCCCCTCTCAATGTGTTTCTTCTGTCCGGCCCAGGTTTAGTTGGGAAGTTTCGATGATATTTTTTGATCAGATGTGGTGTATGAATGTTCTCACAGGGTTCCCAGGATCTATCTTGGGGTCCAAATCCCTTCCAATCGATTAGATAGTATAACTTGCCCCTAGAATACTTGGAATCCAGGATGCCTCTGACTTCGAAATTCTGGTTCTCCGTCAACAAGTATGGACTTGGGTTGTGTCCCAATATGTGTACCGGGCTGCATTGGCTTTAAAAGGGACACATGAAATACCGGATGGATTTGTAGGTTAGGTGGTAAATCTAGTTTGACGGCCGCTGGATTGATAATTGCCTTGATGGTATAAGGCCCTAAATACCTGGGTTGAAAGGTCCGGGTTCCCTTGATGGGTACAAATCTAGCGGCCAACCAAACCTTGTCTCCTACCTGATAGTCAGGGGCTTTCTTCCGGTGTTGATCAGCAAACTGCTTTTGCTTTTCCGTGGCAAGAATAAGATGTTCTTTGGCTTTTTTGAAAGCCTGAGTGATGGTGGTGTGAAGAGTTTTCACTGCTGGCATTTCCAAACTGGCTGGGAGATCCAGTTCAGAGGTACGTGGGCGTCTACCATAAAGGGTATAAAAGGGTGTTTGTCCCATACTTGAATGCAAGGAATTGTTATATGCATACTCGGCTATCCATAGTAAGTCTTTCCAGTTTCTTTGTTCATGGTGCAACATGCACTGTAAATACTGCTCGAGAGTCTGATTGGTCCTCTCGGTTTGACTGTCCGTTTGGGGGTGATGACTGGTAGATAGCCGGACATCAATCTGCGCCATTGCACAACACTTTCTCCAGAGGTTGGATACGAACTGGCTACCTCGATCGGAGATTAGGACTGATGGGAAGCCATGTAGTTTAACAATACCTTCCAGGAATACTTTGGCTAAAGTGGATGCGTCTGGGTGGCCTTTGAGCAGAATAAAGTGTGCCATCTTTGAGAATAAGTCCACGACTACAAGAACGGTGTTAAACCCTTGACTGGGAGGTAGGTCAGTGATGAAGGCGAGGGAAAGAGTGTGCCATGGAGTGGGAGGAATGTCTAAAGGTTGTAGAAGACCGGTGGTTTTTGTTTTTGCGACTTATTTTGTGCACAGACTCCGCAGGACTGAATATATTGGATGATGTCTTTACGTCAGGCAGGCCACCAGAAGTTCTGTTTTACCTTAGCTAGAGTCTTGGTTATCCCAGGGTGCCCCTCGATCAGTGAATCGTGATAACCTGAAATTATATGTTGTTGTAACTCCTTGGTGGGTACATACAGACGATCCTTAAAAAAGGGTAAGTGGTCTTTGATGGAATATTGTTCCCCTTGTGCTTGCCATGCAAGGAAAGCATCAGGATTCATGGTCCGTTGAATCTTGTTACTCAGTTCTACTTGAGTTAAAGCTGTCATGAGGCCCAAGAGTTTGTCTTCAGGTATAATGGGTACTGGGTCTGGAGTCGTATATACTATGTCATCAGTGCCCATACGAGATAGGGCATCAGCTTTTCCATTCTTGACTCCTGGTCGAAACGTGATGACAATCATATTCGGTGAAGAAAAGGGCCCACCGCAATTGATGTGAGGACTGGGCTTTAGCTGTTTTAACATATTGCAGGTTTTGGTGGTCCGTGATAACTGTAATGGTGTGTCTGGCCCCCAGAAGGTAGTGCCACCAGGCCTTAAAGGCGGATGTGATAGTCAAGAGTTATTTGTCAGTGATGGCGTAATTAATCTCCGGGGGTGAGAATTATTTCGACCAGAAGGCCACTGGGTGTAGCTGGCCTGTTTCTGGATCTCTCTGTGAGAGGACAGCTCCCATTGCCATACTGGAAGCATCAGTTTCCGACGATATAAGGGAGATCTGGGCGAGGATGTTGCAGGATTGACGCAGAGGTGAACCTTTTCTTGAGTTCCTGAAAAGCTTTTTCTGCTTCTTCGGTCCAGGCAAATTTTGTATTGTTTTTTCGTAACAATACAGTGATAGGGTGTACAACCTGAGAGAAGTCTGGTATGAACTGGCGATAGAAGTTTGCAAAGCCCAACATGCTTTGTACCCCTTTCAATGATATTGGTGATGGCCATTTCAAAATGGCATCTACTTTATGCATGTCCATCCTGATGCCTCCTGGAGTAAGGATAAATCCAAGAAACTCAACTTCAGTGATGTGAAAAAAACACTTTTGAAGCTTTGCATATAAACGATGTTCACGGAGCTTGGTGAGGACTGAACGAACGTGCTTGATATGATCTTGTTTCGAGGTTAAGTACACTAAGATATCATCTATGTACACTAGGACGCAGACATCAATTAATTCTCTCAAGACGTCATTCATGAAATATTGAAATGCTGCAGGAGCGTTGCATAACCCAAAGAGCATGACTTGATATTCGTACAAACCGTATTTGGTACGGAAAGCAGTTTTCCATTCGTCTCTGCTTCTGACTCGGATCAGGTGGTACGCTCCTTGAAGGTCCGATTTGGTGTAAATCTGGGCATCTTTGACCTGGTCCAGCATTTCAGGGATAAGTGGCAAGGGGTACCGGTTCTTCACAGTGATCTGGTTTAATGCGCGGTAGTCAATACAGGTTCTTAAGTCCCCTTCTTTTTTCAGTACGAAGAACAAAGGACTGGCTGCAGAGGACTTCGATGGACGGAGGAATCCGTTTGCAAGGTACTGGTCTAAATAAGACTTCAGATGAAGGTTTTCAGGTTCTGTAAGAGCATAGATTCTGCCGCAAGGGACTTGTGCACCTGGAACAAGGTCAATCTGACAGTCATAGGGCCTGTGCTGCAGCAGCGTGTTTGCTTGGTCCTTCTGCAATACATCCTGGAAAAAGTGGTATTCCTTAGGCAAATTATTAGTTACTCCCACGGTTGATGCCGTCGCTCTTGGAGTCGTAGAGATACTGAAGGCAGGTTTCTGTTCTTGATAATAACAGGCTGGGGAGCAGTCGCTGGGGAAGGTTAATTTCCGTGCCCGCCAGTCAATCAAAGGGTTGTGAGCAACTAACCATGGCATCCCTAGTATTAGCCGGAATTGAGGTGCCTTGATGGGATCGAACGAAATAAGTTCCCGATGTCCGTCCTGGCACAGCAAGATTACCTTGGCTGTGCATTGGGTTACGGGTCCGGAAGCGATTTCTGTCCCATCCACCGTAGTTACCTTGTCCGTAGTTGGCTTGGAACATAGGGGAAGCCCCATCTCTCCTGTCAGGTCTTGATCTATATAATTCCCAACTGCTCCGCTGACAATGTATGCTTCAACAGCATCCATTCTTGACGACCGTTGGTTGTTAATTAAGATTACTGGTATTGCAAAGTGTGAGGTCAGTGACTCCTTCCTCTCACTCGACAAACTGACCTCGATGTTTGCCGAGCTGGGTAGTTTTCGATTTTGATTCCTTCTCTTCATCTTTTTCTGTGGCCCCAACAATCTTTCTTGGGGGTTTTACTTTGCAGTCCTTCAGGAAATGTCCTGGTTTTCCGCAATACAGACATAGTTGTTGTTGTCTTCTTTTATCTCACTCTTGTTTTGTTAGTGGAGGTCGTACCCCTCCGATTTGCATGGGCTCCACAGTGTTTTCTTGCACTCGAGTTGCGTTGTCTCTTGGTCGAACATACACGGCCCGAGGGTCCATTTTGGAACGGTCTGCTTTCGGTCTTGCAACCGGTGGTCTAGTTGCACGACCAAATTTATGAATTCAGAACTGTCTCTGGGAGGATCAACCACTTGGGCTAGAACATCTTTTAATTCGCCTCGTAAGCTCCGATGAAACAACATGGTTCTTTTGTTTTCAGGCCACCTAGCTTCAGCAACCAATCTGTTGAAAGTTGCAATATACCTTAACAAGTCCTGATTCCCCTGTCGGAGGGAAAGGAGTTCATTGTCTACTGCTTGTTCGTGGGTATGGCGAGCAAAAAGCTTTTCCATTTCCCTCTGAAACTCCCAAAAGTCATGTAACAAATGATCATCATGGGTCACCAATGGCACCGAACAATCTGCTGCACTACCACTCAAGTATGATAAAACAAAGGCTACCCGAGCTTGGTCATTTGGGAATGCTCCAGGCCTGCAAAGAAAGTGAAGGTGACACTGATTCATGAAAGCTGCGTACTTCCGTGGGTCGCCTGCAAACCTCTCCGGTGGTGCCAGAGAAACTGTTCCCGGTAACATGATCTGTACCGGAGTGGAGGTAGTGGATGGTATGGTGGGGTTTTGCATCGTTGGATTGCTTCCAGGTAGAGGCATCTGTCCTGCCTGTGATTGCAAGTATTGCCTACTAATCTCTTCATTGAGCTCTTTGGTCACTAATAGGTCTCTTCGGAGGGCATTAGTCTCTTGTTGGGCAGAAAGAACCTCGGCACGAAGTTCCCCTAACAATTGGGCCAATTGGTCTAATTCTGATGTCTCCATGGCGCCCAGGTGGATTGGTTTGGCAGGCTTCGTGTTCTGTTACGCTCACCTGGTATCCACGGGGACACCACCCAGCCGTATGGACACTGGTATCCTTCTCAGCGGTTCCCAGATGTGGCCAGTGGTAGAGGTTCTGCCTGTAATACAGGAGGGCTATGTTCAAGACTGGCCAACTGGGGAAATTAGCCTCCCACCACCCCGTATGCCTTCAGCTCCTCTGGGCCTCTCCTCACCTTATTGTTGATTCAGGTGTGCTCTCCGTCCTTCCTTCTTGGCAGGGGCGCGTTGTCCTTTGTGGGCGGATGCGATCTAGTTACTTCACTGATGCCGGCCCGTTTGACGTCTTTCAGGTAGGTCTTATTGCTGTTGTATATTGTTGTTATTCCTGCATGCCTTTCTTGTTTTAATAATGTCTCTTACTCTTCCTTAGATGTGCGGAAGTCCAGTGTGGTGCATTGGCTGAATTGGGTCTTGCCGGTAAATGATGGCGTGTAATGAGCGCTATGATGCGGTAAGTAGGCGCTATGCGCAGCGCCGTTATGCATTGCCTTTGCTAGCCTGCTTCTTTTCTTTTCCCATAGATTGCAGTGTTCACCCCGGGTGTGGAATTCTGAGGCGATGCTGGTCGAGGGGTGACCTGCTAGGTAAGCTTTTCGGCACAGTTCGTTATGTTGTAATGTCTCTAATACCTTGTTTCTTTCCTTTTTGCAGATCCGTCGGTCCGGGAGATGTGCTGATCCTAGGAAGCTGTTCGCAGGATCTGTGGGCACCTAAAGATGAAAACTGCAGGTAAGATGCTGCTGCTAACAATGTTCCTTTTTTTCTCCTTACAGGTGCTGTTTCTCCGAGGTTCGCGGGTATAGCTGGACACGGTGAACGTCACGTTGCAGGATTTCAAAGAAGCGTGTTATCCAAGTCAGGTGTGGTTTAAATAGCTTCAGGAAAGTAGTCCAGGTAAAATAGTTCCTAGGCTACCACACCCAAAACACTATACCGCACAGCTTGGTTCCTAGGAGCCAAGCTATGTGGATGCCTCCATGTTGGCTGGCAGCTTCAAAATAAAGTAGTTCCCCAAACACATGTCTTCACTATGTATGAGCCTGGCACCATAGGTGCCAGGACTGGCTCCAAGAAGGCCTAGGCAGTGGATGCCTAGGTTTATTGGAGACCCGAGCCAAGACCTCTCCTGGCCCATGGGCTTGCCAGAGGGGTTTTTGGATGTGGGTCGTGACAGGTGTAGGAACAATTGACAACATTTTGAATCTGAGTTTAATTCTTCATAAGTATGCTCAATGGTATATGAGTCCAATATACCTGTATCAACAACATTTGACTGCGTAAACCGCAAAAAGCTCTGGAAAGTCTTACACTGCATCGACATGCCGACAGTAATTTGTCAGCAAGGGTACAACTCAACAACGTGGGCAAATTAAGCTGGAATTTTTGTCAACTCAAGTGGTAAAGCAAATCTGTGTTTTAGCTCCACTACTTTTTAATCTATATATACATTTCCTTTCTTTAACGTTGAGCAATTTGACAAGTGACGTCCCCAAAGTCGGTGGGAAACGAATGTGTGTTCTTATGTATGCAGACGATGCAGTTCTGGTCGCGAGAACAAAAAACGCCCTACAAACACTAGTAACAGGGTTCAATGAAAACATGCGCATGAGGGACCTAAAGATTGAAAAGTCCAAAGCCATGTGTATTGGCATTGCAAAGGTAGCTGGTTGCTCAATAATGGTGAAAGGAAATAAAATGGAGTGGCTAAGCTCCTTCTGCTACTTAGGTGTTTGCATAGAGCAAGGATTTAGATGGAATTCGCAAAACAAAAATCAAGCGACCAAATTTGTGCTGGTAAATGGTTCAATATTAAGATATGGGAACAAACTAAGAGGCTTCCCCTTGGACCAGACTGTGTGCATCTACAGAACAAAGTCTGTGCCTTTGGCTATGTACGTGCAGGTGTTTGCGGTTATCAATGTCCTGAAATAATCAAAATAAAGGAGAAGCAATTTCCCTGAAGCATAATGGGAGTACACCAGGGCTTTTCCAGGTTACCTCCTCCACAAGAATGTGGACTGATGTATATTGAGGATCTCATTCACTTACAACCTCTCATCTATTGGTTGCGAGTATGGGGGAATCCAAATTTGACCCTCACTAGGCTCTTAGAAGAGGACATCAGACATCCAAAATGGCTCCTGATGGCACACCATTAAAGTCCCTTGGCTTTGCTGACTATTTTGTTATGAAAAGGGCCAGCAATAATGATGGTCGCAGATTAGTGATGAAAGCATTCCTTTGTTTGAGATGGAAGAAAAGAGAAGAAACAGTGCAAAAAAGGGAGTGTTGCTCTAGGAACATATCAGCGCTGGGCATGCTAAGCTATGTTCCATGGTTCAGCGATTCCAGGAAAAGAGCCGATTTACTTTGTTTTAGAACACATTTGTTGTTTACAAAAGGCACTGGTCTTTAAATAAATAAGGGGAGCAAGGGCATAAGCAATTGTTTTCGTGATTGGCATGATGCTGACGATTTACTGCAATGTATGCTACTGTTCATGCAGAGCTAAGATGGAAACATGTCTTACCAATGTTAAGAAGCTAGGGAGTGAGGCAGGAGCATGAAGCCTTTTATATCATCTCATCGATTTTAAGCAGGAAATGTGCACTCAGTGCTTATACTGTACATGCTTAGGCACTCAGAGCACATTTGTTGCAGCCAAATAGTTTTTAACTTTTTTACATTGTTGTCACATAGATTTGTTGTTGTAGTGGGCATAATATATACAATATTTGTTATAATGTTGTATTGTTATCTTTTATGCGAACATTACATTTAATAAAATTAGATAATGCGGCAAACCCGGTCATAGGTAATTCTTGTGAGGCATGAACTTGAATTTTAAATGACAAAAGAAATGCATTCTTTTCTTTTTCTTTTCGCTTTTTCTCCACAAATCCCATTTGGAAAAATAAACCTGCTACTTGCAACTTTTTTGGGAGTACCTAAGGGTGAGTGGCTAATCCTAGCCTTAGAAACAAAGTGATTACAAGCCTTATAAATGAAAAATATATGTTGAATATTTTAGTGTCAAGGATCCTGTGAATCATTATTTTGCTATTCTTTTGTATTGTTATTCATAGATTCTCTCCTGAAGAGCCTCTATATAATAGGGGTGAAACATGTCTAGAGAGATAAATACGTGTGGAATTAAACATTCTTTTTTGCAAACTCAAAAGTGTGGAACAATAATCATTTGCAACTTACTTTGAAAGAACTTAACGAACCCTGGTAGAAAAAGCGTTTTGGAAATCCCTAAAAGATGATCTAACATGCGCCCAGTGGGCGCAAAAGGATAATACCTGGTAACAAAAAACGATGAACTTGAACATAACAGCCAAATGCACTCTCTCCTTTGCACTAATGCCCATATTCTAAAGTGTCTTGCCTTGCCTCCTACAAGGTAGTGCTAAGAATGATTCACGTGTGCCTTACATGCCTGCATGCTTGGCTTTTAGTTATAATAGTGGAACATGCACAGTAAGGCAGCAGCATAAGTCGTTGTGGGTCATTAGGGGCAGGCAAACAGATTATGAAAAGGAGAATAGTATTACCACCAGGAATGTGTATGTTTATTGCATGTCTTTGCATTTGGTCTGTGATCATTGTAATCTTGCATGCTTATTAATACCTTTTGAGAAAAGGGTGGAGTCAACAGCTACCCTGGTCATTGACGCTTTGGTAGGATTCTTTTTTGAGAAGCAGTGGAGCTAAATTAGCACATATCGATTAGCTCTTAACATGAACACAAAGAAGTTAGATTCTTTTTCAAACATAAAAAGTTGTGATTTATTAAATTTTCAAGAGTAGATATTTTTAAAAACAGCGACATATGCCATCCTTGGCACAGAAAAACATTTTATACACAAAGTATGTAATGATTGTGCATATAGGTGGGTTAGTACATCAATGGTGACTGTAATTACATGTACTGCTAGTGTTGCGTCAGTACGTAAAAATTGTCGACACACACAGAGTTCAGGTGTTTCTAGTTCGGTGAGTAGATGGAGCAGCCAGCAGTTGAAAGTGTGGAACCTGCTGGTGGATGCACCAGACTGTCTTCAGGACTGGGGGAACTTTTGAGCACAAGAGTGCTTGTTAAGTGCCAGGCACCTGAAAATGGTGAGACAAAGGATGGAGTGTTATAAGGAAAGATTTAAAAACAAGGGGTGTTCAAAGGGAGACACTGCGAAAAAAGAACCTACCTAGGGTAGTTGGAGCATCATGGCTAGCGTGGTTTGATAGGGGCCAGATTCTGGGTAAGTCGCTGGCGAATGGTTTAGTCCATGAAATAGACCGACGGTCTCTGAAACAAGTTGGAAAACCAAGTTGGTTGGGATGTAATGAATTACAGTGAGCAATGAAGGCAATGGTAGTATGTAAACAGTTACCTGGTCTGGTCAGAAAATTGAGTCCCAGGTTGCTCTAGATGAGAAGATGTCTCTATCTAGGGCATGGGGTATAGCCGCGGTCTGTTGTAGACAAAAGAGAGAAGGGGAGTTGGCCTTTAGGCAGCTAGTTGCAGAGGTAAGAAGTAATAGTGAGGCATAATAGTGCAGGCGTCAAATGTCATGCTGTTGGTGCACATTTGTACAATCAATATCGAGTGCCTGTGATTGAGGTAGTTGCCTGGGTATTGGTAAGGCATACTGGTGCAGGCGTCAAGTATCTTGGTGCTAGCGGCCAGTGGTCTAATCAATATCGAGTGTCTGTGGTCGACTCGTTTTTTGTGATTGTGGTCGTTATTTTTTATTTTTATTGTTGCGGCCTGAATGTGTGACTAGGAATTCAACAAGAGGCCGATGCCCATGTAGATGAAAGTTACGGTTTTAGAGGAAGAAAAGTCCGTTGTCCCCTGGGGGTTGGGGCTCCCGTGATGTAAATGCAGTGGGTAGTGGCAAACAGCTTGCAGAAACGCTATGGCTGGTGGATCCCATGCGTTTGTAAAAATGGGAGCAATCTGAAGCAAAGCTTACCTCTGCAATCGAGCTGTGTCGGCGACTGACGGTACTGTTTGATACGCGCGCATGCGTATATGGATCGAATTGTTAAAGGCGCGCTCATGTGGCGCATGCGTGGAGCGGGTAGTGTTACTGTATCTGCGCATGCTCATTGTAGGGTAAGAGGACTAGTAGTCTTTGGGATAGCCGGTAATCCTAGAAAGCATCAAGGAATGGGGCAACGTAATATGTGGTAGTTGTCCATGGCGATCAGTATCAAAAAAATGTATCAAAAGATGGTGCGAAAATGCAAGAACAAGCTGCAAATACATACACTTCTTGGTTCGTGGTAACTGTGGTCTCTGAGAAAAAATGTTGAAATATTTTTAAAATATTTTGAACCCAGCATGAAGGAACAGGAAAGTCTGTTAATTTTATAAATACTTCAAACATACATTTGCATGTGATTTGTGGCATGCAGGCAACATGTAAAACAGTGGTCCAAGGGGTCCTGTATGTATATTTTTAAACCCAGCATGAACGAACAGGAACATCTGTTAATTCTATAAATACTTCAAACATAAAGTTTCATATGATGCATACAGGCAACATGTCAAACAGTGGTCCAAGGGGTCCTGTATGTGCATACATCTGTTGGTTCACAGTAAGTAAGTTCTGAAAAAGTAGAACACAATGGACTTTTCAAGGAAACATGTAAAAACAGACATTCCTGCTAATCAAGGATGGTATGTAAATCTGAAGGTGGTTCAGATCTGTTAATTCTATAAATACTTCAAACATAAAGTTGCAGATGATCCATACGAGCAACATGTCAAACAGTGGTCCAAGGGGTCCTGTATGTGCATACATCTGTTGGTTCACAGTTAGTTCTCAGAAAGTAGAACACAATAGACATTTCTGCTAATCAAGGATGGTATGTAGATCTGAAGGTGGTTATACCTTAGATGGGAATGGATCTGGGAAGGCTAATGGTCTGGAAAAAACTCAGGTGGGAGCTGTACATTTAGGGACAGCAACTGGTGGTGTGAAGGGGTCGGCGGTGTACACGGCCCTTAGGTGAAGAACATGGATCATTTGTTAAAGAAAAGGTTCCACTCAGTGGATATGTTTAGACCGCCATTGAGAGAGTCAAGGCGGTATATCCACTTCTGTTCAAGTTTTCGGAGTGCCAGATCGCAATCACCTCCGCGGAAAGGATTGTTGACGGTCTGCAAGATGACCCAGAAAATGTCGTTATGGCTGTGTTTTTTCAGCTTGAAATGGGCTACTAGGGGTTTGTCCTCGACAAGATTCTTGACATAGGAGCGGTGTTCACAGATTCGTTGTTTAATTTCTCTTTTGCATTTACCGATGTAAATCAGGTCACGGGGACATTTTATGGCATATACTGACCATTTTGTTTTGCAGTAGCTGAAGTTAGAAAATGTCCATCTGGTCTCTTTTAAGTCGATGTGTTTGATGTTTTTGGTTAAACAGCACACTGAGCAGTTGCCACATTTGAAATTGCCTTTTACGAGGGGGAGATACCACAGCGTGGTCTGCCTTGTCTTTTCTTTTGTTTTGTCTTCGTATGTGTGCACTAGGCGATCTTTTAGATTTCTATTACGTTTAAATGCAAATCTGGGTCTTTCTGGTTTAAAGACATCTGTGTTCAATTTATCTCAGTGGCTGAGCATGCTCTTCTTGATACAGTTGCTAAAGGACGTGAAGGTGGTTACGCATGTCATCCTTGTTGTTTGTATTTCTTTGGCTGTTGGGGTGAGGCACTGTTCTCTGTCAGTGTGTTTTGCTCTACTGCGAGCTTGACGTATAACGTGACCGGGGTAGCCTCTTTCTTTAGGACGTATGCTGAGATCGCTAATCGTGGAGTCATATTCGTTGTTGGTGCTACAGTTTCTTCGTAGTCTAAGGAACTGACCGAAGGGTAGGTTCATCTTCAGGCCTTTAGGGTGGAATGTATAGAAGTTCTGGCAACCTACTTGGATAAAAGAAACCGCCTAGACCCACCCACCTCTTTTTTGCTAGAATGCACAGGGATAGCATTAACAGAAAACTACTTCATTTTTGAAGAAACCTTTTACCAGCAGTGTCACGGTATGAGCATGGGGGCAACTTTTGCCCCAGACGTGGCAAATCTTTTTATGGACTCTTTCGAACAGCATTCCATTTACCATACCTCTAATCCCTTCAAAAACTCTATCGGATGTTGGTGCAGATACATTGACAATGTTTTTATGACTTGGAAAAATACGTATGATCAACTGCTCATTTTTGTAGACTGGCTCAACAAACGCAACCCCTGCATCCAATTTACTTTCTAGCAAAACCAAAATAAGATACCTTTCCTAGATCTTCACATTTAGAAAGACCCCAACACCGGTCTAGCCACGACCCTCTACAGGAAACCCACATCCAAGAACACCCTTCTGTACTACAGCAGCTTCCTCTCCTCAGGCGTGGTGCTGTTTTATTACTGCAGTAGAGGCTGCCCCCTTACCATCCCTCCTGTGGTGACGGATTCTGCGGGGGAGGTGTACAGGCTTGCTCCCGCCTCTGCATCACAGTGGGGGCTGCCTCCTTACCTCTTCTTCCTCTGGTGGGCCTGACAGCTGCGGAGCTCCCTCTGGTGCGGGATGCTTCTCTCGTCTTGCGGTTGCGGCTGCTTCATATCTCCTTCCCTGGGGCAGGTCAGCACTGCTCTCCCCTGGCAGACTGAGACATCTTTTCTTCGTGGCATCGGCCGCTGCTAGGAGGTCTGCTTGGTTCTTCTGTTTCTTCTTGCGGCATACTGCACCAGGGTGTGGGCTGGATCCTCCTAAGCATGGTGGATGCTGCCGGGGCAGGCTGGCTCTCTCTCTCCCTCGTCACGGCGGATGCCAAGGGGACAGATTTTCCTTTCTTTTGCGCGGTGCACACTGCAGGGGCTCCAAGCTGATCCCCATGCTGGCCGCACAAGCACCCTCTTTTTCTGAGGGGGGAGGACCGGTGGCAGGGCGCTGGGATGGCCCACTCCCCTCTTCTTCCCTCTGCGGAGCCAGGGCAGCTTACTCCCCCCTGGCAGGATGCGCCGGTTCTCCTGCTGCTGCAGCCAAACCACACCTTCGCCCGTGGGCAGCACAACTCCTCGGTTTGCGGCGGATGCCGCGAGGGGTAGGGGAGTATCACTCTCTGTTCCTGCAGGAACCGTCATTTTCTTTGCGGCAGCGGGCGCTCACCTTCTTTTCTCCTTTTGGGGCTGCACACTTCTCCTTTGCGGCAGGGTGCCGTGAGCAGACCTCACCGCAGGGTGGCCCGGGCCTGCACCGCAGCTCAGGCGGTGAGGTGCAGGCCCCTGCTGACCTGCGGTGGGGTTGGGCGCTCCAATTCACGCTCCCCTCCTTTTTTCCACTACCCACGGGCAGCAGGGGTCATGCCACGTTGACTCGCCGTCCTCGTCGCCAATGTTGGGGGGACCACCATGGACATCCGTCGGGCCCCCTGAGTGCCATGGCCACTGACACTCTACAGGCCCAGTGCCTGTGGGGGTTGGGTCCTGCCCTGGTCATCCGGCAGGCCCCATGGTGCTATAGGACACCAGCACCAGTGGGGGTGGTGGCACATCCTGCCAAGCCCCTGACCATGCAGACCTCTGCCACAGTCCTGGCACAAGGGTCCCATGGCATCAGGGCATGCAGGCCTGTGCCTCCATGTGTAGGCCTCTGGCCTACATGAAATGAGACACAGACTCAGGAGTTCCTCTTCTGGAGTCTGCAGCCGTTTTGTCGCACGTGCCTGCAGGACTCCCTTTTATTAGCTTGGGCCATGAGGAAGTCATGGCCTATCATGAAAGGGCAATGCAAGGGGGAGGGACACATCCCCTTAAAGGGGCAACAGACACAGGAGGGTTCACTACACAACAGTCGCCACCATAGGAAAAGGGACCTGGTCCATTTTCTATTTCCATGGTGGCCACGGTTGGGAAGAGTGCCGGGGCCGGAGCACAAAGCGCCGCTCTAGCAGGTAAGTGGGGAGCGAGACGGGCGTGGAGCAAGGGTGCTGGATATCTTTGCAGTTGGGGAGGCAACAGAGAGAGACTCCCTGTTGCTCCCACAATCAACATGGGGCCACCTGTGGAAGGGTCTCGGGGGGGCTCGAAAAAGCAGACAGTACGCAACGTGTTCTCACCCGCTTTTACAGACAACTGATTGGCTTACCGACCTTCCCTAGGTGTGAATATAAAATCAATATCTGGGTGAATTCATATGTTTAAGCATTGTCCAGCATTTCTTGGACAGTCAGTAATGAAAAGCAACGCTGTTAACTTTAAAACTGTATAGCATGGTTTCTGTGATAACTGCCAAGCAGTACCAAAGTGGTTGTCGTCGTATATTTTAGGGATAGTGCATGGGGTCAGAGAGCATGGGGTTTCTAATAGGATCAGTCAGAAAAGTTACGCTAAGCTTAGGGCGGCAGAAATCCTTATACCAGCTCTGCTAATGGAGAATTGGTTGGTTGTTTTTCCATGGTCTGCTCTATTTTCCCCTGCCTTTGCTGTTCCTCTTTTTTGCCATAAATGTACTTAAAAATATACCTACATGCCCTTAACATCACAAAACCTTTTGTATAAAACTAGAAATGGTTTCTGGTCATTTGTTTAAAACCTATCAATGCCACTTTAATAAGAACTGACTGAACTGCGTTATGGGATCAAGAAAAGACAGCGCCATCTTTGCCAGGCGGCTGCATCGCCCCCTGGGACAGGAATCTAATAAACAGCGGTTGCCTCCGCGTGCAGCGTGGCGCATCTCAGCTCTGCGCTGGGCTGCAGATGATGGAGCTCCTTTATTAGATTAGAAGCCTGGCGCCTGTAAATTACGCACAGTTCGAAACATCGCTGGATGGATATTGCTGCCGCCGAGCTAGGAATACAAGTTCTCGCGCTCACAGGCGTGAATGCAACACATACGACGTAGTGGTGTGTCTCTCCTGCACGAAACACGCTGTTGTGGAAATACAACGCACATGTGGAAATTGGAGATTGAAAAGGGCAATAAATAAAGCAGGGCCCAAAATGTGCACTCGTGACTAGCCACCGAAAGAAAGAAATGATGTTCTATGTGCATGAGGAGAATTGAGGGGGCAAGCGACTTTTTATTGCTGGCTCGTAGCATGCAACTTGAAAGGGCTGTTCAGTGGCCTGAAAAGATATGTGCAGTTTGGAACTCTGCTTCACCAGCCAGTGGATTCTGCTAAACTGTTGGATTCACTGGAAAGGTAATGTAACCCCAGCTTATCTATGAAGGGGTGCTTCAAAGTGATCTGACAGGAGCAGTGTCCACTCAGCTCTTGACAGCATACATGGGCACCTTTAGAGTTGGCAAGAAAAAATGACATCAATCGGCCTTCGAGAATTTCTCGTTTACTATTAATATCATTAGTAGGGTACTTGCTGAACTCGGACCTACCTTTGGGAACCAACCCAGCGCTTGTTGATGGGTGTTTGGGGAGTGCAGTCTGCTTTTGGTTACATCTGTAGGCACTCCCCTTAATGATCCCTGTGTAGGGCTGGATTGGCAGCCTGATTTGTAATGGTGGGAGCTACCCGATGTATATGAATGTTTTATCCATGTGTCCACCCTGCCCAGGCTTATGCTTTGAGGACTTAGTGGCCCACCCACCTCACAATAGGAACTGGGCAGCATCTGCGATTGGCCCTTTGAAGCTGTCATTCATATTTGCAAGTGTAAGCTACTGCGGCCGCTTACCGGCACCTAGCTTCCCGGTGCCACCGGGATATTACAAGTCCCGGCGGACCGGGAAGCTAGGTGCCGGTAAATGTTAGTCCCATTTCCCACGGGAATGGATTCACAGAAGCACTGGCACTGTTACGAATGGTGCCGGTGCTTCCGTGACAGCTCTGCCTATCATGGCCGCTGCGCCCGGCAGGGTCAAACCTGTTGGGGGCAGCGGCTCCAGCAGGCAGACTCGGAATGTGGTGGTCTGAAACAAGGGTGCCGGTTAGCTTACCGGCACCCTTGAATCCGCACCGCCACACTCATAATGAGGCCCATTGTGTTTCAAATGGTTTTGGGGAGGCAACCATTTAGACCCTGATTCATAGATTTTTTTGCGCAGTGCAAAGTGACTTTGCACTGCCAACAAACACCATGGTTCACAGAGTGGTGCAAAGTGTATTTTTGAAGTGCAAAGTGACTTTGCACTTCAAAAATACACTTTGCACCACTCTGTGAACCATGGTGTTTGTTGGCAGTGCAAAGTGACTTTACACAGCGCTTAACAATTCCATAAATCAGGCCATAGCCTCCAAATGGAAAAAACATAACTCTGATGGCGCAACAAAAGACTGCATAGCGATGTTCTGTTTATTTTTTGTTTGATAAATAAAGAACTTACTTTTTTGTGAATAGCATAGACGGTTTGTTGTTGATGCTGCTATGAAAATAAACTTGAGCAGATCATCAGTTGTGTGTGTATACTGTAGTTTTGTGTTTATTTGGCAAACGTCAGGGCTGGAAATGGAAATGATTAACTGTGGGATCCCACCAGCCACGGGAGGGTCAGGAGGGCCACGGTAGTTAGTTATCGATGGGGCAAACTCAGGAGATGTTTCTCAGCCCCCACACTCATAAATAAACATTTACACTTCATGAGATGAATTGATACATCATTAAAGAAAGGAGGTGTGTTTCCTATAATGCAATCAAATTAGAAAAGGTGCACATTTTTACAAATCTGTACTTGAACATTTTCTGCAGAATACAATCCTGACAGGAATATTCCCAAGTGCTAGAACCAGACATTCCATAGTGTAGTGGATAAGTCACTGAACTTTCTTCTTGTTGGCCCAGGTTTGAATCTCAGTCGGGGAACAAACGCAGATCAATTACATTAATGGGCATAAATAGTTGTCCTGCATCCAAGACCCCAGGGAGACATTTTTTTGCTGGATCACGGATTCGGGAAAATCCAGGCCAATGCCCAGTGCTGGCAAATGTAGATGGAGTCTAGGAGGGCCTAAAGCTACTGAAGGCGGTGGGGGGCAGACAGGAACATTGTCAGCCTCCGAGTTTAGAGCTAGAGCTCGGCCGCAGACATACCCAGTAGAACCCCCTGATGAATAATAATATATTTATGGTTATTTGAAGCTGTGTACTGTATACTTTATAGCAGGGTCCGTTGGAGTGGTGCGTCTTTGTTTACAAACGTTACATGTTTTAGAGTAGTGATTATTAGATTGGTTTGGGGTTTCTCTTTGAACTAATTCTTTTCGATTCATTTAAATGTCTATTGTATAATACATGTTACACCTGTCTATTTTAGTTTTTAGTCAAATGTATTAAATAAAGAATGAATAAAAATGAATTAAAATATTTTGTAGAAAGAACATTAAAAGAGATGGACCTTTAGCCGTATTTTTTTTTACTACATTTAAATAATAACAAAATACACCTTTGTCTTTTATAAATGGATGTTGAAGGTGAATGACCATAGAGCGTATTTAGATTGATTGATGAAGCCTGTAATTGCCCTTCACAAATGTTTGCTGAATTGAGGAATTGAATAAAATGCATGCTGTTAGGCATGCATCAGCATATTGGATGGCTTTCAGCAGGGACGATGTGGCAACTGGGACTCCTGTGAGTATGGCATCGCCACCGTCCACACGAGGGGAGGTGGCCGGGGCTTGGACAACAGTTCTGAAACTCAGGGCAGTGATGAAAGGATTGCCTTTGAGGAGGAGGGCAGGGTGGTACCATGCTGCATCGGACTTCTTGGCAATGTGTATTTTGAATGGGAGGTCCCATCCAACGGTCAAACGGAGAGATTTTAGCACTGGGGGAAAATTGTGCCGTGAACCCATTGAGCTTCATACCCCTCAACATACTCTTGAGTTGGGCATGTTTGGTGGGGTGGCCGAGGAGATTGAATTGGGTCTTTGTTGGGCTGAGCTTCAGGCAGAGACTAGACATCCAGAGTTGGACGAGGGACAGCCAGTGCTTGAGTCGATGGATGTAAATGATACAAATGATTCCCAGCTGCAGCTGTGTGGCATCTGTGTATTAGTATATCTTGATGTGAGTGTCGGTGAGGGCTTCCCCCATATGTTCCATGTAGAGGGAGAGCGGATGGAGTCTTCTGGAACTCCACAGATTAGCCGGGGTTAGGGGGGGTGCTGGAATCTGTTGGAAAGGTAAGATGTGAACCACTACAGTACTGTTCCATTGAAGCCCATGTGCCTGGCAAGGATAACACGGGTACCCCCCCCCCCCCGGCCCACCTGGGAAAGAGAATCTCTAAAATGGTTAGTACCCATTGAATGCCACTGCCCTAAAATCTGGACACCGGCACCTGCTGGGAAATGCACACGTACCTTGCCTGAAATGACTCGGAAACATCTTTAAGCAAGTTTGGGCCATTTCAGCGATCAGTGTGTCAGGCTTGCAACTTCTATTTTTTAGGTCTGGTTGGTTTAATGTATTATTACTTTTACAGTGCACCTGTGTGATACTTGATATCCTGCCAAATGTCTGGTAACCTAGAGATATGTTACAGCCCTTGAAAAAGAACTCTGGCTCATATATATTAAGAACCTTAAACAAGATGCTGGCCTGCAATATTGAGTATATCAGGATGGATAGTAGAGAATTCTTGGACAATGTTACTAAACGGCAATTTGGCAAGCTTAGCGCTGCTTTAATAAATGCTAGATCGGCTGCTAGCAGTGCAAAAGCTTTGGCTGATTTTATTAAATACAATGAACTTGATTTTCAATTTTTTACCTAAATTGGGTTTACAGACAGCAGCCCTGCAACATTTAACTTGCTATTTCCCATCTTTTTTTAATCAAATGGGTTAATGGTACAACCAGAAGAGAAGGTGGAGGTGCAGCAATCCATAAATCCTACTGGACTTACATGAATTTGAAGACCCTTGCTTGGGATATTTTATCCCACATATTCTTGTCCCCAGGCCGCTTTTTCAAAATCCTATTATGCTCTCGACCACCTGGCCGTGCCGATAATTTAGAGGAAACCCAGGATGCACTTTTGGCTTTCAAAGCCCTAGGATACACTAGACTGCTTTTAGTATGGCACAATATCTCACACAATATGGATTCTATTAAATTGACTGATATACTTGAGGATCATGGTTTTTATCTCTGGTTTCCTCACCGTCTCTCCGACCGGGCGTTGTCTTGATTCGATCCTCATCAGAGGTCTGGGAGTTGAGTACCTGGCTACCATGCTGGTTGCCTGGTCTGATCTCTCTGTTAGGATTCTTACCTTTGAACTTGGTCAATTTCCGGTCCCTCACACTGTCTCTCCACGTAATCAAGTTGTGTCACTCAGTACTAAAGATTTTCTCAAGATCCTGGGAAAAGATCTCAGTTCTGCCCTAGTTTCTCCTGATTTGGAGATACAATGGGAATAATGTTTCTCATCTAATAGGAGCAATTTACAGGCTGCGATTCTTTTGCTCATCTTCGTGTGAATAAAAAACATCAGCATTTGTGCTATGCTACCATTCTTTAAACCATGAAACGGGAATGTCGATGTAAAGAAAATCTGGCATTAAAGAGATATAGAAAAATGATTTTTATGACAGAATCTTATCTTTTAAAAGCCCAAGTTAATAATGCCACTAGCAAACCGAAATAACTGTTTAATACCTTTAACAGATTTTGTAACTCCCCCTATGTACCTTCAAATGTGATACAAACAATTAAATCGGCCATTGATTTTAATTATTTTTTCGTGGACAGAATGACATCTATTCAGGGAGACACTTATGAAGCCATTCCTGCTCTGTCACCCCATTTGCCTACTTTTGCATCAGAACCCACTTAGGCTATGTTTAACTTCTCCCCAATTTCTGCAAACTCTATTCTATCAGGCCTTAACGCCACTGATTGCATCTTAATCTTTCTACCTGCATGTGTGGCCTGCAAACAGGCTTTCCATTTAGTTGACTTCTTAAAGACATTTGTGGAACCTTATATTTCTCAAGGGGTGGTTCCAAGGGTTCTTAAGTCTTTCACTATTACTAAAAAACAACACGGCTTGACCCAGGACTTTTACAGAATTATCGGCCAATAGCCAAACTGCCCTGGCCTGAAAACATTTTAGAGAAGGTGCCCACACCTAAGCTAGAAGATAATGTTGAAAAAAGTCAACTTTTAGACCGCATTTAATCTGGTTTTTGCATGGTACGGTATCCAACCCCAGTAACTGTATGGGATGATATTTTGGAACACACTGTTGCAGGTGCCTACCCATTACTTATTATGGTGGATCTTTTGACAGCTTTTGACATCATAGACCATAACCTCTTGTGGTCTAGGCTGTCTGAAATCGCAGGGGTCTCTCATCAGGCACAAGGTTGGATCCGTTCTTTCTTGGGGGTTCACACCAAACAGGTCAAAATTGGTGTTTGTCTCTCCAATATGGTTTCTGTTTACTGTGTGTTACCCGAAGGGTCATCCTTTTCTCCTTCGCTTTTTAATCTATATCCAGCCTTTGATGTAAATGTTCCAGTCATGACCTCTTTTGTTTTGCTTTAGTCTCCCCAAGAGCGACCAGTATCCCCAGAAGTGGGTCCCCAGCCTGTTGGGCCTAGAGACCAGGTTACTCCTCATTCCTCATTGATGATGGCCAATGAGGCCGAAACAGCTCTGGGGATTCTTGTGGTCTCGTGCAGAAGGGATATGACCTAAAAGTTCAGGCTGGACTGCCTTTTTTTATGGTGTACCAAGCCTGATTTTCATATGGTCTTTCCCCTTTTGTAGTGGCTTGGCAGCTTTAAGTAGGATGGTCTGGTGGGTTGCCCAGAGCTACGCCAGAGGTTAAGATTAATTCTAAAAATCCAGCAATCACAGCTTTTGTTTTGCTTTAGACTAGACAAATGTCATTCTGGCTGGTATTGCGCAGTATCTCCCTTCCGTCCTCTAGGTAGCACAAAATGCTGCAGTTAGACTCATCTGTCTTCTTCGATTTCCCTACTTCTTGGACTATGCAAAGTGTCTTTATCTAGGTGCTCCGGCATTCCAGCTAAGGAAACTGCAAGAATTCAAAACGCTGTGGCCCGCTTGCTCATTGGCCTCACTGGCAGAGAACATATCAGCCCTACATTAAGAGGACTCTACTGGCTCCCTATTGATCGACAAACTACCTTTAAAGCCATGTGCATCACTCACCGTGCTATCCACAAAACTGGGCCAGAATTCCTCCAAGACAAATTCAATCACTAACAACCCTCCAGGACGCTCAGATCCGGCACAGCATCTCTCCTAGTTGTCCCCCATTGTAACTGCACAGACTGGGCGGATCCTCCTTCTCCGTCCAACCTCTGATCATCTGAACTCTTTGCCCCTCCACATCCGCAACGTTGACAATCACCTGGCATCCAGAAAGGCCCTCAGAACCTGACTTTTCCTCATTTAGCAAAAAAAGAAAAATCGGTTCCCAGATGCAGTTTATTCTGCCCGGTTTCGGCACACTAAAAAATAAAATACAAAAAATAAAAACAAATAAGTTGGATCCCCTGGGCAGCAGAGAGGTTGATTACAACAAGTAAGCAGTGGTCCCCTTTATCCAGGATGTAAAGATCATAGGACATGTCACGTGTAGGACATGTAGGGGAATTCTTGGGTACCTCAACCTCGCTGATTCTAGTACATCACAATGCAAGTGCACACGACGGCACAGGCATACAAGCACGCGTTAGGAGATGCATTGCATGAAGCACACGATGAAGTGTGATATAAGCACCCAATGCCCGGTCTGTCATGACATGCAACCAATGCATGGGTCATTACTATTGCTATCACGTAAAGGTCACCCTGCTTGCATTCATTTAACAAGCAGACTGTGGAAGAGGTGTGCACTGACACCCTGTTACTCCAGACACCTGTTCTCTGGTTATTCAAGTGGCAATTATGTCTTCACCTTTGGATGTATGTTCTCACTGTTACCGCACCTGCTCTTGGCCCCGGTCACATTCTGATGTGTGATGCATATTCACATTGTATCCTGAGTTTCTCCTACTTCTAGCAATCTAGGTCTGTGTGCAGAGTTGCCTACATCCCTTCCAGTGTCTGCTGTGGTTGCTTGCAGTATGGTTGACCCCAGTTGAGCAGCAGCTTGATAGAGCCTGTGCCACTTGGCCAGTATTGCCTTTCAGCTTTGGGAACAGCAGGCCCTTCTCTGAGATGGGGCGGTGCTTGCATTTCATCTCAGGGTGCTTGATGTCCTCACATGGGGAGGTATCTGTGTCATACGTGGATGTGGTGCATCCTGTGGCTGCTGTGTATTTAATCAGAATGGCTGAGGTTCTGGTTACCATGGTGTCGTCAGCGTCTGCAAGGTGTTCCTTACTACGGATGACATTTCCGGACAGGTCCGCTATGGCTCCTCTTCCTCGGAGCTGCTGGTCAATTAGCGCACAGTCTTGGAGTCGTTTATTTTGGGCATTTACATGGCTGTATGAGAGGCAGGTCTGGATGAACAGTTTCCGCTGTGGCCAACGTCTTTTTGTCTATTCGGGGGCATGTGCAGTGCATCAAGGTTTACTGCAATGGTTTGCTGTTGTTGTTGAGGGATACTCCGGGTGTTATTGGATAGGTCCATTGGGCGCATCCAGGGATTTAGTGGTGGACCTCATCAGCAATGACGCATGCTATCAGGGGTCTGGTTACGTCAGGGCCTTTTGCCGATTGGCAGTTACTGGTGCTGGCAGTCCAGCAATGCTTGATTTTAATCAGGGGCGGTGCTATGTCTATAAATGATCCGGGGCTATGTTAATGTCGGGTCTGTTGGGACTCTGGGCTAGATAGCCTTTTGGTAGTAGCCCCTGAGCTACTATCTGGGATTACAACCAAAAAACCCAGGGCTATAGCGCTCTCAGCCCCCCCAGCCCCTAGCAACGCCTCTGATTTCCAAGGTCACATGGCCAAGGTAACATGTCTGAATGGTTGTGTGCAAATGGGTGCAAACCCTTTGTGTGTACTGGCAGGTTGTCATAGGTGGCCGGGGGTGGGGGCTTGCTCCATTGTGAGTGCTGCAAGTCTTCGGGAAACAGAGATGTTAAAATGGACGGTAGTATTGGGGGGGGGTGATGGGAGAGGTTTACGCCCCTGCCCTTACATCTGCTGATAGTGCCCTGTGAGTTTCATTCTTGACATCTCTCCTCACCCCGTTTTTGTTCGTTTCTCAATGCCCCTTCCCCTTGCTCATTGTCACCCCTTGCCCCCTCATAACCCGCCTTTCCCTCTCTCTCACTTTTTCCCTCTCCACCTCTCCTTCGCTTTCTCCTCCAGGCGCTCTTTCCTACGCCTATACTAAAGCCTGCATGATTGCCTTTGCCAGTGCTCGTTTCTGCTGGCGAGGGTATGCCATGGAAAGCATCACACCCTGTGCTCTGCTGGACGAGGCTGGCATTTCACCAGTGCTTTCTGAACTTGAACATTGCTGTAGCTCACACCTCAGCACCTGAACGTCTCTGATGTGCAGGTGCCAATGTTTGTTTTGACAGCCTCTGTCATGTCAACATCAGGATTCTGTTGACACAGAGGCGGATGGTATTTGCATTGCCTTTAATTGGCACGATTAACAAAACCTCATCAGAATGAGCTGACACATAAAAACAGGAGAACGTTCTAGAACATACTCTTACTTGCATTGAATTGTAGCATTCATTGCATAAAATGTACACGTAGCAGACCGCCTACATTTGCACTTAAGTGCAAAAAGGTCCAATCTACAATTTGAGTCACTTGCACTACAGGGAGCAAAATAAGGTGCTGCAACAGACAGAATCCCCTTCCCACCTTATTTCCCCACTGTGTGTTGCAAAAAGTGTAAATGCTACCTTCCATTCACACATGGCAGACAGTATATATATTGGATTTGTCTAAAAAGGGCACCCTTTTAGCAGGTGCTAAAAAACAGATTGCATCGGAATCAAGGGCATTTTGATGCAAGGGTAGTGCTGTTGTACACGGAGGCAGAGGAGGAAGGAGAGTTGGATACAGAAGTCCCATTCTGTGTCCACACACCACCTCCAAAAGCAACCAAAATCCCTTGGAGTATAAACAAATGTTTTAATGCAGGCATAAAGGGTTATATGTGATTTTACCAAACGTAAAATCAGAGGGGTACATTTCACTGAAGTCAAAATATAGAACAATACTGCATTGCTTTATTTTTTTAATCTGGGGTGTTCCCCCCAAACCCACTGTTTTTCTATCCTTCTAACCCCACCCCTACACATTTTAACCCTTTACCACACTATCATATATATATATATATATAATTAACATTTTTGGTATTTCTTTGGTATTTTGGGTTTCCGTAAAACTTACCAGTCTGATTTATTTTCGGTAAAATGACTGGGTACTGCACAAAGGTGCTACGCCTGTCTTTAGCACCTTTTTTCGGATTCAGAGAAAATGAGCTCCAAAGTCTTTATTCTTCTCGGTTCAGGCTAGATTCTTGGAATTAATATATCCAAAGAAATCTGAAATGTAAACTTCATTATAACTCTGAAAACCCTCATCTTTTAGAAAACGTTCAAGGACTACTTAAGAAACATTTCGCCAAAATGCAAACAACGACAGACAAAACTTCAGATGGTCAAGTCAATGGGCACAATCCAAGTCGGGTGGTAGGGGATACCGGGCACCGGTAAGGAGACCGGTGCCGGTATTCCCCTACCGCCTGATTCCGAGGTCCCCTAATGGGACCCGTAAGGTACGTTTGGTCGGACCAAACGTACCTTACGGTTCCCGTTAGGGAACCAGGGTGCAAATAACAGGCTTGCCATTCGCGAGCCCGTTATTTGCGCCCTCCCCATTGAGCCCTATGGTGGCTCAAATGGGAATGGGGAATGCTTTGGTCAATGGGGAATTACCGGTCCCTCCAAGGTCGGAATGGATCGGTAAGTCCCCATTGAACCAAACCGCAGTCGGTACCGGTATGGGAGGCAGCCATTGAGCTAATTGCTCCATGGCTGCCATCATACTCGGAATGACCACCAATGATTACTGAAACTTTCTGCATGCTGCAAATGAAAGAACACTGTCACTTAAACTCGCATAGGAGCTCAGTTTAAACGAGCACGTAACGTAAACAGAAGGCATAAAAGCCGCGTGCAAGGCTTTTACCCCATACATTCACGCTACGGCTCATTTTCATTAATTTGCATGTAGGAGAGGATCGGTTGAACGTAACTTACGTTTCCACCACTCCCTTCTTGCAGAATGCAATCTATGGTAAGATGAACTGGCATGATTAAACACATAGGGCTCATTAGGAATGTGACGGTCCGGTAACAACGGTGCGGTAAGCCTACCGGCACTGTTGTTACCGGACCGGCACACACCGAGTCTGCAGGCGGATGCCGTCCTGCCCGCCAGGTCTGACCTGGTGGGTGGGACGGCACCCGCCCGCAGTCTTTCACGGAGGCACCGGCACCGTTATTAACACTGCCGGTGCTTCCGTCATCCCCATTCCCAATGAGTCCTATTGGACTCAATGGGAATGGGGATTAACGATTTTCCGGCGCCTGACTTCCAGGAACACTGGGGTCATAATCCCCTGGTGTTTCCGGCAAGGCAGGCGCCAGAAAATATTGCAAGTCCGGCGGCAGCCTGCCAGCTTTACTGGCATGGCTACCGCCAGACTTGTAATGAGGCCCATAGAAAATCAGGAAAATTATATTAATATGTCTGGGAAAACATTTACGTCAGAGTAAAGCAAAGGCCAACTTCCTGTAATATTGTCCCTTTCTTTAAGGATAGACACATTTTGAGTGGAAATCAATATGCCCTTACTAATCTTTATTGGCACCAAGGCTTGTTAAAATCACTGTTTTTGTTGGGCATTCTCCCCTTAGTCTTTACCGAATTGTGCTTGCTACACTGCACTACATCAGTACATGCTATGCTGCTGTTTTTGAGCTTTGCAGTCTCATGTATAGCTTGGCTTTTCATGTTTTTCATGCCAAACTCAAGAGACCTTAATGTTTAACATAACCCAGATAGAATTTGCCCTGGTCAAGGACCAAAGGCTCTGTAACGCGTTGGCCAAACTTCATCTGCCTCTGTAAATTGTTGATTGTCAAGAAGAAGATGGGGGTCATAACTAAAAATATGATTATGTTGTTTATTTTTGTAATCATTGTATTAAATGGTTATAGTGCAAGGTATTTGAGGGCGACCAGTCCTGAGGAGTAGCGCCTCCATTTTGAGTGACCAAATTGTACAGTGTGGCTACTGGAGTGCACCTTATAATATTACTTACTGTTTAATGTTTTGGATGCATAATTATTTACCTTAAGGTGGTGCCCACCTTCTTGCATTATCTAAAGGGGGCAATAAGCAACACAATCCCAGGTAAACAGATCATCACTAGTCAGCGGGAAGAGGGCCACCATTCCCTGGGTCCTGAATAAAAGGCGGTTTCCCAGTATTGCGCTGCATCTTCCCAGGTTGAAGTTATTTCTTTTCTTTTCAGGGGCACTGGGTTATTAACAACATTGATTGTTCTATGATTGCAATGTAAGGACCTGATTGTAATACCCAATGACACAAAATGAAAAGGAATGTTAACAGTGTGCCGGTCGGGGTAGGTGAAGAGTCTAGCTGCCTGTGAGGGAGTCTTCATGGCATTCTGGAAGCAAGCCTAGAGGGAACCACCCGGCACAAAGTCCATAACTTCATCAACTACTCAATTACTGTCAGTGCCAACCAAAGCTTCCACGTGTAGACTTGACACGTAGTGAAGTTAAACTTTCTTCCTAACAATTCCCACATTTCGCGCGTTCGCGTCCTCAATGGAAGTGTAAAAAATGAAAAGCAACAATCCTTTCTCACGTTGCGTGTGTTCGCGTCCTCAGATGAGTAAAAGAAATGAGGAGAAAGGTTATTTGCCACAGAGCGCGCGTTCGCGTCCTCACTGGCGTTGTAGACGGAAGAAAACAAAGTTCTATCCCATGGAGTGCGCAATGGTGTCCTCACTTGAACAGCAGTGTTAAAGTAAGAAGGTAAGGTAGAACTGAGCATTGGGTAAAAGGCAGAAGGAGCTAAGAAGAAACCCCGTTCAGGTAAGGACAAGAACAACGATAGAGCTGTGACCAAGAATGTACAAATAGAAGTCGGCGTCACTACAAACAAGGGTAATCCAATAGCAGGTCGAGATTCAGTCCGGGTCAAAAATTCTAACGAGGCAAATCAGAATCCAAGTGGCAGGCAAAGGAAAAAACGTAGAAACAAAGCAGGGTTTGGCAACAAGAAAAAACAATGACCCAAAACAACATTCGAAGTTTGTTCAGAAGCACTGATGTGAATACCGAAAGTGCTAATAAGGACGAATAGACATGACCCTACGCATCTTACCCAAGCGTAAGGGATGCCAGCGTTGCCATGGCAATCTCCAGTCTCTGTGTCCCGGCTTACCACTGAAGACTTTTCTTAAAGGGAAAGTACGCCGGCTTGCTGGAAACTGAAAGCACCTAGAATGTAACCCTGTATTAACATTGTCTTATAGTGGACTCCTGAAGTGTGTGCGCCTCTGGATCGTGACAGTACCCTCCCACAAAGGAGGACCCCCCCTGGTCGACCAATAGTCGGCAACAAGATGGGGGGCATGAATATTTGTGGCAGGTTCCCAAGTCTGGTCCTCCGGGCCGTAACCTTTCCAATACACAAAATACAATCTGACTCCCCAGGAAACCTTGGAGTCAAGAACCTTGTTGACTTCATACTCCAGCTCTCCCTGTTCGAGAACAGGCTGTGGGTGAGATAGCAACTGGGTGCCCGGTTGAAAAGGTTTGAGGAGTGAAACATGAAACACAGGATGCATTTTCCATTGCCGAGGAAGATCCTGCCTAACAGCCACTGGATTTATGATGGCTGAAACAGGATAATGACCCACGAACCTGGGCAGCAATGTTCTCCAACCAGGGATGCACAAATTCTTGGTTGACAACCAAACCTTAGAGCACACAGTACACTCGGGAGCAGGTAACCGATGGGTGTCGGCGTAACGCTTAGCGCGTTCCTGTGCTTCTTGAAGGTGCAATCTGAGATTCTTGTGTATTTTGCGTACATTTCGGATACAAGAACGAGCAGCTGGACTGTGAACCGGTAAAGCGGAGGAAAGAGGCAAGGTTCTAGGATGTCTCCCAAAGAGAGCAAAGAATGTAGAAGTGCGGGTTGAGGAATGAAAAGAATTATTATAGGCAAACTCATCCATACATAACACGGAGAGCCATGATTTTTGATACTGCAAAGTAAGGCAATGCAAAAATTGTTCCATGGTGGAATTGAGCTGCTCAGTTTGGCCATCGCGTGGTGATAAGAACTAGAAAATCGATCATCAATACTAAAAGAACCGGTAAGAGACCGCCAAAAATGAGATGTGAATTGAGAGCCTCTGTCCCTAACTATGATAGAAGGGAGACCAAAAAACCTGAATACATTTATAATGAAGAGGTCGGCTAGCACAGGAGCTGAAGGAAGACCACGGCAAGTTACAAACAAGGCAAACTTAGTAAGATAGTCAATGATAACCCATATTGTATCATAGCCATCAACCGGTGGTAAGTCAACCACAAAATCCATAGAAATCATGGACCATGGATGTTCCGGAATTGGAAGAGGTTGCAAAAGGCCTACCGGCTTGGTGTTAATCCCTTTACATTGAGCACATAACGCACATGTTGTAGCGTAATCAGTGACATCTTTTTTTATCGTGGGCCACCAACACCATCGCTGTAATAGCTCCAGTGTCTTCTTTATGCCAGGGTGTGCTGCCACCAAGGAATCATGGCACCATTTCATGGCTTTACAACGTTTGGCATGATCCGGTAAAACTAGCCTCCCTTGCGCATAGGCTATTGATCGTACAACATCCAACTTGTAGATCTCAATTTCCGAACGGGAGGTATGAACCCAATCTTGTAGATCACTACGAAGAGTAGGTTGCAAACGACCTGATGAGGAAGTAAAAAGGGTGCATTAATCCTGTTAGGGACAGATACCTGGTGCATACGAGACAAAGCGTCAGCCTTAGTATGTAACAAGCCGGGGAGATATGTGATGATAAAATTAAACATGGAGAGAAATTCATGCCATCTTGCATGTCGGGCAGTAGTGCACTTGACTGATTGTAGGGCCAACAAATTGCGGTGGTCGGTGTATACTTGAACCAGCAATGCAGTACCCAATAAATGATGTCTCCATACAAGGAAGGCGTCTCTAACCACCAATAATTCCCTCTCGGTGATGGTATAGTTACGTTTGTAGGACGTTGACTTCCTAGAATGGTAAACAACTGGATGCAAACCGCTGGAATTTGGACATTCCTGAGACAGAACAGCCCCCAATGCAACATCCAAAGCATCTGCCTCCACAACAAATGGAAGAGCCGGATTTGGGTGTTGAAGAACAGGAGCGGACATGAAAGCTGATTTGAGCACCAGAAAAGCTGTTTCAGCCTTGATATCCCAATGAAATGCCTTCTTACTGCTGGTAAGTGCTGTCAATGGGGCCACGATAGTGGAGAAATTGTGAATGAAACGCCTATAAAAATTGGCGAATCCTAAAAAGGATTGTAACGCCTTCAAGGTCACGGGGATGGGCCATTCCAGGACAGCCTTTACTTTGGTATTACTCATTCATCTGTATCCCTTTGCTAGTAATCTCGTAACAAAGAAATTCAACCTCAGAAGCGTGAAATGTACATTTCTCCAGTTTTGCATATAGGTTGTTTTCTCTTAGTCGCTGGAGGACCTTGGAAACATGAGACACATGGAGTTCATAAAATGGAGAATATATCAATATATGATCCAGGAATACAACCAAGAATTGATACATCATGTCTTGAAAAATATAATTTATGAAATACTGGAAAGTGGCCAGGGAATTATAGAGCCCTAATGGTATTACCAAATACTCAAATAGTCCGTACTTTGTTTTAAAAGCCTTTTTTCCACTCATCACCTTCTCGAATGTGGACCAAATTGTAGGCACTGTGTAGATCTAACTTGGTGAAGATTACAGCGGCACCCAGTTGGTCCAGAAGTACAGATGTGAATGGAATTGGGTATTGGTTCCTTATTGTGATAGCATTGAGGGCTCTATAGTTTATGCAGGGACATAAAACACCCTCCTTCTTAGGGACAAAAAACAATGGTGAAGCTGACGGAGAACGAGATGGCCGTATAAACCCAGATTTCAAAGACTTGTCGATATATTCTTTGAGTATAAGATCCTCCTTCTGAGTCAATGAATAGAGCCTCCTTGATGGGATCTGGGCCCCTGGTACCAAATCTATCGGACAGTCATAGGGCCTGTGTGGTGGCAAGACTTCAGCACCCCCTTCATCAAATACATCCTGAAATACCTTATACTCTGAGGGTAAGGGACAAGAAAGTACTGCTCCAACTGTGGTTGCAGTGTCCAGTAATGGACGACAAGGACTGTGAACATATTCATCCGTCTCAAGTCAATGAGAGGGGCAATATTCCCTGAACCCCAATCCACCAAAGGATTATGGGTGCGCAACCAAAACAACCCCAAAATCAATTTATAATGGGTGGCTGCGATAAAATCAAATGTGATGGACTCAAAATGACCAGATGTTGTTTCCATGGTTAAGTCCGCGGTTTATTCTGTCACTAAGCCAGATAGAAGAGAAGAACCGTCAACAGTGTTCACCAATTCGGGTTCCAGATTAGGAACAACCCTTAAGCCTAGGGATCTTGCATACTGATCATCAATGTAGTTACCAGTTGCCCCAGAATCCAGCCCAGCCAGGGTGGTAATGAACTCATAAGACCCCTGACCGAACCTGACCGGTACGGTAAAAGGGCTGATGCTACAGGAATCCACAGAATGTTTATTACCCGACAATGGGATTCCCTTCATTGTTGGGCTTTCAGGTTTCCCCGCTTCTTGTTTGGTTTCTTAGGACATAACTTCAGAAAATGTTCCAAGGAGCTACAATAAAAGCAGAGGTTGTTCTTCTTCCTGAGTTCTCGGTCATCCAGAGATAGAGGACCTTGTGTGGTATCCCCAATTTGCATGGGCTCCGGCATGCTTAATGTCGAGGGTGAGACACTCACCATGTGGGGGGAGACCCCTTTTTTCGCCCTTCCGTTCGGCTTTACGTGAATCTATTTGGAGTATGAGATCCAACAATTCCGGAAACGCAGTAGGAACCACGGGTACCAAAACTAGAGTGTCTTTTAAGTTGTCTGAAAGCCCCTTGTAAAAAATGGATGCTTTCTTGGCATCCGGCCAAGCTGTTTCAGCAGTTAATTGGTTAAACTTAGCAAGATATACCAGAAGGGTTGAGTCTCCTTGTTTCAAACTCAATAACTCTAGCTCAAAGGTCTGAGGCTTATAATGTGTATCAAAGACTTTACTCATAGCATCAATTAATGCATCAGTCATAAAGTAATTGACTACCCTCTTCCCATAAAGGATTAGCCCAGGCTGCCGCCGTTCCCCCTTAATGAGAGAGAAGAAAGGCTGCCTTAGTAGTAGAATCCGGAAATGAACCGAGTCTGCACAAGAAATGCATACCACATTGATTAAGGAAAGTCCTGAAAGTTTTTGGATCTCCATGAAACCTCTCTGGAGGGGCCAGGGGAAACTGTGAAGTGACATACACTGGAGCGGTCTGAGGTACAGGAACAACACCAGAAGCCTCTTCCTGTCAATGCGACGCTGTGTAGCATCATGTGCATTGACCATATGAGTCCTAAGTTCCATTACCAGTTGAAGAATACTAGCTAGGGACTCAGTAGGATCCATTATAGGAGGCTTCTGAATATGTCAGTGCCAGCCAAAGCTTCCACGTGTAGACTTGACACGTAGTGAAGTTAAACTTTCTTCCTAACAATGTGACCCACTGAATGCTAAAATAACATGCAGAGGGACCTATTCATTGAAAGATGGATCCCACTAATCACCAAGCTGTAAGGAAACAATGTACACGTTAACAAAATTAACCTTACTGAATCTAAACTCAAGATCAGACCAAAGACAATACAGACCTGTGCAAATAAGCGCAGTTTCCTTGCAAGAAAATCTGAAGGCACAGGCAGGTGGTCTGGTTAACAACTACAGTAGAAACAAGAACAGGATTAACCTCAGGCTCAAGATCCCCTGAGCTCCAGAAACCCCCTTAGGAGTGTGCTTACTATGGAATCTGGATAGTGTAGAGCAAATATGACTGAAGACCTCAAGGGTAAATAAACATTACCAGAAAACTGGAAAGGAACAAATGTACTTCCCATGTTGCGTGCGTTCGCGTCCTTACTGGACGTGTAAAGATGAAAAGCAACAATCCTTTCCCACATTGCGCCCGTTCGCGTCCTCAATGGAAGTGTAAAAAATGAAAAGCAACAATCCTTTCCAATGTTGCGCATGTTCGCGTCCTCAGATGAGTAGAAAAAATGAAGAGAAAGGTTCTTTCCCACGGAGCGCGTGTTTGCGTCCTCACTGGTGTTGTAGACGGAAGAAAACAAAGTTCTATCCGACGGAGCGCGCAATCACGTCCTCACTTGAACAGCAGTGTTAAAGTAAGAAGGTAAGGTAGAACTGAGCACCAGGGAAAAGGCAGAAGGAGCTAAGAAGAAACCCTGTTCAGGTAAGGACAAGAACAACGATAGAGCCGTGACCAAGAAATCACAAATAGAAGTCGGCGTCACTACAAACAAGGGTAATCCAATATCAGGTCGAGATTCAGTTCGGGTCAAAAATTCTAACGAGGCAAATCAGAATCCAAGGGGCAGGCAAAGGCAAAAACGTAGAAACGAAGCAGGGTTTGGCAACAAGAAAAAACAATGACCCAAAACAACAGTCAAAGTTTGTTCATAAGCACCGAGCTGAACACCGGAAGGGCTAATAAGGATGAATCCACGTGACCTTACACAGCCTACCCAAGCGTAAGGGACGCCAGCGTTGCCATGTGAATCTCCAGTCTCTGTGTCCCGTCTTACCACTGAAGACTTTTCATAAAGGGAAAGTACGCCGGCTTGCTGGAAACTGAAAGCACCTAGAATGTAACCCTGTATTAAGATTGTCTTGTAGTGGACTCCTCAAGTGTGTGCGCCTCTGGATCGTGACAATTACACACAAACACAATAGATAGTCATACACCAACAACCCTCCTCAACCCTGGACCCCTTATAGATACAACTAACCAGTGTGCACAACCACAATCCACCCTAATATCACATGACATGCACACCAACACAAACACTAGCAGACATCTGAGGCACCGAGTCCTACCCATATGGTTACAACACAGAGGGCCTTCCGAATCAATTCCCACATGCAAAACAATGCTCACATATGCCAGTTCCTCCTGGTTCTGAACCTTTCCTTTCATCCTATCCCCACAAACACACCCAGCCCTCTTCTCTTGCAGAGACTGTCCGTGGGTGGTAGTGGTGCACGGGATACATAAACATAGCATAACATTCTAAAAAGAAATTAGTTCTCAATGTCGAAACTCTACCCCAGTGCGCCAATCTTTCTAAACTGCCACACTAAGCCAATGAAGTTCTGAATCCAATAATGTACATCAATCTAATGGTTAAACTACCTTTACTGAGCACGTGCCTGTGGAATCATAAAAAATACAATATTACGGCTGTTACACCGAGCAAAGGAAAATACACCGACACAGGCTTATAAAGATTCCCAGAATCTTTATTACGAAACTGAACAGTATTGAACAAAGTACACAAATAGCTATTTGGCCGTCAATACATCACAGAAACCACCAGCAGGGTTCAATATGAGCAGTGAGGGACTTTCCTAGCTGGACATCGGCGCTTTTATACAATTTGTAAAATGATGTCCAGCCCCCTTACAGGTTAATCATGCACTGGGCTAGGGTCGCGCCAGGTTCACTTTCCTAATTTACATATCTTGTGCATGCGGTTTACTTTTCAATACATTTACCAGTACACTCCATTATTCTTCAATTTAACATTTATACTCTTTATATATTGCTTTAATACAGACCAAACAATGTTTCACATATTATATTTGGATAGCATTACTGTTCTTGTATACTTGTAGTTTAATATTGGCATTTCAAGTAATCCCCTGCTCCGAGGTCAACAAAGGACAAGGTCTACATGACCCTAACATGTAGCCTGAAGGCAGGTTGGACATTAACTTCCCTACAGAGGTTGGAGAGGTTAAGGCAAGAACAAGGACACATGAGACGGCCATTTTAGATTACAGGGTGACTTTGTATAAAACCCCAAAATGGCGGTTTCTAACCTAAAATGGAGGCTTGATTCAAGATGGAGGCTTACATCAATTTCTAAGGTCAAGACCATGCCGCAGAGAGTTATTCGCGTACAATTTTCAAGCAACTTGGCGTAGGCCAATATACATACAAATCGTTTGTAATAAGAGGCATAATTTAATATCTGGTTTGACAAACCCTCCTTTTGGCCTATGCCAAGTGCTAATACTATTTCTGATTTGATTGCAAGTAACTCCATGCGTCATCGTCCAGACACCCCGAATCATTGTCGGACATATCTATTGCCATTAGGTCTGATACCAGAGTTTCTTTCAACACATACTCCTTAGAGAGCTCCTTTGGGGCGTATATTTCATTCCCTAATACACTTGTTGCTTGCCCGCAACATCCCCCTAATACTGAGCATATACCAGGGAGACACTGTATACAACAACAAAGAAACAGAAAACTTCCCAAGATAATCAGTAGGGCCGAGAACAACTTCCATCCCCATGTCCGTAGGAGGTCCCAAAACCATGTACCAAGTTCCCAATTTCCCTCAGGAACATGTACTTCTGAACTAAGTACATGTAGATTTTGGATCGCCCTAAAGATCGTTGGAGAGGAGTCTGGAACGTAAACGCAGCAAGCGGACCCCACTAATTTATATACTCCTCCTCGCTCTGCCAGGATGACATCTAATGCCACCCGGTTCTGAAGAGCCACTTATCTTATCGCTCTCTGCTCTAGCGTCATATTATAGAGTATGTCAGTGGTCCGATTGATGGTTCTCTCCAATACTCTCGCTAGTCCCCTAATATCTTCTGAATTTGTAATTTGCCCAAAAAATGGTACAAAAGATTTCATAATATCTCCTAAAGTTTGCACTGGAGTATCCCCTTTTACACCTCGTCGTGGACGAGTCTTTGAAATTTCTGTGGTGCTTGCAATAAATACCCCAGGTAATAAAATCCCTAAATAACAGGTTCCTTGCCAATCCCTGGGCAACCACGGAAATGCCACATTACCTCAAACAAAATAGACAGGTTCGCCTACGTACAGAGGTCTGTTTTCATTAGTCAAATTCGCAACGTTGGTGCACTTTCTAAAATTACCCATTGACCGTGTTCCATTCCTCTATATGCAGAAGGATACTGAATTGGGGCTGTGATTAACAGAATAAGATGGAGGCGTGGCATCCTTATTGGCTATAGGAGCCATTTTGAAAGAGATTAAAGACTGAAAAGGATGAGACAATCTATCAGAGGGCCTAACAGAAGCAACGTTTGGCTTGCTTCTATTTGCAAAAAGCGAGCATCTCAGGGGCATCAAAACATTCTTTTCAAAACTATTTAAATTTGTACCATCAAAGTTCCCTGAAATGCTGTCATTCCATCGACCAAAAAATAGTGCTCTAAGAGAAGCGTAACAGGCAGTTGTCAGAGGCAGAGGGTAAATATACCAACCTAGCCCTTTATCCCCATGTTGCGGTAAATGTGTACAGATCCAGCAATTGGTCTTATTAAAAATTGCATGAGTGACATTCATGATTAATAAAAGGGTATTATTCTGATAATTCCGTCTATTCAAAGAATCTCTAGGCGACAAAGTATGCAATTGTACAGAAGGAGTGGGAATAACAGATACATTTTCAATAGGTAAAAAGTCCTCTAACGGATATGCTTCTTCCAGATACCATGACCCAAACCCAAAAGTCATTACAAATCCAGTAATTAGTACGAGAAGGCAACAATACACTTTGGGGGTCCTGTTACATACTTGATCATTGTCTCTGCTAGTCATATTTTTATCTAAAAGTTCAGTATGATCAGTAGCGGGGGCAGGCATCGTAGTCTTCAATCGAAAAAACACCAATTGTTCATTTGCTGGCGACCCCAGTCGCGCGTCTTCTTAATGTCTTTCCCACAACCCTTAGCCGACAGAATCTTTCTGTACAATCGGGCCAAAAAGACAAGCCCTCCAATGATTTTTTCCAGTCGCACAGTCAGACCATGCTGTACATTATTTCCTTGGGCGCAAATTATATTTTGCTGTTTCTGGTGAGTACAAAGTGTTGTCACTTCCTCCTGGAAGTGGTGAACGGACGAAATGGGATCAAGAAAAGATTGATCCGGAAGCTCCACTGTTGGGGAGTGCGGAGACAAGATGGCCGTTTTGTCCGGCCCTGCGGATTCTGAAGTGGTCTCTGATTCTCCCTTGCTGGTTGTTGCTGTTTCAGGCACGCGAGTTACAGCAGTGGGAAGAGATTCTGTGTCTTCTGTATCGTATGGCACGGGCTGTGGGATCCGTTTGGTGTGCGTCACATGGATCCAGTGTTTTCGACCCACTACCCGCACGGCAGTCTGGGTGACTAGCAGGACTTGGTAGGGACCCCTCCAGCGAGGTGCAAGGCAAGATGACCTCTCAAAAACCTTCGTGAGAATCCAGTCTCCCGGTCGTAGACTGTGACCGGGGCCCTCGTAGTGTACAGGTAATGCCTCTCGCACCTGGTGATAAATTGAAAACAGATTTTTAGTCAACTGGTTACAGTAGTCTGAAAGAAGCACATTTTCTATATCCCGTAATGAGCGACTTTTTGGCATACACCAAATATTAGCAGGTCTCCCCATTACCACCTCAAAGGGAGAGAGCCCAGTCTTAGTTTGAGGGGTCGTTCTCATCGATAGTAACACGATCGGTAAGGCGTCTGGCCATTTTAGCTTAGTGCCAGCACACGTCTTAGCAAGTTTGTTCTTTATAATGCCATTGTGCCTTTCCACTAATCCGGCACTCTGGGCATGTCTAGCTGAATGGAACCGCTTGTCAATCTGTAGTCCTTTGCAAATTTGCAGGACTACAGTGGCAATAAAGTGTGGCCCATTCTCAGACCAGATGACTCTCGGCAGCCCGAACCTAGGAAAAAACTCTTTCAACAGAGTTTTTGCCGTGGTTATGGCCGTTGCATCTCTAACCGGGAAGGCCTCAACCCACTTACTAAGGGCACAAATGACAACCAACACATATTTAAGATTGTTACAACGTTCCATTTCAATAACATCAAAGTGAATAACCTCAAACGGGACAGAGGGTGGAGCGGAACTTCCTCTAGGAGTCGAGGTACCTTTTCCTACATTGTGCTGCTAGCAGACCATGCAGCTTTGGACAAAACGCTCCACAGGTTTGAAAATCTTATCATATGCCCATACACTGTGTAGCATTTTAGTCAATTTACGCGCACAAACATGTGTCGGACCATGAGCCATAATAACCATCATTGTAATGTAGGTGTCAGGGAGTAACCATTTTCCTTCAATCTTGTCTACCCAACACCCATCGTCATCGAATCTCCCTGCACCCTCGATCCATCTCTTAGTTTCCTCTATGGTAGCATCTGCTTGAATATCTTTTACAGCATCGATACGTTCAGCCAAAGTGCAAACGTTTACAATTTCTTTTACAGCATACATTTCTGAACTGAAATCAGTGGCAGTTTGTTTAGCTATCTGATCAGCGAAAGCATTCCCTTTTCCTACATCATCTATAACCTTTTGATGTCCTGAACATTTTATGATAGCTAACTGAACAGGGAGTGCAGGAGAAAGAGGGAGTGAAAGATAGAGTACAAGGGTGTGTTAAAGAGAACAGACAGTTAGAGAGAAGTGTGGAGTAGTAGTAGTGAGGGAGATAGAGAGAAGGTAGGATAGAGAGAAGGATCAGAGGGAACGATAGGCAGAGAAAGACAGGCGGGAGTAGTAGGATAGAGGGAGAGAAAAAAAGAGAAGGGAGCAAAGTGAGAAAGATCAGAGGGGAAGACAGGTGGAGGAAGACGAGAGAGCTGTCGGCGAGAGCGAGAGAGATGGGAGGAGAGTTAGGAAGACCGGAGAGGGAGAGAAAGAGAGACAGAGGAGGTAGTAGGGTGAGAAAGAGAGGGAGTGCGAGTAGGAGAGGCAAGGGCAGGCAAAGTAGAGAGAGACAGGCGGGTGAGAGAGTTAGAGAGAGAAGGCACATACTGAACATCATACCATGGCACATCTGTAGAGTACGGGCTCCTTAAAATATCATACACTTATAGTCCAGGATAAAACCAGATAGTAGGGCCTGCCTAGTACTAGTCTTGATAAACCAGCGGCTCCCCTTAGTCTGCCCTTCCTGCAGTCAATCCTCAGGGACATTGTGAAAGCTGACAAAACATATTCTGAACTATATAATCAAATGAGTGCTAATAAAATATTCCATGACACTGTCGTTAAAATCAGGAGGTTGTTCAAATATGTAATAATGTGACGCTCAATGTGCCAGCCATCCAAGGTTGATGCCTTGGGTTCTCAGATATGCTGAGTCCAGCTCAATGCGTCAGTTTCTGCATTGCCATGCACATGCCCATATTCTCAAGGCAGTTTCGCAATGATCCAGTTAATCACACAATGTCATGTCACTTTAAACATTGCTGCTCCAGTTTCAGGATGCTCAGGTTAAGCGCATGCAGGTTCCTACGTTGCCCCAGAAGGCCTATCATGTCACGTTCAATTTGTCTCACTAAAATGTAGTGTTACGACGTTAACAATGCCATGTCACATTGATAAACACATTGGGCCTCATTACACGTTAGGCGGTAGGGATTTACCGTTACCGGTAAGGGATTACCGGTATCGGTAAATCCCCTCCCCAATTACGACCCGGACATACCGCTATTAGCGGCACCGCTAAGTACGGTGGCACTATTAGCGGCAAGTCTGTGAGCGCGCGCCCCCTCAGTCCGGAAATAGCGGCATAGCGCTAATAGCACGCCATCACGAGCCATGCGGACATGGCAATACCGGCATGTAGTAGACCCAAAAACCCCTTACTGGCAAGGCGCTAATACCGGCATCGTGAACCACACGTTAAAAGAGCACAGCAGTGTTCCTACCTGCCACAGGTTGACAAAATCAGCACAGGTGGAGGCAATGGAGACTGGCAGCACAAAAGAGCACACCACACCCCTTCCCACACCCATCCCCACACCAAGATGGATGCAATACTAGCAGCATTACATGGGCTAGAGGACATGATTGCAGTGCAGCAGCTACAACAACAGGCAGCACAGAGGAGACGCAGGAGGAGGAGGAGGAGGAGGGGAAGACAGGCGCAGCAAGCACCACCAGTGCACCTAGTGATACCACCGAGGCAGCCACCAATCCCCAGGATCAGAGCCAGTCCAGTCAACCTAACCCCTGAGCAGATACACACCCTGTACCGTCTGGACCGGGATACCATCACCACCATTGTAGACATGATATACAACGACATTGTGAGTCTCATTGACATCCGTACTGCCATCCCCCCTCTACTGAAGGCGGTAACTGTGCTCCACTTCTTGGCCACAGGCACCTACCAGCATACGGTAGGTCAGATGCATGGCATATCACAACCAGTATTCTCACGCACACTGAACCAGGTGCTCGATGCCCTCCTGAAGCACACAAGTCAACACATATACATTCCACGGACTGCCCAGGAGATCTCCAACACCAAAGTTGGCTTCCATTCACTGGCAGGCATCCCAAGTTGCATCGGGGCCAACGACTGTACCCATGTTGAACTGGTGGTCCGACATGCCAATGAGGTAGTGTACCGTAACAGAAAGCAATACAACTCCATCAACGTCCAAATGGTATGTGACTCCAACAAGATCATCACACATTGCTGTGCCCGATATCCCGGTTCAACCCATGATGCAATGGTCCTGCGGAACTCGACAATACCACGATACATGGAGCGACATGCTGGACAACGTTCGTGGCTACTTGGTGAGTAGCAGGCCAACCACATGGCAGTGTGATGTGGATTGTGAGTGGGGGGGTAGATGCATACTCCAACTGGGCGTGATTGGGGGGGGGATGCATACTCCAACTGGGCGTGATTGGGGGGGGGATGCATACTCCAACTGGCCGTGAACTGGTGTCAGGAGAAGAATGGACATACATATTTGCATCACTGTACAGTGAGGCAGCCCACAATGGACCAGACACAAAACCACATGCTAGAAGTGAGTGCCACGACAAACATATCAATCCATTACGCCAAACAGGCCATTCCAAACAACATGCACACCGCACAACACACCATTCCCCCATTACACAAATCAGCAACATGCATATAAAAATCACATCTGAAATGTACGCTGAACAACATCAGAAATGATCCGCGCACATGAGTGCATACAAATGGATCTCCTGTAGCCATTGTAGTGAGCCACACCCGTACCCCACCACTGAATTGCCATTGAACAGCATGGGGACATCAACTAAGGAATGGCAGTGTACTAGCAGTGTGGCACTAACGTTGCCAGGGCCAGGAAACACAAATTACTTAAACTCAGGCGGGACATGGCAATCCCTGCCGTATGCATGCATGGTGCATGTCCACTTGCAAGGACCACCTCACCTTCCCACATTGCAGTTACCCTGATTGCCATGCATGCTAGGATCAGTGGATGTCGTTGAAAATGCTATGTTTGTTTGTGTGATATGTGCAGGCTCCACTTTATGTAGACACTTACACATACCCATTGTTGCACCCATGCAGGTGATGCAGGTTATCCCCTGAAGTGGTGGCTCCTTACCCCTGTGCGGAACCCACAGAACAGGCATGAAGAGGACTACAATCATGCACACACCCGTACCCGCGTGGTGATCGAGCAGACATTCGGCCTATTGAAGGAACGCTTCCGGTGCCTCAGCAGGTCGGGCGGGGCACTCCTGTACGGGCATGAGAAGGTGGCCAAGATCACCATGGCATGTGTCATGCTGCACAATATGTGTATCAGACGGAATGTGCCAATGCCCCCTGACATTGAACTGCAACCACCGTCTGAGGATGATGACGGGGATGAGGATGGAGGAGAGGGGGCTGCAGGTCATGCAGGTGGCGATGCCCATGAGGGACGTGCTGTGCGGCAGCACCTGATAGACCATTGTTTCAGATGCACATGGATTAGGAGGGTGCAATTGATGTGGAGCTCAGGGCATGGGGTGTATGGAGGACATTAACACAGTGCACCCTTCAACAATAAAGCACACATACACAATAATCAATGTCCAGTCATGTGATTATCCATGCCATTACGTGTGTATTGAGCATTATGTCATTCAAACGTGCATGTACCCTCCACCCCAAACACCCTCACCCCCCTCCCCCCACAACTAAACCAAACACCCTCCCCCCCTCCCCCCACAACTCCACCAAACACCCTCACCCCCCTCCCCCCACAACTCCACCAAACATGGTGTGCACATCAGTGCTGCATTAGTCTCCAAGTGTCAACAGTGACAGGCTGGCCCTACTTCCCTCCTCCACTACCACCATTGGGGGGTTGTGTGTCTGACTGCCGCAAGGACCGGCTGGACCTGCGCAGGATGGTTGTTTGGTCGGAGCTAGTAGACAAGGGGGTAGCTGGTTGATCTGCTCCCTGTGTGTGACGCATGCTCTCCATCGCCTCAGCAATGCGCGTTAGGACCTGCCTCACAGCGGCCATCTCGTCACATAGGCGCGTCGTGTTGCTGTCCAAGGCAGCTTTCATGTCCCTTGATAACCACCAGATCTCCTCCCTGGTCGAGGCAGCCTCGCTCACTTGCCGGGCAACCAGGGCATTGAGCTCCTCCTGGCGCTGTCGTATCAGGCTCATGCTGTCGTCTGCGGCCCTGCCCCTGTTACTCCTCGGCGCAGCTTGCTGCATGTGGCCGACATCAGGTGAGCTCGCCACGGGACTGAATGACCCATCCATTGAATCTCCGGCATGCACCTCATGGATGCTGCCATTGGATGTGTTGCATGGGCTGTGGTATGGGGACAGCTGGGTGCTGGGTGTACGCTGCCCTTCCGGTGTCGGACATGGGTCGTCCACATCACTCATAGGTGCCGTGGCTGCTGCTTCCCCGACGGAGCTATTGGCTGCGGACGGCGTGCCTTCTGGCACTGGCTCCTGAGTGGTGGGGGTGGGTGGTGTGGGTGCTACCACAGTGTCGGATGGCATTTCGACCTTGGTGTGGTCGGTGCGTGTGTGGCTTGTGAATGCTGGGCCACTCCAGATTTCCCAGTGCCCCTCGATGTACTGGGCCTGGTGCCTGCATCCTTTCCCTTGGCCTGCTTTTTGGGTGGTGGGGCCTGCGTTGCAGAGTCCAGCTCCTCACTGTCAGAATGTGACTCTGTGGGGGAGCAAGACAGGGATAGCATCAGTGATGGGTCAACGTGCATCATGCATATGTTGTTGTTGCTGCAGTTCTTTGGATTTGGACATCTAGTTTGGACATGCAGGTTGTTGGCCAGATGGGTGGGTCATCCGGACATTAGTCAGGGTGACACGTGTGTGAGGTGCTGCATGCATGTGGTTGTGTGGGGATGTGCACGGCATATATGCAGGGTTGTGTTCATGTGTGTGTGATGACCCCATGCATTAGCTAATTCCCATTTCACATTTGGGGGAGGAACTCATGCTTTGCATTGCAGTGTTTTGCGTGGACACTCACCTCCGTCTGACGTTGTTGCCACACCGCACTCCATTCGGGCCATTTCCTCGATGGATTCAATGCCAATGGTGCTGGCACATGTCTCCTCCCACTCCTGCATCTTCATCGGGGATCCTCCTCCGCCTCCTGTGCCCATGGCCAGATTCCTGTTGGCCGATAATATGCTGCGTACACGGAGGCGCAGCTCATCCCACCGCTTGCGCACGTCCTTTACGGTGCGGGGGGTGGAGCCCACCGCACTGACTTTCTGCGCCACCTCAGCCCAGATCTCCTTTTTTCTCAGGAGTTCAGGGCGCTGCATGTCGCTAGCAAACACTACGTCTGCATTTGCAGCCAGGGTGTCTGCCAGCATTTTCAATTCCTCGTTTGAAAAGCGTTCTTTGCGCTGGCGCACATCGGCTTTCTTTAGGGCTTTGGGCATTGTTTGTTATTGTGGGAAGTGGTTTTGCCAGTTGTGGTGTTGCTGCAGGTCCTGAGTGCAGGGGATGGCAATGGATTGTGTTTTTAAAGATGGCCGCCGGGCTCTTTCCCGTTCCTGTGCGATGACGCTTTTTCCGGTTCCGGTGTTTTACGGTGACCGCTAATAGCAGTGACCGCTAATAGCGGTGACCGCTAATAGCATGCAGCATGAGGGCGGAGGTGCTATCAGCACTTTGGTCGAAGCCGGAAAGGTGCTTTTGCGCCATGGCGGTAGGGTCATTTACCGGCATGGCCCTATGCGCGTGTCCGCTTACTCGTAATGGAACGCTATTAGCGGTCTCCTGCGAGGGCGGACACGCTAATAGCGCCATGCCGGTAAATCGCATTTTTTACCGCCTAACGTGTAATGAGGCCCATTGTCATGGCATGCCATTGCTTACATCCCAGAAATAGTTATGTAAATTTCAAATTGTGATCTGACACATGGCTTGCCATTGTTTGTTGCCCCGGGATTACATTTCCAGTTTCACTTTGCCCTCAGTAAATTGCCATGCTAGTTTCAACAGTGCCATGCTAGCTTTGCCTATTCAACCAAATGATCATGCACATTTCTATCATGCATGTTTGACAATAATTGCATTTTGTGGAGATGCTTGTCAACCACACACACACACCCTCTCGCCCTCTTCCCCCCATCCCCCACCATCTCACAAACACACAGACATGGGAATCGCTCACATAAAGAAGCACACAGCCTGCAAAAGACAGACATGCACACACACATGCACATATATAAGCATACACAGATGCATACACACAGATTCCTTATTTTGCTCCTGGGTGATGGGGGCATGGAGGTGCCCTTCCTCTTTTCTATTCTGGTGCCTTCTCCCAGTGGTGCATGCTCATGTGCAGTAATTAAGTGTCTTTTGTCAGACACTGGCTAGCCTGGTCTGCAGCAGTGGCAAGGTTATTCAGTGTCAAGGCTGTGATGCTGCTTTAAGTTTAAGAATCCTGATCTCTGGGCTTGGCTTCTCCACAATGGTTGGTGTACACCCCCCAAATGCCAATTGTGGAGAAAACACCACTGCTTCCGCAGTCCTATATATGAATGTACAACCAATTGAAATTCTTAAAATGGGAAAATGTAAAATAATGTAATGTCAGTGTGTCTGCTGACATGTGCAAGTATTGGCTATGAATTGGAAAACAGCCCTCAGAGAAGTGTTTTTATTGCCACGTTTACTGTATGATGTTAAGTGGAGCCCCAGACCATCACACGCATAAGATGCCTGCTGACAAGCTAGATGTGCTGCATTTCTACTTGGAAGCCCCAGGTGCTGCATATCTACTGAGAAGTGCAGGCGTGGTCTTTTGAAAATAATGGCAAATCACCTGATACATTCCTGGACTCATGTGGTGATATCGTAGTGTCTTCCGCAATTGCATTTTACAAAAGTTGCTATTTTTTAAGTTTTAGTTTCACACTGTTTTTACTGCTTCCACTTGTACCTTTCAATTTGAAAAGGGGAAAATAAAGCTAAAATCATACACCCTTTTTCTCCACATACTACTATGCAGATGCACATATTGTCATGTTTGTTTATCACGTGATCTAAAAACAGTTATAGCGTAGTTCTTAAAAAACAAGCATTAAAACAATGTTGTACCAAGTAGAGTTGGGGAGATATGTGACTACATTTCAGCAAGGGCTCGAACTCTAACTTGACCAAATGTAGGACCCTTGACAAATCATTTAATCTAGCTATGCCTTACCTGCCAAAATGGTGAGTCCCTAGAATTGATTCAGTTCTTAGTACACACTAGGTAATATACAATCTAAACAAAGCCTGATACTATGGCTTGTGAATAGTTATGTTATGTCGATTTATTCCACACACTGCTACCACCCAGGGGCAGTCTCCAGGCGCAAGAGAGAGGCGTGGGGAGGTTAGTGGGCATAGGGTGAGAGGACACGTTCAGAACCAGGAGGAACTGGCTTCTGTGAGTGCTGTTTTGCATGTGGTAGTTATGCCTCGTGCATTGTAACCATATGGGTAATATTCACTGCCTCAGGTACGTGGTAGTGTTTTGTGTTGGTGTGTTGTGTAGGCTATAGTGGGTTTGGTCATGCATGCTGATTAGATGTCCATAAGGAATTCAGAGTCATGACCGTAGCTGTAAATTAATCTGGTGTCTTGGTGTGTAGTTGCATTGTTGATGGTTTTGTGGACTATGTGGTTGGTTCACTCTAAGTGTGCTGGAGATGCAGGATGTGAACATAGTATTGATTCTCTGTTTATGTGTAGTTTGGCTAGCCTGGTGTAGTGGTGTCAGTTATGTCAGAGGAGCAGGAAGGAGAAAATGGGTAAGTAAGTCGGTCAGTTTGTTGGAGCTTCTTGTGCGGCTCTTTGGTTGCCTGTTGACGGTATCTTGCCAGGTTCTTATTGTGGTTCTCTGGCACATCTAGTCTCATCTCAGATTGTTTGTCTGTGGTGTTGCTGTTGGTGTCCCTTCAAAGTTGTCATTGTATGCTGAATAGCAAGGTTTTGAGCTGTTTCCTGAAGATGATGTGGTCATCTGTGGTTCTAATTTCTTTGGGAATGTTGTTCCAGATGTTAGCAATTAGACGCGAGAAAGCTTTTCTGCTGACTTTTCTTTTGTTTTAGTGTTTTGCCTCTATTTGTAGGTCATTGCTGGATCTTTGTTCCCTTCCTGGGTGATACTGGTTAATCTTGTCTTGGAGGAATTCCACTCCTTGCCTGTGCAAGGCCTTGTGGGCAATGCAGAGTGCATTGAATTTGATGCAATTTATTTTACTGGTAACCAGTGTACACTTTTCAGTGATGGAGTGATGTGGCCTCTTCTGTTTAGTCTTAATAGGAACCTGGATGCTGTATTTTGCACCCTTTGGAGTTTCTTGGTAAGTCTTTCCTGCATTCGTAGGTTACAGGTTATTTGCATAGTCAATTCTTGTGAGTATCAGGGAAATGATTGTGAGGGTTCGGTGGGGGAAGGAAAAGTAGGGGATTAATCCTCTGAGCAGTCGTAAGAAGAAGAAGCATTTTTTGGGGATTGCGTTGACTTGCAGTTCCTGTGATAGTCCGTTGTCGATGTGTATTCCTAGGTTATTTACTACATTAGTAGTCTCTGGTAGCGTTTCCATACCGATCAGCCAGTCCAGTTGGGGGTTCCCTCCTTCCAATCCTGTGGGTGAGAGCAATTATTTCTGTTTTTGCTGGGTTTAGTTTAAGGTTGTTTGTTGTCATTCAATTGTAGATGTCTGTGAGGCAGTTGTTGAGGCTGTTATTTTGTTTGTGGGTTCTTTTTGTATTCACAATCAGTTGGTTGTCGTCTGCGTAGTTGTAGGGGGTAAGTCTGTGGGTTCGAATGTTTTCATCAGTGGGCACATGTAAATGTTGAAAAGCAGCGTGGAGAGGTTGGATCCCTGTGGGTCACCGCAGAATATATTTTTGTTCTTTTAGGTTAATGGTGGTAGGTAGGTTATTTCGGTTTGGTTTGTTAGGAATGAGGTAAGCCACTTTAGTGCAAATTCCTGTATGCCACATTCCATCAATCTTTTTATTGGTATTGCGTGGCTGATTGGGCATCGTCATCTGCATTAATTTTCAGGTCATCCCATACTGAGAGAGGTGCTGATTCTATTCCTCTCATTGGTCTGCAGCCAACTCGTGACCGTCGAATATTCCGTTTGCTTCGACGTATTTAAGAAGGATTTTGTACACATGGTTCTCCAGGATCTTTGCTGGGTAGGGCAGGTTGGATATCGGTCTGTAGTTCCTTCAGGGCTTTCTTATTGCTTTTTCTCAGTGGTTTAATGTATGATTTGAAGAAGGACGTCACTATTCCTCTTTTGAGCCATTCATGTAAAAATCGCAATTTTAACAAAATGTTACCAGGTAAGTAAGAAAGGGGATAGATGGTAGACCCCCAGTACTCCACATTAGGTGGGGTGTGCTGGCTTACTATATAAAATGTAAAGGGGGATGAAAATCCCTCTTTACTACTTGGGAACTGTAGTTCACCCAAGTACACGAAAGAGAAATTAACAGGGGATCCCATAGGGGCAACCCAGCCGAAGCCCAAAAGTTGTAGGAAAATTCCACCATACACTATGGAGAGACATACAAAGTTCACCCAGAAAAAGAGGGGGGGCAGGATTCCCCTTCATATATGGACAATCTAAAGTAGTTACTTAATCAAAACAAAATGTTCTGGGGTTGATACAGGTCAGGAAGATTTATCATTGATATGAAAATCTTACCTAACAGGGTGCATGTTTTTTGGGTGACGCAAATGCATCCATTACTCATAAAAGAAATAAAGTGACCCCTAATTAAGGTTACCCTGAAACTCAGGTGGGGCATTAGCTAGTTCAGGTATGTTATCCTTTTTGGGGGAGCTTATGATTCAAGACACTTTTGTCAAAGAGCTAGGTAGTACATTCTTGTCCATAGATATGGGCATGCTGCTTTAAGGAAAATAATTTGTCGAAGGGTCTCAAACAGGACCGACCATGGTAGAGGCGGCTTGGCTGCCCACTCCAGATATTCAGATCACTGTACCAGGTTGAGATGTACCCAACTGGAAACGCAGGCCATGCAACCTACTTTTGCCCTCAGAGAGGACAATTTGGCAGATGAAAAGGGTTTTGAGGGAACAGAGACCTTGGACACTTTACCAAAGGTGGGTACCCTCCTTTCTCAAGATCATACCTTCCCCTGGGCGGGGCAGGATTTCATTTTTCTATCAAAATTGATTGTGTTTGTCTAGGGATGCCTAAGTGCTGCAGACAATTCAAGAGATTGTTCTCCAGTTTTCTCTCTTGCCATTCCAGTCCCACATGCAGTACCTGATTCAGATTTCCAGGGAGCGTGAGTTGCTAATAGACCTGTAGATACAGAAATTATTAAACATTAATTCTAGATTCGGCTCCCTGGTGTTTTATCAATTTGTTTAGACCGGTGGCAACTCTGAGGGCCAAGCGAGTGTGGTTAATCATGTATCTGGGCAACTGCCTTCTTATGGTGCTGTCTCAGTAGAAGGCCCTCTACTACTTGAAACTGAGCATATGTCTTCCGTTGCATCTGGGCTTCAGGATCAATTGGGAAAATCTGACATTATGTCAGGGCAGAGGATCCACTTTCTTGACTTTGTGGCAGATTGCGTGACATTCACATTACGCCTCCCAAGGTCAATGATGGTCTATTTCTGGAAGTTGTTGAAGAAGTGCCTGGCGCTAAAGGCCATTTAATTGTTGTAACTTGCGTGTCTTATATGTCTCCTCTTATCATCTAACAAGACCATTTTCCCAGGGGAAGATATTTAAAGTTGGGTCCTTCTATTCACAGCCAGATACGAAATAAGACGTGGTGTCAAACATGGAGGCCTGAATGTGCTATTTCTGCTTCCATTTCAGATATTATAAGGTTCTATTTTATTCTGAGGCGTGTGTGGTCTCCTCAGGAGTCTTGCTGGCACATCAATTGTTTGGAAATGCTGGTTGGCTTCTTTGATGTCTGCAGCTATATAAAGCATCACACCCACCGGAGTCATTCTTCTCATAGGCAACCTAATAGCCGTCTGGCAAATAAACAAAATGACGACATGCAATCTAAGAACCTATCAGATCTAGCTGTCCAGTTTGGGGAATTCTGCCTACTTTCTCAGGTCAAATTGAGAGCAGAATTCTTTGTGGTAATTCACAACACAATGGCAGACTGCTGTTCCCAACATTGGAATGACTCCAGCAATTTGTGACTTCATCTGCCAATCTTCCTGGAGTTAGACCATCGTCAGGATCCCATCACGCTGGACCTTTTCACATCAAGGCTGAATGCCCAACTTCAGGTCTCCTTCAGCTGGCAGACTGACCCTTTTGCAGAGGGCATGGATGCCTTCTTTCAGGAATGGGGGAAGGGGACTCTCTATGCTTTCCCTCGGACCCCCTCGCATTGGCAGATGGCAAGATTCTACATTGGTTCTGATCACTCTGAGTTAGCATGAACAGACATGGTAACCAATACTTATCGACTTGTGTCAGATTATCCTGTATTATTGTCCAGAAGTCAGAATCTGCAACTGGCAAGTGGTAGGCCCTGCTCATGGGTTACCTCTTTCCGTCAACGAATCGGAGTCCTGGCGGCTGTAGGACGTGTTTTGCAAGGCATAATCCTCTGATTTTGTCACAAACCCTTTTCTCTGATGGATTGGCCTCTATGGAGTTGGGGAATTGAAAGACCTTCTCCCGATCTTCGTCAGAGGCTATAGAACTCATTCGACAGTCATGGGGCCTAGTATGTACAGATGTTAGGGGCATGCATGGAGCGCCTGGTTTAGCTGGTGTGATTTATCGGGTCCAGATCACTTCATTTCTGATGTAATACTGGTAGAAAACGTTATGGCTAAATAGAGTTAATGTTTATTGAGCAGCTATTTCATCATTTAATCATTTGGTCGATGGTTGGCTTTTAGGGCCTCTATCACTGGTATTGAGGAAACTATTGCATGTTCGTCTGTCATGCCCTCCTCTGCATACATATTGTGGGATATGGTATGCAGATTTACAGGGTAATTCATAGAATTTCGCACAGAAATGGGGCACGCGGCTGGCGCACAGTGTCCCTGTGCGATACACTGCGCCAGCCGCGTGCGATAAAATCCATTTCATCGCACAGCTTATTCATGGATTTTAGCCTCCAAAACCAGCCGTGGTGCAGAGTGGCGCCCTCGCGCAAGGAAAATCCATCAAAATCCCCAATTCATCGCAAATGTCTGCGCTAACCCTGGACCAGTTCACAGGGCTGCCAAACAGCAAATGCCAAGCGGGGAACGTGTATTTCAGGGGTTCACGGGAAGTTTCACACGCGATCCCAACAGGCTACGTGTATTTCAGGGGTGTGCGTGAAGTTTCACACGAGATTCCATCAGGGCACGTGTATTTCAGGGGTGCGCGGGAAGTTCCACACGTGATTGTCCGGGGTACGTGTATTTCGGGGTGCGCGTGAAGTTTCACACGCGAATCCTGCAGGGTACATGTATTTTGGGGTGCATGGGAAGTTTCACACGCGAATTCAGCAGGGTACGTGTATTTCAGGGGTGCGCGGGAAGTTCCACACGCGATTGTCCTGGGTACGTGTATTCCAGGGGTGCGCATGAAGTTTCACATGCGATTCCATCAGGGCACGTGTATTTCAGGGGTACGCGGGAAGTTCCACACACGATTGTCCTGGGTACGTGTATTTCGGGATGCGCGTGAAGTTTCACACGCGAATCCTGCAGGGTACGTGTATTTCGGGGTGCGCAGGAAGTTTCACACGCAAATTCAGCAGGGTACGTGTATTTCAGGGGTGCGCGGGAAGTTACACACACGATTGTCCTGGGTACGTGTATTCCAGGGGTGCGCGTGAAGTTTCACACGCGATTCCATCAGGCCACGTGTATTTCAGGGATGCGCGGGAAGTTCCACACGCGATTGTCCTGGGTACGTGTATTTCAGGGTGCGCGTGAAGTTTCACACGCGAATCCTGCAGGGTACGTGTATTTCGGGGTGCGCGGGAAGTTTCACACGCGAATTCAGCAGGGTAAGTGTATTTCAGGGGTGCGCGGGAAGTTCCACACGCGATTGTCCTGGGTACATGTATTTCGGGGTGCGCGGGAAGTCTCACACGCAATTTCAGCAGGGAACATGTATTTCCGGGGTTCCGGGGAGTACTACACGTGAATTGGCCGTGTGGGTCCTCCCAGGTCTTCCCTCTACACCCTCCACGGCCCCTGCAGGCAGTCCACACCACATGGGACTACCCTGCACCCCTGCTCATGTCCCGCAGGCAGCCCATCCACCATGGGCATGCCCCCCATCCAAGCCATATGTCACCTTGCACTACTGATCAACAACGCATGTCTCCCAGCACCCCCACCCCCCAGCACTGTGGGGCCCCTGCCAGCAGGCCCCCACTCATGTCGAACTCATGTCCCCCTGCACCCCCACCCCCCAGCAGTCAGGGGCACCCTCAACCAGGCCCCCACACATGTCTCCCTGCACCCCTACCCCCCAGCAGTGCAGGGCACCCTCCACCAGGCCCCTACTCATGTCTCCCAGCACCCCCACCCCCCAGCACTGTGGGGCACCTGCCAGCAGGCCCCCACTCATGTCCAATTCATGTCCCCCTGCAGCCCCACCCCCCAGCAGTGCAGGGCACCCTCCACCAGGCCTCCACACATGTCACCCTGCACCCCCACCCCCCAGCAGTGCAGGGCACCCTCCACCAGGCCCCCACACATGTCTCCCAGCACCCCCACCTCCCAGCAGTCAGGGGCACCCTTCAACAGGCCCCCACTCATGTCCACCTCATGTCCCCCTGCACCCCCAACCCCCAGCAGTCAGGGGCACCCTCCACCAGGCCCCCACACATGTCTCCCAGCACCGCCACCCCCCAGCAGTCAGGGGCACCCTCCACCAGGCCCCCACACATGTCTCCCAGCACCCCCACCCCCCAGCAGTCAGGGGCACCCTCCACCAGGCCCCCACTCATGTCCCCCTGCACCACCACCCCCAGCAGTGCAGGGCACCTGCCAGCAGGCCCCCACTCATGTCTCCCAGCACTCCCACCCCCCAGCATCCAGAGGCACCCTCCACCGAGCCCCCACGCATGTCTCCCAGCACCCCCACCCCCCAGCATCCAGGCGCACCCTCCACCAGGCCCCCACTCATGTCTCCCAGCACCCCCACCCCCCAGCATCCAAGGGCACCCTCCACCAGGCCCCCACTCATGTCCAACTCATGTCCCCCTGCACCCCCAACCCCCAGCAGTCAGGGGCACCCTCCACCAGGCCCCCACACATGTCTCCCAGCACTCCCACCCCCCAGCATCCAGAGGCACCCTCCACCGAGCCCCCACACATGTCTCCCAGCACCCCCACCCCCCAGCATCCAGGCGCACCCTCCACCAGGCCCCCACTCATGTCTCCCAGCACCCCCACCCCCCAGCATCCAAGGGCACCCTCCACCAGGCCCCCACTCATGTCCAACTCATGTCCCCCTGCACCCCCAACCCCCAGCAGTCAGGGGCACCCTCCACCAGGCCCCCACTCATGTCTCCCAGCACCCCCACCCCCAGCATCCAGGGGCAGCCTCCACCAGGCCCCCACTCATGTCCAACTCATGTCTCCCTGCCCCCCCACCCCCAGCAGTCAGGGGCACCCTCCACCAGGCCCCCACACATGTCTCCCAGCACCCCCACCCCCCAGCAGTCAGGGGCACCCTCCACCAGGCCCCCACACATGTCTTCCAGCACCCCCACCCCCCAGCAGTCAGGGGCACCCTCCACCAGGCCCCCATCATGTCCCCCTGCACCCCCACCCCCCAGCAGTGCAGGGCACCTGCCAGCAGGCCCCCACTCATGTCTCCCAGCACCCCCACCCCCAGCAGTGCAGGGCACCCTCCACCAGGCCCCCACACATGTCTCCCAGCACCCCCAGCAGTCAGGGGCACCCTCCACCAGGCCCCCACACATGTCCAACTCATGTCGCCCTGCACCCCCACCCCCCAGCAGTCAGGGGCACCCTCCACCAGGCCCCCACTCATGTCTCCCAGCACCCCCACCCTCCAGCATCCAGGGGCACCCTCCACCAGGCCCCCACTTGTGTCTCCCAGCACCCCCACCCCCCAGCAGTCAGGGCACCCTCCACCAGGCCCCCACTCATGTCCAACTGATGTCTCCCTGCATCCCCACCCCCCAGCATTGCGGGGCACCTGCCAGCAGGCCCCCACTCATGTCTCCCAGCACCCCCACCCCCCAGCAGTGCAGGGCACCTGCCAGCAGGCCCCCATACATGTCCCCCCAACACCTCATGACGATGCATAATCGTGGCCCCCATGCCCCCTCAATACACTGCCCATGCCACCCCAGTCCGAACACACCACCAGGTATGACATCCACCCCACAAAGAAATCACCAGCACATGATGCATCCCAAATGGCTAGTCTGCACATAAACATATATCTGTCAAACCCACACAATGACAGCATGTGAATGATAAAACACACATTGTGACATGCATGAAACCAAAGAGAGAATACCACACATTGAAGTACCAAATGATAATGTATTAAACAGAAAAGCAAGGCAATGAAATGGAACAGAAGAAAATGGAAATAATAAAGGAAATCCAGCATGTCCAATAAATTAAAAAGACGCATGAAATCCAAATGAAAAGCAATCCAAAAGCAAGTCTCCAAAGTGTCAGTCTGAGAAAATAAATCCAAGGTGCAAAAATAATAAAAAACCATTGATCCATGGGAAAAAAAATCAACAATCCAAATCCATGGTCAAACTATGTACAAAGTGAACATCCAGGGTCCATGTGCCCAATCCTTTAAATGAAACCTATAAAATAAAATCCTACCTAATGAAGAACTATATACAAGAAGTTGGGGCATCGTCCAAGTGCCCCAAAACAAAACAAAACCGAAAGGAAACTTAACACTAAAGAACTATTTACAAGGGCAGCAGGCTAGTCCGACGGCTCACTTCTGGATGTTCCGGGCCAGGGCATCATCGAACTCCTGCTCAATGTCCCAGATTCGGTCCTCTTCCATGGCCCGAGGGTCCGCAGGGATGATGACATATTCTCCTCCAACTCCCTGCGGATTGCCTCGAGGCACTCGGCCCGCCTCAGGGCCCTTCGCATGGAGTTCTCCGCCCTGACCATCGTGAGCCGTGCCTCTTCCGCCTGCTGCCGCTCCGCATCTATGGCATGGCCCAACCGCTGCCACACGCAAGACACTTCCCGTCCTGGGTCCTCCTGCCCTCCGGCCGATCCCTGCCCCTCCGATGTCGAAGGCCCCGAGCCATCATGGCTCCCACCTCGTTGCTGCTGCTGCTGTGCCTGTGTCCGTGCCCTGGCTCCTGCTGCCTGCACATCCTCCACCGGCCGGGGTGCAGTCGTTGATGTGGCCACCCCTGCTGGACGTCCGACTCCCGACTGTGGCAGGGATGTGTCCTCCACCAGCCTGGCCGCACCGTCAGAGGCAGCTCCACAGGGCACCCAGGTGACAAATGGGTGGAAAGATGGCACGGAGGACGACTGGCGCATAGGGTGTTCAGTTGAGGAGGGGGTCGTAACAAGCTCCAGCAAACGGAGGAATCCGGCCTGGGTGACCTGTCCCAGCAGGCCGACGGGGTCAACGAGCCATTCGAGATGACGTGCAGTCTCCTCAGGAAAAGACTGCAGGTCACCTCGCATGGCCCGTTGACGCAACTCCACACCAGTCAGGACAGGCTCAACCCGTACCTGGATAGCCACGTCCGCAGGCAGAGGAAGGCCAGTCGTTGTAAGCTCATCCCCTGCCTGAAAACGGGTCTGGACGTAGGCATCCCTGCTGGTGCAAGATGATGCAGTGACAGGATCAGGGACAGGTTTGCACACAGGCACCTCCGCGGCGGCCTGTGCTGCCTCCTGTCCCTGGTCCTGCACTGCACCACTAGCACCAGTTGAATCCCCACCTCCAGACCCCGTCTCTGTTGCTTGCACGGCCTCCTCCTCCACCAAACCCCCCACCAACCTGGATGACTCCGTGCCATCTTCCCCCGTTGGGCCCTGTGGGGTCCCAGCTGCCCCTTCTGCTGCCGAGGAGTCCAACTCTGACCTCCGCCTCTTGAACCTCCCCCCGGCAGCTGCGGCCTGGGACACGGCACCGGACTCCTTAGTCCCCAACGACATGACAACCTGGGAGGGGAGCCAGGCCTTGCATCTCCAGCTGGCGGTGCAATCCCTGCCGCTGTGCTCCACAGCACCTTCTCCGCCCTCTTCATCAGTTGACGCTGCAGGCATCAAGGCACTGTACAATGGACAGATACACACATGACAGTTGTACATGAGTGGCATTGGCAAACCTCAGACATGGCATCACAATCGCCAACACATATGTCATTTCAACTCGCACACATGAGCCATACCACAGCCATATCGCAACAGTCAGCACCATCCATACACATACAACAGCATGAGCAGGCAAAGGTGAGCCAGACATCACATGCAACACAGGGAGTTCACTACACATGCACACACACCACCACACTTGCATGCATCTGTACACCTCTGCCAACTGTTGCAGTGTTGAGATCGGCATCCATGTCACATCTGCCAATCAGTCTTCCACATCCCGGTGTCACATGCATCCATGTTGCATCACTGTTGCCCCCTTGTCAAATACACACACATGCACATGTACACAGTGCAGATACATGTAGCTGAAACCAACATCCATGTGTGACATCACGAACATGCCTACTTACATACACATTCATTCAAACATGTGTGCCCACACATCTGCATTTGGCATGCAAGCCTACACACACAAGCACCATCCATGTCTCACACATGAGAGCCTTTGCATGTGTTAGCCTCGCGGCCCTGTACACCCCACCCCCCTACTTGGCCCCATTAAAACACATGTGCAACCTGCACACTACTGGCACACCACCACATGCACAGCTTACAATCAGGATGCATGTACACTTACCGCTCGACTCCAGACGGGTCTGCCTCTCAAGGACCTGGGCGTGGAGCGCTAGGGATATGCGTTCCAGGACCCTCATCTGATCATCCGACAAGTGGCCCTGGCGCCCCTTAGCATCCGCTGCCTTCAAGAGGCGCCGGGCCTTGTTGAGGGTCCTGGACCTGAAGTCCTCCCAGCGCTTCTTGACATGATGGAATAGTCGGACTGCCACCCCCTCCGCGTTGATGGCAGTCATGATGTCCGTCCAGATCCGAGTCCGTCCTTCCTTGTCGGCGCGCAAACTTCCGAAGAGGGCATCATACTGCCCCAGGACTTGCTCCACCAGGACACCAACTTCGGTGGCAGTGAAGCTGGTGCCCCTCTGCCTCTCTGGCCGGGGGTTGCCAGTGGTGCGAGATGTTGCAGTGCCCGACACGACAACCCCAGAGGCAGGAGTGGGTGGGCAACTGGGTCCTGGGGCTGGTCTGTGGAGCGATGGAATCCCAGTCGGGAGTCTTCGGTTCCAGCAGGGGTGGTCACAGCAACAGCACCCCTGGATGATGTGCAGGCAGCAAATGGCAGGGCACGTGGGCAGCAGGCAATCAGGCAGCAGCAGATGGCAGGTGGGAGCGTGCTCAGGGCTCTGGGGGGCAGTAATTCGGCCTTCTGGGCAGGAGCGTGGTCTTCCGTGTGCTTACGCGTGGCCAGCTTGATACGGAGTGATTTGGCACGTGAAAATCCAGCATGTGTGCGTGTAATTCGAGGAAAGCGCCTTAGCGTGTAAGCGCGTCAGCACACGTACGCGAATTCATTGGCCCAAAGGCCCCCAGCGTGTAGGCGCGTCTATGACGTTACGCGCACGTGCGTTTTCCATGGCGCGTAGAAAAAATAAGCACGTCAGAGTGTCATAGCGTGTAATTGGTGGAAAGGGACTCAGCGTGTATGCGCGTCTGTGACGTGCGTGTGCGGGCGTTTCCCTGTACACGGGTGCATGTTACACGTCCAATGACTGCACGTCAGAGTGTCAGCTCGTGTAATTGGAGGATAGGGCCTTAGCGTGTACACGCGGAAGTGACGCTGGACGTGTGGGCATGTTTAAAAGGTACGTGTAGAACGCCATTTCCTTGTACGTGCTTTTCGTGGAGAGCGAGTGGGTGAAATCTGTACTTCTTGTCAGTTCACACGCGATTTACTTCACGGCGTTCCAAGTTCGCACTCCCTGTTACCTCTGACAGCTTTTTGTCTTTTTGTCTTTTTCCTGGGCCTGTGTCCTCCAACAGCGTTCACTTCTCCTGTTGTCCTGTCTCCTCAGACAGCGTACAATTCTTCTTTTGGCGGGGGTGTTGCCAACGCGCACACGCGCGTCATTTTCATGCTATTTTTCCAGGCAGACGGTGAGTCGCTCATGTATTTAACATCTGTGCTTGCCTCGTGTGTCGTGTACCCCTTCAGAGGTCATTCTAGGCTTCGTGTGACACGCATACGTTCATTTCTGTGTTTCTGGGTGCCACAGCATAGTGCAGGTTTATTTTTCCACGCATGTGGTCTAGGAGGGGTTGCGTGCACATTATCTCCCTTTTTCGGGGTGCCTGTGCGTTGCGTGACCCGTCATCTTCCCCCAGGGGTCACATACAGCCTTGCTAGAGCACTAGGGTACGAATTCCATCTAGTACCCTACCCCTTTGACCCCCAATTGCCCGGGACAATAGTTTACTGCAACTCCCATACGCACAACAACATCAGTGCCATGGTTGGGAGGCGAGCACGCGGTAAGGGTGGCAAAGGTGGCCGAGCCTCAAGAGGTGGGCGTGGTGGATATGGTAGGGGACGTGGCCGGGACTTGCAGGGTGCCCCTAGCCCCCATGTGTGGGTGACCAGTCAGGGACACCCATGCCCCCCCCGGTTGAGGGTAACGTGGTTGACACCATCCCTGTTCAGCCCTTGTTGGACCAGCCCATTGTGGCACTAGACCTGGCACAGGGTGACTCCATGGCTGACTTCCAGGTCAGCAGGTCTAGGCCACGTGTGGCGGTGCACGTTGGTGTCACCAGGCCACGTGGATCAGGGGCAGCTATGTCATCTGCTGCCCCGAGTAGGCAGGGTGGGGAGGCTGCAGGGGCAGCTGCGGCTCCATCCACCCCAGCTCTGAGTCTCCCAGCCAGGACAGTGTCGGTCCCAGTCCATCCTGCTGACGTTCCCCCTGACTAGATCACACTTCAGCTAATGCCTGCACCACGTCCCATGGTGAGTGTTCATTCCCACACTCCTAGTCCACAGTCCACCGGGGCTCCTGCCCCTAGTGTCCTGAGCGGCGTAGAACACTCAGGATCCCCACCACCTTCCAAGCGGAAGAGGAAGAGTGCTCGTCCAGTACGGGCTGATGCCCCAGACACGGCTACACAGTCCGGCCCGCCAAGGAAGCCCAGCTTCAATCAGGCCGAACTTGATGCACTTGTAGAGTATGTGTCCGCACATGACAGCGAAATGGTGATTACTGCAAGATGCAAGACCACATCTGCACAACGTCTGGCACACTGGCAGACCATCGCGGACATCATAAGTGCCCTTGGATTCGTGAGGCGCACAGCTAATGATTGCTACAAGCGCTGGAATGACCTGAAGCACAGGGCAAAGAAAAAGCTGGCCTCAAGTCATGCCGCTACTCTAGTGACTGGAGGTGGTCTCCAGCAGAGGACATTGAACTCACTCCACATGAGTATGTTGCTGGGACCTACGTCACGGAGGGACAGATCCAAGGCGTGGGAGACCTGCCAGATTACGAGGAATTGTCCGGTGAGTGCACATGCATGTGTGTGTCATCCATGTGCATGGTGTGTGTGTGAGGGCTTCTGATTGAGTGCCAGGTTAGGGTGTGTGTGCCTGAGTGGTTTGGGTCACCCATGTGCTTCATCCAATACATTCTGCACACCAGGATTTGGGTATTGCAGTATCCCTTCTGGCAACAGTAGACATTTAGCCCAACCTCACACCAGTTGCCCTTGAAGTGTCATCTTGCCACGACATTGTTGCGTATTATTCTGTGTTCATTCAGGCTGATTGTTTGCATTCCACCACTTTCACTAGGCATTTCTCAGTCCTATTGTCACATGTGTGACATGGCTATGGTACATGCCATTTGTGTGATGGCATGTGTCATGTATGTGTATTGGACATGCCAATCACAGGCCAATGTGTGATGGCACTGCTAGCCAGCATGCAGCAAATGTGTTGGTCTTCCATCTTGGTGTCATCAATGTGTGCCATTTGCCTCCCCTTCATACGCAGTGACGGTGCATGCATGGGAGGGTTATAGTCATGTGGGACATGTGTCAATGAAGTACTGGTTCTGTTGCTTCTCAGCCCTAATTGTGTGCCATGGTGCTAATGCCTGTTCCCATTTCTTTTCTTTCATGTCTTTGCAGGGGATGACGCACTTGATACTGCTGGGGTTGTGGAGATGGTGCAGACCCAGGAGGGGTCTCAGGCCTGACCGGGCACCAGTGAGGGACGTGGTGTGGTGGTGGGTGAGAACCCACACTTGCTGCAGACCATTATCTCAAGGGGTGTCTCTGGGTGCACCTCCCCCGAGCTCTATTCAGGTGTCGATTCGAATGATGAGACCTATGTGCGGTCGCAGGTAAGTGTTTCTGGGAGGGATTCTGTACTGTCCAACCCACCTGCACCAGGGGTAGAACCCTCAATAGGGATGTCAGTGTTGGTAGGTCCGCCTTTGGTGCTTACGGATGCAGGGTCACACTCCGCAACATCTGATCCTGTTCCTGGGCCAGCAGATCAGATGGGGAATGCAGTCTTGCAGCCTCAGGCAGTGCCGGCACAGCAAGGCGCAGTTCGCCTTGCCCCAGACAGGTGTGGTGCCCGCCGACGCGGTGGCCGTACACCACCTGGCAATACCGCATGGGAGCAATCCTTATACGGTATGGCAAACCAACAGGCAGCATCATCTGAGATGATGGCTCAGGCCATGGATAGGGTGGCCACTTCCATTGTCCCCCAAGAAAGGCTGATGGAACAACTACAGCAGGCAACAGACTCCATTTGCCAGTCACACAGGGAGGACATGTTGGCATCCAACAGGGACAGACGGGTGGCACTGGAGACTCTGCAGGAAGCCATTTCTATCGAGTCCCAGGGCCACAGGGAAGCCCTGAGGGTGGAACTCCGTCAGCTCAGGGTGACTCTTGTTGAGCTTGAGGCTTCAACTGACACGAGGACAGAACAGCAGCTGGAGCGGCTCACACGTACGCTCTCAGCTGAGATGCAGGCAACTAGGGAGGAGGACCGGGCATCCCGTGAGTTGTTGCATGGGGACCTTCGCACGATTATCCTCCAGAACCAGACCTTCCACACCCGCATGCTTGCTGCCATGGAGGACCAGACTAGGGCTTTGCGTGGTCTCCCTCCCATAGTACCACCACCTCCTGATGCAGCTGCAGAGGGTGGGGAGAGCGACAGCAGCGATTCTCTCACAATAGGGTAGCCGTGCAGGCCATGAGCCCATGGAGGTGTTTTTTTTTCACAAAATCCACACAGGTGGGTTTTGGTGTGCACCCTGTCCTCAGACCTCCTGGGTGGCCTCCCCCACACCCCCTGGCCCATACATGGCCATTTTTTATTTTTTATTATTTTATTTTTTTACAGTGTGTTGCCTTGTGTGGCTCCCGTGGGCATACACTGTATTGTGGCTGGGCACATGCAGGCTTGTCCTGAATTTGGGTTAGATGTTTGAGCTTGTATGACACACACCCCTCCTGCTTCCCGTTTCCATGGGCTTGCAAAGGGTGTGCCCAAGTGACATTGACTTACACAGTGACGTTGGACTCCCATTTGCGGTGTGGGCAGTCTGTAGTCAATACTGTGTATATATTCCTAGTGCATATTGTTGTTGTATTGTACACTGCATGGTGTATTGATATGTGCCTCTGCATCCATCTCATCCTCCTAATTTGAAGGTCCATTCCTCATGTCTTCACAAGGCGGTCTACTTTGGAAATGGAGTCCACGTTGTAAGCAGTTCACGCGAAACCCGTAATACACGTACCCTGCTGATATCGCGTGTGGAAGTTCACGCGGACCCGTAATACACATACCCTTCTGAAATCGCGTGTAAGACTACCCGCGCACCCCTGAAATACACGTACCCAAGCCAATCGCACTGCTGGGGGGTGGGGGTGCTGGGAGACATGAGTGGGGGCCTGGTGGAGGGTGCCCCTGTCTGCTGGGGGGTGGGGGTGCAGGGAGACATGAGTTGGACATGAGTGGGGGCCTGGTGGAGGGTGCCCCTGGATGCTGGGGGTGAGGGTGCTGGGAGACATGAGTGGGGGCCTGGTGGAGGGTGCCCCTGATTGCTGGCGGTGGGGGTGCAGGGAGACATGAGTTGGGGCCTGGTGGAGGGTGCCCCTGTCTGCTGGGGGGTGGGGGTGCAGGGAGACATGAGTTGGACATGAGTGGGGGCCTGGTGGAGGGTGCCCCAAGATGCTGGGGGGTGGGGGTGCAGGGAGACATGAGTTGGACATGAGTAGGGGCCTGGTGGAGGGTGCCCCAAGATGCTGGGGGGTGGGGGTGCTGGGAGACATGAGTGGGGACCTGGTGGAGGGTGCCCCTGACTGCTGGGGGGTGGGGGTGCAGGGAGACATGAGTTGGACATGAGTGGGGGCCTGGTGGAGGGTGCCCCTGGATGCTGGGGGGTGGGGGTGCTGGGAGACATGAGTGGGGACCTGGTGGAGGGTGCCCCTGACTGCTGGGGGGTGGGGGTGCAGGGAGACATGAGTTGGACATGAGTGGGGGCCTGGTGGAGGGTGCCCCTGGATGCTGGGGGTGAGGGTGCTGGGAGACATGAGTGGGGGCCTGGTGGAGGGTGCCCCTGATTGCTGGCGGTGGGGGTGCAGGGAGACCTGAGTTGGACATGAGTGGGGGCCTGGTGGAAGGTGCCCCTGGATGCTGGGGGGTGGGGGTGCTGGGAGACATGAATGGGGGCCTGGTGGATGGGTGCCCCTGGATGCTGGGGGTTGGGGGTGCAACGAGACATGAGTTGGACCTGAGTGGGGGCCTGGTGGAGGGTGCCCCTGGATGCTGGGGGGTGGGGGTGCTGGGAGATATGCGTTGGTGGGCAGTAGTGCAAGGTGACATGTGGGTTGGCTGGGGGGCATGGCCATGGTGGATGGGATGCCTGCGGGACATGTGCAGGGGTGCAGGGTAGTCCCCTGTGGTGTGGGCCGCCTGCAGGGGCCGTGGAGGGTGTAGAGGGAACACCTGAGAGGACCCACATGGCCAATTCACATGTAGTACTCCCCGGCACCCCCGAAATATACGTAGGCTGCTGGATTTGCGTGTGGAACTTCACACGCACCCCGAAATACACATACCCTGCAAATTTGCGTGTGAAACTTCCCGCGCACCTTGGAATACACGTACCCTGCTGAAATCGCGTGTGAAACTTCACATGCACCCCAAAATACACGTACCAAGGACAATCGTGTGTGGAACTTCCAGCGCACCCTGAACTACACGTACCCAGGCCAATCGCGTGTGGAACTTCCCGTGCACCCCGAAATACACGCAAATGCTATTTTTCACACAGCGGGTGTCCGTGTTTGTCGGGTACCCCTTTGCACCTCATTTGTCCTAGCGGGCCACAGTATGGATCATTCATCATAGCTGTATATAGGTGCTTTTTGTTAGCGCACATTTTGGTGCACATTTATTTCAGGCGCAGGGACGCTACCGCCTGCTTTCTTGTGGCGACTTGTTTGGCCCTGTGCGCGTCTTTGCCCGTGCGCTGGTTTGCCCTATTCTATTCCATGAATACGAGTTGTAGTCGAGCGTGTGGGCGTTCCGCGCACTTGCCTCCTGTACTTCCCCTGTGACGCCCACATTTTCAGGCGTTGTTCCCCATTCCGAGTGTTACGCCCCGTGTTACGCCTACTTTTGTTATGTGCACCACGCTATGTGCGATTTCGCTGTGGCCGAGGCGCACGTCGTTGGATGACCTGTGCGCCAGCTTGCGCCGCGTACTTTTTCAGCGCACATCCAATATTTTTCTCGCGCACGGACTTCCATGAATCAATGTGCGCTGGTTTCCCTGCGATTTTCGCACTTGCACTGCGATTCGCACGTTTTGGCACCTCTGCGCCGGAATTTTCGGCGCACATTAATTCCATGAATCGGCCTGATAGTGTTATTTCTGTTCTGACTTGGCAAGATAATCCAGATGTAATTCTTCACCAATTGTCTGGCAAATTGGTAATTCTTAGGTGTTTGGTGCCGTGGTTCTCTGACGTTCAGGCTTTGACTATATCAGTTTGCTCCTATATGCTGGATGGATTCCAGATTCAGAATTATGAACATACTAAGATTGGCTCCTGTTGTGTGCCTGGCCCCAAGGAACACAGGAAGTATGGCAGGGATCAAATAAGATGCCGGGAGCCACACTTGCTCATGACCTCCCTTATTCCCTTTCCACTTTTTCTGCTCCCAGGCTCTAGTAGCCCCTCCTCTTCCTCCCTCATCCCCGACCCAGTCCTTCCCCTTCCCCTTTCGGATCGTCTTCTCCTTAAAGGGGAATTGTCCTTAATCAGGCCACAAGAGCTTATCTACCATTACCTTACCTCATGGGTGCACAACATACGGCCCGCGGGCCAGTTGCGGCCCGCCATGCCCTTTTGACCGGCCCGCGAGGCACAAAGACTTTCCTAATGGAGGGCGGCCCGCGGCCGCCCTCCATTAGGAAAGTCTTTGTTGTCTTCCGGGCCGGTGAAAACACTGGCCCTCATTGGCTCAGCACACACGCATCACGTCGCTCCTACGAGCCACGTAATGCGTGTGTGCTGCACCAATGGAGGGCCAGCACTACGGCTGGCGTGGCCCATAAGGCTTGATGCCGGAAGGCATTTCAGCCTTGGACCATGCCAGCCGTAGTACGAGTCCAGCGACTTCCAGTTTACCTGCCTGCCTGCTTTCCAGCACGTCTCCGGTAAGTGGTCTGTTTGTGTTTGTGTGTCGGGTTTGTTTTGCTTTATGTTTGTGTGTATGAATGTTTGTGTTTGAATGTATTTTGTGTATATGTTGAGATGCGGGGGTGGGGGGGTGTGTCGGATGTGTATGAATGTTTGTGTTTGAATGTATTTTGAGTGTATGTTGAGATGCGGGGGTGGGGGGGTGTGTCGGATGTGTATGAATGTTTGTGTTTGAATGTATTTGAGTGTATGTTGAGATGCGGGGGTGAGGGGGTGTGTCGGATGTGTATGAATGTTTGTGTTTGAATGTATTTTGAGTGTATGTTGAGATGCGGGGGTGGGGGGGTGTGTCGGATGTGTATGAATGTTTGTGTTTAAATGTATTTTGAGTGTATGTTGAGATGCGGGGGTGGGGGGGTGTGTCGGATGTGTATGAATGTTTGTGTTTTAATGTATTTTGAGTGTATGTTGAGATGCGGGGGTGGGGGGGTGTGTCGGATGTGTAGGAATGTTTGTGTTTGAATGTATTTTGAGTATGTTGAGATGCAGGGGTGGGGGGGTGTGTCGGATGTGTATGAATGTTTGTATTTGAATGTATTTTGAGTGTATGTTGAGATGCGGGGGTGGGGGGTGTGTCGGATGTGTATGAATGTTTGTGTTTGAATGTATTTTGAGTGTATGTTGAGATGCGGGGGTGGGGGGGTGTGTCGGATGTGTATGAATGTTTGTGTTTGAATGTATTTTGAGTATGTTGAGATGCGGGGGTGGGGGGGGTGTCGGATGTGTATGAATGTTTGTATTTGAATGTATTTTGAGTGTATGTTGAGATGCGGGGGTGGGGGTGTGTGTCGGATGTGTATGAATGTTTGTGTTTGAATGTATTTTGTGTGTATGTTGAGATGCGGGGGTGGGGGGTGTGAATGTTTGTATTTGAATGTATTTTGTGTGTATGTTGAGATTCGGGGTTGGGGGGGTGTGAATGTTTGTATTTGAATGTATTTTGTGAGTATGTTGAGATGCAGGGGTCGGGGGGTGTCGGATGTGTATGAATGTTTTGATTTGAATGTTTTTTGTGTGCTGAGTTGGGGGGTGGGGGTTCGGGTCTGTATGGGTGCTTGTTTGAGAGTTTGCTGATTTGGGGGGGTGGGGGGTTCGGGTCTGTATGGGTGCATGTGTGTGTGTGCTGAGTTGGGGGGGTGGGGGGTTCGGGTCTGTATGGGTGCATGCTTGAGTGTGTGTGTGCTGAGTTGGGGGTGGGGGTTTGGAGTTGGGGGGGTAAGGGCTCGGGTCTGTATGGGTGCATGTTTGTGTGTGTGCTGAGTTGGGGGGGTGGGGGGTTCGGGTCTGTATGGGTGCATGCTTGAGTGTGTGTGTGTGCTGAGTTGGGTGTGGGGGGTTGGGTTCTGTATGGGTGCATGTTTGTGTGTGTGCTGAGTTGGGGGGTGGGGGTTCGGGTCTGTATGGGTGCTTGTTTGAGAGTTTGCTGATTTGGGGGGGTGGGGGGTTCGGGTCTGTATGGGTGCATGCTTGAGTGTGTGTGTGTGCTGAGTTGGGGGTGGGGGGTTCGGGTCTGTATGGGTGCATGCTTGAGTGTGTTTGGGGCATAGTGTTTGGTTGGGGGTGAGGGGGCCATGGGGCATAGTGTTTGGTTGGGGTTAGGGGGTGAGGGGGCCATGGGGCATAGTGTTTGGTTGGGGGTGAGGGGGCCATGGGGCATAGTGTTTGGTTGGCGGTGAGGGACAGGGGGCATAGTGTTTGGTTGGGGGTGAGGGGGCCATGGGGCATAGTGTTTGGTTGGGGGTGAGGGACAGGGGGCATAGTGTTTGCTTGGGGGGTGAGGGACAGGGAGCATAGTGTTTGCTTGGGGGGTGAGAGACAGGGGGCATAGTGTTTGGTTGGGGATGGGGGCCATGAGGCATAGTGTTTGGTTGGGGTGGGAGCCATGGGGCATAGTGTTTGGTTGGGGGTGAGGGGGCCATGGGGCATAGTGTTTGTTTGGGGTTGGGAGCCATGGGGCATAGTGTTTGGTTGGCGGTGAGGGACAGGGGGCATAGTGTTTGGTTGGGGGTGGGGACCATGGGGCATAGTGTTTGGTTGGCGGTGAGAGACAGGGGGCATAGTGTTTGCTTGGGGTGGGAGCCATGGGGCATAGTGTTTGGTTGGGGGTGAGGGGCCCATGGGGCATAGTGTTTGGTTGGGGGTGAAGGGGCCATGGGGCATAGTGTTTGGTTGGGGGTGAGGGGGCCATGGGGCATAGTGTTTGGTTGGGGATGGGAGCCATGGGGCATGTTGTTTGGTTGGGGGTGAGGGGACCATGGGGCATAGTGTTTGGTTGGGGATGGGAGCCATGGGGCATAGTGTTGCACTCCAAGAGTGAACTCAATAATAAAGCTAAAACAGGCACAGTTAGGAGATGTACATCCTTTGCTTTTTTGAGGAAACCTGACTCAACGAAGGCCATACTCCTCTTGGGTAACCCAAACAGCAAACTATAGCAGTCCAAAATAACGGAATGTCCAATCAAGGGTCAATAAAATATATATAATTTAATTAAACAGACGATATACAATAACTAAATCGAAATAAATGATAGCAATGGAAAATGTGTAGTACAAAATGTAAGTTTGAAATGCAATAAAAATCGTTACCCCTCAAAAACATATCTTTTTCCATGTGTTTAATACAAATTGGGGGTTGAAAAAGCCTCCTGACATGTCCCGCCTACCGCCCGCCCACTTTTACTTTTCAGCCCACTATAGCCCTCATGTAAGGTACTTTCGGCCCTCTGTCAAAATCAGTTGTGCACCCCTGCCTTACCTGCTTTCCTGTTTTTACCCTCTCTTTGTGTGGTTTGTTTTCCTGGAGGGTTACAAGGAGAGACTCCTTCTTTGAGACTACCTATAGACCAGCTTTATATATTCTTAAAGAAACTGCACAAGGCAGTCTAATCTACGAACGTAGGGTTCAGTGGGTTACTTGTACCACTGGCTGGTATGAACTTGTCTATCTTGATGGCTCATTCTGTCACTGGTCCTTGGCATCTAAGTCCTTTTGGGCAGGTGCGCGGTTGGGGGACATTCCCAAGACATCAGACTGTTCTAAAGCTCAGGTTTTCCATCGGTTGTACTATAAACTGGTTGTTTCTGCTGCTACCATAGTACTTGATGTCTTTGAACAGGCAAATAGGAAGCCATCCTGCCATGCCATAGAATTATGATTGCTCCTAGAATAGGTACGACAGTGACAGGTCTTTCCACGGCGCCAAGTGCATTGTACTTGCTTTGCTTCACAGAAGAGAATTGTGTATCGCTGAGAGGGGCAGGATGGGTGTGTGGATTGGGGTTGGAAGGATGTGTGGTGGGTGAGAGGTGGCAGTGGTGTATGAAGGTGTGAGAGAATGGGGGTGGGTGAAGGGTGGGCCTCCCTTCAAATGAGAAGGCACTTTGCCCTGGCAAAAGAAAAGGCCAACGCCCCCGAGAAAAAGTGGGCATGTTTTATGCTTTTTTTTAGAGGAGGCATTGGGCTGGTGTAGGCTAAACGCAGGTTCACTGAATGCCACGGTGCAAAAGAACATTCTGTTAAGGGCATGTAGACGAGTATTACCCACCCTTCTCACCCTACCCTTATGTTTTGGTTGTGTGTTTCAGCTGATGGTTCCTTTCAGGGACATCAGTTCTTCAGAGTTTTTTTCGTCAATTCGCAGCTGTTGGGTTCATTCGCAGAGGCAGTCAAATGTGATGGCACCTCTTGTTCTTGCCCAGATTAGTGGATGGCCCACTCTCAACACAGAAAAGAAGGAAGGATGTTGAAGAGAACCCTTCTTGTAGGGCTTACTGATACAACATTGGTGAACAAATAGACAGTGGAAAGGAGGGTTTGTGGGACTTGAAGTTTTGCTTTCTTATTGCTAATTAAAATGAAGCAAAGTGTTTGCAGAATAATATTGGCCTTCTTGACCACAGTAAATCTTGACTGTCTATCGTATCCTTATCTTGGTGTTTCTCTCTCTCTCTCTCTCTCTCTCTCGCTCTCTCTCTCTCTCTCTCTCTCCCTCTCTCCTTCCCTCCCCCCTCCCTCTCTCGCTCAACCATAGCCACTCCCAACAGTGTCGACATATTTGGGGTTACACTAAAGCGTGCATGCTCATTGGGGTTGATGGATGCACTGACCAGCACCACTTCATAATTAAAGTGAGTCTGGGACAATAAGTGCCGGGGCTCCAAGATAAGTGCCAGGGATGATCCCTGGCAAACACCCCCACAAATTAAGCACTGCACCACACTCTCTCTCGTGCTCCCAGCTGTCAATGCCTGCCTATCCCTGGGGTATTCCCTGGTTGGTTTGGTCACATGGAATGGCATATTTACTCAGTCCAGAGGGGAGTGATGAGAGGGTATGTGCTGGACGGCTGGAAAGCCAGAGCCTCTTTGGTCACCCGGGTAGCCAGATGATGTCAAACACTAGCAGATAAAAGGCTACGAAACGCAGAGCACTATTTAATTGCAAAATAATGTGCAATCATTTTATGAGCGCAATTGTCAAGATGTTCCTATAATGCAGTTGCAATTGCACTGTGCTGTTAGCTATAAGCTTCTTTAGGGACCTGCGCAGAGCACAATCCTTGATGATATGCTGGCCTTTTTTTGCAGTTAAATATCTCGAATTGAAAAAAAGCATATACTTTGAATGTTTCCCTACACTGGAGGAAAATGAAGTTAATGATTCTCTGAAATTACGAATGGGAAATAGGAGCCATTGACAAAAGGAAGCAGCAAAATAAATATAATTAGATGGTATTGCAATGTGAATGGCGGGGATATGGAAGGAGCACGGGGGAGGGTTCTGTAAAAAAATAAAATGGAAGACACACATCACAAGTTTGTCTCTGTCATGCTTTAGCTTAAACCTAAATGACTCTATGATTTGTAAAGCTGTGTTATTTGAATTTCAAAACTGCAGCTTTTCAAATTCCTGGTTGACACATTTCAGTCAGTTTGAAAACTACAAAAAGAAGCATTGGCAATGCCAACAGGTTTGGCTTTTGAGTAGGTACGGGAAAGGCACTTGCCAGCACAGCCGTAGTGGTATCAACTGGCCATTGGTGGCAGCGGGGGCAAAATGGTGCGAGTACCGAGTACTTGTGCATCTAATAGCAGTGCCTGTCAAATACCTAACACTTATACAGAAGCCAAAACTGTTGGGTTCGCCAATGCTTGTTTTTAACAGAACTTCCGTGACGGACTGTGTTGATAAATCGAGTCACTGAAGGCAGAGCTGGTAAGACATTTTTATTACACCAGTAGCGGGTTTACAACTACAATTAAGTCATGCTTTGAAAGAACACTGGTAGGCACTTTGAGTGCAGTTTGATTGTAAAGCTTGATTAAAGTGAGCTCAAAGAGTTCCTAGGAGGAGGTGTTTTGGGCGTGGACGGGGAGGAACTAGAAGGGATTAACATGGCCATAAGCAGTCACATAACCAAACAACACCTGCAGGCTGTGTGTCCTCCCTCATATGCCATTCCTCCCTGTCTGTACTCCAATGCAAACGTTGTGGCTTCTAGGTGTCGCAACCTAATAGCCCAAACTAATTATGGTGATAAAATATAGAAAAAGGACTTCCTGATTCGGGGCTGATGGTACTCAATGTATCGATTTATGAAGGCTGAAGGGCTGAGTCGTCGCTGCCAATAAATGTATCAATGAGATGCTGTTGGACTGGCACCCATGGGCCATCCACTGGAAAGGGTTTATTTAATCCATTAGTTGTGAACGGTGGTTTTCTGAATTATATTAGGCCAGGGCAGTCTAATAGGAAAACAAGCCCACTGACCTTGGTGCAGTGCAGGCCTGTGTTTGTACAGTGCAGCACTACAAGACAACTAATATTTTGTAATGGGTCCTATACCCAAAGTAGGTGCTGGGCAATTGGACTAGGGATGAAAGGAGGCTAAATCGCGGTCTGCACCCCGTGAATATTTAGTCAGTGCACAGCAGCAAATGCAGGAAGGAAGCCCGCAAGGGACAGTAAACCCGAGTCTCTGCATTCGAAATGCAGCTTCCTTTTGCAACCCTTGTTGCAAAAGCCGTACCATAGGGGTACATCAATATCGAAAGGAGTTGCAATTGCAAAGGAAACTTTGTGGGTGCAAGGATAGATCTTGGGTGTCCTCTGCCGCAAAGCCAACATTGAGCAACAAAAAATTAGAGGTCCTCCATGGACTACTTCCCCCCCATGGGAATAGTTACTACCTGCCCTTTGGCATGAGGTAACTATTCAAGATTTGTGACCACATGATTGGTGGCAACAGTCATGGTTCATCCCTAATGGGCGAGGGGGTGCCGACGCACCACTACCCTAGCCCATTATGGAGCAGCTGAGCCAGCCCAGTGTAAATATTGAGCTCTCCCAAAGCTGCTTTCTTCAACTGAGGGAGCGCTCATGTGCTGGGAAAACTGTCAAAGATAAACATGGTTTCCATTTGGGAGTTTCTGTTCCTCAGCGAGCATTTCCAATGAACCATGCAAGGACATGGGCATTTTGCTTCCCCAGTCTTGCATGGCTCATTGTAAAAGCAGGATGGGAAACTGCACGTCTAAATGTGCCCCTCCCTGCACATTTAAAGGGTCTGGACCGATGAAATTACAACACTCTGCCTCCTGTACGCATGTCCTTGAGGCAGGAAGCTATCTTGGCTTCCTGGTTCCTGTTCATGTGGCATGGAGCTGGGGTGCTTCCATTTTTCCAGGGAGGCAAGCATTCAGAGAGGAGGAGAGTCCAGACCAGAGCTGAAGGTAAGAATCTGCATTATGAATTAGAACGTATGTGAATGAATGAGTGAGTGAGTGTATGATGCACGGGTGGATGCTGGGTATGGATAAGCAAGGGTATGGTGCATGGGTGTGTGAGTGAATGCTGTGCTAATGAGCGAGTGAATGAGTGAGTGAATGTTGCATGGATCTGTGTTGTGGTGTTTGTGTCGGGCAGAGCCGTTGATTTGCGAGGGAGGGGATGATTTGAACATCGAGGATGCCCAGTAAAACATGGTTTGCTGCCCATCTTTGAAAAATAAAGCATGGTAAGTATTGTTATGTGGCTAGACCGACCTTTTGGGGCTGCCGGTCTAGCCATTTCTTACTGGGGCATGACATGCTTTACTGGGCATCTTTGATAAAGCAAGCATGATGCATTTTTTGATTGTGGCTAGAAAGACCTTTTGGTGCAGTCGGTCTAGCCATTTCTTACTGTGGCATTACATTTCTTACTAGCTATCTTTTATAAAGCAGGCACAGGAAGTGTTATTACATGGCTTGACAGGCATTTTGGTGCACCCAGTCTAGTTATTTCACTCTGACATGGCGTTTTTACTGGGCATATATGAAAAAGCAAGCATGATGTTATTGCATGGGTAGACTTGCATTTTGGTGCAGCCAGTATGGACATGTTTTCATACTGTGGCACAACATTTTTAATGACAAAGTCAACTGCGTTATGAAAATACATTGGGAAACACTCCTGTGTATTTTTGGTGACTTGCATTTTTAGTTTTTTTTCACGAGTCACCCTACAAAACCAATTGCAGCTGTCTGGCTTCTGAGCCAATATTGTGCTTAAAGTGTGGTGTAAAATTTGCCATTTTAACTCATTATTCAACAACATTTTTCGGAGAGAGAACAAACCCAAACCCCCTTTGGTTGGTTCGAATTCCCTTGCTGTAGTCAGTCATTCTGGCATATTATGGGGAAATATTTACATCCCTCCAATTAAAAACTTCACCAGCCGACACTGGCAGCCAAAGCATCCAGAGAGTTCCCGTGTGTGTTGGCCCATTTACCATCACTGTTGTCTTGTGAATTGCATGAGATTGCACTCCTGACCTCGCAATTCGCAATGCAGGTTGCAAACTATTATGCAGGTTTTGCAGATTGAGCCTCATATTCTCAAAACATTTTGTGGTGGTTTCACCAATGTGTACCACTGAAACTTGGTTGGAATACAGAGTTATATTGCTAAGAGGTTTTTCTTAGTGTTTCTTGAATGGGTGACGCACATGGTGACTGTCTGCTTTAAAAGAAGGGGTCGCCCTTCCGCCCCATTTGTTTAATCATAGCACGGTATCCTCTGAACCCATTTCCAGGCTCAACAGCTCTCAAAGACCAGGAATGAAATGAAGCTGACTGGTCACCTGAGCAGCATAGCAGCACCCGCCCACAGAATACATTGCTGCCTGGGGCAATGCACTAAGGGGTTTGGACCCAGATTCTCACAGGACGCCTCCTGAAAACCAACAAAACAGCCAGCTTGTATGTGCACAAATCATACACTGTGACCAAGAGTGAAACAAAACCCACAAAGTTTGTGGATGCTGTGCTAGGGCAAAAAAAAAAAAAAAAGCCAGAAAAGGTGTTCCCGCCGCACCAAATGCCGATTTTCAGACTGGGTTGAATGGTTAGGCCAGATTTTTTTCAAAATCTGCAATATTTTGATATCTTAGTTTTTTTTAATTAAGTGATATGGTTAAGGATACACCATTTCAATATATAGACAAATGAATACAATTAAGAAGACAATACAATAATACACAATAACATACAGCAGTACTTAGATCCTTTTGTAGCAAAACAATTTGTATCAAAATAACTTTTCCATATCTCTTTCCACTCGTATTTATTTCACTAAAAGAATGGGGAGGACCGATTTATATAAAAATCCACAAATCTGTCCGCTGCACGAAAATCTGCACTTTACCCCGCCCCCATGAAAAGTAATGCGCGGCATTGGTACTTTCACCTTGCCCCCATGAAAAGTAATGCGCGACATTGGTACTTTCACCTTGCCCCGCCCCCATGAAAAGTAATGCGCGGCATTGGTACTTTCACCTTGCCCCCGCCCCCATGAAAAGTAATGCGCGGCATTGGTACTTTCACCTTGCCCCGCCCCCTGAAAAGGCGTTTTTACTGGGCATATATGAAAAAGCAAGCATGATGTTATTGCATGGGTAGACTTGCATTTTGGTGCAGCCAGTATGGACATGTTTTCATACTGTGGCACAACATTTTTAATGACAAAGTCAACTGCGTTATGAAAATACATTGGGAAACACTCCTGTGTATTTTTGGTGACTTGCATTTTTAGTTTTTTTTCACGAGTCACCCTACAAAAACCAATTGCAGCTGTCTGGCTTCTGAGCCAATATTGTGCTTAAAGTGTGGTGTAAAATTTGCCATTTTAACTCATTATTCAACAACATTTTTCGGAGAGAGAACAAACCCAAACCCCCTTTGGTTGGTTCGAATTCCCTTGCTGTAGTCAGTCATTCTGGCATATTATGGGGAAATATTTACATCCCTCCAATTAAAAACTTCACCAGCCGACACTGGCAGCCAAAGCATCCAGAGAGTTCCCGTGTGTGTTGGCCCATTTACCATCACTGTTGTCTTGTGAATTGCATGAGATTGCACTCCTGACCTCGCAATTCGCAATGCAGGTTGCAAACTATTATGCAGGTTTTGCAGATTGAGCCTCATATTCTCAAAACATTTTGTGGTGGTTTCACCAATGTGTACCACTGAAACTTGGTTGGAATACAGAGTTATATTGCTAAGAGGTTTTTCTTAGTGTTTCTTGAATGGGTGACGCACATGGTGACTGTCTGCTTTAAAAGAAGGGGTCGCCCTTCCGCCCCATTTGTTTAATCATAGCACGGTATCCTCTGAACCCATTTCCAGGCTCAACAGCTCTCAAAGACCAGGAATGAAATGAAGCTGACTGGTCACCTGAGCAGCATAGCAGCACCCGCCCACAGAATACATTGCTGCCTGGGGCAATGCACTAAGGGGTTTGGACCCAGATTCTCACAGGACGCCTCCTGAAAACCAACAAAACAGCCAGCTTGTATGTGCACAAATCATACACTGTGACCAAGAGTGAAACAAAACCCACAAAGTTTGTGGATGCTGTGCTAGGGCAAAAAAAAAAAAAAAAGCCAGAAAAGGTGTTCCCGCCGCACCAAATGCCGATTTTCAGACTGGGTTGAATGGTTAGGCCAGATTTTTTTCAAAATCTGCAATATTTTGATATCTTAGTTTTTTTTAATTAAGTGATATGGTTAAGGATACACCATTTCAATATATAGACAAATGAATACAATTAAGAAGACAATACAATAATACACAATAACATACAGCAGTACTTAGATCCTTTTGTAGCAAAACAATTTGTATCAAAATAACTTTTCCATATCTCTTTCCACTCGTATTTATTTCACTAAAAGAATGGGGAGGACCGATTTATATAAAAATCCACAAATCTGTCCGCTGCACGAAAATCTGCACTTTACCCCGCCCCCATGAAAAGTAATGCGCGGCATTGGTACTTTCACCTTGCCCCCATGAAAAGTAATGCGCGACATTGGTACTTTCACCTTGCCCCGCCCCCATGAAAAGTAATGCGCGGCATTGGTACTTTCACCTTGCCCCCGCCCCCATGAAAAGTAATGCGCGGCATTGGTACTTTCACCTTGCCCCGCCCCCTGAAAAGTAATGCCCGGCATTGGTACTTTCACCTTGCCCCCCGCCTCCATGAAAAGTAATGCCCGGCATTGGTACTTTCACCTTGCCCCCCGCCTCCATGAAAAGTAATGCCCGGCATTGGTAATTTCACCTTGCCTCCACTGAATATTTCCATACAGGTTATGCGGCGTGTATCAGTGTGCCTGCCGGTAAGTGTAGTTCATGTCACTGCACTGCATTTCAGCCTGTCTAGTTTGTTCACTTGTCATCTTCAGGTGTAGTTAATGTGTGGCAGGATAAAAGTGGATAGACAACGTATGTGCATTTGGCCACAGTTTCTAGCTGGCGTCAACCTTAGAGGCACAAAAGGTTACAACTTTTGTCATTCCAGCGAAATGCAAGGGGATCACGCAAATGATCATCCCCCAGGCTGAATGCTCTGAGTGTGGCTACATTTGTTTTGTTCTGCCCGCCCAAGGCACAGACAGAAGGCCTCTGTTCTGCAAGGCCTGCAAACACACTACCAGCACATTTGCTTTGTCCCTGGAATCAGATGCCGACTTCTTCACAGTAGAGCTAGTATTGTACCCCAATATTACCACGCCATTTTCAACGGAACTCAACCACTTACCGCTTCATTTAAAGAATAACTGCAAATGTTATCAGAGTTCCCTACCGATAAATATAGGCTTGCATGTGATCAAAAGTGGGCAATGCTGTGCCCGCATGTTTCACTGCACTCTGTCTGACTCTCTATGAGGCCCCCACCTAGGCCAAAATGATGGGGGTGGGTTTACAGACAGGCATGTTGACCTCCACATAAAGTGAGCCTTATATGGACAACTGAGTCAAATACTGAAGCTTCACACATGATTTACGGCCTATTACATTATTTTGCACTGTTTCAGGCCAGGGGTGTTGCTAGGTCTGGAAAAGATCAGGGGCTAAGCTAACATCAGGACTGGCGGGATTCGGGCCTTGCTATGGCCTTTTGGTTGTAGCCCCTGAGCTTCTATCCGGGGCTACAACCAAAAGACCTGGGGCTATAGCCCCTTTAGCCCCCCCGCCTCCCCCAGCAACGCTTCTGTTTCAGGCCCCGGCCATCTGATTCGCTGCTCCGAATGAGAATCCCAAATATGATATGACCATGCAAATAGTGGGGGGAACCGTCACTATGTAATGGAGTATAGGCTGCACAATATTCACATCCAACGATCAACCATCTCTAAATCAGACATGTCTTAATTCACCTGCAGATCTGTCGCCCATCTAGAAACAAAGTCTTCTAAATATTTAACTTTGACTTTTATAACCGTTCTAATGCATATATTATTGCCTACTTAGGTAGGGCAGCTGCAAGCACTAGGCAAACTGGGATGCTGCTTAGGGCACTGGCCAGTAAGGGCGACCAAACAGAGGTTTTCCCCATGCTCTTATGAAAAATTAAGGGCGAGAAGTAAGACAAACAACACTCAGGTGCAGCAATAGGACAGGGAAAGTGAGTTGTGCTTGTAGCTCGGTTGACCTTAAACTGTTCTTTAGTGTGAAAAAGCTGACAGATATGTGCACACAAGCAGTGCTGGGCAGCTGCGCCACTCATTCACATACCTCACGACTGATGTGTTGTAGCCTGTGTTCTTAAGAACACGAACATTTATATTGATGCATTTTTAAAACAAATATATGATCAAAGAGACGTCATCTTGAACACACTGGTTGCTTGCATTATTGCAATACTTTCAAACAAGCAGCTGGGTGAAAAAATAAATGTGCAAGCGTTGTCCAGCATTTCATAGAAAATTTGCAAAGAAAAGCTGCTTACCAGTGTATTCCACTTGTGTACAGCGTGTATAAGCAACACAACAGGGCTGCTTTTTTGTGCTAACTTCCCAACCAGCGCTGAACAGCAATGCAAAGGGCTGCTCCCCTTGTTTATCCAGTGACGGTTACGGAACCAAGTCTAGCATGCTATGCGAGGGTAGGTGCATATCAACGGTAAGTGCATAGCTCGCAACCTGTCCATGTTGTGTTGAGGGTTGCCTTATGTTCAAATGCTGGCCCAACAACAACCTTTTATTGACATGCATTCGATAAATTACGCATCTTGAACAGTCATTGCAGTTGTTTTGGACTACAACTCCCATCATCCCTCACCATCTCAGTCAATAGCCAGATACCATGGGGAGTGTAGTCCAACACATTTGGATTGCCAAAGGTTGCAGACCCCTGTGCTACAGGCTCACAGTGGAACCACTGGAAAAGGGAGAGGTTGCTGTGCTATAGACTGCAATGCACTTGCACTCCAAAGAATCCCCAGTGCCTGTGATGGGACTGTGTCCTAATTTAGGACTTACAGCTCGCAGGTGACTTGGTGCACTTGGGGTGCAGTCTTATAGTGCTAGTTAATGGGTGTCAACCCACAGCTTCTTTCAGGATCTCATCATGGTAGCAAGACAGCGAGTAAATGCTGTGTGCGTGCCTACCAACAGCCACAGTGTCTGCCACACGCCCTCCCATCACTTCTGCCCTCCCCATGTCATTCCTGTAGCCTTTAACACTTAACCCTTGAAGGTGGTGGTCCAGATTGCAGGGATTGCCGATACCAAAGGCAAGTGACGGCCAGAACACACAGCCTTTGCCTGCGCGGTCCAGCACCTCCACCTGGTGCATGCTGATAGGCAAGGTGGATAGGGGCGCGAGGAGCAGAGTGCTGGGCAAGCACAGAAGCTGCCAGGCTGAGTAATGGTAGCAAGAACCCATGCTGTGACGGTGCTTTGCAAAGGAAACGCTGACCTGCCTGTGGAAGGAAGGTTGCATTGGCCATGTGCACCCATTTAGCAGGAACGCTTTTTGTGGCACTGCCCATGGAGTACATGTGCCCATTTTGGAGTTGAGATTGCACCGGCCCCTCTAATGCTGTTTGACTATTCTTCCTCTCCATGCTGTACATTCTATGAGAGTAACACTAAACCGACCTTGGCTGTTGGTAATGAAGCACCTGTGCCTGTTAGTCAGGGATGCTTACACTAGCCATGCTAATGCCACACCGGTCTTTCCAAAGATTGCGCTGGTTGCTGTATCCGTTTGTGATGGAAGCTGCACATTCTGCACTTGTTTCTGAGGAAGGCTTGTCCCTGAGCTCTGTGCCTTTGTGTGAGGAAAGCTAAATATGGCCAAACCCATGCTGCACCGTACCACGTAGGAAGGTTGCTAGAGAGCTTCACCTGCTTGTGAGAAAAACCTACCCTGATACTGCCAATGCTGCACACATTCATTGTGAGGGAAGCTTACACCAGCCCCATCCATGATGTTTATACTGTATGATGGTTATTTATCACGCACTCAATACCCAGCGGTTTCTAAGTGCAGACCCGGGGATCGAACCTGTGTTGCTCCGTGTCGTCTTGCTTCCAAGTCGAGCACAGTGCCCCTGAGCTATCCTCCCGAGACAACCATTACAAATTACATTATTGCCTATGAATAGAAACGCATAAATGTCAAGGTCTCCGGACTGCACAGAAGTGTCTTCATTCATATATTTTTCAGGGTTAAACTTCCTGACATAGAATAGCTGAGCAGTTATCTGTAAAGCTCTGCCTTGCTGTATTAATAAGACATCGTTGTGCGTGTTGGGAGTCTAAAACATTTACTCCTCTGCAGTGTTCTATGAAACACAGAAAACACAGAAAGGTGCATTTCACCTACTGGGGATTTCCGTTAAGTGCATAACTGTTTGGCAACAAAGCTGGAGCTGATACTATTGAACACAAGCTCCAATAAATGCTTTTGGAAATACAAAAGGGGAATAATACCTGTCCCATGCGATGGCAACACTCAGGTCCACCTGCACCTGGGACTGCAGACTCTCCTCTCACAAGCTCAGGAAGGGGAAAGGCGTGTCTAAATCCCTTGCGCCCTTAAATAGGAGTGGTGATACAGCAGGTGTGCGCCAATTTACTCGATTGGCTAAGTTGTGCCCATAGGTGGAAATCCCGAAACGCCCTTTTCTTCTTCAAGGAAAGGGTTGCCCTGATGAATTGCTCCAAAGAAATCAAGAACATGAAATATAGGTCGCCATTTCCGCCATATTTTTAATGTCTGCTGTAAAATATATGCAATTCATTTATTTTTGTAAACCTTTTGTGAATGTATTCATGCTGGTTTTAAATAGATGAACGTATTAATTGTATCACTATGGCAATCACACAATATATTTTGCTGCAATGCATTTTTTGAAAACTAAAATAATGAATTTATTGATTTGGATATGTAAAGAGTTCAGGCTATTTATCCCAAATTTAAATGTGCAACTTTGTGTGATAAGTGTATTGTTTGCAGCCGGGATGTTGCCTCCCTTTGTGTAATGCCCCCTCTATGATGCATCTGCTCACAAGAGAAAGCTTGCGCTGGCCCTGCTTATATTTGTGGGCTGATACATGGAATTAGTGCGCCGGAAAACGGGGATTTGTGCGCCATTCTGCCCGCAAATCCCTGTTTAACAAATGGGGATTTGCGGCCAGAATGGCGCACAAATCCCTGTTTTTCGGCGCACAAATTCCATGAATCAGCCCATTGTCTCTTTGGTTTGTATGGGAATCGTTTTCTGGTCCAGCCAGCCAACGCCATGTTTGTGAGGGTTGCGTGCGCGTGCCCTGGCGGTGTTACTCCTCTTCCTTTAGCTAATGCTGGTAACTTGCTTGCAATTACTCCACTTTCTACTACAGACTTATATTCCCTGATTCAGGTCTGGGCCCCAACAAAAAAAAGAAGCTTGGCCACCAAAAGAGTAGCCTACATCCACAAACCACAACTGACACACTTGCATAACAAACCTAAAACAAGGTATGCGATAAAGTGTGTGAATGGTGCCTAGCAGTGGTGCAGTAAATCATTAAACTGGCAAACTTTGTCACACAAAAGCAACCCACACAGGCCTGTTGGGCTGCCCATTCAAACATTGCATGATTTGCCTATATACCCAGTGGTTAAAGTGGGCGCGAAATATAGTTACATCTTCCACTACTTTCCCCCCCAAATAAGCTATAGCTTCCTTACTGTTTACCTATATTGTCCCAATGTGGGTGAAGACACTTTTGTGGTTTTCTTCTGTTGATTTTGGGCGCTGTCTTCCCTTAACAGTTGCACGTGTGTGCGTGTGATGCAAGGAGCAGTGGGAGCTACCAACCTGTCAATCACAAAGTGGGGATTCACTGGTGCCCAGTGGTCCCGCTTTTCTCTCGTTGAATTCGATGACATGTACTGCTGCTGTTCCATTAATGACCAAAATGAGAAGAGCCGTGGGGCTGTGTGTGAGACTCCTGCCTGACATAGACGGTCTGAGGGGAAGTCGTGTGAGATCTCTGATGGATCTCACGCCATGAAAGTACCACACCAATGTCAATCTCAACGCTACAGCAAATATAACTGAAGACAAATGAGGGGTACATCTCCACAGGGTTGCTTCTAATGGATTCATGGAGAGTGCACTGCAAAGAAAGCAGCTTCACCTGTCATGCTAAAACAAGACCTCCGCTCTCCTGAAAGTGCTGGGTGCTTTTTTCATAGATTGGGACCATACATGTGATGTGTGGAAGGTTATGAGTTAATCTTACCCACTGGCATTGGTCTGGGTAAACTTCCACACTGTTCTTGTTTAGCCTATCTGCACCATGGTAGAAGGAAACCAGCCACAGGCAAATGAGTCTTGGTCCTGCCACAAATGGAACCAGTTAATCTTGCTCAGCTGGCTTGGACCCTTCTGCGTGGACATGGTTTGGTTGTGTTGGGCCTCGCCAGTGAGGGGTAGCTGGGCTCCTATGTTGCAGCAAGCAAGGGCCCCAGGCTGTGCATATCCCATCAGGCTTAGGGAGGCAAAGCATAAACATAAAGTGTGAAGGGTGGAAGGTTGTGAATACATCTTACCCACTGGCATTGGACTGGGAAATCTGACACACCATTGTCTTTTGGCAAACCTGCACCATTGAAGAAGGGGAAAAGGCATTTGCATATCAGATTTGCTCCTTTCACCGATTGGAGCAGTCCAGACATATGTCTCCTCTGAACAGAAAGAAAAGCAACCCTAGACATGTTTTAGTATTGTTAGGCCTTGTCAGTGAGGTGCAGCTGGGTTTCCTATGGCACGGTGGGCTGAAAAGGGACTGTCTGGAGGGTTGCCCAGACCAATCACCAGTGATTAAGATGTACAAATAACCTTCCAGCCATCAACCTTCAGTTATGCTTTTGTTTCAGGGATACAGAGAACCCCTTGGTTGCATCTTCTGTGTGATCTGATCGACAAGCCATTTCAGGCAGATATTCCTTGGACCATCAGGTGGTCTGTTGCACTTTGAACTAGAAACTCTTAGCTCTGGGGCCAGGCCAGCAGAATTGCGTGCAAAGAGGCAGGGGTAGTTTCATAACGTTCTTCTTTTGTACACTATACAAGCCTGACCCCATCTTGTGTTAGGAGATTTTGAAAAGGCAGTGGAAAGGCTGTTCATTCATAATGGGTGGCATGACGTCAGCTTTTCAAACATTATGGTTGTGCCAAGCCAGCCCAATGAAAACACTGAAGCTGAAGGAGTGCTCCTGGGCTGGCTTAACTGTCAACGGGAAGTGTGGTTTCCCTTTGAAAGTTTACCATCCCCCAGAATAATACATGTCCAATGAATCATGGAAGGCAGGAGCATTTTGCTTCATCAGCCTTGCATGGTCATTGGAGATGCAGACTGAGGTACTGCAGACCTGAAGGTGCCTGGAACATTCAGGATCCCTAGGGTAGTGTGATAGAAGAACTCCCACTCCACCAGGATGCCCTTCTGAACTAGGATGCTCTCTCTGATTGCTGGTTCCAATTGTGTGCTCTGTGGGAGCGGGAGGGCCATTGTGGCCGGCAGGAGCCCGGAACGGCGGCTGCAGGTAAGTAAATAAATGTATGTCATTTTGTATGTATGCATGGGTTTGTATCTGTAAGTGTGTGTGCATTCCTGAGAGAGTGTATGTGGTTTAGGCGTGCATGTGATTGAGAGAGTGTATGTTGTTTGGGTGCACATATGAATGAGAGAGTATGAATTCTGTATGGGTGTGTGGGTGTGTGTCAATGTGTATAAACGCACTCTGGGTGCGTGTCTGAATGAGGGAGTGAAAGTGTATGCATGAATGCATGTGTGCATGGCCAGCAGTGGGTCTCTGATTGGTGGCAGCTGGCTACATGACGTGTTTTCTTACTGTGGCATGGTATTTTCTACTGGGCATAAACAGTAAAGGCAACATGATGAGTGTTTTTATGTGTTGGGGGATTTTACATTATGGCATTTGTTGCTGTGCATCAAGCGTAAAGCAAAAGTAATGAGTATATTCTTACTGTGACAATGCTTTTTATACTGGGCATCAAGGATAAGCAATCATGGTAAGTGCTATTACTTGGATAGACAGGCCTACATTGAAGCAGCCAGGCATGATATATCCTTACTATGGCATATGTCATTTTTTACTAGACATCAAAGGTAGAGCAACTAAGATAAGTGTGGTTACAGGGCTAGTCTGCCCTACATTGGTGCAGCCAGTCTGCATATATTTTCTTACTTTAGCATCATGGGCAAAGCCAGATGTACATGACAGGTGCTATTACTTGTCTAGACTGGCCTACATCGGTGCATCCAGTCTGGATATATGTTGTTTCTTTGGCATGGAACTGTTTACTAGGCATCAATGATATAGCAAACATAGGTATTCTTGCATGGCAAGACTGGTCTATATTGGTGCAGCCAGTCTCAATATTATTTATTTACTGTGGCATTGCATTTAATCAAGAATAAAATCAGCAATATGAGTGTTATTATCTGGCTATGCTGGACTTCAATGGTGCAGCCAGGTCTTGATATATTTTCCTACTGTGTAATGACATTTATTACTGGCAAAGCCAACAGGAGCATGCTATTATATGGCAATACTGGCATTCATTGGTGCAGCCTGGATTGCCATGTACGTGTGCAGCCAGCATAAAAGTTATTTTGTGGGCAAAGGAATCATGGAAATGTGTTGGAAAATGCTTCATGTGTCCCTAAAAAAGCAATTGCCAACTGTGTCTTTTAACCCAATTTGTCACAGAACGTGTGCAGTAAAATGCACCATTTCTATCCATTACGTTGAAACAAAATAATTTTGCTAGACACTTTACACATCGAGATGCATCGGAAGCAGTCAGGGGAGTGCGTAGTATCATGCATGTCACAGGTGCTCCTCCACTAATCCACTTTTCTAGTAACATTAGTGGAAACAATGGCATTTTACCAGAGGCAGAGTACTAAAACATAACAAAAGTGCAGGACCGTTATGCATACTGGGCCACAGAATTCCTAGATGTCTCTACAGGGCCTGTCAAATGGTTTCAGAGGCCAAGACACGGTGGTCCCCTGATTTGCATATCAATTGACATCGGCAGAAGCGATTTCACAGAAAAATCAATTACAAGAAATGTCAGTAGCCTGATTCTGAAGGGCATCTTGGAAAGCGAAATTGCAAGAAGTTGCCATGATTAATCCGAGAGACACTAATCTCGCGGTGATATTCACTGTTACCAAATATGGAGTCAAACTGCAGTACACCGTGACTGGAGTGATTTTTAACAGTTTAAACTGTGAATTAAATCACTTCCAGGGAGTCGAACAAGACAAGACAAGGTGAAATGACATGTTTCACTCCACACAGCTCCCCAGCCAATTATGTATAATACATATTTATTTACTTTTACATTTCGTGAGCTAAAATAATACTTTCTTCCATTGAAATGCATTGAAAGCTACAACCATTTTGCGATAAACTAACCTGCCAATATATAGGGTGTCACAAAAAGATGTCAATTTAAAAAGAATGTGATTATATATGGGATAAATAATTCCATGCTGTATGTTACAAGAATTTTGAAAGTCACTGAAGAGTTCGGTGACCTAATACAGGAACGAGGCCAAAGACTGAGTTCCTTTATAAGGTCACAGAACTCTGAGGTGATTTGCAAAATCCTTTTTATGTACAGTAGGTGATATGCTATTCCTTGCAATACTCTGTCACTCATGTCACCTCATTTAATACCTGGTCTCTTCCGTAATGTGAGATAGCTTCCAGTGGCTGCTGCATACAATCAATGTAGAATGTGTTTGGTTTAAACAAAAAAAAAAACATTCATCAGGGGTAGTCTGCCGTCTACCAAAACAAACATAACCTAAAACATTATTATACAGGGTACACAATATTTTCTAATTTCATCCACAAGAATAATGCAAATTCAACACATGCAGGAAAGCCAACTTTTGAGTACATTGGCTTCACGCAAAACTTGTGAGATTAAATCATCCAAATTTTACAAATCCTCTAAATGGTCCATGATTCGTTAAAGGCCGGACAGCGAAAGGGACTCCATATCTGAAAATGGAACAGATCAGGGTATAAATAAAGGATGCCCTGGATATTCTTTCTCTACATGTAGAATGAAATAAACATTAAAATGACCTAGTCAATAGTACTGATCAAGGAAAGTGGTGCACAAGCACTAGCTGGCAAGTGCATCACTGCAGTGGTCCAGTGGTAACAATGACATTTCACAGTATTGTTCATTCTAAACAAAGGGTGAACCTGACCCTCGTGATAATACCACCATATGGGCTGGCGGCAGAAAATGAGACAGATAGGATGTTTAGGGTATGTTTAGACTGGATGTATAGCATATCACTTACTCGTAAGTGAGATGGTTCAAGAAGCAATCTGTAGTTCAAACTCCTTAGGTTCACAGTTCTGGATCCTATACGTCCAAGGTCAAGCACCAAAACACGTTGGCCTGGCTAATTTTCAGACTGTAGGACACATAGTGGAACACATGTGTCCATTCTTTAGTGATTCGCTATGATATTCGAGATACATATCTAGTTCTCAATAGTTAACTGTGCTTACCATTCCTAACGTGTATAGAAACGTAGAACCGGTCAGCGTAGTGCCTTTCTGATTTGCACGTCCGTGCTTGTTTCGTGTTCAGTTAAGCAAGATGTCATCCAGCATTGATCGCCCCATAGTGTTGCTTGGGGTGATATTAATCATAAGCAGAGTTGCCATAATGTTTCCTTGCCTGTGGAATAAAGAGGCATAGATAGACCACGATTAGGTCAGGAAAAAGGAGTTCCTTGAGTAAAGAAATCTCTATTGGCGTTACTTATTTAGTTTCGGTTTCCTATTTGGGTAGTGGAATGTAAAAATCCGACTCACTTCCAAATTGCTAGTTTGAAGAGAGAGGAAGTACTCTTAATGAGTCATGGATGAGACGGGTCTACAGGAGTATAGCCAGGTTGCTCCTACGGGGGAAGTGCATTTTATGCTTCGTTTTGACCGCAACTACCAGCCTCCATATTTCTGTAAGGAATTGTATTCTATTAAAGGCATGACAGAGTATCGGCAAGCAAAAAAGAATCATTATTATTCTCCCGCCTGGTTCGACGTCTTACCGGAGTGTCGCATGCTTCCAGTGTTCCCGGGTCAGTGCTCCTGGTTCCGTTGCCGAACTGTTTGCGTGGTCACCTGATTTATATACGTTGTTATATGCGTGTATCGACGCCTTACATGTCATGTGATTAACTTGACAGTGTAGTGGACGTATTGTCCTCCAGAGGCTGTTGTTGTATTCTTTCTATTACGTCACCAGTACTTCGTCTCGATGTCAATGTCGGTGCCCAAAAGAATGGATCAACAATAAGTAAGATCAGAACTGTGACACAAATCCATTCAACGCACAGTGCTTCGTGGGTTAATTTCTTTGTTGTTTTAAGTTACTCTTATGTTTAACATGGGAGAGTCTCTTGTAATTACAGATACCAATCTATTTTCTCGTTGAGACCCGATATGGAACTTCTAGTTAGAAAAATGAGTTGTTGTTCTTTCTTCAGTAGTGTTTGTCTATCCTTGTTCATGTCCATACTCTGTATTAATTTGTAGATTACCGTCCATTTCAAATCTTCTACTGAATGTTGATGTTCCACCCAGTGGTTAACCATTGGGGCATTTTTAGTCCGGTTTTTGAGGCAGCTTTTGTGTTCAGCAATGCGGAGTTTCACTTTACGATCCGTTTTTGCCAATGTACAATTTATTACAAGGGCACCATATTGTATAAATTACCAAGGTTGAGTTGCAGTTTGTGTGTGATTTTTGTTTCCATTTTGAGCGAAGGCCTATGTCTACTTCCGTGCTTTTTGAGGTATATCTACAGTATACGCACTTGCCACATGGATGATGTGCCACGATTTTTGGAAGACCCCACTGCTGGGTCAAACTCATGGCCAAATGAGGTTTTAGTGTCACATCGTTCCTAGTGACTTGTTCTTTTAGATTTTTGCTACGTTTGAAAGTGACAACAGGTCTAGGGACGGGTACATCTCCTTTTTCAAGAGTTGGCCAGTTCTTCAAGATAATCTTCTTAATGTCATTGGACATGTTACTGAAGGTGTTTATGAAGATTAATTTAGGGTCCTTTTTGTTTCCAAGTGTTCTTTATACTCTAGTAGAGAGTCAGGATTGTTGTTGTTAGCACGTTTGAGCGCCTTTTCAACTATTTTCTTCGGATAACCTCTTTGGAGTAGTTTGGTTTCCATCTCGCCTGCTTCTTCGGTGAAGTCTTCTTTCTTACAGCTGTTTCTTTTGAGCCTCAAAAATTGGCCAAGGGGGGAGGTTGTCCCTTACATGTTTGGGATGTGAACTCCTATAGTGTAGCACAGAGTTCTTGTCTGTCGGTTTATTGTAAGGTTTCAGAAAAATACATTTTTAATGGGGTCCACCATGATCGTAATATCCAAAAATTCAAGTTTAGTAATGCTGGAATTAGATGTAAACTTGAGGTATCTGTCTTGGGTGTTGATCCAGATGAGAATTTCTTCCAAGGCCGATGACGGACCCTACCATAATACGAGGATATCATCAATATACCTTTCTCCAGGTGCGCACGTATTTTAAGAATGGATTAGACGCGTGCATGATCTTAATGATTTCAAAAGCTTCATATACAAGTTTGCTACGCTCGGGGTTAGAGTGGCTCCCATGGCCATGCCATGTATTTGCTGAAAAAATTCTCCATTAAAGTGGAAATAGTTCTCGACTAAGCTCATTTCAACACACCATAGAATGAAAGAGGTCGGTGTGGAGCCTCTTTGGTGGTCAGAGAGGAGTTTTTCTTCCAACATATCAATAGATGCCCTCTGCGGAATGCTAGTATATAACGCTACTACATCTAACTCTAGTAGAATTTCAGTCATGGGATCAAAAGTTTGCGAACCATAGGTTGGAGAAAGGCGTCTGCAAATTTGGAAAGGGGTTCCAATAAGGAGTTGACCCCTGAAACAATAGGGCGGCCTGGAGGTTTACTCATAGACTTGTGTATTTTGGGGAGCGTATAGAATTGCGGTATACGTGGTTTCCTATTTGGGTAGTGGAATGTAAAAATCTGACTCACTTCCATATTGCTAGTTTGAAGAGAGAGGAAGTACTCTTAATGAGTCATGAATGAGACGGGTCCACAGGAGTGTGTAGGTTCCTCTCCTGTAGAAGGGATATTGAAAGTTTGTGCTGAGGTAGTTTGGTTTGTGGGAGAGCATTTTCATGCAGTGTGCCCACTTAGAGAATTGTTATGTTGGGTTGTTGATGTGATGTCGTGCTATTTTAGTGTGACTGCGTTGGATCTTAGGCTGCATGGCCAGCAATTTTGGATGGGAGTTTCAATGCGATAATGTGATTCTTTGTGTGGAGTGGTACATCTCACCTGTGTGACTGAGCTTGGCTCAGTTTTCCCCTTCTTAGTAATTGCTTTCCTCTCATGTAATGAGTAGAGGGAGGTGTGTATGCTGTTGCTTGAGGTATGCATGTTGGTGAATGTTTCCTGTCTTCATGGTATTTTGTATTTAAGAGGTTGGTTGATGTGAGTTTCTGCGGCTTCCATTCTTTGCAGCTTACAGTTAGTTTTGTAACTTTTTTTCTGCCTTTACAGTAGTGCTCATTGTTAGAGTGTTTACGCCCTGATGTGTGATTATGTGCTTGAAAGTGACAGGCTCGATACCTGTGGTGTCCAACCAGGTAAACGATGTTCTGCTCTTTTTTTGTTGGTTGAGTTTGCCAGTCATACAACTTCAAAGTTTTTCCATCCCGGTATACTCCCCTGTCCAAATAGCGTTTCACAACAACAAGTGCTTTCGTGGTGAAAATCAACTGATAAGAGGTTCACAACAGATTCATAGTTTTCAACAAATTGCATCTTAAAAACATTCAACAACTTTTTGGGGGGGAAACAAAATTCACATTGGTGCTCTTTAACACTCTTCTTTAACGATGCTCTTCTCCCTCTGGATACCTTTTCCCAGATGAGCAGTCTTTTTATCACTCCTTTTTCCCCACTACACACGTAACCAATGACTGACAAGGAAAAGGTCTATCCTGCTTCTCCCTGGGTTTTGGCAATGTGTGTTTGTCCCAGCGTGTACCATATGCTGTACAAAATATGGGCAACACGTTTCAGATCTTTTAGACCCTGCATTGTGCCCCTTCTGATGTTGACAATATTGGCGAGATTGTATTTGCCTTGGTCTTAGTCTCTCTTGGCTGGGGCAATGATTCTGGGTTTTGACTCTCAACAAAGTTGTCCCCTCGGGTTGCTCGGTTTTGCAGAGACTTACTTGTTTAAGGATGCAGTCATTTGACTTTGCTATAATAGACTTCTGTTGCTTCTCCCTAGTTCTATTTTCAAAATTAACTTGGAAACAACTTTCACTCACACGCGAGTGCTGCTTCTGCTGCTTTGCCATAGTTCAGTATTCAAAACCAACTTGGGGATTACTTTCACACACACGCAAGTGCTTCTTCTGCTGTTTTGCCATAGTTCGAGATTCAAAACCAATTTGGGGATTACTTTCAAACACGCGCTAGTGCTGCTTCTGTTGCTTTGCAATAACTCAGTATTCAAAACCAACTTGATAATTACTTTTGCTCATACACAAGTGCTGTTTCTGTTGCTTTGCAATAACCCAGTATTCAAAACCAATGTGAGAATTACTTACAATCATACATGAGTGCTGCTTCTGCTGATTTTCAATAGTTTGGTATTCCAAACCAATTTGGGACTAAGTTTCACTCATACGCGAGTGTTGCTTCTGCTGCTTTGCAATAGCCCAGTCTGCAAAACCAACTTGGGAATGACTTTTACATATAAGCGAGCGTTGCTCACTCGCAGAACACCTGCTTCTGACATGTGACCAAGGATGGTGTGCTCTGGGGTCACTGCCTCCTTGTGAACTCACCGGGTAAGACGTGCGCCTCCATTCCCCTTGTCCAACACAGGTCTTGTGCTGCTGTGGCTCATCGTGACCCGGCAAACTGCTTCTGATAGTCCACCTTCATCTACACCACTGAAGTGGGTGCTCCTCTTGCTCCAGAGGCCCTCTGGTGCCCGCCAGCCATCGGAGACAGCCTTGAGGCCCTTGGGTGCACACCAGCCACCTGAGACAGCCTCCTGCATGCTTCCCGCTGCGCAGCCTCTGCAGAACAGGTCACAAGGGGACAAGCTTACCTCCGGCACACTTCCTGCTGCGCAACCTGTGCACTTCAAATTTCTGGAGACACAGACCCCCTCAGGGCCGTCGGCTGATATCTGCCAAACAATGGTACCAGCGTCTTCTCTCTTCTCCAACTTCTGCCTGGGCTGCAAGCACGAACCTGCGGCTGCTCCTTCTTGCTTCCTCTACTCCTCTCCAACAACAACTCCTTTACTTGCACCTGATGGGGCCTTTTAAGCCTCTTTCTCTCCCTTAGGTGTGGGTCATCAGCATTAATGAACTGACCACTGCTGCAACATTGTACCTCTTAAGTCCTCTTCTTCGTCCCAGTACCTAGGGAATTATGGGACTTGAAGACCCTAATGGAAAAAGGAGGCTCTCTTATTTCTGTTGTTTTACTTTTGAACCTCAGTTTGTTCTTTATAATATTGTTTAAAGGAACATCATACGGATTAGTCATAAGCCCTGATTGAGAAGGGAAAGGCAATTCATTTAAGCCACTGTCATTCACATATCTCCTTTCACTACACCTTTTGGTATTAGGCAGGTCTTTAATTTTACAGGTCTCCTGAATTATAAAAGGGGTTTGATTTACCCCAAAGCCTAGGAGTTTGTGATTGTTTTCACCCCTATTTACACAGGTTCTTGGGGGAAAAACAAGATAGTTATTACAACAAGCCTTTACATATCCTGTTATTGCAGAGCCATCCTCCTTAGTGGAAAACAAATACTACGTCTCATCCAACAGAGTCCTCTCATTCCCCTGGGTCTTTTCTCCTCCCAGGTGATCCTCCTGCAGAACACCACTCCCAAGGTCATGATCAGAAATTGTCTGCCTTTCCCTGGCCATCTGCGAGGAAACTTTAGGCTGGGAATTAGCGAGGAGTCTGTAGGATTCATCACATTCAGCACTTTGAGCCCTGGTCTACTCCTGCTGCTTCTCTTATCTAGTCTTCGCTGACAACACTCAGATCTTCTTCTCCTTTCACTCCTAATCCGACAAGCTGTTGTCAAAAATGTCAAACTGTCTATCCGCCATCAAATATTAGATGCTGTGTCACTGGCTCATGCTTAACTCCACTAAAATGTTTTCTACTTCCCAGCCACGCAGGCGATCTCTTCCTCTCCTCCTCTTCTTCTCTTCTCTCCTGACTACCTTCTGTACTCTGCTTCCACTCGCAAACTTGGTGTCATCTTCAATACCACAACTTCTCCCTCTTCATCTCCAAATCTGCCACTGCAGCTAGACTCACCCTCCTCAATATCAGAAAAATCAAATATATCATCATCTTCCTTTCAACACTGCTAAACAGCTAATCTTCTCCTTAATTGTTTCTAGATCTGACTACTGTGACAGTCTCCTCTATGGCCTTCCCAACTTTGCTTTTTCACCTCTGGACAAAGTCCTCAACTTCAAAGAGCACACACTTTTCAACCCTCCTTGCTTTACCTCTACCTCCACCTCCTCTGCCCTTCACCAGATTGGCTGTCTATTTATGAAACAATGGACTAAGCATAAACTTCGCTATCCATAGACTCTCCCCACCCCACCTATCTGCTCATCTCACTTCGTAGTTTCCTCCTCGCTTGTTAACATCATCCCCAGCTCACCTCCTTGTCATCAATGGAGCCCCCTGTGATCCTTCTCGTTTCCGCTCCTTCTCTCTCCTCACTCCCCTACTCTGGAATGCTCTTCCTCACGCTCTCTGTACTACTCCAACTCTACCACTATTTAAATCCAACCTCAAAGCTCTACTTCTTTCGAAAGGACCTGTTTCCTTGCACTCTACGCTATTGCATCACCACTAGTTTCCCTCTCTCCCTACCCTTCATGGACAACCCCACCACACTTTTCCGTCACCCATCCATCCTTAATTCAGCACTTTCTCCACCATCCCGTTCCTATGTCATTCTGTCCTGTACTCATCCCTGGTTTACGTTTTCACCTTCCCCTGCAACATCTGGTCTTCAAGTTACATTCCCTTACTCCATTGTAAAGGACCCATGTCCTCCGCTCTATTATCAATGGTAAATTCGGTAAGCATTTGAGTGCCAAAAATGCACTGCTTTCCCTGTGATTTATATAAATAGATAAAATATGGTAGATATTCTTAAAAATAAAAATACAAAAAAAATCAAAGAGGTGCACGGGACCAGAGTGTACATGGAGAGTCATGCAGGGAGGAATTGAAATAAAAGGCTCCAGGAGGAAACCACAAACAGAGATGAGTCAACGCAAGGGACTGCTGATGAGAAAGAGGTACAAGCAGATACATCTTCATGGGAGGGCAAACAGGGCTTGTGTTCTGGTCCTCACCTTTGAGGGGAGCCCCACAAGGCTGCCCAAGCTTAAAAAGTCAGTTCCCATTGTTCACCAAACTAAAATAGCATTTTACAGACTGGTCCAAGTCTGCTTTTGCTGTTCTCCCCTGGTGCCTGCCGGAGGAGGAGCCTACAAGTACCCTGCTTCACTCGCGGATAGAAGATGAGTGAGAACAGTTCCCTGCAGTTCGCTGCTAGACTGCTGTATCTCACTTCTGCTGCTTTTCTTTTGGTTTTTGATTTTCTTTCTGCATTGGATGCGTACATTGGTGGATGACATCACTGAGAGATTTGTTGTGTGATTTGCCTGTGATGGAAGGTATATCAATCAAAGTTCTGCAATCCTTGGGACGGGACGAGAGAGTCTTTGAACTAGAAGAGGTGAGTGGCGTGGCCGGGGGGATGGAGGCGGGATGTTTCAAAGACACGTCGTGCAGCCGGGTTAACAATAACATTCAGCTGGGTCCTGGTGCCTGTAACAAGGCTTGTTGTCATGCTTTGTTTTAGCGAGCTACATCCCCAGTGCTCTCAACGGTGCTCTTGGCCACCGTGCTAGTCACGGCTTCTACTATTTCTATGGAGAAATATGGCACCCCCCAATTGACATAACTTCATCGCACTCACTTAGGGCCTCATTACACGGACGGCGGTAAGGGTTTACCTTTTAGGTTTACATTTCTTAGGTTTACAGGGTTACACATTACATTGCACAATTACATGTGTACATAGGCATTGATTACAGGTTAAATTTGAAACGTTGCATAATACATTACGAATTTACATTTGTACAACGCATTCGTTATTAGTTACTTAGGATTTATACGGCATATTGTGTTCCAAAATTACATTAAATACATAGATTGTTAATTACATGTGACATATGATTTTGGTTGGCAAAGGAATATGGATAGTCAGCAATAAGCAGATTTTCATTAACCATGTGTTATGTGTGCCGGTTACCAAGTGTAATCCGTCAGAAGAGGGCAAGAGTGCCTGGAGTGAGAGATTTTATGTTCTTGTGCTAGAAGCCAGGTTTTGACTTTGCTTCTGAAAGTGTGATACGAGGGCTCAGATCTGAGTGAAATAGGAACAGTGATTCACAGTTTGGCAGTGAGCACAGGGAAGCTGCCCCCCCCCTCTTCTGAAGCTTGAACCTCAGGATGGAGAGGCAGTGAGCTTGGGCAGCTCTCACAGTGCGGTCCAATCTGTTGCGAAAGAATAGGTTGCCCAAGTAACTAGGGGCACGGTTCGCGAGTTACTTGTGTGTGAGCGATAGTGATTTAAAGGCAATTCTTCGGTTTACCGAGAGCCAATTGAAACATGAACACGCACACGAGCAACATGAATAACATGAGCAATAGGAGCAACATGAATAATATGAATGCATTGGTTGCACGGGAGGTGCCGGAGTACAAACCCAGTATATCCTGTATTTCTTGCACCTGTTGTGACCAAGCAAAAGGGCAACTAAGGGTTTCGGGCCCTCAGGGCCCCCGAGGCACACTCAATAATTGTGAAAACCGCTGGGTGATTATTTCACCATCTGAAGTAATAGAGGGGGATAAACTGGTAGAACCCATGAGTCTCCAAAAACCAACACTTTGTAAACTATCGTCTTATTGGAAACCTACAGCTCTGGGGATGAAAGAGTCATCTACCTCCCAAAGATTTCACCATAGAAATCAAGGAATAACGGCACGAAAGACTTTGAGTAAAACATTGCCTGCTCAGGAAGTGGAGGACTCTACTCTGCTTGCTAGTTGGAATCAACTAGAGAGGAGTGTATAGGAAGCAGTTCCTCCCATTAAAGGCGTTTCACCTGAAAATGCGAGTGTAAATTCTTACCAGGAAGATGACGAGTTTCGCTTGAGTGACAGCCAGCATTCTAATGGGGTTCTCCTAGGAAGTATACAGGACAAAGTTAACTTAGTGTTTGAATTGGTGAACTCAAACACAAATATTGCCAAAGGGGGAGACTTCTTGGGGCTTTACGGAACCATGAAGGAACGGAGAAAGGTTCCTTGCCAGGCCATCTTGGAAGGCTTGAAGGACATTCGGAAATGCAATCTACAAGTGATGTAATGGGTAGAAAGCGGCATCGTATTGAGAGAACTTCCGAGAGAGTATCTGAGGATCTTAACTTAACGCTGACCCTTCCCCGGGATCTAAACTTTGCCTAAAATTTGGGTAAGGTGCATCACCAACATACAAATGGAGTGGAATGTAAAAATGGCAAGGCTAACGATGATTCTTTAATCAATACCAAAACCATGGCAGCCTTGTCTCTGGTAATGGCCCCCTTTATGAAACTGTATGAGGCAATTGATGACCATCTACAGGATTAAACTACTTTAATTGCCATATTACATTAAAAAATGATATTTGTTGAAGGCTTTGTAACATAGGTCCAAGGCAAATTGGATAAGAACAAAGAAGATCCAACTAATTTACTGCATCAAATATTAGATCCGATTATTGGGGAAAAAAGATCGAGACATCTGTGACAGGTAAAGTAAACTTAGCAACGGATGGAGGAATAGAATTGGAGGCACAAGATCATCCCTGGGTAACCCTGGATTCTAATGTAACTGACAGGGTGTGTTTGCTGCCAGACAAAGGACTGGTCGATAAGAGCAATAAACACTCTGAGGCCAGGAAAGATTGTACCCAGCCTGTAAAATCAACAAAGGCCATAGAAAAAGGAAGACGAGAGGAATACAACATCTAGAAATAACCCAGTGGTGATAGTAGACCAGTTGGATGATGTTATGGATATAGAAACTTCCCGCAATCCCCAGTAATACACGTACCCCGCTCACACAGGGCCAATCGTGTGTGAAACTTCCCGCGAACCCCCGAAATACATATACCCCGCTCGCACAGGTCTAATCGCGCGTGAAACTTCCAGCGCTCCCCAGTAATACACGTACCCCATTCGCACAGGGCCAATCGCATGTGAAACTTCCCACGCACCCCCGAAATACACATACCATCCTCGCACAGGGCCATTCGCGTGTGAAACTCCCCGCGAACCCCGTAATACATGTCCCCGGCTCGCACAGGGCCAATCGCGTGTGAAACTTCCCGCAATCCCCAGTAATACACGTACCCCGCTCACACATGGCCAATCGCGTGTGAAACTTCCCGCAAACCCCAGTAATACACTACCCCGCTCGCACAGGGCCAATCAGGTGTGAAACTTCCCGCGCACCCCAGTAATACACGTACCCCACTTGCACAGGGCCATTCACGTGTGAAACATCCTGTGAACCCCCGTAATACACATACCCCTCTTGGACAGGGCCAATCGCGTGTGAAACTCCCCGCGAACCCCAGTAATACACGTACCCCGCTCGCACAGGGCCAATCATGTGTGAAACTTCCCGCGAACCCCCGAAATACATGTACCCCGTTCGCACAGGGCCAATCGCGTGTGAAACTTCCCGCAAACCCCAGTAATACACGTACCCCGCTCGCACAAGGCCAATCGCGTGTGAAACTTCCCGCGCACCCCAGTAATACACGTACCCCGCTCGCACAGGGCCATTCACGTGTGAAACTTCCCGCAAACCCCTGTAATACACGTACCCCGCTTGGACAGGGCCAATCGTGTGTGAAACTCCCCGCGAACCCCAGTAATACACGTACCCCGCTCGCACAGGGCCAATCGCATGTGAAACTTCCCGCGAACCCCAGTAATACACGTACCCCGCTCGCACAAGGCCAATCACGTGTGAAACTTCCTGCGAACCCCCGAAATACACGTACCCCGCTCGCACAGGGCCAATCGCGTGTGAAACTTCCCGCACACCCCCAAAATACACATACCCCGCTCGCACAGGGCCATTCGCGTGTGAAACTTCCTGCGAACCCCAGTAATACACGTACCCCGCTCGCACAGGGCCAATCACGTGTGAAACTTCCCGTAAACCCTCGTAATACACGTACCCCGCTCGCACAGGGCGAATCGCATGTGAAACTCCCCGCGAACCCCAGTAATACACGTACCCCGCTCGCACAGGGCCAATCGCGTGTGAAACTTCCCGCAAACCCCAGTAATATACGTACCCCGCTCGTACAGGGCCAATCGCGTGTGAAACTGCCCACGAACCCCAGTAATACATGTACCCCGCTCGCACAGGGCCAATCGCGTGTGAAACTCCCCGCAAACCCCAGTAATACACGTACCCCGCTCGCACAGGGCCAATCGCGTATGAAACTTCCTGTGTACCCCCGTAATACATGTACCCCGCTCGCACAGGGCCAATCACATGTGAAACTTCCTGCGCACCCCCGAAATACACGTACCCCGCTCGCAAAGGGCCAATTGCGTGTGATTCTCCACGCGCAGCGGGGTACGTGTATTCAGAGGGGTGTGCGGGTAGTTTTACAGGCGTTTCCATGGTTGGGGCCTGTATGCTGGTCCACTGGCCTATGCGCCATGTACGGGATTTGTGCGCTGTACATGGCGCACAGGGAGGGGTTGGGGGTGTAACTGGCGCTGCTGTAGGGTCGCTGCGCCACTCTGCGCCACGGCTGGTAATGGATGTTAAAATCCATGAATACGCTGTGCGCGGAAATGGATTTTGGTGCACGCGGCTGGCGCAGATTGTCGCACGCGCACACTGTGCACCAGCCGCGTATGCCACTTGTGCACTGAATTCTATGAATTACCCCCTTAATGTGGTTTGTGTAAAGGTTCAAGACTTATGATAGAGTCGTAATACCTGATAAATACATTTTTTAAAGAAATAGCACATTCCAGGATATTTTATGGCAGGCTGCTGAGGCTCCAAACCTATTGCCGGTCTAATGTAGACAAATGCTTTCTGCTCTGACAATCCTGTAATGCTCTCTATGTTCATTGTGGTATACATAATTTGTGCGTTCACTATGGCACAACTCCTTTAGCATTCAAATCTTTCTGTGCGGATTAGATTGATCATATGCAATAGCCAAAGTTGAAATGCATATTGATACATTTGAGTGCCACACTGGTTGAGCAGACAGCTCAGTGTGTTAAGCACTCATTGCAGAGATCTGCGTTCATATGTAAGCTTACAATAACAAATTCCAGCAAGGCCGACTCAGCCTTTCCTATGTCTGAAGTTGATGCACCTGCATGTTTATGTACTTGGTTTTGCAGCACAACAAGTGCTATTATCAGCAATGTACCTACACCAGATAGAGGTTGCCATAAAAAGAAACATTGCATCAGTGTGGTGAAGGTCTTGAAATTGGTTTGTTCAGATGGTGAGTTGTAAAACCTAGGCAGTACCTCAATGATGAGCATAAAATGTTAGTCCAGTGAAGTGAGGAGGTATCCAAATACAAGACTCTGGAACCAAAGCATTCATGCTTTTATCGTGACTTTGCCAGCAGACGATATATTGATCCTGCACAAATGATCATATCACTAACATTACTGTGCTGTTTTCTGTGGAAATATTTGCCTTCAGAAATGCTTGTGGCATGGTTAAGCCCATTACTTGATTTTTCTTTTTACATAGGACGCTTGAGTGGAAGGGGTTCTAGACAGAAGAAAGCGGACCAGATTATCACAGGCCTCTGGCAAGGATATTTTACGGTCTGCTCATTTGACACAAAAATAGTTTGCTTTTTTGCACAATTAAGATTTTTTCTGCACTTTATGAATGACAATTTCAGAAGCCTGTGTTGTGGGCATATTTATCTTATTTTATTTTATTTTCAATTTTATCGTTTAGAGCGCAGACTTAGCTTGAGAGCAGCAGAGCGCTGTACAGAGTGTGGGTAGGCAGCAATTGGGTTGGCATCTTTTAACTGTAGGGCAGTAGTGTGAGTTGAGGTCTGTGCATAGTTATGAATGTCCATTGGAATTAGTCCTTGTTCAGCTGTTGTTGAAAAAGCCATGTTTTGAGAGATTTGCGAATAATTGAGAATTGTGGGGGCATTCCGAGCAAATAACGGGATCGAGTTTCAGAGGGTGGTGAGTGGCAAAATAAGGATTTTTTGTGGGTCCCCTCTTTGCAGATGAGTTGTGATTCAAGCCGGTTGATCAGTTTGCTGCTCAAAGAGTGTGTGCCACCAGATATATGGGGCTTAGCCAAAAGGAACGATGGTGTGATACTTGTGACTGCTTTGTAGATAATACATGCAGTCTTGAACAGTATCCTGCCCTGGAGAGGAAGCCAATGTAGCTTGTGTAAAACGGGGGTGATTCTGTCAATTTCCATGCATCCAAAATAAGATGTGCTTCACCATAGTGGACTGCTTTTAAGGTAGCCTAGTGAGCTGGGAGTCCTGTCCGGAGGACATTTGCCCATCGATATGTGAGACCACAAGGGCCTGCACTAAAGTCTGGAAGTCTTGTGGCAGGGTGTAAAGGGTTTGATTTAGCAAAGGGTGGAGATTCAGAGCCAGGCTGTTTAGGCCTTGTTTGCTATGTGTTTCTGGGAGGACAGGCTGCTGTCAATGGTGAAGGCTAGGGATTTTGCTGAGTCTGAGAGTTGTGGATCAAATCCTTCTAGGTGCATATCATTGTGCCATTGTTGGACAAGTTGTTTTGTAGCGGGCAGGTCGATGAAGATGAATTCATTCTTAGATGGGTTTAGTTTCAGGTAGGCAGTCGACATCCAGAAGTAGATGATGGCTAGTAATGATGTCCTGTGTTCTATTTACTCTCAGGTACAACTGAGTATTGTGACTATATTGGGATCTTTGAGGAATTTGCACAAAGGCTCTGTGTAAAGGTTATAAATGATTGGTAAGAGGATTGAGCCTTGGGGGACTCCACAGATGACCTGGAGTCAGTTAAAATTCAATGGGCCTCATTCCGAGTATGGCGGTAAGGGATAGCGGCCACCGGTAACGAGACCGGTGGCGGTGATCCCTTACCGCCATACTCCGAGTTCCCTTTGCGCCCTCGCCCTTAACGCCTGCTTTGAGCAGGTGTTAAAGTTGAGGGCGCAAAGGGGCCTCCAAGCCAATAACGGTGACCGTAATGAACGGTCACCGTTATTTGCATCTTCCCCATTCCCATTGAGCCTTATGGGGGCTCATTTGGGAATGGGGAAGAGCCTTGGTGAATGGGGAATTACCGCCCTGCCAACCTTGGAATGGGGCGGTAATTCCGCCATCCACCAAGGCGCTGCCGGTCCGGGTACGGCGTCAACCAAGGCGTTAATAGCGCCATTGGTTAGCGCCGTACTCGGAATGAGGCCCAATGAGTTAATCTGAATGGCCTGGTGTCTGGCCAAGAGGGTATCAGGTAATATTTTCGCCACCAAAAATATCGCTGTACATATGGTCGTCGGGAACGGCCATAGGCGATATTTTTGGTGTCGAAAATATTAGGTGCGGGGTTTGCGGGGGTGTCCCCTGCACATAAGAAAATGATGCAGGGGTTGCGGGGTTGTCCCTCGCAGGGTCCATGTGTTATTTTCGCCGCAAAAATATGGCGACATTTTTGTATGTCAATATTTTTGCGGCGAAAACATCACATGGAACCGCCAAGAGGTACGAGGTAAATCAATTCGGGGCAGTGATAGAGAAACCCATCCTGTCGGCAAGGAGGGAGAGGAGGATGCAGTGGTTGACAGTGTTGAATGCAGCCGAGAGATCAAGGTATCCATGATTTGGAGGGCATCATCCTCCACCAGGATGGTGGCTGTTTCGATGCTACACTTGAAGCGGAACCCTGACCGATAGTCATTTAGGAGGTGAAGTTGGTAGATTCTGGCAAGTCATTGTGTAACGACTACTTTTTCCAAGATTTTTCCAAAAAACCGGAGGGTCTTAATGAGGTCAGGTCATCTGGATCGAGGGTTGTTTTTTCAAAAGATATCATGTGAAACCAGTCTTGAGGATGTCTGAGAATTACCCTTCTGTTAGTGAGACATTAATGATGCTGAGTAGCAGGTTGATTCCATCACATTTTTCTTGAGTTGTCAGTACCTCAGGGTCGGGTGTGGGTTTGGTGCAATGCTTCACTGCTTCAAAGATGGCTTTGCTCCTCTTAGTGGATGCCGCAGGGGTGGTGGAGTAGTTAGCATCTTTGGAGTCAGTAATCAGAAGCCTACGGTTGGCACATAGAGACATGAGATTGATAAGGTCTCCAGGGCTACAGTTTTTGTGCCACTGTTTTGCTAGGGGCTCTGATTGAGTAATTGTTGGAGGTGAGCTCAGGGATGTACTAAGGGATGGATGGTTTGGTCTTAGCTCATCTGGTTTTTAGGGGGGCATGAGTGCCCAAGAGTTTCACAGCAGAGTTTTTGAATAATTCTAGGAGGCATGAGGAATTTCCTGTGGTGGTGAATTCTGAAAGGTTTGCTTCTAGCTCATTGAGCGGGAAGGTTTTGAATGATTGGAATTGAGTGAGGGGGCGTTTAGCCTGACCTTTGTGGGCCATAGTCGAGTGAGCAACCGACAGTAGGATGGTGGCATGGTCAGACAAGTCGAGTGGGAAAGGGTCTCAGAAGGTGATGACGGGGATGATGTGAACACTAGGTCTAGGGTGTGGGACAAATCCAGGGTATTTGCCCATTCTCCCCAAGAGGGTGTCACCCCCTTTAAGGCTAGGGAGGTGAGCCTGCTCTGAAAGACCCTCCTAGGGGTTTGGGCATGCGGGACATCACTGGGAGATTCTGAGGGATATGGAACAAGCTATGAGAGTCAAGAGAAAAAGATTGCTAACTCCCAGCAGAAAAAAGGGGCGCTAACCCTGGCAGAAAGCTCTAGGGGAAGTCCAGAGTCTAAAGAATTAGATTAGTGAGTACCCTACAAGAGGGCCGAGGTCTCCCTTGGGACATAAGAATTGACAATAATACTGAAAGCCAAGAAAAGAAAAGTGTTGAATTAAAAAGTGTAATGCCCATGCTACTCTGGAGTGGGAAGGCTCGAGGGAGTGAGGTGGGCCACATGATAACATGTTGCTGGAGGGGAATAAGTCAAGTTCCCCATTGGATACAAGCCATGAAAGCTTGGGTAAATTGAATGATCAATGAGTGAGGTACCTTGCACCTTTTAATGAGAGGAACTGATAGAGACTTTTAATTTGGAACTTCTGAGAGGAACTGAAAGGGACTTTTGATTTGGAATTTAGGAGAGGAACTGGGTGAGACTTTGTTTTGGAACTTTCTAAAATATCTTCATTGTGAGAACTGCACAGGTGACCCAGGTTAGGAACTGTGTCCTGGGATAAACTTTTATTTGAAGGCTTTATGAAGAATAGGGGCTCAGCGAAGTGATGCTGACCAACCCCCAGGATGAAAACCCTTTCCTTGATTTTGTTTCTTTTGGGTTAGTGGTAGACACAGGTTGTTGGATAGGTTTTAACGGAAGGTGGACATTTAGTTAGTTTGACATCCTGACAAGCACCTTAGTTTTTGTTTCTTTAGGAAGGGAATCCTCTTTTGCAATAGGGCAAACGAGGCGTTGTCTTTTGATTTGAGTAAAGAAGAGTTCAAGCATGTCCTATGGTTAGAGTTTACTTCCGGTTCACCACAGGTGTCGCTTATGTTGTGGGTGGGGGAGAGCACAATTTGCTTAAGATCCATGGAACCAGTCAGTGAAAAAGGCGTGCTTCGAGTGAGGTTGTCAGCCTTTGACTCAGGGACATTAAAAGTTCACAGAAAGAAAAGCTTTAAAAAAGCTTTAAAATATAAAAGAGAAATACAAGTAAAAGCTTTTAAGATCACATGAATTAGTATGCTGATACTTGTATACTTGCCTGATGGTGGAGACAATGAAGCTCAAATCATTCCGATTTTGCATAAAACGCTTCTATAGCATTTTGTTTTAAAAACTTCCATGTTGGGTTATGTTATTTGTGTACTTTCCAAGTCAGTTCTATAAAAGGGGATTATTTTAGTTCATCTGAAGAACTGGAAAAGAAAGCAGTAAAGTGCAGACATGTCAGAGTGGGTGCAAATCACAGTGTCATCTCTTAACCAATGTGTGATCCTGGGAATCTCATTTAATCTCGTATTGCATAACTTGTCAAAATTGCCAGTCCCCAAACCTTTCAAAATTGCTGCCCTGGAGAGTGATTTCCTTCTCAGGGCATGACCTTCAAAAAAGTCTCACTCTTGATTTCAATGGCTCTAGTGTTGCTTATAATACCGATGCACACGATGATAATAAATCTTTTATAATGCGCTTAATACCCGGGACTACCTTGTCTTGCTCTGCGATGTCTGGCTTCCAAAACAAACATGTTGCCCCTGAGCTATCCTCTCAGCCTGTGATGTAGTGAGCATTGATATTTTGCACACCACAGACACTTATTCCTTTGCTCCCTAAAGGCAACACTTATTGAAAGCCATGTCCTTCTTCTAATCTCAGTCCGTCTGGATATGGACACCTTTCTGGTACCTTTTATTGTTCATTCACTATCTATACTATGGTATATGTAACTTTCAATTGGTCTCCTGTAGCCATGCTTGAGCACTTGCATTCTGTCAATAAACTAATCTGAGTCGTCTATTTTGGATTATTTACACCTTTTTCATATAATCTGTGTCCAGCATTTGTACTATGGCCGGTGTACCTTCCTAGTGGGTGTTATTGCTGGCAAATGTGCTGTACCTATACTAGAACACAAGTACTCTTGTTGAGGACTCCAAATGTCCTTGAAATTCTTCTCGTTTATCATCCTCGTTTACAGCAAGAATGAAGAGGGTAAGGGGACTGAAAAGGAGTGGTCTTGCTTATTTTGATTGGTGCGAGAGAAAATATCAAGCTATGGGTTGTGATTATGACGAGGGGGGCGCATCCAGATGTTCTGGATCCCTTAACTCATTTGGTTTGGTGGTGAGGGCCCCAACGGTGCCGTGCCCCAAGACCCAAAATGCAGTTAAAATGGACCTGGGTACAAGGGAGAGATGGGTGCAGCAAAGAGGAGAGGTTGGGGGTAATTTGTGCATGGGACAGGGGATGCATGGGAGAACGCGAAGGGTATAAGCTCAGAGGTGTGAAGAGGAGAAAACGGTGCTGGAGACGGAGTGAAAAGGAGAGTAGGAAGCATGAGATCAGTGATGGAAAGTGAAACACAGAGAGGAACAGACAAACTTATGAAAGAGAGGCGCAGATGGAGAAAGGAGGAGGAAGAGAGGATGACACAAGGGGAGTCAGATTGGGGCAGTAAGGCGGTGAGAGCCTATGGATACACACTACCATTGACACAGTACAGCTCTCTGGAACTGGCTGTTAAGAAAAAGGAAAGCCTCGAGAGGGAGGGATAGGGCAAGAAGTGCAGTTGAGATAGTAGAGGGGTGAAAGTATAGGCTTCATTACAAGTTTGCCAGTATCCTGTCGGTAAATCTGACTGGATACCGGCATACTGAAATACCAATACCGGCACTCGGTCCAGCAGTATTAGTGCCGGATTACGAGTGTCAGATGTAAATGCCCAATCCATGGAGTCCCATGGGACTCCAGGGGGGATTTTACCGGTAATATCAATGATTTTTGCCGGTGGGGTGCCTGACTTCATATCTGTATATTTCACTGAATCCTACTGTGAAATTTTTGAAAAAAATCTTTCTTTGAATTTGATTGGGTAAGTGGGTACATTTTAAAACATATATGGGATGGAGTAAGGGGATAGGATTAGGTAGGGTGAAGTGGGTGGGGGGCAGGGGTCTCCCCTGCATACTAAAAATAAAATGTGAAGAACACAAAAATAAAAGATTTCGCCTTTAGGTGAAGTAAATTCAGTGAAATCACCTACATCTGCCTGACTTAGACAGGGACCTCACCAGCAAACTGGTAGTTGGCCAGCGCGGAAACATGCCAGTAAATGTTGATACCGGCCTTTTAATTCCCACTGGCCACCTCGCATTGTGGCCCCGGGAATGTGAGATTGGGGTGTGCATGGAAAAATCAACAACAAAAGAGGGAGGTGCAAGCAGGGGGCAAGTTGCATAGTGAGAGAGGTACTTATAAAGAGGCTAGCGTAGAAGCAGAGAGGTATGCCAGGAGAAGACATGAATTGGAGGTGCAGAGAGAGGGAGGGGTGCAGTGCAGATGAAATATGATGGCTGCCTCAGAGGTGCAGGTGGAGAGGAGAACAAGGGGATAAGGTGCAAATGAGAACGAGCAGAGAGGGGACATTGTGCATGGCAAATATAGTTTTTTTTTTTTTTTTTTTATTTTTCTTGAAAGCTACAGTTTTAACATATAGAAAAAACTTTTGTTTCAAATGGTCACTTCGAAAATTGAGAAAAAACAAAACAACATCCCAAAGGTTCATCACAATTAGTTCAAGGTTCAAAGGTTCAGAAATTTCCTTGAGGTGATTGATTTTTGAATTTAGCTAGAACTGAAACTAGCACGATTCTTCATTCCTGAGTAGACTAAGGACGACAGAAGAAAGATGCAAGAATAAAAAGCAGAATTCAAATGGAACATAAACAAGCTTTGTCTCAAACTGCCAATAGATCGGTTTCTGATCCATTAGAAGTCTAAGCACAAATGCTCTCAACAGATTCAAGTCAGAAAGTGACGAAGTCACACCACAGGCCCTCGTGGAGCATGCCTAACTTGCAAGCACAGTTAGCATGGAGACTGAAGCAAATATAGTTTTGCAAACTAGTGATATTGGGATTACCGAATACGTTGTCCCCAGAAGCACTAAAACCTGCTGTGGATTCTGCTTCACTGTGAGGCCATTTTCACTCAAGTCCTTGCCCCAGCACGCCTCACTATGCAAACGGAAAAGAATGGAAGTGCTCTGCATATTCATGCCAATCAGTGGGCATTACTTCCCTTCAGACCCCATTTATTGCTGATCGTTCAAGTCCTTGCAGATCTGATGTAAATTGTCCTGCTGGAGCTTCCGTCTCCTTGCCAGATAGTGACATTTCTCACGCCTCGTAGTTATCTGTAAACAATATAAGCTTGGAGCCACAGATTGTCCGACCAGCAGCATCATTTAAATGGGCGCATGACAGTGGGAACCCATGCAGAACAATGTTTTCTTGTTTACCCACAGGATCATATGCCAGTGCATATCGAATCTATGTGGGTTTAGTGCTCGTAGAATATGCACGAAGACGATGTCACTTCACTTAAAGCTCACACAAAGTCTCTGTGTTGTTACAACGACTATTTACAGTAGCATTTTACGTGCTGATATCCCTCAAAAACTGCCCCTTTGCTTTCAATGTCTACTGATATCATGCCTGTGACTAGAGACACCACCTCCAATCAGTAGCTTCTCAAACAGATTGTCAAGGAGTTCCCCCCTTCTCACCTGAGTCCGATCCTTGCTGGGTTTCTTGGTTGATGCCTTCTTGCGGACGGATCGGGTCTTGAATAAGGCTGCACGAGTCTCTTCCGACTCCAGCATGTGTTCAAAAGTTCCGGGATGCAATGATCCAGGAATCCGGGGAAGTAAGAGGGTGCACTATACAGCACACAAGTCCAGGAAGAAGAAGGAAAGGATAGGGACTAGGAATGGAGTTTAGAAGGGACAGAATCAGGGAAAACAATACCACAAGCTACGGAGCACACGTCTGGTCGCTACTTCGCAATAGCATTGAGACGCGCGGAGCCGCGGGGGGCGTGGTCTATAAATAGAACACGCTACGTCCAACGTGTGGAGCGAGGAAGGTGTTTCACGCTGGATGGCCATGTTGGGAGTACCAGGGAGTGTAAGCCCCGCTGAGACAAGGACCAGGAAGTCCAAAAGGGGCGCGTTCTGTAGGTTATGACACAGATGCAAATCAGGGGTAGGGCAACAGTGCAGTGCAAGAATAAAGACAAATGCCTGCCCAGCTTATTAAATAGCAAAAACCTTAATCCATACACAGACCTGGGGTGGAGATCAATATACATGGGTAAAGATTGCCATATTAACTTTACTATAGTTCTGTGGAGGGAGCCAGGATGTTTTCTTTACTCTGCATAAACTCACACTACCAATAGCATTCGTCCAGGTGTATCCCCAGCAAGCAACCCATCAGCCCCTCCATAAGCCTGCCCTGCAGCCCCACAGCAGGCTGCCCATCAGCCCCTCCATAAGCCTGCCCTGCCGCACCACAGCAGGCTACCCATCAGCCCCTCCATAAGCCTGCCCTGCAGCCCCACAGCAGGCTGCCCATCAGCCTCTCCATAAGCCTGCCATAGAGCTCCACAACAGGCAGCTCATCAGCCTCTCCATAAACCACAGGCCCATTTCCCTTCGTACTATGGCTGCTTCGAATTCTATAGGCATAGTCGGTCCCCCTTCTTTGTCCATAGGTATTCGTGGTCTAAACAAGAAATCATCAGATATCCTCACAATTTCTTCTACTAAGCCAGGTAGCCATGTCAGTAGAATGCTCACTCCATATAGAAAAATCTCTGGATCTACTGGAATCCCTCACAGAGCCACTTGCCCTGTAAATGCCAATATAAATTCCCCCATGTTTAAATAGTGTATTGCTGGAGTGGAACACGTTTTCCCTGATCAGTGGATGAAATCTCATGTTAAGTTTTGTCATTAAATCTCTTCCTAAAATGTTAACTGGTGTCTTTCATGAATATAACAAAGAAACAGACATGTCACACTCTCCTGTAGAGACTGGCAATTCATTAGTAAAAGGAGCTCGACTCGTAGCTCCATAGAACCCTTGAGCATTCATGGCAATTAAATACCTGACACTGGATATTTTCCCTCTCGTATACATGAAGTAGCTCCAGTGTTTTCTAGAAAAGAAAAAGATGTGCCTCCTATCGTCACATCGAGCCTTGGTTCCTCTTGGGGGTCTGGTGTCACAGCTATTACTAAACACATCCTGTCTCCCTGTGAGCTGTCCAATTGTGGGTACAGGCTCATCCCCATCCCTCCTATTTCCTCCTATCACAGTGACACCTCTTATTCTGGGTGTCAGCACTTGTCCTGTGTTTGCATACTGTTGTATCTGCATAGGGGCTTGTTGCGACTGCCCTTGTGGTGGATTCATTTGCACTTGCTCTTGTTGCTGTACTTGCTGTGCTTGCGGTGCTTGTGTTTGATAAACTGTGTGATCTTGGGCAAACCCCTCCCTAGTTTGTATGCTATATGGTGGAGGATAAGCTGCCCCCCCCTCTTGAAAATTGGCTATTCTGTACATTCCCTTGGCTTCCACACATGGGTTCAATGTGCCCTGTCATCCCACAAGTTCAACATACTGGGGGTGCTCGTCTGACAAGCCCGAGCCCCCTTGATTAAATCCTCCCTGGGTACTCTGATTCTCATTCTGTGTATTCTGAAATCCACCTTGATTATTTTGGAATCTGTCTCCTCTTCCTCTATAGCCCATACCTCTGCCTCGTGGCACAAACCCATATCCACCTTGGTCCATCGGGCGCTAATTACTTGCCTTCGATGTACCCATTGCTTACTGAATTCCCAATCCTTCTCCACTTGTCAATACCGCCCCTTCTATGGCAAATTCTGGCATTTTTTTCTGAACTAACTTGGCTTCCTTGATTTTCATAGTCCCATCTTTCTTACTGTTTTTCTCTTGTAACAACTGACAGTGATGCACTATCGTCAGCTGTATCTCAGCCCACGGTTTTGCTTCCATTCCCACTTGTTTCTTCATCTGTCTCTGTTCTGGCTCAGGCAACCCCTGATATAAAATGTGGTAAAATAATGCCACCGTTTTTTCCAATGGTTTCGCAAGTTTCAAGTTGCCATTTCTCCTGAATGTAAGCAACAGGCAATCTTCAATCATCTTACGTGTCATAATTGCACCCATATCTGATGTGTCAGGATACTGTACCCTGAGAGCCCTCCCCACATCTGCTTTTCAATTATTAAATGGCGCTCCGTCATGCGCTGTGTTCTGTGCTGTCACCCTTGAATACCCTGCTCTCCTCCATATGACGTCAGCCCTTTCCCCAAGAATAGCTGCCAGGAGACCTTTTATGTCCCCTATTGCCAGCGTGTTTTCTCCTGTCATTTTTTCTAATTCATATATCCATTGCCCAGCACCCAAAGTCAAACTCAGGAGCTTACACCTTAAATGATCCTTATCCATCTGCAGCCATGGAATATATTGTGGTCTTGGTCCCCCTTTTTCCAATAAGGGAAACTGCGCAAACCCCAACCCAGGGTTGGCTCCCAACATTAGTCTATCCATGGCAGGGATGATCGTCCCTGTCTGTCTCCTTGTCGGTAATTAAATTAACCTGCTCACATATGACGGCGATTCTCCCTTTTCACTATACAATCATCCTAGGGGATGCTCTGGAAATGCTTTGGGATCTGGCAGCCTATCCTTAAATTGTTCCAGATCCAACCATCTTACTTCTTGATCCATTTGCAGGCTTCCATCAGGGGCGCATGCGCTCCCTCCTCCTACCTCGTGGATCTACTCTCTTTCCCCATCTGATATGTCTTGTTCCCAACTTTTGTGACTATTATCTTCCTCACCTTTGTCTAGGTTCAGTCTACTTAAAGACAATGCTCTGCATCCGTCACTGAACAGAATCTCATCTTCGCTTCGTGATTGAAATTCTAGGGATTGATTCCCCTTCCCTCGATTTCCATACTTGCTACCCTGCTTTAATTCTTGGTAGGCCTTATCGATCCTTTCTCTGATGGTTCCTGCATCAAAGTTTTCTTCTTCCAATACTACTCTAGATGCCCATAACATTACTTCTTTTTATCGGAACAAACTCTTCTGTTCTGTCCCATCGCATTTCTGGGCTTGGCCCTACTGCTTCCTTACAAACAAAATTAGTATCAAGACCCTGCTGTGTTATTCTCTGTTCTATTCCTTCATCTAGTTCTCTTTGATTTCTCACCTCCCTTCTAATTCTTTCTTCCTCTTGCCTTCATTCTCCTCTCCTTACTCCTTCCCTTCTCTCCTCTACTTTCCTTCGTCTCTGTATTCTTTTGTCCCTTAGTCTATTTGCTTCCTCCTCTTCTCTCTTCTTTTCTCTTCTATGCCTATCTTCTATCGCTGTCTGTTTATTGTCATACTTTCTTTGTTCTTTTGTCTGTTCTTAGTTTTTCTCTTTCTCCTCCTGATATAGCTGTTCTGATCGCTCCCTGCTTTTCCTTTTCTGCTCGTCTTCTTTCAATCTCTTCTCTCGTTCCTTGTCTTTTCTTTCTTGTTCTTCCTTCTTCACTTGGCCTTGCTTCACTGATACTTTTCCCATCTAACTTGAGTAATATCTGTCCTCCCATACATTCGTTCGGCATGAACGTTACCCCATCAGCTTTATCCTTCTCTCCTTTCCATCTCTTAATCTCCCTGTCTATTTCTGTCGACATATTCAACCACTCACTCTTTTCTTCTTTGTCTTGTATGATCTTACATATCTCTTCTTTTCCCTTACTCTCCTCTGGACTATCATCGCTATTGTAAGCTGGGGGTTAGTATATCGAATTACTATACCCTGTTGCCACTTTCAACTCCTTTAGAGAGTGCAACCCTATTTCATCCGTACTAGTGCCTTTTACTTCACGTGAGGTAAAGGGAGTTGAGGGCTCTACACCTTCCTCCTTTCTCTGACTAAGTATCCACTCCTCAGGTGGCGGATCTTACCTCCCTTCCTGATACATTTTCTAGAATCGCTAATCTTTTCCTAATTTCTTCCACGTGTATGTGGTCATGTGTTGTAATACCGCTTTGACAGCGATCCCCCTTGTGGCCACAGCATGAACATTTTATGTGTCGTGCCTTTCACCCATTCCGCACTATACTGTTTGAGCAGGGCATGTGCTTTGGCAACGTTTTTCATAAGTGCATCAGAGCAGTATCTCCCCTAATGACAAGTCTCAATTCACTGTCAATACTTACCAGACTTATGAAATAACCTTTATACCTTTCCTTAAATCACCACTTTTTTAATGCCTTTAAAACAACAAATAAGAGCATGCACAATCATTCACATCTGAAGCCTCTAATTTCTTAATTAGCTATATCTACCTTTGGATTGGCACCAATCACTCCGGTAGGTTAGTCATTATTGCTCCTCAACCTTTTCCAATTACTTCACAACTTCTATCGCTCTTTGACATTTTTACTCAACAAACAACATACAGACTAGTCAACTTTACACATCAATAAACACTGTGATCACCTTTTTCTCTCTCGCCTTTACTTAATACCCTGTACAGGGTTTGAGACGTCACCTTACGTAAACCTGTTTACGCGTTATATATTTCTGTTCTACCGCAGTTGGGATTTGAAACGTCTCCATCTGAAACTCCCTTGAGCCAGGACTCTAGGCGCTATCTTTTCTTCACTCAATATTACCCATTATTTAAAAATTATCATAATCCCAACCCCTTCGTTTGCCATTCCCCTTAGTCTACTCACCATTCGTTTGTTAATCGACTCGAGGCCTTCGGTATCGACTCCTCCTCCAATCCGACCACTTCGCCTTCTGTTCGCAGAGCGCCCGTAGGGGGATCTGCCCACCATCTTGGTTCTTCTTGCAAGTTTATTTCTATCGGCCGCTCTCCACAGGGAACCCTGCGATCTTCAAGCTAATGGCGAAGGATACTCAATCACTGGAAAGACTGGGGACAAACTAGTTTGGATCTTTTAACCATCCGCACCACTACCACGTGAGCATAGGGCCCTTTGCGCACCGTGCATGCAGTCGATGGGGATGCAGAATAACTCTGATACCAAATAATCAAACAAACTCAGGAAGATAGAAAAGATAGAAAAGGTTGCTGTTTTAATAACAATGATCTAAAACAGGAGTTACAACGGACACCAACGGACTTTCGAGATCTCAATACATTTCACATAAAAACAACACGTCACACTACGTGGCAAATAAGAAAAACCTTTGAGGGTTTGTGATAGGCTCAAGGCGAACATCTAAGTATACCTTCTATAAGGGTTGGGATTGTGATTGGATATCTACTGTCAGGTGGACAACTAATACTAAACAAAGAGGATGCCCTATGTGCTGAAAAATTCAATAAATGTGTTTCAGAAAGAGCATGCTGAGGACCAGAGAGTGTGTTCTTATTAAAAATACATCATTTTATTCAGTTACAATTTGATAAAAGACATAATTTTGAACAATTATAAGACACCAATTAATTTCCAATCAACTTATATTTTTGTGAACAAAAGTTTTTTTGTGCAAATAGCGCATTTTTGTGTAAACATTTCTCCTATGTGTATATCACTAACAAACCATTCTACCATTCATCTTCACAATCAAATCTAGTTTGTATAGAGACATTCTAAATAACTTTTACAGTAGTAATATTCCTACTTTGACAGTCCACCATTATGTATCAACTATAAGTATCCAAAATTATTCTAGTAGTATTCCTTTCATCATTGGATTTCCTTTTGTATAGTTTCGACTTCACATCAATTGGCCAGATTTTACAGAACCATTGCTCAACGTCTTCTTCAGGATTAGTAGACTTATTCAAAGGTTTTATCAGTGCTACAACATATAAAACAACAACAACACCATGATTTAAAACATTAAATAATGCTTAAAATCATAGACAAACAACATTGTTAAAAAACACAATCTCTGAGCTCCCTCAGTATGCTACCGTTATTTCATAAATGGGGAGCAAACTTCAATTTGGTTATAAACTCAGATCCAAGATGCTCGGGATTAGTTAACCCCCTAATGCAAAAAAGCAGGGGTAAATGAATTACCATTGTTAAAATTGGGCCACTAAGCCCCCAACTGTCTTCAAATAGAAACCAAGAAAACCCCCTTACTGTACATTCCTGTCAGTTCAAGCAATTATAAGCCCCAAAGGGTGCACCATACAGAGGGCCAGGGTTAAAGATATTTGTAAATCTCATTTGCACCTTTAAACATCCATTTAGAAAAAGTTTTCTTTTTGCAGCTTTGCAAAAAGTTCCGATTCTCGTGGTTTCCCACTGTGTCTTTCCACTAGCATTCAGTAAGCGAGTGAAATATTTATGGCTCCACCTCAAAGGTAAAGTGTTCCGCTAAATACAATTCCTGTGAATATAATAGTATAAAATAGATAAATGTTAGCTGAAGCATAGTGTGTCTCTAGTTAGCAAAAAGCAGTGTTGTACCATATCTGATTAACAAGAATGGTATAGTACCGTTGTGCTTTTGGTCTTTCCAGTGCTAGTGTTGATTTTTGCATAGGAAAAAAGTCATTTTGCCTTCAATAAGTTTCTACCGAACTGGGGCACACTTGCTACCCTGCTACCGAATTCGCTCAACAGTAAATAACTACCAAGAGAAAGAGGAGGGAAGAGAAGGAAGAATAGTCAATGGACTTATTATTTCTAATGTGTGAAACTACATATCCCAAAATTCCATTAATTCCATTTCCATTTGTTTAACATCAGAATTCGTCTGAGAAAGGGTGCTTTAAGTCTTTCAGTGCTAATGTAGATTTTTACATGAAAAAGGTCATTTTACCTTCAAAAAGTGTTCTTGCCCGCTGGGACACACTGGCTTCCCCGCTGTCAAATTCACCCACCAGTATTTGACTAAAAAAAGGAGAAGGTGGTGGGAAAGAAGAAGAAGGATAGTCAATAGACTTAGCCCATTGTTTAGCATCAGGATTCGTATGTGAGAAGGGGTCCTAGGTGAGTTTACCTTGAATGCTGGCTTCAAAAACAAGGGCCCGCCTTCTCAGGAGCACATGAAAAATGGCAGAGAAACAGAACCGCGGCAGTCAGCTGTTCCGAACTGGACATTAGGTTTACTTCCTGCTTCCTTTTAAACGGGAACTTGCATTCTAATCTGCCAATCGCGCGACTGCTCCTTCAATTATAAAGGAGATAGAAAGAGGACTAGGCATTGCCTCAGTCTAACCCAAGATCAGGGTACACTCATAGAAACAAAAAATGGACTATTTCTTCAAGATGAATTTAGCAAAAACGCTCTCTAGTGCATAAAAGTGGAATACGATAAAGGCTGAAAGATTAGGACAACCCAAGTTAGTCAAAAAATAAGAATAAGAAGTATAATCATTAATGTAGATTATAAAAAGGAAAAAAGGAAGTAAATACATAAAAAAATAGATTGAATAAAATAAAATAAACTGAATAAAGCAGCCCAGCTAGCGGCGATCCTCAACCAGAGTGGAAAGCTTACGATAGAAAAAAATCCTAAAGAGTCTTAACGAAAGGGTCTTACATTTGAAAAAACACCCCCTGGGGAAAGCCGCCTTACTCCCAGTGTGCTGCAAAGAGCCAACAACGTTTCATTAAATGGGAAAAAGAAATAAAGATAATAAAGAAAAAGAAATAGGTATGGAAGGGCTAACTACTGTTGACTAAGAAAGACAGAAAGGGGCTAACAGCTGTTGCCTAAAAAGGGAGAGCAGCTCTCTCAGTGTCCATACGTCTGAATGCCTATTGTATAATTAGGGAACAACAGGACCTCCAAAACCGTTTCATGATATTTCGCAGCATTACTAAAGACAGGAGTGAAACCATAGCAGATATATTAACTCCATTCCTCCTGCGAATTAAGCCTGTCATTGTAACTTTTGGTATGGTAGATCCACTATTGTTCCCTTTGCGAAAGCCTTTTTGCAGTGTTTGCTAGATCTGTGCCTCTTTCTCAATGGCCCACCATTTTAGGGTATCAGGGTTATGATTAAATTCTAGAAAATGTGCCACAAGTGGAGCATTAAGCTGTTTATTCCTTAGTTTTGATCTATGTTCAGTGATTCTTAATTTCACTGGCCGCGATTGTCTCAGGGGCATACAATAGTATAGATAACGTTACTGCTATTGCACGTAGTATGAACCCTCAGGGCCCAAGTCCTCTTATTGATAGTGATGTTTTTACAGGATGTGGTGAGGTTACAATTGCAACATCCCCCACAGGGGTAATGGCCTAGAACTACTGGCACACCCCAAAGAGTAGTAATTCATGGTTGTTTGTCCTGTATACTAATCCTATCTGCTTTGCAGATCCAATCTTTTATATTCTTTCCTTTCTTAAAGGCAAACATAGGTTTGGCTAGGGTAGGTAGATTTAGTTGAAGCAAATGCCAATGCTTGGTTATAATCTTTTTGATCTTATTTTGATGTGTGTTGAATGTTAATGCACATAAAAGTCGATCATTTGATGGTCTTTGTTCATTATCTTTTTTAGATAATAATATCTCCCAGTGTTGGTACCTGGCTCTTTTTTTGGAGTTTCTAAGTAGTTTAGATGGATATCCTCTCTCCTTTAATCTGTTTTCAATAATATTAGATTGTTTTCCAAAGTCCTCTAATTGGGAACAGTTTCGGCGGGCTCTAAGAAACTGACCATATGGGATATTGGATTTAAGCGCCTATGAATAGAGACTTTCATGATCGAGGATGGTGTTCCTATCTGACTCTTTCCTATATAAATCCACCAATAGAACACCATTGGCTTCTTTAATCAGTAGATCCAAAAATGGGATCTCCTTGTTATTTGACTGTATTGTGAATTTCAGGTTAGGATTTAATTCATTTATCCACTTAAAGAATGCAAGATGATTGCCTTCTTTTCGATCCCATATTATAAGGATGTTGTCAATGTATCTTTAGTAGAATTTCAATGCTTTTGTGAAAGGATTGCGGTCTTCCAAAATGTTATACTCTTCGAAGGCCCACATATATAATGTTGCATAATTAGGCGCAAATGCTGCCCCCATCGCAGTACCTTTAATCTGCATAAAATGCAAATTCTTAAAGTGAAATATTTTTTTGTCAACGCAATCTCTAAAAGCTCAACTAAGAAGTCACTAGGTACTGTATCTTTGTCTGCCCTTTTCTCTAAGCATTTCTTAATGACTCTTAATGAGTCTAATTGCGGAATGTTGGAATATAAAAACTCAACATCAAGAGTGATCAAAAGGTCAGTATCGACGTTAAAAGGTAATTGTTCCACAGCTCTGATCACATCGATGGAATCCGCTAAGTAGGTAGGTGTTAATCTGGGCAAGGGTTTCATAAAAAAGTCCAGATATTGACCAATGGGTTCTAGAATAGACCCACAAAGGGATACGATGGGCCTTCCCGTGGGATTAGTCGTACTCTTATGTATTTTTGGCAAAATATATATTAAAGGAGTCCTCGTCTTGTTAGGAGTTAAGAACAACAATTCTTTTTTGTTTAGGATACCCTTTTCTAGAGCTGTATTGCATAATTCTCTAATGTCCTTCAAAATGGACTCAGTAGCATCACCTTGTAGCTTGACATATATATCAGTATTGTTTAATTGCCTCATCATTTCTTCATCATACTTATGCGCATCCCAAACAACTATTCCTCCTCCCTTTTCGGCCTTTTTAATTACCACAGATTTGTCATTTCTTAAAGACTGCAGACATTTCCAATCTGTTTTGGAGAAATTGAAACTATGTTCTGTGTTTTTTTCACCATTTTTCTTTTCATAGATGGCCCCAAAGTCCCGTAATACGGCTTTTTCAAAGGTTGTTCTCTCCTTTGAAATCATATTCAATGTGGGGATAAAGGAGGAAGCTGGTTTAAATGGGGTATTAGCCCCTGTCATTTGACTATTCGTTTCATTAGCACCTAAGAAATCTTTAAGTCTAACTTTACGCAAGAAGGCTCGTAATTCTATTTCTGTCTCCATCTGGCTTGGGTTGTTCATAGGGATAAAGTAGAAGCCCTTTTCTAAAAGTGAACTTTCTTCTAATGAAAGTGTTCTATTAGAGAGATTAAATACTGAAGAAAGTGAATTTACTTTCTGTAAGACTTTCTTCTTATTTCAAACACATTTTGTAAAGGCGGTGGTCCTACCTGCTGAGTTGGAAAAGGGAGTTCCTGGGGAGGAAAAGGCAATCCTTGACCTTGAATATTGAACCCTTGGGGATAACAGTACGGGGGTAAAAGGGGGAAGAAATTCTGGAATCCTCTCTTGCCTCCCCTCGCACAAGTGTTAAGTGGTGCTGAATTCGTTTTGGCTATTAAGTGTCACTGAAAGCGCTGCCTATACGCCAAAGCTATTGTCACAGGAATTGCAGATAGGAGAGAGATGACACGTGAGGAGTGACACAAGGCCTGTGGGTCTGTTTGGTTATTTGCCCACCCTTTGACCGACTCTGGCCATGAATGTTCCACCTGCTACTTGCCTCTCCCTGCCCAAAACACATCCCACTGGCATCTCTTTAAACTACCTCTGTCAAGCAGTAACGTCAGACTTTGTTCTGTGAAGAGTCTACATGTTTTATTCCAAAGCAGCATTGAGAATGTTAATGGCTTAATTACAACTGATAATGGCTATTGGTGTAATAAAAATGCCCAACCAACTGTGCATTCAGCCACTTCATATATAAACAGCATGCGTCTTTGCAGCTAAAATCCTATTAATCACCTGAAGTCATGTGTATGCATGCACACATATAAAAGCATATATGAAATATGAAGACAGATAAACTTGGTTTTGTATGGTGTTGGTAATATGTGAAGCATTTTTTTTTAAAGATTCAAACTTTGCAAAGTGTAACGGTTTTAGAACACGGCACACTCCAGCCAGGGACTTCTACCACTGACCATGAATATGGCGCACGTTTTCGTTTTTACTGTGTGGGCTCTTGGTCCCAGTTAAGGTCAGCCGACACGTGTTTCGACCCGTGGGTCTTTTTCAAGGCTGACACATGTTTAAAATTATATACATATAATCACAGTTGTTGTTTAGGTGACATTTGTGACATAATATATGTGTGATGGTGCAAGGTGCATTGTGTGGTGACATGAGCATTGGTGGTAGCTTTGTTTGATACATATGATTATGTACAGATAAAAATCAATCATGAATTTTGGGCAAGATGTGAACATGTCATCTGGTGAAGAATCCTCAAATTACCAAAAGGTTTCCCTACGACCTGTATGAGGTACGAACTAAGTTTATCATCAATGAGAGTAATTACCACATGGAACGCTCTAAACCTCTATAGAAAAATTGTGGGAGAGGATAATATCCCACAATTCGACATTCTAAAACAAAACTAAGATCAGGAGAGGGATGGTATATTCAAAACCTGGAAAGAATCATGCAAAGTCATCTTAAACCAGTTAAATACCAATACACAAACTCTGGTACAGAACCCTGATGCAGTTAAAAAAAAACTGCTAATACAAGATTGGATTGAAACACAAGAAAATAGAAGACAACACCAAAGAATGAAAAACGCTCCTTTTGAAGCAAAAAAACTAAATGAACTCCCGAAATATATGATACAATTCCCGTGTAAAAAAAGGAGGAGAATCTTTATGTATTTTAGATTCAATGAATGGGAAACTAAGGAGACATTGTATCAAAGAGGAGGGAGACCTTATGAGGAGCCCACATGTTGTCTCTGCAATTCCAGGGAGGAAATGATGAAACACTTGGTACTCTTTTGTCCAATCTTGCAATACGAGTGAACACGGTGCTTGGGGAAGGAATTAAATGAATGCTCCACATACACTGCAGACGAATGGTGGAGTGCCATGCATCTAGGAGAAAGGAATAAATTAACCTTTGCTTTGACAGCATTTTTAGAGGAGATAGCAAGACATTTGGAAAAAAAGGGTTGAGAGAATGCAAGCTTAATAGGAAAATAACCTGTAAAAAGTGTAGAACAACAAACTGTGCATCTAACTGGGAAAACATTGACATATAGATGGAAATGCATGATAATAGTCTTGCTAAGGATGCTGTATTTGCTTTTGCTTTTGGATTCTGTGCGTTTTAAAAAGTGTAATAAACTAAAAAAAAAGATAAAACGTGTTGATACATAGTAGGAAGAAAGGAGAGGGAGAGAAGTGGAAGATTGGAAAGGTTAGCAATTGGGATAAAGATGAGTGTGGCATGTTAATGTGAAGGAGGGCTACTCCTCTTACATTTGGTGTGTGGTTCCTAGCCCCCTGTGGGGTCCTGGGTGGTGTGCTGTGATTTTTCCTGTAGTTACAGCTGAGCTCTTGTTAGTCCCAGTAAAGTAAGGGTGCAATGGTGTTAGTCTGGTGGGGTCCTGCATGCTGGCTGGTGGGGGAATGGTGAATCTAGTGCCCACCGCCAGTAGTAGGGTGTGATCCCTTGTGGGGGATCCCGAGGGTGTGGGCTAGTTGTGCCGAAAATCTATTTCTTCATCCAAACAAATGTGAGGTATCCAGGAAAAAAATAACTTTTTTTTTAGCCAAACAAACGAGGTGTGGGCTTCACCTCAACAAAAAAAATCCTGCCAAAAAAAAATTAAAATAGAGCTCAGCAAGGCAGGTTCCAAACCCAGGGCCCCAGTACAGTTTTACTGGGAAAGCAAGCAGACGTCCAAGGCCAAATGATAATGATGTGTTATTATATAGCACTTACGGTTAAGCGCTTTATACAGAACAAATATACCTACAATATCACCCAACCTGTGTTGTACTCAATTATCTACCTCAGAAGGATGAAAGGCTGAGTAGAGGTGTTTAAGAACAGACTAAATCAGTGACTCACCCACTGAAGTGTACCTGAAATAAGCCTTTAATGAATCTAGCAATTATTATATAGCATTCCGGGAAGACAAATTATTTGTTATTCCCATTCTTTCTTATTTAGGGGCACTGCTGAAAGTGTTACACTTGCGGACTCTCGTTTTTTTTAAGAGTGCTGAGCAAGAAAGCCAGTCACTTCAGAAACAAAGAGCCACACGACACTGGTCACAGCCCAGGAGCTTACATATAAAAAAAAGAAGAATTTAGTTTTTCTCATTTCTTTTCTAGGGATAGCAAGGGGGACCACAGGGGTAGCAAGGGAGACCTCAGGGGTGACAGCTACGACCCCTGGCGACCCCCAAATGACATCCCTGCCTGCTGACTGTGGGACCAGTGGCTGCTGGTAGGAGTCAAGAAAACACAACCAGTCCACAAAGGGCCATTCTATAGTCATCACACCACTGCAACCATTTGTGTTCACCAGATGGGCCCTTTAACAAACCAAGCTAACTTCTTAGCTGAGTGTGCCATCTGTGGGGTATAATAGTATAAGTCGGAATAGTGGAAACTGTTCTTGATAAAACAAAAAATATATACTTCTTTAACACCTAAATGTTCAATAGTTTTATCTTTCTGTTTCGTTAATTTTGTGAATCTGTTTACAACATTGATTGAACTGGTCCCTTCTTTATTTCCATTCTTTTGATTGATTTACTACTTAAAAAGTGCCCGTTGTAATTTTGGACATTTCAGGTAATATGCATGCTGAGCACTCACACATCAATGATTCGTTCTATGCCCTGAGATATCTGTTTTTGCAAATAGTTTCACGTTGTCATTCACATGTCTGCACACTATTGTACTGAGGCACATTCATTTGGTCATTCCCATTAATCCAAGCACATTCTGACAAGTGTTTTGCTGTGACTTTGCAGTGTTCAACCCCTTTAGAGTATCCTATGTGGCTATCTTACGTTGAAATCGATCTTGTCCCTTATTCCACCCATATGTAGTTTTTCCATTCCACCTTTTCACATCCGTAGGATTCTGGGATAAAATTCTCTAGCTGCTGAAAGGGAATAGATGCTAGTTCAGACTTTGCTTTTTATTGATTTCTGGCCATTTAGTGGTGCAGAAACCACTTTTTATGACCTGGATCTATTGTCATGGGAAGTGAAAATCGGAAAGAGATGTGATGTAAGGAGGGACTGACAGCATGTGGTGCTGTTTGGCTTCTCACTTTTCTATTGAGTGCCCCTGGCCATGCTTGTCTTAATGGCCATATCCACAGATGTCCTGCCCCTCCCCACTCAAAACACACCCCATTGCTATCTCTTTGAGCTAACTTTGTCAAGCAGTAATACCGGGACTTGTTTGGTGAAGGGCCGGCCAGTGGTATGTGGTGGTTGTTGCATCCTTGAGAGCTGTCCTTCTTGAGTTGATAAAGCTATTTACAAAATAGCACTGCCCTATAGGACAATCACAATGGGCCTCATAATAAGGTTGCCGGTCTGGGAACTACGATACCGGTAAGCATGCTGGTACCTTAGTTCCCGGACTGGCAAACAACGAGTTCTGCTCGCGGTTGCCACTGCGGCCGCCCGGTCTGTCCTGCCGGGCGTACCGGCACCCACGAGCAGAGCATGTCGGATGCACCGGCACCGTTCATAACGGTGCCGGTGCATCCGTCTTCCCCGTTCCCGTTGAGCCCTATGGGGCTCAAATGGGAATGGGGAAGAATATTTTCCGGTGCCCAGGAATGGGCAAATTCTGGGTCTGGCAAGGCTGTAATGACCCAGTAATTGCCCATTCCTGGGCACCGGAAAAAATAAAATACTGGCAGCAGCCGTGCCTGTGTTACAGGCACGGCTACCACCAGCCTCGTAATGAGGCCCAATGTCTTCCTATGAAACAAAAAGCAACCTTTTCCGCGACCTTTTCAGCTAATTTGCATACCCATTGTGCATTACTGTGTGACTTTGATCTGGAGCTGAACTTTCAGTGATGACTTCTAGGTGGCTCTGGGAATGGGTGGCTTTTTTAGCTGAAATGGCCTGTTCCACTTTCCCATTGCAGGTAGAAAGGGATGTTTATTGCCTTTTTCACACCCTAAATAAAAATGATCATGATTGTTATTACAAAACAGTCTTCTGATAGTTAACGGTTCATTTGTGGCTCTAAATGCGTTATTAGTGTAATACAAATGTCTAAACCAGGTGTTATGTTATGTTATTAGAATTTCAAGAGCACACTTTCACCAGGAGGGCATCTTGGTGCTAGAATATCAGCAGTAAGTAGTATTAGCTTCCACACTAAAACAATAAGGTTTTGAGAGCGTGCTGGAAGTGAAGATGATTCTCCAACTTCCGCATTGGTGTGGGTAGCACATTGCAAAGCTTTCCAGCTGCTACAGAAAAAGCTGATTCTGAATGGAGAGCCCCGACCGGGAGATAGGGCGGAAATCTATCCTGGAGAAACTCCGCACCGAGATGGTACTGGGGGCGATGAACTAGGCAGAGGGCCTTACATGTACTCCTCTCTGCCACCAGAAGCAGGGCCGGCGCAAGCACTGGGCAGGGGTAAGCATTTGCCGATAGAATATGAATCTCAGGGCGACAATAACCACTTTTAACACATCTTTTAATTGATAAACTAATTTACTTCCGGGATTTTGGGTTCTCTGTGACCTGTGTGAGGGGGGGGGAGGAAAGGGCGCTAACAGGCCTGTGGGTGTGGCAGAAGGACTGGTGGAACAGCAACCTGTTACTGCAGTCTTGATGGCGCCCTCCAATTAGTAGCAGCATACGTTTTTGAGGAAAAACATGCTCTCTGGCGGCTCACTTTGTTCATTTGCAGCCTGCAGTGCAAAGGCAAGTGACTGTTGTTTTAAGGGCTCCGTGGGAGGGGGGGGGGGGGAAATAAATGAATAAATCCAGATGTCCACAGAGCACGAATCCGAGGAAATGACGCCTGGTCAGCTGCAGACGTGATTTCTCTTGAAGACTTTCGAAGGTTTGAGCTGCGCACTGTGGACAAGAACTTTGATGTGCACAGGAGAGAGGGGCCAGACCGGGGATTCCTGATAGTTACTGCTGACAACAGGCAGGTCTGCACATCTCATCTCAAAGATAATTTCTTCTATGTGAAGTTAATCACTACCAGCTCATTATTTGATTATCTATTTGTCTCCATCTCGCCTATCATGCATGGTATTCTCTGTTTGCCTCTTTAACTGTGTGTTGCTGCCTCCTTCCTCCCACATCTCTCACAATTCATCTGCCATGCATCAGACCTGCCCAGGCCCTCCTGTTGTGCCCCGCAACTGTGAAAAAAAATACAAGAAAAATGCTGCTCCTATATGCACATAGCATGCTGTCCGCCCCGCTAGAATTTGTGGGGGGGTGGGGGGGGCGGGTGAGTGTAGAGGTGAAGGGAAGTTTGACCAGGGCAATCTATTTATTTGACACCATTGTCACGTCCAAGAACTCTGAACGAGAGGCATGGATAAATAGGTACGACGTCCTTTCGTCGCGGGATGTTTTTTCACAGGTTTTTTTACCGCAAACTTTTTTTTTAAACCCATAGAATTTTTTTGAAAATGGGGGGCTGGGGTGGGGAACACCCCCCCCCCAAAAAAATCTGATGGGTTTTTTTGAAGAAAAAAATCACGGTAAAAAACCCTGAAAAAAAACATCCTGCGATGAAATCACATGGAACCGGATAAATAAGCCTTAATTGAACTCACAAGGCAGCCATGCACGCAGGAAACAATATGAGTCTTTTGCACACAGCTTCTTTCCACGTGCATTTGGATGATTGATGGGCCGTCACAGTAGGGGAGGTGCTTCACTCAATATAGGAGCGTAGCAGCTCACCAAACCATCTGACTGGGGTTTAAAACAGGAATGGATGAAGAAGTGCTGGGTGAGGAAGTGAGGGAATGGTCTGGTGAGAATAGAAGAGTGAGGGAGAGATCGGCGTGTGGGTGAGTGCTGTGTGAGTGGGTGAATTTGACTTGCAAAGTGCTACCCTGGACCTGCGACGGTGTTGCATCTGAAAACAAGCTCTGGTTTTCATTTCAGAACACCCCTGAAGTGAAGGTGTTGTTTAACTCGGCACTGGGGCACACCGTTTCGACAGTAGGGATAGCCAAGATTAGAATCTGGGATTATCAATTCTATCCTGTTGGTGATGTAAAATGGAGAAGTGGATGTCTCTGGCTTTGGCTGTTCTGTTTACTTCTGGCATCCATAATTCCTTGATTGGTTGGTGTGGCACTTGAATAATGCAAACCGTGAGAAATGAATCACTTGCAGGCACTTTCAGTTCTTTACTAGGATTCAGCAGTGTCCACCACTTGCCACCGAAAACAGCCATAATAGTATCCTGGCATTCAGGTAAGGAATGTGGTGAGGGGTCAGGTATAGTTCCTAAAATTACAGCAAACAATCAGTGAACTACATCAGGATCGCCTTGTCAGAATTCCTGCTGCTCTAGGCCGCTGGGTTTGGAGACATGTGCAGAGAGCTGTAATGATTACATTATAAACGGCCTTGTCAATGAATTGTATATCTTTGCTCTGCAGCAGCAGTTGCATAAAACACCTGATCTGCCTTAGAGCTGCACTGGCCTCGCAAATGGTTCAATATGTTTAGGAATGTCCAGATGCGCATGAAGGGCTATATGTGTGTGACAGTGCAGAACAGCATATCAGTGCACTGTAATTTGTGGCATAATACATCACAGTGCCTTTTTAGAATTTCAACTCAAGGTGATTATTTCACAATTATACAATTTTATCCTTTGTCTTCCCAGGCAGTTTCCTTGACTTTAATTAATTGTCATTCAATAGTCCATATGCATTGCACCCAGGAAGGTTGACACGGGTGAGAGTTTTGTGCATTGAAGAGCAGCGCTGTGGATGGGGGTACCACACCCACACAGGGCAGCTTCACACCTGTACTGGAGCAGTATGGGGCCCCCTAACACAGAAATCAGCTGTGCCTCAGTACAGTTTATAGTCATTGCATCGAATTCCTTGCATCGAAATGCATATGCATCACATTTTTTCTATCTAAAAAATTTGCATCAAATGCATTTGTTTTTGTTGTTTTTTGGGGGGGACCCCAAAAAACCCTGTTTTTTACCCTTTAAAATCCTCCTGAACAAAAATTAACCCTAGACCCCCCAAAACCATGCATTCTATGGACATTTTTTAGATGGAAAAAATGTGATGGAATGGCATTAGATGGATGCCATTAGATGAAATGACCCTCAGTACATTCACAGATTGGGCAGATTCTGCTCTCTGGCTCTGAGGTGGGGCAGGATGCATTGGACATGTGAACGAAGGTGGTGTCTAAGAAAGACAAGTAAGGCAGGCACCTTTTTTCAGCCAACAGATGTTTTCCATTGCAAATTGCCAGGATCTCTTGGGCGTCTTCATTCTGTTGAGGGTACAGAGATGAACAAAGCCACAACAAAATGTTTCTTCTCAATTCTTAATATATATATATATATATATATATATATATATATATATATATATATATATATATATATATATATATATATATATATATATATATATATGTATATATATATATATATATGTATATATATATATATATATTTTTTTTTAATGTATTCAAGGAACACCTGAATTTTATCAAAGTTTTACACAAGCATTGTGCCTGGTTGATCTGCCGGAATGCTAGTCCTTCCGCCTAAACTTTAGTCTCGGTCCTCACGTTTCTCTACAATGGACAGACGATGATCTTCTGCACCTTCATTCGCTGGGTTAGTCACCATTTGGCTGAGACACTGGTGAAGTCGGTGCCTGGTTGATCTGCCGGAATGCTAGTCCTTCCACCTAAACTTTAGTCTCGGTCCTCAGGTTTCTCTACAATGGACAGACGATGATCTTCTGCACCTTCATTCGCTGGGTTAGTCACCGTTTGGCTGAGACACTGGTGAAGTCGGTGCCTGGTTGATCTGCCGGAATGCTAGTTCAATTAAGTTAACTATGGCCACCGTCCATCTGGTAGTTTCTCCTGAAGTTAATCTGTTCCACAGATCATCTTCTTGTATCATCCACGGGTTTGTTATCAGCGGTAGGAGATAGGTAGATCTATTTTGTTTGGTATTGGGACAGTTTATCACAAGATGTTTCAGTGTTTCGACCACATCTGCCTTTTTACATAGACGGCATCCCTTTTTATCCTTTGATCCTCGGATTGTTATAGTTTCCTGTGTTGGCAGTAGATTTAGTCTAGCTTTCATAAAGAGTGATCTCTTTCTTTTTTTCTGGAAATTTAGCACAGTAATTTTGAGGTTTTTTCAGTTTATTAAAAGTCGGCGGAAGATGAGTTAGTAGCTTGTTCTCTACTGCTTTCTCAGTCGTGTGTATCCAGTCCATCTCTTCCATTTTTTGTTTGATTCTGTCTGGATTTTCTTTTAGCTCTTTTTCCGTGCACGCTATTTCAGTTAGTTTTTCTTTTCTGTTTTCGACCCATTTTTTTAGGGCTATGCATTTGCCAATTTCGATTTAATCCTTAATGATGTTATATACGGGTAAGGTGTTAGCCATGATGATTTTCCTGTAGAGTCTCATGGCACTTTGGTCGACCATAGATGACAGTGACACTAAACCAAATTCTCTTCTGATGGCCGGCATGGAGGTCGAGTTAGGTAAGCCTAAGACTGCTTTCCAGACCAGGCCTTCCAATTTATTCCAGAGAGGACGTGGGAGATACAGTGAGGCTTCCATTCCATATGCTAGGGCCGGTACCACTTTGGTCTTATAGAAGATAATTGGAAAATGATGTTACTCAATGCTATTCTTTTATGTATTAGGGGCCCGATTCATTGAATTCTTTGCTTGTTTCAAAGTGATTTTGCACTGCTTAAAAATGACTTTGCACTGCTGACACATGTCGGCAGTGCAAAGCCACTTTTCAGCAGTGCAAAGTCACTTTGGACCATGCAAAGAATTCCATGAATCGAGCCATATATAGTGCTTTGGCTGCCTTCAATGCAGCCTTAAGTGCAGAGTTTAAAACTGCAAGAAAAAGTGTGCATTTCACACAGTAAGCAGGAACTACCTCATGGAAGGAGGGCACAGCACATAGAGTGTACCAAACTTAACTTCCACGCACAATGTAAACTATAACCATTTATTCATATATGTTCCTATTAATGCTCTAAATTCACTTTTAGCCACAATTGCGTTGTGTTGAAGCTACTTGCTTTGGTGTAAATGAATGTGTTCATATACAACACATAGGTGTATATGAACATTTTCATTTACACCAAATAAGGCTTTTTGTGGCACTCCTCCAGTTTAACGCCACCAAAAGGGTACAATATATGTGCGCTAGTTTATATTAAAATGGCCGAGTGCCACAAGAATAGCCTTCCAAAAAGCCAGTTTACGAATGTGGCGGTTGCTAGGTTGGTTTCCAACCCATCCTAGCAACCGCCACATGTATTCCGAAAGTGGCGCATTCCTTCCGACTTCGGAAGAATGCGCCACCTTCAGAATAGGTCTTAGGTACCAAAAAGGTAGTTAACCCTTTTAACGTCCTTTTCGAAATCCTGCAACATTGAAGCTGCTCGTTTTGGTGTAAATGAAAGTGTTCATATACACTGCACGGGTGTATATGAACACTTTCATTTACACCAAGCTGTAACGTTGCATCGTGCAACATTGAAGCTGCTCGCTTTGGTGTAAATGAAAGTGTTCATATACACCGCACGGGTGTATATGAACACTTTCATTTACACCAAGCGGTAATGTTGCATCGTGCAACATTGAAGCTGCTTGTCTTAAATGAAAGTGTTCATATACACCACATGGGGGTACATGAACACTTTCCTATACACCAAAGTAAGCAGCTTCAACATCCTGCAATGTTGAAGTGGCTCACTTTGGTGTATAGGAATGTGTTCATATGCACCTGTGTTCTCGGGAACATTTTTGTAAAATAACGATTCTGTCGTTATTTTACAAAAATGCTGCCGAGATTGGATTGCGCCCGTTACAAATGAAAACAGGCACAATCCACACAGTGCACTGTCATGCTCCACGAAGACGCCCAGTCCCACTTGAGAATACTAGTGGAGCCTGGGAGTCCTCTTTTGGCGCAGTGAATCGTGCTGTTTAACAGCTTCACTATGCCAAGTTCTGAATCAGGGCCTTAGTGGTTTATCCTGTATTTTACTCCTTCTGGGCTGGAGTGGTATATTAACGACATGTGATTAAATGATTTTTGCTCTTCAGGAGTACAGGGATGTGTAGTGACTAAACCACCTACTCAGCCGCACACCACTTCTACAACAGCTGTGATCATAAAGATCAAACAGGCACATCCCAAAAGAAATGCCCAGTTCACCTTTGGATGGAACGTGGGCAGGTTATATCTTTAGGAGGGGTGAGGTGAGAGCAGTAGCAGCACAAACAGATACAGTACAACCACTCCAAAATTAAAGTATGGCCAATCAAGGCTCTATCAAAATAGATATACATTAATTAAGGAATCAAGAATGCAAATAACAAAAACCCACCCCTGTGAAAAGACCTCAGAAAATGCAGAACTGGTATAGAGTAGCACTTTGGGTACTTGAGTTGTGGTGAAAAGGCAAGCAATTGCAGCAATGTCACTGTTAAAGGATATGTCTTTCAAGAAAAGGATTGAAAATGTAGCTTATATGTTACTAAGGTCCCGAAAGATGGATCAGGAGCCAGGGGGCCTTAACAGTACCTTGTTCTTGGTTTTCAATGGTCGACATTGTTGAACAAGGCTGCTCTGCACTTTCCTTGGGACTGAACCAGGTTCGAGGTGCAGTGAGTTGCGTTGATTCAGGTGCCAAATTTGTGTCGAGACACGGCTCTGCATGGTTCAAGATGGCTTTAGATGTAATGCGGTTTGAAGTGTCTAACAGTTCTGTTTGTGAAGCTGAGCCAGTTCGACAATATGTTACTGCTTGGTCAAGTCGGTATATGACATGATAGCTTTCACTTGTTCGACTCAGTGTTCAAGTAGGGTCGATGCAGTGCTCTAAGAAGCAGTGAGTCAAAGGGTTCTGTAGCAATGAGCCAGTGTTCGGATCGAGGCCGGGATAGGCACGGCTTTTGGATGCGGTATCAAGATGATATGAGAATGCAGGAGAGCATTTTGAAATCGTGAAGTGCCAAAGGTAGTATTGAGGTCCTGAATAGGTACAAAGTGCATCAAGTGCGGTTCAAAGCTGTGTGAATAGGATTCCATCTGCTCTTGGGCTTTCTGGTTGCTGGGAGTCCCAATAGTGACAGTGCAACGGTCCAGTGCAGTGAGGCCTTGTGGGGATGCTTAGGGAACAGAGCTTTCCTCTGCTTTGGATAACACCTGTCTTCACCCCCATGGCAGAGGAATTTGGAATGGAAAGCACTCCCAACAGAAATCCAGTGAGCTATTCTTCTTGATGTCCATGAAGGAATTAAAGGAGTGGAAGACCCCATCCTTACAAAGGCAAATTACCACCGGCGGAATTATCACATGATACATCTGCCGATTTTCGCAGAAAAGGTGGCAGATTAATCTACAGCTGGTTAGGAGGGAATTATAACGCAGGCTGTACGTCTGAGAAAACTGCAGTTATATTTCTCCAGAATGAGCTAAGCTTCTTCATGGTTGCCATGGGAATACAAACTACCACTCTGGAAAAACGTGTTTGGTTTTCTACGGCTTGTGACTGTAGGGAGCATGTATTTATTTTATTCAGGTGGGCTTTATTGTTGTAGGATTCAAAAAGATGGGGATGCAGTGGTCATAGGGGAGAATTATCACTCACAGACCATATATGTGACAATACATTTCATGTTCTCAAGACATCTCAGATAGTCCTAAATATGGATTTCATTGCATTAGCAAAATAATTGGATCCATTCGGGGCTACTATCATTCATAAGCCATCAGTTTAAATGCCCATGTAAATGTCCACACCACCTAACATGTCTATGTGTGTAACAATTATGTCAGCTTTTCTTGCTTGCAGTGCTCTAACATAATTCCTGGGTCAGATTTCAGAAACTGCACCGGAGAAAGTGAAACATTGTACTGTATTAGCACTAGGGCAAAGTTTGCACTGGTGCCAAAATGCTGTGAAAATGTATCTTTTGTGCACTACGCAAATTTTTGCACTGGTGCTTATACCATGCCAAACTGCACTTGCCATGCTGCACTGGTTTTTTAATATGTCCCAGTGTTTGTAGAAATAGGGCAAGCTTCTGTAATCTGGTCCCCGGTGTGTATCAGGTGCGCCTGGGAATCTGTAAAAGTTAATAAAGCAACTGTGCTTCAACTAGTGTAGAAAATGCATGGAAGTGACCTGTGTGAAAATATTGGGGCAGGAGATGGGCCAGGCAGCTCACAGAGCATCCTGAGAAAAGGGATAATTTGGGGTACCTGTGGATGTTGTTCCACTGATTAACAAACTGCACCTCTGACTGTGCCTCCACCTGGGGTGAATGGGCGGGCAAACCTCTGGATCTCCTCCTGTCGATTATTCAAGATAAGTGGAAAGCAAACAAAGGGGGTTATTTAGAGTGTAATGGAGGCTGAAATCTGCCGGCTTGCCGGCCTGCAGATTAAGGGCTATTTAAAGATAGCACTTCACCAGCCTTACAGCTTTACACCGGGTTCCGCTGGCGGACAATTCACTGGTCCCCATTGCAATGCATGGATACTGCAGGGATGTCATTTGGGGGATCTGGGGTCTCCCTTGCTACCCTCAGTGGTCTCTCTTGCTATCCCTAAAAAAAACTAAAACAAATCTTAGTTTCATTTTTTTTAACAAAAATGGAAGCTCCTGGGCTGTGGCCAGTGCCATGTGGCTCTTTGTTTCTGGAGTGTCTGTCTTTCTTGGTCATATCTCGTTAAAAAAGCAGGGGGTTCCACAATTGTAACATTTTGAGCAGTGACCTTAAATAAGAAAGAATAGGAATAACGAATAATCTCTCTTTCTGAAATTCTATATAATAATTGCTAGACTCAGTAAAGGTTTGTTTCAGGCCCACTTCAGAGGGTGAGTCACTGATTTAGTCTGTTCTTAAACACCTCAAAATCATAAAGCAGACAAAAACGTCAAAAAAGCATTTAGAGTACAATAAGCATCTATTTTGGACTATGTAGTTTGCTTTCGGCAAGTTACAGTTGCATGGTATTTTCTGATGTTATCTGTTATGATGGTAACAAGACATTCCATTTCGGTGTCTTCGGTCACTTGACAAAATCCTTGTGCCTAAAAGCTTGTGTACAGTGTAGAAATGTTTGACCATAGCACAAAAAGTGGCCCTTGATTTCATTGTGCCACAATAAATGCTTTGTTGTAATGTGTCTATCTTTCCTCTCTCTATGGTATGCTGTTCAGGATGTTTGTTTGCATGTATGATATAACGAGTGCCCAGATCACGGGTTGCCGTGTGAGTGCGCTGCTTTCCCTGCGATTCTCGAAATTCTTTAATACACAGTTATGAACCCTCCCAATGGTATGTATTTTGGCAACCTCTGAAGCCTGAAAAGTAGATCAATGCAGGCTTGACATGTGGTGAACTTTGCAACAGACCTGCAGATGAACTGGCCTGCTGTTAAATCTCAATTATCCACTACAGAGTGTAATTTGCTTTCTGACTTTGAGAACATTCAGAAATGTATTTGCTCATTTTACTATAGTATGTAAGATAGCTATACCCGTAAGATAGCTCACTGGGTTGAGTGCTCGGTGCATTGCTATCTGTGTGATCTGCAGGTTGCAGGTTTGAATCCTGGCAAAGCCACCGCGGCCTTTCATCCTTCTGAGGTTGATACATGAGTAACAACGCATGTTGGGTGATATTGTATGTATATTTGTTCTATGTAAAGCACTTAAGCACAAGTGCTATATAATAGCACATCATTATCATTTGGCCATGGACGTCTGCTTGCATTCACAGTAATATGGTAATATGGGCCTATGCCCACTGATATTTATGATACATATGGTGATTCATTCATGTATGAAATGCGTATCACATTACAGTGATATCTCAACCATAATTTTCGTAGTGTACTTAGGAACAATGCTATGTGATGCCACTTCCCTTTTTGTCACGGGGTGAAAGGCTGTGTTTGTTCACTTCCTGTGATGTCACTTCAGGGTCGGGGGTCAAATAACACCACTTCCTGTGGTGTCATCAGAGGTCAAGCGCTGTGTGATGTCACTTCCGCTACTACTGGCATTTTGGTGAAATGACGTCCCTGGGACACTTGCGGCTTTTCCTCCAGCTTTCCAGCGTAGGAAGCCCACTGTAAAGCTGGTGGAGTACTATCTTTAAATCGCCCTCATTCTGCCTGCGGGAAAGCTGGCGGTTTTCAGCTTCTGTCACACTCAAAATGAGGCCAGAGTATAATAAAACCATAAAACATAAATGCACTTGCAAGGTAAATTAATGCAAATACACAAGGGCGGATTCGAAACCCTTTGAGAGGTTATTTCTGTATTTCTCGGTCTCTCTCCAATCTGGGATTGCACATAAGGTACAAACGCCTATATTTTGGTATTGTGCTAAATACAAGAACATTAGCAGAGGGAACTTTACCTCATATGTATAGACTATAAATATGACTTTCAAATGCAATACATATTTTCTTAGTCTCAATTTTACAAAAGGCCACAATGAAAGTGATGGCAACATTGTTCAAAGCGGTATAACCCACAATAAACACATAGATGCATTTTTTACGATAATTCATATTCCTGTAAATTAAATGAATAAACACTGTGACATTATTATTTGTTTTATTTTTCATTCAGTTCAATCAATATATGCCCCTTAGGAAAAGGCCTGGGAAGTCTCTACATTTGCAGACGACGATTATCATTGGTTCAATAGTAATGTTTTCTAGCTTCAAATATGTGCACAAAAACTCTAAACTCTAAACCCAAAAGCCTAACTAATTGCCAAACAATGTTTTAGTGGACCCCAAAAATTAAAACGATAAAGCCGTCTTGCTTGTCTTCTGAAGAGACTGCCCAGTGGTCCCCTAATTCTGGCTAATCTGGGTCTGCGAGGGCCTGGTGGGCACACTGCAGGAGGCTCATTGCAAAGGCCCCTTCTTTCTCTATAGCGCCCATTCTGTGAGACAATGCTGTCTCTGGAAGTGGCTGAAGGAGCCTGAAGTGGCCAGAGGGGCATAGGCGTGTCCAGGGAGTGGCCTGGGGTGGCACGTGCTACCCCTGGAATCTGATTGGCCACCACAAGTATCAGCCCATGGTCCTAAACTATGATCATTAACCTTTAAACAAAGGTATGTAAGACACTAATGTTAGTAATTAAAGCAGACATGGGTAGTGGAGACAAATAGTAAATACGTGTGCGTGTTGCGTGCGCGCGGTTGTACTTCAAACCACCCTTGCATAAGTCAGTGCCCCACTTGGGCCACTCTAGTCAAGAGAGTCTGGACACGCCACTGCAGAGGGGGCAGGGATACCTTTATCTACTCTCTATGCTTCAGGCCTCTGAGAATGCAGCACTGATGGTAAGTCTCTGTGGGCAGGGCGTGATGGGGTCTAAAACTGGCACGGTTCAGTGTTATGCATTGTGTTTTTATTCATGCTGTTCTCCTGTGAGTGCTCCTCTCACTGTTTAAGATGCACTGGCAGTAAGGGGCAGGCAATGGCTGGTCTTCAAATGTGGAACATCAGCAAGGACAGCGGGGGAATGGTCCCATTCTGGCTAAAGACTATAACAAGAATGGGAATGGTCCCATTCTGGCACATCTGCTGCTTGGTACATTGATGTGTTCCCATGTGTGAGCTCTAGTAGAGTGTGCTTAAAGACTATAACAAGAATGGGAATGGTCCCATTCTGGCAAATCTGCTGCTTGGTACATTGATGTGTTCCCATGTGTGAGCTGTAGTAGAGTGTGCTTAAAGACTATAACAAGAATGGGAATGGTCCCATTCTGGCAAATCTGCTGCTTGGTACATTGATGTGTTCCCATGTGTGAGCTCTAGTAGAGTGTGCTTAAAGACTATAACAAGAATGGGAATGGTCCCATTCTGGCAAATCTGCTGCTTGGTACATTGATGTGTTCCCATGTGTGAGCTCTAGTAGAGTGTGCTTAAAGACTATAACAAGAATGGGAATGGTCCCATTCTGGCAAATCTGCTGCTTGGTACATTGATGTGTTCCCATGTGTGAGCTCTAGTAGAGTGTGCTTAAAGACTATAACAAGAATGGGAATGGTCCCATTCTGGCAAATCTGCTGCTTGGTACATTGATGTGTTCCCATGTGTGAGCTCTAGTAGAGTGTGCTTAAAGACTATAACAAGAATGGGAATGGTCCCATTCTGGCACATCTGCTGCTTGGTACATTGATGTGTTCCCATGTGTGAGCTCTAGTAGAGTGTGCTTAAAGACTATAACAAGAATGGGAATGGTCCCATTCTGGCAAATCTGCTGCTTGGTACATTGATGTGTTCCCATGTGTGAGCTGTAGTAGAGTGTGCTTAAAGACTATAACAAGAATGGGAATGGTCCCATTCTGGCAAATCTGCTGCTTGGTACATTGATGTGTTCCCATGTGTGAGCTGTAGTAGAGTGTGCTTAAAGATTATAACAAGACACACTCAATCCATAAACGTCAGATTCTCTCTCCCTTTCTTTGGCCCATTGTATGATAACTAGAGGCGTATTTTCACAGGTAACTCCTAGGAATGTTTGACATGAATGACAATCTTACTATTTCCTTAAGTGTGTCAGCTCCAAGATAATCTTTCTATTCAGTGTGGGATTTTCTTTTGTGTGTGATAAGTTTGAGCTGTAGCATGTAACAGTAGATCTAAGTGAATTATTCACTCCATTATTGTCTTATACATGCCCGTGTAGGCATGAACCCCAGAACCTGGGGGCTGCCGTGGCGTTTTCCATGATGCTGAACCACGCTCCATGGTACAGCCTCATCATGCCAGACGGGATGAGGTCCTACGTGCGAAGCCCAGTCAGCACCGGAAGACGCGCTGGGATTTAGCCCAGCGGCGGCAAGGGAGCAATGCTTCTCAACATTGTCATTGTTGTTTTTTAGGATTGGTGTTCCTGTTTGTAGTTTACAGTGGATCTCATCTTTGGATTTCCTATTGGATTTCCTGTTGTCAGTTTTCCTTTTCCTTCAGCTTCGCTCCTTTCACAAAGTTCCTTCGCCCAACAGTTCTGCTGCAACTTACCTGTTCCTATCTTTCCCGGGCCCGCGTCTCTGCTTCTCGAGGCATGGCGTCCGCTCTCTTTTCTTCGCTCCTCCCTACCCCTCCTCCTCCTAGTTTCTCCTTTCTGCTACCAGTGCTCCGTTGCTTTTTTTTTCTCTCTCGCTTACCTGTGGTTGGTGCTTCCTGTGTTCCGTCCAAATTCCTGGACTTTACCCACACCTACCTGTCCAATTCGTGCAGCTGATCTTCTTCGCCATCCACTCCATTGAGTTCTCCTTGCTGCTGAAACTTCATCGCCATCTACTCCACCACAAGGGGAACTTCCGTGGAGTTGAGGAAGAGTCTATCATCGTGCCACATAAGGGTTTTTTCTGCCTGATTGCCTTTTTCCCTTAATTTCGGCTTGCCCCCGGAAAAGGAGCTACAGGTCTGCTGTCTCACAAGCATTCACTGTGGCTTCCTTCCGTGACAGGCATATACCACCAAAAAAAGAGAAAGACTACCTAACCAGACGGAACCTTCAATCTGAAAACATTGATTCCATCCAGCAGTTCAGGTGAGGAGAGTGTGGATTAAGGGGAGAAGAGGGAACTAGGGGATCAAAAATAGGACACTTGCTGGATTGGCTTTGCCCTGTGTTCTGCTGTTTTGATGACTCCTGTACTGTGTTTACTGGATTGGCGTTGCTCTGTGTGCTGCTGTTTTGATTACTACTGGACTGTGTCTTGCTGGATTGCCTTTGCCCGGTGTTCCGCTGTTTTGATGACTCCTGGACTGTGTCTTGCTGGATTGGCTTTGCCCTGTGTTCTGCTGTTTTGATGACTCTTGGACTGTGTTTACTGGATTGGCTTTGCCCTGTGTTCTGCTGTTTTGATGACTCCTGGACTGTGTCTTGCTGGATTGGCTTTGTCCTGTGTTTTGCTGTTTTGATGACTCCTGGACTGTGTCTTGCTGAATTGGCTTTGTCCTGTGTTCTGCTGTTTTGATGACTCCTGGACTGTGTCTTGCTGGATTGGCTTTGCCATGTGTTCTGCTGTTTTGATGACTCCTGTACTGTGTTTACTGGATTGGCGCTGGTCTGTGTGCTGCTGTTTTGATGACTCCTGGATTGTGTTTACTGGATTGGCTTTGCCCTGTGTTCTGCTGTTTTGATGGATCTTGGACTGTGTCTTTCTGGATTAGCTTTGTCCTGTGTTCTGCTGTTTTGATTACTCCTGGACTGTGTCTTGCTGGATTGGCTTTGCCCTGTGTTCTGCTGTTTTGATGACTCCTGGACTGTGTTTACTGGATTGGCGTTGCCCTGTGTTCTGCTGTTTTGATGACTCCTGGACTATGTTTACTGGATTGGCTTTGCCCTGTGTTCTGCTGTTTTGATGACTCCTGGACTGTGTCTTGTAGCCATCTCCTTTGATATGTGGTTCTTCTTATTGGGACATGGAGTAGTGTACAGTGGAAGTATTCGCTGGTCCGCTGATGGAGGAGTCACTTCTGGGAGGGCGCACCCCTAATTACCTTAACCCAAAGCGGGTCCACCACCTGAGGAACGAGTGCACTTTTTGTACGTAAAGCTATTTTATTGTACAATCGTCCAGGGAGCCAGACTAAACCAAGTCTCATTGAACCACCTAAATTGACACCTCATATAAAACTTTGCAACGGTTAAAATACTCCCATATATTTTATTGCAAACCACCCCCCACATGTGATTGGACAAAACCTCGTCCAAGAAATCCCACCTTTCTCCAATTCCTACATTCTAATTGGTAGCATTTATCTTAACTACCTTCTTCAAATTGTGTTCAGATCACACCCCTTCTTGGGATTTGTCTGTGATAAGCCATGGCATCATCAAACATTTGTGTGCAACCATAATTCATTACTAGTAACCTCAAACACAATTGCACATGGTTTGCATAGAAACTTCAAACAAAATGAGGGAGGCTGAATAAACAGGTTCTCTTTGAACTGATGATAGCTATCTCATCTGCCCCGATTTACTGGCCCCATTGTCATTCTAATGTTTACGACCACCACTTCAGCACATATGGCCACTAGTTTCGCCCTGAGATAAAAATTGAGTTTTGAAAACCATGGCCTCGGGCATTGCTTCACCCCACATTTATTGCTGGTCAAAAATTAATCGTCGAAATCCCATGCATTTAAGAGATTATGGGCCCGATTCATGGAATTATTTGCTGGGAATATTGGGACTTTGTGGGCCATTCTGCACTCAAACCCCCCTTCGTCGATTTGCAGTACTTTTCCGGACTCTCCATGGACTTTGCACAGACACTGCTTTTCTCTGCAAGTGATTGAGCTCCTTGCGTGAGATTCCACGCAGAGCATGGGTTGGGCTTACGCAGAGGCCTAAATAGGGGAGGAAAATGAAGAATGAGGAAGAACAAGGGAAAATGTGGGCGTGTCGAGGCATGACCCCCGCAAGCAGATCCCACTCGCCCATCTGCATACAACCAAGAGTATTCATGGAACTGACCGCACAACATCACGTCGAGGAAATCAGCACGCAAATACCTGGATCATACCGCCATGTGAAAGCAGGCATAAGGCCCGAATTGCATAGGAATCACTGTACAAAGGTAAGGTTCGATCAGGAATATAGGGATGCATACATGCAGTTGGGGGGCCAATTGCAGGAAGGGGTGCGTGTATGCAGAGTAATGGGGTGCAGGCGCGGTTTACGGGGGTTTGAACGCAGATTGACCGGGTAATTAATTGAGCTACAGGAAATGGTATGCACATTGTCGGGGTGCTGTTAGCAGTTATGGGGGACCCCACGCATTGTTTCAGGGGTGCTGGCTTGATTGCGGGGATCCCACACAGAAGTTCCAGGGTGCATGAGTTTGCAGCTGAGGAGTGTGCACAGGTAGCTATTAGTAGGCAGTTCTGATTTGTGGGTGGGGGCGTGCCAGGGGCGTTCCGGCCGTGACTTGCGCATAGGGTTACTTTGCAGGAAACATTCCATGAATACACAGAGCATGCACAAAAACATCTGTGTGAAGGGACTCGCTAAGTCGATCTCGCCGTGCGACCTTTGCGGGATCTATGTGCACTTTTCCATGAATTGGGCCCTATACCTGCTTTTTGCAATATGATTGGACCATAAAACCCATGTCGAGATCTTTTAGCTGAGATTACCATTGTTAAGGTCATAGTTACTTATTTACCCATCCTGCGGTCGCTTTAAAATTCACCTTGCAAAAACCCTGACTGCCATGTTTTAATCCATTTGTAAAGAAGCCCACTACATTTAGATCAATAAATTCCCTGTGTATTTGTATCAGTGTGCATGCATGTTTAACTGTCATATTTTTTCACTGTGAGTTCGCTATGGCCAGTCCTCTTTCTTGTATGCACATTAAAAACCCTTGCTGTCTCTCTGTTTCTACGTACTGCAGAGCGCCCCATGTGTGAATTGTGTTAATGTTACATTTGGTGGTTTTAATATTCTATCTTTCTGCACATGTGCAAAGCTAATATGTATCAGTTCTAAACAAAAAGTAACCCTAGAGTAACATATCCCATCCACAATTAACTACACTGGACATATATGAAGTTGCAACATTGTGCTCAGTTTGCTGCACCCCCAGTCATCAATATGGCATGCAGAACATGAACCCCTTGTGCTCATGGGGACCTTTCCTGACCACCCCAACAATTTCATCAGCTCAGGCCAGCCACCCCACCTCCAAGGCACCAAGCCTTGGCGGGGAGGAGGCCACTGTCTTTAAAGTGCACAGCAAGGACACACCTCTGCCTTAAACCTGTATTCACTGATATCCCCCTAGATAAGGCTTTGTCAGAGTTCAAACGGACATGCATCTTATTATCCAGAAAGAACAGATTCACCATATTTAGGAAACCTACCAGGATACTCCACATGGATAGTTTATTCCACAGACTCCCCCTGTCCCCTCTGTCGAATGCTGCGAACAATGTTAAACTGGCGATATACAAAGCTTTCTTCCTCCTTGGTGCTTTTTTCATTAAGAAGGGCGAATACCAGTCGGTTTAGAGATGTCCCCATACCCTTTCTAAGCTCCATTTGGAATAAAGTAAGTCTGGAGGTCCTCTCCATCCAATGCTTTAATTTCTTCAAAACAAAACCTGCCAGGATTTTGCCCATCAAATCAATCGACGACATGGGACAATAAATATTAGGTTAATTTCTTGGCTCTTTTTGTATATGGGAACGATAATTGCATTATACCATGACGGCGGGAGCACCATCTGTTGAACAACCAGCTCGAATAGACATAGTAAGGTTTTCGCCCAGAGTTCTTTATTACCTTTCAGTACGATATTAGCGTGCCCATCGGGACCACATTCCTGTAAGCTCTTCAAATTTCATATAGCGAGCGTAACATCCTCTAAATCGCAGGGGACTTTACCTATGTCGTCTATGCAAACATCCCCTCAGCCATGATTAGCTAACAAGCTATTAAAATGCTTCACCCAAACTTCTTGCAAATACAATTAGATTGAAGAAAACGTTCCTGAGACCTCTGCCCATTTAAGAGTCTACAAATACCCCTATTATCTTTGGTTATGTTTTATGTATTTTAAAATGATATGTGCTTTTAACCAATATTTGAAACTTTGCTTTTGCTTTCTCAGCTGCCACCATCATTCATCCTCAGTTAGTCACCCCACACCTTAAAATGTTCCTACACTCCGTCTGAAAATACTTTTCTGTCTCCATACGAAACCCATGCTTGTAAAGAGAGTTCAGGGGTGGGAGACTGCCTCCAACCCTTTTCTGAGGCAAGGACCCCCAGCCACCTCTTTAATGTTTTGGAACATTTCTCTGGGCTACTAAACCAACATCTTTCACTGGTGGTCCACCTTAACCAATCAATTACGTTTTAACTCATTGTACCTTTCACACCAAGTGGGTGGGACTAGACTGATATGCAAATGGTTATTTCATCTCTGTGAAAGGTACAGAGAGCTAAAACGTGGTTGTAGACCATCCCGAGTGGGAACCTACCCAGAGAACAGTTTATTTGGCTGTGTTCACTCTCGGTACAGGGGCTCCCAGACCTTTTGTATATATGTTTAGGGACTTGGGTTTTCACCCTAAGTTACCCAGGGTAATCTAGACGTGGACCCCCTGCTTACTGTGCTCAGAGAGGCACAGCTTAACCTCACTGATGAGGCCTGAGTAGGCCGAAACATGTGTCTGGGGGCATGTTGGTACTTTTGTTCGGAGGAGATTTGGCTTGCATTTCGGAGCTGGACAGCCCAAGTGGGTGGTATCAGACTGATATACAAATGGATATTTCTCCTCTGTGAAGGGTACAGTGAGATAAAACAGGGTTGTAATCATGGTAGAGGGGCTCCCAGGACTTTGGCTCATCCAATCAACCCCAACTACATAGTTGAATTTTCCTATGTTCAGTTTTCTTTGTGCCGGCCTGATACCTTGGTTGTTGACCAACAAATGTTTGCATACAGTTTACTCTACCTTCCTCCCACTCTCAGAGAGATTTACACTCAGCCTTGATCTAGCATGATCACATTTTGTTTTTCGCATCATGTTTAAAAAATGCACACAATTAAAACTTGCCTCAGAAATCAATAAGAAATCTATGATTGTCTGGGAGTAGGCACCAAACCATGTTGGCAATCCCAGTCCCCTTTAACATTGCCATTTATCCTGCACATATGAAATGTATTCATAACATTGGCCAAAGCAAGGCACCGGGATACATTTGAGGGACAGTTTCTACTCACAGCGAATTCACCAGATTCAGCATGATATTCACCCTCCTCCCTCAACTTATTAGGCAGCCCACAATCCCAATAAAAATCAACTAAATCACCAATGTATTCAAGGGATCCTCATACCAGGGTAATAATAATGCATCCAGTTCTGATCTAATGGCTACTTCATTCATTGTAACCAGGTTAATATATTAATTATTAACAAGACACCTGACCTCAGAGGCAGGATTAGAATAAAAAAACATGAGGGCTAAAATTGCATCAGAATTACTTTTCAGTAACGTTTAGTCCGATTCGGGGGTGTTCTTTACTGCCACAAGTAAACGTCTTGAGGGAAATCCTCTTACTGCCTTTTTTAGCCTTCTTCGTTACTATAGAAAAATCACCAAGCACCAGCGGCTCAGTCAGCCAGGTTTCTTGTAATGCCAAGATATCATTTGCTTTCAACTCCTTCCAGGATTCATTATTCCTAAAACTTTTGTAACCGCTGGTATTCCTGCTCAGGATCATGGACTCCAATGATTTAGAATCCGGCTGGGGACCACTCCTACATTATATGGACCCGACCAGCAATCCCCAATCCAGATCACCGGAGGCAGAGGCTTGTTTATCAAAAACCTGACCAGAGGCATCAATTTTACAAACTATTCCACCCAAACTATTCCCCCTTGCCTCCACTTCAGTGTTCGATTCCCTTTTAGAAACAGTGTCCACTTCCCTTAATTTAGGGATATTGACATCATAGCCCCTCTGAAAGAAATCCCACTGAGATGCGAAAATCAGTCCCCTGACTAATTCTGAGTGTAAGTACAGTGCGCATTCATTAAAATAATCCTCATCCTAACACCACCTGTTTAATAATATCACTAGAGGAAATTCTACTTAGAGCTAAAACACTTGTAAAAATAGGCAAAATCCTCCCTCTATTGAGGGGACATTCAATTTCATTTCTGAAGATCGTGGACATTTTCACGCACATGGGCCCCATCTGCAGAGAGACGGCAAACCTCCCACTCACACTTCTAAGCCAACCACCCTCAGATTTCTGCTCTACAACACACAAACACTCTTCAGCCGCCTTCTTTCCCCACACAGACCTTAGGCACAATGTAATAAACCTACCCCAACAGATCTTCTTCATCATCAATATCTCAAAACCCTATTTACAATCAGAAGTTCTTCATTTAAGACCAATGGGACAGTTTGCTCCACCAGGGATCCCGGGCAGAGAGAGTGCCTTATATTGCCTCCATTCACTGATTTCTTCTTTTTCTTACGGCTTCCACTTTTCTTCTTCCGCGGCTGGCCTGTGATATCCTTCTTGTCACCCTGATTTCCACCCACTTTGTCATAGATGCTGGTCAACAGAACTGTGCAGTTCAAATCCTCGGGTCTGGTACTGGTACCGCTTAGGCATTCACCAGAAGCCTCCGGCCTCGTGCTGTTACGCTTTGGATACTCAACAAAAACCATATTTGACTGCTCATCCCTCTCGTCCTGTTCCTGTACGGAATTATTTTTTCCTGGCCTGTTTTCTCACCCCCCCTTATTATGGGTGCCAGAACCATGACCCGTCACGCATGCCCCCTTTTGCGACTGTGAATCAACCACCACAATCTTGTTACTGGACTCCCTTGAGCCTTCACAGCAATCAACAGTACTGTTCCTTGGTTTTCCACCACCACACAAGCCACCGAGTTCACTCAATCTATCTTTAATATCCATTAAACGATTTGAGTGCGACCTGACCTCCAAATGTGTTATTGTCATACAGACATACAAGAGCGTGCAGAACAAGATTCATGGCAGAAATTACAGTCCCAGACTGCTGCGAATTCTCATTAAATATGGAGTCTCGCTCGCTCCCAATGGGAGGAATCCTACCCTAATGGATCCGCTCATGAATATCATAAGCACAGAAGACTCCATCATCCTCCAAGGAGTTTAAAAGAGCAAAGAGACAAGGAGAGGCACTTAGATTTGTCCCAGGCAAATCCATATCCAAAATGTCCTCTTCTAAGCTTATGCATGCCTTTAAGAGTGAGCTGTTAGCCATGTTCTGCCCTGTCTCAACCAGGCTACAATGCTCCACTGATCTCACATGCCTCTCCTGTACCATCACAAACTCCTATAGACTATTGAGGATTTATGCCTTCCTATTCGCCCACGTTCATCCTCTTTCACTTTCTATGTTACGTCCTAATTTATAGTCCTTTTATTTATGTCAGGACCGGTAGCTTCTTGTACCACTTGACTATACGTTTGGTTGGTCTGGATTTTAGCCTGTGGAAAGAAAGATGTAATTTTGCCACACCCTGGAGACGCCATCCCCTGATTTTCATTCTACAAAGTCTTTGCTACTTCAACATTCAGGGGCATAGCTTCTTTACTACGCAAGTTGTATTGCTTATTGCTTTCCTCCCCTTTTCATCTTCTTCCCTTAATATCATACTAGATATCAGACTAGACAGTCACACCGATATAAGTGGTCGCCAGCAGAGAGACCACCACTTCCTTACTCTCCTTCTGTGTCACTACTTCGAGCAAGGGCACTGATACGGGAGGTCGATGGCGCTGAAAGTCAGCCAAGAAATCCTACTCCTTTGTTATGTTATGTTAATGTCATTTATTGAGCGCACATTCACCTAGGTATCATGGCACTGTAGAGGAGGTATAAGAAGGAGAAGTACCACGTGTATTGAAATAGGAACGTTTTCAACAATTTCCTGAAGGCAAGATGATTAACAGACTGTTTCAAGGCCAGTGGGAGATCATTCCACAGTCGGGAGGCAGCGACTTAAAAGGCTCTACCTCCAATCCGGGCACGGCGAGAAAGAGGGACAACAAGAAGACCAGCGGATACAGAATTTAGCTGTCGTGTCGGGATTTAGCGTAAAAACATGGACCACAGATATTCGGCCCCCTGATCATGCAACACCCGGTGGACCAGACAGAGGGACTTAAAGATGATGCGCTGAGGCACCGGAAGCCAGTGTAGAAACCACAATACGGGTGAACTATGGACCTCATAAGGAGAGCCTGTTGCAACTCTGGCTGCCATGTTCTGAAAATGCTGCAATCTTTACATGAACGCTTTAGGCTGGGCCAGATAGAGCGAGTTGCAATAGTCTAGATGACTGAGCACCAAGGCAGCGACCACAGGTGGGTGAAGGTGAACTGGGATGAAAGGAAGCACCTTCTTAAGTATTTTTAAATGGAAATGACCCACCTGGCAGACTATCGCCACTTGAACCTCCATGGAAAGAGAGGATGAAATGACTACACCAAGGTTCTTGTCCTTGGCAGATGGAACTGGAAGAAGACCCAGAGAGGAAGGCCAAAACGAAGACATCCAAAGTGAAAGATCGAGGGAAGAGCCACCCACCAGCACCTCAATCTTGTCTCCATTCAGCTTCAGCCAATTGTGGCTCATCCATGCCCCCTCAGCAGTCAGGCACTGATTCAAGCACGACTACATCTGAATGTCATCGGCATACAAAAAGGATCTGATGCCGAAGGAGCAGATGAGACACACAAGAGGCAAGATGTAAATATTGAAGAGGATAGGAGAGAAGGCCGTTCCCTGGGGGACACCACAAGTAAGTCAGAAAAGAGCAGAGAGAAAAGGAAAGAGAGAAAGAATCTGGGTTCTGTCGGTCAGGAACCAGGCAAGAACCTAGACTGATATTCCCACCTGGGCCAGGCGGGCGAGCATGATGGGATGGTCAATGGTATCAAAGGCCACAGACAGGACTAAAATAATCAGAGCACCAACCCCACCAGCATCGACCAGCCTGACATTGTCCTCCTGAACAGACACCAGCACGCTCTCTGTCCCCTGACCAGGTCTAAAACCTGACTGGGTGGTGTCACAGAGCCCAGTGAACACCAGGAAAAAGGAGAGAAGAGGAGACACCAGGGATTCCAAATGTTTCATGAGAAATGGTAGAAGCGAAATAGGGCGATAGTTAGATGGTAGCAGAGGATCAAGCGCCGGCTTCTTAAGGAAAGGAATCGCTGTTGCAGCCTTAAGCTCAGTAGGGATGCAACCCTGCTGACATGACACATTAACTGCTGTTGTGATCTCCAACAGTATCTCAGCAGAGATACTTTCATCACTGTCAGAGGAATAACATCAGACGGGCCCTTGACTTTATGCGCTGGATGGCAGCAAGCACATCAGCCTCAGAAAAAAACAGGAAAGAGGGACCAATCAACCGGAGTTATCTGGCTCAGCGGGGCACCAATCAGCACCTCTGAAGAAGGAGTAGACATAGTACATTGGCTCAAATTGTTTCAATTCTTTCTACAAAAAAGAATGCCAGAGAGTCACAAAGCTCCTGTGTAGGACTGACAGACGGAATCAATGTAGCAGTATAGGAAAGAGCCATAACCACAGAAAAGAGCGCTTTCGGACGGCATAAAGAAGATTCAAGTTTATGGCCATAAACCGTTTTTGTAGCTAGTATGATTGTGGACGAATAGTCTGAGGCGCAGGATTTATTATATTGTTTACGACAAGGATCATATGCTCTGCGCCATTTACGTTCTGCCTGCCTTAAGGCAAGACGAAATACCTTAAGGTCCTCAGTGAACCAGGGTTCCGGGGGAAGCCGACGAGGCTGAATAAGCCGGGTAGGAGCCACCTGGGCAGCAGTTTCGAGCATTGCTTGAGTGAGTACGTGTAAGGTCGTTAGTGGAGTTTTACTCCACATGCCCTTAATTGATGAAGCCAAGTCGGATTTGTCAGCAGAGCGCCAGCAACATTGCCACCTGGCAGGTGGCTTGATCTTATGTTGTACTTTAACCTTACTGAGCAGGCAGGTAACCAAGTAATGGTCAGACCATAGTACAGGCTCAGGTAAAAGATCTGGTTACAGAGTTTTCATATGCCAGAACCAGATCAAGGGTATTACCCACTTTATGAGTGGGACCCGAGATCAATTGAGTCAGCCCCGAATCAGCCATGCTATTAAAGAAATGGTAGACACTGGGAGTTTGGGGGTTATTGCATTTCAAATGAAGGTCTCCAAGGACAACCAGATTGGAGATTTGGTATGGAGATCAGCCACCAGGTCCACGAAAGGCTCAAGAAACCCAACATGTGGGGATAAATGGCCAGAAAATGACCAATATATGAAGAGGAAAAGACACAGCGAAGTAGAAGAGCTTCCCTGGGCAGAGGGTGACTGAGCTCCAATCTAGAGACTACTAGAGCCGTTTGAAAAACAACTGCGATCCCACCTCCCAGTTGCGGGGTGGGAGGATCTACATGGATAATTCCATAAACCTGCGGTATATCTTGAAGCAGTGCCGGCGCAGAAGTATCCTGTAACCATGTTGCTGTTAGGACCTACAGTCCAGGCTGTCTAAACGATAATAGCTGATTAATTAACAGCAGCGTGCACAGGCAGCGACCGTGTATTAAGTAGCAGCAGAGTGGGGGCAGGAGTTGGCCCAGCATCTTCCAAAGGCTGTACAAATACAGGCTCAAGATTAGTGGGCAGGTGCGGTGTAAACATATTTTGCCAACCAATGGGAAAGCAAGTGCCAGGAGGAGCAAGAGCCACAATTTCATTGCGGGACATAGGCAGAGCATCCTCCCGCCCGTCCTTGGCACGGACGGGTACAGACAGGCTTGCCTTAAGCGCACCTTCGGCACACACTGATGGTGGGCCCACAGCGCCCGCCTGCTGCGTGGATGGGTTTTGCAACATATTTAATGCTGGAAGAATGCTGAGAATGAGGCAGACGAACGCCCACTACAACAGTAGAAAGCGGACTAGCCGCGATGTTAATGTAAAATGAATTGGCACTTTACTAATAGCGCAATGCCAAAGCGTATTTCCCAAAACAATATTAAAGGCAAAGTTAAATTCTAAAAACATGTAAGCATATAACAATAAATTGCAATTACCCCTCAGCACAGCATGGAGAAGGCTTTAAAATGATTATCCAAACGGGACAATCTCAGCTCCTTTGCTCTGCCCCGGGGACAAGGGCAGCAGAGGGGACCCTGGCGACTGCTATCAGATACCAGTTCACAAAACCGTGTGCCTTTTACACTATACTGAATGAGTCTCTGCATTTTATCACAGGAGAATATGTTCACTTACAGATTAGTGTTTTTGCAAAACAGTGTAACAATTTCCATAAGATTTTACAAAGCTGCTTGGGGGAGGAGGCGAGAATATTTCTTGTTACTGTATTGTGATGAGCGAGCTTCATTGCCATATTGCACACTTTCTAAAAAATATGGCCGACATATTTATTTGCACACTACTGTCCACCTACACAACTTTCTCCATCAACATGTTGCAGTCCTTTGTATGTGTGTAATTATGACACGATTTATAGGAGGAAATCAGAAGTGTCTGATAGAAGCATCAGGGATCATGGGTATAAAAATGAAACGTGGCTGATTAGTGAAGTGCGCATGGCCTGTGCTGCTCACAATAATAGAAACAGAAATGAGACTGAGTAGTTTAGCAATCCACAGACAATATGAAGTGGAAGCATTGGAAATACTTTTGAATGGCAAATCTACAATAACAAACACTGGCAAAAAAACATTAGATTCGGCCATACGGATGTAGATGGCAAGACTTTTCTTTACTGTGGTCGGTATTTACAAATAAATCTTCCCCTCTACATGTGCAAAGCCAGGCCTATTGGCTTTCACAAGACATATCTCCTTTTCTTTTGACCTGCAGGTTAAAAACAGATCTTTGCTGCAAGCACGAACTCAGTGAGCAAGGCAACCACATTAGTGGTTGTTAGTAAGGTTAGTTAGATTCACCATGAGACATAGTTCCTCAATACAAGTTTGGTCGCGCTCAAACAAAGTGGTGGTAATTCCATTACAGACACTTTTTCTGATGGGAACGGAATTGCCCCCGTTTTTCCTGCCCCACCAAATTATAATTTTTGGTGGATTTCCCACTGGTGGAATTACCACATGGTAAATCTGCTGATTTTTGGAGGGAAAATGGCGGATTCACCTACATCTTGCTGCTAGGGGCAAATCATTCACTTTGCCTCCAAAAATCATCAGGTTTTCTGTGCAGTAATTCCATGCGTGGTAAATACGTCAAAAATCCCTGTGGAGTCTTATGGACAACGACAATGGGGAGTTACCAACACTTGTAATCCTGTGGCAACCTAATAGGACAAAGTGGCGGTAAAGGTTATCGAGTTAGGCGGTAATTCAGTGGATTTACTGTCAAACTCATAATGAGGTCCATACTCTATGTACTGTAACCTACATATGTAGGCATACGTATGAATAGATACCATAATTTGGCCAGAATAAAAAGCTCCTCTACCACATTCTCAAGAGATAATGGGAGTGTCCACGTTTGCAGGTCAGATGCCTGAAGAAAGCATGATGTCGCTGACCAGTCCAGGTTGCCTGGGCTTAGGCCCAGAATACATGTTATGTTAATGTTAAAGGTATTTGTACCGCGCACTGTCACCACTGCAGTGGTCCCCAGGCGCTCCATGGCACTATAGCAAAAACACAGGGCGGGAAAGGGACTACATGCCAACAGTTTCTTATTGTGAAGCATTCTTATCAGATACGCCTAATTTTTCACAGAATGGGGGTCATGTTCGTGACGGCATAGAGTAAAAATTATGTGTAAAATGTATGCACAAACATTTTACTCATTAATTTGATTTCAACCCATATTTTCATTCATTTGTATGGTGAAGAGAGGGCATGGCACCGAATATACATTCCCCCTCAAAACCCCCTTCCCCATCTTCCCTGCCATTCAAATGCAATTTCCAGTGATAGAAGTGTACCAGAAAAAAGTAGTGGAACTGTGACTCCTGTGGGGGACAGAGTAAGAAGGAAGGGAGCACATTTTTCAAGGGTTCAGTTTAGCTCTAACTGATATCCGGTGGGTGGTAAGGTGGAGAAGTGTGCTTTAACTTCACAAGCAACAGTTTCCGGAATGGTGAAAGTGGTTACAAAAAGTAGTGGAGCTGTTAACAGTAGAATATGAAAGTTGGGGGACACTGCGCCAAACCTCTCCGGCTCACTTCGACCACTGGTGATATCGCTTATGCAAGCATGACAATTTCAGGCTGGCGTAAAGGCTACGGGCTCCTGGGGAATCCATTGTAAACGCTGCAGGCTCCTGGCGAATCCATTGTAAACGGTGCAGCCTCCTGGGGAATCCATCGTAAACGCTGCAGGCTCCTGGGGAATACATTGTAAACACTGCAGGCTCCTGGGGAATCCATTGTAAACGTTGCAGGCTCCTGGGAAATCCAATGTAAACGCTGAAGGCTCCTGGGTAATCCATCGTAAATGCTGCAGGTTCCTGGGGAATCCATCGTAAATGCTGCAGGCTACTCGGGAATCCATTGTAAATGCTGCAGGCTCCTGGGGAATCCATTGTAAACACTTTAGCCTCCTGGGGATCCCATCGTAAACACTGCAGGCTCCTTCAGAATCCATTGTTAGCGCTGCAGGTTCCTGGGAAATCCATTGTAAACGCTGCGGGCTCCTGGGTAATCCATTGTAAATGCTGCGGGTTCTAGGGGAATCCATTATAAATGCTGCAGGCTCCAGGAAAACCCTTTGTAAACTCTGCATGCTCCTGGGGAATCCATTGTAAATGCTGCAGGCTCCTGGGGAATCCATCATAAATGCTGCGGGCTCCTGGGGAATCCATTGTAATCGCTGCAGGCTCCTGGAGAATCCACTGTAAACGCTGCAGGCTCCTGGGTAATCCATCGTAAATGCTGCAGGCTACTCGGGAATCCATTGTAAATGCTGCAGGCTCCTGGGGAATCCATTGTAAACACTTTAGCCTCCTGGGGATCCCATCGTAAACACTGCAGGCTCCTTCAGAATCCATTGTTAGCGCTGCAGGTTCCTGGGAAATCCATTGTAAACGCTGCGGGCTCCTGGGTAATCCATTGTAAATGCTGCGGGTTCTAGGGGAATCCATTATAAATGCTGCAGGCTCCAGGAAAACCCTTTGTAAACTCTGCATGCTCCTGGGGAATCCATTGTAAATGCTGCAGGCTCCTGGGGAATCCATCATAAATGCTGCGGGCTCCTGGGGAATCCATTGTAATCGCTGCAGGCTCCTGGAGAATCCACTGTAAACGCTGCAGGCTCCTGGGTAATCCATCGTAAATGCTGCAGGCTCCTGGGGAATGCATTGTAAACGCTGCAGGCTCCTGGGGAATCCATTGTAAACGCTGCAGGCTCCTGGGGAATCAATTGTAAACACTGCAGCCTCCTAGGGAATCCATCATAAATGCTGCAGGCTCCTCGGGAATCCATTGTAAACGCTGCAGGCTCCTGGGAAATCCATTGCAAATGCTGCGGACTTCAGGGAAATCCATTGTACAGGCTGCATGCTCCTGGAGAGCCCATTGTAAATGCTGCAGGCTCCTGAGGAATCCATTGTAAACGCTGCAGCCTCCTGCAAAATCCATTGTAAACACTGTGGGCTCCAGGGGAATCCATTCTAAACACTTCATGCTCCTGGAGAGCCCATTGTAAATGTTGCAGGCTCCTGGGGAATCCATTGTAAATGTTGCAGGCTTCTGGGGAATCTATTGTAAACACCGCAGGCTCCACCAGAATCCATTGTAAACGCTGCCTGCCGTGCGTAAGGTGCGGTGAAGTTCACAAAGGCGTTCGTAACGCAAATGGCAAAAATTGAACGGAGGGGACCTGTTTGCATGTCAATAGGTCCCAATGTCTCAATTATTTGAGGTTACTGTTATATTTTTGTTTTTTGCCCAAAAACAACGTAATAATCACTCAACAAATCTTTACGGGCTTTGCCTTAAACAACCTTCTTGTAGTAGCTTCCAGCCAACATGGTTAAAATGCTAATCTCCGTCCTTATTCACACATATTAAAATACTCGGATGAGATCAACAAAATATTTATCTTTCTCCTACGGTAGCTCCCTACCTCGCTTCCGGCGCGGCCAGATAAGCCGATAAGACGCTTTCATGAACACCTCTCTTGAAAAGTGTTTGGAAAGTGTTGCCTTTCAGCTGCGCGGAATTAGCTATTGATCCGTTAGACGCTATTTTTATCACTTTTCCACAAGACTAACTAATGAGGGACCACTTTTTCCATTCCTAGGAGTGATTGGGGGGAACAGACTGAAGGGAGAAAGCTGTGAATTTCAAGAGGCGTCTCTGTGATTAAACAAGCCGGCGGCTGAATGAAGTCTGCATGTCGCCTGACATGGAAAGCAAATGCTTAGATCCGTGGGAGCTACCAGAGAGCAGAGGCTCTTCTCTCTCTCTCCCTCCCTCCCCATCTCCCCTCTGTCTTCTGTGCTATCTCCCACGCTCCACTTCAATACATGAACATTGCACAGTGCCATTAACACCATCAAGCGGCATGGGGGCGTTGTATGATATTGTATGATGTTCGTAAAGTTGCGCTTGGGCTTCCACAGACATCTTCAACAAACATTACATTTTGCATGCTGGTTTTCACAAATCTTCCTCCAGTGCGGCCACCCTGCACATTTTTTCTGTATGAATTTCAGGATTAAAATATCCCACACTGTTTACATTGATTTGCCATTATGTGGCTTATCTCCCCCTGACTGCCCATCCTATATGTTGAGGGCTGTAACAAGGAACGTGATTAATGGTCCTTCATCTTCAATACACCCAGCCAGGAGAGAAGCTGCCGAGCCGACAAACAAAATGGCGGGCGCGAGCAGCTACGCTTGTTGACGAGCAGACAACAGGCAGAGCTTGGTGGAGCACCGGAGAGGCCGAAAAGAGCAGGTGGCAGTGCGGAGAAGGGGAGAGGAGCACGCCGAGAGCAGAGACCGGCCAGTAACAGCACAAGCAGCGAAGGCTCACAGGACACCGCATCAGCGAAGGAACCTGACCGCCGTACGAAGACAGCAGGTACGGAGATGCGGAGCACCAGGGAGTAGCAGACGGACAAGCAAGCTGCTGGCGGTGAGCTACCACGGGAGCGGGAAGAATGGTAACGGGGCAGTGTGGTGACCGGAAGAAAGGCACAGGTGCCCGTGAAGGCAGAGTAAGACCGCACGCCCGAAATCAGGCAACCCTGAGCAGACAGGTAACGGCTGCAACCCAACGGCGTCAGACAGCCGGGCGTGGAGAGGCGACCCAGAATACGGCCCCAGAGAAAGGAAGGGGAGCGGGGCCTGCAATAACCAATTGGTGGCTCTTGACGGAGGGTGGTTGGGTATAAGCACATAGGGGAACCCCCTGGCCGCAAATAGAAATGAAATAACCAATTTGCCCGCATCAAAGGGAAGCAGCACCCAGAGTGCATTCACAGACAGTATGAAAACTACGAGGGAGAGCACAATCCATCATTGTATTGGTGCTCCAGATCGCAACAGACTGCCGGTCAGGGACTATCAAGGCAGTGGGAAAAAGACCATCATGGCTTCCGTGACCCTACGCACAAGAGGGAAGCAACACGAGTCCACCACTTCAGTGATACACCTGTAAAGTAGATCACGCCCGGTTTAATGCCGGCACAGAACACTGCACTAACTCCCGAGGACAAGGGTGCGAGATGAGGGGCACCACTGCACAGAGCCTTCACTGTTCGATATGCGGGGTGGGGGTGTGCTAACAAAGCCAACAAGGGTGCACTGACGTACAGGGGGAAAACCCCACCTAAGGCCACAGAACCACGCCGTGGACTGCACATACTGCACCCAATATCAGCGACCAGGCAGTAGACAGGGGTAAAGAAGGGCATCGCCAGTCCCCGTCCCACACTACGCCAAGCTGAAGCACTCAATCCAGGAGGCAAATAGCGGAAAAGGGGACAAGATACGTGCACATCGAGAGTTGGGAGGGCCGGACCCATTTGCTTGAGCAACGGACGCTCAGAGAGGGGGTCAGACCCAACTACAACACTTTCAACGTGGGAAGGCACTATTCACTGGCCCAGTACCATATACAGCAACGAGCACCTGGTCAAAGGCCATCAGGCAGGCAGGGAACGAACCACCACGACTCTCAGGAGTCTACCACATCCGCCCAACTAATGGCAGACACAAGCCAGAGCACGGGGCACGGGGAAGACAAAATCACCACCCCAAAGGCGCAAGGGTGGAATGGTTCACTCCCAGATCAGCACTGGCATATGTTACACTGAAGCAACTTCCTGCAACACCAGGGAGGAGTGGTGCGGGGCACAATTGAGATACCATGGGTGGGCATTTGAACACAGTGCCACACAGTAGGACACAAGTGCAAGAAGAACGTCGGAGGGATTGATATAGGGGCACATGAGTCCACTGACGGAAGGCACCGGTGGGGATAGCGCTTCGGGCAGCACAGTACCACAGAGCAGCAAGCTACCCCCGAACAGAAGTTACGGAAACCCCGGAAGAAGAACTGCCGCCCCCAACTCACTGGAGAGAAGGGGACTGAAACAGGCGAACCACTCACGGGAAGAGAAACGAGACAACAAGAAGCACATTGTGCACACAACAGATCCAGACATGCCGGATAAGCAGAAGGGAGGAAAGGGCAAGCAAACCAGTATGGAAACATACGCCCGGAAGAACGACATAAACCAGCCCATCTCATCAGATACCAGCACGAGCACATCTGGCGGCAGGCAAACAAGAGGGAGACAAAAGATGGCCCCATACTGGAGGCCATTGCTGCACTGAAGGCGTCACCGGAGCATAAAATGGATGCTGTCATCGTGGATGTGGGCCTCCTCAGACAAGACGTATGGGCCCTAGCAAATAGAGTGTGTATGGCGGAAGCAGCAAGTGCAGAGCAACACAGCGAATATCATGACCACCCAATCCCAAATGACGGATGCAATGGATCGTATTCGCACCCTCGAACACACGGCGGAAGATGCAGAAAGGAGGGCGCGATGCAACAATGTGCACATCGTTGGACTGCTGGAAGGGGAGGAAGGTCGTGACCCCACAAACTATTTAGAGAACTTACTGCTTCAAGAGGTGGGAGCCAAGGTGTTATCCCAAGGCTTTGTGGTAGAAAGAGGACATAGGGCCCTGACCAGAAAACCCGCACCAGGGGTGCCCCCAAGGCCCATGATCGCTAAAATCTTGAACTTTAAAGACCAAGAGAAGATACTGACATTATCCAGGGAAGGGGGGGGTTGATCACGAGAAACACTTCCAGAAAAGCAATATACCCGGACTACACAGCAATGGTACAAAAGCAAAGGGCACAATTTCGACCAACCAAAGAATGCCTCAGGGCCACTAATGTGATACATGCTATTGAAACCTGCAAGAATTGAAGGTGCTACACAATGGCAGGTCATATTTTTGCAAATCTATGGCAGAGGCCCATGAATGGATGGACCAGCATGGAATCCAACAACTAAGAGCCAGAAATGAGCAAAACAACAGGAACAATCCCTAATGAGACATAGAGCGAGATAACAAAAACAAAAAAAAAACAAAAAGAGGAAAAAGACGTAAAAAAAGGACACCAGAGTAAAGACATGGGCCAGCTGATGCATAAGCGGGAGCCAGAACATTCTGAGGACTGCCCGCCGGTCGCCACGACCAGAGACCCCACGGAGTGAAATAACTCAAGATGCCAGTTTCAAGGCATCACACTGCAACAAGCACACGCCCAGGATGGGAGGGTGGCGCATGGACAGTGACAGGCCGAGCAGGAGGAGGGTGGCTGGGAGTTTGTTAAGAGTTACAGTTTGGATGTTGTTTTGCTGGTTGGAGGATGGCACAAGAAGGGTAAGACAAGTCACACATAGAGGACGACAAGTAGGCGCAAGTGTTAATGCAGCTGAAGCACAACGGAAGGAGTATTACCAAGGTACTACCCCAAGACAAGGGCACTCTGCAAAACCCACGCAGAACAACAGCTACATGGAAAACAGTGAGAAGAGATGCCATAGAAGAAAATGGAGAGTACAAAATAGAGCCATAGAGCAGGAAGATAAACACAAGAATGGTCAGGCCAAAAAAAAACGGGGAAAATAGGCCCGGAGGAAGTCACGATGGTAACCTGGAATGTCCGGGGGCTGAATGTCTACGTCAAGAGACTGAGAGTATATGCTTGGCTAAACAGGTCGAAAGTGAAAATAGCAATGCTACAAGAGACCCACCTGATGGCAGAGAAGCAATCCAAGTTGGCTAAGAAATGGGGTGGGCAAGTCTGTAGCTCAACTTATTCCAACTACGCCAGAGGGGTGATGACGTGGATTGCCCCCGGGGTCCCATTTTAGCTCACACAACAGGAACGAGATGTGGAGGGTAGAATGGTGAAAGTGCATGGCATGCTGGAAAACAAGGAAGTCTGCCTGATAAACACATACACACAGAACCACGACGCAACTATGTTCTTTAGGAAAACAGCACCCAGGCTGGCCCCATACAGGGAAGCGTCCTTCATGTGGGCAGGAGACTTTGCACACTGAAGCTGTTGTTGAATAGGTCAGATAACAAATACAAAATGCCAGCACCACCAGCCAAGGCCCTACAGACAATCCTGAGCCAGCTGTCATTGGAAGACATCTGGAGGACACTACATGCAGAAATCAGGGGGTATACACATTATAGCACCCCACATGGGACATTTACACAGATAGACTACTTACTCACGGGTAGAGGAACTCTGTGGGAATTGACAGGGGCACATATGAATTTACTAACACTATTGGACCAGGCTCCGCTAGTGTCAACCTGGGCCTACACATATAGGAAGTCCCCCATACCGACATGGTGATTAACGGCAGAGATATTAATGGAAGGGGAGTTCCAGGTGCGCCTCCCAGACACAATAGATGATTATTTCAAGCATAATACGGGTACCGTAGACAGTACTGGGATGGTCTGGGACGCCTTTAAAGTGGTGGTCAAGGGAGCGGTGATTGGGAAGGTAGGGGGACTCAAGGGAAGCTTTCTGGCAGAACTAGGGGAAACAGAAATAGAAAGGGCTGAATCATGGGCGGGCATCACTGGGGAGGAGCCGGCAACACTCACATCATTGAGGTTAAAGTGCATTACCATCTGGAAGAAGCTGGGGAAACTAGATTATGGGAAGTATATACAGAAACTACTTGCGGAAGGTGACAAACCCAGCAGGCTCTTAGCCTGGCTAACTAAGCAGAGGGGACAATGACCCGATTAACACAATAAATGATGATACAGGGGAGGAGGCGAGGACCCAAGAAGGTATTAATAAAGTATTCTTGCAATTCTATGAGAGGTTGTACTCCCAAAACCACGTGGCGGACGCCTCAGATATTGCCAACACTCTGGCTGAAATTGACCTCCCTAAACTAACTGAAGAACATGCACCAATACTAGAGGAATTGACGGCGGTAATAACTAGTCTCCCGACGGGCGACCCGACGGGTTACCCAGCACATTTTATAAGCATTACAAAGGCACCCTAGCACCAAAGCTACTGGAGATATATGAAGAAGCGTATGAGAGAGCACAGTTACAGGACAGCATGTTGGAATCTGTAATAATACCCATTCTGAAAGCAGGGAAATCACAGTTACACTGTGGCTCCTATAGGCCGATTTCCCTAAATTAATCAGGATTCCAAAATCCTGACGGTGACTCTTACTAACCGACTCATACTAGTCATACCCACATTGGTGCACTTGCACCAAACAGGCTACGTCCGTGGCACAACAACACGTAGAACCTGCGAAGGTTACACCATGTCGTAGATCAAATGAATCACAGTCGGGGTGAGAGAGCAATAACGTCATTAGACGCTGTTAAAGCCTTTGATTCAGTGAACTGGAACTGGCTGCTGAGCGCACTAGCCCACTTTGGGATAGGGGAGGGATTCCTTTGCTGGATCAAGCTGCTATATGAGGACCCCAGGGCAAGGGTAAAGACGGGCAGACATATTTTGGAGGATATACATGGGCACGGAGCAGGGATGCCGCTATCCCCGATGCTAAATATATTGGCCTTAGAACCACTTACTTCCTAAGAGCAGAGTAAAAGGAAACCGGGATAGTAATAGATAGCGTCATACACCAGGTCTCGCTATACACGGACGGCATGCTCTTATTTGTCGAGAACCCACGGGTGCATTTACCAGATTTGCTAGAAGCCATAGACCCATTTGCTAAACTGTTGGGAATCTCCATTAATAAAGGAAAATCCTTCCTGTTCCCATTAGCTGACCTGATACTGGTCACTTCAGACCAACTGCCGGACTTAGGACTCACATGGGCACCACGCACTTTCCGGTATTTGGGGATAGATATATACCACGACCTCACAGAATCACACAAGGCCAACACACAAGCAGCCCTAGACAAAACAGAGAAAGCCATGAAGTTCTGGAAGACACTCCCATTAGGAATGATAGGGAGGACGGCCCTGCTGAAAATGATGGTACTGCCCCGCCTGTTATATTACTCCTCATGACATACCTAGGACATTCTTTAAACACTTAAATACAATGGCACAGGAATTCCTGTGGGGAGAAGGGAGAAACAGGATAGCCCTGAACATTCTACAAAGAGACTATCAATCGGGAGGGATCAGAATGTCGGATTTAGAACAATATTACCTGGCAGGACAGCTGCAATTTGTGGTCAGATGGCTGGGAGATGATACATCCGTATACTCATTGTTGTTCCAACCTGCACTGCGGCAATACTATTTGAGAGACGTACTATGGATGGACAAGTCCCTGACCAGAACCCTCCCCACCATGGTCAGACTGGGCCTGATCCTATGGGAGAAGCCATGGAAAGCTTGGGGGTTCAGAGACCCCCTGATCCATGCAGATATCCCTTGCAGGACTGGCAAGTGCCTGAACCGATACCCTTGCGACATATCAGACACACTGGGAGAGTAAGGGGATAGCCCAAACCCTGATGGATGATTATGATATACACAAAGGCCAATTCATACTGTACAACAGCATGGTCCGGACAATTATAAGAAGATGGCCAGAGTTACTCGAAGATATGCAAACCAAGAGAGAGATAGACGCGTAGTACGACGTGTCGGAAGAGGGAGATATGGTCTCCAGACTCTATGAACAGCTCTTGAAAGGCAACAACGAACGAGAACTCCAGACACGGGAAAGATGGGAAGTGGAACTCCAGAAGACCTTCACTGATCAAGAATGGTCTAGAGCTCTGCGGTACACGAAGAAAGGCTCCAGGAATGCAAGATTTAGACAAGGACAGCTATATCTCACGCACAGAGCATATCTCACCCCCACACGAATGTCCGCCATGTGAGACAAGGAAACCTGACGTTGTCCAAGGTGCGCAGTGGAAAAAGCAGACATGCTGAATGGTGATAACGAAGTTTTGGGACAGCATCAATGCAAAAGCGTCAGTGGGGGCAATCCATATGCAAGAGTGGATGCCGGAATCTTACCTGCTGGGCAGGGGCAAACACAGGACACATATAGCAAAAATGAAATCCCCTTAAGTGCCAAAGGCGAGGTATCTCGTCCTTGGGATTACCTCCCTGTTGCCATGGATGAGATACCTTGTCCTTGCCACTTAAGGGGTTAATGAAACAGAAAACGTTAGAAGGCATTGAGTAGCGAAATACAAAGATCACAGGAAAAGGCCTTGGCACTGGGGGGAAAGCCCATGGCAGTTAAAAGGATTCTAGCAAAGTATTACATAGTAATGGCGTGGAACTGCAGCTTGGGCCAAAACATAGAGGCATGGTGTGCCGACTTGAAGAAATGGACACTGGCTGAAACAACCATATGGACCCGGGCACTGCAAAGGGGGGAAAGTGAGAGCGGAAGTAAGATACTTCCTTGATACACTGATACAGGAATGGTTTCAACACAGGGATGCAAATGATACAGATGAACTAAGTGGGTTTGAAAATGCCAATGAGACTGCAGAAACTGGGGTTGAAAACCTCGCCTAGGGGGGCAATCTTGCAGGGGGCCAGTATTGGGAATCGAATCACCCGGAAAGGACAAATGGGCAGCAGTGCGGAACCACCAGGGATCTGTGCAAGACAGCCACAGAAGTGCACCAGGACAGCTAAAAAGGATGTGCGGAACAACGCGAAGTGCCAGACTGTGTGTGGTGTTAATTGGTGTTGGTTGTTATATGTTGTAAAACAAAAAAGATTTTTTTTAAATGATTGTCTCATAGTGTTGTTGGTTGAACGCCCTCGCAGGGACCGGAGTCCGAATTTGGGAGAAGTGGGAGGTGCTATTATGCGTGTGTGCATTTCAGCCATTAAAGTTGAAAAACAGAGGTCCAAAAGCCAACTAGCCCTCTAACTGGTATTTGCCAAAAAAAAGAGACAACACAGACTCGATTGTGGTATGCAAATGCAAGGTAACCCAGCTTTATTGCAATACAAACTAGGGGAAAAACAAGACTAACAGCCAAGCTCTCACATTTCTCCACATCTCAACAGGAAACAGCAGTTTTTATAGACATTTTGATGTCACAGCTATGAAAACCTATCGCTCCTGGTCATTGGTTCCCTTTACTAAGCTACATATATAATGTGTCCACCAATACTAATTGGACAATCCTTTATCTGAGATTGCACCCATAAACCATCCCATAAAAATGTGATACCTCATCATGCTTAAATATTATTGATAGGCTCTAAATTACTTCTGCAGTGACAAAAAGACATGTGCTTATCAGTTAACATGTGGTCACACTCTCCATGAACTTGCTGCATCACATGTTTTATGTAGATGGGAAGAGAAGACCTGCGTATTTCCTTTGTTCTTAATTAAATAAAGCAACCCATGTTATCTCTGCCATGATGTCTCGAGTCTCAAGGACCTATTCTTGCAACAGTTAACCGCTCCATCCTGTTCTTGACACATTTATAAATACTGTTATTATGAATCATTCTGCTTTCACTAGGTGCGCAGTAATTATTTGTCTTTTTAGTCGCATCATATTTCTCTTTCATGCCTAACCAATCGCTGAGACATTAATCTGCCAACTACTTATGAACTTCTTGGGATGTTCAGTTTGTGCCATAGACTTAAAATAGTCTGCCATGTTATTGCAACTTGATTTATCTTGACAGTTGGTTGCACACAATGGTATCTTGTTCTGTCATGTAACCCTCCCTACAGAGCCTTGGGATTTTACATTCCTTTGAGGCAGCTACCATCTAGCTGGCCACAGCATTTTCCTGAATTAAATGTACTTGTTCAAATAGTGTACTTAACTGGGTCCTCTCTCAAAGCTGCAGTGTTTAATTCTTTGCTGGGTTGGTGCAGTTTTAAAATGGCAGCTGCTTGTCACATTATTTTCCTCTGCAGGACACATTTCTTTTTTATCTATCGAGTTCTTTATGCATGCCTGTCACATTATATTTCTCCCTATGGGTATCAGCAACCGTGTATGCCTTACAATTTCCTGCTCTACTTGTGTAGTGAGCCCCTATCTTGGGTACACACCTTCCTATCACCTAATCCTTTTCATTTTAAAACACACTAATTGTGCAAGCTAATGCCTTGTCTGTCCACTACTCGTGTGGCGAAACAAACTATTATTTGTGCCAGCTGCATTTCCAGGAGAATTTAAAGTGCAGTTTCAAATGTGTCCTTTCTTATCTTATCATTTTGTTTCTTCTGAGGAAGGCAGGGAGGCAGAGCTTGAACATGCTCTCTAGTCAATAATTGCCCCACTACATTCCCCCCTCTGGTTCAGTCATCGACCACTCCTTCATTTTGTCTTAACTTATTATAGCCATTCTTGGACAGCCACACTCTGGTGACCCCCTTCAAGCTACCTCCTGTGCTACATATTCTGCTGTACTGCATGTCATAAGCCAGCACTCCCCATTGTTGTCACATTTCATCCAGTGCTCATTGTAGTTATGTGTATATTTTGGGCATGTAAACAATGTTCCAGGTTGTCTAGCCGTCTGACCCAATGGGTACATGGAACTGTAAACATCATCATCAGTTTGAGTGTACTGATGTACAATGTCAGCCACATTAACCATTACTGTCTTTTGGAGTGCCTTCTTGCCAGTCTTTTTACATTGGCTTATTGCTATTCTCAAGATGCAAAAAGTCATTAGGACCAGTACCAAAATTGCCAACAGAAATTTGAATGCATCTGTCAGCCATCTAGACATCCAGGAGAATGGATAATTAAACCAGCTATCATCCTCAATGTCATCCACTTCCTCCTACATTTTTATCATGCAGCTCTTTCAAGGAGCATATGGCCTCTGTCAAGTTCCTGTTCTCCTCATCACGTACTGTGCATATGTACAGCAACTTGGCCCTATCTTTGCCCACACTCTTCCCTCCATAGCTGTGAGGAGGTCCAGAATATACCTGATCTGTAGGGTCATCAATGTGACCACTCTTAACTCCTCCTTGATGACATTGAGGACTTTCATTGTGGCCTTAATAGTTTGTAACAGTTCCCACCTAGTTATCTGGATCAAATGTGCATGTGCTGCTGCTTTCAGGCCATGCATTAGAAAGGAAGTTAAGAATGTTGTTGTTTTACCAAACAACTTATGACTCTCTGGTATTTCATCGAATGCAGCATTGACTTCTTTGGAAAAATAGTTTGTACTTTTTGTGTGTTTTAGGCATAGGGATCTTTGCTTCCTGTGGTGTGCTATTGAAGGAAAAGTCCCAATGTCAACCTCACTTTGTGGTATTACTAGTGCTGGTGAATTTAGTAGCACTATTGTACATATGCCACTCCAGTTGGGTGGAAGCTGCATATAAGCTCTTGTACCGCAGGCCCAGTAATGCTACATTAGTACAGCTGTGCCAACTTTCATACCTGGTAAATCCATAATGCGTTTGAACCCTTCATTGTCACCAAGCTTTACTGAACCATTATTTCTAAAGCATAATGTTGGTGCTTGTAGTTTGGTTATGGGTAGTGGTCCTGCTTCAACTTCCACCCATGTTAACATTTTGCAGTTTCTTTCCATTCCTCACAGCACACTCTGCCTGCATTTTTTATCACTTCTATTGGTGCAGTCCATACTGCCTCTGCTTTGCCTTCCATTATTCCATCAACCCATCCTCCTGAGGAATATATACTTTCCTTTGTATTTGCAATTGTGGTCTGTTGGTACAATGAGGTATCAAATTAAACTGGGCATCTATACACCTTAATATTTGGTGATACACTACTTCGACATCTCCTCTTTTTGGACCTGATAGTATATAACTGAGTACCTTACTTTTCATTCTAATATTCTCTATCATGTGTGCCTCTTTTATATAGTTGTCTATGTATAGGAATTCTGATCCTGTGAGATACTTCATCATGGCCGAATGTCCCTGGAATTGGCCTCTGGTCTGGAATACTGCGAGATGTAACAAGTAGTGTTATTTGTACTCAGGTACTTCTTGAGGTATAAATACTCAAATGGCTGTCCTGGCATAGGTGATAAGTGACAAAACAAAGCAGCTTTACCTTTATCTCTCTCTTCCCACTTTCTCCATTGACCTACACCATGAGTTTCATTCAATATTTATGGAATTATCAAAGTACCTTCTCATGTAATATTGATCATCTGCAATACTTCTCCTGGCCCTTACTGTCTCCACAACTGGGTGAAATACCACTTCATGCTCTAACTGGAAATCTACTTGTTGTTTAATTTCTTCACTAACATTATGCCATAGGGACACATTTATCTTATCATAATCAGTCAAATGCAGTCTGAGATAAAATAAGAAATAAAAACAACAAAAGAGAAAGGAAAGCAGAAGGACTACAATAGCCATAATGTCTGTCGTGTGTAGATGTGCCCTGTGGCGTATTGATCAGGGTATTAGGAACCCTCCATTATGGGACCCTCCAGCCTGATGCTTGCACTCATAGCCCCCATCAAGAGCAACAAGGCCAAATCCTCATAGATGGCTGCTGCTGCGGATTTGCAGAGGCCAGCGACCCTGCCATGCATTCACTCCCCATTGCCATCCACTGCATCCACCCAACATCATTACCACTGCCACATGTCACCTTAATGCCATCATACACCCTGACCAGGACAGCATGGCCCATAGCATCGTTGTGCAGAGCGCAGTTCATGTACAATGAACAACATGATATGCATGCAGTAAAGATGTGTGCGCTGTCAATATCACATGCCTCTCCACCTTGTGCTCCCTGTGTTTGGCTATATCACATCAATGCCAACACCAGGTCTACCAGCACCCTGTGTGTGGCACCACGTTGGCGTGAGTCCCCTGCTATATGCCTAGCAGAAGTCCAGAATGTGCATAGTAAATTGACATTGTGTGAGATGACATTGCCATCCACATGATATTGTCATACGAAGCACCAGTCAATGGGTGGCAACAAGTGAGTGACCAACAGTCATTGACTGTCATTTATGATGACGCTGTCAGGCAATGGCCACTGTCATCTCATACAATGCAAACTGCTACTGCACGTCATAGGGTCTGGCAAATTGAACATGTTCTTGACATTGATACACTACATGCATGTACTGTCACTGCTGTGTAGGCCAGCAGACACTGATGTGTACCGTCACACGAACATTTGCCACAAATGACCACCACAGAGGATGCTCTCAGAATGGAGGCCATGTGACACAAGTCTAAAGATTATCAAACATGCATCACCCAAGGATGTTTTACAACTGCAGGCAAATGTGCCACTACACATATATGGTGTGTCTTACATGATTGACAGAACATACAATGCACAAGAATGCCACTCACCAGATGTGTCATCATAGTTCTCCAGGCCTCCCATGCCTTGCAACTGTTCATGGGTGATGAATGCCCTCGTAGCCTCTTCATGCGGTGTCAGCTGCTCCTCCTATGGTGGCCCCCTCCAGTGGCCAGTGCAGAGGTCAGGTTGACACTGAACTTATGTTTGGTCCTAGTGTGAGATCATTCCATCGCTTCTGAACCTGTTGAGCAGTGTGCATCTCTACACTTGCTGCGTTGATCTGGTCTGCAACCCGCTGCCAATGTTCCATCAGTTTTGCGGGTGTATGGGTGCTCTTTGCATACTATTTATTTATTTATTTATTTACTTATTTATTTATTTCATTTGTTAAACGCCCAGACCCTTAGGTATCACAGCGAGGTTACAGACAGCTTATCAAGTTTCTTATACAATGTTACTGTGAAAATAAATAGTAAACAGTAGTGTGCATGGCTCATTATCAACAATGCATTGGTGGGTGTTCGGTTGGAGAGGTGATTCTGTGTTTAGGAATAGGAGAGTTAGAGGGTCTATTCAATCAATATTTGTTGAATAGCCATGTTTTCAGCGATGTTTTGAAGCTAGCAAGTGTTTCTTCATTTTTGATTCTAAGTAGTAGGGAGGTCCACAGTGTGGGTGCCAGGACTCTGAAACTGTTACCTCCTTCTCTGGTGCTTTTGTGATGTGATGTGAGATTTCTAGTAGTACCTTATTGCTTTATCTGAGTGTTCTGTTGGTGTTTTTTTTCTTTATGGCATTATTAAGGTAACTGGGGGCTCTGTTAGTTAGACATTTGTAGACAACACATACATATTTGAAAATGATTCTGGCTTTGATGGGCAACCAGTGATTTTCTCACTTAATGTTGGAGATGTGGTCTGATTTCTTTATTCCTAAGGCCACTCTAAGCACTTTATTCTGCAGCATTTGTAATTTACTTGTTTTAGTGTTAGCAGTTCCAAGCAGGAGGATGTTACAGTAATCGAGTTTCTTTATTATCAACGCTCTGGCTTGTTTTATATAGTTGGTTGGTGTGAGGTATTGGCAACAATGAGTTTGGCTGTGTATGCCGTAGAGGAAGAGAGGGCTGATATGTGTTTACACATGGTGAGATTGGCATCTAGATAAACGCCAAGAGTGTACATGTTTGAGTACTGGTATTAAGGTGCCGTCGATATTGATGTGAGTGTAGTCAGAGTGGGGAGAGCCTATTCTGGCGTGGGATCCTACAATGAGAACCTCGGTCTTCTCCTCATTGAGACAGAGACTGTTCAAAGCCATCCAATTTTGGATGATAGCATTGATTTTGTTAATGGCCTGGGTATCTTGGCCATAATCCCCGGTGATGGGGATGAGGATCTGGGTGTCATCTGTGAAAGTTTGTGTAGATGACACCCATATTGTCTAGAGCTGAGAATAGGAGTTTGGTATAGGCATTATACAGGGTGGGAGAGGGATGATCCTTGGGGTACTCCTATGGGGACCGCTATGGGGTCCTCCGCATAGTTCCTAATGGCGACTCTAGATGTTCTTTCATCTAGGAATGATTTGATCCAGAGGGTGGCATCGGGAGAGAAACTGAAATCTTTGGCTAGAGTGTCACAGAGTTTGACATGGTCTATGAGGACACACGCTGCTGAAAGGTCCAACAGCAGCAATATGGCCATTTTTCCTGCGTCTCTGATGGTGTCTATTTGTATTTTGAGGTCAGTGAGAGGGGTTTCGGTGCTATGGTTCGGTCTGAACCCTGATTGTCTTGCTCCTAGGAGTTTGTTCTGTTCGAGATGGGTTTGCATTTGGTTGTAGGCTATTTTATCGATAATTTTGTAAAGGAATGGGACCGTAGTTATAGGCTTGTAGTTGGTCGGAATTAGCGGGTCGAGCAAAGGCTTTTTTAGTAAGGGTGTAACCCAAGTTTTTTTATACTGGCCGGGACCAGATTGGAGCTGAAGGATGCATTCACAAAGTTTGTGAAAATAGGTGTGAGGGTGGGAGCAAATAGTTTGACTAAGTGTGCTGGGAAATTGTCTCCTTTGCAGTGGGATGCCTTAAGATTGTCTATGGTTTTAAGCACTGTTTCCTGGGAAACTGGGGGGAAATGGAAGGCTGAGGTGTTACATACTAAGGGGCTGGAGTTAGCCTCTGTCAGAGTATGTTTTTCAGCTAGTATTTTCTTTCTAGTGATGATTTTGTTTTGTAATAGTTGGATCTTAGCGGCAAGAGCATCTTGAATGGTGGTACACCATTGTTTGCTTGGCTGAACAGGGTTGATGATCGGGATGAGGTTTTCCAACTCTTTGAGAATAGAAAACAATCCTTTTGAGTCTGAGGATGCATTGCTGATTGTAGTGTTGATTGCATTTGCTTTATGTGCGATGATGGATTCTTTATATATTTTATTTGCGGAGTTGAAGGCTTCAGTTATTTCAGGGGTTTGAGATTTGATATAGCGATGTTCACACAAGCGTTTGATACGCCTAAGTGCTACTAGTTCCTCATCAAACCAGAGGAGTTTTTTTTGTTTGAGCGTCTAGTTTTGGTGACACAGGTGGTAAGGTGTCTACTGTGTTTGTAAGGCACTTAAGGTAGGTATCTGCAAGGGTGCAGGGGTTATCATTTGTAATCATCTTGTCTGTAAGGGTGTTCTTTAGGATAGGGTTGAGGTTTTCAATTGAAAGTTTGTGAATATTTCTGGTTACATGGGATTCCAATGTGGTGGGCTTGGGCAGATCAGGTTTGATGCATGAGATGGAGAACTTGATGCTATATCTTTCCAGGGCAATGGGGTGATTGTATCTATAGAGACTAGGGTATTAAGGGATAGTACCCAATCCAATGTTCTGCCTTTGTTGTGGGTAGGTGTATTCACAAGTTGTGTGAATAGCATGTCTTTGAGGACATTGTGTAATGCTTCAGCATTGTGATCTTGACTGTCATTGAACCCGAGGCTCAGGTCACCAAGGACGATGCATTTAGTTTTTGGGTTTGGGTCGGACTATCCCGCTGCCCTTGTAAATATTTCTGTAGTTAGTGTTAGGTTTCCTTTGGTTTAGCATATTTTTTGGACCTTTTGGACAATGGGCCAGATTTTTGTATATATTTTCTTTTTTTAGGTAGTGTTTCATTTCTTCTGTTGGGATCATGGACCCTGGATTGTTTACCTGTATATGGTTGACTTTTGGATTTTCATTTTTTTTTATGATTTCCCCATGGAGCAATGGTTTTCGATTTTAATTTTCCATTGGATTTACTTTAGTGGACTGTGACTTTGGACACCTTTCGTTTGCATTATGATTTTTGGTTTTGCATTATTTCACGTACCTGCTTGTTTTTTTTAAAATAATTTCCATTATTTTTTTTATTTTTTTGTTCAATTTATGTTGCGTTTAATCCATATTTTTCTTCAAAATTCTATGTGTAGTATCATCTCATTGGTTTCATGCATATCATGATATGTGTTTTGACATTCACTGACACCCATTGGGTGTATGTGAGGGACATGTGTTGATTTCCAAACTTGCTTTTGTGGTTATATCATGTTTTTGCCATTTCTAAGTGGGTGGATGCAATACTCAGGTGGGTGTTTGGCATTTGGAGGATGACCATTAGGGCCAGGGATCTAGATTGTGTTGACATGTTGGCTGGGGGACATGGGTGGGGGCCTGGTGGAGGCTGCCCCTGGTGGCTGGGGCGTGGGGGTGCAGGGAGACATGAGTTGGACATGAGTGGGGGCCTGGTGGAGGCTGCCCCTGCACTGCTGGGGGATGGGGGTGGTGGGAGACATGAGTGGGGGCCTGGTGGAGGCTGCCCCTGGTGGCTGGGGGGTGGGGGTGCAGGGAGACATGAGTTGGACATGAGTGGGGGCCTGGTGGAGGCTGCCCCTGCACTGCTGGGGGGTGGGGGTGGTGGGAGACATGAGTGGGGGCCTGGTGGAGGCGCCCCCTGGTGGCTGGGGGGTGGGGGTGCAGGGAGACATGAGTGGGGGCCTGGTGGAGGCTGCCCCTGCACTGCTGGGGGGTGGGGGTGATGGGAGACATGAGTGGAGGCTGCCCCTAAACTGCTGGGGGGTGGGGGTGGTGGTAGACATGAGTGGGGGCCTGGTGGAGGCTGCCCCTGGTGGCTGGGGGTGGGGGTGATAGGGGACATGAGTGGGGGCCTGGTGGAGGCTGCCCCTGCACTGCTGGGGGGTGTGGGTGGTGGTAGACATGAGTGGGGGCCTGGTGGAGGCGCCCCCTGGTGGCTGGGGGGTGGGGGTGCAGGGAGACATGAGTGGGGGCCTGGTGGAGGCTGCCCCTGCACTGCTGGGGGGTGGGGGTGATGGGAGACATGAGTGGAGGCTGCCCCTAAACTGCTGGGGGGTGGGGGTGGTGGTAGACATGAGTGGGGGCCTGGTGGAGGCTGCCCCTAGTGGCTGGGGGTTGGGGGTGCAGGGAGACATGAGTGGGGGCATGGTGGAGGCTGCCCCTGCACTGCTGGGGGGTGGGGGTGATGGGAGACATGAGTGGGGGCCTGGTGGATGCTGCCCCTGCACTGCTGGGGGGTGGTGGTAGACATGAGTGGGGGCCTGGTGGAGGCTGCCCCTGCACTGCTGGGGGGTGGGAGTGATGGGAGACATGAGTGGGGGCCTGGTGGAGGCTGCCCCTGCACTGCTGGGGGTGGGGGTGGTGGTAGACATGAGTGGGGGCCTGGTGGAGGCTGCCCCTGCACTGCTAGGGGGTGGGGGTGGTGGGAGACATGAGTGGGGGCCTGGTGGAGTCTGCCCCTGGTGGCTGGGGGTGGTGGTGCAGGGAGACATGAGTTGGACATGGGTGGGGGCCTGGGGGAGGCTGCCCCTGCACTGCTGGGGGTGGGGGTGATGGGAGACATGAGTGGGGGCCTGGTGGAGGCTGCCCCTGATGGCTGGGGGGTGGGGGTGATAGGGGACATGAGTGGGGGCCTGGTGGAGGCTGCCCCTGCACTGCTGGGGGGTGGGGTGGTGGGAGACATGAGTGGGGGCCTGGTGGAGGCTGCCCCTGCACTGCTGGGGGGTGGGGTGGTGGGAGACATGAGTGGGGGCCTGGTGGAGGCTGCCCCTGGACTGCTGGGGGGTGGGGGTGATGGGAGACATGAGTGGGGGCCTGGTGGAGGCTGCCCCTGCACTGCTGGGGGGTGGGGTGATGGGAGACATGAGTGGGGGCCTGGTGGAGGCTGCCCCTGGTGGCTGGGGGGTGGGGGTGATAGGGGACATGAGTGGGGGCCTGGTGGAGGGTGCCCCTGGTGGCTGTGGGGTGGGGGTGATGGGAGACATGAGTGGGACATGAGTGGGGCCTGGTGGAGGGTGCCCCTGGTGGCTGGGCGGTTGGGGTGGTGTGAGACATGAGTTGGACATGAGTGGGGGCCTGGTGGAGGCTTCCCCTGCACTGCTGGGGGTGGGGGTGGTGGTAGACATGTTTGGGGGCCTGGTGGAGGCTGCCCCTGGTGGCTGGGGGGTGGGGGTGATAGGGGACATGAGTGGGGGCCTGGTGGAGGCTGCCCCTGCACTGCTGGGTGGTGGGGGTGGTGGGAGACATGAGTGGGGGCCTGGTGGAGGCTGCCCCTGGTGGCTGGGGGGTGGGGGTGCAGGGAGACATGAGTGGGTGCCTGGTGGAGGCTGCCCCTGCACTGCTGGGGGGTGGGGGTGGTGGGAGACATGAGTGGAGACCTGGTGGAGGCTGCCCCTGGTGGCTGGGAGTTCAGGGGGACATGCGTTGGTGGGCAGTAGTGCAAGGTGACATGTGGGTTGGCTGGGGGGCATGGCCATGGTGGATGGGGTACCTGGAGGACATGTGCAGGGTAGGCCACTGTGGTGTGGGCCACTTGCAGGGGCCGTGGAGGGTATAGAGGGAACACCTGGGAGGACCCACACGTGCAATTCACGTGTGGTGCTCCCCGCGCACCCCTGTAATACATGTACCCTGATGGAATCGCGTGTGATACTTCCTGCGCACCCCTGAAATACACGTACCCTGCTGCTTTTGCGTGTGATACTTCCCGCGCACCCCTGTAATACACGTACCCTGATTGAATCGCGTGTGATACTTCCCGCGCACCCCTGAAATACACGTACCCTGCTGATTTTGCGTGTGATACTTCCCGGGCACCCCTGAAATACACGTACCCTGGTGCTTTTGCGTGTGATACTTCCCGCGCACCCCTGGAAAACACGTACCCTGATGGAATCGCGTGTGATACTTCCTGCGCACCCCTGAGATACACGTACCCTGCTGTTTTTGCGTGTGATACTTCCAGCGCACCCCTGAAATACACGTACCCTGCTGCTTTTGCGTGAGATACTTTCTGCGCACCCCTGGAATATGCGTACCCTGCTGTTTTTGCGTGTGTTACTTCCCACGCACCCCTGATGCACACGTACACAGGACAATCGCGTGTGGAACTTCCCGCGAACCACTGAAATACACGTTCCCCGCTTGGCGTTTGCTGATTGCCAGCCCTGTGAACTGGTCCAGGGTTAGCGCAGCCCTTTGCGATGATTTGGGGATTTTGAAGGCTTTTCCTTGCGCGAGGGCGTTCTTGGGGGCGTAACTGGCGCTGCTGCAGGGTTGCTGCGCCACTCTGCGCCACGGCTGGTTTCGGAGGCTAAAATCCATGAATACGCTGTGCGATGAAAAGGATTTTTTCGCACGCGGCTGGCGCAGTGTATCGCACGGGGACACTGTGCGCCAGCCGCGTGCGCCATTTTTGTGCGAATTTCTATGAATTACCTTGTAAATTGATAGTGACCCATCTCACGATAGGCCCATCTCGGTCAGGTAGTGAGTGCGGATCTCGAGCTCCTCATCAGTGAAGCACCTCTTCCACAGTGGACTCATCTACTGTGACGTGTCTTGGATTGAAGCCTCTTCCTGCTGGGCAGGGCATCTCTTCTTGGCCCGAGGGGCCCTAGGTGGTGGTGCTTCATCTGTCTGTCTGCAAGCACGTTGGTGTCCAGATGTCGGGTCAGCTGGGGCCCTCCATGTCCTCTTGGGGCTGGGGCAGATGTGTTCTCACCATGTCCCGACCCCGACCCTGACTGCACCCATTCGCTCTTGGGGCCTTTCCACTATTGTTTCAGGTATGAAAGATGAATGGAAGGCACACCAAGATATTGTTCTGGGAAATATGAGGAATGGAACAGTCTATGTGATGTGCGACATAGCTGTGTTGTCCTGTAAGGCAATGTACTCAAAAAGCAATAAAATACGGCATGCGATACGCAGAAGCACCCCTGAACTACAAAAATGCGCACGTGATAACAGAAAGCTTCCGAAATGCTGTACGCGATACGCAGAGGCACCCCATGACTCAAAAAATGCATATGCATCACACCGTAGGCCTCAAAAAGTATAGAAATCCATGCGTGTATGCACAGAGGCAACATCCTCAAAAAAATGCGGTACGCATTACCTGAAGGAAACGGCTGGCATAGCACCCCCAAATACATGTGCGATACTCGTCTGGATCTTATCTTCATGCACAACAATGATGTACGTTGTGTGCCTTATATTACACTGTCATCACCATGTGCTGCGTAGGTGTGCCGTGTAGGCACGCTACGTTCCCACGCATAGGATGTAACTTACACATTGAGGGCCTATACTCTGTTATCGGATGATGCGGATGCGAGTCACACCACAGTTCCTCCTGCCTGCGAACTGCTGTCCTTGCCTCCTCTGGCTCCGCTTTGCCTCACTAGCTCCTAATCTGCTACTGCCTGGTCAAGTGTGAGTGCCTGCTTGTGTCCAGAACTGTGTTGGAGTGCCAGCCATCCCACTTTCGCCTGTACTCCTCTGTTTGGCCTGTGACCACCCCTTCTGTAGTTGGGACTTCCACCTGTCATCCCCACCACAGCTCCACAACACCTACCTAGGACCCAGGGAAGCCATACCTGCCTCTGGGTTGCCATGTCTGCCCCATCTACATCATCTGAGGAGTGCAGCACCCCACATCGAGGCAGAGGGCTGCCAACTTCACCACCACTGAAGTTGGCATCCAGGTGTATCGGGTCCTGGGCACCTAGGATGCCCTCTTTAACCCAGCAACACAGTTGGGCAATGACGCAAGGCTGAATATCTGGGACGACATCATGGCTTCCATCAACGTGGAGGGGTGGCAGACCACACAAAGACCACGGTCTGGAAGCGTTGGGACAACCTCAAGGTCTGTAGCTATTCGAAGGTGGTGGCAGCCCTCACCAGGCCACCCACCATGGAGTTGTACCATGGAGGGTCCTTGAGAGGACCAATCCAGACCTCCACTCCCAGATCCTGGCATGGAGAAGTCATCCAGAGGCTGCTGGTGAGTAACCATGTGGAGCAATGCTCTACAGCATATGTGTGGAATTGCAGCTTGTGTGTGGTGTGAGAGGCAGCAGCTTGCTGCCTCATTCCAATGCTGGGCATGTGTGGCATCAGACATATCTTGGCATTTGCATGGGTATTGGCAGATGTTTCATCAATGATTTGTACTTGGGCACATGCTGTGTGAGATCATGGACCAAGTGCTCAGACAGTATAGATGCAGACATGCTATGCTGTGGACATGTGAGGGACGTGCATGATGGACAACTCCATGTGTGGCACACGTGACAGTGCATCCGTGCAGACACATCTGCTGAGTGTGACATATGTGCATGGATGTCAGTATATGTCAAGTTGATGCATTGACATCTCCGGGACAGGGATGTGACATCTCATTCCACTGCATTTGGAGCACAAGTATGTGTGTGTAAATGCAAAATATGCATGCTGGACCACATTACATGTGCAATTTGTTCCCAGATTTCTGTGGCGGTACATGTTGCTTGCTTGCAGGTCATGCTGTCGCATGTGAATGTTTGCGTCTGTGTTGGCATGGGAAGGTGCCCTGGTGCTGTTCCCATGCCCATGGCTGCATGTCATACGTGTTGATTGGTCATTGATGTGGTTGCATTGCATGTTTTTGGTGATGAGTTGGTGGCCACTCAACAATGCGTTTGGTTGACATATGCATGTGTCATGACTTAATTAAGCCTTCACACTACACTCATGCAGCAGTTGGCATGCAGTTTGCATGGGCATGCACATGTGTGTGTGCATTATGTTTGTGTCAGTTCCTGTTTGAAACATGCTGCATGTTTGGTGATGTTAACGTTGTGTATGACACACAAATGTATTAACGACGATTACCGATGTCAATGTGTTTTGTCCCATGTTCCACAGTTGCTGCAGCTCATGAAGAGGGTGGTGGCTTCACTGTGGAGCAGAAGGGTAGGCACCAAGCCACCAGACCAATGAGCACTAGTGAGACCACCTCATCTGAGAGAGAGTTGGCTGGGGGAGCGTAAGGAACAGAGACATTTTTATGGGAGGGCAAAAGGGGCACACAAGGCTGCCTGATCTAAAGAAGTAAGATTCCTTTGTTCACCAGACTTAAATAGCACACATCAGGATATTGTATTGCATGGTGCTGAAGCTCTAAACCAATTGCCTGTCTATTTTGGCAAGTACATTCTGCCTCGATCAATTCATCATGTAATGCTTTCTGTGTTCAATGTGGTATACATAGTTTGTGTGTTCCTTGCGGCACAACTCCTGTAGCATTCTTTCCTTCCTGTGGGAATTATGTTGATTATGTGCAATAGCACAATTTGAAATGCATACTGGGACATTGAGTGCCACAATGGTTCAGAAGTTATCTCAGTGTATTAAGCACTCAGTGCAGTGATATGTGTTCCTCTGCAAGATTAGAATAGCACATTCCTGTAAGGCTGGCTGAGCCTTTCCTATGACTGAAGTTTATAAACCTGCCGGCATATGTACTTGGTCTTGCAGCACAACAGGTGCTATTATCGGCAATGTACCTGCACCAAATAGGGCTGGCTATACAAATCAACATGTCATCCGTATGGTGAAGGTCTAGAAATTGGTTTGTTCAGATGAGGTGCTGTAAAACCTAGGCAATCACCTCCAACGATGAGCATAAACTGTTAGTCCAAGAGATGAATATGTATCAGAATTTGGAACCAAAGCATTCATGCTTGTATCCTGGCGTTGCCAGCAGACAATACAGTGATTCTGATCAATCATCTTATATCTCGTACATTATTGTACTGTCTCCTGTGAAGTTTGCCTCCTCCCATGCTGGTGGCACCGTTTAGCCCATTACTTGATCTTTGTTTTTATGTAGGCCATTTGAGTGGAAGGGGTGGTAGACAGAAGGGAGTGGATCAGATGGTGAAGGACTCAGGCAAGCATATTTTAAAGTCTGCTCGTTTGACACAAAAAAATAGGTTGTGTTTTTTTAAAAGTCAAATGTTTTTCTGCACGTTTATAAATGACAATTTGACAAGCCAGTGTTTTGGAAGTGAGTAAAGCTTTATAATACAAAAGACCAACCCACATTAAATCTGTTAAATCACACTGTTACTTTTCTTGATGAGGGAGAGAATGAAGCTAGAATCATTCTGTGTTACACCCTTCTATAATATTTTCGTTTTTCAAAATTGTCATGTTTGGTAATGTGACTGGTGTACTTTCCAAGTCAGTTTTATAAAATGAGATTATTTTAGTTCATGGTAAGAACTGGTAAGGAAAGTGTTCAAATGTAGAAATTGCATAATTGACACAAATCCCAGATTCACCCTTTAACCAGTGTGTGTAATGCTGAGCATCTCATTTAATCTTGTATTACCTAGCTTCTCGAAAATTGCCAGTCCCTAAACCTTTCAAAATTGTCAGCCCATCAGAGAGATTTCCTTCTTAGGGTATGATCTTCAAAACAGCCTCTCTCATGGTTTCAGTGGCTATAGGGTTGCTTCCACTATAATACTGAGCATTGATATATTGCACACCACAGGCACTTTATTCTTTTGATCTCTAATGGCAACACTATTTGAAAACCATGTCCCACTTATAACTTAATGGCATGTGTAGCTTTCTCCTTCCTACCAATTGGCCTGCTCCATCCATGCTTGAGCATATTTGCTTTCTGTGAGGCATCAAATGTGAGTTCTCTGTCTATTCTGGGTTACATGTACCTTTTATATACAGTCCTGCATTAATACTACAAGCCGCATACCTTCCTGGATTTTATTGATAAAAAGTATCCTGTATCTATCCTAGAACAGAAGTAAGCTCTTCGTAGACTGATAAGGTTGGCCTTCAAATGGTACTTGTTTATCAGTCTGATTAGAGTAAGAATGAAGAGGGTAAGGGGACTTAAAGGGAGTAAACATTCTTATCTTTAATACTGTGAGGCAGTATATCATCATCAACCTATGGATTGCGATTGTGGCGGGAGGGCGGTGGGGTTCTGCAAGGCAGATATTCTTGATAACTGAATTCCTTTCATTCGGTGGAGTGGGGGCCCCCAAAGATGTCCGTGCCCAGGGCCCCAAAAGTGCTTAAGAAGGCCCTGATAAGGAACATCGAGCAGGGCTGCTGGGGGTACGTCCCAGGAAGATGTTGTGGTGGGGAACTCCTCAGTGGCTCTGGGCAAGGGTAAGGAAACAGAAGGGCCATCACGAGAGGAAGGCATTCTGGAGTCATCCAGGGAGATAGAGGTGATGGTGGAGGAGGAGGCAGATGAATGCCAGCACACAGGGACTGGTGAGGACATCCAGAGAGTGTTCAGGCAGCCCTCCTGGGGCTGGGACAAGAGGATGCAGTGCACTGTGGAGGGAGCTGCCCAACTTCCTGTCCCTGCTCCATCTGCTGCAGCAATGATCACCATTGTGGATGCCGCCACCCAGACTGAGCCCCCCTTTGGGCCCAGGGTTTTCCCCATTGAGATGCTGCATGCCCTGATGTCTGGTATTGCAAGGCATACAGCCTTGATTCATGATTATGTGAGAGATTTTCATTCTGCGCTCTCACAGCATCACAAATTGATGTGCCTCTACCAGGGCCAGCTGGCAAGTACGCTACTCTCGGGTGGTCTCTGTACACTGGCACATTCAGTTGCCCCCTCCTCCACTGCCTCCTGTGTGCCCCAGTGATCCTCCAGGCGGCCTTCCTTGCCAGTTCCCATCATGGCCCCCTCTACTCCTATCCCACCCACACCACCAATCTGGTGGTCAGCACATCCCTGTCTGTGGTGGAAGTCCCGGCAAGTACAGAAAGGGTGGTCACTGTGCCTGCCCAGGCGCCAACACAGGAACAGGCATCAGTGGGACAGCTGGTACCTCAGGTCAGTGCTGGTGCTGTACTAACCTCCCCAAAGTGCAACATCCAGACGGCAGGGTATACTGGCGCAGTGCATGCTCATCCAGGCAGTAGCAGATCAGGAGTGGCCAGAAGCAATCCTCACAGGGCCCAACAACATCAAGGAGGCAAGAGAGTCAGCAACATTCAGTCACCTGACAGGAGGAATGCAGGCAATTAAGGCAGATGGTGTGCATCCGGATGGACTTCAGGATGCAGCTGAAGGCGGAGAGGCATCTGGGTAGGATGGCACGGGTTGCTAGGGCCAGGGAAGTGGTGGTGGAGAGAAGGCCCCTGAGGCGGACTTCCATCCTGGAGGAGACTTCAGGGAGGAGGAGGAGGAGGAGAGGTGGTTGATGGAGAGCCTGCAGGGCATCCAGGAGAGAATGGTGGCCCGCATCTATGTGGAGGACGATGAATGCGACTCTGCCCTGGAGGTCGTAATGAGAGGCTATTGAGCGTGCTGCCTTTGTATATAGTTGATTGTGTGGATTTTCTTTTTTCACTTTAATTCATGTTTGCCATTGGACATTTCCCCCTTCCATGTAGTAGTTTTTTGTATTGTAAATATTGATAATACAGATTTCAGTTTCTTCATTTTACAGTTGTTGGTGTCTCTGTTGACGTGCTGCATTTTGTTTCCTTTGGTTTTGTTATGCATTTGTTCTGCGACTGTCATCTGGGTCAGGGGCCTCACTGTGGATGTTTGGCACACGCTCATCAAATGTGCAGTCGTTGTCCAGTAGGCGTGTCCCTCCCTATGCATGGCCACCCACCTATGCACATCAGTTACCACCCAGTAGATACTCTCATGTCATGCTGATCATCTGCCATGGAAATGCATCATCTTCACATATGAGTTTTTTTTTAAATTTGGCTTTACACATCACCATGTCCTTGGTTCACACACTCTCAAACTTCCTTTGCATCACTCAGACACATGCCTGTTCAACTTGTGTTAGTTGCAGGGGCTTTGACTGCTATGATTTCCTACCTGACTCCCTTAATTCATTTATTGTTGCATGCTACTATGCACACACATTACATGTGACTCTGTCCTATCGGTGATGTCTTGGACTTGTGTCCTCCTAGGTCATTCACCTATAGCACTTTGAGGCCATTGCAATGGCATATGGGCACAATGATACGGCACACTGCATTACATTGATTTACTATGTCACGTGTACATGGTGCATTGCATTCACAGTATAGCTGCTGTTACATTCTGCTGTCTTGTTACTGCTATGCCACTGGTTGTGATGTGCCAGAGTGTCCTGTGATGAGCTACAGACATGCATTCTGCATCAGTGCCCTCAGTTGTTCAGTTTAGAGGTGGATATGTGGCTGGTGTGCTTCATGTTGCTGGCAGGCCAATGGAGTTGAGGTAAGTTGTTGGTCAACATTGGACTGGTAGGGGTGTTATGTGGCAGGGGCAGGCTGGGGTGGTGTCCGAGGTGAGGAGGGCTGGTGGGTGGTGTGCCAATCGAAGGGGCTGCCTGGGAGTGGTGTTGGAGGTGAGGGGGGCTGGTGGGTGGTGCCTTTGCTTGAGGGAGCTGACTGTCAGTGATGTCGGAGGTGAGGATGGTTGGTGGGTGGTGTGAGGACCTGAGAGGCTGCCTGGGGGTGCTATCAGAGGTGAGGGGGGCAGGTGGGTTTTTTGAGGACCTGAGGGGCTGACTGGGGATGGTGTCAGAGGTGAGGGGGGCCGGTGGGTGGTGTCTGGGCTTGAGGGGGCTGCTGTGTAGTAGGGGTATTTGGCAGCAGTTTGTATGCATTGGGAGTAGGGTGGAGGGTTAGTAGGATCGCAAGGGTGCAGCCGCTACGGGGGAGCTTGTGCAATTGGCAGGGGTGCAGCCATTACTTACCTGGGCGCTCGCGCAGATTGGCTGGGGTGCAACCATTACTTATGGGGAGCTCATGCAGATTGGCTGGGGTGCAGACGTTATGGGGGAGCTGGCTCAGATTGGCAGGGGTGCAGCAATTAATTATGTGGGACCTTATGCAGATTGGCAGGAGTGCAGGCGTTACTTATGTGGGACCACGCGCAGATTGGCTGCGATGCAGCCGTTACTTATGGGGGACCTCACGCAGTGTCGCTGGGGTGCTGGATGTTGGGTCCGTTTTGAACGCAGAGGTTTGCAGAATAGTAGGTCGAGGTGTGTTGTAGGCATTCCTTGCGCAGCTCGGTTTTCTTTGCAGAGATTGGCTGGGGTGCAGCCACACTTACAGGGGAGCTTGCACAGGTTCGCAGGGGTGCAGCTGTTACTTGCAGGGCAGCTCGCGCATATTGCCTGGGCTGCAGCCATTACTTACGGGGAGCTTGCGCAGGTTCGCACGGTCGCAGCCATTACTTACATTGGACATTGCGTAGATTGTCGGGGTGCAGCCGTTACTTACGTGGGACCTCACACAGATTGGCTGGGGTGCACCCGTTACTTACAGGGGTCCTCGGGCAGGTTCACAGTTGTGCAGCCGTTACTTACCTGGAACCTTGCACAGTTTGACAGGGGTGCAGCCTTTACTTACATGGGATCTCGCACAGATTGTAGGGGTACAGACATTACTTACGTGTGACCTTGCACAGATTGGCTGGGGTGCAGCTGTTACTTACAGGGGACCTTACGCAGTGTCGTGAGGGTGCTGGATGTTGGGTCAGTGGTGGACGCAGAGGTTTGCGGAATAGTAGGTCTATGGCTATGTTTTTGGTTTGCGTTGGGGGGTGCTGTGGGGGTTACTCGCGCAGCTCGGTTTTCTTTGCGGTTCGGGTTGAAATGCACTTTTGAATCCATGAATACACAGAGCGTGTATTGGAAACTTTGCACCTAGAGCCGCACAGTTTTTCTCGGCATTCAGACTTTGCAGGATCTATGCACACTTTGCCATGAATCAGGCCCTAAGTCTGCAAACATTGATAATGTCAACACTAATGTACTAACACTGCAGATGTAAAACAATGTAAAGTCTACAAAGGTTGGGTATTCAAACTTTGAGATAGAAACACGTTGTCCCAATTAAGTAATTCCCTAACACAAACACAGTCCATCATACTACAAATGTAACCTGAACTCACACGACACCACTACTTCACAACACTCACCTAAAATATCTATGTAGGTAACAATAGTGGTGTAATCTGATTTAAGTTTTCATTTTTGTTGTGTTGGAATTTGTATTGGGAAATACTTAATTTAGACTAAGTGTCTGTACACACACCCACACACCAACCATACACAAATCCAGCCTACAAGGGATCCGAGTTTTCATGAAAACATTACTACGTTTTTGAAAGATGAAATCGCTTTTTTTGCTTGATTAGGGCCTCCACTCACTTCGCACACTAAAAAAAAATTCAAATACAATTCGTGAAATTAATCAACTAGTTACAAAAGCACAAATACATTTCGAATTATGCTTAAATATATTTCACAGGGAGAAAAACAATCGTAGCAGGGGCTCACATGCAGCCTTCAACCATAGCCTGCTGTTCACCAGGGCCAACAAATATCCAGTAGGCCACAGAAAAAGCAATGTTAAAAAAACAGGTCCTCAGACAATGGAGCAAGCAAGATGGCTAATGTTGTCAAATGATGGGCATTCTGGGAAAGAATGCCCATCCGTTTAATTGCCCACCACAACTATGTATATATTTAGTTCCATTAAAGAACATGAGGATTCATAGTCATGTTGCCATCACCAAAGTGCTTTTCTCCCATACACACTAACAATGCAAAACACAGAACATGTAAAAGCATGCTTTGCTGGCAAATGTCTGTGGCGACCAATAATGCTTTCTAGAGAAAATGTTGCAGGGCTGCCAACACAGGCAGGTAAAGGGAAGTCGGAATTTTATAACACCTGTCTAGATGTAATTCTTCATCGGTCGGAAATGGCAAAAAAAAAGAAAAGACAAAATATTAATATATATATATTACACAGCACGCGGTAGTGGGCGTGTAGTTATGGTTAAGTTGCTAAACACATGGGAAGACCACTTTTTTTTTGGCGGCTTATGACTTCGCTCCCCCTGGAGGAATCGTCACCAAACTTTGCAAAAAAAAGTATATGTCCAACTCTGAATGTTTTCACCAAGTTGGATGCAGTTTAGTGCAGGGGCGGCAAAGTTATAGGGGGGCTCCCAAATGTTCTTTTTTTCCCAGAGACTGAATGGGGAAACATTTTGCGCACGACTACAGGCCGAACGGCTGGACGGATTTTCACCGAATTTGCGGGAGGAGTGGGGAGTTGGGTCAGAAAGCGTGCTTTTGTGTGTTTGGTGGAAATCCAACCAGTACTTTTGTTGCAAAGAACTGAAATGTACATCCAAAAACATAAGTGATAACTGGGTCCGCTCCGCTGACCCAATTCCCTGTTCGCTCCTGTGCTGCGTGCTGTGCGTCAAAGGTTTTGGGAAACGCCGCCATGGTTTATCAGAGGATAGTGTTGTGGGGTGTGTGGCAATGCTCTAAGCTATTGTGTGCATGTCTGGGCCTCTTGTAAGTAGCAGTGTCCGCGCTAAAATTACTCATATCTGACTTTGCTCCGGCGTCCCATTTCCCTGTTTGCTGCATGGTCAATATTTTGATTGCACTGCAGTGTGCGGTGAGGGGATGCGTGTCAAAAGTGTTCCATGGCTGCGGTATGTTGTATCGGAGGACAATGCGGTGGCAAAAGGGCCTGAAAAACACATTGTACGGCATCTGGTGGTGGGAAGAAGGGATGGAAAGGGTGCAGGAGTGAGAAGTGCTTCATGTGATATATCTCATTATAGAAGAAGACAGTGGTCTGCCAGCGGTATCCGTGCATGCTCCGCCAATGCGCGGATACCTCAACAGGCAACAATCTTGTGAGGTCATTGCAGGCAGCCTTCATTATGGCATGCGAGCTGCAGAGGTGATGTCTTTCTGTGATGAATGGTGGCATGCACATTTGCAGAAGAGGAGTCCATTGCACGAGACATGAGAATTTAAACATAGTATGTACTATGGCGTGCTGTGTGAGAAAAGTCTGCAGCGCCTTCGATGCATGGCTGCAGCCCTTGCACAGAAAAGTATGCCCACTGGTTGAAAAGGTATGTCCACTGGTTGAAAATAGGTGCCACATTGTTGCTTATTGTATGCGGTATGGCTGCAGTGCACACATTGTTGGTTGCATGGGTGTGTTGATTGGTAGAACAACCTACAGTTGTCGGTGTATGGATGGAGATGGTGCAGTGACCAGTCGTGCAGTGTGTCCACTGGGTGCTCTAACGGAATAGTGTACATATGGAAGCGGTCCAGACGCAACTGGTTCTTATATGTGATTGCGTAGTGTGCATTGCACTGATTAGTAAGTGTCTGGGGTTTCTGTTGGTACTCTTGTTCAGAGGAGAATTGCCTAGCATTTCGGTGCTGGACTGCCCCAGGGCAGGACAAAGACTGATATGTTTGGGATATTTCTTCTCTGTGAAAGATAGCGAGCTAAAGACTCTGGGTAAGTCTCTCGTAACCAGGACTAATGTCTAGCAGAGGGACTCCCAGGACCCCCCTTGTTAATTTGCATATTTAAGTAACTTTGGGTCTCACCCTAAGTTACTAGTGGAATCCAGACGTGGACCCCTTGCTCACTATTCTTAGAGAGGCACAGATCCACCCTACTGATGAGGTCCAACCAGACCGAAACACGTGTCTGGGGTTTCTGTTGGTACTCTTGTTCAGAGGAGAATTGCCTACCATTTCGGTGCTGGACTGCCCCAGGGCAGGACAAAGACTGATATGTTTGGGATATTTCTTCTCTGTGAAAGATAGTGAGCTAAAGACTCTGGGTAAGTCTCTTGTAACCAGGACTAATGTCTGGCAGAGGGAATACCAGGACCCCCCTTGTTAATCTGATTAGTAAGTGTTGCATTGCACTAGGCACCATTGGTTCTATGCATGTACTAGAGTGTTGGGAGCAGGCCGAATGTTGTGAAGATTGTCTTGTTTGGTCGGCATGCTTATAATGCTTTGTGATTGAAAGTGGGTAGCGGTGCCAAACACAGTGATATGTTTCTGCATTCCAGTAAGAGGAAAACGTGTCCTTGCCTCCTTGCTTCATGGTGCGGCGGTTGGGTAGAAGTGCTGGTGCTTGTGTTGCCTTCATAATTTCTGGCACATGCGTACATGGTCGCCTGCATGGCTCTGTTATGTTGTGATGAGTGTGGCCTAGGCCTAGACTGTTGGGTCCATGGCCAAAGGCCATAGGTCATGCACCCAACAGCCTAGGCCTTCATCACAGCCACCATAATATAATGCAGCGATGCAGTTGTCACTCTGCATGCATTTGAAGTTGGTGAGTAGCACACAGAGGTTGCGGAGGACATTGTGCACTTGGTGGAACAGCAGAAGTGAGCTGCTATGCGTACATTAGCATATGGTGTACATCATTTCCCCTGTTGCACAATAGGGAGCCACATGTCAAAGCCAAGTGCAACTCCTGGTACAACTCAGACCTCATCACCCTAAAACGCAAGTGCAGGGTAGCCGAGGGGAAATGGCTTGCTTCATGTACACCCTCTGACAAACTGGCCTGCCGCCTGCTCCAAAGGCAATACCGGCTCCCTGTCCTAACCAAGAAGAGAGCCCATATCCAAGCCCGCGTCTCTGCGGCATCCAACAACTCGGCTGAACTCTTTAAAATCTGCAAGGAACTGGCCAATCCTGCCACAGTCTCTACCTCTCCTGTCACTGCCCAGGCCCTCTGCATGGCACTGGCTTCTCACTTCATTTCAAAAACTCAGGCCATCCTGTCCTCACTCTCCTCCTATCGCCTCCCTCCCTCTACTCCCTGCTCTACCTCTGGCCCCTCTGCACCCACCCCCTCCCTCCTTCTCTGCCTTTCCCCCTTTCTCTGCAGACAAGGTTTCTAGACAAGCCCGATTTCTGAAAGTCTTGTCGAAACAGGTTCACCCCTGTTCCCCCAAAACTATCAAGAACCACATCGACTCCCTGGCTCCTGCCCTGGCTGATTTCTGCAATCACTCCTTCGCCACTGGAGTCTTCCCATCCCCCTTGAAGCACTCCCTTGTGCACCCTCTTTTTAAGAAACCCTCTGCCGACCCCCCCTGCCCGGCTAACCATCGCCCAATCTCCATCACCCCTTTCCTGGGCAAGCTCCTGGAGAAACTGGCCATCTGCCAGCTTAATCTCCACACTTATTCTGTTGGTTGTCTTCATGACCATCAGTCTGGCTTCAGAGCTACCAGAAGCACGGAAACTGCTCTCCTGAACATCCGTGAAGACTTGCTCTCCAACCTTGACTCTAACACTTTGTGTCTTCTCATCTTGCTTGATCTCTCTTCTGCCTTTGACACTGTCAACCATGCCATCCTGCTCAACCGTCTCCATGATAACCCGGCTATCACTGGTCAGGCTCTGGCGTGGCTGACTTCTTTCCTCTCCGACCGACCCTCCCAGGTCCAACTTGGGTCCTTCCTCTCCAATATCTTTTTCTCTACATATGTTGTCCCCCAGGGATCTAACCTCTCTCCCTGGCTGTTCAACCATTACCTGGCACTTCTTGCCCATCGCATCGCCGCTCTCTGCCCCTACTTTCAGTGCTATGCAGATTATACCCAGCACATTTTCAGGCTACCCTTGGCCTCCTCCTCTCCTTCCCTCATCTCTGACTGTCTGTCTGCCATCCAGGAGTGGTGTGCAGCCAATGACCTCTGCCTTAATGCCAGTAAGACTGAGATTCTACTCATCGGCACACCCACTCCAGACATGGTAGAACAGCACAAGTGATCTGATATGCGTCCAGTACCATATGGTGTACATTATGCCACCACCTTGGACATTAGGGAGGCACATGGCACTATTTGCGTTTGCATGAGTTGCCCTTTGCACCATCCATCATATGTTATGTTTGTGGATTGTGGTACGTGGCAAATGTTCCCCTTCATGAGGCCATTATGTTGTGCTGGGTATAGGTAAGGCCTACACTATTGGGTACATGGCCAAGGGCCGTAGGCCGTTGTTCATGCACCCAGGAGCCTATGCCTTGATGACAGCCAGTTTACCATACTGCAGCCGTGCAGAGTTGGCTCTGCATCTCTCTGAGGATGATGACCTTTGAATAAGGGGTTCGGAGAGCATTTTACACTTGGTGGAACAACCAAAGTGAGGTGCTATGTGTTCACGAGTAAATGGTGTAGGTCACTGCACGTGTTGCACATTAGGGGGCCATATGTTAGCATTTCCGTTTGCTATGGGATGGCCTTTACAAGACCCGTGCTTGAGGAAGTGTTTTAACATATTGCGCCATGAAAGGAAGTCAGCAGCATTGGAAAGTTCCAATATGGACAATTTACAGAGCCACTCACATACCGTTCAGCACAGCCAACGCAACATCATGGAGCCATGCATGCAACGATGTGGCCAGGGTGAAAGGTGGCAGGCACTATTGCAGATGGGGAATACATTTCACATGACATGAGGAGTACGACGTGGGGTGCACCAGGGTGTGCTGTGTGTGGTGACTGCCTAGCGTCTTGGATGCATGGCTGGACACCTTACACAAACAGCTATGTGGTTTGCTTGCAAGTACTCCTCAGATTGTTGTGTTTCGTGTTTGTTGTTGATTCCATGGGTGTGCTCATTGTTCGCACATGGTACATTTTCCAGTGCATGGCTGGAGCTTATGGAGTGAACAGTTCTGCAGTGTATCCACTGAGTGCTGTGGTGAGAAAGTGTGTGTGTACCAGTGCATAGGGTTCAACTGCATAGTGTATGTGCTTGAGTAGTGTGCATTGCGCAGGTTACTAACTACTGTACTGCACTTTGAAGTATTTTATCATTGGAGTTGGTGGAGTGCTGGGAGGAAAAAAACTATGGCTATTGCAGTTTGTGGTGCTGGGTGCTGCTCTGGGTGAATGTGGACGCTGAAAGCGTGCATCGGTTTGGAGAGCTGTTACTAGGAGATGCTTTCACATGACACAGACCTGTACTGTGAGTGTGTAACGGTACATCTGCAGTGCAGAAATAATAGTGTTTGCTGCAGAGGCCTTGGATGTAAATGATACATGCGTGTGCGACTATTGAATACTACCTAAGGCAGGAATGTTGCATATACAATAGTGCAAACGGAATAAGGAGTGCCTGTGCTTTACTGGGGTGTGGCCGTCTCTGTAGCTGGGAAGGCGCACATACTACAATCTGCCCTTCTGTGCATGGTGCCTTTGCAAATGGAACTATGGGGATTATTCAATCAGTTGTCGAGGGTGTGGTTTACAGGAAGGGGCAGTGATATAGTTCCCCAAACCTCGATGCAGTGAGGTTGACAGAGATGGACAGGCGCAGAGTGCTCATCGTGGGCGATACCTTTGTGCAAGATCTGCACAGGTATGCCGGGAAAGAGGCTTTGATACTAACTTTCAGTTGGAAGGAGTGGAGGCTTTTTGGGGCACAGTGTATGAGTGGGGTTTCAGCGCCATGGTTCTCCTGTGTACATGTGTGGCCTCTGTCGGTAGTGTGGATGTTGTGGTAGTGCATTATGGAGCGCTACATTTGGGGTACATGTCGTGCTCACATGTGCTCCATCACCGCAAGAAGTTGATGACAGCAGTGATGCAGATTTTTCCCACTGCCAAGGTGAGTTTCTCCTCCATACCACCAAGAGGTGCATGGGACCATGCCGGTGTAATTTGCCTACAGCCACAGGTCAGGAGGTGTTTCATAAACAGAAGCATGTGTGACTTTATGTGCAGTGCTGGGATGTTCTGCACCGACTATGACAGAAATAACGAGCAAGATTTTCATTGGTTCCAAGGAAATTGATTTTTTTTACCTCCATTGGCAATGCTGTTTTGTTTGCCACTCTGCACGCAACGTTACATACAATCCTGTAGAACTGTAAGAGAAGCATGACATTCAGTCCGTACAAATGTCAGGAGGAGAAGCAAACAGAAACAAATGGAAAGAGATAAAAAAAATGTATGCAAGCACGTACATAACAAAACAGGAAAGAAAAATCAAAAAACCTTTTGTTTTCTGAGACAGTACTACAGACCAAAACCCCTAACCTGTTTTACATGTACCCGCCCAACTCATCCCCCCTCTCAAGCATCCCTTCCTCCCTCCCTCGCACGAAAACTCAGCGGATTACACTGTACTTTCACGCTTCCACATGCCACATCCTGCCATTTTCTGGATGGAAGCCATGGAACGGAAACTGTGGAGCGAAAGACACTATTTATAAGGTTGGTGGGTCTGGTGTGTACACAAACACTGTGCCAGAAGGTCTCTTTGCACAAAGAAGTGCAGAAGGCTATGGTGGAAGTGAGCAAGGGAAGGGACAGGCATCCTGGATGTATGCATGAACTGTATGTATTTGGTTGCAGTTAGTAACATGCAAGTTGTGCTGCGTGTGCGCCATATGTTTTGAAAAGTGTGCAGTAAGTGGCGTACTGTGGAAAACAAAAAACAACTTTGCAGTGTACATGGTAAGTGGCAGGCATCCTACTGTTGTGCATGCATTGTGTGTATGAATCATATGATGTGCAATTGTATGCTACAGCATTCGTAATGCGCCTACACACAGGTCTAGCAAAGCACAGCGAGGTAAGGGAGGGGAAACAGAGGGGAGACAGAGACAACAACCCTACTAGGCCAGGTGTGACTTAGATTGCCCATGTGCATGGGTGGAGGGAAGGAAAGGTACAGTACATGGGAAGAAAAACAAATGACACTAGGTAAAAATACGGGCCAATTGTGCCAAGTACCCGGATAAGTGCACACAAAAAGTGGTGGATGCACTGTTAGGCATACAGAAAACCGTCGTCAAGTGCAGGGTTTGCTAGAAAGCCAATATAGGGGTTCACCTGGTGTGGGGAGGTTACATGGGTCCGACATCACAGAGTCACCAGGTAAGTAGTGCAGAATCAGTTAATGTCAGGCAGTTAGCCACGCAGAGGTGCAGAAACAGCAGACGCTAAGAGAAAGGCTTTGAGGTGCTTCCGGAACCGGCAATGGTTCCCCTCAAGTGTCAGGGAGGCAGGGAGGCTATTGCAGAGGGAGGCCCCAGGCGAAAAAGCACATCTACACCCAACTGTTTTTTTGCTGAAGCACCTGACCCTGAGGGAGATGAAGATGGATGAGGCAAGAGCTCGCGCATGCAGATATATAGGGAGTTAGAGTTGAGGTATTGAGGTCCCAGGGGGCAAGACAGCCTTCTGCATAAGAAGTACAGCTGTGCAGACAATGATCTTTTGGAAAGTTGCTTTAGCATTGGTACGAAACATTCAATGATGCTATTGATGGAATTTATTTACGATTTATGTAGGAGGTGGGTTAGTGGGGAAAACATTTTGTAGCATTGTTGGAAGCAAAGCAGGGAGTTCCTGTGTCGATATTACACTGTATGATATGGGTAAATGAGAACATTGCAAGCACATAGCACTGAAGTGTCACTTCATGGTAGGGGATGGGAAAAAAAACAGTATGCTTTTAAAGAACGTAATGGACGCTCAGTGGCAGATACCGTGCGCAGAGGCACTTATAACATAGTCATACACATAGTACAGAAAAAGTTTCTGTACCTCCATTTTGTGGTGATGGGTGCGCAAGTGGATGAATGTGAATGCGCAAATCTTGTAATCTTTTACTGAACTTTCTACTGGACGGTCTGTCAAGTCAGAGTACACTAGCAGACTGAATTTGTAACGGTACCTGTGAAGTGTTGTGCAGAACTAACAGTCTTAGATGGTAACGTCTTGGATGACACTGGTGGAAGCGTGTGTGCTCTTTTATCAGTACACAATAAGGTTTTGCTGGATAAAAGGTAGTGGAAAGGGAAGAAGGACTGCTCCTGCTTTACTGTGGTGTGGCCCTCGCGGTACTTTGGGCACCGCACATGCCACAATCTGCACTTCTTACGTTGCTGTCCAATGGACATGGGACTTTCGGGACTATCCAATCAGGTACTGTGCTTGTGGTTCACAGGAAGGGGTGGTCAAACTGCTGTACATTATATTCTGCGTAGTGAGGCTGGCTGACATGGTGAAACCCATTGTGTTGCCTATAGGTGAGGCCTTTCTACTAGATCTGCAAAAGTATGCCATGGAAAGAAACTTTGATGGCAATTTCGGATTTGAAGGAGTGGTTGCATTGTGGAACGGTGTCTACGAGCACAGTTTCGTCAACATGAATGCACTTTGCAAAGACCTGGTCACTTTTGCGAGAACCAATGTGATCGTCATCCACTACAGCGGCATGCATGTGGGTTGCATGTCTTGTTTAGGCTTGTTCTGTTGACTGAAGAGGTTGCTAAATTTAGTGAAGAGGCTTTTTCCCACTGCCTGCCAAGGAGCTTTTCTCATCCATAACACCAAGAGGAGTTTGGGCCACTGCTTATGGATGTTGTTCTGAGCCAGACGCGGGAAGGTGTCTCATCAACAGAAGCATGTATACTTTTTTGTCCGCTGCTGGAATGTTCTTCTGCAACAATGACCTCATTAGTTGTGGAAATGCAGAATTTTTCCAAGCAAATGGCATTTCTTTGTCTCCCGTTGGTAATGCTGTTTTGTTTGCCCATCAACAAGATGTGGTGAATAGTTTACTGTAACAATGTCCGCACAAGAAAATACAAAATCAAATAAAAAGTGAAAAAAGGTGTTCCTCTAGAAGCATCTAAAAAAAATAAAGGCTTTCTTAAGAGCCGCCCCTAACAACGAGCTCCCCCTACCCTGGTTGCAAGTTATTCCCCCACGCTCGCACGCAGCACGAAAGCTACATCCGGGGATTTTCAGGATGGCAGTGATGGAAATAGGACTGTGGAGCCACATGGATTGCGCAATAACGTTTCTGGGCGGGGTGTGCACGCAGAGGACTGTTGTACAGAACTGATATGGTTACATGGAGAGCTCTTCGATGTCATTGGTGGAAGCGTGTGGAACTTTTTAACAGTACACAAAGATGGGTGATGCAAAGAAGAAACTGGAAAGGGAGCACTGTAGCACAGCAGATTTGGTGCACCATTACTTACAGGGCAAACCTATGTGCCCTGCTACTCTGTTATGAAAAGCTGCAAACAGTTTGCACAGCACCTCTGGGGTGTGCCCTTTTGTAGGGTTGCTGTGGACAACTTTCACCTAGAAAGCAGGCCTACATTGTTCCAAAACATACATATATGTGCAACGGCACATTGTGGTGTGTTTGTAAGCGTGTACTTTCCGAAAAACACTCCGTAGATTGCTGAACCCTGCACTTTCCTGCTGTTCGAGGGTCCGTCTCCTGTCCCCAAAATAAGAGCTCACGCGCAGCGTGGGTGCGGTCGCATGGTGACGTTGCCACTGTTCTCCTTTGGGACGGCTGTCCGCTGAATGCGTTTTGGGTGGAATACGTTGTGCACACGTGCATAGATGTCCTATGCACATTGTTGCCTTTTCTCTGTTGACTAAAAGTGTGCCACACATGCGCCAACCATTTAGGAAGATGCTGGCTATTTATAGGGTACAGCAGGGGAGATGTTTATCTGTATAGCTACCTGTAGGACGTGGCTGGACACTCTGACCTAATTAACGTTCCTTTACATATGCTGCACAGTGGTGATGTCCCCAGGACACACAAGAACAGATACTTGCACTACGCACAAACCTCCGGTCCCACACGCATTGATTGATGGGTGGTGGACAACAAGCGGACATGCAGAGCCTGCTGGGCTTACGGATAATTCCATTGTCATTCTGGATAGGCCGGACAGCTGCAGTGTCCATAGGACACCTACCTTTTTCTTACTTGCGGTCATTGCTACGAGGACTGTGTGCCACTGAGTCAGTACCCCATTTCAGGTAAAAAAGAATACCACAGAAACACTCAGCAACATTCTCATTATTACCGTTTCCATGTACACATGCATACACCCCATTTAGAAAGGAAAGGGTAGCAGAAGTACTTATTGTGGGGCAATAGGGATTTGCACAACTTGGTTGTGAGGGGAGGAATAGATTGATGTATTACCGTAACATCTCCCATAAAACGTTTTTTGAGGGAATGGCGGGCTCCGACATAGAGAAGGAGTACACATGGCGGTGTGCCAGTGCTTTGTAATTTTGTCCAAATCATATCCTTGTATGCAACCTTTAAAGCAGCACAATTGTTCACCAATTTCTCCACTTTGACTTCGATGCTGTGCATTTCCCTATGTCTGTATGCTGTTGTGGAAGGGTTGCAGCTTGTACTGCCTTGCTTTCCTTTCCAATATGTTCTCATACTGAAAACAGAATGTGTTTGGTGTACATGCAGCAATATATATTATATCATTTACGGTTCACAGCACTGTGTGTACAAATGGGGTTACTATAGAAAGTCATTGCGTCATGAGGGAAATTTTGTTCCTGCCACTCTAAGGTGCTTGCCATTGCTGTGTTACACCAAGACACGTTATGCTTCCATACTATTGCATACTGCAGCACCTGTGCAATTATTTTACAAAGTTTAGGGTCCTTACTACATTGTAGTGACGTTCAGGTCTTAGCACTTTACAGTCATTACTCTGGCTGTTTGTTCTGTGTTCCCCTATACAGTAGCAGTGCGGTAAGATTGGTGAAGGCAGAAGTCACTTCTGCTGTTGATGCATTCCGTTATGGTGTACTCCCTATGCATTTGTCCGGTTTGCTTCATAAGTACACAATTTGTAAACCTACTCTATTTTCCCTGGAAATTCTTGTATATGGTGCTGTTTATCTATGTTCTTTGCATTTAGGGTTGGTACCACTAGGTAAGAGAGCACCTGCCTTCCTCAGCAGGTTGGATGCCACACGATGTCCGCAAACAGACGCATAGTCTGCGACTGCTGTCCGCATTAACATGGTGCCAGCAGTTACACTATGTTGCACAGTTCTTTTTTACAAACTAAGGGTATCCTGCTAAAAACCTATGAAATTCACAGACAAAAAATGTTGTTAAAGGGAGGTTATGGTTAATTTGCACTAGTAGAAACCTATGCAATTCAATGGACAAACGTTGTTACGGGGATGTTATGGTTACAGGTAAAACCGGAAACCCCCAGAAATTCACCAGTTATGGTAAGCTAAGCAACCATAACTTGTGCTACCCCTGTGCACTGCAAGGACTAACACCCATGACAATCAAAGATAACATCACAAATGTCATTCATGACATAACTGATGACATCACATGTGTATATAGTTTTCATAAATACCCTCCAGAAGGGATTGTCATTGTAATGTTGGCAGCAACCATAACTCGTGCTACCCCTGTGCGCTGCAAGGACTAACACCCATGACATCAAAGATGACATCATGTCAGAAAGCGTGCTTTATTCTGTTTGGTGGAAATCCGACCAGTACTTTTGTTGCAAAGAACTGAAATGTATGTCTCAAAAAATGTGTAATATCTGGCTCCGCTCCGTGGACTCATATCCCTGTTCGCTCGGCGGACAGAAGTCTCATTGGCTTGCAGTACACTGGACACGGCCGGTGGTTGGCTGGAGGGAAGCGTGCTGTGTGTCAAAGTTTTTTGGGAAATGCTGCCATGGTGTATCGGAGGACAGTGCAGCGCCGAAAGGGACTGATAAACATAATGTACAGCATGTGGTGGTGGGAAGAAGGGATAAAAAGGGTGGGGGAGAGAGAAGTGGTTCATCAGTGATATGTGATTATTAGGTGGATGAAGACGGTGGTGTACCTGCAGTATCCGTGTGTACTGCCCAATTAGCCGGTCCCAGCACAGGCGACTACCATGTGTGGTGAATGCAAGCAGCCTTTGTTACGGCATGATAGCTTTTGCCGCAACTTCTTATCGTGCTGACTGGTGGTACCTGAATAGCAGATAGGGAATGTATTGCAAAACACATATTAGGCCATGTGGTGGTGGGAAGAAGGGATGGAAAGGGTGGGGGAGTGAGAAGTGAATCATCTGAGACATGTCAATAGGTGGACGAAGATGTTGATGTGCCCTCAGTGTCCGTGCATACACTGCCAATTTCGCGGGTCTCTGCTCAGCCAACTACCATGTGTGCTGCATGCAGGCAGGCTTCGTTACGACACAATAGCTGGTGCAGAGACCTCTTTCCATGGTGACTGGTAGGAGCTTAGTTGCAGAAAGGGAGTGCATTGCACATGACATGCACATTGTAAGCTAGCGTGTACTCCCGTGTGTTGCATGGACGGAGGCCTTGCAGGGACAACTATGTGTCGTGGTTGGAATTAGGTTTCACATTGTTCCCTTCTGTGTGTGGTTCATCAGCATTGCATAGATGGTTGATTCCACTGGTGAGGTGCTTCTTAGCACCTCCTACATTGTTTACTCCATGGCTGCAGCTACTGGAGTGAAAGTTGTGCAGTGAGTCCACTGAGTGCAGTGTTGTAATACTGACAGTATCGAAGAGGGTAGGGTTGAAGTGCACCTTCTATGGCATGGATACTGCAGTGTGTGAAGTGGGCACAATTCCAATAGTGTGTGTGTAGAAGTGGATACGGGCTAAACTGCATATCGCATAGGATTGCGTAGTGTCCATTGCGCGGAGTAGTGACTACTGTACTGCAGTATGACGTATTGGTTTTGTGTACTGAATAGAGTGGTGGGAGACGTACTATGTGAATGAAAGTGGGTATGGGTGCCTGAGGCTGTCTTATGTTTGTAGATTCTTGTAGAAGGTGAATCGTTATATGCATAGCTGTATAACAGTGCAGAGCTTGGGTCAGAGTGCCGGTGGCTGTGGCATGTGTGTGGATTGTGGTTCTTGGTGACATGTTGCCATGCATGGCTGGATTATGTTGAAGTGGGTGTGGCCAAGGCCTAGACTATTGGGTGCATAGCCAAAGGCTTTAGGCCGTAGGGCATGCACCCGAAAGCCAAGGCCTACACCACACCCACCGCAGCAATGCAGTTTTGACTGCATCACCTTCACAGAATGGTTGTGGAGCACATTTTACTCTTCATAGAGCACCAGAAGCGTGCTGCCATGCATACATTGCTGGATCCATGGGTGTGATCATTGTTAGAACATCCTACAGTTTTCGGTGTATGGCTGGAGATTGTGCAGTGAAAAGTCTTGCAGTGTGCTCACTGGATGCAGTGTTGGAACACTGTCAGTATAGAAGAGGCTATGGTTGAACTGAATCTTCTATGAGCTTGGACATTCTAGTTTGTGTGGCTTCCTGGGAGTAGGCCCAATGTTATGAAGATTGTGCGGTTTGCTTGCCAGTGACATTATACTTCGTGAATGGACGTTTGTAGTGGTAGTGGAGGCAGTGGTTTGTTTGTGGAATCTGCTAACTGTTACATGTCTCCATGCATCGCTGTGTTATGGTGCTGGGATTGGGTAGAAGTGCCGCTGGCTATGTTATGCAATGACATAAGAACTCTGGTTTGCCCGCAACTACACTTTGCACGCTCTCCATTTTCACACATGATTCAGAAATTGGCTCCTCCCAAGTGCCTCAGACACTCCCAAATCAAATAGTATGACAGTGCTATCAGAACCTGTCTTGGGAGGCGGGGATGATGTGATATGACATGATATGATAGATTATTTATAATGCGCTTAATACCCAGAGGGTTCTGAGCGCGGACCCAGGGATCAAACCTGTGGTGCTCTGTGTCGTCTTGCTTCCAAAACGAGCACATTGCCCCTGAGCTTTCCTCCCGCTAATTCCGCATGGACCCTAATTTGGATGTTATTGTAGAAATGGAGAGTTGATGTTTTAAAGGGCCCAGCTGTGGGGTGAAATCTAGCACCAGGGTGCCAGATATAAAGAGGCCAGAGACATTGGTGAATGCTCAATGAAATATAAGACCAGCACAGAAATTATGTCAGACATATGGACATATGGCCTAATGGGCCCAAAAATCTAAAGAAAGAAAGTGGGCCTGACTTTAAAAAATGCAAAGATGTGTGCAATTCATTTCAGGAAGGAAAAAAAGGGCATGTGGCTGACAAATCCATGGAGAGCAGCTCTCACACATATAAAGAAACCACCGTTCACAGTATCTTCAATAGGATACCAGATAGTGCTCCAAGCAGCTGAAGTGAAATGGAGCATTACATGTAAATTAAATAAAAGAATGGCATTTTCATTTTTCCCCAAATTGACAATATTTTAAGTGAAATGCTCACTACACTTTCAAAATTTGAACATGGTTTCTGCATATAACCGCATTAGACGAAGGACAATTTAGAAGTGATACTTAAATATATGCTGACACTGTGTGCCTTATAAGATGTCTGTCATGGATGCTAGTCTAGGACTTTCAGCTACAAAGCCTCGGGGTCATAAGAGAGTCCGGCCTGTGCAGTCAGGGGCTATTTGGCTGAGGGTCTGGCGAAATACATCAAAGGCAGCAGGACTGGGAGCTGGGCACACCTCTCAATCCACTCGCACTGGCCACAGGGCTTAGCTCAAGTTCATTTACTTCTGACCGCTCCAACATGGCGGTATGCCATAGAAAGAAGATCTGATATAAGCATTCTAGTCTCTGGGCGTGGTAGATTAGATAAACCACGCCCAGACGCTATCCCGTGCTTAGTGTGGAATCTGTGCACACGCTCACCTCGTCTTCCTCTTGCTCCGGCTTCGTGCAGCTTCTTCGTATCCCTGGAACTTCCTAAAAAAAGAAGAAGGCACGTTACCTCAGTGATCCACGAACTCCGGCTTCTGCGGTCTCGGTACTCCTCTTGGCAGCGCTACTTCTCTCAAACTCTTCTAGGCGTACCGCTGCTCCTGGACTCTTCTTGGGAGCGCCGCCTCTCTCGAACTCTTCAACCCGCTTCAGTTGCAGAAACTGTTGGCGTCCCGGTGACATCCTGCAAAGAGAAAAGAGAAAACAGTGAGTTAAGCATTTTAAGGACAGTGTCTTGCATCAAACTCTTCAACCTGCTTCAGTTGCAGAATCTTTCGGCGTCCCGGCGACATCCTGCAAAGAGAAAAGAGAAAACTGTGAGTTAAGCATTTTAAGGACAGCGTCTTGCATTACGCGCGGGATAAGACTCTAGTCTTCTGATTTTAAGGGCAGACTACAAATTACTTTTTAACATTTCACAAGCCCAGTCGAATAACTGGGTTGCCATAGAACTCACCTACGCTCCCAGTGGAATGTCTGGACTCCCGCAGGATTTCCTAGCCAACCCAGTGGAGCAACTGGGTCCCGGCACAACAGAACTGACTTGGTAAAGAACCTCATCTCAAGTCCAACTCGGCAGTAGGGCTTTCACAGAACTATCCATATTGCTGTAACCAGTGGAGTAACTGGACTTAAGACTCTTCGCAGTCAGCACAGATCAACAACTCGGCACCCCTGCGATCCGCAGGATGGAGAGCGCAATAAACCAATTACACAGGTGAGCCCAAAATCGACCCATAGCACACAGATACCCGAGATTAAGTGCGGGTCTCAGGGTAGATAGCAGAACACTGACCCTGTGTGTGTTGCATTGACAGGTTGCCCTGTTCCAGTAGAGGAGGGAAGAAACCAAAAGTCACAGAGGGTTCCCTCGCTCCCGCAGAGTAAGCAGGTGAGTGTGACAGAACACGAAGCCACAAGAAACTATCTCTGCCCTAGCGATGGAGACCTCAGAGGTGGATCAGTTAGCACATCTCCTATGTGAATTACATGGAGAGGTCCATGCTGCTTGAGCTGAAACTAGTGCCTTGCGATGTGAGTTGGTAGTGAACAGAGATAGAACCGAGGAGCTTGCCCGCCATGTGTTGCAATCTCAGACTGGACAGGTTTTGCCTGGTGGTGTTCCAGCTCCTCCCGTGGTACCAGTAGGGGCCCCAGTGCAAGAAGTGGTTCCTGGGAACATTCCTTTGGCACCCCCTGAAAGGTTCACTGGGGATCCTAAGAAGTTCAGGGTTTTTCTGAATCAGTGCTGTTTGCACTTCCTCTGCCGACCCAGGGTTTTTCCAAATGATCAGTCAAAGGTAGCTTTCATGTTGTCGTATTTGGGGGGTCAAGCAGCAGACTGGTCCGTGCCGTTGGTGAACAGAGATGACCCACTACTACGGGACTTTCCAGGCTTTCAGCGTGAGTTGGAGAAACTGTTTGCCCGCCAGGCACAGGGGCAAGCTCTGGACAATTAATTGTTATCCTTTCGTCAAGGTAGTCAAGACCTTCTGGCCTATGTATCAACTTTCAACCATCTGGTGGCGGAGACAAACTGGCCCAAAGAAAAGGGAGTCACCTTATTCTACAGAGGTTTGCGAGGAGAACTGAAAGATGTACTTGTGCAGGTAGTGAATCCTCCCACAGGGTGCGCAGAATGCATCAACCTAGCCATTCAGGTGGACCACAGATTACAAGAGCGTAGGACCGATCGTTCACGGTCAGAAAACCGGGCCTTCTTCGTGCGTCCCAAAGAAACCGCAGTTCGCACTCCTCCAACTGACTGCCCTGAACCCATGCAACTGGGAGTCCTTCGTGGACCTCTCACTAAAAACGGAAAGAGACCGAAGACGCCAAGAGCAGTTATGCTTGTACTGCAGTCAATCAGGCCATTTTCTTCAGAATTGTCCGGCTAAGCCACCTCGGAAGACGGTAGGAGTCGTGATGGCGAGAATGAAGAAGCGGAAAACTCCAATGCCCGTCAAACCTAGAGGCAGGTTTGTCGAGCATTAAACCAGGACGTCAGGCCTCTCATTTTATTTTGTGCTCCCAGTAGTTTTGGTCGACCAATCCCATCCCTCCAAGATACACGCTCTTGAAGCGCTTGTGGACATCGGTGCTATAGGGAATTACATGGATCTTGAACTGGCAAAGAGGATTGGATTGCCAATCCGTACCAAGAACATGGACGAGAACGTTATGGCGGTGGATGGGACGCAATTACTGCCAGGACCGGTCACTCACTGTACAGCAGCAATCACTCTATGTTGTCAAGATGGCCACAGAGAACAGATGTCATTTGACCTGATCACAGCTCCACAATTCCAGTTGATTCTAGGCATACCCTGGCTGGAAACCCACAACCCTCGCATTGATTGGCGTGCTCGGACCCTGCTCTTCCCAGACGAATGCCGACACTGTTATGAAGAGGGGGTCACTGGAGGTCGTTCACCACTAACTGTCCCAAGGGGTGTTCCAGTATTAGGAATGGTGGGAGTATTACCCTCCGAGTACCACGATTTCCAAGATGTATTTGCTAAGGAAGAGGCTAACACGCTACCCCCGCACCGTCCATATGACTGTCAAATCGACCTGGTGCCAGGGGCACAAATCCCATGTAGTCGGATTTACGCCTTAACGGAAAAAGAAAACACTTACCTTAAAACCTATCTAGACCAGTATTTGGCAAATGGTTTCATACGACCTTCAAAGTCACCGGCAGCCTCTCCCCTCTTCTTCGTGCCCAAGAAGGAGGGGGACCTGAGAACATGCATAGATTATCGCGCCCTAAACCAGGTAACGATTAAAAACAGATACCCACTGCCTTTAATTCCGCTGTTGCTGGACCAGGTCAGACAAGCGCAGGTTTTCACAAAACTGGATCGCCGAGGGGCCTACCACTTGGTATGCGTTAAAGAAGGGGATGAGTGGAAAACCGCTTTTCGAACAAGGTACGGCCTCTATGAGTACCAGGTAATGCCGTTAGGGCTATACAATGCACCGGCGGCATTCCAACATTTCATCAATGATGTTCTGCGCGAGCTGCTGGACGTGTGCGCCGTGGTGTACATTGACAATATTCTCATCTACTCAGCCACACTGCAAGAACATATAACCCACGTACATGCTGTCCTCCACAAGTTACGGCTAAACCATCTCTACGCCAAGCTGGAGACATGTTCATTCCACGTTACCAAAGTGGAATTCCTGGGCTTCGTTTTAACACCACAAGGCATACGAATGGGCAACCGAAAAGTGGAAGCAATCCTCACATGGCCATCCCCCACGTCGCTCAAAGGAGTGCAAAGCTTTTTCAGTTTTGCGAATTTCTAGGCGGTTTATACCCAGATTTTCACAGGTGGTACATCCAATCACCTCCTTGCTTCGGAAACACCGAAAGTTTGAGTGGACACCCCAGGCCGAAGAGGCGTTCATAGCTCTGAAAAACGAATTCACCTCGGCCCCCATTCTATAACACCCACAGACTGAACTCCCGTACATCGTTGAAACCTATGCCTCCAGTGTTGCAATGGGGGCGGTCCTTTCACAACGCCATCCAGAAACCGGCCGCTTACACCCAGTGGCCTTTTGGTTGAAGAAATTTACCCCCGCAGAACTAAATCACGCAGTGACAGACAAGGAACTCCTAGCAATTAAGGATGCACTTAAGGAGTGGAGACACTATTTATTAGGTGCTAGACATCCAGTCACGATTGTAACTGATCATCGAAATATACAGTACCTGCGCTCCGCTAAGGCCCACTCTTTTCGACAGCTTCATTGGGCTCTATTTCTAGCGGAATACGACTTTGTGATTACCTACCGGCCAGGGGTAAAAAACGGCAAGACAGACGCCCTGTCTCGTATAGGCAAGGGCTATGATGCATACTCTACCCCAGATCCAGTGGACATCATTCCTGGCCATAACATCCTGGGGCTATGTAAGGTTGTCGGTTCTCCCCTAGAAGAGCTGAAAGAGGCAGTCAAAGACAATGTGTCAACTGTAGAATTACAAGAATGGGAGAAGAAGGGAACATGGTATACCATTCAGAATGGCCTGCCGTACTATAAAGACCGCCTCTTTTTACCAACACAGACTTTAAGAGACCAGGTGATCAGTAATTACCATAGTTCTGCTATTGAGGGTCATGCAGGAATAACTAAAACCATGGAGAAGGTCAAGAGATCATACTGGTGGCCAACATGGTGAGACGACGTCGCTGCCTTTGTCAACACCTGTGGGGTTTGTGCACAGTATAAGGCAACAAGGCAGAAACCAGCAGGATTACTACAGCCTCTCGCTATTCCACCCGCACTGTGGCACACCATATCCATGGACTTCATCACAGACCTACCTCCCACTTCTGGTTTCAATACTATTTTGGTGGTTGTTGACTTGTTTTCCAAAATGGCTCATTTTGTGGCATTAAAAGGGGTTCCTTCAGCCCCCAAGTTAGCACAAGTATTCCTGGAACAGGTAGTCAAATTGCATGGGTTCCCATCCGTGGTGATATCGGACAGGGGCAGCCAGTTCATAGCCCAATTTTGGAGGAGATGCTGTGCCTTAGCTGGAGTGGAAATCCGCTTGTCAACCAGCCACCATCCCCAAACCGACAGACAGACAGAGCACACAAATCGAACTCTTGAGCAATATCTCTGCTGTCTCTTGCACCAAACAGATCAAGCTTGGGTAGACCTTTTATGCATCACAGAATACGCCTACAACAACTCGGAACATTCCTCCACCCAACTGAGTCCTTTTTATGTTCTACATGGGCGGAATCTGCAGACTTCAGTGTACGACCCGCCTGAAACTATCGAGATGCCAGCGGTAAAGAACCTTCACGACCAAATCACCCAGGCAATGGAAAAGGCAAGCACCCATCTAAAGGCAGCCAAAGAAAACCAGAAGAGGCATGCCAACCGTCATCGCAGCGAACCTCCCAACTACCAGGCGGGTGACTCCGTTTGGCTAGATACCAGATACATCACACTAAGTGGGCCAAGAAAATTCCACTCTAAGTTTTTAGGACCCTTTACAATCAAGGCAGCAATATCTCCTGTAGCCATGAAACTAGATCTGCCGTCCCATGTACGGATACACCCAGTCTTTCACGTCTCTCTGCTGAAACCTATGCATCCAGGAACCCAGTTGCAAACTCCATCTGCCCTGATACTCGTTGAGGACGAACCGGAGTATGAAGTTAAACGAATCTTAGATTCTAAGGTAGTTAAGAAAAAGCTATACTATTTGATGGACTGGTAGGGGTATGGAGCACAAGATAGGTCCTGGGAGCCCTGTGAGAACATCCATGCTCCTCTGTGTAAAGAAGACCGGTGGGGGGGTCTGTACTTCTGCTCTCTATATGGTAGAGGGGAGGCACAGAGGACCCCAGCCAAGATTCTCTAATACGGTAGCGATGGGCGAGCAATCAAGGCCTAGCTTCTCAGGAGGTGATGCAGGCTGGTTCTTAAGTACAGTGTATCCCCAAGCCCCCACAAAGGAATGTCCACACACTGTATTACTGAAAACACAGTCTTTATATAATTAATATTCAAGGGTTATGTACACTTATCACAATAACGCACTTTGTGCTCAGGAAAATCAGCAATGGTAAATATCTACAATTCTAAAGTGGTACCACTAATATTAGACCTCATTAAAGTGCATTCACAATACTGTAGAAATGGCACACAGATCAATAAGAAGGAAACCAGCAATAGAGAGAGGAGAGATAACAGAGGGTTGAAACAATAGGCAGAATACTGGCCCTTGCTACTGGACACAGTTCTGTGTGGAGATCCCCCCACCTGGGCAACCTGCAAAATAAAGAGATATAACACCAGCCCAGTCCAGATATTGTTCAATAGTCTATTTCTCTCCTATAATGTTTTTACCCCCCCAATGTACCTGGTGGAGTCGAGTTCCTCGAAAAGGCGTCGACAAGCGTCGAGGGACTCGCTGTTCGGCGACGGGGAATCGACGGCCCTTCTTGAATGCCTTCCTTTTCAGGCGGGAGGCACGGGGCGTCGAACGTCCGTCGACAAACGAGGCCGAACGTTGTCGAAGAGGCGGCAGCTCCGTCCGAGCGGTGCTCGTCGGCGTCGGGGCGTCGGCGTCCTGCAAGGCGGAGGTGTGCGGGGCACCTCGATGACAATAGTTCTGGACCGCAAAGATTGTAGAGACGGGAGCCCAGCAAGGGCGTCGAGTCGTCCGAGTCTTTGGGGTCGTCGGGTGGCGGGAAACCCACCGGCAGGTTTCTCCTCGGCGCGTTGGTCGTCCTCGACTTTCTCCGGCAGGATAAGCGGTCGACGATGCGGTCGAGAGAGTCCTTCGATTGAATGTTCTTAGGCAATGGAGCGGACGGCTCCGATCGTCGGCGGCACGGCGTCAAGTGGTTCCCACGGCTGGGCACACAACTTCGACGGGCCTCCAGCGGTTACACAGACCTGCGAACCCTGGTCGACGGCAATGGACTTCGACGGCGTCGATGTCCGGGTGCTTCACTTCGATCTCCTCGGCGGTCCCGTCTCGGGTCGGCAGCCTTTCGAGGGTCTGACTTCCAGGGCGCTTCGGCGAAGATTCAGCGGTGCTCGATGGTCCCTCGGAGCACGGGAAGAGGGCGCCTAGCCAGGTCCTCTCTCGGGTCAGTCCTCGACGATTTCGACAACCTTCAGTTCCGTCGAAGCAAATGCCACAGCAAGTCTTCTTCTTCCAGCTGGACGTCGAGGATCAGCAAATCCAGTTACTCTTGAGTGGAGACTCAGCTTCTGAATGCTTCTGAACAATTTCCAGTGGTGAGAGGTCCCCAGATATACTATTCTGTCTCTCATCCACACTGCTGGCACACACACAGCAGCCAATCACACAGAAGGGCATTCATGCAGTCAGTCAGCCAATCAGGCACACAGTGCATTCAGGCCACACTCCTCCCTTTCAGACACTCACAACAAGGAATGTGGATTGGGACAAGTACCCAGCCATTCAACACTACACACTGCATTCAGGCCAGTTTCGGGCAGGGCTGTCTCAGTCTTTGTCTCTCATGCCAGAAACCAGACAACCACAACAAGGAGTGTATATTGGTCACACACTCCATTCACCCAGGTCCCACCCACAGGAGGTACCCACAACATACAGTCACTGGGAAGGCTCCAGTCAGTCTAGCTGGGCCTTCACAACAACACCATATATGGAACTTCCACCCAACAGCCAGTCAGGGGGAAGGGACAGAGTCAGGGCTTCCCAGGACTTTGGGAAAAACAAGATAACAGGCAATAGAAAGCAAGAGGCCACAGGGGCCATCTTGTTTCCTATCAGGAATCAACTGATTCCAATGGCAGGGCCTGGGTATCCCAAAATGGAGGACACCCAGAGCACCTGTCAAATTCAGCATGGAGCTGCCACCAGCCCATACCCTGCTCTGTGGGCCACCCACAGGTGCCCAAAAACATACACTAGGGGCACAGGGTTGTACCCCTACCCATGGGTGCCATAAGGGTATCCCATGGGTCTGTTCACCAAACCAAAAGAGAGCTGCACTGCCAGGAGTCCCTCATGGACTCCTGGGCAGAAAACATGACAGAACACACGGTAAGAACAGAAAAAGGACAAGGATTCAGAGGCCCTGTCCCTCAGATGCATTTCCGGCATCACAGTCGCCCCCCCCAGACTGAGGTGGAGGGTGCCTAATCTCCCACGGGATAGACACCCTCATCCAGACGGTCAACATACCTTCTGGAAAGGCCATCTGCATTATCGTGACTCTTCCCTGGTCTGTGCTCTATGGTGAAGTCTAGCCCTTGTAGGCTAATCGACCACCTGAGCAATTTCGGATTCTCACCCTTCATCTGCATAAGCCACTTCAGGGGCTTATGATCTGTTTGGACCTTGAAGGTGGACCCCGTAAGGTAGGGCCTAAAACGCCTAAGGCTCCAAACTATACTAAAACATTCCTTTTCAACAGTAGCCCACCTAAGTTCTCTACCCTTGAGTTGTCTACTGATGAATATGATAGGATGTTCTCTCCCTTTGTCATCTAACTGGGACAAGACAGCTCCAATTCCGGTGTCGCAGGCATCCGTCTGGACGATAAAGGGTCGGCTGTAGTCAGGCGCACTCAACACAGGTGCCCTACACAGACTTTCTTTCAAGCCATCAAAGGCCCTCTGACAGTCTTCAGTCCAATTAACCTTCCTAGGCTGTTTGGGTGAAGTCAGAGCTGTCAGGGGTGCAGCTATGGTTCCATAGTCTGCCATGAAATTGCGATAGTACCCAGTGAGGCCCAAAAAGGCTCTCACCTGGGTTTGAGTAGTGGGAGTCTCCCAGTTCTGTACGTCCTGTACTTTACTGGAGAGAGGTTGGATTTGACCCCCTCCTACCTCATGACCAAGATAGGTAACTTTCCCCTGAGCTATCTGGCACTTGGTGGCCTTGATAGTGAGGTTAGCCCTTTTCAAGGCCTGCAACACCTTATCCAGATGTGTCAAATGCTCTTCCCAGGTGGAACTGTAGACGGCAATGTCGTCTAAGTAAGCCACACAAAAGGCTTCCAGCCCACTGAGCGCATGGTTGACCAATCTCTGGAAGGTGGCAGGGGCATTCTTCAACCCAAAGGGCATGACCCTAAACTGGTAGAGTCCCTCAGGTGTGGAGAATGCCGTCTTTTCCTTGGCATGGTCCGTCAGAGCTATTTGCCAATAGCCTGAGGTAAGGTCAAAGGTGCTCACAAATTTGGCAGCACCTATAGTGTCCACGAGCTCATCAGCCCTGGGCAATGGGTGCGCGTCAGTTTTGGTGACGGCATTGACTCCTCGGTAGTCCACACAGAACCTCCAATCCTTGGTACCCGCCGGGGAACTTGCCTTGGGGACAAGGACCACTGGACTGGACCAGGGACTGGTGGAGGGTTCAATAACACCCAGATCCAACATCTTGGCGACCTCAGCCTGGATGTGGTTTTTGACGGTATCTGACATACGATAGCTCCTGCTTTTGACAGGCACACTGTCACCAGTGTCAATTTCGTGCTTACACCACGGTGTAAGGCCCGGTGTCAGTGAAAACAGAGGGGCATACTGCTGGAGCAAAGCCCGGCAGGCCCTCTGCTGCTCTGTTGTCAAATCGGGAGAGAGTTGTACTCCCTCCACTGAGCCATCCTGAGGGTTGCTATGCAGCAAATCAGGAAGGGGCTCACTCTCATCCTCTTCTTGCCCTGAAGCTAGCAAGAGACATGAGACCTCTGCTCGCCTGTGGAAAGGCTTGAGCCTGTTGACATGGAATACCTGGGGGGCTACCCCAGAGGCTCCCATGTCCACCAGATAATTGACTTCGCCCATCTTGGAGATGATCCTGAAGGGTCCAGTCCACTTGTCTGCCAAAGCTCTAGGCTTGGTAGGCTCCATCACAAGGATTTCCTGTCCCGGAGTCCAATCCACTTGCGAAGCTTTCAGGTCATGCCAGTACTTATTCAATTCCTGGCTGGCCTTGAGATTTGCTGTTGCCTGACCCATCATTTGTGTCATCCTCCGCCTGAGGCCTAACACATAGTCCCCCACTTGCTTGGCGGGACCTGGAGGGGTGGCTTCCAAGCCTTCTCGGATCAAGGCGAGGGGCCCCCTCACGGGATGTCCAAAGAGTAACTCAAAGGGGCTGAAACCAACACCCTCTTGAGGTACCTCTCTGTAAGCAAACAGCAGGCATGGCAGGAGGAGATCCCATTTCCTCCTTAGGGGCTCTTCCAAAGCACCTAGCATGCCCTTGAGAGTTTTGTTAAATCTCTCAACCAGACCATTGGTCTGGGGGTGGTAAGAGGTGGAGAACTTGTAGGTTACCCCGCACTCTTTCCACATGGTTTTCATGTAACTAGACATGAAGTTGGATCCTCGGTCAGAGACAACCTCCTTGGGGAATCCAACACGGGTGAAAATGCCCAGGAGAGCCCTGGCAACCACCTTGGCAGTAACAGTCCGAAGGGGTATTGCCTCAGGGTACCTGGTGGCATGATCTACCAAGACCAGGATGAACCGATGTCCACCTGAAGTGGGAGGGTCAAGGGGACCGACGATGTCGATGCCCACCCTCTCAAATGGTGTGCCAACCACTGGTAATGGCTGCAGTGGGGCAATGACCCTGCCTCCAGTCTTGCCAGACAACTGACAAGTTGGGCAGGTCCTGCAGTGGGACTCCACCTCTACTCCCATCCGTGGCCAGTAGAAATGGGCAGAGAGCCTCTGCTTAGTCTTCTTGGTCCCAAGATGACCAGCCAAGGGCACCTCATGCGCCAACTGCAGTAGGAAGGGCCTGTAAACCTGGGGTACCACCAACCTCTTGCGGGCACCAGGTTCGGGCTTAGTGGGCTCACTAACAAGGAGCTCACCCTCCCAATAAATCTTGAATGTCCTAGGCACTTCACCTTGTGCCTGGGACAGGGCCTGTTTCCTCAGGCCCTCGAGAGAGTGGCACTCTCTCTGTCCCTTACAGAAGTCTGCCCGGGAGGGTCCCCCTTCAGCTAACAAGCATTGAAGGTCGGGATGATCCTCCGGGTTGAGAACCTCTCCCACAGGAGAGTCTTCTGTCTCTTCTCCCACAGGAGTTGAGTTTGGGTTTTCCGCTGGACCCAGCCCGTCCGGAGCATGGATCCCATTGGGTGCTGTCGGAACAGCAGGAAGAGAAGGTGTTCCCTCCACAGAGGTGGCCTTCTTGGTCTTCCTTCTTCTTGCCTTAGGCCTCGCCTTTGGCTCGGATACCTGACTCACAGCCAGACCCGGTGTCACCTGTGACCTAGTGACTGCAGCAGCAGTCATGGGAAGACCATCCGAGATCAACCCCAACTCTACTAGATCATTTCCTAACAGAATGTTAGCAGGGACATTGTCCTGAACCAGGACAGGAAGCTTTGCTGTCTTGTCTCCAATCATGAGTGTGACTAGGGCTACAGGCGATAATTTGGGAGGCCCACCAGCTAACCTGGTGGTTTGCAGAGGAGCACCTTCATAGTCCTCTGGCTTGAGCAGGGTCCTGTCCACCACTGTCATGCTTGCCCCAGTGTCTCTCAAACCAGTAGAAGGCTGGCCATTCAAGAGGACACTTCTCAAAAATCTACGGGTGTTCTGTGGGATAGTCGCCAGTACTTCTGCGTACTGGTCCCAGGCCCCAAGGGACACTAAGGAAATCTCTACTGGAGCACCAAATGTGATTCCTGTAGAGGAGGGGAGGACAGTGGCCTCCACCTCAGACACGGGGTAAGGGTAGGTCAGGCTGACAGCCTGTACTCCAAGTGCCTTACCTTTACACTTGGGGTCACCCCTTTTGTGATCCAGAGCCCCACAATCCCAACAAGTGCCAGGAGTGCGGGGTACGGTACTGGAACCACTGGGAGCCTGCTTTGCAGCAGGTGGACCACTACTCTTATTCCCACCCACAGAGGACTTATCCCCACTAGATTTTTGGGTCTTAGGAGAGGAAGGTTTTGGTTTACCCGACTGTGACTGCTTTTGGGACTCCTCAGCTTTCTGAGAGGCCCCTTTTTCTTTGTCCTTGTCCTTCCCACTGGAGTCCTTAGGGGACACCCGGTGGGAGACCCACTTGTCAGCCAACCTAGCCAGCTTAAAGGGGTCCAAAATGTTCTGGTCAGCCACATACTGACGCAGCTCTGGTGAACAGGCTTCAGAAAAATGCTCAAAAAACAAGAGGTGGGACAACTCAACAAAAGTTTTCACCTTGTAACCGTCAATCCACCCCATCATGTTCATGTGCGCAGTACTCACCCAGTCAACCCAAGACACATTCTCTCTTTTCTTAAATTCCCTGAACCTTTTAAGGTATTGGGCAGGTGTCTTGCCAAACTTGGCAATCAAAGCAGACTTCATACACTCATACTGACCCCTTTCTTCCACACTCAGCTTCAGAATACAGTCATATCCAGTTTGAGGCACTCTGCTTAACAAACACTTAGCCCAATCTCTTTTATCTACATCATGAATTGCACAAGCCATTTCAAACGCTTCAATCCATTGGAGGATATCTGAACCCTCCACAAACACACCAACCAAATCTTTCATAAACTTGGTGGCTGGGGACCTGCCACTCTCAATTGGTCTAGCTGAAGTCTCCACTCTAGCTCTCTCTAGCTGGATTCTCTGACATTCAGTGTCCTTGTCTTTGAGCGCAAGATCCCTATTCTTGAGTTCCACTTGCTGTGCCAGCTCCTCTTTCTTAAGCTCAGCTTCTATTTCCAACTTGCGATATTCAAAGGCCAATTTCATCCTTAATAACTCAAGTTCCATGGAATTGCTGGGGTTTGGAACAGAGGCAGCAGGAATGGTGGCATTCCCAGAAACAGATTCAGCGACAACCCCAGGGGCAGAGTCCTCACTGGTTGCATCCCCCCCTTCATCAAGGGTTTCACCATCAGTCTGGTAGTCCACCAGGGCAGCTATCAGCTCAGCCCTAGACTTATCCACAAAGTCCAACTCCCTGGCTTCACAAGCACTCTGGAGAGCCTCTAAGCTCATCCGAGTCAATTTACCATTTGCAATGGGCTCCATTGCCTGTAATGCAGTTATTTGGTACACACCCAAACCTTAATCTAATAAAGTGCGGATATTTTGTAAGTGGCACGGTTATACACTGAGTCTTAAAACCATAAGCATCCCACCGCTGCCACCAGCTTTGTAAAGAAGACCGGTGGGGGGGTCTGTACTTCTGCTCTCTATATGGTAGAGGGGAGGCACAGAGGACCCCAGCCAAGATTCTCTAATACGGTAGCGATGGGCGAGCAATCAAGGCCTAGCTTCTCAGGAGGTGATGCAGGCTGGTTCTTAAGTACAGTGTATCCCCAAGCCCCCACAAAGGAATGTCCACACACTGTATTACTGAAAACACAGTCTTTATATAATTAATATTCAAGGGTTATGTACACTTATCACAATAACGCACTTTGTGCTCAGGAAAATCAGCAATGGTAAATATCTACAATTCTAAAGTGGTACCACTAATATTAGACCTCATTAAAGTGCATTCACAATACTGTAGAAATGGCACACAGATCAATAAGAAGGAAACCAGCAATAGAGAGAGGAGAGATAACAGAGGGTTGAAACAATAGGCAGAATACTGGCCCTTGCTACTGGACACAGTTCTGTGTGGAGATCCCCCCACCTGGGCAACCTGCAAAATAAAGAGATATAACACCAGCCCAGTCCAGATATTGTTCAATAGTCTATTTCTCTCCTATAATGTTTTTACCCCCCCAATGTACCTGGTGGAGTCGAGTTCCTCGAAAAGGCGTCGACAAGCGTCGAGGGACTCGCTGTTCGGCGACGGGGAATCGACGGCCCTTCTTGAATGCCTTCCTTTTCAGGCGGGAGGCACGGGGCGTCGAACGTCCGTCGACAAACGAGGCCGAACGTTGTCGAAGAGGCGGCAGCTCCGTCCGAGCGGTGCTCGTCGGCGTCGGGGCGTCGGCGTCCTGCAAGGCGGAGGTGTGCGGGGCACCTCGATGACAATAGTTCTGGACCGCAAAGATTGTAGAGACGGGAGCCCAGCAAGGGCGTCGAGTCGTCCGAGTCTTTGGGGTCGTCGGGTGGCGGGAAACCCACCGGCAGGTTTCTCCTCGGCGCGTTGGTCGTCCTCGACTTTCTCCGGCAGGATAAGCGGTCGACGATGCGGTCGAGAGAGTCCTTCGATTGAATGTTCTTAGGCAATGGAGCGGACGGCTCCGATCGTCGGCGGCACGGCGTCAAGTGGTTCCCACGGCTGGGCACACAACTTCGACGGGCCTCCAGCGGTTACACAGACCTGCGAACCCTGGTCGACGGCAATGGACTTCGACGGCGTCGATGTCCGGGTGCTTCACTTCGATCTCCTCGGCGGTCCCGTCTCGGGTCGGCAGCCTTTCGAGGGTCTGACTTCCAGGGCGCTTCGGCGAAGATTCAGCGGTGCTCGATGGTCCCTCGGAGCACGGGAAGAGGGCGCCTAGCCAGGTCCTCTCTCGGGTCAGTCCTCGACGATTTCGACAACCTTCAGTTCCGTCGAAGCAAATGCCACAGCAAGTCTTCTTCTTCCAGCTGGACGTCGAGGATCAGCAAATCCAGTTACTCTTGAGTGGAGACTCAGCTTCTGAATGCTTCTGAACAATTTCCAGTGGTGAGAGGTCCCCAGATATACTATTCTGTCTCTCATCCACACTGCTGGCACACACACAGCAGCCAATCACACAGAAGGGCATTCATGCAGTCAGTCAGCCAATCAGGCACACAGTGCATTCAGGCCACACTCCTCCCTTTCAGACACTCACAACAAGGAATGTGGATTGGGACAAGTACCCAGCCATTCAACACTACACACTGCATTCAGGCCAGTTTCGGGCAGGGCTGTCTCAGTCTTTGTCTCTCATGCCAGAAACCAGACAACCACAACAAGGAGTGTATATTGGTCACACACTCCATTCACCCAGGTCCCACCCACAGGAGGTACCCACAACATACAGTCACTGGGAAGGCTCCAGTCAGTCTAGCTGGGCCTTCACAACAACACCATATATGGAACTTCCACCCAACAGCCAGTCAGGGGGAAGGGACAGAGTCAGGGCTTCCCAGGACTTTGGGAAAAACAAGATAACAGGCAATAGAAAGCAAGAGGCCACAGGGGCCATCTTGTTTCCTATCAGGAATCAACTGATTCCAATGGCAGGGCCTGGGTATCCCAAAATGGAGGACACCCAGAGCACCTGTCAAATTCAGCATGGAGCTGCCACCAGCCCATACCCTGCTCTGTGGGCCACCCACAGGTGCCCAAAAACATACACTAGGGGCACAGGGTTGTACCCCTACCCATGGGTGCCATAAGGGTATCCCATGGGTCTGTTCACCAAACCAAAAGAGAGCTGCACTGCCAGGAGTCCCTCATGGACTCCTGGGCAGAAAACATGACAGAACACACGGTAAGAACAGAAAAAGGACAAGGATTCAGAGGCCCTGTCCCTCAGATGCATTTCCGGCATCACACTCTGTTATTACGCAAGTACCACCGGGACAACCACTCCAAACCTGGATCTGAGACAACACCTTTGAGGAGGGCCATGAGGGGGAGAACTGTCATGGGTGCTAGTCTAGGACTTTCAGCTACTAAGCCCTGGGGTCATAAGGGAGTGCGGCCTGTGCAGTCAGGGGCTATTTGGGTGAGGTTCTGGTGAAATACATTAAAGGCAGCAGCACTGGGGGCTGGGCACACCTCTCAGTCCACTCGCACTGGCCACAGGGCTTAACTCAAGTTCATTTACTTCCGACCGCTCCAACATGGCGGTATGCCATAGAAAGAAGATCTGATATAAGCATTCTAGTATCTGGGCGTGGTAGATTATATAAACCACGCCCAGATGCTATCCCGTGCTTCGTGTGGAATCTGTACACACGCTCACCTCGTCTTCCTCTTGCTCCGGCTTCGTGCGGCTTCTTCGTATCCCCGGAACTTCCTGAAAAAAGAAGAAGACACGTTACCTCAGCGATCCATGAACTCCGGCTTCCGCGGTCTTGGTACTCCTCTTGGCAGCACCACTTCTCTCAAACTCTTCTAGGTGTACCGCTGCTCCTGGACTCTTCTTGGGAGCGCTGCCTCTCTCGAACTCCTCAACTCGCTTCAGTTGCAGAACCTGTCGGCGTCCGGCGACATCCTGTAAAGAGAAAAGAGAAAAAAGTGAGTTAAGCATTTTAAGGACAGCGTCTTGCATAAAACTCTTCAACCCGCTTCCGTTGCAGAATCTTTGGGTGTCCCAGCGACATCCTGCAAAGAGAAAAGAGAAAACTGTGAGTTAAGCATTTTAAGGACAGCGTCTTGCTTTATGCGCGGGATCAGAGTCTAGTCTTCTGATCTTAAGGGCAGACTACAAGTGACTTTTTACATTTCACAAGCCCAGTGGAGTAACTGGGTGGCCATAGAACTCACCTACGCTCCCAGTGGAGTGTCTGGACTCCCGCAGGATTTCCTAGCCAACCCAGTTGAGCAACTGGGTTCTGGAACAATAGAACTTACTTGGTACAGAACCTCATCTCTAGTTCAACTTGTCAGTAGGGCTTTCACAGAACTATCCATATCGTTGTAACCAGTGGAGTAACTGGACTTAAGACTTCGCGGTCAGCACAGATCAACAACTTGGCGCCCCTGCAATCCGCAGGATGGAGAGCGCAATAAATCAATTACACAGGTGAGCCCAAAATCGACCCATAGCACACAGAAACCCGAGGTTAAGGCGGGGTCTCAGGGTAGATAGCAGAACACTGACCCTGTATGTGTTGCATTGACAGGTTGCCCTGTTCCAGTAGAGGAGGGAAGAAACCAAAAGTCACAGAGGGATCCCTCGCTCCCGCAGAGTAAGCAGGTGAGTGTGACAATGTCATTTAAAAGTGAAATTGTGTGTGAGTTAAAAGGCCATGTGCTGCATTTCTCCCAATATGAAACTAACCTCCAGAACCTGCCTTGAAGAGAGGTCGGGTTGTCATCATCAATCAGAACCATTCCTTAAAAATACAAGAAAGAATTACATGGCTTAGATCGGAAACACAGTGAAGACCAGATAAGCCCATCTCTATTCTTGCAGCAGGATTGCCCTTGAGTTCACAAAGCCCATAAAGTGTCCATTAGGAGCTGTTATCAGGACATCACATGCCTTGAAGGGGTAAGCCAACATAAAGACAGGCTCAGCCCAGGCTCTACTTAGTCACATGCCAGAAGAGGAATGAAACTGGAAGAGCAAGGGTGGGGTCCCAGTGAAGGAGGAGTGAAACTGCAATTTGATTAAAATGGGAGAAATACATTTTATTGCATACAACGGGCAACGTGCATGTCACAACTGTCATTCCAGACTTTTATTAAAGATGACAGTCACCCCTTTTTAACCAGGCTAAAATGATTTTGGTGGGATAAACAGAATTAAAGTTATTAATGAAAATGTGATTTTGGCCTTCCTTTGATTCCAAGAGATGTGAACATTGGTATGATCGTGCCGGTAATAATTGAGATGAATACTGTAAAGTGGCATATTTTTCACTCACATAGCTTGTGAGTAAATGAAGAAAAACTGTTTCTCTGACTAGGGCGGGCATGCAGATTTCAGACTAGTCTTACCTGATTCGCATTCAAATGTAGTTCTGGAAAATATATGCATACGTGTAAAGATTTGAAAATGTAGGGTACTTAGCATGTTGAGATATTTTGTGAGCTCTAAGCATCCCGAGCCCACCTGTCAAAGTGGGATGATGACGCTTCCTCCTCCCACAACTGTCCCAAATCACTCCCCCACCCCCTTATCCTATCAGCCCACAGGTGGGAGGTGGGTAGTGAAAAACCAGTCAATCCCTTTTGTGGGAAACATGACAATTTAGTGATGTCATTTGCCTTACAAATAAAGCAGTTTACATGAGAACTGGAGTTTTTCCAATAATACTGAGAGACGACGTGCTGCTAAAATCTGGCAAACAACATCCCAGCAGAGAGGCCTAAAGCTTGCAATGGAGACAGGAGCCACGAGACATAGAAGCTGATTGGGACCACTTGGACTGTCCCTTCACTGACACCCTAGCTGTTCCGGCATTGCCCTTATGTTCCTGATGCCCGGTTCAAGGCCTCTCCTGCAAGTAGAACTACCCCAAAGCCCTAGATTGTTTAAGCCCTATATTTCTCCAGCACTGTTTTAGTTATTTCCCCCTTGAAAAATATCCTGTTTGTCTGTGTAGATCCCTAGCATATTTTACTGAAGTAAATCAATTAATTCCCCTATAGTGATCACGGGATGGGTATTGTTGGCATTCAAAACCAAAATTCTTTTCTCAGTGTGTTTTGAACCGGTATAGACATAAAGATTTGACAAAAAAATTATTTCCAAAACCCTGTTTCCACATGATTGCGCAAGGTGAAAAATGAGATTCCCCCATTGATCCCCTTCCATTTAAATCAGAAGGGGAAGCCTGGTAGTGCCTTTGCATATGCAAGGTGCAAAACTAAATTGCCCCTTTGTATCAATTGTGCTCTAACCAAAATCCCAAAGCCCTGCCTGTTCCTTTTAGGTGAGGCAATACTAATTTCCCATTGCTTTTCTTTCTCATATTGCATCTATGATTCTAGTACAAAAATCGATTTAACCATTGTGTTCCCACTCCCTGCCACTACCTTCCATTCGAAGGAGTCAAGCCTAATTGATGTTTGGAGGGTGAGGGTTGCTGGGAGGAAAAGTATCATAACATAGGGCCTCATTACGAGTTTGGAGGTAGCCATACCCTTAATAAAGGCATGGCTGCCTCCAAACTCGGGTCCGGGTCCGTGGTCCCTGAATGGGGGAAATACTGGGCCATTCCGACTTTGGAGGGCCCGGTATTTCCCCATTCAGGGAACCCAGACCCAGACAATCCCCATTCCCATTGAGCCCCGATAGGGCTCAATGGGAATGGGGAGCATTCTAACAACATGCCCGTTAATGACGGGCCCGTTGTTAGCATGCTGGTTCCCTCGCGGGACCCGCAAAGGTCGTCTGGTCTGACCAGACTTCCAGAGCGGGTCCCGCGAGGGAACCTCGTAATGAGGCGGTACGGGGTTAACGGTGCCGGCACCTTTACCGGCGCTGTTAGCCCCTTGCTGCCTCAGTTGTAATGAGGCCCATAGTGTTTTAAATCAGAAATTGCTGTGTGGGCCTCATTACAAGCACAAATACATATCATATATGTTGTAATATACGACCAAATGCAATATTTGTAACAACAGTATGATTTCTTGTACTATTCATAATGTGTCAACAATCGCTATCATGTGTACCATGTAACTAAGTTATTGCAAGTAACAGCGCCTCAATGCCCCTGGGCTGCTTGAAAGCTATATAAAAATAAATAAATAAACAAGTTCGGCGGTAGCCTTGCTGGTAAATCCGGCAGGCTGCCCACAAACCTGCGATTTTTTCCAGAACCTGCGAAAGTGCAATTACTGGGTCATTACAGCCCCGTCGGACCTGGAAATTGCCCATTTGCGGGCACCGGAATAAAAAGCTCTCCATTCGCATTTGAGCCCCATAGGGCTCAATGAGAATGGGGTGGTTGGATGCACCGGCACCATTCAGAATGGTTGTTCTGACTTGAGTGTCGTGTAGACCGATGAGACCTCCGTCCCCAAGTGACGTACAGGGGAACTAAAAGAAACCCGCTGTACGACCTTTGAGGCCACAGGTGGGAGATGACTTCCCAGATCCACGGAACCTCTGGAACACCGATGCTGCTGTCAAAAAGGAACGAGGTTAAGTACCAGGCAACCACAATACAGTTCAGTAAATCAAAAGGATCTAGAAGGTCTTACCTATCGGGTGTTAGGAAAACCCCGGGAACCTAGTAGAGGTTCGAGACTCAGATGATGCGGCGGTCCCTGGAATAGTAGGACCGTATGAGAGCGTGGGTGAGGGATCAGCCACCTGTAGGAGTGAAGGCGTGACTTGGATCCCCAGAAGGGAAATGGCGTAGGAGTTCAATGAAGTACCAAGGGATGATCCAAAAGCAAGTCAGGATGAAGTCCAAAGTCCGGCAACAGGTAAACAGTTCCAAGCAAAGGTACAAAGGGTATCCGAAGGAGTCCGAGGTAGAGTTCCGAGATCAAGGTAACAGTGGAGCAATAGGTAACGCCAAACAGGGTCTGAAGACAGCTGAGAAGCAATGAGTGTTCTGTCTCTGCGACCTTTATACTGTGCGTTTCTGGATCATGTGACGTCTCTGGGTCATGTGACGTCCACCAAGGTCACGTGAGGAACGCCACTCTGGATCACGTGATCGACGTGGAGACGTAACACCGCCCCTTCTGCTATACGCTCTCCAAGGCAATTGCCAATGCAGAAAGAGTTGCAATCGAGACCGTACACTATAACTGGTACCGAGTTTCCGATCCTTTGGGTTCACCGAATCACTTGAGCCTCGAAGCGTGGGAGGAGGTGTAGGGGGAATGTGAGCAGTGTTCTGGTGTGTGTTCTGGTGTGTAGCGGACTGGTGTGCAGAGGATCGCCTAACAATGGTGCCGGTGAATCCGACATGCTCTGCTTGCGGGTGCCGGCCTGCCTGGTAGGCAGTAAGGCACCCGCAAGCAGAACTCATAGTTTGCCGGTCCGGTAACAACGGTACCGGCAGGTTTACCGGAACCATTGTTACTGGACCTGCAAACTTATAATGAGGCCCTGTGTCTTGAATTGTTATTTTCCTGTATTGGTGGGTGATTAAAAAATAATTAATTGTGACTGCATATCTCTGGGTTGGTGCTTTACGGAAGTAATGTTTGTGTTGCCACAGCATTATGGCTGGGGTTAATCTATTTATGATTGGTAATATGATATGATTGGTTATTTATAACGTGCTTAATACTCTGAGGTTTCTAAGCACGGACCCAGGGATTGAACCTGTGTTGCTCCATGTCATCTTGCTTCCAAGGCGAGCATGTTGCCACTCAGCTATCCTCCTGAGACATTCAGTTTAAATAAATAAATTATTAAATATATATTTTAAATACACACGGCCTGGTTCCTATTCCATTGTGGCACTGGGTATTCGTTGCGGTTGTGTACGAGACGGGTTGGAGGCCTTACCATAGTGAACCAAACAAAAAGAAAAATGATTTGTGACCGCGTAATAAACCGTGACACTGCAAAATGACGGATCATTGCAGGGCAAGCCAAGGGAACCTCCCTGCGCTGCCCCACAGCTCAGCATTGCTTGCCGAACAGTGGCACCTGGCCCTTATGGCTGCCCCACCCTTTACCCTAAGAATAAGGCATTGGACTTTATCACACCAACATGAGATGGTAACACAGCCATACGATTTAGGGAAAATACATTCGCTCAAATTCCCTTAAATCAAAGTTTAAGACACCTATACTGCCCGGTTAGGGTCAAAAGAGCAAAGATTGTCTCACCCACACATCACACACACCACAGTACCCCAGCAGTTAAAGGTCAGGCTTCCACACCATGCATATGTCATGCCGATAGCTGGTAATAACCTTGCTGGGCATACGTAGAACTCCATAGGAACATCAGCAGACTTTGTTTTTTGCCCAGTAACATTTTTAGGAAACCAGGCCTTGGAACTTGGAACTCCTCTTGAAGGCCCACTGTAGCCTTTGGGTGGCTTCTCAGTCCAACATAAACATGTGATCGATTCTTCATCTTCATATCTAAGCTATCGATCCAGCTCTTGTCTAGGAGTGTATTGCAAATGTCTACTGCACCTGGTCCTAGTTCTAGGAATGTTGTTTTTTGCAGTACTAAGTGCCTCTTCTCCACCTTCTCCTTCCCATTACCCCACGCTCCCCTCCGCCCCATGTTCCTCTCTGCACTTGCAAGCGAGCTACTACAAGGGGCGAGGCAGACAAGTCAAACGTGGGGGAGAGGGGAGGCGTGGGGAGGAGTGCCCTATTAACGGCATCAAGCAAAGGCGTCGAGGAGAAGAGTGCATTCCGGGCCTCAGAATTGCTGATCATGACCACAGCAAAGACGATTGGCAGGTTGAATTTGGCGGCTGGAGATTGCGCGTGGCAAGATTGTTACGCGCGACTTTGTCACAAAGACATGAACGTGATGGCACCAGAGAAAGTAAGGAGGTGAAGCAGCTGTGCTCCAGCTGTGGAGGGAGGCAATGATCCTGCAGCCAATCAGTCAGTTTCATGAGAAAAGAAAGACAGTGGCGCAGCAGTGTCAGGTGTGGTAATCCATCCAAGTAAGGCAACAAAGTGCAAGTAATGACACACCATAGGAGTCCCGGTGTGGTACCACACAAGTGCAATAGCAAGGACAGGTAAGTCGGTAGCCGGAGCATGCTTTTCATTGCAGCTCTATTCCACCTTTGGACTCTACTCCCAGATCATTCCAAATTTGCATCCCACTGCCTTTGTAAAACATCCCCGTTTTGGATGGTGAACTATATGTTAGTACCCAACGAGGAACTATTTGCAAGTATTGAAAGTTGCTTATTTTACCAATAACTACGAGGCTCCATACAAGTCATTCTCGTTATTAGGTGTTTATTTATTTTGCTTGGCTCCGTCCTACCCAGGATCGGCCCAGATGCGGAGGTGGTAGCTATATACACACGTGTTTCCCCTTAAGTCTTTCTTTGCCCTCAACAGCAAACACAGTTGAAAAGAGGCGGCGCCTTCTGTCACTGCCTTGCCGAGGCCAAGTGAGGGCGGCTGAGCTCGAATCTTAAGGGGGAGTTACTCCTATTACCCCATAGTCTCGTAAAAAAAGGCTTTTAATTGAAACGGAATTGCATTTGTAATTAGAACCATGTTTAAGGCAGTTTTGAGAGCAGTGGGCAAAGGTGCAAGTCGCATTCTGTTACCATTTACCGAAATGGCAGGATGTGGAGTCTAACTTGGGGAGGTTAAAAGGCGGCCTCTTGGACATATTGTAGCCCATAATATTAATTGGTTATTTATAACACGCTTAATACCGAAGAGATTTGGAAGCGTGGAGCTGGGATTCGAACCTGTATTGCTCTGAATCGTCTTGCAAAACGAGCACGTTTCCACTGAACTATATATATCACCTGTGCTGAGGTACTGATGTTTGCTACTTGTACTTAAGTCAATCCAGAAAATGTATAAATGATAGCCCAAAAAAGAATTGGCCTCAAAATGTTTTTACGACTCTTGTGACTTAAAATAAATATTTGACAGTACTCCCCTGCAGGCCATCAATCGAATGCATTGAGGTGTGGAAATGTAATGGATGAGATTAATTGCTGCACATGAGGGCATTCCAGTTAAATTCAAGTCGGGAAGATTTCAGAAACGTTGCACCAGTGCAAGTGTCATGTTGTACGGTATTAGCACTATGGCAATGCTTGTCTTAGTGCAGAAAACATTGGGGCCACATCTGATAACCTTTGCACAATGGCAAGTGCAATTGTTCCTGGTACTAGCACTAAGGGAAATATTATTCCTATTGCAGACAACATACACTTGCACCAGGGCAAAGATTCCTATGGAATACACCCTTTTTTAACAGGTGCTAAATGGAGCTATACTCAGTAGGAATCCATTTGCATAACATCTGCATTAAGATCCCAGAGAGGCGTAAGATGAAGTGCACTAGGAAATCAGGAAAGCACTGTGGAATCGTTTATTCCGCTTCTTGGCCCTTAAGTGCCTTAAAATGGAAGGAACGTGCCCTGGAGCAATGAAGAAAGGCCTCATTGTTTAGGCCTTGTTTTTATACCTCCACCCCATGAAAAAAAAGAAGCCCCAGGGTATCGACAAGCCGGCTGGTCGCATACCACAAACTGTGCCATGTCACAAGCCTGATGCAAAAGGCATAACCAACTCCTAAGATTAATACACTTCTGCTCTGACATGAAACTCTAGAGGCTAAAGTGCAAACAATGCTTTCAAACAAGTTCAAAATACACGGACAACTAACATATGTGGTCTTCAATAGCACAGTAATGACAAGAAGGAACCTCAGTAAAGACACACGCCATGACAGCCATTGCAGAACACACCCTAGCCCAGTCCCTTTGCACTTCCCAGAACGCCTCTTCCACCAGGCACCCAGTTAAGCAAGGACACACATTTGATTAAAAAAGGCCACCGTTTTTATCTTAACCAGACATACTAGGTGGGCAGCTTGCAGGATGTCCACCGTGGGCATTCAGATAGGCGATTATATATGTCTCACAAAGAACGAAGACCACTCCTCCAGTTGCTTACTGTTGCCCAAGTGCTCTCTAGAATGGCGTTGCTGACGTAAGGCACCCCAACAAGCTCTAGTACTGAATCTCAGTGGCCCAAGGGGTACCAGTGGGTGCTCCACTGTGCACAGTAATGCCATTTTCTGTAAATGGATCAACACCTCCCACCACCAGGTTGGACCTCACCATAGCGCCACCATGTCTTGCTAAGCCCACCCCTAGCCTTTATGAATGTGTCCACTGTTGCGTTCATCTTCTCCTGTGATTTATCGATTGCCACCATGTCTTCCACTGTTGCATTTATCTTCTTCTGTGATTTGTCGATTGCCACCATGTCTTCCACTGTTGCATTTATCTTCTTCTGTGATTTGTCGATTGCCACCATGTCTTCCACTGTTGCATTTATCTTCTTCTGTGATTTGTCGATTGCCACCATGTCTTCCACTGTTGCATTTATCTTTTCCTGTGATTTATCGATTGCCACCATGTCTTCCACTGTTTCATTTATCTTCTTCTGTGATTTGTCGATTGCCACCATGTCTTCCACTGTTGCATTTATCTTCTTCTGTGATTTGTCGATTGCCACCATGTCTTCCACTGTTGCATTTATCTTCTTCTGTGATTTCTCGATTGCCACCATGTCTTCCACTGTTGCATTTATCTTCTTCTGTGATTTGTCGATTGCCACCATGTCTTCCACTGTTGCATTCATCTACTTCTGTGATTTATCTATTGCCACCATGTATTCCATTTTTGTGTTTATCTTTTTCTGTGATTTAGCTATTGCCATCATGTCAAGGGAGGAGAACAAAACAACTGTTTACTCGGCCCAGTGGCACTGAGAACACACAAATGAAGGGGAGAGGGAAGGGGGGAAGTGCGGAGTGGGAAGTGCTGAACGTTCAAAACAACAACAGGAAATGCAGACAAAAGGAGGCAAGTTCAAAAATTAAGCGCAGACAACAGGTGTGAAATAAGTGCGGGTAAGGGAACTGTAGGGTTGCAGATACAGACCCAAGTGCAGAGGGTGACATGAGGCAATGCAGGTAGGCAGATGGGTGGGCAGGGATCTGGGCCCGAATTCAGGGGCTAGCAAGGTGCCGAGTGCAGAAACAGAAGAGATCAACAGGGGAGAGGAAGAGGAAGGAAGAAACAAAGAGGATGGTCTTGTGGTGCTTCCAGAACCGTAGATGGTTCTCCTAAAGTTTCAGAGGGGCATGGAGGCTGTTCCAGAGGGAGGCCCCAGCCAAGGAAAGAGATCTACCACCAACTCGTTGCTTGGAGCAGCAACTGGCTCTGAGGGATTTGGAGGCAGAGGAGCGAAGAGCTTGAGTAGGAAGGTATTTCCAAAGAGAGAGTTGAAGGTATTTCAGTACCAGGCCCCAGAAGGACTTGTGGACAATGCAGAGGGTCTTGAACTTAATCCTTGTAGCCACTGGGAGCCAATGAAGAGATTTCAGGGATGGAGGGATACAATGCCAGGGCCTGAGGCCAAGGACAAGTCTCGCAGTCCTGTTCTGGATGAGTTGCAGAGGGCGAAGAGTGGTAACAGGCAGATTTAGAAAGAGGCTGTTGCAGTAGTCCAGACTAGAGAGAACCAGAGCTCTAAAGACAGTGAGATTCTAGGGGAAGGAGTGGAAAGGAACAATACCCCTAAGGAGGTGCAGTTGCTAGTTTGACTTCTTAGAGACATCGTAGATGTGAGGATAGAAGGAAAGTGTGGAGTCAAAGATGACCCCAAGGTTCTTAGCCTCACAGGTGGGAGCAGGAGGAGGGCCAAGGGAGGCCAGCCAGAGAGTGACAGGAAAGTATAGTGCAGGAGTGCTGATGAGGAGGATCTCTGTCTTAATGGAATTAAGGCAGAGGTTGTTGGCGGCACACCACTCCTAGATTGCAGACAGTCAGTCAGAGATGAGAGAGGGAGCAGAGGTGGCAAAGGGGAGCCTGAAAATGAGCTTAGTGTCATCCACATAGCATTGAAAGTTGGAGCAGAGAACAGCAATGCGGTGGGCAAGGGGTGCCAGATATTGGTTGAAAAGTCAGGGAGAGAGGTTAGACCCCTGGGGAACACCACAAGTAGTGAGTGAGATAGAGGAAAGTAAGGATCCAAGTTGGACTTGGGAGGGTTGATCAAAGAAGAAAGAAGTCAGCCAGGTCAGGGCATGGTCAGTGATACACAGGTTAACACAGAGTCAGTTGAGCAGGACAGCATGGTTGACCATATCAAAGACAGAAGAGGGATCAAGTAGGCTGAGGACAGAGGGGAGATTAGAATCAAGATTAGAGAGCATGTTTTTGCAGATGTTCAGGAGAGCATTTTCCGTGCTTCTGGCAGTTCTGAAGCCAGACTGATGGTCATGGAGGCAGCTGACAGAGTCGATGTGGAGGTTATGCTGGGAGATGGCCAGCTTTTCTAAGAGTTTGCCCAGGAAAGGAGTGATAGAGATCAGGTGCTAGTCAGTCGAGCAGGAGGGGTTGGCAGTGTGTTTCTTGAGGAGAAGGTGCACAAAGGAGTGCTTTATAGGGGAGGGGAAGGCTCCAGTGGTGAAGGAGTGGTTGCAGAATTCGGCCAGAGCAGGAGCGAGGGTGTCAATATGCTCCTTGATGGTTTTGGACGAACAGGGAAGAACCTGTTTTGAGAAGACTTTCATAGATTGAACCTGTCTAGTAATCTCTTCAGAGGAGAACAAAGAGAGAGGAGAGGTGGCAGCAAGGGGGCCAGAGGTAGTTGAGAGAGATGCTGAAAGAGGAGGGGATGATGAGCAGGTGGACAGTATGTTCAGGGCTTTAGAGATAAAATGAAAGGCAAGGGACATGCAGAGGGCCTGGGAGGGGACAGGGTAAGTAGAGACTGCAGCTGGATTGGCCAGCTCCTTGCAGATTTTGAAAAGTTCAGCCGAGTTGTTAGATGCCCGCAGACACAGACTTGGATGTGAGCTCTCTTCTTAGCGTGGACAGAGAGCCGGTATTGCCTTTGAAGCAGGTGGCCTGCCAGTTTGCCAGAGGATGCACAAGAAGCCATTTCCTCTCAGCCACCGCACACTTGCGTTTTAGGGTGACAATGCCCGAGTCGTACCAAGAGTTGCACTTGGCTTTGGGCTTCAAGCGGATCTTCATGACAGGGGCACGAAAACCAAGAGTATCTGAGATAGCAGAGTGGTGCTTGAAAAGTGCAGTGTCAGGATGGGTGTCAGCCAGAGGAGGAGGGGGAGAGAAGGTGGCAGTGAGACCCTCAACTGACACACACTTCATGGGCCTTATGACCGAGAAGGTAGATGGCAGTTCTGGAGCTGGCTTGGCCTATGGGGTAAGGAAAGGAGAGATGGGAGGAAAGGAGAAAGTGATCGCTCCACGAGAGAGGGGTGGTGAGAGGGTTAGACAGGGGGAGGTTGGAAGAGATGAGAACATCAAGAGCGCGCCCTGCAGAATGATTCGGGCCAGAGGGAAGAATAGAAAGGGAGAGAGAGTCGCAGAGGTCACGAAAGAGTCAAGAGGAAGGACAGGAAGCATCCAGGTGGATGTTGAAGTCTCCAAGGAGGAGGAGTTGAGTGGTCGATGCCAGGAGGAAGGAGACAACGACAGCCAACTCAGAGGAGAAAGAGGTAGTAGTCGGACCAGGTGGCAAATAGATAGTAGCAATGGTGAGAGAGTGGCCAGGAGAGAGAGAACGCCTGCAGTGAAGGCATTCAAATGAAGAGTAGGCCTGCATAGGAATCACAGAGGCAGGGATCCACTCTGGAAGATCAAGGTTACACCCCCCCCGGGACAGTTGTATCTGGACGCGGAGAGTATCTTATAACCATCAGGTAGGAGAGTGTCAAAACTTGTGACAGAGCTGGCCGTGAACCATGTCTCAGTGAGACCGAGGACATTGAGGTCGAGTTCTTCAAGGAGGCGGCAGATGTCAGAGGAGTGTTTCATGGTTGAGCGAGAGTTGAGAGTGGCAAGATGGAGAAGGTTGCCAATCTGGAAAGACTTCCGGGGAGGGGTACAAATCAGAGGTACACCCTGTAGTGGTGTAGAAGGAGCCCGAGGGGGGGCAGAAGAGGAAGGACGAGTGGGAAAGGTAGCCAAGGAGGAGGCAGAGGGGGGAGGCAACAAAGCCAAAGAAGGGAGAGAAGGGACAGCAGGGGAAGAATGGAAATTGATGAAGCGCAGGAAGTGTCTATCAAAGAGGAGGATGTTGGCCTGGGGGCCTTGGACCAAGACAGTGCCATTCAGGTGGACATTGATGATGACCTTGCAGGAGTGCAAGGAGGACAGGAGGGCCTCCCATCTGATTCCACCATTAATGGGAGAAGAAGAGAAAGGGGAAAGCACAGAGACCATGTGAAGAGTCCATTGGTCTGGATAGAAAGGAACAACAAAGAAGATGTCGGTGAGGGTGTGTCTAGAGAAAGCGTTGGTGTAGGTGTCAGCGATAGGGAGACCAGGGTGAGAAGGCAAGATCTCCTTTTGAACTTCATCCTGCCAGACTTAGTGAGAAGGGGAGGATGGTCATTGGAGAAGCAGTTGGAGAAGATAGGTGAAACGGACTGCGCCATAGGTGTGGTCATCACGTTGACTGATTACGGTTCAGATATTGCGTTCCTTTAAAGCAAAAGAGAGGTTGCTAATTAATACGGTTCAACCTAGCAGAGATAGAATACACAAGTGAACTGGCAGCACTAGAGGACCTTCTCCCCTAATCTTAGGGTTGACTATATTTGATTAACCACGACAGTGGTTTGCTGTCGTGGTCCAAATAGTTCATTTTTGTATTACAGAAATAACTTTGGAATAGAGGTGATGCCCGGTTCCTTATTTGTATTCCCTGATCATGTTGCCATGTTTGCCCTGGCCAAGCCGTAACCAACCACTAAATGACAACTGCTCATGGTGAAGCGATTCCACTGTGCATGGATCAGTGTTTATCATGGGGGTGCAAGCATAAGTCCTCCAGAGCACAGCCTGTACCCCTGACACCCTTTTAAAAATGTGACCTTTTTTAATGCAGGGATAGGGGGCATACAAACCAAACAAGCTGCACAGCTAATTCTACCACAGGAATCCCCTTAGCTTTTATACATAGCTCAATTGACACATGTGAAAAAGTCTTCCAAACAACATACATGAGGCAGTTACATGTGATTTTATCAAATCCATAATAACTAATACCATAATAATGAATTCTAAAATAACAAATTCCATTTTTGTTGTTTTTGGAGGGTTCCAACCCCAGCCCCCCCTTTTGTGTTCCTAATACTTTTCCCCCACCCCCAAAACCACTATTCCCACTCCCAACCCCCCCTTTTTTTTTTACATGTTTGTTATTTTATTTCCGGTTTGTTACTATGGTGTTAGTTCTTTTGTGATTCGTTATAATCACTGCATAGCAATGAGGCATTCCTCATTGCCCATAATACCCCTCATTGCCCATTATCCTATCCTATGCACATCATTGCATATCATTCCCACGGTGCAAAGGACTGGCCTAATCATCGGTCTGCATTGTAACAAGGCCAACATGCACTGCTGGCACTGGAGGATAAACTCTGTATACCAAAAATATAAAATGTCCTCTTGACTCTCTCAACTCATCCTGGATGGCACGCTAGCGTATATGGAAAAATAGCTATATACTAACAGGCTGGACCTCTGATGGGTCGGTAGGGCTGGAACAGTGTCAATCACATGAATTGTTACTGACTCAAAGGCAACTGTGCATTGGGAAGTCTTCCATTTCCCAATAATTGAATTCACCTAAGTGAACCTCTTCTCCTCCCAACTGCTGCATTGGAGCATTCCATTCAGAAAAATAGGGGTTTGTTGAGGACATTTACAGATATGCAGTTACTCTAGTAGGGTGGTTTGGTGAGGTAGAGTTGGTCACCTTTTGCTCTGCCTGACATGTAACTGACTTAACCCCAGGTCTAGCAGCCTCCGCCGACTTGCTGCATAGTGTTTCCACATAGTCCTGTTCCACAACCCCTCCTTCTTTCTGCCAAACAAACAAACCTTTCTGCCTAGTATTAAATCAAGAATGCTTTCATGTCATCTTAACTTTCCTTCCCTATGGAAATCTACACTCAATATCTGCCTCTTTGGGAAAGAGGCAGAAATCTACACTCAATATCTGCCTCTTTGATCCATTGTATTATTTTTCAATTGTAAGAAAGGAAGGTCTTCAGCTGAAATGGACTAACATGAAAGTATTTGGCTGGAAACGAACAGCTGCTCTTTTAGCTGAATTTTGTCCAATTATTTTTAAGAAGCTGAGTTTTTGAGCGGCACACATAAAAGTGGTCACACATAAGATGGGCCGCTTGTGATTCGTGATTCATCTAGCATCAAGGAACCCCTGTTCCTCACACAACTGATGATGAATAAAGACTGTGTGATTGTCGAGACTTTGGCAACAGAGAAGTTTCAGCATTGACCTCTCAGCACAACACCTTTAGGCAATCTAAGTTGGCATTTATGCTTGAAGCCCATCTAGAGATTTATATTAAAATCTGCAAGAGGAGGTCTGGATAGTAAATACACCTTGCACTACATGTTTTCATAAACTGAGTTACATGAGGAAATAGGGAATCAAAGTTCACTTCTGCCAAAGAACTTTAGACCTGACACTACCTGAAGCATAACTGAATTAACCCATTAACACGTAATACATCTCTCTAACGATGCAGAATGGTTAACTATGCTTAGCTTTACTGCTTAATAACAATGTTATTAAAACATTCCTAGTCAAGAGTAATTTCTGTGAAGAACTAGTGAAAGTTTGGGTTATAGTCCTTGATTCACACCTCAAAGAGTAGGATTATTTTATGTAAACACCAGGGATGGCCTGTGATAGGACCGATCAATGACATTGATGTGCAGAAGGTCGATGTACGCTCTATTCCAACAGTACGCTCGATTCCAATATGTTCTCCTGCTGTGCAAAAACAAGCAAATACAGAGTTCATTAAACAATATTGATAGTTACACATCTTGTTTACACACTGAGACCATCGAGAGCAGTCTACTGGTAGTGGTGAAAACAGGCAGTAGTTCAAATGCCGCCTACCTTTACCATCCGAAACATTATGGGGTTGAAGGAATTTACCTGAAAAAGTATTGCTGAGGAATACCACATGTAGTAAATGTAGGATAATTGTGAGGGTGAATACTTGCAAAACGTTTTTTACCAGTAGTGAAGGTAAGATAAAGTGCAAACGTTCACTGGCGGAAAAATTAAGTTATGCTAATTTCTGATGTCCATCTTCTCGCTCCCTTTCCAATGCAATTCGGAAAATGATAACATTATAAAACATTCTACAGTAGTGGCATGAGCCACTTCTATGCACAATGCATTTCCATCCTCAAATCATGGATGGAAATGGATTAGAAAAATGCATGCAGAGATTCTGAACTACTGCATGCAGCATTTTTGCAGATCTGTGTCCGTTACTGCGAACTCAGTGGATTTCTAATAAAGAATGCATGACATTTTGCGAACTACCGCATGCACAATATTAACTGTAGTCTAAGAACTTAAGAACTCACGCATACAGTAGCAGTAATTACTGCATGCATTCATTCTTGGAAAAATCCTTGGAACTCAGAATAAAGGCCTAGGAGTTAAAAGTACATAAAATAAAATATCAAATATGCTGAATTTGAAAAGATATTGATTTTACCAAGAATAATATTAAGTAAGCTGACCACGTATCCACAAGTTATAATTTTTACTATTACAAATAATAAAATAAGACTCATGAACTCCTCATGAACAGGTTACAAAAAATCCAAGACTAAATGAAAAATATTTCAACAAAAGAAAGTACAAAAAAAATGTAGATGCAAAGATCGCCCATAAAGAAACAAAACATATATTAAATTTTGGGCTCAATTTATAATGATTGTAAATCTCAAACAATACCAACTTTTACAACATGTTTTCAAAGTAAGAATACAATTATATTAAATTGTTTTGTGTGCCAAAGCAACAACTATGCCATGCTGTCATTTTAGCCACCACAACTCAGAAAGAAGATAATGAATTCAAACCTGTCTCGTGTTTTGACAAGTACCCCTTATGAATTCTCAGACATGCCCTCAGCCCGACCCACACCATTCCTGGGACTGAATAGCCTTTGTATTTGAGTAACACTTATCTAACAATTATTTTAAAATATAGGAAGTCACTTGGGGAGTGAAGATATCCTCTGCTGGATTTATACATTCCTAGAGATTAGGTTTTCCTAAATAAGCACATATAATAAATAGTACCATGATAATAAAAAAGTTAAAAGCAAAATGCAATGTGATCGAATAATTAATTAAATCAATATTGAACATCCTTAGGAAAAACAATTGAATACCAAGTGCTGTTAAGATCATGTCTTTTCTTTCGGAAAGAGCATTCACAAAATATGTATCACACTTGCTCAAGACAGCTGAGTCTCTTACATATTATAAGAGTTTATTCGAAGAATTCAATGACATAAAGATGAAAAATATTGAGATTTATTTGGAGAAGTCACTCCAGAATCTCACAGAGGAGGTTGGCTCTGGTCGCATTTCTTATTACAAGTTTTACAAGGCAACGGTCCTTATTCATCACAATAGAAAAAAGAGAGATAATTCATAAATAATTTAAAAACTACTGACAGGTACAAGAGTTAAGAGTGTAACCCAAAGGGATTGCTTCCCAAAAATGATTTAGTACCTGATTTCTTTATGTTTTTCTAAAAAGACACATTTCATTAACAGCATCCCTCGTTGTAAACAGCACAGCTTGGTATTATGCAATCTTGTTCACTGATCTTATTTGTACTAGGGTTTAGTCCTATGTTTATTAGTGCGCCTCTCTCATATAGGAATTCCTCAACAAAGAGAGGGGCCATCTTAGTATACCGTGAAGGCAACAAAAACTATATTTTACTGAGCTATCCTAGCAAAAAGCATCAAAAGCTCATCTGTGCCTGTAAAATTTTAGAATATAATCAATATAAGTGGAATTTAAAAGCCAGACTCTTTTGTTTGACTACTCCTGTCCCTCCTTTTCCCTTCTTATCCAGGCATTACTACCCCATACTATTTACAATTTTCCCACCTTCACATACCCCATCCAATTTAAGTTCCCTCCCCCTCTCTTTCCATTGCTGTCACTCGGGACGTTTAGTTTCATCTGTTTCAACAGGAGATCCAATACAACGTCCTCCTCCCAGGCTGGCATCCTTTTATACTGCCAGATGATCACCTGGCAGAAAGAAAGTGCATGCAACATGATGGTTTTGGAAATCACCCAGACATTTCAATATTAACAAGCAAACATCACAAACATGAACTGCATTCGCAAAACAGAGCATCTTCCTCCAAGGAGGATAACTGCCATTGCAGGTGCCAATCTCTGTAACCTGAATGCCTGCAAACCTCAACCAAATTGAAAACAGGAAGGCAGGCCCTATAGACAGCGCTGCCTTGGAAGTCCAAACAGCCCAAGCTTTTCACAGACTGCTGCCAGGTTGGCCCTGTAGCAACACATTTACTCGGTGGCCAATTGGCAAGGAAGGCGCCAGAGTTAGACACTGTGGGGTGCTTGTATTTGCTTTAGTATCCGATCAGATTGAACATTTGTATTCTTGGCAACCAACAATCTTTTTGCTGTGATACAATTCCCTGCATCTCGGTAAACCACCTTTTACACAAATTGTTCTCTTTCCTTAAGTTGATTCCAGGCGTGTACTGATGTTTCATGCACTATATTCAATTTCACATAGACTAGTAAATACAACACAGTCAGGCCATTGGTAGTGTCGAGGTTTGAAAACTTGATTTTGAAAAATTCTGCTTTTTTTTCTTAAGGCTGGGAAGCATTGCTAATGTCACTGAATTTTAAAAAAAACAGATGCTCATCAAAGCTTGGCCGTAAAAGTCAAGTTGCGTTGAGCATTAGCATAGCATAGCCTGTTATGAATGACCTCTGTGTTGTGCATTATTTGAGGACATTTCAAGGTTGTATCTTCATGTGTGGGACCATTGGGTATTGGGGACCACAAAGTACAAAAAAGCCAGTCGCCCCTCAATAATAATTATTCATTTCATAGTTATTGAATACATTGTGTATAAATACAGGTAAATACATTGTTCCTTTTCAGGTACATTGTTCCTTTTCAGGTATTTTTTATTATTTACAGGATATTCGAAAAAGGACAATCTTAATGTATTTCTCACATATTACAAACTGTGCACAATACATCAGATATTGCAGATGTGTAGCTCCATGCTATGGTTGGTCAACAGACGTTTAAGTAAAAAAATTAAGGGTAGAGACAATCAGCCTCATTACGAGTCAGGCGCTCCCGTAATGAAGGGTGCCGGTACGGGATCGGCACCGTTCATTACGGGACGCCCTATTATGAGGTTCCCTTGCGGGACCCGGTAAGGACGCCTGGTAAAACCAGGACGCCTGGTAAAACCAGGCGTCCTTAGCGGGTCCCGCAAGGGAAGCAAGGGAACCAAGGAGCTAATAACGGGCCCGTTAAAAACGGGCCCGTTATTAGCTCCCTCCCCATTCCCATTGAGCCCTATGGGGGCTCAGGGGAATGGGGATCTGTTCCTTCAAAGAGGAATTACCGGGTCCTCCAATGTTGGAATGACCCGGTTATTCCTCATTGAAGGAACCCGGAGCTGGAACACGGTATGGAGGCAACCATGCCCTTATTAAGGGCATGGCTACCTCCATACTCGTACTGAGGACCAATATGTCATGTCCCGCTTGATTTCTTCATCATGGGCAGTTTTTGGAATCACTGTGTGACATCAATATATACAAAATTAGAAATCACCTGCATTTGATAGGTTTCCTGTTAGCTCAACGACATGCACTAATACAGACGTGTCTCTATGTTAAAAAAGCAAAAATCATGAAGACGTATTTATTGTTCCAAATCTGATCTACACGCCCAAACAAAAGGCTATTGAATACATTCCTTGCCATAAAGAGGGGGGCAAGCCAATCAAAATAGACTTGCCTGCACTTTGGAACCACCATGTTTACAAAGCGTGCTGAATACATTAAAGCAAGGACATTTGTTTTGGAATAATTGTGTATGACAAATGAGTCTGACCTTAATTAGTTTTGTTTTCCAGGTCAACTAAAATTGTAAAAGCGAAAAACTGCAGAGGAGGGACTGGAAAAGAACAGAAAAAATATTTGTTCTAAATTTGTCTCCGATTCCTCTAAAAACATTAATACAGAAGATTTTTTTTAAATTAACAACACATGACTTCATACATCATGTCCAGTGATATTATTGCAATGCTCAGGGGCGCTTGAGCGTTAGTACATTTGCTACTCACGCTATTGTCATTTTACACATGGCGTGTGTGTTTTCCATGCCACTTTCTTTTTTTCATCGAACAAATATGTTTTTCAGGGAAAAAAACTATTTTGCATTAAAGAAATACATTTTGTTAATTTTGAATTGAAGACATTTTGTTTTTCCACAAAAATAAAAACCAAATAATTTCTTAGGCACATACCCGAACTATAGATATATTTTGGAGTTTTTCACTCATCTTTTTTATTTCGGAATAAAAACATTTTGTAAAACACAAAATCATAATACATACCAACGTAGAAAAAGGGCACCTAGCATTAACAATTTAAACACAGTGCCAAAGTTGATCATTTGGAATCAGAGGAGTTTGCGCACATTTTCTAACTTTATTTCATAAACAATGAATTCACAAACAGGCTGAGTATAAAAAATCTGCAACAGCAATCACCTGAGATAAAATGTACTTTAAAAAAAAACAATTCAGGCTTTCATAAATTGTTCTTATACCTATGCTTCTTAAGGTCGGGACTATCCACTTCATCCGTGATCACGTATATCCAGGACACAGTGTAAAATGAACTTTTTCAAAAAGGTTTTTCACAATTGATTATCTCAGAAAAGTCTGATCTGGTTTCCTCTGCGTCTTTTGTCTGCACAGGTTCCCGGTGAGATCTGGGTGCATGCTGAAATTCTCAACAAAAATAAGTCAGATAATTCTGAGCTATTTGTCCCAAAAGCCTGTTTTCTGGGAGCTCTGTCCATGCAGCACAACATTTGTTGAACGCCTTGGGAAAGATGAAGAAAATGCAACTACAAACATGATCATTGGCTTTGATAGCAAAGCAGAGAGAACATCATGACACCATTGTCTACACCAATAAAATAAATAATCCCATAGACGGGAAAACACAAACACTCTGTTAATGCATATTTAGCTCCAAACACCTCGGCGATCAGACCATTTTGTCACACTAACCAGCAGGCCTCCACAAATGCTTTAGAAATTGAAACACTACTTCAACAAAACCCATATATGGTCAACGGCACTGCAACATGGTGGCTTCCACCAGAGGATTGCTTACAATGTAGACACAACTAAAGCACACAAAATACACTCCACAGGTGCCAAGAGATAAACATGAATACTGAGAATACATGAATACTCCCGAACACGCAGGGAGTAAACTGCAGTTTCAATGTCAAAAATACATTATCCTATAAACTGTTGGCCCTGTGACAGCAGAATCTGGGATTGCTAACTCAGGGATGCTCCCCACACATACAACATAAATGCCATCCACCAGCATCTGCCAATTATAGATATGCAGGACATGCAGGCCACATACAATCATTAGCATAGCCTTCACACCAGCAGCAGACCCAACACATCCAAACCGTCAAGCCACCAGGAAGCCCCTGGATGGACATTTGGAAGTCGGAGAGCCAAGGCACACAACACATCGGCTGTGACATTCTACCCAGACTTGCACTGAAATAATTTAGTCATGGACACCCAACCATTCACCCACAGCGGCAGAACCTGCAAACCAGCAGTAGTGTTCCTACAGAAGGGAACACCTGCTTGCATGCTCGCCCTAGACCACTGATGAGGTCATCCTGCAAACCCCAGCTACACGAAACAGACCTGTCTAACAACACCACCGCCTTCTGCATCTATATGTGCCACCAGGAGAGCATACAGCAACACCCACATACCATAACAATTGCCTGCAGTATACTGCACGTGCAACAGGATATACAAATTGTGACCATGGGCCTCATTACGACCCTGGCGCTAAGTGAAAAACGATGGCGGTAAATGGTTACCGCCATCGTTTTCCGCCAGGTCCGATCATGACCCGTGACCGTTAACTACGATGCCATTAGCGGCATCGTAGTTAACGCTACCGCTAACTGCGCTAAGGGTGTGCGCATGCGCCGGCCACACCGTACTTAGCGCCATGGCGGAAAGGTACGCAAATGCTGACCCAAGCGGACATGCACCTAACGCCATCACCCAGCCCGTTAAGTACCTTACCGCCATGGTGCTAAGTACGCCATCGCGAACCAACCGTAAAGGGCCATGTAAAGTGAATGCAGCTGCCACAGGTTCACAGAAACAGCACAGGTGAAGGCAATACAGACTCAGGAAGTACAAAAAGAACACACCCCACCCCTTCCCACACCCAGTCACACTCCACAATGATACCAATACGACTAGCAATGTTGGGGCTGGAGAACCTGATAGCAATGCAAGTGCTACTACAACAACAACAACAACAACAACAACAACAACAACAGGCTGCACAGAGGAGACGCAGGAGGAGAAGGAGGGCAAGGCAGGCCCAGCAAGCCCCACCAGCACAGCCAGTGCCACCACGCAGGGAGCCCCCAATCCCACGCATCAGAGCCAATCCATTCAACCTCACTGCTGAGCAGATCCACACCCTGTACCGTATGGACCGGGACACCATCACCGCCATCGTACACATGATACACAACGACATCGTCAGCATGATAGAAACTCCAACCGCCATCCCACCCCTACTGAAGGTAGTGTCTGTACTCCACTTCCTGGCCACAGGCACCTACCAGCACACAGTGGGGCACTTGCATGGCATTTCACAACCATTATTCTCACAAACCCTCATCCAAGTGCTCGATGCCCTCCTCAAGCACACAGACGACCACATCTCATTACCACGGACTGCCCAGGACATTGCAAACACCAAAGTGGGTTTCCATGCACTAGCCGGCATACCCGGTTGCATTGGTGCCATCGACTGCACCCATGTGGAATTGGTGGTTCCACGTGCCATGGAGGTACCGTACCGCAACCGGAAACAGTTCCACTCAATCAACGTGCAAATGGTCTGTGACTCCAACAAGATCATCACACATTGTTGTGCCCGATTCCCCGGATCAACCCATGATTCTATGGTCCTGAGGAACTCCACAATACCACGCTACATGGAGCGACTTGCAGGCCCAAGATCCTGGCTACTCGGTGAGTCCAATGTCATGGAAGTGGGCAGGTGAATGACGTACCGATGCATACTCCACCTGGCTGAAGGGGGGGGGGGAATGATGCATACTCCACCTGGCTGAAGGGGGGGGGGAATGATGCATACTCCACCTGGCTGAAGGGGGGGGGAATGATGCATACTCCACCTGGCTGAAGGGGGGGGGATGATGCATACTCCACCTGGCTGAAGGGGGGGGGGGAATGATGCATACTCCACCTGGCTGTGAGCAACACAGAGAACGGAGACAGAGGATGGGCACTCACAATGCACTCAACCCCTCTGCATACATTGGGTGATGGCATGCAAAACAGGCCAGGGGAGCCATGAGCATATACTGGTTGCATTGTGTGAATCAATTAGTGCATGTAGAAGTGAGCCGAAGTAACAGTTGGATGCAGGCCATGGTGGCACATCATGTTCTTGATCAGACGACATGACTGATACATACATTCTCGCCTACATACAGGTGATGCAGGCTATCCCCTGAAGAGGTGGCTCCTTACACCAGTCCGGAACCCGCAGAACCAGCACGAGGAGGACTTCAACCGTGCACATACACGTACTCGTGTGGTCATAGAGCAAACATTCGGCCTATTGAAGGCACGGTTCCGAAGCCTCAGCAGGTCTGGAGGGGCACTCCTGTACCACCATGAGAAGGTGGCAAAGATCGTCATGGCATGTGTCATGCTACACAATATGTGCGTCAGACGGAATGTGCCCCTGCCCCCTGACGCAGGACTGCAACCACCTGACGATGAGGATGAGGAGGGTGCAGATGGGGCACCACCCCATGGAGGAGGCGACGCACAGGAGGGGCGTGCAATGCGCCAAAGTATCATCGACCACTGCTTCTAGCACACACGGCTGGTGTGAATCACATGGAGACTGCACTTGGGGCACTGTGTGTCTCTGGGACATGCACACTGTGGACTGTACACCAATAAAGCACACATATGCAATGAAAATGTCCACACATTTCATTTTGTGAAAGAAAAATGTGTATTCAAACAATGAAACGTCGTGACACACCCCCTCCCCCCTCCCCCCTGAACACCCCAACACACCCCCTCCCCCCTCCCCCCTGAACACCCCAACACACCCCCTCCCCCCTCCCCCCTGAACACCCCAACACACCCCCTCCCCCCTCCACCCTGAACACCCCAACACACCCCCTCCCCCCTCCCCCCTGAACACCCCAACACACCCCCTCCCCCCTCCACCCTGAACACCCCAACACACCCCCTCCCCCCTCCCCCCTGAACACCCCAACACACCCCCTCCCCCCTCCACCCTGGAATCCCTACGAAGGTGCGGTAGTGTCTGTGCAGCAGGGTGTGCAGTAGTCCTGCTCGACTGTCAAGCCACTAATGTGATTCCCCTCCCCTGGCCCCCGGGGCACCCCTGCCCGTGCTGCGTAGATTGCGCCCTGATCTGCGGATGGGGCTGCTCTGTGCCGAGCTGGCTGATGAGGATGGTCCGGCCTGCACATCTGGACGCATGTCCCTGATGGTCTGGACAAGTTCTGTGAGGACATTGTGCACAGCCGCGAGTTCTGTGCATATGTCCTTTGTGGAGGACTCTATGGCAGCTGTGACTCGGTCTGCCAAACTCTCCATGCCATCCCTTGCCACCCCACACTGTGCAACATGTTCGTTGAGGAGGGCGGATAGCTGCTGCTGGCGGGTAACCATTTCCTCAAGTGTCTGCTGGTTCTGCTGGGCCATGCCAAGTGGCATTTGCATGTGCATTGGGCTGCTCACCTCAGGCTGGGGGATGGGGTGGCCGGCCAATCCTCGGCCTCCGACTGCCCCTGTGTGGCATCCGCCTGCAGGGGGCTTAGGGATATGCAGGGGGAATGTGGCTGGGCAGTGGGCATTTCCATATCGATGAGCTCGATGCTGCCTGCCTCACTGTCGGAGGTTGCCGCTATGGCAGCGATTTCTCCCAGGGTGCTGCTTGCAGCAGAGCCTGTCCCTTCAGTGGGCACGAGTAGTGACATGTGCGGTGCTGCTGCTGGGTCTGTGTCTGCTGTTGTGGGGGCTGGCATTTGCCTGTCCTCTTCCCCAGGCAGGGTTTGCAGCTGGTGGTGTGTTTCCTTTCGGATGGCTGGGGTGGATGCCTGTGGCCTGGCGCTCTTGGTGGATGTGGATGCAGTGTTGTCCTCTTCCTGGAGGTCTGTGTCAGATCCTGTGGTGGAGCAAAGGAGGGAAAGTGTTATTGATGGGTACGCGGACATTGGCCGTGCATTGTGAGGGATGACATCTATACAGTGGGTACATGCAGCACATTTCAGGCAGGGGCATACAGGTTTTGTGCCTTTTGTGTGGAGGTAGCATGGTGGTATGTGTGTGCCAGCAGTTAGGTTGTGCATGCTGCATGTGTACAGGGTGGAGTCTGGATGTGTCTGTGGACATTCACCTGCCGATGTGTTGCATATGCGCTATGGGGCTACATGGTACTTCACATGATAGGACTTTGTTGAGTTTTGCATGGCTTGCTCTGGCCACCTACCTGCATCTCCTGAGGTCGGCGCTCCTCTCTCCATCCCTCCGACACCTTGGATGCTCTCCATCCCGATGGTGGATGCACATATTTCCTCCCATGCTTGCAGCTTAATGGGCGAATCCGATCCACCCCCAGTTGACGTGGCTAGGTTGCGGTTGGCTGAGAGGATGCTTCGGACACGGAGCCTCAAGTCGTCCCAGCGCTTTCTGCACTGCTGGGCTGTGCGGGGTACGGCCCCCACTGCACTCACACGCTGTGCCACTAGGGCCCATATGGCCTTTTTTTTTGCTATTGCCGGCCTTGTCATCTGCGCGGAGAATACAGATGCAGCATTTTCTTGCAGGGTCTCTGCGAGCATGGTTAGTTCCTCCCTTGAGAAACGGTCTTGGCGCTGCCGGTCACATGCTTTTTTAACAACTTTGGGCATTTTTACTTGGCTAATTGGGTGGGTGATGGGTGTGGATAGGTGTCAGGGTTGGATCAGGTATGGTTGTGGAGGATGGCAATGGATTGTGTTTTTCAAGATGGCCGTCGTGCAGTTTCCCGTTCCGCCGCGATGACGCTATTTCCGGTTCCGCCTATTTACGGTGACCGCTAATTACGGTGACCGCTAATTGCGGTCGCCGCTATGGTGTGTGTGGCGGTAGTGCTCCTTGCGCGGCGTGCGATGGCGGTAAGGGCCGTTTCTGGCCCTTTTACGCCATGCCGTACTTTACATTAACGCCATGGCGTAATGCACGTGCCCGATGGGTCGGAATATGCCGCACTTTACGCCATCGACCCACGGCGTAAACGTTGATTACGCCATGGCGGTAATGTTCGGTACTTACCGCCAGGGTCGTAATGAGGCCCCATGTGTAGTAAACAGACAAGCTGTTCATGCAGAAATGGAGGGACTCTGAACAGCCTTGTTGAAAATAGCACTCCGTGCAACCAGCAGCTGAGAGGACGCGGAGCAGTGGAGGCTCTGTGTGGACATGGCATGGATAGAGAAGGATGCCACTTCTGACCCCACCAGTCCGGCCAATGACTACCAGCAAACCGAGCCATCCTTTCTTCTGAGTCAAACTGTGGCGCCCCAGGACAGACCAAATCCATGACTGACACAGATAACATCAGTGCACCACAAAGACCTCTTGAGAAGCAAAACACCTGCAGTGGACCAACTCTGAGAGGGGCCAAAAAACGGCAGACGTCCCCAAATCTTTGATACGCTACTGAGCCGAGAAGTACAGCCGCGTGTTACATTACTGTACCACTGTGAAAAAAACAACTGCAATTAACAGAAAAAGACTTGATAATTTTGTGCACAGACCTGGGTCCCTATGAGCATTGTTCAAGTGCTGCCGGATGCACCTGCCTGTCAAGCATCGAATGGAAAAGACATTGTGGCCAGTGGACTCACCATAGAACTGGTGTCTGGAGTGGTTCACACCAACACAGATGATCGGGTATGTGTCATTGCATGACTATTTAATGGGGCTGCATATGAACCAACACGTGAGAGTGGGGACCAGCACATCATTACAATAACGCACACACGCACGCACACACACACGTGGGAATGGTGTGTCGGGAGGTTGTAGTCGAGGGTGTGTTCATTAAGACACACAGTGCATTATTCCCTTTATGCATTACTCGCCAAGCCAATCCATGTATATATTTGCCTTCATGGGACATTTCACACTGCACCATCATCATCGAGGAAGTTGCACCCACCCATTGCCTGACATTTCGCCTTCTGGTGGTACTGCAGAACATATCCTGGGTAGTGCCCTTCCCTCAGCCTGCAGTCACCTTACCTTATGCCTCTGGTATCCAAGCATGGGCAGGGTAAATGGATTCAGTAGGCTGCAGTGCTGCAATATTGCTTTTGATTGCCCTCTGTCAACCTAAGGTAGCTGTCAGCCACGGCGCAACCTAAGGTAGCTGTGAGCCACGGTGCAACATTTCGGATGTGGCATCTCAGAAATCAGTTTAAAACTTTATGACTTTGAAAAAACAGAAGGCCCACTTTGTGTTGGCAAATATAATGCACCTTCAATAAGGTTAGTACTGAGAGATATTATAGTTAGAAGCAGAGAAGTAGCCACCATAGAACCTAAAATAATATGTGGGAGCAGCTCTTACGTAAATACAGGCTAAACATGGTTAAAATAATGAATTATAGAGCTCATTGTTAACTGTAGAAAACCATAATTCCCTTTTAAACGAGTTACATTAAGGACAGGAGGGCATTGTATCAATGGAAACATAGTGTAAGCTTTTCGTTTACCCAAGGTCTACGCATTCGTTCAGTGTTCATTTATTATATGATATGATATGGCATTTATAAAGCCCCCATACACAAGTGTTTAGAGCAAAACATCCTTTAATCAGAAACTCTGGTCTATACAATGTGGAATCTCATGGTTAGTTCCTCTTTGAGGGACAATCAGTGCTTCACCAAAATTTTTCAAAAGTGGTGCGGTTGTTTGTTAAGGGATTCTTCGGGGCTACAATGCAATAGGGCGTCCTATTCAGTGTCTAGTCCAATGTTACATCCAGGCAACTGGCATTTGTCTTTTTTCTGTGATTTAAAACAGCTCCTTTTTATATAAGTTAAAAGGTTACTGCAACAGTGTCCTGATAAATATCGGTTGCTACAATTCAGTAGGTGGGCTGATTCTTCAGAAAAAGGCCCAGCGCTACACTTCGAACAGGTGGTAGACGGGTTTCCCTCTGAAGTGGAGATCCAGTGCTGGAGTCTAGACAGTTTTTGTCACTGTGGTGGTATAAAGATATGAGTGAAGTATTTGAAGGTTTGCCAGCATTACTGGTGGCTGGTTTGAGTGTGTTCGATCCTAAGGTTAAATGGGGGCAATGGAATCGGACACACAGGAGCTGGAAGATGCACCTTTGCGGCGTTGCCCATGGAAGATTATTTGCACAGCCACAGGTTGCAGACAGTTCTGGCTGGCGTTGCTCTCAGTCATTCCATGTCCCCATCCACTTCGGGTCAGGATCAGCACGGGGGTCACAGCCGAGTGTCCCGGGTCAAAGAGTCTTGTATACTTGTGACTTGGCTGGTTGCGTTGGTACATCAAGGAAAGACACCAGCACTGATTCTTGTCTGATCGCTGAAGAAGGCTGGATTAAGCCAACACTGGGAGAACTTAGCCCTCACAAAGGGGTCTTGGAAGACTTGCAAGTCCGACAGAGCTTATTAAGAATTCATCCTGGGTTTTCTTCTTCTATGTTTTACATCTCATTCCTCGGTTTGAGGTGTTGTGGGCTCAAACCTTTGGCTTAAATTGGGAGCCTTGGCTACTGAGTGCATTTCACAGGTTTGCAGCTATTCAAACAGTTAGCAGCCAACCCGATCAATGGTGGTTGCCATATTCAAACCCTCCCAGGCATTGTCCTGGTGATTTACTTTGGGTGTGAATCCCAAACAGCATTAACGTTTCCAGCCATGTCTGGTTCTAGCTCTGTTGCCCTCATTCTCTAACATGAGCAGAAGCATGACCATATATGGCAGCATCTGAGTCCCACTCAGTCTTGAAGAAAAGAACATTAGTCTGTTTAACTGGTTACAGGATTTCTCAGAGAAGTCTGAGAACCTTGTAGTTGGAGCACTGGAGCATGTTTGGCAAACACCAGCAAAGTTATGAGTCCAGCCACAAAGATTATACTGCACTGATGATCCCTAATAAGGGTGAAACCAGGGATGCAGTTGTCGGGAGCCTTAAGAACTGTCTGCCTTGGGTTTATTAAGCTGTGTACGGAATAGCACTGCACTGTAAGACGATGACAATTTTCTGGAGCAAAAGGTCTGCATTTGGGCTAATTTGCATACCCATAATGCTTTGCTCACAGGTCTCTGAACTTGATGTGGACTTCCAGGGGTGACTACTGGGTGGTGCTGCGGCATGTGTGGCTTGGCTCTAATGACTTATTCTACAATATGGCATGCTTTTGCAAATGATATGTTCATCCTTGAGCATAATTAATTTCTATTTAATCGTGACTTCTACTTGCAGCTTATGGGGACTGCCATGGGCACTAAATTTGCACCCCATATGCCGATCTTTTGATGGGATATTGGGAATAAGTATTTGTTTTCAACAACCCACCAAACCATTGGAATGAAAATATTGCTATTTGGCTCCGTTACACAGACAGCCTGTTTTTAATTTGGCAAGGTAGTCTGGAAGAGCTTAATTAATTCCATACATTTTTTTATCAGAACGATATAATCCTGAAGTGCATTATGTCCATGAGTATGGCGAGCATTGTATTTTTAGATCTCAAGATATCTGCGATAGGGGATGTGATTCACACATCCATGTACTGCAAAACCACTGCAGTAAATTCCATCTTACATGCCAAATCTTGCCAACCCCCAGCACCATCAAGAATATTACATTTGATGAGTTTTTGAGAGCGAAGCGTAATTGTTCACGTGTCTCTGACTTTAAATCTGTTTGTGATGGCAAGACTGTCAGATTCCGGCAGAGAGGTTATTCTCAAGAAATACTAACCAAATCAAAAAATAAAAATTATTTACGATCTACGTGAAAACCTTTTGAAGTCCAATAAAGATATTTCATTTACACCCGACGTTTATTACATCACATGGTTTGCAATCTAGAGATGTTTATAAAGTTTTGAGCAGGCATTGGCATCTGCTTTTGAAGGATATATATTTGAAAACAGCGCTGCATTCGAAAGCCTAAGCAACCTATAGGCGTGTGAAAAGCATTGGTAATTTTGTTACACAGAGTCACTTGGAGGTGGTCAAGCAGCCTAATTGGTTGCAATTAGAAAAAGGCTTTTTCACTTGTGGGGCTTGCATATCTGTCTACAAATCATCAAGAGCAATTGTTTCAAGGTCAGATACATTCATTGGACACATTGTATCAACTCACGGATTGATTGTAACTCAGAATTTGTGGTTTATGGGCTCTTATGCCCTCTTGAGAAAATCTATGTTGGTAGTGCAAGAAGGAAATTTAAGTGAAGCATTCTTGAGCATTTTCCTGGTATCAAGTTACAAGATGCGAATTATATGGCAACTCATTTCGCAGAATTTCACAATCAAAATAGATCTTTGTTGAAATGGATTGCACTAGTACAAGTCAAGCCACATCAGCAGAAAGGAAATAGGGAGCTTAAACTTCGGAGCCATGAAGCTTGAATGATTTTGCAGTTCAATTACAAGATCCTGCATGGATTTACCACAAGTGAAGGGAGCCATTTTATTTTGTTTCTGCTGACAGTCCATCTTATGGTCTTATACGTGTAGTGAAACATTGTTTGTGGTCTCTCCTTTTAAGACCAGAGCTTATGCACATATCCCAACAGTATCTTTGTCGTTCTGCCACTCAGAGCAAGCAAGCACTTTATCTATTGGACTATATATTGGTTGTGTCATGTATTTAGTATTTAAACTTTCTTATTTCAATAGTTTTAGTGCATATGAATAGCCTTGCTCTGGTAGAATAATTAGTGGTTACATGATGAACTGGTTTTGCTTGAGCTGTATTGCATTAGGTCTTTTGCACTGTCACTTTGGGATTTTGATCATTGTTTTCTTGCCATTCCTAATTATGTGAGCCATCCGCAAAGAAGTGAGCTTCTTTTACAGCTTCTTTTACAATATATTTTGTACTTATAATTTTATAAGCTAGTCATGCTGTGGGTGCACTATGCACTGAAAACAGGTTATCATTCTATAAACCAGTCATACTGTGTGTTATTCAGCATGAAAGGACTATGCATTGAAAACTGGTTGTTGGATTACTGACCAATGTACTGTCAATTTAAAATTGTAACTATTTGGCCATGTGTTTTCACTACTTGCAATTTTCAGGGTAATTCATAGAATTTAGCACAAAAGTGGCGCACGCGGCTGGCGCACAGTGTCCCCGTGCGATACACTGCGCCAGCCGCGTGCGATAAAATCAATTTCATCGCACAGCGTATTCATGGATTCCAGCCTCCAAAACCAGCCGTGGCGCAGAGTGGCGCAGCGACCCTGCAGCAGCGCCAGTTACGCCCCCAAGAACGCCCTCGCGCAAGGAAAAGCCTTCAAAATTCCCAATTCATTGCAAAGGGCTGCGCTAACCCTGGACCAGTTCACAGGGCTGCCAAACAGCAAACGCCAAGCTGGGAAAGTGTATTTCAGTGGTTCGCGGGAAGTTTCACACGCGATTGTCCTGGGTACGTGTACATCAGTGGTGCGCATGAAGTAACATACGCGATTCCATCAGGGCACGTGTATTCCAGGGGTGCGCGGGAAGTATCACACGCAAAATCAGCAGGGTACGTGTATTTCAGGGGTGCGCGGGAAGTATCACACGCGATTCCATCAGGGCACGTGTATTCCAGTGGTGCGCGGGAAGCATCACACACAATTCCATCAGGGCACGTATATTCCAGGGGTGCGCGGGAAGTATCACACGCAAAATCAGCAGGGTACGTGTATTTCAGGGGTGCGCGGGAAGTATCACACGCGATTCCATCAGGGCACGTGTATTCCAGGGGTGCGCGGGAAGCACCACACACAATTCCATCAGGGCACGTATATTTCAGGGGTGCGTGGGAAGTATCACACGCGATTCCATCAGGGTACATGTATTTCAGGGGTGCGCGGGAAGTATCACACGCGATTCCATCAGGGCACGTGTATTCCAGGGGTGTGCGGGAAGCATCACACGCGATTCCATCAGGGCACGTATATTCCAGGGGTGCGCGGGAAGTATCACACGCAAAATCAGCAGGTTAGTGTATTTCAGGGGTGCGCGGGAAGTATCACACGTGATTCCATCAGGGTACATGTATTTCAGGGGTGCGCGGGAAGTATCACACGCAAAATCAGCAGGGTAGTGTATTTCAGGGGTGCGCGGGAAGTATCACACGCAATTCCATCAGGGTATGTGTATTTCAGGGGTGCGCGGGAAGTATCACACGCAAAATCAGCAGGGTAGAGTATTTCAGGGGTGCGCTGGAAGTATCACACGCGATTCCATCAGGTCACGTGTATTTCAGGGGTGCGCGGGGAGCACTACACGTGAATTGGCTGTGTGGGTCCTCCCAGGTGTTCCCTCTACACCCTCCACGGCCCCTGCAGCCAGCCCACACCACAGGGGATCACCCTGCACCCCTGCCCATGTCCCGCAGGCAGCCCATCCACCATGGCCATGCCCCCCAGCCAAGCCACATATCACCTTGCACTACTGATCAACAACGCATGTCTCCCAGCACCCTCACCCCCAGCACTGTGGGGCACCTGCCAGCAGGCCCCCACACATGTCCAACTCATGTCCCCCTGCACCCCACTACCCAGCACTGTGGTGCACCCTCCACCAGGCCCACACTCATGTCTCCCAGCACCCCAACCCCCCAGCATCCAGGGGCACCCTCCACCAGGCCCCCACTCCTTCCTACCACCCCACACCCCCAGCAGTGCGATTCGCCTGTGTGCGCGTATATCAGGGTTGCGAGTGTAGTCTGACACGCGATATCAGCAAGGTACTTGTATTACGGGGTTCGTGGGAAGTTCCACACGCAATTGCCCTGGGTCCGTGTATTTCGGGGTGTGCGTGAAGTTCCACATGCGATTTCAGCAGGGTACGTGTATTCCAAGGTGCGCGGGAAGTTCCACACGCGATTTCAGCAGGGTACGTGTATTCCAAGATGCAAGTGAAATTCCACACGCGAATCCAGCAGCCTACGTGGATTCCGGGGGTGCCGGGCAGTCCTACACGTGAATTGGCCGTGTGGGTCCTCCCAGCTGTTCATTCGACACCCTCCACAGCCCCTGCAGGTGGCCCACACCACAGGGGACTACCCTGCACATGTCCCGCAGGCAGCCCATCCACCATGCCCCTGCCCCCCAGCCAACCCACATGTCAGCTTGCACTACTGCCCACCAACGCATGTCCCCCTGCACCCCCACCCCCCAGCACTGTGGTGCACCCACCACCAGGCCCCCACTCATGTCTCCCTGCACCCCCACACCCCAGCACTGTGGTGCACCCTCCACCAGGCCCCCACTCATGTCTCCCTGCACCCTCACCTCCCAGCACTGTGGTGCACCCTCCACCATGCCCCCACTCATGTCTCCCAGCACCCCCACCCCCCACCAGTAAGGGGCACCCTCCACCAGGCCCCCACTCATGTCCAACTCATGTCTCCCTGCACCTCCACCCCCCAGCACTGTGGTGCACCCTCCACCAGGCCCCCACTCGTGTCTCCCTGCACCCCCACCCACCAGCACTGTGGTGCACCCTCCACCAGGCCCCCACTCATGTCTCCCAGCACCCCCACCCCCCACCAGTCAGGGGCACCCTCCACCAGGCCCCCACTCATGTCCAACTCATGTCTCCCTGCACCCCCACCCCCAGCACTGTGGGGCACCCTCCACCAGGCCCCCACTCATGTCTCCCTGCACCCCCACCCCCCAGCACTGTGGTGCGCCCTCCACAAGGCCCCCACTCATGTCTCCCAGCACCCCCATCCCCCACCAGTCAGGGGCACCCTCCACCAGGCCCGCACTCATGTCCAACTCATGTCTCCCTGCACCACCACTACCCTGCATCCAGGGGCACCCTCCACCAGGCCCCCACTCATGTCTCCCTGCACCGCCACCCCCAGCACTGTGGTGCACCCTCCACCAGGCCCCCACTCATGTCACCCTGCACCCCCACCCCCAGCACTGTGGTGCACCCTCCACCAGGCCCCCGCTCATGTCTCCCAGCACCCCCACCCCCCACCAGTCAGGGGCACCCTCCACCAGGCCCCCACTCATGTCCAACTCATGTCTCCTTGCACCCCCACCCCCCAGCACTGTGGGGCACCCTCCACCAGGCCCCCACTCATGTCTCCCTGCACCCCCACCCCCCAGCACTGTGGTGCACTCTCCACCAGGCCCCCACTCATGGCACCCAGCACCCCCACCAGTCAGGGGCACCCTCCACCAGGCCCCCTCTCATGTCCAACTCATGTCTCCCTGCACCCCCACCCCCCAGCACTGTGGGGCACCCTCCACCAGGCCCCCACTCATGTCTCCCTGCACCCCCACCCCCCCAGCACTGTGGTGCACCCTCCACCAGGCCCCCGCTCATGTCTCCCAGCACCCCCACCCCCCACCAGTCAGGGGCACCCTCCACCAGGCCCCCACTCATGTCCAACTCATGTCTCCTTGCACCCCCACCCCCCAGCACTGTGGGGCACCCTCCACCAGGCCCCCACTCATGTCTCCCTGCACCCCCACCCCCCAGCACTGTGGTGCAATCTCCACCAGGCCCCCACTCATGTCACCCAGCACCCCCACCCCCCACCAGTCAGGGGCACCCTCCACCAGGCCCCCTCTCATGTCCAACTCATGTCTCCCTGCACCCCCACCCCCCAGCACTGTGGTGCACCCTCCACCAGGCCCCCACTCATGTCTCCCTGCACCCCCATCCCCCCAGCACTGTGGTGCACCCTCCACCAGGCCCCCGCTCATGTCTCCCAGCGCCCCCACCCCCCACCAGTCAGGGGCACCCTCCACCAGGCCCCCACTCATGTCCAACTCATGTCTCCTTGCACCCCCACCCCCCAGCACTGTGGGGCACCCTCCACCAGGCCCCCACTCATGTCTCCCTGCACCCCCACCCCCCAGCACTGTGGTGCACTCTCCACCAGGCCCCCACTCATGTCACCCAGCACCCCCACCCCCACCAGTCAGGGGCACCCTCCACCAGGCCCCCTCTCATGTCCAACTCATGTCTCCCTGCACCCCCACCCCCCAGCACTGTGGGGCACCCTCCACCAGGCCCCCACTCATGTCTCCCTGCACCCCCCACCCCCAGCACTGTGGTGCACCCTCCACCAGGCCCCCACTCATGTCTCCCAGCACCCCCACCCCCCACCAGTCACGGGCACCCTCCACCAGACCCCCACTCATGTCTCCCTGCACCCCCACCCCCCTGCATCCAGGGGCACCCTCCACCAGGCCCCCACTCATGTCTCCCAGCACCCCCACCCCCTGCATCCAGGGGCACCCTCCACCAGGCCCCCACTCATGTCCCCCTGCACCCCCACCCCCCTGAATCCAGGGGCACCCTCCACCAGGCCCCCACTCATGTCCCCCTGCACCCCCACCCCCCTGCATCCAGGGGCACCCTCCACCAGGCCCCCACTCATGTCTCCCTGCACCCCCAGCCCCCTGCATCCAGGGGCACCCTCCACCAGGCCCCCACTCATGTCTCCCTGCACCCCCACCCCCTGCATCCAGGGGCACCCTCCACCAGGCCCCCACTCATGTCTCCCAGCACCCCCACCCCCCTGCATCCAGGGGCACCCTCCACCAGGCCCCCACTCATGTCTCCCTGCACCCCCACCCCCTTGCATCCGGGGGCACCCTCCACCAGGCCCCCACTCATGTCTCCCAGCACCCCCACCCCCCTGCATCCAGGGGCACCCTCCACCAGGCCCCCACTCATGTCTCCCTGCACCCCCACCCCCCTGCATCCAGGGGCACCCTCCACCAGGCCCCCACTCATGTCTCCCTGCACCCCCACCCCAGCACTGTGGGCCACCCTCCACCAGGCCCCCACTCATGTCTCCCTGCACCCCCACCCCCACCCCTCAGCACTGTGGGGCACCCTCCACCAGGCCCCCACTCATGTCTCCTTGCACCCCCACCCCCCCAGCACTGTGGTGCACCCTCCACCCGGCCCCCACTCATGTCTCCCAGCACCCCCACCCCCCACCAGTCAGGGGCACCCTCCACCAGGCCCCCACTCATGTCCAACTCATGTCTCCCTGCACCCCCACCCCCCAACACTGTGGGGCACCCTCCACCAGGCCCCCACTCATGTCTCCCTGCATCCCCACCCCCCAGCACTGTGGTGCACCCTCCACCAGGCCCCCACTCATGTCTCCCAGCACCCCCACCCCCCACCAGTCAGGGGCACCCTCCACCAGGCCCCCACTCATGTCCAACTCATGTCTCCCTGCACCACCACCTCCCAGCACTGTGGGGCACCCTCTACCAGGCCCCCACTCATGTCCAACTCATGTCTCCCAGCACCCCCACCCCCCAGCACTGTGGGCCACCCTCCCCCAGGCCCCCACTCATGTCTCCCTGCACCCCCACCCCCCTGCATCCAGGGGCACCCTCCACCAGGCCCCCACTCATGTCTCCCTGCACCCCCACCCCCCTGCATCCGGGGGCACCCTCCACCAGGCCCCCACTCATGTCTCCCAGCACCCCCACCCCCCTGCATCCAGGGGCACCCTCCACCAGGCCCCCACTCATGTCTCCCTGCACCCCCACCCCCCAGCACTGTGGGCCACCCTCCACCAGGCCCCCACTCATGTCTCCCTGCACCCCCACCCCCAGCACTGTGGTGCACCCTCCACCAGGCCCCCACACATGTCCCCCAGCCAACATGTCATCACAATCTAGATCCCTGGCCCTTATGGTCAGCCTCCAAATGCCAAACACCCACCCGAATATTGCATCCACCCACTTAGAAATGGCAATTACATGATAGAACCCCAATTGCAAGTTTTTAAATGAACACATGTTCCCCACATACACACAATGGGTGTCAGTGAATGTTAAAACCCATATCATGATATGCATGAAACCAATGAGATGATACAACACATTGAAGTTTGAAGAAAAATATGTATTAAAAGCAACATAAATTGAATCAAAAATAAACAAACAAAAATGGGAATTAAAAAAAAAGCAGCATGTCCGTGAAATAATGTAAAACCACAAATCATAATCCAAAGGAAAGGTGTCCAAAGTCACAGTTCACAAAAGTAAATCCAATGGAAAATTAAAATCGAAAACCATTGCTCCATGGGTAAATCATGAAAAAAAAAATGAAAATCCAACAGTCAACTATATACAGATAAACAATCCAGGGTCCATGATCCCAACAGAAGAAATGAAACCTATCTAATAACACTACCTAATAAAAAAAACTATACAAAAATGTGGCCCATTGTCCAAAAGTTCCAAAAAGAATGTAAAACCAAAGGAAACCTAACACTAACTACAGAACTATTTACAAGGGCAGCGGGCTAGTCCGACGGCTCACTTCGGGATGTTCCGGGCCAGGGCATCATTGAACTCCTGCTCAATGTCCCGGAGGCGGTCCTCCTCCATGGCCCCGAGGGTCCGCAGGGCCGTCGACATGTTCACCTCCAACTCTCAGCGGATTGCCTCGAGGCACTCGGCCCGCCTCAGGGCCCTCCGCATGGAGTTCCCCGCCCTGACCATCGTGAGCCGTGCCTCTTCTGCCCGCTGCCGCTCCGCATCTATGGCGTGGCCCAACCGCTGCCACACGGAAGACACTTCCTGTCCTGGGTCCTCCTGCCCTCTGGCCGATGCCTGCCCCTCCGATGTCGAAGGCCCGAGCCATCATGGCTCCCACCTCATTGCTGCGGCTGCTGTGCCTCTGCCCGTGCCCTGGCTCCTGCTGCCTGCACATCCTCCACCGGCTGGGGAGCAGTAGTTGATGTGGCCACCCCTGCTGGACGTCCGACTCCCGACTGTGGCAGGGATGCCTCCTCCACCAGCCCGGCCGCACCATCAGGGGCAGCTCCACAGGGCACCCAGGTTACTAATGGGTGGGAAGATGGCACGGAGGATGACTGGCGCATAGGGGGTTCAGTTGAGGAGGGGGTCTGAGCAAGCCCCATCAAACGGAGGAATCCGGCCTGGGTGACCTGTCCCAGTAGGCCGACGCTGTCAACGAGCCATTCGAGATGACGTGCAGTCTCCTCATGCAAAGACTGCAGGTCACCTCGCATGGCCCGTTGACGCAACGCCACACCAGTCAGGACAGGCTCAACCCGGACCTGGATAGCCACGTCTGCAGGCAGAGGAAGCCCAGTTGTTGTGAGCTCATCCCCTGCCTGGAAACGGGTCTGGACGTAGGCATCCCTGCTGGTGCAAGATGATGCAGTGACAGGATCAGGGACAGGATTGCACACAGGCACCTCCGCGGCGGCCTGTGCTGCCTCCTGTCCCTGGTCCTGCACTGCACCACTAGCACCAGTGGAATCCCCACCTCCAGACCCCGTCTCTGTTGCTTGCACGGCCTCCTCCTCCACCAAACCCCCCACCAACCTGGATGACTCCGTGCCATCTTCCCCCGTTGGGCCCTGTGGGGTCCCAGCTGCCCCTTCTGCTGCCGAGGAATCCAACTCCGACCTCCGCCTCTTGGACCTCCCCCCGGCAGCTGCGGCCTGGGACGCGGCACCAGACTCTTCACTCCCCAACGAGATCACAACCTGGGAGGGGAGCCGGGCCTTGCGTCTCCGGCTGGCGGTGCGATCCCCGCCTCTGTGCTCCACAGCACCTTCTCTGCCCTCTTCATCAGTTGACGCTGCAGACAGGGAGAAATAAAGCACAGGCATCAGGGCACTGTACAATGGACACATACACACATGACAGTTGTACATGAGTGGCATTGGCAAACCTCAGACATGGCATCACAATTGCCAACACACATAACTTGCACACATGAGCCATACCACAGCCATATCGCAACTGCCAGCACCATCCATACACACACAACAGTATGAGCAGGCAAAGGTGAGCCAGACATCACATGCAACACAGGGAGTGCACTACACATGCACACACACCACCACACTTGCATGCATGTGTACACCTCTGCCAACTGTCGCAGTGTTCAGATGGGCATCCATGTCACATCTGCCAATCTGGCTTCCAGATCCCGCTGTCACATGCATCCATGTTGCATCACTGTTGCAACCTTGTCAAATACACACACATGCACATGTACACAGTGCTGATACATGCAGCTGAAAACAACATCCATGTGTGACATCACGAACATGCCTACTTACATACACATTCATCCAAACATGTGTGGCCACACAACTGCATTTGGCATGCAAGCCTACACACACAAGCACCATCCATGTCTCACACATGACAGCCCTCGCATGTGTTAGCCTCACGGCCCTGTACACCCCCACCCATACTCGGCCCCATACAAACACATGTGCAACCTGCACACTACTGGCACATCACCAAACGCACAGCTTACAATCATGATGCATGTACACTTACCGCTCGACTCCAGACGGGTCTGCCTCTCAAGGACCTGGACGTGGAGCGCTGGGGTTATGCGTTCCAGGACCCTCATCTGATCGTCCGACAAGTGGCCCCGGCGCCCCTTAGCATCCGCTGCCTTCAAGAGGTGAAGCTGGTGCCCCTCTGCCTCTCTGGCTGGGGGTTGTCAGTGGTGCCAGATGTTGCAGTGGCCGACATGACAACCCCAGAGGCAGGAGTGGGTGGGCAACTGGGTACTGGGGCTGGGCTGTGGAGCGATGGAATACCAGTCGGGAGTCTTCGGTTCCAGCAGGGGTGGTCACAGCAACAGCACCCCTGGCTGATGTGCAGGCAGCAAATGGCAGGGCACGTGGGCAGCAGGCAATCAGGCAGCAGCAGATGGCAGGTGGGAGCATGCTCGGGGCTCTGGGGGGCAGTAATTTGGCCTTCTGGGCAGGAGCATGGTCTTCCGTGTGCTTACGCGTGGCCAGCTTGATACAGAGTGATTTGGCATGTGAAAATCCAGCACGTCTGCGTGTAATTCGAGGAAAAGGCCTTAGCGCGTAAGCGTGTCAGCACACGTACGCGAATTCATTGGCCCAAAGGCCAACAGCGCGTATGCGCGTCTGTGACGTGTGTGCGCGGGCATTTCCCTGTACACGGGTGCATGTTACACGTCCAAGGACTGCACGTCAGAGTGTCAGCGCGTGTAATTGGAGGATGGGGCCTTAGCGCGTACACGCGGAAGTGACGCTGGACGTGTGGGCCTGTTTAAATGGTACGTGTAGAACGCCATTTCCTTGTATGTGCTTTTCGTGGAGAGCCAGTGGTTGAAATCTGTACTTCTTGTCGGTTCACACGCGATTTACTTCACGGCGTTCCAAGTTCGTACTCCCAGTTACCTCTGACAGCTTTTTCTCTTCTTGTCTTTTTCCTTGGCCTGTTTCCTCAAACAGCGTTCACTTCTCCTGTTGTCCTGTCTCCTCAGACAGCGTACAATTCTTCTTTTGGCGGGGGTGTTGCCAATGCGCACACGCGCGTATTTTACACGTGATTTTTCCTGGCAGACGGTGAGTGGCGCATGTATTTGACATCTGTGCTTCCCCCGTGTGTTGCCTACCCCTTCAGAGGTCAGTCTAGGCTGCGTGTGACACGCATACATTCATTTTTGTGTTTCTGGGTGCCACAGCGTAGTGCAGGTTTTTTTTTCCACGCACGTGGTCTAGGAGGGGTTGCGTGCACATTATCTCCCTTTTTCGGGGTGCCTGTGCGTTGCGTGACCCGTCATCTTCCCCCAGGGGTCACATACAGCCTTGCTAGAGCACTAGGGTCCAAATTCCATCTAGTACCCTACCCCTTTGACCCCCAATTGCCCAGGACAATAGTTTACTGCAACTCCCATACGCACAACTACATCAGCGCCATGGTTGGGAGGCGAGCACGCGGTAAGGGTGGCAAAGGTGGGCGAGCCACAACAGGTGGCCGTGGTGGATATGGTAGGGGACGTGGCCAATACTTGCAGGGTGCCCCTAGCCCCCCATGTGTGGGTGACCAGTCAGGGACACCCATGCCCCCCCCTGGTTGAGGGTAAATTGGCTGACACCATCCTTGCTCAGCCCTTGTTGGACCAGCCCTTTGTGGCACCAGACCTGGCACTGGGTGACTCCATGGGTGACTTCCAGGTCAGCAGGTCTAGGCCACGTGTGGCGGCGCACGTTGGTGTCACCAGCCCACGTGGATCAGGGGCAGCTATGTCATCTGCTGCCCCGAGTAGGCAGGGTGGAGAGGCTGCAGGGGCAGCTGCGGCTCCATCCACCCCAGCTCTGAGTGTCCCAGCCAGGACAATGTCGATCCTAGTCCATCCTGCTGACGTTCCCCCTGACTACATCACACTTCAGCTAATGCCTGCACCAAGTCCCATGGTGAGTGTTCATTCCCACACTCCTAGTCCACAGTCCACCGGGGCTCCTGCCCCTAGTGTCCAGAGCAGCGTAGGACACTCAGTATCACCACCACCTTCCAAGCGGAAGAGGAAGAGTGCTCGTCCAGTACAGGCTGATGCCCCAGACACGGCTACACAGTCTGGCCCACCAAGGAAGCCCAGCTTCAATCAGGTCGAACTTGATGCACTTGTGGAGGATGTGTCCGCACATGACAGCAAAATGGTTATTACTGCAGGATGCAAGACCACACCTGCACAACGTCAGGCACACTGGCAGACCATTGCGGAACGCATAAGTGCCCTTGGATTCGTGAGGCGCACAGCTAATGATTGCTACAAGCGCTGGAATGACCTTAAGCGCAGGGCAAAGAAAAAGCTGGCCTCAAGTCATGCCGCAACTCTAGTGACTGGAGGTGGGTCTCCGGCAGAGGACATAGAACTCACACCACATGAGTATGTTGCTGGGACCTACATCACGGAGGAACAGATCCAAGGCATGGGAGACCTGCCAGATTACGAGGCATTGTCCAGTGAGTGGACATGCATGTGTGTGTCATCCATGTTCCTCTACCTACTGCCATTCAGGCACACACTGCTAACTATTGCTACTGCCCAAACTGTATGCATGTATGCCTCTGTATGCTGTAACTAAGACGCGCTTTCCCTGTAACCAGCGCTATTCTGTAACCAGCGCCACGATGCCTCAGGGCTGATTCTGTGCGCTTAACAAATGCGAATAAATAAATAAATAAATAAATAATAAATGGTGTGTGTGTGAGTGCTTCTGATTGAGTGCCAGGTGAGGGGGTGTGTGCCTGAGTGGTTTAGGTCACCCATGTGCTTCATCCAATACGTTCTGCGCACCAGGATTTGGGTGTTGCAGTATCCCTTCTGGCAACAGTAGACATTCAGCCCAACCTCACGCCAGTTGCCCTTGAATTGTCATCTTGCCACAACATAGTTGCATGTTATTCTGTGTTCATTCAGGTTGATTGTCTGCATTCCACCACTTTCACTAGGCATTTCTCAGTCCTATTGTCACATGTGTGACATGGCTAGGGTACATGCCATCTGTGTGATGGCATGTGTCATGTATGTGTATTGGACATGCCAATCACAGGCCAATGTGTGATGGCAGTGCTAGGCAGCATGCAGCAAATTTGTTGGTCTTCCATCTTGGTGTCATCAATGTGTGCCATTTGCCTCCCCTTCATGCGCAGTGACAGTGCATGCATGGGAGGGTTATAGTCATGTGGTACATGTGTCAATGAAGTACTGTTTCTGTTGCTTCTCAGCCCTAATTGTGTTCCATGTTGCTAATGCCTGTTCCCATTTCTTTTCTTTCATGTCTTTGCAGGGGATGACGCACTTGATACTGCTGGGGTTGTGGAGATGGTGCAGACCCAGGAGGGGTCTCAGGCCCGACCGGGCACCAGTGAGGGACGTGGTGTGGTGGTGGGTGAGAACCCACACTTGCTGCAGGCCATCATCTCAAGGGGTGTCTCTGGGTGCACCTCCCCCGAGCTCTATTCAGGTGTCGATTCGGATGATGAGACCTATGTTGCATCGCAGGTAAGTGTTTCTGGGAGGGATTCTGTACTGTCCAACCCACCTGCACCAGGGGTAGAACCCTCAATGGGGATGTCAGTGTTGATAGGTCAGCCTTTGGTGGTTACGGATGCAGGGTCACACTCCGCTACATCTGATCCTGTTCCTGGGCCAGCAGATCAGAGGGGGAATGCAGTCCTGCAGCCTCAGGCAGTGCCGGCACAGCAAGGTGCAGTTCGCCTTGCCCCAGACAGGTGTGGTGCCCGCCGACGCGGTGGCCGTACGCCACCTGGCAATACCACATGGGAGCAATCCGTATACGGTATGGCAAACCAACAGGCAGCATCAACTGAGATGATGGCTCAGGCCATGGATATGGTGGCCACTTCCATTGTCCCCCAAGAAAGGCTAATTCAACAACTACAGCAGGCAACAGACTCCATTAGCCAGTCACACAGGGAGGACATGTTGGCGTCCAACAGGGACAGGCGGGCGGCACTGGAGACTCTGTGGGAAGCCATTTCCATTGAGTCCCAGGGCCACAGGGAAGCCCTGAGGGTGGAACTCCGTCAGCTCAGGGCAACTCTGGTTGAGCTTGAGGCTTCAGCTAACACGAGGACAGAACAGCAGCTGGAGCGGCTCACACGTACGCTCTCAGCTGAGATGCAGGCAACTAAGGCGGAGGTCCGGGCATCCCGTGAGTTGTTGCATGGGGACCTATGCACAATTATCCTCCAGAACCAGACCTTCCACACCCTCATGCTTGCTGCCATGGAAGACCAGACTAGGGCTTTGCGTGGGCTGCCTCCCATAGTGCCACCACCTCCTGATGCAGCTGCAGAGGGTGAGGAGAGTGACAGCAGCGATTCTCCCACAATAGGGTAGCCGTGCAGGCCATGAGCCCATGGAGGTGTTTTTATTTTTTTGTAATTTTTGATTTTGTAATTTTTGGACAGTGTGTTGCCTTGTGTGGCTCCCGTGGGTATATGCTGTATTGTGGCTGGGCACATGCAGGCTTGTCCTGAATTTGGGTCAGATGCTTGGGTTTGTGTGACACACACCCCTCCTGCTTCCGGTTTCCCTGGGCTTGCAAAGGGTGTGCCCCATTGACTTACACGGTGACGTTGGACTCCCATTTGATGTGTGGGCAGTCTGTAGTCAATACTGTGTATACATTCCTAGTGCATATTGTTGTTGTATTGTACACTGCATGGTGTGATATGTGGCTCTGCATCCATCTCATCCTCCTAATTTGCAGGTCCATTTCTCATGTCTTCACAAGGCAGTCTACTTTGGGACTGGAGTCCATGTTGTAAGCAGTGCACCTACACTCTTGCGTGGCGCTAACACTGTATACTTGGAAGTGTTCGAAGTGCTGCCATTATCAGATAGTGAGGCTACCAATTTTTTAAGTCCGTACTGTCATGTTTATGGTAGGTTGGAGGTTGTGTAGGTGATTGGTATTCTTGGTAAGTATTTGGTAATGTGTGTTGTTGGTCCTGCATTACTGTGAGCATTTTATGTGTGGCCAGTTTCCATTAGGGACACTGTAGTTGGTGACACTTGGGGCATGTTGTGGGGATTAATGTGTTTGCTCTCACATTGCATGACATGCCATGGTGTGTTGTGTGGCCGTGCGAGGGAGGGGTTGGGTGACATGCCATTGTTCTCATGTTGTATTTTGCAAGTGGGTATTAATTTTTGCTGCATGGAAGTGTGTCTTTTGATGACACTGCATTGGTGGTGTTTGTGTAGGTAGGGATGCACACATTGTGACACATTCGGATGAACAATCTCAGGCTGCTATGGTTCTGACAGTTGACTGTCCCTTTGTTCATCATAATTGTCAGATTGAGTCATCATTGATTGTCAGATGGTATGTGCCAGGGTTGTGTGCACTCCACAGGGGTGTGCTTTCTATGTGAAGTAATTAGCCACCAGCTGCGTACGGGCTGCCTCACCCGGTGCCCTTTCCCCTCCCATGCGCAGTGGGCGTGCATGTGGTTGGGGATGTGGGGGCACCACCATGTCCACAGACAGGCCCCGGCGTGTTGCAACATTGTGCAGGACACATGCTGCCACTATGATCCTGCACACTACTGGGGGAGCGTATAACAGCTCCCTGCCAGAACGGTCAAGGGAGCGAAAGCGTGACTTGAGCACTCCGAATGTGCGCTCCACTATGCCCTGGGTTGCAATATGGGCTGTGTTGTATCTTACCTCGGGAGGCGTGATGGGGTTCCGAATTGGCGTCATCATGTGTGTGCTCAGAGTGTAGGCACTGTCCCCTGGGGAGGTGGTGATGGGGATCATTAGTGGGTTATTGGCATTACTCCGTATCTGTCATGCATGCATGTGCTGTGGCATTTATACTCACCAAGCAGCCATGCATCGCCATGCCGCCCAGCTTCCATGTCCCGGTTTAGGGTTGACATCCTGTAAATGAAGCTGTCGTGGGTGGACCCTGGATAGTTGGCATATACTGAGGTGATGATTCCCTTGGCATCACATACTACCTGGACGTTGATGGAATGCCAGTGCTTGCGGTTTCTATAGATGTGCAAAGATGCCCTGGGGGGACGTAGAGCCACATGGGTGCAATCAATGGCACCTAGCACTTTGGGGAATTGTGCCACCCTGTAGAAATCCTGGCTGACAGCCTGCCTTTCTGCAGGTGTTCTGGGCAGGTATATGTGCCTGCGGACTGATGGGCGTGCAGTGATGATGGGCAAAACCTGGTGTAGGCACCGTGACTGCGTGGCCTGTGACACCCCCCCCACTATGGCACTTGTCCGCTGAAATGATTCGGTAGCCAAGAAGAGCAGTACATTGAGGACCTTCTCCAGGGGGCTGAGTGCTTGGGAGCACAGGGTGGGTGATTTGAGGTCATCCTCCCACTCACTGACCAGGTCGAGTATTATGTGTGGTGGAAACCTGTACCTCCCATACACCTGGTCATCAGGCATACCAAATAGGCTGGTTCTGGGTGTGAAGATTCTGGCTCTGACTATCCTTCTCCTCCTCCTGCGGTATCCCACGGCCACTGCTGCTAGGAACGGTATATTCATCCTGGCGTCTGAGCTTGTTTGTAGTTTGCGCACTCTTTTATGCTGCGCGGGACGTGCGCCTGCTTCATGCTGGCGTACGTGTTTCAGGATTGGTCCTTTTATTTTTTGGCGCGTTGTAGGCGACCGTGTAAATATACCCACCCACCCCTGGAATACACGTACCCCACTCTCACAGGCCCAGTCAAGTGTGGAACTTCACAGGCACACACCGAAATACACGTACCCTGCAAATTCACGTGTGAAACTTCCCGCGCACCCCGAAATACACGTACCCTGCTGGTATCGCGTGTGGAAGTTCACGCGGACCCATGATACACGTACCCTGATGGAATCGCGCGTGAGCCCCGCAGTGCTGGGGGGTGGGGGTGCAGGGAGACATGAGTTGGACATGAGTGGGGGCCTGGTGGAGGGTGCCCCTGACTGGTGGGGGGTGGGGTTGCTGGGAGACATGAGTGGGGGCCTGGTGGAGGGTGCACCACAGTGCTGGGGGGTGGGGGGTGGAGGGGGACATGAGTTGGACATGAGTGGGGGCCTGGTGGAGAGTGCCCCGCAGTGCTGGGGGGTGGGGGTGCAGGGAGACATGAGTTGGACATGAGTGGGTGCCTGGTAAAGGGTGCCCCTGACTGGTGGGGTGTGGGGGTGCTGGGAGACATGAGTGGGGGCTGGTGGAGGGTGCACCACAGTGCTGGGGGGTGGGGGTGCAGGGGGACATGAGTTGGACATGAGTGGGGGCCTAGTGGAGGGTGCCCCTGACTGGTGGGGGTGCTGGGAGACATGAGTGGGGGCCTGGTGGAGGGTGCCCCTGACTGGTGGGGGGTGGGGGTGCTGGGAGACATGAGTGGGGGCCTGGTGGAGGGTGCCCCTGGATGCAGGGGGGTGGGAGTGCAAGTGCAGGGGGACATGAGTGGGGGCCTGGTGGAGGGTGCACCACAGTGCTGGGGTGTGGGGGTGCTGGGAGAAATGAGTTGGACATGAGTGGGGGCCTGGTGGAGGGTGCCCCTGGATGCAGGGGGTGGGGGTGCAGGGGGACAGGAGTGGGGGCCTGGTGGAGGGTGCCCTACAGTGCTGGGGGGTGGGGGTGCTGGGAGACATGAGTTGGACATGAGTGGGGGCCTGGTGGAGGGTGCCCCTGACTGGTGGGGGGTGGGGGTGCTGGGAGACATGTGTGGGGGCCTGGTGGAGGGTGCCCCTGGATGCAGGGGGGTGGGGGAGCAGGGGGCATGAGTGGGGGCCTGGTGGAGGGAGCCCCACAGTGCTGGGGGGTGGGGGTGCAGGGAGACATGAGTTGGACATGAGTGGGGGCCTGGTGGAGGGTGCCCCTGGCTGGTTGGGGGTGGGGGTGCTGGGAGACATGAGTTGGACATGAGTGGGTGCCTGGTAAAGGGTGCCCCTGACTGGTGGGGTGTGGGGGTGCTGGGAGACATGAGTGGGGGCTGGTGGAGGGTGCACCACAGTGCTGGGGGGTGGGGGTGCAGGGGGACATGAGTTGGACATGAGTGGGGGCCTAGTGGAGGGTGCCCCTGACTGGTGGGGGTGCTGGGAGACATGAGTGGGGGCCTGGTGGAGGGTGCCCCTGACTGGTGGGGGGTGGGGGTGCTGGGAGACATGAGTGGGGGCCTGGTGGAGGGTGCCCCTGGATGCAGGGGGGTGGCAGTGCAAGTGCAGGGGGACATGAGTGGGGGCCTGGTGGAGGGTGCACCACAGTGCTGGGGTGTGGGGGTGCTGGGAGACATGAGTTGGACATGAGTGGGGGCCTGGTGGAGGGTGCCCCTGGATGCAGGGGGTGGGGGTGCAGGGGGACAGGAGTGGGGGCCTGGTGGAGGGTGCCCTACAGTGCTGGGGGGTGGGGGTGCTGGGAGACATGAGTTGGACATGAGTGGGGGCCTGGTGGAGGGTGCCCCTGACTGGTGGGGGGTGGGGGTGCTGGGAGACATGTGTGGGGGCCTGGTGGAGGGTACCCCTGGATGCAGGGGGGTGGGGGAGCAGGGGGGCATGAGTGGGGGCCTGGTGGAGGGAGCCCCACAGTGCTGGGGGGTGGGGGTGCAGGGAGACATGAGTTGGACATGAGTGGGGGCCTGGTGGAGGGTGCCCCTGGCTGGTTGGGGGTGGGGGTGCTGGGAGACATGAGTGGGGGCCTGGTGGAGGGTGCCCCTGGATGCAGGGGGTGGGGGTGCAGGGGGACAGGAGTGGGGCCCTGGTGGAGGGTGCCCCTGGATGCAGGGGGTAGGGGTGCTGGGAGACATGCGTTGATGGGCAATAGTGCAAGGTGACATGTGGGTTGGCTGGGGGGCATGGCCATGGTGGATGGGCTGCCTTCGGGACATGTGCAGGGGTCTAGGGTAGTCCCCTGTGGTGTGGGCCGCCTGCAGGGCCCGTGGAGGGTGTAGAGGGAACAGCTGGGAGGACCCACACAGCCAATTCACGTGTGGGACTCCCCGGCACCCCCGAAATACACATAGGCTGCTGGATTCCCGTGTGGAATTTGCCGCGCACCAGGAGTACACGTACCCTGCTGAAATTGCGTGTGGAACTTCACGCGCACACACCGAAATACACGTACCCTGCAAATTTGCGTGTGAAACTTCCCGCACACCCCGGAATAGACGTGTCCAGGCCAATCGCGTGTGGACCTTCCCGCGAACCCCGTAATACACGCACACGCTATTTTTCACACAGCGGGTGTCCGTGTTTGTCGGTACCCCTTTGCACCTCATTTGTCCTAGAGGGCCACTGTATGGATCATTCATCATAGCTGTATATGGGTGCTTTCTGTTAGCGCACATTTTGGCACACATTTATTTCAGGCGCAGGGACGCTACCGCCTGCTTTCTTGTGGCGTACTTGTTTGGCCCTGTGCGTGTCTTTGACCGTGCGCTGGTTTGCCCTATTGGATTCCATGAATACGAGTTGTAGGCGAGCATGTGGGCGTTCCGCGCACTTGCCTCCTGTACTTCCCCCGTGACGCCCATATTTTCGCGCGTTGTTCCCCATTCCGAGTGTTACGCCCCGTGTTACGCCTACTTTTGTAATGTGCGCCGTGCTATGTGCGATTTCGCAGCGGCCGTGGCGCACGCCGTTGGATGACCTGTGCGCCGGCGTGCGCCGCGCACTTTTTCAGCACACATCCAATGTTTTTCTTGCGCACGGACTTCCATGAATCGATGTGCGCTGGTTTCCCTGCGATTTTCGCAGTTGCACTGCAATTTTCGCACTTTTACTGCGAATCACACGTTTTGGCACCTCTGCGTGGGAATTTTCGGCAAATGTGTTCCAGGGTGATATATGCCCGGCTTTGGAGTGCCTCACTAGAGGCTACACTCCCCCCCTTTCTCCACTGTGGGATTGGGCGTGAGCGTTTTCTTTGCTAACCTGATGACTACATCCACCAGAAGCCCTTGCAGCAGATTATTATCAACTGCACCTGCGGTGAGCTGCAAGTTAACACAGCCTCCCCGATGACGTGTATTGGCACAGAAACCGGTCGGAGGAGAATACCAGTGGCCTGGAAGGTTATGCAGAGAACTGGAGTGTGCACCTTTCCTTGTTTTTTCCATATATATATATATATATATATATATATATATATATATATATATTGTTTTCACCTGAGCCATTTACAATATGTGAATTTTGTTGCAGTGTTTCTTGTACTTTTATAACTTTGTAAGCTGCCCATGCTGTAGATTATTTAGAATAAAAATACTATGCACTGACAACTGGCTGTAATGCTAGGAGTTAGGAGTTAGCCTTGCTGCGTGCTATTAGGCATAATCGTACCATGCATTCAAAATTGGCTGGTGGATTTCTGACCAATGCACTGTCACTTTAGAATTTTAACTATTTGGCCATGTGTTTTGTTTGATGCATATGTGTTTATTTAGTTTTTCACCTATCCAGGTTAACAACGTTGTGTTATATTTAACGTTTACAACATTAGGCATTTTGAGGACCTTTGTTTGTGAAAGATGGCCGGTAGCTAGCCCATTATGTATTGACATATAGGCTCATTTTTTAAACTGTTTTTGAAATTGCTTACTTTGAATGGCATTGTGCACTTTAGTTGTTTTTAAAGCGCATGTTAATAGCACCATGCATCATTATTCTTTTATTTTTGGCACTGTCATTTTTTACTATTGGGGTCTGTCTTCCGTGTCCTAGTTGGACTATGCATTTACATCAATAAACATGGGATTTGGAGTTGTGTGTGGGTAGGCTTTATAAACTAGTCCAACCTTGTTTGTCATTACCCTGATTAAGCTGTTGAAACAGCAAAACATCATTTTTTACTGCAAGTTATGTATGTGAGGGATAAATAGAAGCCTGTTTTGGAGCCCTCCTGACTTTTTGAGGCTTTTTTCTGTAGTTGCAGATACTGTGCTTAGCAGTGCTCCTCTCTTGATCTTTTGCTAAACAAGCAATTTTTTGGTGATCTGATAATAGATATGAATATATATATATATATATATATATATATATATATATATATATATATATATATATATATATATATATATATATATATATATATATATATATATATTATATTCACTAAAAAAAACTTTGTTAAGGGGAAGTTATTGTTAAGTTGCCCAAACCTGTGCTCTTAACTAAAAAACCTATTCAAACGTGCCATTATGGTTCAAAATAAAACCGAAAAACCCCTGAAATTCACCAGTTATGGTAGGCTAAGCAACCATAACTGGCCGCACCATTGTGCACTGCTACCACTTACACCCAGGACATCAAAGATGACATCACAAATGTCATTGATGACATCACTGATGACATCACGTGTGTAGCCCCTTCGTTTTTGCTCACTGCCACATATAGGCGAGGTGGTTTTATTTACTGACAGTCGGAAAGTTTACTTTCAAAAGGTATTACATTTATAGATATTGCTATTCTCACATGTTCTTACAATTCTTTCCTTACATTTTAATTGCATCCTATGATGTACATATATAGGGGAAGAAGCAGGCCTGAAACAAAGCTATCATTTTTGTGCGTGGATACAATCATGTAGATTATACACAGTTGCTAATGATACTGGCTCTTGTTTGCTTACTGTACTCGCCATATTGAAGCCCCATATTTGTATGCATTATGCTCTATTTATGATTTGTGTGCATTACTAGAAAGATGAAGTAAGTGATGCATTATTAGCAACTTAGTACATGTTTCACAGACCAGAAAAGTCTGATACAGAAGCATTCACTGTTATATTATACAACTTTGGAAAGTGCAAATATAGAACCTCTGTGGGGTATGCTACAGCCTCTACCTACATTTCTGTATGAGTAGGTTCCTGTATTAGAAGGAATACTGCAGTGCAATTTTCTTTAGATGCCTATATTGCTTGATAAAGTATGTAGTTTGTTACACATGTTCCAATAACCCCTGATACTTTTGCCAACATGACATTCACAACCCCTTGTCTGAAAATTAAATATACATGTGATATCATCAGTGATGTCATCAATGACATTTGTGATGTCATCTTTGATGTCCTGGGTGTTAGTGGTAGCAGTGCACAATGGTGCGGCCAGTTATGGTTGCTTAGCCTACCATAACTGCCGAATTTCAGGGTTTTTTCGGTTTTACTTTGAACCATAATGGACCGTTTGAATAGGTTTTTTTAGTGAAGAGCACAGCTTTTTAGTAGGACAACTTAACCATACCGTCCCTGTAACACAATTTGTATTGTAACTGAATTTGACAGATTTTGTGAAGGGGAACCTAATCATAACATTGAGTTAATAAAGTTTATATGCTTAAAATACACTATCATCATGTGATCGTGGGAGATATGTAGTTTAATTTGATTACTTTACAAACATATAACGTAGACCATACAGAACCTCCTCGCTAACGATATTATGAAGGCACGGACTGAGTGCCTGTCTGGGGACGGAAACGGATGAGGTCAGCACTACCGAAACAGTCAGGGTCCATCTGAAATTGTACTATTGTTTTACACAAAAAATGCTCAATTTAGAGAAAGGACACATAAAGACATTGGGCCTCATTACGAGTCCGGCGGTAACCGCGGCGGTAAAACCGCCTGGTTACCGCCGGACTCGTATTACCATTCCGCCTCCGTGATTCCCGGAATTACCGGGGCATTACAACCCCGGTTTTCCGGGAATCACGGAGGCGGAATGGTGTTAATCCCCATTCCCATTGAGTCCTATGGGACTCAATGGGAATGGGGATCATGGAAACACTGGCAGCATCTCGTAATGCTGCCGGTGTTTCCTCGTCCGCCTGCAGGCGGGCGGTGTTAAACCCGCCAGGTCAAACCTGGCGGGAACATCACCTCCCGCCTGCAGGAGTTGTGATCGCCCGGCATGGAAACAACGGTGGCGCCGGGTTTACCGCCACCGTTGTTTCCATACCGGGCGATTTGTAATGAGGCCCATTATTATTACTAGTAAATAAATAGGGAAACCTAAACGTCTGAAACAAAAACCATGCATTTAATGACCATGTAGAATGAAATGGATTGTACCATAAAAAAGGAAAGTATGACTCCAACGTAAGTACCTCACAGAAACTCTGCAGCCAGGACCGAAGTAGACGTACACACTTCAACCAAGACAAATTACAGCCAAAAAGTAAGTTTTCTTCATTTTTCTTATATAAGTGTGTACTTTTTTGGTATAAGGGGCTGAAAAAATAATTTCTTTCTGTCCTTTTCATACAGAAATGGACAGTACTTTGGAGTGGCTGGAGGAGAATATTCCATATGGGGAAATGTCCGAAGATAGCGACAGAAATGGTACGCAGTGCTCTGCATAAGCAAAATAATGTTCAGTGTTTTATGGCCATTTAACATATATATATTTATTTGTAGGAGACCAGGAAAAAAAAGAAGAAATGCCAACAAACGACACAGAGGAAGACAGGCTAAAAAGAGTAGAACTTAAAATGGACGCACTGAATGTCAATTTTAATAGTGTAAGGGAATTTCTGGAAGAATTTGTTAGAGGAAAAATACGGTATCACTGTCCTACCTCTACCTGCCCCCCTTCTCCATTCCCTAGAGAACCGTCCCCAAACCTTGAAAAGAAAAGAAACGTCTTCCCCACACAAATCATCTCCTAACAATCAGCCCGTGTTGAACCCTAATTCCCCTGTATTCGTGTCAGTGTCTGCATCCCCCTGTGTTTCTGTTGATTAAAGTGGAGTAGTTTTTTAGAAAGTGTTTGTATATTTGTTGTAGAGTAAGGGGTTGAGCATTTTTTTTTTAAAAAAAGACTTAAAATGTTCGCAAACAGCGCGCCTGTTCGAGCTACCCGTAAGCAATTCAATGTGGATGTTCTAACAGCAATACACCTACCCGTACCAATGCCAACCAAGATGGAACTGATATTAGAATGCACCATCTGTGCAAGTTCTGCGTAAATGAAGAGAATGGGGCATGCTAAGGACATTATTGCTCTCCGTACGGCTCACAAACAAGATAAAACATGTTCCAAGAACATACTAGGCGGACGGGATGTATATAAATTAAATAAATTGGAAGTGTCCTAAGGACACTATATCTGTCTGTATCGTCCGCAACAAGATGGAACCGTCCATAGAACAGGCGCGGTGGCCGGAATGTTCGTTGTCAAACAAAATGGAGGTGTCCTAAGGACACTGGACCTGTCCCTGCAATCATAAGATGAGGTACGCACAAGCGCAGTACACACATAAGTACTGGGAACATCCCACCTGTCCCTAACTGTCCATCTCACTTGTGTCGCACTTTTAATTAGTTGCAGGACCCGAACACTGTCTGTAGAACACTGGCGCGCATCCGCACGTTTGTTAGTCTGCATTTGCTGTCGTGCAGGCATGCTTTTCCCTTGCGGATGTGTTCAGTATGTCATCATGTGAGCGCACCCACACTGAGCGTGTGGACTAATTTGCGCACTTTGTCTGCCTCCGCAACATTGCAAAATAACTTACACACACCTGTGAAATTATTTTTCAGTATAAAATCACCATTTGACATTTCCCATACAATAGCTCCACCTGTGAATGTGTCATTTGCAATTTTTGCAGTGCTTTTCAGCGATTCCCACAGAGGCGCAGGTCTGGCTTCGAGTGCTGATGCTTCTTCAGTGGTGAAGCGCAGGACTCTGAAGATGGACTGGAAGGGCCCCTCTACTCTGGTCTTTTCTGGCTCGCAGGAATATTGCCCTGTGCGTGAAAAGGGAGTATTACCTACTGACGGAATAATGCTCAAGCCTCCCACTCCCTTCCAGCCCTCCACGATACCCTTCCACGATTCCCTGTGAAGTCTCACCTTAGGGTCTGAAAGGATGAGTTCTCCATCCTGCTTCTGATGCAGGGGCGCGTTGAAACCCAGTTACTTCACTGGATTGAGGTTTGATGGGAGTTCAAAATAAGCTTGACTATTCAGGTGAGGCGCTGTAAGAGTTCTGTTGCAAGTTCAAAAGTTCAAGCTTAATAATAATGTTCATTGTCTTATTGCAGCAAGCGCTAATGCTTATGTCTTTTTCCCCTCAGGGGCCGGGGTTCGGAATGCCGGAGATATGGCGCCGACCCGAAGTGAAACGTGCAGTTCCAGTAAATGACAGGTAAGTTCTGGATGAGCGTTCAGGTAATGTCTTTGCATTCGCTCATTCAATGTCCTTGTCATTTTTCCCCATAGGGGCCGGGGTCCGGAATGCCAGGAAGCGGCAGGACCCGAAATGAAATGGGAATGACCCAACAGGTAAGTCTTAGAAGGAAACTGAGCCTTTCCTATTCCCTTCCTTCTCTCACCTTGTTTTCTTGTCTTTTTCTCTCTAGGCTCTGGGAAGTGGCTGCGGATCCGGATGATCGCTGCTGAAGATGGAGGCGCCCAGGAAAGGTGAGTGAAATGCAGCGCTGCAGCGATCGAAGCGAAATGCTTTTAAAATGATGTCTTCCCTTTCAGGATCGTCGGTGTGATGTCTCCGTGATGCAGCTTTAGCTGTTAAGGTCTTCTTTCTCCTCAATTCTCTCTTATCTCCCTTTGCAGGCGACCCAGGATGCTGGCAGGCGTGGCTGAAGTCCAGATGCAGGAGCTGACACGGTGAGCGGCCAGCTGCGAGGAGCAGAACAACGCGAAGCGTGAGTTGCTGATCGGGCGTGGTTTAAATAGCTTTGGTAGAAGTTCCAGGTATGTATCCTTCCACCGATCAGGTATGTATCCTTCCCCGACCACACCCAGGTGGAAAGTAGTCCCACAGGTAAAGTAGTTCCATTCAGGCCTCAAGAGGGCCTGGATGTAGCAGCATGGTCTGCATCAGGTAAGTGCACATTAAAACACTTGAACACATGTCTAGCTTTATGAGCCTGGCGCCTAAGGCGCCAGGACAGGGGTCTAACATGAGCCTGGCGCCTAATGCGCCAGGACTGTGTCCAAAGGGCCCCAGCTTGGGCCCGCTGGCACTTCCCTGGGGGGAATGATGCCTGCCTCTGGGGTTGCTGGGTCGGACCTGGCTCCTTGGAGGTAGGCATCATGACAGCAATATGGTCATGAGCCGTATCCTTGGACCCCTATAAATGGGCACACCCCGAGCTCATCTTCATTGTGCTTCTGGCTATAGCAGTTAGAGGTGTGCTGCCTTTACTACTGTAGCAACCATTAGGTAAATAATCCTTATGGCATCCATGGCTGCTTTTGCTGTATTAGCCTCAGCACCACCCCCAAACCCTCCACCACCAACACCTCCCCAAGGACCTGCAGAGGGATATACGGGTGAGGATGTAGAGATCAAGGAAGAAGAGGAAGAAGAGAATGAGGTGGAGGAACTCCGCGCTACTAATGCTCAGCGAAGAGTCGTGGGTGTGGCGGTTGTTTTCCATTTTAGGGAACATACCGAAAGCACGTGAGAACTTTGTCAAGTGTAATCGCTGCCAGTTGGTGCTCAGTGGCGGAAGACCTGGTTCGTACAGCTTTGGTACGACAACCATGAAGTGCCACCTAACTTCGTTCGACAGTGCGGACATTCGCAAGGTGGTGCCATGCGAAGAACGTAGTTGATTGAGTTCCTCCACAGCATCCTTCGTGTCCGTTCCTCTCACCACAACACACACTCCTGTGGGGGAGCGCATCCCTCCAGCTGCCTCACAAGCCATTCACAATGCTGTTGACCCTTACCTTTCGAGGGTCAAATATTGTGTGTATTCTGACGCAGTATTCTGCAGGGAGGAGATTTTTCGAAGTGCTTTTGAGGCTACAGTCATGGAGCACCAGAAAAACTGCTCCCTATCTAAGTAAAGGCCATGCTATATCTTTCTCCGTCTGCCCCTTCTTATCCCCGTAGTTGGTGTCCCTTCCTTACCTTACTTTGCCTTTCTCTCCTAGTGTCTCATGTCATCAAAAGTAGCAAAGTGGAAAAATACAAAAATTAATTAAAAGGCTCTTTTCAGAGCCGGCTTTCTCAGTTAAACAATATAACTATCAAGTGACCATTGTAGGCCCCCGCACATTTTTTTAAAAGTCAGCGGATAGTCGTAGGACAAGCATGGTAAGAATAACAAAAGCAATTGACTTTTTGCTGGGAGTAAGTGGTGGCTCTGAAAAGAGCCTTTCGGTGGTGGTGTGTATCCCTCAAGAAATTTAGGTCAGAAAAAACGGATTGTGAAATAGGCGACTATGATGTCAAAAAAATTGCAAAGCATTTTGTACATTGCGAAGAAAGATCTGATTGCCAGCATATGTGAGATGGACTCCATCTGTACGAAAAAGTAAAGAACTACGAAACAAAATGTTTTCATTGTGGAATGAGGACATACCAACATCTCTTAGAAAGGCACACACAGCCTTATTCACATTGTGCCTCGCTTTCTCCATTTGTGGACCAAATGCAGAGGAACGTAACCATATCTGTCGTTGTGCTATACGGGAAAAAACTATTTGGCAATTTGGAAACATGTCCATGACCTCCGCAAGTCCTTCCTTCATTGCAAATTGCAAAGAAATTCCAGAAACATGGCCTAAACTGTTTCCACTGCAATGAATAATAAGTATGTCCGGATGACGCTCTGTCTGTAAAGTTGCACAGAGAGGTACCAAGTCCAGCCACCTCATTCCACGCACGCCATGCCAATGCACTTCTACATTAGGAAATCCAAGATCTGCGCATAGACCGCAACTTTCAGCATGCACCTTCAACCAATGTATCCATGAGTCCCCCAAAATCCAGATAATCTGTTTTAGAGCACACAGAGCCATGGCTGTCAGGTCTCCTGTCAGGGGAAACACGTTCTCACTAAATGTCTCCATACAAAACACACCCACTGAACTTTACTGACCAATCCCTAGCTTTGTACATTCTCATTTGCATGCATCTCCACCCAACAATCGGCGCTGCCTGCAAACTACCGTCATGTTCGCGGACACGTACAGGATGAGAGCGTGAGGACTGTACATTTAAATATTATTCCCCTTTTCCCCTTTAAGGTGGGCTCTGAAAAGAGCGTTTTTTTTTTTTTTGGGCAGATGCCTTACAGACATCTGTTATTTTGTATTTTTTAAATATTTTTTCCTCTTACTATACTCGTACAACCGTTATAGTACTTTCTCCAAAGCAAGCCTCACATTCCAAAAGAACATGGCATTTCCCAAAGAAGATAACGCAACACTATCTGCTTCAAAATAAGCCGCATTACTGGGAACAATGTTCTCGTGGCTGCAGAAAAAACATACCAGCGCGTAACATAAAAGCACGCATGCCGCCATTGATGATTCACCTCCCAATTCCTTGATCAGGACAGAAAACAGAACTGTTGCCCCATTTTCCTCTAGGGAGTAACCCAGAAAAAATGTATTTTGCAGTTGGAAATATGTTCATGACTGCTTGCACCAACTGCTCCAAATCGTCCAACAAAGTACCTGCACTGACGTAGCCCAAATGACAAGCACTGTAGTGCAAAATCACCACATGAGGAGTGGTCATCGCACGCATCTCGGTGCAAACTCATAGAATTGCTGCAACATTGCGATCAGTTTCAGCGCTCCACACCACCTCTACTCCTCTCACATTGAAATCGTGCACTACATTCCTACTTTCGGCATAGTGCTGTAAACCATGAACAAAAATATCTCCAACTACCAAAACCTTCACCCTCTGCACCTCTGCCATCTTCAGTATACGCACCGTCTTTCGACACAAAAGAGCAATGGGAACATCTGATTAGCTGATGGCTACAGTTCCCTTTCCATGCTAGATTTGCTGTAGAAACCCGTATGTGACACGCCCTGCCCGCACACAAGCATTGTGAACGTTCAGCACGTAACTCTTAACTAGTCCTTCTACCCTTTCCGCATCACTCACAAATCTATTCCCTCATTGGACACAGCTACGCAGCCACACTAATTCTTACTCTCTCCCGCATAACCTATACATACGTTACAACCTTCCCTATGTAGTGCGAAACTCGATTTTCCATAAGAAAAAGGCACAATTTTTTACTGTATACCGCCTACATCAATGCTACTTCCAATACGATCGTATGAGAAAAATAAAGGCTCCCGATTGCTGTGGTGACATGGCCCTCTGAGGGTCTCCCTATTTTTCAAAATCGTACTTATAATAAGAAACTACCGAAAATGTTCCCAGCAACTATAATGAGCTATCACTTACAAACCTCTCTGCTATACATAACAGAGCTTAAAAGAAACAAGTCATTTTTATAATCTTAAAATTGTACTCATTTCTAAAGCACTTGCAACTAACATACTGCAAGTAACATACAAAGGCAGCACATAGTGAAGTGAAATGCACACATGCACTGTATTAAATATCAAAGAAGATTACTCTGACGACAGATGCAAAATTAACGTGTACAGTAACATCACTGCTTTAAACACACAAAGTTACTAACTTTTTTACAATCGCAGTGAAGACTACTGTCCTGAAAATCAACAGCATCTACTTTGCAAACGACATATCCGAAGAAACCTGGTCATTCTGCAAAAAAAAGTAAGTACAGCACGACCTTTATATTCTAACTATTCCTGAAACAGAGTGTGTGGGTTATGTATTTAATTTGGGCACCAAACCAAACAGTGATTTCTGAACCATTCTACCCACAAATTCCAATGTATTAAACACAGATAAACAGGCAGAATGGCTCACAAATCCCTGTCTGTTTGGAACCCAAATAACATACAAATGCCTTACAATGTTAGTACTAGAAAAGAAATAGCTGTTTCAATTTAATGCCATTACGTGTACTATTAATGCATCTCCTCACTATTAAACCTCTTTGTATTCTCATCTGAAGCACATTTTAGTAGTATACAAACCAAAAAATACCCTCCCAAATCATTGTAAGAGATCAATACACATTCACACACCACCACCAAGAGCTTCCCCATTAAACTCGTGCACACATGCACACAGCACACATACATTGTACAACACACCAAACCATGCCTTCTTTTTTTCTACAGACCACAAAGAATGCCTACCAAAAAGCAAGTCTGTAGAAAGGAACGCAGAAATAGCGCCAATAAAAATAAGTGTACAACCTAACCATCCATCTGTAACAGAGTTTGTAGAGAACTTTGGAACAATACAGCTAGCACAGTCATTTAGCAAAACAAAGGAAGCTTCAACTACCAAAACTTTACCTCCTCCAACAAAATGCAGCATGAAAGACAAAACTCCTCACAAAAAATCGGCTACCAGTACTCCTAACAATGCTACTATTCATCCTGATATAGTGACAAGAAACTATAGTAAAAAAAGTATTTTAGCCAAAATGTTTCACCGTAGAGTCCTTCAGAATCTAATAAGCAGAGGACCGGAATCATCCTCAACTCTTAAAATCTACCGTAGAAAATGAATCTTACAAGCTCTTGCAGACAGTGCAATCCTTCTGAAAAGGAAGCTGTTTATATTAGTATTAAATAGGATGAAACCACTAACAAAACTAAGTACCAAACTACAAAAGAAACTTTTCAATAAACGGAATGTGAACAAAAATAACTTCTTACATATTTGTGGAGGTGAATGGAGTCACACAACAATCACAGAACCATATTTTAATGAAGAAGCATACAAACAAAATCAAACAATCACAATTGCCATCCATAGCAGTGGGCGAGGGTATGAAAAGATCAACCACAGCATCATGGAACAAGAAACACTGCTCACAAAAGTTTCCCTTGAAAATTCAGAATTACCTCTTGCTTCGACTGAACCAGACCGTCCAGTGTACAAATGGCCGTGCACATCAATGTGTGCCATTCCTAACAAATTATTCAAATCTTTACGTCAGTTCCTCAATCAGTATGTGAAAGGTACAGACTAAATTAAAATTAAAGTGCTGCAAAATATAGATATCTGTCCAGTGCGCAAATACACAGGACTACAAGGACATTGCATTTCTGGACCTATTTGCAAAAGCACCTTCCATGATATCAAAAGGATAGCAATACATCATGCAAATGTAAGAAATCTAGCGTATAAAATATGCTATGCTAAAAGTCCAGCTTCAGAATTAGCCAATTTAAATAACACTCTTCTGCATGGTACACCCAAATAGCTACAAGAAGAAATGGACCGTATTTAGAGAAAATGTTTTGGAAGTGAAACCCACTTACAAAATACAATAGTTGTAGAACAGAGTACCAACAATTCTGCACATAGCAAGCTTCTATTACACACATACAAAAAAGAAATACTAAAATTTAAAAGTGCATCAGCTGAAATACCAAACCATGTGTGTTTGCCTTGCTGCAGAATGTTTTACAAAAGGAACACAAAAAATATAGACGTAGGATTCAAAATAGAAGACAATGAAGATACCAAATGGTTTGAATTAGCTCTCTACCTTTTGGCCGAAAACAAATATCAAATAAATGAACCACTAATATGTTGCAGTTACTGCACTACAAAACTAGACAACAACCAAACTCCTTCACGTGCTATCACAAATAATTTGGAATTGTTCCCACTCCCAAAAAGCCTGCAACAATTCAATTTGTATGAGAGCATCATAATTCAAACAGTTCACCCATTTCAAGCAATTATACGCCTTCATCCAAAAACAGCAAAAGTACCTCCCTCTGAATTGGTGAAAGGCATTTGCGGCAAAGTAGTTTACTTGCCATTAGATCTAACAGAAAATGTACACACTCTAGGAGTGCAAGGTTCAATAGAGCATTCTTTAATTGTCTTGGTAAATGGTGTACCAACAAAAGACAAAAAAATTTGGCAACAACCAGTGGACTTACATAAAGTTAGAGAAGCCTTGCAATATCTAAAAGACAATAATGAATACTACAAGGAAATAAATATTGAAGAAAGTTTAAGGGAAACAACTGAAATAATTGAAGAAGCAACAGAAACTGGACAATTCGAACTTCTAGATCCTGCTGCAGTATCCACTCTTTTGGACCAGTACACAATTCATTAATTGCATTCCAATGAAAGCATATATGATGCACTAGACACTTACCAAATGCGACAAACCAAAGGTCCATTAATGAGCATATGGGAAAAAAGTATAGAAGCACGTGCTTTTCCACTGCTATTTCCTACTGGCAAAGGTAAACCCACTCAAATTACAGCATCAGAATACCGCTCATGACAAATGTTTTCACAAGATCCCAGGTTTAGACAAAATGTAGAATACATATTCCACCTACTCTTTGAAAGTGAACTAGCAACCCTATGTTACGGAGTTGCACACATGTTGAAATCTGGAACCCACTTTCAAAATATGCCGGCTACGCAATTAATACAAAAAGTACAAGAAAAAGATGAGGTTTTACAATCAAATATACCAAATGCGTTTGTAAACATGCGTGGTACAAAAGAATACTGGTTCCGACGGCATGGAGACGTACGTTGTCGGATCAGGAACCTTGGACCACCAACTTGGTTTGTTACACTAAGTTGTGCAGAATATGCATGGGAAGATTTACATGAGTTCCTACGCATATCAAAAAACAACAAAACCGACATACATTTATTAACAGCTGGAGAACTTTGCTCTCTAGATCCAGTTAATGTGTCAAGATATTTCCATCATCGTTTCATTGCTATGCTACACTTTATTTGAAATAAAACTGTTCCTCCCATCAGAGAAGTGCAATACTTCTTTTGGAGAAAAGAATACCAACCGAGAGGAGCACCACATATTCACATGCTGTTATGGATCAAAGGTGCACCTAAATTTGGTCACAACACTAATGCCACTGTTTTGCAGGTTCATCCAAAAATATGTCACTTGTGAAATCCCTTCACAACGGACACATAGTGACCTGCACAGGCAGATTTTACAATTTCAAAGACACAAATGTGGCAAATATTGTCATCGCAAAAACAAAAACAAAGGGAAATTCTACACCAAATGCCGCTTTGGTTTCCCTAGACCAGTTACAGAAACAGGTGAAGTGAACAACTTCATGTCTTCAGTTCGACATAGTGTTAAACGTAAATCACCTAAGAACATGTATTACATAAAAAGAAAAGACAAATCAAAATACATCAATGATTACAATGCAATCATTGCCCTCTTATGGAATTCAAACATAGATGTGCAGTACATTGCAAACAATTCCACTGCTGCTGCACGATATGTTACAGCCTACTTAACAAAAGCAGAAAAAACAAAGCTTCAAGACCTCTGGGATGACCTGTCATCAGACAAAACACTATCTCAGAAATTGTACAGTCTAGGCATAAAAATGCTCTCTAATAGAGAATGTGGCGCCTATGAAGCGACAGATCGCTTAACCGGTACTGCTTTGTATGGAAAATCAGACAACATAGTATGGCTAAGTCTTGGTCCTGCTAAATGTAGAAAAAGAGTTCTTAAATCATATGAGGACATAGAAACAATTGCCAGAAATGATCCCAACAGTGAAGACATTTTAAAAAACAATTTACTGGACACATGCTATCCGAACAGGAGTATGACTTTGGAAAACATGTGTCTATACCACATAGCTCAAAATTCTGCATACAAAAATAATATAAAACCTGAAACAAAGGCAGATATAGAGTCACAGATTGTGAAGGTAGCTTAGTTAAACTTACCAAACGTAGCTTAATAAATCATGTTAAATTGTCATTAAAAACTCCTCAACAGAAAGAACTATATTACATGTCTCTGCTACAACTTTTTAAACCATGGAGAAAAGAGGAAGAGATACTAGATAACTATGACTGCGATGAAGATGCTTACAAAGCAAATGAAAGCGCTATCACCGATGTGAACTTTACACAGTACAAAACAATGTTGCACAATGAACAGCAACACGAAGAAGAACATCAGGCCCAGCTAAATAAGGACTCTTAAGACAGTAGTCAACCTTCTGTAACAGGAAGCCAAGAGCCACTAGTAACAAATGAGGCAGAATTAGCTATGACAGAAGTGGAAAATACCATGTGTCATTATCTAGAAAATATAGAAGACTTAAGTGTACAACAACAAGCACAACTTAAAGATCAGCGCACCTTTTTTGAAGACGTAACAAACCAAATACTACATGGTGTACAGCACGAAAATAAAGAATGTACCTGCCAAAAATACAAACCAATACTACTGTATATCAGTGGTGAAGCTGGGTCAGGAAAAACATTCTTAATCAAAATCATCAGCAAGTTCCTTCAGCAATTGACAAACAACAAATTGTCAGCGGTTGTAGTTGCCCCCACAGGTTTTGCTGCCTTCAACATAGGCGATGTCACTTTACACCGATTACTACTTCTTCCAGTAGAACACCAAAACAAATTAGACTATTACAAACTTTCTGCAGAATCTGCAATGGAACTACGCAGAGTATTAAAGCAAATGAAAATGCTAATAATAGATGAAGTGAGCATGGTCTCCAACCTAATGTTAGCTTTGATTCACCTCAGATTGCAAGAAATACTTAAAACAAACTACGAAGAACTCTTTGCAGAGAAACACATTATCGTTTTTGAAGATCTTCTACAATTGACACCAGTGAAAGGGGAACCTATTTTTAAAACCTTAGGACACAAACTCTGCTGAAAAACAGTTGGCAGCATAGGAAATGTCAACCTTTGGCAACATTTCCAATACAGAGAATTAACAGAAAACATGCAGCAATCTGCAAATCTCACTTATGCCAACATCCTAAAAAATATTAGAGTTGGTGTACTATCTCAAGTAGCACAAGCAATATTGAGAAACCGGCACATTCATGCACTTCATGGCGATAATGCATGTGCTACTGATGTTATGGAACAATTAGCGCACAAAAATGTCAATTGTATGGCCTTAATGCCAACTCTGTCAAGGTGTTTCAAATTCAATGAAACAATGTTAAATAAAGAAATGCAAGCAATAATAGAAATGTGCGCCATAGACAAACTAGACGTACATGGCATGACCCTACCTATGTGTGAGCAAGCCACAACAAGACGAAATAGCTTAGAAAATTCAATCTCCAACACAGCTGGGTTGGAAAAAATATTAAAATTATCCTTAAATTGTAGAGTAATGCTTAAACATAACCTTGACGTAGAGCAAAGGCTAGTGAATGGAGCACTGGGTACAGTTGTTGGCTTTCAGTCATACCCACGTGACACCAACATTCAGTTTTTCAATATTCGCTTTGACAAACTTTCAGAAATGAAAAGGATAGGGCGCTCAACTGCTTGATTCCTGCTATTCAAAGACATGTATGTACGTAGAGAACAATTTTCTCTAACTCTTGCATATGCAGTCACCATTCATAAATCCCAAGGTCTTACCCTAGACAAAGCATTGATAGATATAGGAAACACATTCTTTAAAGAAGGCATGAGCTACGTAGCACTATCACGCTTACGTACACTTGACGGTCTATTTCTAATCAACTTTGATGCAAGTAAAGTGAACGCTGATATTCCTAGCATTTTAGAATACAATAGACTACGTTCACTGTACAGCCCCCATCCCAAACAATATCCTGTTCCAGAAAAAGTAAAACGTGGTAAAAGAAAACGAATTGAAACAGAAATGCAACAGAATCTCACAGCAAATCCTTAAAAGAAAACAAAGGAAGGTAAAGGTTCCTCAAGTACCACAAGGAAAAAAGAACGTATTAGGGAAAGTAAACCAGGTACTTCTTCAAAGATGGAAGACAAACTCAGAAAAAAACACTCAGATACAGAACTAGCTGGTCCATTCAAATTTGCAAATGAAAGTGGTATACGTTGCTATGCAAATGTAGCAATAAATATTCTATTGCAATTGCCACCAATTGTTAACAACATTTACTTACACAGTACAGACCAATTGTGTTTACAAATGTTAGTCCTTCATAGAAACGCAACAAACAATCCTGACAACACGTACAGTGTTCACGGAATAAGACAAGAATTGGATTACTGTGCTGGAATTGTAAAATTCACTATAAACTCACAAGAAGATCCACAAGAATTTCTAATGTACTTACTACAAGTACTGGAAAACAAAAGCATACCTATAATTGAAATCTTCCAGATTTCATACATGTGGAAACATACATGCACTCTCTGTAGCAATGTGGTACAAGAACAAATTCCACATGACCGATTTGTGTATGTATCCATACCTAATTGTGATTCCATTCCATTTCAGCGTTTTGTACAGAATGCAAACCATGGCAGATTATGTACTATGTGTAATTCAGACAATCGGTCCACCTTAGTAATACAAACACATAGTAAGTACATAATACTTATGCTGCTACGTTATAAAGCAGATGGTACCAAAAACAACTGCAAGCTGACTGGATTCACACACGGTCAAGTGTCACTTGGAAAGAAAACCTTTACAACAGTAGGTATAATCTACCATGCAGGAGCCACAACCAATACAGGTCACTACACTGCATACATTAAAAAGAAATGTGGATGGGTGGAATGTAATGATACCACCATTACTCTAAAGCAGAGATTACCAACTAATCTTACAAATGCGTATTTAATCTTCTTGAAGCCAAAGTTTAATAACTAATGAGTATTTATACATTACCAAAAAACAAAGTGAAAAAGTACAAACAGTTAGAATACGCCATCAGGTATCGAGGACACAGTTAAATGAATACCGCAGAACCATAACAATAAATGCACAGTTAGAATACGCCAACAGGTATCTAGCTGTTGTTAAAAATCGGCAACAAGGCAACAAACGTAACATTAAGCAGAAAGAACAAGGAAACACTCAAAGAAAACAAATAGTTTGTAGCATAGCAAATTAAGTTTTTTTTTAATCCGACAAGAATTTTTTTCCCCCAGACTCAAGGATTAGAAAAACAAACACAGAAACTGAGCACAATGCACAGTACACTGGTTTGTGAAGTAAATATGAGGGTCACATTTTTTTTACTGTCTTTTATACTTTGTAAGAAATCTTTATAAAATGCAAATACTAACATTCTTTTTTCTTTTAAAACAGAAATTAAGGATCCAAGATGGCCGCCGGGGTGAGGAGTCGCATCTAGGCCACGCTCCGCCCGGGCCGCCGAGAAAAACAAGCACAAATGAAGCCGTGACGGCCCAAATCTCTATCCCCTCCTCCCCCCCGACTGCTAAAGTTCCCCCCCTGGGAAGAACGTGGCGCCGCTGACGAGCGAACACCGGACGAGGAAGGAAGAGAGTGGAAGCCCAGCCCCTCCCCCATCGGGGGCGATCGGGACTCTCCCCCGCCGAGAGGAATACACAGCGCGGACGAAGAAGACAGCGAGGCGGCGGCCAGCGTGGGAGCAGGATCGGAGGCACTGCTGAAGCCTGCGGTGGAGGACCGCCCTCCCCTGCAACGCACCAACGAGCAGGGCTCTCGGGGGAGAGCGGAGACGCCGCGACCGCGGCTGCGGACTGGGAGAGGAGCGTCGCCGGGAGAGGTCGTGAGATCAGGGCGGACCGCTAGAGAGGAGCAGCGGGGGCAGCCCTGAGACGTATCGTCTGAAGGGGAAAAGGTGAGCCAACCCGGGGGGGAGCAAATAAAGCACCCACGCAAACAAGGACAGATACATACCCGGGGTGGGGGACCTAAAATGACTCGTTAAAAAAAATAAAAATATACAGAGTGACTTTTAAAGCAAAGTCCCCGCAAGGCGCCAATTTAACGCCAACACGTTGATAGGGGGTCCTCCCCCTACCCCAAAGTCTACACTACGCAAAGACCCCCCACGCAAGCCTGACCCCAGGAATGTGGAGGGGGTAAGTGAGAGTGCGGAGGGGAATACACTAAAGGAGCGACGAAGCCGCCATAAGCGTAGAGGCACTGCGAGACGACAGGGGAAGGTGCAGAATTTTAGACACCACGTCTAGTTAAGGCAAGAACCCCGCACACAAAGGCATAATAGCGGAACTGAACTGGTGGAAGGCCTACCGGAGGGCTGCACGAGGGCGCAGAAGCCCCATAGACACTCTAACGAAGCACTCTACCATGTCAAGAGCAAAAGGGAAGGGTAACCCCACCCAACAGACGCCACAATCAGCAAAACAAGGCGCAGGCATACTACAAATGTGGTCAGCAGAGGGTTCATCGCAATCGAGAGGGAGAACCCAGGGAGAGCCCATAGGGGAGACAGAAACACTCTCTCAACAACAACAATCACTGACTAGGGAAGACATGCAAACCTGGTTCATGGACTTGCAAGAAAAGTTCATGTCTACAGTTCAAGAACAATTTGCAACCATGAAGAATGAAACGAAACAAGTGGTACAAGACCTGAGAATCGATATAAACAACCTTGAAGAGAGAACTGACATAGTGTAAAGGACAGTGCAAAGTCTTGAAGAAGATACGAGACAAACAAGCGAAACACAAGAACATTTGGTGACACTCACTCACAACTTGGAAATACAGTGTGAGGATTTGGAGAACCGCTCCAGACGCTCTAACATCCGAATCAAGAACATGGCGGAATCAGTGCTAGACAAAGATCTGAAAGAGGCGGTGAAGGAGGTGTTCAGAGACATTCTGGGGACGCAAGAAACTGAAGATATCGGAGTCGATAGAGTCTACAGGGTAGTACCAAAAAGAACGGGGGCCCCAGGGGAAAGACCACACAATATCTTGGTGGCTCTCTCCTCTTACCCGCAGAAAGAACAGATTCTCAGGAGGGCCAGGGAAATGGAGCATATTAAAAAGAATGGGCACGACATCCAATTGTATCAGGACTTGGCTCTAGTAACCCTCCAAAAAAGAAGAGCAATGGCCCCACTGGTGAAAGTGTTAACAGATAAACAAATCCGCTACAAATGGACCTTCCCATTTGGGCTGCTATTTACATGGGAAGGAAAACAGAGAAGAGTGGCCATGTGGGAGGAAGGCCTCAGCACTATGGGACTACAAGATGAAGAGATGGAACGGGGGGAAGCCTCAAACAGGAGAGAACGAACGAGGAAACCAATGGGCTGGGAAACAAGCAAGAAAAAAAAGGCAAACGCAGGGAGGGAGACCTGGAGAAAAGCACCGTGAGGAACCCAGGAAATGCTTATACTTGGGTGTCTGACACGGAACTGCTGAAATTGAAACCCTGTCGGGGGGAGGGATGAGAGCGGAGCAGAACGGACAACACACAGACGGCGGTCTGCTCGAGACCCGACGGTTTGGAACTCGGTAAAGACAAATGGATCAATGGGGTTTAGGATTCCCCATAACATACCCCCCGAGGGTAAGGAGGACAGGGAGTGAAGGGCGCAATGCCCTAGCGTCAATAGGAACCCTTGCCCTACTCGGGGGACAGTTTGTTTGGTTTAAAGTTCATGTTGGGGGGGGGGAGTTCGAGGGAGGGGAGGGGGTCGGAAGTATCAAAGAAAAGAAATAAGCACAGAAGGGGACCCGATGCAACGGCATACGAACGTAACAGAATGGGGTTGATACGCATTTGGACCTACAACATTAGGGGCATGAATCACCCACTAAAACGAGCGAAACTGGAGAAACAGTACAAAAGGGGGAAGGCAGATATACTACTCCTCCAAGAAACCCATATTAGAACAAGGGACAAGCAGAAAACACGTATAAAAGGATACAAAATATGGGCACAGGCAACGACAACAGAAAAAAAAGCTGGGGTGCTGATAGCGGTGAAAGAAGGGAAGGACACTAAACTGCTAGACATAACCATAGATAAAGAAGGAAGATATGCCTTCGTCAATGCGGAACTTGAGGGACATCGCATTACACTTGCCTCAATATATGCACCCAATCAGGGACAGGATAGTTTTCTCAGAGACGTTCTGGCGAAATTGGAAGACTTTGCAAAAGGGGAGGTGATTATGGGGGGGGGATCTTAATATGGCATGGAACCCGCATTTAGATAGAAGTACGGGGAACATACATGGCCAGGGGGCGCCCTCAAAGCGTCTGAGACAACAAATGGACCACATGGCCCTGAATGATGTTTGGAGGGAACTGAAGGGTGAACAGAGGGGGTACACATATTTCTCACATGTTCACAATACCATGTCTAGGATAGACTATTTCTGGGTATCGGTGGGACTTCTGGGAAAGATTCAAGGGCTAGATAAAGGTGCAATAGCCCTCTCGGACCATGCCCCACTATGGTTAGATGTGACTCTCCCAGGGAGAAAGAATGGGCTCTGGAGGTGGAGGCTACCGCAGGAACTGATCCAGGACCCAGTTACAGGGGAGTCCATAAGGGAAATAATAGAAGAATACTTTATACAAAATGACACCGGGGAGGTCGCAATGAGCGCAGTTTGGGACGCGTTTAAAGCATTTTTGCGGGGGAAGATGATAGCGTTAAAAATCACGAGAGATAAACAAAGGTTTTTGTGGGAAAAGGAGCTGGAAAAAACAATTGAAGATATCCAAGAGAAAATGCTGACACACCCCACTAAGATATTGAAAAAATCACTGAAACATACACAGCGCCAATTAGAGATGCTACGTACGAAGGCTGCAGAAAGGAATCTACTCTATCTGAAACAGAGATACTACATAAGAGCGAACAAAGCAGATAGACTCCTGGTGAGACAACGCAGGACAAAACAGAAAGAAACAACGATTAAGGCAATATGCGATGCGAAGGGTGACATCCAAAAACGCACATACGACATGGGGGAAGCTCTGAGGGAATACTATCAAACTCTCTACTCCATTGAACGGCCCAATACAGACGCCCAAGACTCATACCAAGGGGCCCTACAGATCCCAAAAATATCAGAAGAGGATAAACAGTCACTAGAGACCCCTATTAGTGAAGAGGAAGTCAGCAAAGCAATAAAGGGACTCCCAGGTAACAAAGCTCCAGGCCCAGATGGCTTTACGGCTCCATTTTATAAAAAATACTCAGGCATAGTGACCCCGATCCTAACCAGGCTCTTGAACTCATTTAAAGATAGTGGTAACGTGACCCCCACAATGAATGAAGCGAAGGTGCTAGTGTTTCACAAACCAGGTAAAGATCCAACAAACCCCGCATCATATAGACCAATCGCCCTGGTTAATCTAGATGCGAAAATATATACGAAGATTCTGGCAACAAGATTATCCCCGCTCCTCCCTAAACTGATTAGTGAGGACCAATCAGGCTTTATTCCCAGCAGGCAAACCCACGACAACACGAGGAGGCTCACCCATCTAGTGGAAAAAATAGGTATATCCCACACCCCAGTGATACGGCTGTCGGTGGACACCGAGAAGGCTTTTGATCGAGTGGAATGGACAATATTATTCAAAATTCTGAAGTGCATGGGGTTCAGGGAACAGTTTATTGCGAGCATTAGAGCGAACTATTATTCCCCATCCAGTAGAATAGTCATTAATGGTGAGGTTACGGACAAGGTAATAATAACGAGAGGAACGAAACAGGGATGCCCCTTTCACCATTACTGTACGCTCTGTTCTTAGAACCTCTCCTAATAAAAATAAGGGAATCAATACACATTAAAGGGATAGATATGGCTGGACAGCAACATAAAGTGATAGCGTACGCGGATGATATGCTAATAACCCTAGAGGACCCCGAATCCACTTTATCAGCTGCGGTGAGGGAATTAGAAAACTATGGGGCCATCTCAGGCCTGAAGTTTAATAGAAAAAAATCAGAGATCCTAATCCTGGCAGGGGACAGAGCAAACATAGAAAGGGAAACAAAGATACTGGACCTTAAGATCGTAGAAAAAGGTATAAAATATCTGGGAATAATTGTACCTCAAAAAATTGAGCAATTCTCTGGGGAAAACTACCCGCCGCTACTCACAAGCATTCGAAGGGAAATTGGCAGATGGAACCCACTACAGATATCCTAGTGGGACAGAAATCAATCAGTCAAGATGACCATCCTCCTAAGGTTACTATAATATTTTCAGGCTCTCCCGGTGGGTGTCCGCGACACGTTCTTCAAAACCCTAACAAAAGTGGTATCATCCTTTGTATGGAAAGGGAAAACGCCTAAAGTAGCTCGGATGGTCCTCACGGCCCCAACCAGAGAAGGGGGGATGGCGCTTCCCCATTTAAAAAAATTCTTTCAGGCGGCGCAGCTTAAAGTTCTGAGGGAGTAGGTGGGGGAGAATCCGCAGCAGATATGGGTCGAAAAAGACAGAGCAGTAGCGAGAACCCCACTGGTAAAGCTTCTTTGGAAACAGAGGCAGCACAGACATGAAAACTTGGGGATAAGCGAAATAATGAGGACCACGCTGGAAGTATGGGATAGCCAAACACGAAAAGGAATAATGACCACAACGCTGGGACCCTTTACACCCATCTACAGAAATCCACAATTCCCACCGGGGATGGAACAAGGGGCATACGACAACTGGGAGGAAGCAGGCATAACTAAAATCGGCGAGAGGTTCGCAGACAAGGAAATTAGATCACTAGAATCCTGCTTTACAGGCTCAAATATCCCCAAAGGTGATAGATATCGATATGAGCAGTCAATGTTATAATGTTCAATGTTTTTCTTTTGTCTTTTTATGCAAAACTAATAAATACAAGCTTAAAAAAAAACAGAAATTAAAAAAAGCTACTTTCGACAAGTACTGCAATCATGTAACACATGTATGGATTCTGAACAAATTAAACAGTAAGTATAATAACAGTCATTTCTTACAAGTGCATCAGAGAGAACAGTGAGTAAGGGATTCGGTAGACAGCTGGGGAGGTGAGGAGGACTTGGGGGGAGTGGGGAAAGCAGGCACAGATGAGGCGGGGTACTTGGGGAGTGACTGGTAGGGCAGAGAAGCATTTTTCTCAATGATTTTGCCTATAACCGCTGATGCCAATGACTAAAGATAATCGTGGCTATCTGTAGTACACAGTTATTGTAGCTGCCGTTATGGAAAAAAGTATATAAAAAATATATATATTTTGACAGCTAGAGTGAGGTAGGGGGTGAAAAAACGCTAGCCATGCCTGATGTGAAAAATTGAATGTTAAAGTATCTGAATGTCATGGCTAGTGGCTTGGTAGTGTTTTAAAACAATTGAGTGGGCGTGGGTGAAGGCGGGAAGTGTTGTAAAATATATAGTGGGCATGACCACTATATAACTCGTAATGTTGCAAATTATACAGTGGCATGGCCCAAGGCCATGCTTACTAGCCAGGGCCTGGCTAGCGGGACCGATTCACAAGTATAGTGGCCTGGTAATGTAAAATATACAGAGGATTATATACAGTGGCCTGGCAGCGTTGTAAAATAGGCAGTGGTCACGGTCAAAGGCTGTGGCCATGGGCCATATCCGCAAGCCATGACTAGTGGCTGGGTAATGTTGTAAAATATACAGTGAACATGGCACTGGCCATGGCTGAAGGTCATGGCTAGTGGCTTGGTAGTGTGCTAGAATATACACTGGCCATTGGCACAGAAAAAACTTCACCCCAGAAATAACAGAGAACTCAGCCATGCAGCAAAATATACCGTCTTTATTATCCAAAAGAGATATGAAGCAACAACATCTCTGGAAATCACAGCGATTGAGCCTGTGTCACCCGATTTATTCCATCCCCAAAAACCTAAGCGTCATCCCCATTGGGTGGCTTGGGTGGAAATACCTATGTAAATCCCCTATGTTAATCATGCAATTGGTTCACCATGTCAGGTGGCTTCGCCTGAGACTTCCCCAAAAAATGATGCATTACTTTGTTGCAGGGTCGCTCGATGACCATTGGCCCATGCAACATTCTTCACCACAGCATGATCTTGATGTCTGGATTAGCTGGGACCCTGTTCTGTTCACAGTGCTCGGTGTACATTTTCAAGGTGATGAGAAAGACTATGGGCCTCATTACACGGTAGGCGGTAGGCGGTAGCCATGGCGCTGTTAGCGCCATGGCTACCCCCTTACCGCATTCCGGGTCTGTGTTCCCGGGATAGGGATTTACCGGGTCATTCCGACCTTGGAGGACCCGTTAAGTCCCCATTCCCGGAACCATTCCCCATTCCCACTTGAGCCCCCATAGGGCTCAATGGGAATGGGGATGTAGCTAATAACGGACCCGCTATTAGCGGGCCCATTATTAGCTCTGAAGTCCCTTAACGGGTCCCTTCCTTAACGCCTGGTAAAACCAGGCGTTAAGGAAGGGACCCGCTAAGGGGCCTAGTAGTAGGGCGGTAAGGGATTACCGGCACCGATGCCCTTAACGGTGCTGGTAATCCCTTACCGCCTACCATGTAATGAGGCCCTATGTGTCCCCATTGTTGCCACTGGTTTGATCACCTAGCCTGAGAGAGGGCCTGCAGGTGGCAGTTTTTGGTGGACAATGCATGTTTCAATTTCGTCTCCTTCTCTGCGAACTGCTCTTCTTCTCATCATGAGTAAATAGCCATTGTTCGGCTCGCCTGGGTCACGTGTGCGAAGACCACAAAACTGAGCCTTTCTGTCTGCAACTATTGAGGATTTTATTCTGCATTTCACAGGTGGCTCATTGCCTCGGGAATCAGGCATTTTCCACCTTCTCTTGTCCTTGGTGGTGAACACTGTCTCTGTGCTTCTTGCTGCAGACTCTGCATCTCGTATTCCATGTTTTGAGGCCTACGATTTCATGCAAACTCACTACAGTCATTCTATGGTTTCCCTATAAGTTCTAATAAATTCATTAAAGATTAGTAGTGGTAGAGCCCTATAGGATCCTTATACGTCCCAGTAGCTCCTTATGGTGAGTTGCGATAAAGCAGTGGCAAACGTGGTCCTTGTTGGCTTGGCTTCCTTGCATTTCTGCATTTGGCTAGTGTATAGGAAAGGCTTATGACCGTATGTATGTGTATCCGTCCTCTAGAGAAAGGTGTAAGCATGTTCTTCATGTACATGTATGTGTGGCTGCGTATCTTCGTACAGGGATGCATATTTGCTTCATGGCTAATGCTGCTACATCATGTTTTCACTGGTGACGTCATCACAGCTGGACTTTGTCATCCATCAACGTAGTTCAGTGATGAGACACCGGTCTCTTCGAGCACATCAATTGGGTACGGTTTCAATGCTTGTCTGAGAGAATATCTTTTTCCAAATGTGGAATATACTGGCGTGCCTGGTGGTTGGCCAAACAGTGAGTTACATCTGTTGTTTCTCAGTCATCGGGCTGACATGCGCATTGGGGACATGACGGCCATTCCAGGGACCCCCTCTTCAAAACCCCTGAAATTCACAGAAAAGACGTTAGTTAAAGATTAGTTAAGGTGCCCAAATTTACTGCAACAAACCCCTGAAATTTAGACAATTGGAGAAGACAGGACCGGCTTAACTTGGCGTGCTCTTGTTGCAAAGCCCATGAACACATGCATATTATAAGAGAAGGGATTCACAATGACATACAAAAATATATATATATTACACGGCCCGCGGTAGCGGGCGTGAAGTTATGGTTAAGTTGCTAAACCCATAGAAAGACCACTTTTCGGGCGGCTTATAACTTCGCTCCCCCTGGGGGAATTCTCACCAAACTTTGCAAAAAAAGCATATGGCCCGCTCTGAATTTTTGTTGGCAAGTTTGCGCGCTTTTGTGTGTTTGGTTGAAATCCGACCAGTACTTTTCTTGAAAAGAACTGAAATGTACGTCTCAATAAATGAGTGATATCTAGCTCCGCTCCGCTGACCCATTTCCCTGTTCACTCTGCAGACAAATGTCTCATTGGCTTGCTGTACGCCGTGATGTCGGCGAACATTGGACGCGGTCGGTGGTTGGCTGGAGGGAAGCGTGCTGTGCGTCAAAATTTTGGGCAATGCCGCCATGGTGTATCGACGGACATTGTGGTGCGGAAAGGTCCTGCAAACATACTTTACGCCATGTGGTGGTGGGAAGAAGGGATGGAAAGGGTGGGGGAGTGAAAAGTGGTTCATTTGACATATGTTATTAGGTGGAAGAAGACAGTGGTGTGCCTGCAGTATCTATGCATACTGCGGCAATTTGTGGGTCCCTCCACAGGTGACTACCATGTGTGGGGAATGCAGGCAGCCTTCGTTTCGGCACAGTAGCTCGTGCCGCGACCTCTTAGCATGGTGAATGGTGGCAGCTGAATTGCAGAAGGTGAGTGCATTGCACATGACATAAACATTGTAACATAGTACGTGCTATGCTGTGTTGCATGTGGTAAGCCCGTAGCCCCTTCCATGCATAGCTGGAGGCCTTGCACTGACAACTATGGGCCCTGGTTGCAAGTAGGTTTGACTGTGTTGCCTTCTGTGTGTAGTTTGTCAACATTGCATACATTGTTGGTTCAATGGGAGCACCAGAAGTGAGCTCACATGCGTATATTGTTGGCTCCATGGATGTGGTCATTGTTAGAACATCCTGCAGTTTTCGGTGTATGGCTGGAGATGATGCAGTACCAAGTCCTGCAGTGTGCACACTGGGTGCAGTGTTGGAATACTGTCAGTGTAGAATAGGGTAGGGTTCAAGTGCATCTTCTATGTGCTTGGATACTGCAGTGTGTCAACTGGGTTCAATGTTCTAATAGTGTGTGCATAGAAGTGGATAGGGTTGAAGTGCATATTTTATGGGCTTGTTTAGTGTCCATTGTGCAGAGTGCTGACTACTGTACTGCACTGTGAAGTATTCGTTTTGTGGACTGAATAGACTGTTGGGAGCAGGGCCACTGTTGTGAACAATGTTGTGGGTGGGTTGGCAGTAACAACATAGTATGTAAATTAAAGTACTCTTCAGCCCAGCACCAGAGGAGCAGGAGCATCTCTCTGATCACTGCAGGAGCAGTGTTGGTTCCACCGACAGAGCCATCATGATGCAGGCTAGCAGCTTGTTCACTATACAGTAGGTAAGCCACAGGGCTTAACCTACCCATTTATTTCCATCTTTCTGCCAACGTCCACTAAGTCAGAGGATCGTGCCCAAACAGCCTATATTGCTGCTTGCTTTGTTTGGAATCCGCCCGTTATTTGGGTGGTGCCAGTCACCTTCGTTTTATGCTGTGCCACCATTACAGTGCACGCGGCTTCCACCGCTCTAAGATGGCTGTCCTTATTCCAGTGTGAGCTGCCTCCAAGCTCCTGAGAATCCACACAAACAAGCAGCTGCCTGATTTGCTGTCCCGCATCTTTTTCCATCCTATGAGGAACCGTAAGGTGCGAGCCGTCCCACGTTCGGAGGACTGCGTTTTAAGGACTACACCTATCCTGTGCCTGTTCTAAGCCGCTTATGCCGCTAGCCAGAACCCCTGGCTGGATACATCCAGACTCTGTTATACTCTTTTAAGGTAACCATTCCCAGAGACATATCTGTACCTGATTCCGCCATATTTGCAAATTTAAGTTGATACCTATCAAATTCTATGTGTCTACGCACCTGACCTGATCAGCCTCGTGCATGATCCCCTCCCGGTGCCATGTACATTGCTACTACGTACCTTGTGCCCATCAGGCTGCTTTAACATTTGTATGCGCTCGCTTGATTCCCATGACCACACTGCAATAAAGGTATGCCCAATGTTCCACGAGCTATCCCTAAAGATACCTACCTGTATTTGTGAGTTCCTTGTGAGTTCGTTTCTATGAGTTCCTTTCTCACGATTGCTTGCACAGATTCTGCGTGCTCACCACGCATTCTTTGCCTCTACTGCTTATATGTATTGCATTTACCTACTTTTACTGTACTACTTGTCCTTTCATTGCACGCGAGTAATTACTGTGGCGATCCATAATTGCAGGTTCCATTGAACCTTGCCCTACTGCGCAATACCCTAGACTGCCTTGATTGAGACTTATTATTACCACTTTACCATCTTTATAACTGCTGTGTGCCATCGCCTCGGCCCACTGCACCAGCATGTCACAGTAGTCCTCACGACCACCTACTACGATTTCTAGTGGCCAAGCAATCGAGAAGAAAGCAACTCTAACCACCATCTCACAGCAGTATAAAACTGAAATCTGCCTAGCAAAGCGGAACTCTTACAATGTCTGTATTGCCAATTCGAACTCAAGTATGAAGGAGCTCTTCTCCATATTGAAGGAGCTTGAGTCACCTATTGCCACACCTGATACCTGCACCAAGGATCAGACCTGGTGTGCAGATATCCAACAGGCATTAGCAAACAAAATAAATACCTTACAAAATAAAATCCAACTGAAAAAAGACTCCTTAAACCTCCCTAACCTGCCTACATCTCTGTCCAATGCTATACCTAGCGCACAGACTAACACATTCTCATTTACTAAAACCACCACTATGGAGGTTGAGAAAATCATACTTTCACTTAAACCCTCTAACTGCAAAGGCAACATCTGCCCTGCACACATAATCAAAGATGCCGCCAGAGACTTATCACCTTTTATTTCCAAGCTTAGAAATGCATCTTTTTCCTCGGACAACATCCCCTCCAACTTAAAACAATCCTGGGTGCTCCCCCTCCTCAAGAAGCAGACGTTAGATCCTCTCATCCCCACCAATTACCGACCCATTACCATGGTACCTTTTCTACTGAAGATTTTGGACAAAGTGGCCTACGTCCAGATCCAAAAATACCTTGAACTACACAAACTACTAGGCTCCAGACAATTGGGTTTCCGCCCACTACACGGCAAAGAAACAGCCCTTATTGATCTAAAGACCCAAATAGATGAGTTGAGGGACAAGGGAAAGACAGCACTCCTCCTCTTACTTGACCTCTCTGCGGCATTCAACCTCGTGGACCATAAGGTCCTATGCAGACACCTGGATTCAGCAGCTCATTTCTCCACTGAAGCCATCAAATGGATTGAATCCTTTCTGAGCGAGAGAACGATGAGAGTCTTCTCACCCTCAGCAGCAGCAGACCCCTCACCTATCACCTGTGGAGTCCCCCAGGGCTCATGTGTCTCCCCAACTTTATACAACATTTTCACCAAACCCCTGTTCGACGATTTGGACTATCTGGGTATCATCTACACTAACTATTAAGATGATACTCAGATTCTCCTCCCACTTTCAGGGGATCACAGCAAGGACAGAGAGTTGGTGAACAGGGTATATCTCATCATTCAGGCATGGATGGCATCCCATGGCCTATGCCTGAATGATGATAAGACAGAGCTAATCATCTTGGGTACGCATGCCAATATTAACAAATTAGGCCTTGAATACGCAGCGTTCAATATAGACGGCAGTATTTTCAAAGTATCCAGGGAGGTAAAAACTGTTGGCTTTTACCTGGATTCCACTATGTCATTTACTAAACAGGTTAATTCACTAGCATCCACTACTGCGTATACTTGTAAATTAATAAGAGCAGGCAGACCATTCCTATTCAATGATAGCTGCATGATCCTGGCGAGAGTCCTTATACTCTCCAGACAAGATTATTGTAATGCTCTCTATAGTGGTGCTAATAAAACTATTACCCAAAGGCTACAAATCCTGCAAAACAATGCCTTGAGAGCTGCGCTCGGCATAAATAAAAGAGAGCATATCTCCACTATTAGACGCCAACACAAATGGCTCTCCACTGACAACAAAAACCAACTAGTTGGTCTCCCTAACCTACAAAGCCCTCAACAATGCTGCCCTCAGCTACCTGATGGACAAATTAAAAAGAAAGACATCCATTAGACAGAATAGAACCGTCAATTCTAACTGCCTGACAATCCCAAGATTCAAACTCTCCACCATCGGAGGTAACAGCTTCCCTGTGAAAGCTGCTACACTTTGGAACTCCTTACCACATAACCTGAGAGCAGACCAGCCCTTTCATTAAACACCTGAACTCCAATAACCCCTAGCCACATCATCGTAGTCTCCTTTAGTCACTGCCCTAACAGTATTATATAACCTTGCCTACTACCTACCTGGACAATTTCTGTACATTATATCACATCTACACATAATAATTCTACTTCTCCATCTGTACATATTTGCACACACATATATTGCTGTATATGTATATCATTGTATAGGACATTGTATATTGTATGTATCTGTAATTTTTTGTATATGTTGATAATTTTTCATAACTGTATATTTCTGTAACATTGTAAGCCTCGCATTTTCTTTCTGCTGCGCCATGCTGCCTATGGGTATGGAGCGCATTATAAATAAATAAACAAACAAACAAACAAAGTGGTTAGGGGTGCCGGAGGCTGTGTTATGTTTGTGGATTCTGCTAACTGTTGCATGTTTCCATGTATAGCTGTATCACAGTGCAGAGGTTGGGTAGGAGTGCCAGTGGCTGTGGTACGTATGTCGATTCTGGTACTTGGTCACATGTTGGCATGCATGGTTGCATTACGTTGCAATGGGTGTGTCCAAGGCCTAGACTGTTGGGTGCATGGCCAAAGGCCATAGGCCATAAGCCATGCACCCAAGAGCCAAGGCCTTGACCACACCCACCGCAGCAATGCAGTTTGGACTCTGCATCATTCAGAGGGTGGTGACCTGTAAAGAATGGTTGTGGAGCACATTTTAGACTTGATAGAGCACCAGAAGTGAGCTGACCTGCATACATTGTTGGTTCCATGGGTGTGGTAATTGTTACAACATCCTACATTTTTCGGTGTATGGCTGGAGATGGTGCAGTGACAACTCCTGCAGTGTGGACACTGGGTGCAGTGTTGGAATACTGTCAGTATAGAAGAGGGTAGGGTTGAAGTGGATCTTCTATGTCCTTGGATACTCTGCTTTGTGGAGATTGGTGGGAGTAGGGCCAATGTTGTGAAGATTTTGTGGTTTGGTTGACGGTGAGACAATACTTTAGTAAATGGAAGTGGATAGGGGTGCTGGAGGCTGTGGTATGCTTGTGGATTCTGCTGTTACATGTTTCTATGCCTCGCTGTGTCATGGTGTGGGGGTTGGGTAGAAGTGCCACTGGCTATGTTACGTTTGTGGATTGTGGTATCTGGCCACATGTTCGCATGCATGGCTCCATTATGTTGTGCTGGGTGTGGGCAAGGCCTAGACTTGTGTGCATGGCCAAAGTCGTGATGGTCGCCACTCTGGATGATTTTGGATGCTGAAATCGTGGATTCTTTTGCAGAACTTTCTACTGGAGGTGCTTTGGAAGCACACACAACGGGCACTCGAAATGTGTAACGGTAAATATGGAGTACTGTACAAAAATGATAGTGTTGGAAGCACAGGTCTTGCCTGTCATTGGTGCATGTGTGTCTGAATATTTCACAGTACCCTATGAGGGAGTGCTGGAAAAAGAACAGTGGAAAGGGAAGACGTTCTGTCCCTGCTGTACTGCGGTGCAGCCCTCGCAGTAACTGGGAATGCGCACATGCCACATCCTGCCATTCTGAGCAAGGTGGTCATGGAAATGTAACTGTGGAGATTATCCAATCAGGTGTTCAGGGTGTGGTTGACAGGAAGGGGCAGTTATATTTTTCCCAATGCTCTGTGTAGTGAGGTTGGTAGAGATGGAGATACGCACAGTGCTGATCATGGGTGATACCTTTGTGCAACATCTGCACAGGTGTGCCATGCAAAGAGGCATTGCTGCTAATTTTGGGTTGGAAGGAGTGGACGATTTGTGGGAAAGTTTCTGCAGGATGGTTTCTTTGCAGATATGTGGCCTCTCTGGCTACCGTTAATGTTGTTGTGGTGCATTATGGAAGTTTATATTTGGGTTACATGTCATGTGGACGTTTGCTCCATCACCTGAAAAAGTTGCTGAATGCAGTGATTCTGATTTTTCCCACTGCCAAGGTCATTTTCTCATGCATAACACCAAAAGGAGTATGGGACCATGCCGGTGTAATTTGTTCCCAGCCAGAGCTCGGAAGGTGTCTCATAAACAGAAGCATGTGTACATTTATGCACACTGCTGGGATGTTCTCCACCCACTATGAAATCATGAGGTAGCAAAATATGCAGTGGTTCCATAGAAATGGCATTTATTTGACCGCCATTGGCAATGCCATTTTCTTGTACACTGTGCAAGAAGCGTTGTCCAGAATTCGGTAAAAATGTAAGGAGGAGACACAATCAGAAACACATGTAAAGAGAAAAAAAAAGGTTGTTTGCAAGCATGTAAAAAAAATATGAAACAAAAAAAAGAATTATTTTCAGAGCCACCACTACAGACCCAATCCCCTACACTGTTTCAAATTTCTTACCCCCCTCCCCTTCCTAAAACGATGACGCTGCGGATTCCACAGTAGTTTCAGAATTACACGTGCCACATCTGGCCCTTTTTAGGATGGCAGGCATGGAAATGGGACTGTGGAGGCTAATGCATTGCTCAATAAGACTTGTGGTTGTGGTGTGTACACAAAAACTGTGGCAGAAGGTCTATTTGTAGAGAGACCTGCAGAAGGCTATGGATGAATTGTGCAAGGTAAGGGGAAGGCATCCTGTTTTTATGCATGCACTGTATGTACTTGATGTATGTTGCTAAGAAACATTGAATGCTGCTTTTCTGCGATATGTTTACAAATTTGGTAGGAGATGGGTATGTGTGCAACAACATTTGTAGCATTTTTGGAAGGCAAGAAGACAGTTACTGTTTGGATATTAGAATGGCTAATATGGGTGAATCAAAATGTTGAAAGCATATTCCATTGCAGTGGCATTAGATGGTAGATGATGGGAGAAAGAACAGTACGTCTTGTAAGTACGTTGTAGACGTTCAGTGGCAGAGAGCCTGCTCAGAGGCACTTATAACAGAGTTGTAAAAATAGTGTACAGAAAGTATTTCTACCTGTACCTTGCGGTGATGGGTGGCCCTGTGGATGAATGTGGATGCAGAAATATTGGATAGTTTTACAGAACTTTCTACTGGAGGTGCTTTCAAATCACAAAGCACTTGCACTCTGATTGTGTAACGGTACATATGAAGTGTTACATTGTTACATGCTGACGTCTTTGATGTGATTGGTGGATGCGTGTGTGACTATTTAACAGTACCCAATGAGGTAGTGCTGGACAAAAAATAGTTGAAAGGGAAGAAGGACAGGTCCTGCTTTACTGGATGTAGCCCTTGTGGTACTTGGGGAAGCGCACGTTCCATAGTCTGCACTTCTCACCATGCGGGCCAATGGAAATTAGACTGTGGGAATTATCCAATCAGGTACTGAGGGTGTGGTTCACAGGAAAGGGCAGTAATATTATTTTTCATTACTGTGCGCAGTGCGGAGTGCTGACATGGAGAAACGCATTGTATTGATGTTGGGTGATGCCTTTGTGGTAGATCGGCATATGTATGCCCAGGAAAGGTACATTGATGACAATTTTGGTTTAGAAGGAGTGGACGCATTGTGGGTGCTGTCGATGTCCACAGTTTTGGCATTATTCCTGACCTTTGCAGACAAGAGGCCAGTTGTTACACTTCGGCAGAAAACTACCCTGCGGCATACGTCCCATTCACAGGCTCCTTTGTGGAGCAGATACAGGTTGCCATGATGTCTGTACAAGCTACGGCGGAACCTGTGTCAGGTGACAAGTCTCGTACGTGAACGACGTACAACAAGGCACGTCCCTCTTACGAGCTTAAAACTGCCGTCTTGCAGCGGGCCTGTTGCTGCTAATTAGTGTTTCTTATTATTTGCGGTTATGTCCGTTTACCTTCGTGAAATCCTGTCACGAAATTCCAACTTGATCTCCTGGTTCCGACTCTTGCCCGTTATTTGTATTGTTCCGTCTCTTATTCCATTGGCACTTCTTAGACCGCTACGGTATTGACCCGGACTGTCCCTGGACTGCTTTTCTCTATGCCCTAATCATTGTGGTGATCTTCTGGTATTTGACATGGAACGTTATTTGGATTGTTCTTCCTGCTCCTGCTGTCTTTTGCAACTCAGTCGTCGGCAGTACTCGGAACACTTCAGTTGCTCCAATCCTCATTTGGGAAGCGTGTGTTTCAGGTAACCAACTGTGTTTATTTACTTCCATTTTGGCCAGCGCCATCTTTGACTATTTACCTCCTGTTCTGTTGGTATTCCTCTCTACTGGATTTGGGACATTCATTGAACTACAACACTCAACAAACTTATTTTCAAAGTGCATATTGACGCTCTCCTGTTCCTGCACCAACCCGGCTCTAGCATGACCCTCGTGCCGCCCTGGTTTACTTCCCTGTACTAACTTCCCTGTTTATTATTTTTTCCTGTTGTTTTCTCCAATCCTGGAAATTGTTTAATCTTGAGAATCCCTTTATTCAGGTCTCTAGTTTTGGCTAAAACTCTCTATAGGAATAATCCATTAGATTAAATCACTCAATTGTGTTTACTTCTTTACTTGTAGGTCCATTCCGGGGAAAGTTCCACTCCGATCCCTGCCTAGGTATTTCCTGACCCATACTGTGCTTGATTGCTTACTTGTTTTATCAGCACTGTCTAATATCTTTGTATTCCTATGCAGCTTTGGTATTGGCCGTGTGTGTTCTCCCCGCTTTTTTATTCAACTGACATCTCTGCCTGTTCCACTAGAAACAGCAGAGAGGTACGTTGTAAAGAAGAGCTCCTCTCTTGAGGAAGCCTGAGTCTTGAACTCAGGGGAGCTGGAATTGGAGGCTGAATATCGATTCCTGTGTATATATCGTCTCCAAGGTCAACTATCTAACTTCCTGACCTGTTTACGGAGCGGTGAGTAACAGAATTAGCAGCCTAACAATGTCCACGGAGACCAGTGATGCGTTGAATCAGATTGTGCAAATGGTCATGGATCTACAAACCGACTTGACCAATGCACAAGAGGCATTACGTCAACGTATGGATGCTATCCAGGCCTTGGTAACTACCCCAGGCTCAGGCACTGGTGCTACTGCTTCGGGGTCCGGCTTTCCAGCTACCGCACAGGAATCAAATCCTATCATGCTTACCACCCAGTTTCCTCTGGCTCCCCCGGGACACTTCCTGGGTGAACCCAAACAATACAGGACCTTCATTAATCAGTGCAAGTTGCACTTCTTGAGTCAGCCTGTTTCGTTCCCTACTTCCACGACTAAGGCAGCTTTTGTTTTGTCACATTTGGGTGGCACCGCTGCCGCCTGGGCAAATCCATTGTTAGAATCAAATAGTCATGTTCTCTACAATTGCGATGCCCTTTTAGGTATGATGAGTAAAGTATTTGATACGCGTTATACTACTCAGGCTACCGACTTGGAACTGTTGAAACATCAATAAGGGAACAATTCTCTATTGGTTTATCTGGCTCACTTTAATCAGGTGGCAGCGGAAAAGGGTTTGCCCGAAGAAAAGGAGACTGCAGTCTTCTATCAAGGTCTCTCTGACGAACTAAAGGACATTCTTTCCACTGTCCAAGTGGTTCCCACAGCATTCGGGGAAATGCTTGATTTAGTCCTTCAGATTGACGCCCGTAAAGCTGAAAGGCGTGGAGATAAGAAACCTGCTCTAATCGCCTCAGCCCCTGCAGATGCTTCATCCTCAACACTTCCTGCACCAGAGCCTATGCAGATTGGTGTGGTTAGGGGCCCACTCACGCCTGCTCAAAGAGAATACCGCAGATCGCGCAATCTTTGCATGTATTGTGGGTCTTCAGATCATCTGCTGCCCGAATGTCCCAAAAAACCCAAGAAAAAGGCGGGAAACGCCAAATCCCAACAGTAGATGGAGTACCTACATCGGGAGCACCACCTTTGGACTCTCAGATACAGAATCTGGTTCAGCTGATCTGCCTTCCTGTTATGTTTTCTTTGAACCAAGATTGTTCATTTCAGGCAATGGCAGTGATAGATTCGGGAGCAACCGGTAACTATGTTGACCAATGCTTTGCCTCTATGTCAGGCATACCGTTTATTCGCAAAACCATACCTGAAACTGTTAATGTGGTGGATGGTTCGATCCTTGTCTCTGGAAAGGTAACCCATCAGACGGTTCCATTGCATATGAGCACTGATGAAGGTTATACAGAAATTATATCATTCGATATTATCAAAGCTCCGGCCTACAAAGTCATCCTGGGTATTCCATGGCTGCAGTTCCACAACCCTGTCATTGATTGGTCTACATATCAGATTCAGTTTCCTTCCAACGTTTGCAATAGTCAATGCACTTCCTTGCCTGGAATCAGCCAGGATAGCCCTGCCAGGGCATTGATATCTTCTACCATGCACATTGGAGCAATATCAAATAACATCGCGTCCACAGTTCCTTCTCATTATGCAGAATATTTGGACGTATTTGACAAAGGTATGGCAGAATCTCTACCTCCACATCGGGCCTATGATTGTCCGATATACCTGATACCAGGGATAAAGATACCTGCTGGAAGGGTGTATTCACTCACTCTCAATGAAGATGCAGTACTCAAAGAGTACATAGACAAGGCTCTTGTGATGGGGTTTATTCGTCCTTCAAAATCCCCAGTTGCGTCCCCGCTCTTTTTTGTTCCAAAGAAAGAAGGGGATTTACGTCCTTGTATTGACTATCACACCTTGAATGCAGCTACCATAAAAAACCAGTAACCCCCTGCCCTTGATCTCTGTTCTCCTTGATCAGTTGGGTTCCTCAAAAATATTTAATAAACTCGACCTCAGAGGGGCCTACAATTTAATCCGTATGAGAAGAGGGGATGAGTGGAAAACTGCGTTCAAGACACGTTACGGTTTATTTGAGTACTTGGTGATGCCCTTTGGACTCTGTAACGCACCAGCCACCTTCCAGGCATTTATGAATGATATATTCCATGACATCCTTGATCAGTACATGGTAGTTTACCTGGATGATATTCTAATCTATTTGCAAAACCAGACGGACCATGTACTACATGTCAAAACGGTGCTCCAACGACTGAGGGATCACAATTTATTCGTAAAAGCAGAAAAATGCATCTTTCATGCCTCAGAGGTGGAATTCTTGGGTTACGATCTCACTAGCAGTGGGTTTCGTATGAGTCAATCTAAAATCAGTGCCATTTTGGAATCGCCAGTCCCCAAAACTATCAAATCACTACAATCATTTCAAGGTTTCGCAAATTTTTATAGGCGTTTTATCAACAGCTTTTCTGAGATTTCTGCGCCTCTTACCTCTCTGACCAGTGCCAAGGTGCCATATGTTTGGTCTTCTGAAACCCAAAAGACTTTTGACCAGCTAAAAGCCGCTTTCACTTCCGCACCTGTCCTCATACATCCCGATCCTGATCTCCCGTTTTTTGTGGAGGCTGATGCCTCGGGTTATGCAGTTGGTGCTGCCTTGTCTCAACATTGTCCTCTCTCCGGCAATATACATCCCGTTGCTTACTTCTCTCGCAAGTTGACACCTTACGAGAGGAATTATCCCATTACGGAACATGAACTCCTAGCCATCAGAGACGCTTTTATGGAATGGAGACATCACCTTTTGGGGGCAAAACATCCAGTAACAGTATACTCGGACCATAGAATCTTGTTAGCTTTCAAATCAATGAAATGTCTTACAGCCAGGCTGGCACGGTGGCACTTATTTTTTTCACAATATCAGTTTGTTATCACCTACCGTCCTGCCAAGGCCCAAGTATTAGCCGACTCTCTCTCCCGCCTCCATGTGGGGAACCAGTTCCAGCAAAATGAAGCATTACCTCTCCTACCTAACAAAGTTGTTTGTGGATGTTCTGTTCAACCGTCCTTACGTTCAATCATCACTGATTGGGTCTCAACCCATCCAACGGAAATTGCTGATTTCAACCTTGAAGTAGTTCAAGGTTTGCCATTCATTCAAGGACGCATCTTTGTTCCACCGGGTCAGGCTCAGACCTTGGCACTCCAGTGGTCCCATGATTCCCTGGTTGCAGCACATCCAGGAAGTCAGAAAACCCTCGAGGCATTACGTCATTGTGCTTGGTGGCCTTCCATGTCACGCAATGTAAAAGGATTATATCATAACCTGTGCCGTTTGCACCCAATGTAAGACCTCCAGAGCCAAACCTGTGGGTTTGTTATAGCCCCTGCCAACCCCGTACAAACCTTGGCAGATGGTGTCGATGGATTTCATTGTTGATTTGCCTGACATCCAGAGGCACGACACCATTTGGGTGATTGTGGACTACTTCACAAAATTTGCATTGTTCATTCCTTGTTCCGGTTTGCCCTCAGCTCCTGGTCTGGCTAGATTGTTCATGACAAACGTATTTTGTTTCTTTGGCTTGCCATCTGTCATTGTTTCCAACCGTGGGACGCAATTTACCTCACGATTCTGGAAGACTCTTACGGCTTCTCTAGGTATTGAGGATAGGTATTCCTCGGCATACCATCCTCAGACTAATGGGCAGACGGAACAAACCAATGCTACTGTCAAACAGTTCCTACGCTGTTTATGTCTTCAGTTTCAACAGTCATGGTTCACTTCATTGCCTTATGCCGAGTTTGCATACAATAATTCTATGCATACGTCCACAGGGGTGTCTCCCTTTTTGCCTTGTATGGTTGGCATCCTAGGGCACTCCCGCTTGATCCGACCTTGCCGGATACCAACCCGGCCGCAAGAGATTGCGTAAGAGATCTGGACCAAGTTCATCGGGATGTTCGCTGTCATTTGCTTCGGGCTCAAGATTGTGCAAAGAAGTACGCAGATGCTCATCGTTCGCCGGCACCAGTCTATCGGATTGGCATGAAGGTGTGGTTGTCATCCCGTAACTTACGGATTGCTGGTAAATGCTCTCTTCTGCCTAAATTTGTAGGGCCCTTTACCATTTCTGATGTTATTAACCCTGCAGCGGTCAAGTTGTCATTGGCACGTTCTTGGCGCATTCACCCGGTCTTTCACATCTCTCTGATCAAACCCTTTGTCCAGTCTACCGATGCATCCTTCACTGATTTTGGTGTACGGCGAATAGGAGTACGAGAGCTCACGCATTTTGGACTGCAAAGTCTCTGAGGGGACTGTGTTCTATCTGGTGGATTGGAAGGGCTTTGGGCCTGAGTCCAACTTGCATTGCCCTGTTCTTTTGAGGGATTTTCATTCCGCCCGGGGGTTGCCGGTGTCTTTGGGGTGTCTTTGGGGGAGGATGCTGTTACACTTCGGTAGAAAACTACCCTGCGGCGTATGTCCCATTCACGGGCTCCTTTGTGGTTGCCATGGCGTCTGTACAAGCTACGGCGGAACCCGTGTCAGCTGACACGTCTCGTACGTGAACGACGTACAACAAGGCATGCCCCTCTTACGAGTTTAAAACTGCCGTCTTCCAGCGGGCCTGTTGCTGCTAATCAGTGTTTCTTACTATTTGCGGTTACGTCAGTTTACCTTTGTGAAATCCTGTCACGAAATTCCAACTTGATCTCCTGGTTCCGACCCTTGCCCGTTATTTGGATTGTTATGGCTCTTATTCCATTGGCACTTCTTAGACCGCTACGGTATCGACCTGGACTGTCCCTGGACTGCTTTTCTCTATACCCTAATCATTGTGGTGATCTTCTGGTATTTGACACGGAACGTTATTTGGATTGTTCTTCCTGCTCTTGCTGTCTTTTGCAACTCATTTGTCAGCAGTACTCGGAACACTTCAGTTGTTCCAATCCTCGTTTGGGAAGCGTGTGTTTCAGGTAACCAACTGTGTTTATTTACTTCCATTTCGGCCAGCGCCATCTTTGACTATTTACCTGCTGTTCTGTTGGTATTCCTCTCTACTGGATTTTGGACATTCATTGAACTACAACACTCAACAAATGTATTTTCAAAGTGCATATTGACGCTCTCCTGTTGGTGCCGCCCGGGTTTACTTCCCTGTACTAACTTCCCTGTTTATTATTTTTTCCTGTCGTTTTCTCCAATCCTGGAAATCGTTTAATCTTGAGAGTCCCACTATTCAGGTCTGTAGTTTTGGCTAAAACTCTCTATAGGAAGAATCCATTAGATTAAATCACTCAATTGGGTTTACTTCTTTACTTGTAGGTCCATTCCGGGGAAAGTTCCACTCCGATCCCTGCCTTCCTTGTATTTCCTGTCCCATACTGTGCTTGATTGCTTACTTGTTTTCTCAGCACTGTCTAATATTTTTGTATTCCTTTGCAGCTTTGGTATTGGCGGTGTGTGTTCTACCCGCTCTTTTATTCAACTGACATCTCTGCCTGTTCCACTAGAAACAGCAGAGAGGTATGTTGTAAAGAAGAGCCCCTCTCTTGAGGAAGCCTGAGTCTTGAACTCAGGGGAGCTGGAATGGAGGCTGAATATCGATTCCTGTGTACATATCGTCTCCAAGGTCATCTATCTATCTTCCTGACCTGTTTACGGAGCGGTGATTAACACCAGTTTTGATACAGTGCACGTTGTCGTTGTGCACTATGGCGGCATGCATTTGGGTTACATGACTTGTTCATGTGTATTCCATCAACTGAAGAGGTTGATGAAGGCAGTGAAGAGGCTTTTTCCCACTGCCCAGGTGGTTTTCTCTGACATAACACCAAGAAGAGTATGGGACTATCCTAAGGTATGCTTTGCCCATCCAGAGGCTGGAAGGGGTCTCATCAATAGAAGCATGTGTGATTTTTTTGTCCGCTCATGGAATGTTCTTCTGCAACCATGACAGCATTCATTCTCGAAATGTGGTGTGTTTCCTTGCAAATGGAATTTCTTTGTCCCGCATTGGTGATGCTCTTCTGTTTGCCCATATACAGGAGGCATTGAAAGGTTTATTGTAAGAATGTGAGAAGAAAAAAGAAAGCCCTATAATAACCGAAAATAAAGGTGTTTCTCTAGAAGCATCTAAAAAATAAAAAAATAAAAAGGCTCTTTTCAGAGCCACCACTGATGACGAAATCCCCTCCTCTGGTTGCAATTTATTCCCCTACACCTGGACACAGCACAAAAGCAACATCCGGGGCGGACATGGAAATGGGACTGTGCAGGCTAAGGGATTGTGCAATAACATTTTTGGGTGCGGTGTCTACACAGAGGAATGTTGTTCAGAACTGATTGTGTTACATGGAGAGCTCTTCACTGTGATTGGTGGATGTGTGTGTGACTATTTATCAGTACCAAATGAGAGGTTGCTGGAAAGAAGATAGTGGAAAGGGACGAAGGGCTGTTCTGCTTTACTAGGGCTCGGCCCTCGGAGTACTTTTGGAAGCGCACATGCCACATACTTTCGTTGTGAGCATACTGCCCATGGGAATGGGATAGTGGGAATTATCGCTAATGAGGGTGTGCTTCACAGGAAGGGGCGTTAATACTTCTCTCCATTACTGGGCGTAGTGAGCCGGGCTGACATGGTTGCCATTACTTGCAAAGGTAATGTAGCATAGCAGAAATTGTTCCAAACTCAGTTACAGTTCACAGCTATGTAGGCTGCTACTCTGTTCTGAAAAGCTACAAACGGAATGAAGAGCAGGTGTGGGGTGTGACCTTTTGTAGGGCTGCTGCAGAGACCTTGCAACCTGCAAAGAGGCATACATCGTTGAACCAAATACATACGTGTGCAATAGCACATTGTGAGGAGATTGTAAGCGTGCAATTTCCCAATAATACTTCGTAGATCACAGAACATTGCACTTTTCCACTGGTCGAGGGTCTGGATCATGTCCACGCCATAAGGGCCCACGCGGAGCGTGGGCGCGGTCCCATGGTGATGTCAGGCATGTTCTCTGGGACGGCTGTCCACAGGATGCGTTTTGGGTGGAATATTTTGAGCACATGTGCATAGGTGTCCTATGCACACCGTTGGGATCTCTGTAGTAATTAATAGTGCGACATACGTGTGCCAACCATTTTTGGACACGCTGGGTGTTTGTAGGGTCTAGTAGGTGGGATGCTTATGTGTACAGCTACCTGTAGGACGTGGGTGGGCATCTCATCTGACTTAAAGTTCATCACAACTTTCTTCACATATGCTGGACAGGGGCGGTGTTACCAGGAGATAGAGGAAGAGATGCGCATGCGCGTACTTGTGCAACAGACAAATGTCTGCCCCCACAACTAGTTATAGGTGGTTCACAAGGTGCGGACATGCGGTTCATACTGGCGTGGTACAGTTGCCTTCATTGTGATTGCAGATAGGCCGGGCAGGTGCCTCCCATTTCCTTAATTGCGGTCATTCCCACGAGTACTGTGCGCTGCTGAGTCATAACAGCATTTTAAAACCAAAGAAAAAGGCACATGTTCTCTCAGCAACAATTTACATATCAACGTTTACTTCCACACTTTCATGCATGCCATTAGGAAAAGGATGGGGTAGCAGAAGTGGATACTTATTGTGGGGAATTATGGATTTGCACAAGTTGGTCGTGAGAGGAAGAAGGGATTGAGGTAGCAGCGTAACGTCTCTAATCACACAGATTTTGATGGAATGGCGAGCTGTGAAATGCAGGTTGGGCAGTGGTATTTTATTTTGACCATATTATGTTGTTGTAGGTCATCTTTTAAGGCGGCAAAATTGTTCACCAATTCCTAAATGTTGCCTTCCAGACCGTCCAGTTTGCAATTTACAGAGTTTCTTTCCTTTCCTGTGCCCGTATGCTGTTGTCGAAAGGGTGCTGCTTGTGCTGCCTTGCTTTCCTTTCCAATATGTTCTCTTAAAGAAATAAAATCTGTTAGGTGTACACGAAGCAATAGATATTACATAATTTACATTTCAGACTGTGGTGCGTACCAATGGGGTTACTATCGTAAGTCATTGTGTCATGAGGGAAAAAAAATTCCAGCACTCTAAGGTGCTTGCCATTGCTGCGTAAAAAAAGAAACGTTATGCTTCTCAACTGTTGTACTGTCCCAACTGTGCAATTATCAGACAAACTTCAGTGTCTTTACTACATTGTAGTGACGTTCTGGTCTTAGTACTTCCCAGTCATTACTCTGCCTGTTCGTTCTTTGTTACCATGTAAAGTAGCAGTGCGGTAAGACTGTTGAAGGCAGACATCACTTCTCTTGTTGGTGCATTCCGTTATGGTGTACTCCCAATGCCTTTGTGCTGTTTGTTTCATAAGTACACAGTTTGCAGTCCTCCTCTATTTTCCCTTGCACTTCATGCACATGGTGCAGTTTGTATATGTTCCTTGGGTTTGGTGAATGGTACCACTACGTAAGAAAGCCCCTGCCTTTCTGAGCAGGTTGGATGCCACCCGAAGTCTGCACCAGACGCATAGTCCGCAACTGCTAGCGCATTAACATGGTGCCTGCAATTTCAGTATGTTCTACAGTACATCTTTACAAACTAAAGGTATCCTGGCAAAAACATATGAAATTCAGTGAAAAAATATTGTTAAAGGGGCGTTATGGTTAAGTTGCACTAGTAAAAACCTATGCAATTCAATGGAAATACATTGTTACAGGGACGTAATGGTTACAGGTAAAACCGAAACCCCCAGAAATTTGCCAGTTATGGTGAGCTAAGCAACCATAACTCACGCTACCACTGTGCACTGCAAGGACTAACACCAATGACATCAAAGATGGAATCACACATGTCACTGATGACATCACTGATGACATCACATGTGTATTTAGTGCTCACAAAAAATCTCCACAAGGGATTGTCATTGTAATGTTGGCAACTATCATTGGGAGAACTATCATGGCATAAATAGTTCATTATCCAATGCATTGCTATAAACACCATTGCATTACAGAGTTATTTCCAGTACATGCATCACCTCATGTAGAAACATAGGCATTGTCAGCAGCATGCATCATAGAGGTGCAATATTCAAAATCTTCCCATGTTGGATAGAAAAATGATGATTGCTTTCGTTTCAGAGTTTTGTGTACTGTGAAACATGTAATAAGTCGCTAAGAATACCTCACTTACTACATAATTGTACTACTCTACACAAAACATAAAGACATCACAACGCATAAACATACGAGAATATACAGGGCAAGTAAAGTAAGCAAAAAAATAGCCGTACTACCAGAAAGTGTTCATAACCTAACTGATTCTTTTCTTGCTGCCTTCTTCCTCTATGTATATGTATCATATGATGTGTCTGAACCACACAGAAAGTAGTGTTAGAACATATGAGAGGGTAAGGTCTGCAAATGTAGTACCTTTTGCATTCTTACTTCCTGACTCTCAGTGAAGAAAACCAACTTGCCTAGATATGTCAGTAAACAAAAAAAGAGTGAGCCAGATATGTGATGTCATCAGTGATGTCATCAATGACATTTGTGATGTCAACTTTGATGTCATGGGTGTTAGTCCTTGCAGTGCACAGTGGTAGCGTGAGTTATGGTTGCTTAGCTCACCATAACTGGCGAATTTCTGTTTTCTTTCGGTTTTACCTGTAACCATAACTGTTAGGAAAGATTTCATAATTGTATGTAATTTTCCCTCCATCAACCCCCAAACCTTTTGCTGCAGTTTAGACACCATTGACTGACTTTGCCAGAGAAGGACAGCCATCAGCTGCACTACTCTGGGCTTTCGTTCACTTTTTATGGGGAAACTGACATGCCCTTAAGACAGTCAGTACTGGGAGACTTTGTTTCCCTTAGTCCTTTTCCTATGTTGCAACTTTTGTGCACCATGTAACAAGTGTGCAATGTTTTTATGCCATGTTAACCACGTTAACCGCATTTGGCATAAATAGGTGGCCTGGCTCCAAAATGTCCATGCCACGAGGTTCTTTGCTCTGTCCTTTGGCCATCTTGCCCCTTCACCTTCCCCAGGTTCAGTCGACCCGTGTCAGTCCTTATTTGGTCATGCACTTTCCCGCAAAACCCAATGCTTTCACAGGCTTCTGCATGCCTTGTGTATGTGCCTCCGGGATGTGGGCTGGAACGTCTGGTTCCAACACACATCCTGGGTGCCACAGAGTCTGGAGTGCCATGAATGACTGGGACCACTGTGGTCCGTGATTGGTCCACGTATTGAGTGTGTGTTTGTGAGCAAATCTCCCATAGGGTCCTCTCCGTTTTGGCGCAGAGGGAACTTTGGATAAGAGGAGGCCAAAAACACCCATACCATGTCGATCTCCTGAGTTCTCACTGAACAAAGGATAGGATACAAGTATCCTGCAACACGAAGCCGAGTCGAGAAACCCCTGGTGACCCGCTGGAAGGTTTGGCACCCTGAGCCCGCTGTCATCCCGTGAGACCCCTCTGCATCTGGTCATCCTAGAAGGTCTGCAAAGATGCTTTGACCCATCGGAATAGTAGGACCAACTATTCTCAGCAACTTCATCAAACCCTGCAAGTAAGCTTTCTCGGAAGTGTCCCTGGGCCAACCAGTGAACTGACCAGCTTACCCAGTTGCTTTGCTCTGTCACAGCTGCCGTTTCGAGGAGGCCCTAGAAACTTAGTATACTGGTAGCTCTTTGTCCCCGGCACCCTCACACCGAATTTCGTACACTTGGCATTCCCAGGTCTGATGTGAGACGAGTGCTCCAGGACCGGAGTGAACATGGTTACCGTGTTGCTCTGCCACGGCAACATCTTTTGCAAGTCCACTGCATTTGTGACCCACTTGCCCCTGAAGCCTGCTGCAGTGAAACTTGGTCGATTCATCCACCTGGAGCAGAGAAATCGCCACTGTCCCGTTTGGGAATCATTGCTGTATCTCAGGAACTGAAAGGTGCCAAGACATCCTTTTTGCCACATTCAAACCTGCAAGTGAAGTGGACTAAACTGGCGAAGTTTGGGTCCACTTGCGTTGGGGACCGGTGAGTACTCCATACCCAAACCGAAGGCCCCTCTCCTTTCCACTGCTATTGCAAAATAGTGACTCCATCCCGAACTCTCGAACTGCCTCTGCCTTCAAGTGGAGGTCCTTCTTGAATAGCGGGAACTTGTTCTCCATTGTCTCATCCACCTTCCCGAGCTGCTGGAGACCCCTGAAGAGACCCTATTTTGCCCATTGGAAAAACCGCGCGTGCTGGCATTGCATGTACTATTGAGCACAAAGCTCCTCTCTTCTTAGGGCTTGGACTGCCTTTTAGTTAGGTGCATTGTCGATGCTGAACTGGGCCTAAAGACTATCTGCACTGCCTGTTTCCTTCCCCTCTAGGTTGTTGACATATTTCGTGCATTTAACCCTTTAGACCCCAATGGTCTTGTATATACATTGTATTGATAGAGTTGTGTTGGTTTACTTAGTGTTACTGTGATTCTTTTACTATGGTCTATGTTACGAAGGCCTTGTAATAAATGTGTCTATATTTTTGATATAACACCTGTCTGGAGTAATTTGTAAATGTCCTTGCTTTGTGTGCTCATTGAGGTCCTTCAGTTACCCTCACCCCTCCTGAGACTTAGGCTTGACCGCCTACCATAGTTACCCTGATTGGTCTGGCTTGTCCAGAGGTTACCCTGTTCCAAGAAACTAGGCTGGCCTTCTGAGGCTCTGGCCCTCCAGGTCAGAGTTCAGAAATCCATCTTAACAATAACGTCCCTGTGACAACATATTTCCACTCAATTGCATGGGTTTTTATTAGTGCAACTTAACCATAACGTCGCGCGCGCGCGCGTGTGTGTGTGTATGTGTGTGTGTGTGTGTATTTGGTGGTCTTTCTGGAAAAGGCTCAACCAAATCTACAAGTACCTACTGCTGGTTGTTGTAACCACAGCATACCGGTGGTAATGTAGTTCTTGTTTGGTCTGTACGCATAGACACCTATGTCAAGGATCCATACATTCAAAATACCTAAATGGGGAAAAATCTGATCAGATACTATATAATGATATTCAATTTTTTCCATCTCCATAATACAACAGTTTGTTAGATTACATTGTTCTATGACTGTACAACATGTTATCTGAAAGTACACCAACGGTACTGTTAAAGTCATATGTACTCTTCGTTGGAGTGCCTCGAGATCCCCTGTATATCTCTTGTGCTCCCTGAGGCCAGCACAGCTGATTTGCGCTCCTCTCTCTTTCCTGTAAATAATGGAGACTGCTCGAGCTGCTTGCCTTGTCTGAACAGCCATTGTCTGCAACCCCAGCTTGCATTGCGCGCGTCCCTATAACTCTTCCTTGTGTTCCCTTAAACAGAAGTCGATATCAGCTAATTGTTCCACGGGTTGCCCATGGCAGCCGAATGCTGATGTAGGAGGAGGCTGTCAGACCTGTCTTTTGTAGCTGCCAGCACAGAGCCAAAACGCAAGTGCAACGATTTGTAATGAGGCACGACCATTATTTCTCTGACTGGTGGCGCCATTCCGACGACCAGAACATGTTCAAACACAGGCTAGCATGCACACGTGCAGCAGCACAGCAATACGTGATTACACCTCGTGCCTAATTCGTTTTGAATGTTTTTTCTATTTTGTGATGGTGTTTATTGAGTGCAGGCCTAGCTGCCAAAGCAGAAGAGTGCTGTACAACAATAGGTTGAAAGGATTACAGGTAAGAGGGCATACTTACAGAAAGGCCACGTCGCATACATTTACGCAAAACAACACTAATTAGGGGATTGCTAGGATCGGCCAGCAGGTGGTATCAGGAGCGTACTGTGCATGAGGGGTGCCTTGGGCTCCTCTCTGAATTGCTTAGGGTGGGTGCGGGTCTAATGCTGACTGGTGTGAGGTTCGAAAGCCTGGGGTATAGATCGAGAATACAAGTTTCCGGTTATTGTTTTTATTTTTTTAATTTGTGCAGCTACAATAGGGCAGGTCCAGTCTTCTTGTCTGTTCTTGTGTTTTGAAAGAATATTTGCCGTTATGTATTGAACGAGTATTTATTGGTAAGTCGCAATAAGGGGTCACACAGCCCATATGGTATCCTGCAGATGAATCTTCATCCATGATGAGTGGACCACCTGTAAAGCATCATATGGGAGGTTGTTTTCAGGATTGTCACATGACTTTGGGAGCTTACCTCGGGATTGGAAAAGGATTTGAAAGGGGAGAGCAACACCTCCCAGTCTAGGAAGAGGAAAGAAACAGGAAAAGAAGGGGGAACCGGCACTTTGGTGCCAGGAGAGAGACGGTGAAGACATGAAGCGACAAGCTCGTTATCCTCATAGAACGGGACACACGTGTAGAAAGGCATTCGAGTTAATAAAGTTTCCTTTATTGAAGTGAAATCAGCATCTGGGTCTTCACTCTGCAAAGGACCGGCTAAACTTGTCAACAGTGGCGGCCTTCTCCATATTGGTTTTTAACAGAGGGTCAACTGCAACCTGACTCTCAGTCCAGGTATATCACCATCTTTTCAGCACACCTGAGCATTTGTCATTACAAAAGACTCAGCTTCACCATCCGAGTGGCTGAGGTTTCCCAGGAAACAATTGGAAAGGTTTTATGGCACTTCAAGGAATATATTGACTACTGTGGTGAGATCCTGGTATTTGGTTCCACGCAAGATTAACGTAGCAGCTCTCTGGAGGAGGTGTGCATACCTCTCCCGCAGAGTAATTCAACAGTTACAGAGAAAAATGTGATGAAACAAAAAGCTACTCACGTTTTTCAGTCATATTTTCTCTAGCAATGACAGGCAATCACAATGGCTCCCACCATATCGGATGTTGGTGATCTGAGATCTCATGTGGGCATGGTTAGCTACTGTGCAAGACATCCTGCTGACGGATCTTGAAAAGACTGGCAGGATGTTTGAGTGGTTTACTCAAGGGTAGCAGGAATGTCATTCCCTCAAGAACAGCAAAAAAGCAACTGAGCATATGGCATACTTCAACCCATCTCTTTACACAGAAGTCACCGTCCATGCCAATCCTGTGGGTCTCAGACCCACCTTGGCTCAACACAAACCAGGACATCACTCTGATAAAAAGACGCCAGAAGAAAGTTATCCGATTTAGAAAGCGCATACGCCTGTGAGCCTTTTCACATGTATGGGAAACTCTTCCCAACAGTGAATGCCCCTCAAGTTGTTCTCAGTGTATATAAAAACCCCAAAAGCAAGCTGCAACAAAAGAAATCAGCAATTGGCATGAGTGTTCTCGAATATGATTTCAAAGTCATCCACAAACCAGGGAAGGAAAATATTCCTAACAAGTTTCTTTCTCAAGTGGGGGCACTGTTGCGCAATGGCCTAGATGGTGGCCATTGTGTGAGCTCTGTCTACGAGACGGGATTCCGTGCTAATCGCTTGCATGTAGTGAGGCTAACTTGGCTCAAAAACCAGTGAGAAGCTGTATTAAAGGTGGGGCACTTCTGGCCCGAGCGAGAGACTGTGAGCTGCAGCATCGGCCATAAAATCACGCCGTGAAGGTGTTGGGCTCTAGAAGCGTGAGCGCGACGTTGTGAGGTGACTGGGCGATCGGAGGCCCTGCCTGCTGAAGCAGAGCGAAGAGCTGAGTGGGGCTTCCACGTGTAGCGGGCAATCGGGAGACAGGGAAAGGAGAACTGCCTGCTCCATGTCTTGGGCAGCTCCAGAGCCGTGGTGATCTCGGGTGGGACCGCAGCACAGGCAATCCTACTGTTGTGCTGCAGGGTGGCACTAGAACGTGGCTTGGAACCTGGGAGGTGGCATCTCCCGTTTGTGGCGCGAGAATGGTTGGGCTGCGGTGCCGTGGAACACTGCCGTGGCAAAAAGAGGAACTACTGCTCTTGGACACACCTTCCTCCAACAAAGCGCCGGGGGGCCTGCGGGCTCTGGGCATACAATGTCGGTTCCAGCGACACAGTGGGTGGCGGCATTGCTGTGCAGAGCACAGCGAGAACATTCTCTTAGCAGATGATCATCTTCCCCTGTGATGGCTGTGCATTGTTTATATGAATCGTGCACTGCAGTCCTGGCTCCATAGTAGTGTAGCTGAACTCAAGTGCATATTTTGCAAGTTGAAAGGAACTGGCTACAGGCAATAATGGCAATGGAGGGCTAATCCACTTCTGCCCCAGATCCTTGGTTTACATCCACCCAGTTGAGGTCCACAACAATTGCTGCTAGTATTGGTGTGTGGTGATTGGCATGCTGAAGGCCGGCTGCACAGACTGAGGGTTGTGGCGTAGCTGGCGGGATCCTTCACTTACCTGCCTTCCTTCTTCTCTATTGCGGCAGCCACTCTACTCGGGGATCTACGATATCTACACTGAGAGTCTGAGCATGCCACACATTTAGAGACAACTGCAGGTGTAGTGAGAGCGGGCATTGACTGGGAGGCTGATGAGGGAGAATGTGACGCTCTTGCGGATGCTGTGAGGGGTCCTGGTAAATTGTCATGTGGCTGTGTTGCTATCTAATTAGAACTACCCAGGCCAACTTTTTTCCATGATCCATAGCATCTGAGGGTCAGTGCTTACTGTGTAGCAACCTGGAGGAAGGAGCAGTATAATGCCTAAAGGGGCCGGTTCCAAGAAATGCGGAACGATAGACAAATATGCAAAACCCACCCTAAAGCTTGGGGTAACTGCATGCGAGGAGCGGGGCAACCCGGCACAGGCAGAGGGGTCACCATCATCGCCTACTGACCTACAGAGCGTTATGGCCATAATGCAACAGGGAGTTGCCGCCATCAATGATAGGCTGTATGGCATCACAGTTAATGTTAAGACAATCCGGGCCCAGCTCGAAAAGACTATACAGCGAATCACTGAAGCAGAAACAGGGATCATCACGGTGGAGGACACCATAACATCATTACAAAAAATGGTGACAACTACGGCTAAAGATCTGGGACGCGTCAAGATGAAATGTGAGGATTTGGAAGCGAGATCGAGGAGGAACAATGTCTGCATTATAGGGGTCCCGGAGGATGCTCTGAAAGGTCAGATTGAGGCGGCGAATGAGGAACTGCTGAAGGAATTGCCGGGGATCCCGGCTGGTACCAAATGTTTGTGGTGGAATGAGCGCATAGGGCGCTGATGGCAAAGCCAAAACTGCTAAGATTCCCCCAGCCAATAATTGCGCGCCTTGTGAGCTATATGGACATAGATCTAGCATTGAAAGCTGCACAGGAGAAGCAAGAATTGAGAATGGTCTCTAATGTGTCCGTATTTTCTGAGTCTACACTTTGGCGGTGAAACAGGAGAGACGCACATTTCTCGCTGTTAAAAAGTTATTCAGGGAATGCGAGACGCCCTATGCTATGCTTTACCCTGCCCGCTTGCGTATACAACATAACAACAAGACCTACTTCTTCACATTCACAGAGGAAGCTGCATCATTTGTGGAGGCCAACATTCCTCTCCAGAAGGTTAGGCCGTAAGGGCTAAGTAATGTACCATTGGTCTCAGAGTATTTCACCCACAGCTATGCAGATTAGACAAGTCAATGGTAACATCAGTTTAGACTCCCTACGCAATGTGTTGAATTGAGTTAAGGCACAGTTCACCATAGCGTGGGTCCTCATTAAGTTTGTTTCTGTTTTTTTCTTTTAATCAACCTATTGAGCTAAGTGTCATGTTGAGCCAAGGGATATAATATTGCAGCGAGGTTCTCCGCTCGCTATGGTAGCAGTCGCCTCCAATGTGAGTGCATAAAACAGTTGGGAAGGGATGGGCAGTGGGGTGGAAGGGTAGGGATGAACATAGTCAAAGTTCGGGGCACTATGAGGGTGGGGGAGAGGGGATTGGTGGGTCATTGAGGTGTAACAGTTACAAAAACGCACAGGGTTTGTACTGATACTTGTAATTTGGTCTGGAAGGGGACCAGGGGTGAGAGGAATGTGCAATGGCATCTAAGAGAGGATGGCACCGAGCAGTCAGGCTGATGTTAAATTAATGAGCTGGAATGTTTGTGGTTTGGGTATCCCTATGATGCGTAAAGTGATGTTATATGCTAATAGACTGGGGGCTAAACTGCTATTTTTACAAGAAACACATATGACGGAGCATCAGGCTCGCAAGCTCACCCCGTGTGGGGGGATCAGCATTACTATACATTTTACTCCACCAGAGCACGAGGGGTCAATTTCCTAGTGCACCAGTCACTGCCATTTACCCATTATGCAACAGAAAGTGACGAGTGTGGCAGGTTTGTGGTCGTCCATGTCGTCCATGGGAGGCTGGGGAGTGAGGAAGTACTTTTGTTGAATGTATATGGCTCGAATGTAGATGATTCTGAGTTTTACGATGCCTTGTTTCGGAAATGTGCTAGATACCCCACCGCCTCTTTAATCTGTGGTGGAGATTTTTACTTGATCCTTGACATACAGCTTGATCACACATCCTCCACGTCCAGATCACTAACAAACCCAGCACGCGTCATACACATGCATATTGCTGATTTGGGGTTAAAGGACGTGTGGTGTACACTCCATGGCACACACAGTGCTTTTACTTTCTATTCATCAGTGCATGATATGCATTCACGTATTGATTACTGTTTGATATCCCATAGGCTGGTGAATTGGGTGACTGAATGTAGCATATTGCCCAGAAACCTGTCTGATCACTTTCCAGTGTCACTCTCATTGAGCATTCTGGGTGGCATGGCCCAGCGACTGCAGTGGTGTTTCAAGGCTGCTTCCCAGGTGGACCCAGTCTTCCAGTCCAGTATGGCGCAACCTATAGATAGGTGTTTTGAAAATAATGAATGATCGGTAGACACTCAATCTATTCTCTGGCAGGCATTCAAGGTATACGTGAGGGGGGTTGCAATGTCAAGTGAATTCAGGGTATTACATGACATCAGGAAGGAATTAAAGAGATGTAAGGAAGCACTGGCACGATTACATGCAGAATATGCAGGGAAACCCACACTACAGATAGCCAAGGATATTAAGGATCAGCTAGATAAATATCGAGATGCAGGATAGAGAGCTGTGGTACTTTGATAGACCGGCAGCAGCACACTGTTACATGGAGCAGGAGAGGCCCGGTAGGCTGCTAGAGCAGACAGTCTGCTGTGAGAGGGGTAGCACTAATATTTCATACATTATCAAGGCAGACGGATTGGGGGTTAATAAAGTGGAAGAGGTAAACAAGGTGTTCTATGAGTTTTACAAGAACCTATATTCCCCTCAGAGCGTGGCCACAGGAGATGAAATAGATGAATATTTCGGCAAGCTACACACAACACTTTTATCGGCAGAAGCTCGTGCCACATTAGAGGAACCTATACTGCTGAGTGAGATTAGGGAAGCAATAAGGAATTTACCAGGAGTGAAAGCCCCGGGCTTGGACGGCCTTGGAGCAGAGTTCTATAAAGAATTTATAGACACGTTATCTCCTTATCTGTTAAAGGTATGGGCGGAGGCACTTGAAATTGGCACTCTGGCTGAGTCAATGGGTGAGGCGGTTATTACCCTATTATTAAAACCAGGTAAACAACCAGAAAAATGTGGATCGTACCACCCGTTGTCTTTGATAAACACTGATTCAAAAATATTTGCGAAAATACTAGGACCAGACTGAAACCGCTGATGCCCTACATGGTGCATGAAGACCAGGCAGGGTTGTATTGGAAAAATCTATGGCGTCCAATATTCTTCGGTTATATAATATTATGGCGAGAATAGCGCAGGATGTTGAGGGGGTTGCAGTGTCCTTAGACATGTAGAAAGCATTTGATACCGTATACTGGCCTTTTTTGTTTAGGGTTTTACATAACTATGGGTTTGGACCTAACTTTGTAAAATGGGTACAAATTTTACACACGCATACTGGCAGTGGGCACCAGGCAGGGTTGCCCTTTATCACCACTGCTCTTTGCGCTGGTGATTGAGCCCCTAGCGGACCTCATGAGGGCTCGGCATATCTGCGCCGGCATTAGTGTTGCTGGGCAGGTGGAGCTTATAACCCTGTATACTGACGACATCATGATGTATGTTGGAAACCCTGAGAATTATATACGGAGCGTACTAGCAGGGGAACACGAGTTTGGGAAATATTCCGGACTATGTTTAAATAGCAATAAGTCTGAGGTTTTGCCACTAACGGCCATCACGTCTGAACCGAGGGATTTGTTTGGACTGAGATGGGCACATCAACATAGAAAATACCTTGGGGTTGAGATTGCTCGATCTGCTAACCTTGTCAGGTCCTTTGAATTATGAACCTTGTGTCACTGCGATGTGTGCCAAATTGGAATGGTGGAACCAGCTCCCTATCTCTCTAATGGGATGGGTTGCATTAGTAAAAATGATTATTTTACCCAAACTTTTCTATCTCTTTAGTAACTTCCTGCTCTGGCCGGGTAGAGCTTTTTCACTAAATTAACTGGGGCGTGCTCCTCATTTGTATGGAAGCGACAAATAAGGGTTAGCTGGAAGCGCCTCACACTACCGTAGAACTTGGAGGGCTGGCAGGACCAGACTTTGAGTTATATGACCTTGCTGCTCAGGCATATTATGCAGTGTGTTGAGCTGGGGAGGGACCACATGCATTACATGTAGGATTGGAAAGGCAAATTCGAGATACAGGCTAATATACTTTAAGATCCTAAATAGAGTGCACCTTACTCCAGCCCGCCTTAGGAAAATGTATCCCACTTCAGGTGGGAAGTGCCCTAGATGTGTGGAGGGGATGCGGATATAATGCATATGTTGTGGTCCTGTCGGGCAGTGTCGGAATATTGGGACAAGATATTTAGAGGACTGGAGGAGGTGGTAGACAGGCCCATAGTATGGGAGAACTCAATATGCATATTGGGGTATGTACATAAACTGAATCCTTTGAGATGCAGATTGGTAAATGTTGGTCTGATATTGGCTAAGAGGACTATACTGATGAGATGGAAGAATAAAGCTCCTCCCATGAACTGGCTCGACGATATGACGTGGGTGAACAAAAAAGAAGAGGTGTACGCTAGCCTGGTGACACCAGCCAGCAGGCCTACAGACATATGGGGTGGCTTCTGACAATATTTGGTGTCTAAAAGTATGGAGGAAGAAATTGATGTAATTGTAGAGTAAATACATGTACAGTGTTGATGTCGAGGGCGGTTGCATGTGTTGCCTCCCTGTGTTATTCCTATCTCTTTTCTTTTTGTAAAGTACCATTTGGTTTTGCAGTACTGTTCCCTTGTGCAAGTCTCAACATCTACAACAGAAAATGTCTAACCACCATCACATGCAGAAGAATACTCCCACATCTTAACATGTGTTCTTCCAGGGGGTTTGGCGACAACCTCTCTATAATCAAGGAAAATGCAGATGATCTAACTCTCAAGCCTGTTTTCATGATCACTGGACGTTGAACACACATCTGCAAAAAAGGGCATCATATGGCCAAATTGAATGTAGAAGAGCTTCAAACCTATCCAGGAGGATCTTTCTGCATCATCTCATCTGATAGCCTCCTGGATGTGGCATCATCATTGCCAATGGACAATGTCAATGAATTGTGAACATGGTGCACACATGTCACAGGGCAGTTGAAGCGACAAAGCACCACATTTGTGACACACAATGGTTCCTCGTGATGATGCCATAATGGAACAGACAAGAGATGCATGTCATCTATGACAGTGCAACCGGAAACAAGAGAAACCTGAGCAAGTAAAAATGCCAATACATAGAGAAATGGTCTGGCAGGAAATTGCGGATGACCTCTTCAGGTCATGAAAGGAAAACAGATATCTGCTAGTTTGCATAGACTCGTTTTTCAGGTATTCTATGTTAATGAACATTGCGTCCACAGCTGCTTCCTCCGGCATTCCTTTTCAGGATGAAATTTTCTCTGAGAGCGCTCACACATAGTATATCAGGTCAGATGTTGTTGGTTCAAGCCCTATCTGCCAAGAGGCTATTGCACATCACCACATACTTCCACTGGATTCTGTCCAGCCAACCTGGTCCTGGAGTGTAGGCCATACACACATTTACCGCAACCACTAGTGCATCCCCTACTGAACCATGATAGTGCCAAATAAATGTTGACAGTGACAAAGAGAACATGGAAAAAGATGTTGACCACCGGAGGCATGCTCAACCATCTCACACCACGAATGGAAATGAGATGCTAGTTCAAAAAAGTCTGCATGAGTAAATGCACACAAACTTTGAAACCAAACTGCTCATGGTAACCGTCACCAGAGATACAATGATAAATGCTGTCAAAAAAAGAAAGGTCATCGCCGCAAATAGTATCCACTTTAGGAAATATGAAAGGCCTACACCATTAATGAAGTATGATTGTGGTGATTAAGGTTCTTCATATGACAGTGTCCTGGAAGAATTGCATGCAGCCTTGTGATCTAGCACCTTGAAGCATCTTCTTTGTGCTAGATGGAATTACCAGTAATTATCACATGCCAAATAATCGGATAGACCAAAGGAAGAGGGTAAAATACTGCTTTCATCTCAGTGAAAGAAAGCAGGGAGAAATACAGCTATCAAGTAGATGCTCGATATATTCACATCTAAATTGGCTTGCACAGAGTTTATATACTTTTACATATGCCATTCATGACGTCATCCTATGTGCATTTCATAAAAGCCCAACACCAGGAGGGATTGGATTAGGGGAACATGTCCACTTATAGAATTATATAAGTGTTAATATTGGTTGTCCTTTGCCTATAGGGCATTCCCTGAGCTTCTTTCACATACGTCACATACTGATTATAGCAGAGAAATATTGCAGCAGGCAAATAACTGCAACATTATATATGAAAGTTCCTGCCAGGCATTTTTGATTGGTTGGCAACCCTATCCAACCTTGGGGTTTCAGCTTGTTTTAGCAGCACGTGAGCAGAACAGAACGAAACCTAGGTGTTCAAGCTGCGTAAACTTGTTCTCTGTTTTTCCAGTTAGTCCATTGCATTTCATCGACCTGATCCTTAGCCAAGGTCTATCGTTTTTAGTTAACCTCGTGGTCTGCTCACTGTTCTGGGACATTCGAGGGAGTGTGAGCACACCACTATCTTAACTCAAAGCTCTAATGAATAGTCTTTTTTTTTGTTCTTCATCACGTGTTAGGAGACCCTGATTATGTACATTTCAGCCTATTAATTACTGATATTTGATTTAATTAAACAGGGTGTCATTACCCTCTCTGGCCTTTCGGGACTTGCTCACTCCACTTCACATAGCCTTTGCCTTCGTGGTTGTCCAGTACCTTGCATCAGCAAATGTCCTTGCCCTCCTAATCTTACCAGAAATATGTCTCACACACATGGTCTGTTCATTTGACTCCCTTTGTGCTTTGCACCAATCTCTCGAAATAGCTTCCCTTGGTCTGCACACGAAAACATCTTCTTCATTAGTTCTTCAATTTGTAATGCTAGGTTTGTTTTTTGAAGTAGCTGGGTTGATTGTTTAACACAGGCCGACGTCCATTTTCTTCCAATGCTGTCCTAAATGTTTTATATATACCTCTTTTTAGCAAGTTTCTAAATGCTTTTTCTACCTTGCGTTACAGCATATTTACAGTTCTTGGTCAGCAAGTTACTTCAGCCTCTTATTCTCACGATAAATTCATTTTTTGCTACATGTTTCTCTTAACGCTTCTGTTACATCATCAGTCTCATGTTTTTTCATATCATTTCAGCTTAGTCTTATATAACTTCTTCATGACATCATATTACTGTTGTCAACCTTTTCTTTAGAGTTCATCCATGATTCCCATAATTGCATTCTGGCACTTCGGCAATGTTCATCCTTCCTGGTAACTTCCTTATATTGCCTCAATGTGAAGGTGTCTTCTGAATGGAGTTCATATCATTTTTTGTACAATAAACGGAGTAGGGAAATGTCACATAAACTTTTGCATGCATTCCCAATTGTAGATCTGTGTCGACTTCTCCGATAGGACGTGGTGAAGGAGCGGGGACTAGAGAGGAGGCATCCACCTGCTCCTCTAGATTACCCCCTCTGATCGAAAAATGTGACCATGCTCTTCTTTTCCTCTTCTTCCGCAATTCCTGCTTCATCTTCCATCATCTCATCATATTTTATTTTCTTTGGGACCCATGTTTTCATCACTCACCTCAGCTGGCCCTCATTCTTCATGTGTTTATCCACACTCAAGGTCGTAGTGTGGAAACAGAAAATTTGATATGAGGCCGGGAAGCCCAAAGGAAACACACCAACACAGGTTACAAAGAACATACAAAACGCTTTATTCAAAAGATACAACCATTACCAAAAGTCAATTGACAAACGGATAGCTATTCGGCCCTCAGAGTAACAGAACGAACTATCAACGGTAGTTCGCCGTGTTAGTGTGAGAGACCGTACATTGGGATACTCAGGTTTTTATACTTTTTATCCAGCTGTGGCCAACCCCCTCGCGGGTTAACCATTCTTAGAACCAGGCCTAGAGTTCATTGCCAGGTCGATCCCATAATGTATGCATTTCGATCAGTTTTGCTGATACAGTTGTTCATTTACACATAGGTCAGGGATAGGACAAGGTCTCAGTTCGCGACCCCAACAAGTGGCCTGCAGGCATATTACTTATTCATGTGTGTGGAGGTCACAACGGCCAGAATCCCACTCGAAAATGTCATTCGGCCTCCATTTTGTTGTTCAAGGTGACTTCCACACTACAAGAGAACCTAAAGTGGCGGCTAAATCCAAGATGGCGATTTACACAATACATTAAGGTCAAGACCTTGCCGCGGAATCTATTTACACAATGTTTTTAGACAACTTGGCGTAGGCCAACATACATTCAAACAATGCGATAGGATGTATAATATTATTTTCGATTTCGACAGTAGCGACATTCCCCTGCTGGTGAACAGATACCATCATCTCAAATATCTCTTCCAATCTTGGGGAAAGTACAACCTTGTTCCTGGAGGTGCAAGAGAACTCTTCTTGATGTTTTCTTGAGTACTTTCTACAGTCTGTGTTTTTTCTGTAGTGCCACAATTAACGTCAATCATTGTCTTCATCCAAATTGCTTTTTTGGCTGTTTTCTGGCATTGTCTCAAGATGATTCTTATGAGACAGAATCCTAGCAACACCAACACTAATATTTCTCCAAATAATTTGAAAGCATTCACCAACCAAGATGGAATCCATGAAAACAGCAATGCGATCCAATTGTCTCCTGCCGTCTCATCAGCTTTGCCTTACATTTTTGTGTGCAGGGTTGTTAACATCATTATTGCTTCTGTCAGGGTACCATTTTCTTCATCCTGAGATGGTTTAAATGCACAGCAAGAAGGCCCGAACTTGGCAGAGACACCTCCTTCCATTGCTGTTATCAGATCCAGAACATACCTGTTCTGAAAAGTCACCAGCCTGATAGCTCTTTATTCTTCTTTTATTGGATTGGATCCATTATCATTGCATTAATCGTCTGCAACAATTCCCACCTAGTGATCTGCAACCACTTAGCATTTACTGCAGCTTGAAGTTCTGGTATAAATATAGATGTCATTATCATGGTGGCCTAACTTACAGGAGACATGGTCGCTGTTGAATCCATCTGTCGATGGCTTTGAGGTATTTTCACAATTTGCAAAGCAGAGTAAGGGAGGCAGACCCTCGGCTGGTTTAATTATTGCACTTATGACTACTCTGGGTCTAACCACTGTTGCATACACAAGTCTCCCATTAAGGATATTAGCAGTTAAAGTATCCTCCATAGGGGGCGCAGTGAGCATTCTCTTGAACAATATATATTGGCATCCAGGGATTGCTGTATTAAGCAAATTCCTGGATACAATTGCCCTATTAGTTCAGGACTGGCAATGTGTCACGGATGGCACTCTATTAAGAGTGGCACAGGACACCCAGAAAGGGTTTGGGTTGTTGTGCCAAATAAAGTGGACAGACAAGAACACACACAGCGGAAAGGAAAGAGAACGAAGAGTAGGCAAGAGTAGCAACGGAAAAGATACAGAATGAATACCCTCTTGGGGTGTATGCAGATATAGGAAAAGAGTATTCCACGAACCTTGGAAATACTCTAGCCTTCTGCACAGTTTGCTATAACAGAGGCCCACGCTGTTTGCTCATGACTTGGAACAGCAGCTATGGATGTCTGTAATGTAGAAACGAGACAAGGGAAGGGGCAGAGGTTGACTGGTGGGAACCAACAGACAAGCTCTGTACAAAAGGGTCTACAAACAGTACAAGAGAAGATACTACAGACAAATCCAGGAAAGGAGGTGATAGCAAACTAGCAGAAGGAAATGAAGGGAAAGTCGTGTAACAGGATAGGATAGCAGAGGACAGTAAGGAACAAGGTTGAGAGCTCAGAGGAGCAGGGTAGCAATGAGTAAGCCCACAGGAGTAGGACTGTAAGGTAGAAAGCCCAGAGGAAAAGGGCTTAGGGCAGCAGAGTAAAGCAGACTGCACGGCAAGGATCCCGTAAGGGCCGGGCAGTAAGGAGTGAACCCTGAGGGACAGGGCCGCTGAACGTAGAAGGTAGCAGAGGACTGTAGAGGGCTGCTAGGCCGAGAACCCAGCGGAAAAGGTAGGTAGTAGGCAGCGGAGCGTGATAAGCTGCAAAGTAGGAAGGCCCAGAGGACAAGGGCTGTAGGTAGCCAGAGTGAGGTAGGCTGCAGAGCAGGGAGCCCAGAAGACAAGGGCTGAAGGCAGCCGGAGTGAGGCAGGCTGCAGAGCAGGGAGCCCAGAAGACAAGGGCTGAAGGCAGCCGGAGTGAGGCAGGCTGCAGAGCAGGGAGCCCAGAAGACAAGGGCTGAAGGCAGCCGTAGTGAGGCAGGCTGCAGGGCAGGGAGCCCAGAGGACGAGGGCTGAGGCTGGAAATCAGAAGAGCGTGAACAGCTGCAATGTAGAGGGTCCGCAGGGCAAGGGCGGAGGCTGGAAGGCAGCAGAACATGATCGGCTGCAATGTGGAGAGCCCGGCAGGGCAAGGGCGGAGGCTGGAAGGCAGCAGAGCGTGATCGGCTGCAATGTGGAGAGCCCGGCAGGGCAAGGGCGGAGGCTGGAAGGCAGCAGAGCGTGATCGGCTGCAATGTGGAGAGCCCGGCAGGGCAAGGGCGGAGACTGGAAGGCAGCAGAGCGTGATCAGCTGCAGTGTGGAGAGCCCAGAGGAGCAGGGCTGTGAGGCAGGGAGCCTGGAAGGCTATGGCTGGAGGCAGCAGGGTGGAGCAAGCAACAAGGCAGGGTCCAAGCAGGAGTGAAGGTAAGCAGCATACAAGATCCGTAGGAAGATGCAAAAGGTGGAGGAAGGACTCTCAGATACAAGAGGCTGAGCCACTGCAGGCAGCAGCCTTTATACTGCCTAGCCCAGCTCAGGGGCAGGCTAATTGGTTGCACCTGGCGAAGCACACCTGCAGGCAATCGGCCACCTTCCTTTCTGTTCCTGGGCTGGTGGAAGCAGCGCAAGTCTCTAGGGCTTCTGGGGGGTGTAGTTCCTTTGATAACCAATAGGAACAGCCAGGAATCGATGCTTGTAGCCAGGTGCATTATGGTATGCGTAGTTTGTTGGAAATAATAATTAAGCAGCAAAGTCTCGCAAATGGGAAATAAAGTTCCCAAAGTAAATATAGATGGATCCAAGAGTCTGTTGTAAATAAATGATAAACATATAGTCCAAATTGAGCGTAAATGGATGCGCCCATGGCGCAGGCATGACACAATGTTCCAGGCCATATGGCAAAGTGATTGTAGCTGGCGACTTTAACTCAGAATGCTGAATCCCCTCAGATGAGGATTTTTTAGATTTGCGGGACGTGATGCTGAGTGGATCTGAGAGGGGCCAGAAATCCCAGTGGGGAAAACTGTGGAATATCTCCCTTGAATATGTGGGATTGGTATGTCTAAATGGAGAACTGGACCCAGTTATCCCAGTCCCACCTACCTGGCATAGGGGAGTCAGTTCTTCAATGATAGATTGTATATTTGTAGATGATAGACTTGCAAAACTTACTTCTGGTGTTATTATTACCCCAAATATATGGAGTGATCACAGCAATCTCAAAGTGGAATTCTCCCTTCGCGTGAATAGGACCTATAAAGGGGGTGGGACAAACCTTAAAACTCTGGGACAAGGTAAAGGAATAAGATGGAACCCTAGACATGCCTATGACCAGAATGTTTCTAGGGAAAAATCCCTTATGCTCCGGACTCTAAGATGGATACGCAATTCTAATTGCGATCAGTCAGAGAAAACTAGCAGAACAAAAAGTATCAAGCAGAAATATAAGAATTAATGGTGTTCCAGGAAAGCAATAATGATGCAAAAAGACATGCAGAAGATGCTTGGTATATTGTTCAAGAGAGACCTGAGGGCATTTTGGCAATTGATTAATCAACAAGACATCCCGGTCATGGTGGGGCAGTTGAACGGGGTCTCCGAGGCGCAATGGGTTTCCTTTTTTTCTCACCTATATGGAAACCATGTGGATGGCCGCCATGGAAAATATGGTAGGGCCAATGAGGAGATGGAACAATGGGGCCCAGATATTGAGTATGCTGAAGTACTGAAACTAATAAAAAAATCTAAGACATCACGCGCGGAAGGCTCTAACTGATTGACTAATAATACACTAAAGGCCAATCCTGCCGCGTGGGTCCAGATCCTCACAATGCTGTTTGGGAGCATTTTAAAAAGTGGAACTGTATCTTCCAATTGGCAAATGGCCTATGTAGTTCCTATTTTTAAGTGGGGCAACCACAACCAAGCAAGAAACTACAGACCGATATCACTAATAGATGCAGACTGTAAATTGTTTGAGTCAATTCTGCTGTCGCATGTACACAAATTGATGGCTTGTTCTCGTATATTAAATAAACGCCATACCGGCTTTAGAGTAGGGCAATCAACAAATCTAAATGGACTGGTATTAAGAGCCCTGCAAGATTCAGCATGGGGAAAATGTGCAGGCAAGCTGCCTCCATTGATTTATCAACAGTCTTTGACAGCGTAATTCACTCACGTCTTTGGGCTAAACTTGCAACATGGGAAATCCCTGATGGATTGCTGCATCTAATAATGGCCATGTATGAGAAACTCAGGCATCTGAGTGCATCATAATATAAAAGGAAGTAAATCTCTCTTGACAAATTGAAACTCATGTAGGATTGAGACAGGCATGCTTGTTGGCTCCCTGTCTCTTTAATCTTTACGTGTCAGACGTCGGTGAGTTTATGGAGGGAGTGGGTCTTGTAGCTCCCAAGTTGGGGGACCTTAGGATATAAGGGCTGGTATGTGCCGATGATTTCCTCCTCCTGGACTGCACTAGGGTAGGCATGCAGTGGCTAATTAACAAATTCACAGAATTTGCCACAATAAATGGGCTAATGAATAAGCCCAAGAAGACTCGAATTCTGGTCATATCAAAAGGGAAGAGGAAGAAAAATGTCGGTTGGACCCTGGGGGGCCTACCTATTGAGATTACATCCAGGTTTCTTTATTTGTGTTTCCAGATAACATCGAGATCTGGGCTCTGCATCTTTCTGAAACAGAAGGCTTTACCGCTGTTAACCTAACTGCTGAACTTGGGTCGTAAATTCGTCCAATTCTCAGTGAAACCTGCAGTGTCTTTTTATGAGGGGAAAATAGTCCGAGAAATAATATATGGGATGGAAATGCATCACCTTCAACTGCGGAATTTCTGGGCAATACTTGAAGGTATAATTTGGAGGAAAATGTTAAAATTGCCTAACAATATTCTTATGGCCGCTATCCGCTACAAACTGGGATTATTAACTCTGAAAGTGAGGTTTCAATGGCAAATATTTGTCCAATTTCCTAGTGTATTGGATCCCATCTGCAAAACCTTATGTGAAGATCTAGGCAAGATGGTGCCTATATTGGGAGGGTCTATGTACAATAAATATTTGACCTCATTTAGAGACATCTGTGTTCATACTTTGGGTGAATTAGATACAGACAGGGAGACGCTGGTGACCAATCCAGAGAGGGTGAAAAAACTGCTGTATGAAAGGGATTGGATCAATACGATATACAAATTTCACTCATATCCCTCTCTCTCGGACTTAAAATTTGAACATAAAAATGGGGTATGATCTTCTTTCTTATTACACAGTACCCCAACCGACATTACCAATCTCTCCTCTTAAGACTGAGATGGAATATTCTGTCCCAACAAGAGAGGTGATGAGGAGAAGGAGGTTGGTGGATGAAATGAATGCCCACTGTCGATTCTGTCATAAAATAGAATAAATAGAAACTAGCAAACACCTTGTGATTTCATGCCCGGAATTAAGGACAAAAAGAATTACATATCTCAAGAAATTTCCCAAATGGGGCATCATAGACGATGACGATTAAATCTGGTCTAAATGTATTTACATCGAAAACACTGTGGAGTGCCTGGCAGTAGCCTGCTTTATTAAATCCTTGGAACTAGATATCGATCCCACTTTAGCAATGGTCAACTTGAATCATTCGGGTTATACAGGTTTGAGATTGATGGCTTACTGCTGCTGTTGCTGGAGGGATGAAACCAGGTTTGCGCCTCTTTTTTTACAACTAAGTAAGTTAGTATTGCTGCTATTCGAGGGACTATGTTAGGGGCCTCCATCTTTTTAGGCATTTTTTTTCTGTTTATGGTGCAGATGGAATTTTAGTTTCATAATGTTAAGATTTTGAATGTTATTGTAAATTTTAATATATGGATTTATGCTTATGCAACACTTTAGTTGATTTTAAACTTCTTCTCTATTTCATCCTTTTTCTCTTTTGCTTATCCTCTTTCTTCTCCTTTTGTTTTTCTTAAACTTTTCCTTTCCACCTATCTTGTGACTATTTGGAGCTTGTGTAATGAAGGCACTCTATCTAGTAATCATGCAATGATGGATGTATTTTAGGTACATTGCTTTTTCTTGTTTAAATATGTAATGATGATTGTATTTGAGCTATTCTCCTGTGAAGCATGTGGTTGTATCTTATTGTACAGTTTTCAAATGAAAACCACATACAAATAAATTAAATAAAATGTAAAGAAAAACCTTGTGTTCATCAGCAATGTCTTCATAAGCCTTTATTGATTTCGATGGGAAATAGTCCTCTCCTTTTAGTTGACCAAGATGAAATTATCTTTTCCTCCTGTTGTATTCATTCATTTTTGGGAAATCCTCAATATGGAGGTCAATCTGGGGAATCACTAGTCCTAGGACATGAACATTTACAATGGAGCACCCTCCTCCCCAATATTTAGGTAACTGCATCAAAGCTCTGGATCCACAGGCCCAATATCAATCCATCAGAACTACAGTTCCTTCGTTCATTCCTGGTACTTCAATTATTTCTCTGCAACCTTTGGTCCTTCAACATAGACCTTGCTATCATTCCTGAAGCAAGCTGTTGCATTCTTCAATTGTAATATATGCACTGGTTCTGCTTCTTTATCAAACCAGCTTAATAGTTTTTCATACTTGGCCCATGATTCCAGGAATTTATCTTTCACCCTTTGCACTTTGTAGACTGTGTCGTTCTTCATTAGATGTGCAGGGCAGGATATTAGTCCAGCTTCCCATCCATTATCAGTTGCTATACGCCCATACACCAACAGCTGTGCTTACTCCCAGAATTCTGGCTCTCTTGATTTTTCAGTAATTTCTGAGCAGTTCATTCTTTTCATTTCAACAGCTTGTATCTTTTCTCCATACTGGGATGGATACATATGTTTTGTCTGTCCACTCTAGTACAGTCTCCATTCTTTTTGTCTTCACATGTGTATCTTCTTATGGAAGAGTCTGTCTTGATCGCTATCTTAAAGTTGCCCATTTTCCTTCGAATTGTCCTCTGGTGGTACATGCTGCAAGATGACAGACATTTTGCATCTTGTGGGGACATTACTCTTGCAATAAATGTTCTTGCCGCATTCATGGCATACGGTATTAATGAGCACACATAACCACTCTCTTCCGATGTTCTCTCTCCCACCTCTTTCATGTGGTGGCACCATAAATGATGGGCTAGATGAGCCGATGTATCCAAGTATGTGTTTATACTTTCATTGTCCTCCTCAGCAGCTCTCTTTATTCGGGAAAAGGGTATTTTAATATCAGAAATAAGTGGGGTTTTTGGAATCTTAATAGGGACAATGGGGATAATGGGAACAGTGGGAGATGTTTTGTTTTCTGGCTCTTCGCTACTTATAAAGTGTGTACATTCAAATGTAATAAGGATGACAGTAAGAATCAGAATGCCTCAAAAAGCTCCAGGAATTATCATATGTATAGGTGCAATTTTTTGGTGGAGCTACACCTCTTACCTCTTGGAACATTTCCATTTCTCTGATTATGTTTGACATATACCAAATGTGTCAATATTTTTATTATTTATGATTTTATAGCAAAAACTGTAAAATAATTGCCTATATTATTCTCATGCCAATAGTGTTATTTTTATGGTTTCCAAGAAACGCCACTATATCAGTATTTCTTCTTATCAATGCTGGGTAAGACTAATATATATGAAAAGACTGCAAGCAAGAAGGTGCGTACAATAGGTAGCATAAGAAAATAAAGTATTCTTCTTTTCTTATGACTTCTACTGTTTCTGTAGCATTGGGCCTCATTCCGAGTATGGCGGTAAGAAATACATATTACCGCCATGGCGTAAACACCATGTACGATGTGGTTGGAAGGCGCTATTTCCACCATATTCCGACTTCGCGTGCACGAGTATTCCGCCATGGCGGTAAACTCCCTTGCGGCATAGCGCAAAAGGTCCCGTCAAACCCCTTACCGCCATAAACCTAGACGTATTTAACACCATCGCCTTCGATGGAATCCGTAAATAGCGGAGACCGTAATTTACGCTAACCGTAAATTACGGCCACCTTTAAAAAACCGGAAACGGAAATAACGTCATCGCACAGGAACGGGAAGCATCACGGCGGCCATATTTAAAATCACAATCCATTGCAATCCTCTCCATACAGGACATACAGGACTCCATACAGGACTCTGATCGACCAAATATACTTCAGAGACCAGCATCATGCCTAAAGTTCTGAAAAAGGGCGCTGCGCGCATCCGAAAAGAAAAGTTCACCCAGGATGAGTTACAGGTCCTGGTCGACACTCTGCATGAACATGCAGATATCGTATTCTGCAGCGACATGCGTAGGCCCACCATCCTCAGAAAGAAGGAGATATGGGAGTTGGTCGCACAGAGGGTGAGCGCCGTTGGGAACACCCCCCGCAGCACAACGCATTGCCGCAAACGCTGGGATGACCTCCGTCTCAGGGTGCGGGCCATCCTCTCAGCAAACCGTCAGCAGGCCCTGGAGACAGGAGGAGGCCCAGGCTCACCCATTAAAATGATGCCCTGGGAGGAAACATGTGCGGAGATGATGGGCACAGAAGCCATCAAAGGTGTTGGCGAAATGGATTGCGGTGATCCCTCATCCGCTGATGCAGGTGAGTGTCATGAGTCTAAACAGTACATGCATCCCTAATGTAATTCACCGCAAAGGGCCGGCCAAAGAGTCACATCATGTTTGCTTCGTAGACCCCCCCCCCTGCAATCATGTCGTAACAAGTGGGACCCAGGATGATGTCAGGTGCAAGGCTGACACCCATATTGGCCATGCCACACAGAAAGCTGGTCAATGTCACTCACCACAGTACTCCGCCAACATGATTGACCCCGCCAACAGTATGCTTATACCATCCAAGCCAAGTTCACTCACCGACCAAATGTCACCAAGACGCTACTCTCCCAATGTGTTACCATAGGCTTGAAGTCATGATGACCCCCAGATCATTGCTCATGCTGTCTCTCTCTTGCCCCCCACAGGTAGCGGTCATGAAAGTGAGGAGCAGGAAGGCTGCCGGCCAAGTACCTCCCGGGGCAGGGGCAGGGTACAGCGCATACCTGCTGGCAGACATAAGGCCCATACTACACCACCTGCTCCAGCAACCCCCATGGAGGGTACACAACCCCCACCCGCGCACCTGGACATGCCTGCAGTTCCGCCGGTAACATGCCCCACGCTGCACCCTGAGGAATCCAGCATGTCAGGGGAGAATGCTGCCATGTGCCTCCTTAGTGTGCCAGACAGCCCCACATCCAATTCCGTGGTCAACGTGGAGGAGACCAATGACTACAGCCCTGAGTCACCATCGTACAGCCAGGTTGCACACAGCGACTCCGGGTCGAGTGATGGGCCAGGTCTCACAGGCGAAGGGGTAACACCTGTCTCACATCAGCCCACTTCCCCTGCCGAAACACCTGAGAGGCCTGCAGGCCCAATACCAAGCCTGCCAACCACATCCCCCACATCGGCCGCAGAAGCTGTGCACTCCCAGAACCTCACGGCCATGATTGAGGAGTTTCTCCGGGACAACCGGGAATCAGGGTTGGTGCATCACAATGACCTGCAGGCTCTGGGCGAGGTGAGGTGCTCGGCAGGATTGCTGATGCCCTGGAGGCAGCAACCCCCAGACCTCAGCCCCAGCAGGAGGAACCACCCTCCCAGTGCTCCTCCACGCAGACCAGCCCGGTCCGCAGGTCACAACCCTCAATGCGAAAATGATACCCCAGGCTCGGGGAGTGCCCATTGACTATGAAGCCACACACATGTGGCCTATGTAGTATTGATGGGACCATTGTGGGGCTGTTGTGGGGGGAGGGTGAGGGGGTGAGGGTGTGCGTGGGAGTTGGGGGGGAGGGGGGTGAGGGTGTGCGTGGGAGTTGGGGGGAGGGGGGTGAGGGTGTGCGTGGGAGTTGAGGGGGAGGGGGGTGAGGGTGGATGATTATTTGTACACGTTTTCACATTATTATACAATACACAGTTTGGTCTATCCTGGAAAACAGAGTGGACATTGATCATTGTGCATGTGTCTTTTAATGTCTCACAGTGCATGTAGTACATGTATCCCCACACCCAGTGCCCAATGTCCTGTCATCCTCACCCCCTCAGCTGACTTGTGACTCAGAAATATTGGTCAATCAATGCTTGTCGCACGTGACGTCCCTCCTGTGCATCGGCCCCGTGATGCTGTCCTGCCATTCCTTCCTCCTCCTCCTCCTCCTCCTCCTCCTCATCTGGTGGTAGCAGACCCACGTCAGGGGGCAGTGGCACGTTCCGATGGATGCACATGTTGTGCAGCATTGCACATGCCATGGTGATCTTGGCCACCTTCTCGTGGCTGTAGATGAGGGCCCCACCTGACCGGCTGAGGCAACGAAATCGTGCCTTCAAAAGGCCGAAGGTCTGCTCTATCACCACCCGTGTACGGGTATGAGATCTATTGTAGTCCTCCTCGTGCCTGTTTTGTGGGTTGCGGACCGGGGTCATGAGCCACGGCTTCAATGGGTAGCCAGCATCACCTGCATGAGAGTGGAATGAAGGTAAGTGTTCGTGCAATCATGGTGGAGAACTGTGCTAATCTAACATTGCAGCAGGTGTTCACTGGCCATGCACACATGTCCCAGGATACAGTCACCCCATTACATCGTACAATGGCGTTGACTGTCCCACCCGTATGCATCTCTCTACCCCCCCTTTACCACCCGGGTGGAGTATGCTGACAACCTACTCACAGCCCCAATGGACTGCCATGGCCCATTCCGGTTACTCACCAAGCAGCCAGGTACGTCGTTCAGCATGTCGCTCCATGTAGCGTGGTAGTGTAGAGTTCCGCAGGACCAAGGAGTCATGAGTTGATCCGGGGTATCGGGCATTGCACTGTGTGATGGCTTTACTGGCATTACACACCATCTGGACGTTGATGGAGTGATATTGCTTGCGGTTGCGATACGGCACCTCCATGGCATGGGGAACCACCAATTCTACGTGGGTGCAGTCGATGGCACCTATGCAATTTGGCATGCCTGCAAGTGCATTGAAGGCAGCTTTGGTATCATATGTCTCCTGGGGAGTCCGGGGGAGGCATATGTAGTCCCTTCTGTGCTTGAGGAGGGCATCGAGCACTTGGTTGAGTATCCAGGAAAATATGGGCTGTGAAATGCCATGCATGTGCCCCACTGTATGCTGGTAGGTCCCTGTGGCAAGGAAGTGGAGCATAGACACTACCTTTAGTGGAGGGGGGATGGCAGTGCTGATTTCTATTAGGCTCACTATGTCGTTATGTATCAGGGCCACTATGGTGGTTATGGTGTCCCGGTCAAGCCGGTACAGGGTGTGTATCTGCTCTGGTGTGAGGTTGAAGGGGGTGGGTCTGATGCATGGAATTGGGGGCTGACGGCGTGGTAATGGTGGCTGCACCGGTAGGGCATGCTGGGCCTGTCTCTGCCTCCTTCTCCTCCTGTGTATCCTCTGTGGTGGGGGCTGTGGTTGCTGTGGTTGCTGTTGTTGATGTTGTCGTAGTTGCTGCCTTGCAAGCAGGGCCTCCAGCTCCATGAATGCTGCGAGAATTGGTATCATCTTGGTGTGGGAGGGGGTGTGGTGTGTGGGTGTGCTCCTTTTGTGCTGTGCCTGACTCTATGGACTCCACCTGTGCTGATTGGGTGCACCTGTTCCTCTTTCTGGCACTGTTCAGGGTTGTTAACACCTTCTCTACGATGCCGGTAATTACGCCATGGCGTTAAGGTACTTTGCGCCCTTGTGGAGCCCGTTTTTACCGTGTCCGCTTTACTTGGGATCAGCACTGGTTAACGCCTTAGCGTTATTTCCGACGTGGTGTCTCGGGCGCGCGACACTGGTCCGCTATTTACGCCGTCGTACTTTACGGCGGCGGTAATTACGGTGTGATGGGTCGGAATAGTCCACGGCGGAAAAGGATGTCGGTATTACTTTACCACTATCGTTTTTCCATTACCGCCGGACTCGGAATGAGGCCCATTGTCTCTTGATCCTAGTGTAGGGAAGGGGTTCCAAGATAGCTGCAAGTCCACCAGTCCTTAAGAAACCCCAATCTAAAACATTTGTTTCTTCTTCCTTTGCCTTGTCTTGGCTTTGGTCCTGGATCTGGTTTGCATTTGCTGAGGTTCTTCACTTGTTTCGGTAGGGATAGCTGCTGGAGAGGTCAATGTTTCTCCTTTGTAGGGTATAACATCATGTAGATGTAACCACACTCACCTAGAGATTTAAATACTCAGGGTGGGATGATTGTTTTGATACTTTTTCTAGAACAATACAACTCATTTTTTGTGTTGTTTTCTCCCCTTTAGGCCACTGTTAGTTTCTAACAGGAAGCAACCCCATGAGGTCTGCAACACAAGTCTAACCAAGTGTTATAAAACATACACTAGACAAGTCTGGTAAATGATAAACTAACTGAGCATTGAAGAAGCATTGAAGACGTCCCCTGAAGAATTTCCCTATAAAAGATTCACAGATTTTGTAAAAGATTCACAGATTTTGGGAAAGAAACATGTTGGGACAATGATACTGTGTGATTGTTGACACAGAGAAAATAGAGCATTCGAAGCTTGAAGTTTACTCAGAGATATTGAGGAATCCTATGAATTAAATAAAGGATTCAATACTAGACATCAGAATATTACATTTGTTATGTTTGCTAGTAACATAGGTTGCGTCATTGGATTTGTTCAGTGGTATCTTACTGTTTTTTTTAAATAATTTTGTTTTTTTCTATTTCCAAATGTCAATTTGTTGTAACAAGTTATTTAATATTGCGTTTTCAGTTTTGGTTTTAAGTTTGAGGTTCACTTTTTCTTCTTTCTTTTTTTCCTTTTTTCCCCTTTCTCTCTTTTTTTATTTTTTTTTAAAAAATTGCATATTTATTTGTGGTTATATGCATTTGAGGGTATTATGTAATTTGCTGTAATAAAATAATATATATATATATTTTTTTTTCTAAATAAGGGACTTATTATTGTATTTTGGATTTTGACCTGGTGGTACAGTCCTCATGGTGGTGATTTGAGAAGCTGTCTCATTTTGAAGGGGAGAAGTTGAGAGGTGACATGACCTTTTAGTAAACTATAGTTTTGTGTGAGGGGCTCGATCCCGTCCTCTATTTTCAAAAAAACGCCAGTCCTTCAAAAGTTTAGAGGATGTAACCACGCTCACCTGCCTTGCAATTTAACAGCGGCAGAGCTCACTTCCTCCACTTCATGGGACCATCAAAACGAAGGATGCTCCAGGTACGCAGAAACATATGCACTAGCACCAGGTCCCGTGAGTACAGGCTGAGCAGTTTCAGTGTCTCTTCCATATCAACAGGCCTATTATCTTTCCATTTCCCCTTGACCCTCTCCTGTTGATTCTGGAGTTGTTGGGACATAAATGAAACACTTTCAGTCATTGTTTCTAAATCATCTTTCTACACTGTGGGCATGTGTATTTGCCCTTTTTGGGGGAGTGAGAGGAGTTATCATGCGGTGTCCAGTCACCAACTCATGGGGCATCAGATGATGATCTGAGCCTGACTGGTTCCGCAGCGCATATAACGCAAGGTGTAGACACTGAAGCCATCCCATCTTTAAAGTGGCTTTTAGTTTTGATTTCCGTTCTTTCAAAAGACCATTTAATTCCTCGCAAACCCTGTTTGCTTGTGGATGATAAGCTGAAGCAAACTTGTGTCCAATTCCTAATATTTTCTAATAGCTCATTTAGGAAGTGCGTCCATTTTCAGATCGCGAAACTCCACAAACACCCCATCTTGGAAATACTTCATGGACAAGGAACTTGGTGGAAAATACTGCACCAGGGTGCGTGCATGGACCCACCTTGATCCACCTTGAAAAAAGACATACTAAGACTATCATATAGCTATATCCATTGCAAGTCTTCCACATATCTACATAACCTATGCGCAGATGCTGGAATGGTCCATTTGGTCTGGGAATTACTCCTCTCACTGTTTGCAGTACATTTCCAGCACACAACTGTGCCACATGTTCACATAGGTTTGGCACAAACCATTCTTCTGCAATAGTAGCAGCTAGACTCTCTCGAGTCACATGCACTTGGTAGTGAAGCTGCTCCAACTCTACCCCCAATAATGCTAGAGGCATGACTGGCGTTCCAGTGCTATCCTGTATCCAAAATGCCACAGAACATCACAGTTTTTTTCCATAACGTTTTTTCTTCCGGCGATGCTCGTCCTTGTATTTCAATTAACTGTACAATAGACGTAATATTGAATCCTTTCTTAAACAGCATGCATCTCTCTATTGGCTGCCTTATATTTTTGATGTCATTTTCAAATATAGTTGGATAATAGGTTGCTTTTTTGGCCTCTAAATCAGCGTCTTTGTTTTTGTGAGGGATTGAATATGTTCTCTTTGATTGGGCAGCGCACTTCACGATTGCTATGGTCTCTGGAAAACTCAGTGCTTCAATAAGCTTTTCTAGTGGGGGGTAGATCTCTGTCTTAACCTGGGCCTCCCTATGGAACAGCTTTGCTGCCACTCTGAAACTTGAGGAGAACAATCTCCGGTTCCGGAAGCACCTAAAGACCTTCCTCTTTGCTTCTGCCTTTGCCCCTCCGCTCCCCTGTGGATCTGTTCTCTCTTGGCACCATGCACCTGGCCTACCGTCTGTCTTCTGAGCCCAGGTACCTGATCACCATGCCACCCACCCGCACTGCCTCTGGGCCACCCCGTGCACTGGGGTCTGTACTTTACCCATACAGCCCCCCTTTCCTTCCTGCACTTATCAGACATACCCTGTCTGCTGCTTTAAAATCAGCACTTGTCACTTGATGGCTGCACTACCACTGTTTGTTGCCTTTATTAATTATTTATTATATGTCAGTTTTCCTTTGCTCTGCACTTTCCACTCCCCCTTCCATGCACTTTTGACATTTCACTCTCCCCATGCACTTGCGCGTTCTCAATGTCACTGGGTCTAGTAAGATCGTTGTTTTGTGTACGAGCGCGATAAAAATACAATATCAACATCAATATCAATAATCCTGCATGTTGCACTGGAGGACCGTCTGTGTGGAGGAAACCCATCCTTTTTCAACGTGACAAGCCTGTATGTACAATTGTCGTCAAATAGGCGGAGTCAGAGTACACATCACCCCCTCCTCCCCAAGGCCCCGCAATCCATCAATAAGTGCGGCTAATTCTGCAGCTTTTGCTGAATAATTTGGGGACAATCTTCTACTGATCGTTGTCTCTGGAGTATAGCTCAGTGGCAACTTGCTCTCCTTGGAAGCAAGACAATGAGGAGCAACACAGTTTTGATTCCCAGGTCCATGCTTAGAAACCTCTGGTACTAAGCGCGTTATAAATAATCAATTACAATTACCTCAAATTCACCCCCGGTTCAGTTTTACCACTGCCGATCCAGTATGTCTCACCCCACTCTTTTGATCAATTCTCGGTGACCCGTCAATGAAAACCACTTCCCGATCCATCCAGCATTCTCTCTAACTTGGGGATTTTCATCATAACACTCAGTATACGTTGTACAATAATGCATATCATCACCTTCTCCCACTGTTTCAGCATTAAACTTTGCTGTATACACTGTGCTACACCTAACAATTTTGATTGCAGGGCATGAGATAATTACCTCATATCCTGATGCTCTTTGTGTGGTCAACATACTTTTCGACTTTTCCAAAATTGCAAATAATGCATGCTCTATGAACAATGTCACTGAACACCCCATGGACATACTTGAGGCCTTTTCAATTGCAAAGGCAGCTGCTGTCAAGGATTACTTACAAGGATAATGTCCTTTCATGACTGGATCTAAGATCCCACTGTAATAAGCCAATGGTTTATGACCATGTCCTAAAGTCGTTTTCTGTGTGAGCACTGCTGTCATGACTTTTCCATTTGAATGAGAGAATAAGTAAAGTTCCTCACTATAATTTGGAATCCTTAAGACAGGGGCTGTGTTGATTGCCTTTTTTATTTCCTGAAATTCCATCTCTTCTGTCCATATTAGTTTATTTATTTTTAGCCATCTGCGCCTCTTTCAGCCCTTTTAAAAGTGGTTGCATATATGTACTGTAATCATAGACCCAGGCCCTGCAATAGTTGTATAGGCCTACAAATTGTTGCATTTGCCTCACTGTTTTTGGCTGTTCAGTCCTCAAAAGTGATGCCACTTTTCTCCCTTCGTGTGAAATCAACTGTCCTATAGACAGTACTTCTTCTTGGCAATATTGTAATTTCTCCTTATCCACTTTGTACCCTTTCTCTGCCAATATAATCATACACTTGACAAAGTATTCTCTACATCTTTCTTCTGTCTCACTACACACTAAAATGGTGTCAACATATTGAATTATGGTACTTTCAAGGTGAACGTTACCCAAGCCTATCAGAAGTATTCTGTCACAAAATTGATGGGGACTCACAGTACCCCTGAGGCAAACAAGTATGTTTCAGACAAATATATGAAAAGGAAGTTAGATCTTGTGAGTCTTCATGAAGGGAAATTGAGAAAAATGCATTTTTTTAAATGTACAATAGTGAAATACTTTGCTTTTGACAGGATATTGCACAATATTGTTGCAGGGTACGGAACTAAAGGAAATTCAGCTTCAGCTATATTGTTTAGGGGTCTCAAGTCCTGGATAAATGTCCACAACTCCCTCATTGATTTTTTGACAGGGTAAACAGCTGTGTTACACAAAGTATCAGAGGGTACAAAAATGCCTTGCATCATTAAAGCGGATACAGTTTCGAATATACCTTCATCCGCTTCTCTAGACATGAGATACTGTTTTGCACACAGTAATATTGCTCCTGGTTTGAGTTTAATTTTTACTGCTCCCACTCCTTTCAATAGACCCACATCATATGGACTTGTAGTCCATAAGATACTTGGCACGTTTCCCAAATATTCCTGAAAAAATGGCGGTTTCTTTTTTACCAATGCCATTCTCTGTGGTATTTCTAGATTCTCTGTTTTAATCCACTAAGTAAGATTTATGAAAAATACTGCCTCTTCATTTGAATAGTAATCCCTAAATAGTTCCTTGTCTGTCAAATCTGCCAACCTGTATCCTTCATTGAGGGCTAGGACCATTCTCCATCCCCTTCCCTGATCGTCTGCCCATTGGGCATCACCCTTTAATCTCTCACTATTGCTGCTTCTAGTTCCAAAGGGATAATTTGCCCTTCTTCATCATCCATAGGAATCTCTGGCTTATCAGTTATCCTCAAGATCTTGTAGATCAATTTAGGCAACCATGATAATAAGATAGTCACTCCTTACAAAAACACTTCCTTGGAGAAAGGTACTCCTTGTAGATCTTTCTTCCCTATAAATGCTAGTATGAGCGCCCTCACATTTACATAGTGTATTCCTGCAGTGAAACAAACTATTACTTCTTCAGTAAAAGATATTGGGCCTCATTACGAGGTGGGAGGTAAGGGATACCGGCACCGGTAAGGGCACCGGTGCCGGTAATCCCTTACCTCTCTACTACGAGTTCCCTTTGTGGGTCCTTCCTTAACGCCTGTTTTTTGCAGGTGTTAAGGACGGGACCCGCAAAGGGACTCTAGAGCTAATAACGGTACAGCAATTTGCGGTACCGTTATTAGCGCCTTCCCCATTCCCATTGAGCCCTATGGGGGCTCAAATGGGAATGGAGAATGGCCCTGGTGAATGGGGAATTACCGGTCCCTCCGACCTCGGAATGGACAGGTAATTGCTCCATTCACCAGGGCGGAGTCGGAAGGGTTTTGGAGGCAGCCATGGAGCTAATAATAACATTGTTATGTTAAGTTTCATCATCAAGTCACATCCCAGTATGTTTACCGGTGTTTGTTTGGAATATGATAATGGCATGCACATGTCGTGATCACCTATAGAAATCAACAATTAGTCTGTAAATGGAACTAAATTTGATGCCCCACAAAATCCCTGCGGATTCATGACAATTCCTGACATTGGATATTTTCCCTCACAGATACAGGAACAAGTTGCCCCATTGTCCAAAAGAAATGAAAACAGAGAGGAGTCATTGGTACATGTGATGATAGGAGGCAAGACGTTTTCAATCGGTGTAGATGGAGACCTTTATAAATGCACTGACCACTCTTGTTTCAGAGGCCCTTGAAGTAGCAGCAATTAAGGTAATTATTATGTGAGACTTCACCAGTGAGTGTTTGGACTCTCACTGGTATCGGGTCCAAAACAGGATTGGGCCATCTATCTCAGCTAAAGACAGAGGGAAAGTAGTAGGATCTTTCATGATCCCTAACAGAACACAGGCACATAATGTGGTCGGGGCCTGGACACTATGGGCTGCTGGCTGGCGTAGGGAGCCGTTTGCAGATACGGCAGCAGCATCCACCAAGCTGGCCCCCAGAGCCGGATGTTATTCAGAAAGCAAGATGGCCCCTGGCGATCCCTGTCTGAAGTGTCCTTGGTGGTCTAGTGGTGCTTGGTGTAGCCCAGGGCTATAAATAACCTATCATATCATATCATATCGCCCAGTGCTTTGCATTCTCCTTGGCTGATTAGCAAGCAGCGTAACGCTTGCCGCTCCGAGAAACCAAGGTGCTACAATTTCTGCATGCTGCCTGTCATCTGCTGACCTGCTCCTGGATCCTGCAGCCTTCTGGAGATTCCGCTGTCGCTTCCATACTTACCACGGCTTGGGTTGAGTTCTTTTTGACGCGTGGCGTGTCAGCACCTGAGCAGAAAGGAAAGACACAGTAAGCATTATTACGGGGAACATAACCACACACCCCTTCAAGTCCCAATCACCTGCAGTAGCTGTTCTACACGTTCTGAATCCGTCTGATGATGCTCTGGACACCGGTGAGTCGGTACGCATCAGCATCCTCAAAGTACAGCTTCACCGGACCTGAAAGGAACAAGAGATAAGTCAATAAAAACCACAGTGTCACTCTCCAAACGCTCACACTCTGAGACATAACATTGGAGGACATTTATAACGCGTAAAGGACACCAGAGAAGGACATTTATAAAAGAAGGACATACATAACGTGCAGAACAAGGACACTCACCTTTAATACAGCATCCCGTGCTGGAGCACAAACAGCCAGCAACCACATTTCTTCAGGATCAATGCGTGGTAGCATCTGGAAATAATCTGAGAAGTCGCGAGTTCCTAAAGATGAGTGAGAGCCACTAGTGGGAAGAATGTGGCACAGATGCCACGTTGAGAAGGCTCGTTGATTGGGCTTGAGATGGGATGCCCAATGAAAGCACCATTGCACAAGGATTGAGGCCGTACTGGAAAATGAGCGAAGACATATATGAAGCCGATGGGTTACTAATGAGAGGGCATCAAGTTACACCCCCAATGGGAATGTGAAAATGAACACTGTACCAAGCACATGCAGGCCACCTAGGCAGCAACATGACCAGGTGCAGGGTGCGAGAATCCCACCGGTGGCCGTGCATGGATCAAGATATCGGAGCAATGATTGAGCGGTGTGATAAGATACTTATAACTGTACAAGCCCTGTTGATCCCCACTGAAACACCCAAAGGAGTATGGCAAAAGTTGGGCCTGGACTTCATAGGACCGTTACACAACATGTCACCCAACCACAGATATGGTGTAGTGATAGTGGACTGCCTAACAAAATGGGCTGAGGCAGAATTTGTTCCCAACATAACAACAGCCACCATCATAGAAGTGTTGAATACCACCTTTCAAAGGGAAGGATTGCCAAAGAGCTTGTAACGGACAATAGTATTCAGTTGGTCTCCAGAGAAATTGAAGTGTTCTTGCGTACTCACAATATCTAAAAAATGAATGCAAGCCTTTATCCCCCCCAAGTCAATGGGCTGGTTGAAAGGGCAATCCAATTCATGGCAGCAGCATTTGGGATAGACCCCTGCAGAACCACTAGAGAAGCAATAGTGGCACATCGTTTGACCCTGAATGCCGTCACCATTGTGTCACCTTTTCAACTGTTGATGGGGAGGAGGGCTGCATCCACTCTGGTGCCCCAGTGGTTAAAGAGCTTATCTTGAGAATAAGGATCAGATGAAGGTATTTAGCGACTCTCTCAGGGCAACCCTGAGAACAGAGGTCAATGAAGGAGACCTAGTGAATGTAAAGTTGCCACCTAAGGATCAAGTCACAGGGTCCAAGTACAGCCAACTGGTGGAAGCGGTGAGGAAAGCACCAACCACATATGCACTGGCGATGAAAGGAAATGGAACCTCGAACAAGACGATATGTTCAGAAGACGGACCATAGAATCGCGCAATACGTCCTTGGCAGAACCCTTTCCAGACGTTCCAGAAGCACAACAGGAACAAATGACAGAGAGTGGAGAATCCCAGGAAGAGAACAGTCCCAGAGGAGGCACGCAAGGGGATAGAGAAAGGCGAGGCGAAGAAGATGTCCCAACACAGGCCAGGAGCTGAGCTGAAGGAACAGAGGCCATGGTCTCCAGACCATTGCCTCCTGAGAATCGCCATCAATGTGAAAGGCGATAATCTACAAGGTACCAGGACTTCGTTATGGGGTAGCACCAGGCTGCTCAACAAAAGGAGGTTTGTAGATATGTATCTTGCGAGATCTCGGCCCATGCGAGATCTCACGAGACCACTGAATGGAGTGTGGCTTGCTGTGTGGTGAGAGCGGAGCGACTGAGAGACAGAGCAGACGTTCCCCGGCACTCCTCCTAAACCTGTCAAGAGCCCATAATAACATAAGAAGCCTGGCTCCCCATAGACCCCAATTTAAACACAAGACCCATTGGCAGTGAAGCAACTGCAGGAAATTGTACAGGACTTACTGGGCCACAGACTAATTGTCATTTCCACTGTGATTTATGTCTGCAAAAATAAACCCCCACCATTAATCATAAATCAGTCCTGAGACTTGTGTGAAGCTACTAAAGGAATGTTAAAAAGCCAATTCATTGTAAAAGATGATCAGCAGAATTCAAAGTCATAATACCCACATAACATTGACAATTATTTACAATTCTACCAATGCAGAGAGGCGTTAAATTCCGAATTTAAATTCAGGATTGATTAAGAACAGACTAAAAATACCAATATCAAGTTAGTCATGCAAATAAGGCCAATATTTAAAACACCTTGCAGGTACATCATCTTTTTTCTTAAGAGCAATATCATTACGCAGATAATCATTTAAAACACATGAAACCATCCTATCTGGCAACATAAGAAGGTAAAAGAAAGATGTTTAGAATTTTCCATAGTGTCTATTACTTCAAAATGGACTCAGACGTCCTCTTCTAATATTGGCATATCCAAAAAATAAAAAATAAAAAAGCACAAGCTATTTTCTTTTCAATCAGGCAAAATGGCAACCTCAAACGCCATGATTGAAATTCACCCATCTCCCAACAACAGAATTAATTGTAAGAAGATGGAACTTCCAGGTGCCAGAAAAACGATGTGAATAGGTCAGGCACCATCCCCTGTAAGATGGAGCTGAATCCGACACTTTTTCTCCAAAATCAGCAGATTTACTGCTCAATAATTCTGCAGGCGGTACATTTGGTGGTGTAGGAAAAACAGTGGTCATTTTGTTGACCATCCAAAAAGGTGGATGTAACGTAACATTACTGACACTTTTGTCCCATACTGCCAAACTTGGATACAAGTGAGGGAGCGCTCCTGGGTTAGATTTAACTGTCAAAGGGAAACATAATAATGTGTATACCCCAGCACACATGTCCAATGGGCCATGCAAGGCTGTGGGTTGTTTTGTTTTCCCAGCTCTGCAAGGCCCATGGGCGTTGGAGGCTGGAAAACCGCAACTCTAACTGTTATTAGGGGCGTTCCTGTGTGACCACACACATTCTGATGGTTTTGTACCGATAAGGGAGCATTCTGGCTCCTTCGTGCATGTGCAGAAACCAGGAAGCTCTCTCTGATTCCTGGGTTCTGTTGATTCTCCTTGAGAACCGGAGACCTGTTGATGGAGCCTGTCTTGAGGTGAAGGAGATTCTGGACCATTGCTGCTGGTAAGGAATTAAAAGATGTACATGTATGCATGGGTGTGTGTGAAGTAATGAGTGTATGTTGCATGGGTACATGTGAATAAAAGAGTCTATGTTGTGTAGGGGGGATTTGAATGAGAGGGTGTGTGTTACGGGTGCACAGGTGAATGTCTATGAGTATGCAAGTGAATGTGTATGAATACTAAACAAATGCATGTGGGTGTTTGCATTTGTGCTTTGCTGAGGGCCTCTGATTTGGGGGGTGGGATTTATTAATGTTTCATGACATTTCCTTAGTGGTCTTGACACTTAAAGCAAACATAAGTGTTACTGGGCCTTATTACGACCCTGGCGCTAAGGGATTACCAGTACCGGTAAGGGTACCCGCAATTTGCAGCACCGTACTTAGCGCCTTCCCCATTTCCATTGAGCCCTATGGGGCAAAAATGAGAATGGGGAAGGGCCATGACGGCATGGGGAATTACTGCCCCGCCAACCTCGGAATGGGGCGGTAATTCCCCATTCCGCCATGGTGGAGTCGGTAAGTTACCGGCATGGACCATGGTGCTATTAGCACCATGGTCCAACGCCAGGGTCGTAATGAGGGCCACTGTGTTGCTAGACTGGCCTACATTGCTGCAGCCAGTCTGGTTACATTTTCTTACTGCCATTATTTACTTGACATCAAGGGTAAAGTAAACTTGATAAGTGGTCCGATCTGGCTAGAATGTCCTATATTGCTGCAGCCAATCTGGCTAGGTTTTCTTACAGTGCCATGATATGTTCTACTGGGCATCAAGGTGAAAGCAAACATTGTAAGTGTTCCTATGTGGCTAGACTGGCCGACATTACTGCAGCTTATCTGCTTATTTATTCTTACAGTAGAATGTTATTTCTTACAGGGTGCCAAGGGTAAAACAAACATGATGTGTGTTATTAACAATGCTAGACTGGCCTACATTCGTGCAGCTAGTCTGGATATATTTTCTTTGTGTGCCAAAGCATTTTTTGCTAGACATTAAGGGTAAATCAAACATGTTGAGTTTTCTTTATGTTGCTAGGCTGGCCTACATTGTTGCAGCTAGCCTGGATTTATTTTTTTAGCTAAGGCATTGGCATTTTCCACTGATAAAGCCAGAAGAAGTATGTTCTTATATGCTAATACGGGTATATAATGGCTCAGCTTGCATGGACAGCGTGACAATATTTATTATTCTGGCATATATTGTGGGCAAAGGTATCATGAACATGCATTGAAAAATGCTCCCTTGCACCATTGGTGAGTTGATTCTATTGCATTTGTTCATGTATTCCCATACAAAATCGAATACAAACTGTATAGCTATTGGCCCAATTTTTCACAGAAAGTATGCTGTAAAATGCACCATTACAACACATTATTTTTAAAGTTTTAAAGAACCAGATACTTGAACCAACAGGTTCCTTCATCTCTTAAATGATGGATTACTTGCATTTAAACAACATAATAGTTGTCACACATAAACAGAAAGACTGGTTAAAGCATCAACCTCGCAAACCATGATGAAATAGAGTCCTACCCATTTGGGACAGCCACACTATAGCTGTACACAGCACTGAAATCAAGAACCACGTGGTGATCAGACCCCAGTAGGGATAGTCTCCTCAGCTTTTCTATCCATCAGATGTAAGACACTGACAGCACCCCACATTCATCATAAATGAAGACCAAAACAGTAAAAGGACCTCATCTTGAAGGCTAACAACATGGCTTGAACTCTAACCCTAGAGTCTTGCCCTAAAATTCGAATAATAGGACACATTAGGAGCCTGAAAACCCTCCCACTTTCCCTCCTAATCAACTCACCTGTCGTCCACTCGCCACGTTATGTTACACACATGGACCACAAAAACATAGTCAGGTTTATGTATGCTGAAACCACCTCAACCACAGAAACTTTAGTGGAGCAGATCATATCTCATCGCAAAGCCTGCTACATCAACCACACGCCACTCAGGACTCTTGTACCTCTGGCCCACACTCATCACTGCCTCATGTTAAGCACCTCCTTTCACTTATAGCTACCCTGCCTTTATTTATGGCCAATCCACAGGACACAAATCCATCAAAATGTTTAGGGCTGTGCAATACAAGACCAATTTACATTACCGTTACATTGGGTGGGAATGCCACTTTATTACAGCACTAATTAGAGGGCGTTTAGTTTGCAAAGGTAGCGGGCGCCCCTCTCTCGACAGAACAAGGCCTGATAACCTGTTCAGTGGTTATTAACCACTTGAGAGTTCGCAGCCACTGCTTTTACTCACTGTGCCTTTCACAGATGGGAAATATCCATTTGCATATCAGTCTTTGTCCTGCCCAGGAGAAGTCCAGCACCGAAATGCAATGGCAATTCCAACCTAAACGAGAGTACCACCAGCAACCCCATACACGTGTTTCACCCTTGTTGGGGATCATCAGTGAGGTGAAGCTGATGCCTCTCTAAGCACAGTGAGAGGGAGACCACGTCTGGTTGCCCCCAGGAGACCTAGGGTTACCAATCCCAGGTTCCTTGAAATTTAGTTTGCAAAGGTAGCGGGCGCCCCTCTCTCGACAGAACAAGGCCTGATAACCTGTTCAGTGGTTATTAACCACTTGAGAGTTCGCAGCCACTGCTTTTACTCACTGTGCCTTTCACAGATGGGAAATATCCATTTGCATATCAGTCTTTGTCCTGCCCAGGAGAAGTCCAGCACCGAAATGCAATGGCAATTCCAACCTAAACGAGAGTACCACCAGCAACCCCATACACGTGTTTCACCCTTGTTGGGGATCATCAGTGAGGTGAAGCTGATGCCTCTCTAAGCACAGTGAGAGGGAGACCACGTCTGGTTGCCCCCAGGAGACCTAGGGTTACCAATCCCAGGTTCCTTGAAATTTAGTTTGCAAAGGTAGCGGGCGCCCCTCTCTCGACAGAACAAGGCCTGATAACCTGTTCAGTGGTTATTAACCACTTGAGAGTTCGCAGCCACTGCTTTTACTCACTGTGCCTTTCACAGATGGGAAATATCCATTTGCATATCAGTCTTTGTCCTGCCCAGGAGAAGTCCAGCACCGAAATGCAATGGCAATTCCAACCTAAACGAGAGTACCACCAGTAAAAGCAGTGGCTGCGAACTCTCAAGTGGTTAATAACCACTGAACAGGTTATCATGTCTGTTCTTGCGAGAGAGGGGCGCCCGCTACCTTTGTATAACTATTTGTTAAGGAACCTGGGATTGGTAACCCTAGGTCTCCTGGGGGCAACCAGACGTGGTCTCCCTCTCACTGTGCTTAGAGAGGCATCAGCTTCACCTCACTGATGATCCCCAACAAGGGTGAAACACGTGTATGGGGTTGCTGGTGGTACTCTCGTTCAGATTGGAATTGCCATTGTATTTCGGTGCTGGACTGCCCCTGGGCAGGACAAAGACTGATATGCAAATGGATATTTCCCATCTGTGAAAGGCACAGTGAGTAAAAGCAGTGGCTGCGAACTCTCAAGTGGTTAATAACCACTGAACAGGTTATCATGTCTGTTCTTGCGAGAGAGGGGCGCCCGCTACCTTTGTATAACTATTTGTTAAGGAACCTGGGATTGGTAACCCTAGGTCTCCTGGGGGCAACCAGACGTGGTCTCCCTCTCACTGTGCTTAGAGAGGCATCAGCTTCACCTCACTGATGATCCCCAACAAGGGTGAAACACGTGTATGGGGTTGCTGGTGGTACTCTCGTTCAGACTGGAATTGCCATTGTATTTCGGTGCTGGACTGCCCCTGGGCAGGACAAAGACTGATATGCAAATGGATATTTCCCATCTGTGAAAGGCACAGTGAGTAAAAGCAGTGGCTGCGAACTCTCAAGTGGTTAATAACCACTGAACAGGTTATCATGTCTGTTCTTGCGAGAGAGGGGCGCCCGCTACCTTTGTATAACTATTTGTTAAGGAACCTGGGATTGGTAACCCTAGGTCTCCTGGGGGCAACCAGACGTGGTCTCCCTCTCACTGTGCTTAGAGAGGCATCAGCTTCACCTCACTGATGATCCCCAACAAGGGTGAAACACGTGGATGGGGTTGCTGGTGGTACTCTCGTTCAGATTGGAATTGCCATTGTATTTCGGTGCTGGACTGCCCCTGGGCAGGACAAAGACTGATATGCAAATGGATATTTCCCATCTGTGAAAGGCACAGTGAGTAAAAGCAGTGGCTGCGAACTCTCAAGTGGTTAATAACCACTGAACAGGTTATCATGTCTGTTCTTGCGAGAGAGGGGCGCCCGCTACCTTTGTATAACTAATTAGAGGGCGGTATCTGCCATGAAGTGCAAGGTAGAAATGCAATATTTCTATTATTCTTAAAGCTGCTACCTTAAAAGATTTACAAGAGTCTACAGGAAATTAGACATTATACAAGTGTAGCATTTTTTATGTATGCTGATGAAGTTATATGTACTCTTTGGCGTATACCCCTGTTGACGATGTAAAGCTTATCACATGTACGCAGTGCTATATACATGACATCAAGCGTACGTGAGTAATTATAAAAGGGATATTATTTTGAAAATGGGACAAGCTTTGAAAAGCTTAAGTGCCCAATAAGGATGCATTCTAAAGTAATGTTATGTTTACATGAATACACTTTGGATGTGAAGCATATTGTTTTTAAGGTTTAGATTGTGTTTTGTTGGTTTCATGTTTTCTTTATTGTACATTGATTATGCTATTTGTACTGTTTAGCCTACACATCTGTATGTTCTAATTATAAAGAAACTTATTAAATATTTATTGTCACACTGTTTAGCGTACACAACTGTGAGTTATAATTCTAAGGACATTTGTTGAATATTGAATTTGTCTAGTGGGTAGTAACTTTGCAACCTCACTGGTCACTGTCTTCAATTGAAGTGTTTAATATTGTTAATAGGCTTGGTTGGAAAATTTCCACGTTTAGATGTAGAACCAAGCACAAACATCATGTGTAATTGTTGTAAAATAAGTTTGGCAGAGTGTTTCTGCATGCAACTTGGTTAGTGTACATTATGCATGTGCTGTTAGTAAATATTTGCATGTGCATTTGTGAGTAAAAAAGTGTTTTTTGGAAAAGAAGTTGATGTTGCTGTTTTTTCAAAATAAACTCTCGGTAAGTCTATGAGAAAATGTGGTGTGTATGTATTATGTGTACTTCTTAATATAGAATGTATATTAAGTTTCGAAAGTTTTGTATATGAATAATTGGATACATCTGCAATGTTAGTGTATTTAACATTGCACATGAATGTGTATTTGTTGTATTGCAGCATAATTCAGTCATGTGCTTATAAGAATTGGTGCGGCATTATTAAGGTATAAATGCTCACAATGCTTGTACATCAAATTATCTGTATTGTACGTTAGGCATGCTTACACACATGGGGCCTCATTACGACCCTGGCGGAAGACCATGGTGCTATAAGCACCATGGTCCATGCCGGTAAATTACGACTCCGCCATGGAGAAAGGGGGATTACCACCCCATTACAAGGTTGGCGGGGGCGGTAATTCCCCCTTCCTCCATGGCCCTTCCCCATTCCCATTTTTGCCCCATAGGGCTCAATGGGAATGGGGAAGGCGCTAAGTACGGTGCCGCAAATTGCAGCACCGTAATTAGCACCAAGGTCCCTTTGCGGGTCCCTAATTTAACGGCTGGTCTACACCAGCCGTTAAGGTCGGGTCCCGCAAAGGGACCTCGTAATTAGGCGCTGATAGGTTAACGGCGCCGCAGCCTTTTACGCCGCTGTTAACCCATTAGCGACCATTAGATTCGTAATGAGGCCCATGGTGTTTTGTATTTCATGCAAATTATTGTAATTAACTTTTCACATGCTTGTTTGTATATTTTGATGCACATATCTTTCATTACGTATGCACTTGTATGTATATTTGTATTGTAGTTTACGTTTCACATGCTTCACGTATCTTTAATTATGCATGTGCTTGCACGTGTATTTTTGCGCAAGCGTATGGTGATTGAAAGTGCTTTATTTTTTCTTTAAATGTAGGGAGGAACCATGTTAATAATTGGAGATTCCTTTGTTTATTGGCTGAAACATTACGTGAGGTAAGTGCTGTTTCATTTGGTAACATGAACGTGGAATGTCATGGCTATCTCGGTGGCAAACAGCAAGAAATAATTGACAAACTTGTTGTCTATTATAACAGTAGTTAAAAAAACGGATTTTATTGTAATACACGCTCCTGGGAATGATTTGGTCTACCGGAGAGGAAATGAAATATGTATACTGCGAGTAATCATTATAATGTTGTTTGCACATTGTTGCTTGAAGTATATATTTCCTTGCTTGAGTGTATGTTTGTAATGTGTACGTAGTGGGTGAGAGTGTGTATGTTGTGTGTGGGCATGATAATGTTGGCTGCATATTGTTGCTGGAATAAAACATTTGTTTTGCTTTAGTGTATGTTGGAATGCATACGCAGTGGGGTGAGTGAGTATGCTTTGTGCGGGTTGTTTGTGGTTCTGGCTGAAGTGCGTATGGTTGGCTTGATTGCTTTGCATATATTTATTTATTTTTATTTATTGGACATTTGTATGGCGCATATACACAAGTGTTTCCAGGCACCACAAGACAAGAAGGAGGGAGAGAGAGCATGGGAAAACAGCAACAGCAAAAACAGCCACAAGAAAAGAGAGAGTTATATTGGCATCATGACAATCCTACCATGGAAGTGCTTGAGGAGATAAGTGCAAGAGGCACAGGGTAGAGGATGAAGGGCAATAATGGGGGGACCGCACAGGGGTGAGGGCAAGTGTTGTACAGGCCAATGTGGCAAGTGCCAGGGGAAAGAGGGGGGAGGGAAGGCAAAGTACAGTGTGCAGTCAGACTGGGTAGGGAGGTCCAGGAGAGGAAGCCAAAGGGCAAGTGTTGGCAGAGAATGCTGAGAGGGACTGGTAGGTAGCGTGGTCTGGTCACTGTATGGCTCAGAAGGGACCAGGCCACATTTGCAGGGCAGGTGGATAGCTTAGCAAGGAGGGTGAGATGGAAGGCAGCAGAGAAAAGGAAGGTCTTGAGAAGTTTCCAGAACTTAAGAAGATCTGGCTCAAGTCTGAGGGTGGAGGGAGGCAGTTCCAGAGTGAGGTGCCAGCCGAGGAGAGGGATCCCCCTCCCACTCTCTGCTTGGTGTGTAGTTTTTACTTAGTTCATATAGTTTTCAGTCCAAAATCTTTGTTGTCATTGTGCATTCATCATATAGAGATAAATTTTCTATCGTTAATATCTTAAAATTAGCCAAGTAGATTTTCTATTTTTTTCAATGCACTAACGTCACATAAAGTCGAGGTGGTTGCAAAAATAGAACCAGCTAATTTTCAGATATTTGGGCTGAAAAATATTTCAAAATAAACTATGAAGCCATTGATGTAAAAATGTGACATTTTGCTTACATGGGCAGCTGCTTCAAAATATTACTCTGGAATATGTCCCGATTTTTTAATGCAAGCGTTGGAAAGTTTATTAAGAAAAGTAATTTTCTGAAACACCGTACAGACTTCGCCTTAACGTTAACTATGCCTTGCACTAGCGTGAAGGCATTTTATATATACTATATATATAGATATATATATTCAGTAAACAAAGTTTGTTAAAGGGACGTTATGGTTAGACGTAAAACACAAAAAAGCCCTGGAATTCGACAGTTATGGTAAGCTAAGCAACCATAACTTGCGCCACCAACGTGCACTGCTAAGACTAATACCCAGGACATCAAAGATGACAACACAAATGTCATTGATGACATCACTGATGACATCACATGTCTGGCTCCCTCTTTTTTCCTTTACTGCCATATGTAGGCCACATGGTTTTCTTCAGTAACAGTAAGGAACTAAACATTCAAAAGGTACTATATTTGTAGACTTATCCTTCAAATATGTGTTTACAGTAATTCCCAATGCTTTCTATGCATGAAGATAATCAGTAAGGTTATCAACACTTTGTTATAGTTCTGCTGTTTTTTTATTACTGTACTTTCCCTGGATATGCTCATATTTGTATACTTTGTACTCACACTACTTTCCTTATGGTCCAGTTGCATCATGTGATACTTATAAATAGGGGATGTAGCAGCTTTGAAGTAGAGTAATCATTTCTGTGCATGAGGATAATCAGATAGGTTGCAAACATTGTTTGGTAGTACTGCTGCTTTTTTGCTTACATCACTTTCCCTGTATATGTTCATATGTGTATGTGTTGTTGTCTCTTTGTGTTTTATCTGTAATAATGCAATTATGTAGTAAGTGGGTTTTATTAGCTACTTATTACATGTTTCACACCACGCAAAACTCTAATAAGAAAGCATTTATCATTTCACTATTCAACATGGCAAGATTAGGAATATTGCACCTCGATCATGTATGCTGCACGCAATGCCTATGTTTCTACATGAGTAGCTTAGTATACAGAAAGAACTTCATAATAGAATGCTATTTATATCAATGCATTGCTTAATGCACTACGTACCTCATGATATTTATTCCAATGATCCTTGACAATTTTTTGTCAACATTAAGAATCCCTTGTACAGACTTTTCATGAAAAGTAAATGCACATGTGATGTCATCAGTGATGCCATCAGTGACATTTGTGATGTCATCTTTGATGTCCTGGGTGTTAGTCTTAGCAGTGCACGGTGGTGACGTGAGTTATGGTTGCTTAGCTTACCATAAATGTCGAATTTCAGGAATTTTTTGGTTTGCGTGTAACCATAATGTCCCTTAACAAAGTTTTTTCACTGAATTTCATAGGTGTTTAGTAGCTCAACTTAACCATAGTGCCCCTTTAACAAAGTTTTTTTCACAGAATATATATAGATATAGATTGCATACATTTGATAGGTGTATAGTAGGATTCCCTTAGTTTAAATACATGTAACATATAACATACTGAACCCCCTGTCCTACGCTAGTGGTTCTGATGTTCAAGGACCATGTGCATGTCCGCAGACGGACTCAGACAACATCAACACTATCCAAAATCTCAAGGGGTCTCTTACATTGTTATATCATGCAAAAAAAAACACTAAACATGTTCAGAAAGCAGCACATAAATAAATTACATTGAATAATAAATAAGAAGTGAAACTGTATATGTAAGACACCAACAGTCCAATTACATAGCATATGCAACATAAAGTAACATACCAAAAGAAAATAAATATGCCTTCAGCAGAATTACCTCACAGAAACTCCACAGAAAAAATCAACAGCACACCTACGCAGCAGTAACAGGAAAACTTAAAAAGAAATTAGTAAGTACACTACACACATTTTATATACTTATAAACTTTCTCTATTAAGTACACTAAAAGTATTTTTTTTTGGTTGTTTACACAGAAATGTCTAGTACTTTGGAATGGCTAGAAGAACATTTTCCTCAGGATGAAATGAGTGAAAACAGTGATACTAATGGTAGACACTACATTTCTGTAAATAAACCAATTAATAACCATTACTTTATGTGTACTTAACATATATTTTTTTTTTAACAGACCATACAGACATTAAACATAATACAGAAACAGATACCTTGGAAACTCATCTGCAGTGTGTGGAGCAAAAAATTGATCTATTAATGAGAAATGTCATTCTTTTAAAAAACTTTGTGCATGAACATATAAAGGAAACAATTAAATATCACTGTCCCCCGTGTAAATGTACCCCTTCTTCATGTCCCAGCCAAACATCCCCAAAACCTCCCCATCAAGAAAAACATTATGATGAGACTTCAATCCCTTCCTCCCCTACTATCGAACATGTACAAATCCCTAATTTCCCTGTATTTGTATCAGTTTCTGCTTGCTACTCTCTTTCATAATTTTTATATTTTTATACAATAATAAAATATTATGTGTGATGTTACTATATTCCTCTGTGTCTTTTCTTTTTTAAAAAGGCAGTTAGGGTGTCCACGGACAGCGCGGGTGTCTGGGATGTTCGCAATTACCCAAAATGGGTGTGCCCTAAGGACACTGTACCTGTTTGCACTGTTCGCAATCAAAATGGAGGTGTCCTTACGACACACAAGATGTCTGCATGTCCACAATTAACCGAAATGGGCATGTCCTAAGGCAATATACCTGTTTGCACTGTCCACAATCAAAATGGAGGTGTCCTTAGGACACACAAGATGTCCGCCTGTCTGCAATTAACCGGAAAGGGGGTGTCCTAAGGACACTATACCTGTTTGCACTGTCCGTAGTCAAAATGGGAGTGTCCACAGGACACTAAATCCGTCCGCATGTCCGTAACTATTCAAATTAAGGTGTCCTAAGAACATTCCCCCTGTTTGCATTGTCCGCAACCAGAATTAATATGCCCGTAGAACACATATCTGGTCCGCCTGTCTGCAAAGTTGTGACGCACATTTATTTTGTTCAGGGACCTCAACACTGTCCGTAGAACACTCACGCACATACATATCACACTCTTGGCTCCTACGAGCATCACACCCCTCCGCAACTGTCTGCCGCACGTGTGTCGCACTTTTTTTTTTTTTAAATTTAATTTTTATTGTTTTTAACAGTGAATATGAACATACAGGTGGTTATACAGTGTGCATATCGAACTACTGCATTAAAGACTCCGTGTCCACCTTAACAACAGTTATCAACCTTAACCCTCCATATTCCAGGAGAAGGCAGAAAGAAGAACGAAAAAGAGAATAAAGAAGAGAAAAGAAAAAGCCCCCCTTCCCTCCCTCCTTCCCACCCCCCTCCCTATCCCCATGTTCCATGTCCGCTTCCTTCGGGGCTTTGGCATTCTGAGTCGTAGTGGGCTATGTGACGCGCATTTTGGCACTTCCAACGATCATTGTTCTCCTGTGTAGTCTATGACATGCAAGGGTTGTCAGCATGGGGGCTTTTCAGTTTTCAGTGATTGGTGGCACGGATCGAGGGCAGTTTTCCTGCTGCGTCGAGTCTTCCTTGGTTGGGCGCGAAATGTATTCGGTTATGAAGTCGGACCAGAGTTCTTCTTGCCGCGCAGCTCTGTCATGTAATATTGCTGTCACTTTCTCCATGGTGTAGATATTTGTCGCAATCTGTATCCAGTCCCTCTTATCAGGCAGGCGAGGAGCTTTCCATTTTATCACAAGGGCAGCTCTCGCCGCAAGCAAGAGGGGGGATATCAGACCTTTCACTCTTGTCATTTCGTCGTCCTCTTCTTCGAGGCCAAACAGGATCAGGAGGGGTGACAGTTCTCTATTTATGCCTTCCAGCTGTTTGATCCATCCCAGGACCTCTTGCCAGTAGATGCGGACCTTGGGGCAGTTCCACCACATGTGCCAGTAGTCGGCGATCATCCCACAATGTCGCCAGCATCTCGGGCTGGAGGTCTGGAACATTTTGGACAGTCTTTGCGGGTCATATTGCCATCTGTGTAGTAATTTTATGGCGTGCAATTTGTACTGGGCCGCAATCGATATTTTGGCTGGTGTTTCGCATATTTTGTTCCAGGCTTGCTGATCGAACTCTCTGGCAAAGTCTCGTTCCCATTTTGCTTTTAGACGATGGTTGGGTGCATTGTCTTTGGTGATTAGGGCTCTGTACATTTTTGCTATGAGGCCTTTGGAGGTAGTATTTGTGTCCAGGATCGTCTCAAAGGGTGTCAATTCTCTCTGCGTGGTTTCCTTCCATTCTTTTATAGATATGACGCCTTTCAGCCGTAGGTACAGGAGGACTGGTATCGGGCGGATTTGGAGGGCCTCCTCGAGTTCCGTTATCGAAATGAATTTCCCCTTTCTCCACAGCTGTCCGACCCTCTCAAGGCCGGCATCGAACCAAGATTGGTACCTGGCATGTTCCGGGATTTCCTCTCTGATTCCCGGGGACCAAAGATGGCTCAGTGGCGAAGGCCATGTGGTAACCCCTGACATTGCTCTTCCCTTTCTCCATATGTTCCACAGCGTGCTTAGTATCGGATGGTTGCGGAGCTTCCTCGATAATTTCGACCTGGGGACCCATAACCACTCTGCCAGCGTCACGTTGTATAGAACGTTGTTGTCAAGGTGGACCCATTGGAGGTCTTTTCTTTCTCGGAGGTGTGGGATTAAGATCCTGAGCTGTGTCGCTTGGTAGTAGCGTTCTATGTCTGGTAAGCCAACCCCGCCTAGCTCTTTTGGTAGTGTTAAGACTTCGTAGGAGATTCTGGGTTTTTTCCCGTTCCACAAGAAGTGTAGGATGGCCTTTTTGACTTGCTTGAAAAAGTGTTCCGGGATTGTGATAGGCAGGACCTGAAAGGGGTAGAGAAATCGTGGAAGGGACACCATTTTAATCGCGTTCAGGCGTCCCATCCAGGATATCGTGAGCGGTTTCCATTTCCTGAGATCATTCTTGAGAGCCTCGAGGAGGTGGGGAAAATTGGCTTCGTAGAGGTCATCTAGATGTCGCGTCAGGTTAATTCCCAAGTATCTCAATGTCGGGCCTCCGACGATCAGCCCGAGTTGTGCAAGGGTGTTCCGGTATTCCGATGATGGTTCGTGGAGTGGGAAAAGAGTAGATTTGGATTTGTTGATTTTAAATCCCGAGAGTGCACCGTACTCTTCTATTAGCTGGATCGCTCTCGGAACGGAGGACATTGGGTTCGACAGGTGAAGCAGAATGTCATCTGCATACAAGGCTAGCTTATATTCTTTACCGCTCACTTGGATTCCCTCCACTGCGGGGTCAGCTCGTAGCATTACGGCGAGAGGTTCCAAGGACAGTGCAAACAGTATCGCCGATAGGGGGCAACCCTGTCTTGTACCCCTGTTGAGGGGGAACCATCGGGAGAATTGAGCGTTTGCCGAGACCGATGCTCTTGGAGACTTATAGATTGCTTTGATTCCTCGTCGGAGTGTAGGGCCTATGCCTATCTTTTGTAGTGTGGCCTCAAGGAATTGCCAGTCGACTCTATCGAATGCCTTCTCAGCATCAATTGAGAGTAGCGTAGGATTGTTCTGTGAAGTTTGGGCCTCGTGAATTAAGTGTAGGGTTTTCCGGGTGGAGTCTGCTCCTTGCCTGCCCAAAATGAAGCCGACCTGGTCATTGTGGATTATTGCCGGCATATATGACTCCAGCCTTGCAGCCAGGATTCTCGTATAGATTTTGGCGTCAATGTTTAATAGAGATATAGGGCGGTAGGAAGCGCACAACTTAGGGTCTTTACCCTCCTTGGGGATGACTGTTATCAGCGCCTCGGAGAAGGAGTCGGGTGCCTCTCCGGAGTATAGGATGTTGTTGAATAGGAGACCCATGAATGGGAGAAGGGCGTCTTTAAAAGTTTTATAAAACCCTGCCGTGTATCCGTCGTTTCCGGGGGCTTTCCCTGCTGGGAGTCTTTTGATAGCTTCCTCAATTTCCTCTCCTGTTATGGGGGCTTCTAATGTGAGTGCACTATCCGTTGGGAGGGTGGGCAAGTGCGCTCGCTCAAGGTATTCATTTATGGCTCCTGTATGCAAGGGGGGGCGCGCTGAGTATAATTTTTCGTAAAATTCGGCAAAAGCCTCAGGAACACTGGGCGAAGTTGCCTCGTCAGAAGTCCTTTCTGTTTGAATCGTGGGGACCCATCTCTCTTGGCGTTGGCCTCGTAGCCTTGCGGCAAGGAGGGCGCCCGCTTTGTCCCCGTGTTCATAATGCTTCTGCTTCAGGTGTTGTAGCTTACGCGCTACGCTTCCCGCCTCTAGTTGTCTTAATTCCTCTCTCTTGTCGTTGGCTTCTTTAATCTTTTGTAGTCTATCCTGATCAGCCGTTTGTGCCATGTGGTCCAGTTGTGTGATTTCATTCCGGATCCTGTTCTCAATGAGTTGTCTTTCCCTTTTTTTGGCTGCTCCTTCTCGGATAAGTAGTCCTCTCCAGGTCGCCTTGCCTGCCTCCCAAACTGTGTTCATAGAGACTTCCGCTGTGTTGTTGATCTCAAAGTATCGGGTAATGTCCTGTTCCAATTCCTCGCGAAAAGTGGGATCCTTAAAGAGGGTTTCATTACAGCGCCATTTAGAGGATCTTCGGGGCAGGGCTATTTGGTCGAGGGTGACCGTGACCATATCATGGTCCGACCAGGAGACTGGGTTTATGACAGCTTCAGTCATCGCCGCGATGAGGTCTGTGGTCAGATACACATAGTCTATTCTGGAGAAGGTTGCGTGTGGCGCCGAGAAAAAGGTAAAGCCAGTGCGGTTGGGGTTGGCATGCCTCCATGCGTCGGTGAGGTTATAGGCGGTCATCATGTCTGCGGCCAGTGGGCGTCTGGGATCAACGAGTGGAGATGTAGAGGGGCGACCTGATTGCCTATCTTGGTCCGGGTTCATCCACATGTTCAGATCACCTCCGATAATTACTTCGCCTTCTGCTTCGCACATGATTTTAGGTATTATCCTCTGGAGGAATTGGTCTTGGCCAGTGTTAGGTGCGTATATTGCCACAAGGGTAACAACCGTGCCCTGTATGTTGCCCACCAGGGCTATTGCTCTACCACTGACGTCCATCCATGACTTTAAGAGTTCGAATTGGATCTTTCTGTTGATCAGTATGCCAACTCCAGCTTTTTTCAGCGGGCCAGAGCCCCAATATTCCGATCCCAGCTTGGCATAGAGAATCTTCCTCTCTTCCCCTCTGCTATATCGAGTTTCTTGTAAGAAAAGAATGTCCAGTTCAGCCCTCCTGAATTCTCTCAGCGCCAGTGACCTTTTGGTGGGAGAATTAAGGCCCTTAACATTGAGCGTGCCAATTTTGAGCTTACCCTGCATGTCATTTGGTTTATCATGTCTGTGTGTCATCAGTGCATCCGTGGAGTTTCTTCACCTTGTCGTGGAGCCCATTGTACGAAATTGCTATGATGGAAGTAGCTTTGTGTGTGGCACTATCTGACAGAGGCTTTGTCTGAGACTGTGCCATTCCCCGTTTCCCTCCCCCCTCCCGTTCCCGTAGGGTATCGGACTGCATACCCATCACCCTCTGGATTATCGTGTCGATTTTAAATTTTTCGATGAGGGTTTGTGTCTGTCCGTGGTGGCGTCCGAGTTGGACCGGATTGGGACAACCGGTCTTCAGTCGGACCACCAGTGAGGGTCGAAACCGTACGACCCCGTAAACTAATAGTATCAAGCTAATATTTTTGAGCCCCCACCCCCCTGCTCATGAAATCACTTATCAAACAACAGTGTGTCAAACACCAAGGATTCCCACTTCGCGGTAGCATATTGTATGATACATGTGGTCATTGGTTGTGATCAGGTGTGTCATTGGGTCTCCTGTATTTTCTGGAGCCTTTCACTCGTTTTCTTCTCGGGCCCTGCAGCTCCCAGCATGATCCGTCCTGCGTTAGTGTTCCCTGGGTGCCGCCCTCCGGGGTCTGTTCGAGGAGGTCGGCTATACATTCTCTAATTTCCTCTTCAGAGCGTAGTAGGAACTTTCTGGTTCCATGTTCAAACGCGAGGGAGAAGGGGTATCCCCACCTGTATCTCGTTCCCTGTTCTTTTAGCCATCTCGTGAGGGGGCCGCATAAGCGACGCAATGCCAGTGTCAGTGATGAGAGGTCCTGGAAGATAGTAATCTGGGCCCCTCCTAGGGTAAGAGTGCCTCCAGATCTGGCCTTGGCGAGTATCTTCGTTTTGTCCTGGTACCTATGGAATCTGGCAAGGACCGATCTCGGGCCTCCTGGGGGGCCACCGGCTCTGTGAATTCTCTCGGTCCTGAGTTCATCGATGTCATCGTCCGCGGTCAGGATTTTGATGATGTCGTGTATAGTCTGCTTGAGGTCTTCCTCTGTCTCCCCTTCTTTTTCCGGGATTCCAAAAAACCGTAGGTTATTTCTCCTTTCTCTGTTTTCCAAATCGTCTATCTTCAGGCGAATCTCATCCTCCTTCTTTTCTATGTTCCGTATTCTGAGCTCCATTTGGGCCTCTAGAGTGTCTATAGAGGTTTGGTTCATCTCGACCCCTTCTAGCCTCTCCTCGATGTTGTCTATCCTTTGGGTCATCTTATCCATTTTGCCACCGAGGTTGGCGCCCATGTTTCGGATTTCGGCTAAAAGAGCGGCAATATCACCCTTGGTGGCAGCTGCACTCGTTTCGGTGGTTTCTACCGACATTGTTGATCCAGGGTCGGGAGCCTGAGCTGCTGGCTTGTAGGCGTATTTGGCAAGCTTGTTCGATATGTTCATGGATGGGTGTTCAACGAGGAGGCACACGCCCCTGGGTCGGGGGCCTTACCCTCGGAACCAGCGTGTTTAGGCGCTCGTGGGGGGTATCAAGGAGTGTCCGGGTGGTTGTCCTCGTGGCGTGTGTTCCTTTGGCGACGGTGGGAGGAGGCACTCGCCCTGTCTCCAGGGGCTCTACCCTCCACACTGGTTATGTCCTTCGTCGGCTTCAACGTCTTTTCGGAGGGTCTTTGGTGTCGATAGCGTCCCGTGGCTAGGCCCTGATGGAGTTGTGTGGGCGCAGGTCTCAGGGCAGGGATTTAAGGCGCAGATGCTTAGGGGGGGGGGCTCGGGTCTCCGTGTAATGCAGTGTTGTCCAATTGGAGGGCCTTTTGTCCTGCCTCCGTTCTGTCGGTGGCCTTTTCGGAAGAGGGCACACGCCCCAAGAGTGGGGGCCCAACCTTCCGCCTCCTCTTTCGTGTGCTTGATTAACTGGTTGCTTGGGGGGAGACCGTAGATAGCTGTTGTGGGCACCAAGAGCACCCGTTGGTTCCTTTCTCGCCTGGTGGTGTGTGGGTCCCCGCGTTGCAATCGGCGGGAGCGATGTTGGGGCTGCGGCACCCCTACCAAGCCAGAGCCTTCGGGCGATTTGCGCGCTTCAATTAGAGTGGGGCGCCGTGTGGGGGCAGGCTCTTGGCAGGTCTCCTGGAGTCCTGGTGGCGCGGTTATTCTAGGCCGGGGGGGTAGCGCGGTTATTCTGGGCCGCGGGGGCAGAGCAAGCTCCCGCCGAAGTGGCGTGGAGCCGGGCACCTACCTCCGCGGGAGCGATCCCTTGTGGCGTGGAGCCGGTCGCACGAGGAGTCCGCTCTTCGGGAGCTCGGGGGGGGGCGACCCTCCACTTGATCCGGAGCGGGCCGTTGCCTCTCTCCCCGAAGCCCTATTTCCGCGCTGGCGTTTCCGCGCCGGCGTTCCTCGATGAAGGCCGGGGGCGGAGTCCAGCACCGCGGGCCGCGGCCTTCTCCCGTGTCTGTGTCTCCGCCGGCGGGGGGAGGTCGATTCCTTCCGTGGTTTTCTCGTGGACCCCGGGTCCGATTTTGGCCGGGTTTTCGCTCGGGGGGTGGGGGGGTGCTTCTTGCAAATCAGGCTGTCGTTGTTGGGTTCGGGGGGGGCCAAAGTGGGGGCTCAATTCACTTTTGGGGGCCCGTGGGTTAGGAGCTCACACGGAGGATGACATCGTCCGTGCGCCCCCTGGTGGCCTTTTGTGTGTCGCACTTTTAATTAGTTCGGGAACAGGAAAACTGTAGGTTGAACACCCGCACGCATGCACACACATGACCCTGTGCATTTAGTGTCCTACGGACAGCCGTCCCATTCACCAACGTGTCCACGACGTCATCATGTGGGTCCTTGTTCGCAAATACAGTCCGGGTCCCCGGACACCTAAAAAGTGATTTTTTGAGCAATCCAAGGTATTTTCCAGTGAAAGTTAACCCTTGCACATGTCCCAGACAATGTCTCTGGCGATCTACATACTTCTTGGAACTTTTTAAGTCCTTTCTTGGTGTTCAAAGTGTTCGCGGATGGCGCGGTGTCTGCAAAGTGCATCCCAGCACCCCTATAAAAGGCCACACCCCAGAGCTGCTCCTTATTTCTGTTTTAGGGCTTCCAGGACAGAGACTGCTCCTTGTTGCATTGTTGCATTGGATTGCTCTTGATCTTTCCTGTGTGCAGACTGCTCACATTCTGGTGGTTCCTGACACCATTGAAGATGGCAACCATGGCTGCTACTGCTGTTGCTGGTGCTGCTTCTGCCTCAGCACCACCTCCACCCCCTCCAACACCAGCCTGCAGAGGGGAACAGGCTTGAGGACGCAGAGGCCAGTGATGTAGAGGATGACGAGGATAAGGTAGTGGAAGTCCCTACTACTAGTTTGCACCATGAATTTTGGGTGTGGAGGTTGTTTACCACTTTTGATGGAGTAGCGAAAGGTTGTGCAAACAAGGTGCGCTGCACTCAGTGGCAGTTGGTACTGAGTCGTGGCAAACCGGGTTTGTACAGCTATGGTACTACCTCAATGAAGTGACACCAAAGGTCGTTCCACGGTGGGGCTATTCATAAGGTTGTACCTTGCAATAAATGTAGTAGGTTCAGTTCCCCTGCAGCATCCTCCGTTTCCGCTCCTGCCACCAAAAGAGACACTCCTGTGGGGCAGTGCATCCCTCCAGCTGCCTCGCAGGCCATACGTGATGCTGATGACCCTTACCTTTTGAGGGTCACAGTATTGTGCATGTATTGTGACGCAGAACTCTGCAGGGGGGAGAACCTTCAAAGTGCTTTTGAGGTTGCGGTCCGGGACCATGAGAAGAACTGCTACCTACCTGAATAAGGCCCACCCTTCATCGTCCTCTCTCCACCTGCCCTTTCTTATCCCTGTGGTTGGTGTTCCTTCCTTACCCTCTTTTCCCTTCCTTTCTTTGTGTGTCGTGTTTAAAAAAACAAAAAAATATATAAAACAACAAAAACAAAAAAAAGGCTCTTTTCTGAGCCGCCTTTCACAGTTCAAAAACAGAAGTGTCAATGAAATTCTGCAGGGCCCTGTGCATTTTTAAAAGTCTACGGACAGTCCGCGGACCTTTAACATTTTTGGGGTGCTGCCCTGTCAGAACCATTGCACTTTTCTCTTGGAGGAAGTGGTGGCTCTGAAAAGAGCCTTTTTGTGGGGGTTTTTTGTGTTTCGAAAACTTCAAATGGTCAACACCTACTGCAAAATGGATTGCTGTAATTCCAAAAAAGGTTGCAATGCATTTTGTATATTTCGCAGAACATGCCTCGGTTGATTAAACACCTAGCAAAATTATGCTGAGGACAAAAAACAGAACTATTGTCCCATATTGCCCTAGGTACCAAACTAGAAAAAACAACCTTAGCATTTGGAAGTACTTTCATTACTGCCTGAACCAAGTTTTCCATATCTTCCAACAAAGTAGGGGCACTGACATAGCCCAAATGCAAAGCACCACAGTGCAGGACAAACAACCTCTCTCAATACAAATCAGAACCTCAACACCTGATTGGCTAATCCCTACAGTCCCCTTTCCATGCTGGATTTGCTGAGAAACCCTGGATGTGTCACGCCCTGTCCACGAACAGCCGCAGTGTCCACGGAGCACGTAACACTGGGGCAGCCCTTCTACCCTTTGCACTTCACTCTCTACACCATTCCCTCATTGGCTACTGTTAAGCAGTCCCACAACCATCCACCAATCACATCCAAGAATTCTACATCTAACTCCATCATCACAGTTCAGCACTTTAGATGTACTGCTGATCACTCGGAGTACAATTGGGCTGTGATTGCAAAGCACCTACAGCAACTACTACAAAACTCTCTAACATTTCTGCTTGCAGATTCATGCACATCCACATGCATGAACACAAACTACAGGTATGACTATTTTCTGCACAGTACATGTACAGCTTTTGTATAAATGCATATAAACAGAGTAACTGCCACTTACCCTCTATAACCTGTAAAAAAGCTTACTGTCATTTCTCCCATTTGCTATGATCAAGTATCACTTGCAAACCTGTCTGCTCTCCAGATTTTTATTTACCCATATTACTAACTGTAATGTGCAAACTATTATTTTGTTCATTCATTCCATCATTTCTGTAACCAATGCCACCTATTTATCCACATTTCAACCATAATAGCATTTAATGCATTATGGTGCATAGGATGTACATACAATTTCCTTTCTATACATTCTGCATTTTTAACATACATTTTATCATTTGTACTTCCTTTACAAATGATTATAATAGTAATCAGACACAACACACACAATTATCTAACAAAGTGTCATTTCATGTTAAAAGATGGGACAAATAACAATATAATTAGAGGAGAAGGCTTTCTAGTGTGTTATAAAATGACACACAACCAGGATGAGTACATGCATCTTTATTCATGCACACATATAGCCAATATCATTTTAAAGGCTGCCAGCTGAAACAACACCACTGCCTCTACAACTTTTCTTCCAATCTAGACAGCTCTCTCATTCCAATTAGTTGCCCATTCCGTTCCAGAATTTACAACAGCATTCAACTATGCTTAGGTGCAGTCATGGCTATCACAGCTTGTACAACTATGTACAATGTTGTAAAGCAATACATACAACATCTCCCCCCTTCCCTTCAGTCTGCAATGCAAGTACCAGATCCTTCATTGCAACCCATACTTTATTTCAGACTCTCCAATCTCCAAGCACCACAGGATCACCCAGTAGTTTGGTAATCACCTGCTGAGTAATAAGCTGCTGAACCCATCAAATCCTTCTGCTTTATTTCCCACACCTTCACAAATGAATACATTGCATGCTTTTCCCTACAGTTCTTGCCATTTACCCTGTAAAAATAGCAAAAAAAGCATACGATTATTTCTTCTATCTCATAACATCCAATAACACCGCCTTAAGAAGCCAAGTCTGCTCTGTGCGCTTACTATTGTAATCATTTCCAAAGCAAGTTCAACTAACAGATTCTAAGTAAAATATACAAAATGCACATAGGCAAAGGAAAGTGCATGTACATGCTATGCACAGTTATCAGAAAGCACTACTACTGAAAAAACAAAGAAATCCGTGTCTACATTAACAACAGTGCAATTAACACACATATTTACTAACTTCTTTCTTTCACAATTGCAGTGAAGACCACTCTCCCGAAAGCAGCTCGTCTGAAGTACAAACCAGAACTCAGAAGAAACCTACTCTTTCCATCCAAAAAAGTAAGTGCAATACTGCCAACATGATATCCCCAGAAAACTTAGTATCAACTCTCCATTCCACTGAACCAATACGCCCAGTCTACAAATGGCTGTACACCTCAATGTGTACCATAGCCAAAAAATCTTTCAAGTCTTTACGCCAGTTCCTCAATCAGTATGTGAAAGGCAAAGACAAATTTAAAATGAAACTACTACAAAATATGGACTCCTGTCCAGTGCGCAAATACACAGGACTACAAGGACATTCATTAGCCTGCATTTCTGGACCTATTTACAAAAGCACCTTCCACCATATCAAAATTATATCAACACACCATTCAACTATAAGAAATCTGGTTCATAAACTGTACTATGCCAAAAGTCCTGCTTTAGCACTAGCCAATTTAAATAACAATCTTCTACATGGTACAGCCAAAGAACTACTCGAAGAAATAGAGCATATACAAAGAAAATATGTTGGAAGTGAAAGCCACTTACAAAATGCAATAGCTTTACAACAGACTAGAAACAATTTTACAGATGGCAACATTCTACTACACACATACAAAAAAGAAATACTAAAGTTTGAAAGTAGATCTGCTGAAGTACCAAACCATGTGTGTGTGTGTTGACGCAGGACTTTTTATAAAAATACCACAAAAACTGTAGACATAAAGTACAAAATAGAAGACAATGAAGATTCCATGTGGTTCCAATTGGCTCTCTATCTTATAGCAGAAAACAAATATGAAATTACTGACCCCTTAATACTTTACAGTTACTGCACTGCAAAACTTGACAACCAAACACCTTCACGTGCTATCACAAATAACTTGGGATTATTTCCACTACCAAAACCCCTGCAACAACTTAACTTATATGAAAGCATCATACTTCAAACAATGCACACATTTCAAGCAATAATACGTCTTCAACCAAAAACAGCGAAATTAACTCCCTCTGAATTAGTGAAAGGAATTCATGGCAAAGTAGTTTATTTGGCATTAGATCTCAAAGAAAATGTACACACTTTGGGAGTGCAACGTCCAATCGATCAATCTTTAATTATCTTAGCAAATGGCGTACCCACAAAATTTGGCAACAACTCGTGGACTTACATACAGTTAGACAAGCCCTGCAATATCTAAAAGACAACAATGAATACTACAAAGAAATTGATATTGAAGAAAATCTGAGGGAAACCACTGAAATAATTCAAGACTCATCAGAAACCGGTCAATTTCAATTTCTAGATCCTGCTACAGAATCCAATATTTTAGACCACTATACAATTCAGCCATTTCACTCTAAAGACACCATAGATGATGCAATGGAAATGTACCAAATGTGACATGCCTAAGGATCTCAAATCAGCATATGGAAAAAAAGTATAGTAGCACGTGTCTTTCCTCTACTCTTTCCTACTGGAAAAAGAGGAAGGTACGATGATAGACCCAAACAAATAACAGCATCAGAATACTGCTCTTTACGAATGTCTTCTGAAGACCCAGACAAAATGTGAAATACATATTCCACCTTCTCTTTGAAAGTGAACTAGCAACTCTATGCTACGGAGTTGCACATATATTGAAATCAGGTACCCATTTTCAAAATATGTCAGCTACACAATTATTAGAAAACGTGCAAGAAAAAGATGAGGTTTTACAGTCAAGCATTACAAATCTTTTAGCAAACATGCGTGGTACAAAACAATACTGGTTCTGACGTCACAGAGATGTACACTGTATGATAAGAAACCTTGGCCCACCCACTTGGCTTGTGACATTAAGTTGCACAGAATATGCATGGGACGCTTTACACGAATTCCTACGCATAGCAAACAAAAACAAAACAAACATAGATATAACACACCAGGAGAACTCTACTCTCTAGATCTCATAAATGTATCAAGATATTTCCATCATCGCTTCATTGCTATGCTACACTTCATATGTAATAAAACTGTTCCTCCCCTCTGAGAAGTGCAACACTTCTTTTTGAGAAAAGAATACCAAGCCAGAGGAGCACCACACATACACATGCTTTTGTGGATTAAAGATGCTCCTAAATTTGGTCAAGACAGTGATGCCACTGTTTGACAGTTCATCCAAAAATATGTCACTTGTGAAATCCCTTCACAAAAAGACATAGTAGCCTTCATGCACACATTTTACAATTTCAAAGACACAAATGTGGGAAGTATTGTCAAAAATATAAAAACAAAGGGAAATACTACACCAAATGCCGCTTTGGTTTCCATAGACCAGTTTCAACAACAGGTCAAGTAAACAACTTCATGTCTTCAGTTATACATAGTGTCAAAGCAAAATCACCTAAGAACACATATTACATAAAAAGAACAGAAGAATCAAAATACATCAATGATTACAATGCAATCATTGCCCTCCTATGGAATGCAAATATGATATACGATTTCACTGCAGTTGCACGAAATGTCACAGCCTACTTAGCTAAAGCAGAAAAAACAGAGCTTCAAGACCTCTGGGATGACATATCATCTGACAAAACACTATCACAGAAATTGTACAGCTTAGGCATAAAAATGCTCTCCCATAGAGAATGTGGCTGCTATGAAGCTGCAGAGGGTTTAACTGGTACTTCCTTGTATGGAAAATCTGAAAATATAGTATGGCTAAGTCTTGGTCCAGCTAAATCTAGGAAAAGAGTTCTCAAATCATATGAAGACATAGAAACAATAGCCAAAAATGATCCAAACAGCCAAGACATTTTGTAAAAACTATTTACTTGACACATACTACCCACATGGAAGTACCAGTTTGGAAACCATGTGTCTATACCACGTAGCCCAAAACTTCACATACAAAAATAATACTTAACCAGATGAAAAGAAAGGTAGATACAGAGTGGAAAATTGTGAAGGCAGCTTCGTGAAAATTACCAAACGAAGCTTAATTAATCATATCAAATTGTCATTAACACATCCTCAACATAACGAAATGTACAACATGTCCCTGCTACAACTTTTTAAACTATGGAGAAACGAAGAAGATTTACTAGATACCAATGACTCCTATAAAGATGCTTTGAAAGCAAATGAAAGCCCTATAACAGACGTAAACTTTACACAGTACAAAACAATGTTGAACAATGAACAGCAACACGAGGAAGAACTCCAGGCCCAACTAGATGTGAACACTCCTGACAGTAGTCAATCTTCTGTAATAGGAAGCCAAGAACCACTTGGACAGCCACTAATAGCAAATGAGGCAATTAGCCATGACAGAAGTAGAAAACACCATGTGTCAGTATGAGCAATCTACAGAAGACTTTGCTGTACTAAAATCACAAATAAACAATGAGCAGCGTAGCATTTTCCAAGAAGTAACAAAACAAATTGAACATGGTGCACAACATGAAAGTAAAAATTGTATCTGCCAAGACTATAAACCTGTACTGCTATATGTGAGTGGTCAAGCTGGCTCAGGCAAAATGTTCTTAATCATAATCATCAGCAAGTTCCTTCAACAATTGACTAACAACAAACTGTCAGCTGTTGTAACTACCCCCACAGGTTTAGCTGCCTACAACATAGGCGGTGTCACTTTACACTGATTGCTACTCCTTCCAGTAGAACACCAAAACAAATTAGACTATTACAAACTTTCACCAGAAGCTGCAATGGAACTACACAGAGTTTTCAAACAAATGAAAATGCTGCTAATAGATGAGGTAAGCATGGTTTCAAATCTAATGTTACCCTTCATTCACCTCAGATTATAGGTACTGAAAACAGACTACAAAGAACTCTTTGGAGGAAAACACATTATAGTTTTCGGCGATCTTCTTCAATTAACACCAGTTAAAGGTGAACCTATTTTTAAAACCTTAGGGTACAAACTATGCCGTAACCCTCTTGGCAGCATAGGAAATGTCAACCTTTGGCAACATTTACAATACAAATAATTAATTGGAAATATGCGTCAATCTGCACACCTCACATACGGCAACATTTTAAAAAGTATTACAGTTGGTGTACTATCTGAAGAAGTACAATCTATATTAAAAACCAGGCACATCCATGCACTCTATGGACATAACTAATGTGCTACTGATGTCATGGAACAATTAGCACACACAAATGTCAATTGTACGTCCTTGATGCCAACTCTGGGAAGCTGTTCAAAACTTAATAATAGAATGTTAAAAAAGAAATGCAACCAATAGTTCAAATTTGCTCCACAGACAAACTGGACGTACATGGTATGACACTACCCATGTGTCAACAAGCCACAACGAGGCTAAACATCTTGGAAAACTCTATCTCTAACACAGCTGGTTTGGAGAAAATATTAAAATTATCTTTAAACTGTAGAGTAATGCTTAAACATAACCTTGATGTGGACAAAGGACTAGTTAATGGAGCACTTGGTACCGTTGTTGGCTTTCAAACATACCCACATGACAACATTCAGTTTGTCAATATTCTCTTTGACAAGCTATCAGAAGTTAAAAGGATAGGATGCTCAACAGCCTGCTTCCTTCTTTTCAAAGACATGTATGTAGGCAGAGAACAATTTCCTCTAACTCTAGCATACGTAGTCACCATTCACAAATCAAAAGGTCTTACCCTATATAAAGCATTGATAGATATGGGTAGCACAGTCTTTAAAGAAGGCATGAGCTATGCAGCACTATCACGCTTATGTACACTTGACGGACTATTTCTAATCAACTTTGATGCAAGTAAAGTGAATGCTGATATTCCTTGCATTCTAGAATACAATAAACTGTGTTACCTCTACACACCCCATCTAAAAACCTATCCTGTTCCACAAAAAGCAAAACGTTGTAAAAGAAAACTACTTCAGACTCAAACTATGCAGGATCTGACAGCAATTCCTACAAAGAAAGTAAAAGAAGCTAATACTTCCATCAAGGACCACAACCAAAGAAAAATCTACTGTTCAAACTAACTCAACTACCTCTTCAAAGAAACAACGCACACTCCAAACAAGTGACTTGGACACAGAACTGTCAGGTCCATTCAAATTTTCAAATACAACTGGTGTAAATTGCTGCGCAAATGTAGCAATCAATATTAAATTCCAATTCTCACCAATTATTGACAACATTTACTTACACGGACAGACCAATTGTGTTTACAAATGTTAGTCCTTCACAAAAATGCAACTAACAATCCTGACAACACTTACAGTGTTTCTGGAATAAGGCAAGGATTGGACTACTGTGCTGGAATGGTCAAATTCACTATAAACACACAAGAAGACCCACAAGAATTTCTAATGTACTTACTACAAGTACTAGAAAACAAAAACATACCTATAAATGAAATCTTCCAGATTTCATACATGTGGAAACATACATGCACTCTTTGCAGTCATGTCACACAAGAAGTTCTTAATGAACGCTTCATATATGTATCCATTCCATTTCAGCAACTTGTACAAAATGCAAACCGTGGCAGATTATGTACTACCTGCAAATCCAATAATCGTTCCACCTTACAAATACAGACACATAGTAAATATGTAATAGTAATGCTTTTACGTTACAATGCAGATGGTAACAAAAACAACTGCAAGCTGACTGGATTCACACATGGTCAAGTATCACTTGGTAAAAAAAAACCTTCACAACAATAGGTATAACCTACCATGCAGGAGCCTGACCCAGTGCAGGTCACTACACTGCATATATAAAAAAGAATTGTGGATGGTTTGAATGTAATGTTACTACCACTACTTAGGCATGGCCATGCACCCAAGACTCTAGGCCCTGGCCACAACCACCGCAGCATAACACACCCATAGAAGCAAGCACCTACAAAATGACCACAACCCAAAAACATAATACATCCACATCAAAACCTATCCACTTCAATTAACATTCTAAAAAATAATTACAACCATCGCACAAACTCTTCAATACATACCCTCTACACCCAATGCTCTACTAATGACCCAAAACCAACACCATACTAAAGTAAAATATCCAGCAGTGCGCCCAGTGTTTAGTATGTCCGCGGACAACTGCGGTGACCATGAACACATCGAACACATCAAGGCCTTCTCTCACCTAAACAAATACAGAATTTGACGCATCTCTTACTCCCCCACCCTCTCCAAGCACTCCTACACACTCCCCAAAATTGGATTTATGCTCACTTCCACGCCGCACTGTCCCCGGATGTCCACAGATCCAGTATGGCGGGCACATCGAAAAACAATGAGACACACCTCATGCTTTACCCCAACCAATCATGTCCGCGGACATGACGCAAGCCGATTAGCCAATCAGTGTCCTGTCTACGGAGCGAACAGGGAAGTGTGTCCGCGGAGCGGACATAGATATCACTAATTTGTTTAGTCCCACTTTTTGGTCATTTAAAAACAAAAAGTACTGGACGGATTTTAACCAAATTTACAAAAGCACGCTTTCGGGACCAAGCCACCCGTCCTGCCACAAGTTTGGTGAAAATCCGTCCAGCGGTTTGGGCTGTAGGCGTGATGAAATGTTTTTCTCCATTCAGTCTATGGGAAAAAAAATAATTTTGACACCCTCCCATAACTTTTCCCCCCCTGGACCAAACCTCACCAAACTTTGCAAAACAATTCAAAGTGGGCCATATACTTTTATTTGCAAAGTTTGGCCAGGATTCGTCCAGGGAGAGCAAAGTTATAAGACGCCCAAAAAGTGCTCTTCCTATAGGTTTAGCGACTTAACCATAACTACATGGCTGCTACCACAGGCCATGTAATAAAATCAATCAAATGACATAAGTGGCATCAACATGCAGTTGAAAAACTTGTCTTCTCACTAGACATATCTACCCATAGTACAACATGTCGTACGTATCAATACGCTCGTGACACCTATTATTTCAATTATGCAGCGAATTTATACATGAACACAGTAATAGAAGCCAATTTTCTGAGCTCTTTTCACTTGACAACTATATGAGTCTTTTTACTGCTTTTTCAGAAACACAGTTTTTTTTGTTAGCGATTATGAAACTCTTTGTACAAATTTCCTTTGTCCTTTTGTCAAATCTTCCATGGCCACTTTATAATTCAAAGCACCAGAAGATTGGGCCGCTTGAGCTGACAACACAAATCATTTTCACTCTAATTTGCCAACTTCTACAGGCTTTCTGAATTGACTATTTTTGTATCAATGCCACTTACAAATCCACGAATCCGAGGCATTATGAACAGCCCATTTCAACTGTTTCTCTGTGTAAAAAATAGTATGGAGTGCTAATGTAACTATGCCTTGAAGCTCATAAAAGCGACTCTTGTACAAAAGCTCATCATGCGGCTCAAATTCTCTTTAATGGCAGTAGTTGTAATGTTATGAAGCACACCACAATTCTAGATGTTTCCTACGTATCTGTACTGCATCATTGTTGGACTGACCTCATCAACTATTCATATTGCGCTGTCAGAATTCTGGATGTATACGATTCGGCCGTGGCACAATTGTTCATGGCCAAATTGACTGTGGTCATTTTGGCTGAAAAGCCAATTTTGCGATGGCCAAATCCGCCCAAATGCTCCGTCCATGGCTTATGAATGATTTTGAACTTGTAGTCCCGTAAGAAAGAATCACAATTTTCAATTTACGGGCCCCTATTGGCCCTGCGCTTTTTCTAAAGAGTAACAAGTTCCTGCTTGTCCATCCCTATAGTAAATGCCTTCCCCTATGCTATGTTATGCTATGTTACGTTAAGCTTTGAGCTTCTACGCTGTGCCTAATATAGAAACAAGTCCTATTACTCACATATCCACATACAGGAGGCAGGCTCTCCTGAACTCGAGAGTCAGTATTTCCATGCCAGTCAGACTTCTACTGGCATAAGAGACATTTCTACTCAGGGTGTCCTGTCCTTCTTCATATTGTGCCTATAGCTCCCCCAGACCACCGGGTACGGCATTGACAACTAGCTCAGTGCACAAGTTGCAGTAATAGTAAATAATGAATCCAGCTCTAGCAATTCTTTGATGTTATCGAAAGCCTCTCTGCGCTAAGGTGCCCCGCTGTAGTCACTGCTTTGCTTAGTGATCTTTCTCAAAGGATGACTAGTGGATGAAAACACCTGAGCATATCACACACAACAGCGGGCCATTCCCAGAAAGGGCCAGAGACAGGACAGCTATGTGGGGGCCAGCGTTCATCTAAGAGCTTTTACTTTCTTGGGATCTGGTTTCATGCCACTGCTGCAGAATATGTCAACATAATTTGAGAGGTTTATTAAACTTACCTTTTTCTTGTTTAAGATAGCTAGGTGTCTACTAGAGCCATGCACACCTTTGGTTGGAGGTCATTATATGCTTAGTGTGATATGCCAAACATCAGTATGTCATTGATAGGCAGGTTGGTTCTGCCCGATGACTTTTCCTGTTAACTCCTGAAATTCTTCTGCTGTGGATGAAATTCCAAACCTTAATTGTTAGTAACAGAAAAATCCTGTGTGGGTTACAAACGTGGTAGAGTATCTGGAGGCAGGGTCTAGTTCTAATTGGTGATAGCTCCAATGAGACCAATTTTGGAGAAAATGTATGCCCCATTTTGCTGATGGATCATGTTGTTTCTGCAAGGTGCCGGGTGTCATTGTCTTTGTATGCCCTAATTAGACAGGCACATTTTCACACATATGGACATTCTCTCACTGTCTTTGCTTTTGAGAACAGGAACAATCAGGCACATCCAGGGGGTAGGACCACTGACAGGATCTATGTCTTGGGCCAATAGAAATTGCAGTTCAGCTACCACTTGCACATTGAATGGTAAATCTAAATAATGTTGGGCCACAAAGGCTTTTTAATGTGTATATAGACGATTTATTTGCACAACTTTTCCAGACCCCGGAATAGTGTTTGTCAATAAGATCTATGCTACCTCCATGCTCGATGCTATCTCCATTCTGGTCATAAGTCGCTATACTACATGGATCAGACCTCTGTGAGTGGCAGAGGTAAAAATAAGGGCACAGACTCTGTGGAATTCATTTCGAATGAGCCATAACATAAATAAAGTGTGTAAAAGCATTGTGTAAGGCTTTTATGCATGTAATTGACATCGAAATTAATTTTAATTCATTTGTATGTTGGAGAGGAGGGGTGCATCATAAATCGCGATTCTGCCTCCCTCTTACTCTTCATTATGCAAATACTGAATGCACCAGCATGTATTTTAATGCTAGCACAAATGCTGTGGATTCCTCCTGAGTCCGCCTGCATTTTACACCAGCAAAAAGCAGGCGGACTCCATAGGAATCATTTGGGACCTGTAAAAATGGAAGAAGGTGGTCCTGCAAAATGCTCACTTTTCTGTAGGCAGGTCCCCTGTCTGCAGTTTTCAACATTTGCAAAAAGGTGGTGGAAGCGCATAGCAGGCAGCGTTTACATCACCCAAACCCTCCGGGAAACCGATGCCATGCTGCCCCAACCCGCCCTCACCCTCTGCTTTCCTGCATTAGTGGGATTTCATAGAAATCAGGGGGATTCACCCAGGACCCTCCTTTCCTCTCTGCTGCCTCGGTTCCCCTTCCAAAGCATCCCCTCCTCACAGACACACAGACACACAAACATGCAAACACACACATTTACCCACTCCTCTGCCCCCTTCCTTTCTCTTCTCCACCAAAAAACATTCCCCATCTTCCATCATACAGACAAACAAACAGACAGACGCTGATACAGACACACACACACACACTCACACACTAACTGGGATTTCCATGACTTCCCTCGTCCGGCCCGGCCACACCCGTCAGCTCCTTCATTCATTCGTGTGCATCGAGGGGTGTGGAAGCTCGGTTAGGAAGACTGCTCAGTGCGGTCTACGGGCAGTCTTTCGAAAATCGATCTTTTTTTGTTGTTGCTTTGAACAAAACGAAAATGTCACTGTGAATGAAGGGTGCAGGGTGGCAGAGGACCTGGGATGCAAAGAGGGAGCCGTGGAGCAGGGGGAACTGTGGAGAGGGACAAGTAGGGCTAAGTGGAACGTTTGGCGAGGGGCCGTCAAGTACTCCTTGAAGTGTAGCATGACGGGCGACAGTATTAGCAGTATTGTCCACTTGTTCTACAGACAGGGTGAATTGCAAGATTCAAGAGTTTGTAGTGTGAGAACAGGAATACCAATATAAAGAGAGGTGAAACAAATTTTGTTTGAATATGTCTGAGGAAAGATAAAAAGAATATTACATACATTTGTCTTAATGGTGAAAATCTGAGTGTGACAGGACTTTGTAAATATGGCTATGTTCTTCAACTTTTAAACTGTTGATCAATTCTAACGTCAGAATTACATGCAAAATGTGAGATTGGCATATCGAAAGCAAAGAAGAAAATATGAGGATGGGAGATAGCGAAGAGAGAGGCAGCAGGAAAGTAAATACCTTTCCTCTGACGTACTAAGCGATAAGACAGTAGAAAGGCAAATAGAAAGATTATTCTGTCCATCAGTTGTCAGGGGATGACGAAAAAGAAGATTTTAGAATCACTGTTGTAGGTATCAGTGTGAGAACCAGGAGATGGAGCATCAGCAGTGGGATAGTGTGAAAAAAAACCTGTATAGGCCCAGTCCATGGATCAGGGAAGGCATACGGGTCTAGAGAGAATTTGTATTTTATGGTGATGGAAAAAGAATGAGCGAACTGAACCTATGATGGTCCTTCAGACCTCCAACAAAGACATGGCATCACAAAAGGTTGGTCCACAATACCAAAATCCACTGAAGATCAAGTTAAGCCACAATGAAGGGACCCCACCGCCCCCGCAATCCCGAGACAATCGATGATTAGTTAAAACAAGCATAAACATGCTACATTTGTGCTATTCCTTTATGTTCCTGAGAAGCAAACAAAATACTGTATTTAAAACAAAGTCTTAAAATGTCTTCGCCTTTATATTTTGGAGGTGCCATCTTTAAAGAATGCACACTTTAAATCGGTCTGGTCGGCATGACATGTTCAAGTTACCCTTACTGTGTTAATCAGGGGCACATTATATGTTTTGTGTTTAGAAAGCATTAAACAAAGTTAGTAGATTAAAATGCAATGTCCCTCATTTTGTTAGTAATATTGGTGATTATTGGTAAATTACTGGTTTATTGCGATAATAACTCCGCCGGATGCTAATCATGGCAGCGATGGAGTTATGAAATAGCACCAAAAGCAAAAAATTACCAACAGCGATAAACACTACTGTTGGTATTTATTACTTGTGTAAAAATACTGCCAGAAATAGACTAATTTTCCTGTATTTGTAGTAGTTAGAAGACAATGCTGGGGGTAAATATTTACATCTGGCAGTAATACCTGCTACCAGACATAACATTTTTGTGTTAGGCATAACTTGTAGCAGTGCTTGGTATCATAGATCTATGTGTACCTGTGCTACACAATGAGTCCCTCTTATCGATAGACTAGCGATATACATGATATGAATCAGAAACCCCCGAGCATTATTATCAACACAACGCACTAACATTGAAAACTCACTGTGGATGTCATGGGATTATAAAATCATCAACAATGTTCATATAGTTGTATCTTGGGGACCTCTTTCTTATGCCCATTATTCCACCCATAGCTAGCATGCACCAAATGCATTGATTTTTAGTTTTCAGAAGAGCCTTCCATTAGCAGTGTCTCAATTCACTTCAATGAACCTCCCAAAAGTCATGCACAGGTCCCTCCCCTCACTTTTGCAACCACTACATGTGTAGGGATTCCTCTTTAGTCACCCATTTAATAATATCCCTAAACTACTCATCAAATGTGGGTGGGTTCCTCTTGTGCCAGCACTATACTTTCCGATACCTATTACAGTATTAGACCCAGAGACAGTAGGCAGGCAGTCGCTTTTTTGTGTTTTAAAGTGGTTAACCATCAAATACAAATTCTTAGTGTTAGCAAACAGTACTGTTCTGTGTGTTGTGTCAAGTAATATGGGACCCTCTTTCAATCCCCTTGCATTGGTGGCCAACTCGATATCACATGCATTCAGTCTACAGAGTCAAGCCCACAGCTGGGCCACCTGCCCTAGGGGGTCGAACAGAACCTATGTGCCCGCCTGGGAAACAAAGAACTTCTGCGCAAACCCTGAATTGACTAGGCATCATCTCAGATTGGCTTGGTTTAGAACAGTACTCTCCACTCCTAAGTCCTGTTGGTTACATGTCTTTATACCGAGATATTTTATATTGAATGAAGATATCTTGAATATTTTATATTGAAAGATTTTACAGTGAATTCATTTTTGGGGGGGGGGGTCCCCCACAACCTCCTGTTTCCCAGCCCTAAAAACCCACCCCAACCATTTCCCGAAAATATTTAACCCTTTACATCACCCCTAAATGCATTCACTATAAAATGTTTCGATATAAAATATTCGAGAAAAGTTTATTCAATATAAAATATTCGATATAAACACTGTATACCAGTCCTGTTCCCTTTTATGTATGGTGTCTACACTATCCTGTGTCTCTAAGAGTTCAAAGTCCCATAAATCATCAGAACTTGTTTGTTTAGTCTGAAGGAAATTCTGACCACAATGTCATATGAAGACATAACAAATAGAGAAGGACCAAACTGCCAAAGGCTTACATTGTAAAAAGTAACACCTACACTGGACACCTGTGCCTCATTCCCCATGGGCGTCCCCACTCAAGTGAGTAATTCCTTCCTTTCTATAGCCTGGTTTTAGGGGCAGACCATAATAGCTTGACCTTACAGATCAGCACTGGACCACATTCAATTCCCCAGACCTTTAAAAACATAAAATCTCAGATTAAATAAGAAAAATGCTTTCTAAGCCTCTGAACCATTGATGTTTGTAGGATCTTCCTTATCTTTGTTACCTCTCAGTATCAAAAATGGTTGTATACTAATTGACCTTTTCACAATTGACCTCAGGAGAATTGACCTCGGGAGAATTGACCTAATTTAGAAGGTCAATTAGGACATATATGGGGGGAACCCCCGCAACCCCCTAGCCAATCCTCTTATATTATTTAGAATACAAAACCAACCCAATACATATATAAAATAACTAAAATAATATAAAGGTCAATTGTGCAGAAGGTCAATTAGGACCACTATACTTAGGTCAATTGTGCAAAAGGTCAATTGTAAAAGGTCAATTTGGGTAATACCTCAAAAACATTCTACATAGATTCAATGCAATCTTTTTGTTGGATAAAGCCACACTAGTCAGGGTGTATATTTGGGTGATATGCAACCCAATATCCTATTGCCAATGATGGTACTTAATCATTTCACTGCAATGATACAGAAGATCTGCCATCCCTCACCGTTAGGTCAGCGTACAAATGAACATCGCCATCAATCATGAATCATCTCAAAGGAAGACACCGGAATAGCAGGTCAGAGCATCCAAGCCCACCTCAACACGACTCACATCTGATATCTCTACCGACTTCATTCTTTTCCAGTCATGGCCATCAGTGACTGATCTTGGACATGGAGGCTGAAACCTCCGCCATCAGATAGAGGCAGCAGTCATTTTCAATAACCCCCACAATGAAGGCATGTTCATTCCTCACCAGTCTTACACCAACGTCAGTTAGTCACGTCATCAATCTTGAGATGTCCAGGGGCCTGTCATGGTGGTAATCATTGAAAGTAATTGGTAGCGTTCTCCAAGGTTTAATAAAAACACAATCCTTGTTGGAAGGAGCGCAGGATACCTGCTCCTGTGCTCATTGCAGGCTCAGAACTGAAATGTATAATGTTAGGATTCAGGACAGTCCTGGAGAGCTACAGCATCTCACATCTAGTCCCGCTGCTGCTTGTCGAAGTCCCCTTGCTGCCCTCCATAACATATCGGTCCAATATTTCTGCTGGCTGTAGATCCTTTTGCTGCAGTGAATACTGACCTCCACGGGCTGGTGCACGTTTAGTGAAGTACGGTGCTAACAATTTGGTGAGCACCCTTTGTTATTTTTTGCACTGGCCAGTGGCGGTATGGTGCCACCACCATGAGAAATGTGAACTCTCCTTTGAGTTCATGGCTAGAGGAACTTCATTTTTGTTTTATTATTATGATGCGAATAATAAAACAAATACATATTGAAGCCAATGATGAAGGAAGAGGCTGCCAGATGGATAGCAATGTCAATCAAGTAACACAATCTAACACCAATAAACAGTCCATTGATGAAATTACGTTCAACTCTGTTTATCCATGGCAGTGTAGAATATACCAAAAACCTATATATCACCAAAATAATCCATTAAAAATGATCCGTAACTGTTGGCTGGAATTACCACAAAGGTAAAATCAGGACCAATCTCTGCAGTAGAGGTTCATGAGAGAGCCATGTGTATGTCACTACTGGGTGTCAAGCATATCACTATCACCAGAGACATGCACAATTGCCAAGTCCACCAAGCACATCTATTCAGAAAGGACAGACCCTCCTTGGCTGCGTAAATGTCCATTTCCGAAGCATCCGCCTTCACTATGTGAATCCCAGATATTGTCTGCCACCCCTAAGGCTTTCCTTAGAGGAGGCATATATCTCATTTGGACCAAAATATCTCCCCTGCTAACTCAAAAGAAATCCCCATTTTGGACTCTAAAGCTCCCTAAAAGTGCTGCTTTTGGCGGCTTGCTTAACACAATAAAAAAATGCAATGTAACATGATTGAAAGATACTGACCATGGTCAACAAGCTTCTTAGGCATATGTAAGATAAGGTTACACAGATTCCTGGCTTTGGCCCCTTTATTCCTGCTGGAGTCACTTACATGGTTGCAATCCTCAAAGAGGACATGGAGAGATGCATTACAGGGGTCAAGTCCTAAAAATTAAAGTGGGGGACTCATCAACAAACGCAATGGGTTGTAACGTGGTCAGGAATTAACATATCAAGGCGCAATATGCACATTTCATTAAAGTGTCTTTGCACAACCACACAAATTGAACAGGACGAATGGCATTGCCTTTCATAAAATCAACACACACACAAAAACCAAGACAGGATATTTTCTTCTAATAGTGTTTTTGAAAATGTTTAAAGGTGTGCATGTTTTAAACTCCAAGAACCAATACAAATGTTTTCCATGGGACTTGCAGTACATAAATGGGATATTTCACCTTTAGTTGTTTGTTAGTTTTCATCAGGTTATATAGTGCAGTGGTGAAGTGTCTGCCCTACAAACCTCACGACTTCGGTTCGATCCCCGCTTTCTGCTTTAATTCGTATATTCATAGAGAACATTCGATGTTTCTCATTTTAGCTTGGGGGGGGGACCGAGTCCACCCTCTGAAAAAAGTGGGTGGATTCCGCCCCCTGCGTGTACCCTCGACTTGACCCCTCTTTATAGACAATGCTGATCTTTTTTTTAATGTGATTGCTGATTTGGGTGGGAATTCGTGGTGTATCTGATGGGTGGGTCAGGCGACGGGCCTGGCAGGGGCTTAGCCGTCAAGCAGAGACAGTAAATCCAAAACATCAAGAGCAGGAATATTGTAGATATTGTAAACATTACCCCGGGAAATGGGGTACAGTGTTCGGTTGCTCATCTCTCTTCCTTTGCTACCCACCATCCCTACTGCCACTGCTTCCACTGATCCTTGGCATCCATCCCGCCACTCTCTGCCCGCTGGCCTTTGCAGACAGCCTGCATATTAACTCTCTCAAGGTGCGTTGTCAACCTCTGTCTCTTGATTATTACACACAGAACTGAGTAAAGTTTCTAACCTAAAATACAGACACCCAGAAAATCAAAGAAATTGATCTAAATAGCACGAGACCCCGACAAGATTCTAAACAATGGGCATCATTATGCAGCATACTCTGAGGTCTGCGAGCGGGTGTCTTTCCGCCTGCCAGGCACCCGCTTGCAGACGCTGATGGATGCCCCGGCACTGTTGCACACAGTGCCGGTTCATCCGTCCTCCCCATTCCCAGTGAGTCCTATGGGACTCGAATGGGAACGGGGAGTCATTTTTCCCGGCACCAGGCTATGGGGTAATCACCGGGACCGCCGGGGCTGTAATGCCCCGGTAATTCCCCATTGCCAGGTGCCGGAAAAAAACAATCCTGGCGGCAGCCATTCTGTTTTTTAATGAGGCCAAGATTATACAGGAAACACACACAAATTGAAGAAGCTCTGTCATCAAATGCATTTCGTAAAAATGGAGGAAGACGCAGAAAAAGAAAAGAAGGACACAACATACTGAGGGGCCAAGCAGGAAACATATGAAAACAAAACTTCTCAAACCTCTATAAGGCTAGAGAAGAAAAATAAATCCTGAACAGAATGCAGCATATAAATAAAGATCAAACCCCTTCAGAAAAGAATAGGGTGTGAGACAAGGATGTTGCCTTAGCCCAATTCTATTCAAATCTATATACATGACTTTGCATTCACTTTAGATAAGCCAATGACACCCTGACTAACCTAGAGGACACAAAGATAAGTTTCCTGAATGCTGATGGCCTATTTCTTTCGTCACTTGCAGAACAAGGGCCATAACAAAACCTGTTCATGCTTGAAGACTACCACGGCCAAAGTGATGATCCTTCCGGAAAAAGAAAATCAAAACCAACCAATGACATTTCAGGGTAGACTGGGACATCATTGAACACAAGTTCAAAATGAGTCCACAGAGGAGTAATATTCAAAGCCTCTGGAAATGTCAACGAAGTCATGGAAAACCTGCAAAAAAAGTGTATACGAATGGTCTACGCCATTAAACCAAAACTCTGTAGCTTACCTCCCCCAGAGAAACTCTGGATTATGAAATGTTTCTGTTTAATCAAGCTTATATTCCTATGAGGCAATATGGTCTGGGACCTGAAATACACCAAAGGGTACACTAAATGGAACAGCAGCCCAACCGAAGGCATGGGCGGTTGATCTGTAAAACAGTTCTCCGGGTCCTCAGGATTACATCCAACAATGCTTGCTGACAGAATTAGGGTTGCACCCATTAATGACCGAGATAGAGAAACGATAGAGAATGAACAACAAACTTTGAGATTCTTCTTAAAGGAAAGCAACAACAATTCCTTCCAAACCAATGCTTTCAACACCTAACTGAAAAAAGCAATAACCTAGCCAAACACAGTACAATCAACCAGCGTCAATGCAGTGAGGACGTGAGGGGGTGAGCTTGGGCCTCGGAGCCTGGGAAATACCACAAAATCCTTGATTATATAGCCTTAGCTATGAAGAATAACTAATCCTGGAACGTATCGAAAACTTCCCGTGGACAAGCTCCTTGCACCCTTTAATATGGTGGCGACACTTTGGAATCACGGCACACTCTGAGGTCCGAGACATGCTGTGGTGGACCCTGGAGGCGGCTCTGAGGGGAGCTGGCTGTGGGAAGTGCCTGGATTTTGCTGGTGGGCAGAGATTGTGAAGGTGCAGCGGAGTGAAGAGACACTGATGAGCTGGGGGAGCCGTGGATGTGGAAGGGAATTGTTGCAAGCGGAGGGTAGTCAAGCACTAATGGTGGGCAGCTGGTGGGCAGCTGGGGATGGGCCAGTGAATAGTGCTGATACCTGGGAGGCATGGCACGCCATCCATCCCTGGGTCAGAGGGCAGAGATTTTGTAAACTGGTGCAGCGGATCTGAGGGGTGCCCCCCTTTTAGTAGGCCATGAAGATAGGCCCCAGACACAGAGGTACTGGGGAAGTGAAGGCCGGACTGGTCACTGCAAGGTCGGGCAGAGGAGGCACAGACCGGCTGGAGGTCTGAGAATGGACAGTGGTGGATGAAGCCTGAAGGAACTGGAGGCAGCTGTCTCCGAAACTGGCTCCATGGAAAATAGACAGGAGCACTGCCACTTGCTCATAGGGAAGGGCCCATGGAGTTGCTTGCTGCCTACGGGGGAGCTATGGGTGATTCACAGACATTAATAGTTGGCTACCTCGAGCGAACAGCTGGAACATCAGGAGGTGAAATATTGGATCCATGTCCACCCGCATAAGAGTGATGCCAACTTGCATGCCGCATGTGCATTAAATAGGCTTAGATGGAACATTCTACCCAAAAATACAGTTGCATATACCTGAGGCCCCAGCTGGAGTTGTGGAACATGGGGTGTGCAGCAGGACAGTGTGCAGAATGCAACTGCTATCCTTGGCGCCATAGCGGACCTCAGATCCTCGCTTGAACATATGATAGGAGAGGTGTAGCTGATGTTTCCCTACTGCACCAGGATTTATGTTCATTGTCTGAGAAGGTGAGAGTATCTGAAGTGAAATTAAAGCAAACAGCAACGCGGAATAAAGGAGCAAGTTGAGAGCCTGCTATTGAAGGTGGTATTACTGGAAGATAGAGTTGAAGACACGAAAGGATGAGTGAGGAGAAACAATATTAGAATACTGGGCCTGCGAGAAGGAGATGAAGCAGGTGACCAGACAGACTTTGTTGAGAACCTATAAATGATATGATGTGATATGGCATTTGTAACAAGCCTATACACAAGTGTTTCAAGGCGCAACGAGGCAAGGAAGGGGAAGAAGGGGGACAGACAACGATCCTATTAGGCCAGGTGTCTTTCAGATTGCGCAAGTGTGAGGGGAGGGAGGAAGGGAAAGTGCAGTGCATGGGAATAGATAATAATAATAGTAAAAAATATAAAAAACGGCCAGCAAGTGGCAAGTGCATAGGTAAGTGCGGACATCTGCTATCGATGTCTGGTAAGGGGACTGTAGGGATAAAGAACAGTCCCCCAATGCAGGGGTTGCCAGGTGGGCAGTGTGGGTGTGTGAACTGGGCCCGGGATCAGAGGGTGTCCAGGGAGCCTGTGCAGTGCCGGTTTCAGCCAGGAGGTCAGCAGAGGAAAGGGGGGAGAAAGCAGAAGCAAAGAGAAAGGTTTTGAGGTGCTTCCGGAACCGGAGATGGTTCTCCTCAAGTCTAAGGGAGGCAGGGAGGCTGTTTGAGAGGGAGGCACCCGTCGAGGAAAGAGATCTACCACCAACTTGTTTCTTGGAGAAGCGGCTGACCCCGAGGGAGTTGGAGGCGGAAGAGCGAAGAGCTCGAGAAGGAAGATATTTAGGAAGTGTGAGTTGAAGGTATTGAGGCCCCCGACCCCAGAAGGCCTTGTGGACGATGCAGAGGGTTTTGAACTTAATCCTCGTAGCCACTGGGAACCAATGTAGAGATTTCAGGCCTGAAGAGATACGATCCCTGGGCTTGAGGCCAAGGACAAGTCTTGCAGTCCTGTTCTGGATGAGTTGCAAAGGGTGGAGAGTAGAAGCAGGCAGATTTAGAAAGAGGCTGTTGCAATAGTCCAGCCTAGAGAGAACGAGGGCTCTGGAGACAGTGAGCTTCTGGCGGAAGGAGAGGAAAGGCAGAATACCTCTGAGGAGGTGCAGCTGGTATTTTGAATTCCTGGAGACGTCAGAGATGTGAGGAGAGAAGGAGAGGGTGGAGTCTGCTAAACAGATGGGCTTTGGGAAGCTATTGCAAGGGTTGACGGTTGAGAGGGCGCACAGAACGTAGGAAACCCTCTCCTGGTGTGCAGCCAAGACCAATGATCGGCAACATGCTAAATTATGTGAATTATGCATTATGCGATTCTCAAGACAGGATGGAAGAGAGGCAATTAAACCTTGGTCATATATCCAGACTAGACTATGCAGGTGCAGAAGCAACGCAGGCAGTACAACTTGAGTAATACCAGGCTTCATCAACACAAGCTTCAATATATGCTGCTGTACCATGCAAAGCTTAAAATCCTGCACAAAAGGAAGTCTTGGTTCTTTGAAACTCCTGAAAGGGCACCTATCTGGATGGATCAGCAGAATTTTCAATTGCCATTAGAGGAAGCTGTGGGCGGCAAAACTAGTTAGGGTGGCCCTAGCCATGGCACCCAAGGTGGGAAACTCTGAGTCGACAAAGCTGGAGGCTGCAGGACAAGTCATATTTCTGGAAATAAGATACTGAGACTTGAATAAAGAACACTTGGCAAACCAACTGGGGTCTGGGGACCCGTGCAAGATGATAACCTTATACACTAAGATTGATTTTATATTCACAGACAAGGAACACTTGAAGAAATGTGTTGACCCACAATACCTTTGGAGAACTTCGACCATAGCCCCCTGACTCCCACACTTATATGTGGGGGGATAGATTGGTCATACCCACCTGAAACTAAGGACAGAGGCCTTGACAGACTTGGCAAATCAAAAAGTGTATGGGGTGCTGTTAGTAGATACTTTGAGGAGAATGATCTTAGTGTTCCCAATTACCAGGTGGTGTGGGACACCTTCAATGTGGTTAGCCATGGGGAGTGCATAACTGTTTCTCAGTGGGGGTTAGAGCTACGTTGTCAAAGACACTGAAGAGTATTGAAAGAAAGATTGGGAAGACAAAAACAGCATTGGCAAATGTAGGTGGAAACGAAACTGCCATGGTGTCTTTAAGACAGGAATGTGCCAATGCTTGGGACAGACTGAGGAAACATAAATGCGCAGTATATTCCCAAAAATACATGAGCACAGAGACAAACCTGGCAGGTTGCTGGCTTGGCTCCTGAAGCGTGAAAACCAAAGGACGAACATAGTGGAAATAAAGGACAAATGTGGGGAGTCATGGGTGGCTGGCACTGAAATTAATAATGTATTTACGGGATACAATGAAACGTTTTATAAGATGGTGTTGGAAGTTGAGAGGAGCGACATGGAATATAAACTTCAAAATATTGACCTCCCTGACATATCAGAGTCACAGAGAGAAGAGTTGGAAGCCCAAATAACAACAGGAAATGATGGTAGCTATGTCACAAGTGGCTATCCAAAGAACTCTGGGTAGTGATGGGCTCCCGGCTGAGTTTTATAAAGCAAATAAGACAACCTTGGCAGGGAAACTACTACAGACTTTTACTGTTTCCTATGACAACGGGCAACTCCCAAGATCCAATATATTGCCAGTAATTGTGCAAATCCTGAAAATCAGGAAGGTCGTGACTATGCATGGGTTTTACAAAGCTCTTTTAAAGTTAAATATAGAAGCTAAAATCCTTAGTTTGATACTCGCAGGATGGCTGCAGACAATTCTCCAGGAGCTAATTTGCCCCAACCAGACGGGATTTATACAGAATAAAAATACATCTCATAATTTTCCCACACGGCTGATTGCAGCAGAAAATTTGGCACTGGTGTCATTGGAGCGATTAGGGCATTTGATTCTCTAGGGTGTGATTGGTTATATGCAGTGCTTCAGAAATTTGATATGAGTTGCGACGTTCGGGGTGGGCCAATAATCTCGAAGGAGTGGCTTATTAAATTGGGCTATAGGGCTGCTTGCATTCACCCTTGGTGTTCGCAACGGCCATGGCACCACTAGCAGTAGATCTAAAATGGGAGTTTGATGCTGCAGGTATCGTGATAGGCGGGAATCGTCACCTAATCTCAATGTATGCAGACAATATACTTGTGTACATTAGTAATCTAATGAGACGAATGTGCAATGCATGTTGGAGATAGTGGAAAGTGTCATTAACCTGTCACTGTCAAACTTAACTGGACGAAGTTGTGCTTATTTCCGTTGGCTGAACTAAGAAATAAACCAGGCAGGATGGGGACTGCAATGTCATTATCCTGGGTAAATGCTCTTTTAAATATTTGGGAATAAAAATCCACCATGAGATGCAAGATATATATATTGTAATTACAGGGACAAGGCTCTATGTAGATTAGACCCCACATGGAAATCTGGAAAAAACTGCCACTCTCCTTGACGGAAAGCATCACCTTTGTAAATTTGGTGCTCCGGCTAAGGATGCTTCATTGTGGACGTGAATGTGTTCTTTGAGGTACTCCATGCTAATGAAAGAGGGTTATTGTGGGTAAACTCTAAAACAAGAATAGCCTTGACTACATTGCAGAGGCAATATAGAAGGGGGGACTGCAGGTCTGTATTATTACGCAGTGTTACTACAGTATGTGCCGTACTGGCTAGCCGATGAAGAGAACTTGGAGACAACATTGATCTCGTCCTTGATCCGCACAGACAATATGAAGGAAACCCCAGAAAGGGCCTATACTGTTGACATTGCAGAGGCAATATAGAAGGGGGGACTGCAGGTCTGTATTATTACGCAGTGTTACTACAGTATGTGCCGTACTGGCTAGCCGATGAAGAGAACTTGGAGACAACATTGATCTCGTCCTTGATCCGCACAGACAATATGAAGGAAACCCCAGAAAGGGCCTATACTGTTGACATTGGGCAGATCAATATTTGCCCGTACACTGCGAAAGTTAGGGCTAAAACACACATATTCACCTAATATACCGTTATCACAACATATGCTAGGATTGGATAAGGAAATGAGAACTAGCTTGTGGAAATGGGAGCAGCAGTGTGAGGAGATGTGTTTGGCGGTGGGCAACTGTTGTCATTTAAGGAGGTAGCTGAGGGATATGGTCTAGCATTGGGACAGTTCCTTAGGAATGCGATATTACTACAAAGCAATGGCCAACTCTCCCAGCAGAGCCAGAAACTGACACGTTACTGGCCAAAATATATGACATTCCTGGCAGCGCGGGCATGGTATGTACATTGTATGGAAAATGACTTGCCCCGAGGAGTGGGATCAATCTCCGCCTTTAACTACAGTGAGAAAAAGACCTTGACACTATATTTGAAGCCTGGATGTGGAGTAGAATTATTGAAAACCCACGAAACGCATCAAGGAATGCCAGATTCAAATTATTGCAGTATACGCTTTTATATAGGGAATACATTACCCCTGCGAGACTGGCAAGAATCTCCCTGGATCATCCTTCTAGTTGTTAAAGATGTGCGTTTGAGAATGCAGGGTCACTTCATGTATTTTGGAACTGCCTGGTAGTGCAGAGATATTGGACTGTGATATATAACAAGCTCACTGAGTGGAACATATTGACCCTTGCATACACACCACAGGTGTCCCTACTGGATGTATGCCCCAGACAGGTCCTGAAAGTGCTGAAGCATGTCTTGAAATTTGTAGATTTGGCATTTGTTTTGGCTAGCATGGGAGAACAGAGGGGGTGCTAGGTTTGGTAAATGGCTTGTAGACCTTAAAAAGGTGGGCATTGGCTGAAACTACAGTCTGGCTTCAAAGCAGTTATATGGGGGAAGGAGGGGCAGAGGAATCGATGTTGGGCTGGAATGTGTTGACACACTCAGTGTTCAATGCCTTCCAGGATAAGTCACCATGAAGAGTTCCATGCATAAGTGATCAAAGTCTTGGTGATAAAATATAGGATGTTTAGATGATGCTTATTTCACCTTCTATATGAGGCCAAGATGAGGCAGCAAATACAATAATGCTGGGAACGGGATGGTGGTAGAAAATCAGACAGACAGGGGAGGGAGAGACGGAGGGAAGGACGACGTTGGGGATTCTGTGGGTTGGGCAGTTGGGGACTGTTATAAAAATGTCCTCCCAGAACCGCCTTGAAATTGCCAGGGCCCTAATAGGAAGTAAACTGGACTAGTGCAATTCCTTACTCTGCGGAACATCCGAAGAAAACCTTCAAAAACTCCAAACTATCGTAAACAATGCCCTCTGAGCTGATCTTGACATCAGCAGACATGACCACATCTCAGAGGCCAGGAGGTCTGCCCATTGGCTTCCTGTTAAGGACAGAATCACGTTCAAGGCGCTCTCAATTGCGTCGCTAACGAGGCACCCCAATACCTCAAGGACATAATCAAAAAATATTTTTCGGCGAGGCCAATCAGATCAGTTTAGAAACAACGTCTCACACCAAAATTCAACAGGAAAAGAGCGCGAGGGGCAAGCTTCCCAGCCCTCAACTTCCCGGCTCTCTGGAATGAGTTCCCTTCACATCTGCGAAATTAACCTTCCTACCGTTCCTTCAAGAAACAACTAAAGACCTTCCTCTTCAACTAAATCACCTTTTCTCCCTTACCCTTCCTCCCCTTCCCTCTCTTCTGTAACCAGCGCCTAGATGCCTCTGGATTATGTGCACTCCTTATAAATGTACAAAATAAATATAAATAAAATTATAGTCACTTATACAGTAATGATGTGTAGATGAGTGTGTTTTACACAAAGTGCAATAAATACATTTTGCTTAAATCCACAATGTAATCTAAATGGATTATGTTAGTGATCAGTAAGATTTATAGGCGAAGGAAGCAAGATCGGGCAGTGGGATGCCTAATTGTTTCCAGTACCAACCCAAGAGGGTATCAGGTAATAATATTGCGACAAAAATGTCGCTGGTAAAAACAATCACAGCACAAATGCTGTGGTTTGACCCGGTAAAGGTGTACCCCATTATACCATTTAAGGGGAGCGGGGGTTGCGGTGGTGTCCCCCACCCCCTTTAAATGGTATGATATGTCAGGAGGTTGCGGGGGAACCACATCATTTTTGCCGCAGAATTTTGTAAACACGCCCATTTTTGCTGTAATTTTAAGACATGGAACCCCCAAGAGCATGTGACTGTGCTGAAGGTGTAGTTATTGCTGTTGCATTAAAGGGTTCTGTTAGTACATTTCATGTTGATTGTGAAGCGGCGCCATTGATGTTATTTGATGGGCACACTTTTTGAGTTGGGTTACATTTTTTGCTGGGCTTGAAGTCTGATTTTTGTAGATTGGTCAGAAATACGAGGGATGTTAGAAGGTCTCTCACCCACTGTGTATGTTCTACTAGCTCTTCCCTGTGCTCTGCTAGAATCAGAATATCATTGAGGCAGACTATCACCTGATACCTCGCTCTCTGACCACTGCTGTTACCAGTCTCAGGCTAGATGCATTTGCGTGTTTACTACACCTTGTTTTGACTTTGTGAAAAAGGTACAGAATGTATTTATAATGGATAATTGGTTATTTTTAGCGTTCTTGATACCAAAGAGGTTTCTACGTGCGGACCTGAGAATCAAACCTGTGTTGCTCTGCGTCGCCTTGCTTCCAAGATGAGCGCGCTGCCAATGAGATATACTACCCATGCAGGACGTTGCTCGAGCCAGGCCTACTCACAGAAGAAGTGAAACAGAGATAGATACATCATCCACTGGGAGGCCCAGGCACACAAACAAATACAACAGCGTGCTTAAGTGGAAATATATCAGAGCACTCTGTCTTGTTAGAGTACAAAACCTGAAGCACAGGCAGGTAATGACCAAGTATAGTATCAGAGAATGAGGTTTCAAAATTGAGAGAGACAGGTGGGGCAGTCATGGAAAGCAGAGCAAGTCCAGAACTGCCAACAACATGAGCAATAACAGGTGGCATCCAAAGCCACTTCATCAAACACAACCCCAAATATGAGAAGGGACGGGAAATTCACTGTGAAGAATCCTCCAGAAAGATCAACAGCTTCACAAAGCTCAAAGAAGAGGAAGAAATAAAATGATTGTCCGGAGTAATCCCAGAGACAGCGGAAAAAGCAGCAGAATATTTGGAAGCACACAACACCATCAGAGACGAGAGACCTGACATATTGAGCTAGCCTGCAAGCATTGGCAACGGTATTAACCAATTTGTTCAAATTTAATTGATAGTATTGTAGATCTGGCCGAATTTGGGTAGTACCAATTGATCGATTAAATTTGAACAAATTCAGTAATCAATACTGAACATGGGGAGCAGGGGTTGCAGGTGTGTCCCCACTCCCCATGTTCAGGTGTTTGGTAGTGATTGCCTTGTGGAGTAGCAAGGGTGTCCCTTGCTTCCTGAGGACTGGAGGCGAGGGACAGAACAAAAATCAAATGAGAAAAGTGGATCATGCACGGTCGGATTTGACCTGCGTAAGAGGGACAGAACTGATGCTGCAGGGTCAGAAGGAAGCAGAGAAGCAAAAGCTAAGTGGGGGCAGTGTGTGGGGGGTGTATTGGGGCAGGGTGTCAAAGTTTTGCTGGATTTGGCCGCAGCAAAATTGTATTCACAGCGAAATTGACCACAGTCAATTCCACTGCAAAGAATTCTGCCACGGTCAAATCACGTATATCCTTGGCAACACTTGCGTCTTCATGAGTCATGCCAAAAAAGCATTATTAAATTGAGTGTAATTGAAGTAAATAAGAGAGATAGAGATGGAGAGAGAAAGAGAGAGAGTGAAAGAGAGAGAGAAAGAGAGAGAGAGAGAGAGAGAGAGAGAGAGAGAAAGACAAAGAGAGAGAGAGTAAGCTCCCATTCCCCCTCTTTTAATATTCAGTGTGGAAGGCTGAGTGATGTCCTGGGCCTCACCCTCACATGCACAGGTACTGTGGCCAGTAAGGTCTGCTGGATCTTTTGGCAGGTAGAGCCAATAGGAACAAGAATATATCACCATGGGGCAGTGCTAATGAGGTTTCACATGCTTTTTTTCCTTCTATTTTCAGCATCAGAATACCCAACTCCAGATTTTTGTCCTTAAAAAGAGTTGCCCGTCTATCAAGCCAGGAAACAGAGGCCCTCATTACAACAACGGCGCTAAACCATGGCGCTATTAGCACCATGGTTGGTGCCAGTGTTGTAAGGGGTCTGCCATTGTTCAATGGGGAATTACCACCCCATTCCAAGGTTGGCGGGGTGGTAATTCCCCATTGAACCATGGCCCTTCCTCATTCCCATTTTCGCCCCATAGGGCTCTATGGGAATGGGGAAGGTGCTAAGTACGGTACCGCAAATTGAGGTACCATACTTAGCACCAAGGACCTATTGCGGGTCCCTACTTTAACGGCTGGTCTAGACCAGCCGTTCAGGTCGGGTCCCGCAAAGGGAACTCGTAGTAAGGCGCTAAGTGTTTAACGGCGCCGCAGCCTTTTAACCACTTAGTGCCAGGGTCCTAATGAGGCCCAGAGCATCTCTTTTTGGACTGACAAAAAATGATATGTTGACAAAGCCACTAGTTTTGGCTGTTGAATGGTGAAAGCGCTTTCTGGGTGTATGCACATGGACAAACTTAGGCTGATGGGGGTTATGTTGAGAGGAACATAAAAAGAGAGTGGAGGGAGGGTGCAAAAGAGCTGGCTGAATGAATAGGCATGTGAGAAACAATAAATGAATCAGAGCTACATCTGATGTACGAATGAATGATTATGAGGGTAGATGAATGTCTTTGGGTTTGGAGCTGGAAAAATGTATTACTGATTTCTAAGATGGGTGAATGAATAAAACTGTAAAGGCATATGATAGTATGAGAATGTATGGATGGGTGAATACATACGAGAGATATGAATAAATACATTATTAAATTAGCACCAAGAATGTGTAAATGAGTGTGAGGATGGGAAACTCAATGGGAATGTGAGGATGCATGAATAAGTGAATGTGGGGAAAGCAGCGTGAAGCCAACTGGTAGACAGTGTCACATGACCCACCTATTTACTGTGCAGCATGCCAAAGTGTAAGAGTGACAGTGTATGTGCTACTATTTGAAAACTCAGAGCACTACAAGATGCATGGAGGTACTTCTGCTGGAGCCTGCTGTCACTGTTTCCACAGTCTGAATTTGTGGGGAGATTAATGGGTGCACTACAGCTGCTCATTCTATCAGCAGCCGTGTCATGTGATGAACGTAGTTGGCGCTGTTGTGTCCTACCCTCACAGTGGCAGAGGAGGCTTTTGGGGGGTTCCAGAAGAGACACTGGCATTTTATATTATTCAAAGTCAGTGGTGGTGGGTAAACATTTTTAGTGGAAATATCTTAATATTTCCACCCGATTCAGCACACACAACAGAGTATAGTGAGGGAGCCCTATGCAAAGTAAGTGGGTTGTGGCTATTTCCCCTGAAAACATATGTGCACTTATGGGTTGAAATTATGCTTTTAAAATCACAATCTTTGAAGAAAATTTGATTAAAAGTCGTACATTTACAATTGGTTCAGTGGAGTAATACATTATAAAGCCCTAATGATGCCATTCCAGCAATAGTACGCAGAAACTTTTCACAATATATGCCAGCATTGCCGCTGTAAAACACGCTCACACTGTCACCCCCAAAATATATGCCAGCAATCCCAATATATAACTTTCATGATGCTGTGCCTATGATATAAAACCCTTATACACATGCACACTAAGTCAAACACACAAATACACACAGGTTCACCCTCATTCAAACTCTTGTCAGAATAAACACACTGACTGCATACAATTTGAAACATGCACACATACACCCAAGCAAGGACTGCTTTTTTACCCCAAAAATAAAATTGCATCCAGTGATCATTTTCTCTCCTTTCTTGGGTAGCATAATTCAGGGAGCCTGGCCTGGCAGGGGAAGTAATAACACAAGTGCAGTACTTGCCGGGATGGGAACTTAATTGCCTAGCAACCAATGAGCTGCAGCAAGCAACTCCTGCAAGGCACTGCTTAGCCCGTGGAGGGGACTCCAGCACAAATGTAACTGTATATGTATATTTTCTAAGCAAGCCTTTGAAAAGGGGGTTATGGGGAGTTCACCAGGATATGAAGGAGAAGGTGATGGGGCGGCTGCCCCTCTTTTCCAAATGCTTCTGCCACTGCACCTACATTATGTGGTCAAAGACAGACTAAGGGAAAATAGGAACTGCAGGTCCGGGCCAGGAAAATGATGGGCACAGGAGGTTACACACATTAAAAAATAAAGAGGTCTGTTCACAACTCTGTGTCTGTGTATTTATTAGGGGCAAATGTAGCACAGATCTTTAAATTAATTCGTGTTTTACTTACCTACACAGGGCAATTACATAATGTTTTACATAATCTCCCCCTTACCTACACAGGGCAATTACTTCCATGATTGCCATGGCAACAAGGTAAGTCAATACACAGCCGAAAAGGACACAACAAATTGCCAAATCTCCCCAAACAGTACGTCAACAAACCGGCATCCATTTTACGGATATACACATCTTCTCTCTGGGTAGGACACAGATATGAGACAGTACCCAAACATGACGTCTGATGTATGGCACGTGATCAAGTAGGTGCAGCATTTTTATTTCATGACATAAACGAGGCTCTATTTTATTCATAAAGCAATCACATAGACATGACAGGTGTATAGCTCTGAAGGCGCCTAACATTAGGTGCAAGTAGATCCATTACTTGTTCTCTATTTCCATTCTGGTACCATTACACTTAAAGTACTACAAATCCCAGAAGGCAAAGCAAGAAACAGGAATGAATGAGTCAATCCATCCCACGTGGAACCATCTGAGAACACTGCACATGTACTAGACTCTCTGAAAGTAAGCATCTAAGGCTAGACGCGCTCGCATGTTTACTACACCTTGTTTTGAGGTTGTGAAAAGAAGCACATTCCAGCTTCATTATAAATAAATACGTTCTCTTCCACACAAACCACTATGAATGGATCCCTGCTGAGAAAAAGACGTCTTCCACGCCCATTGCTTAAATGGCTCTGTCACAAGGTAATGGACTGAACATCCCATGAAGCAATGCAGCCCTAAACCAGTAGGAGGCCGGCCTCAATGCTCTGGAGCTGCAATGCAGCCCTAAACCAGCAGGAGGCCGGCCTCAATGCTCTGGAGATGCAATGCAGCCCTAAACCAGCAGGAGGCCGGCCTCAATACTCTGGAGCTGCAATGCAGCCCTAAACCAGCAGGAGGCCGGCCTCAATGCTCTGAAGCTGCAAGGCATCCATAAACCAGCAGGAGGCCGGCTTCAATGCTCTGGAGCTGCAAAGCAGCCCTAGCAGCCCTAAACTGGCAGGAGGCCGCCCTCAATGCTCTGGAGCTGCAAGGCAGCCCTAAACCAGCACGAGGCCGGCCTCAATGCTCTGGAGCTGCAAAGCAGCCCTAGCAGCCCTAAACCAGAAGGAGGCCGGCCTCAATGCTCTAGAGCTGCAAGGCAGCGCAAAACCAGCAGGAGACCACCTCAATGCTCTGGAGCTGCAAGGCAGCCCTAAACCAGCAGGGGGCCGGCAGCCCTAAACCAGCAGGAGGCCGGCCTCAATGCTCTGAAGCTGCTAGGCAGCCCTAAACCAGCAGGAGGCCACCTCAATGCTCTGGAGCTGCAAGGCAGCCCTAAACCAGCAGGAGGCCGGCCTCAATGCTCTGAAGCTGCTAGGCAGCCCTAAACAAGCAGGAGGCATTTTTATATTGTGTTCTAATTCATTTCATGTTTTTTTTTAAAAAAAAGCAATTTAGGTGTACGCGGACAGCGCGGGTGTCTGGAATGTCCATAAAGAAACGAAAATGGAGGTGTCCTGAAGAACACTATACCTGTCTGTATTGTTCGCTAGAAAGTTGAAACTCTTCTAAGAACACACGCGGTGTCCTGAAATGTTTGTAAATAAACAAAATGGGGGTGTATTGAGGACGCTATACCTGTCCATATTGTTCACAGGCAAGTTGAAACTGTTCTAAGAACACAAGCTGTCTCCTGAAATGTTCGTCAATGGACGAAATTGGAGTGTCCTGACGACGCTGTCCGTATTGTTCGTTGGCAAAATGAAAGTGTTCTTAGAACATATTATGTGTCCTGGGATGTTCGTAAATAAACAAAATGTGAGTGTCCTGAGGACGATATACCCGTCCGTATTGTTCGCAAGCAAGTTCAAACTGTTCTAAGAACACATGAGGTGTCCTGAAATGTTCGTAAATAAACAAAATAGGGGTGTCCTTAGAACACTATACCTCTCCGTAATGTTTGTATGCAAGTTGAAACTGTTCTAGGAACACACGCGGTGTCCTGAAATGTTCGTAAATAAACAAAATAGGGGTGTCCTGATAACGGTATGCCTGTCCGTTTTGTTCGTAGGCAGGTTGAAACTGTTCTAAGAACACATCATGTGTCCTATAATGTTTGTAAATAAACAAAATAGGGGTGTCCTTAGAACACTATACCTCTCCGTAATGTTTGCATGCAAGTTGAAACTGTTCTAAGAACACATGTGGTGTCCTGAAATGTGCGTAAATAAACGAAATGGGGGTGTCCTGAGGACGCTATGTCTGTCCGTATTGTTCGCAAGCAAGTTGAAACTGTTCTAAGAACAAACGCCTGTCCGTAACTGTTCATTTGAGGTGTGATGCACTTTTAATTACTTCAGGATCCGAACAGTGTCCGTAGAACATCAACACGCATGCGCAAACCACTGTCGGTGCATTTGGTGTCCTGCGGACAGCCGCTCCCTTCGCGGACATGTTCCCGAACCTATCATGTGACCGCGTCCACACTGATCGGGTGTTCTGAATGCGGACACTGTTTGTGTCCCCGAACAATTTAAAAGTACATTTTCAAGTAATCCACAATATTTTTCAATAAAAACTCACCATAGCACAAGTCCCACATACTAATCCTGAGTTTCTACATACTTTTTGAACCTTTTTTTGTGTTCGATCTGTCCGTGGACAGCGCACATGTCTGCAAACCGCGTACAAGCACCCCTATAAAAGACCACGCCCTAAAGCTTATTCTCATTATGTTTCTGGCTATCCTACAGAGCACAGCAAATTTTACTGCCAACTGCAGATTTCCATCGAGAACCTGATGGCATCCATGGCTGCACTGCTGCCTCCTGGTGCTGCATCTGCCTCAGCACCACCCCCAACCCCTCCACCACCACCACCTCCCCAAGGGCCTGAAGAGGGGAACACGAGTGAGGATGCAGAGGAGGAAGAAGAGGATGACGAGGATGAGGTAGTTGAACTCCCTACTACCCGCACTCGGCGTGAGTCTTGGGTGTGGTGGTTATTTACCATTCGTGGGAATGGTCCTAAGGCTCGTGCGAACCAAGTCACCTGCAACGAGTGCAAAATGGTACTCAGTCACGGGAGGCTTGGTTCGTACAGCTTTGGGACCACTACCATGAAGTGACACCTAAAGTCATTCCACACTGGGGCCATTTGCAAGGTTGTTCCTTGCGAGGAGCGTAGCAAGTTGACTTCCTCTACTTCATTCTCCGTTTCTGATCCTGTCACCACAAGGAACACTCCTGTGGGACAGCGTATTCCTCAAGCTGCCTCACAGGCCATACACAATGCTGATGACCCTTACCTTTCGAGGGTCACAGTTGTGTGTATGTACTGCGATGCAGTACTCTGCAGGGGGGGGGCGACTTCGAAGTGCTTTTGAGACTATCGTCTCAGAGCACGAGAAGACCTGCTCACTACCCAAATAAAACCCACTCTACATCTTCCTCCCTCAGCTCGCCCTTTCTTTTCCCCATGGTTGGTGTCCCCCCTGACCCTTCTTTCCCCTCCTCTCCTAGTGTGACTTGTATAAAAAACCAAAAAAATATAAAACAACAAAAATAAAAAATAATAAGGATCTTTTCAGAGCCGCCTTTCACAGTTAAAAAATAGAAGTGAAAATAAATGAAGCAGGGCCCTGTGTATTTTTTAGAAGTCTGCGGACATCTAAAATTTTGGGGTGCTGCCCTATCAAAACCATTGCAATTTTCTCTGGGAGGAAGTGGTGGCTCTAAAAAGAGCCTTTTGGGGGTGTTTGTGTTTGAAAAATTAGAAATACTCAACACCGTCAGTTAAAACCGTCACGTGCGCCTGGGCCCGATGGCATTACGAATCTCGACTTGAAATCTCATCCGGAGACCTGGGCTCCTTTCTTGAGCCAAATATTTAAACGTTGTTTAGCTACAAAATCCATCCCGCCTTCATGGACATGTGCAAACGTGGTCCCTATCTATAAAAAAGGAGATAGGTTAGACCCAGTAAATTATCGCCCTATTGCCCTCCTTGATCCAATAGGCAAGATGTTTGGGTCTTTGCTTCTAAAACACTTTATAACTTGGGCCAATGATTCCCCGTGTCAAAACAAGTTACAAACTGGCTTTAAAAAGAATTTGGGGACAAATGCTAATATTTTGATATTGAGCGCCCTTAAAAGTAAAATCTTGGAGGGTCGTCCACACCTATATATCACCTTTGTTGATCTCACACAGGCATTTGATAAAGTAGATCGTGAAAGACTGTGGAGAAAACTTGCCTTATGGAGATGTCCATTAGACGTACTCAACCCAATTAAAGCTCTTTATTCAAACACTTCCATGAGGGTCCGCCTCAACCAGCAAGGCACATTAACAGAAGCAATAACAACGGACAGGGGTGTTAAACAGGGTTGCCCGCAGGCCCCGGCTCTGTTTTGGTCTTATTTAGGCGACTTTCAAGAATCTGAAACAACGATTCAAGCTTTTCCCCCTAAACTTGGAGAACAAATCAGCCGCTTACTTTACGCCAATGACCTAATCCTGCTGGATAACACCCCTATAGGTCTTCAACGTCAACTTACAAATCTCCAACACTACATGACGACAAACAATTTGGAAATTAACAAATCTAAAACTAAAGTGATGATAATAGAGAAATTTCCTAAAAAGAAATCCACACTGCCTTTGAAACTAGGCACAACTATCATTGAGAAAGTCACAAGTTTCAAATACTTGGGAATTACTCTAGATAGCTTGCACAGAGAAAAAGCAATGCAAGAGTCCTTATGTGCTAAAACTATTAAACTAGCCACACAAGGAAAAGCAATTGACATTAAATATGGAAGATTCTCAATTAGACCTATAAGAGATTTCTCCAAAAGGAAAGTCATTCCATCTTTGATATACAGCGCTGAAGCAATGGCGAACCTTCCACTTGATCTTTGGCCAAAACTAGAAGCAAATTTCTGGCGACCAATCTTGGGCCTCCCGAAAACAACTCCGATAACATTAATCAGACGCGAACTAACTCTCCCTTCGTTAAAATCAATTGTGGACTGCAATAGTGTCATGCTTTACCGGAAATGCATACAGAAAGATACTCCATATGCCTACCATCTGATAAGTGAAGAAATCCGGCTGGGTAGTTGTCATATGCTCACTCGATGGGAAACTAAAGTTTTGAACATCTTGGACTCAGTTGCCTGCAACACAGAAGATCTAATCACCAATCCAGTCAGAGTTGTCAAGAAAATTAAAGAACTCGACTGGATTAACACCAATTACCTTGCTTCCAAGTACAAACTTACTAATCACCTCCCTTCTTTCTCTAAGAAACTTGATTCCATTCAACCATTTTTGAAATTATTTCCAAATAGAGCAGCCCGAAACTACTTTTTAAAAATCAGATTGAATCTTCTAGAAACCAATGAAATATTGGAGATTAGACAACAAGCTTTGACCAGCTGCTGCCGTCTCTGCAAGTCCATTACGGACAAGGAAACTATACGCCACTTACTTTTGAACTGTCCGGCGACGACAGAAATTCGTGGCAGATACTTGACAGACATTTTTACAAACTTTACTCTTCAAGAGGAGGAATCGTGCTGGAACAAATTGCTGGACGGAGACAAACAGGCATGGCAGTTTGCCACTATAAACATTATGAAACATATTTTTAACGTGCTTCTTCCAGCACAGACTAAATGCAAAGTTCCACCGGCTCTTTTGAACTAATTTTCAATTTTACATTGTCTAAAACTTTGTCTGTTAAAGTAACATAGAATAGTGCAAAGTTTTGGAGTTAGAAGTGGCTTTTCCTTTTATTTTTTCTACAGCTCTTCGAAATTTTGTTAAAAAATGTATAATGATTATATACAAATAAAAAAAAAAAAGAAATACTCAACACCTACTACAAAATGGATGCTGTAATTCTAAAAAAGGTTGCAATGCATTTTCTACATTTCTCAGAAAAATCTGATTGCCAGCATAAGTAAGATGGACTCCATCTCTGCGAAAAATGTATGTACTACGAAACATAATATTTTCATTGTGAAAAGAGGACATGCCAAAATCTCTTAGAAAGGCACAAACAGCCTTATTGGCATTGCGCCTTGCTTTCTCCATTTGTGGACCAAATGAAGAAGAACAAAGCCACATTTGTCTCTGCGCAATCCGTGAAAAAAATACTTGAGAATTTGGAAACATGTCCATGACCTTCCAAAGTGCTTCTTTCATTGCAAATTGCAAAGAAATTCCAGACACATGTCCTAAACTGTTCCCTCCACAATGAATTATAATTATATCTGGATGTCTCCAAAGTAGCACAGAGAGGTAGCAAGTCCAACCACTTCATTCTATGTACTCCATGCCAGTGTACTTCCACATGTGGGAATCCAATATCTACAGCTACTCCACAGCTTTCTGCATGCACCTTCAACCAATGTATCCACGAGTCTCCCAAAATCAAAACAATCTGTTTTCTGAAACACACAACCAAAACTATCTGTTCTTCTATCAGCAAAAAGAGTATCTGAGAAACTCTTTCCTGGCACAACACACCCACTAAACCTTCCTGACCAATCCCATTCTCTGCTCATTCTCATTTGCATGGCTCCCCAACCCAAAATCCCCAGATGTAACACCCGATGTCCGCACACTACCGCCATTTCCGCAGACATATCATAACATGGACAGCCCTTCTACCATTTCCACTTCACTCTCTGTGCCATTCCCTCATTGGATGTAGCTAAGAAGTCACATGACCATACACCAATCACATAGAAGACCTCTACATCTAAATGCATCATCATAGATCAGCACTGCAAATGTACTGTTAATCTCTCTGAGTACAAGTGTCATTTCATTGGAAAGCACCTTCTTCAAGAAATACTGTACAAGTCTCCAAGATTTCTACTTGCAGCTCCATGCATATCCATATGCATGAACACAAACTACAGGTATGCATATTTTCTGTAAAGTACATCTACAATTCTTCTAGTTTCATATAAACAGATGAACTGACTTCTAGCTTCTATAATCTGTAAAATGAATTTACTGTCTTTTTGCCATCTCCTAAAATCAACTGTCACTTACAAACCTTTATACTATTTAAGGAGTAATTCATAGAATTCAGCACACGAGTGGCGCACAGTGTGCGCGTGCGAATTACTGCGCCAGCCGCGTGCGCTAAAATCCATTTCCGCGCACAGCGTTTTCATGAATTTTAGCTTCCAAAACCAGCCCTGGCGCAGAGTGGCGCAGCGACCCTGCAGCAGTGCCAGTTAAGCCCCCAAGCCCTCCCTGTGCGCCATGCACACCGCACAAATCCTGTATATGGCGCACAGGCCCCCAACCACGAAAACGCCTGTAAACTCCCCGCGCACCGCTCCGAATACATGTATCCCGCTGCACAGGGAGTGTCACATGCGATTGGAGCGGGGTACGTGTATAACAGGGGTTCGCGGGAAGTTTCACACGCGAAATGCCCTGTGCGAGTGGGGTACGTTTATTCCTGGGGTGCGCGGGAAGTTTATCACGCGATAGGACCTGTGCGAGTGGGGTACGTGTATTCCTGGGGTGTGCACGGGAAGTTTCACATGCGATTGGAGAGGGGAACGTGTATTTCGGGGGTGCGCGGGAAGTTTCACACGCTAAGTGCCCTGTGTGAGTGGGGTACATGTATTCCTGGGGTGCGTGGAAAGTTTCACATGCGATAGTCCCTGTGTGAGTGGGGTATGTGTATTCCTGGGGTGCGCGGGAAGTTTCACATGCAATAGGCCCTGTGCGAGTGTGGTACGTGTATTTTGGGGGTGCGCGGGAAGTTTCACACGCGATAGGCCCTGTGCGAGTGGGGTACGTGTATTCCTGGGGTGCGCGGGAAGTTTCACACGCGATTGGAGAGGGGAACGTGTATTTTGGGGGTGCGCGGGAAGTTTCACACGCGATAGGCCCTGTGCGAGTGTGGTACATGTATTCCTGGGGTGCGTGGGAAGTTTCACACGCGATAGGCCCTGTGCGAGTGGGGTACGTGTATTCCTGGGGTGCGCGGGAAGTTTCACACGCGATTGGAGAGGGGAACGTGTATTTTGGGGGTGCGCGGGAAGTTTCACACGCGATAGGCCCTGTGCGAGTGGGGTACGTGTATTCCTGGGGTCCGCGGGAAGTTTCACACGCGATTGGAGAGGGGAACATGTATTCCTGGGGTGCGCAGGAAGTTTCACACGCGATAGGCCCTGTGCGAGTGGGGTACGTGTATTCCTGGGGTGCGCGGGAAGTTTCACATGCGATAGGCCCTGTGCAACTGGGGTACGTGTATTCCTGGGGTGCGTGGGAAGTTTCACACGCGATTGGAGAGGGGAACATCTATTTCGGGGGTGTGCGGGAAGTTTCACACGCAATTGGCCCTGTACGAGTGGGGTACGTGTATTCCTGGGGTGCGCGGGAAGGTTCACACGCAATAGGCCCTGTGCGAGTGGGGTACGTGTAGTCCTGGGGTACGTGGGAAGTTTCACACGTGATAGGCCCTGTGCGAGTGGGGTACGTGAATAACTGTGCTTCGCGGGAAGTTTCACACACGATTTTGCTGTCAGAGCGGGGTACGTGAATTTCGGGGGTGCGCGGGGAGTCCCACACGTGAATTGGCAGTGTGGGTCCTCCCAGGTGTTCCCTCTACACCTCCCATGGCCCCTGCAGGCAGCCCACACCACAGGGGACTACCCTGCACCCCTGGTCATGTCCCGCAGGCAGCCCATCCACCATGGGCATGCTCCCCAGCCAAGCCACATGTCACCCTGCACTAGTGATCACCAACTCATGTCCCCCAGCACACCCACCCCCCAGCAGTCAGGGCACCTGCCAGCAGGCCCCCACTCATGTCCCACTCATGTCCCCCAGCACCCCCAACCCCCAGCAGTCAGGGGCACCTGCCAGCAGGCTCCCACTCATGTCCCCCAGCGCCCCCACCCCCCAGCAGTCAGGGGCAGTGCCAGCAGGCCCCCACTCGTGTCCCCCAGCACCCCAACCCCCCAGCAGTCAGGGGCACCTGCCAGCAAGCCCCCACTCATGTCCCACTCATGTCCCCCAGCACCCCCACCCCCAGCAGTCAGGGGCACCTGCCAGCAGGCCCCCACTCATGTCCCACTCATGTTCCCCAGCACCCCTGACCCCCACCAGTCAGGGGCACCTGCCAGCAGGCCCCCACTCATGTCCCACTCATGTCCCCCAGGCCCCCCACTCCTCAGCAGTCAGGGGCACCTGCCAGCAGGCCCCCACTCATGTCCCACTCATGTCCCCCAGCACCCCCACCCCCAGCAGTCAGGGGCACCTGCCAGCAGGCCCCCACTCATGTCCCCCAGCACCCCCACCCCCCAGCAGTCAGGGGCACCTGCCAGCAGGCCCCCACTCATGTCCCACACATGTCCCCCAGCACCCACGTCATGACGATCCACAATCATGGGCCTCATGGCCACCCACACCACACCCCACGCCACCCCAGCCCAAAGACCCAAACACGTATTGCATCCAGCCACAGAGAAATGGCCATTACATCATACAACCCGAATGGCAAGTATGTACATGAACACATGCCCGTCACACACACACACAATGGGTGCAAGTGAATGTGAAAACCCATATGACATGCATGAAACCAATGAGAGAATACCACACATCGAAGTATGAAACAAAAATGTATTGAACACAACACGAATGTAAAAAAAATCAATAATGGAAATAATAAATAAAATGCAGCATGTCCGGAAAAAAATAAAAAAATATGAAATCAGAATCCAAAGAACTCCAAATGAAAATTGGTCCAAAGTCTCAGTCCAACAAAGCAAATCCAAGGGAAAAAATATATGAAATCCATTGCGCCATGGTGAAATTAAAATAAAAACGAGAAACATCCACTGTTTAACTATATACAAATCACCAATCCAGGGTCCATGAGCTCAACAAATGAAATGAAACCTACAAAAACCCCACCTAATAATGAACTATATACAAAAATGTGGTGCATTGTCCAAGCGGCCCAAAATAAACAAAAACAGAAAGGAAAATAACACTATCTAACTATTTACAATGGCAGTGGGCTAGTCCGACGGCTCACTTATTGATGTCCCGGGCCAGGGCATCATCGAACTCCCGCTCAATGTCCTGGAGGCGGTCCTCTTCCATGGCCCCTAGGGTTCGCAGGGACGACGACATGTTCACCTCCAACTCCCTGCGAATTGCCTCGAGGAACTCGGCCCGCTTCTCCGCTCTGACCATTGTGAGCCGTGCCTCTTCCGCCCGCTACCACTCCGCATCTATGGCATGGCCCAACCGCTGCCACACGGAAGACACTTGAAATCCGGGGTCCTCCTGTCCTACGGCGGATGCCTGCCCCGCCGATGTTGAAGGCCCTGAGCCATCATTGCTCCCACCATGTTGATGCTGCTGTGCCCATGCCTGCGCCCTGGCTCTTGCTGCCTGCATGTCCTCCTCCGGCTGGGGTGCAGTTGTCGTGGTGGCCACCCCTGCTGGACGTCCGACTCCCGATTGTGGCAGGGATGTGTCCTCCACCAGCCTGGCCACTGGGTCAGGGGCAGCTCCACAGGGTACCCAGGTGACACATGGGTGGGAAGATGGCATGGAGGACGACTGGTGCTTAGGGGGTTCAGGTGAGGAGGGGGTCGCAAGAAGGTCCAGCACACAGAGGAATCCAGCACCGCTGACCCGTCCCAGTAGGTCAACGTGATCAAAGAGGCATGCGAGACGACGTGCAGTCTCTCCACGAAAAGACTGCAGGTTACCTCGCATGCCCCGTTGACGCAACGCTATCCCACTCAGGACAGGCTCAACATGGTCCTGGATAGCCACGTCCGCAGGGAGAGGAAGGCCAGTTGTTGTGCGCTCATCCCCTCCCTGAAAACGGGTCTGGATGTAGGCATCCCTGCTGGTGCCAGATGATGCAGTGACAGGATCAGGGACAGGATTACACACAGGCACCTCCGCGGCGGCCTGTGCTGCCTCCTGTCCCTGCCCCTGCACTGCACTACTAGCACCAGTGGAATCCCCACCTCCAGACCCCCTGTGTGTCCCTTCCGCGGCCTCCTCCTCCACCAAACCCCCCACCAACCTGGATGACTCCGTGCCATCTTCCTCCGTTGGACCCTGTGGGGTCTCAGCTGCCCCTTCTGCTGCTGAGGAGTCCACCTCTGATCTCTGCCTCTTGGGCCTACCCTCGGCAGCTGCGGCCTGGGATGCGGCACCAGACTCCTCACTCCGCGACGAGATGACAATCTGGGAGGGGAGCCGGGCCTTGCGTCTCCGGCTGGTGTTGCGATCCCTCCCGCTGTGCTCCACAGCACCCTCTCCGCCCTCTTCATCAGTTGACGCTGCAGACAGGAAGAGATAAAACACAAACAACAGGGCACTGTACAATGGCTGATACACACATGGCAGTTGCACATGAGTGGCAGTGTCAAACTTCAGACATGGCATCACACTCCACGACACACATGTAGGGCCTCATTACGACCCTGGCGCTAAGTGAAAAACGATGGCGGTAAATGGTTACCGCCATCGTTTTCCGCCAGGTCCGATCATGACCCGTGACCGTTAACTACGATGCCATTAGCGGCATCGTAGTTAACGCTGCCACTAACTGCGCCAAGGGCGCGCGCACGCGACCTCCCACACCGTACTTAGCGCCATGGCGGAAAGGTACGCGAATGCCGACCCAAGCGGACATGCACCTAACGCCATCACCTAGCCCGTTAAGTACCTTACCGCCATGGTGCTAATTACGCCATCGCGAACCAACCGTAAAGGGCCATGTAAAGTGAATGCAGCTGCCACAGGTGCACAGAAACAGCACAGGTGAAGGCAATACAGACTCAGGAAGTACAAAAAGAGCACACCCCACCCCTTCCCACACCCAGTCACACTCCACAATGATACCAATACGACTAGCAATGTTGGGGCTGGAGGACCTGATAGCAATGCAAGTGCTACAACAGCAACAACAACAACAGGCAGCACAGAGGAGACGCAGGAGGAGAAGGAGGGCAAGGCAGGCCCAGCAAGCCCCACCAGCACAGCCAGTGCCACCACGCAGGCAGCCCCCAATCCCACGCATCAGAGCCAATCCATTCAACCTCACTGCTGAGCAGATCCACACCCTGTACCGTTTGGACCGGGACACCATCACCGCCATCGTAGACATGACACACAACGACATTGTCAGCATGATAGAAACTCCAACCGCCATCCCAACCCTACTGAAGGTAGTGTCCGTACTCCACGTCCTGGCCACAGGCACCTACCAGCACACAGTGGGGCACTTGCATGGCACTTCACAACCATTATTCTCACGAACATTCATCATAGTGCTCGATGCCCTCCTCAAGCACACAGACGACCACATCTCATTACCACGGACTGCCCAGGAGATTGCAAACACCAAAGTGGGTTTCCATGCACTAGCCGGCATACCCGGTTGCATTGGTGCCATCGACTGCACCCATCTGGAATTGGTGGTTCCACGTGCCATGAAGGTACCGTACCGCAACCGGAAACAGTTCCACTCAATCAACGTGCAAATGGTCTGTGACTCCAACAAGATCATCACACATTGTTGTGCCCGATTTCCCGGATCAACCCATGATTCTATGGTCCTGAGGAACTCCACAATACCACGCTACATGGAGCGACATGCAGGCCCAAGATCCTGGCTACTCGGTGAGTCCAATGTCATGGAAGTGGGCAGGTGAATGACGTCCCGATGCATACTCCACCTGGCTGAAAGGGGGGGAATGATGCATACTCCACCTGGCTGAAAGGGGGGGGGGAATGATGCATACTCCACCTGGCTGAAAGGGGGGGGATGATGCATACTCCACCTGGCTGAAAGGGGGGGGAATGATGCATACTCCACCTGGCTGAAAGGGGGGGGGGATGATGCATACTCCACCTGGCTGAAAGGGGGGGGGAATGATGCATACTCCACCTGGCTGAAAGGGGGGGAATGATGCATACTCCACCTGGCTGAAAGGGGGGGAATGATGCATACTCCACCTGGCTGAAAGGGGGGGGGGGATGATGCATACTCCACCTGGCTGAAAGGGGGGGAATGATGCATACTCCACCTGGCTGAAAGGGGGGGAATGATGCATACTCCACCTTGCTGAAAGGGGGGGAATGATGCATACTCCACCTGGCTGAAAGGGGGGGGGGATGATGCATACTCCACCTGGCTGAAAGGGGGGGGAATGATGCATACGCCACCTGGCTGAAAGGGGGGGAATGATGCATACTCCACCTGGCTGAAAGGGGGGGGGGTGATGCATACTCCACCTGGCTGAAAGGGGGGGAATGATGCATACTCCACCTCGCTGAAAGGGGGGAATGATGCATACTCCACCTGGCTGAAAGGGGGGGTGGGAATAATGCATACTCCACCTGGCTGAAAGGGGGGGGAATGATGCATACTCCACCTGGCTGAAAGGGGGGGGAATGATGCATACTCCACCTGGCTGAAAGGGGGGGGAATGATGCATACGCCACCTGGCTGAAAGGGGGGGGGAATGATGCATACTCCACCTGGCTGAAAGGGGGGGGGGTGATGCATACTCCACCTGGCTGAAAGGGGGGGAATGATGCATACTCCACCTGGCTGAAAGGGGGGGGAATGATGCATACTCCACCTGGCTGAAAGGGGGGGGGATGATGCATACTCCACCTGGCTGAAAGGGGGGGAATGATGCATACTCCACCTGGCTGAAAGGGGGGGAATGATGCATACTCCACCTGGCTGAAAGGGGGGGGAATGATGCATACTCCACCTGGCTGAAAGGGGGGGGGAATGATGCATACTCCACCTGGCTGAAAGGGGGGGGAATGATGCATACGCCACCTGGCTGAAAGGGGGGGGGAATGATGCATACTCCACCTGGCTGAAAGGGGGGGGATGATGCATACTCCACCTGGCTGAAAGGGGGGGAATGATGCATACTCCACCTCGCTGAAAGGGGGGGAATGATGCATACTCCACCTGGCTGAAAGGGGGGGTGGGAATGATGCATACTCCACCTGGCTGAAAGGGGGGGGAATGATGCATACTCCACCTGGCTGAAAGGGGGCGGGGGAATGATGCATACTCCACCTGGCTGAAAGGGGGGGATGATGCATACTCCACCTGGCTGTAAGTAGCAGAGAGAACGGAGACAGAGGATACCCTGAAGCAACCCATACTCCACCCAACACCAGTAAAGCCAATAGCCAATCTATGCAGCCCTACCATGTGAATGAGGTTGTGTCCCAACCATGACACAACCATCTGCAAGTGCATTCTACCAAATCAGACCACATTGTCAACAATGAAAAGCACCTACATGCACGTCACCAAACACCATCAACCGATAGGCCTGTCCTCCATAACTGCCCACGAAAGAGGCACATGACGTACAGAAACATCAACACACCATTACACAGACAGCAGGGCCCCCAAAATGTCCCTATCTACATCAGCATTGCTCACTGGGGTCATGATGAGGCCCACAGCAGTGTTGCAATGATGTGCGCATTGGCATCACAGGACATGTGCCAGGCCAACTAACCAAACGGCATGAACGGACACAGTGCATGGGCACTCACAATGCACTCAACCCCTCTGCATACGTTGGGTGATGGCATGCAAAACAGGCCATGGGAGCCATTAGCATATACTGGTTGCATTGCATGAATCAATTAGTGCATGTAGAAGTGAGCCAAAGTAACCGTTGGATGCAAGCCATGGTGGGACATCATGTTCTTGATCAGACGACATGACTGACACATACATTCTCGCCTACATACAGGTGATGCAGGCTATCCCCTGAAGAAGTGGCTCCTTACACCAGTCCGGAACCCGCAAAACCAGCACGAGGAGGACTTCAAGTGCACATACACATACCCGTGTGGTCATAGAGCAGACATTCGGCCTATTGAAGGTACGGTTCCGATGCCTCAGCAGGTCTGGTGGGGCACTCCTGTACCGCCATGAGAAGGTGGCAAAGATCGTCATGGCATGTGTCATGCTACACAATATGTGCGTCAGACGGAATGTGCCCCTGCCCCCTGACGCAGAACTGCAACCACCTGACGATGAGGATGAGGAGGGTGCAGATGGGGCGGCACCCCATGGAGGAGGCGATGCACAGGAGGGGCGTGCAATGCGCCAAACTATCATCGACCACTGCTTCTAGCACACACGGCTGGTGTGTATCACATGGAGACTGCACTTGGGGCACTGTGTGTCTCTGGGACATGCACACTGTGGACTGTACACCAATAAAGCACACATATGCAATGAAAATGTCCACACATTTCATTTCGGGAAAGCAAAAAGTGTATTTCAATCATAAAACGTCGTGACACAACCACTCCCCCCTGCACACCCCAACACACCCCCTCCCACCTCCCCCCTGCACACCCCAACACACCCCATGTAAGTGTCAACAGATGCCTGTGACAGTGGCCACAGGCTGTTACAAGCCCCTCTCCCGGCCCCCGGGGCACCCCTGGCTGTGGAGTGCAGGTTACGTCCGGAACGTCGGACGGGGCTGCTCTGTGCAGAACTGGCAGCGGAGGATGTCCCTGCCTGCCCCCGTGCATGCACGTCCTGTAGGGTGTGGGTGAGCTCAGTGAGTGCACGACGCAACCCGGCAAGGTCACCACAGATGTCCCTAGACATGGCCTGCATGGCATCCCTCAGGGTGGCAGTGCTCTGCGCTACTTCGGCCCTTAGGGTCTCTGTGGCCTGTTCAATGGTTGCCCTAGCCCCCACACATTCCACGGCATGCTCAGTCTGCATCGTGGACAGTTGTTGCTGCCGTTCTATGATGTCCTCGAGGCACTGCTGCCCCTGCTGGGCCATGCCCAGTGCTGGTGGTGTGATGGAGGGGCTGCTCCCCTCCTGTGGACTGAGGACTGGGCATGGGGTAGAAGGCCACTCCTCTTCCTCTGTGTGCCCCTGTGTGTGATCCTCATGGGGGCTGGCGTTTGACAAACAGGGGGAATGTAGAAGGTCAGTGGGGCTTCTGACTTCGTGCTCCTCAATGTCAGAGTCTGAACATGCAGCAATTGCAGCTGTTTCACCCATGTTGCTGCTGGCCGCAGACCCGGTGCCTTCTGTGGCAGGCAATGTTGGTACAGGTGGAGCTGCTGCTGCTGGCCTGCTGCCTACAGGGGTGCTTGCCGGTGGGCCGTCCGGTTTGCTTGCAGTGGATTCTGCTTGTTGTGGGGTCTGCCTCACTGCAGCTGAGGTTGAGGGTGCGGGGATGGAATTATTGGCCTTCTTGGCTCTCTTCGTCGCAGGGGTGTCCTGGTCCTTGGGTTGTGAATTAGTGCCTGTGGTGGAGCAAAGGAGGGAGGGCGTTATTGATGGGTCTGCGGACTTTGGAATGACAATGATTGACATGATTCTGGTCAGTAGATGAGGCAGATTTCAGGCAGGGCCATGCAGGTTGTCTCCTTTTTGTGTGGAATGTGGATGCAGGTATGTGGGTGCCAGCAGTGTATACAGGGTGGTGCTCGCATGTGGCTATGGGCAGTGTGGAGCTAATGTGTTGCATTTACACTCTAGGGCAACCTTGTGCTACACATGAATGGACTGCAGTGACTATGGCATGTCTTGTTTGAGGCACCTACCTTCATCGCCTGATGTCGGAACTCACCTTTCCATCCCTCCGACGCCTTCAATGCCTTCCATGCCAATCGTGGTTGCACAAATCTCCTCCCACGGTTGGAGTTTTAGTGGGGATTCCAAACCTCCACCGGTACCCAGGGCAAGGTTGCGGTTCACAGAGATGACGGCTCTGACCCGTATGCGAAGGTCATCCCAGCGCTTCCTGCACTGCTATGGGGTGCGGGGTACGGTCCCCACCGCGCTGACGCGCTCGGCCACCAGGGCCCAGATGGCCTTCTTTTTTTGCTATCGCTGGCCTGGTCATTTCCGGCGAGAAAACGACAGCTGCGTTGTCTTGCAGGGTCTCCGCAAGCATGCAGAGTTCCTCCCGGCTAAATCTTTCCTGGCGCTGGCGGTCACATGCCTTCTTAACAACTTTAGGCATTTTTGGGTAGTTGGATGGGTGGGTGATTGGTTGGGACAGGTGTCAGGGTTGGATCTGGTGTTGTTCGGTAGGATGGCAATGGATTGTGTTTTTAAAGATGGCCGACGTGCTGTTTCCCGTTCCGCCGCGATGACGCTATTTCCGGTTCTGCTTTTTACAGTGACCGCTAATTGCAGCCACCGCTAATTACGGTGGCCGCTAATTACGGTGGCCGCTACTTACGGTGGCGGAAGTGCACCTTGCTCGCCCTACGATGCCGGTAGGGGCCTTTTCCGCCATGGCGTTAATTGCAGTACCGCCATGGCGTAATGCTCGTGCGCGATGGGTCGTAATGTGGCGCTCTTTACGCCATCGGCCCACGGCGTAAACGCTGATTACGCCATGGCGGTAATGACGGCAGATTACCGCCTGGGTCGTAATGAGGCCCGTAATGTCAACTCACACACATGAGCATTTCCACAGCAATATTGCACCAGGCAGCAACATCCATACACATACAACAGCATGAACAGCCGAAGGTGAGCCTGACCTCACATGAAACACAGGGAGTGCACTAGACATTCAAACACGCCACCACACTTACATGTATGTCTACATCTCCTCCAACTGTTGCAGTGATGCGATCGCCATACATGTCACATCTGGCATTCAGCCTTCTACATATCAGTGTCACCTGCATCTATGTTGCATCACAGTTGCACATTTGTCAAATACACACACATGCACATGTACACAGTGCAGATACATGCAGCAGGAACCACCATCCATGTGTGACACCACAACCATGCCAACGTACATACACAGAAATTCAAACATGTGTGCTACCACACCTGCATTTGCACAGCATGCTTACCAACACATACACCATTGATGTGTCTCACACCTAAGAGGACTCATATGTGGCAGCCTCACGCCCCTGTTCATACACATCCCTACATGGCCCTACGAAAACACATGTGCAACCTGCACAATACTGGCACACCACCACACGCACAGCATCCAATCAGTATGCATGTACACTTACCGCTCGACTCCAGACGGGTCTGCCTCTCAAGGACCTGGACGTGGAGCGCTGGGCATATGTGTTCCATGACCCTCATCTGCTGGTCGGACAGGGGGCCCCGGCACCCCTTGGCATCCGCTGCCTTCAAGAGACGCCAGGCCTTGTTGAAGGTCCTGGACCTGAAGTCCTCCCAGTGCTTCTTGACATGGTTTAAGTCACGGACTGCCACCCCCTCCGCGTAGATGGCAGTCATGATGTCCATCCAGATCCTGGTCCGTCCTTCATTGTCGGCGCGCGAACTTTCAAAGAGGGCATCATACTGCCCCAGGACTTGCTTCACCAGGACACCAACTTCCCTGGCACTGAAGCTGGTGGCCCTCTGCCTGGCGGTTGCCAGTGGTGCCAGATGGTGTTGTGCCCGACATGGCAAACCCAGAGGCAGGAGTGGGTGGGCAACTGGGTCCTGGGGCTGGGCTGTGGAGCAATGGTATCCCAGTCGGGAGTCTTCGGTTCCAGCAGGGGTGGTCACAGCAACTGCACCCCTGGCTGACGTGCAGGCAGCAAATAGAATGGCATGTGGGCAGCAGGCAGTCAGGCAGCAGCAGATGGCAGGTGGGAGCGTGCTTGGGGCTCTGGGGGGCAGTAATTCGGCCTTCTGGGCAGGAGCGCGGTCTTCTGTGTGTTGTTGCGTGGCCAGCTTGATAAGGAGTGATTTGGCATGTGAAAATCTTGCACGTCAGCGTGTAATTCGAGGAAAGGCCCTTCGCACGTAAGCGCGTCAGCACACGTACGCGGTTTCATCGGACCAAAGGCCCTTAGCGTGTAAGCGCTTCTGTGACTTGACTCGCGCAGGCGTTTCCCTCGTGACGTGGGCATAGTGGTTCAGCACGTGTGGAAAAACTGCACGTCCGCGTGTGTATGCGTTTAATCTGAGGATAGGGCCTACGCGCGTAAGTGACATGATGCGCGCAGGCGTTTCCATCAACACAGGTGCATGTTCATCGTACACGTCCAAAAACTGCACGTCCGAGTGTCAGCTTATGTAATTGAAGGAAAGAGCCGTTGTACGTGTGGGCCACTTTAAAAGGTATGTGTAGGACCCCATTCCTTTGTACGTGCTTTTCGTGGAGAGGGAGTGGGTGAATTCTGTACTTCTTGTCGGTTCACACGCGATTACTTCACAGCTTTTCAAGTTTGTACTCCCTGTTACCTCTGACAACGTTCTTTATTTTTTTTGGGCCTGTTTCCTCAAATAGCGTTCACTTCTAATTTTGTCCTGTCTCCTCAGACAGCGTACAGTTCTTCTTTTGGAAGGGGTGTTGTCTACACGCACACGCGTGTTTCCTTCACATTCTTTTCCCAGGCAGACAGTGAGTCGCGCACGCATTTACCAACTGTGCTTGCCCCGTGTGTCGCGTACCCCTTCAGAGGTCATTGTAGGCTGCGTGTAACACGCGTACGCTTGTTTTTGTGTTTCTGGGTGCCACAGTGTAGTGCAGGTTCATTTTTCCACGCACGTGGTCTACGAAGGGTTGCATGCACGTTACTTTTTGTTTTTGGGGTGCCTGTGCGTTGCGTGACCCGTCATCTTCCCCCAGGGGTCACAGACAGCCTTGCTAGAGCACTAGCGTACGAATTGCATCTAGTACCCTACCCATTTCACCCCCAATTGCCCAGGACAATTGTTTACTGCAACTCCCATACGCACAACAACATCAGCGCCATGGTTGGGAGGCGACCTAGCGGTAAGGCAGGCAAAGGTGGCCCACCTCCAAAAGATGGGCGTGGTGGGCGCGGAAGGGGATGTGGCCAGGATTTGCAGGGTGCCCTTAGACCCCCATGTGTGGAGGACCAATCAGGGACACCCATGCCCCCCCCATTGTTGAGGGAAACATGGCTGACACCATCCCAGCTCAGCCCTTGTTCGACCAGCCCATTGTGGCACCTGAGCCGGCACAGGATGACTCCCAGGCTGACTTCCAGGTCAGCAAGTCTAAGCCACGTGCGTCGGTGCAAGTTGGTGTCACCAGGCCACTTGGATCTGGGGCAGCGATGTCATCTGCTGCCCCAAGTAGGCAGGGTGGGGAGGCTGCAGGGGCAGCTGCAGCTCTATCCACCCCAGCTCTGAGTCTCCCAGCCGGGACAGTGTCGGTCCTGGTCCATCAAACTGACGTTGCCACTGCCAACATCACACTTCAGCCAATGCCTGCACCAAGACCTATGGTCATTGTGCCTTCGCACACTCCCAGTACCGAGTCCACCTGCGCTTCTGCCCCTACTGACCAGAGCGGCGTAGGGCACTCAGGCTCTGCTCCACCTTTGAAGAAGAGGAAGAAGGGTGCTCTGGCACTACAGGCTAAGACCCCAGACACGGCTACACAGTCCGGCACGTCAAGGAAGCCTAGCTTTAATGACCCCAAACTTGATGCACTTGTGAGCTATGTGTCGGCACATAGCCGCAAAATGTTGGTGACTGCAGGGTGCAAGACTACACCTGGTCAACGTAGGGCACACTGGCAGACCATCACGGACCGCATAAGTGCCCTTGGATTTATGAGGCGCACAGCTGATGATTGCTACAAGCGGTGGAATGACCTGAAATGCAGAGCAAAGAACAAGCTGGCCTCAAATCATGCCGCTACTCAGGTGACTGGTGGTGGGTCTCCACAAGAGGACAACAAACTCACTGAACACGAGTCTGTTGCTGGGACCTTCGTCACAGAGGAACAGATCCAAGGTGTGGGAGATGTACCTGATTACGACGCATTGTCCGGTGAGTGCCCATGCGTGTGTGTGTAATCCATGTGTATGTTGTTTGGGTGACGGGTTCTGATTGAGTGCCAGGTGAGGGTGTGTACTCCTGAGTGTTATGGGTCACCCATTTGCTTCCTCCCATACATTCACGTGCCTTGGATTTGGGTATGACTGTATCCCTTCTGCCCCCAGTTGCCAATTAGGCCCACATTAGTGCACTTTACCTTGAACTGTCATCTTGCAACTACATTGTTCAGATTTTGTAAGTGTTCATTCAGGCTGAATGTTTCCACTCTCCCATTTTTGCTACACATTATTCTGCCCTGTTGCAACATATGTGATATGCTTCGGTCATTGTTTACAGCTCACACTGGGCCACTATTTTTACCTGGTTATGTTAATGATTACATATTTTTCTCAAACGGCAAAAACCATGCATTAATGGATCACAAAACACACTCCTTACCACATGGATAAGACTGGTAGTATATAAAAGAAGGTGTAAAACATGACGCACAATATATCCACAGGAATTGCACCAACACGTAAATCCGTATATTCCTTTAAAACATGTCTTTATTTAATTCATTATAACACTCTTAAAATGATCATATTACATAAAATTCATCATCCAACACACAAGATATAAAACATATAAAAAGACTCAACTTTACAACACATAACAATCCCAAAAAATCGGGTTAAATCTGCTGATTTTTACATTGACTCCGTGTGGGACTCCACACTGAAGAAAGCCATGTTAATGATTACACCATTCAGGCCGATGGAGTATTGGGCTGCAGACATTTTTTATTAGGGCCTGTTTGCATGTGGAAGATGACAGATGTTTCCTGTAATGTTAAAGTGACCAACCATTGATCAGCCCACAATGACTGTGTTATTGGACACTGGATGTGTTTCAGTGTGTGGCACATGCATATTTTGTAACACTATTCAGCAACAATCTTCGCATCATGTCGATGTGACATGGATGTGTGAAAGTACTCATTCACTGACATATTGCTGTAGTTTTGTGATTTACCGTGGCTATGCTACATGACATCTGTGTGGTGGCATGTGTCATGTATGTGTATTGGACATGCCACTCACAGCCTGATGTGTGATGTCAGTGCTAGCCAACATGCTGCAAATGTGTTGCATTTCCATCTTGCTCTCCCCAGTGTCTGCCTTTTTGACTCCACTTCCAACTCTTTGATAGTGCATGCATGGCAGGGTTATAGTCATGTGGGACATGTGTAAATCATGTACTGGATCTCTGGCTTGTCACAGCCTATGTGTGTGCTATGGTGCTCATGACTGTTTCTATTTGTTGTCTTTCATGTTTTTGCAGGTGATGACGCACTTGGTGTTGTTGAGGTTGAGGAGATGGTGCAGACCCAGGAGGAATCTCAGGCACAACCGGGCACCAGTGGGGGACGTGGTGTGGTGGTGGGTAAAAACCCAATGTTACTGCAGACCATACTGTCCAGGGGTGCCTCTGGGTGCACCTCCCCAGACCTCTATTCAGGTGCTGAGTCAGATGATGAGACTTATGTGCCGTCGCAGGTAAGTGTTTCTGGCAGGGATTCTGTTCTGTCCAACCCACCTGGAGCAGGGGTAGAATCCTCTATGGGGATGTCAGTGTTGGTAGGTCCGCCTTTGGCGGTTACGGATGCAGGGTCACACTCCACAGCATCTGATCCTGTTCCTGGGCCAGCAGATCAGAGGGGGGATGCAGTCCTGCAGCCTCAGGCAGTGCCAGCACAGCAAGGTGCCGATCGCCTTGCCCCAAACAGGTGTGGTGCCCGTCGACGCGGTGGCCGTGCGCCCCCAGGCAATACTGTATGGGAAAACTCCATGTACGGTATGGCAACCCAAAAGGCAGCATCAGTAGAAATGATGGCTCAGGCAATGGAGAGGGTGGCCACTTCCATTATCCCCCCTGAAAGGCAGATGGAGCAACAACAGCAGGCAACAGACTCCATTTGCCAATCACACAGGGAAGACATGTTGGCGTCCAACAGGGACAGACGGGTGGCACTGGAGACTCTGCGCGAATCCATATCAATAGAGTCCCAGGGCCACAGGGAAGCCCTGAGGGTAGAACTACATAACCTCAGGTAGACTCTGGTTGAACTTGAGGCTTCCAGTAATTTAAGGGCAGAACAGCAGCTGGAGCAGCTCAGATGTTCGCTCTCAGCTGAGCTGCATGCAACACGTGAGGAGATCCGGGCATCACGCGAGGCTATGCGTGCAGAAATGCAGGCAACCTGTGATGTGCTGCATGGGGATCTCCGCACTTTAATCCTCCAGAATCAGACCTTCCAGACCCTCATGCTTGCTGCCATGGAGGACCATACCAGGGCTTTACGTCGGCTCCCTCCCATAGTACCACTACCTCCTGATGCAGCAGCAGAGGATGAGCAGAGCGACAGCAGTTCTCCCACAATGGCATAGCCGTGCAGGCCATGAGCCCAAGGAGGTATTTTATTTTTCTCGCAACATCCACACAGGTGGGTGTTGGTGTGCGCCCTGTCCTCGAACCTCCTGGGTGGCCTCCCCCACCCCCCTGGCCTCCACATGGCCATTTTTGATTTTTGATTTTTTTTTTACAGTGTGTTGCCTTGTGTGGCTCCCGTGGGCATCCACTGTATTCTGGCTGGGCACATGCAGGCTTGTCCTGAGTTTGGGTTAGATGCTTGGGTTCGTGAGACACACACCCCTCCTGCTTCCCGTTTCCATGGGCTTGCAAAGGGTGTGACCAAGTGACAGTGAATTACACAGTGATGTTGGGCTCCCATGAGCTGTGTGGGTAGTCTGTAGTCAATACTGTGTAGACATCCCTAGTGGATATTGTTGTTGTATTGTACACTACATGGTGTATTGATATGTGCTTGTGCATCCATGTCTTCCTCCTAATCTGCAGGTTCCTTCATCATGTCTTTACAAGGCGTCTACTTTGCAGATGCAGTTCATGTTGTATGCAGTACACTGAGACATTTGCGTGGCAGCAACACTCTACAGTTGTAAGGGGTCGATGTGCTGGCGTATTCAGGTTGTAAGACTACCAATACTTGAACTTAGTACTGTCATGTTTTTGCATTTTTCCATGGTGTGTTGGTGGTAAGTATTTGGTAATGTGTGCTGTTAGTTTTACATTACTGGGAGCATATTGTGTGTGGTCAGTTTCCATAAGGGACAGTGTACTTTGTGACACTTGTGTCAGGTCTTGTGCATTGCTTTGTTTGCTTTCACATTGCATGACAAGCCATGGTGTGTTTGGTGGTGGAGCTGGGGAGGGCTTGGGTGACATGGCGCTGTTCTCATGTTGTATTTAGCAAGGGGGTAATGAATTTAGCAGCATAGAAGTATGTCTTTTGATGACAGCATTGGTGGTGTTTGGGTAGGTAGGGATGCACACAATGTAACACTTCCAGGTGACCAATCTCAGGATGGTATGGTTGTGACAGTTGAGTGTCCCTTATGTCATCATCATTGATTGTCAGCTGGTTTGTGCCAGGCTGTGTGCACTCCACAGAGGTGTGATTTTAGGTGAAGTAATCAGCCACCAGCTGCGTACGTGCTGCCTCACCATGTGCCCTTTCCCCTCCCTTGCGCAGTGGGTGTGCATGTGGTTGGGGATGTGGGGGCACCACCATGTCCAACGGAAGGCCCTGGTGTGTTGCAACGTTGTGCAGGACACATGCTGCCACTATGATCCTGCACACTACTGGGGGAGCATATAACAGCTGCCCACCAGAGCGGTCAAGGGAGCAAAAGCGTGACTTGAGCACTCCGAATGTGCGCTCCACTATGCCCCGGGTTGCAATATAGGCTGTGTTGTATCTTACCTTGGGTGGCGTGGTGTGGTTCTGAATTGGCGTCAACATGTGGGTGCTCAGAGGGCAGGCACTGTCCCCTGGGGAGGTGGTGATGGGTATCTTTAGTGGGGTTGTGACATTACTCAGTGTCTGACATGCATGCATGTGCAGTGGCATTTATACTCACCAAGCAGCCATGTATCGCCATGCCACCCAGCTTCTAGGTCCCGGTTTAGGGTTGACATTCTGTAAATGAAACTGTCGTGGGTGGGGCCTGGATAGTTGGCATATACTGAGGTGATGATTCCGTTGGCATCACATAATACATGCACGTTGATGGAATGCCAGTGCTTGCGGTTTCTATAGATGTGCTCAGATGCCCTGGGGGGACGTAGAGCCACATGGGTGCAATCAATGGCACCTAGTACTTCTGCAGGTGTTCTGGGCAGGTATATGTGCCTGCGGACTGATGGGCATGCAGTCATGATGGCCAACACCTGGTGTAGTCAGCGTGACTGCGTGGCCTGTGACACCCCCCCACTATAGCACTTGTCCGCTGAAATGATCCAGTGGACAAGAAGTGCAGTACATTGAGGACCTTCTCCAGGGGGCTGAGTGCTTGGGAGCACAGGGTGGGTGATGTGAGGTCATCCTCCCACTCTCTCACCAGGTCGAGTATTATGTGAGGTGGAAACCTGTACCTCCCATACACCTGGTCATCAGGCATCCCAAAAAAGGCTGGTTCTGGGTGTAAAAATTCTGGGCCTGACTATCCTCCTCCTCCTCCTGCGGTATCCCATGACCACTGTTGCTAGGAACAGTATATTCATCTTGCCGTCTGAGCTTATTTGTTGTTTGCGTGCACTTTTATGCTGCGCGGGTCCACGTACGCCTGCTGGCGTACGTGTTTTCGGATTAGCGCGTCTTTTTTTGGCGCACGCATTAGCCCCGTTCGATTCCATGAATACGTGTTGTAGATGCACGTGTGGGCGTGCCGCGCATTGGCCTCTTGTACTTCCGCCGTGACTCCCACATTTTAACGCGTTGTTCCCCATTCCGCGTGTTACGCCCCCTGTTCCGCCTACTTTTGTTGTGTGCACTGCGCTATGTGCGCTTTCGCTGTGCGCTTAGCGCACGCTGTTTGGAGACATGTGCACCAGCGTGCGCCACGCAGAATTTTATTGCACATCCAGGGATTTACACGCGCACAGACTTCCATGAATCGCTGTGCGTGGGTTTCGTTGCGATTTTCACTCTTGCACTGCGATTCGCACGCTTTCGCACGCTTGCGCCAAAATTTTCAGCGCACATTAATTCCATGAATCGGCCTGTTTATTTCTTTTTACACACACATATTCAAAGCATGTTGAACTAACATATTTTATATAAAATATATAGACTGCATATAGTCAAACAAAATTGCATGCACACACTATGCTCAAATCTCAAACAACAATACTTGTACAATAACATAAAAATGTATTTATTTATTTATTTATTTATTTATATTTATATAGTGCAAGCAGCCCATGACATTGAGGCACTGTTACTTGCAAGAGCTTAGTTACAGGAATAGTGGTATTCAGTGGTACATTATGAAGTCCACAAGGCATAGTAAATATATTTTGTTTGCTACAGTTAGTCATTGCAATACAGTTTATTCATTAAGAACATATGATATGTATTCAACTGGTGCGACGTATCTTATATGAATAAGATAGTTTTCATGGTTTTGAGGAAAGCGCTGAGGATGTCAATTAAAAAAATCAATGTCTAAATTAAAAACAGTGCTATGTACAAACAAAATTACTCATTTGTTTCCTTTACAATTGCATTGAAGACCATTCTCCTGAAAAGAAGCAGCCGACTTTGAAGTACAAAGACCAACTAAGAAGAAACCTGCTCATTTTAGAAAAAAAGTAAGTTGAATACCACCATATTTGTATTATTACTCAAAAACACTGTAAGGTTAATTCATGCTATTTCTGTGCCTAAAAATAGAGATTGTGCACCATTCTTTCCAAAAATCGCGATTTCTTAAACAGCGATTTACATCCAGAATGGCCCACAAATTCCTATTTTTTGACACACAAATGACCCAACTCAGCCGCTAGAATTTTGATATCATAGAACAAACAACTGTTTTAATTGTATAGCATTAGATTTACTATTTGCACGTCTCCACACCACTAGCTTACTTTTTTCTGACATCTGAACCCCAGTTTAGTAGCACATAAATTCAAGAATACCCATCCCTACTAGTTGTAGTTGCTAAATGCACAATCACACACCATTACATACATCTTTATCATCTTACTCAAACACTCAAGCACACAGCACACATACATTGCAGAACACCCCAACCCATACCTTCGTTATTTTTTTCAACAGACCCTAAAGAATGCCTACCAAAAAGTCTTTAGAAAGCAACGCAGAAGTAGAGCAAATGAAAATAAAAGTGTCCAACATAAGCATCCATCTCTAGAAGAATTTGTAAATAAAGTTCAAACAAAACATCTAATACAGTCATTTAGTGAAAAAAAAGAAGTTTCAAGTACAGAATCTTTGCCTCCTCTATCAAAATGTAAAACGAACAAGAAAACAATTAACAAAAAATCATCTATCACTACAGATAAAACTGCTTCTATAAATCTTGATATAGTGCAAAGTAAGCATACCAAGAAAAGTATTTTAGCCAAAATGTTCCATCACAGAGTCCTTCAAAATCTTTTAAAAACAGAAGGGAAACCAGGTTCAACCCTTAAAACCTATCGTAGGAAATTAATCTTAGAAGCGTTGATAGACAGTGCAATTCTTCTCAAAAGAAAGTTATTTATTTTAGTGTTAAACAAAATGAAACCACTAACAAAACTAGTGACTAAATTACAAAAAAGACTTCTCAATAAACGAAATGTCAACAGAAAGAACTTCTTAGATATCTGCGGAGGTGAATGGAGTCACACTGCAAGCACAGAACCATACTTTAATGAAGAAGCATACAAACAAAAGCAAACAAATACAATTGCCATACATAGCAGTGGTCGAGGTTATGAAAAAGTTAATAATAACATAATGGAACAAGAAATACTGCTTACAAAAATATGCCCTGAAAACTTAAAATTATCTCTACATTCAACTGAATCAGAACGTCTAGTATACAAATGGCCATGCTCGTCAATGTGTAACATTCCCATAAAATGTTTCAAGTCTTTACGCCAATTTCTCAATCAATATGTGAAAGGCAAAGACAAAATCAAAATTAAACTACTGCAAGATATGGATACCTGTCCAGTGCGCAAGTACACAGGACTACAAGGACATTCATTGGCTTGCATTACAGGACCTACTTGCAAAACCACCTTCCATGATATCAAAAAGACATCAACACATCATTCAACTACAAGAAATCTAGTCTATAAACTGTACTATGCTAAAAGTCCTGCTTTAGCAATAGCCAATTTAAATAACATTCTTCTACATGGTACAGCAAAAGACCTACTTGAAGAAATTGACTATATCCAGAAAAAATATTTTGGAAGTGAAAGTGAAAGTGAAATAGCTTTAAAGCAAATTAGCAACAATTCTATGCATGGGAACTTTTTACTACACACATACAAAAAAGAAATACTAAAATTTAAAAGTACATCAGCTGAAGTACCAAACCATGTGTGTGTATGTTGCCGCAGAACTTTTTATAAAAGTAACACAAAAAATGTAGACCTATCATACAAAATAGAAGACAATGAAGATTCTAAATGGTTTGAATTAGCTCTCTACCTTATAGCAGAAAACAAATACGAAATAACTGACCCCTTAATACTTTGCAGTTACTGCACTACAAAACTTGACAACAACCAAACTCCTTCACGTGCTATCACAAATAATTTGGAATTATATCCACTACCAAAACCCCTACAACAACTTAATTTATATGAGAGCATCATAATTCAAACAGTGCACCCATTTCAAGCAATAATACGCCTTCCACCAAAAACAGCAAAATTACCTCGCTCTGAATTAGTGAAAGGTATTCGTGGAAAAGTAGTGTATTTACCATTAGATCTAAAAGAAAATGTGCACACTCTAGGAGTGCAACGTCCAATAGAGCAATCTTTAATTATCTTAGTAAATGGAGTACCTACAAAAGACAAAAAAATATGGCAACAGCTGGTCGATTTACATAAAGTTAGACAAGCCTTGCAATATCTAAAAGAGAATAATGAATACTACAAAGAAATTAATATTGAAGAAAACTTGAAGGATACAACTGAAATAATTGAAGAGACACGAGAAGCTGGTCAATTTGATCTCCTAGATCCTGCTACAATATCAAATACTTTAGACCATTATACAATTCATCCTTTGCACTCTAATGACACCATAGAAGATGCACTAGAAACGTACCAAATGCGTCAAACAAAAGGATCACCAATCAGCATATGGGAAAAAAGTAGAGAAGCACGTGCGTTTCATCTACTCTTTCCTATTGGCAAAGGAGGAAGGTACGATGATAGAGCTATTCAAATATCAGCATCAGAATACCGCTCATTACGGATGTATTCTGAAGATCCCAGATTTAGACAAAACGTGGAATACATATTCTACCTACTCTTTGAAAGTGAACTAGCAACTTTATGTTACGGAGTTGCACACACATTAAAATCAGGATCTCACTTTCAAAATATGTCAGCTACACAATTATTTCAAAAGTGCAACAAAAAGATGAGGTTTTACAATCAAATATTACAAATCTATTAGCAAATATGCGTGGTACTAAAGAGTACTTGTTTCGACGTCATGGAGATGTACATTGTATGATCAGAAACCTTGGCCCACCCAGTTGGTTTGTTACATTAACTTGTGCAGAATATGCATGGGAAGATTTACATGATTTCCTACGCATATCAAACAAAAACAAAACAAACATAGATATACTAACACCTGGAGAACTTTGTTCTCTGGATCCTGTTAATGTTTCAAGATATTTTCACCATCGCTTCATTGCTATGCTACACTTTATTTGTAATAAAACTGTTCCTCCCCTTGGAGAACTGCAACACTTCTTTTGGAGAAAAGAATACCAAGCCAGAGGAGCACCACATATCCACATGCTTTTATGGATTAAAGATGCTCCTAAATTTGGTCAAGACAGTGATGCCACTGTTTTACAGTTTATTGAAAAATATGTCACTTGTGAAATTCCATCAGAAGCCACAAATAGTGATCTTCATGCACACATTTTACAATTTCAAAGAGACAAATGTGGCAAAGGTTGTCGTCGCAAATACAAAAACAAAGGGAAATACTACACCAAATGCCTCTTTGGTTTCCCTAGACCGGTTAAAAATACAGGTCAAGTGAACAACCTCATGTCATCAGTTTGACATAGTGTTAAAGGTAAGTCACCTAAAAATACATATTACATAAAAAGAACAGAAGAAGAAAAATATATCAATGATTACAATGCAATCATTGCCCACTTATGGAATGCAAACATAGATGTGCAGTACATTGCAGACAATTCCACTGCAGTTGCACGATATGTTACAGCATATTTAACCAAAACAGAAAAAACAGAGCTCCAAGACCTCTGGAATGACCTGTCATCAGACAAAACAGTGTCTCAGAAATTATACAGCTTGGGCATAAAAATGCTCTCCCATAGAAAATGTGGATCCTATGAAGCAGCAGGTCGTTTAACTGGTAGTGCATTGTATGGTAAATCTGAAAATATAGTATTGCTAAGTCTTGGTCCTGCTAAATCTAGAAAAAGAGTTCTAAAATCATACAAAGATATAGAAACAATAGCCAAACATGATCACAACAGCCAAGACATTTTAAAAAACAATTTATTGGACACATACTACCCAAACAGAAGTAATACTTTGGAAACCACATGTGTCTATACCACATAGTCCAAAACTTCACATACAAAAATAATATAAGACATGATGAAAAAAAAGGTAAATACAGAGTGACAAACTGTGAAGGCAGCTTAGTAAAACTAACCAAACCAAATTTAATTAATCATATCAAATTGTCATTAAAGACTCCTCAACATAAAGAACTATATTACATGTCCCTGCTACAACTCTTTAAACCATGGAGAAAAGAAGAAGAAATACAAGATAACTATGACTCATATGAAGACGCTTTCAAAGCAAATGAAAGCACTATAACTGATGTAAACTTTACACAGTACAAAACAATGTTGCACAATGAATAGCAACATGAAGAAAAACTCCAGGCCCAACAAGATAAGGACACTCCTGACAGTAGTCAACCTTCTCTAACAGGAAGCCAAGAACCACTGGGAGAACCACTAATAACAAATGAGGCAGAATTAGCTATGACAGAACGAGACAACACCATGTGTCAGTATGAAGATAAAGAAGAGTTAACTATACTACAATCAAAACTAAACAATGAGCACCGTAGCATATTTCAAGAAGTAACAAAAGAAATTGCACATGGTCTACAACATGAAACAAAGAATGCACCTGCCAAAATTACAAACCTATACTGCTGTACGTCAGTGGTGAAGCTGGTTCTGGCAAAACATTCCTAATCAAAATCATCAGTAAGTTCCTTCAACAATTGACAAACAACAAACTGTCAGCTGTTGTCACTGCCTCCACAGTTTTAGCTGCCTACAACATAGGCGGTGTCCCTCTACACCGATTACTACTCCTGCCAGTAGAACACCAAAACAAATTAGACTATTACAAACTTTCTACAGAAGCTGCAATGGAACTACGCAGAGTATTAAAACAAATGAAAATGCTACTAATAGATGAAGTGAGCATGGTGGCCAACCTAATGTTGGCTTTGATTCACCTCAGATTACAAGAAGTACTCAAAACAAACTATGAAGAGCTATTTGCAGGAAAACACATTATTGTTTTCGGAGATCTTCTTCAATTGACACCAGTAAAAGGTGAGCCTATTTTTAAAACATTAGGACACAAACTCTGCCGTAAAACTGTTGGCAGCATTGGAAATGTCAACCTTTGGCAACATTTCCAATACAGAGAATTAACAGAAAACATGCAGAAATTTGCAGATCTCACTTATGCCAACATCTTAAAAAGTATTAGAGTTGTTATACTATCTAAAGAAGCACATGCAATATTGAAAACCCGGAACATTCATGCACTTTATGGCGATAATGCATGTGCTACAGATGTTATGGAACAATTAGCCCACAAAAATGTCAATTGTATGGCCTTAATGCCAACTCTTGCAAGCTGTTTCAAAATCAATGAAATAATGTTAAATAAAGAAATGCAACCAATAATGGAAATTAGCGCCACAGACAAACTAGATGTACATGGTATGACACTACCCATGTGTGAGCAAGCCACAAAAAGACTAAACAGTTTAGAAATTTCAATCTCCAACACAGCTGGGTTGGAAAAGATATTAAAATTATCCTTAAATTGCAGAGCAATGCTTAAACGTAACTTTGACGTGGACCAAAGACTAGTTAATGGAGCACTGGGTACAGTTGTTGGCTTTCAAACATACCCACGTGACAACAAAATTCAGTTTGTCAATATTCTCTTTGACAAACTTTCAGAAGTAAAAAGGATAGGACGCTCAACAGCTCGATTCCTTCTCTTTAAAGACATGTAAGTATGCAGAGAACAATTTTCTCTAACTCTTGCATATGCAGTCACCATTCATAAATAACAAGGTCTTACCCTAGACAATGCAATGATAGACATTGGTAACACAGTCTTTAAAGTAGGCATGAGCTACGTAGCAGTATCACGCTTACGTACACTTGACGTTCTATTTCTAATCAACTTTGATGCAAGTAAAGTAAAAGTTGATATTCCTTGCATTTTAGAATACAATAGACTTTGTTCACTATACACCCCCCATCTAAACACATATTCTGTTCCACAAAAACTAAAACGTTGTAAAAGAAAACTAACTCAAACAGAAATGCAACAGAATGTCACTGAAAATCCTTCAAAGAGAGTAAAAGAAACTAAAACTTCATCAAGTACCACAAGCCTAAAAGAACCAATTAGGGAAAGTAAACCAGGTACTTCATCAAAGAAGGAAGACAAACTAAAAAGAAATTACTCAGATACAGAACTACCTTGTCCATTTAAACTCTCAAATATAGTTGGTGTAAGTTTCTACGCAAATGTAGCAATGAATATTCTATTTCAATTACCACCAATTGTTGACAACATTTACTTACACAGTACAGACCAATTGTGTTTGCAAATGTTAGTACTTCATAGAAACGCAACAAACAATCCTGACAACACGTACAGTGTTTATGGAATAAGACAACAATTGGACCACTGTGCTGGAATGGTGAAATTCACTATAAACTCACAGGAAGATCCACAAGAATTTCTAATGTACTTACTACAAGTACTGGAAAACAAAAGCATACCTATAAATGAAATCTTCCAGATTTCATACATGTGGAAACATACATGCACTCTCTGCAACAATGTGACACAAGAACAAATCCCCAATGAACGCTTCGTATATATATCAATACCTAATTGTGAATCCATTCCAGCAACTTGTACAACATGCAAACCATGATAGATCATGTTCTACCTGCAATTCGGATAATCGCTCCACCTTACTAATACAAACGCATAGTAAATACGTAATATTAATGCTTCTACGTTACAATGCAGATGGTACCAAAAACAACCGCAAGCTGACTGGATTCACACATGGTCAAGTATCACTTGGTAAGAAAATCTTTACAACAATAGGTATAATCTACCACGCAGGAGCCACAACCAATTCAGGTCACTACACTGCATATATAAAAAAGTAATGTGGATGGTTTGAATGTAATTATAGTACCATTACTCTAATGCAGAGATTACCAGCAAATCTTTCAAACGCTTATTTAATGTTCTTAAAACCAAAATGTATTAACTAAACTGTACTTAAACCTTAACTAAACTTGTAGTAAAAAAAAATAAACTGTTAGAATATTCCAACAGGTATCTAACTGCCCGAACATTCTACAACAACTAATCAGATAAATGAATAAAATTACTGAAAATAGACAGTTAGAATACGCCAACTGGTATCTAACTGTCCCAGAATTGTACAATATCAAAACTGATAAAACAATACCACTAAATTATATAAAGAAATAGACAGTTAGAATACGCCAACTGGTATCTAAATACTCCAAAATTTTACAATATCCAAAAAGATAAATCAATACCACTAAATTACATAAAAAATGAGACAGTTAGAATACGCCAACTGATATCTAACTGCTCCAAAATTCTATTTTACAATATCCAAACAGATAAATCAATACCACTAAATTACATCAAAAATTAAACAGTTAGAATACGCCAACTGGTATCTAACTGCTCCAAAATTTTACAATATGCAAACAAGTGAAAAAAAAAAAACAAATAGACTGTAACATAACAAAAAAAGGTTTTTTTTTTATCCAACATGGATTTTTTTTTCTCCCACAGACCCAATGATGTTAGCAACAAACACGGAAACCTAGCAAATTGCACAGTATACTGGTTTGTAATCTACTAAATATGAGGGTAAAAAAAAAAATGTTTATTATTGAATGTTATAAGTCGTTACAAAATACCAACTAACATGATCTATTCTTTTATCACAGAAATGAACAAGAAATACATGTACTCCAGTTACTAAACCAAATAGTAAGTGTATTATAATAAGTACAACCATTGCAACATATCACACCCATAGTGGCTTTTAACTTTGTTCCTTATAAATTTGTTCTTGGATCCCAAACTTATAAGCCACTATGAGTGTGATATGCTGCGGTGGTTGTGGCCAGGGCATAGAGTCTTAGGTGCATGGCCATATGGACACCCCCATTTTGTTTATTTACGAACATTTCAGGACACCGCGAGTGTTCTTAGAACACTTTCAACTTGCCACTGAACAATACGGACAGCGTCCTCAGGACACCCTCATTTTGTTTATTTACGAATATTTCAGGACACCGCGAGTGTTCTTAGAACACTTTCAACTTGCCAGCGAACAATACGGACTGCGTCCTCAGGACACCCCCATTTTGTTTATTTATGAACATTTCAGGATTCCGGGAGTGTTCTTAGAACACTTTCAACTTGCCAGCGAACAATACGGACAGCGTCCTCAGGACACCCCCATTTTGTTTATTTACGAATATTTCAGGACACCGCGAGTGTTCTTAGAACACTTTCAACTTGCCAGTGAACAATACGGACAGCGTCCTCAGGACACCCTCATTTTGTTTATTTACGAATATTTCAGGACACCACAAGTGTTCTTAGAACACTTTCAACTTGCCAGTGAACAATACGTGCAGTGTCCTCAGGACACCCCCATTTTGTTTATTTACGAACATTTCAGGACAACGCGAGTGTTCTTAGATCACTTTCAACTTGCCAGCGAACAATACGGACAGCGTCCTCAGGACACCCCCATTTTGTTTATTTACGAACATTTCAGGACACCGCAAGTGTTCTTAGAACACTTTCAACTTGCCAGTGAACAATATGGACAGCGTCCTCAGGACACCACCATTTTGTTTATTTACGAACATTTCAGGACACCGCGAGTGTTCGTAGAACACTTTCAACTTGCCAGCGAACAATACAGACAGCGTCCTCAGGACACCCCCATTTTGTTTATTTACAGACATTTCAGGACACCGCAAGTGTTCTTAGAACACTTTCAACTTGCCAGCGAACAATACGGACAGCGTCTTCAGGACTCCCCCATTTTGTTTATTTACGAACATTTCAGAACACTGCGAGTGTTCTTAGAACACTTTCAACTTGCCAGCAAACAATACGGACAGCGTCCGCAGGACACCCCCATTTTGTTTATTGACGAACATCCCAGAACACATGATATATTCTTAGAACAGTTTCAACTTATCTGCGAACAAAACGGACAGGCATACCATTCTCAGGACACCCCCATTTTATTTATTTACGAACATTTCAGGACACCGCGTTCTCAGGACACCCCCATTTTATTTATTTAACAACATTTCAGGACAACGCGAGTGTTCTTAGAACACTTTCAACTTACCAGCGAACATTACAGACAGCGTCCTCAGGACACCCCCATCTTGTTTATTTAAGGACATTTCGGGACACCGTGAGTGTTCTTAGAACAGTTTCAGCTTGCTTGCGAACAACACGGACACATATTGCGTCCTCAGAACACCCCCATTTAGTTTATTTAGAACATTTCAGAACAGACGTGTTGTCCGCAGACAAATCGAACACAACAATGGGGTCTACCACATAAATAAATACAACATTTAACCCATCTCATACTCTCCCACCCTCCCCAAACACTCTTACACACCAACACACTCTACTAAATACAATTTTTCAACCAAGTTTCACTGCGCTGTCCGCGGACGTCAGTGAATCCAAGATGGTGGGCGCTACCGAAAATCTGACGCGCTCCACGCTCTGCACCGTCCAATCAGCGAACACGTTGCATTTCCGCGGACATGATGCAGGCCGGTTGGCCAATCAGGACGCTGTCCGCCGAGCGAACAGTGAAGTGTGTCCACGGACCGAACACAGATTCACTAATTTTTTGTGACCTACTTTTTGGTCATTTTAAAAAAAACTACTGGACGGATTTTCACGCTTTCGGGACCAAGCCACTACTCCTGGTCCAAATTTGGTGAAAATCCATCCAGCGGTTTGGGCAGTAGGCGTGAGCAAAGTTTTTTCCCCATTCAGTCTATCGGAAAAAAAAAGTTTTGGGACCCCCCTTATAACTTTGCCCCCCCTGGACAAATCATCACCAAACTTTGCAAAAGAATTCAGAGTGAGCCATATACTTTTTTTGCAAAGTTTGGTAAGGATTCGTCCAGGGAGAGCAAAGTTATAAGCCGCCCAAAAAGTGCTCTTCCTATGGAAACAGCCACTTACCCATAACTACATGGCCACTACTGTGGCCATGTAATATCTCCCAGCCGAAGTCGGTACTCATTAAGGTACCACACGATACCAGGGCGCACGCCGTCTCATTGCGAAGCATTGTTGGGACCTCATCATTAAAACCACTACCTTTGCTATGCCCGGCTTGCAGCGGGACAGAGCGTGCGGCCCTCTTCAAGTGGCCAGTGCTGAATCTCTCGCCACACACATTCATGGCAGAAACACATTTCATATAAAAAAGCAACAAACAAAAAGAAGTGCATTAAAATCCTGCTCCTACTTTCGCAAGCGGTGTTCTCAAGAAGTCCTTTGTGTAATAAGAAATCCGGGGGTGGGCGGAAGTCGCGGGAGATTCTGCTCCCCTGTGGCCATTTTTGTCCAGAGCAATTGAACGGTTTTGGACAAAGCTGTAAGCACGCTTCCCTTGCATCTAATTTATTTCAGATCAATAAGGCGCACTCGTAGCCTGTGGCCTTTGCTGTCCACAAATTGCATCTGGCTTCCATGCTTCGTGTGCTGTGCAGCTGACAGTCATCCGGGCGTCAAAAGGTGAAATTCAGCCGAGTGTTTAAAAGCCGGATTGGTGCCAGAAGGCTAGTACATTCCTTTTAGCAGGTTCCATTATGCTGCCAGGGGGGCGGGAGGGAATGAGGGCTTCCAAAATTAAACTCAAAGGGCCATATTCTCGGAATTGGTTCCCGTGCAAGTGAAGGGATGTGACAGCGGATGCTCTGGGGTTGGTCAGAAAAAATGTTTTGCATTCACAAAGGGCAACAGAATGTGTGCATCGTAGATTCTGCAAAGCCGGGGGTCGAAAGTGGCATTTTGGGCCATTTGAAAGTGTGTCACGAATTCTCAAATGACATGAGTTTTGAAATGTGCAGAAATCAAACATATTCCACTGTGCCTGGTTGCAACAGGCACAGGTGGATGAGCAACGCATGACAGCTGCTATTTCACTTGCATTTCTATCTCTCGGACCGGGGTAGAATTTATTTTTCCTCAATACATACGTTGCTATCTCACAATAATGGGCCCGCCACTATGATGCTGGCAGGTATCACCCATTAGTATCGGGGGTAAGGGGGTGGCCAGTGGATTATTTGCTCTTACCCCCGCATCCCTAGAGGTTACCTTTGTGAATAGGGGGAGACCTGTGCATTTCCAAGAGTAACGCAAATAAAAAAGCGCATCCTCGGCCCATTTTTATTGATTGATTTATTGATATTTTATTTCTATCACGCTCGTACACAAGTGTTTCAGAGCGCGACAAGGCAGGGGAGAACAGAAGAGCGATATTACTAGGCCCAGTGACATTGAGAACGCGCAAGTGCATGGGAGAGGGGGGAGAGGAAAAGTGCATGGCAGGGGGGAGAAGTGGAAAGTGCAAAGCAAAGGAAAAACAGAAAAATAATAATAAATAATATAATATAGGCAACAAACAGTGGTAGTGCAGCCATCAATTTGCAAGTGCTAGGTTTAAGGCGGCAGACAGGGTATGTCTGATAAGTGCAGGAAGAAAAAGGGGGGGCTGTATGGGTACAGATACAGACCCCAGTGCAAGGGGTGGCCCGGAGGCAGTGCGGGAGGGTGCCAGAATGAGCACAGTGCCAAGAGAGAACAGATCAGCAGGGGAGAGGGGAGTGAAGGCAGAAGAAAAGAGGAAGGTCTTTGGTATTTGACTTGGAGAATGTGGACCAAAATCACTTCAGCGAAGTCCGCCAGTGCCTTATGAAGAGTAAAAACAACTCATACTTCACATCAATCAATCCCACTTCCGTGTTTTGCCTCTGTTGCTCCCACCGTAACGTTGTGTGTTATATCTGTTGTCAACCTTTCTATTTCAGTCATTCATTTACTCATCCACCCCTTTTTACTCTGATCACCATCCCCTGCTCCCCAAACCACTTGTTTGGCAGATTTGTATCAGCTAATAAGGGCAGTGGCTTTCCCTGAGCAGTTCTCATTTCCTTCTGCATCTGTGATCCCTGTGTCCCCGAGGCTGTATAGAGCCCATGCTTGCCCGCCAGAATGCTTGTGAACTACAGGTGGTGGGCGCTTGCAGGGATCCCTGCCTATGTACTGGCACTTGGGAGCCGCCATCCTTGGCCTTGCGCGGTGCAGCTATTCTGTGAGGATGTTATAGAAGGCAATGTGTGAAAGCCCAAAATCTGGTAGAAGTTGGTGACATGTCAGCACATGTGACTGCGGGTTCTATCTGATGGTGGGGCCAGTGGCCAACAAACCAGGGGGAAGGGAGGTGGATGTAACACGCATTCGCTTTGGGAACACTGGCAGTGATGTGCGGATTCTTGAAGGCTGAGTCCCCAATGGTGACCTCAGCGCTAACACTGCCTCAATATGGGCAGCTCATGAAACAGCTGGCAATATCTTTCTTTTACTGTTTTTATTTGTTTATTTATTTGGGCATCTGTGCAGCGCGCCGAACCTGCATTATTGAAACCTGCAGCGGACGCCTCAGAGAATGCTTGGGTTGCTATCATTTTAAGGGGCCGCATTTACATCTCGTGCAAAGTCATCCTCTGCTGTGGAACATTGTAGTTTGCTCAAGGCAACATCTTACAAACGTATACAAAAAGACACAATTACGAAGATCTCTAAGGCACCAGTACAGTAGTTCATTGTGGCACCAGCATAATGTTCCACTAAGGTGCTAGGGCTGGGGATCATGTTGGCACGAGTTCGGGGAAGCATCATATTACCATAAGATTGATTCACTATGGCACCTGAGACAAAGTGGCATTTACTCTTCCAGATATCTGCCCAAAGCTGCCCCACCCCAGATGTTCCCAGTCCAACTTGGTTGATGGGCCCTAGAACAAACAATTCTCTAGATGAATCATCATCTAGAGAATTGTCAAGTGAATTGAGGAAGACCCTTCCCCAGTAAATTATAAATGCAACACTCTGACCGAGTCAACATCTGGCTAACTCGCACAGAGCGAGTCCACGTACTGACCATCATAGTTATATGCCTGAGGTTCCATGCTTATTGGATTTGAAAAACAACCCTACTGTCTCCCAGAGGTTATCTGATGAAAATCACACTTCATGTGTAATGGAATTCAAGTATAAGACAGCTTCCAGCCTCAACCCTCGAGTATCCTACTGTGAGGGTAAGGAGTACCTTCTATTAACTTCTATGGTCCTCTTAAGCAGTGAGCTTCCCCAATTACTTACACACACAACCACACATGCACACAAACATGATAAATACACATACACGCACTCACACACACACATACACACTGTCACAAATGCATGCATTTCTGCATGCCCGAGCACCCTCCCTATCAGGGCTGAAATGCGTGCAGATTGTAAATGCCCTTACCTTCTTCAAGCAGTCACATGGTCTGACCGAGGACCAACACAGGCATACACTACTAAGCAGCGACGGTGTGCAGCTCCAGTAGAGCTTTTAGCAGACTTAAAAATTGTGGATAGGGCTTTTAAGCCCATGGTCGCCTCAGACCATGTAGTGATTAATTATGGGTAAGGAACTAACCAGCAAACTCAGCTGGTAAGAAAGAGGTAGTGTGGAAAGGATCCGAACCAGGGTGATTTAAAAGAGAGCAGGGCTTGGGGGCCAGTGACACAGACCAGGTTATGGACCTACAATGGGAGAGTGAAGAGAGCGAAACCCACAGAAGAGTCAAAACCTAGGAGAGGTTGGAGTGAGAAGAGGATCTAGAGCTTGATAGAAGCTACACCCGAGATGCTGGGAGAAACCACTTCAAGACTAGTGGGTTCTTGGGGGTCTTCATAAATACAAGGGCCTGCTGAAGACTACATCTCAGTCAATGGAGAGACCAACTTGATAGAGAGATTCAAGAGTCTAATAAGAGCTGCATCTCAAAGAACAGGAGAGACTACCTTGAGAGAGAGAACTGCTGATGTCTATCGCCCAGACACTCTAGGAGACTAGCTTAAGAAGGAGACCTGAAGAGTTCACCTGCCCTGCCCTGAAGAATTCACCCGTTCACCTGCCCCTTGGTTAGAGCGTGAGAATATCAGAGCTTGACACATACCCCAAGGCAAGGAGGAGATGCATTTGCTGGTAGGAGTGTGTTTACTGATCTGGGGGTAAAAATGGGTGAAGGGTTAGAATATATCACAGACAAGTAGCCTCAACAAAGGGGACGAAGGTCATGGTGATTAGAGATTGTGCACTATATCCCTGAGGCTGTGAGTTGAACCAAGAAGCATTTATGAGTTTCATCTCTTAGAATGCTCGATGAACCAAAATCAGCTAAGAGAGATGCCCTGAGACTGTGAGTTAAGCAAGAAGCATCTGGGTGCTATACCCCTGAGGCTTAGTGGCAAACAGACCTGTTGTCATGCCTCTCAGATATTGACCACTGGATGACGACCAACCACCTCATCCTCAACCAGAGGAAAAGTGAAATCCTAGTCTGCGGGAAAACTGCCCTCCTCCCCCAACCGATTCCGTAGCCTCAAACAGTGGCAATCTCCAACGTGGTAGAAAACTTGCAGATCAGACTCAGACCTATCCCTTACCCAACACACCACTACCGTATCTAACACCTGCTTCTTCCAGCCACGGATTCTCATGCGTATCTTCCCTTACCTCACCTATCCCCACCACTTCTCAGCCATCAACTCCATCATCCTGTCCTGCCTAGATTACGCAAACAGCCTGTACCTAGGCACTTTGGCATCTCAACTAAGGAAATTCCAAAGAATACGAAACGTGGCAGCACGCCTGCTCATTAACCTACCTGCCAGAGAACACTTCAGCCCCACACTAAAAGTCCTCCACTGGCTCCTGATTCGTCGAAGCACTACCATTCAAGCCATGTACATCACCCATGCACCTTAAACAACACCGGACTGGATTTCCTTCAAGCCAAAATCATTCCCTACCAGCCCTCAAGGAATCTCAGATCACGCATAGCATTTCGCCTAGAGGTCCCAACTCACAACTCCTCCAGGCTGGGCGGATCCTCTTTCTCTGTCCAAGCACCAATCACCAATCACCTGGAACTCTCTACCCTACACATTTGCAACACTGAAATCCATGTGAAATTCAGAAAGGATGAAAATCCTGACTCTTCCCATAATATCCCCCCTCAATTCCTCCCTCCCACTCGAGACCACACTGCTGAACCCAGTCAGGCCAGCCAATCAGGACACGCTTACACCAATTACAACACAGAGGCCAGCAGCATTCGCAGTGGCTCACCTGACATACTGTCTCCACATACACAACATTCCTTACCGAACAAATACACCAGTGAAGCCAGCAGTCTTCGCTGTGGCACACCGCAATCACCGCCCCCTCAGACCTTGCAAAAGAGAGACTATGAATAATGAGACAAATCGACCATGGAAGCCAGCAGCCCTCACTGAGGTACACCGCAATAAACTCACCTACGCTCACCGCCTGCTCCTCACACTAGAGAGACCATGAACAATGAGACCACGCCGTCCACACTAGACAAAGATCGCTCCAGCCGAACAGCTCCGAAGACTACGGTACGTGTTACCTTGAAGACTATGGTAAACATACCTTACACCACATCTGTGGACACAGGCCGCAGGCATTGCCAAGCATCCATGCACCGTGGAATGCAGCTATGGCTATGCTTTCCCGTCTAGCAGCACATAAAGCCGTCCACACTGAAACCCCTAACATACCTCAACACCTCTGCCACTAGCATATAGTGACTACCAACAAAAATAAATTCGGTATAGTTGGTCACATATCGACTCTCTCAACAATAGTACTCTATCGCAAACCACGAACAGCGCCCACCCACGTGCCTGACCTCTTTTTGGGCTGCTTAGTCGTGCCTAGCCAACCACCCAAGTCCTAGACCCGCGAAAATACACACATGCATCTCCTAATCTGAACTTTTTAGAAATTTCCAGCACATTGACTACGGTCACCGAGGGCATTCAAACCACAAAGCGCATTGAAGCCATACAAATGGGGAAAGAGCACTATATAAATACCCAAATACAATACAATAAGATTAGGGAAACTAGGAGATCAGTATTGCCATACATAGAACCATAATGCACTTTAAGTTAATCCATCTCGATTCTTACATGTTGATATTCCTTATTGTTTGTAGTTCTTGCCCCTAGAACCTGTAGTCCCTATTTCACCCACACTGTCATTTTTAATTGAGGTCTCAAACAGAACTACTGACTTGTGCATCTTCTGTGGATCCCTTCATTATAACTAGCACGGAGGTTGACAGAGAAGCATCACAATGCCAGTACAGGGGTGGACTGTGACACCAGTACAGATGTTGACTGTGGCACCAGTGCAGGGGTTCACAGCAGCATTCTACAGAGAAGCATCACAATACCAGTACAGGGGTGGGCTGTGACACCAGTACAGATGTTGACTGTGGCACCAGTACATGGGTTCACAGTGGCATTCTACAGAGAAGCATCACAATACCAGTACAGGGGTGGACTGTGACACCAGTACAGATGTCGACTGTGGCACCAGTGCAGGGATTCACAGCAGCATTCTACAAAGGAGCATCACAATACCACTACAGGGGTGGACTGTGACGCCAGTACAGATGTCGACTGTGGCACCAGTGCATGGGTTCACAGCGGCATTCTACAGAGAAGCATCACAATGCCAGTACAGGGGTGGACTGTGACACCAGTACAGATGTCGGCTGTGGCACCAGTACATGGGTTCACAGTGGCATTCTACAGAGGAGCATCACAATACCAGTACAGGGGTGGACTGTGACGCCAGTACAGATGTTGACTGCGGCACCAGTGCAGGGTTTCACAGCAGCATTCTACAAAGGAGCATCACAATACCAGTACAGGGGTGGACTGTGACACCAGTACAGATGTTAACTGCGGCACCAGTGCAGGGATTCACAGCGGCATTCTACAGAGGAGCATCACAATACCAGTACAGGGGTGGACTGTGACGCCAGTACAGATGTTGACTGCGGCACCAGGGCAGGGATTCACAGCAGCATTCTATAAAGGAGCATCACAATACCAGTACAGGGGTGGACTGTGACACCAGTACAGATGTTGACTGTGGCACCAGTACATGGGTTCACAGTGGCATTCTACAAAGGAGCATCACAATACCAGTACAGGGGTGGACTGTGGCACTAGTACAGATGTTGACCGTGGCACCAGTGCATGGAGTCACAGTGGCGTTCTACAGAGGAGCATCACAATACCAGTACAGGGGTGGACTGTGACGCCAGTACAGATGTTGACTGTGGCACCACTACATGGGTTCACAGTGGCATTCTACAGAGGAGCATCACTATACCAGTATGGGGGTGGACTGTGACGACAGTACAGATGTTGACTTTGGCACCAGTACATGGGTTCACAGTGGCATTCTGCAGAGGAGCATCACAATACCAGTACAGGGGTGGACTGTAGCACCGGTACAGAGGTAGACTATGGCACCAGTGCAGAGGTTCGATGGGAGGTGGCAGTACAGGGGCTTGCTGTGCCAACAGTACAGCCTCCCACGTGAGCATGCAGTGCCCAACATTTATGAGCAGTTGGGGACTTTGAGTGTCCGCCTGTGGGGGACAATCAGAAAAGCATGTGCTTTTGAAGTATTCAGCTGTACTTGGTGGTTTCACCTCGTCGTTCTTCACATTGACACCCATTTCCTCTTCACCATACATGTGAATTTAAACTTCCTTTTCTGTCTTACCCCTCCTGTGGGGAGGCTTCCATGTAAACTTTGCTTGGACCTTTTTATGTGTTATTGTTGCAGCATTCAGCATGTCCACCTTATTAATTAAAAACCTGCCTGCCTCCAAAACACAAGCTAATGCTGTTCTGCTTAATTGCTGTCTGGATTTTGCGACCACCAAACACAAACTGCATTCATGTCCTCGATGAGGTGCCTTAACATCAAGGGGGTATGGGAATCAAAGAAAGGGTGGAAAGGTCCTTTAGCTTGTGGCCATGTGTGTGTTTGTAAGGTGAAGGAGAGGTTTGTTTTTGGCTCAGAAAACATGATGTGTGCATTATGGTTGTTGTTGGAGGCATTCAAGTAGATGTCTTGGTCAAATGGCCTGGGATTCTGGCTTCAGCCCTGATCGCCAGATGAATGCCTGACAAGTTCTGCTCATGCCCCATGCTGGGCGTGTGGCAGTGTGAACCAGACAGCATATTCTACCTACAAAGCTCGGTGATAGAGATAGTGCCCAGAGCCAGGAAGCACCGCAAGCAGAGCAGAGTTACTGGTTTTGTCTCAGGGGTCGGGTCCAGAGTTTACAAGCACATTGTGTGACAGTGCATCAGTGTTTTGTGGGACATCAGACTTGCTTATAATGCCACACATAGGCCAATTGAAATGATTATAGGAGGTTTGCCCAGAGTACGTGGTGACAGTACATCATCTCCATGAAGGGAAGAGTGGGCGCAAGACGGGGTACAACTGTTGGAAGCTGGATTGAAACCCTGCATGTGTAGGCACGGATCTGTGTGATTTCTCCGAGCATATTTTGTCCAAGCCCATTAGAGCAATCTTTTTTTAACACATTTTACTGCAAATCAATGGGTGGGGGAGACCACCAGCAGGCCCCCAACCAACATCCCCTCCACCTTTATTAACACCCTAACCCAAGCCCCCATCTATATTGCCACAAAATGTGTTCAACTAATTCGATGTAATGGGCTGCGTTGAATTCTGCGATGTAATGGTAGAATACCGTATGCACAGGCCAGTGGGGGGAGGGGGAACATGTTCCTCTTCATCTTTCTCATGCTGGTCACATACAGGACTCTCGATGAGGGGCAAGACACATCTGTTATCCGTTCCTCTTTAATCATGGAAAAGAACTGCTGGGGGAAGTCACAACTACTGGCGTGGCATCTGAGCTGGAAAATCATAAGAGAGGGTGCACATCTGATAATGAGGTTCATGGTGTACAACCAGATAGGTCCCTTGAGGAGAAAGAGCCAGAAAACAAAGGGTATTGACACACACCAATTCAACAAAGAAACAAATCTATTTACTATAACTCATGTATATAAACCACTCAGTCGCTGAGATTGGTGACCAGGGACCTTATGTTTCCTGCGGGGGCCCTGGCCCCCCCCCCCAATCACCTTCAGCCCTTGACCACTGCCAGCACTTGCCTTTGGGCGCCCACTGGCCTGTGCTGCCTCTCAGGCCTGCACTTATTGTATTGGCAGGTGACCACTCTTTACCAATTGATCTCTGCGAGACGCTTATCTGTTACTTGAAACTGACTCCCTTGCACTTCCCCTCTGTTGGAACTCCTAGCACGAACCCCTCCTCCCGTTTCCCTTCACTCTCTCTGCACTTACACATTCCAAATTCTCACATACCCTAGTAGGACCGATCTGTGTCTTTTCTCATCATTGTTATAATAGTTGCCTTTTGTTCCCATGTTCCCTACCCTTTGCCGTGCGGTGCTTTGAAACACAATCACTTGATGTGTAAGCGCTTTAGAAATGCACAATAAATAGAACCAGTGGTTTCAAACAGAGACTATTGGACCAGCTGAGCAGGTTGATTCATCCGATTCAAATGAGCACACATAGGCAACATAGATGCCTATACGTAGACCTTTTAAATAGGTTTTGACACAAGAGTCCAAAGAATCTGAGAAGACTCCTCCCCTCTGATCTATGGCCAAGATGTATCCAATTAAAGAGGCAGAAGAAGACCCGGTGGATCTGATCAATCTTGAGTTTATTATTTTTTTTTATTATTTTTTTATAGTTGTATTTAGTTAAAATTAAACTTTTACAACTTTTACAGTTTTTACAGTTTACGTGATAAAATCGTGTCTCTACTAAAATATTTACACATGTACATTTAATCATCTACGTCCATCAGCAAACAACAGTTGAAGGCAATAAGCATTCAAAATCATCATTTTATTCTTACTTTTTATTATTTCATTACTATTTACTTTTACTCTTTAACATTCTTCTTTAAAAACGTTATAACGTTTTGCCAGACCCTAAAACGTGCAATGTGCAATGCTCCTGAATCAGAGTTCAAACAATATTGCCAGAATTCTACATTTTTAATCATATCGTAGTGATGAGCAAATCGAGCATGTAACGTCATATAAATAGGACCCAAACTTGGACACTGTTAGGACATGTTTTGCTGTTTCTAAACTAGAGCTACTTTTGCTCTATTGGCAATTTCCATTTCGCTCTCCATAGTGCCATCACTGGAAGTTGGTTAGTATGCATAAGTAGTCGATGTTTGCAGACAGCCTGGTCAGGGCACTTTAATAGTTACGATTGAGCCAGAAGATAAGTATTGACCAGTGTATTTCTGCATATAATTCATTTACTCGATCGTTATATGTGTCGGTATAGGTGCTATTTTTCAAGGTGATGACATTGTTTCTCAGGACTTTCAGAATTGGACATTCGGGATGGGTTACCGCTTTCAATGCGAGGAGACCTCCACGCATTAATATAGTGGCTTTGAGGGAAAGCAACCACAACTCTATTCTCACGTTTTGTATCGAGCATGTAGGCGGGAGCCGTAATATAGTTCACCAGAAAAACCTTCAATTCTATCTAGCCATGTTAAATCTCTAATAGCCAGTGCCTAAAGTCCATATGATATCATTGGGATGAACCATTGGTTATAGAGCATTACTATGCCTTTCAAAGTGTATCCCGCAAATCCTGATACAAATCTTCGTACTAACAGTGTGATTTGCTTGGCATGACGTATCTTAGATTCAATGGACAGAGTGCAGTTTGTTACAATGCACACATGCAAATCCTTGACTTTATTCCTGCTAGACTGGTGGGGAAGAAATTGCCAGAACAGTCAGCATTCGAGGAATGGAAGCTGTATTAAAGAAGACATATGCAGGTTCAAATGTATCTCTCCAATGAAATGTAAGTGCAGCCTATCACATGGTCCATGAGCAGAGCGAGACTGCGAAGAGGCCCTCGTGAGTTGGTGGCATCGAAAGGAATTGTTTTTGACGTTTTTTGACGTGGCATTGAAATTTCCTCTGGCATTGGCACTGACTGGAGGACCCTCAGAGTCCCAAGGTGTAAAACACAGATGAGATGCTGGAAGGCAGGCGGAACTCTGAAGAGATTGGTGTTGCATGTGCCCTTTAAGGTGCAGAACCTCTTACTTTACAAGTTAGATGACATGGTCAAAAAGGCTCTTGTTGGCTAGAAATATATATTCCCACTTTGAGCAAGGTAAAATACAAGCACTTTGAAATTTCCATTGAAGAGGTCACACCATTTTCTGGTATTAAGTAAACTATTATGCAGACCTAGCAGTGAAGATCAGGTTGGCCCCTGTTCTTCATTTCGAGGGTAATCTATGACAAATCGCCCTGAGATGCGCTACCAGTGCGCAGCAGAATCACTTTCTTCAGAAAGGTGTGACAAAATATAGTTGTGGATGCACGGTGCAGTCTCCATCCTCTCTAGGTTACCAGATAGAGTTTGGTGCTCTTCCCCCCAGACTCAGGTCTGCTAGCGATCCCAGAAGTCACCAGCCAATCCTGACAGAAAGCACTGGAAGATGGTGTACAGACAATGATGAAGAAGAGATTGTTTATTCATCATCATAATTAGTTTATTTCAAATAAATCTATATATATAAAAAAAAGTTGTGTTTGTGAGTTTGTATGTGGGACTGATCTTGGGGGCGTAACGCCTCATGAACGGTGAAGTCTGGCGTCATGAAATTTGCATGGAATATTCTTTATTTCATTGCCAAATTAATCCAACCAATTCTAGCTCGATAGGTCATCCTGTTTCCGAGATAATTAACTTAATTTGATTTTACTGCATTACGCTTTGTGGTGTTCCACGCGCCATCTACAGGTCATTTGTAGAAAGTGCTCATCATCGCGCTGTCTGTGCTGAACTGGTCTTGTAATTGTTTTAGAAGAGTGTGTCTCACATAAATATCATATTTGTATGCTTACTCTGATTATATGCAGTGTGTGTTTAGCAGCAGCAATGGCCACCAGTGCTCAAAACACATACAAATATGATATTCATGTGAGAATTTAAATCTGAGATGATTGAACATTTGGTGTTCAATTAATTAGTGAAATGAACATGTATCACGTTTTACCTTTGTGGCAAACAACAATATTTGTTCATTGTTTTTCAGTTGAATATGAAAAAAAATCTGAGAATGGACATCCCGGGTGAAGCCGGGTACTTATGCTAGTAATTCATAAAACAGATATGTACATAATACACATACACAGAACATCAGCATAAAATTGCAGTCACAAAAGCACTATTGACACCAGTAACACAATACAAAATTCAGAACGAACTTCATAATTGTCACATATCAATATCATAAAAATAAACCATGAGACACATCTGTATATTGGTGACTTTTATTCCATAATCTTTGCATCAAAGCAAAGACTGGGTAGCTTTTACCTTGAAAATGGGAAGTTCTTAATTTGTAAAAAATAAAAGTGCCAGAGCCCAAATATTTTCTAGCACTCCTGTGGAACTGTGGGTGGGCACCACTGCTGCCACCATCCATAGCTGCTCCTCACAGTGTCAACATATTTGGGGTTACACTACAGCTCACACCTGCTCATTGTAGTTGATGGATGCACTGACTATCACCACTTCATAATTAAAGTGAGTCTTGAGATAATAAGGGCAGGGGTTCACAAATAAGTGGCAAGGCTGTGCCATGGCAAACGCCCCCACAAATTAAGCACTGGAAATAGATCTGAAGAGGCTGCACCATTAGTTAGAAACTGAGAATTTGTTTGTTTGTTTGTTTGTTTTATTATTTTAATGCGCGTCAGACCCAAGGGTATCAGGGCGCAGCAGTACATGAATATGCAAAGCTTGGGGGGCGTGGCTAAGCAGCCATGGAATAGGACGTCTCGTGGGCTGTCTCCCGTTGATCCTCTTATGATCCTGAAGTTGCAGCTATCTGAACTACGTTAGGAGTCGTAAAAATACACCAGAAGCTGTATGAAACTATGGGGAACCCGTGGATTGCCTGGTAAAAACAAACGGATCTGTGGCACTGCAGTTACGGGAGGAAAGGTGACGAAAGGCGACCGACGCAACTGGAAAGGAAAATGGCATCCAACTTTAGCCTGAGAACAAAGGACTGAATGGATTCATGAAGTGACTGGCCTGCACTGTGAGCAGAACGAATAGAGTCTGCCACCGCCTGCTAATGCGGCGCACATCTGTGGATTAGTGCAGACGCACACTCGGACAGACTGGAAGCGGGTGGGAAGGTAGCACACAAGTGCATTTGCACCATATGCGAGACCCAGAGCTAGACAGCATTCGGCACTGGTCCGTAGCAGGCTACGTGCAGCGAGATGCCCGTGAAGGAAAGGAGCTGGCAATAAAGGGTCAAGTGGTGTCCCATAACAAATACAAGGCCAGTGACAAATACACACGGTCACCTTCACGCAGGGTGACAGTTGCAAATGAAGTCTGCATGCACTGAGACAGATGGAGCTACAGGATGACAGGAGCAGTAGCAGTGAAGAAAGCAGACTGCAATATTTAGACAAGGCTGGTTAAAACATTGTAGCCATTACATGACTTCACAGAACCTCGGAGAGAGAAGAAAGTGAAATTGACATTTTCACGGAGGATGGTATTCTGTTAACCAAAGGAAACACGATTCCTACACAACACAGGCTAGCAGGCCACAACAAAGGTTCAGAGAGGAGGAATAAGGCATTGCTGGCTCACTAAGAACCAGAACAAACAGGGCATGTCATATAATGCTGCTTTTGGACTGACAAACACAGCCCAGTAGGATTAACACAGGGTGGAGTGCGGAAGCAGTATCTGCCATCAGAAGACAATCGCAGTGACACAAATGGGGCGGCATGCGATTGAAGATATGGAGCACCCAAACGGACTGCAATGAACGTGATGGTGCCAAGCATGATTAGTCTTAACTGTTTCTGTGTGCTGACCCGACAACAATGGAGTAATCATCAGACGCACGCGAACGACTCAGCCCATGCCCAAGGTATGATAAAATAGCCAACAATAGTATTCTGCGAGCAGTAAGGACACCAGATACATTGTTGCGCGTGCTTTAGAGCCGGGGTGGATGGGCTGACTCCTCGGCACTGCAACTGCCGAGGGAGTCACATCGGCATTGCTACTGGGTGCCGGGTGCTGATCCTCGCATAACACTGGCGAACTGCGGCAGTATTCGGGCACAACAGAGAGAGCCACAGCATGCACCCTCCAGATGCAAGATGGGACAGGAGATGAAAGACTGCATGTAACTGGGGCCGTGAGTGCCAGAAGGAGCCTTGGTAAAGCCCACCAACCACAAGCACATTTGGCCTAGACCTACTTAAGGAAGACGGCCCGCAGACAAAGGAGCAGCCACCAGGTCTGTGTGGATCATCTGAACTGTGCTCAGAGAAACAGTGATATAACTTCCATCTGTGCACCACGAATCTCAAAGAGGCTCCTTGGTCAAGGACCGTGAGGACAGCACCTAGGGCTGGACTGTGGGCTGGACGGCCTTGAGGCCAACAGAGGGCCGTAGAGGGAGAGTGCTGGGTCAGTGGGGTGCACATGACCACTGGCTACTGGAAGAAATACAGCGGGGACCGTTGGTACGACACTGCACAAGCAGAGGTACGTGGGAGGACACAGCCCACTCTGGGTGTGGAGCGAGCAATAAGGACAGACCTTAAAATAGCTGCAACAGCCCCTGAAATGCCAAGAGTGGCCTGACGCCATGTGGACTCTCGCACGTAAGGTGACAGTTTAGCAGGATGTCTTCTAAAATCGTCAGACCCAAAAACAAACAGCCCAAGCTGGAGGCCTATGCCAAGACGCCTCCAGGTGCAGAAGGTGGCAAAAGCAAGGATACCACTATGGCAGTGGCGGAGATACCGGGCACGATCCAGGAAGTGCTGGCAGCGATTGCAGACTTGAAAGTTGCCTGGGAGACCAAACTGGGCCTGGCAATGAACGATCTGAAAGTGGGTCTGGACCTTAAGATCGGAGCGGTCCAGGAGGAAGTTAATTTGTTGATACAGGATGTGCGGACGCTTGCAATGTGCACTGGAAACTTGGAAAAGGAGATGGCCCTGAACACAGCGTCATGCGCCGCCCACGAATCGGAGCTCCATGCCCTTGTGCAGCGTGTGGGCAACCTGGAGAACAGGGCGGAGGAGGCAGAAGGGCGCGCCAGACGCAATAACATTCGTACTGTGGGTCTGCCAGAAGGAATGGAGGAGCCTAACCCAACATGAAACCATGCTCCTGCAGGAGATAAAAGGCGGAACACTGACCCAGGGGCTTGCAGTTGAGAGGGCGCACAGGGTGTTGACAAGGAGACCGCATCCAGGAACACCCCCGCGGCCGCTGATCGCAAAGATTCTGAACTACCGGGATCAGGAGAAAATACTCGAATTCTTCCGGAAGGGTGGAACGATCGAAAGGGGGCCGGCGAGAATCATAGCGTACCCGGACTATACTTTGTACGTACAGCACAGCAGGATGAACTTCGGGACGGTGAAGAGGAGGCTAAGAGAGGCCGGCCACCGTTATATGTTACTCTACCCGGCCAAATTGAAAGTGTTCTAAAAGAACAAAACTCTGTTTTTTGAGACCCCGGAGGATGCCATGGAATGGTTGGACATGCAGGGTCGCCCTCAAGAACCGAATATCCAGACGGGAGCCACAGTAGATAAGTAGCACGCAGTTGCGTCGCCTTTGGTGACATAGCTAAGCCATTGGGACTTGAATATAGTATTAAATAAAGCTTGTGGGGAATGTGTTGCAGCAAATACATGCTGGCAGGATCCGTGATATGCAACAACCTTAATCAGATGAGTGGGAGCTCCTGGGAGACATTCCTTGAACCCCTTCATATTATATCTAATTAGGTCACTGTTAGATTGGTGATGCCCCGCGGGGTCCTAGTCCTCGGTTCGCGAGATAGGACCAGACGCGGGTGGGCCTGAGATCGAGGGATGGAGCTGGGCATTTGTTGGGATTGGGTAGGATGGGGGGGAGGGGAAGGGTTGTGTGCAGTGGGGCAGAGTTGGGGAAAGGGGGTGGTTTCTTGAGGTTGGGAGTTTTAAGAGTCGCAAAACGGGCCTTCGAGGTGGACATCAGAGGTAGTGGAGAGGGGAAGAATACCGAGTCAATGGCATCGGGTAATCTCAGAGTCGTGATCTGGAATATGCGGGGCCTCAATAGTTATCTAAAACGTAATAAGGTGATGATGTACCTAAAGAGGATGTGGATTGACATAGCTCTGCTACAGGAGACCAACCTCACCAAGGATAAGTTGGAGGTGGTCAGGAGAAAATGGAAGGGTAATGTTATAGGGGTAACATACTCTGCATATGCAAGAGGGGTGATTACATGGGTGGCACTGCATGTGCCGTTTCATCTGCTTAGCTCGACGACAGACCCGGAAGGTAGAATGGTGGTGATGGCGGGACTCCTGGAGAACAGAGAAGTGCACATCATAAATCTGTATGCCCCTAACCATGATACAGCGACCTATTTTAGATCCCTATATAGCAAAATTAGCACCCTGGTGGGTGGCGCAATGGTGTGGGGGGGGACTTCAACTGTACCCTGAACCCCAGGATAGACAGGTGAGATGACAAATCTGTGAAGCCAGCACCCGCAGCCAAAGCGCTGAGGACACTGTTGACAGACCTCGGCCTAGAGGATGTGTGGAGACAACAGCACCCAGTGGATAGGCAATACTCTCATTACGCAGCACCACAAGACCTGTATACGTGTTCACTGCTGCTGAGATAGTGGGAGAAATGGTGGGCGCGGAATACAATGCCCGGGTGCTGTCCGACCATTCGCCCCTGGTCATGGAGTGGTGACATCAACCCCCCAGAGCGCGAATCCCGACGTGGAGGCTCAGAACTGAGGCTCTACAGGATGCAGGATTTCGAGAGGATTTGAGGGAGGCCATTGAGGAATATTTTGAAATTAACACGGGCAGCGTACGCTCTGTGGGAACAGTATGGGAGGCATTTAAGGTGGTGGTGCGTGGGGTAGCTATCTCAAAATCCAAGGGGCTCCAAGGGGGTATTGAACGGGAATTACAAGAAACAGAAAGAGAGCTAGAGGGCCTGATACGAAGCGAGAGGACCACCCAAGAGGTCCGCACCAAGATAAAGGACTTACACATGGCTTGTATTGAACTCTGGGACAGATTATGTAGGCTAAATTATAAAAAATACACAGAGAGGCTACATGCAGGGGGGGATAAGCCGAGTAGATTACTGGCCTGGTTATACAAAAATGAGACCACCCGCCCGGTGATCAGAGTGGTCAGGGACACGGAAGGTCAAATTTATAATACCTAGGAGGGGGTGAACGAGGAGTTCCTCAGGTATTACAGGCGACTATATGAGGACAAAGGGGAAGAAATGAGTCAAGAAATACAGGAAACAATAGAAGACATAGGGCTGCCCGCCTTGGATGACCTAGAACATGCAGATCTAGATGCCCCCATCACCACGGATGAACTGGAGGTGGTGATCCAACACCTGCCCACATGTAAAGCGCCTGGGTCGGATGGGTTACCCAATGAGTTTTATAAAACGTATAAGCAGGAGCTACCCCAGCCACTGCTTGCCATGTTTAGTGAAGCCTATGAGCAGGGGGAACTTCCGGCGTCTCTCCGTGAGGCAGTGATCATTCCGCTCCTGAAACCAGGCAAGCCAGATGAGGAGTGTGGATGTTATAGGCCCTTGTCTATGCTCAATCAGGACAGCAAAATACTCACGCCTGTGCTGGCCAACAGAATAAAGAGGGTGATTGGCAAGTTGATACACCCGGACCAAACAGGCTATGTCCCCGGTAAAAATATTACAGACAACCACAGGATGCTGCATCATATCATTGATCACGCCGAGGGAGACTCGGACGAGCTGGCTATCGTGTCGTTAGACGCAGTTAGAGCCTTTGATTCGGTGCGGTGGCCATGGTTGAAGGCAACCCTGAAAGGATACGGGATGGGGTCAGGATATATCAGATGGGTCCAGATGTTATATAGCTCCCCGACTGCAAGAGTTAAAACAGGTACCATAATCTCAGATAAATGGCAGCTCAGCAGGGGGACCAGACAGGGATGCCCCTGGTCGCCCATGCTATATATTTTGGCATTAGAGCCCCTGGCAATTTGCCTGCGGTGACAATACGGGGAGGTGGGGATCCGTACGTTAGGAGGCACACATCTGATATCACTGTATGCAGATGATATGCTCCTCTATTGGCGCTACCCGGAGGAGAACCTAGATATATGTGCTGGAGGTGATGGATCATTATGCCACTCTCTCGGGCATATCAGTGAACCCCGGGAAGTCCAGTTTGTTCCCCTTGGGAAGGTATAAGAGCCCCCCATTGGAGAGACTACCCATCCTGCAAATACCCTGGCAGCCCGTGCCATTCAGGTATTTGGGTGTAAACATTTACCATAGGCTAGAGACAGAGCACAAAAACAATACAACGAAAGCAATTGAGGAAATTAAGAATAGCATGGCATTCTGGTCTAGATTACCCCTAGCCATGATGGGAACAGCAGCTCTGCTCAAAATGGTTGTTCTGCCCAGACTCTTGCATTATTTTGTGAATGTCCCGTACCTGATCCCCAGATGCTTTTTCGTGAGACTTCATGGCATGTGCAGGGGCTTCAAATGGGGCAACTCCAGGAATAGGGTGGCCCTGTGGAAACTACAGAATACATGTGATAAGGGGGGCATAAACCTGCCGAATATTGAACTGTATTACTTGGCTGGACAGCTGTTAAATGTGGCTAGGTGGATGTCCGCAGAGGACTCGGCAGAAGCCAGGCTTTTACAAGGTCATTCAGCTCCATACTTTTTAAGAGAGACAGTGTGGCTGCATAAAACCAAAATGGCAGGGATGGGGAGACTGCTGGTGCTGGGTTGGGAAGTCTGGCGCAGAGCATGGAGAACTGTGGGTGACCCAGATCCGCTTTCTCAGCAGGTCCCGCTGGTGGCGTTATGCGGGGACGACTCCCAACTGTTCAAAGGGGTCCGCAGATACTGGGAACCGGTGGGCCTAGCTACCCTCAGAGATAGATGGCAGGAAGGCGAGGCATTGGAATTTTAGAGGCTGCAGGAGGAGACCGGGGTGCACAGAGGCCAATATATTACTTATACCAGGCTCATGAAACGGGTGAGGGAGAGGTGGCCTGAGACGGTGCTAACGGGTGAACCTTACGCCACCCTGGAAACGATGTATGATGTCTCGGAGGGTGGGCACGAAATATCCAGGATATATGAGCTCCTGAGGGCGAAGGCGGGGAAGGAACTGCTCCAACTGCGGAATGACTGGAAGGAGGAGGTAGGAGAACCCATGACAGAGGGACAGTGGGATAGAGCACAAAGGTACCACAAAAAGGTGTCCCAGAATGCGAGACTCCAGCAGATCCAATTGTATGTCACCCACAGAGCCTATTTGACCCCCGGAAGAATAGCCAGATTTGGGGGCTCTGCTATACAGAAATGCCCCAGGTGTGGGGAGAAGGAGGCAGGGCTACTACATATGTTCTGGGCTCGCCCTGAGTTGTAGAGGTTGTGTCAAGAAATAAGGACGAGAATGGCCAGCGGAGGAGTGGTGCTTGACGTGAGGTCTGCTTGGGCATTCATGCTTGGGAGTTTCCCCAAGCCACGTAATTCAAAGCATATCAGTAAGATGAAGGACCTGGCCTGCATCTTGGCCAAGCGTAGAATTGCAATGTGTTGCAAAGCGGCCCATAGGCCCAGAGTGGAGACATGGTGGACGGACCTCTTGAGATGGGCAGAATCAGAAACTGGTATGGTTTGAAGCTGTTACCAGAGAGGGAGAGGAGGAAGTGGCTCCCCTGATAGCCTGGAGGCAACTGGTGACCTCAATGGCAAACCCCCACCAGGTCAATCACGAAACAGAAGACTCAGATGAGTCGACAAGCACTGAGCTTCCTTAAAATGCACACATGAGACGACTCGAGTTTGTGGGGAGGGAGGGGGGAGGACAGAGATTATTAATATATAATATGATGTGTTGATATTTATTATGAACGTCCAAAAAAGGTTGTTATGTTTGGTGTGTTGTTTGTTTAAAAAATAATAAAAATTGTTTTTAAAAAAAAAAAAGAATATGCAAAGCTTAGTTACAGGAATCCGTCAGGTAAAAAGGTACCTTCGTGCAAAAATATTATACACATAAATTGTGTATTTCAAGGTCAAGGTAACATGCCAGATTCTGCCACTGTTAAGACGGTTCTATGTGATTTTATTGAAAACTTTTTATTGAAGGCATTTTCTACTGAAAACAACTTTACTTAAAAAAATACAGATTTCTTTAAAATAAAATGATTTGGGGAGGTCACCCCTTGGTTCCCCATGTTTGTAACCCCCTACCCCCTCCACACATGTTTTAACCCCTTAACCCCCTATATATATATATATATATATATATATATATATATATATATATATATATATATGCAGATTTTGTAAAAATGTATATATATATTACATGGCCACGCTAGTGGCCATGTAGTTATGGTTAAGTTGCTGTTTCCATAGGAAGAACACTTTTTGGGTGGCTTATAACTTCGCTCCCCCTGAACGAATCCTCACCAAACTTTGCAAATAAAGTATATGGCCCACTCTGAAATCTTTTGCAAAGTTTGGTGAGGATTCGTCCAGGGAGAGCAAAGTTATAAGGGGGGGGTCCCAAAACTTTTTTTTTCCCCATAGACTAAATGGGGAAAAAACTTTGCTCGTGTCTACAGCCCAAACCGCTGGACGGATTTTCACCAGACCAGGAGTAGCGGCTTGGTCCCGAAAGCGTGCTTTTGAAAATTTGGTGAAAATACGTCCACTAGTTTCTTTTAAAATGACCAAAAAGTAGGTAAAAAAAAATTAGTGATATCTGTGTTCGGTCCGCGGACACACTTCCCTATTCGCTCCGCGGACAGTGTCCTGATTGGCTTATTGGCTTAAGTCATGTCCGCGGACATGCAACGTGTTCTCTGATTGGATTCGCGGACGTCGGCGGACAGCGCAGTGAAACTTGGTTGAAAAATTGTGTTTAGTAGAGTGTGTTGGTGTATAAGAGTGTTTGGGGAGGGTGGAAGAGTATGAGATGGGTTAAATGTATTTTTTTATGTGGTAGACCCTATTGTTGTGTTCAATTTGTCTGCGGACAACACGGCTGTTCTGAAATGTTCTAAATAAATTAAATGGGGGTGTTCTGAGAACGCAATATGTGTCCGTATTGTTCGCAAGCAAGCTGAAACTGTTCTAAGAACACTCGCAGTGTCCTGAAATGTCCTTAAGTAAACAAGTTGGGGGTGTCCTGAGGGCGCTGTCCGTATTGTTCGCTGGTAAGTTGAAATTGTTCTAAGAACACTCGCAGTGTCCTGAAATGTTGATAAATAAATAAAATGGGGGTGTCCTGAGGGCGCTGTCCGTATTGTTCGCTGGTAAATTGAAAGTGTTCTAAGAACACTCGCGGTGTCCTGGAATGTTTGTAAATAAACAAAATGGGGGTGTCCTGAGGACGCTGTCTGTATTGTTGGATGGCAACTTGAAAGTTTTCTAAGAACACTCGCGGTGTCCTGAAATGTTCGTAAATAAACAAAATGGGGGTGTCCTGAGGACGCTGTTCCTATTGTTCTCTGGCAAGTTGAAAGTGTTCTAAGAATACTCGCAGTGTCCTGAAATGTTCGTAAATAAACAAAATTAGGGTGTCCTGAGGACGCTGTCCATATTGTTCGCTGGCAAGTTGAAAGTGTTCTAAGAACACTCGCGGTTTCCTGAAATGTTCGTAAATAAACAAAATGGGGTGTCCTGAGGACGCTGTCCGTATTGTTTGCTGGCAAGTTGAAAGTGTTCTAAGAACACTCGCGGTGTCCTGCAATGTTCGTAAATAAACAAAATGGGGGTGTCCTGAGGAAGCTGTCCATATTGTTCGCTGGAAACTTGAAAGTGTTCTAAGAACACTCGCCGTCTCCTGAAATGTTTGTAAATAAACAAAATGGGGGTGTCCTGAGGATGCTGTCCGTATTGTTCGCTGGCAATTTGAAAGTGTTCTAAGAACACTCGCGATGTCCTGAAATGTTCGTAAATAAACAAAATGGGGGTGTCCTGAGGATGCTGTCCGTATTGTTCGCTGGCAAGTTTTGAGAATGCAGTGTCCTGATATGTTCATAAATCAATAAAATGGGGGTGTCCTGATAGCGGTATGCCTGTCTGTTTTATTCGTAAATAAGTTGATAGTGTTCTAAGAACACTCACGGTGTCCTGAAATGTTCGTAAATAAACAAAATGGGGGTGTCCTGAGGATGCTGTCCGTATTGTTTGCTGGCAAGTTGAAAGTGTTCTAAGAGTACAGTCTATTTGTTTGTTTGTTTTCAGTGTTCACTTGTTGTTTCTGGTTAATGCTGCATATATTGGCTTGTTGCAGATTTTTGGAGCAGTTACATATCATTTATTTGTTTGGATATTGTAAAACTTTGGAGCAGTTAGATACCAGTTGGCGTATTCTAACTGTCTATTTTTTATATATTTTAGTGGTATTGATTTATCTGTTTGGATATTGTAAAATTTTGGGGCAGTTAGATACCAATTGGCGTATTCTAACTGTCTATTTTTTTATATAATTTAGTGGTATTGATTAATCAGTTTGCATTTTGTAAAATTTTGGGTTAGTTAGATACCAGTTGGTGTATTATAACTATCTATTTTTTGCTCTCATTTAGTGGTATTCATTTATCTGATTAGTTGTTGTAGAATCTTTGGGCAGTTAGATACCTGTTGGAATATTCTAACAGTTTATATTTTTTTACTACAAGTTTAGTTAAGGTTTAAGTACAGTTTAGTTAATACATTTTGGTTTTAAGAACATTAAATAGGCGTTTGAAATATTTGCTGGTAATTTCTTTTTTATATATGCAGTGTAATGACCTGAATTGGTTGTGGCTCCTGCGTGGTAGATTATACCTATTGTTGTGAAGGTTTTCTTACCAAGTGATACTTGACCATGTGTGAATCCAGTCAGCTTGCAGTTGTTTTTGGTACCATCTGCATTGTAACGTAGAAGCATTAGTATTATGTATTTACTATGTGTTTGTATTAATAAGGTGGAACGATTATCCGAATTGCAGGTAGTACATAATCTACCATGGTTTGCATTTTGTACAAGTTGCTGAAATGGAATGGATTCACAATTAGGTATTGATATATATACAAAGCGTTCATTGGGGATTTGTTCTTGTGTCACATTGTTGCAGAGAGTGCATGTATGTTTCCACATGTATGAAATCTGGAAGATTTCATTTATAGGTATGTTTTTATTTTCCAGTACTCATAGTAAGTACATTAGAAATTCTTGTGGATCTTCCTGTGAGTTTATAGTGAATTTAACCACTCCAGCACAGTAGTCCAATTCGTGCCTTATTCCATAAACACTATACGTGTTATCAGGATTGTTTGTTGCATTTCTGTGAAGTACTAACATTTGCAAACACAGTTGGTCTGTACTGTGTAAGTAAATGTTGTCAACAATTGGTGGCAATTGAAATAGAATATTCATTGCTACATTTGCGTAGCACCTTACTCCAACTATATTTGAGAGTTTAAATGGACCAGGTAGTTCTGTATCTGATTGATTTTTTTTTTAGTTTTTCTTCCTTTTTTGACAAAGTACCTGATTTACTTTCCCTAATTGGTTCTTTTATGTTTGTGGTACTTGATGAAGTTTTAGTTTCTTTTACTCTCTTTGGAGGATTTGCAGTGAGATCCTGTTGCATTTCTGTTTGATTTAGTTTTCTTTTACAACATTTTACTTTTTGTGGAACAGAATATGTGTTTAGATGGGGGATATAGTGAGCGAAGTCTATTGTATTCTAAAATGCAAGGAATATCAGCGTTTACTTTACTTGCATCAAAGTTGATTGGAAATAGACCATCAAGTGTACGTAAGCGTGATAGTGCTACGTAGCTCATGCCTTCTTTAAAGTCTGTGTTACCAATGTCTATCATTGCTTTGTCTAGGGTAAGACCTTGTGATTTATGAATGGTCACTGTGTATGCAAGAGTTAGAGAATATTGTTCTCTGCGTACATACATGTCTTTGAAGAGAAGGAATCAAGCTGTTGAGCGTCCCATCCTTTTTACTTCTGAAAGTTTGTCAAAGAGAATATTGACAAACTGAATTTTGTTGTCACGTGTGTATGTTTGAAAGCCAACAACTGTACCCAGTGCTCCATTAACTAGTCCTTGGTCCACGTCAAGGTTACGTTTAAGCATTACTCTGCAATTTAAGGATAATTTTGATATCTTTTCCAACCCAGCTGTGTTGGAGATTGAATTTTCTAAACTATTTAGTCTTGTTGTTGCTTGTTCACACATGGGTAGTGCCATACCATGTACATCTAGTTTGTCTGTGGCGTTAATTTCCATTATTGGTTGCATTTCTTTATTTAACATTATTTCATTGAATTTGAAACAGCTCGCAAGAGTTGGCATCAAGGCCATACAATTGACATTTTCATGGGCTAATTGTTCCATAACATCTGTAGCACATGCATTATTGCCATAAAGTGCATGAATGTGCTGGGTTTTCAATATTGCTTGTGCTTCTTTAGATAGTATACCAACTCTAATACTTTTTAAGATGTTGGCATAAGTGAGATCTGCAGATTGCCGCATGTTTTCTGTTAATTCTCTGTATTAGAAATGTTGCCAAAGGTTGACATTTCCAATGCTGACAACAGTTTTACGGCAGAGTTTGTGTCCTAATGTTTTAAAAATAGGCCCACCTTTTACTGGTACTTCTTGTAATCTGAGGTGAATGAAAGCCAACATTAGGTTGGACACCATGCTCACTTCATCTATTAGTAGCATTTTCATTTGTTTTAATACTCTGCGTAGTTCCATTGCAGCTTATGTAGAAAGTTTGTAATAGTCTAATTTGTTTTGGTGTTCTACTGGCAGGATTAGTAATTGGTGAAGTGACACCGCCTATGTTGTAGGCAGTTAACCCTGTGGCGGCAGTGACAACAGCTGACAGTTTGTTGTTTGTCAATTGTTGAAGGAACTTACTGATGATTTTGATTAGGAATGTTTTGCCAGAACTAGCTTCACCACTGATGTACAGTAGTATAGGTTTGTAATTTTGGCAGATGCATTCTTTGTTTTCATGTTGTACACCATGTGCAATTTCTTTTGTTACTTCTTGAAAAATGCTACGTTGCTCATTGTTTAGTTTTGATTATAGTATAGTTAAGTCTTCTTTATCTTCATACTGACACATGGTGTTTTCAACTTCTGTCATAGCTAATTCTGCCTCATTTGTTATTAATGGTCCTCCCAGTGGTTCTTGGCTTCCTTTTACAGAAGGTTGACTACTGTCAGGAGTGTCCTTATCTAGTTGGGGGTGGAGTTCTTCTTCGTGTTGCTGTTCATTGTGCAACATTGGTTTGTACTGTGCAAAGTTTACATCAGTTATAGTGCTTTTATTTGCTTTGAAAGCGTCTTCATATGAGTTATAGTTCTCTAGTATTTCTTCTTCTTTTCTCCGTGGTTTAAAGAGTTGTAGCAGGGACATGCAATATAGTTCTTTATGTTGAGGAGTCTTTAATGACAATTTGATATGATTAATTAAATTTGGTTTGGTGAGTTTTAGTAAGCTGCCTTCATAGTTTGTCACTCTGTATTTACCTTTTTTTTCATCAGGTTTTATATTATTTTTGTATGTGAAGTGTTGGGCTATGTGGTATAGACACATGGTTTCCAAAGTATTACTTCTGTTTGGGTAGCATGTGTCCAATAAATTGTTTTATAAAATGTCTTGGCTGTTGGGATCATGTTTGACTATTGTTTCTATATCTTCGTATGATTTTAGAACTCTTTTTCTAGATTTAGCAGGACCAAGACTTAGCCATGCTATATTTTCAGATTTACCATACAATGCACTACCAGTTAAACGATCTGCTGCTTCGTAGGATCCACATTCTCTATGGGAGAGCATTTTTATGCCCAAGCTGTATAATTATACGAGACACTGTTTTATCTGATGACAGGTCATTCCAGAGGTCTTGGAGCTCTGTTTTTTCTGCTTTGGTTAAGTATGCTGTAACATATTGTGCAACTGCAGTGGAATTGTCTGCAATGTACTGCACATCTATGTTTGCATTCCATAAGTGGGCAATGATTGCATTGTAATCATTGATATATTTTTCTTCTTCTGTTCTTTTTATGTAATATGTATTTTTAGGTGACTTACCTTTAACACTATGTCTAACTGAAGACATGAGGTTGTTCACTTGACCTGTATTTGTAACCGGTCTAGGGAAACCAAAGAGGCATTTGGTGTAGTATTTCCCTTTGTTTTTGTATTTGCGACAACAATATTTGCCACATTCGTGTCTTTGAAATTGTAAAATTTGTGCATGAAGATCACTATTTGTGGCTTCTGATGGAATTTCACAAGTGACATATTTTTCAATAAACTTTATAACAGTGGCATCACTGTCTTGACCAAATTTAAGAGCATCTTTAATACATAAAAGCATGTGGATATGTGGTGCTCCTCTGGCTTGGTATTCTTTTCTCCAAACGAAGTGTTGCACTTCTCCAAGGAGAGGAACAATTTTATTACAAATAAAGTGTAGCATAGCAATGAAGCGATGGTGAAAATATCTTGAAACATTAACAGGATCCAGAGAACAAAGTTCTCCAGGTGTTAGTATATCTATGTTTGTTTTGTTTTTGTTTGATATGCATAGGAAATCATGTAAATCTTCCCATGCATATTCTGCACAACTTAATGTAACAAACCAAGTGGGTGGGCCGAGGTTTCTGATCATACAACGTACATCTCCATGACGTCGAAACCAGTACTCTTTAGTACCACGCATATTTGCTAATAGATTTGTAATATTTGATTGTAAAACCTCAACCTTTTGTCGCACTTTTTGTAATTATTGTGTAGCTGACATATTTTGAAAGTGGGATCCTGATTTTAATGTGTGCTCAACTCCGTAACATAAAGTTGGTAGTTCACTTTCAAAGAGTAGGTGGAATATGTATTCCACATTTTGTTTAAATCTGGGATCTTCAGAATACATCCGTAATGAGCGGTATTCTGATGCTGATATTTGAATAGGTCTATCATCATACCTTCCTCCTTTGCCAGTAGGAAAGAGTAGAGGAAAAGCATGTGCTTCTATACTTTTTTCCCATATGCTGATTGGTGATCCTTTTGTTTGATGCATTTGGTACGTTTCTAGTGCATCTTCCATGGTGTCATTAGAGTGCAATTGATGAATTGTATAATGGTCTAAAGTATTAGATATTGTAGCAGGATCTAGGAGCTCAAATTGACCAGTTTCTTGTGTCTCTTGAATTATTTCAGTTGTATCCTTCAAGTTTTCTTCAATATAAATTACTTTGTAGTATTCATTATTCTCTTTAAGATATTGCAAGGCTTGTCTAACTTTATGTAAATCTACAAGCTGTTGGCATATTTTTTTGTCTTTTGTAGGTACTCCATTTACTAAGATAATAAAAGATTGCTGCATTGGACGTTGCACTCCTAGAGTGTGCACATTTTCTTTTAGATCTAATGGTAAATATACTACTTTTCCACGAATACCTTTCACTAATTCAGAGGGAGGTAATTTTGCTGTTTTTGGTTGGGGCGTATTATTGCTTGAAATGGGTGCACTCTTTGAATTATGATGCTCCCATATAAATGAAGTTGTTGTAGGAGTTTTGGTAGTGGATATAATTCCAAATTATTTGTGATAGCATGTGAAAGAGTTTGGTTGTTGTCAAGTTTTGTAGTGCAGTAACTGCAAAGTATTAAGGGGTCAGTTATTTCATATTTGTTTTCTGCTATAAGGTAGAGAGATAATTCAAACCATTTAGAATCTTCATTGTCTTCTATTTTGTATGATAGGTCTACAGTTTTTGTGTTACTTTTATAAAAAGTTCTGGGGCAACATACACACACATGGTTTGGTACTTCAGCTGATGTACTTTTAAATGCTAGTATTTATTTTTTGTATGTGTGTAGTAAAAGGTTGCCATGCGTAGAATTGTTGCTAATTTGGTTTGAAGCTATTTAATTCGGTAAGTGGCTTTCACTTCCAAAATATTTTTTCTGGCTATAGTCGATTTCTTCAAATAGGTCTTTTGCTGTACCATGTAGAAGAATGTTATTTAAATTGCCCAGTGTTAAAGCAGGACTTTTAGCATAGTACAGTTTATAGACTAGATTTCTTATAGTTGAATGATGTGTTGATATCCTTTTGATATCATGGAAGGTGGTTTTGCAAGTAGGTCATGTAATGCAGGCCAATGAATGTCCTTGTAGTCCTGTGTACTTGCGCACTGGACAGGTATCCATATTTTGCAGTAGTTTAATTTTGATTTTGTCTTTGCCTTTCACATATTTATTGAGGAATTGGCGTAAAGACATGAAATTTTATTTGGGAATGTTATACATTGACGTGCATGGCCATTTGTACACTAGACGTTCTGATTCAGTTGAATTGAGAGGTAATTCTAAGTTTTCAGGGCATATTTTTGTAAGCAGTACTTCTTGTTCCATTATGGTATTATTAACTTTTTCATAACCTCAACCACTGCTAAGTATGGCAATTGTATTTGTTTGCTTTTGTTTGTATGCTTCTTCATTAAAGTATGGTTCTGTGCTTGAAGTGTGACTCTATTCACCTCCGCAGATATTTAAGAAGTTCTTTCTGTTGATATTTCGTTTATTGAGAAGTCTTTTTTGTAATTTAGTCATTAATTTTGTTAGTGGTTTCATTTTGTTTAACACTAAAATAAATAACTTTCTTTTGAGAAGTATTTCACTGTCTATCAACGCTTCTAAGATTAATTTCCTGTGATAGGTTTTAAGGGTTGAACCTGGTTTCTCTCCTGTTTTTATAAGATTTTGAAGGACTCTGTGACGGAACATTTTGGCTAAAATACTTTTCTTGGTATGCTTACTTTGCACTATATCAAGATTTATAGAAGCAGTTTTATCTGTAGTGATAGCTGATTTTTTGTTAATTGTTTTCTGGTTTGTTTTACATTTTGATAGAGGAGGCAAAGTTTCTGTACTTGAAACTTCTTTTGTTTCACTAAATGACTGTATTAGCTGTTTTGTTTCAGCTTTTTTTACAAATTCTGCTAGAGTGGATGCTTATGTTGGACACTTTTATTTTCATTTGCTCTACTTCTGCGTTGCTTTCTACGGACTTAATTTTTGGTAGGCATTCTTTAGGGTCTTTGGAAAAAAATAAAGAAGGTATGGGTTGGGTTGTTCTGCAATGTATGTGTGCTGTGTGCATGAGTGTTTGAGTAAGATGATAAAGTTGTATGTAATGGTGTGTGATTGTGCATTGGGCAACTACAACTAGTAGGGATGGGTATTCTTGAATTAATGTGTTACTAAACTGGGGTTCAGATGACAGAAAAAAGTAAGCTAGTGGTGTGAAGAAGTACAAATAGTAAATCTAATGCCATACAATTAAAACAGTTGTTTGTTCTATAACATCAAAATTCTAGCGGCTGAATTGGGTAATTTGTGTGTCGAAAAATACAAATTTGTGGGCCATTCTGGCTGTAAATTTTTAAGAAATTGGGATTTTTGGACAGAATGGTGCACAATCTCTATTTTTAGGCACAGAAATAGCATGAATTAACCTTACAGTGTCTTTGAGTAATAATACAAATATTATGGTTGTATTCAACTTACTTTTTTTCTAAAATGAACAGGTTACTTCTTAGTTGTTCGTTGTACTTCAAATTCGGCTCAGTCTTTTCAGGAGAATGGTCTTCACTGCAATTGTAAAAGAAACAAATTAGTAGTTTTGTTTGTATATAGCACTGTTTTTAATTTAGACATTGATTTTTTTAATTGACATCCTCAGCACCTCCCTCAAAACCATTAAAACTATTTTATTCACATAAGATGCGTCACACCAGTTGAATACATATCATATGTTCTTAATGAATAAACTGTATTGAAATGACTAACTGTAGCAAACAAAATATCTTTACTATGCCCTGTGAAATTCATAATGTACCACTGAATACCACTATTCCTGTAACTAAGCTCTTGCAAGTAATAGTGCCTCAATGTCATGGGCTGCCTGCGCTATATAAATATAAGTAAGTAAGTAAATAAATAAATACATGTTTATGTTATTGTACAAGTATTGCTGTTTGAGATTTGAACATAGTGTGTGCATGCACTTTTGTTTGACTATATGCAGTCTATGGGCCTCATTACACGGATGGCGGAGAACCATGGCGCTATTAGCACCATGGTTCATGCCGGTAAAATACCGGCACCGCCTTGGTGGAAAGGGGAATTACCGCCCCATTCCAAGGTTGGCGGGGCGGTAATTCCCCCTTCCACCATTGCCCTTCCCCATTCCCATTTTTGCCCCATAGGGCTTATTGGGAATGGGGAAGGCGCTTATTACGGTACCGCAAAAAGCAGGCGTTAAATCCCCCAACCCGCAAAGGGACCTCGTAGTAAGGCGGTAAGGATTTACTGGTACCGGTATTTTACTGGTACCGGTAAATCCTTACCGCCATCCGTGTAATGAGGCCCTATATATTTTATTTTAAAAATGTTACTTCAACATGATTTGAATATGTGTGTTGTTTTAAATTTTTTTGTTTTTTTTTATACAAGACACACTAGGAGAGCAGGGGAAAGAAGGGTCAGGGGGGACACCAACCACGGGGATTAGAAAGGGCGAGCTGAGAGAGGAAGATGTAGAGTGGGTTTTATTTGGGTAGTGAGCAGATCTTCTCATGCCCTGAGACGATAGTCTCGAAAGCACTTCGAAGTCGCTCCCCCCTGCAGAATATTGCGTCGCAGTACATACACACAACTGTGACCCTCGAAAGGTAAGGGTCATCAGCATTGCGTATGGCCTATGAGGCATCTTGAGGAATATGCTGTCCCACAGGAGTGTTCCTTGTGGTGACAGGATCAGAAACAGAGGATGAAGTAGAGGAAGTTAACCTGCTACGCTCCTCGCAAGGTACAACCTTGCGAATGGCCCCACTGTGAAATGACCTTAGGTGTCGCTTCATGGTAGTGGTCCCAAAACTGTACGAACCAAGCCTCCCGCGACTGAGTACCATTTTGCACTCGTTGCAGGTGACTTGGTTCGCACGCGCCTTAGGACCATTTCCACAAATGGTAAATAACCGCCACACCCAAGAATCACTCCGAGTGCGGGTAGTAGGGAGTTCAACTACATCATCCTCGTCATCCTCTTCCTCCTCCTCTTCGTCCTCACTCCTGTCCCCCTCTTCAGGCCCTTGGGGAGGTGGTGATGGTGGAGGGGGTGGGGGTGGTGCTGAGGCAGATGCAGCACCAGGTGGCAGCAGTGCAGCCATGGATGCCATCAGTTTCAAGATGGAAATCTGCAGGTGGCAGTAAAATTCGCTGTGCTCTGTAGAATAGCCAGAAACACAATGAGAATATGCTCTAGGGCGTGGTCTTTTATAGGGGTGCTTGTACGCGGTTCGCGGACATGCACGCTGTCCGCGGACAAATCGAACACAAAAAAAGGTTCAAAAAGTATATAGAAACTCAGGATTAGTATGTGGGACTTGTGCTATGGTGAGTTTTTATTGAAAAATATTGTGGATTACTTGAAAATGTACTTTTAAATTGTTCGGGGACACGAACAGTGTCCGCATTCAGAACACACGATCAGCGTGGGCGCGGTCACATGATCGCTTCGCGAACAAGTCCGCGAAAGGAGCGGCTGTCCGCAGTACACCAAATGCACGGACATTTGTTTGCGCACGCTCGTTGATGTTCTACGGACACTGTTCGGGTCCTGAAGTAATTAAAAGTGTGTCACACGTCAAACGAACAGTTACGAACAGGCGTTTGTTCTTAGAACAGTTTCAACTTCCTTGCGAACAATACGGACGGACATAGCGTTCTCAGGACACCTGCATTTTGTTTATTTACGCACATTTGAAGACCCCACAAGTGTTCTTAGAACAGTTTCAACTTGGTTGCGAACAATACGGACGGGCATAGCGTCCTTGGGACACCCCTATTTTGTTTATTTACGAACATTTCAGGATACCGCGTGTGTTCTTAGAACAGTTTCAACTTGCATGCAAATATTACAGAGAGGTATAGTGTTCAAAGGACACCCCTATTTCGTTTATTTAAGAACATTATAGGGCACATGATGTGTTCTTAGAACAGTTTCAACCTGCCTACGAACAAAACGGACAGTCATACCGTTCTCAGGACACCCCTATTTTGTTTATTTATGAACATTTCCGGACACTGCATGTGTTCTTAGAACAGTTTCAACTTGCTAGCGAACAGTACGGACAGGTATAGTGTTCTTCAGGACACCTCCATTTTCGTTTAATTATGAACATTCCGGACACCCGCGCTGTCCGCAGACACCTAAATTGTTTTTAAAAAAAAAAACATGAAATGAATTAGAACACAATATAAAAATTGAACTTTATTTAGCATGAATGATTAATTTATGACAGAGAAGGGCACATGTGGGACAATGGTACATGGTTTTTTTTTAAATGATCTTCCACAAAGGTTTTTAAATTATTAAAATTAGCCAACAATAGATCAATTTTTTCTTGTATGCTGTGAAGAGTCTTGTCCATAAAAGCTTTTTCTGTAGTACTTTCTATTTTGGTATGCTCTGTACAAAAAAATATATATATGTTAAATGTATATAAAATAATAATAATTAAATGGTTTATATTGTAAAGTGTCTACCATTAGATTCACTATCTTCTGACATTTCCTCATGTGTGAAATGCTCCTCTAGCCACTCCAGAGTAATCTAATACAGAAAGTTTATAAATATATGAGTAAAATGCAGTACACTTACTATTTCAGGTAAGGTATGTTCTGAGTGGTCTGTAGATCTGCTATTGTTCTTGGTTGTGGAGTGTCTGTGAGGTAATTATGTTGGAAGCCTATTTTTCTTCTTTTGGTATATTCCATTTGAGAACATATTGGGGGTAATTCATAGAATTTAGCGCACGAGTGGTGCACGCGGCTGATGCATAGTGTGCGTGTGCGAATCTCTGCGCCAGATGTGTGCACTAAAATCCATTTCCGCGCACAGCGTATTCATGGATTTTAGCTACCAAAACCAGCCGTGGCGCACAGTGGCGCAGCGACCCTGCAGCAGCGCCAGTTATGCCCCCAAGAACACCCCTCACGCAGGGAAAAGCCATCAAAATCCCCAATCCAGCGCAAAGGGCTGCGCTAACCCTGTACCAGTATACATGGCCGCCACACAGAACACGGCAAGCGGGGAACGTGTATTACTGGGGTGCGCAGGAAGTTTCACACGCGATTGGCCTTGTGCGAGTGGGGTACGTGTATTACTGGGGTTCGCAGGAAGTTTCACACGCGATTGGCCCTGTGCAAGTGGGGTACGTGTATTACTGGGGTTCGCGGGAAGTTTCACATGCGATTGGCCCTGTGCGAGTGGGGTACATGTATTACTGGGGTTCGTGGGAAGTTTGACACGCGAAAGGGCCTGTGCGAGTGGGGTACGTGTATTACTGGGGTTCGCTGGAAGTTTCACACGCGAAAGGTCCTGTGCGAGTGGGGTACGTGTATTACTGGGGTTCGCGGGAAGTTTCACACGCGATAGGCCCTGTGCGAGTGGGGTCGTGTATTACTGGGGTTCACAGGAAGTTTCACACACGATTTTGCTGTCAGAGCGGGGTACGTGTATCCAGTGTGGTGCGCGGGGAGTCCTACATGTGAATTGGCAGTGTGGGCCCTCCCAGGTGTCCCCTCTACCCCCTCTACGGCCTGTGCAGGCAGCCCACACCACAGGGGACTACCCTGCACCCCTGGTCATGTCCCGCAGGCAGCCCATCCACCATGGGCATGCCCCCCAGCCAAGCCACATGTCACCTTGCAATATGATCACCAACTCATGTCCCCCTGCACCCCCACCCCCCAACAGTGAGGGGCACCTGCCAGCAGGCCCCCACTCATGTCCCCCTGCACCCCCACCCCCCCAGCAGTGAGGGGCACCTGCCAGAAGGCCCCCACTCATGTCCCCCAGCACCCCCAACGCCCAGCAGTGAGGGGCACCTGCCAGCAGGCCCCCACTCATGTCCCCCTGCACCCCCACTCCCCAGCAGTGAGGGGCACCTGCCAGCAGGACCCCACTCATGTTCCCCTGCACCCCTATCCCCCACAAGTGAGGGGCACCTGCCAGCAGGCCCCCACTCATGTCCCCCCACCCACTCACCCACCCAGCAGTGACATGCCCATCTCATGACACAAACCAAAAGTCAACTATGTACATCAACACATGTCCATCACACACACACACACACACACACACACAGGTTGCCATTGATTGAGTAAACCCACATGTCAACATGCATGAACCCAATGAGTGAATCCCACACATCGAAGTAAAAGATCAAAATGTATTAACATGAAAACCAATTGAAAGTACTTAAAGCATAAAATAATGGCAAACATGAAATGAAATGCATGTCCAAATAAAAAAAATAAAATTCCTCAAAAAAACCCAAGTAATCCAAAAGATAAATGGCCAAAACTCTCTGTCCACCAAACCAAATCCAAATGAAACGCAAAAAGGTAAATCCATTGATCCATGGTGAAATGAAATTAAAATGTACAAATAAATCCAAAGTCCAACTATGTACAATACAATTTTCAAGTGTCCATGAGCCCAACGAAACAAATTAAACCTATAACCTACCTAACAAAAAACAATTTACAAAAGTGTGGGGCATAGTCCAAAAGCCCCAAAATAAAAAAAAAAGGAAACCTAACACTATAAACGATTTACAATAGCGACGGGCAAGTCCTGCGGTTCACTCATTGATGTTTTCGGCCAGGGCATCATCGAGCTCCATGTCTATTTGCTGGAGGCGGGCCTCTGTCCTGGCCCCGAGGTCTCGCAGGGAGGCACTCACGGCCTGTTCCAACTCCATGCGTGTCGCCACAAGGCACTCTGCCCACCTCAACGTCCGACGCATGGAGAACTCCGCCCTGACCATGGTGAGCCGCGCCTCTTCCGCCCGCCGCCACTCCACACCTATACACTGGCCCAACCGCAGCCACATGGAAGACACATCCATTCCAGAGTCCTCCTGCCCTCTGGCCGATGCCTGCCCCCTGATGTCGATGGCCCCGAGCCATCATTTCTCCCACCTAGAGCCTGCTCCTGCTGCTGCTGCTGTCCATGTGCCCTGTCCGATGATGCCTGCACATCCTCCACCAGCTGGTCTCCAGTTGTGGTGTCCACCCCTGCTGGTCCACCGACTCCCGAATGTGGCAGGGATGGGATCTCCACCAAGCTGGCTGTGTTGGTCAGGCCAGGTCCACAGGGGGCCCTGGTGGAATCTGGGCTGGAAGACGGCAGGGAGAACGACTGGCGCATAGTCTCCACAGAGGAGGAGAGGTCCGCCAGAGTGCGTGTCACATGTAGGAACCCACCAACCAGGGCCCCTCCCAACAATGCCACGTTGCGACGCTGTTGTTCGTGATGGCGTGTGTTCTCTGTACAGGAAGAATGCACGTCATCACGAATGTCACATGTGCGCAACGCGACGCCAATCTGGACGGAGCCCATACGTTCATGGGACCCCTAGTCCGCAGGTAGTGGAGAGGCAGATGACATGGCACTCTCCCCTACCTGCGGACGGACCTGGGACGGGGCATCCCTGCTGTTGCATGGTGGTGAAGTCACAGGGTCAAGGACAGGGACATGCACAGGCCCCTCCGCGGTGACCTTTGCTGCCTCCTGACCCTGGCCCTGGACTACACCACTTGCACCAGTGGTACTACCCCCACCAGGCCCCATGTGCGGCTCAGTAGCGGGCTCCTCCTCCTCTGTGGAGACCACCAACCTGGATGTCACCGTACCGTCTTCTGCCATTGCAAGCCCCTGTGGGGGCTCACCCGGCCCTTCCGCCACAGCCATAGTGGCAGACATGGCACCAGCCCCCTCGCTCCCGGATGATGGCAATTCCTGGGAGGGTGGCTGGGCCTTGCATCGCCGCCCAGTGGAGGCATCCCCACCGCTTGGCTCCACAGCGCCGTCTCCGCCCTCTTCTTCACTTGACGCTGCGTAGAGGGAGACATAGAACACAAGCTCAGGATACAGTACAATATTCCCCTAGACAAGAAGCAATAACAAATGAGTGGCAGTGTCTAACGTCACTTCCATCCTGTCCCTCCACAACACATGGGTGAATGCACGCAACACACATGCATAAACAGGCATGGCGCCTGCAATCAACATCAGCATCCATGTACAAGGGCCTCTATTAATCAAAATGTTGCCTTCAAACTCACATGCATCATGGCTCACACTGATCCCATGCACACACATCACCGGAGGGTCATGCTTCATGCCTTGTACACCACAGACACAGTGGATAGACACAGTGCATACACCGGTGACCGCACTGCATGAGTGAATCTACACATCATCACGGACATGTGTCATGAATCCATGGCGTATCGAAGTCACAGACACACTTCTCAGACACACACACATGTGCTCCATACATGTACATGACAGCAGCACCCATTGAGGCAGCTGCGTCCACAGGAGCAGGAGCTCCTTTCTCCTGGCTGCCAGAGCAGCCCACAGACAACTTCCTGCAGCCCCGTTCATAGAGGTGAGTGGGAGATCCTTCACCTCCGCTACCTAAGAGGGTGGCCCCCACTCTTCAATCCTTTGCCATCCGCACTGCTGAGTGCATGATTCCCCTCTGCCTGCACGGCTGAGCATTTTTCTGCCGCTTGATGTGTACGAAGAGTACACAACCAAAAGATGGCCGCCTGATCGCACCCTCTGTCCGGATACTGAACGCCAATCTGATAGGCCCACCCCGCCCAGCCTATCCACTACACAAATCCTGGGGCACCGGCAGGCGTGAGCCGGCCCACAACAAGGCGCACACTAAGGCGTCTGTCCTGTGCCTGTCCGTTGCCGTACGGGCCGTCGGCCAGAAACGCTGCCCAAAACAACTACTGTACACTAGTCCGTAAGTGCGTCCCCCTGACTTATTTTTGTGCAACTCTCGCTGCCTTAATGCCTGCCCGCACTCACACTAACTGTGTTCCTTTGCAAGCCTATAGGGGCCCTCCCACTGTGTTACCATTGTGTTCCTTTGCAAGCCTATAGGGGCCCTGCCACTGTGTTACCATTGTGTTCCTTTGCAAGCCTATAGGGGCCCTGCCACTGTGTTACCATGCCATTGTGTTCCTTTGCAAGGCTATGGGGGCCCTGCCACTGTGTTACCATTGTATTCCTCTGCCAGCCTATAGGGGCCCTGCCACTGTGTTGTAATGCCATTGTGTTCCTTTGCAAGCCTATAGGGGCCCTGCCACTGTGTTACCATGCCATTATGTTCCTTTGCAAGCCTATAGGGGCCCTGCCACTGTGTTACCATTGTGTTCCTCTGCCAGCCTATAGGGGCCCTGCCACTGTGTTGTAATGCCATTGTGTTCCTTTGCCAGCCTATAGGGGCCCTGCCACTGTGTTACCATGCCATTGTGTTCCTTTGCAAGCCTATAGGGGCCCTGCCACTATGTTACCATTGTGTTCTTTTGCCAGCCTATAGGGGCCCTGCCACAGTGTTGCCGTGCCAGCTTTTTACCGGCCCTGCCACTACGAGCGCCACCACTAGCCCCTAGCTGCCCTGCCAGACCTACAACTGCCTCTGCACATGCCTCGACCTACCCCTAGTGCCAGCCCTGTACCGCACAACACCACCCAGCTCAGGGCTCTAATGCATCCCCCTGCCACCCACCTCACAGCGCCCACACCCCTCCTCTCCTTCTCCTCTATCTCGCTCATTATTCTCTCTCTTTGGGCCATCTGCAGCTTGCTCCCTGCATACCCAGACCTCCCTCCACCGCCCTCCATCATGCCTCACTCCTCCCCACCCGCATCTCCACACACCACTCTCAACCACTGCATTATCAACCCTCCTGAACACCTTCTTAGGCGCTACAGACTAAGAACCCGCACCAAACCCTCATTTGTGTTCTGCAGCTCTCCACCATCTACCTTCAGTAGGAACCAAAAGCTCAGCTATCGCACCCACACAACATCTTTACGCTCACACCCTCCAGCCCACGCACATACCTTCCACCCCATGCGCTCATACATGCACCCCTCCCTCCTTCACTCACAAGTGCTCCCACCACTTCGCTCTCACCGAACACCAGCGCTCAGGACCCACCACCTACCAACCGCTTCCTTAAATGCGCCCTCATTAATGCACGCTCCATCCATGCCCATGCCATAGATATCAATGACCTCATCACCACCCACAAACTAGACATGTTAGCAGTATCCGAAACTTGGCTCCATGAGGCATTCAACCCATCCCTACAGCTTGCCCTCCCACAGGACTACACTATCCTCAGGCAGGACCGCAAAACCTCTAAAGGTGGGGGCATTGCCCTCATCTATAGAAACTCACTTGCCATTAGGCAGTGTAACCAACACTGGGACAACAACGCTGATCTTCTCCACGCCAGACTAGCTCTCTCCTCTAATTGCACCATCAACCTCTTAGTCACATACAGACCTCCAGGCTCTCCTCCGGATGTCCAAAAGCATCTCCTCCAAATCATTAGCAACAACCTGAAAAGCTCCACCAAAACCATTCTACTTGGTGACCTTAACCTTGGCTTAGATGACCCCAAGGTCAAATCTGCCACACACCTGGCCAACGATCTTTCCAACATGGGGTTCATCCACAAAATCACCAAACCTACTCACTGCAAAGGCCGGTCCATCGACTGGGGAGCAGATCATAACTGTTCATCATCCATCACCTCCATCTCAGCCCTCCCCTGGACAGATCACCATCTCATCCAATTCTCCATCCCCACCACACCCACTCGTAAAAGCCTTACTCATGCACCCCCACCAAAGTCAGAAGCTCCAAGAAGCTCACAGCGACCAATCTCGCTCCTCTTCTTGATATCCCTGAACTCAAGCATCCCTTTATCCAAGATCCCACCTCTCTTGCTAACATCTACAACAACACCCTCACCCAAGCCATTGACTCTATTGCCCCGCTGGAAGACAAAAAAGGAAAAAAAATTCATGCACTCCAACTCTTGGTTCTCAGAAGAACTATCTGTCTTGCACACCATGAAGCGCAAAGCCTTATCCAACTGGCAGTCTACGCCCAACCAATCCTCTCTCAACGAGTTCAAAGAAATCTCACGGACCTACAAAATTGCCATCTTCGAAGCTAAATCTGAATCATACAATCAAAGAATAACCAAATCCAGTTCCAAAACCAGAGGAATATTCTCTATTTTCAAAGAACTCACCACTCCCACGTCCAGCCCAGACGAAATCACCAAGGATGAAGCTTGCTGCACAGGCATCCAGACAGCCCTCCTAAATAAAGTCAAAACACTTCAAGACAAAATCGCATCCCAACGTAAAGCACTCAATACCTCTGCCACGCCTCCTTCTCTCCCCCCTCACAACACTCACCCGCAAACACCCCTCTTTGCCTTCAGAGAAGTTACAGAACTAGAAACCTCTGCTCTACTCAAAAATATCAAACCTTCCACTTGCAAGGGAGACATATGCCCTCCCACTATCATCAAAGAGTGCTCAGAAGCCCTCACCCCCATCATCACAGCTTTCATCAATGCCTCCTTCTCCTCAGGAACCGTACCTCACTGCCTGAAAGAGGCTTGGGTTCGCCCACTCTTAAAAAAACCCTCCTTAGATCCCACCTCCCCCAGCAACTATCGCCCCATCACCACCGTCCCCTTCCTCCTCAAAATCCTTGATAAAGCAGCCCACAACCAAATTCAGCAATACATAGAGACCCACTCTATCCTAGGCAGAAGACAATCGGGCTTTCGCAAAGGCCATGGGACCGAAACTGCCCTACTAGATTTAAAAAAATCAAATCACCAAAATAATGGACACAGGCAAACCTGCTCTCCTCCTGCTACTCGACCTCTCTGCAGCATTTGACTTAGTGGACCATGACATCTTCACATCTCACCTTTTTAATGCAGCCCACTTCTCCCTTAAAGCAACCTCTTGGATCACCTCCTTTCTAGAAGGCCGAGCCATGAAGGTGTACTCTGACCAGGCCAATGCTCCTCTGACCACCATAAATTGTGGAGTCCCACAAGGGTCATGCACCGCACCGACCCTATATAACCTCTTCACTAAACCCCTCTTCGACCTACTGGACTCTCTCGGCATAGCTCATACCAACTATGCCGATGACACACAAGTCCTCTTCCCCCTCACTGGAGACTATGCCCAAGACACAGAAGCCCTCCTTAACATTTACTCCACGATCCAAGCATGGATGGCGATCAACGGCCTCTGTCTTAACAGAGACAAAACAGAGATCATCATCCTGGCCCCCAGCGAAATCCTCTCCAAGCTCAGCCAAGACTATTCACACATAACCATCGACAACACCAACATACCCGTCTCCACTGCTGTGAAGACCCTAGGAGTATATTTAGACGCTACACTCTCCATGACAAGACAGGTCAACGCCATCTCCTCCTCCTCCGCACTGACCACTAAACTCATCTTTGCAATAAAACCCTATCTTACCACTCCCAACTGCCTCTTCATTGCTAGAGCCACCATAGGAGCCAGGCTAGACTATTGCAATGCCCTCTTAGCTGGCACTTCAACCAAAAACCTAAATAAACTCCAAACAGTGCAAAACAATGCGCTCCGCGCTGCCCTGCACATCCCCAAATTCAACCATGTGTCGCAGGCCAGAAGAAATGCTCACTGGCTCCCAGTTAAAGAAAGAATTAACTTCAAAGTACTCTCCCTCACACACAAATGTATCAATCATACCGCTCCCTCCTACCTAGCAGAAACCATCACCAGGAAATCCTCCCTTCGTCCTATAAGAACCCCCATGACAACCAACTCCGAGTTCCCACCATAAGAAGATCTAAAGCTGGAGGCATTGGCTTCCCACACATAGCTCCTAAGCTCTGGAACAACCTCCCTAACTCTCTTAGAGCGGAACCTTCACTGTTTTCCTTTCGGAAATCCCTCAAAACCTTGCTCTTCACATAATCACCTCCTACCCTCCCATCCGACATGAACGACATATTTTTAAACGCCATGATGTCTGCACTGCTAAGTTTGTAACTAAAACATGAGACTGTAAATCTAATGCCTTGTAAACGTATATATCTAAAACATGATACCGTAACTCAAAATGCCTGTAAACTTTAACAACCTTCCTTCTGTAACCAGCCAATTGCTTATATGTAACAGCGCCACGATGCCCACGGGCTGAGCGTGCGCTTTAAAAATATGAATAAATAAATAAATAAATAAATCCCTCACACCCCCACCATGTGCAAGAACAGACACTGGTATGCTTTCATGTGTGCATTTGCCATACAGCTCCCCATGTAGCATTGGAACTCATGCACCAACCATGTGGTTCGCACATTACTGGTCTCACACGCATGACCATGATGTCCCTGCACACACACATCCATACATGGCCCATGTCACACATACAGGCAAGTATCAGACTACCAGCACACTTCAACATGCCCTGTCTCACACATCAATGCTTGGCCACTTACAGCTCAACTCCAGACGGGTCTTCCTCCGAAGGATCTGGGCTTGGAGCACTGGGCATACGTGTTCCAGGACCCTCATCTGGATGTCACTCATGCTGACCCGGCCCCCCTCTGTGAGGCGCCTGGCCTTGTGAAGGGTCCTGGACCTGAAGTCCTCCCAGCGCTTCTTGACGTGCTTGATGTCGCGGGTTGCCACCCCCTCCGCGTTGATGGCAACCACTACGTCGTCCCAGATCCTCTCCCATCCTTCCTTGTTGGCGCGTGATGTTCTGAAGAGGGCATCATAATGCCCCAGGACATGCTCCACCAGGACACCAACTTCCTTCACACTGAAGCTGGTGGCCCTCTGCCTCTCTGGCTGGGGGTCGCCAGTGGTCTCAGATGGTGTTTGCCCAGACATGGCGACCCCCGAGGCAGGCGTGGGTGGGCAACTGGGTCCTGGGGTTGGGCTGTGGAGCGATGGTATCCCAGTCAGGAGTCTTCTGTTCCAGCAGGGGTGGACACAGCAACTGGAACCCTGGCTGACGTGCAGGCACCAAATAGCAGGGCACGTGGGCAGCAGGCAGTCAGGCAGCAGCAGATTGCAGGTGGGAGCGTGCTTGCGGCTCTGGGGGACAGTCATTCGGCCTTCTGGGCAGGAGCGTGGTCTTCAGTGTGTTTTCACGTGGCCAGCTTGATACGGAGTGATTTGGCATGTGAAAAAATTGCACGTCAGCATGCAATTGGAGGAAAGGCCCTTCGCGCGTAAGCGCGTCAGCACACGTATGTGTTTTCATTGGGCCAAAGGCCCTTAGCGCCTAAGCGCTTCTCTGACATTACGCGCGCAGGCGTTTCCCTCGTGACGTGGGCATAGTGGTTCAGCGCGCGTGAAATAACTGCACGTCCGCGTGTGAATGCGTGTAATCCGAGGAAAGGGACTACGCGTGTAAGTGACGTGATGCGGGCAGGCGTTTCCCTCAGCACGGGTTAAAGGTGAGCGGGGCCAGCAGTTCGCTCTACGTGCCTTTCGTGGAGACCGACGTGTGTAGCTGCTTCGTGTTGTTTTGCGCACCATCACATCTTCACAGCGATCGAGGACGTATCTCTTCTTTTGGCGGGGTATTGGCTACACGTGTTTTTCATTATCACGCTAGACAGACGGTAAGTTACGCAAGCTATTTTTCCCACTGCGAGTGCCCCTGTGTATCGCACCCGTTTTCGAGGTCATTGTAGCCTGCGTGTCCCACGCATACGCGTTTTTTGTGTTACTGGGTGCCACTGCGTACTGCAGGAGATTGATTCCATGCACGTAGGCTGCAGGGTTGCGTGCATGGTTTTACTGCAGTTTTGGGGTGCCTGAGCGTAGCGTGACCAGTCACTACATCACTGGGGTCACATACAGCCTTGCAGGTGCAGGGGGGCTGTTAACATCTTGCATCCCACCTCCTTCACCCCAATTGCCCAGGTCAATTGTGGTGTACACCTCCCATTGGCACTACTCCATCTGTGCCGGCACTACTCCATCTGTGCCATGGTTGGGAGGCCACCAAAGGTGAGGGGCGCCTCAGCTGGGTGTACTCCTTATGGCGGGCGTGGTCAGGGACGTGGCCGGGTGACCAGGGAGTCGGGGGACTCCATGGTGTCCAGGGTGGCCGCAGAGGGGGAAGAGGCAGGGGTGCGCCACTTGAGCACGATGTTGTGCCATGTTTCGGTGCAGTCATGCCACCACCCCCTGTGGTTCTGGGAGATGCAGCTTCTGCATTTGGCACTGGCACCCGTGTGACCCGGCAGTCCATTTCATCGACTGCCATGGGCCCACGGGTAGTGGTAGCTGCAGGTGCAGCTGTGGACACCACCACCCAGGCTCTGGTTCTGCCAGCGCAGGCTGTGTTGGCGATTGAAGAGCCCTTGGAAGATTTCCAACAGGACCGGAGGGAAACCGTAGGGGCACGCAGGGCTGCCCTGACCAAGACATGTGTCCCTGGGGCAGTTATGTCATCTGCTGCCCCGAACAGCCTGGTGTTGGCAAGTGCAGGGGCAGTGTTGGCAAGTGCAGGGGCACAACCCCGGTTGTGAGTCTGCCAACCAGGACAGTTGAGGTCAATGACCCTGCCACAGCGGATGTTGATGCGCAGGGTCCATTAGAGGGCACCCAGCTGCCACTGACACAAGTCAGCCCTTTGGTCGTCCCTCCACCTGCCACTCCCTTGGCTCAATCCACCAGTCCCACTGGCCATACTGATCAGGGCGGAATCAGCCAGCCAGGGTCTGCGCCACAATCCAAGAGGAGGAAGGTTGCACCTGCAGCACAGGCTGGGACCCCACACACAGCCACGACCTCCTGCACTTCGAGGAAGAAGCCTTTCTGCAACCAGGAACTGGACTTCCTCGTGGCTACATGCAGAAACACAGCCGTGACATGCTAGTGGGTGCTAATTGTCAGACTACGGCTGCCCACCTTGATACCCACTGGAAGCAAGCTGCAGAACATGTGAGTGCATTCGGCCATGAGGTGCGCACGGTGCAAGAGTGCAAAAAGCATTGGAATGACCTCAAACGCAGCGCTAAGGCTAAGCGTGTCTCAAATTACAACTTGACTCGGGTGACTGGCGGTGGGCCTGCACCGGAGGAGGAAGACCTCACTCTGAATGAGTCACTCGTTGCGGAGTTCATACCATCTGAATTGGTCAAAGGAGTGGAAGAGATGCCAGACTTTGATGCCCAGTCTGGTGAGGGTTGATGCGTGTTTGTCGAGGACGTGTGTGTTTTACTTGTGTGATGTGTTGTGCATGACTGCCACTACATGTCACGTGTACATGGTTATGATGTGTGAATAATGCAATGCTTCCCTGATGCATGTCTACTCTGGATGGTGGACATGTGGAGCAGACAGGGACTGTCCACATCACCACCTTTGCACCGTAGTCACATGCTGGTTACCAGTATGCCCCTCCGGTCCATGTTCCAGCTCACTGGCACTTCTGCATGTAGCGTGGGGTGAGCTTCCTCTCTGCCAAGGAACTATGCATAGCATGACTGACGTGCATGTGTCCTCTGCCTGCAAGGGAGTAGCCAATGTAGGCATTCTCCCTTGCCCCTCAACCCCCTGCTCTGCACCCCAATTCCATCTTAGCACTGGTCTGCTACAATAGTGCCGTTGATTACTTCCCTGGTCATGCCTCCTGTGTACATTCTAACATCCAGCTGCCAATCTGCCAGACATATCCATTGTGGTACTTCCTTAGTACTTGATGCAGGGTGTCTCACTTGGACTGTGCAGAGGTCAGATGCCCTGCAGGGACATGAGTGCCCATTCATGCTCCATTTGCATTCCACAAATGCCCATATGGGTCCATGACTGGATGATCACTGTTACACAAGTCCATGATGACCCAAATTGCATGGCATTTCATCTGACTTCCCGTGTCAACTGTGGCTCAGTACTGTGTTGCACACATGTTTAGGGTCTGACAATCTGTGAGGGTCACAGGCCTCAGCCTGTTTAATGGCCAATGACTCTGTCCAACTGGTGTAGTGTCTTCTTCACACGTGGGTGGACTCCAGAGGTTTCATCATGTGTCCTGCTTACTGTCCCATCATCATTTGCAGTGTTGTCACTTGACTCACATGAAGCTGTTGATGCTAGTCAACACTGTCTGTCAATACACAGGTCTATGGTCAGCCTTTTGATACCATGCTAGGCATCACTGCTTTTGCACTTGGGTGGAGGGGTGCTTTGCTTGTAGATATGCTACCCATTGAATGCACATTGCACGTGATGCCTGAAGTTGACCTTGCACTGCCTTCACACACCATGGAGTCCTTGCACATGTAGGTAGTGAGTAACATACATATTTGCTGCACTGCATAGACCCACTTCAATGCAGACTGCCACTTTTCAACAGGTCTGATCACAGAAGCAATTCCAAATTGACCCAGCATGCATGCCAGGTTCTATTTTGTGTGTCACATGTCTGCCTTATGTGTTTGCTGTCGGTGTGTGTGTGTGTTGTGTGCTTCGAACATGTGTAGTGACCTTTTTTCTCTCTATTTTTCAGATGATGATGCAATGGAGCCGGAGGATGGTGTTGTAATGCCAGGCACAGGGTTGTTATCACTACATCAATCCAGCACAAGTGGGGGTAGTGGCGTGGTAGGCCATGGAAACTCCCAAGTGTTACAGTCCATCTTGTCTCTGGCTGCCTATGAGTCCAGCCTTGAAGAACACTCTGATGACCATGTCGAGTTGGATGAGCATCAGGTCCATATGTCAGGGGTGAGTGATTCTGATGTGGACACTCCTCTGTCCGTGACACCTGCACTGAGGGGTCAGACAGTCTTGGAACCTCCGCCCGTGGTGGATCGGGATGCAGGGTCACCCTCCACACCAGTCACTGATGTGCCTGGGACATCACGTCGACAGGGGCATGTAGTCGTGCAGCCGCGGGCGGTGCCAACACAACGAGGACACACGGCCCTTGGGTCCCGCAGGGGTCAAGCCCAGCAACGTGGTCGCCGCGCACAACCACAGTATACTGAGTGGGAGCAAGACATGACTGAATGGCAGGGGGCAGCAATGGATTACATCGCTGAGAGCATGGAGCATGTGACCCAATCTGTACTCCCCCTTGCTAGGCAGGTGCTTCTCCAGCAGCAGGCAGCAAAGTCCACGGCCCGCTCGCTCAGGCTAGGCATGGCGGCCTCAGATAGGGCACGCCAGGCTGAAATGTCGTCTCTGCGTCAAGCAATTGCTGCTCACGCAGAAGCACACATGAAAGCCCTGAGGGAGGAGCATGCTTCCCTCAGATCCACTCTGATCCACTTCTGATGTCCCAGAGGGAGCGGGTAGAGGAGAGGTTTGCACAGCTTGAGCGTACCATCTCGGCTGAGCTACATGCTTGCCGGGAGGTGCAGCGGTTGTCCAGCCAGGCCTTGCAGGAGGAACTCCGTGTTACATGTGCTACCTTGCAAGAGGAAGCATGTGTATCACGGGAGGTTCTGCCTGCAGACCTATGTGTCATCGCCACACAGAACCAGTCTCACCCGTCGGGCAGACCTGCTGCCAACGAGGGGCAAGCTGCGGCCAGGCGTGGTCATGCTCCCACATAGGTCGGGCTGTGCAGGCGTTGAGCCCATGGAGCATCATCGCATGTGGGTGTTGAGCAGCACCCTGTACCTCCCCCCTCCTGGGTGCCTCCCCCCCAGGTCGTATGTGGCCATTTTTGATTTTTCTTTTAGTTTAGTTAGTTAAGTTTCTGTTTGATAGTTAGTTTAAATAGGTAAAGTAGGTTTTTTATAGTTAGTGTAATTAGTTAATATAGTTTAAAATTGCTAGTCTATTGTGCTTTCATGTGACAGTGTGGTGCTTTGTGGCTTTTGAAAGCATCCACTGTCTGTTCCAGCTGGGCCCTTCAAGCTTGTCTTGTTTATGTGTTTGCTGCTTGGGGTCCTTGACTCACATATGCCACTCCTGCTTCCCTTATCCATGGGCTCGCAAGAATGGTTCGGTGTAACAGCCTATTACACAAGGGCAATAGACTGTCATATCTGTGGCATGTCTGCTGCTGTGGAACTTGTGTTAACACCCCTAGTGGGGATGATTGGGGTGTAATTGACCACTGTTCTTCTTTTGCTAGATGGGGTGTTTATTGATTCATGTGTACATTCATTGCGATGCATTGTGTAGTATGTTTCTTATCTTTAATGAACATGTGCTTGTTGAAAATCATGCCGTAGATAGTGTGCTCCACACTGTTGCTGTGAAAGACGGACTGATGGTGTGATTTCTGATGTACGTCTCTGACATGGTCCCACTCATGTAATGCCTGAAGAGACGCACACAGATGAATATTAAGCATTAATCATGTGTTTCATGGACTTTCTGCAGGGGGATGAGCCTCAAGACCATCTTTGCCAGCAGACATGGGCCATTGGACGTCTGGAATCTGGAAACGTTTGGTGGTGCCGAGATGCACATGTGTGCGCAAGCAGAGGCACAGGGATTGTGATCATACATCCAATAAAGGATGACGTGTTTCAAGGGACTCCAGGAAAGGTGAGCAGCACAGGGGGATCACAACACAGCAAACCTTCCACCTGGCCATTTGAACATGCATGCTTTTTAGCAGCACTGACAGTGAGCTTGGACAAATATTGGTGTTGAAGCGCACAATACAGCTCAGATGTGTTGGTGAACTGATGGCTAGTTGATGGGAAAGTTGTCTGGGGCACCTGCATGGGCAGTGGCACATACCTTCCGTTCCACCGTGGTCCATTGAGGCACTTGTATTAGCCACGTAGCGTTGCAAGACATGGAATGAAGCAGCTCACAGGGACAGACAGCAAGGGACAGACTCGGGTGTAGTGCATTTCATTTCCAAGTAGAATTTGATACATGCACTGGCTACTTTATTTTGGTCATGGTGGTACAGGACTTGTTCTGAAGTCAGACCTTGCTATATGCTTCTGTCTGCTTACCCAGGGAACATTGCATGTTGTGTAAATCGTGACACATTGGTGTTCCATTTGTCACGCACCCACCAGTGCCTGACTTAATGCATTGACTGTGTATGAACCATCACAGGGGTAATGTTACGTATGGGTATGAAGCATCCACACAAGATTGTCTGTTTGCAGAGTATTTTGTTACTTTGGGGCATATTTGGTGGTGTGTTTGTGTGTTTTGGGCATGCCCAGATTATTAACTGTGGCTTTCTTTGCAGCATTGAACTGCTCCTGTTACCGGACCGGAGAGTGCGCAGGCAGGAGGCCAGCACTCAGCCCAGAGATAAGTTTCTCTTTGACCTCCATTTGAGTAATTTGCTGCTATGTGCATGTGAGCAACTTTGGTCTATTTGTGTATGTGTTAATGTGTGTACTACATTTTGGTGCATTCCCTACTTTCCCGTGTCAATCCTACTCCGCTCTCCTGCCCCTCATTCCTGTTATCCAGTATGCCAATGCCTGTGCCGACTGCATATCCCCGACCCTCCTTCCCCACAAGGGTCTCAGAGGCCTGTGTGAGTTAGACCTTGCAGGCACCCAGACCATGGTTGGGGTGGTTGTTTTGTGCCACTCCTGCACCTGTACACGGGAGCTGTGACAGTAGACATCCGTTCGTGTTGCATCATTCTATGTTATGTACCACACATGGTTCAGATCCTGTTGTGACATTATTTTACTGTGCTACCTTGGTTGTTAACATCATTGTGGTAGTACTTGGCCTTTGTGACGTACTGCTACTTGAAGTCATCTACTGGAGGCTGTTCTGGTTTGTTTTACTGCCTGCAGGGTATTTGCTTGGCTTCTGTGTTGTCCTGCTTTGAGTTCTCTTGGATTTTGTGCTTTTGCAAATCTAGGTGGACTCTGAGGGTGCTGGCAACTTTTTACACACAAGATGGGAGATGGTGACAAAGGGGAAGGGTGATCCTGTAGCCAGGTGGAATTCAAGGATGTTGGATGAATAACCCAGATGCAGTTGTTCAGTGGGTCGTGGTGATTTGTGAGGTAGGGGGGTGTTTTGTTGTTGATAGTTGCGTTGCCCTGCAGTGTGATGGGCACCCTGAAATTGTAATTGTGTTTTACTATGTACATGATGTATTCTGCTCATCAATGCCTGTTCTTGTGTTGTGTTTACCTTTCAGGTGTGAGGGGATAGTTGTGGTTTGACATGCTGGGGTATACACATGGTGAATGTTCACATGTGATGTGTAGAGGACAGTGATGGTCACTTGATTTCACATGCATATGTTGAGCGCATGTCCCTACTGACCCACACACTCGCACTTTGATCCACTACATGTACAACCACCCTTACGTGTCCACGTGTACACTCTGTTTGCCTTGTGGTGCCCACTGTATCCCTGCAGCGAATGTTCTATGACCATTTGTGGATCCTGTGCATGCCTAATTTAGTTATTTTATGTAGTTTGTCGCTTAGATGTGATGCTCAGGGTGTGCATCACACACAATGGCTGTTCACTGTGCTGTGCACTGAGCAGTGTGTTGCAGGAGATGTACATGGCACACAGTAGCTGCAGTGTTGATTATGCAATGCACATTGTGCATGTGGACAGGCATTCATTGTTATGTTTCAAATACAACTTTTGGAATGCATTTGGGTATGACTTATTTTGGGTGGGCGGTTGTTGGTCAGTCATTTCATCTGATTCCATGTCAGGCATCATTGTCTGATGCCCATTTACATTTTTCACATGGCAATGTGTACCTTATTGGTAATGTGTTGGTGTATGGCTATTGCTTGCCATGTCATGTTGTGGTTTGGGAGGGTTTGAGTGACATACCAGTGATAGTCATGGCCTGTTTTGCAGGTCTGTGTGATTCACACCTTGCATGTGTGCCTTTTGGTCACACAGGATTTCTTGTGGTTAAGTAGCTAGGGATGCACACAATGTGGCAATTCCATGGCAACAATATCAGGGTGGTAAGGTTTTGAAAGTTGTCTGTCTCTTTGTCATCATCGATTGTCACCTGGTATGTGCCAGGCCTGTGTGCACTCCACAGGGTTGGGAGTTTAGGTGAAAAATCTGGCCACAAGCTGGGACCGGGCTTCCTCGCCACGTGCCCTATCCCCTCCCATGGGCAGCGCCTGTGCCTGTGGTTGGGGATGTGGGGGCACCACCATGTCCACTGGTACGCCCTGCCGTGTTGCAACATTGTGCAGGACACCTGCTGCCACAATGATCCTGCACACTACTGGGGGTGCATAGAGTAGCTGCCCGTCAGAGTGGTCAAGGGAGCGGAAGCGTGACTTGAGCACTCCCAATGTGCGCTCCACTATGGCCCTGGTTGCAATATGTGCCACGTTGTATCTTACCTGGGGTGGTGTGGTGGGATTCCGGATTGGCGTCATTATGTGGTTGCTCAGAGGGTAGGCACTGTCCCCTGGAGAGGTGATAATGGTTGTGATTATTGGGGTTTGTGTATTTGTGTGTGTGTGACATGCATGCATGTGCACGGGCATTTGTACTCACCTAGGAGCCATGTGTCGCCATGCTGCCCAGCTTCCAGGGCCCGGCTCAGGGCGGACTTTCTGTATATGAAACTGTCATGGGTCGAGCCAGGGTAGTTTGCATAGACAGAGGTGATGATTCCCTTTGCATTGCAGACCACCTGTACGTTGATGGAATGCCAGTGCTTGCGGTTTCGGTAGATGTGCTCAGTGGCCCTAGGTGGACGTAGGGCCACATGGGTGCAATCTATGGCACCGAGCACTTTGGGGAAGTGTGCCACCCCGTAAAAGTCCTGGACAACGGCCTGCCTTTCTGCGGGTGTTCTGGCATGTATATGTGCCTGCGGACCGAGGGGCGTGCTGTCATGATTGCCAATACCTGGTGTAGGCAGCGTGACTGCGTGGCCTCTGAGACCCCCCCACTATGGCAGTAGTCCGCTGAAAAGACCCAGTGGCCAAAAAATGCAGGACATAGAGCACCTTCTCCAAGGGGCTCAATGCTTGGGAGCAGAGGGTGGGGGATGTTAGGTCATCTTCCCACTCCCTGACCAGGTCTAGGATGATATGGGGTGGAAACCTATACCTGCCATAGAACTGGTCGTCAGGCATCCCAAAAAGGCTTGTCTGTGGTGAAAAAATGTGTGCCCTGGCTATTCTCCTCCTCCTGCGGTGTCCCACGATCAGTGCTGCGACAAATGGGGCATTCATCGTAGCTGCATATACGTGTTTGTTGTTTGCGCGCACTTTTATGCTGTGCGCGGGGATGCTTCCGCCTGCCTTCGTGTGGCAGACGCGTTGACGCCTGTGTGTGTCTTTTGCTGCGCGCGGGTCCCGTATGCGAATCTATGAATACGGGTTGTTCGCATGCGTGTGGGCGTTCCGTGTAGTTCCCTGCAGTACTTCCCCAGTTATGCCTTCTTTTTCACGCGTTGTTCCCCATTCCGTATGTTACGGCCACTGTTACACCCAATTTTGCTGTGTGTGCTGCGCTATGTGCGCTTTTGCTTTGCGCGAAGTGCACGCTGTTTGATGACGTGTGTGCACGCGTGCGCCATGCACGGATTTGGTGCACAACCAGTGGGAAAGTAGCGCAGCGCCTTCATTGAATCGCACGCGTGCACTTGCTTTCTCACGCTTGCGCCTCCTTGCGCCTGCTTGCACTGGTACTTTCGGCGCACGTTTGTTCCATGAATCGGCCCCATTGTATTTAAATGAATGGTTAGTGCGTTACATTTATGGGTTACACTTCTTATGTATTACTACATATAATACCCCCCCAGAGTTTTTGGGTAGTGGTGCTGTTGTCCGAACATGTCTGCGGACATTAAAAGAGTTCGCGGACATCAAACTCAATAGAGGAGGTTCAGTATGTTCAATTTTACATGTACATAAAATCAGAGTTATTATTATAAAATTGTGCTACTAAAAACCTATGAAATTTAGTGAAAAAACTTTGTTAAAGGGACGTTTTGGTTAAGTTGCGCTACTGAAAACCTATGAAATTCAGTGAATAAAATGTGTTAAAGGGACGTTATGGTTAAGTTGCGCTACTAAAAACCTATGAAATTGAGTGAAAAAACTTTGTTAAAGGGACGTTATGGTTCCAAGTAAAACCAAAAAACCCCTGAAATTCGCCAGTTATGGTAGGCTAAGCAACCATAACACGCGCCACCACCTTGCACTGCTAAGACTAAGACCCACAACATCAAAGATGACATCACAAATGTCATTGATGACAACACTGATGACATCACATGTGTATTTACTTTTCATAAAATATGTGTACAAGGGATTCTTATTATAATGTTGAGAAAAAGTGTCAAGGATCATTGCAATAAATATCATACCCTAATTAGTGCATTGAACGATGCATTGATATAAATAGCATTCTATTATAGGGTTATATCTAGTATATTAAGATACTCATGCAGAAACGTAGCATTGTGTGCAGCGTACAAGATGAAGGTATAATATTCGTAATGTTGACATGTTGAATAATGAGATGATAATTGTTTTCTTAATAGAATTTTGTGTACTGTGAAATATGTAATAAGTAGCTAATAAAACCCATGTATTACATAATTGCATTACTACAGACAAAACACAAAGAGACAAGAACAAATACACATATGGGTATATACAGGGAAAGTGGAGTTAGCAAAAAAGCAAAAGTAGTAGCAGAAACAATTCATAACCTAACTGATTATTTTCATGCACATAAATGATTGCTCTGTTTCAAAGCTGCTATTTACCCTATGTATATGTATCACTTGATGTGATTGGACCTTAAGGAAAGTAGTGTGAGTACAATGTATACAAATATGACCATATACAGGGAAACAACAGAACTATCAGAAAGTTCTGATAACTCTATTGATTATCTTTATGCACAAAAAGGATTGCTGTCTTTCAAGCTTGTGTCTTCCCCTATGTATATGTTTCATATGATGTGACTGGACTCTAAGGGAATTACTGTAAGGACCTACTTGAAGGATACGTCTACAAATAAAATACACTTTTTTGTTTCTGACTGTTACTGAAGAAAACCATGTGGCCTAGATATGTCAGTAAAGGAAAAAAGAGTGAGCCAGACATGTGATGTCATCAGTGATGTCATTAATGACATTTGTGATGTCATCTTTGATGTCGTGGGTGTTAGTCTTAGCAGTGCAGGGTGGTGGCACGAGTTATGGTTGCTTAGCTTAACATAACTGACGAATTTCAAGGGTTTTTCGGTTTTACTTGGAACCATAACGTTCCTTTAACAAAGTTTTTTCACTGAATTTCATAGGTTTTTAGTAGCGCAACTTAACCATAACGTCCCTTTAACAAAGTTTTTTCACTGAATATATATATATATATACATTTTTCAAAAATCTGTATTTTTTGGTAATTATGTTTCAGTAAAAATGCCTAGAATAAAAGGTTTTCGGCAACATCACGGGATATCTGTTTTTAGTTCTGCTCGATGGTTATGATCACATGCTCATTTGTACCACTCATGGGGATACCAGTTTCTTGTGTAACCAATTGAACTCAAATAGGCAAAGCGAGTTTTCAAAATAAGAAGTTGCATCAGAAGTCGCTCAGTCTCATGAGATGTACCTTTGGTTGTCTGTTGGACATATCATCTCTGAAGTATGTCTGGTGCTGCATCCCAGCCACTTGATTTTATTAGTCAAACATTCAGGAACCACAGAGGTACATTCTCTTGCCATCCTGCAGATCCAGAAGCTGAGAAACTACATGAAAATAACGAATGGAGAAATTATCAAATCTTTTTTTTATAATGCGGGTGGAGACCCCTCTACTCTCACCTTAACTATTACCCTCGCCCCACCCCACATATATATTCTTTAAAAATGTCCAAATATTTAGGAGAAAAGATGCAATCATTTATCGATTCGTTAGTTTTCCTGCGAACATTTCTGCGGATACCAAGTCGGTCTGCTACCTAGCCATGCACAGCCAGTTAGGGACTGCACAGGCCACAATGGGTTCTGACGGCAACCATGTTTCCTGCCCCCATGGACACCCCTGCACTTACAGGCTCTTTTTCGCCTACTCAGTGGAGTCTGGTGTCACAGAATTCTGATACAATAATTCCAGTGTTGGAAAAGATTTGCTGTCTACAGCATTGTTGTTGCAGCGTGGCAACAGGCAGATGGGTGCACAGTTGAATTCTCCATTAATAAAGTTGCCGACAACTAATGCCAGCGGCAAAGGATATGGAGAAACCTTAGAATCCAGGTCTTCCTCAGCCAGAGAAATGTCTTCAAAATTGAAGGAATTAAAAACAGTATGATTTGTTTGCTGGTTTTTGAAGACTGTGGACAGGGTATATAAATAAGTTCTAGTCCATGCTGGCATCACTGCGATGCAAGCCTACATGAGAAGTCAGGGAGGATGTGTGTCAGGGGCATTGGCACATTTAGCAGCATCCATTCTCAGCTGGGCACTAGTGAGTCTGAGTCCTTTACAGTAGAAAGATCATTGGAATGCCAATCACATTCATGAGAAGAATGACAAAAGTACCCCCCAACATTCTATCTCTCTTCAAACTATTACAGCACTAAATCATGCCCTTTCACTTTGTTCAATTTTCATTCTAAATTCTTGGGGTATAGTATCCGTTTTCAGTTTTCTTTTTTCCTTTCCTTGGTTTCCACTAAGAGGTAACTCTTACCAGTCATAAATTACATCACTTGCTCCTATTTATTTGCTGTGATTTGTGAATGTGCCACATACAAGGTTCTCAGGGTGCTTACAGATTGGGGAGTAAACATATAGACATTCAACATACATCCAGGTCGCATAGATTCATCATGTTTTTACATGACAGGGCAAACTGTGGATTAGATTACTGCTCCCCTGACTAGGTTTATTTCAGCATTTTCTTCTCTAGGGCTGTTCTATTTTATTAATTAAAAAAAATATATGTTATTAGTTAAAGCGCATTCCTAGCTCGCGAGCAGCGGAGCATGATACAGAGTGTTGGTAGCCAGTTTTTAGGCTGGTATCTTAGCACAAGGCTGTGTGTCAGTAGGTGCACTCATTGGTAATAGTCCTTGTGCAGGTGTTGTTGAAAAATCTATGTTTTGAGACATTTTGTGTAATTGGAGAATTGTAGGGGCATTTGAAGCCGATGCCAGGATCAAGTTCCAGAGGGTGGGTATGCATGTGACAAGAGTAGGATTGTTTGTGGGTCCTCTCATTTCAGACGAGTTGTGATTCAAGCCATTTGGTCGGTTTGCTGCTCAAGGAGCATGTGCCACCAGATATGTGGAGCTTAGCCACCAGGTTCATTGGTATGCTACTTGTGAATACTTTGTAGGTCATGCATGTAGTTTTGAACAGTATCCTGACCTGGAGATGAAGCTAATGTTGTTCTGATAGATTGGGGTGATTCGTTCAAATATCCTTATATCTGTAATAAATTGTGCTGCAGTATTGTGGACTGCATTTTAGGGAGCCAGTTGATCAACTGGAAGCCCTGACAGTAGGGTATTTCCCTCATTGGTATGCAAGACTCCAAGGGCCTGCATTACGGTCCGGAAGTCCTGCTGCAGGATGAAGGATTTCGATGTCCCAAGGGTGGAGATTGGAGCCAGGCCCTTTGGGCCTTCTTGGCTATGTGTTTCTGTGAGGACAGGATACCTCAGCAATTTCGGAGAGGAGTGATTTCCTGTGGGATTTTTACTCTCATGTACAACTGTTGTTTGCTATCATATTGGTGGATGACTATATTGGAATCTTTGAGGAGAGTGCCCCTGGGCACCACGTAAAGATTAAAAAGGATTAGTTAGAGGATGGAGCCTTGGGGAGCTCCTCAGGGGACTGGGAGTCGGTTAGACCGCAACAAGTTAATCTGTACGGAATCATGTCTGCCCGAAAACGTGAGAGAGTGCGAGGCCGAGTTAAAAACGTATAATTCTAATTGGCAAGTAGAGGATCTCAGGATGCGCAGATTGTTCAAAGAATTATTAGAAGTATTTCTCCCAAAAACCCCAGTGATGGGACCCCTGAGGGAATGCGCGCCTATTGTTACAGCAAATGTAGACCTAGCCAAAGACCCCACTGTAACCAAGACATATGTCTATGTACCCCTCACTAGAGCAGAATTGTTTAGTATAAAAAAGCACTCCGGACCCTAGGACTAATGCCGCAGGATTCTATAGGGAGCTAAGAGCGCTATTCAAACTGTGTACCTTGACTTTGCAGGACATTGATCATGTGATGTCTGCCGTGACACCGGCTGATGTATGGGAACCCTTTAGATCTCAGGACCCTCCTGGGCATGTTATCAATTGGACAGCATTAGAAAAAGAGGATACAGACCGGAAACCAATTGACCCCATTCCAGAGGGCCTGAAAACACTAGGGACGAGAATATTAAAAGCATTAAGTGACGTATTGCCAGAGGTAGATGTGAATGTTGAGAAGATGGATGCTGTTATACAGGGCCCTGTAGAAACAGTTGGGGACTATTTCCTGAAATTTGAAAGTGCATTTAAGGCACACAGTGGTCAGTCTGTTAGCAACCCTACGGGTCAGAGGTATTTCGTTATGGGCTTTGTGAAGGGTTTGCGTAAAGGAATTAAGAAACCACTTAAATTGGGTGAGAACACTTGGCAGGCAAGCACTCCATCCCAGATTCTAGAGATGGCTAAATATTACGAACGGCAGAAGGAGGAAGAAATGGAAGGTAAGAAACAGGCAGACAGGAACTTAAAAAATAAGGTGCTAATGCAACAGCTGGTACAACCATCTTATAGTAAACAAAAGGGGCAGAAACCCCAGGTAAGAAACCCAGCAAGTAATGCCCCACAATGGACACGCCCAGAGATTGATCAGTGTTCATTTTGCAAACAGACGGGGCATTGGAAAAACGAGTGTCCTATGTTGATGGCACGAGGGGTTCAACCGGCGGGTGGGAGAGGAAGAGGCCGAGGTGGACCTCATACGGGACCACCCCAAGGACAGGGAAGGTTTGTAAACCCTGAAAAAAATGTATTCTCAACTGGCGCGGCGCAGCGACAGATGGTTGAAGTGAATGGCAATGGGTTTGCGGAAGATGAACTGAGTGGAATGATGTTATTTGATAACACAGCAGCAATGAGTTGAAACACCCCTAGTGAACCTGGGGAGGCGGTGTCTGTTCCTATAGACCAGAAAGGACCGTATGTTAAATTGCAAATAGGACAGCACCCCACCATTAAATGCTTGGTTGACACCGGGGCAGGTAACAGCTCGGTTGACGCCAAGGCCGTCCCCTCAGTTCCACTATCGGGTGAAAATAAGGTTCTGTAGGGTTCGGTGGGGAACCCATATGTACTCCAGTGTCTCAGAAAGTTGAAACATCTATATGTGGAGTGAAATTGACTAACAAATGGTTATTTACTAACAGGTGTCCCAAGAATCTCCTTGGATTAGATGTTTTGAAAGCTCTAAAGGCAACCATTTATTGTTCTCCGACAGGTGTGTGAATGACCATATGTAAATCCAAAATTGGTGGTTGTTATTTGAATGAACCTTTGCCGCCAGAATTACAGGCATTGCCCGCAGAGCTTTGGGCTACTAGTAGTAATGATGCGGGGGTTTTGAACATTCCCCCTGTTGTGATCAAGGTAAAACATGGTGTCCCTCTACCCCGAACCCCACAGTATAGAATATCTCCAGAAGGAGAAGCAGCATTGGTTAAGATTGTACAGGACCTGATGCAGCTTGGGGTTGTTGAGGAATGTGATGACAGTCCCTGTAACTCCCTGGTTCTTCCAGTCCATAAGAAAGGAGATGAAGTGACCCCATATAGATTTATTATTGATCTCAGGAGAATTAATAAGGTTGTGGACCCCAGGTATCCAGTTGTCCCCAATGTGACTAGTATTCTTACTATGGTCCCCCCCACGGCTACTTATTTTAGCGTCGTGGATTTGAAAAATGCCTTTTTCTCCATACCCATAGCTGAAGAATCCAGATACCTTTTCTCCTTTGACTTAGCACAACGGCAATATAGGTTTTGTCGAGCGCCCCAAGGTTACACAGGGAGCCCCGCTATTTTTAGCCAAGCACTAAAACAACAATTGGATGAAATTTTGTTACCCCCTGGTGTGATGCTCATTCAGTATGTGGATGATATTCTTATTTGTGGAGACACTGAATTAAGTTGTAAAGAAGGTACCTTGATCGTGTTACAACATTTGGCATATCATAATCACAAAGTGTTGCTTAAGAAAATGCAATATGTAATGCCTAAGGTTGATTATTTGGGCTATGTCCTCACTGCAGAGGGTTGATCACTGTCACCTGAAAGGGTACGATTAATCCAAGAAATGGCCTATCCCAGTACCTTTAAAAAATTGAGATGGCTGTTGGGTATCACCTCATATTGCCGCCATTGGGTCCCTGAGTTCTCCCTGCTAGCAAAACCCCTGTTACAATGTCTGAAGACAGAGAAGGATCAGATACCCTTCACCTGCACGCAAGAAATGAGAGAGGCCTGCGACGCTTCGAAAAGCTCCTTGTGTAGTGCCCCCGAGCTTGGGACACCCAATTATGACAAGCCATTTACTCTTTTCGTACATGAACAAAAGGGTTGCGCCCTAGCTGTATTGACTCAGGAACAAAATGGAAAGCAAAGGCCTTGTGCTTATTTCTCTGGCACATTGGACAGTGTGGCTGTGGCACTTCCCCCTTGCATGCGATCAGTTGCCGCAGCAGCGGTAGCTCTCAAACATAGTGCTGGTTTAGTGCTAGGAACTGCTATAATTGTGAGAGTTCCCCATGCCATAGATGTGTTGCTCAATAGAACTCAAACCCAGCATCTTACAGCAGCCCCCTTGACACAATATGAATTGACATTGTTTGCACCAAATGTAACTATCATGAGATGTAATACTTTAAACCCAGCTTCCCTTTTGCCCTTGCCGAGTGGTGAGGGAGATCAAGACATGCATGATTGCCTTATACGCACTGATAAGCAGACCCGAAGTAGGGTCGATCTGAGTGACCTCCCCTAGAGGGAGGTGATGGGGTTCTATTTTGTGATGGCTTGTGTTACAAGCTGGAAAGTGGGGAGACAGTGGCTGGGTACACAATTACAACTGAAAGTGAAATTGTCCATATGGAACGCATACCCGAGTTATCAGCGCAAGCTGCAGAATTGAGGGCGTTGACAAAGGCTCTAGAATTAAGCAAAGGTTTAGCTGTAACCATCTATACGGATTCAGCCTATGCACATGGTGTGGCCTTTAATTCTGGCCTTGGAAAGAAAGAGGATTTCTCACCTCACATGGTACCAAAATAAAACATGGTAATTTGATAAACAAATTATTGACGGCATTGGCTGAACCCGCTCAGGTGGCTATAGTGAAATGCTCCGCCCATAAAAAGGTGTTAGGTTTTGTGGGGCAGGGAAACGATTTTGCAGACCAGGTGGCTAAATATGCCACGGAACACTGTAAACTGCCCCTTCCAGAGTGTAACATGCTGCAAAGGAATGTGGATGGGAAGAGGGATGAGGGTGAATTGGGAAAGGACCCTGAGGAGATAGTAAAGGACATTTAAAGGGAAGCGGCAGATTGCGAAATTAAAGCATGGACTAAGGACAGTAACAATGGACACACTTCTAAAGGGGTGTGGCTGGACAAAATCAAAATGAGGTGGTTGCTCCCTGACAGTTATTTACCCATGGTAGTCGATATGGCACACGGGAATGCCCATGTTAATGCAAGTGCAATGGAGGATATTCTAAGCAAGTTGTGGAAGAACCAGAAAATTGGATCGTATTGCAGGAGGTGGGCAGCACAGTGTGCCATCTGCCTCCAGCACAATGTGGGCAAATCTGTGAAGGTACCAGCAGGTCATAGCAGACTCCGTACGCAGCCATTTGAAGTAGTATACATAGACTTTATACAAATGGAACCAGTTGCTAAACTAAAATATTGTCTTGTAATGAGGTGTGGGTTCTCTGGTTGGACGGATGCTTACCCCCTAAGAGACAACACTGCTATTTCCACAGCTAAATGTATCCTGAAATACTGGGTGCCCCAGTACACGGTGCCCAGCCTCCTGTATTCCGACAACGGAGTACACTTTACTGGTCAAGTTGTGAAGTATGTATGTACTGCCTTAGGTATCGATCAGCGATTCCATTCCATTTATCATCCCAAGAGTGCCGGGATTATTGAACGATCGAATGCCGTAGTTAAAAACAAACTGGCATAAATCTGTGCCTCCAGAAACCTGAAGTGGCCAGATGCCCTTCCTTTGGCATTGTTGAGTATGCGGACCACTCCAAAGGGGACGCACAAATTGTCCCCCTTTGAGATCGTGATGGGCCGCCCCCAAGTGCCTGGTCTGTCCCTAAACCAAGGGTTATTGGTAACATTGAACAGCCATTGTTGAGGGATTACTGTGCTGAACTCACACATAAACTATCTATTATCCATCAACAGGTGAAAGAAGCAGCTCCGCCGGCCCTAGAAGGAGAGGGCCACGCCATCAAACCAGGGGACTATGTCCTGGTAAAGAGCTTTGATCGCACAAATTGCCTGCAAGCCCCCTGGAAGGGGCCATTCTTGGTCCTCTTAGCAACACAAACCGCTGCCAAGGTAGCGGGTTACAAGACGTGGATACACGCCAATCATCTCAAGAAGGCACCACCTCAGATATTCCACCCCCGACCAAGGACACAGATCATTTTGCCGCCGAACTAACGGAGGACACTCCAAGGTATAACTTGTGCCCCAGGAAGCAACATTGATTGTCTATGTTTGAACTCTGACATCTGGCTGTTAAAGGACTTGGTAAAGGGTCAGAACAAGCAAGGGTAATTGAAAATACAGATGAAGTGGCCTCAGCAACCCCTCCTGGGTATGAAGTAGCCCCACCGAGACACAGATGAAATGGCCTCAGCACCCCCCAAGGGTAGGAAGTAGCCTCAACGAGACAAGTCAGGGTAGGAGCCAGAAGTGGTGACAGCAGGACGGGTTATACTGTGCAACCCTTGCTATCTAGCGCATAAACGGACGGCACCGTTAGGGTAATTGTTAGGGACTTTGAACCTTTTGTGTAAAATATATACTGTATATATATACTATATGTATATATATATAGTGTGACATTTGACAGCCAAGTTCCGGAACTTAGCCACCTGGGATCAGCCCTGTGCGAGGGAACAAAGTAGGTTGTTAAAATGGATAATGAGGATGCGGGACAGAGGCGTCCCCGAGTAAATAGATATGCATGCACCCCAAAGGAAAAGCTCATCTTATCCCTTGTCTGTATTTTTATAACAATAGGGTTCGCTATATTCCTCTGGTACCTTGAGCATCATGATATTTATGCTGCCCGTAACCTGCTACCCACCACATCCAGCCCCCTACACTAGAACCAGTAACCAATAGACTAAGCCGGTCAGGTGGCACAGCGAGTAGAGCGCTGGCTTTGACATCAGTGTAGAGCCTGCAAACGCAGGTTCGAATCCCGGCAGCGCCAAACTCAGCGTTTCATCCTTCCGAGGTCGATAAATGAGCACCACACACCGTGGGTAATAATAAGCAGCGCTCAGATACCTGAGGGTTCGTAGCGCTATATAAATGCCAAATTATTATTATTATTATTATTATTATTATTCCCCATGTAGATAAGGAGTATTGGAAGAAACACCCCAGGAATAGCATCCTGACATGGATGAATTATACAAATCAGATTCTAAATAAAACCAATTGTTACATCTGCACGTATGTTCCCCATAGCCATGAAAGCGGACCTGAATGGTACGCGACTCCCGCCACAAATGACACTTGCGTACCCCTGCGGAATTTTCTCTTGAGTGCCTCTAGGAACGATACCTCCACTTATACTATAACAGATGACCATTTCAGTGAATATACAAAAAGGAAATTAGCAGAAATGGACCGTAAATATGACGCACATAAAGAACTACTGCGCTCGGTAACTGATGAGAATAGAGAACAAAAACGCGACATGCTCAACTGGACAATTTACGATAGTGGGAAAAGGGAGGACCGGAGGTCGTACACAGTTAAGATTCATCGGCCCACATTCCCCTGACGTCAAACGCAACCCGGTATCTGAATAGATCCGCTCCCTGTCCGCCAGATACAAGGTTCTTAGATCCGGTCCTTCTTTATACAGGAGATGGGAGGGAATAAAAACTACCCTCCCCGATACCCGTGCAAAATATAATTCGACAAGCACCCTTTTGTTACCAACGAACCCAACCGCCTCATAAGGGTGTCTTTATGGGCCAACACACCTGCCTGATTACAGTGGATTTAAACAGTTTGTCAGCACCCCTCCTTCCTCCAGAAGGGGCCATGTTTATTTGTGGGGAAAACGCTTGCCTCTGGTTGCCTAGCCATTGGAAAGGCAGATGTACTGTTGGCTATATAATGTTGGGACTACATTACAAACCATTAGAAGCAGCTAATTTAAGGAAAGAAACTAGGAGAACAAGATTGAGTATGGGGAATTATGGGTGAAGGAAAAGAGGTGTTATATCTAAGGAAGGCACTACTTGGGATGAATTCTTTGATTTTCTAAAAGGCATAGTGATGCCAATGGGAATAGCTATGAATTCCAGGAGCATTAGGAACCTGGCTAGGTTAGTGGAGAAGGAATTAAATGTGACCGGCGACATACTGGCTAACCTTACTAAAGAAGTACAGGCAGTCCGGATGGTCACATTACAAAATCGACTGGTATTAGACACAATGCTGGCAGAGGTAGGAGGGGCTTGTAAAATAATTGGCACTTCCTGCTGCACTTTAAACCTGATTATAGCACCAATATCTTTAAAGGGATCGATGAAATGCATAAAATGGCAGCTCAAATCCATTCTGAATTTGGGCCTGGGGATGGGACATCCTGGTTCTGGGATTTATTACGAAGCTGGGGATGGAAGCTTCTCACCCCTCTTCTCGTCGTGGCAGGATTAATAGCTGCTTGCTGCTGTTGCATCCAGTGCTTTCCCTTGTGCATATCCGTCATAGGAGACTGCTGCAGGAAATTGACGGAAACACTCACACCAAAGCCCACAAATGCCATGGTCACTAAGGAGATGATAAAATTGGAAGAGGCGATCGAGGAGTTACACAAGATTGACGTATCAGATAATGAAAATGAAAGAATAATTAAATACAAACCAAACCGGGTGTATTATTGATAAAGTCTTGCTGACGCAAAAGGGTCGTTTGTAAATACCAAAATAATGTAATTACCATGTTTTCTTTGCCTCAGCAAGACTTAAAACATTGTCCATGTTATAGCATTATGTCCATGTTAAACCAACTGCTTTTGTGTCCGTACACGAGGCCCAGGGTTTCCACCTCGAGCGCATATTACTCATAGACTTAGGAATGTCCCCCTGCTCTCCTTTCCCGTGAGGCTACATAAACAACGTCTGTTAGCACTTTTACACTTCCCTCCCACAGTGTGCAGCTTTGCAGGTCAGCATGTGTTCGCCGACCCTAGAGTCTCTTTTACAAATAATGATTGTCTGACATCCGCGCTCTTTCCTGGGGACATAAACACGAATCCATCTGTACTGACTTTTGTTATTCTCTGGAATGTGTGTGAAAGGGATTGTTCCAGGGTCTCGTGCGTCACTCTGTAAAAAGATATGTCCTGCTTTTGTTCAACAGCCCATAAATGGACATCATTATCACTGCAGCAACTGGATATGTATAGCTTGCAAAATTCCCCCTGTATCAAGTGTGATGAATTAGCTTGTTGTACGACCATACATGTCAAAGGTTATATCTGCATCTTGAAGCGTATTATGACTTGCTTAGATAACTTATATGAATGATGACCATTTGCGATGCCCGGCCTTTGTAAAATCTCGCTGCAATGTCTGGGAATACAGCCAAAAGTGTTCCGACAGGAATTTGAATGTTTGGAAATATCTGGTTCTGAGCCAGGCATAAGACTCAATGTAATCGTTTCCCTATAAAAAAGCATGCTCACCGTAACACTGGCAGCACACACTAGCAGCATCCCTCTGATGATGCTACGTGTCGGCCCTTCCACTCAAGCTTTGTTTTATTGCAATAAATGATTGTTAAACTCACTTACGAGTGCATTTATTTTTGACGGAGACCTCCACCTGGTGAATTTTAGCATTGACTACACTTTATGAGAGGAAAAGAACTCTCCACCAGAACAAAAAATGGATAGCCTCTTTCAAACAATTTAGATAGCAAAGCTGACTCGTGACAGTAAAATGGCCTTAGAGGCGAGGATCACAGATACAGAAGTTTTAACAGCTATTTCTCAATTATAGATTGGTAAATCACCTCAGTTAGATGGGTTGCCAGGATAATTTTATAATGACTTTCAGAGCCAGTTGTCCCCTTTTTGTGTGAATTATTCAATTGTATACTTGTAGTTGCGAATTGTGTCCATCAATGCGGGAAGCTCTAAATACATTGATCTCAAAACCAGGCAAGTATCATACGAAATGTGGCAAGTACCATCCAGTATCGCTACTTAATGCTGACCTGAAAAGGTTTGCAAAGATCTTGACCAACAGGCTGGATTGATGTATAGGGGAGATCATTCATCAATCTCAATCTGATTTATGCATCAGCATTTTGGTAATGATTATAATAAAACATTAATTGGCATTTTGGGACTAGAAAAGAACATACCAGATGGTGCTGCAATGGTTTTCTTGGATGAAGAAAAGGCTTTCAGCCAAGGGAATAGGACCTTTTTGGCATGTACAATAAAGGAGATGGGGTTTGATGAATATATTATGGGTGCAGTAAATTGTTTACATTTTGGGGCAAAGGCAAAAGTTTGGTTGACTGATGTACTTTTCAAAAGAAATTACTATGTTGTGGGGTACCAGACAAGGGTGTCCGCTTTCTCCATTTCTTTTTAATATTGCTTTGGAACCACTTACATCCGGAATAAGGAAGGAGGTGAATATTCAGGGTATACGTGTGCGGAGGCATGAATTTAAAATATTATTCTACGCTGATGATATGGTTGTACTAATATCCGAATCTAATGAAGGAAGTATATTTCTGATAAGAATGTTATATGTGGTTGGGCGATTATCTGGACACAAGATAAATTGGGACTATGATTAAGTGGCATGCACACCTCCTTATAATAATGGTAGGAGTATATGTAAATGATAGGTGTATGGAAGTATAGGTTACTTATTGGTGCAGGGGAGAAACAACGCGGCTCTGGCACACTATCCTGCCACTAAACATGAGAAGAAAAAAGTGTCCAAATCTGAAGGACACTCCCGTCCCCTATACAGCATTTGTATTGAGGGAATCTCAGTCAAAACTTAATAGGATTTATACAATCAATTTCAACCAAAGAATTACACTTTCAATAATGAAAGAGCGTGCTGACTAATGTCAGTCTATTATTTATACAAATGTAGAAAGTAAACAAATAAAAATAGTAGTGAGCTCTACGCATTTCGGGATGACCATCCATTCATCAGGAGCAAATATTCTTTATAATATTGATGATTTCTCTTTGAGATTTGTACTTCAAAAGTCTACAAAAGTCTACAGACAAATAAATAACAAAAGTAAGCTCAGAGTTTCAAATCTTTCTACATAGGATCAGAAATATACAATGTCATCTCATACAGGTAATCCCTATTGTTACATAATTGAAGCATCACCTTGATAATCTCTTCTGACTTAATCAACTTGTAAGGTCCTCTTAGGTATGTTACTAAGAGTGGATATTCACCCACCGATCTGTGTGTAGCTCCACCTGTTATAAAACATGTTGGAAAGTATATTATCTAGGATATCTCTGCACCTATTAATGGGGTATAAATATTAATGAGGTCAAAAAGGTGCCTACCTTCTAAAGGGGGAGATCACCTGCCAAGAGAGTGGAAGCAGAACGGTACCCCATAAGAGTTATGATCCTGTGGGGTTTCACCATAATGAAATCTGCAATAATATATGCATAATGTCATTAGGAGAGGCTAACTAAAAAGTGGACATTATATTTGAGACAGATGGAGGTTACTCACATGCTGTGTAGTTGTCCTATTGTAAAGTCACGTTGGGGATAGGTTGTATTTCTATCAATGCAATTGCAGTCAGTTATGTTACATTCTGTGGGTATAAGCAGAATGAAACTGTGTATGATTACACTCTTAATTGGTGCAAATATAAAATGCATAGATCAAAGATTAGTTAAATAGCGTTCGCTATGATCTTACCATGTTACCGGCGGCAATGCAAATGAAGACACAAGCATTATGTGGCCGCTTTGAATATATGCGTAATGATGCGAGCGTCATGACGTCACAGCCATGATGTTTTGTAAACAAATATGCAATCGCAAATGTGCGGCCGTGTAGGCCATTCTCGTTATTTCATGACCGATAAAATACATGATGTAACTATCTATGTCTGGTGAAGTTGGTTAAGAAATTATATACATGATGAGTTGTCTCCCAGGGGACATGGAACTAAGATGACGTACTCACAGGACTGTCAGAGTGAAGATACTGGGCCTCATTACGAGGTGGGCGGTAAGGGATTACCGGTAAGGGCACCGGTACTGGTAATCCCTTACCGCCCTATTACGTGTTCCCTTTGCGGGTCCTCCCTTAACGCCTGGCTTTACCAGGCGTTAAGGACGGGACCCGCAAAGGGACTTTAGTGCTAATAACGGTACCGCAATTTGCGGTACCGTTATTAGCGCCTTCCCCATTCCCATTGAGCCCTATGGGGGCTCAAATGGGAATGGGGAAGGGCCCTGGTGAATGGGGAATTACCACCCCCGCCAACCTTGGAATGGGGCGGTAATAGCTCTATTCACCAGGGCGGAGTCGGTAAGGATTTGGAGGCAGCCATGGTGCTAATAGCGCCATGGTTACCGCCAAACACCTAATGAGGCCCATTGTGTTATAAAAAACATTTCCATATAAGCATATGGTGTACTGAGAACAGGTCCGATGTGACCAAATTCCCATATTGTAGATATGTTGCATAAACATTGTATTCCAATACAACAACAATAAGTGAAGAAATGATGTACAATAACACGTACCTCAGTTATGTGGAATCAGTATCAGTTCATAGAATCATATATATAGATCAATGTAAATGTACATTAACCACTCAGTTGACATTGGAGAGAAACATAAACAGAGGATAATGTGAATCGACAATTCAGTTAGCATTAAAGAACATGACAAGAGGTTGACCACTATATTAAGTGGTCCTAGACTCGTATATCATACACAATGATGAACAACTCCATACAGATTATTTTGCGTTACATAAGAAATGGCATAAGGGTCACATATTGCGAATCTAATAAGATGGAGTAGGGTCAGTTTGAGAAAAGCCATAGATGATACTAGAGGATTGGGTTAGCGCATATTCACTTGTTTGGCAACAGCTGAATTATACAAGTGAGTCTAATGGAATGCTACAGGAATTGGGTCAATGTGAATTCTTTGTTCATGCCAGTTGGGTCCAGTGCATCAAGCGTATAAATCCAAAACATTTCTCTAGGTAGGAGGATATGATATGATATGATAGGTTATTTATAACGCGCTTAATACCCACAGGTTCCTAAGCGCGGACTCAGGGATCGAACCCATGTTGCTCCGTGTCATCTTGCTTCCAAGGCAAGCACGTTGCCGTTGAGCTATCCTCCTGGGACAAGGACGAGGAGGTCGTTAATGTTACCACCACTTGCTGATGTAGTGACCACTTCTGAAATAAAACTTAAATTGAGCAATACTGTGCCTATCGGTCTCAAAATGTCTAGCTACTGGTGATTTCTAATTTTTAGTCCTGATGTTGGATTTATGCTTGGTTAATCTTTCTTTAATTTTTCCGGTTGTCTGTCCCACACAGAACTGGCCACATGGGCACATTAATCCATATACAGCCAGTTTCGAGTCACATGTCGCATAATGTTGCAGCTTGATATTTTGACCAGTACATGGGTGTCTAACATATTTACCTTTTTGAACATTGCTGCAATCGCAGTAATGTAAACAGGGGAAAGTACCTCACTTAGGTTTGTTGAAAAATAGTTGTTTTCGAGTGTCTACTCTCTCCGCTTTGACTAGGTTGTCCCTTATGTTGCGTCCACTTGTGTACGCAAACATCGGTGGTCGTGGGAATAACTTTGTTAAATGGGCATCTAGTCTTGTGATCTTCCAGTTCTTCTTCAGTAAACAATTGATTTTCATACTCTGGAGAATTTTGTCACATATATCAGAGGTGGGTCATCACTTCTTCTCTTACTTTTAAGCAATGTATTTCTGTTATGTGTGCAGCTCTTGGTCTTAGCGTCTGTAAGTACAGTATCCGGGTAGCCCTTGGATTTGAATCTCTCTGCCATGCACTCAGCTGCCTCAGTGAATTCATTGTCATTAGATATAATTCTTCTAATTCTCAGGGATTGGCTCAGTGGGAGATTGTTATTCAAATGTTGAGGATGAGAGCTGGTGTAGTGAAGAGTTTTATTTACATCTGTAGGTTTTCGATAAATTGATGTACTGGTGTGATTTTGACATCTAAGAAGTGTACACTTGGTGATCCCACTTCATTTGTTGACATACTTGAGAGATAGTTTGAGTTCATCCCCGGGACCCTTCCAGATCCAGAAGATGTTGTCTATATATCTCTTTCACGTTGTTAATTTAGTTGACCATATTGGATGTTTAAGGGTGTGTTGAGATTCAAAATCAAATATAAATATATTAGCATAGACTGGCGCCATAGCTGAGCCCATTGATGTGCCCGAAATGTGTAAATTGTATTGTTTGTTGTAACTGAAAGAATTGTTATATAGAATCATCTTCATCAGTTCTAACGTTAAGATTTTATCGGATTGGAAAATTCTTCTTGCAGCAATATCCCTTCAAGTGCCTCAAGTCCTTCGCTGTGTGGAATCAATGTGTATAGGCTTTGGACATTGTAGTAAAGCAAGTCCACGCTCAGGTAAGTTCTTTATGAGTCTTTAATGTCTCCAAATACAAGATGGCTCATAGAAGAACAGACACCGGCTTCCCACCCAGCAGGCACTCACCAACTGACCCCCACCGAACACCACACACGTCACACATACATTCCATGGAAGCGCGTGCATTCCATTCCATCTGAGATCACATTACGGCTGATATCACAGATTACAACACCCAGACTACAACACTTCTCCCCCCTTTTATTAATGAAAAATTCAAAGGACAAAGCAAAGCCAACCTACCACGTAATGCACAACATGTGGCCACCATGATGTGCATTCCCTAATGGTCCCTGAAAATTGCATACCCCACAACCAAATGCCGCAAGAAGAAATAACACTACATGTGAGAAAAACCATGTGCCAAGACACATATAACCCTTACTAGATCGTACACCCCCAGCAAACACGTTGCACATAACTTAAACTTGCACAGTAACCAAACCAAACCACCTAGAACACCAACACAACTTGCACCACAGAATACAAGTTCAGCATTCCCTTTCACCTACACCTACAACCGAGGACCAACCTACGAGGACACCAACCAAACACCAATCCCACTCCAAGCTGCCCCTCGGAGAACAGGCCTGCCACACCTGACACTCTAAAACCAAACTAACGCTCCCAACCACCAATGCACTAACCACCTTCTGCCCCAGACTGCCACCCCAGGGCCTCCAGCCTGCCACACCAGAGCACAACACCCAGGACATGGATCCCCCCGGCCGTCCAAAATTCCAACCACAAGCACTACCCACAGGAACATGGACCCACCCGGCCGTCCAAAATCCCAATCACAAGCACTACCCATAAAACATGGACCCTCCTGGCTGTCCAAAGTCAGAACGTCACAAACACTACACCACGCGCTACAACCAGTCCCATCAACCCCGGAAAAACATTCAAAACAACCACCAAGTAAATAACACAAGCAAAACACCCTACCTTCAGCAAAACTACTGCTCTCACATCACAACAACACCACCAAACAGAACCCTGACAAATAGTTATGGGAACAAACTTCAACTGCATTACACAGCATGCAGGGCCCAGCCGGCACCCCACACACCAGGAGAAACTATGCCATTACACTGGCACCCAAATAGGTCCACCCGGCCACCTATTAATAGCAATATTAAGTGACATGCTGACAACACAGCAGAAACCACAACACCTAATGTGAACTCATCATGCCATTACACTGGCACCCAAATAGGCCCACCCGGCCACCCATTTAATGGAACAACATTAGTCAAACTTTTGCCAACCCAATAGTTGAGACAAAATCACTGTCGAAAACTCCAACATGAACAGAAAATGCAGCGTGGCGAACCACGCTGCAAACCACACTGACCCACAAATTGAAGTCCACAGTGCCTATCGCCGTGAACCATGAAACCGCCCGGCACTCGCGAGGGCGGCACACCGCTCAGAAACACTCACACGCGGCACGCATTGCGAACGGAACACATACGTCCAATAAGTCCACACACTTGGAGACTACGCCACTCAGCATACCACACTGATCATGACCGTATGAAAATATTCGCATGACACATAAACAATTTCACTGTTTATGAATAACTGTTAAATTGTTGGATCATCCTGTGACCCATAGTTCTGCAAAGAGTCCAGCCATCAGTCCATGGGCCCGACGTAACCGTTACAAACAAAACGGTAACACAATAAAAAGGGTCATAAAAACCAAATATGTTTACCCCGGACACTGTGTTGCCCACGAGTCCGACCCCTTCTCAACAACTTGAACAAAACTCATTTCAAGCGCACCTGTGAAAATAAAACAACGTTAGATGCAATCCTGACCAAAACAACAACAGAGGAAATTCCAAAATGTCCTCTGTTGTTTTTCATCAAAAATCTTTGATGAAAAACAAAAATACATATGTTTAAGCATTGCACTAAGGCAAAACACACAAAAAAAACAGGGCCACTATAAGAAACACGCCACACCCATACCAAACATATGCACCAAACGGCCCAAACAGGGACACACAGAGGCCACAAACGATACCACCCGTACACATCCACACTGGCCTCACAACACGAACAATCAATGCTCTGTCAAGATGAGACTTTTCAATCCCACGTAAAAACTATGCAGATCGGGGTCAAATTCTTCTAGGATATCGAGCAAAGAAGAACACCCGTCACAACATGTTCCATTGACACAACCATCATATGCGCACAAAACGCATCTGTGCTCACATGTCTTCTTCGGAGGCACAAGGAACTCTTCTCCACAGTCCTGCTTGGTGCGCCTCTTACGGGAAGCATGGTGTAAGACGGGAACCTCCTCCACAACGACACCATTAGGAGGTTCTATCTGTTCACCCACAGCCCTCAAACACTCCATGTCCTCTCCTTTGCAACAGCCGACGAACACAGAAACTCGTGAGGGAACTGAGGCACGAACGTTACTGCGCTCCCTCAACGAAGTGGCACCTTGTAGGGTTTTCTCCATCCTCTCAACCATGGAGACGCCCAGAGAAGAAGAACACCCCCAACACCAGGAAGCGAACCTCCAAACACACTCAGCCCCTCCTACTGCTCAGCTACTGCTGAGGGACACGCACCACAGCTCCCCCAGAGGTTGCAGGGGCAGTATGCAGGGGAATTCCGCCAGGGCAGAGTACAGGAGGCGATTCACGAGGCCAGCGCCACTCCTGAAACTCCACGGCCACCCAGGACTTTCAGCTGCACCAGCTTACCGGCTTCGGACCCCAGGGAGGCAGACACCCCAGCTACGAATCCCAGCCTGCACTAGCGGGATCAACCATCCAGCTCCGGACCCGGGGACACACACCTCTCCCCGCTACAGAACACCGGAGCACTCCAAACAGCTGGCCCACACTCCTCCAGTCCAAAACAGTGAGTCAGCAAGGGCAGTAACTTTATCTCCCCTGAGTCGGAGCACTGGACCCAGGAGTCAGGTTTCAGGCGACCCCCGCTGCAGCTACTAGGCTGGACCCAGGAACCTAATATCTGGGTGGCCCCTGCTACAGCTGCCGGACGCCGTCTGGCGCACACCAACCGTCGACGTTGGATCTTCAGTGCAGTATGAACGACACTGGACCCAGGGGCACTGGGATATAGACGGCCCCCGCTGCAGTCAGCCGACACTCCTAAATTCCAACAATACTGCGTCAGCCAAAACCGCTCCCGAAGATGTGATGGACAGCGGCCCGCCGGGTGGGATCTTCGAACAGGAGGGCGGTGTCTTCTCCAGCTGTGCTGCCCCCTCCGCAGCAGCCCCGAACCTCGTCGCCAGTGTAGTAAAGCAAGTCCACGCTCAGGTAAATTCTTTATGAGTCTTTAATGTCTCCAAATACAAGATGGCTCATAGGAGAACAGACACTGGCTTCCCACCCGGCAGGCACTCACCAACTGACCCCCACCGAACACCACACACGTCACACATACATTCCATGCAAGCGCATGCATTCCATTCCATCTGAGATCACATTACGGCTGGGATCACAGATTACAACACCCAGATTACAACAGACATCAAGAGTAAATAAAGTCCAATTGTTGCCAAAAATATCAAGTTCTTCCAGTGTGGTTAGGAAATGCGTGGTGTCCCTAAGGTATGTGGATGTCTTCTGTACCAAGGGTTGTAACAATTTGTCCAAATATTTGGCTATTGGATCAAAGATACTGTCTGTGGCTGCTACAGTACGTCTCAAGGTGGGATTATGTAAATTTGTATGGAATTTTGGAAGTCCATAAAATACTGGCATTATGGGAAATGTATTGGTAAAATTATTTTTAGTTTTTTCTGTAATTCATTCTTGTGTCAAAGCGTTAGTCAAAACTTGTACAATTATAGGTTGAATTGCCGGGGTTGGTTCATTAGCCAATAATATATAGTGTCAGCATGAGTTAGGAGGGTAGGCAACTTGAGATGTAAAATCTGGAGTCCATAATGACAATGGTACCGTCTTTATCAGCTGGTTCTGACTTGAACTTCTGACATTTGCTTCAGGAGTTTGTGTTCACGTTTCTGCATGTATGCCAAAGAATTTGATGGATTTTAGGTCTTTCATCAATTTAGTTTCAAATAGCTCAAGGGCTGATTTGTATATTGTAGGATTGAATGTACTTTTGGGCTTCATCTCTAGGTATAATCACACACAAAGAGGATTTGGTTTGCCCAAAGTGACCGGTAGCAGACTCGGGCAATCACAAAAGTAAAACAAAAGAGGGAAAGTACTGCTACCATAGGTACCCACAATGATCATATTCAAACAAATTCAAATGGAAACCCTCAGTGTTCCAGATTGAATGAATCAAACAAAAAACCCTTTAAAGTTAGTCCGAAAAGAAACACACAGAGAGGGGCTGAGCATAAGATCTTTAGATAGTCAAAAGTTTGTGGTCTCTCTTCCATTGGTGGTATGGAGTCAAAACGTAATTTCAAACTCAGCTTCCTGGTCAATTTTGCTATATTGATTTCTTTATCAATATCAATATCAATATTTCTTCACTGCATCTGTAGTGGCCATTCCAAACTCATCATCTTCTACACAGGGTGAACAAGGAAGCTCAAACGCACGTCCTTTTTTAGAGGGAGAAAGGCCAGGAGAGGACACAAGAAGGCTACCAGGGAAGACAGAAACAGCAAACTAGTTATCAACATGAGCTGAGACTCACAACAAAACACTGTCTGGAGTTTCCTACCATTTAGAGATGCTGATCGTGAAAATACTGTTGTAGTTAAGATATGATATGATATGATATGGCATTTATAACGCGCCTATACACAAGTGTGTCTTGGCGCGACGAGGCAAGGAAGGGGGAACAAAAGGAGGAAAGACAACGATCCTACTAGGCCAGGTGTCATTCAAATCGCGCAAGTGCAGGGAAGGAGGGAGAGGGAAGTGCGTGGGGGAGGGGATAGGGGAAAGTGCAGTACAAGGATAATAGAATAAATAAGATAATACAACAGCCAGCTGGTGGCAAGTGCAGGGTAAGTGCAGACATAAGTGCTGGTAGGGGGACTGTAGGGATGCAGAAAACAGTCCAGGGAGTTGGCAGGGAGGCAGTGCAGGTGTGCAGCTGGCAGGGCCTGGGCCCAAGATCAGAGAGGGTGGCCAGTGCAGTTTCAGCTAGGAATTCAACAGGGGATAGAGGGAGAGAAGGCAGAGGCAAAGAGGAAGGTGTTGAGGTGCTTCCGGAACCGGAGATGGTTCTCCTCAAGTTTCAGAGAGGCAGGAAGGCTGTTGCAGAGGGAGACTCCTGCTGAAGAGAGAGATCTACCACCAACCCGTTGCTTGGAGAAGCGACTAACCCTGAGGGAGTTGGAGGCGGATTAACGAAGAGCGCGATAAGGAAGATATTTGGGAAGAGAGGGTTAAAGGTAATGCGGCCCCAGGCCCCAGAAGGCCTTGAGGACAATGCAAAGGGTTTTGAACTTCATCCTTGCAGCCACTGGAAGCCAGTGCAGGGATTTCAGTCCTGGAGAGATACGATCCCTGGGCTTGAGGCCAAGGATTAGTCTTGCAGTCCTGTTTTGGATAAGTTGAAGAGGGCAGAGAGTAGAGGCAGGCAGATTAAGATAGAGGCTATTACAATAGTCCAGCCTAGAGAGAACCAGGGCTCTGGAGACGGTGAGTTTCTAGGGGAAGGAGAGGAAAGGAAGAATACCTCTGAGGAGGTGCACCTGATAAAATGAAGATAAAATGCACTATGACAAGCCCTCTCTCCATCATAGAACAGCACAATGTTATACTTTGATCCTCATATATATCCATTAAACACACTGTAATGCAATGAAAAAATTGAAAAACATCAAGGTATCAAACAGTATACAAACAAAAGAAGCCCTTAAAAGCAATATTCGTCAAATCCCTCCCATCTTATACAGTTGCACGAACCTTTAAAATGGCGACACTGCGGGGGCGCTGTTGAGCAGCCGTCAAGATGGCTGCCTAGCTCTTGAGCTCCGTGCACAGCCGCTCTTCATCCGATGACATCTGCGGGCTAATGCAGTGCTGCGACTAATCGACCGACCCACTGGCATCTCTATAGCTGTAGCTACGTGTTGATGTGATCCTGACTCGGATCGGACCTTGGGAACCGGAGATCCACTCTGCGAGACCCTTGGGCCTACCCCGCCGCATCCCTCCACTGGCCCGCCTGCGGCGACGTACATCGCTGGGCCTGTGATCTGTGCCGGGAGCGCCGCGGACTGGGTCGCACTCTTCGCCGGACTGGCGCCCGCTGTTCGGGCCGTGCCCTCTGCCGACCATCCTGGATTTTCTTTGGGCTTCGCTTAGCCGACTCTCCCCGACCGTGAGGCCCGGCACTAGTAGGCCCCTGGCTGTTTCCCCTCCGCGCGACTCGACACTTGGACGGCGCGCCTCTCTGGGGGGAGCTGCGCCCACTGCTGGGCTTGGCGGCGGCGCTTGACTGGGGCCCGCTAGTCTGACATTAGCGGCCTTGTCGCGCCCTACGACCTCCGCTCTGCACCATTGCCGAGATCGGATCTACACCCGAAGACCTGAGAAGCTACACCTACTTCCCGACTGGACACTTGCGGGCTACATACCAGGTGAGGAGCTGCTGGGGCTGCGGCACGCTGAGGCCCCCGTTACCGCTACAGACCATCCCCGACCTGGGCCTCGGTCCCCGCGCCGGGCGGCCCCGGCTGGCTCCCGCGCCACTTTGATCGCTCTCCGGGCCCGTGTCCCTACATCCCGGCGGACTCGGGTCGGTCCGCTCCCGCCACCCTCCGGGCGCGGCGACCCCGGACTAACACTGGGGCCCACACTCTGGCACGGCCTGCTGGTCTTCACCTTCATCTCCACGGCCCCATGCAACACCCGCATAAGTACTAAGGCCCATACTCCTGCGGTTGGTACTCTCCATGGTGCTCACTCCGGGCCTGTTCTGGACACCAGCATCATCCTCCAGAGCGGTTGGATCGCGCCATCCCTGCTGCTACTCCATACCTTCCTGACGCCACAGCTTCTATCACCTACGTCGGGATCTGCTTGAATTGGCGAGCTGGACCATTGTCATCTGCCTTGAACCTCTCCTGCTTCTTCCCACACGAGTCTTCACTTTGGCCGATCAGGGCCCCGCCACGACATTCACGATGTCCAACAGATCGAGGAATAACAATAAAACCGGGGCCATGGACAAATTCGCTAAAGCCGCCCTGAGACCCGACTTGGCCCACGCACCATGCGACCCTGCTGATGAACCGCCGGGCGCACAGGCACCCACTACTGACCTCACAACGATAATGGAGTCTGTGGCTAGAAACTTTGCGGCCTTTCATGAAAATGTCATGATCTCTGCTTCCAAAAGGTCAGGGTTTTCCCAACTCCCTTGGAAGCAGATTCATAACCCAGGTTCCGAGTGCCAACCAGTCCCAATTGGGACCTTTTGGACCCAGTCCTGGTGCCAGTGGCACCAGGCTCATAAATATGCCCAGTCCCAGCGCTGGAAGCGCCGGTCTCATAATGCTTGGGTGGACTTACCTGCAGCAGACCATGCTGCTTACTTGCCTGCCAGTTGAGCCTCTGATCCTCTTCTGTTTGGAACTACTTTTCCTGTTGGGTGGGGCAGGAGCCACTCCCTAGTTTCGGAACACTGGAACTCTTCTGGAAAGCAGGAACTCTTTTCTTACCTAGGCATGGCTGTGGAAGGAGACACCTAAGCACTACAGGAGGCTATTTAAACCACACCCGATGGATGAATCTTGCTTTGCGTTATTCTGCATCCTCTGCAGCAGAACGCTCATCGTGTCTTCTGCATCTGATCCTGGGCCTAAGGAAAAAGGCTTACCATCCTGAATCCAGTCTTCAGCAACACCTATAAAGACAAGAAAGAACAGGTTAGCATTACGGTCTTCAGTGACAGCTCTTCACTTACCAGGGCCATCGGCTGTCACCAACGCCTCGCGCTGCATTCTGAAAGACAAAGGCTTACCTACTCTTCGTGCGCTCCGGAGGTCTTCACACTGCATTCCAGCATCTGAAAGACAAAAGCTTACCAACTCTTCGCACGCTCCGGAGGCCTTCGGCGCTGCATCCCGCATCTGAAAGACAAAACAAGGTGCGTTTAAAGACATTGGGGAACTTTAATACTCACGTGCCATTACTCCTTTCCACATCTAACCCAGTGGGTATTCCGGCACCCTGCAGCCGCTCCGAACTTGTACCTGCAAAATAAAAAGACAGTTAGAGCGCATCGTGAAGCAGGCAACAAGCGCTTACTTACGTGCTTCCAGGCGCTTCTATTCATCACACGGGCTCCATCTTCAACTCACTTCAGCCCGTCATCCACCATCGCCGGAACCCTGCAAAACAAGAGACATCATTACTAAAGACTTTAAAGACATTAGAATTACTCGAAACTTACCGTTCGTGCAGTAAACGACGGACAGCAGTCCTCTGAAGTCAAGAGGCCTGCTCCCCTTATCCAGTGAAGAAACTGGTTACAGCACCCTGCCCCGAGGCAGATGGAGAGCACGGCGTTCACTTACCTAAGACATCTTACCCTTCGAGTCAAACATACAGTGCACTGAGGTCCAGCCCAAAGAGCCAGCCGTGTGTTACACGTCACCTTTGAAGATACGGTATACGCCCAGTCAAGACCGGCGCCTCTACGGGAATCAGGTGAGCGTTACAGAAAAGCTCGATGACATTAATGCCAATGTAGCCTCACTGAGAGCCAAACTGGATCAGCAGGGGGCCCGGATCACGGAGACCGAAAACAGGATTGGCACCAATGAGGATAATATATCTACACTCCAGGGCACCGTGTCCACTCTGGTCTCGGATATGAAGGCGGTCAAAGCCAAATGTGATGACCTCGAATCTAGGTCACGCAGGAACAATATACGCATCGTGGGTGTCCCTGAAAATGCGCTGAAGGGTCGACTGGAACTAGCGGTCGAGGAACTCCTGAAGGAACTACTGGGTAATCCGGACATGTCTCCCTTCTTCACCATTGAAAGGGCCCATAGGGCGCTCTCACCTCGGCCTAAACCCGGTGACTTTCCGAGACCCATCATTGCCAAGGTCCTGAGCTTCAAAGACCGCGACCTAATTCTTCGCCTCGCACGGGAGAAAGGCGAGCTACGCTTCGACTCGCAGGTCATCAGGATCTTTCCCGACTTTTCCACCGGAGTTCAGCAGGAACGTCGCCAGTTCCTTGGAGTGAAGAAACTCCTCAGGGAAAGGAACACCCCATATGCCATCCTCTTCCCTGCACGCCTGAAGTTCACGTTCAACAATAAACTATACTTTTTTACAGTGCCTTCTGAGGCGGTTAAATTCATTGAGGCACATGTTCCGCTCCTTCCTCCGGCTGATGACAACATGAATAACGAGTGAACTCTATAACTGCCTTGTGATGCCTTGATACTATGTTAATGTGTGGACTGACTCCCGCCTCTCTCGGTTCGCATACGCGAGCGATCACACCTCTGTATCCACTTGTATGCAATGCTTTCCTATGTGGGCTTAAGTATTGCTCCTTGAGGAGCAACTGTCACCTCGTCCAAGTCACTCTACCACACTTACTCCTGCTGCTTTCTAATATGCACAGCTCCCGTGGTCCGGCCGCAACCGTTCCCCTCTATCCACGACCACCAGAGTGTGGTTCCTCTCATAGCTCCGCTTGGGCTGGGTTGCTGAATCTATGTGATATGTGTGTTGCTCGCTGCGCTCCATGGGGCGGGACTGGGGTATCAAAGTATTGCCCGCTAACAATGTTCGTTTTGTAACGGAACCAATGGTTCCTAGCGTGCTCCCGCACGGCAACAGCGCACCCCACTGCGATTGCACTGGTTTTGTATACGCCCTTATTGTGGGCCAGCCCCTGTTGGGCTTTTGTGCAGTCTGGGCCATGTTGGGGTCGGCCCGGCTCTGCACAGTCGAGGGTGGGTATTGTTTACACTGCTGTAGTTGGGTCAGCGGTGAGGGTGGGGGGCGGTGATGGGGTATTCGAAAAAAACGGCACACTAAGGCTCACGGCACGCACACTGGCAATACATAAGCGCACTCCCGACCTCAACCCCGACAGTGAACACTGCTGCTACACCTGGGATGTTCATTGATACGGGTACACCGGGATTAGAGATCCGCCATTGACATGTCTATCGTTATAATGTCTAGGAACATTCGCGGATTGAGCAATCACACCAAGGCCCGCAAGATCATGGCCTTTGCAAATAGACATGGCTGCAGGATACTACTCCTGCAGGAGACACACTCCAATGCCCACATTCCGGGCACCATGGCCCCGTCGTGGGGTCCCAATAGATTCTTCACTTCATACTCCTCCCAATCCAGGGGAGTGCTCACAATGATCCACAAATCGATCAAATTCATCCTGCACAAAAGTTACGTGTGTCCCGAGGGTCGCTATATCATATTACACTGCACGATGGTGAATAGAGAATACCTACTCGTTAACACATACTGCCCCAACGTTGACTCTCCTGAGTTCTTTGATGCGGTAACTGCCATACTACTGGGCTACGTGGGGGTCCAGATTATAAGGGGGGGTTATCTAAACCTTATTCTTGACACTGTCTTGGACTGGACTGGCACGTCCTCCCGAGCCCTTACAAGTGCCGCACGCAGGTTGTGTGGCCATATGCAGACGCTCAATGTCTGCGACGCCTGGAGGACAGTACACCCCGTGTCCCAGGAGTACACTTATAACTCATCGGTCCGCGACAGTTCGTCTCGTATAGACCTGTTCTTAGTGTCCAAGGAAACCATGGGAGGGGTGGAGGGGTCCTGGATTCTCCCCCGCACTTTATCTGACCACGCTCCAATCGCACTTTCTGTGAGGCTGGGTATACCCACTCCGACTCTGAGCACTTGGCGTTTCAAATCTGAGGCCCTCAGGGACATAGTCTTTAGGGCTGATATACTTGAAGACATTATATCCTTTTTTGACCACAACTCTCTTCAGGACACCTCAGCCGCGGTTCGGTGGGAGGCTTTTAAGGTATACATTAGGGGGATGTCCATCTCGCGGGAGGCTGGGGTACTGAAAGCTATCCGAGCCAGCCTTGATCGCTCTGAAGCTAAACTGAAACAGCTGGAGCAGCAATGCTCCACTGGCGCCGATCCCGCCTTACTTCTCCAAATCAGCGAGGAACTGCAGGCATATAATACGCTCGCTACCAATGAAGTCCAGTACTTCAGCCGTCCACAGGCTGCCAGGAAATATGGCGAGGGGGACAGACCGGGGAAGACATTGGCAGGAGTGGTGAGGGGGGAATTTGGCCGAGCTCAGATCACCTCCATCAAAGATGCATCTGGCAATGTACAGTGGGCTGACCAACAGATCTTGGAGATATTTACCGAGTTCTACAGGTCTCTCTACTCCCAGCCTCCCGAACACTCCGAACGACACATGCGCGAGCTGCTTACTCAGATCCCCACCACCGAAATCTCCCCTGCTACCCGCGACCAGCTGGACTCCCCGATAACGCTGGACGAAATAGTAACCTCCATATCTAACCTGCCCAAAGGCAAGGCGCCGGGACCTGACGGCCTCACGGCTGAGTTTTACCAAGAACACGTGTCCGTACTGGCTCCCAAGTTGCTCGAGGTCTGGGTCGAAGCGCTCCGCTCTTCTATTCTTCCCCCGTCCATGCATGAGGCCGTCATCACGGTACTGCTCAAGCCTGGCAAACCGGACGACGAATGTGGGTCTTACAGGCCCCTTTCCCTCATGAACCTAGACACGAAAATCATTGCTAAGACCATAGCTAACCGCTTTCTCCCCATTATGCCATATCTGGTCCACGAGGACCAAGCGGGCTTCGTTCCCGGCAGGTCCACCTCACATAATATAAGAAGACTGTTCAATGTCATGTCTCGTATAAATCAAGAGGCCCAGGCCGTGGCGGTCACTCTGGACGCTCAGAAGGCCTTTGACATGGTCTCCTGGAACTACACGTGGCTGGTGCTGGAGACGATGGGAGTTGGCCCAAACATGATCGGGTTCATTAAGCTACTATACGCCTCCCCTGTGGCCCGGGTCAGAGCCAACTCTTTGACATCCGACCCCTTCACACTCTTCAGGGGTACCCGGCAGGGCTGCCCCTTCTCCCCGATCCTCTTCGCCCTCGCAATTGAGCCAATGGCGGATTATGTCCGTGCTCGGCATGCCCGCAAGGGGATACGGCTGAAGGATGACCCCGAAATCATATCCTTATATGCAGATGACGTGCTATTATACATTAGAGAGCCCGCGACCCACATTGACCCCATACTTAGGGACATCACCCGTATTGGTACCTACTCTGGCTTCACGATCAATTACTCAAAGTCGGATATCTTCCCGCTCACAAAATCTACCCAACAACCTACCACTGAGTACCCCCTTCGTTGGTCTCTGGACGGTGTCAGATATCTGGGGGTGCAGATATCCTTGACCAAATATACTCTGATAACCGACAATTACTCCACCGCAGCGCAAACTGCCGAGGCCAAGATGTTAAGATGGCGGTCGCTCCCACTATCCATGGCTGGTCGTCTCTCCCTAATTAAAATGATCCTGCTCCCCAAGCTTCTTTACACTTTTAGCAACGTTCCCGTGTGGCCCGGGAAGGCCTACTTCACTAAATTGCATACACTATGCGCTCAGATCCTATGGCACTCCGGTGCAGTGCGTAAGAAGTGGTCTGACATGGCGCTCACCTATAAACAAGGGGGGTTCACCGCTCCGAATCTGTTACTCTACTGGACTGAGGCCCAGGCTCAACATGCCACCCATTGGTACCCGGGCTCCCCAACGCGACCACATGTCAAGTTAGAGCGACTAGCAGCCGCCGGTACCAACATGATGTCCCTTATATTACATCGCCATTACACACCTGATTCACCCATTGACCCTGTCGCCACGACCATCCACGCATGGGAACGCTTGCTAAGTCCGACGGACAGGTCCCCTCCCTACTACAGATGGCTCCCGGTGTGGCGCCTGCCTGCTCTGGAACCTACACACGATAACGCCCTGGCCCAACACTGGGGAATGCTGGGGTATCAAGCGCTGTTCGATTTCTACCCAGAGGGCAAGTTCATTGACCCCCAAACATGGAAACAGGGCCACACTAGATCCGCCTTGGAGACCCTCCAGTACTATAGGCTACGGGCAGCGTTCCGCACTGCATGGCCCTCATTTCCCGATGAGCCCCCGGATAACCCAGCGATCGCATACATTGCCAACTCAGGCGGCACCTGTAGTGTCGTCTCTTCACTATATAGGATCCTTCAGGAGTCCATCACAACTCCAGCACTTAGGTCGCGTGACGACTGGGCGAATGAGCTGGGCCTGGAGTTGTCTGATGGCGACTGGGGCGCAATGTGTCTACATACTAAAAAAGTCTCCTTCAATTTCCGCTACCGAGCCATACAGTACAAACTTCTCAATAGGCTCTACTATACTCCACACAGGACCTCGGCGTTCGCCCGGGCCACTGCGACCGGGTGCACTCGCTGTGGATCTGAGGGGGCTGATCACCTGCAAATGTTTCTGTTCTGCAGGGAGCTATCTGGGTTCTGGGAATGCATCTTGAAAATGCTTTCTGACATAGCTGAAACTGTGGTTGATCCTGACCCCTTGTCGATTCTGTTTGGGGTATGGAAAACTGATGGAACCAGGCGCCTAGCTAAGTTCCTAAACATAGGCTGTATGATTGCTAAAAAGTGCATACTCCAGAGCTGGAAAAGCCCCGCTCCCCCGGCCTTTCAGAAATGGTTGCGCTTACTCACCTGGTCGCGCAATTGCGAGGAAGAATACTTGTCCATGCTCCCCGCCCAGTCTCGCCCCAGGAACATTTGGGCTGCATTCAACACCTACCTTAGTATCCGGGACGAGGCCACCCCCGAATCTGGTCTGTCTCCTGCCCCGTCGGGCTCTGATCCCACTGGGTGAGCCCCCACCTTGTTCCCTTGTCTTTGGATTGCTATGCCCCCTCTCAGATACCGCCCGGCTGTTCATGTTGTGATTGCTGTATCCCTTTTGATGTGTTGCTCCAAGATGTAAATGCTATGTACCTATAGCCTTGTGTGTGCCTTGTGTACTTCTGCCGTTCAAAAATAAAAGTTTAAAAAAAAAAAAAAAATGGCGACACTGCTATAACATAGCTTGTAGTATGATGCGGTCTTTCTGCATCACAGAGCAACTGATTCACATCAGGCCCCTCTTTTACACTGCTGCAAGACCACTCGTAGAGAGCAAACTGTATCTAACAAGACCTAACACAAGTGTGATTTAAAAACAAATACAATTGAAAGTGCTTGTTCCTATCAGAGGCAGACTATGCAGCCATAATGCATGAGTAAAAACAAGGGCAGAAAATTACACAACACTCTTCGTAGAATGACTTCATAATGTGAAATTGAATAAATGGTCTGATTACTTACTGGTAATCTTAATGATACCTAGCCACTCTCTCCCCATCACAGTTTGCACTTTTAAAGCAAATCTTCCTTATCCTAATCCTTTTCCCATTTTTTAAGGAGATGCCCCTCCATGGGCTGGAGTATAAAAGGGGACACTTACCTACAATACTCCAGTTTAATACCAAAACAGTTGGGCTTTCGAAAATTCCAGAGAGGAAAGGAGTGCATTAGGACTGTGAAGAGGACGAGGCTGATGAGGTGTATTGAAGATTAATGGTAAGTAATCAGAGCATTACCACATCCTCCTCTTTTACTCATGGCAGTCCAGACCTTTGAAGTGCACCGACCACTACCGATTGTCCTGCTGACAAGTGCTGGAAATGGAAATTATTGACTGTGGGATCCCACCAACGACACGGGAAGGTAGGGGAAAAGGGGGTAGCAGGGAGTTGACGAACGCGGGAGAATTTTGAAAGCTCCCGATAAATAAGCATTTCCATTTCGAGATTAATTAGTTATTAAAACCTGGAAAATAACTCACAAAAGGAGTGTTTCCTATGATGGTGCAAGCAAAGTACAAAAGCTGCACACCTTTAAAAACTTGAAAAGCTGCTTCAATGTTTTCTGCAGCATGCAATCCTAACAGGGATATTCACATGCAGCCTGACAAGACGTTCAAGTGAGCAATTGGGGAAATATCTCAACTTTCATCCTGAAGACCTGTGTTCGTATCCATGCTTTGGCAACAACAAAAGCAAGTCAAAGGCATGAACTCCCGTGCAGGGCATAAATGCTTTTCCCAGATCCGAGCTACAGGGGGAGAACCATTTTGCATTATCCAGGAAAATCAGGCCCATTGACTAGCCTTGCCACTGAAACATGAAGAAGTAGGGACCCATTTTAGTTGTAAAAATAGCTGTTATGAGGATACATCCATTTTAGCTGTATCCTCATAACCCAGGCAGAAGAAGGGGGCTCTCACAGGATAGCAGAATATCAGGATCCAGCTCGATGCAAAGATCAGTGCATCCTGGGAGATGAAGTCGATCAAGGTACATGAACCTGAAACAAGCTGCCTTGGTGGATGCCCTTAAGTTGTTCATAATGGAGTCACCCTTAACCTCCATCCAACATGCCTCCAATTATTTCATAAACCCACCCACAATGCCCCCAGAGGGAGTACTGAAAGATGGGAAGATCAGAGATGGAGTCCACCAACGAAGGCTGATAAAAAAAGTGGGGGCTTTGCAACTTTTAATCACGCCCCTTCCTTAAAGTGATAAAGTGCTAGAAGAAGGAAAAAGGTTGTTCGGTCAAAGGAAAGAGCAATATCGAGGGTGGCAAGGAATGCCCCTTACCCCAAATGAGATGTAACATCAGAGGGGAGAGAACAATGTCATAAGACCTACGTATTTAGCAATCACCTTAGGACATAATGGTAGAGTTGTCGCAGAGGGGAACTGCAAAAGGGGTGGCCATCAAGAAAGCAGGAATGCAGAGTAGAGCTCCGAGCCCATTGAACCTCCTGGCAGAAGAGAGAGACCAGGAAGAGGTGCATAATATAAGGTGTAAAGACCTGACAAAACCTAATAGAAGGGGTGTCTTCTAGGGCCCCAGCACTGGGGAAGGGTCCAAGGAGGAGAGAGGGCTTAATCCTAGAGTGAGAGACAAAGGTTCCCCAAAGAATTTGTCAATGGATTATCCATCCGGACCAGAATCCAGTTATAAAACCCAGAACCTTGGATGGGCACCCACTAAGCTTGTGTTGAAACCCTTGTGGAGAAAGTAAGAAATGGCCCTGAGGCGAAAGGGCGAGGTGATTCCTGTTTGGCTGTGGCAAGTGGACCTGCAGTTGAGGAGAAAGAGACAGAGAAGGAGAAGCCTCCCTGCTATCCACCATATTACCTGTTCACCCCCTCAAGGTGCGTGTGCCTTTAAGATTTGTCAGGTGACTGACTACTTAAGGCCGCCTTGGACGCCCTTGTGGTGTAAGCCCTGAGGCGAAAGGGCGGGGTGATTCCTGTTTGGCTGTTTGGCGAGTGGCCGTGGCAAGAGAAGCTTTTCTTCAAAACTACAAACTCTTATAGTGCATGCCATGATTGCCGGCATTTCAACCCTCCCATCACCACAGACTTGAGTGCAAATCAAGAGTTGTGCCAGGAACGAAGATGCTATGGCACAAAGATCGGGACAATCACAGGCTAGTCGATACTACTCCTGTGCCTCGGATCAAGATGAAAGATCTATTTAGGTATTTGATTTAAATGCCCATATTACTACTGCTGGTGGTGCAAATCACACTACTGATCCCGAAACTGCTACTGAAATACAAGTCTTTGATGAGACAAACATTGATGCATCATGCACAGATAACAATAACATTGTACTCACACCACGGATTGATGCTGTGCTAGGTCCGAGTGCCTCGCTGCGGCTGTCGATGCCTGACTCTGGCAGCCAGGAGGGGCGGGGTGACTCCTTGATGAGTGGAGCTGTGCCGGAGTCCTTGTGTGCCTTGGCCGTGCGGGCTGTCGAGTACGTCGGTGAGTGCGGTGTACCCGGGCCGGGGAGTAAGGGCGAGGTGCCTAACGCAGTTCCACTGCTGGTTGTTCTTCCGGGCTTGGGCCGTGGGCATACTGGGGGGCCTCTGGGGCTTGATGCCGTGCGGCAGCTCCTCGATGCGGCTGCTGTCTGTGTTCCGCCACGGGTTCGCTGCCTTCAGGCGACGCGACCGTATGGCGTTGAGGCTGTGCTTGCAGCTGCCGATGCGGTGAACGTCCCCGGGGACTCCGGATGCTCGAGCGGGGCAGCTGTGATGCCGCCATTGCCGCTTGTGCCAGATCCATTGATCCCTGCTGTTCTCGGCGTTCATTCTACTCCGGTGGAGGTGCTTGGTAGCGTGTAAAGACGCACACGCTTTCTCAAATGCTGCCTCTTCAGTCCTTAGCTGTGCCATGATGCAGAACCCCGGATCGACTGGAGTAGGCAGTTCTGAGCGGAGAAATTCTTTGGAGGTGGTAAATAGGGTGCTACAGAACCTGCAACAAATAAACAAAGCATGTTCTCCAAAACACCTACCTGAACCTATTTTAGAAAATGAAGGTGGCACGAGAATATCCTTAAAGAGACATAATCATAATCTCTTGAATTCCAATGAGGATATCTGGCCAAGGGTCACATACAAACGCCCGGGGCTAAGTGAAGGGCATTCTATTCATGAGTCGAATCAGACTTCTCCGTTGACAGTGCTTGACTCTCAAAAGCGACTTTTTAGTAATCGGAACACGCATAAATCAACACAATGCATTGAATACATCTGACTTGAGACCGAGTACTGCTTCAGTCTCAGATGATTCTTCAACATCTGACTCTTCATTTGTGGATCGTCCTTTCCCAAAAGTAAGGAGGTCTAATGTGGCCATGCCTCAACAAAAACAGTTTACAAAAGATATCTCATAGCCTGCGGGCTCAAAAGCCAAGATGTGACCAAGTGCCATTTAATGAATTACAAGTTCTGTTAACCTCTTCAATGGCCATCTCAATGGTGCCATTCACAAAGCTATATGAGTCCATCAATGACAGCACTAAAGATTTAACCACCCTGGTAGCATTAATGAACTCTAAATTGATACACCTGGAGGAATTACAGTCAAGACAAAGTAACACGCGAGAAAAAGTAATTCACCAAATGATGACATTACTCTCATCTGTGAATGACCATAAAAGAAATTATACCCTTGACAAAAAACTACTGGCAGAGGTTGCTAAAGAGGCTTTGGCACTGTTTCGCCACAACCATCAGGCCGCATCTCCGAAATCGCAAACTCCAGATGCAATGGTCCTAGTTCCTGATTCCCACGTTCCAATCTTAGCACTGGCAAAGGACGCTCAGTCAACTTGCACCGATCAAGAAGAGGTCTTCGATGCCTCAAAACGTAATCCTGCTCTGCCGATTGTGGGAACGGCCTCAAATGATTCTATTGGAAGGGCGCGAAAATCAAAGGAAGGAAGAACTCTAAGTGCAGAAACTATAACTGGCAAGACGAAATCATCAGTCGACTGTGAGTCACCTACGAACAGCGAAATCATTAACCTAGACAACGTAGTCACCACTGTCCTGACTGGATTTGCGGCTGACACTTCCTTCAACAGTGCCTTTCTGCAGGCAAGAAGCACAGCTAACCTGGCCCAACTTAGCGTGCAAGTTGCATCATCTTCAACAGATCCGAATGTTGTAATAACATCTACCACTAAAGAAATGGCTGTTGAGACAACTCATCCTAAGACAGCCGATTTGTTTTCCATCTTTAATGGTGGCTCTCACCCTACTTCGTTAACAACAAAATCGATACAGCCTCTAAAACAACAAACAAAGAAATCTAAAAACCTTCCAGGGACGAAGATGAATCGAGCTTGTTGAGCCCGAAAATGTTTACGGAACATTAAAGTGGTACAACTTGTAGAGAAAGTAAAAGCACCTACTATTGGTCTTCCTGTGAAGGTGCATGTAAATAACACTCCAACGATTGTTCCACCACCTACATAAACAGAGAAGGAAGTTATCCAGATCGACGATGCCTTGCATGAAAGCTCGGAGGAACTGTTGGATCTATCTGTCTATAACGATTCAGATTGCGAGAACAGCAAGCAGCCGCTGGCCCGGTCTGTAGGGATGGCTGCATCAGATAGTCCAAAACTGCATGAACCACCGAGAAAGGTTACACTTACTTTGCCAGTTGATAATGGGGCTGCGCTACCTAAGAAAACCACGCTCACTTCCTCTGACGGGATGACTAATGCCAGAGTTGTGATTAACAGTGAAAGAAGAGGCTCAATTATTGTTGAAACTCTACTGATGTGGCAAACAACACATTGCCGTTAAGTCCTGTGTTCCATACCCTACAAGAAAAAAGGGCTATATCTAGGGCCAATCTAGAGGGAACCACCGTATCTATTATGAAGCCTGACCAACTGCCATCCGCTGGGGCAAGTGTTGGTCATGAGATGCCTGACGGTAATGATTCAATGCCACCACTAAAACGCCCACCACACGGGCCTAAGGTCAAACAAACTACAGAGAGATTTGTGAAGTCTACTGCTACAACAGAATCTCAGAAAAACAAAACTCATGAAATCAATATCCCTGTATCAAAGATCTTGATTGCGAAAATTGACTCTTGCGATAGTCTGATCTTGAATCGCACAAATGTTATAAAGCTGTTACACCAAATTCCCCAATTACGAGCATTGAGCTCTCAGGACATAAAAATTGTATAGTTCCCTGATGAAAAATGGAACGACAAGGTGATCTTGCATCTAGCATCAAACATCATTGCAGGAGAGATCTTAGAGACTGCAGACGCCTTATTCTCATTGGGTTTTGAAGCTTACAGGTTCAACGACTCAACGCTGAAACGTCATCCGACTGACTCTCTCACACGAGAGAAGGAACGCCTGACTCAATTACTCAGAAGGAGCACTTTGATGACCCACATAACATCAAGAAGGTAGCCGACAAGCAAAATCTTGATTCTCAGAAACCACATGGCATCTTAAAATTTGGGTTGCCGAAGGTTTCGTTTTCTGAAACTCATCTGGATGCTTTGAGTAGTAAGATGGACACTATTAGAATCACCATAAATGGAGGAATCAATTGTAAGACCACCGCGAACACTCCAACAAGCAGCCCGATGATTAAGGATCAAATGGATAATTGGAACTGGCTGGCAAAATCCTTATACAAAAACAGATTAAGTTAATGCCAGAGTGAGGAGTCCAATCCATCCTGCACGTTTATATCATGGAACACGAGAGGATTTGTACATCTGCTTAATTCCAACTGGCTGCAAGGAATCCATGTAGCTTGCTTGCAAGAGACATGGATGAGTACCCTACCTGTGGTCTCTGAATTTGATGGCGTCATCAATCCAGCCATTACACTAGAAAAGGGTCGTCCTATGACATGGTTGGTTACGCTTATTAAGAGATCATCGGGCTACCACTTTTTGAATTAGACAAACTACTCCTCTTACATCCAGGTGTCTGAGATTGGGAAACACCATGACTTAAAGGCTTGCTTGGATCGCATACATATTATAAACATATATAGGAATCATGAGAGGGCGGGCTCGTCTTCCTTTATAGATCAAATTTCAACAATTATTGACGACTTGATGGAAGCTACACAACCAATAAACTTAATAATTTGTGGTGACATTAACATAGACTTCTTTAAACCATTAAAACCACAAAAAGCAAACATTGCAAAGGAATGGCTAGAAGAATTAAGAGCTCGGGACTTATCGATGCTAAATGGATGTACTCGTGGAGACATTCCACATGGTGCAACGTGGCATCGAGGCGACTTATCATCCACCATTGACTATATGTTTGCATCGGATGCCCTTCATTCCCGAGTCAAATCTTTAAAGGTGGTCCACATGCTTAATAGCGTTAAAATGGAGTTCGCAATTGCTAATAATAAGCCTGGTTTAGAGTGGAAACCACAGGTTGAGGTGGAATCTAGTAGAATAAGATTGCGATTGAACACAAATGAAGTGGTAAACTTATCAGAGCAATTTCACAGAGATGGTACAACAGTGGAATATACACTGCTGTTATCTGTGTTCAAATCAAAGAATATAGGGCTCAAAAATGTGTCATTCAAAAATAGCCATTGTTTCGATTTAGAGGTGCTAAAGAGGAAGCGTCTAATGCTCTCGATAATCCGTAAAAACAAAATGCTTCCGATTAATGTAAGAATAGCGAAAAACAAGCTGGCGAAACAAAACTATAAAAACTGGCTAAAAAGTCACAGGCACCTATTGGTACAACAGGACGCAGAGAAGATGCTGACGTGCTTGAAAAACAAAAATAGTGGAGCCTTCTGGCATATTATTAACAATCTGGAAGCACCTCAAATGGCACTCCAAGCCTGCATGGTGACAGAAGCTGAGTGGCAGTCACATTATGAGACTCCCTACAGTATACCGGACGTCACTCCAATTCTACCTACCCTACTGGAAGCATCGTGGGACACATGCTCTTCTAAAGAAGATATTATGGCCATTATAAAAAAGCAAACAACACCAGGGCCCCTGGACCAGACGGTCTAACAAACTTCACAATCAAACAACACCCTGAGATCTGGGCAGAGGTGTGTCTGGAGTTGTTTGACAGGATAAGAATACAACAGCAGACTCCGAGGTCCTGGAAATCGGCTATAATTGTGCCCATCTTTAAGAAGGGAAACAGAGCTTGCCCTAAAAACTACTGTCCGGTGGCACTGTTAGACGTTCTTGGTAAAATCTACGCTACAGTGCTACAAAGAAAATTGATTGAATGGTCGATAAAGGCAAATAGGGTGGACATAAGACAAGCTGGGTTCATCATATACGTTGGATGTTCGTTGAACTTACTTATTCTGAACTTGTTGAAGATGGAGGCCATACGTACTAACACCAAAGTTTACCTTGCCTTCATCGATTTTTCCCACGCATTTGACACCATCAACCGCGAAATGCTGTGGAACAAGTTGCATCTATGGGGTTGTCCACCTGGCTTGGTAAATGCAATCAAAGATCTACACACAGACACATCTATTTGTATACGACTAGACCAAGCAGGAATACTCTCCAACAAGATTAAGACGTTTAAGGGAGTGAAGCAGGGCTACCCATTGGCCGCCGCTATTTTTAGCCTCTTCATATCTGAAATTGGAGACGCCATAAATTCTGTTCGATCTTTTCCTCCCAAACTCCATATGTCGCACATTAGCTGGCTGCTATACGCAGACGATTTGATCATACTAGTTATAACAGCGATCGGCCTAAACAGAAAGCTGGATGCAGTACACAAATACGTGACCATGAACCAATTAGAGATCAATACCTCTAAATGTGAAATCCTGGTGCTTAACAACTTGAAGTCTGTTCGAAACAAAATCAAAAGTAAATCCAAATGGAAGCTGGGTCACGATTTGATAGGCTTATCAAGCAGTGTGAAATATCTGGGCATGCGGATAACCTCTAATATAAATGATGGCCCATGGATCTTTGAAATTAGGAGGAAATGTCAGCAACTTGCCAACCAAGCATTGATTATAAACAGAAAATTTGGAAGGTTTTCGCTCATTCCAGTCCGCAACTTTTATCAACAAAAGGTTTCTCCAATTCTCACGTACGGAGCTGAAAATGCGCTGGGATGTCCCGACATCTTATGGGCTACATTAGAGAATATGTTTTGGACCAAAGCATTGAGTTTGCCAAAGGGGCTGTCCACAGCATGTATAAGATATGAATTGGCACTAACCTCACTGCATGGTAGAATTTGTTGGAACCTCTTGTCTTTATTTCGTAAAACACAGAAACGCGAGAACATTCTGCAGTTTCAGATCCTACATGATATAGCTTCCGAGGGTCATACCATGGTAGCAATGTGGGCCAAACGCTGTGAAGACCAACTCGTGGAATTCGACATTACCATGGAAACATTGCACGACAATCCGGATGCTGCAAAGTTAAAAATCTGGCATGCTGACTGGGCGGAGACATGCGCTCAAAGATCTGACAAGACCTTGATGGCTGATGTACCGACTGAAGTAAGGACATTTAACGCCCTACAAAGGTACATAGGCCTGTTCCCGAGTGCAAAAGCGAGGAGAATGTTCATGCTATTCAGATTGAATGCTTTCAAAACTAAAGAGCGGCTCAAAGTATGGGATCGTAACGCATACCTAGATACAGCATGCAGGCTATGTGCATGTGAGGTGGAGACCCTTAAACATTTGGTATTGTTTTGTAGTGAACTGAGGGACTGGTGATCAATACATCTAGTCTCATGGGCCAAGGACCATCCTTCACTATGTGCTGATGAATGGTGGGAGAAAATGTTCAACGGGATCGACATGAAGTTGATACTTCCACTCACATCTTTCCTAACTGTGATTGAGAATTTGTTGAAACCGGACTTACCTCAATCTTGATGTCTGGCTGTGAGAAAGACGTAATAGACAATTTGGGCTTTGGCAGGATTGGGCTTATTCATTGAATCTTGTGTAGGAATTGATGTTTGTAACAAAATATTTTAAAGGTTTGTTTTTAAACCAATAAAAATATAAAAATTAAAAAAAAGAAATGGCCCGGGGACCAGGGTTCAATGATAAGATGTGGTGACACAAAGACATGTCAAAGCCAAGGACAAGACCATGATCTACAGCGCTTCCTCGCCATCTGAACTGAAAGAGAGAGAGTTGGAACCGCAGGGCCCCTGTCAGTGTTGATACACAATCTCAATAATAATGCAAGTGCATGTGACTTTCAGAAATTAGATCCTCTGACAAAAAGTCTGAGAAGGTGATCCAGTGAGAAGAAAAAGAAGGGCCTCTGCCAGTTGTAACATCAGGCAGAACTAATATCTCCACGCCCCATTGAGAGTTATCCTGAGGCCCTGAGACATGTCCCTGTGGGCCCCTTCAAGACCTTGACATTAGGGGAATGCTTTGGAGTGAAAGGGATATCAGCCTAGTTCTGGAGTAGAGAGTTCAGTGGTACATCAATGCCCTACTCCCTGTAACACAAGTGTAGGAAAGAAGGAAGACTGGTGTCCTAAAACCTTTGTCCAGTTCCAGCAATCTAGAGGAGCTCAAAATGTCTCTGAAGTGTACTGCACTGTGGATCAAGTACGGTGAGAATGGAACAACCTGCTGAGGGAATCTGCCAGGGAGTTCTTCGTCCGCCTGATGGATTCGATACTTGTTACATTCGCCAAACCCCTTGCGGTTACTGCAGGCTACTACAGTTATGGAATGGAACTGAACGTGTACAGGGCTTCAGTGGAATATGAGGAAGAACACCATGGCCCGCCTGGTTGCTCACGATTCCCCCCAATTAGACAACCCCAGAAACATTGTATCCGGTGAAAATATTCCCAACATAAAGACAGTCATTACAAAAAGTTGCTGGGAAAAGGCTGTGGCGAAAAGGCATTTAGTTTTGTATTGTCCCATACGTTCAAGGGTAGTGGGGGTTGCGGAGGTGTCCCCCGCTCCCTTTGAACTTATAGTGGGTTTGAGGGCTGCAGTGGTGTCCCGCACTTCCATTACATGGAATGCCGGGGACAATACAATACAAAACGAAATGACCTTTCACTTCAGCCTTTTCCCAGTGACGTGTTATTATGACTGTCTTTTTGTTGGGGACATTTTCACATGGAACCAGAAACATCTGGAGAGTCCACCTTCCCTGGGCAGATAAGCTAGTTGAGAATGCTCCTCCATCCCAGGGGCTCGCTTCAGTCAAGATCAAGAATGGGATTGGGGGGTTGAGTGGGAATCATAGTTGCATTATGTTAGCCCTTGCCACCATTGGGGGACTGACCTGATCAGATGGCGACATGCGCCCAAAATCCATTGAGTGAAGACATAATTAGGGGATGACCAAAGCCGATGCCACCATCCAGGCTATGAATCCCAAGCCTTCTCTGGTCCACTGTCCCCTCAGGTGACGCAAGTTTAAAACTACCTGGGAGAAACACCTGATATTTCACTCTGGAAGAAGGACTGGCTGATCTTGAAACGGGTTTCCATAAACTGTAGATCCTGATTAGCTGACATTTCCTGAGGTTCAGCCGAAAACCACAACCAGTTATAAAGTATCAAGTCCTGAACACACCATCTCCCGCTCCAATTCTGGATGGAAATTAAATGGTAACATTGACCGGGTACAGAAATATGACAACTCCCTCCAAGTGCAGTCTCCTCACCGAGGGTGCCAGAATACTGATAAAAGACTTTGCTTGAACTGAAGCCAAAGTGATGTTGTCCTCTACGGTGAACCTCAGGAGGCTGTGGTTTGAGGTACCAATGGGAAGATGCAGGAAGCATCGACTGAGTTAGTTTCCTGTTGTCTCCCCAAGGGAAAGTGTCAATTTCTTAAATATGCATCAACTACCTTAGGTCCAGAGCAGGACTGTAGGCCCCTGAAGGTTTGGTCATTAGAAATATCCTTGTACAACACCCTTGTCTGTGTACTCTGGAGGCTCAGGACACATAGCCTTCTTAGCCACCAGAAGCACAACCTTTGGATGGGGGGGTGTTTTGGATACCATCTTTGAGTGAAGGGACAAGAGTCAAATCATTTGCAAAACCTCCCAGGAAGTCATTAGGGACCCAGGTGTCTGTGGTTGAACATGATGACGAACTGACAGAGTCCTCTTCCCACCAGACCAGAAGGGAAACAATGTCTCAGTAAGGAAAGGGACTAATGTCTTAGCAACATGAGCAAGAATAAAAGTAATCAAACATGAATGCAATAAAGCTGCACCAGTGCCTATTTCCAGCCTCTCAGTTGTGCCGCACTTAGTAAGCCCTGAGCTTGTCTAGTGTTTAAACAGACTTTCAATGCCTCCTCATTTTGATTGTGGCCCAGATTCATAATGTTCATAATTTGTATCCCTTCCACCTTCATTTTGAGGATGAAATGAATTGAATACACTACTGGGTAATACTGCTTCTCGACACATTTTAATAATGCATAAAAGAGTAATTTAGTATTATTGTGGGGGCAATCCTAACCAGGCAGCGGTGAATGCCTACCGAAATTGCCCTCGAGTAGACCCGCTGCCAAGGAAACCACCAGGGCAGGAATGAGAACTATAAAAATTCGCATTCCAGAACCCAAGGGACGTGTGAGATCCAATGACCCGAGAGGTCATGTTATTACCAGGGCTGCACGCCTCATAAAGGGTCTACACAAATACGACCACATCACCCTGGCCCTCCTCGACCTTCACTGGCTCCCACTGTACACAACAATCACCTTCAAGTCTTGCAGCTTCATCTATAAGGGAGTTGCCATCAAGTCACCCAGCTACCTCGCAGAGAAACTCAGCATCTCCGGTGGACAGTGAACCACCAGAAGCCTGGACACATGCAGACTTGAAATCTACTGCTGCAAAAAGGAAAGCAAGCCTTCTCTGCCTATGTACCAAGACTATGGAACCTCCTCCCCATCAGCATCAGACACACACCCACGCTCCTACAATTCAGAAAAGAAATCAAGACCCACCTCTTCAAGGAGTCTCTCCTCCTTAACAGCTAGGCCATCATGTTGCCCCTCGCACCACCTGACTCGCTACACGCCGCCCACACCACTCTTCCCCACCACCCGGTACAGCTGTACCCCTCCGTTGTGCCCCCTGTATCCTACCCACGCTGTATATCTGTTCTGTTGTTACTTCTGAAAAGTGCTTCGGTATGCATCTGTATTGTTTCATACCTCTATGAAGAGCTCTGTTGCTTCTCAAACTAGGTCCACGTTGAATAAATACAATAGTAATAATAATATTAATGATACCATTCAGGAGGTGACACTACCGAGCTACGGACACTGAAGAGCAGCCAGGCACTTAGAGGATCAGATCCCACAGGGAAACAAAGTGCCAGGAACACTATAACTGCCCTGAGACTTTAGGCGATTGTGACCCGAGGGTGATCCCACAGGTGACCTGCTGCCTAGCATTTATGGACTCAGGACACTCAGTCCTTCAAGAATAGGGAACACACTGTTTTTACTTCACCCATCCAGACACCTGCTTGAACATAGAAAGCTCCCCTTATCGTATTTTTCACAGAAAACCGCTCAGTCCCACAGTAGTTCTTCCAAGCCATTCTTGAGATTCTTACTGTGTGGGTGTCCGGGCCTTCAATCAATTTGCAGAAGAATCGTGATGACAGAGAGTGTGGCTTTGTGGGAAACCTTTTAGTTTGAGGTTTACTGCCTTGTTGCCCAAAGGGCTTCCTAGTTCCATGTCTCCACAATGTGTCCAGCCACCCTGTGTTTGCTGATAAAAGCTATGTAAGAGCTTTGAAATCCTGTCCTGGAGTCGTCCGCCCTCTTTGTGACCCCACCAGTGCTCTGCCTATGATGAGCGCCTGCAAGCTTATGTCCCTTAGAATGGTGCACTCATGTGCATTATGGCCAGGGCACGAAGGTGCAGTGGTTTTGGCCACTGCTGAATTTCTGACACCTAGTGCCCGAATTAATAGGGTTACGCATTTCCTATCAGTCTTATATCAGTCATCATTTGGGACCAACATATTGGAGACATATGCTGATGGGGAGCTAGGATAGCTCAGGGGGAACGCGTTTGTCTTGGAAGCAAAACAATGCAGCACACCACAAGTTTGAATCCCGAAACCGCTTGTTTAGCACCTTATAAAAGAACAATTATAATTATGAGATGACTTTTTTGTGCAATAAAAAATAGCACTATGCACAAATCTCCCTGAAGTAAAGTAAGTTTCAGAATAATGAAAATAAATATCGGAACCTTCCCTGTCTTTTTCAAGTTTGTACTCAAATGTTGTTGATAGAAAGGGGATAAAATAAGAAAAATGTACTTTGGCATCAATAAATGCTACTTTTCCAGTGCATACTTTATGAACTCTGGTGATCATTGATTGCAGGCTTGCCGGGTTTACCATTCTATTTTCACCACGGGTTGGTTATCTAACCTAATCCGAACAATTTGTCCTCCAAGCAATCAATACGAACATAAGATAAAATGAGAACGTTAAAAAGCAATCAGTTTGAAACATTTACCTCTAAAACATGCCACTGTCAAGACCACCCCATTCCTTGCACACATCACCTTCCAACATAGACGTATTTACAACAAGTCCGACTAGGACCAGGCCTAGGGGTGGCGGATTGCCAGAGGAGCTGCATTTTATTTTAAATTTCCGGTTTGTCCTTTTTTAAATATGAACCCAATTGTGTTACTCAGAGTCTCACTGATCCACAACACTGTGAGCACTTTTGAGCTGTTAGCAATCATTCCACTTTGACAGCTAAAGATGACCAAACTTGCATATATGCTTGCTATTTGCAAAAGCGTTATTTTTAGGGTGACCTTTGTTTAAAAAAAAAGGAATCACGTACCAAACCCAGCCTGCTTTAGGTATTTAGTGATTCAGTCATACAACTCTTACAAACATATATGACAGATATAAAGCTCTTTGGACAGTGTTATCTTCCCAAAATGCTCTTTAATATTTAAAAAAGCCAAAACCTCATTGGTTGTATTGATGCCACTTCACTTTATCTTTGGAATTCTTTCTAATCAATACACACATTCACTGTGTTAAGCAATCACTTTTATATTCACATACACAACATGCATTTGTTAAACCGTTGCAAAATGTGGGTTTTCCGTTGAGAAAAATAAAGGTTAAAAATGATGCATCATTTTAAAATATTAAACTCATGCCTATACTTAGGTCAAGCGCAGAGTTCCCACAGGTAGCACTAAAATGATGTTCTGAAGTAAGCTCTAATTTCCCTCCCTGGCCCCACATTTCAGAGGTCTGTGGCCGCCCAAAAGGTGCAAGCATGAAAGAAATCATAAAAAAGTTTAAAATGGCCCAGTCTCCGGCCCCCGCGTATGATCTCTCCCGGACTACGAGGCAATTCTGGCAGTCCACAGAGCGGGCCCATCCACGGACCACGCGTAGCATCGAACCCGGACAGCACGACTCAAGGGCCGGCGGCTGCTTGCTGACACTTGCACCCAGGTGGCGGTGGAAGGGAGCGATTGGGATCCACCACGACGCCTCGTTGTCTTTCTGCCCGCTCGGCCCGGATAGCTTTCCCCCGGCGAGCCCATGTGAGAGAGAGGCGCCTGAACTCGGTGGGGACAGCTGCATCCTCGCCCCAGGACACCGGGGCGGAGCCCCTCATCTCAAATCTCTCCCAGGCCATTGTGGGCTGAGGGTTGGGCCCCTGGTACGCAGGGCGTGTGCCCTCCTCGCCCTCCACTACGATCTTAAGCCCTATCACCTCTACACCCTGCCTGGCCCGGACCTTGAGCACGAGGAATTCCTGAGGAGGCCGCGAGCACCCATTGGAAGGGGTTCAAGCGCGGGGGCTGCCATCCCCGACCTCTCTTCTGCTCCCCAGTATTGGGCATCCCAGGAAACCACCATTAAGCCCTAATTCTAGTACTTTGGAGCGTGTTAAAGGTTTTCCTAGCAGTTGGATACCCTCACAACATCTTGCCCTGGTCATATCTCTCCACTGCTGACGGCAAGGGTAACACGAGAACACACAACCTTTGGACGCCCACGCGGTCATCGAACAGGGCTCAGTCCACTGCGTCATTGGGATCCCGCTCCCCATGGACCCTAAGGGCAAACTCGCAAAGTATAAGTTCGCCCCACCTCAGGAAGACCCGAAGCCCCGCATCGAGCAAGCGATGTTGTCCCAGGGCTCAGACGCCGCTGCAACCAAAGGAGATGTCGCTGATTTACTAACGGAGATGAGGAGCATGAGGGCAGACATAGGAGGCAGGATTGACAAAATCACTCAAAGGATGAACAAAATAGAGGACAGAGTGGAGCAGGTCGAGCACAACCAAACCTCCTTACATACGCTGCAAGCCCAGATGGATCACCGCATTGCGGAAATTGAACATAGGGAAGAGGAAATACGATTAAAGGTGGACGATCTTGAAAACAGAGAACGCCGTAACAACATACGCGTCCACGGCATCCCCGAAAAGGAAGGCGAAACTGATACGGATCTGAAACAGACCCTCCACAACATCTTAAAGCTCCTCTTCCAGGACGATCTGATAGATGAGCCTAAAATCGACCGCATCCACAGAGCGGGTGGCAGAGCAGAGGGCCCGCGCTCAGTCCTAGCCAGATTTCATAACTATGCGGACAGAGCACGGATCTTGGAAAAAGCCAGACATGCCCCGTTACTCTCCATGGGTGATGTGACCGTCTCTCTTTATCAGGACTTATCATCACTCACGCTTGCGATGAGGAGGAAATGCTCACCGATTACAAAGATGCTGAAGGATACAGGAACTAGATACCTGTGGGGCTACCCGTTCTCACTGAACTTTGAATGGCAGGGCTCGAGGGCTCGACAATAAAGTTGGCCTCGGAAAAGGAAATTGCAGATTGTACAGTTGATCTTTTGGGCGACCAGGCAGAGGGCCCCTCCCATGGAGAGTCAAAAAAGGAGGAAGGTGAATGGCATACTAAGGTTCCCCGCCGTAGGCGGATCCAGGGATCCAGGAAGTTTCGAAGAATGAATAACTCACAGGACATGGTACACTAGCCTGGACACCAGACTGGCATGCTGAAATGCTTGAGGCAATGGAACCTTATATTGAGTGTTAATGCTTGATCAGGCCACCTGGGCATAGCCCGGAGTGGCACGAAGCCAGGCGGATATGTCGGCCGGGATGATGCCTGCACGACACCCCATTGTTGCTTCTGATTCCCGCGACACATCCCTAGTTTATAATATGTTAATCCTCTTGTATGCACGGTGCACTTGGTCACGCAGGCACGAGGCGCCCAGAGAAGGATATGAGGTAATATCCACGCTGTGATGACGCCTCTGTGGGGGCCGATATTAAGATTTTGATTTTTGAAATGTTGATGTTGGTATAAGAGTTGTTGGTTGGGGGCTCACTGTTATATATGATTATATTACGATAGGACCGCTTGTTTCTGCGGTCCCCATTGGTGGTCCGGGATCGACTGGGTGATGTTAACCCAGACGGGTCGGGCGCCGAACAGAGATAGGATAGGGGGGGGAGGGGAGGGAGGGATGGCAGGGGAAGACATATTTTGTCACAGTTCAGACCGGAGGAGCGGGAAAACAAAATATGGGAATATAAAGGGGCTTTGTAGGGACTGGACGGGTCCGTTTTTGACCCCTACGGGAAGAATCGGGACCCAATGCAAAGAAAACGAACCACATACTCTAACAAGAAACATGACAAGGGCCTTGAGGCAGACGTACTGGACGCGCACACACTTGTCCACAACTTAAGATGGCTCCCACGCTCTGTACAGACACGATACGTATTTGCACACTTAATGTCAAAGGTTTGAACTCCCCCACAAAGAGATCCATGGTGGCTAGAGAATTCAGGAAATCGAAAATAGATATTCTTTTTCTTCAGGAAATGCGATATCGAAAGGGCGAAGAGAGAGGGATCCCGTTGCGGGAAGTAGGGCCCACCTTTTGGAGCTCTGGTGTTTTAAAGAAAGCCGGAGTGGGGATTCTGATACGCAAAAGCCTCCGGATCTCAATTCTGGAGACATGGACAGATAGGGAAGGGAGAGCCCTCATAGTCACCGGAAACATACGAGGCACAATAGTCACCCTTGCCACGCTTTATGCACCTAATCAGGGGCAAAACAGATTCCTTCATAAAATCACTGAGAAAGTCTTTGGGATGGCTAGGGGACACACGGTTCTTGGTGGGGACTTCAACACATGGATGGACAGCTCATTGGACAGACAAACTAGAACCGATGTAGCAGACCCGCCCGGTACCAGAAATGAGGCAGACATTAAAATAACTCTTGATCTCTTTGGCCTCACTGATTGCTGGCGCCATTTGCACCCGATGGAAAGAGGCTTCACCTTCCACTCTCTCCCCCATGACACACTCACGTGCATCGATTACGTCTTCCTCTCAGAGCACCTCTTGCACACGTTGCAGGCGGCCACTATACACCCCTCCGCATGGACGGATCACGATATGGTGATGGTGGAAATATCTTGGAATGATCTGGCCCCTCATAACACCAAGTGGAGATGTAACGACTCCCTATGGGCTGATTCGGTCTTCAGGGAAACCTTCGAAACCGAGATCAAGCAATTCTTTATTACCAATGACACTGGGGAAGTTGGGAAGACAAACATGTGGGAGGCCGCTAAGGCAACCCTGAGGGGTGTACTTATTAAGGAAGGAGCCGATAAAAAAAGAGAACGTGCTCTGATAGAGAAAGGTATCAGGGAGAGGCTCAGGAAGGCTCAAGAAATGGCACAGTCCTCTCCATCTGAGAGACCCAAGTATATCGCTGAGGTCAGGCGTCTCAGGGAAGAGTTGAAAATACTTATTGCGGGCAAAACAGCCCAGACCTTACAGTACCTTAAACAAAAATATTATGAGAAGGGCGACAAGGCTGACGCCCTGTTGGCAGCCCGTCTTCGTGCACAGAAGGCGGAGAGATGGGTTGACTTAATTGAAAGAACGGATGGTACCCTCACGGACACGATAGTCACATCCCCCGAAGACATACAGGAAGCATTCGCCTATTTTTACGAAGACTTATACATGTGCGACCCCCCCCCACATATAGGAAGTATAGAGACATACTTGAAGGAAACACGGCTTTCCACACTCACACCCACGGAGGCAGCGTTCCTAGAAACGCCAGTCTCAGAAGAGGAAGTTACAGACGCTATCAAGAGATTGACGGCGGGAAAGGCTCCGGGCGACGATGGATTCACGCCCGGGTTCTACAAGACGTTCTCCCCCCTCATCGCCCCCTTTCTTGCATCCATGTTTAATCACATCTTTGACACAGGCCAAGCACCTCCGTTCTTCTCACAAGCCCTTCTTGCCGTTATTCCGAAAGAGGGTCGGGCTCCCAGGTTCTGCAGCTCCTATCGTCCCATCTCCCGCCTCAACATCGATGCTAAGATATACGCTAGAGTGATTGCGGCTCGGCTTGAAACACACCTCCCTAGACTGATACACTCCGACCAGGTCGGATTTGTCCTTGGAAGACAGGGCGCAGACACTATGCAGAAAACGCTGCACTTAATCCATGAAGCACAGGAAATGGAGGGGGACCCGTCCCTTCTGTCCTTAGATGCCGAGAAGGCTTTTGACCGGGTCTCATGGGACTTTCTAGAAAGGGTACTGGTGTCATATGGGCTGGGACCAAAACTTTGCCGTGCCATTAAAGCACTGTACAGTTCCCCCACAACATCGGTGACGGTGAACGGAGGCTACTCTCGTTGGTTTCCTCTGGAAAGGGGGACAAGGCAGGGCTGTCCACTGTCAGCGATCCTATTTGTAATGTCACTTGAGCCACTGGCGCAAAAGTTGAGAAGTGATAATAGGGTAAAGGGTATCACAGTGGGCGATCTAGAATGCAAACTGGGTCTATACGCTGATGATATCTTATTACATGTGATCGACCCCCTAGAATCGGTCCCGGCTGCGCTCCGCATAATTGAAGAATATGGCGAGCTGGCGGGTCTGAAAATTAACACAGGGAAATCTGTCCTTCTCCCGATTGACAGAAGTAGAGACTCTGAGGCCGAACGCTTCGCCCCCTTGGGAGTAACAGTCAGCTTCACCACACTCCGATACCTGGGCATCAACGTCACCCGTGATCTGGGATCCCTATACGGGGCCAACTTCCCTCCATTGTCATTAGCTCTTCAAGAAGATGTCCAGAGGTGGTCCAAGCTTACCATCTCGTGGCTAGGCCGTCTAAATGCTATAAAAATGGTCCTTCTCCCCAAGATATTATACTTGTTCCAAATGCTCCCCATCAAAATGCCCCCATAATTTTTCACGGATACGAGGAGGCTGTTACTAACCTTCCTATGGCAAAGTCAAAAGCCGAGAATCCCGAGATCCCTCCTCCAACTTCGAAAGGACAACGCAGGGGTGGGTCTCCCAGACATTGAAACATATTATAGAGCGACTCAACTCAGGGTCCTTGTCCCACACTTCAGACAGCGGTCTGAGCCACAATGGATAGCGCTCGATAACTACCATCTCCGCCCCTTTATCTTATGTGAATGGCTATGGGTGCCTGGGCCTCAATTACGCAATAACGTTAAATCTCACCCGATCATAGGCACAATATGGTCAATATGGAAGCCGGGCAAAAAAATGGTGGGAGTCACGACATGGCCCTCTCCCCTGGGACATCTTTGGTCACCCGGGATTCGCGACGCAATTCCTGAACCGGGAAGCTTTGAAACCTGGTACCAGGCGGGCCTAGAGAGGGCAGGCCAATTGCGCCGGAACGGCTCGTTCATTACCATTCAGGAATTACAAGCGGCCCTTGGCATAGGTACACTCTCGGTCTTTCTGTATCTGAGACTCAAGGGGGTAATGACTAGACCAATATGGAAAGAGCAGTTACAGAGAGATCTTACCCCGTTTGAGAAAATCCTCGACTCATGCACGGGCTCCAGGGGTCTGATAAGTGCTATGTACCTTGCACTGATTGAAATTGATATCAAACCCTCCTGGCACTCAAGGGCAGATGGGAATCAGACATGGGTAGGCAAATTTCATCAAAGCTATGGTTGCAAATATGCAGACGAACGGCGAAATCTTCCTTATCATGCCAGTATAAATTACACGCCATTAAGTTATTATATAGATGGCAATACGACCCAACCCGGCTTGCCAAAATGTATCAGGGAATAAGCCCATATTGTTGGAGGGGATGTGGGAAGCGAGCCGATTACTGGCATATGTGGTGGGGATGTGCATCGGTTCAAACCTATTGGTCAGAGGTCCTCAGCTGGATCAGGGACCTGGATGAGGAAGACAGAGAGAAGCAGCCACTGCTCATTTTGTTTGCCCTAACTGAATCAGATGACAAGATTGTGAAGGCAGGCAAGATGGTGCAGGGTCTCCTGATGGCTGCACGGGCATGTCTTACCATGACATGGAAGAGGCCCGCACTCCCCAGCAAAACTGAATGGCTGGCGGTCGCATTGAGCATTTATAGAATGGAATGTATGACTGCAGCCTTACACGGAAATCGTGATATTGTTGAAAACGCCTGGTCTGAGTTTCGATCCACATATGCTGCGTGAAGGAACTGTGTGCAAAACACTGTTGAGTTTCGTGTCAAGTTGGTTTATCGCATGACGAGTCTGTGGTACTGGGATTTTGAATCTTTGTGCGTCTTCTTTGCCCGAAGTCATGAGTACAATGTCGGTTCACAAGTATTCTTTAATGCTCTCTTCGTTCCCAGGTCTGAGTTTATGTGAGGGGGCTGGGGGGTGGGATATAATGAGAAACAAGGGATGGGTTTTGTTGTTCTTACCTGTTATCTATCTGATTTCTAAAAAGACTCTACATACGATAAAAGAGAATGTAACTTGCTTATATTTGATTGTCAACCTTTTGCAAAACCAATAAAATTGAAATTTAAAAAAAAAATGGTGAAGAGTGGTATCCGGTCATATTTTCGAATACATATGTGAAAACATTTTGCCAACATTTTTTTTTGGAATATATTTTTTTTTAATTTTATGGGTTTTTTTGTTTGATAAGTGAAAAAAAGTGTTTAAAAAACAGGGTTTTGGGGGAGGAACCCCCATTTTAAAAATAAAAAAAAACATTTGAAAACATTTTTTTCAGCAAAATTGCTTCAACATAATGGCATTCGAAAATATGCCATTCGAAAATATCATTATAAACCGTGAAGAGTACATCTGAATGCTCAAGTGCTTCAAGAAACCTGTGAAAGGATAACCAAAGCCATAGAAGGGGGAGAAAAATACTGTGTGCAAAAAAGTACACACTATTTCACAGCTGTAAACGTGTCCCATAAAGATATCCATTCAGCCATCTTTACAGAAGCTGCTCAGTGCTAAGCAGGCAAATGGCATCCCTGCTGGTTTATCATGTGTCTTTGATGATATTCTGCTGCACACTCCTTATTACCTGGAGAACCAACTGCAAATTATGTCACACAATGCATAACTGTGATGCTTCTAAGTAACATTTACATTTATTATATTTTAAATACAAGGTATGACTTTCACTGTGAAACAATACTTCAAATGACAGCAGGACATCTATATCTATACACACACATCCCCAAATGTTCCCATGGATTGTACAGTCCAACCAACTCTACAGAGTTAACCATTTTAAATAACCATAAACGCAAGCTGGTAAAACCCATAGCCTAAACCACACCCACCAAGGTAATATCCATGGATTGTGCTGGAAAGCCTGATCCATTGCTCAATTTTACTCTTAGGGTGTTGGGTATGTTGAACAATTGCACAAACAGCAATGATGTAAACAGTATGCACCACTTCATTTAATATAAAAGGGGGCCTTCATTGTGAAGCTATGGGGAATGCTGTTGCTTCCCACACATGAATGTTTGGGGTCGCCCTTATCCACCGTGACAATGCACAGTCAAAGATTCCAAGAACCTTCTCCAACTGTCTTTACTCAACTTAGGTGTAGAGTGGACTCATGCCCAGTCAGAGTTTACAAATATCACTTGTGATTTTGCCATATTTTAATGGCGTTCCAGCCCAAGGGGTTGGAGGTACATCGGCTGCAGCAGGTATTGATATTGATATTTTATTTGTATCGTGTTTGTACACAAGTGTTTCAGAGTGCAACGAGGCAAGGGAGTGGAACAAGGGAGAACAATACAACGATCTTACTAGGCCCAGTGACGTTGAGAACGCGCAAGTGCATGGGAGAGGGAAAGGAGAAAGTGCATGGGAGGAGGGGAGAAGTGGAAAATACGATCCGAGGGCTTGAGGACAAGGACAAGTCTCGCAGTCCTGTTCTGGATAAGTTGCAAAAGGCAGAGGGTAAAAGCAGGTAGATTTAGATAGATGCTGTTGCAATAATCCAACCTAGAGGGAACCTGGGCGTGAGAGACAGTGAGCTTCTGGGTGAAGTAGAGGAAAGGCAGAATACCTCTGAGGAGGACAGGAGAAAGTTTGACTATTTAGAGACATCAGAGATGTGGGCACAGAAGGAAAGTGTGGAGTCAAAGATGACCCTGAGTTTCTTAGCTTTGCAGATGCGGGTAGGAGGAGGGGCAAGGGAGGCCAGCTAGAGAGAGACAGGAAAGGAGGGTGAAGGTGTGCCGATGAGGACGATCTCCGTCTTGCTGGCGTTCAGGCATAGATCGTTGGCGGCACACCAATCCTGAATGGCAGATAGGCAATCAGAGATGAGAGAAGGAGAAGAGGTGGCCGAGAGAAGCCTGAAAATGAGTTGAGTCTCATCAGCATAGCACTGAAAATTGGAGCAGAAAATGGCAATGTGGTGGGAGAGAGTTGACAGGTATTGGTTGAAAAAGCCAGGGTGAGAGATTAGACCCCTGAGGAACACCGCAGGTAGAAAGGAAGCTAGATGAAAGGAAGGGCCCAAGTTGGACCTGGGAGGGTCAGAGCGGAAAGAAGTCAGCCAGGCCAGAGCCTGATCGGTGATACCCAGGTTGTCATGGAGATGGTCGAGCAGGGTGGTATGGTTGAACGTGTCAAAGCAGAAGAGTAATCAAGTATGATGTGGACAGAAGGGATGTTAGAGTCAGGGTTGGAGAGCAGATCTTCACGGTTGTTCAGGAGAGCAGTTTCCGTGCTTCTGGCAGCTCTAAATCCAGGCTGATGGTTGTGGAGACAACCAACAGAATCAGAGTGAAGGCTAATCTGTGAGATGGCCAGCTTTTCCAGGAGTTTGCCCAGAAAAGGAGTGATGGATATTGGGTGATAGTTAACCAGGCAAGAAGGGTCAGCTGTGGGTTTCTTGAGAAGAGGGTGCACAAGAGAGTGCTTCAGAGGGGAGGGGAAGGCTTCTGAGGTGAAGGAGAGGTTGCAGAAATCAGCCAGGGCAGGATCAAGGGTGTCAATGTGGTCATTGATGGTTTTGGAAGAACAAGGAGGAACATGTTTTTACGAGACTTTCATAGATCAGATTTGTCTAGAGACCTTGTCAGGGGAGAAAAGAGGAAAGGACGAGAAAGAGCATGGAGGGGTGGCTGTAGGAGGGCCAGAGTTCACAGAAGGAACGGGAAGAAGAGGGGAGGGGACAAGAGGGTGTACAGGATATCCTGCTTTTTTTTTAGATGAAGTGAGAGGCAAGGGCCGTGCAAAGGGCCTGGGAGGCAACAGGAGAGGTAGAGACAGCAGCAGGGTGGCCAGCTCCTTGCAGATTATAAAGAGTTCGGCCAAGTTGTTAGATACTGCAGAGACACAGGCTTGGATGTGGGCTCTCTTCTTAGTGTGGACAGAGAGTCGGTATTGCCTTTGGAGCGACAGGCCAGTTTGGCAGAAGATGAACAAGAAGCCCTCCATCTCCTCTCAGCGATCCTACACTTACATTTAAGTGTAGCTAGATCAGAGTCATCCCAAGAATTGCACTTGGCTTTGGGCTTCAAACAGATCCTCATGACAGGGGCAAGAGCATTAAGAGTATCGGAAATAGAAGAGTAGAGCATGGACGGGCTGTGTCAAGATGTGAGTCAGCTAGAGGTGGAGAGGAGGGAGAGAGGGTGGCGGCGAAAGATTCAACTGACACACACTTCATGGGCCGGACGTCCGAGAAGGTAGGTGGTAGTGTTGGCGTAGGCTTGCCTTCTTTCCATTTTGCACCCTGCTAACACCAGAGCTGTAACCATGAGAAGGGGGTTTAGTTATTTTCATTCAACATTTGTATAATATGTGCCTGTACCACTTGCATATATTTGATATGTAAACTTCACTATTTGACAAGAACGGATGTCGAAATGTAGTTATGTTGCATTGATATCACAGGCCAGTCTGGGTGCTTCTCAGAGTGACAGCAGGAAATTTGTGAAAGAAACCAGATATTAGCATTGAAACCAAAATTCCTCATTCCCACCTTCTCTTCCTTGTGTCCCGTTGGCAGTCAGCTTATGTTCTTATCACTCCCTCTAAAAGGATTGTTTTCGGACTTTACCGAAAATGGACTATTAGCAGTAACAATTACCTCTAGTGCACGCAACTGTAGCACACTGCCTTCTTCAAATGGTAGGTAGTCGCACGCTTTCAACTAACATAACATAGAAGAAGATGACAGGCTTGAATTAATAGAGAGGAAGCAATAACTTTCTAATCCCTGCAACCTTAAAACCGTCCTACTAATGTTCTGGAGCCAGAATGGGGGTGAAGGGGCGTAGTTTGGACAATGCGGACAGAGTTGGTTGAAGGGGTGGGATCTGATGAAGGTGTAGAGTCTGGCAGGGGTGGAGTAAAGTTGGGGGGGGGGGCACATGCACTTATTTGTGCCTAGGGCAGCAGAAAGCCTAAATAGACTATTGCCTTCCAACATTCGCACACCACCCACTGGAGTAACACAAAATTAATAGGGGCAAAATGGGCTTACATTCCCTTTCCCCGTAGACACCACATAAATGTGGGGGACCTCTGGGCTGCAGCCGTGTCTGTTACGCCCCGTACCTGCTTCCCCATTTCCCGTAATGTCATTCTTACTGACAGGGCCCTTTGTCTTGAACTTGGCATGGATGAGGCTGCTTGAAAAAGTGTGTGAGAGCAAATTGAACAGTCCAAGCTTAGTCATGGAATGTAACCTATGTATATGCTTGTACTCCTTTCATTTTTCGACCACCTACAGTAACATGCTGGGTCCAAAACAGAAATCCACTTCTCTCTAACACACAGGGGGCCTTCTCATAGCAAGGAATGGCATGAACGTACCACACGCTCGGTTTGGCTGCACCGCCATTCGACAATAAAATAATAAATACAGACAATAACAAACAGCACTTTTCCCCTCTCACGTAAAATAGCAACATGTGCGTGGCAGCTTCAAAAAAAGAAAACCTACTGGGTCGTGTTTGATGCACAATGGCTGAAATGAAAGGGAAAGGCTTCAGTCAACTGTGACAACAGAGAATGTTTATGTTTGACTGGGTAAGAAGATCCATTCAGACAGTGGCCAGTTCCTAAGATGTCAGCCAGCAGCAAGCCCACTCGCAGTCTATTTTAGTTCACGTTTGTTCATGGAAACGAGGGTCGGCGCTCCCGCGAACAATGCCAGCATCGTTTTATTTAGCAGATAAAGGCAGGGAATGCAAACATGTTCTCCTTTGAAGCATATCCTGAAGACAACAAATCACAGCGATTCACGGAATCGCGGAAAGACACATGGAAAAAATGCACAAAGAAAGAGAAGGCAGCCAAAGGGCGCTATGGTGGGGGCTGTTATCCCAAAGTAGGTCAGTAAAACACACATTCTCTCGCTTATCTGGTGATCATAAAAATTACAATAGTACCAGAATTTGGGTACCCAAATCATTCAGTGCAGCTGTTAAAAAGAACATTCTTCGTGGTCACAGTTTTGGTCTAATTAAGAGTAGGGTGGTGCAGTAAAAAAGCGGCAGCCCAGAGCAACGCCAGTGGTAACGATTGATTCAAAACCTTCCGCTCATCACTTTTGTGGTCACAGTACTGGGATTAGCACCACTTTTACAGCACCACAATATCCTGAGTTTGCTGGTAAAGGGGACGAAAGCCTTCAGCATTTGACTACAGGTTTCCCTCCACTTTAGTTTAGTTTAGTTTATTATTTCCATAAAAAGAAGGATTTGTTACTGGTGGAATGACCGCCCGCAGTAAATGGCAAAACCCCTATGAATGGGGACTAACGCCTGAAAGACATTTGTAATTTGGCGAATTTATGCTGATATGAGTCGTGGTAACTGTATTCAAATGTGACAGTATAACTTCTGTAAATACTGCCAAACCTGCAATGAAACCCATTGTTCTCTGTTTGTATGCATGGACAGCCTACAGCCACAGGACCAGCCATGTATACTATGGGCCCGATTCATAGAAAAGTGCACAAAGACCCTGCAAAGTTTGTACGTCGCAAAGGTCGTTGCGTGCCCCCTCGCGCATGAGGCACCTGTGCGCGATCTGCATATTCATGGAATCTTCCCCGCAAAGTAACCCTATGTGTAAGTCGTGGCCGGAACGCCCCCGAAACTCCCTCGCAAAGCAAATGTAGCCACTAATACCTACGTATGTGCGATCCTTGGGCGCAAACTCATACACCATGATAATACTGCGTGGTGTCCCCCGCAACCAAGCCAACACCCCAGCGACACTGCAAAGGGTCCCCCCTGTAACTATTCACAGCACCCGGATAATATGCGTACCATATATCGTAAAAGTTTTAATTTCCCGGTAAATATGCATCCAAACCATCGTAAACCGTGCCTGCACCCTGCTACACTGCTTACATGAACCCCTAACGGCGATCAGAGCCCTGATTGTGTGCACGCACCCCTAAATCCAACATGCAATCTTACCTCTGGTTGGTGATTCCTATGCGCAAGTGTCTGTACTCCTACCTTCGGGTGGCAGTTAGATCAGGAGCTTTGCGTGGTCATTTCCCCAACATGAGGTTGCGTGGTCAGATCCATGAATACGATTTGTTCTACGCAGTTGTGGGCGTGCGATCACCTCACGGCAGAACGCCCCTCGGCCAGCCCACATTTTCACTTGTTCTTCCTCATTTTACATGTTCCGCCCCCTATTCTGGATCGAAGTCCCGATTTTATACGCAGATAATTCCATGAATCAGGCCCTATGTATTGTGAAAACAAAGAAATAATATGAGGCTGGGTAGCCCAAAAAGGAAATACACCAAACACAGGTTACAAAGGATCATACAAAGGTCTTTATTTTATGCTAAACAGTTACAAAAAGTCAAAGACAAATCAGATAGCTATCGGCCCTCAGTACAACACAGCGGACTCCAGCGTGGTTCGGTGTGCTCAGTGAGTGGGGATATTCATTGAAACAGTCAGGCTTTTATACAATTTTCAGCCTGCTGTCCAGCCCTACTGCGGGTTAACTATTCCATAAATACATTACTGATCTAGGGTTCGTGCCAGGTTCGCTTCTAATTTGTTCATCTATATGTATCTAGTTTGTCTTTGGTTTACACATCAACAAGTCAAAATGGCAATAGTGTATTCTCTAGGTTTATCATTAAGCCTTAGGGCATAGTTTATACAATGTAGTTAAACAGGTGTTCCCATTCAGTAATTCAAATGACATTGTAGTTAATATATGCTCATAGATCAGTTTCGTTGACACAGGTAATCCATTACACACTGGTCAGCAAAGGACAAGGTCTCAGTTCATAACCCTAACAAATGGCCTGCAGGCAAGTTACATATTAGCTGTACACAGGGGTCATGACGGCCGTGTTCTATTCTGAATGACATCGTCCACCATTTTAACTCACAGGGTGACTTTACAGGGGGAGAGAACCTAAAATGGCGGTTTACATTGATTCTAGGGTCAGGACCTTGCAACACGAATTTCTTCACAAGTAGCTTGTTAGCAGCTTGGCGTAGGCCAATATACATATATTCATAGCAATAGAAGGCACAATATAATTTCCAGTTTGACAAACCCTCCTTTTGGCCTATGCTAAGTGCTAAACTACTTCTAATCTCCTTGCAAATAACTCCATGCATCATCGTCCATACACCCTGAATCGCTGTTGGAAATATCTATTGCCATCAGATTGTTTATTAAAATCTCTTTCAGTACATATTCTTTGGAGGTTTTATCCGGGGCATACACTTTATATCCTATCGTACCTATCACCTGAGCGCAGCATCCCCCTAGCATCGAACATATACTAGGTAGGCATTGGATACAACAACAAGGGAACAACAGAACTCCCGAAATGATCAGCAAGATTGAAAACACCTTCCAACCCCAAGATCGCAAGAAGTCCCAGAACCAAGCGCTAAAATCCCAGTTTCCCTCGGGAACATGCACTTCTGAACTAAGGACGTGCAGATTCTGTATTGCCTTGAAGATAGTTGGGGAAGAATCTGGAGCGAAAACACAGCAAGCGGACTCCACTAATTTACATACTCCACCACGTTCAGCCAGAACGACATCTAATGCCATTTGGTTCTGAAGTGCTACTAATCTGATCGCTTTCTGCTCTAATGTCATGTTATAGAGTATATCTGTGGTCCGGTTGATGGGTCTCTCCAGTACTCTCGCTAGTCTTCTGATATCTTTGGAATTCGCTATCTGCCCAAAGAATTGAAGGAATGATTTTGCTATATCTCCCAAAACCTGTGCCGGAGTGTCACCATTCTCGTCCCGCCGTGGACGAGCCTTTGAAACTTCTACAGTACTTGCTATGAACACCCCAGGTAATAGGATTCCTAGCTAACAAGTTCCCTGCCAATCCCTGAGTAACCATGGAAATGCTACATTACCGCAAACGAAATAGGCAGGTTCGCCTACATACAAAGGTCTGTCTTCCCCAGTCAAATTTGCAACGTTGGCACAACCTTTAAAATCCCCCATTGACCGAGTGCCATTCCTCTGTATGCAGAAAGAAATTGAATTGGGGCTATGGTTAACAGTGTAGGAAGGAGGCATGGCGTCCTTATTGCCTATCGGAGCCATTTTAAAGGAAATCAAAGTTTGGAAAGGACGAGACAGTCTATCAGAAGGCCTAATAGAAGCAATGTTGAGGTTACTCCTATTTGCGAAAAAGCGAGCATCCCAGGGGAGTCAAAACACGTTTCTCAAAACTATTCAAATTAGTTCCATCAAAGTTCCCCGAGATGCTATTGTTCCAACGGCCAAAGAACAGTGCTCTGAGAGAAGCATAACAAGCAGTTGTCAAAGGTAAAGGGGGAATATACCAACCTAGCCCCTTGTCCCCATGTTGCAGTAAATGTGAGCAGACCCAACAGTTGGACCTATTAAAGATGGCATGTGTAACGTTCATGATAAGTAGCAAAGTATTATTATGATATTTTTGTCTATGCTGGAAATCTCTAGGAGACAAAGTAAGCAAATGTACAAAAGGTGTAGGAACAGTGGGTACATTTTCAGTCGGCAGCAAAGACTCTAAAGGATGAGTTTCTTCAAAGTACCAACGGCCTAAAACAGTGACTATTATAAAACCAAATATTATCATAAAAACACAGCAATACGTTTTCGGGGCCCAGGCATTCTGTCCATTGTCCCGGCTGGTCACCCACTTATTTACAAGTCCAATACAAGCGGTGGCGGTAGCAGGCATTGTAGTCTTCGGATGGAAACCCCAATGTTCATTGCTGGCGACCCCTCGGTCGCGTGACTTCTTAGTCCTTCTACAACCCTAGCCAACAGAATCCCCTTTCTCAAATTTGGGCAAAAGCAAGCCCTCAATGACTCTTTTCCTTCTCCGAATGCACAGCCGAACCGTGCCGTAAGTCTATTTTTTTGGAGCAAATACAGATGCAGAGCCTGAAGCTACGATTTCTGGAAGCAAAACATTTGGAGAGTGTGGAGACAAAATGGTGGCTTCCCCAAGCCTCACGGGCTCAGAGAGATTACCTGACACACTCTCGGTGATTTTTACTGCTTTGGGATCGTTGGTTGCACCGTTAGCAAGGGGTTCTGTCTCTTCTGTAATGTGTGGCACTGGGTGAGGAAGTTTCTTCAGATGCGATGCGTGTATCCAGTGTCGTCGGCCTGCTACCCGCGCTGCAGTCTGGGTGACCAGCAGGACTTGGAACGGGCAAGGCAAGTGGATCACTCGAAAGCCTTTACAAGCACCCAATCCCCAGGCCGTATGCTGTGGCCCGGGCTCTCGTATCGCACAGGTAAAGCTTCTCGTACCTGGTGATAAATCAAATACAGGTTTTTAGTCAACTGGCTACATTAATCTGAAAGTAATACATTTTCGACATTCTTCAAAGCTTTGCATTTAGGAAGATTCCAGATATTGGCAGGTCTCCCCATTACCACCTCAAATGGAGAGAGCCCAGTCTTAGTTTGAGGGGTTGTACGCATGGATAATGACACAAACGGTAAGGCGTCCGGCCATTTTAGTTTAGTGCCGGCACACATCTTAGCAAGCTTGTTCTTGATGATACCATTGTGTCTTTCCACTAGTCCGGCGCTCTGAGCATGTCTGGCCGAATGGAATCATTTGTCAATTTGCAATGCCGCACATATCTTTAGAATTACAGCAGCGATAAAATGTGGACCATTGTCCGACCAGGTAACTCTCGGCAAACCGAACTGCGGGAAGTACTCTTTTAACATGGTTTTCGCAGTGGTCATGGCTGTAGCATCTTTGACAGGGAAAGCCTCGACCCATTTACTAAAGGCACAAACGACCATAAGGACGTATTTTAAATTGCTACACTGTTCCATTTCAATAAAATCAAAGTGGTTGACTTCAAATGGGACAGAGGGTGGCCCAAAACTTGGAGTTGATGTCCCCTTTCCCACATTGTGTTGTAGGCAAATCATGCAGTTCTGGACATAGCGCTGGTCAATTTTCGAAATCTTGTCATTTGCCCAAACTTTCTCTAACATTTTCCTAACCTGCTGGGCACAAACATGTATAGGGCTGTGTGCCATGACAACCATGATCATGACATAGACGTCAGGTAGCAGCCATTTCCCTTTGACCGTATCCACCCAACACCCATCATCATCATGTTTCCCCAAGCCTTCAGCCCACCTCTTAGACTCTTCCATTGTGGCATCAGCTTGGATATCCTGTACAGACCCAACACCCTCATCCATTGCATAGGCATCTACAGTCTCCCTTGAAACATACATCTCTGTGAAGATATCAGTGGCAGTTTGTCTAGCTATCTTATCAGCGAAAGCATTCCCTTTTCCAATATCATCTACAATCTTTCGATGTGCTGCACATTTCACGACCGCTAACTGAGTAGGGAGCGCAAGCGCTGAGAGCAGTTGTACTATCAGGGAGCCATGTTGAATCTTGGTACCATGCGAATTTAAAAACCCTCTCTCTGACCAAAGTCTCCCAAAGTTGTGAACCACCCCAAAGGCATACTAACTATCAGTATATATGTTTACTGTAAGCCCTTTGGAAAGTTCACAAGCTCGGGTCAATGCTATAATCTCTGCGGCCTACACAGAGTTATGCGTGGTCTCCACAACCGTGCTCAATGTGGTGATTGCATAAGCAGCTGTGGATATACCATTTGGAAGTTTGAAGCAGGAGCCATCACAAAACAACTCCCCTTGTGCATTATCCAAAGGAGTGTCCTTTAGATCAATTCTACCCTTTTTTTTTGTTTCTTGTTCGGTAGCATACAGACAATCGTGTGACTCTTTGTCACTGCAAGCAGTACCTTGCCGGAAAGGTAGGAGTTCAGCTGGATTAAGAACACAACACCTCTTAATTTGAATGTGAGGAGCAAACAAGATCAATTCATATCTCGTCAACCGTGCGGAAGTGAGGTGTGCGTTTGGGTTCTGTTCAGTAGAACATCTACAGAGTGAGGCACCATCAGGGTTAGATCATGACCTAGGACCATTCCCTCACTCTGCTTTACAGACGCAGCAGCAGCAGCAACAGCTCGCAAACATCTTGGCAAAGAGCATGCTACAGGATCAAGGGTGGAAGAAAAGTAACCGCATGGCCTATTCTTCCCTCCATGTTCCTGCGTTAATACAGCCAAAGCACATCCATCACATTCATGCACAAACAACACAAAGGCCTTTTCATAATTTGTTGTGCCCAAAACTGGTGCAGAACATAATGCAGTCTTGAGCAACTCAAATGATTGCTTTCTGTTCCGTGTTCCATGGCAATGGCGAAGAAATGCCCTTCATTGTCAAGTCCAACATCGGTTTTATCACTAGTGAGAAATTCGGGATCCGCAACCTACAGTAAGAAGCCATACCTATCAAGGCTCTAACTTCCTTCAGTGTATTTGGGACAGACATGCCAGAAATTAACTTTATCCTTTCGGGTGTCAATCTTCTTCCCTCCTTTGACAGGAGATAGCCTAAATAGGCGACCTCCTGGCAACAATATTGAAACTTTTTAAGCAAAGCTTTGTGACCATGTTTAGCTAGATGAAAAAGCAACAACACAGTGCCCTCCTTACAAGTGCTCTCAGAGTCTGCAGCTAAAAGCAAATCATCAACATACTGAAGCAGCGTACAAGTAGAGGGCAATTCAAGACTATCAAGCTATTCTTCCAAAGCCCTACTATAAATACTAGGACTCTCAGTGTAACCTTGATGTGCACGAGTAAATGTGAACGAGCGTCCCCCTAAGGTGAACGCGAACAAGTATCTACTGTCCTTGTGTATAGGAATACTGAAGAAAGCATTCTTCAGGTCCACAACACTAAAGTAAGTAGCTGTAGCTGGAATCATAGTTAATATTGTCGTCACATCAGGCACAATTGGAAATTGCGGAGCGACGACTTTATTAATGGCACGCAAATCAATAATGAAACGGAATGGAATTGCATTATCACCTTTCTTGCACAATTGCACAAACTACCTGCAATTTCCTCAATCACCCCACGATGCACAAAATCGGAAACAATGCATTTCAAGGCTTGCTCACCCTCAACTGAAATCTTATACTTTGGAATGCGCGGCAGCTTAATTCCATGTTTCAAAACTATTTTAACAGGCTCAATCTGCAAAACACTGACATCATTGTCGTCAACTGCCCACAAACACTCTGGTACATTACTGAATTCAGGCGGCAAAGGTCTAGTAAAGAATTGAGAGACAGAAAGTTGCTGTGGTGAAATCGTCAAACGCACTCCATCAGAAGAACAATGAATTACCGCATTTAATTCCTTCAACAGATTTAACCCCAACAAATTCTCTCCACAATTCGAAGTCAAAAGAAATGGATAGTGGTCCGTAAAGGAACCCAAAGAGATAGGTACCGGAGAAGAAACCGGACAGACAACTGGTGTGCCAGAAAACCCTACAGAAACGTTGGTTTGCCCTGACAGTGAAATGTTTGGAACCCGAGAATGATCAATGGAACGCTTCTGTGCTCCAGTGTCTATCAAAAACTGATATTTCCTATTTCCCACTACCATTTCAACGTAGGGACGTTTCTGATTAACGGGAATAGGTGTAGGTTCCAAACCCTGCTTCGGGCAATCCTAGCGAAACAAAATATCATCAAAAGGAAGCTCTTCAGATAGATATGCAGCAGAAGGATGATCAAATATGTTTCTAGTATCCACACTCGAAGTCTGATTGTCCTGTGAAAAAGGATGCTGGGGATCCTGTGAAAACTGACCTCTACCAGGGCCCCCTACACCCGGGCGACCTCTGGATCGTCTACCCATATTTCCAAATGTGTTATTCGACCTCTGTCGAAGGACGGGGCATTGTGCACACCAATGACCCTCCTGGCGACAATAGGCACACTGATTAATGTTCACAGGACCCAAGGGCACATTCCCTTGTGGAACATACTGACCTCTAATCTGCGAACTACCCCCTCTGGGGCCTCTAACAATTTGTTGTAACAATACTTTAGTCTTTAAATCACCTTTTCTCTTCTCGACTCTTATATTTTTCATTGTTGACGCGTTTCTCCTAGTACTGAGCCATGTGCAGTACTTCTGATTGAGACTTGGCCTGCAAAGCGCTCTCGGAAGACATAATTTGTGACTGGATGTCAGGCAGCAATCCACGTACAAATTTGTCCACAAATAATCTTTTCCCAGACTCTGTGCCTAAGTCTTGTCCACTGAAATCCATGAATACTTGTTCGAACCGATTAAAGAACTCGGTAGCACCCTCAGACTTTCCTTGGACACAGGCCATAAGCTTGTCCCAAATAATTCTCTTTTCGGGAATTATGGTTTTTAATTTAGCAACGATTCTGTCAGGCAAAGTTAGTATCACCTGAGGCGGTCTCTCTCCAGCTGGTCTTTCTCCGTCAAGCCTAGTTATGTTAGCCCACATATCTCCCAACCCAGGTACGTCGTCTATAGTCCTAACTTGTTTCCACAAATCTACGGGCAGGAGTACAGGAAACAACAAATCAATGTCGCCTAGGGTGAACACTGAGGACTGTAGAACGGACTCTATCTCTTTATAGAACCCTGTCAGATTTTTCCTAATGTCGGGAATGGATTGTCTAATAGTGTTCCCTTCCTGTCGTCAAAACGGGACATGAACAAAATATGCGATACATAATGTGCGGGAATGTCCACAGCAGATGTACCTGCTGAAACATTAGCAGGAATCTCAACCTTTGGGAAAAATGTCGGAGGTACCTCTCTCATAGGCAACTGAGATATAGGCAATTCCGAACGCTTACTAAGCAACCGAGCTAAGTCGAGCGCTAAAGCAGTCGAAGAAGTGTCAAGTGAAAAAGCTCTCTTATAAATGCTCAATAACCCTGTGGGACAACTAATCTTCCTTTTTACACACTCATCCTGCAGGTACTCTACCATTACCTGTATCACTTTCCTCTGCATTTCTAGCGTATATTGGGCCTCATTCCGGGTTTGGAGCTAACCATGGAGTAATTAGACCCATGGTTGCCCCCGAAACCGTCCCAAATCCGGCATGGTGAATGGAGTAATTACCGGTCCATTCCAGGGTTGGAGGGACCGGTAATTCCCCATTCACCTTTTGCCCTTCCCCATTCCCATTTCTGCCCCATAGGGCTCAATGGGAATGGGGAAGGAGGTAATTACGGCACCGTAAATTACGGTACCGTAATTACCTCCGAAGTACCTTTGCGGGTCCCGTACTTTACTCCTGCTAAAAGCAGGAGGTAAGGAAGGACCTGCAAAGGGACCTCAGAATACGGAGGTAAGGGATTACCGGCATCGGCACACTTACCGGTGCCGGTAATTCCTTACCTCCAACCTCGGAATGACCCCCATTGACTGTATATGTCATATACCTCAACTGGAGTTATTGATATGTCTGAAATGGTCTGAAATCCATCTAATCGCAACTTTCTTACAAATTCGCGTTTCCTCAGTAGTGGTGGAGGCTGCAGGTCCGCTTGTTAGTCTGCCACTCATGCAGGTCACCCGCATGTCCCATGTTGACCTGCAGCTCTTCCTCTCATGTCACCTGGCCTTGGCATCATGGATGTCTCCCATCACTTGATGCGTCTCAAAGATTTTTTTTGCTATCAAAGCAGGTTATCAAGGATCTCCTGGGGCACTAGATCTTGCTCTCCCTGGTTCTTGGAGCCCTCATGACCACAATCTGCATGCCACAAGAGACTATAACTACTCCAAAGCTAGATGTGTTTGGTCCTCCATAGTCATCGAACTAGGCTCTGACCTCTCTTCAGGTCCTGAATTTGGGTGTAGTTGCCTCAATCTCCTAATTTCTTAAGTAGGAGTTCCTGTCATCTTGTGGACCTTTATCTAGGTACTCATGGTCTCTCTTTTAGATGCCCCGTCTCACCTTTTCAGCTGAGCTATATTTAACCCCACCCCTCTTAAGGCTACTTGCTTGGGTGACCATGGCCCCCTCTTTGTCTTCCTGACCTCATCTCTGATCGATGTGCTGGGTGTTGATGACCCATCACTAGTTGACCTCTCCCCATGGCCTTGAGTGAGAACATCCATGTCTATCTGTTGACCCCCTGAGCTTGGTAGATTGCTCTCTCATTGGTCTCTAAGCACAGTACGCAGGCCTCTGTGATTTATACAGTGCACTATTGTTGCTACCAGAGCTAGGAGTTGTGTGTCTTGTGAGGCAGGATGTGGGAGTCCCTTGCCTTTCTTCCCCTGTGTTCATCACATCACCAGAAAAGCCATAATACCTGACCTTTGTAGTGACCCCAGGCATGTTATCGATGCAAAACATATTAACGGCTTCCATCTGCTTCTAGGTCCCATGAGGGGACTAAAAAATTAATACCACATCATCTGCATAGAGTAATTTTCCAATTCTGGAGCCACCTAACCTAGGGGCGTCACAACTGAAGCCTTTTTTTTGATGATGCATACCATATCATTTTGTATGACTTGTAGGTCATGTAGGTTTTTCATTGGAGCGCCAATCAAAAGGGCATTAACTTAGTCCAGTTTGGGCAAAATAATAGCTATGCGACTGAGACACAATTGGATTCCGAGAGAAAAGGTCGAAGATTTCTTAGTAGTTTCAGGTAGTATGAGCAGTTGTGCATGGTTTTATTGACATGGACACGAGCTTCAGAGCTTACTAGTGAGTCTAGTGGAAACCCAGGGTTTTGGTCCTTTTTGAGACTTGGATGTTGCATTTGTGGATGTCGAAAGCATGATATCTGGGGTCAAGTTTAGATCTAGTATTCCCTGAGCCAAATATCAACAGCTCAGTCTTATTCCCATCAAGACACATCCAATTTGAGTTCATCCAAGATTCTATGCAGTTGTAACAAGTTTGCAATTTGTTGGAATCAAGGTCTTAATCGAGCTTAAGCACCAGTTGGGTATCATCAGCGGAATTGGTGAAAAATACCCTCAGTTCACGAAGTAGGTCACACAGGGGCCTAATGTAGAGATTTAAAAGTAGCGAGGGCATACAAGTCCCCTGTGGGATGCCACAACTGATCAGGGCAGGGGGTGAGGAGGAATCACCCCAACTGACTCTAGAACTTTGGTGGGATAGGAATGACTGTACCCAGTTGACGGAATCTGAACTGTATAGGTCTAGTAAAACAAGCATTCCAGTTTTACCCCTATCCATGATCTTCAGCATATGGGTTTGGAGATCTAAATGGCGGTCTCAGTACTATGATGGGGATGAAGCCATATTGTCTTGAGTGTAGGATGCCTGCTCTTTCTACGAATAACTGGAATTGAATGGTGGTGCTCTTGTCCAGAATTTTCAACAGGAAGTTTTAGTCTGTTATGCACCTCCGATTGGGTCTTTAAAATCAAGCCCAGGTTTTTTACTCAAAGGTGTGATGGTAACCTATTTTGTGGCATGCCCCCTGCACCATACCTCACTCTCACCACATTATCGTCATACATCAACTGGATCATATCAAGCAAAGAATGGGGATCAGATTGTTTTTAAAATGTCCCACAACCTTTTATCATGAACTCTTATCAAATGAAATTTGGGAACCAGTGGCAGCTACATAGATCAACATTTTGTTTTGGACAGCAATTTGTGCTAGTAAGCAAAGTATAAAACATTGTGGCGTTAGCACCCTGTTCGAAGGGCTGGAATGGGGGGCAAAGGCCCAACAGCTCAAGTTAATGAGGTAATGGTGGGAGAGAGAGGGGGGAGGCGATGACGGCCTGCGGTAAGGGTGGCAGCCCAAAGGTTCCTTTGAACGCGGGGTGAGATTAGCGGTTTCAGCCCGTGTTTCATGGAACTTGATTGGCTGCTCCCCCTGCTCCGGGTGCTAATGCTACCTAATTCCCCTAGTTCCTGAAGATGCCCTTCAAATTAGTTATCGAACAATGCTTCTCCAACCAATCAGGAAGTATTATCAAAAGGATTTTGCCATAAAACTTTCCCACATAATCAGTAATTTATTTGGGAGGGTAGATACCCTGGCTGTACCTACCCCCCTTTTAATAAATTGGCACAATATCTGTCGATGTCCAACTCATAGGAAGTGTACTGGAAGAATGTATAATGTTAAAATAAAACATAAGGAAGTGCACCCAAATCTGTAACACACTAAGATAAGATCAACTTGCATCTTGTCAAGCCCAGGAGTTTACTTGGTTAGTGAACATATAAAGCATAAAAAAACACCTCCTCCTTCAAAAAAGTAAGTACAGACTTTACAATATTTTTAAAATCCATCACCCGGCCCTCAATAAAGAGTCTCAAAATGGGAATACCAGACTGAGGCAGTAATCATTGCCCCTTTCAGGTTGTCCTTTGGTGACAAAAGACCAACAGATTTGCAGCTTTTTTTAATAACTGGTGTCATTAGGGAAGACTACAGTAAATCTTCACCCTGTTTCTTAGTATTCATCAGAAGTATATTATATCCTTTGATTTTAACTGTACAAACTTGTCTTGGTTTGCACTAGATCTGGACTTAATTTCAATATTAAAATCTTGTTTCGGAGATCTGAGACTGCGACACCTAGATCTACATACCTCATCAAACCATGATTTGTGGGTACCACATTGGCATCTCAAGTCATGGTGGAATAAGTAACAAATGGACCAACGGCCTCCATCATTAATGTATATGGTGACTCTCCATCCATCATACAACGGTACTATATCCTTGGCAAAAGATGCCATAACCAGAGATTCATTCTTGCGTGGAAATTTAACATAAATCCAGATGGTTCCTCTTATTTCTCCGTCCGTCGTTAGCAATCATTAGATTGTTATTCGCTTTAATACTTGCTCCTTAAGGTACACACGGTAACATCAAATCCAGTATAATATTATCATGATCACTCTCTGGGTAACATGAATCTTTAAATCCAATGCTTTGTTCCATTGGCCAGTTTGATCAATATATATTCAACAGGGGAGGAAAACAGGCCTTTCAAAAAGCTAATTATGTCGATTGGTCCCTCTTTGTGAGACAATGTGCTGCTCACAAACCTAATTTTGTGCACTTCCATGCAAGTTATGCAGCATTAAGATGCGTGCATTTATGGCAAGAAACATTTAGATCTGGGATGTGCTAAGCCATTTCTTCATCATCAAAAATGCCCCAGATAGACTCCAAAGGTTCAAATGACACATGTAAGTAACCAGCCAATATAACCGAAAGTCCTCCTCTTGCACAGTGGTTTGATCTAAAATGTACAATAAAAGCTTCTACCAGTTGCAGAGGCTGTAAATCCATCCATCAGATTGAGGGTCTTCAATAAATGGTAAATAGCATTTTCAACTCATTATTTAAATTAAAAAAATGTAAACATAGAACTCAGGACACTTAGTAATCACAGACGTTATAGAGAACATCAGACATGGTCAACCTGCTTAAGGGTGAGCTTATAGAAACTGAAATATCCAGATCTCTCCACCAAGTTTCCCAGAAACAATCGGTCTGATAGGAACTCATATAATGTTGTCATGATCCTCATAATTAGAGGTAATTTTGGCTATGTTCCAGGAAATAACTGACAAGGGATTTTCCCCAGACACAGAGCCTTGCAGGTTCCCCTGGCCCTCTTTCAGCAGGGGACATACCTATCAGTCTCTCTTGTTTGCAATCAATTCTATGGGAAAGCTATCAGGGGGAGAATCACTCCTTTGCAGATTTACAGGCACTGTCTGATGCAGATATGCCACAGGTTGATTAGAACTATGATGCAAATATCTCTGGTAGGTTAATTCCAGTGCCTTCTTAAAGTGATAACCAGCCAGGTTGGAGGGAAGGTCCCAAAATCAATCACCAGCACTCCCTCCGTTAGGCTTTTGTGCACATTCATGGCCCTGTCCTTTGCTCCTTAGCTGTACCAAGCAGGCAGGGTTAAAATCCCAGTGAGGTAAGGATTTCAATTTCAAGTATACGGTCGACCTAATCTCATAGCTCCAACTCAAGGAATGAGGGTGTTCAAATGGGAGGCACACTCAAACCAGGCTTGAGCCCCAGAGTCCTTCAGAGTGTGGGTGAGGGGGCAAGAGACTGGGATGCAACCCAGATAGAGGATTTGGTGAGGACAAACAAAGAAAACAGAGCAGGTGTAGCCCAGAGGAGAAAGGCTTTCTGGTCAAGAGCATGGCTGAGCACCAGAACACAGGAGTGAGTAGAGGACCAAGGCTGTCATCTAACCTTCAAAGATTTCCATGAATTTCTATGAATAAGGAGAAAGACACATAAAGGTAGGCAATGTTTCACACTTATGCTTAGCTCTCTGATTCAGAAGACCCTCTCTTGCATAATTGTCTAGCCCCTGTGAATAGCACACGTCAACTCCTTCAAAGCAACAACAAAAAACCTGTCCTTCTACACCTGCCGTCCACTCCATTCCAGCCCTCTCATATTCAAGTTATGCCTTCACGAAAATGAGCGCCCTCAACTCTCTGCCATTTCGCCAGTGCTGTCCAATTTCATCTTCAGATCTTCTGGCCATCCAGATCTCCTATCACCCAATTTGCATGACGATTACTTCGAGTGACAGACCGGCAGCATGGCACAGTTGGCTCCATTATGCTCTTTTATGATTCACTAGACTCCTTTTGGTGATAATACATTCTTCATTCCTATCATGGCTTCCCCAGGTGGACTCATGGACTTAGGTTCAAGGCTCCTGCTATCCTTACCCACCATGGCCAAATCTTCATCCACGAAACCCTCTTGCCCACTCCACTGCTCTGTCTGTGCCCATTGTGACACTTTCCAATTCATGACCCTCGGGCTGTGTGTAGAGTGCCTGGGAGCGGTATATGGAGGATTCCCTGCCCTCCCAATAATGTGGTCAATACGCAGGGGTCCATCACATATGCCCCCCCAGCTTTAGCTGACGCGAAAGCAGTATCATGTCAGTAATTCCATCAACCCAGTTGACTGCACTGCTCAGACTAGAAATCACCTTTATAATGCTCCCACATAAGATGCTTTTGTAACTCTCAACTAAAGTTCCTTAGAGATTGCCATCACATACAGACAATAAACTGTCACGGTTTATTACGCACTCTCACTCAACTCAGGGAGATCTTTTCCCCCCTAAGCAAGGTGGCGCGCAACAAATCACTGTTATTTTAGTTTAGTTTGGTAAGTCCTCCAACCCGTCTTGCACCCAACCCCAACAAATACCCAGTGTCTCAATGGACTAAGAACCAGGTCATTGTGTAGTAAAAATATATATTTATTCATTTATTGAATAAAGATTTGACAAACAGATTAACATCAGCCACCAACGCTGTGGCAACACAAGAACAAAAAATTACTTCCGTAATGGCACCAACAAAGAAATATTATTAAGATCTGCAGTCAAAATTTCCAGCAGCTTTCTTTTCAAATCACTCAGCAATACAGAAAAAGAAAGAACAATTCAAGGTACACAGTGATTGCTTGTTTGGTTATAATACTTTTTTCTCCCGGCAACCCCTACCCTCCAAACATCAATTAGACTTGACCCCTCTGAATTGAAGCACAGTGGCAGGGAGTGGGAACACAATAGAAAAATCGTTTTGGTTTTTGATAGAAAAATGCACTCTTTGGATAAGGGATTCAATGGGAAAAATCGTTTTGCACTAATTACCATAGATGCAAAATGAGGGAAGAAAAGCAATCGGAAAAAACATTTTGCCACACATACAAAAGAACAGGCAGTGATTTGTGGTTTGGGTCAGAGCACAATGGAAACAAAGGGTCAATTTCGTTTTTTCCACCACACATGCAAAGGAAATACAAGGCTTCACACTCTGATATAAATGAAGGGGATCAATGTGGAATTTCATTTTGCACCCTGCAGACTCACTTGGAAACAGGGTTTTGGGATAGTTTCTTTTGAATTCAGGACCCCCCACCCCCCTTTCTGTACCGAAGTCAGGGGTTTTCTTACAAATAGTCAATCAAATCTTTATGTCTATACCGGCTCAAAACATACTGGGAGGGTTTTTTTAGTTATGAATGCTAACAAAACACATCCTGTGATTTCTTTAGGGGGATTTATTGATTTACTTTAATTTAATGTGCTAGAGATCTACACAGACAAACAAGGTATTTTGCTATGGGGAAATAACTAGAACAATACTTGCGAAAAATGCAGGGCTTACACAGTTTGTGTCTTTGGGATAGTTTTACTTACAGGAGAGGCCTTGTAGTGGGCATCAGGGAACAGCAGGGCACCTCTGGGACAGCAAGGGTGTCAGTCAAGTATAGACACCTCTGACTCCTTAGAGGGGGCCCAGTCAGTTTCTATGTGTCCTTGTCCCTGTCTCCAATGCAAGATTTGGGGCCTCTCAGCTTGGGTGTTTCTCGCAAGAGTTCAGCAGCCAGTTACCTCCCAGAATAAAGAGGAAAAAGGCCAGTTCTGATGCAAACTGGTCCTCTTATAGGGCAGATGACATCACAGACTTGTCATGGTTCAAAGGAGATTTCTGTCACCTTTAATAACAGTCTGGAACGAGCGTTGTGGCATATACAATGTGCTCTTTATGCAATAAAATGTATTTTTCTATTAATTAAACCTCTGCCTCACAGGCCTTTGTCACTCTATTAGCCCCCATCTTTTTCTTTAAGTTTCATTTATCCTTAAACATGTAACCAGCCAGATGCTGACTCATGCTGATCTTAGCCTATCCCTCTTTGGTTTCCCAAGGCTCCTAGCTGAAGCTTAATTCACATTTTATGGGAGTTGTGACCTCAGGTTCGTTTCTGCTGAAATAACAGGGAGGGCGTTATCTGTTTCCAGTGTGGTTCACATCTCGGGAAGTGTATTTCTTTGTATTTTTAAGCAATGAACCTGATTGATCGTTGACACCCAGACCTCCCTCTCAGGGACAAGCAGAGGAAAGGTCTTTGAGGTTAAAGTTCTGGTTCAGTAGAAATGCCCAACTGAGCATTTTATAAGGCATCCATACCTTCTGTCCATGTGTAATGCATTTCTTTAATCTCACAGTTGCAAAAGACATGAGTATAACATCTGGACTGTCCATGCACAGGCCAGTTATATGAGAAAAACATTTTCACCTTGAGAACCAGGTGGGCCCTTCTCTCTGCATACTGTCATTTGGTATGAGGAAAAATTGGTTCTTTTATTTCTTAGAAATGCAATAAGCTTGGCTTCACTTGGGATTTCTGGATCACAATCTGGTATTATGTAATTTGATGCCACATGTTGCCATTTCTCTGAATTCCATTCATTTCAAATGGTGGCTTTTCACAGTCTATAAAACCCTACTTTCAGCCACGTGTCTTTCTTTTTCCTAGCTGAAATGCCTTGCGCATACCTTCGCGCTTTTGAACTTACAAGCACGCTTTCCTTCATTTGAGATTTAGGTCTGGTTTTGGTTCAATAGGCCTCTTGTCTGACATCACCATTTTGGTGCTGGCTTTAGACTTCAATTGGACTCCACCTTAGCCAGTCTCCTTCAAATCACTCTGGGCTCTTTATTTCTGGCATTCAGGGACTACATTTTACCCCACAAAACAGACAGGGAGTGGTGAGCCAGACTCTGCATGAGCAGCACTGGTCCCAATAGCAAGCATCTAAGTATGCGTCAATGTGCATGCTTGACAATGTGGAATACAAGATGGTGGTCACCACTTAAGAGTTTTTAAATGAATTTTGTTTTGGTACTCTAAGTGTGTTTGGTTTGACTTTTCATATTTAGGACTGATTGTACAGTGGTCGCCAGCACTTCCATAACTAATTGCTGAAAGTGCATGCTTTGCTGGCATTACAGAATTAGTATTGTTTAAAACGCTGCATTCCTTTGCATACATTTGTTTTGTGGGTATGTGTATGTGAGAGTGTGTGTGTTTGTGCAACTTCACAGTGTCTACAGTTTGCTTATGTGTGAAATTTGATATCTTATGTGTGACAAGTCATTATAAACTGTGCAAAGCACTTCCCTCTATGTACGGAAATTACCTTTTTTATGCAGTATGCAGAACAGGATGTAGATAGCTCAGTGAGTTAAGTGCTTGTTGCTCGTGTTTATCCTGTATCCCATCACAATATATCATACTTGGGTTACCCAACAGATAATTTCTGGTGAGCCTGGTGCATGGTGACATATGGGGATGTATTACAATGGACGGTGCCCTTTAGAAGTGCTCAAGCCTCCCTCCTCTCACTCAACTCTCATGCCCCAACATCTGTTCACACCCGATAGAAACTGAGCCCACGTGAAAAGGTGCAAGGTGGCAGCAGAGACAGTATTGAACACTTTGAAGCCACCAAAACCCAAGACTGAAAGGTACTGTAAGAAAGGTAGGAAATGAAAAAAGATGTCCCAAACCATAGGGAACACTTCAATAAAGGTGTCCCAATAAAGAGAACCCACATGGTTTATATTATTTTACCAGGAAGCTAAAAACAATGTTGGTTGTCACCCAGTACCAAGCCTGCGTTATTTCACACCAAGAGGGTCTGGAATGTCAATTCATGGAGAAAGTGGTTCCAGCTAGCAAGATGGTGCACAGAACCCCTCTGCCTATCAAAGTCCAACCCCAAATGCTGCTCCAAGTGTTCATATGCGTACATACAGTAGTGCAAGCTGTGACTAGTATGTGTATTTATTATTTCTAATTGTTTTGCACTTTAATTGCTTGGAGAAATTAAAACAAAAGCACTAACATATATTTTTTTAAATTGCCAATTAAAAAAGGACTTTGTCAGGGGTGAGAATCGTACCCAGCTCGGCTGGTTTCCACCAACGGAAGCAAACTCTTTCACTCCCACCACCAATGCAGTGAATAGGGTGCCTGGTGGTGCATATAAGAGGATTAAGCCACCCCTGTAGGCAGGGGTGTTGCTAGGTCTGGAAAAGATTCAGAGCTACACTAATGTCGGGATTGTTGGGACTCGGGGCTAGCTAACCTTTTGGTTGTAGACCCTGAGATTCTATCCGGGGCTACAACCAAAAGACCCAAGGCTATAGCCCCCAAAGCCACCCCCTGGCAACGCCTCTTCCCGTAGGTCACAATGCATTCTTCTACAAAGTGACAATTGCACTGCACTGTACCACAGTGTGCAGGGCAGGTGCTATCACTAGGCAAGGTTAGGCACTTGCCTATATATTGGAAATGTTAGATCTGCAAAATGCTTTTTTTTTAACACCCCCACACTACTGCCTTGCCTGGTGATAGCACCAGTCTTGTTGTTAGTTACTGTCTGCAGTAAGGCTGGCTGCAGCAGCAGACCAGGTGGCGCATTGAAGGTGGGGACTTGGGGCCGGGTCAGGGACATGATGGTTGAATGGGCGTGGTGGCAGCGCTGTCACCCTTTCCCGGGGCTCCATTGCTGGGGGCGCAGGGCATCAGGGGCTGAGAGCGAACCTACTGTGGGGGGCAGTGGCCAGCATGGAGCCTAACCCCCCTGAAGACTACAGTCCTCACTCAGTGTGGGTGGCTCTACCGCTTGCTTTCCAGGAGCGAGCACTCCAGGTCCGCCTAAACCACAGTACTTCCATATGTGGCTCAAAGGCTCTGTCAACCTGTGGTAAAATAATATTGCCTGAGCTTTACAAAATGTCATGTCATGTCATTAGGGTCTGTCTGAAGTCTCCCAAAAAGTGCAACTATTGGTACGACTCCGATATGGCAGCCCTAAAACATAACTGTAGGGCAGCTGAGCGGAAATGGAATTTGTCGGGCGAACCCTCTGACAAACTGGCCTGCCGCCTCCTTCAAAGGTGATACCGACTCTGCATCCGCACCAAGAAAAGAGCCTTTATTCAAGCCTGCATCTCTGTGGTATCAAGCAACACCGCCAACCTTTTCAGTCTGTAAGGAACTGACCAATTCTGAAGCAGCCTCTTCTTCTGTCACACCCACCCAGGACCTTTGCTCAGCCCTGGCTGCACACTTCATCACAAAAACCGAAGACATCCTTTCCTCCCTCCCTTCCACACCACAACATACGCCTACACTGTAGCCTCTTTTGCCCCCCCACCACTTCTCCTCTCTTCCCTCTCACCCGTCTCACCCGCTGAGGTCGCCAGACAAGTCCGGTCCATGAAGGCCTCATCCAAATAGGTGGACCTCTGCCCTGCCAAAACCATGCAGGACAACATTGACTCCCTCGCCCGAGCCTTGGCTGATCTCTGCAATCTCTCCTTTTCCACTGGAGTTTTCCCAACGGCTCTTAAGCACTCCCTTGTGCACCCTCTGCTCAAGAAAACCTCTGTCGACCCCTCCATTCTGGCAAACTACTGCCCGATCTCTATCACTCCTTTCCTGGGCAAACTCCTGGAGAAGTTGGCTATCTCTCAGCTGACCCTCCACACTGAATCTTGTGGGTGCATCCACGACCATCAGTCTGTTTTAGAGTATCCAGAGGCATGGAAACTGCTCTTCTGAACACCTGTGAAGAACTGCTCTCAAACTTGACACTAACACTCCCTCTGTCCTCATTTTCCTTGACCTCTCCTCTGCCTTTGACACAGTTAACCACAACAACCTGATTGCACGGCTCTGTGACACCCTGGGAATCACAGTTCAGGCTCTGGTGTGGTTAACCTCCTTTTTCTCTGACGCCCATCCCAGGTGGAACTCTGAGCCTTTCTCTCAACTATCGCCCTCTCAACCTCTGGCATCCCGCCTTCCTACTTTCACTCTGGCCGGCCATCCTTGGCCCTGTGCCTGCACCCACCTGCAATGCTAAAAACCTTGGAGTGATCTTCAACTCCACTCTGGCCATCTCCTCTCACATATCTGACGTCGCTAAAAAGTCTAACTATCAGCTAGACCACCCCAGAGGTACTCTACCTTTTCTCACTTTCCCCCAGCGGCTCTCTGTCTCCAGAGCCCTGGTTCTCTCTAGGTTGGACTACTGCAACAGCCTCTTCCTCAACCTCCCTGCTTTTGCCCTGTGCCCTCTGCAACTCATCCAGAACAGAAGCGCGAGACTTATCCTTGGCCTCAAGACCAGCGACTGCATCTCTCTGGCACTGAAATCCCTTCACTGGCTCCCTGTGGCTGCAAGGATCAAGTTGAAGACCCTCTGCATTGTCCACAATGCTTTCTGGAGCCTTGAACCTACCTATCTGCAACGTTGCCCACCTAAATACTGTCCCTTCCGAGTCCTCGATTCATTTACCTCCAACCTTCTGCGAATGAGCCGGTTCTCCAAGCAGAGATTTGGATGGAGATACTTATCCTCAGCAGGGGCCTCCCTCTGGAATAGCCCCCCTGCCACCCTCCATCTTGAGCCTGATCTCCTTAAGTTCCGGAAACTCCTTAAGACCTTCCTTTTCTCCTCTTCCTTCTCTCTCCCTCTCTCCCTCCTTTTCTCTACAGCTTGCTGACTGGCCGCCTGGTGTACCTCAAAGTCTCACAGGTCCCTGGCACCCCACCAGCCCTCTCTTGCACTTGCCTCAGGGCCCTGCACTCACCCCACCCTCAATGCACCTGACAAAGGACCCAAGAGAGTGGCTCTCTCTGCACTTACCCTAGTATCCACCGACTGGGTGTACTTGGACCCCCCCTGGAACTGTCTGTGCACTTCCACGATCCGAATGCACCATGTTTGAAGATTGTTTGTCTGTTCTCCCCTGTCTACCCCCCTTAATTATACTTGGTAAAACTGCAGAATCGTCGGCAGGCCTATTTGCTGTGTCTCAACTATTAATTGTGTTATTTGCACTTACTCTGCCTGTGAAGACTATTATCGTCTCAGAATTTCAAGTGCTCTGAACGACTGTTATTTTGTCCCCATGTTCCCACCCTCCTTGAGCGCTTTGAAGCACTTGCCTTGTGTATAGGCGCTTTATAAATAAACATTAGCATACCATACCATGACTTTGAGCGTGCTTTAGTCAAGCCTTACCATACAACTTTGTACTTGTAGTGGCTGCAAATGTTTTTTCAAAGCAGTCTTCTGAGAGTTATTCACTTAATTTGAGCTGTACATGCTACTGATATAATAAAAATGTCTTACCAGGCCTGCCCACAGCCACTCAATGTATAAGCACTATGGTGTCCTTCATTGAAGTCCTGTTAAAACAAGCCTTGGCAAAGCCAACAGTTTTGACTTGTATATAGGTACTAGGCATTTGCCAGGCACTGCAGTTATATGCCCAGGTAGCCGCACCATTTGCACCTGCTACCATCAATGGCCAGTTCATACCACTACAGCAGTGCCTGGCAAATGCCTTTCTCATGTCTACAAAAAAGCCCAAACCATTGGCATTGCCAATGCTTGTTTCTTTTGTTTTCGTGGTATGGTGCCAAATCTGTCAGGGCACCTGGAGCTGCTGTTTTGAGCTGCCCCACATTCGTTTGTTGATTTCTTTTTATGAATGCTGGCCTAGAAGTCATCCCCTCCTGCAGGGCAATACACATCTCGTGAACACAAGGCTGTAGGGGTGCGGGGGTTGGTGGGAGGACGGTTGATTGAGAACGGTTAGAATCTGGAGCGGTGGCGGCAATCTCACAGTTTGCCTAGGGTGGCAAAATTCTTTGCACCGGCCCTGACAGTGTGCCAGGCGCATTGCCACACCAAGAATGCCTGTTTCTGTTTCCATTTACACTGTTACAAAACCTTCAAAAAGAAGCATTGGCAAAGCGAACAATTGCTTTTCTGTGGTGTCTGGTACTGGTGAGTTGCCTGATGTTTCGGACTACATCTCCCATGATCTAAACCAACATTAAAAAAGAGTATCCCATGCAGTACCACCTTGGTATTTGTTGCATGCCCAACTACCTAATAAACAAACACATTGACACCACCAAACCTGCTCCCGGAGAGGAAAATCCGGACTAATCTTACAACAACCATACTGCCACTACAGGCAACACTGAAGTGACCTGATTCCAGTTAAAAAGAAAACACCAGATCCACGTTCAATAAGTAGGCTCCTTTATTCCTGTTCCATGCTAAGTCCGAGATAATATGCAAGCATGATACCCACACGCATGGCACACTGCACCATCCACACCTAACCAAGCCCTCCTTCCAACTGCCACTCTAGGAACCCTCTCCCAGGTGCCACTGACATTCCATCCTGACATTCCATGCACACATCCAAGCATTCCAGCAAGCAGACTACTACCCTCACCAGCACCACTGTCTTTACGTGTATGGCCTCATGCCAGAAAACGGTATTTTGATTGACTGACTACTACCAACCCACCCCCAAGAACCACAACTCCAAATACTGATTTAATATACACCTCTACAAAAACACCCGAAAACACATGAACACAGAACACAACCACATGAATTTGATGAAGTGTTTGTAGACTGCATCATTGTCTATGGGTCCAAAACACATTGTACTGAAGGAGGAAAAAAGGACACAAGGCCACCTTTAATGTGATTTTATACATCAAGGCATATGGCTCCAGTTTCATGCTTTCTTTATTCTTGAAATAGTCCAGCGGACTAAAAAAATGTCGATAACGTAATATGTTTCTAGAAATATCACAAATCTCTCTGACGCAATGTCTGTATGCGAACCAAGCAAGCACTGATTCCCTTTATAGGTGCTCCAATGTAAATAATAAATAACTGTTCGTGTACTCAAAAGTGGTGAAGTGTAAAATATGTAAAAACTTCAGTTAGCCCATGCCAATAATAACAGTCTACATGCATCATGAAATAAATGAGTGAATGTACACCTCTTTTCAGATCCTAAAATGTAAGCGTAATACCGTATTGAAAATAAAACAACATAACATGCTCCTGCTTACATTTAACCACAACATATTTGTAACAGTGCTGCCCTACATCCACCAGTAAAACGGTTAATATATCAATGAAGTAGCTATACAAAAACAACAAAGGGTTGAACATAAATGAATATGTGTAAAATGGAGGTGTAAAAGCATACATCCACACACATGTGATCCTTCAAATGACATGGTAAAAGACAACACAGTAAGTGCAACTTAATATTACTTCAAAGAAAAATGTAACACACAGTTATTTGAACACAAAAGAGAATGGTTACTGTATCCTAGTGCCCAGGCATTCAACACATGAGCATCCGAACATAGAGAGCTGTACAAACACTCACTGCAGATTTGCAGTCATTGTTTCAACATGGAATACTATTTCCTCTACATCTGTAATCTCAGCCCAACAGCACTTGGCCATGATAGGATGGGCTGCATAAGGCATGTGCTGCCTGTCAACCAGCTCTGCCAAGAACAGAACGGAACAGCAACTCTCGGGACTGTGGCCACCATCTTGAAATGGCGATCATAGCCACTGTTTATGTACAGCACATGCCAAAGAATTCACTCTATTCACCCATCAATTCCCCGACTCTATGTGCATTTATAACTCTTTTCATATTATTTCTATCTGATTCTATGTCATTCTTCTTCTTCGTTTTTTAAGAACATTGTAAAAGCAGTTGATTCATTTCTCCATGTCTCCATTGTGTAACAAAAGCTGTGTTGCATATCTTGCTACTTCAAATGTGACTAGTCCCTGTTCACATTCACACCATTTTTATTTACGTTTGTTAATGAACACAGGACTGCAATATTGTGCTGCAGAGATGTAGGCCGTGTTGTTTTCCGTTTCTGGTTGTCTATGCTTGGAATTGTGACGGCTGCCCTCACTTGCATTTTCAACAGCTGCAAGCTTGATAGTTGGCACTCTTTACCAGGAGTTCAGACGCCATTCAAGATTGAAATATTACATGGGATTTACTTGTGCGCTTTTGTTTCAGGGAGAGGATCATTCTGAGTAAGGAAAAAAGTAATAGGTAACGTAAGTACGAATACTCCATTTTAGGGACAGGAATGATTAACACAGCAACATACACAAAATAGCCACTTTACAAAGATTGTCTAGATGTACCGCATCAAACATGAAAAGTGAGACAAAAATGTATGAACCTGATCAATTTGAAAATACACAACGCTATTACAAAGTCACAGTTTGGGCGAACTGTGCTGCATTATACCTCAAACGGATGGTCAAGGGTTCCACCCACAAAGCTGGATACACTCTGGATGGCATTTATTGTAATGAAAACATTATCACTGTCTGCTCCCCAGGGCACCTCCCCGGGGGGATCACTTGTCTTTCCTGTTCACAATATTCACAGAGACACCATGCCTTGCAGGACTTTCAAAAGTACCATCCACCATGACCAGGCAGTGGACAAAAATACACATCAGCTCCCTACTGGAAAGACTGGAAGCAACCAGATTTTCTGTACCCTCAGATGGACCAACAACCACATTGGATGTAAACTTCACCACATTTACAACTGGATTATCTCTGCATTAGAAAGCATTGCCCCAAAACAACCTTCCAAAAAAATATCTAAAAAAGAAACAAGACAAATGGTTTATCCCCAGACTAAATCAAAATCTGGAGGAAAAACAATCAACAAACCAGCAAATTTGCCTCCCATAAACAGTTACGCCTTTACAGGGCTGAAGTACTCAAAGCAAAGAACGTACGCTAATCTAACTGCATTGATTCTGCGCATCACAGCAAAAGGGGAAAGTATAACATCATCAGGGAATTCAAAAACCTGACAGCCTGTAACACAACCCCAAACCCTGCACAAGAACTCTGTGACCAGATTGATGCATATTTCACCCGAAATATCCTCGACATCCACGGTCACCTTGACAATAAAGGATGCTCCCACCGGCATGCCAACGAGCTCCCACCAACACCTCTCACTACCTCCTTTCTATTGTCTTTCCGCCTTCTGTCTGCAGAGGACGTACAAGCTATTGTTGAGTTATGCAACCTATCAGGATCTCCTGAGGAGCCATGCACCTCCAATTTTTACAAATAAATCATGAAATCTCCAGACTTAGCATTCACCTTTCTATCCCTCCTCAACGCCTCCATCAGCACTGGAAGAGTCCTCGCTCAGTTGAAATTCACATGCATAAGACCTTTGCTCAAAAAGCCTAATGCAGATCTCTGTGACCCAGTCAGCTATTGCACCATCTCAAACACACCTTTCATAGGGAAGATTCAACAAAAATGAATATATCATCAACTCCGGGACTTTATCGAAACAAAGCAATGTCTCAATGAGGCACAGTATGGTTTTAGACCTTCTAGGAGAACAGAATCGGCTCTGTACTCCATCTGCTATACACTAAAAAAACAATGCGGATGAAAACTCAGAGAGTGCACTCATCCTGCTAGACATCTCAGCCACTTTTGACACCATCAGTCATGATATCCTGCTGAAAACACTGCAAGATATTAGCATTAAAGAATCAGCTCTACACTGCATCACCTCCAAACACAATATTGGGCTCCTTCCATTCCCAGCCTTGCCCACTTACCTTTGGAGAACCCCAAGGATCCACACTCTCACCTCTACTTTTCAACATCTACATGACACCCCTACTTGACATCATGAATACATCTGGTATCTCTTGCTACAACTGCACGGATGGCACACACATAATCTACTCATTTGTGAACCACCCATCACCAATTGTCCCAGACATTCAAAACTGCCTTGCACAGGCAGACGCATGGATGACAGCAAACAGACTAAAAATCAATCCTAACAAAACAGAGCTGATACTACGTAATCCACCATAATCCCATGGCCTGATGAGATGGCACCCTGCACAAACCCGTCAACCATAGTAAGAAATCTTGGACAAAATGGACAACACCCTCACTCTTGATCCACAACTCAAAGCTATCAAGTGTTGCTCCTCCCAACTTTGCATGCTACTCTGCATCTTAATTTAGTTTACATTCACCCACAGGCCACGGCAAAAATGTCTCTAATACTATCCAAACTAGACTATGCAAACAGCCTCTATCTCAGACTCCCAGATTTCCTAATGGGGAAACCTGAAAGAGTTCAAAATGCAGCTGCAAGACGACTTCTCAGAATGAAGCGATTTGAACTTATCACGCCAGCAGTATGTACTCTCCACTGGCTACCCAAAAAAACAGGCTTCCTTTCAAAACCTTGTGCATCACACATCGTTCATACCATGGAAGGGTGGGTCCCCCTCCTCCTTCAGAAGTAAGTATCAACATCACACTTCTTCCAGAGTACTTAGGTCCAGCAATGCTACGCGGGCGCTAGTCCCCAACCTCAACAAGAAATGGCAAGGAGGATCCTCTTTTTCAGTTCAGGCCATGAAACTGTGGAACAACCTACCCAAAATTCTCCATATGGAGGAGAACCACCTGATTTTCAGGAAACACCTCAAGACCTGGCTTTTCAAGCAACCAGTTTGAAATAAAAGTAAAATAAAAGCACCAACAAAAAGCTGTGCACCAGAAACGGGCTAATTCACGACAGGCATTTTTCTAAGCTCTTGGCACTACCATTTGTTGGAACCAAGCTGACTCATAGAACCTCTCCTGCATGGCACTGGTCCACACCTTTAATCTCTGTGAAATCTACCGTCAAGGGCCAGGAAGTGACCACACCCTCATCCCCACTCTCCACCCCCTCATAACTCAACTAAATCCCCACTACTAATATCTTTCATTCTTACACCTACCACACTCCTACAGACAACCTCCTAGGTGTAGTGTACTTAACAGATTCAGCACTTATGCATCTTCTATCAACAACCATGCTGTTAATTTTTGCACTCTACAATCCGGGGGCTGCCCTTGTGACTAACCTGCCTGGTCGGTGCCAAACACATAGACATTTTCATATTGACACACAGGTAACATACTTCTGACAGGCACCAAACAACACCAGAGGTTTCTGCATCTGCCTTCGCGCTACCTGACTAACACACCCTACATTCCTTTCTTACATAACCATGCGCAGCGAGTCCAACATTATTGGCAGAAGGGCGCTATATAAGACCACTTTACATTACTAAAAATAAACATCAACAAATTCTACTGCTGCACTATTAAGTAAACTGCATATGTTTACCCATATGTATAATTACAGGCTCCTAGAACAATCCATACATCCATGGGATCACAAATATTCTTTCCTACAGGTACCAATAAACAACATCCCGTATCCAAAGCATCACCTTTTCTTACACTTTAATTTTACAGTGTTCTCGAAGTATTAACACATTACAATGTGAAAGCGAAGCAATGTTATAGACTCTGTCAGAGAACCAGGACTCAATATTTGGGACTCTAGTCAATAATCTGAAGTGCAAATAGCTGGGGTCTCAGATCAATCCAATATCCGGCTCATTTTCAGGCTATCCTCTGCCACCTTTTCTCCTTCACTCATCGCTGACTGTCTGTCTGCTATCCAGGAGTGGTGAGACGCCAACGATCGCTGCTTTAATGCCAGTAAGACTGAGATTCTCCTCATCAGAACACCCGATCCCTCCTTTCCTGTAGCTCTCTGGCCGTCCTCTCATGGCCCTCTTCCTGCTCCAGCCTGCAAGGCTAAAAACCTCGGTTTCATCTTTGACTCCAAACTCTCCTTCTCTCCTCACATCTCTGACATCTCTAAGAAGTCACACTGCCAACTGCACCTCCTCAGAGGTATTCTTCCTTTCCTCTCCTTCCCCCAGAAGTTCACTGTCTCCAGAGCTCTGGTCCTCTCTAGTCTGGCCTATTGCAACAGACTCTTTCTAAATCTTCCTGTTTCTACTCTCTGCCCTCTCCAATTCTTTCCGAACCGGACTGCAAGACTTGTCCTTTGCGACAAGCCCAGGGATTGCATCTCTCCAGGACTAAAATCTCTGCATTGGCTCGCAGTGGCTGCGAGGATTAAGTTCAAAACCCTCTGCATTGTCCTCAAGGCCTTCTGGGGTCTCAGTACCTTCAACTCTCTCTTCCTAAATATCTTCCTTCTCGAGCTCTTCGCTCATCCACCTCCAACTCCCTCAGGGTCAGTCGCTTCTCCTAGCAACGAGTTGGTGGTAGATCTCTTTCTTCGGCTGGTGACTCCCTCTGGAACAGCCTCCCTGCCTCTCTTAAACTTCAGGAGAACATATCCGGTTCTGGAAGCACCTCAAAACCTTTCTCTTTGCTTCTGCTTTTTCTCCTCCTCTCCTCAGCTGACCTCCAGGCTGTAACCTGAACCGCACTAGCTACCTGGACACCCTCTGATCTCAGGTCCCTCCCCCACCAGCGGCACACACCTGCACTGCCCAACTGGCACCCCCCGCACTTGGGGACTGTTTCTGTATCCTTACAGCACCCCTACAAGCCCTTGACACCTGATGTCTGCATTTATCCATACACTTGCCACTTGCTGGCCGTTACTTACTTATTGTTATTATCTATTCTCATGTACTGCACTGTCCCTGCCCCTTCCCACGCACTTGCGCGATCTGAATGACACCTGGCCTAGTGGGATCGCTGCCTGTCCTCCCTTTGTTCCCCTCCCTTGCCTCGTCATGCCTTGAAACACTTGTGTATAGGTGCGTAATAAATGCCATATCATACCACAGTTTATAATTTCCATTTCCAGCATTGATTTATGGGACATCATCAGTGAGGCGCAGTGCGAGTCCCTGTGCAGAGTGAGCTCAGGTTCCACCCCAGGGGATATGACGCTAGCTTCAGTAACGTGCTACTGACATACCTTTTCTGCAGTACCTTGGGTAGATGGCTGTAGTATTACCGCAGCATGGCTTCTAAAAGCTAACCTGTTTGGACATTCGACTTGCCCAATTATCGTCTATTCTGCCCTTCTTTCCTCGCCAGTTTCCTGCACGTTTCCCTCCTCACCTCTCATTTTTCTGACCATCTACTATTTGCCTATTAGCCCCTATTTCCCCTCCGGGACATGCACCCATTTTACTACCTCTTCAATTCTTCTTCTACTCTGCGTTCAGGCGTCAACGTTCTGCCCATAGCTTGGCCGGAAGGCAATCTGACTGCTCAGTTGTTCTGGCCTATTCTTTTACTTTTTCTTCATTTGGCATGCTTTTAAATGAGTTTTAGTCTTACCACTCTTAATTTGGGTATGTAACTTTTTTGTAAAAGTCATTATGCAAGGGTACCTGTTCCGCTTTTCACCTTCTCAAAAGAACTTATTATTTGGAGACATTTTTCTAAATGTCTGTCATTCATACTCGAGCTGAATTAAATGTCCTTAACACATTCAAACACGCTTTTTTGTAATTAGCCTTGTGATAGGAGAAGACTAGTCTGCGATTTTGCAGAGTTTTTCGCATTTTAAGGCGGTAACAACTGAAAATGTTACAATCCATGCATGTCGACTTTTTATAAGGTGATGAAGGTGTTGGTGAAGGATTAGAATGTGTGGTAATGGCACGCTATTACGATGTAATGAATGACCTAAGTGAAGTTGGGCCATTACTGATGGCAGTGGGCTTTAACACATGGTAGAGCCTGGACCCATGGTCATTATTGTCATTAGCGCCATTTCTGCAGGAAAGAAATGACCAGGGGATCCCAACAAAAAGAAAGACATACATTGACAATGCCAGCAGTTTGGTCTTTTGGCTAGGCATGGGAAAAGCACTTGCCAGGTATTATGCTCACAGATCCTCCAGACACCATAGTTTCTCTATGTAGATTTTATTATGTTCTAGCTGCAGCAATCCCAAACCTTTCCCATTAGCACAACTGTTCTTCTTCTGCTTAAAGCTAAACATTCTACCCAGAACCAAGTGATGCACGTGGCTGATTCCATAATAGAACACCCATGCCAACCCATAGATGAACAACAACATTGCACTAACAGTGCAAATAACTATGTGCATGTTGCCACCTGGGTGTTGGACCATCCTATTGAAAGCCCAACAAAATTGTATATATGGTCCTTATTACAGACATGTAAACTTGTAGTTACCTACATAGCAACTCTTCTCGTGTCCCTGGTTCTTTCCGCCGCATTTGATTTGGTTGACCACTCCATCCTGGTAGCGAGAATGGCAGAGGTGGGCAATTTCTCCATGACCGCCGCATCATGGATTAATTCCTTCCTAGCCAATAGACAAACTAGGTTCTACATTGGGCAGTTCGAGGCGGATCCAATCCCAGTTCTCTCTGGGGTTCCGCAGGGCGCCAATACTTCCCCCTGCCTCTATAATATATACACAGCTCCCTTCTTTAAGATGCTTGAGGAAGAAGGAATTTCATTCTCCAACTACACTGATGACACCTAGATATTAGTAAGACACCCGGGTATTCATTCTCAGGATGAACCAGAATTTAACAGAATATTCTCCCTTATTGAAAATTGGATGATGGCTATCAATCTTGCTTTAAACGAAAGCAAAACAGAGCTCATGATTGTGGTCAACACAAACTACCTCGCCAATTTGGATCCCATGTTCAAATCATTCAGGCTAGGTCTGGTTGACATCACTCCCCAACCTAAGTTAAAAATATTAGGTGTGGTCCTTGACCAGTCCCTCAACATGAGAGCCCATGTTAGTAGTGTTATCTCCGCCTCAACATATTATGTAAAACTCTTGTCTCATTTGAGACCCTTCATCTCGTAGGCTAATGCTGAGACCATAGCAAGAGCCATAATCGTTGCGAAGATCGACTACTGCGGCAGCCTTCTTGCTGGTTTAGGAAAAACCGACCTTAATATACTTCAAGTAGTCCAGAATGGAGCAGTGTGTGTCGTCAATGGTCTGGCACGACATGACCATGTCTCAGACGCTCAACGCTCCTTACACAAGCTACCGATTGAAGCCCGGGTGAGATTCAGAATTCTTACAATTACCTTTAAATGCAGGCTTGGCACAATGCCTAAATACGTACTTGATCAAATTTCAGTCAAACCCATTCCTACGGTTCTTAGATCCAGCAACCAGAACTTGCTATCCATACCACGCTGCAAACTTAAGAAGGTGGAGAAGGGCGCTTTTACATGGCAGCTCCGACACTCTGGAATCTGCTCCCCCCTATGCTTTGTCTGCAACCTTCGGTTTCCTTGTTTAAGAAGTATCTCAAGATGCATCTCTCCTACTCAACAAACTGACTTGTACCCACCCTTCAAAATTGGTACCTCCGAACCTTAAGCTCCTATTGCTCCACTTCTCTGATCCGTTGCCACTCTTTTTTTATGATTTATGTCCTGTCTTGTCCTCGCGCCGTCACGCCTCAGGGTTCATGGAAGCGCGTTACAAATTGAATAAAGTAAAAGTAAAAATAGCACACCTCCTTCCCTTCACAGTATGTGAACTTTACACCATATTACCTATTGTACTCACTGCATTACATTGTATGACGGCTTCCCTCTCTTTACTCCACCTCTCATCATTATTCAAAAAACTGTGTTAGGCATATACTTCACCACCTTCAACGAAGTTGAATACTTGACAATCCCTTTATCAACTCTCCTATCTTTCCTTATCTTCACCACCACACCTTCTTTCAAGACACACTCCTTCACACAATTTTTCGTATCATACCTCTCCTTAGTCCTTTTTTTCAAATTCAACATCCTCTCCTGAAAACCCCCACTTGTATCTCTCCACGCGCTCTCACAAATTTTTTCATCCAACCTGGAGGCAACCTAGAAGTCAGCACCCTTTTCAGCAAAGCCTTTAATGGGGAAATACCTGTCACATGGTGGTGTGCAATCTTATATTGTACCACCCGCTCCATAACAGTCCGCTCTCAATCTCCACCTGACGCGATGGCAATTCTAATTTCCTCCATCAGTGTCCTATTGAACCTCTCAACAGTTGCATTCCCTTTTGGATTAGATAGAGCTGTTGTAGCATGTCCAATGCCATTATCCTCCAGAAACAATTGCATCTCTCTTCCCACAAACTGGGGACCATTATCCGACACTATTTTTCTGGGATATACCACTCTCCAGAAGACTGACTCCAAAAACCTTATTATCCTGCGGGAACTAAAGTCCCTCACAATGCACACCTCAGGGCACTTCGTCAACAAGTCCATTAGGACAATTAGATACTCGATTCAGGCTCCCCGAACAGATACACAACCCAAGATGTCCATGGCCACAACATCCCAAACTGAACTGAAGTGAACTGAATTAATGGGAGATGGTGGCACACCGATCTCTACTAGAGGTTGTTTTCTTGCTTCTTCTCCCTTTCCTATTTTGCTGCACAATTCACAGTCTAAAAACCTCCTCTCAACATCCCTATTAAAACCAGGCCACCAGTAGTAATTTCGCAAAACACCCTTAGTTTTGGTAATTCTTATGTGACCTCCATGAGCTAAATCTATAACCCTATTGCGTATCCCTTTTAGCGCCACCTTATGTGGAGTGCTGGGGAGATACAATGTATCACCTTTCACATTAAAACTGTAACAATTTTGTTACAGTGACAAGCTTACCTTTAATGGCTGGTGGCAGTGATACCTTTTACTAATTTGCTTCACCTTTACCGCGTGCTGTAATCACAGCTGCAGTAAAGGCGCCTATGGGTGCTCATTTTACCAAAATGGCCCCTGTCTTCTTTTTCTGCCATTTTAGTATTTCTTGTCGTTTCTTGTTCCTTCCCCTGACATCCAGGGCAGGTAATTCCTTTGTTTGAGTTTTGTCTTTGGCGGGTGTCCCCTGGATACCCCGCCCAGGCTCCAGTCAGTCTGTAAGCACAGGAAGTGGGGGAAGAGTCCAAAACTTCATCCTCCTTTGTCTCACACCTTCCTTCAACTGGGACAAATCCCAGTGGGGGGTTGGCTGTCCTGATTGGACAACCAGACACCCCTTTCTTGTAAAATGTGGTGAGAGAATGCAGAGGTTGTGCTGTAGTTCCTGATAAATACTGGAAACCTAGAAGCTGAAGTCATGTCAACCACTGGAACGGAAAACCAAAGAGAATGACAAAGGAGAAGCGGCAGAAATGATTTCCAGCGACCAGAGAGCCTGCTGTGTAACCAGAGCCTGCTGCAGCCCTTTCTTCCAATCAACCTGGGGTCTCTGAATATGACGACCCGAACCCAGAGCCTGGTGAGACCCACTAGACTCAGGAAGTCCTGCATTTTGGGCCATCCCACGTGTTGCTGCGACCTTGCATTCTTGCAATACCCCAATACCCTGCGACCTCCAGCCACTGTGCGGTGCACAGTCTTCTGAATTCCAAATCTTGCTGAAACTTCATAGGCATCCTGGTGTATCTCCAGAGACACGACTCAAGTCCAAAACGTCCCCTCACAAGAGTGCTGGACCTTTTAAACGATGAGAATTCAACTGCGATTTTCTGTCTTCGTCTGTGCTCCTTGAAAAGGCGGAAAATCCGCAGAACTGCATTCAGCCATGAGGGAAATCTTGCCTAGAGCCTTCTTCATTGATCCCTGCTGCAAAGTGCCTTCTGAAGTCTTGTGTTCAGTCTCCAGGACAAGGAATCCACTGACCAGGTATTTGGCTGCAGTCCCTGAAGTTCTCCTGCTGCAATCTCTTCTTCATTGCTGAGGTACTGTGTTGGCTTGGGTATATACTTACCGTAATCCTGTTAGGATTTCTGTGCAGTCCTGGGGTGTTTTCTGTGATTGTGAGGTCCCTCATCCAGTGCACCCAGTCCCACTGTTAGAATCCTGCTGGGGTGTCTTCTGTGAAGCCCCGGACCCTCTTCTAACCCTAGAAGTAAAGTACTCACCTGTTTGCCAGTTTTCCTAAGGAAACTCTGACTTTTGCTACTAAAGAACGTATTCTAACACTGTGTTGGTCACTAGACCTAGTGACCCCCCTTCTGCAACTGAGAACACTCATGCTCCAAGTATAAGGGAAAGACTTTGAAGGGATTTGGACTTCTGCCTAGAAAAGAAATCAAGTGTTTTATTTACTTGTAAAGAGTTGGTTGGAACTGTAATTCTAAGAGTGAACAGTTACAAAAGTTCTTACTGATCTTGAAGGTGTGATGCACTATTCTTAAAAGTATGGTTAACATCTTTTCTTCCTTAGCCAGTGTTTTACCAGTCTAAAAGAAAGTAGATGTAAAGGTATTTTACTCTCCTCTGATTAGGTTGTGCCTCTTTCCAAAATTAATTTGTTGGTTTCACCAGATTATTCCTGAAGGGTAATTGTATGAGTTTCCTCCAACTGTTGGTATCACCAGGTTAGTCCTGTTAGGATAACTGTATGAGTGTCCCCCAACTGGGTCTTGCTTCCCCTGACTTGCTGCTAGCCTGTCCTTAATAAGTCTACATTAGGTTGTTGCCTACCTAGAATAACTATTCAGTAAAGTGTGACATTGGGTTTTACTTTCCCCTTCATTGTGAAGTTAAAGTAAGTGGGTTTTACTTACATTGTGTTAGCTGTGTGCCATCCGAAACAAGTTACCAGACTTACTGCTTATCTCAATCTGGGGTTCCCTGATTTCCAAAGCATCTGTAATTGTATATTACATCCTTAGGTTTTACTCACCTGGTATAACTGTGTGTTATGACAAAAGTAGTAATAGGTTTCTACTGCACCTAGAATACGTGTTTCACTATTCATCAAAAAGTATATTGTCCAGTTGACAGTTTATGAGATTTGTTCCAAGAGTCACTGTACAACTGGAAGGGCCTACTGCCCTTGTATTACCAAAAGAAATCTGAAAGTAACCGTTGGTCTTTTACTCCCAAAGAATAGGCTTGACCCATACTAAATGTGTATAACAAGGTTTTGACATCCCTAGAACTACTGTTAGGTGTTCCAAATAAGGTTTATACTTGGGTCTGTGTACTTTCAAGTATAGTGCTGTGTTTTATATTGCGATTTTATATAATGTGTTAGTACTTACTTTTTTTTAAAAACATGTTTTTATTATTTTCAACAAGCAATAAACATCAACACACGTGTTCTCCCCAACATTCCTCCCACCTCCCTCCCACCCCCCCGGAAGAGTTCAGGTCCTCCGTGTATTCCTGTTCGGGAACTATCACATGCTATATATGTCCGATATTTTAATGTTGTGTGGACACCATTGTTCCATGTAGTCTGATTTCAGGTATTCCAACACTGATCCCCATTCCCTCGTGAAGGATTTGTTCTGGACCTGGAGATGGTTTGTGATCTTTTACATGGTCATTTGGGACCACACCTTTTGCAGCCAAGTGTAAGTCAGTGGTGGGTCTCGTTTCTTCCAATTTTTGGCTATTGTTGCCCATGCCGCAATGACGAGGCCCATAAAGCTCCTCCATTGAGCTTTGTGAAGTTTCTTGGTATAGGGGTCTTTGAATCTGCACAACCACCCCTCGCCCCCATTTGGCCGGCCTCCGGGTATATTTTTGTCATTTCCGTCTGCACTTCCTTCCAGAAGCTCTTCACTCCCTGACACTCCCACCAGATGTGCCTCCAGGTTCCTACGACCTGGCACCCCCTCCAACATTGGTTCGACACATCCGGGTACATTGACCCAAGCCTCTCTGGGGTATAGTGCCATTTGGTAATTATTTTCAGCCACATTTCTCTGGTTTGGACAGCCCTGATGAGTTTGGGGATGCCTGCCCACAGTTAACCCCTAGATTTATATGGGCCTACCTGTATTTAAATAAATCCTTTAATTTTACAATACATAGTGTTTCAGTGTTTATTTGGATCATTTGTATTACAATTTCACTTGTACTGTATCTACTGCCCTCTCTCCCTCCTAAGATAAGCCTGGCTGCTCTGTCTATGCTACCCCGTACTCAGATGGTACAGCCTTATACTAAGAGTGGAGTCTTGTACTGCCTCAGTTGAATGGTTTTACTAAGCCCTTAGTTGGACTTCAGAAAAACTGTCCTAACAATCCTCTGGACACTTAACTCTTTTATGGCATTTACTAGCCTCTCCTTAGGTCTTACGCCATCTGCAGATATCTCGTGCCCCAAGTATTCCACCTTGGTAACACCAAACTTGCACTTCTCCTCTCTCAATACAATGCCACTCTTCTCAAAAACCCAAAAAACTTTGTCTAGTCTCTCATCATGCTCCTCTTCCATCCTCCTACACACCAGCACATTATCCTGAAAACAAAACACCCCACTTATTCCACCTACTAATCTATCCATGATCTTTTGAAATACTGCTGACGCTGACACAAGTCCAAAAGGCATTTGTCTGCATTGGAACACCCCTTCATGGGTAATGAACGCTGTCAATTTGCGACACCTCTCTTCCAATTCCACCTGGTGGTACGCTGACGCCATGTCCAGCTTGGAAAATACTCTCTCTTGCCCTACTCTCAATAGCATTTCTCCCATGTTGGCGAGAGGATGGCAGTCCACTAATACACACTTATTGAGTTGGCGTAGAATGACACATAAACGTAGCTCACCCAAGGTATTTTTAACCACAAACAGTGGGGAAGACCAATCTATCCCTTCTGCTCTTTCGATAATCCCATACTCCAACAGTTTGTCAAGCTCCCTCTTAGCGTCTTCCCGTACCACCAAGGGTACGGGTCTCAATTTGGCCGCAATCGGCACACTTCCGTTTCTCAGTATAATCTGATGCTGAACACCTTTAATCTTACCGACTCCCTTTCTAAACACCTTCGGGTGCCTACTCACAACAGTGCTTCCAATCTGTAGCACTTGCTCTATTTTTTTGGGGTCCAACCTGATCTTCAGCTTCCTCTGCTCCCTCCATCCCAACAATGCGATGCCATTTTTAGTTACGTACACTTTGCCGTCACACTTACGGCCTTTAAATTCAAACTTGTCTAATATACGTTTTGAACAAGATCTGGACATCGCCTCTCATGTCCGTTTCAAATACTTCCCTGGACATCAAAGTAATCTTTGATCCAGCGTCTGCCTTAATCCACACATCCCTTTCATTGATCTTCACATTACGATAAGGGTGTTCACATTCCTCATCGTCATCCCCACACACCACATTTATGGTATTAACAGTAATGTTCTCTACTGGGTAATCAACTTCTTCATCTGACGACCTCCGAACTTCTTCCTCATTAACATACAAAACCTTCCTCTAGGTAAACGGATAGTTGGCAAAATGTCCTTTTATCTTGCACTTTGAACACGTCGTCTTCCTCCCAGGACATGTGGCTGATGCAGCAAAATGGGTGCTACTTGCGCACCAATAGCACAAGCGTTCCTCTCTACCACCCTTTTCATCCTTTTGTCGCCCCATTTTCATGTCAATGCTACTGCGGGGCACTTGCTTCTCCTTGTCCTTCATTTTTTTTCTGTTTTTAGATTCACTCACGCTTAAAACCTCTGCCTTTGGCTCATTAGTCTCTTTCCTTGAAAGTTTTGCTATACAAGCTAAAGAGTGTTCTACTCTACGAGCAATGCTCAATAATTCGTCTAGGGTTGGCTCATCCTTAAGCCACAACTCTTCCCGTATTCGGTCTGAGCTACAATGCGTCATAAATTAGTCTCTTAAATGTTCATCATAGGATCCTTGAAATTTGCAAGAGGATGCCAACTGGTGAAGAGCAGTCACATATTCCTCTACGGATTCTCCCGGCTCCTGAACTCTCATGCGAAAATTATAACACTCCAGGATGGTGCTTGTTTTGGGGTTAGAGAGCGTATCCAACTTGGCAAAAGCACTTTCTAGTTCATTCATGGCATCGCCCTGCCCTTCACTGGAGATCACCGGAAGCGTTTCTAAAATTCTTTGCCCCTCGTATCCTAAGAGATGCATTAAAGGGCACGCTTCCTGTCATTGGAGAAGGAATTCCCACCTGCTGCTTTCAGATAATGTAAAAATCCCTTCTTTCACTGTGCCCACTTGATCTTTATTGATCCAGGGACAGCCATGAACATTGGTGGCCCACTCACATTTGACACGGCAATTTCTGATTGAATAAGTAATTTGTTTCTCCTTTATTTCTCCTCTCTTCTTTAGATCGCTTTTTGGGAAAATAAAAATTACTTTACAAGAGTTTTGTCTGTTCTGTTCGATGTAACTAATTTTGAATGTTGCTTGCTTCTCCTTGTCCTTCCCCCCTTGTTGCCGTTATTCTTCTCTTGTGCGCTTCACCCAACTCTTCTTCACCCCTCCACCTCCCTCTTCTCTCTCCACTCTTCTTCCTGTCCACCCTTATTGACCTCCTGGAAGCATCTGCTGGGGTCCAGTCCTTCCCTTTAGGCTGCAGTGCTCCTTGCTTCAGGCCGGTGACCCCTAATCTAATAGCCACTCATCCGGATTTTCATATTGGCTGCGCCGCTATACCATGTTTTACGGTTCCCTTAGGTAGCTTTGTGGGCGGAGCGAAAGGCGTTGTGTGGCTGTGCGTGGAGATGATTGTGGAGGGACCTTTGAGCAGCCCCAGTATCTGGTACGCTGGGAACCAAAATGTGGGGACCGGGTGGGAGGACATGGAGGGACTGAAATGGGAAGTGCGGGTTGAATCACTTACGTGCTGTATTACCTTCTTTATTAAACATTGGCCGCTGCAACACCAAAGGAAGCGGAGCGGCTGTCTTCTTATGTGCCGTGCTGCGTTACCTCCTTTATTCAGCGCTGGCCGATACAACGCCACGGAAGGCGGAGCGGCCCTCACCCATCGGCGGGGCGCGGAATCTGCTGGCTGCTGCAACGCTGTTACTAGCGGAGCGGCTCCCTTAGTGGCCCGTGGCCAAAGGACAACAGCTTTTCTAGGAGTAGTGGCTTCTCCCCTTATACCGCTGCTCATCCTGCTTCGCTGGGGGTCTTCTCCAAGAGATCCTCGTTGACAATGTAGGTTGAGGTAATACGGACACTCATGAAAGTTTAGAGGCTTTTATTAAGATAATACATATACATAAAGACCCCCAGCAATGCCAGCACAGCACTACCAGAGAAAGCTAACATCAACTGACTACTATAGAACCTCAACAGAAAGTAAACAAGTACATCATACTCAGAACAATAACAACAGCTGATGACCTGCTAGCATTCCAGCCATCAGGAGCATTGCACATAACACCAATAAAGAACTCATTAACATTGGCTTGCAAGCTACACTATAACAGATACAATATAGTACAGCTTGCTGTTTCCTCTCTATAGAACAGTCATCCGATAAGATTTTGGACAGACCCTTCCAACACGACATAAGGCACACCATAATTGCCTGAATGCTCTGTCACTTCATACATAACACTCAATTCTTCTGGTCCCCCGACCCCCTTTCCATCCAAGCCCCATAACTGAAAAAAAGTGATGTGAGCACTTGGTAATTGCAGGGAAGTAACTTGCTTTGCAGCGTTGCCTCCAGCATCTTCCAATCTATCCTGGACCAACAGGTCTGGAAGTCAAGGCCAACTCATTTCTGCTCCCCCTATGTCATCATAGACCTCCATGGCACTTACTCTGCCACCCTCCTACCATGGTGAAGGGGAGGCCGGGGAGGCTGCGAAGGCCCCTTTTCAGCCCTTCCTCCATGTCCAGATGGTTCTTGGTTTTCAGATGGAACACTTATTTTTTTATTCATTTATAAACAAATAATAATAATAACAATTACATGCAGGAGCAAGCAAGCTGTGTGCTGCATGTATTCACCACCTGCCGTAGCCTTTATGTTTCTAGGCAACCGTGCTGCAATCCCCAGCCCGAGCTCCAGATGCTTGCTACACATTCCTTCAACTTCCTGTGATGTTGAATCCTGTGTCCCGCTCAGTCGTGAGACCAGACCAAAGCATCAGCTGAGGACCCCTGCCTGTAATGGTAAGTTCACCATGAGGCATCTAGCCTTAATGGCCAACCGAGGAGCCACATGAGTGCTCGACTACTTGGTGCTTCCAGGGTTCATCACAGAACAAGAGGTGAAAAGTAGTTTCACACCCCACATTTGAAATAGACCAGTGTCGTGAAAAGGCCATTCAGTACAGTTAACATACAAACAAGTTACAAGCAAACAATTTCAGAGTGTCAACAATCAAAGAGAATGGGCCTCATTCCGAGTATGGCGGTAAGGGATAGCGGCCACCGCTAACGAGAGCGGTGGTGGTAATCCCTTACCGCCATACTCCGAGTTCCCTTAGCGCCATGGTGCTTTTAACACCTGCTTTTAGCAGGCGTTAAATACCATGGCGCTAAGGGACCTTGATGTTAATTACGCCACCGTAATTTACGGTGGCGTAATTGACGCCTTCCCCACTCCCATTATGCCCTATGGGGCAAGAATGGGAATGGGGAAGGGTAAATGGGGATTGGGGAATTACCGCCCCGCCAACCTTGGAATGGGGCGGTAATTCCGCCAACCACCAAGGCGCTGCCGGTCCGGGTACGGCGTCAACCAAGGCGTTAATTGCGCCATTGGTTAGCGCCGTACTCGGAATGAGGCCCAATGAGAAACAAACTAGAAATGTACTTCACCTAACCGGCTCCTTAGTAAGGAGATATCATGTTCAAGTGGCAGCATTATAATGGACAAGAATCACAGAAAGAATTCTCTTGGATTGAATAGGAGTTCCGTAAATAGGACATCAATGATGATTGCGGAAATAACCTGATGAAGATCCTTAGGCTTGAAACACGTGCTGTGTTGCTATGTGATATTTTATATAAAACATTTACAAAAAAGCAGGTTATGAGAAATTATTAATGAAACATTGATAAATATTACAACTGCTAAATCCATTTTTAGTGGTTAGTTCAAATGGTCATGTTAAAAACAAGAAGCAAATTGCATGCAGGGGACTAATAATGTTTGCTCATTCATTCTGTTGGGGCCCCTGCATGCAAATTTCTAAACTCGCAAAGCGGAGTGTTATTGTGAAGAGTGATTCAAGGCACAATCGCCTTTACCCTTCAGTTTTACTCTCCGCTTTGTGAGAAATAAATTGGCCTGCAAATTGCATTTTACAGGCTGTGCTTTAAAATTGATTCATATGGAATCCACCTGCTATTTACCAGGTGTAAACGCAAGGAGCATTCAATTGGAAACCTTCGGTTTCACACCTGCATGACAGCCTTATGCAGCAGTAAAACCAGGTGCTCTTCTAAGATGGAGGAGGAGAGCAAGGCCGAGATGCATATTCCGTTTCGCAGCACTCATATGCCACAAAATGAGACAGTGCACAAAATGAATGCCTTGCTTTTACAATTTCATTTTGCGCACCACTCAGTGCAAAGTGAACCCCATAAGAGCATAGATGTACGCATTTGGTGAGCAGACCTGTTAAGCATATAGAAAATACCTCTTTGTTTCAGCATTAATTGTGCATAGAGGCATAAGAAGGGAAGACTTCTCTGGATAATGGCTGTGAAATCAGTCTGATAAATAGAGTAACAGCTAGCGAATGTGGCATTAACCATCTCTCTTACCATAAATAAATAGAAGTTTCAAAAAGGTTTTGAGTGTGTGGGAGTGTTTTTAATGTTATGTGTTGTTGTGAGAAAGAGAGGGGTGGACTGTGTGTGCAAGAGATTGAATGAGTATGGGCATGTGTGTGTGTGTGATTGTGTAAGAGTAAGAGTTTGAATGAGTATGCACAAATGTGAGTGAACGTATGCGTGCTTGTACGTATGTGCATTGTCTGTGAGTGTGACTGCAAACACACATTCGCGTGTGCAAGTGTGATGGCTTATTGTGTTTGGCGGTGGAGGGAGACTGCACCTGCATCATGTATGTGACATACAGTGGCAATGCTTGCATTGTCTCGGCAGGATAGCTCAGGGGCAACATGCTCGCCTTGGAAGAATATGACGCGGAGCAACACAGGTCCGATCCCCGGTCTGTACTTAGAAACCTCTGGGTATTAAGCACGTTATAAATAACCTTTCATATCATATATTGTGGATATGTCACCATGAAAGAAATTTAGAATGGGAATGCGGAAATACATTGTGGGTGCACCATCACTAACTCCATCTACAGTGGCAATGCCTGCATGCATTGTGTGCAGAGCATCATGAATGTGATTTACAGCAACAATGCTGGCATATAGTTTGGGCGTAGCACCATGAAAGTTATTGTCAGTGGAAATGCTGCCATATATTGCAGACACAACTTCATCAAAGTGATTTACAGTGGCAATGTGTGTATATATTGTGAATGCTGGTTCAAAAGTAGGATTTAAAATAGCAATGTTGTCAAATGCTGTAGTTGCAACATGAAAGAGATTTACATTGACATTGCTGGCATATGTGATTATAGACATCAGGAAAATGTTGCAAAATACTGCTGTGCACTATTTGTTACCTGCCATCTATTGAATATTGCCATGTGTAATCTTAGAGAACGATTCTATTCTAAATTGTCCCTACTAGGGCTGTAAAATGCAAAATGTCAATCCATTCATTTATATAATTTCTGGAGGTAACTTCCCTGAACCACCCTGCTTTATTTAGGGACACCACACTATGCTTGGTCCCTGGCACTATTTAAATGTATAAAGCTTTATTTGGATAATATAAAAATATCCATTAAAGCATAACAGCATCATCAATGTGCACATTAACCAAACATTACAGGTCAATTTAAAAACAAAAACTGCATATACAAAAACTAGATTCATATTCATTTCCATTGTATGCCTTCAGTCTGCTTACTAATCCCTCTCAGAACCCTTTTATGATACTATAAATCTTCTTTTGTGTTTAAACTAAACAAAAATAACATGGATTGTAATCAAGCCATGTACTGGATTGGTTGCAAACCATCCTCTCAGTATAACAGGAACTGTAGGTACAGTATTAGGTTGGCCCGAACCTGTTTGGCCTAGCATGATATGATTCAAGGCTATAACCTCCAGAGTTAAGTCCCATAAAGCACTGCTGAGCGAGCTTAGGCCTTACATACCTCCAACTCTTCCTCTAAGAGGACAATGAGGCACCTCCAGGCTGCCTCAGCATGCAGCCACTTCTTTCCCCTTGGTTCGACCAGGTGCCATTGGCTGAAAGCCCAAGGCCTAGATAGTCTGATTGGTCAACTTGTGTTATTAATTCTCCATTAAGTATACATGGTGCATTGGTTTTAAAAGAAATCGATGGCATATCAAAGGCACTGTTGTTTTTAGGTTGACCTCTAAAGCCCACTTCTTACAATACATCTCCAAAGCTTTACGTGCCTTTTTTGATCCCAACTGGGGGTTTTGACATAAACACCACGCCATCAGCATACAACAGAATGCATACCTTCCTATCTTGGACCATCACAATCTAATTTCTGAATTGCATCTGCTACATAACTGATGTATAAAAGGATGGGCTTGAAAGCCTCAGATGGAAATGTTCGTGGGAGAAAAGACTGAATATTATGTTTCCGAAATAACTTTCGGACTGAATATTATGTTTCCGAAATAACTTTCGGTCTTTTCTCCCCTGCACATTTCCGACTTGGCCCCCTCCCCTGCCTAAACCGCACCACCACCCCCCTACTTACGTTGCTGAAGACTCGCTGTGTCCCTACAATGCATATTCCCTTTCACTTCCGCCACCACCCACAATATATAATGCAGCCAGATTTCCCAGTTGGTCTATTAATCTCGGTCTTTTTGGCCGATTCCGTATAAGAGGAATAAAAACCGGGCTAGCACACACCCTTGACTTACTCCGGTAAAAACGTTCAAATAATCAGTGCATTCTCCCGTCGCCCAAACCGTATGCATGTCATATTATTTGCATATAAGCTCTTTATGGATGCCAATAATGACTCAGGTTTTTCAGTAAAGTGAAAGCAGCCCGCAGTTTTTCCCTCACTACTCTAATAACGCTATTTTAACATCAATAAACTATTTATCACCCCTCCAATGACCGTGTTCATCGGCCACCATTGACCTGGAGTCATTGACTAATCCGCTGTCCCCTCAGGAGCCACCTACGCCCCAGCACTAAATGTTTCCCCCCCCCCCACTGATTCTGTTGGACACAACAGTGTACAACTGCACCCAGGCTAAAGGAGCACTGCTGGCTGAACGAACAGCTGGATTGTACCTGTCAACTTTCTTGCACAAATTCGAACTGTGGAAACAGGGACACCTCCTACCATGCTCCGGGCATTCAATTAGTTAGGGATGCACTGTTACTCTGGTAACATTGCTTGCTGTGTCGTGCATTTGCAAAGTACCCAGCCGTTGCGTGATTAAGATTAGGATCAAATGACGTGATCGTGTGGGCTGCTGTCCTCAAACTCACTCATTCAACCACCATGTTCTGATCAATGTTCCTATTCTCTTCTCATGTATCTATCATTACACTACTATTACACACGTATCAAATAACCCATTCATCCATATTGTAATTGTTTATTTATAACGGGCTAAATACCCAGAGGTTAAGAGCGGGAGGTAAATACCCTAAAAGCGGACCCGGGGATCGAATTGCTCCACAGCGTCTTGCATCCGAGGCGAGCGTGTTTGCCCTGAGCTCTCCTCCCGAGACCCTTTCACATTCATGTACCTGTCCATACAGGTCATAATATCACATGTCCTTACACTTTCATTCACTCATCCATCTTCATAGTATTTAATTCATCCCTCCTCAGCCATACTCACTCCTCTCTCCTCATAATGATCCCTTCGCACATCCTCGCTTGCCCTCCTCATTCGTATTCGTTCATCCACACCCTTCTTGCTCCCTCTCTGCACTCTCGTCTGCTTTCCCCTTGACATGTCCCCCACCTGATTAAGAGCATCTGTGTCCATGACCCGAAGCACGTTTTCACCATAGAACAGCCACAATGATCTGCTTGCTCAATGCTTGTTTCTAATTCTATGTTTGGCTAGTACATGCTATAGATCATCGGTAAACCGTAGTATTTCTGTGCTCGCATTTCTTGTATTCCTAACATTGGTGAGTCTGCAGCGGAAATTGTATTTATTCCATTTCTTTGTCCGCGTGAAAGAATGTATGCTTTTTCTGTTTCTAGTTTGGGCCAGTGTGGTACCTTAACCTTCCTAAAAACGGAACAAATGTAATCTTGCGACCAGAGCGAGACGTAATGCCCTTTTCTATCTCAAGCAAGTGTTTGGGAATCTGCCCTGATTCGTTTTAAGTGATGTAAACAATGAATTTCTAGCACAGGTCTGATTTAAAATCAATAATACCCACCCTGTGTGAATTTCTCCAACAACTTATTGTAATTGTATTGGAATTGGTTATTTATAACGTGATTGATACCCAGAGGTTTCTAATCGCGGACCTGGGGATCGAACCCATGTTGCACTAGTCGTCTTGCTTCCAAGTTCCTCTGAGCGAAAATGTTTGTTGCTGGGATGGGACTCAAATCGCGCCATAATTCGAGAGATTCGCATTTTAACTGCACCCCTTTGCATATGTGTAATTGCATGACTCTTAGATTGAGCTGCTTTCGCAAGATGTCATGTAAGCGAAAAGTATCTAAACATAGCAAGGTTATAGAGAACATCAGACCACCCCCCCCCCCCCAAGCCTCTTTGCTCTGTCCTATTAGACGTCAGAATTTTACATGTAGCCAGAGTCACTTGGGTCACAGAGACTTTGAGTCACATCCCTGGACCAAGAGGGAACACGAATGGTTATAAAAGTAAACAGGCTCTCAAAGCCATTCCTCGTGCCTTGAATATTCCATCTTGTTACTTTTGCCATTTGCAGCACTGTGCATTCCGGCTGACGAATCTAGCCGTCCACATGTTCTTTGCTATTAGAGTTTATATCATTCCTAAAGGAAGGAGCCAAGCGGACTTCGGAAGAGCAGTTATCATATGCCGATGGTGTACCTGTTTTGTGGGCAGAGCTTCCACTTGTGGGGTTCATGCTGCACCTGCTGACTATGAGATATGCGTGTACTGCCGATGCCCATTATGAACCTGTTTGGTATGCCGGGAGCCGGCATTGCAGTGTCCAATGAGGACCCTGTTCCTTTAGAGGGATGCTCGTACCACTGTGGTCCATGCTGGGCATGTTCCTTGTGAAGGAAGTTTGCCCTCCTCTTGGCCATGCTGGACGTACTCTTTGTGAGGGGTGCTGGCACTATTGAGGCCCATGTCCGACATGTTCCTTGTGAAGGCCGTTTGCCCTTCTGGTGACCATGCTGGACCTATTCCGTGTGAGTGAGGGCTAGCCTCATAGAGCTTAGAGGCCTAGCCTCTATCAAAACAGTACACTTTTTCCAATTACATTTAGGTTCACTTGCAATCACACTTCCCCTCAGCATTCCCTGAAGCACTCATTTGCATGTATCTACATTTTACTTCCACAAGTGTCTACCAAGAAAGCACTGATAATCTCCTGGAAGAATTTCAAGTCCCCTTAATTTGTAATAGGCATCTCCAAGGACATCAGGTGAGAGTTCACATCATTAATACCATTTCATTTGCACTACTCCACAGGCGTATCCCACGCAACTTCTGGAAAAAGGTGGAAGCTGAGCTACTGAAGATAGTATACAAATGGATGGAACTGGAGGATAGCTCAGGGGCAACGTGCTTGCCTTCGAAACAAGAGGACATGGAGCACCACAGGTTCGCGCTTAGAAACCTCTGGGTATTAAGCATGTTATATATAACCTATCATATCTTATCATATTTGAGCGAGTCAAAGGGCCCATACTCAGGACATTGGGCCCCATTACACGGATGGCGCTAAGGGATTACCGGCACCGGTAAGGGCACCGGTGCCGGTAATCCCTTAGCGCCATACTATGAGGCCCTCAGTGGGTCCCGTCCTTTACGTGTGGCCAGACCACACGTTAAGGAAGGGACCCGCTGAGGGACTTTAGGGCAAATAATGGTACCGCTAATAGCGGTACTGTTATTTGCTCCTTCCCCATTCCCATTGAGCCCTATGGGGGCTCCAATGGGAATGGGGAAGGGCCTTGGTGAATGGGGAATTATCGCCCCGCCAACCTTGGAATGGGGTGGTAATTCCCCCATTCACCAAGGCAGAATCGGTAAAATACCGACGGCAACCATGGCGCTACTAGCGCCATGGTTACCGCCGGCCGTGTAATGAGGCCCATTGACTTTAGTTGGGGTCACCAACCGAAAGCAACCAGAAACCATGTGTATATGTGTAAAAAAGGGAACGCCACCCAACCCTGACAATTGTTAACATTGTCACAGAATTGCAAGGCGAGTCCGTCTTCTCCGAAGTGGATTTAAGCGCACCCTATCTCCATGTCCCTCTGTATAATGAATCAAGGTGCATCAACACTGTGTAACTTATGTCAGCCTTTTTCAGTACTAAAGACTGGGGTTTGATGTTTCCTCAGCTGCTGGGGTTTTCCAACAGGTCATTTGGGGTGTGCTGGGTGGGGTACCCCGCATGTTCAATGCGAGCAATCATGTCCTAGTCTACACTTCATCCATTCAAGAACATTTAAGGGCTGTCTATCAGTGCCCAAATGACAATTGTCTGACACTTAACACAAGCAAATACATGTTACTACACAAAAACATTGTGCTCTTCGGATGTATTTTTCAAAATACTAGGCTATCAACTGACCCCAAAAAAGCAGAGGACATGCAATCTGATGCTCCCCCCACACCACAAACAGAAGTCAGATGTTCCCAGGCATGGTGGCATTCTGTGGTCGTTTTATCCCAGACTTTGCAATGCTCACCGAACCCCTCATCGGCTTAACCGTAAGGACTGTACCGGAGAATGAAACAAGCTACCATTTGAGGCAGGACAAGCCAGCAAGCCCTTTCAGCAGAGAAAAGTATGATGTTATTCAAGTGAGTCATACAGACAGAGGTGCAAGGTGCCACCACGCACACGGAACTCTGAGCAGTTCTCATGCAGTTCTCATGCAACTTGCAACCAAGATATGCCTCACGATTGCCTATGCTAGCAAAGCCCTCACACCAACAGAGAAAAGGTACTCTAAAATCGAGCAGGAGGCCCTTTACTTTTCTGGAGGTGCAAAGCATTTTCACATTTACAAATAGTGACATTCCAATAAAGTTGTGACTGAGCACAAGCCGCTCCTTCCTATTGTTTGGAGGCAGATGAATAGGTGATCCATAGCTCCCGCACCTCCCCTGCATCAGTACCACAAAGGTGAGAGATGTTATTCAGTGAGACAGCTGTTCCGCCCTTTTCTCCCACAGGTAGGGCAGGGTATGGGAACAATGTTAGCTGATGATTCCAAAAGCATTCAAACTAAAGTTGTAACAGTAGAGAAGCATGCACTAGATACAAAGCAAATATGCACTCCACATGAGGAACATGAATAATAGGTAATATATGCATTTAGATATGAAGACAATTAACATAGCATAAACAGACATGAAGAAGACTAACATGACCAATGTATAAGGTAAATGCAACATGAACAATATGCAAATTGGCAATGCCGACAAGCATAAAATCAGTGACTGTCACACTTTTGGCAAAAAAAAAACAGTTAGATCTAAGAGATCCAAGCAATTTAAGACCAATGACAAATTGCAATTTCCTGCTCAAAATACTAGACAAGATTGCTACCTCCCAACTACAAACTTATGTAGAAGCCAACATCTCACATGCTTAGCATGGTGGAAAAGGGGAGGACGGGGCTCCTGATACTGCTTGATCTCAGTGCAGCCTTCGACCTTCTAGACCACAACCAACTTAAGTATGCACTAGAGAAGGTAGCAAATTGCTCCACAGAAGCCATCAGTTGGCCTAAATCCTTCCTGTCAGACAGAAAATCTAGGGTCCACTGGGGCGACAACTTCTCCTATTTAAGCTCCATTGGATGTGGTGTACCTCAAGGGGCGAGTTTGTTCCCGTTACTTTTTAATCTGTACATCAGATTCCTATGCCAGATCCTAGGTAAAATGGGAGTTTTTTTCACAAACTAGGCTGACGACACCCAGCTCGTTATGGAATTAAGTGGGGACTATGCTCAAGATACTGCAAAGGTAGAGAGAGACACTTACAAATTGATTGAGAGCTGGATGACCAACAATTGGCTGTGTTTAAACGCAAAATAAACTGAGCTAAAGATCTTCGGCACACCACAAACTAGGGCCCCACTTGACCACCATTATGAGTCCTTCCATGTAAATGACTCCCAAATAATGGTAGTTAACAAAGTTAAAACATTAGGAATGTATTTGGAAGCATCTTTGAGCACAGAAGCTCAAGTCCTTCAGTTAAACAGGAACTGATCATACTATCTTCAACTCCTCAGAAAAATTGGTATAGGACGAAATTACTGAGTTAAAATTACCGACCCCACCAAAAGACCTGAAAAGCATACCACCAAAAGTTATAACTACTAAAAGTTCGAACCTTTGGTGGTATGTATATTTTGGTGGGGTCGGTACAGTACAGTGAGTGGGAGTTGCGGGGGACACACCCGCAGTTGACCCAAAAAAAACCCCAGAACTTTTAAATGCAGACATTTCTGTCATGAGAAATTCTGCTGCAAATAAATCACACAGATCTGAAAAAATTCGCCCATACCTGAGCGAAGACATCTGTGCCACAATCGCCCGAGCAACCTTTTTATCCAGACTGGATTATGGCAATGTGCTCATGTTAGGCGCAAACAAGTGACACATCGCAAAATGCCAAATAATTCAAAAGAGTGCAGTCAGGATCATAAAGAAAAAGAAAAAAAAGAAGCACATCACTGAAGATAGAAGGATTCTTCACTGGTTAGCTCTCGAGGACAGACTCATGTTTAAGGCTCTGACTTTGACACATAGATGCATCCAAAGAACGGCTCCTGCCTAATTAAAAAGCAAATGAAAGACATATGTGCCTAAACGAGCCCTAAGGTCAGAATTTAAAGGTCAAATAGAGATAGCCAGAATCCAAAAAGCAAACAGATTGGGCAAAGCATTCTATGTCAAAGCTGCTGCCTTATGAAATAGTCTCCCCTTTCAAATCAGGCTTGAACAGAAATACTCAAGCTTTAGAAAAGAACTCAAGACCTACCTCTTTAAATAACCCCATTCCTTCCAGTATCAGGACCCTCGACCCATAAGTATGATCCTCTTTGTCTTGTAACTGCTATATGTTCTTGTCCTTTCTCTATATGTTGGCGCCCAGATGCTTGCGAGCTCCCTGCCCGATACAAACACATAAATAAAATAAAATAAATTAAAAAATGCCAACAGTTTGGGCTTTTGTTTACAGCCTGTGTTAGACACTTGCAGACTGTCCACATTGTCTAACAGGTTTCTATGAGTCACCCTGACACCCTTAGACAAAGGCACATCCTGGGATCCTTTTTGTTGGTGACTGTTTATTATAGACCAGGAAACCCATCATTGTTCCTTTCCCCTATATCAGTCTTATTAAGGAGATAGCTATCAAATGATGTCCCAGCAGTTCTAAAAAGTACCAGCCCCCATGCAAACCTGCCTCCTTACTGCCTATGCACGAGAAAAGCCTCTACATAAGATTCTGACTCCATCTGTACTTCTAGGCTCTGGGAAGATGTCACAAGTTCGGAAATTACACAGGTGCAGTCAGACTAATCCCTCCACGGTATTCCTTCAGTGAGCAAAGCTACGAAAGGGGTCACTTGGAATAACTTTTCAATTTAATTATTTATTTATTGCATTTGTTGTACACTCAGACCCTGAGGTATCACAGCGTATTTATAAACAGCTTAGGAAAATGATTACAGGCATTATTCAATATAATTACAAAAACATGGTGGTAATCAGTTACAGACAGTTTAGGATACTATTTACAGTCAATTATTCAAAATCAATACAAGCATGGAGGAATGCAGGAATAAGTTCAGCACAGTTACAAGGAGCTACATTGGTCGTTTAAGGACAAATGTAAATCGGTGGGCTGTTGTCTAGCCCTGCTGGATTAGGCTATGTTAAATAGCCATGTTTTTAGTAATTTCTTAAAAATCATTGTTCATGTTAATTGGGAGGGTGTTCCAATGAGTGGGTGCCAGGACAGGGAAACTCTTGCCCCCACCTCTACTCCTCTTATAGCGTGGGATGGTCAGGATTGAATTTGCATTGGATCTCAGTAATCTGTTCACTTCTTTTTTGTGACTGATTTGTTGAGGTAGCTGGGTGCTTTATTGTTAATGCATTTATGGGTAAGACATGCTTTAAATAAAATTCTAGCTTTGATTGGCAGCCAATGAATCTCTCCTCTGATGTGCAAGATATGGACTGATTTTCTTAGCCCATAGGGATGCATGTAAGGCTTTATTTTGTATGAGTTGGAGTTTGGCTATATTATTATTATTATTATTATTATTATTATTATTATTATTATTATTATTAATATTATCTTTATTGTTTTGGTTTGTTTAAACCTTTACAATTTTGCAAAATCAACAGATATTTTCCAAAACTTTTACACTAACATTACAAAATTCATAAATATATATCAATAAAATATTTAACCATTTCTTAAAGAGCATAGCTTATAATTCATAAGTATATCTTAATTATCTTAAATACTGGTCCCACATGAATACATTAACGCGCAAAAAAAAAAAATAGCCAACATTTACCGCATTCTCGGCTATATAGGTCTTTTTCTTGGCGTGACTCCATTTTAGCATGAGTACAACAGGCAGAAATGGTTAGGTTAGGTCAGAAGCAGGGTATACTGTTTCATCTAGGGTTCAGCCTATATGATCATTCTAGGGCACATATAGTATACAAAAATGTGTGTACTATCAGTTTTAAAGCAGTTATATTTCCGTTTAACATTTCCTTCCACAATTTGTCTCGATCAACATTGTATGTATCAAATACAAATTTTGAGAAACAGTCGGTTCTTTCTCGAGCTAATTTAGGACAAACCAGTAGTAGATGCAGCAAAGTTTCTTTTTCCTCTGTTTTGTTGCAGAATCTACAACCAACTTTCTGCATATTTAAGCCACGAATTGTCAGGGTTTCATTAGTGCTCAAAACATTGAATCTGAACCTCATCGTTCTATTGCTAAACAGCCTCGATGGGTATTTTACAATATATTTTTCAGGCGTCGGAAACCATTTCGAGAAAGAAACTATCTGGAGTACAGCCCTGAATTCAGTAGAATAACATTGTTTTCTAACCAATCGTATGCTTTTATTATTTCTTTGACTTTCCCGTAATTTCTTAACAGGGTCTCCACTGTTAAACCCACATTCGTCAGTATAGTTTCACACACTACTGTTAGATCAGACAAAAAATGTCCCTTCTTTGCTATTTTCAGATAGCTATATATTGATTCACTATCTGCAGTCAAGCATTTTCTATACAGTGCTAGTTTTTTTAAATGCATCGTACATGAGATGGAGGTTAAACCTAATTCATACCTGATCATTTCAAAGGGAATACATTTTTGTATAAAAAACAATATTTTGCGCCAATTGAAGCTTCTAAAGTTTTCAGGAAAGGCACCATTGATTCAGATAGGAATTCCATACCATAAGTTAAGTTAGGAATAATCTTGAGTCTATAGAATTGAATACAAGGGGCTAAGGTGAATTTACCAAATCTTCTCTGTATGCCCAAGATTTGGTTCGTAACTTTCTTTGCTTTCATTAGTAAATTATTTTTAACAATCACATTAGAATTAAAGCTATACACTGTGTATCCCAAGAATTTTAATACCGATTGGCTCTTAATCTGTACACCCCCACAGTTCCAAAATGAAAATGCAGGAGTCATTTTCTTACTACCACCTTGAAAGATGGTCATCTTTATGGGGTTGATTTTTAGTTTTCTTTCATCAATGAACGCCCCAAAGTCATTGATCAGTCTTTGGAGACCTATTTTCGATCCATCCAATAGTAGGAAATCGTCAGCATAAGCTATCCATCTAATAGTGCACCCTCCGAACTTTAAACCAATCAGACCACTAGAATTTAGTTTTTTCCCTGCTTCCGTGACATACAGATTAAAGAGAGTAGCTGCCAATCTGCAGCCTTGTTTTAAACCATTGGCCGTTGTAATCACATTCGAAAGTAGGCCTTTGTTTTTTTATCCTCACTCGCATAACAGTATCTGAGTATAGATGGATAATTACATTTAGCAAATTATTATCTATGCCCAAAGACACTAACGTTTGCCATAGTGTGGGACGATCGACTAAGTCGAACGCCGAGGTCAAGTCCATTGAAGCTATGTATATCTGTTCTACGGTTTTACCTTTCACCATGCTCATTAAATTATGCAGTAGGAGACCACCAGCATCGGTGCCAATTTGTTTTCTAAAACCTATTTGTCTAAAGTCTAGGATCTCTTTCTCGTCCATCCAGGCAGTCAATTTCAACAGAACTATGGCAGCAAATATCTTGGACTCAACATTTAAGAGGGTGATGGGTCTGTAGTTTTTCGTATTCATCCTATCCCCTTGTTTGAAAATCAGGATCACATATGCCATTTTCCATGATTGTGGGATTTTTTTCCTCTTACAGATATCACTAAAGAGTATATACAATAATTTCAACCATATATGGGGATGACTTTTCAGGGTTAGAAATGATAAATGGTTCGGGCCCGGTGTGGATGTTGATTTAGCTTTTTTGATGTATCTTAATATGTTTGGTTCCGTAATATTCAGGGACCAACTTTCTACTTCATCATTTGTCGGCAACCACAATTGTGATGGTTTTTTACATAGGGTATTGAAGTGTTCCTTCCATGTTTGGAAATTAATGGGATTGGCTTGAACGATGTGCTGTGCTGTTTGCAGGCTATTTATTATGGACCAGAATTTTTGTGGATTAGCGGCACTCATCGCTTTAAGCATCGACTCTCCATCGCTTTGGGTAATCTGAGCCTTAATGTTTATTTGCCAGTTTTTGTATTTCTGTCTAATTAGTCTGATTTGTTGGTTATGTGCCGTAACATCTCCTGGCTCTTTCTTTAACTTTCAAATATTTTTTCTCATGGTCGCTTTCTTTATTTTAACAGCCTGGCTATATGTATGATTAGGAAGTTTACTATCCCCTAGATTAGCGCCATTGAAGGCTTTACTGCGATCTAGTGTTTTAACTAGATAGGTTGAAAATAAATTTACTGAATATGTTGCACATTTTATATCATATGTGGAAAGTTCAAAATCCTGGGACAGTATACTATTAAATTCCCCCAATTTGAACTTGGACCACTTCACACATTTACCATCATTTCTAACTTCTATCTGAATTGGAAAATGAGGCGCTTCCACTGGTTTTCTTTCCCATGGTAAAACTAAGCTGAGCATTACATGGTCACTGTTTGCAGAAGGAAATATATCTAGATTATTACAACACAAAGTATCCTGTGTAGTGATGAAGATATAGTCTAAAATTGCACTCTTACCTCTAGCACGCCACGTGGGTTTCAAGTTAAAAACTTGCACCAAGTTCCTGCTTTTGCAGAAATCTAGCCATAGGCTTCCTCTATTTATTTTGTCAGATCTATTATGTATAAGCATTCTATTCCGTAACATATCCTCTTTAGATTGGTTGCAGTCTGCATTTAAGTCTCCGGCTATGATGATGGAGCCTGTTGGATGGTTATCTAGCCAGTTCTCAAAAGTGTCGTTGAGACCTACAAATAATTCACCAAGCTGTACATTAGTCATACTGCATGCATTCCAATAAATGTTAAATATCATGATGTGTTTTGAAGAAGCATTATTCAGCAGTACAAAACTCGCTACTATAGAGCAGTCCATGACAAATACACTATATTCCAGCACAATATTTTCTTCTATTCGGTAAGCTAGTGCTAAACCGCCACTCGGTCTTCCTAGCGGACCCTGTATTGCTGGTAGACATATAGTGTTATACCCATCCATATGTACCTGACAAGTGGCCCACGTTTCTTGTAACAAGATAAAGTCAAACTCATTCAGCTTTACACAATCAGAATCATCTTTTAGCAGCTGTTTGTGGCCCCTGGAGTTCCAGGTGACTAGATGATAGTAGGTTAAATTATTAAATGGGTTTCTGTGTAGATTCCAATTGTTCTATTGACTCTCTAAGAGAGTTGGCTAACAATCTCCATTCCTCCATATCTTTTAAACAGGCCTTCGCCTCGGATACCACAGAGAACCCATCACTGTCAGCAGACCGTATATCACTATTTTTGCCAGCGTTTCCATCTCTGATTTTTTGTGTCTTGTTTTCTACTTTTTTTTTGTCATTATTGGAAAATGGTATAATATCAAATCCCTTTTTTTGCAGAGAACCTACTTCTTTTAAGATCAGATTTCTGACCAGAGGTGAGTTGATCACTAGACGAACATAGTCATACCGGTAATTATGTATGAAGTCAACTAATTGTATATCTGAAGTAGTTATCAGGCTTACTTCGGGAATATCGCCAAATGGATTTAAGATATATGGTCTGTTCAAGGCTCTGGGTCCTCCCTCCTCGAAGACAAAATACATTGTGAGGCTAGGCTCATTAGGAAAGGCTGAAACTCTTAGGTAGCTCATATCATTGTTGACAAAGTCAGAATGGTCATAATCAGCGGCTCCAGCATGCGTGTTTCGTTCTTGACCTCCATCTACAGTATTCCAAACTGTATTGTTTGTTTTCTGCGAGTTAATGTTAGAGCCTAAGTGTATCCCCTCAAGATTAGACTTTACCTCTGACTTTTGTGACATCCCAGCTATTTTGTTGGATAGCATTTTGTCTATTAATTCACTCAGTGCTTGTTCTGAGACACCCTTGTTGCTCTCTTCTTTTAACATCTGTGTTACATTCCCATCTCTACATTTAGCAACACCCATGGCCTTTTCTTTCATACACTCATTAATGCCCATGTGTAGATTGTTTGCCTTCTTTCCCTCTGTGTTACTAGATTCTGCTATTTGTTGCATCTCTTCATCACAGATTAGCGATTGATCATTAGCATTGATATGAGTGTTGGTATACAAAGGGCCCGTGGAAGCTGGGGTGTTACCTCGTGAAATCGTCTCTGGATTTTTGAAGATATCAAAGATGTCAGCTACCCCTCTTTCCAGCATTCTTAGGTTTGTGTCTATTCTGTCAGACACCTCTTTGTGTTTTAAGGCATCTATCAATTTTATAGGCCCTTCTGTGTAGTTTTTCATAGGAACACTGGGGAGTTGCTTTACAGTTTTCCCTTTTTTCCCCTTATAGGGTCTGATACCGTACTTGTTTCTTTTTGAGTGGATTCCTTAGCTGTCAGGTAATCTTCCATGTCCTCACGCAAATCCACATCACGCATGAACTTGCGAGAGGACATGTTTAAACTCCCATTCTTATTTGCATTTTTCTTCCGGTTACCTTTTTTTTCTTTCCTTTTAAGGGGTTTAAGTGCCTCTTCAGTAATGCCGCTGGTAGTTGCTGCATTTTCTATCCTACTCGTCTCCTGGGTGGATGTTAAATCCACTATGGTAACTGACTCTTTGTCTTTCGGTAGCACAGACATGCTTGCAGACTCGCCATTAATATCTATCTTGTTAGCCACCTGAAACTCAGACTCCCCATTGGAAAATGCAGACTCTTGATGCCTTTCCTCTTGGTTGACAATCTTACTTGAGCCATCAAACCATTCAGCCATAATCATTCGACATAAATCAGGAAGAGCAGTAATAGCCATTACTATTTCGTTTAGCATTCTCGATTGATTTTTTAGTTCTATAAACGTCAAACTGTTTATGTTTTCGTATGGCACTCCTCTGTCCTGCTTATGTGTATTGCTGTTAATACCATGGAATGCTCCTTCTTCCTCAATTGGTTCCAGGTGATGGGACAGACCTAATAAGGTTATCTCGCCTGTCCCAAATATAAGGGGAGTATTGGGATAAAGTAAGCTCGAGTTCAGTGCACTGATATCATCTGTTTGTTCCATTTGTTTTGGACCTTCAGTATATAGACATTCTGAGTTATTTGATGGTTTCTCATTATTTCCAGTTCCTAACTCACCCGCTTCAGTGGGAGGAGTTTGAGCACAGTTTACATTGTCATCATCTTTGTCAGACGAGAGCGCAATTAGAGTGTCTTCCGCTATCGCCATTCTGGCTCTCCTAGTCATAATTGTTCTTAATGTATTTAAGTTGCGCTTTGATTTATTTGTATTTGTGGCCAATCTTTTCTTATAGGATAAGTATCTCAGAATAGCTTGTTGCAACACATATAAACTGCCATTCGTTTTCACTCATTTTCACTCGCCTGTGTCATACATTAGCTTCGCTGGGCGTCTGTTATAATCGAAAATACTGGCAAGTGTTTCCACACCCTCTGTTCGTTCTTGTAACACAATACCACTTCAACAAAAATACAGACTGAGATACCAAATTAGCAGCACCCTCCCTCCCTACGTTTGTATTAACACCCGGTTTCACCAATGCTGAAGTACAAACAGCACTACTAACATAGGCCGCACCCTACCTCCATGTGATTCTGTTACCACGGAATTTCACAAATCGACAGCACTCATACTCGGAAGTGCATTCCAGGTTATCAGCATAAGCGAAGCCCTCACTCCTTTCGTTTGTGCTGCAACACTGCTTCACGGCTTCATTAACAAGAAAACTGTCTACAATTGGAGCCTTTTGTTTACATAGCTCATGACCCTCGTCGTACGCGTTTGTCCCAGACTTCGCATTTACATGGGGTTTGTCTCGGTTTGTCTCTGTTATTATTGGAAGCAAAGTCGCCTGCCGAAAGCACTATAACACCTCGCAAACCTCACAAGCCAAACAGGCTACTTACGAGGCTACTTGCTGAGGTGAGCGCGCTGACGGCGCGCAGCCTCGCAATATGTAGACTCCTCTTCCAGAGTGGGCGTGGCCTGCATAAAATATAACATATAGTGCTTTAGGATAGTTGCTGTTGATTTTTAGATACAGGGGGACTATAATATATAGTATGTTAACATTAGTCACCAGCTAATTGAAGTTAAGAGTCCTTTTTACGGCAGGATTCCAGCTGATCCAAAATAGACAGTCTTCAATGCAGGACGAGCGTAGCCAGGCGAAACAGGCTGCTTACGAGGCTACTTGCTGAGGCGCGCGCCTATATATATTGGCTATATTTGCCTTGGATGTGCCTAGTAGGATAACATTACAATAATCTACTTTGGAGCGTATCAATGCTCTGGCTAATGTAGTGGAGTTGGCTGGGGTGAGGAACTGGCAGCTGAGGGCCAAGAGTGTGCCCTGTACGAAGTGGAAGAAGCAAGGGCATTCTTGTGTTTGGTCATGGTTAGGTTGGCATCAAGGTACACCCCAAGTGTTTTAAATTGTATGAGGACAGGTATGTGGGTGCCATCAATGTTGATGGAGCTGTAGTCTGTGTGGAGGGCATTGATTTTAGTTGGGGAGCCCACAATGAGGATCTATGTTTTCTCATCATTAAAATAAAGGCTGTTAGGGCCATCCAGTTTTGTATGATTGCGTAGATGGTATTTAGTAGGATCGTGTCTTGCTCGTAGTTACCTGAAATTGGTATGAGAATTTGGGTGTCATTGGCAAAGTTTGTATAGATGACACCCATGTCATCCAAAGCTGCAGATAGAAAATTGGTATAGGCGTTGTAAAGAGTGGGGGAGAGGCATGACCTGTGGGGGATGCCTATTCTGACTGAAATTGGATCAGCAGCTTCTTTGCCTATGCAGATTCTAGATGTGCCGTCCGCAAGGAAGGATTTCACCCAGAGGGTTGCTTCATTAGAGAAAGTAAAATCATTGGCTAAGGTAGTACAAAGATCAACAAGGTCGAATGGCGCGGATAAGTCTAATAGAAGCAGGAGACATAGTTTCCCTACATCTCTGATGGCATCCATCTGGATGTTGAGATCAAGAAGGGCTGTTTCCGTACTATGGCTATGGCGAAATCCTGATGGTGTTACGCCTAGAAGCTGGTTTTGTTCTAGATGGTGCTGGTTTGAGTATAGGCTATTTTATCTATAATTTTTAACAGAAAAGGAACTGTGGTGATGGGACGGTAATTGGTGGGTACCGTTGGGTCAAGGTATGGTTTTTTATTAATAATGGGGTTACCCAAGCTTCTTTAATGCTTGATGGTACCACATTGAAGCTGAATGATGGGTTGACAAATTCAGTGATGATGGGGGTGAGGGTAGGTGCACAGAGTTTGACTAGGTGGGCTGGGAATTTATGACCTTTACAGTTAGAGGTTTTTAGATTGGTTATGGTTTTTAATACTTGTTCCTGGGTGACTGGCATGAAATAAAAGAGCAAATTGGCACTAACAGGGGACACATTGTTTTCGGCTAGCAGTTTCCTTTTTTGTTGAACTTGCTTTGAAGTAGGTCAAAGTTAGAGGTTAGGGCACTTTGAATGGTGGTGGACCAGGCTTTGCTTGAGTTAATTGAGGTGGTGTTTGGAATAGGGTTCTCCAATTCTCTAAGGATATTAAAGAGTTCTTTGGCATCAGAGTTCCCATTAGAGATGTGTGTGTTATACACATTCGCTTTGTGCCTGATGATAGTTGATTTGTACATTTTATTAGCTGCTCTAAAGGCATTTTCGGTGTCTGGGTTGTTTTCTTTTTTTTTATACAGATGTTGCAATGATCATTTAGTGCGTCTAAGTGCTACTAGCTCATCACTGAACCAAAAGCTTTTACGTATTTGAGCCTTTCGAGTTTTGGTTGTCACAGGAGCTAAAGCGTCAACAGTAGTGGTAAGGCAGTTCTGGTAGATATCTGCTAACAGGTTGGGGTTACTCGTGTTGACTGTGTTTGTTTGGAGTTTTTTTTAAAATTCAAAATAGGGGAGAGAGAGTCAGCTGTAAGTTTATGGATCTTTCTAGTTTCATAGGTTACCGTGATGTTCAAGGTGTCGTTCTGCCTACCGGGGCAGTTTAAGGTAAAATGAACACTGTGGTCGTCTGACCAATCTAATGGGAGGATAGAATCAAGGGTTATCATACTGTTAACCGAGAGTACCCAGTCGAGGATTCTTCCTTTGTTGTGAGTGGGGGCATTGGTCAATTGGGTGAAGTTCAAATCTGTGAGTGCCTCATAGAAAGGGGATGCTTTATGGTCAGATTTGTCGTTAAATCCTAAATTAATATCTCTGAGTATGATGCATTTAGTATTGGGTTTGAGATATGGAGTGAGAAGTAGCGGTTTATCTATATCCGGATTCAAGTTTTTATTGGGTGATCTATAAATGAGTAGAATATTAATAGTTGTGTTAGGGTTGGTCATTATTTTGGCTAGAAGGAGTTTGTATCCATCTATTTGTTCCAGGGGACAGGGCCTGATGAGAAGGTTATCTTTGGCTATTATAGCCACTTCACCTCCCTGGGCATTGGGTCTGTCAATCCTGAGGATGTGGAAGCCTGGTGGTAATGCTAGTGCTAGGAGAGGGCCAGAGGCTTGATGTAACCAGGTTTCTGTGACTGCTAGGAGGTCTAGTTTATGATCAATAATGTGGTCAAGGATCTCGATGGCATGAGCTCCAAGTGAGCGGGCATTAATGAGAGTGCATTTAATGTTGGTAGGGTGTTCTGAAGGAGGAGGTTTACATGCACTGGGTGTCATTGGTTTTGGTGGGTGATTGGATGTGACGTAGGATTGAGTGGGTGGTGTGGGCACAATTAATTGCGGGTTTTGTTTTTGGGGTTTGTGGTTATAATCTAAAGGCTGATTGTGATCAGCCCACTGGTTAGAATTAGGGCTTGAATGGCCTATAGTCCCTGGCTTAGTCCGTGATCTTAATCTCAATTGTCTAGTTATACCCAGGATGGGCTTGGTGGAGGTGGGGTCAGTGGTCGAGAAGTCAAGGAGTATAGGTGTGCTGTGTTGGGTGATCGTAGGCTCAGGTGCATAGTAATGATTGAGGGACTGCAGTGCTGAAAGGGGGGTGGGAATGCCAGTGTTGCAGGCAGAAAAGGCTTTGGGCAAGGAATGGGATGATGCTTATAGCACCAAATTCTGAAGAGGCCATTTCTGTGGGCAACAAAGGAGCTTCCTGTGCAAGAGGAGCAGTTTTTGACAATGCAGTAAGGGAACATGATAAATGATATTGCAGTTAACATAGTAGTCATTACTTGGGGGTTATTAGGGTAGCGGATGGAAATAGCATATTGTCTTGCTCGCAAACTTGGTGAATAGTAAGCTCAATGAACATACTTACAGGGCACCGTTAGTATGTTTATCGCTAGGATAGTTATGGGTAGTCAGTAGGTGTTAGTAGAGACCTTAAAGAAAGCTCAATAATGATGTTTAAGTGTTTGAGGTCGGTATTGGGTGGTAATGAGCTGTGTAAGGAATGGATCAATAATAGAATACACAAGTATAATGATACGCATCACAGACAAAGAGAGAGTGCAGTAGTGTTACGATGCGGTTCACAATGGGGAGAGAACAACGTATTGTAGTGCAAGGCAGACTAGGTGCCTTCTAACTCAGAGAGAGAATACCAGAGTGTTACGAAACGGTTCACCAGTAAGGAAAGAGTACAATAGGAATACAATACGATCACAGTTTACAATACGTTTGGGAGCCCGTTGGGCATAGATTAATACATATTGGTATAAATGTGTAGCAATCGACTAGGAACATTTATCATCCAGGGCGGGTAGTGCCACTAGGTACACAATTGAGTCAAGATCAGACCTCAGCGGACAGGGGCTTAGATTTGACTGTTATTGATACACAAATATAAATGATACAGCTGGGAAGCTGTACTCTCGTAGCGGTATAGTCCCAAGGGCCCGTAACATGCCTAAGTAGCAATGGTGGTAGGGTGATGCAGCGATGATCAGTCTTTAGTCACAGTTTGTGCAGAGTCGGGCGACCCTCGTCCCGACTTGCTCAGATAGGCTCGAGACAGGGTGGCCTTGTGGGTATGGCCTTAGGGGGAGGGCCGGCTATTCGCCTGCTGGCGAATCGGAGTTGAATAAGGCTGCAGCGCAAGCCAATGAGGCTCCTGCAGAGATTGGGAAGCCGTCAATATGGAGACAAAAACTTTGTCGATACTGGAGGTGACGAGTGGAAGCTGGCGGCCATTTTAGAATGGCAGCAATCACCATGCACTGATATGAAGCAAATCACGGTAGAGGGATATCTGTTGCTCTGGAGGCGGATGTAGATAATTGTAGCGGGTGGTCAGCGCATGCAAAGCAAAAATATATTTATCTATGGCGCTGGAGATCTGGGTACATCGGTCAATTTCAGGCAGGGGCTCGCTCCCTTACCTCACCACAGTGAGTGCCTTGAAGATGCTGTTAGCTGCTGCAGCTGGAACAGAGGGAGCTCCTGCTCCTCCTGGGCAAAAGCGAATACTGCAGAGGGCTCGAGACAGGGTGGCCTTGTGGGTATGGCCTTAGGGGCAGAGCCGGCAATGTACAGAAGAAAATTATATCAATACTGTGATAAGATAGCTCAGAAGGCTAAGTACTCATTGCTGATATATATGTGTAATAAATAACGGGTGCCATTATAATTTCATACTACGAAGGCTATCATCTGCAGCTGTTCAAAAGACGTGCCAGTTTTGAATTCGATGGTGGGCAACTCAGCCTTTCAACCCTCCAAATTTGATAAAATGAGTACCATTCACATGGAGAATGTTGTCAGGTGTTTTTGTTTTCTGGGAACTGACGGCAGTATCAAGTGTCTTATAAAACAAATGGAGAATTATTGTTGAAATAAAATAGCAACTGCTTACCATTGTAGCTTGTGTTTGTACTAAAAACCAAGGGGGGGTCACAGAGAGGTGAATGTACCCATTTCCAGGCATAGCGTGGGCAGTGTTGCACAGGTCCAAGTGTGGGTAAAGAGCTGTGACCAGTACACTCACCACCAGCATCAATGCAACTGTGTTTACTGTCATGGTGGTACCAATCAGGCTTTAATGCGCTGACCTCTCGGTCAAATGACTCCTGCAGCACTGACGTGTGTATCAGAGATGCCTGGGAGCAGGGGCGTTGCTAGGGGGGGCTAAGGGTGCTATAGCCCCTGATCTTTTGGTTGTAGCCCCGGATAAAATCTCAGGAGCTACAGCCAAAAGGCTAGCTAGCCCCCGGTCCCAACAGTTCCGACATCAGCTTAGCCCCGGGTCTTTTCCAGACCTAGCAACTCCCCTGCCTGGGAGCTTATATGTCACTCTCAGGTGACCTGAATCTCGAGAAAACATGACCAAATACGGTTTGAGTCCTCATTAAGCCAGATTTCTAATGGTTCACAGGAAATCCAGAAGCGGGATGGGACGGGAAGGCAGCTGTGAAATCTGCAGAGCATTCCTGCAAATGTTTCCTGCCAGGTGGCAAAATCCATGCCTGTCATTACAGTGTAGAGCAGGGGTGGACTGGGAACCAAAAGAGGCCCTGGAAATAATTTTCAAAGTGGCCCCATATTGCATATTTTCAGCAAGCCCAACCCTTTTCCTATGGGAAAATGTGGAAATACCACACAAAAGAGGCCCAGGGTACAGAGGCCTACAGGGAAATCTCCAGAGTCCCATATAGGCCAGTCCAGCCATGGTGTAGAGTGTAGTAGCATACTCTTCACTGTAATGACAGGCAGGTGGAACAGGCACACTGACAACCAGTGTAATATTGCATAAAGAGGGCAAGCAATGTGCAATGACCAATAGGCTCACGAGGCATGGATTTTCCCACCTGTCCAACTTTTTTGAGCTGGAAAAATACGATCGATTTAATCGAGGACAGTGCTCTGTATGTAGAAGTCCTTAAGCCGGCCCAATAATGAGTGCTGGAGGAACTGTTGGTGCAGACTATGAATTTTGTGGACTTAAAGGCAAATTTTGTGGGAGCATTTGTTAAGTTGCGCCCATTTGATGCTAAATTTGGGAGATTTCTCGATTCTCCCAGCTATAAAACAATATAAACAACAAATGGTTCCGAAACTAATGTATGGTGCACAAATAAGGAAGGTACACATTGAGTGGTCCAAATTAAAAGGTCTAATTTGGCGAGGGTTACTGCGCTTGTCCTAGACAGTCCCATTAGTGGGGATTCTTTATGAATTAGGTCAGCTGCCCATTGAGACTTTGATTGACTTGGGGAATTACAGATGTTTGCAATTATTCTGGCCCCTCTGTCTGCCTCAATCAATGAAGGTCTGAATATCCTGTGGACTAAAGGTTCATGTCAAGCACTGGTAGAATGGACATCTGAATGCCTAAATACATTGCTAATAATTGGAGCTTCCAAGGAAGAATTGAGAATCACACCCAAAACTACAAAGACAAAGTTATTTAGACATGCATGGGTTAATCCACGAGGATCTTTGTTGCAGTATCATTGTTTTGGTTAAAACTTTAATACTGTTTCCTCCTACTTAAAAGAGCATCCATCAAGACACTTTAGGTTTCAAATTTTAAGGCAAAATTTAATGCCAACACAAGAAATTTTGGGCCATCTAAATAATGTTTCTCGGGAACAGAGACTATTTCGCCATTGACATAAGGAAATAGAGACCATAAAGCATTTGTGTGTACAGTGCCCTAGCCTGTGGACTTTGCAGAATCAAATTTTATCCATTAATTTTATCCCCACAGAACAAGAACTATGGAGGAGGATTTTAAATTGTAATGAATTGTCCTTATCTATACTTATATTGGAGTGTTTAAAGGCGTGTGCAGTGGTTATTTTAATGTATTGATGTTAGGATGATGAGCATGATATTTAGGATGACGATTTTAAGAAGTTTCTTGTTAACATTGTTTATGAAATGATGTATAGTGATGAATTGCAAATGTATTCTGTTTTGTGTTAAAAGTACAATTTGTACTGTATGACACATTAAATAAAATAAAATTAAAATAAATTGAGAATTCAGTTGTAAAACGCATAATTTCCTTATTACCTGGAATCAATTTGGTTTTAACATAAATTAATTCAATCTCTCATAAAGTGGCTTTTTTACACACATTACTTACAAGACACCACCCATTATTATTGCCATAAGCTTCTACAAAACAGGGTTTCAGGAAGATTATTTAAACTTCACATGTGGCTTCTTGAAAATGATTGTTTCCTTTGGTGCAAAGAGTTTTATGAATAGGTAAATGTATCAAACACATAGTAAGTTAATACAAATAATTTTCTGCTACAGTTTGGGACATTTGTTAGCACAATAGAATTTTTCTTTTATGAACCAATCTTTTTTCATTTGTGAAATTTGTGTTTTTATTTAGCTACTTTCCAATTGCGTTCATACTTTAACATGACAATTAAACAACCCTGATTTTTAAGATGGTCGCTAGTTTTGGCTTGTTTCCAGAGAGCTTCCTTAGAGACAGTCATCCAAGATGGCCACGACCATGGAAGAGCTCAGAGCTAAAAGAGTTCCCAAGATGGGCAGGAATGGGTGGGATAAGCCGTAGGGATTAGCATGGCTAAGGGCAGGGAATGGGAGGGATCAATAACCAAAAAACACCAAAATACACTGTGTGCCCCTTGTCACAATCCCTTCTTCCTATGCACACATCTATCAATATTTGAAGGCAATAGTTTGGTCTCAAGCGACACCTAATATCCCAAACTAAAAGTGAAAGCCACAGCATGTTACTGAATGAGCACAGGCTTCAAAGCCTTGGGAAAAGTAAAAAGGTTGAATCTACATAAATTCACATCCATACAGTGCTCAGACATTAGTTGGTAATTAGTGCCAAGGGGAAAATGAAATAAGGGAGGATTGTAATGGTGAAACGAAGGCACGAGATAGCAGTTCCCCAGACACAAGCAGTATACTTCCAGATAATTAAAGTTTTTGAAGAGCGCAAACAACCTTTGATGGTCAGGTACAGTACAACAGTAAGCCAAAAGACTCCATGAAGAGTAACTCAAGAGTACACCCAGTGGTAATAGAGAACATGACACATGCAAACACAGTCCCATCGCACGTGACCCATAATTGGAGCACACTGGCGATTCATTAGTAGCAAACACAGATAGGACACCTGCCATACTCCCTAAAAGGGCACGTAGACATAAGATGCAACACAGGGACAAGTACAAAGGGATTGCCCATTCTCATGGCCTGAGAATGAGGGATGGTGACTTTGAATTGAAGGAAAAATGTTCCATGGACCTCTCTCCCCCTACTCTTGGTCTGGCTCATATCCCGACGACCTGCTGAGTGTCCAAGTTTGTTAAGCAATGTGCCAAACTATCATAATCCTTAGAGACATGTCGCTCATCAAGTAGAATGCCAACCAATCCCTTGCCATGAAGATGATGTAGTATAACCTTTATCAATATAGGGGTGGTTCCAGGTGGAGCCATCAGATATGTGTAACCCAATGAAAATGTTTAGCACTTATGGAATCTATTGGTAGCCAGACCCACTAACCTATTCCCATTCCCTGTAGGTTTTGTAAACTGGTATTATGTTTTGACATCATTGATGACACATTTGTTGTACTAAAGCAACTGTTTTTGATAAGTATGCCGAGAGCAATGATATTTCAATGCTTGTATGCTGTACCAGCTTTGTTTTAATGTGAATAAAGTTGGGTTTTGCTGTGCACATTGTCTACTCCATCATTAAGCCTGGCTCGAATTGACTCTGTGACCTTTGGGCTTACCTGGGACCTTTGGGCCACCTTAAATCATCATGAGTGGTATGGCCCCCACACCACCAGCCATAGTAGAGATGTGGCTTCTCCCACTGCAGACATATGGTATATTTCTCATTTACAGAGTGGGGCAGACAACCCAGCAGGCAATGAATCCCACCACTCACCTGCAGCCAATGAAAGAAGCATGGGCAGAGGAGCATGTCCATCTACAAATTCAGGGAAACATCCCGGTTGCCATAGACTAGAAGTCGTCGGGAATGCTACTGAAGAGTTCTCCAGCATGAAAATAGTGAGGTCACAAATTCAAACAGGATGATGGAGAGACTTTTTGGCAAATCATTCCAAAATATGACACTAGCACACACATTTTTACAGGGTATCCGGAAAGTACACATACAGAAAAGGCCAAGAATTGTTATCCCGTTTTCGCTGGTAGACAGATTGGTATCCTCAGTCTATACTAGGCAACTGGGTGACATTACTACGAAGGCCATACTTCTTGAGAAAGTATAATTACCTGCCCTAGAAATGCTGCGTATTACGTGCTGCTCATGTATTCATTGTTCAAGGAAAATATGGTTAAACCCAGGCCAGGCCACAGCTCGTCCAATCACCGGTGGAAAACAGCAGGCCCAGGCAGGCATTTAACCTGGACGTTGCCTCTGTCTTGAATGATTAGCACTTTATGGTAGTCATGGATGAATGCTCATGTTCGCCTAAGGTTGGATGTGTACCCTCAACAGCGGCACAGGTCATTATACCTAGATTGCACAGTCTGCTCTCTGTCCATGGCCTACCTACCTTCAGACAACAGTACGCCATTTCGAGGGGCAATGTTTCTGGGTTGGCATTGGCATCTCCCAACAAGGCATGAACCGCGACCCCTTGCTGGCACAGAGTCGACGGGGAGACTGAGCAAGGTCAATTATGCATAAACAAGACATACTGAATTGCATGTGAACAAGGTGAACTGCTTCTTATGCCTCTATGTAGATTTCATATGGCATACCGCACAACCCCTCGATCTATGCCTTGCCAGCAGATGCGTTTGTTCTGAGGGAGAAAGGTGAAATCACTAAATCCTTCCATGGATTGTTTGCCAATGACAGGTGGAAGCCAAACAGATAAAGCAAGAGAAGAAAGATAAAGCATGTGCAGTTCTAAGTCGGTGACATTGCTCAGATCCAAGATGGACACCTCCATCATAAACTAAGACCAGCACAAAAGGAGTCCATGGACAGCGGTATACACAACATGCTTCATGTTGACGGCAAGCAACAATAAACAGGGAATCCCGAGAAATATCAACTGGTTCTGGAAGATAGGAATACATCAAGACCCAGAGGAAATTAATTAAGGCCGGGAAGAGGGAAGTCACCCCATCGCCAGAGAGAAGTAGCCAAAATAGACAGCCCCTGACCAAATGTGGAGAAGAGGTTGAGCCGAAGCAAGGTTGTGAAGCAAGTTCTGCGTGAGGCACATTCAGACGAATCCCTTAGACAGTTCGAGACTGCATGTTTTATGAGTGAGAACAATATCAGCAACATTTTTGGTGTGTTAGAAGAGATGTCATAATTACAGGCATGAGCACAGGACAAAACGGGGTGCAACCATGCTAAGGTGTGATGATTTCGGAAGCATCATCATGCTAAGAGTTAAATATAAAGACAATGGGCCTCATTACGAGTTTGGCGGTAGCCGTGCCCTTAGTAAGGGCACGGCTACCGCCAAACTCACTACCGGCATCGGCGAACGGGCCATTACCGGCCCTTTACGAGGTGGATGGGCCGGTAATTGCCCATTCGCGATGCCGGTATGACCGGCTTCCGATCCCCATTCTGCCCTGGTGCAATCACGAGTTCTGCTTGCGGGCGTGCAGAGCGGCACCCGCAAGCAGAACTCGTAATGTGGCAGTATGGAAACAACTGCGCCGGTAGCACTACCGGCGCCGTTGTTGCCTTACCACCACATTCGTAATGAGTCCTAATGGGCCTAATTGTTGGAACGCTTAGCGTGGTGCAAAGTGACTTTGCACAGCCAACAAACACGTTGAACGGGACTAATTCACAGAGCGGTACAAAGTGTCTTTTTCAGCGTAAAGTCACCTTGCACGGTAAAAGTACTCTTTTTACAGCGCTAAATGGACGTAATAAATTTGAATTAGGCCCATTTAGCACGGTGCAAAGAGTACTTTTGCAGTGCAAAGTGACTTTTAGCTGCAAAGATACACTTTGCACTGCTCTGTGAACTAAGCCTGGTCCAAAGTGTTTGTTGGCAATGCAAAGTCACTTTGCACCGCGCTAAACGTTCCATAAACTAGGCCCATTGTGTGCAGGAATGCATGCTCTCCATTGCACAATTCTCCCGTGCCCGTGTGGTTCTTCAGCATAGCGGCCTGTGCAAGGTCGCCCATGCCCACACATAACACCCAGATGCATTTTCACCTCAATTTGCGTTAAAATGTGTTGTTTGATTAAACTTAGCAGAAGAACAATTCAAACCTTTTTCATAAATACGAAATATTCTTTATTAAAATTGACCACGAGTGTACATCATTTCATTATATATGGTGCTGTGTAAAAGAAACATTTTCTGTTTACATAATTCAAGTATCTAAAATGCGATCATTTTTAAGTGCAAGCCTAAAAGTGAAGTAAAGTGGAAATGTCGTTCTGCGTTGTGCTGGGGATGTAGAGCTCTCTCGACATGCCTTTGGGCACAGAAAATCCATGGTTATTGGCTAGATGTAAATCAGGGAGCCAGCGTTTTGTGCAGCTTTCATTTTGTATTGACATTTTCTGCTATTTGTTGTAGAAACACTTGAGCAATTAAATGCTATGCCCCAGGGTTTAGTCATTTGTTTCGAAACCGCACCAGCTCTCGAGAAACAGGGCGTATGATGAAGCTATCGCCATTTTGTGTGTAACCTGGGGCTGTCATGAAACTAACACTCGAAGACGGAAAAACGCGCTGGAGACGTTTACTCTTTCCTATTCGCGTGGACGAGCTTTACACCTTTTGCATACAGTGTCACTTACACATAGCACCATATCCACTTGAGAAAAAAGCCCTTTTTAGCTTTGCCGGAGGTGTGATATAAGTCTACATTTTGAAGGCAGTTGAAAGAAAGGGACTTTTTTTGCAATCAAATAATTAAAAAAAATGGCTGCCTATTTGGGATCTGAACTAGAAAGGTACATTTTAAGACCACAGTGAAGGAACTACAATAGACCAGCCTGCGATGTAGTCTTTGTTAATAGTTACTGCACTTTACTGTTAGAGGGTGCACACCAGGGCACTGCAAGGCAACAAGGGTTCAGGTTAACATAGCAAAACCTTATGTTCAGGTATGCTGTGGATGCATCATTTTACAAAAAGCAGAGTTAGACCAACCGTTGGTGGCTGAAATCCCCATCCAACTGCCTCCACATTTGGATGTGTAAATCCAGCTGCATGATTGGAAATATTTCTTTGAAAGTAGAGATCCCCTCCTTTTCAGAGAGGAGCAAGATGGCGGCGGTGGAGGAGTGGAGGCCTGACACTGCTGGTTCATCACACAGTGGCTAACCAAACAAGGGCAACAATGCAGACCCGCAGCCCACCCTAGAACAAGGGCTGCTTCTCCTCCTTCGCTGTGTAAAACAAATTGCCACCTTGACACACCAGCAGCAAAGGCCAAGTTAAAATGGTGCTGCCCTCATCAACCTGCTAGTAGGTGAGTAGAGCAGGGCAGAAATATCTGTAAGAATCTTGTTCTAAGGCACTCATTACTTTGCAATGATGTTTTTTTTTCTTACAGTGCCGTTAATTTTGGTTATTGTGGTTATATTAATTTGCCCTCACACTGCAGAATTTAAAGTAGCACAGCAAACGTGCTACAATTATAGCTCTTCTCCCATAATGCCTGTGATCATATCTCAGTTGTTGGTCTCACTCTGTAGTGACGTGTTTGCCTTTCCATCACTGCAGCGTGTGGGGCAGTAAATCCAGTCATTCTTTAGAGCACCCATGGGGTTTCAATGACAGTTCGGCGGTGTGGGAAAAAGTGGTGGTAGTTCTGGTAGTACAACTTTTTTGGCAGTAACGAAATTGCTGCTGTTCTTGAACCACCAAATTCCGTCTTCTGGCCGTAAAGTGCTCTACTTTAAGGCCAAAAATCTGTTGATTTACCATGACTTAATTACCCCTCAAAGTATATCCTCTAAAATCCCCATAGGCAGTGGTACCAGCATTTCATTTGAGCCGTGCATTTCGTAGAGGAAGCAGTGTCCGAGTGGCTTCACCCCTCTGCGATCACAAAACCTTGCGCGGTCCGTGAAGCGGCCGCAAAGTGGCTGACAAGTGGGAGTTCAGTCGGCAGTGGCAGTAGCATTTGGTTTGATCCATGCATTTCATGGAGGAAGCATTGTCCGAGTGGCTCCACCCCTCTGCGATCACAAAACCTTGCGCGGTCCGTGAAGCGGCCGCAAAGTTGCTGACAAGTGGGAGTTCAGTCGGCAGTGGCAGTAGCATTTGGTTTGATCCATGCATTTCATGGAGGAAGCATTGTCCGAGTGGCTCCACCCCTCTGCGATCACAAAACCTTGCGCGGTTCGCGAAGCAGCCGCAAAGTGGTTGACAAGTAGGAGTGGAGTCGACAGTGGCAGCAGCATTTCATTTGAGCCATGCATTTCGGCGATGAAGCAGTGTCCGTGTGACTCCGCGCCTTTGCGATCACAAAACATTGCACGGTCCGCGAAGCGGGCGCAAAGTGTCACAAGTGGGAGTGCAGTCGTCAGTCTGCGGTGAGTGGAGACCGGTGAGCCACCTCACGATCGCTGGATGGCAAGGTGCGTGTGGCAGACCATTACATCAATCAACCCCAATCTTCTTGTGTTCTGCAACTTTTACAGGGGTAAAATGCAAAATAGAAATGAAAGGCCCAGGAAACACTATCATTTATGGAGTGGGGGAATCCCTACGCTGCCTCCTACTTCCCCACCATCTATGACACCACCCCGTAGTATGCCACTTGTACACGATAAGTGGACAATCTCCAGTTTCTTTCAACCCAAATCCAGCACTGTACAGCAAAGCGGTTCAAGTTCGTCCCCCAGCATGGACTTGGCTGAGTCGCAGGACCATCCAACTGAGGAGAGGTTCTATGAAATCTCTGGACCGTTTTAACTGAAATTGAGTATCGACTGAGTATCTCCCACTCTGCTATGGGGGTTACCCTTGAAACGGAACATGTTGCCTGTGTTGCCAAGAGAGAATGACGAAGTATGTCACCAGGCCTATTTAATACATTATACTCTAGTGTGAGCCAGGATTTGATTGTCTCCGAACATGAGCATGATTTGGAGGAACTGAGTGTGGTAGACCGCAGTTCCTTTCCATTTCAGGGCACTGATTAAACAAGTGCTGATTCTCCCGACATGAGCCCAACCTCCTTATCCACCCTAAACATTGTGCTCCAATCTTTCATTTGTTTGTTTGACACTGTGGTGTATGAGGTCAGGGCTAACTCTGCCTCCCTGAATGAAATTTGTTTGTTATTATTAGCATCACGAAAATGTGCCCCTGGCTCCTCAAGTAATATGTCAGTGGGCCAAGGGGCAAAGGAGCCAGCAAAGGTTCCTACTCTAGTGCCCAAACTCTCCCAAGCGGGCCCTGGACCACCCAACTCTGGCGATGAACCATCAGTAACCATCACAGACCGTGAATCCGTGCCCCCCGTTATGCTCCTGACTTTGGACTCAACCTAAGAAAAATGAATAAGGGGTACACTCGGGCGAGAACATTTTTGAGATCTCTGTTTCAGGTTGCTAGTGCCCAATCTAAGTCTGTAAACCTTCCTAAGCAGATAGGGCAGGAAGATATGCGCAACAGTAACTGTTTGAGTTCAATACAGTCAGTCACTTTTTCTGGGAAAACCAATGCAAGAAACTAAATCTAACTTCATCAAGGACATGGAGAAACAACCCTGTCCAGCGCAACAGGTAACAGAGTGGCAAACAGAGTCGAGAAAAACCCAGAAGAAAAGTGCCTGTGATGTTCTCCACCGAGCGCCTATGGCCGAACCCGTTATCATGACCACCAGCTAGAATTCGAGACCCAACTTCAATCGTGGAGGACCAGCGCATTCAATACTTTGTGCTACTTCAAATTCAAACATGGAAGATCGATTTGTGAAGGATTCCGTGGCCAGTAAGACAAACACTAAGCTGAACATTGTGGTTCCTACCTGGAACGATTCCCAATTGGCCAGATCCAGCAAGGTCCCAGTCACGACTCATAGTGACTCTATCTATGGGTGGCAGGTGAATTCGAATTCTAGGTGCATAGAACCTGGTAGCAGAAATTTCTTGACTACCTCTTCAAACCTGTTACTCTTTGATTCAATACTGTTACTGTTACTCTTTGATTGTTGTCCCTACACCTTTTTAACAGAGGGCAACTGGGAAGATGAGCAGTTCATTTTAATTCAAAGCTGATACAAATATTAGTGTTCCAGCACCAAGAGGACCTCCTGCTCAAGGGTTTCAAATGTTATTATAACAATGAGTTCATTCAAGGCAGTGCACGTAAACAAATCCTGTCAGTAACATGTCATTTTGAGCATGATCATCAGTGGTTTATGCCCCAAACCCAGCCTGACGCTGGCTGAGGTTGGCTTCCCAAGACCCTGCCAGACATTCCAGCCGCCTGGATTCCAGTGTTTCTTTCCTTTGTTGGAACACCCAAGGCCATAACTCATTCTTACATATTGATCATTCTTCCTCCTGGTCTAATTTTGATATTATAAAGTTTCAAGAAACCTGGCTGCTAGAGAAAGCGGTTATTGATGGCCGTATGGAAAATTATAAATTAGCCAGGAAAGGCCTCCGAGGCTTGCCAAGAGGAGGCTTGTTGACTGCTGCTAGAGTCAGCGTGCTCGCTCTCTAAAGAACTGGTACTGTAAATCCATGGGTTTCTTAGCAACGGAATTAGTTGATAAGGCTGGTCCAACCAAAATGTATTTGATGATTGTTAACATCTACTTTAATTGCATCTGTGCACCAATTAAAGAAGCGATAGACGATCTAGACAGCCTACTTAGAAAGTGGAATAAAATTAATCCACTGTCACCAGTTCTGGTAGGGGGTGACTTCCATTGCAATTGCACCGTTAACGTGGGGGATGCTGACCTCGGAGCGGATTACAATTGTAAGATCATGTTAGCCCCCCCTTCCCCGGATCGGGGTCTAGGGATGCCCATGGGAAGTTACGGTCATCCCTGTTCTCCAGATGGGGATTTACTCAAATGAATTTACTATTCAGAGGTATTTGGGAAAAAACTCCCACATGGCATGATGTTTGGGCAAAATGGACTATTGATTATTTCTTTAAAGGTTTGGTGTGCTGGATTTTCCAAAGCATAGAAAAATGCCCTAATGGCATTATTTTGGATGACTTACAGTTTGTTGAGTTTAGACTGGCTAGTCCCTAGATAAAGGGCACTGCAGTAGTCTATTTTAGACATAAGGAGTGTTCTAGCCAAAACGATGCAATTAGGCGTGGTTAAGAAAGGTCTACATGCAGTAATAAGTTTGCATGTATACGCGGATGCTGAACTGACAGCATTAGTTTGTCGGCACAGAGAAAGGGTGCAGTCAAGATATATTCCTAACGTTTTAGTATCCTTGGAAACCTTAATGATGTTGCCATCAATGATGAATGACTTGAAGGCCTGGTCAAGTTTATTAAGACGTTGATGGGAACCCAAAATGAGGAATTCCGTCTTATCATCATTGAGGCAGAGTTCATGTTGCACCATCCATGCCTGAATAACCATGTAGATGTCGTTCAAGGATTTGGTGTCCGCTGCATAATCACCTGTGATGGGATGAGTATCTGGGTGGCCTCCGCATAGTTGGTGTATGAGACACCTAGATAGTCAAGAGCATCGAATAATGGTTTGGTGAACACATTATACAGTGTGGGTGACACGCAAGAACCCTGAGGAACACCACAGTGAATGGCGGCAGGGTCAGCGGATGCTAGCAAGGAGAAAACCTGCATGGATCTATTGTTTACGAAGGAGCCGATCCAGGCAGTGGCAGCGTCAGAAAAATGGGCTGCTTACATGCGGTGTTGGCAGAGGATTTGGTGATTAACCAAATCAAAAGCAGCTGAAAGATCTAGCAATTATAGCAAGGCTAGTTTTCCATTGTCTTGCAATACCTCAATCTGTGTTTTGATGTCAATAAGGGCGGTTTCCGTCCCTTGCCTGGGCCGGAAACCATATTGCCTCAGACCAAGGAGTTTGTTGACTTCAAGATAGTCCTGGATCTGGAGATACGCAGCTCGGTCTAAAATTTAACTGGTAAATACCAATGTTTAAAATCATATTCTAATTTTGGGAGCATGGGATAGCTTTATTGCTAATTGTATTTTGTGGATATCATTGAACCCTAGAACAACACATTATTTGTGTAACAATTGCTTGCACAAGCAGGCAAATTATACATTTAATTTTCCCATCAGAAAATTGTGTTCTGCGTAGTAACGCTGGCTACACAATAGACAAATATGAGTGCCATCTCAATGTCAAAGTGCATGATAAATTGTGCCACTATTCCATTGGTAAAACATTCTGATCTGAAAATATATGCCAGTTGAAGTTTTAAATTTATTGTAATAGGAGATGCAATGAACAATATTGTTCCTGCTATTGTGTGCCACGGTACTTCCAATCTATATCTGTGTGTTTCTTAAATAAAGTGCCAATAATATTAAGATGTTGGTCAAATATTCCAGGGTGCTGCTAATAGTATGATGTGCAAGCTTGCAAGCGGTGCTGCTCAAACGGTATGGAACACATGACAGAAATCAACACAATGCCCCAGAATGTCCATTTCCACGTTGATATGCCAATTTGAAGATTTACAGACAGTTTTGCTTTGCCTAGGCAAGCTCACATTGCCATACCAGTTTCTACATCAGACACAGAAAATGGCCATGCCAGTTATCTCGATGGCCAAGGTAAGCAGTTTGCCACTCCAGGTTCTACATTACCTAGACAATTACCTTTAAAGATTCACTGTGGAACAGGAATATTGTAATGCCATTTTTCTATTCCCTGAAGAAATTTTCCGTGCTAGTCCTCACATTTCCATGCCAGGTTTGTATTGCTCCATTTAGGCACACATATTGTACTTCCAGTTTCTACAGTGATCACAGAAGAGATTCAGACCAGTTTCCACAGTACCATGCTAGAGGCCAGTTTCACATCGCACCATTTTAGCAGATATTCTCATGCTATTTGCAACGTTGCCCTGGCAAAATGTACACACCATTCGCTATACGGCCACGCTAATTTTGTTATGGGTCGACGTTCACCTCGTCCTGTGTGCAAAACCCGGCCACCTGCATCCCTAGCACTTCGGTTTCCCAGTGCAGCTACCAGGAAGGTTAGGAGGTTCGTAGCGCTCCCCAAAAGGATACGGCATCATGCTGCCCCATTCTATGCACGATGGCAGCTGCCGTGGAAGTTAGCAACTCGAAAACTACACTTCCCAGAAAACCTGGCTCCGTGCGGTAGTTCGCCGGTAGAGCCTCGCGTTGGCTTGCCCCGCCTCTCTCACTGATGTAGTCCGTGGATGCAGCCAGGACGCCGCTTCTGTTTACAGCTACTCCCGGCATTTAGAAGTTCCTTCTTCGATTGCCAAACCCCTTTTGTTTCTTATGGAATCGACTCGGATTGTTTACTGGACCCGCTATTTGGAATTCCCTTGTTGACCTGCCTTCCTGTGTACCGAACCTCTGTTTTGCTTCCACGGACTCCGCTAGAAAAAAGTTTTGTCTTTGTTTTCGCCTGCAAGTGTACCGAAACCCAGTTTTCCTCCGGACTTCTCTTCTACACGCCTTTGCCATAGCCCCTGTCCGCTAGTGTACCAGACCTTGCCTGCCTTCAACTTACCTATCTCAGGAACTGTCATCCCGACTGGTTGTTATCTTCATCCGTGCCAGACCTTACCTGCCTTCAACTTACCTTACTTGGAACTGCCATCCCGACTGGTTGTTATCGTCATTCTTCGTTCACCAGTGGTAAGACTTTTTGCCTCACGAACGGAACGTTTGGATTGAACTTGTTTTTTCCTGTGCACTTAAGGACGCTCTGCAGCTGTGCACCATCCCGAATCCAGTGCGACCCTCGTACCGCCCGGGTATTAGTATCCTACTAACATTTACCTTTTTCTTATTTTATCCCTGTCGTCGTGTTCTGAACTACTCAATCCTTCAGTCCTTCTCCACTGGTAAGATCCTGTCCACCTCATGAATTGTGTCATAGTTTAAACCAGTTAAGTGCTAAATCTTGTTATATTCCTAGGTGATTCCCGGTTTGTGACGTTCTTCCATTCTACGGGGGGAAAAAGCTCAGGTATTCCATCAATTAGTAAGGCTTACAGGGGACAAGTGTTACCTTCGTATTACTTACTTGTTGTTCTTTCCTTTACAGCCTGGTTCGTGGCGGTGCGTTCTTCCCCCGCCCTTCTGGGTGATCAGTCCCCTTGTCTGGTTAATTACAGCAAGTGGTTATATCATTTTGAAGGTCTTACTCCCTCACAGAGAGGAGGCTTGGGTAGAGGCTCTACCCAAAGCTCTTCAAGCAACTTCCTGGGTTTTGGATACTCCCCGGTTCTACGCACTCATCTCACCGATGAGTAACAAAAACAGAAGCCATGGATGAAGCTGATCCTTTGGCTGCCCTGTTTCATTTAGTGTCTGAGTTACGGTCTGACATGACAATAGCTCATGACGCCATGCATCAAAGGATCGACAGCTTACGGAGTATTCATACTTCCTCGACACTGGGGGTAGACATGGCGGGTGCGGCCGCCTCAGGTTCTGGTTTACCTTCAGCTTCCGCTTCAGGGTTTTCTGCGGCCCAGGTTTTGATGGCCACACAATTCCCGTTGGCCCCTCCGGAACGCTTCACTGGAGACCCAAAACAATACCGGACTTTCATAAATCAATGCAAACTACATTTCTTGTGTCGGCCCACCGCCTTTCCAAACTCCACCACCAAGGCAGCCTTTATTCTTTCCCATCTCGGGTGTACAGCGGCTGCGTGGGCCAACCCTTTGCTTGAGTCCAACAGCTACATCCTCTATGACTGTGACAAACTCATTTTGGCCATGAATAAGGTTTTTGATAACCGTTACAAATCTCAAGCATCGGACCTGGAGTTGCTGAGTCTACGACAAGGCACTTCTTCTCTTTTTTCTTATCTCACCAGATTCAATCAGCTAGCTGCTAAGACAGACTGGCCCGAGGAGAAGAAATCAGCCTTATTTTACCAGGGGTTGTCTGAAGAATTAAAAGATATCCTAGCCACAGTACCGGTCGGTCCGACCTCCTTCGGTGAATTGTTAGACTTGGTGTTACAAATAGATGCTCGAAGGTCCGAAAGAAGAGGGGAACGTAAAACCCCGGTCCTTACCCCCTCTCCAGCAGATGTAGTTACTCCTCCTGTTCCAACTCCAGAACCCATGCAGATAGGGGCGGTGAGGGGCTCTTTGACTCCGGCACAACGTGAATATCGACGTTCACATAATTTGTGCATGTATTGTGGGTCTTCAGAACACCCACTGAAAGACTGTCCCAAAAAAACGGTCAAAAAGGAGGGAAACGCCAAATCCCGGCGATAGATAGAGTCCCTACGCCGGGAGTGTTTTCTTTGGACTCACAGGGTTTTTTGTCTGCTCCTGTCAGTCTTCCTGTGTTATTCACCACAGCCGAAGACGCTACGTTCTCCTCCTTGGCTATCATAGATTCAGGAGCTACGGGGAATTGTATGGACTTTGACTATGCTGCAAAAAACAATGTGTCCATTCTACCCAAGGCTCAACTCGAGAGGGTTCATACTGTGGATGGTACAACTTTGGTATCCGGTTTGGTCACACAGAATACTTCCCTTGTCAGCATGAAGACCGAAGATGGACACATTGAATCCATTTCATTCGATCTAATCAAGGCTCCTCAATATCAGGTCATATTGGGTATCCCGTGGTTGCAACACCACAACCCTGCTATTGATTGGGTAAAGAAGAGTGTTCGCTTCCCTGCTTTGGAGTGTAATGAACACTGTTTTCAGGACACGTATGTATGCCCGGAGTCTTCTTGTCAAGCTCTGGTGGCTTCCTTGTCTGTCATAGGTGCCATCGTTCGTGACGCCAGTAGAGACATTCCTCCTGAATATGAATCCTTTCGGGATGTGTTCGATAAGGGCAGGGCAGATCAATTGCCACCTCATAGGCCCTATGATTGTCCGATAGACCTGTTACCAGGGGCCAAGATACCAGCCGGCAGAATCTATTCCCTCACCTTACCAGAAGACAAGATTCTGAAGGAATACATAGATAAAGCCTTGGCCACAGGCTTTATTAGGCCTTCAAAATCCCTGACGGCATCTCCACTATTTTTCGTCCCTAAGAAGGAGGGGGACTTGCGCCCTTGTATAGACTACAAGGCATTGAATGCTATTACGGTAAAAAAACAGTACCCTCTTCCGTTGATATCAGTGCTTTTAGATCAACTTGGTTCGTCAGTGATGTTCACTAAACTTGACCTTAGGGGTGCCTATAATCTCGTTCGGATTAGAGCAGGGGACGAGTGGAAAACTGCCTTTAAGACACGTTATGGCTTGTTCGAATATTTAGTGATGCCGTTTGGACTTTGTAATGCCCCGGCCACCTTCCAGGCCTTCATGAATGACATCTTCCATGACTATCTGGACCAATTTGTTGTAATTTATCTGGATGATATCCTTATCTACTCATCCTCTATGAAGGATCACTACGTACATGTGCGTCTTGTGTTACAGAGGTTGAGGGAGAACCACCTGTACGTCAAGGCAGAGAAGTTTGTTTTTAATTCCACCGAGGTGGAATTTCTTGGTTGTGACTTGACCAGTCGTGGCATTCGAATGAGTCACTCCAAGGTTAGAGCGATTCTGGAATGGCCCATTCCTACCTCTGTCAAAGCATTGCAGTCCTTCTTGGGGTTCTCCAACTTTTATCGGCGTTTCATCCATTCATTTTCGTCGATCTCTTCTCCTTTAACGGCACTGACCAGCTCCAAGAAACCGTATGCATGGAATCTGGAGGCACAATGGGCCTTTGAAATTCTGAAGACCGCCTTCATCATCTGTTGGGTGCCCGTCATCAGGTTACTGTTTATTCGGACCACCGTAGCCTCCTTGCCTTTAAATCAATGAAGTGCCTTACGGCCCGACAAGCTCGTTGGCATCTTTTCTTTTCCCAGTTTAATTTTGTCATCACATATCGACCGGCTCGTCTCAATGCCTGTGCTGACGCTCTTTCGAGGTTATCCCACAGTTCTTGTGTTTCTAAGGCTGATCGTCCCCTGCTGTTACCTGAAAGGGTGGTTTGTGCCTGCACTCCTCAGCCTTCGCTCCATGCCCTTATATCATCCTGGGTGACCTCAAATAAGGAGGAATGCGAATCATTGAACCTTGACATTGTACAGGGCTTGCCTTATATCCAAGGTCATCTCTTTATACCTCCTGGAGAAGCACGTCTTCGAGCTCTAGCCTGGTCACACGATTCCTTGATGGCAGCCCATCCGGGGCAGCAAAAGACGCTGGAGGCATTGCGCCGCTGGGCTTGGTGGTCATCAATGCCCAGGGATGTCATCGATTACGTGGCCTCTTGCTCAGTGTGTGCTCATGCAAAGTCTCTAGATCCAAGCCTGTGGGCCTTTTGCGTCCCCTTCCGGTGCCACATAAACCATAGTATATGGTCTCCAGGGACTTCATTGTGGACCTGCCTCCTCTAAGCGGTTATGATACCGTCTGGGTTGTCATCGACTACTTCTCCAAGATGGCTCTGTTTGTTCCCTGCTCGGGTTTGCCTTCGGTCCCCGTCTTGGCTTCTTTGTTTCTCAAGCATGTCTTTCGTTTCTTTGGACTTCCCTCTATCATTGTTTCAGACCGCGGCCCTCAGTTTACGTCTCGCTTTTGGAGGGCTTTGACTTCTTCGCTTCACATTGACGATCGTTTCAGCTCTGCATACCATCCACAAACCGATGGACAGACTGAGAGGGCTAATGCCACTCTAGAGTAATTCCTCCGATGCCTGTGTCTCCAATTTCAGTCTACCTGGTTAGAGACGCTCGCCCCTGCCGAATTTGCCTACAATAATTCGGTACACTGTGCCTCAGGTGTATCACTGTTTTTTGCCTTATATGGATTCCATCCACGCTCTTTGCCCTTGGATCCAGCACTCCCCATTGACAACCCGGCCGCTCAGGCTTGTGTAAGAGAATTGGAGTCGGTCCGTAGGGGAGTTCGATCCCACCTTCTGCTTGCCCAGGAGAGAGCGAAAAGATACGCTGACCGGTATAGGATTGCAGCTCCGGAATACAAAGTGGGCATGAAAGTTTGGCTGTCTACGCGTAATCTGCGCATTCCCTGGCAAACGTATGCTGCTACCGACGTTTGTGGGTCCTTTTCCCATTACGGAAGTTTTAAATCCTGTGGCAATGCGTCTTTCTTTGCCTACTTCATGGAAACTGCATCCTGTGTTCCACGTATGTCTCATCAAGCCTTGCCTTCCTTCCACGCGTCTACCTACGCGACCTTGCGCTATTCGCATGGATGGCGAAGACGAGTATGAGGTTGCTGATATTTTGGACTTTCAACTCCGCAGGGGTCGGCCCTTTTATCTGGTCGACTGGAAGGGGTACGGTCCTGAGGATAGGTCTTGGGAACCCTTGAGTAATATTCACTCACCTGTACTCTTGCGTCGTTTCCATGCCCGCAAGGGGTTGCCGCCACCTTTGGGGCGGCTGCTGTTATGGGTCGACGTTCACCTCGTCCTGTGTGCAAAACCTGGCCACCTGCATCCCTAGCACTTCGGTTTCCCAGTGCAGCTACCAGGAAGGTTAGGAGGTTCGTAGCGCTCCCCAAAAGGATACGGCATCATGCTGTCCCATTCTATGCACGATGGCAGCTGCCGTGGAAGTTAGCAACTCGAAAACTACACTTCCCAGAAAACCTGGCTCCGTGCGTTGGCTTGCCCCGCCTCTCTCACTGATGTAGTCCGTGGATGCAGTGAGGACGCCGCTTCTGTTTACAGCTACTCCCGGCATTTAGAAGTTCCTTCTTCGATTGCCAAACCCCTTTTGTTTCTTACGGAATCGACTCGGATTGTTTACTGGACCCGCTATTTGGAATTCCCTTGTTGACCTGCCTTCCTGTGTACCGAACCTCTGTTTTGCTTCCACGGACTCCGCTAGAAAAAAGTTTTGTCTTTGTTTTCGCCTGCAAGTGTACCGAAACCCTGTTTTCCTCCGGACTTCTCTTCTACACGCCTTTGCCATAGTCCCTGTCCGCTAGTGTACCAGACCTTGCCTGCCTTCGACTTACCTTTCTCAGGAACTGCCATCCCGACTGGTTGTTATCTTCATCCGTGCCAGACCTTACCTGCCTTCAACTTACCTTACTTGGAACTGCCATCCCGACTGGTTGTTATCGTCATTCTTCGTTCACCAGTGGTAAGACTTTTTGCCTCACAAACGGAACGTTTGGATTGAACTTGTTTTTTCCTGTGCACTAAAGGACGCTCTGCAGCTGTGCACCATCCCGATTCCAGTGCAACCCTCGTGCTGCCCGGGTATTAGTATCCTACTAACATTTACCTTTTTCTTATTTTATCCCTGTTGTTGTGTTCTGAACTACTCAAATCCTCCAGTCCTTCTCCACTGGTAAGATCCTGTCCACCTCATGAATTGTGTCATAGTTTAAACCAGTTAGGTTCTAAGTCTTGTTATATTCTTAGGTGATTCCCGGTTTGTGCCGTTCTTCCATTCTACGGGGGGAAAAAGCTCAGGTATTCCATCAATTAGTAAGGCTTACAGGGGACAAGTGTTACCTTCGTATTACTTACTTGTTGTCCTTTCCTTTACAGCCTGGTTCGTGGCGGTGCGTTCTCCCCCCCTTCTGGGTGATCAGTCCCCTTGTCTTTTTAATTACAGCAAGTGGTCATATCATTTTGAAGGTCTTATTCCCTCACAGAGAGGAGGTTTGGGTAGAGGCTCTACCCAAAGCTCTTCAAGCAACTTCCTGGGTTTTGGATACTCCCCGGTTCTACGCACTCATCTCACCGGTGAGTAACAAATTTTAAGTTTTGTCAACAAGAAATTGACAGTCCAGCTCTACATTTTCTCAGTCACTAATACACCCACAACTACATGCCCAATTGTGAGATTATGTTTCTCCCATCCACATGCCAGGTAATACACCAACATATGTCATGGATCAGCCTTCACTAACACATGTGCCTGGGTATCGGCTAAGGATAATTCTATATTCAACCAGTTTGAGTAAAATCGGTATCCAGTGATGTTACCGAAAAGATAACAATGAATGAAATATTACCGAAATAAATACCAAAAACTACTTATAAAGGGGTGGGGCTAAAGGGTAAAAATGGTTGGCGGTGGTTCGGTGGTGTTAGAAGCATGGGGAAATGGGGGGTTTGGGGAGGGGACCCCCCCAAAAAAATAATTGATATTTTTTTCCCTTTAATATTTCTTTCGTTAACATTCTTTTCGGTAAGATCACATGGAGCCGTAACATCAAGGATGTGGCTTTATCTCTATCTATGAATAGTTCAATGTCATCAGCCATGCAGGTAATCACCAGTTCTGTTACGCTACCAGAGTGAAACCACGTCTGAAGATAGGCCAGGATATTTGTTTCAGCTGGTGTGTTCACATTTGCTCCATCATCTTGACCTGGTATGATAGTCGAGAAATAGGCCAGACGTTGGATGGATTTGTGTGTGGGAACTTGAGAATCTTTAGCAGTGGAAGAACAACAGTGTGTTTAAATTCTTGAGGAAAGTCTCTTCACTGGAAAAATAGATTTCAACACACATTAGGACCTTGCACTAAAAACCTATCAAGATCTTTGGCTTTAGAGGGGCAATTTTTAGGAGAATCAGTCTGCCTAGACTTCGCCAGAAATGCCTTCTTATCAGAAATTGACTTGAAGGATTGAAATTCGATCATATATGTAAGATAGACCCAGTCTGAATAATATGCATCAGCATCAGGTGTAGGACATGACACTTTACTTTCTGAATAAATTGACAAATTATGGACCCTTTAACAAGATCATTATTGGAAGTTCTGTCACTTAATTTCCGTGGTGAGTGAAATGGGGGAACTTAATGACACAAGAAGCTTGAACAGCGATGGGACATATGTAAGTGACTCCAATCAAGCAATCCCACTAAGTCAGTGCCTTGTCTGGGATGCCCAAGGGAAGCCCTTATTTATGTATTTTTATGGCAAGTTATAATCTGGATGATGAACCCTTGTATAACACCCCTCTCTTAGAATCCCCCTTCACCCCAATGAGCCAAGAAGTAGGCTTGTTTTGCAAATTTAAAAGGTTTATTTGAAAAATTAAACAATACATATATATATATCACACTTCTATAAATAAATTGATAATGGATAGTACACTTGTGAATATGAGCAGTAATCAGCTAGAGGTAATCCTACAGTAGCACAGTTCTTGGTTACTTATGAATAGGAACAGAAGAATGAGGTGGGAAAGAATGCTTTATATGGTTCAAAGAAACGCAATGATGAATGAAATGCAGTACAGAAAATAACTTGATATGGCTTCAACAAAAGACAATGTAATCAATTTTCCTTGACAATTCACTCCCCCCATTTATGCAATATAAGGAGATGGAAAGAAGACACACAGTTCTCAGAAATGCAATCAAATATAATTCAGTTCCCCCCTAGCAAGCTTAGAGGAAAACAGGTATGAGTTTTAACACAGGCAAGATACTTTGATGTGGTTGCAATTAATTGAAAAATATGCTAAAAAGGCTTTTAATTCCCTCTAGGGGGTTCAGGGTGGGTGATATCTAGTTTATATTAGTTCAGGCTCACTTTAGCAATGTTCTATGAGTAACTAGCAGGTTAAAACGAATTTTAGCAAAGTAAAGCAAGGAGCTGCTGATTTTTACACGTGGCTGAAATTGTGCAAAATGTCAAATCGCGCCAAATTTTATTGCGTGCTTCGAGCGTAATTACGGAGGCACTATAAGGAGTATGAAGTCGTTTTTAGGTTAGTTGGAAAGCCTAGAATCATAGCTTTAAGATGACAGTTAGAACTCACTCCTAGCACAAACGGTTCCGGAGATACGGCCGATTTAGTCAAGGTAGTTTTTCGTATTTGAAATTTTAAAGCTCAGAATGACAGATGACAGTTTTCAGTTTTAAAGATGACAGAATGACACGATTCTAGGAGGCAGTTCTAATAGGCTAAAATAGTTTGGATTAGATTATTTTAAACTAAGAGATTGGTTTAGGCACAGTGAGTACTCACACTATATTTTTGAAATAAGCGGTCAAGGTCTGGTCAGGTTGAACAGGACATCCGGCGGGTGGTTCTGAAGTCCCGGCTATCTGGGTCAGCTCTGCTCTCTGGGTCTGTCAAGCACCGGTTCTGCTCACAACGGTCTGGTTGTGGTTCTCTCTGGTTCAAGATACAGCACTGCTTTCTGGTTACTGCTACAGGTTCTTGCAAATGTTCTTGGCAAAAAATTCAAACAGCTCGCCCGGCTGTTGAGTAGTTTGGTTGGTTTTGAGGCCTGCTGAAGAGGATTCAGCTTGTGGATTCAGGCCTCTCTGCTACAAATTCTGGAGTTAATTTCTGCTACAGGTTCTGGAGATTGATGGATTTGAAGTCTGGATCTCTGGATGTGAAGTCTGAAGTCTCCCGGCAAAGTGTCCCACAAGAAAGTGGAAAGTGAATGTCCCTACCTGTCCTGCACTGTCTGCTTTTATGTGTTTAGAAAGTGTGTGTGTGTGTGGGATAACTGAGCCTGCCCCTCTCTACTTGTCATTGGCCCAATTCTCCCCTCTCCCATGATTGGGGGAAGGAAATGGATTGTCATCATGATGAGGTCTGTTTATGGGTCAGAGGATCCTCCCCTGGTCAATTTGCCCATAAATCTATATTTGATTCAAATACATATTTCCCAGATACACAAGTGGTTGACATTACATGTACATATTACAGATGAATTAAGACAGGTCTCTGTTCAAGCCCCATGTTCCTGCGAGCTGGGAATCAGAAATGACAACATTTTGCGCTTTCTGGTCGGTTTACCAATATCGGACATTTACCAAAAATTACACAAATGTGCGCAAGGAGTATGGACATTAATTGATGAAGTGTCAGATTTTTAACATGCAGACATTTGGTGTAAGACCCCATTTTCCGCTAGCAACCCCCCAGAATACACCACAGGGTCCTAACACCTCTTAAAACGTGCACAGAAAAATCACAAGAATAATTATATTACTTATATAATTCTGACAAGTCCGTACTATGAATTATCCATCTTTTTTTTTAATTATGCTCTGGCCCAAAGGGGGGTGGTTTCCCCCAAGCACATGGTGGAGTTTCTGGTTTGTCCACTTCCCCCAAGCTCAGCTTGCTAGCAGAGGCACTGCCCCTCCCAGTTTCTCCCAAGAGGAGGCCATTTTACGACCCCCCCAATATAACATTTGCCTGAGTCCAGGACAGGGCTTTGTTCAACTTCCTGCAGTCCCCAGGTGCTCCTCCCCTAACCCAATCAGAAAGGTGTCATCTCCTTTTGGCAGGGGCAGCAGGATGCAGCTAGGCCTGGGAAGAGTGGCTGAGCCGGTTTCTCCTGTCGGGGATAGTTGTCAGGCAGAATTCAGCTAAATGTCACTTTAGTTCCCAGTTTTCTACATTCAAATCCAACTTACATGCAGCTATTTTTTATATATACATTAAATAATTACTTCCTTCAAGTCATTTCAGAATATAGTTTTACATTGTATCCACCTCCTAGCAAGTCTTTCCTTGGCCTGGTTTGGGTTCATTTGTTCAGTTTTACACCAAAGTCTGGTGGTTTTAAAACGTCGGCTTTCTGATAGTGGTGAGCACCGGTATTGCATCCATTTTTGACATTAAGAAAATGAATTCCCCACAGTTCTGGGTTGCTTTTGGCAATCAGCATTGCCATTCCCAATGGTTTCAGGCTACTGTGTGTGTAGCCCAATGGTGGTTTTAGGCAGTACCCTCCTGTGCTCACAACATAGGCAAAAATGGGTGGCAGCCTATTCTTCATGTTTTCCCTGTGCACTCTCTGGGGAGTTCTGGCCATCATGATGTTTTCAATGCCAATAACGCACAGTTTTATGGTAGGGCTTGGATGCATGGGTAAAAACATCCCACAAGCCCCCCTCTTGCGATGGCAATTCTGATCTTTCACTGATGGAACTCGCAAAATCTGAGATGTTCGCCTCATTTTCTTCCAATTCCGTAGATGGCACAGTTCAGCATCTTTTCCTCCCTCCAGTCGATCAATCAGTTCTCCTTGCTTGTCCTGATGGGAGGATTGGGCGGTACCCCGGGCCCCTCGGATCTTTGCTCCCGGTCCCCGGTCGTCCTCCTTGGCCAGTCTCCAGGTTTTCTTTCTCCTAGGACAACAAAGCGAAAGCGGCAATACCTACTCATAGACATTTTTCCACCACTAATGATATAGTGGGGCGACATATTCATTTTATAAATCACGAGAATAGATCATAGCATTCTTATTTTGAAAAACAAGATATCATCATGAAACATTTTTTTTCCAATCATAATATTTTAGAGACTATATGTGGGATATTTTAGGATAGGAACGGAATTAATCTGGAGCGGTCCCCTCTGGTATTGCAGAGGACTCCTCCAGTTGCTGCAGAGTGTGCCTGGGATGGCAACACTTTAGCTGATTTATATGTACCCACTTGTCTTCCCCTTCCGCCAGAGTACCTTTGGGGATGCGGATCTTATACGCTACCGGGGAGATCTTGTCTATAATTTCAAACGGTCCCTTCCATGTAGGCAAACATTTTCGCTGTTTGGCCTGGTTCCTTTGGAAATTGTATAGATAGACCCGGTCCCCCACCTCGTATACTTTCCTGGTGGTTTTCAGGTCGTAGTGGGTTTTCATGCTATCAGCTGATCTTTCTAGATTCCGCTGAGCATAGGCAAAAGCATGTTGAAGGTGTTTCCTTAAATTCTCCACATACTCATGAGTTGTGGAGGCATTTATCAACGTCTGCTCTTGGGTCCTGTAGAGCAAATGCTGGGGAAGCACCATCTTGCGTCCGGTCATCAACTCAAATGGTGACATTTTAGTTGCAGATGAAGGGGTAGATCTGATGGTCATTAGGACCAGAGGTAGCCGGATATCCCAACTTGGCCCAGAATCTGCCACAAACTTTTTTAAGATGCTCACAATCGTTCGGTTGTAGCGTTCTACTGCCCCAGAGGAAGCTGGGCGGTAAGCAATATGTTACTTCCTTTTGACCCCCAGTATCTCCCACATCTTTGTCATTACCTCGCTGGTGAAATGGCTACCTCTGTCTGACTCAATCCTTTGAGGTAGACCAAAACGGGAAAAGATGTGGTTACTCATCAGGGCAGCTGCTGTTTCTGCCTTGCGGTTTGGGGCCGGAAGACATTCCACCCACTTGGTAAACAAGCATGTAACGGTCACCATGTACTTGTTTCCTCTAGACGAGCGAATTACAGGGCCTACAAAGTCGATTTGCAAATATGACCATGGCAATTGTCATCCCTCTCTTTTGGAGAGGCGCACGGTGTGTGAGGGATGCTGGCTGAAATTGTGCACACACAAGACACCCCTTCAAGTATTGGTCGAGGTCCTGCCCCATGTGTCGCCAGTATTCAACCTCTCTTAAGATTTCAAGTGTTGTATGAAACCCCCTATGACCGGCGGTGGCCACATCATGGGCGTGACTTAACATCAGGCTTCGGAATGAGGTAGGAACCACCCACTGATCATGGCCAGCTTGGGATTCCCTTACCAACAGACCGTCTTGGATTCGGAACATTTTTGGACATTTCATCAACACTCTTAGGTCCTCTTTCCCAATGTAATCGGTATCCGTCAGGGGAAAGTTCTCAGGGTCCTCAAGGTGTTGGTAAAACTTACCAATGATTGGATCCCCCTTCTGAGCTGTAATTAAATCAGCATCAGGGGTCTCCTTACTCCATTGGGCAGTTGAAAGATCATTGTGAGCATCTGTCTGGGACCTAGTGATAGCAGTGACCTGGATTTCCCCCAACAGGGACTCTATTTCTATTAGCTCCCCTTGGATGGCCCCGGTTTTGGCTAGCTGATCAGCTAAGTCATTTCCAGTTTTGTCTGGTCCCTCTACTTTGGAATGACCCTTGATCTTTTTCCAGTAGATGGCCCATCCCATTCGAGGTGACCAGATCATCAATGTTTTGAATTAACTTCCCATGTTTCAAGAGTTTGTTATTAGCACATAACATGCCTCTGGTTTTCCAATTAACCAGGTCCTCCACGAACCCGTTCCGTACATAATCTGAATCTGTGATTATGACCAGTTTGTGGAGTTGATGTTGGACAGCAGTGAGGATGGCTTGATGAACAGCCATCAATTCTGCCACCTGACTACTTCGGGGACCAATTTTGTATCCAGCGGAGGGTTCTGGGGACTCATTCACCCATGCGTTCGCTACGCCGGCCACGAGTTCTTTTTCCCCGTTGTTGTCAACATGGTAAGAGCATCCATCCACATAGACAGTGGGCATTCCCTCACACTTGTCTTCTTCAAAGACTTTGTTTGGGGAATTAAGGTATGCCTCCATGTTGTCCTTGATTTTTAGACTTTCATCCTCGAGGCAGTTTTCTCTGGCACAATCATGCAAGTCAGCCAGACCTTGCGCGAGGGGACTCTTCTTGTTTTGGCCATATCTGACCTCCACAGGAAAGCCTTGCATTGACAGAATCCAGGAAGTAATTCGGGAATTACTCACATTTCCGGTCCGGATTCTGTCACTTTGGAGATATTGCAGAGGCTGGTGTGGAGTCTCTGCTATGATGTGTTCCCCCTGGATAAACGGGCGGTAATTCTTCAATGCCCACACCGTTGCCAGGAGTGCCTTCTCACAATCGTTGAATTTTTCCTCCACAGAGGATAAAGTTTTGCTCCAATAGGAGATTACTTTATTGACCTTGTCATGCTTTTGGTATAATAATGCCGTCACACACGTATTAGAGAACCCTGTCTCCAGGAAGAACTCCTTGTTTCTGACAGGGTAAGCTAGGCAAGGCGCTTGTGAGAGGCTTCTCTTGAGTTGTCTTACTGCCTCGGATTGTTCTGGACCCCATTCCCACTTGACCCCCCCTTCAAGAGATGAATCAGGGGTCTGGTGATCTCTGCGTAGCCCTCAATGAACATTCTGCTGTAATTAGTCAGTCCAAGGAGGCTCCTTAGTTCCCGCAGAGTTGTGGGATCCTTCAGTTTCTGTAGTGCTTCCACTTTCTTTTCCTGGGGACAGAGACCCTGAGAAGTAATCTCATGCCCCAAGAAATTAACACAGGTTCTACACCACTGTGCTTTCTGAAAGGAAAGTTTTGCTCCGGCGGCCCTCAACTGCGTCAGAACATAACGTATCTCCGCTATGTGTTCCTCCACAGATGAACTTTTGATGAGGACATCATCTACATAAGCCAGGTTACCCCTCGCACCCAGGTCGGGCATGGCCTTATGTAGGAAAATGTTGAATTCATTGCCGGAGTTGAGGTATCCGAAGGGAGTCCAGGTCCATGTGTACTGCTGGCCCCCAAGGGTAAAAGCCAGTTTGTATTGGTCCTCCCTACTGACAGGCACGTTCCAGTATCCATTGGTCAGGTCTATTGCAGTGAATACCTGTGACCCCTGGATCTGGGCCAGCCCTTGGTCAATGTAGGGCAGAGGCCATCGGGAAGTATGGACCCGTTTGTTGAGCTCCCTAAGGTCGGCGCAGAGTCTCCACTGGCTGTTTGGCTTCAATATTCCCAGCACCGGATTATTGAAAGTGCTGTGGACTGGACAGATTATTCCCCGGGACTCAAGGTTCTTAATTATTTCAGTAAGGGACCCAATGGATGCGAGACGCAAACGATATTGCTTCACAAACTCTGGAGTCATTCCAGGGTCCGTGGGAATTGTTGTTGTGTGGATGTCGGTGCGACCACAGTCATATGAGTCTACCGCAAAGAGATCTTGGAAATCCAAGAAAACTTGTTTCAACTTTTGCTTCTGTTCCAGAGTCACACAGGCATCAGCTAGGTTGACTCTCTCTTCCACCATCTGCCTGAAGCCTGGAAAGACTTCTGGTTTCGCTATCTGAGCAGCCTCCTCCAGCTGGGTGGAGAAGTCCGTGGTCAGAGTGCTGATTTGGACTGGAGGCTTCCGGTGGGAAAGGCAGCCCTCATGGACCTGGAAAATCACCTCATCCCTCCTGAAGTCACAAGTCACATCTTCCTTACCATAAGGGCAAGAAGTGTACACCAGGAAGTTCCCCCCATGCCGGGTGAAAATCCTATCTGGTGTTGTATTGTCATCACTGTCACTGTCAAAACAGTCCTTGGGGATTTGTCCTAACAGTTCATTTCCTAAATCAATGGAGAAATGTCGATCATCAACCGCCATTCCAATGATGGTGCCTGCGGCTAGAGTAATACTCTGTAAGTCGCTGTTATCCACCTCTATTGGAATGGTGTCATGTTCTATGTTGACTAATGGTGCTGGGTTTACCCCTAACCCTTGTTGTTGGAGAGAAGCATTTAGATGACTATAAGCATCAGGGTTTTTCAATTTTTGTCCTCTTTTACCTTTCACTTCCAGGGAGAATTTTCGGGTCCTTTCCGGGATGGTGACTTCCTCTTTAATCTGAATTTCAACTGCATAAGGTAGCAATTGAGCTGACCTAAATGCTTTTTCTGGATCATCAAAGCCCATAGGATTATCCGCTAATTGGGATCAAGCTTTGAAGTTTATTAGGTCCAAACTAATGGCAAAGCGATTGAGAATGTCACTGTCTAAGTAAAAGGCGGCAGTGACGTCTCGCATGACCCAACAATTATGGACTATGCTCTTGTTGCCAATGGAGATTTTGAGCATACACCTGCTTGGCAGGAGATGTTTCGAATTGGGTGCTTCCAGGTCCATTTCCCATTTGTCTATCAGTTTGAATGTGGGAATGGCTAGATCTTTTGGGAGTTGGCGGAACATGGCTTCGCTGATGAAGCTCTTACCATTGTTCACACACACTCGAGAGAGAACAGAGTCCTTCCCATCATTTAACTGAACAGGGATGAACAACTGATCTCCAATTTGCTGAATATCAGCCAGGCTCTGAGCTGACTTCACATTTTTCTGGGCTATAGGAGTGGGAGTGTCTGATTGTGGATTGGTAAAGAATTTCAGAGTGTTTCCTTCTAGTGTGGAATACCACCTTAAACTGGAAATGGAAGGTTGATTTTCAGAAATAGAGAGGACCCCCCATCACCAGTCTGTTGCCCTATTGCTATTACTGGCAAGTCTGGAATTTGGTTGTTCTGGAAGTGAAATTCTACTTGGTCAGATTTTTGTTCAACCATGTGGCAGGTGCTGTTTAAACTAACATGGTTGACACTCTGTTTTAATTTTATTGGTTGGCTAGTCTGGGTCCAGAGGACCTTGTTCACGCAATCTATTAGGGGTGACAACCTTCTCAGGAGGTCATTCCTTAGTAAACAAGGGGTGCCCTCTGGAGTCACTACTATGACCGGGTGTTTCACCTTGTGTCGCCCAATTTTTATGTCCAAATCTGCAGTCCCCTCGACGGGAATTTCCTTCCCGTCAAAGTTCTGGAGTTGTCCAGGAAGAGAGGTGAGAGGAATATGGTAATTCTCCCCCCTTCCTGCATTTAGTTCATCAAAGGCCCTTTTAGACAGAAGGGTAGCTTGGGATCCAGCGTCCACCAGTGCCAAAATTGTACCCTGCCCCTGTACTTGTACCAGGGCATAGTATCTTCCCTCCTTCTCCTCAAGGGGGCACAGATAATGCACATTTTTGGACAACTGGTGGGCTAATTTTCTGGTTTCGGACATGGCGAGAGAAGAGATTTGGGCAGAATTCTGTGAAGAGCCTGGGGAATCTGAAAGAAAAAGTTGGCAACTGGAAATGGTTACGGGTTCTGGGCCGCCCCCCCTTTTTGGAGGCAGTCATCAGGATGGGTTTGACCCATGGGATTTTGGTATTGTTGGTATTGTTGGTTCTGGGATAGAATGATGGGCGGCGACAGCTCAATCCCCACATTTACCCAGTCTGTTGATTCAGTTTTAGGTTCCCCTGGTTCCGGTTCTGGGCTGCCCCTGCCTTTTGGGAGGCAGTCACCAGGATGGGTTTGAACCAGGGGTTTTTGGTTTTGTTGGTTCTGGGATAGGATGATGGGCGGCGACAGCTCAATCCCCACATCTACCCAGTCTGGATTGGAATCTCTTGGGACCCATTTTTCCTTGGGAGGAGTTCCCCCATCTCTGAAGGAGAAGAACCTTTTCCCAGCGTCCTCTGAGGATCCCTTGTTGGAATTGAAATAATATTATGCCTCCTGTCACAGTAATTGAATGTGTATTGGCCTACGCCAAGTTGTCTAAAAATATAATGTAAATAGACTCTGCGGCAAGGTCTTGAACTTAACGAAAAGTAATGTAAGTCGCCATTTTAGGTCCTCTTGTAAATGTGGAGGTCACCCTGAAAATCAAAATGGAGGCTGAATGACATTCTGAGTGAGATTCTGGCCGTTGTGACCTCCGCACACACACGAATAATTAATATGCCTGCAGGCCACTTGTCGGGGTCGCGAACTGAGACCTTGTCCTATTGCTGACCTATGTGTAAATGAACAACTATATCAGCGAAACTGATCAAAATGCATACATTATAGGATTGGCCTGGCAAGGAACCCTAGGCCTGATCCCAAGAATTGTTAACCCGCGAGAGGGTTGGCCAAGGGCTGGACAAACCATATAAAAGACCTAAATATTCCAATGTACGGTCTCTCTACTAATGCATCGAACCTTCGTTGAAGTTCGTTACGTTACTCTGAGAGCCGAATAGCTATTTGTTTGACAATTAACTTTGGTAACTGTTGTAGCTTTTAAATAAAGCACTTGTATGTCCTTTGTAACCTGTGTTGGTGTGTTTCCTTTGGGCTTCTCAGCCTCATATCAATTTTTATGTTTTCACAGTTGGCGCCCGAATAGGGACCCTCAAGATTGATGCCGGATCATTGAAGGTTGACGCAGACTATCGAATCGGGATCGGACGGTGTGATACTGCGGGCCCGACCGAACGAGACGCGATACCTCGGCAGCGCTGCACGATCCGATCCTTGGACGATAGTCGTGTGGTCTGACACGGCATCTTGACGCGGGTCCATCTTTTTGAGGCGGGCAGATTTGTCGAAACCACCAAACACAAGGTAAAATACGTTAGGTAAGTTCTTTGGTAAACCGTACGTCCTCCTTAGGTTTGGTCAGGTGCAGTCGTGACCCGGCTCTTAATTTAACCCTGACAATTTGAATTTGGCGTATTGTATCTGCAGACACAATTATTGACCAGGTAACACCAATTTTTTGTGAAATGCCTGGGAAATTGTCTAGCTACTTTAGGGCTCTGTTCCGCAGCGATCGACAATCTTTGGAATTTAGCCGTCCGGCACCACAGGAGGGGTCGCCGGCATGTCCTGTGTACTGTAAGTATGGCATTGGTAGTATAGTATTTAATGATATTTGGCACAGACAGACCAGACATGCCTCCGAATTTCAGTGGCCAATCAATGGCAGTTTTGAGATCCCCCGTATTAAATACCTAGAATCGGTCTTGCTAAAAAAGAAGGCTAGACCTGCAGCCTTTGATGTTTTACAGAATTGGAAAAAAGAAGCATTGCAGCAGCTTAAAAGTAGGGATAAACATGCACGCCGTCATAAAACAAATGCCGAAAAAGCGTTGTTATATGACAAAGAAAAACATTCAGAATCAGTTAAAAATATGGATAGGGCTTTTTCACTCGGAATCCAGAAAATTCACCCCTCTAAAGATTTCCATGTTTCTGAAGAATTTATTGAAAAATTGTTAAACGAACGCAGGCCTGGTGCCTCTGCGCCACCTTCGTATGATCCCTTTTTGGGCGCTCTGCCAATTCCCGCTGTTGTCCCTGCTGTTATTCCTGTTCCCCCTGCACAACCTATTGTTCCTATTCCTCTAGTTGATGTTCCTCCACCTATCGCACCGCCCCTTCCTCCTGCGCCGATAGTTGCACCCTTATTAAATTTACCTGCACCTCCGCTCCCGAGGTTAATGTTTTTTCCACATTATCTAATTTGAATAGTTTTCTCGAGAAAAATGTTTTTATCGAAGGTTTGGGGACGAATTTGTACCAAAGATGCGATTCGATGGATCTCGGATTCATCGATTCCGCCAGATGAAGTATATGACACGTATAGTCAGTATACAGTAGAAATGCAAAGAAAGGTAATTCAGGTAATGGTACAGTACCTGCAAGAAGAATGTGTAAGAAAGAAGGTTAGTTGCCCCATAGAGTTGTTGGGGATTTGTAAAAGGGCTTTTTCGCCCGACACTTCTTCGGCTGCCTTAGTGCTCGACCTGGCTCTGTTGCTTAGTAAGCAGCCGGAGGTACCTTTATCTCAGTTGCCTATGAGAGAGGTTCCTCTGACCTTTGTCCCAAAGGTTGAGATTCCCACTAACGCTGGGACTGGTGCACCCGCTGTGGATATCCCTGCGCATTATGTATCATAATTTGTTCACGTCCCGTTCTCACGACAGGAAGTGAACACTATTAGACAATCAGTTCCCGATATTAGGAAAAACCCGACAGGGTTTTACAAAGAGATAGAGTCCGTCTTGCAGTCCTCTGTGTTCACCTTAAGTGATATTGACTTGCTATTCCCTGTACTCCTACCCGTAGATGTATGGAAGCAGGTTCGGACAATAGACGATGTGCCAGGGTGAGGAGATACGTGGGCTAACATGACTAGACCAGCTGGTGAGAAACCATCTCAGGTAATACTTACTTTGCCTGATAGAATTGTCGCAAAATTAAAAACTATAATTCCAGAGAAAAGAATTATTTGGGACAAGCTTACGGCCTGTGTTCAAGGGAAAACTGGAGGCGCCACCGAATTCTTTAACAGATTCGAGCAGGTATTTTCTGACTTCAGTGGGCAGGACTTGGGTACAGAGTCTGGGAAAAGGGTGGACAAATTTGTACGTGGATTGTTGCCCGACATCCAATCACAGATTATGTCCTCTGAGAGCGCTTGGCAGGCAAAATCTCAATCTGAAGTTTTGCACATGGCTCAGTATTATGAGAACCGTGTTAATAATGAGAAGGAGAAAATAGAAAAGAGGAAAGGAGATTTGAAAACCAAAGTATTATTACAACAAATTGTTAGAAACCCCAGAGGAGGCACGACACAGACCAGAGGTCAGTATCTCCCAAAAGGAAATGCTCCTTTGGGTTCTGTGAATATTAATCAATGTGCTTATTGCCGCCAGGAAGGTCATTGGCGAGCACAGTGCCCCGTCCTTCGACAAAGGTCAAACAGTACGTTTGGGAGTATGGGTAGACGACCTAGGTGCCGCCCTGCAGCAGGGGGCCCTGATAGAGGACAGTTTTTGCAAGATCCTCAGCAACCTTTTTCACGGGAAAATCAGACCTCGAGTGTGGACTCGAGGAACATATTTGATCACCCTTCTGCTGCCTACCTTTCTGAAGAGCTTCCTTCCGACGATACTCTATTTCATTAGGACTGCCCGAAGCAGGGTTTGGAACCTTCACCTATTCCCCTTAATCAGAGAGGCCCCTACGTTGAATTATTAGTGGGGAATAGGAAACACCAGTTTTTGATAGACACTGGAGCACAGAAGTGCTCCATTGATCATTCTCGGGTTCCAAACATTCCACTGTCAGGGCAAACGAATGTTTCCGTAGGGTTTTCTGGTATACCAATTGTCTGTCCGGTTTCTTCACCGGTGTCTGTTTCTTTGGGTCCTTTTACGGACCATTGCCCTTTTCTTTTGACTTCGAACTGTGGAGAGAATTTGCTGGGGTTAAATTTGTTAAAGAAATTGAATGCAGTAATTCATTGTTCCTCTGATGGAGTACGGCTGACGGTTTCACCACAGCAACTTCCTAGTTCTCAGTTTCTGATTCGACCTTTGCCTCCTGAGTTTAGCATTGTCCCGGAATGTTTATGGGCGGTTGACGACAATGATGTCGGTGTACTACAGATTGAGCCCGTTAAAATAGTTTTGAAACATGGAGTTAAACTACCACGCATTCCGCAGTATAAAATATCAGTTGAGGGTGAGCGTGCTTTGAAATGCATTGTCTCCGACTTTGTACATCGTGGCGTGATCGAGGAGATTACAGGTAGTTTGTGTAACAGTCCGATTTTGCCTGTATATAAGAAAGGCGACAATGCAATCCCATACCGGTTCATAATTGATCTTCGTGCTATTAACAGAGTCGTCGCCCCACAATTTCCAACCGTGCCTGATGTAACGACGATATTGACAATGATCCCTGCTACGGCTACGCACTTCAGCGTTGTGGATTTAAAAAATGCTTTCTTTAGCATTCCTATACATAAAGAAAGTAGATAGTTGTTTGCGTTCACCTTGGGGGGACGTTCATTTACATTTACTAGGGCACCTCAAGGGTATACTGAAAGTCCAAGCATTTATAGTAGAGCTTTGAAAGAGCAGCTCGACACCCTTGAATTGCCACCTACTTGTACACTGCTTCAATATGTCGATGATTTGCTTTTGGCTGCAGACTCTGAAAGTGCTTGTAAAGAAGGCACTGTGCTGTTGCTTGTTCATCTAGCTAAAAATGGTCATAAAGCTTTGCTCAAAAAATTTCAATATTGTTGTCAGGAGATCGCCTATTTAGGCTACCTCCTGTCAAAGGAGGGGAGAAGTTTGACACCTGACAGAATAAAACACATTTCTGGCATGTCTGTTCCAAATACATAGAAGGAAGTCAGAGCCTTAATAGGTATGGCTTCTTACTGTAGGTTGTGGATCCCGAACTTTTCACTAGTGATAAAACCGATGTTGGCTTTGACGAAGAAGGGCATTTCTCTGCCACTGCCATGGAAATCGGAACATCAACGATAATTTGAGCTTCTCAAAACCGCGTTATGCTCTGTACCGGTTCTGGGTATTCCAAATTATGACAAGGCCCATGTGTTGTTTGTGCATGAATGTGATGGATTTGCTTTGGCTTTGTTAACACAGGAACACGAGGGAAGAATAGGCCGTGCGGCTACTACTCCACCGCCCTTGATCCTGTTGCATGCGCTTTGCCAAGATCTTTTCGAGCTGTCGCTGCTGCTGCCGCGTCTGTAAAACAGAGTGAGGGAATGGTCCTAGGCCATGATTTGATTTTGATGGTACCTCACTCTGTAGATATCCTATTGAACAAAACCCAAACGCAACACCTCACCTCTGCACGGCTAACAAGGTATGAATTCATTCTGTTTGCCCCTCACATTCAAATTAAGAGGTGTTGTGTTCTTAATCCGACTGAACTCTTACCTTTCCCGAAAAACACTGTTTGCGGTGATGAAGAATTACATGACTGCCTGTATACCACTGAACAAGAAACAAAGGGCAGGATAGATCTTATAGATACTCCTTTGGACAATCCAGAAGGGGAGCTGTTTTGTGATGGCTCCTGCTTCAAACTTTCAGATGGTACATCTACAGCTGCTTACGCAGTTACTACGTTGAGTAAAGTTGTTGAAACTAAGAGAATTTCGTATAACTCCGCGCAGGCCGCAGAGATTATAGCATTGACCCGAGCTTGTGAAATCTCCGAAGGGCGTATAGTAAATATATATACTGATAGCCAGTACGCCTTTGGGGTGGCTCACAACTTTGGGAGGCTCTGGTCAGAAAGAGGGTTCCTGACCTCACATGGGACCAAGATTCAGCATGGCCCCTTGATAGTGCAATTGCTCTCGGCACTCTCGCTCCCTAGGCAGTTAGCGATCATGAAATGTGCAGCACATTGTAAGGTCATAGATGATGTGGGAAAAGGGAACGCTTTTGCGGACCTGATAGCCAGGCAAACGGCCACAGACCTTAGCACAGACATGTTCGCGCTAAGGGAAACAAAAGATGCCTATGTAATGGATGAAGGTATTGGGTCTGTGCGAGATATTCAAACTGATGCCACAGTAGAAGAATCTAAAAGGTGGGCCGAAGGAATGGGGAAACTAGATGATGATGGGTGTTGGGTGGATACTTCTGAAGGAAAATGGTTGCTCCCTGATTCATATGTACTGGCAATGGTTACGATGGCACATGGTCCTACACATGTGTGTGCTCAGCAGATCACGAAAATGGTAGAACAAGTTTGGGTGAATAACAAGATTCTGGAGACTGCACGACGTCATGTCCGGAACTGTATGATCTGCTTACAGCACAATGTGGGCAAGGGGACAGTAACTCCAAGGGGAAGCTTTGGGCCCCCTTCTGTTCCCTTCGACGTCATTCACTTTGATTTTATTGAGATGGAACGGTGTAACAATCTAAAATATGTTCTTGTAATTATTTTTGCTTTTAGTAAATGGGTCGAGACTTTCCCCGTTAAAGATGCTACTGCCATGACCACTGCAAAGATTATGGTAAAAGAATTCTTTCCTCGATTCGGGCTCCCAAGGGTAATTTGGTGAGACAATGGTCCTCATTTTGTTGCAGCAGTAATTTTACAGATATGCACAGCGTTACATATTGAGAAACGATTTCACTCAGCCAGTCATCCTCAAAGTGCTGGGTTGGTGGAAAGACATAATGGTATCTTAAAGAATAAGCTTGCAAAAACATGTGCCGATACCAAACTGAAATGCCCAGATGCCTTACCTATTGTATTATTAGCTATGCGTACCACACCTCAAACTAAGACTGGGCTTTCTCCATTTGAGGTAGTGATGGGGAGGCCTGCTAACATTTGGGGTCTCCCAAAGCCTAAAGCCCTTAGAGAGGTGGAAAATGTATTGCTTGTAGACTACTGTAACCAGTTAACTAAAAACCTGTATTTCCTTTATCACCAGGTTTATTCAGCTTTACCTGTACGGTTCATGGGCCCAGGACACGATATACAGCCTGGAAGTTGGGTCCTAGTGAAGGCCTACAAAAGGTCTTCCTGTCTCGCTCCTCGTTGGAAGGGACCCTACCAGGTGTTGTTGGTCACCCGGACAGCAGTGCGGGTGGCTGGAAAGTAACACTGGATCCACGCGACGCATGTCAAGAAACTTCCTCACCCGACGCCACACGTTACAGAAGAAGCAGATCCCCTCGCTGATGCTACAGCCTCTGATCTTGGAGTAGCAAACAGCGCTGTGAGTGCGTCGGAGAATTTCTCTGAGCCTGTGGATCTTGGGGAACAGTCCATTTTGTCTCCGCACTCGTTTGAAAAATCACTTCCGGAAAACATTGTTTCAAGTTCTGCAATTTCCGTCGCCTCTGATGCGTCGCTTCCCTCAGGAAGTGACGACACCTTATTTTCGGATCAGACAGTATTGGGTACCACCAGGTACGACCTTCGACGAAGAAAATAGAACTACGGCGCCGGTCTTTCCGTGCATTTGGAAAAGAGAAGTGGTTGAAAGTTTTTCTTTTGTATAAGAAAGTTTCTGTTGAACAAAAGGAACAGAAATGGGATTCTGCTGGCTAGGGTTCGGAAGGACTAAGAAATCGCGCGACCGTAGCGTCGCCAGCAACGAACATTGGGGTCGTCGATTGAGGAACTACAATGCCTGCCACCTCCACTGCTGCTCCCCGCACTGGACTTGTGAATAGGGGGGTGACCAACTTGGACAATGAACAATGTGCCTGGGCCCCCGAAAACGTATTGCTGTGTTTTGATAATGATAATTGGTATTTTTGCAATTACTGCTGTAGGACTTTGGTACTTTGAAGAAATCTATCCTCTAAAACCTCTACTACCGATCGAGATTGTACCAACTGCTTTGACTCCCTCTGTACACCTTCACACTCTGTCCCCTAGAGACTCCCAACATAGACGAAAGTATCATAACAACACTTTAATGATAGTAATGAATGCAACGCATGCCATTTTTAATAAGAGTAATTGTTGGATTTGCACTCATTTACCGCAACATGGGAACAAGGGGCTAGGATGGTATATTCACCCTTTACCTTTAACGACTGCTTGCTGTGCCTCTCTTAGAGCACTATTCTTTGGCCGATGGAATGATAGCATCTCAGGGAACTTTGATGGAACTAATTTGAATGATTTCGAGAAACGTGAATTGACTCCCCTGGGATGCTCGCTTTTTGCAAATAGAAGTAAACCTAACATCGCTTCTATTAGGCCGTCTGATAAACTATCTCTTCCCTTTCAAACTCTAATTTCCTTAAAAATGGCTCCGATAGGCAATAAGGACGCCGTGCCTCCTTCCTACTCTATAAATCATAGCCCTGACTCGGTCCCCTTTTGTGTACAAAAAAATGGCACTCGGCCAATGGGAGATTTTGAAGGTTGTGTGAACATTGTAAATTTGACTGGAGAAAACAGGCCTCTGTATGTAGGGGGGCCTGTTTATTTTGTTTGTGGTAGTTTAGCATTTCCCTGGTTGCCCAAGGATTGGCAGGGAACCTGTTATTTAGGAATCCTGTTACCTGGGGTATTTGTAGCTAGTACATTGGAGGTTTCTAAGGCTCGCCCACGGCGGGACGAGAACGGAGATACCCCTGGGCAAGTATTGGGAGATATAGCAAAATCAGTTGTGCCCTTTTGGGGACAGATAACAAACTCTGAGAACATTAGGGGATTAGCAAGGGTACTGGAGAGAACGATCAACCGGACCACGGACATACTCTACAATATGGCACTAGAACAAAAAGCAATAAGATTGGTAGCACTCCAAAATCGGATGGCATTAGGTGTCATTCTGGCAGAACGAGGTGGAGTATGCAAATTGGTGGGGTCCGCTTGCTGTGTTTTCGTACCAGATTCCTCGCTGACAATTTTTAAAGCAATACAGTACTTGCATATCCTTAGTTCTGAAGTGCATATCCCTGTAGGAGATTGGAATCTTAGCACCTGGTTTTGGGATTCTTTACGATCTTAGGGCTGGAAGGTGCTTTCTGTCCTTCTGGTTATTTTGGGGATCCTGCTATTCCTTTGTTGCTGTTTTCAATGTCTTCCGAGTATATGTGGAATGCTAGGGGGATGTTGTGCCCAAGCAGTGAGCACAATAGGGCATACAATATATGCCCCAGATACAGCATCTAAAGAGTTCGTGTTACAAGAGGTTCTGACGAACGACCTAATGGCTATAGACATTACAGACAATGATTTGGGATGTCTGGATGACAATGCATGGAGTTATTTGCAAAAGTATTAGAAATGATATTAGCACTTGGCATAGGCCAAAAGGAGGGTCTGTTGGAATTGAAATGATATTATGCCTCCTGTCACAGTAATTGAATGTGTATTGGCCTACGCCAAGTTGTCTAAAAATATCATGTAAATAGACTCCGCGGCAAGGTCTTGACCTTAACGAAAAGTAATGTAAGTCGTTGTGACCTCCGCACACACGAATAATTAATATGCCTGCAGGCCACTTGTCGGGCTCGCGAACTGAGACCTTGTCCTATTGCTGACCTATGTGTAAATGATCAACTTTATCAGCGAAACTGATCAAAATGCATACATTATAGGATTGACCTGGCAAGGAACCCTAGGCCTGATCCCAAGAATGGTTAACCCGCGAGAGGGTTGGCCAAGGGCTGGACAAACCTATTCCAATGTACGGTCTCTCTACTAATGCATCGAACCTTCGTTGAAGTTCGTTACGTTACTCTGAGAGCCGAATAGCTATTCGTTTGTCAATTGACTTTGGTAACTGTTGTAGCTTTTAAATAAAGCACTTGTATGCCCTTTGTAACCTGTGTTGGTGTGTTTCCTTTGGGCTTCCCAGCCTCATATCAATTTTTATGTTTTCACACCCTCTCCCTCAAATTGGAAGACCTGTACCTCCTCCACAAAATGGGTCTGTTTGGGTCCTTTGTTTCTCCTACCTCCTCTCTGCTCCTTGGGTGGCAGACTTTCAGGGGTAGGAGATTTTGTTTCCGGTTCCTGGTTTTCCAGGGGCTGTTTACAAGTTGGGAAGGAAGCTTCCTCCAAGGCTTTACACCCCCCTTCCCCTTGTGCCTCCTACCTGGGAACCGGTGGGTTATCGGGGTGCTGCCCCCGTCATTGTTCTGGAGCACCAGGTCCAGAGTTTGGGGCGTTCTGTGCTGGCATGCCCATCTGAGGGTTCTGTTGCGCCCTCAGCATGTGACCCAGATCCCGTGCCATGTTTTGGACCTGGCGCTCAAGTTGTGAAACCCGCTCAGGCTGATACGGGGTTCTGTTTTCCCCCCTGGGCTGATCCCGGGAAGGGTAGCTATCCCTTGTCTGGTAATACCCCGGGTTGGGAAGATTTGGGTACCCCTCCACCCTTGGCCTCCCCTCTCCCGGATTAGGTTGTCTGGGCTCAGGGAATTGGGGGAAGAAGGATGGATGATTTTGGGGCTGGAAGTTGGGTGGATACCTGGGGAAAAAATTCTGCCCAGGGTTTGGTGAATTTCTGCCCTCCTGGGGGAAGTTAGGAGGGAAATTCCCTGGGTTAGGTGCTTGGCCGGATCCCCCCCTTGGGCTGGAGGAGTCCACACATAACCCAGGATGGGTCGGTTTCCCTTGTAGCGGGGACTTACATAATCAGGGGAGCAAGGGACCCCATTTGTGGGACTACCTCCTTGACTCCCTGTCTGTGACTGGCCCGAGGGCCTTCTGGTGTTAGAGTTATTTGGTGCAGGCAGGTTTTTAGCCCCCCCATCTCCAAATCTAAAACGGGGGCAACCTTTACCTCTGCCACCTTGGCAGCAGCAGGGGTGCTGTTGGTTTTGGGGTTTTTCTGCGCATTATTATTATTTTCTATGGGCTTCTGCACCTCATAGATCCGGGTAGCCTGTTCAATGACCCAGTCTAGTGACCTCTTCTCGTGAAAATCTCTCACTAGCTGGGTCATGATGTATTTGGGCAAGGCATGGAAAAAAGTACTGACAAACTCTTTGCTGTCTGTGCGCACCCTTTTGGTGGTCTGTGCAAAGGCACGCTTCAATTCTTGCACAAATTCTTGTGGGGCCTGATCCTCCCCACATTGCAAATTGTAGGCTGCCTTGCGAGCCTCTTGGGGATTTCTATGAACAGAAAAATGTTTCAAGATGGCCGCCCTATATGCGGACCATCTTGAATGGTTTTGGTCCTCCAGCCCTGCAAAGAAACTGGAGTATTCTGGGGAGAATGTCCATTTGACGTACTGGATGCAGCTATTGCTGTCCTTCAAATGGAAAGTCTCCATCATTTGCTCATAGAGCTCCAAGTGTTCCCAAACAGAATACTTGGCGTTCTTATGATAAGGCGTGATGACACTCCTTATTGCCTTTATTTGTTTCAATGGGTCCTTAAGCAAGGGCCTTTTTGCCTTATTGGCCTTTTTGGTTCGGGTAACCCTGGTCCATTCATCCTCCGACTCAGAAGCACTGCTCCCAGAGGTGCCCGTCTGATCTTCCAGGTTTTCCCGGATTCTGCGAGCCTGGGAATGGCTGGCAGAATGTGGGCACCTGGTCTCCTGTGTTCTGTGACGCTCAGAGGAGTCTTCAGATCCCTCCTTGCTGCCAGGATTTGATGGGTACCCCCCCCTCCCCACTGACCTAACTGGGCAGAGGTTTTCAGGATGCCCTTAGTGGGCCTACTCTCCTGGGGTTCCCCACTAAATTGCACTGTGCTTGGGTGCCCATACCCGGATGCCCGTCCCTCCATTCCTGGGTGGTACTGGCCTATGAGCCCCATACTTTTGGCTGGATAGTAATCTGCCATCCCTATGGCCCTGTGCTTATGTGCGCCAGGGGACATGGGGGTGGCAGAGTCCAGGGACTGGGAGAGATGAAGGCCTCTAGTACTAGGGCTCCTGAGGTTATGCTCAGGCGTTTCCCTTTCCCAGCGAACCTCATCTCTATCAGCCCATGCTCCCTGTTGCAATGCAAGAGCCTGCGCTTTCAGTTCCTCAGTTAAGGCCTTACTAGACTCTATCAGTCTCTCCTGCATGGCTACCTGTTGCTGGAGCCTATCATTGTGCTGGCAGAGAGCCTCATTCTCTCTCTGTGCCTCCTGATTGGTCCTGGAGTACTGGGCCAGTCTTTGCTGCAGGAGGGTTACCTCCTGAGTCCCATCCCTACTGGCCTGCTCCTTTCTTGCCAGAGCCTCTTCCACCCTCCTGGTGTGCTCTAACAGGTTCTGATGCTCTTTTTGGAGGTCACCCAGCCCCTGGAGGGCCAAGTGATTTTCTTCAGTTTTTCTTTTTAAATGGCAGACTTCCTGGCCTAAGGTGTCCCTTTCCTGACTAAGAGTCTGCATCTGTGCCGCCAGGTCGTCCCTTTGCCTTTGAAGGGCACCAGCTTTCTGGTGCTCCAGATCAAACTCTGCCTGGGTATCCAGGTCTTTCAGGATCAGTTTATTGCTCTCTGCCTTTTCCCTATCTAGGTGGCTTTGCAGGGTGACTACCTGCTCAGCACATGCCCTATTGAAATCTAATTTTTGCTCCAGCTTTTCCTGGCTCTGCAGTAGGGAGTCCAAACCTTCTTCGTACTCCTTCTGCAAGGCCAGAAATCTGGTATCCTGGTCAGACTTTTCCTGTTGCAGGATACACATGTCCTCTTTGATTTTAATGAGATACTGTCTGCTCTCATTTTCTGACTCCTGGCTTCTGTGTATCCACTGCTCAGAAGAGACCAGGTCAGATTGGGCCTTCTCTAACGCGATCTGTTGCCTATTTGCCAGATCTTGGCCTTCAGCACATTTGTCCTGCATGGCTCCCATATATAGATTCAAATATGCTGCTATCCTAACCATCTTGTTGTGTTCATCTTTACCTTTAGGAGCCATGTATAGTTCACTCAGGGCCACATGTAAGGGACCCTGATCTCTCCAGGTATCTAACCCAGTTGCAGTGACCTGTTCCATGATTGCCTGCAACCACGCATCCTGGCCCTGCTCAGTCCATTCACCTCTCACAAATAGCTTATGTAAGAAGTGCTCTCTGGCTATTTTCATGTCTACCCACTGGTAGACACTTCGTCATTCTGGAATTTGAGTTCCTTCCTGACTTACAGAAGTTTGTATTTTATTTTGCAAAACAGACCGTTTCCTTAGAGCGTTTCTTTGAGGGGTGCTTTCACCGTGTAAAACAGCGTGGTGATCTAACCGGATATGTGTATCCGGTCAGTTGACACACTGTATTAAGCTGCACAAGTGGTAATTCTAATCCAGAATATCCCGGCTACGAGCCCCCACTCTGTAAGTGACTCCAATCAAGCAATCCCACTAAGTCAGTGCCTTGTCTGGGATGCCCAAGGGAAGCCCTTATTTATGTATTTTTATGGCAAGTTATAATCTGGAATGATGAACCCTTGTATAACACCCCTCTCTTAGAATCCCCCTTCACCCCACTGAGCCAAGAAGTAGGCTTGTTTTGCAAATTTAAAAGGTTTATTTGAAAGATTAAACAATATATATATATATCACACTTCTATAAATAAATTGATAATGGATAGTACACTTGTGAATATGAGCAGTAATCAGCAAGAGGTAATCCTACAGTAGCACAGTTCTTGGTTACTTATGAATAGGAACAGAAGAATGAGGTGGGAAAGAATGCTTTATATGGTTCAAGGAAACGCAATGATGAATGAAATGCAGTTCAGAAAATAACTTGATATGGCTTCAACAAAAGACAATGTAATCACTTTTCCTTGACAATTCACTCCCCCCCTTTATGCAATATAAGGAGATGGAAAGAAGACACACAGTTCTCAGGAATGCAATCAAATATAATTCAGTTCCCCCCAGCAAGCTTAGAGGAAAACAGGTATGAGTTTTAACATAGGCAAGATACTTTGATGTGGTTGCAATTAAGTGAAAAATATGCTAAAAAGGCTTTTAATTCCCTATAGGGGGTTCAGGGTGGGTGATATCTTGTTTATATTAGTTCAGGCTCACTTTAGCAATGCTCTATGAGTAACTAGCAGGTTAAACAAATTTTAGCAAAGGAAAGCAAGGAGCTGCTGATTTTTACACGTGGCTGAAATTGTGCAAAATGTCAAATCGCGGCAAATTTAATCACGTGCGTCGAGCGTAATTACGGAGGCACTATAAGAAGTATGAAGTCGTTTCTAGGTTCTTTGGAAAGCCTAGAATCTTAGCTTTAAGATGACAGTTAAAACTTGCTCCTAGCACAAACGGTTCTGGAGATACGGCCGATTTAGTCAAGGTAGTTTTTCGGATTTGAAATTTTAAAGCTCAGAATGACAGATGACAGTTTTCAGTTTTAAAGATGACAGAATGACACGATTCTAGGAGGCAGTTCTAATAGGCTAGTTTGGATTAGATTATTTTAAACTAAGAGATTGGTTTTGGCACAGTGAGTACTCACACTATATTTTTGAAATAAGCCATCAAGGTCTGGTCAGGTTGGACGGGACTTCCGGCGGGTGGTTCTGAAGTCCCGGCTATCTGGGTCAGCTGTGCTCTCTGGGTCTGTCAAGCACCGGTTCTGCTCACAACGGTCTGGTTGTGGTTCTCTCTGGTTCCGGATACATCACTGCTTTCTGGATACTGCTACAGGTTCTTGCAAAAGTTCTTGGCAAAAAATTCAAACAGCTCGCCCGGCTGTTGAATAGTTTGGTTGGTTTTGAGGCCTGCTGAAGAGGATTCAGCTTGTGGATTCAGGCCTCTCTGCTACAAATTCTGGAGTTAATTCCTGCTACAGGTTCTGGAGATTGATGGATTTGAAGTCTGGATCTCTGGATGTGAAGTCTGAAGTCTCCCGGCAAAGCGTCCCGCAAGAAAGTGGAAAGTGAATGTCCCTACCTGTCCTGCACTGTCTGCTTTTATGTGTTTAGAACGTGGGTGTGTGCGTGGTATAACTGAGCCTGCCCCTCTCTACTTGTCATTGGCCCAATTCTCCCCTCTCCCATGATTGGGGGAAGGAAATGGATTGTCATCATGATGAGGTCTGTTTATGGGTCAGAGGATCCTCCCCTGGTCAATTTGCCCACACATCTATATTTGATTCAAATACATATTTCCCAGATACACAAGTGGTTGACATTACGTGTACATATTACAGATGAATTAAGACAGGTCTCTGTTCAAGCCCCATGTTCCTGCGAGCTGGGATTCAGAAATGACAACATTTTGCGCTTTTTGGTCGGTTTACCAATATCGGACATTTACCAAAAATTACACAAATGTGCGCAAGGAGTATGGATATTAATTGATGAAGTGTCAGATTTTGCAGACATTTGGAGTAAGACCCTATTTTCCGCTAGCAACCCCCCAGAATACACCACAGGGTCCTAACACCTCTTAAAACGTGCACAGAAAAATCACAAGAATAATGATATTACTTTTATAATTCTGACAAGTCCGTACTGTCACGACTGTCAATTTCACAATGAGTGTAAAGGGTAAATTTGGCACACAGAGGTACTAAGCCATCCGCTTACCTTGGCGATTGTAGACTCCAACCGGAAGACTCAAAGCAGATAGGAAGATTACCCTGAACAAATCCTGACACCTCCGCCCGAGGTAGTGTAACCCGGGTGAGGAAGCAGGATTCCCAGGGAAACCCTCTAATGGGAAGAAAACCCTGGACGACTTTCAAGCACGGTGGTCCAGTTGACGGCAGTGGATAGGACAGCTCCGGCAGGAACCCTCAATGGTAACCTCAGAAATCTGATCTGTCGATTTGAACAAGGGAAGAAGCAGAGGGAAGTTTAGATGAGAGCGCCAGGTAAGAAAGAAATAAAGAGGTAATGGAAAGCTTCTCACCATCCGAAGATGGATTAGGAGTGATATCCGGAGGTTAATGGAGTAGGTGGGCTTCGGGAGAATCTAGATCGGGATAAATGGGAATAAGACACTGCGGTAGAGGTACGAGGGCCCCTAAAGAGCGGGAGACTTACTCAGCTGGAAGGGAGGCAGAGACGGGAATCAAAGGAGAGTAGTCCGTGGAACCGAAGGCGAGCGGGATGAACGGGGATGGAGAAACCGGGGAGAACACTCTACAGAGGATCGAAAAAGACAGGTAAATCAGAATTGTTAGTTTGAAGAGAAAACAAGTGAGTAGGGAGAGAGAGATTCAGTAGCGAACTCACGGAGCGCCAAAGGCAGAAGCGACGCAAATTGCCGGTCGCTTGGTTTCCGTATAAAGGGTCACATGATCTCCATGCCACACGTGATCGTCTGTTCGCACGGTATGGGAGCGTGCAACAACTAGACCGCTGCTAGTCGGATGAGGAGAAAGGGAAACCACCCGCCTAGCGGGATGAGTAATCAAGGCACCACACAGACGGGTTCGAGCCCATATAGACCACTTGCGATGAGGTGTAACAGTATGCCCCCTCCTCCGGGAGGGCGCCCCGGGTTTACCCGGATGAAGTAGGAAGAACCGTCGTACCAGACGAGAAGCGTGAACCCCAGAGGCAGGTTCCCAAGTTCTCTCAGCAGGAGAATAACCCTTCCAATCAATAAGAAATTGTAAGCGACCTCGATGGATTCGTGAGTCACAAATAGCCGCAACCTCATATTCAGGACCATCATCCGTGAGAACTGGAGGAGGTAAGGATTCCCCATCACGATGAAAACGATCCTGTACTACAGGCTTGATCTGGGACAGGTGAAAGACTGGATGAATCCGAGACCAGGAAACCGGTAAGGCCAGACGAACAGCAGCAGTGCCTATCTTGGAGAGGATTTGAAAAGGACCAAAGTACTTGGGAGACAATTTAGATGGAACAAAACGACGGGGAAGAAACCTGGACGATAACCAAACAGAATCCCCAACGGTTAAGTTCTGAATGTCTCGTCGATGACGATCAGCATACTTCTTGGCTCGATCCTGAGCTTTTTGTAACGACTGTCTGGCCATCTTCTGCCCTTCATGGATATCAGCAACCAGAGAATCTATACCTGGGCAGCCGGATCCAGAGGGAGACACCGATGGAGCAAATGAAGGATGATACCCATAGGTACAATAGAAGGGAGTGGTTTGTAGAGCAGAATGTAGAGAATTGTTGTATGCGAATTCTGCAAACGGAAGCATTTCCACCCAGTTGTCTTGAGCTGCAGAGATGAAACACCGTAAGTATCCCTCGAGAGTCTGATTTAATCGTTCTGTTTGACCATTTGTCTGGGGGTGAAATCCAGACGAAAGGGCCCGTTTTACCCCTAAAATGTGACAGATCTGTTGCCAATAAAGAGAGGTATACTGAGGACCTCGATCAGATACAATTGTCTCTGGTAGGCCATGGCGAGAAAAGATTTCAGAGAGGAATATCTTGGCCATGGATGGGGCACTGGGTAGTTTTCGTAAAGGAGTAAAATGTGCCAATTTCGTGAAGTAGTCGATGGTGACCATGATGGTAGTCATTTTCGCCGATGGTGGCAGATCAGAAATGAAATCAGTAGAAATTATCTGCCACGGTCGTTCCGGAATAGGCATTCTTGCCAACAGCCCTAATGGGGAGGAACGGTGAGTCTTAGCATGAGCACAAACCCTGCAGGCAGCAACATAGTCCTGGACATCAGATCTCATACTTGGCCACCAGAAATGTCGCTGGATGAGCTCCAAAGTGGGAAGGACTCCTCTATGTCCGGCTGCACGTGAATCATGACAGAATTTTAAAACCTCCAGTTGTAGTGAAGGAATAGGAATCAAAACCTGAGTACCATGAAAGTAATATTCTGCTTCCTTGGATAGTTGGTGAAGAGAAGCCAAGTCTTCACAGAGTGATTTATTACATCTGGAGGCTGATTGTATCTCTTGAAGGAAATCGGTCAGAACTGCGACAAAACTAGCGTTGGGAAACATCTTTTCTGGACGAAAGGAAGAAGCTGGGGAATCCTTGCGGGATAGAGCGTCTGCTCTGAGATTTTGTCTGCCAGGCCAGTAAACAAACTCTATTCGATAGGGTAAAAAGAAATATGCCCAACGTGCTTGCCTGCTGTTAGTGGTGTAAGCGTTTTGGAGAACCTTGAGGTTTTGGTGGTCAGTACGCACCAAGACTGGAAAGGGGGAACCCAATAACAAATGTCTCCATTCTTCAAAGGCGCGTTTGATGGCCAATAGTTCTTTCTCGAGAACAGAATAGTTTGTTTCAGCAGAACTGAAGGTTTTTGATAGGTATGCTACTGGTCTCTCTTCGCCATGAGCAGAGGACTGTAGAAGCACAGCCCCTAATGCATTTTGGGAAGCATCTGTTTCCACTATGAATTGTTTAGATTGATCCGGATTGATCAAAACGGTCTCTGATGTAAACAGTTTCTTCAGAATATCAAATGCTTTCTGGGCTGCTTCATCCCAAACAAATGAGACACCCTTCTTGAGAAGACGGGTCAAAGGAAGGATGATTTCAGAGAAGGATGGGATGAATTTCCGATAGAAATTGGTGAATCCCAGAAACCTCTGAATTTCTTTTACTCCTGTTGGACTGGGCCACTCTATCACTGCGGAGATCTTTCTTGGGTCCATGGCGATTCCCTGGGACGATAGAACAAAGCCCAAGTAAGTGACCTGTCCTTGGTGGAACTCACACTTAAATGCCTTGCAGTAGAGATAATTGGATTGAAGGCGTTCGAGTACAGTATTGACATGATTGATGTGTTCGTCCTTGTTGTTGGAGAAAACGAGAATGTCATCGAGATAAATGATCACATACCGGAATAGAATGTCAGCGAATAAGTGGTCCATAAATCTCTGGAATACTGCTGGAGCATTAACTAACCCGAATGGCATTACGTGGTATTCACAATGTCCGAAAGGAGTGCGGAAAGCAGTCTTCCACTCGTCTCCGGGTGCGATACGGATGAGATGATATGCTCCACGAAGATCTAATTTGGTATACCATGAGGCCCCTCTAACAGCTTCGACAATATCAGTGATGAGTGGCATCGGATACTTGTCTGCGGTTGTTATCTTGTTGAGACCCCGATAATCTATACAGGGACGGAGCTCTTCTGAATCTTTTTTGGGAATGAAGAAGAGAGATGCCCCTGCTGGAGACACTGACTCAGAAATGAGGCCATTCCTCAAATGGGTTTGCAGATAGTCCTTCAATACGGCTTTTTCTCTTTGAGAAAGTACATACATTCGGCCAAAAGGTATAGGTTGATCGGGAAGCAGATCAATATGACAGTCATCTCTGCGATGAGGAGGTAAGGTAGGAAAATCCGGATTATCAAAAACGGATCGGTAGAGTAGATGACAGTCAGGAATCTCAAGATGATTGATGGAGGATACAGTGGGTTTGAGGGTCTGATCCGAAGGTATTCGGATTCCTACTGATTCGAGGGAAAGGCAGTGATGAACACAATAATCCGATCCTAAAAACAAAGTACCAGCAGTCCAGTTTATGAATGGATTATGTAGTCGTAGCCAAGGAAGTCCAAGGATGATTGGGTAATGGGCCGTTCTTATGACATCAAAAACCAATCTTTCCATATGACCCGAGATAGAACAAATAAGTGGAATGGTTTGTTCTTTAACAGGTCCAGAACTCAAAGGTGTGCCATCAACCCCCTGTATCTGAGTTATCAACGTCTTTGGTACCTGAGAGATATTGTGTATCTTAGCCCACTCTACATCGATATAATTACCGGCTGCTCCACAGTCAATAAGCGCCGGAATACCTGGGATAGTCCTTTCAGACAGCTGGATAGAAAGAGAGACGACCACCATGGACTGTTTAGTGAGTGAATCGTCAAGAGACATATTGGTCGCATACGGGGAAGAAAGTTGTTTGGCACTTACCGGTCTTCCCCTCACGGTAAGGCTTTGGAGTTTTCCGACTTAGGGAAAGAAGGACGGCGAGGGGGAACCAGATGACAATCCTTCAACACATGAGTCGAAGATCCACAATACATACATAGCTTTAAAGACTTTCTCCTCTCCCTTTCGGCAGCCGTAATAGGTCCACGGATGGTCCCAATTTGCATGGGTTCTTCCGATGAAGACAAACTTTTTTGAAGCGAATGGGACTGCTCCAACTGAAATCGTGTTGTTCCTTTCCCTTTCTTCCTTTCATATGCCCTCTCATGCATGCGATAGTCAATTTGCATGGCTAGGGTGATCATGTCGGCTAGATTAGCAGGACGAGAAACTTTAGAGACTTCATCTTTAAGTTCGTCTGTAAGACCTCTCCGAAATAATGTAAGTAGGCCTTCATCTGGCCATTCTAGTTCAGAGGAGAGTTGTTTAAACTGTGTGATGTACCAGAGTAATTCTTTGTTTCCTTGTTTGAGATCTAAAAGGCGTTCTTGTGTGGCAACTGTTATCTCCTTTCTTCCGAACATGGTTTTGAGGCTATTAGTAAAGGCAGCGTAAGAATCGAGAATTGCATTGTTGGACGTAACTAGAGGGGTTGCCCAAGCCAAGGCTGGTCCCGAAAGACGTGATATCAAATATCCAACCTTATCTTTGTCGGTCGGAAAAAAGCGAGACTTAAATGTAAACAAGACGGTACAACTGTCAAGGAATTCCTTTAATTTGTAGGGATCCCCGTCGTACATAAGGGAATGCACAGAGGACGGAGGGGTATCGGAAAACACTCTGTCTACACGGTTACGTAGTTGAGCATTGTCTTGTTTCAGGGATTGGACTTCTAGCGACATGGCCTGCATGGCAGCCATTAACTGCTGCATTTGTTGTTCCATCTGGAATAACAATCGCCAAGAGCGATACCGATAGTATCTATTATGGCGTCGCTTACTGTCACGACTGTCAATTTCACAATGAGTGTAAATGGTAAATTTGGCACACAGAGGTACTAAGCCATCCGCTTACCTTGGCGATTGTAGACTCCAACCGGAAGACTCAAAGCAGATAGGAAGATTACCCTGAACAAATCCTGACACCTCCGCCCGAGGTAGTGTAACCCGGGTGAGGAAGCAGGATTCCCAGGGAAACCCTCTAATGGGAAGAAAACCCTGGACGACTTTCAAGCACGGTGGTCCAGTTGACGGCAGTGGATAGGACAGCTCCGGCAGGAACCCTCAATGGTAACCTCAGAAATCTGATCTGTCGATTTGAACAAGGGAAGAAGCAGAGGGAAGTTTAGATGAGAGCGCCAGGTAAGAAAGAAATAAAGAGGTAATGGAAAGCTTCTCACCATCCGAAGATGGATTAGGAGTGATATCCGGAGGTTAATGGAGTAGGTGGGCTTCGGGAGAATCTAGATCGGGATAAATGGGAATAAGACACTGCGGTAGAGGTACGAGGGCCCCTAAAGAGCGGGAGACTTACTCAGCTGGAAGGGAGGCAGAGACGGGAATCAAAGGAGAGTAGTCCGTGGAACCGAAGGCGAGCGGGATGAACGGGGATGGAGAAACCGGGGAGAACACTCTACAGAGGATCGAAAAAGACAGGTAAATCAGAATTGTTAGTTTGAAGAGAAAACAAGTGAGTAGGGAGAGAGAGATTCAGTAGCGAACTCACGGAGCGCCAAAGGCAGAAGCGACGCAAATTGCCGGTCGCTTGGTTTCCGTATAAAGGGTCACATGATCTCCATGCCACACGTGATCGTCTGTTCGCACGGTATGGGAGCGTGCAACAACTAGACCGCTGCTAGTCGGATGAGGAGAAAGGGAAACCACCCGCCTAGCGGGATGAGTAATCAAGGCACCACACAGACGGGTTCGAGCCCATATAGACCACTTGCGATGAGGTGTAACACGTACTATGAATTATCCATCTTTTTTTTAAATTATGCTCTGGCCCAAAGGGGTGTGGTTTCCCCCAAGCACATGGTGGAGTTTCTGGTTTGTCCACTTCCCCCAAGCTCAGCTTGCTAGCATAGGCACTGCTCCTCCCAGTTTCTCCCAAGAGGAAGCCATTTTACGACCCCCCCTATTTAACATTTGCCTGAGTCCAGGACAGGGCTTTGTTCAACTTTCTGCAGTCCCCAGGTGCTCCTCCCCTAACCCAATCAGAGAGGTGTCATCTCCTTTTGGCAGGGGCAGCAGGATCTAGCTAGGCCTGGGAAGAGTGGCTGAGCCGGTTTCTCCTGTCGGGGGTAGTTGTCAGGCAGAATTCAGCTAAATGTCACTTTAGTTCCCAGTTTTCTACATTCAAATCCAACTTACATGCAGCTATTTTTTATATAAACATTAAATAATTACTTCCTTCAAGTCATTTCAGAATATAGTTTTACATTTTATCCACCTCTAAGCAAGTCTTTCCTTGGCCTGGTTTGGGTTCATTTGTTCAGTTTTAGACCAAAGTCTGGTGGTTTTAAAACGCCGGCTTTCTGATAGTGGTGAGCACCGGTATTGCATCCCTTTTTGACATTAAGAAAATGAATTCCCCACAGTTCTGGGTTGCTTTTGGCAATCAGCATTGCCATTCTCAATGGTTTCAGGCTACTGTGTGTGTAGCCCAATGGTGGTTTTAGGCAGTGCCCTCCTGTGCTCACAACATAGGCGAAAATGGGTGGCAGCCTATTCTTCATGTTTTCCCTGTGCACTCTCTGGGGAGTTCTGGCCATCATGATGTTTTCAATGTCAGTAACGCACAGTTTTATGGTAGGGCTTGGATGCATGGGTAAAAACATCCCACACATACTAGAAGATGAGAAGATTTTATAAGAGCGGAATTTGTTTCATTTGCAGTATTTGTTTTATATGTTCTTGTTGCCCTTTTACAATTATTCAAGTCAGTTTGAGATTTTTAAAGGTACCAGGGTTTACTATGGTGTGGTTATTTTTTATTTGTTCATATCTGTTTAAGGGGAGATAATTATTCAAAGTTACTTTCTAGATTGCTTAAGAATATTTTGATGGTGAATTACAATTCCTATTATGTCATCTGAGAGAGGCCCTATAATGGGTTGGACCATTTGCAGTTTAATGAGGCACACTATGAGACACGATTTAGCTTGTTATGTCTCCCCACTACTCCCCATTTAATGGGTATACCAAAATGGTCAGACCACTGATGTTAATATCACCAAGACTAGGTCCCGGTTTATGTGTTGTCTCGTTAACTAGTTTAAGTTCAGAGCTTCCGTAGTTTCTATCACAATTGTTCCTTAGGTGTAGCAATCCCCTCCTGTCAGTAGCAGAGGTCCCCAAGCACACATTTTCAATCAGGCAGGAATACTTGAAATGTAATTGCTCAAATAGTCATGAAACCGTTTGTCACCATTAGGCAGTGGGTAAAGTCACTTCCTCTTGTTCGTTTCTTGAGGCTTTTGGTCATTAACATTACTCTCTAGATCCTGGTATGATTCAAAGTAGTACCCTAATAGCCTCACTGTGGACCCTTATATACACCCACAAACACTATTCTCATGCACATGTATGAGGGGCACACTGCGCACTCCTTATACCTGCATACTATATAGGCATCAGTGTGCATTGTACGTTCTTGTTTTAAACAAAGGGCATAACATCCACACTTGCATTGGCGAGCCCATAATTAAATTAACATTTGCTGATTGGGCTCAGGGCTGGTGGGGGATCGTCCCGCTCCGGGCAATAAAGAACATGCTCCAGCACATACTAGTTCTGTAGCCACATATTGCCAGTAAAGCTCATTTACATCCTGCCTAAGTTTCCACTTTACAGACCCTGTAGCACCTGCTGGCCCCGGTGACCAGAAACCATTATTTTGGCAGTAAAAGCCAGTGTGGTAGAGATCTCGCGCAGTAACAGTAATGTCATAACCGTCTCATCTGAGTGGTCTCACCGTCCTATGTGTATAATGTCCACCTCTGGAAGAGAATTCACTGACTGAACTCCTCATCTAATGCTAAAGTGTATGCGGGATCACTCGAGGCCATACACCTTAAATTTAAATTCAGATATTAGATAAATGCACACAAGTATCCTTGAATAACAGTATGTGCGATCACCCGCGCCCGGTCAGTGAGAACAGCCGAGTTAGGCATAATGGAATTCCTAGGGATGAAGCCTAGTCAGAAAAAAACACGGATATTGATTAAATGACAACTAGTCTAGAGAAGAGTAAGAAGGAATCAATAATTAAACGTATCATGTATCGTAATTTTATTTGGAAACCATCTATTGATCACTTTGATTAACTATGCAGTTTGTCCACTGGGGCTGATCTTGTCATGAATTAATCATAAGATGATAGCTATAGAAAGTATGTTTGTAGCCACCTTGTACTCGTAAATCAATCGTAAGCTGTCAGATCTGCTGAAGTATGGTACTGTTGGCAGGCTCACTTTTCTGCTTAAGATTACGCCTCTTCAGCACGCCAGCAATTTAACAGACTATTTGTGATAAACTGTAATATATAGGCAAATTTAAGGTACATTGTCCTCTTTTGCTCATCGAAGCCTGGAAAAATCACACAACATATGTCTTTATTTTCATTTACATATTGGAGAACAAGATATAACAGAGAATGGAAACTCGGGGTGCCGAATAAATATTGGAGTGCATATAATGCAATGTAAAATTGTGGTTCAAGCCCTCAAATGTCTGCCCTGCTCTGCCCCACTTTATTTGAGTATTCTGGTGGTACCTAAGTGCCCTAACCAGGGGTCTGCAACCTTTGGATCTCCAGGTGTTTCACACTATAACTCCCATCATCCCTGCCCAGCATAGGCAATACTGAGTGATCATGGGTGTTGTAGTCCAGAATATCTGGAGAGCTGGGGGTTGCGGACCCCTGCTTCAACATTTATGATCTGGTGGTGCTTTTCTCTTAACAGTGCTGAGGTTCAATTTGAACTGCACTGGTGTTAGAACATTTTCAGGGCAAGGTGCAGGCCTTTGGAATGTGGCCTTCCATTTCATCTAGAAAGTATGTCTGATTTTGCACTGTTTAAAGAAATCGAAGGACTTCTATTGCTGTTTCCTGAATGTCTCACTAATTGCACTTCTGCGTGTAATAATCCCCTTTCTAGGCTGCTTCTTTAAGAGCTGAAGACCCTGAATCACAGAGTGTTTTTCAATGGAATTTTGCCATTATAAAACGCATCTGTGAATCAGGCCATTAGGGCCTAATTCATGCAACGTTTAGTGCAGTGCAAAGTGACTTTGCACTGCCAACAAACATGCTGAACCGGGCCTAATTCACAGAGCGGTGCAAAGTGTATTTATACGGTGATAATGTGGAGCAAAGTCACTGCACTGCAAAAGTACTCTTTGGGCTGTGCTAAATGTTCCATGAACTATGCCCTTAATCTCTACAGGCCCTTTGCGCTGCAAAAGTGCAATTAACATAACCATGCAACATGCCCAATAATCCATGTAGAGTCACTCATGAGGAACTTTGCACCATGTTTCATGGATTACGGCGTGCATGGCATGAAGTAGTGTGAGTCTCTCCTCGGACCAATATCTTCCAAACGTGCAGATTTTCTAAAATAATGCAGAGTCAGCTTCAATTAAATGGGACAGCGCACTAAATGGAGGCGTAAAAGAGAGGCGCAGTGCTTTTACGCCTCCCTTTAACGCTCAGCCACATTTTGGACCAGAGATGAGACAGGGCGGGGCCGTGGCGGAGATAAGATCATCGAAATACAGTTCGCCTCTGTCTTGTGTGTGCCTCGTAAGCCTGCATTAGATGAGTTGATTTTTATGCAGGCATAGGATGAGTAGGTGGCTTTGGCATGCTTTGAAACACTTGTGTATAGGAGCGTTATAAATGCCATATCATATCATATCATGCGCCTCGGTTTTGCACCTGGTAAAGACCAGAGGAATTCCACACAAATCCATTAGTGAAGGCCGCCTGCAAAGCAAATTTGCAAGCAGTGTTTACTTTTCCATGAAACTGAGTGGAAAATGGAACGAATAAGTGAGGTTGCCTCACTTTTCCTTTTTCCTTCTTTGTTCCACCTCGTGAACCTTTATAATTCCATGCAAGGGAACCAACAGCATGTAAGTGCTAATGTTAGCGGTCGCCTGCATGCAGTTATGATTTTTCGTAAAACGCGGCTTAGTATTTTAGAAGACCTGCGTGACATGTTTTGCCAACCTAAGAAAAGCCATTTTCATCCCTATTTGGGTGACGATATTGGTTAAGGTACAGAAGCAGATCACTCTGCTGTTCCTTGTGTATTACCCCAAGAAGGGTATACAATCACCCTGCTGGGTATCATGTCTAAAGAGGGGTAGATAGACTTTCACTCCCATCTGGGTGTACACCCCACATAGTTCTGCCTCTTCAGTGACGCGATACACCAACGCATCATGCTAGGGGCTGAGGGGCAATGGTAATCTATATATATATATATATTCAGTAAAAAAACTTTGTTAAAGGGACGTTATGGTTAAGTTGCGCTACTAAAAACCTATGAAATTCAGTGAAAAAACTTTGTTAAAGGGACGTTATGGTTCCAAGTAAAACCGAAAAACCCCTGAAATTCGCCAGTTATGGTAAGCTAAGCAACCATAACTCGTGCCACCACTGTGCACTGCTAAGACTAACACCCACGACATCAAAGATGACATCACAAATGTCATTGATGACATCACTGATGACATCACATATGAATTTACTTTTCATGAAATGTCTGTATAAGGGATTCTTATTATAATGTTGAGAAAAAAGTGTCAGGGGTTTTTCGGTTTTACTTGGAACCATAACGTCCCTTTAACAACGTTTTTTCACTGAATTGAATAGGTTTTTATTAGTGCAACTTAACCATAACGTCCCTTTAACAAAATTTTTTTACTGAATTTCATAGGTTTATAGTAGCGCAACTTAACAATAATAACTCTGACTTTATGTACAAGTAACATAGAACATACTGAACCCCCTCTACTGAATTTAATGTCCGCAGACAACAGCACCACTACCCAAAAAGTCTGGGGGGTATGTTTAATTGTTATATCATAACATATGAACATTTTACAAATTCACAAACCACCTCACATACACATTATATGTAGTAATAAATAAGAATTGTAAACCATATATATAACACACTAACCATTCATTTAAATACAATATGTTCTAAAATGGATTATACCAAAGAAGAAAGATAGTCTTCGAACATGATTACCACGCAGAAACTCCACAACTAAGAGCAACAGCAGATCTACAGACCAGTCAGAACACACCTTACCAGAAGCTAGTAAGTGTACTGCATTTTACTCATATATTGGTAAACTTTCTGTATTAGATACAAAAAAAGTGATATTATGGTTTTTTTCTCACAGAAATGTCTAGTATTCTGGAGTGGCTAGAGGAGCATTTCCCACGTGAGGAAATGTCTGAAGATAGTGAACCTAATGGTAGACACTTTACTATATAAACCAATTAATAAATATTATTTTATATACATTTAACATATACATTATTTTGTACAGACCATACAAAAATTGAAAATACTAAAGAAAAAGCAGTATTGGATAAGACTCTTCAGCACATAGAAGAACAAATGGACCTACTCATGGCGAATTTTAACAATTTAAAAAACTTTGTGGAGGATCACTTGAAACAAACAACTACATACCATTGTCCCACATGTACCTTTCCCCCCTCACCATATCCCACTCAATTCTCCCCAAACCTCTCCATGAACCAAATCTCCATGAATCCTATTGAAACCCTCAATTCTCCTGTTTTTGTTTCAGTTTCTGCCTCACCTTCTCTGTCATAAATTTAACATCCATATAAAATAAAGTAAAATTATTATATTGTGTCCTAATTCATTTCTTGTCTTTTTTTAAAAGCAGTTCGGTGTTTGCGGATAGCGCGGGTGTCTGGAATGTCCGTAAAGAAACAAAAATGGGAGTGTCCTAAGGACACTATGGGCCTCATCACGACTTGGGCGGTAACGCCGGGGCTATTAGCGCCGGCGATATCTGTCCTACAGCCGAACTCCCCGGCACTATTAGTGCCGGATCACGAGTTTGGCGGTAATGTTAATCCCCATTGCCCATTGAGCCTATTCGGGAATGCCCCATTCCCCATTAGGCTCAATGGGGAACGTTTGCACTAATACCGCCGACGGATTTCCTACCGGCGGTATGAGCACAAATTTTTGGCGGATTTCCCCCCAGCTAAGAGCTGGGGCGAAATCCGCCGAAGTCCTGATTTGGCAGACCCTTAAATCCGGCGGTAATAACGCTACCGCCGGATTTAAGGGTTACCGCCAAAGTCGTGATGAGGCCCTATATCTGTCTGTAATGTTTAATGCAAGTTGAAACTGTTCTAAGAACACACGCAGTGTCCTGAAATGTTCGTAAATAAACAAAATGGGGGGTGTCCTGAGGACACTATGCCTGTCCGTATTCGCAGGCAAGTTGAAACTGTTCTAAAAACACAGGCTGTGTCCTAAAATGTTCATAAATAAACGAAATGGGGGTGTCCCTTCGCGGACATGTTCGCAAAGCTATCATGTGACCGCGCCCACGCAGAGCGTGTGTTCTGATTGCGAACAATGTTCATGTGCCCGAACAATTTAAAACTACATTTTCAAGCAATCTACAATATTTTTCAATAAAAACTCACCATAGCACAAGTCCCACATAGTAATCCAGAGTTTCTACATACTTTTTGTGACTTTTTGAACCCTTTTTTGTGTTCAATCTGTCTGCGGAAGTCCGTGAACCGTGCACAAGCAGCCCTATAAAAGGCCACACGCTAGAGCTCATTCTCATTGTGTTTCTGGCTATCCTACAGAACACAGCGAATTTTGCTGCCAACTATGCAGATTTTCATCTTGAACCTGATGGCATCCATGGCTCCACTCATGCCACCTGGTGCTGCATCTGCCTCAGCAGCACCCCCACCCCTTCCACCACCACCACCTCCTCAAGGGCCTGAAGAGGGGAACAGGAGTGAGGATGCACAGGAGGATGAAGAGGATGACGAGAATGAGGTAGTGGAAGTCCCTACTACCAGCACTCGGCGTGAGTCTTGGGTGTGGCGGTTATTTACTATTCGTGGTAATGGTCCTAAGGCGCGTGTGACAAGTGCAAAATGGTACTCAGTCGTAGGAGGTCTGGTTCATACAACTTTGGGACAACTACCATGAAGCGACACCTAAGGTCATTCCACACTGGGGCCATTCGCAAGGTTGTACCTTGCAAGGAGCGTAGTAGGTTGACTTCCTCTATTTCATCCTCCGTTTCCGATCTTGTCACTACAAGGAACACTCCTGTGGGACAGCGTATTCCTCAAGCTGCCTCACAGGCCATACGCAATACTGATGACCCTTACCTTTTGAGGGTCACAGTTGTGTGTATGTACTACGACGCAGTACTGTGTAGAGGGGAGAGACTTCATAGTGCTTTTGAGGCTATCGTCTCAAAGCACGAGAAGATCTGCTCACTACCCAAGTAAAACCCACTCTAAATCTTCCTCTCTCCACTCACCCTTTCTTATCCCCGTGGTTGGGGTCCCCCCCTTACCCTCCTTTCTCCTCCTCTCCTAGTGTGTCGTGTATAAAAAAAACAAAAAATATAAAACAACAAAAATAAAAAAAGGCTCTTTTCAGAGCCGCCTTTCACAGTTAAAAAATAGAAGTGAAAATAAATGAAGCAGGGCCCTGTGTATTTTTTAGAAGTCCGCGGACAGTCCGCGAACATCTAACATTTTGGAGTGCTGCCCTATCATAACCATTGCAGTTTTATCTGGGAGGAAATGGTGGCTCTGCAAAGAGCCTTTTGGTGGTATTTGTTTGTGTTTGAAAGATTTGAAATGCTCAACACCTACTACAAAATGGATGCTGTAATTCCAAAAAAGGTTGCAATGCATTTTGTACATTTCTCTGAAAAATCTGATTGCCAGCATAAGTAAGATGGACTCTATCTCTGCGAAAAATGTATGTACTACGAAACATAATATTTTCATTGTGAAAAGAGGGCATGCCAAAATCTCTTAGAGAGGCAAAAACAGCCTTTCTTGACATTGCGCCTTGCTTTCTCCATTTGTGGACCAAATGAAGAAGAACGAAACCACATTTGTCTCTGCGCAATCCGTGAAAAAATTACTTGAGAATTTGGAAACATGTCCATGACCTTCCCAAGTCCTTCTTTCATTGCAAATTGCAAAGAACTTCCAGACACGTGTCCTAAACTGTTCCCTCCACAATGAATTACAATTATGTCTGGATGTTGCTCTGTCTCCAAAGTAGCACAGAGAGGTAGCAAGTCCAACCACTTAATTCCACGTACTCCATGCCAGTGCACTTCCACATGTGGGAATCCAAGATCTACAGCTCCTCCACAGCTTTCTGCATGCACCTTTAACCAATGTATCCACGAGTCTCCCAAAACCCAAACAATCTGTTTTCTGAAACACGCAGCCATAGCTATCTGTTCTTCTCTCACCAAAAAGAGTATCTGAGAAACTCTCTCCTGGCCCAACACACCCACTAAACTTTCCTGACCAATCCCTTTCTCTGCTCATTCTCATTTGCATGGCTCCCCAACCCAAAATCCCTGGATGCAACACCAGATGTCCGCGGACTACCGCCATGTCCACGGACATATCGTAACATGGGCAGTCCTCCTACCATTTCCATTTCACTTTCTGTGCCATTCCCTCATTGGATATAGCTAAAAAGTCACATGACCATCCACCAATCACATCCAAGACCTCTACATCTACCTGCATCATCCTAGATCAGCACTTCAAATGTACTGTTAATTTCTCTGAGTACAAGTGCCATATCATTGGAAAGCACCTTCTACAAGAAATACTGTACAAGTTTCCAAGATTTCTACTTGCAGCTGCATGCATATCCATATGCATGAACACAAACTACAGGTATGCATATTTTCTGTATAGTACATGTACAATTCTTATAGATTATTATAAACAGATTAACTGACTTTTAGCTTGTATAATCTATAAAATGAATTTACTGTCATTTTTCCATCTCCTAAAATCAACTGTCACTTCCAAACCTATCTGCGATTTAATTTCTTTTTACACACACATTTTCAAAGCATGTTGAACTTACATATTTAAAGTACAATATGAAGAGTTAACATACTCAAACAAAATTGCATGCACACAGTATGTTCAAATATCAAATAAGAATACTTGTACAAAAACATAAAAATGTATTAATTCATTTATTTATTTACTTATTTATATAGTGCGCAAGCAGCCCATGGCATTGAGGCACTGTTACTTACAAGAGCTTGGTTACAGAAATAGTGGTATTCAGTGGTACATTATGAATTCTACAAGGCATACAAATGAAAGAAACCTGCTCATTTCAGAAAAAAAGTAAGTTGAATACCACCATATTATTTGTACTATTATTCAAACACACTGTAAGGTTAATTCATCCTATTTCTGTGCCTAAAAATAGAGATTGTGCACCATTCTGTTTACAAATCCCCATTTCTTAAAGAGAGATTTACAGGCAGAATGGCGCACAATTTCCTATTTTTCGACACACAAATGACCCAACTCAGCCCCTAGAATTTTGATATTATAGAACAAACAACTGTTTTAATTGTATACCATTAGATTTACTATTTGTACTTCTCCACACCACTAGCTTACTTTCTACTGTCATCTGAACCCCAGTTTAGTAGCACATAAATTCAAGAATACCCATCCCAACTAGTTGTAGTTGCCCAATGCACAATCACACACCATTACATACATCTTTATCATCTTACTCAGACACTCATGCACACAGCACACATACATTAAGAACACCCCAACCCATACCTTCTTTATTTTTTTCAACAGACCCTAAAGAATGTCTACCAAAACTCAAGTCCGTAGAAAGCAACGGCTAAGCAGAGCAAATGAAAATAGAAGTGTCCAAAACAAGCATCCATCTCTAGCAGAATGTGTAAAAAAAGTTAAAACAAAACAGCCAATACAGTCTTTTAGCGAAACAAAACAAGCTTCAAGTACAGAAACTTTACATCCTCTATCAAAATGTAAAACAAACCACAAAACAATTAACAAAAAATCAGCTACCACTACAGATAAAACTGCTACTATAAATCTTTATATAGTGCAAAGTAAGCATACCAAAAAAAGTATTTTAGCAAAAATGTTCCGTCACAGAGTCCTTCAAAATCTTATAAAAACAGGAGAGAAATCAGGCTCAACTCTTAAAACCTATTGTAGGAAATTAATATTAGAAGCGTTGATAGACAGTACAATCCTTCTCAAAAGAAAGTTATTTATTTTAGTGTTAAACAAAATGAAACCACTAACAAAACTAATGACTAAATTACAAAAAAGACTTCTCAATAAACGAAATGTCAACAGAAATAACTTCCTAAGTATCTGAGGAGGTGAGTGGAGTCACACTACGAGCACAGAACCATACTTTAATGAAGAAGCATACAAACAAAAGCAAACAAATACAATTGTCATACATAGAGGTGGACGAGGTTATGAAAAAGTTAATAATACCATAATGGAACAAGAAATACTGCTTACAAAAATATCCCCAGAAAACTTAGAATTACCTCTCCATTCAACTGAATCAGAACGTCTAGTATACAAATGGCCATGCACGTCAATGTGTAACGTTCCCAAAAAATCTTTCAAGTCTTTGGGCCAATTCCTCAATCAATATGTGAAAGGCAAAGACAAAATCAAAATTAAACTACTGCAAAATATGGATACCTGTCCAGTGCGCAAGTACACAGGACTACAAGGACATTCATTGGGCTGCATTTCAGGACCTACTGTCATGATGCCTACCTCCAAGGAGCCAGGTCCTACCCAGCAACCCCAGAGGCAGGCATCATTCCCCCCAGTGAAGTGCCAGCGGGCCCAAGCTGGGGCCCTTTGGACACAGTCCTGGCGCCTTAGGCGCCAGGCTCGTGTTGGACCCCTGTCCTGGCGCCTTAGGCGCCAGGCTCATAAAGCTAGACATGTGTTTAAGTGTTTTAATGTGCACTTACCTGATGCAGACCATGCTGCTACATCCAGGCCCTCTTGAGGCCTGAATGGAACTACTTTACCTGTGGGACTACTTTCCACCTGGGTGTGGTCGGGGAAGGATACATACCTGATCGGTGGAAGGATACATGCCTGGAACTTCTTCCAAAGCTATTTAAACCACGCCCGATCAGCAACTCACGCTTCGCGTTGTTCTGCTCCTCGCAGCTGGACGCTCATTGTGTCAGCCCCTGCATCTGGACTTCAGCCACGCCTGTCAGCATCCTGGGTCGCCTGCAAAGGGAGATAAGAGAGAATTGGGGAGAAAGAAGACCTTACCTGCTAAAGCTGCATCACGGGGACATCTCACCGATGATCCTGAAAGGGAAGACATCATTTTAAAAGCATTTTGCTTCGATCGCTGCAGCGCTGCATTTCACTCACCTTTCCTGGGCGCCTCCATCTTCAGCAGCGATCATCCGGATCCGCACCCACTTCCCAGAGCCTAGAGAGAAAAGACAAGAAAACAAGGTGAGAGAAGGAAGGGAAATAGGAAAAGCTCAGTTTCCTTCTAAGACTTACCTGTTGGGTCATTCCCATTTCATTTCCGGTCCTGCCGCTTCCTGGCATTCCGGACCCCGGCCCCAATGGGGAAAAAAGACAAAGACATTGAATGAGCGAATGCAAAGACATTACCTGAACGCTCATCCAGAACTTACACTTCGGGTCGGCGCCATATCTCCGGCATTCCGAACCCCGGCCCCTAAGGGGAAAAAGACATAAGCATTAGCGCTTGCTGCAATAAGACAATGAACATTATTATTAAGCTTGAACTTTTTAACTTGCAACAGAACTCTTACAGCGCCTCAGCTGAATAGTCAAGCTTATTTTGAACTCCCATCAAACCTCAATCCAGTGAAGTAACTGGGTTTCAACACGCCCTTGCATCAGAAGCAGGATGGAGAACTCATCCTTCCAGACCCTAAGGTGAGACTTCACGGGGAATCGTGGAAGGGTATCGAGGAGGGTTGGAAGGGAGTGGGAGGCTTGAGCATTATTCCGTCAGTAGGTAATACTCCCTTTTCACGCACAGGGGAATATTCCTGCGAGCCAGAAAAGCCAGAGTAGAGGGGCCCTTCCTGTCCATCATCAGAGTCCAGCGCTTCACCATTGAAGAAGCATCAGCACTCGAAGCCAGACCTGCGCCTCCGTGGGAATCAGGTGAGCGTGACAGAACGCAAAGCCTACCCACAATTTCCCACCCGGGCGCTATGGAGACTTCCGAGACAGATCAGCTGGCCCAGCTTTTGGGGGAATTACGGGCAGAAGTGCACTCAGCCCGCCAGGAGACTAACACTCTCAAAAGAGAACTGATTCTATCCAAGGAAAGAACTGATGACGTGGCCAAAAGCTTATTGCAGGCCCAGGCAGGGCACACTCCTTTACCTAATTCCGGAGATACTTCCACATCAATGGGTTTGAATAACCCGGTACAAATCAATCTACCTGGACACATGCCTTTGGCCCCGCCTGAATGTTTTTCGGGGGATGCCAAGAAATATGCCGTCTTTATGAACCAATGTTGTTTACACTTTCTATGCAGACCCGGGGCTTTCTCTAACGACCAGACCAAGGTAGCCTTTATACTATCTTACCTCAGTGGCAGTGCTGCCGATTGGTCTATTCCATTGGTAAATCAGGATGATCCCATTCTCCAGGATTTTCAGGGCTTCCAGGCCAGCATGGAAAGATTGTTTGCTCGACACTCTCAAGGACAGGCCCTTGATAACGAACTGCTATCCTTACGACAAGGTAATCAGGATCTCCTGTCCTACGTTGCCACCTTTAATAGACTGGTTGTGGAAACTGGATGGCCAGAAAACAAAAGGATCACATTGTTTCATCGAGGCCTGCGTGGAGAGCTTAAGGATGTTCTAGCTCAGATAGTAGATCCACCCCAGGTCTGCGCAGACTACATAGACTTGGTGGTTCAACTTGATCACAGACTTCAAAATAGAAAAGCAGATCGGTTCAAGTACGAAACCCGAGTACCGATCAAAACCCACGCTAACTCCAAGAGTACCGACGTATCCGAACCTATGCAAATCGGCGGTGTTTAAAGGACCATTAACGCAGAAGGAACGAGAGAGAAGGCGGCAAATGCAACTTTGTCTGTATTGAGGGACTTCCGGTCACTTTCTTCTAAATTGTCCGGTTAAACCACCTAAGAAGGTGGTTGGAGCCACTGATAACGATTTATTGACACTTGATTCGGGAAACGACCTAGCCCGACAAGCGTAGGGGTCCGCTTGCCGAGCTTGAAAACAAACTCTTTGACCTCGCATTTTGTCATGCCAATGGTGCTCGTGGACCCAAAACAGCCTCAGCAGTTGCATGCTGTAAAAGCATAAATCGACAGTGGAGCTATTGGAAACTACATAGACCGTGAATTGGCTTCCAGGATTAAGCTCCCTCTCTGCCCGAAAGTAACCCAAGATGTCATTACTACAGTAGATGGAACCGAAATAGCCTCAGGGCCTGTAACGCATTCCACTGTTGAAATGACACTGGTGGGTCAGGATGGACATCGGGAAGCAATCGTGTTTGATGTGATCAAGGCCCCACAATTTCAAGTAATTCTTGGAATTCCTTGGTTAGAAACACATAATCCCAGAATCGACTGGCGAGCAAAGAAGATAAGTTTTCCTGATTGTGAACCAACTTGTTATCCAAGAAATCCAGTTATGTGTCTAGCGTCAGCAACTTCCACCCCTGTACAGCTACCGTCAGAATACCAAGAATTCCAAGACGTTTTTCAGAAGGAACAGGCTAACACGTTACCTCCCCATCGGTCTTATGATTGCCAAATCGATCTGGTACCCAATGCTCAACTACCTTGTAGTAGGATTTATGCTCTTACGGAACCTGAGAACCTGCATTTGCGTCAGTATTTAGATCAGTACCTAGCCAATGGTTTTATTCGCCGTCCAAGTCTCCTGTCTCCTCAGCTCTGTTCTTCGTGCCGAAAAAAGAGGGCGACCTTAGAACATGTATAGACTATCGCGCCCCAAATCAAATAACGATTAAGAATCGTTATCCTCTGCCCCTGATCCCTGAGCTTATCGACCAGGTGAAAGTTGCTTGTGTGTACACCAAGTTAGATCTCCGAGGAGCTTATCACCTGGTGCGTATAAAAGAAGGCGACGAATGGAAGACTGCATTCCGCACCAAATTTGGGCTCTTCGAATATCAGATGATGCCCTTCGGTTTGTGCAATGCACCTGCCGCCTTTCAATACTTTATGAATGATGTTCTTCGGGAACTTATCGATGTCTGTGTCATTGTTTATATTGACGACATCCTGGTGTACTCTTCTTCAGAATCCGATCACAGAAAACATGCTAGGGCAGTTCTTGAGAAATTGCGCCAGCACAGACTATTTGCAAATCTCGAAAAATGCATTTTTCATACCACAGAAGTTGAGTTTCTCGGATTCATCCTGACACCTCAAGGAGTCCGAATGGACTCGCGAAAGGTGGACGCCATCCTCAAATGGCCATCTCCTAGCTCGGTGAAGGGAGTTCAGAGCATGCTCGGCTTCGCCAATTTCTATCGAAGATTCATTCCGGAATTTTCCCGAACAGTCCAACCCATCACAGCTCTCCTAAAGAAAAACAAACGCTTTGAATGGACTCTTGAGGCCGAACAAGCCTTTCAGGACCTGAAAACCAAATTCACCTCTGCACCCGTATTGAAGCACCCGCACCCAGATCTCCCTTACATTGTGGAAACCGATGCATCCAGTTCGGCCATGGGAGCTGTCCTGTCGCAAAGAGACCCAGAAACTAACCAACTACACCCTGTGGCCTTTTGGTCCAGGAAATTTTCTCCCCCTGAAATCAACTATGCAATTACCGACAAGGAGTTACTGGCTATTAAATCTGCTTTCAAGGCTTGGCGTCACTACCTTCTCGGGGCAAGACACACCATCACCGTAATTACGGACGACAGAAATTTACAATATTTAAAGACGGCCAAAGCTCAATCTTCACGACAACTCCGATGGGCTCTATTCTTTGCGGAATTTGATTTCGTAATTACCTATCGCCCTGGCTGCAAGAATGGTAAAACAGACGCCTTATCCCGGATTGGCATGGAAGAACCCAATTTGAGTTTAGAACCTGTGCCAATCATACCTGAACAAAGAATCTTAGGCCTAACTTCATTGCAAACTATTGAGGACATCCAAACGCAAGTAAAACAACTTCTAGACTCTTCAGCCTTACTGGAATGGAGTCAAAAGGGTCCTCATTAACCCGTTAAAGATGATTTACCCTACTTCCAGGAGCGGTTGTTTCTGCCAAGTAAAGAATTGCAAGAACTTGTTATTGCCCATCATCATGAATCATTAATGGAAGGACACCCTGGTATCGCTAAAACGGAGGAAAAAATCAAACGCCACTTCTGGTGGCCTTCTTCGAGAAAAGACATAAAGTCTTTTGTATTGTCTTGCGGAATTTGCGCCCAAAACAAGGGTCAAAAGAAAAGGCCAGCCGGCCTACTTCAACCCTTGGATATTCCACCGGCACCATGGCACACCTTGTCAATGGACTTTATAACTGACCTGCCTCCTTGTGCTGGTTACAACACTATCTTTGTAATTGTGGATCTATTCTCCAAAATGGCCCACTTTATCCCTTTAAAAGGTTTGCCTTCAGCTTCCACCTTGGCCAAGGAATTTCTGGAGAATATAGTTAGCATACATGGTTTTCCTTCCATATTAGTCTCGGATCGTGGAAGTCAATTTATCTCCCATTTTTGGAAGAAATGTTGCCAACTAGCACAAATAGATGTGCGGTTATCCACCAGCCACCACCCCCAGACCGACGGACAAACCGAGAGAACCAATCAGACTCTCGAGCAATATCTTCGGTGCATGTTACACCAATCCGAGTTAAATTGGAAAGACATCCTTTGGATCGCAGAATATGCATACAACAATTCAGTGCATTCTGGAACCGGACAAACTCCTTTTTATACTTTGTATGGTCACCATCCTCGGACCTCTGACCTAGATCCACCTCTGACCCTGGAAATGCCTGCAGTAAATCATCTGCATTCCACAATAACCCGAGCCTTCAAAGAAGCTGCAACTCATTTACAGCAAGCCAAGAAAAAGTATAAAGAAAATGCTGATTTGCACCGAAGTAAAACTCCTCCTTACCAAGTAGGAGACCAGGTATGGCTAGCCACAAAACATTTACCCCTCAAGGGCCCGCAAACCTTCAATCCCAGATTCATAGGACCTTATCCCATCAAGGCTATAATCAATCCCGTGGCCTTTAAACTGGATTTACCGTCTAACATGCGTATTCATCCAGTTTTTCATGCATCACTTTTGAAGCCAGTACAACCAGGGACCCGACTGTCCAAGCCTCCAGACCCAGTTTAAATTGAAGGGGAATTAGAATTCGAAGTTAAAGACATTTTAGACTCCAAGGTGTTAAAGTCAAAACTCTTCTACCTTGTTGACTGGAAGGGATATGGACCTCAGGAGAGATCGTGGGAGCCTAGTAACCATGTTCACGCACCTCGAATAATACAAAGGTTCCACCGGAGATTTCCGAACAAGCCAAAACCCCCGGAGGGAACAACCTTGGGAGGGGCCTTGAGGGGGGGGGTACTGTCATGATGCCTACCTCCAAGGAGCCAGGTCCGACCCAGCAACCCCAGAGGCAGGCATCATTCCCCCCAGGGAAGTGCCAGCGGGCCCAAGCTGGGGCCCTTTGGACACAGTCCTGGCGCCTTAGGCGCCAGGCTCATGTTGGACCCCTGTCCTGGCGCCTTAGGCGCCAGGCTCATAAAGCTAGACATGTGTTCAAGTGTTTTAATGTGCACTTACCTGATGCAGACCATGCTGCTACATCCAGGCCCTCTTGAGGCCTGAATGGAACTACTTTACCTGTGGGACTACTTTCCACCTGGGTGTGGTCGGGGAAGGATACATACCTGATCGGTGGAAGGATACATGCCTGGAACTTCTTCCAAAGCTATTTAAACCACGCCCGATCAGCAACTCACGCTTCGCGTTGTTCTGCTCCTCGCAGCTGGACGCTCACCGTGTCAGCTCCTGCATCTGGACTTCAGCCACGCCTGTCAGCATCCTGGGTCGCCTGCAAAGGGAGATAAGAGAGAATTGGGGAGAAAGAAGACCTTACCTGCTAAAGCTGCATCAGGGGACATCTCACCGACGATCCTGAAAGGGAAGACATCATTTTAAAAGCATTTCGCTTCGATCGCTGCAGCGCTGCATTTCACTCACCTTTCCTGGGCGCCTCCATCTTCAGCAGCGATCATCCGGATCCGCGCCCACTTCCCAGAGCATAGAGAGAAAAGACAAGAAAACAAGGTGAGAGAAGGAAGGGAAATAGGAAAAGCTCAGTTTCCTTCTAAGACTTACCTGTTGGGTCATTCCCATTTCATTTCCGGTCCTGCTGCTTCCCGGCATTCCGGACCCCGGCCCCAATGGGGAAAAAAGACAAAGACATTGAATGAGCGAATGCAAAGACATTACCTGAACGCTCATCCAGAACTTACACTTCGGGTCGGCGCCATATCTCCGGCATTCCGAACCCCGGCCCCTAAGGGGAAAAAGACATAAGCATTAGCGCTTGCTGCAATAAGACAATGAACATTATTATTAAGCTTGAACTTTTGAACTTGCAACAGAACTCTTACAGCGCCTCACCTGAATAGTCAAGCTTATTTTGAACTCCCATCAAACCTCAATCCAGTGAAGTAACTGGGTTTCAACGCGCCCCTGCATCAGAAGCAGGATGGAGAACTCATCCTTCCAGACCCTAAGGTGAGACTTCACGGGGAATCGTGGAAGGGTATCGAGGAGGGTTGGAAGGGAGTGGGAGGCTTGAGCATTATTCCGTCAGTAGGTAATACTCCCTTTTCACGCACAGGGGAATATTCCTGCGAGCCAGAAAAGCCAGAGTAGAGGGGCCCTTCCTGTCCATCATCAGAGTCCTGCGCTTCACCATTGAAGAAGCATCAGCACTAGAAGCCAGACCTGCGCCTCCGTGGGAATCAGGTGAGCGTGACACCTACTTGCAAAACCACCTTCCATTATATCAAAATGATATCAACACATCATTCAACTATAAGAAATCTAGTCTATAAACTGTACTATGCTAAAAGTCCTGCTTTAGCACTAGCCACTTTAAATAACATTCTTCTACATGGTACAGCAAAAGACCTACTTGAAGAAATTGACTATATCCAGAAAAAATATTTTGGAAGTGAAAGCCACTTACAGAATGGAATAGCTTTAAAGCAAATTAGCAACAATTCTATGCATGGCAACTTTCTACTACACACATACAAAAAAGAAATACTGAAATTTAAAAGTACATCTGCTGAAGTACCAAACCATGTGTGTGAATGTTGCTGTAGGACTTTTATAAAAGTAACACAAAAACTGTAGACCTAACATACAAAATAGAAGACAATGAAGATTCTAAATTGTTTGAATTAGCTCTCTGCCTTATAGCAGAAAACAAATACGAAATAACTGACCCCTTAATACTTTGCAGTTACTGCACTACAAAACTTGACAACAACCAAACTCCTTCACGTGCTATCACAAATAATTTGGAATTATTTCCACTACCAAAACCCCTACAACAACTCAATTTATATGAGAGCATCATAATTCAAACAGTGCACCCCTTTCAGGCAATAATACGCCTTCCACCAAAAACAGTAAAATTACCTCCCTCTGAATTAGTGAAAGGTATTTAGGGAAAAGTAGTATATTTACCATTAGATCTAAAAGAAAATGTGCACACTCTAGGAGTGCAACGTCCAATGGAGCAATCTTTAATTATCTTAGTAAATGGTGTACCTAAAATGACAAAACTATTTGGCAACAACTGGTAGATTTACATAAAGTTAGACAAGCCTTGCAATATCTAAAAGACATTAATGAATACTACAAAGAAATTAATCTTGAAGAAAACTTGAAGGATACCACTGAAATAATTCAGGAGACACAAGAAGCTGGTCAATATGAGCGTCTAGATCCTGCTACAATATCCAATACTTTAGACCATTATACAATTCACCCATTGCACTCTAATGACACTGTAGAAGATGCTCTAGAAAAGTGCCAAATGCGACAAACAAAAGGATCACCAATCAGCATATGGGAAAAAAGTATAGAAGCACATGCTTTTCCTCTACTCTTTCCTACTGGCAAAGGAGGAAGGTACGATGATAGACCTTTTCAAATAACAGCATCAGAATACCGCTCATTACGGATGTATTCTGAAGATCCCAGATTTAGACAAAATGTGGAATACATATTCCACCTACTCTTTGAAAGTGAACTAGCAACTTTATGTTACGGAGTTGCACACACATTAACATCAGGATCCCAATTTCAAAATATGTCAGCTACACAATTATTACAAAAAGTGCAACAAAAAGATGAGGTTTTACAATCAAATATTACAAATCTATTAGCAAATATCCGTGGTACTAAAGAGTACTGGTTTCGACGTCATGGAGATGTATGTTGTATGATAAGAAACCTTGGCCCACCCACTTGGTTTGTTACATTAAGTTGTGCAGAATATGCATGGGAAGATTTACATGATTTCCTACACATATCAAACAAAAACAAAACAAACATAGATATACTAACACCTGGAGAACTTTGTTCTCTATATCCTGTTAATGTTTCAAGATATTTTCACCATCGCTTCATTGCTATGCTACACTTTATTTGTAATAAAACTACTCCTCCCCTGGGAGAAGTGCAACACTTCTTTTGGAGAAAAGAACACCAAGCCAAAGGAGCACCACATATCCACATGCTTTTATGGATTAAAGATGCTCCTAAATTCAGTCAAGACAGTGATGCCAGAAGCAACAAATAGTGATCTTCATGCACAAATTTTACAATTTCAAAGACACAAATACAAAAACAAAGGGAAATACTACACCAAATGCCGCTCTGGTTTCCCTAGACCGGTTACAAAAACAGGTCAAGTGAACAACTTCATGTCTTCAGTTAGACATAGTGTTAAAGGTAAATCACCTAAAAATACATATTAAATAAAAAGAACAGAAGAAAAAAAACATATTAATGATTACAATGCAATCATTGCCCACTTATGGAACGCAAACATAGATGTGCAGTACATTGCGGACAATTCCACTGCAGTTGCACGATATGTTACAGCATACTTAACAAAAGCAGAAAAAATAGAGCTCCAAGACCTCTGGAATGACCTGTCATCAGACAAAACACTGTCTCAGAAATTATACAGCTTGGGCATAAAAATGCTCTCCCATCGAGAATGTGGCTCCTATGTAGCAGCAGAAAGTTTAACTGGTACTGATCTGTATGGAAAATCTGAAAATATAGTATGGCTAAGTCTTGGTCCTGCTAAACTAGAAAAAGAGTTCTAAAATCATACGAAGATATTGAAACAATAGCCAAACATGATCCCAACAGCCAAGACATTTTAATAAACAATTTACTGGACACATACTACCCAAACAGAAGTAACACTTTGGAAACCATGTGTCTATACCACATAGCCCAAAACTTCACATACAAAAATAATATAAAACCTGATGAAAAAAAAGGTAAATGCAGAGTGACTGCCATGACTCCCTACAAGCTCTGGTCTTGGTTGCGCCGTAGCGAGAATATTCGGTGCAGTTTCATTACCCCTTTCTCCTTATCCAAGATGGCCGCCGTACTGCCTCCCACTCAGACGGGTTTCTGCTAGCCAGTATTGGTGGAATCCGTTGCTCTGTGCTCCACGAGCCTGCCTTATCAACAGCCGGAGTCAAACGTGCTTCGCGTCGCTACTCCTTACATTGGCGCTCCGAAGTTCGAAACTAGCTCTAGGCGTGCACCCTCGTCATCTCCGGTGTTTACCTTTCTTCCCTCTCCTGCGGTAGAACCCATAGCAGTTACCACTTTCCGCCCAGCTCAGGTCTCCCTTCAAGTCCTCTCATCCGGTCTGGGGTTCCCCGCAGAGTGAAAGACAGCAACGGACAAACTCTCAGCCTACGCCAGGGAAGACCGCAGCAGAGAGCCACCAGTACTCAGACTCACCTTCAAGCTCTGCCCGCTCTCGTCCTGACAACCAGAAGACAACGCACCCGACTCCAGCTATCAGGGTTTTCTACCCCAGAGGGTTTCCCTGAGGTCTCTGCTCCTCGAGCACTTATTAAAAATAGTCGGAGGAATAGGGATTTCAGGGGGGATTCCTCACAGGCGACTGCTGCACTTGATCCAGGTTAGTGGGAACTGATTATTGATTAGAAATCGTGTTTTCCGCATGACAGATAGCAGGGCCCTATCAGCCGACAGCATGGATCAAATGCAGCAGCTCATGCAAGCCATGCAATCATTGACGCATGAAGTACAAAACCTTAAATAAGAGACTACATACCTCCGACAACAGGTAGCCCGACTGAGAGTAGGACCTGCACTCCCTCCTGCTTCTCTACCCGGGGGTAAATACGATGGAAATCCTCACAAGTTAAGAGAATGTATGGACAGTTGTACTATTCAATTTTCCTTTAAATCGACCTACTTCCCAACGGACCGCAATAAGGTTGGGTTTCTCATTTCCCATCTATCTGGCCCCACGCTTGCTTGGGCGACTCCTTAAGTGACATCTAACAATCCTATTTTGGATGCCTATCCTGCTTTCGTAAACAGTCTTAAAAGCATGTTTAGTCGCCAGGAAATAACGGTTGCTTCCCAAGAAAGACTGTTAAACCTGTGCCAAGGCAACTTAGTTTATTGGAATACATCACTCTATTCAAACAATTATCATCGGAAATAGCCTGGCCAGACGAAGGTCTGTTAACCCTTTTTAGGCGGGGGCTAACAGAGGAACTTAAAGATGAAATTTCCATGGTACCTCGACCCGCTAACCTTGCAGACATGATCACATTAACAATGCAGATGGATTACCGCATTCAAGAACGCCAACACAAGAGATGCAAAGGGAAAGCACCACGTCTTAGGTCAAAAGGTAAAGTTGAATCTATGACACATCTGTCCAGCCAAAATTCCCCAGATGAACCTATGCAATTGGGAACTGCAAGAGGACCTCTTTCCTAGGAGGAAAGAAATCACAGATGGTCCAATAATTTATGCATGTATTGTGGGTCTTCTGAACACCTACTTCCCGAGTGCACTCTTGTTCCTCCTCGCCGAAAGAGTGCATGGAAAACGGGAAACGCCAAACCCTAATCGTAAGAGGAACCACGATTGGGCAGCATCTACAAGGTTCCTCAAACCCTCTAGTTTCACAAAACGCAGAGACTATAGAAACCCCCATGGTGGTCATAAATCTGCATATTGTCTTCAAAGATAAGACCATTCAGAACATACCCGCCCTAGTTGATTGTGGGGCCGCCAGCAATTTCATTGATGATCATTGGGCCAAAGAAAACGGATTAGACCGTCTCACCAAATCAGTATCCATCCCCGTTCAGGGGGTCGATGGTAGTCCTCTGATTTCACAACCGATCCGAGAACAAACTTTGGAGATCTCTTGCAGAATCGCAACCCATTCGGAATTAATAAGTTTTGACATCATACAGGCAGCTCATTTCCCTATAATCTTGGGTCTACCCTGGCTTGGACTTCATAATCCTTATATAAATTGGACGGCAGGCACAATATTCTTGGGATCCGAATACTGTGTAAATCGATGCCTCACCCAAGGAGCCATTGGTGTTCACACCGTACCTATGGGCAACCATAAAGATCCTAAGTCAAGTGAGTGACATTCCTATATCCTACCAAGATTACATGGAGGTATTTTCCTCCCCTAAATTTGCAAGGTTACCACCTCATAGACGAGACGATTGTCACATTGATTTAATACCCGACCAACCCATTCCCTTCGGAAGAATGTACATGCTCTCACAAAGGGAGAAGGCTATACTCAAAGATTACCTACAAAAGAACCTACAGAACGGTCTTATCTCAGAGTCTACTTCCCCGGCCGGTGCCTCCTTATTTTTTATACCAAAAAAGGACACAGATGAACTCTGTCCTTGTCTAGACTACCGAGGCCTCAATAAGTAACCATCCCTGACCGTTATCCCATGCCTTTAATACCCAACATACTGGAGGCAGTTAAAGGAGCTACAATAAACACCACATTAGACCTACGTGGAGCGTATCATTTGATACGGATCGCTGAAGGTGACGAATGGAAAACGGCTTTTCGAACTCCGTTTGGCCATTATCAATACCACGTAATGCCATTCGGGCTCTCAAATGCGCCGGCCATATTTTAGAGATTTATGGATCATATTTTCTCAGATGTCCTCCTACATTAGGACATAGTTTAACTCGACGACATCTTGATTTTTTCCTCTAACGAATCGGATCTTGTGAAACACGTTCGGCTAGTATTGGAGCGCCTCCAGACCCATCAGTTGTACTGCAAGAAAGAAAAATGTGAATTCCATCAGCCCAAAATCTCCTACTTAGGATATATCTTATCCGCAGAAGGGGTTTCTATGGATCCTTCCAAGGTCTCAGCCGTCTTAAATTGGCCAAAGCCCAACTCTGTGAAGGAGATCCAACGCTTTATTGGGTTCGGCAATTTCTATAGAAGGTTTATCCCAGCCTTCTCTCAGATCATCTTACCCATTACGAAATTGTTAAAAAAGAATGTTCCATTTTGTTGGGACACACAGGCACAAGCCGCCTTTGACTTTTTGAAGCAGGCCTTTTCACGAGAGCCCATCCTTATTACTCTTAACCAAAACAAGAAATTCATATTGGAAACTGACGCATCTCATTATGCTATTGGAGCCGTGCTCCTCCAGGAAAATGAGTCCGGAGAAGAACTCCCAGTATCATACCTGTCTAAGACTTTAAGTACTTCGGAACTTAACTACTCTGTGTTTGAAAAGGCACTCCTGGCCATAAAGAAATCCTTAGAGGAATATAGGCATCTCCTTTTAGGTTCTCATCATCCTATGGAGGTCCGCATGGCCCATCAAAATCTCAAAGCCCTACAGTATGCACATACTACGAACAGTAGACAAGCCAGATGGGCCCATTTTTTTTACCCTTACAACATTCTCTTTACATTTCTCTCTGGTAGACAAAACCTCCGAGCTGATGCTCTTTCTCGTAAGGATCACTCTACTATCAGATTTCAGACAGAAAAAAATATTTCCCAAGGCCAGGTTCCTGCATGTTATCACTGACTTCCTCCAGGAAGTTGAGGCTTCCACTGCCGAACATTTAGCAAATTGTCAGGACCTTCTTATGCAAAAGATATTGATCTCTGAAAAAGGATGTATTTTCCATGACCACCAATTGTTTATTCCTACCCGCAAGCTTTGTCTGGAAACTATGCAGATGTGCCATGACTCCCTAGCCGCGGGACATAAAGGCATTTCCAACACACTTACCTTAACTAAGAGACACTTCTGGTGGCCCAACATGGACAAGGATATTCAAGACTATGGGCCTCATTACGAGGTATGCCGGTAGCCATGCCGCTATTGGCAGCATGGATGCCGGCAAAACCGCATCCGTGACCGTGTCCTCGGAATGAGGACTTACTGGACCATTCCGAGTTCGGATGGCCCGGTAATTCCTCACTCGAGGACACGGACACGGTTCATCCCCATTCCCATTTCAGCCCCCACAGGGCTGAATGGGAATGGGAGAGGGAGTAAACAATGGGCCATTACGAGATGGCCCGTTATTTGCTCCCTCTTCCCCTCGCGGGACCCGGTATGCACGCCTGGTTTTCCCAGGCGTGCTTAACGTGTCCCGCGAGGGGACCTCGTAATGTGGCGGAACGGGTTGAACGGCGCCGCAGGCTTTTACGGCGCCGTTTAACCCGTTCTGCCAGGGTCGTAATGAGGCCCTATGTGTCCTCTTGCCCGATTTGTCTCCAGACCAAGTCACCCCATCAATTCCCTTCAGCTCTTCTTTCACGCATGCCTATACCTGACAAACCCTGGCAGATTATTTCCACAGACTTTATTGTTGATCTACCCCCGGCTGAACATCACACTGCGATCATGGTAGTGGTGGATTATTTCTCGAAGCTAGCCCATTTTGTGCCTTTGCCTGGGTTTCCTACAGCGGCCCGAATGGCGAGAATCTTCATCAATACCATCTTTTCTCGCCATGGCCTACCAGAGGCCATCATTTCGGACAGCGACCCACAATTCACCTCCCTCTACTGGAAGACTGCCTGCTTGAGACTCCATATCCGACGTTCCCTTAGTTCTGGCTTCCATCCCCAGACTAATGGGCAAACGGAGCGCTTGAACCAGACACTGGAAGGTTATTTACGTTGCTTCGTATCAGCAGCCCAGGACAATTGGGTGGAGCTTCTTCCTTTGGGCGAATATGCCTACAACAACTCCCCACATTCGACCTTGAAGACTAGCCCTTTCTTTTGTACCTATGGTTTCCATCCGGCCTTTGCCCCTACACTTACGCCACCATCCTCCAAATTCCCTGACATGGACGCTCTGATCACCCACATTCAGCGTGGTCATCAGGCGGCCCAAACATCGCTCCTGGAAGCTCAAGACCGGATGAAACGCTTTGCAGACCGACATAGGTCTCCTGCCCCACCATACGCAGTTGGGGACTTTGTATGGTTGTCTTCTAAATTCCTACCCCGTCATTTGGTTCCATCAAAGCTGTCTCCCCGTTATTTTGGACCCTTTGAAGTCTTGCGACTGGTAGGCCCTGCTGCTCTATGTCTCAAGCTTCCTCCCTCTTGGTCCAGGATCCATCCGGTCTTCCATTTTTCCCAGGTCAAACCTGCGCCTCTGGATCATTTTCAGCGGGCGTCTTCTGCCCGACCCCCTCCTGTATCTACGGCCACTGGTCCGGAGTTTGAGATCTCAGGGATTTGTGACTCCCATTATCCCAGGGGACGCCTTCAGTATTTGGTTGACTGGCATGGCTACTCACCGGCGGATCGGTCTTGGGAACCTGCTTCGGGTGTTCATGCTCCCCGCCTGGTTCGCCAGTTCCATCGTCTTCATCCGGGCAAACCCGGCGGGTCCCTCTGCAGGGGTGGGGGTATACTGTCATGACTCCCTGCAAGCGCTGGTCTTGGTTGCGCCATAGGGGGAATATTTGGTGCAGTGTCATTACCCCTTTCTCCTCATCAAAGATGGCCGCCGTACTGTCTCCCACTCAGAGTCGGGTTCACTCTTGCCAAACACATAGGGCCTCATTAAACGGTAGGCGGTAAGGGTTTACCGGTACCAGTATTTTACCGGTACCGGTAAACCCTTACCGCCTTACTACGAGGTCACTTTGCGGGTTGGGGAATTTAACGCCTGCTTTTTGCAGGCGTTAAAAACCAACCCGCAAAGGGACCAGGGAGCTTATTACGGTACCGCAATTTGCGGTGCCGTAATTAGCACCTTCCCCATTCCCATTATGCCCTATGGGGCAAAAATGGGAATGGGGAAGGGCAATGGGGGAAGGGGGAATTACCGCCCCGCCAACCTTGGAATAGGGCGGTAATTCCCCTTTCCACCAAGGTGGTGCCGGTATTTTACCGGCATGGACCAAGTTGCTAATAGCACCTTGGTCCACCGCCATCCGTGTAATGAGGCCTAGTTCCTTCTCCTTTCTCACTATACAGGATTTGTTCCCCTTAGTTTCTCAATTACGTGCCGGCCTTTCGGTATTGGTAGTTTCAACAATGAGGAATCAACCAGAGTCTATCGAGTGAGCACCCACGTGGTGCCGGACCCCTCTGCAGCTGGTCTTCCCCTTACTTGGCTATTCGCAACTTTTGTTCAACACAGTTCGGTTTCTTATCGGTTCTCTCTTTGACTCACTGGCTGTAATGAACCGCTTGGCTTTTCTTGTTTCTGGAGTCAAGGACGGTACCACGTTAGCAAGCATCTCTCCCTTCCTTGATTATTAGTGTAGGAGGGCTCTGTATAAATTTACCTCTGCTGCAACAGACGCTGGCTATTGTTTGCGGTCTTAGAATTCCTTTCATTGAGGCTTTGCAGGTCTGGGTCAAAAAGGACAAGGACGCTTCTCTCCTTGTTGCCCCTTCCATTCTTGCTGCTTTTCTCCTCCTCTTGTACTGCCGTCCTGGATAGTTGTCTTGTTGTGCAGTTTGCCTTGGTCGTAATGTGCTCTCATGCTCCATCTTTTCTCCCTGTGTGTTTGTGGTTATGGTCAATTGCCTGACTTTGCCTGACCCTTGTGTTGGGACATGTCAGGTAAAAGTCTTTGGTATTAGTCTGTTGTCTTTGTGGTGTAAGAAAGTGTTTGTGTCGGAAAAGGAGGAGGGGTAGAGTGTCTGATTGTCTGAGTATCCTACATGGTAGGATGGGGAAAAGGAGTAACAAGAAGGGGGATACTGCATCTTACCCGTGGGTGTCCTCCTTCCACTCCCCGAGGACCCCTCATCCCAGTGATCCTCCTGCACTGGTCCACCCCCAGAAACTGGATCAAATAGTGATGGCTATGTCCTGGCCACCTGGATGACAACCTCCACTGGGACTGTTGGTTCTGGGTTCGGAGAGAATCTTGTAGTCATCAGGAAGGAGAGTGTCAAAACATGTGATAGAGCTGGCCGTGAACCAAGTCTTGGTGAGGCCGAGTACATCCAAATCAAGCTCTTCCAGGAGACGGTAGAGGTCAGAGGAATGTTTGACCACTGAACAAGAGTTGAGAGTAGCAACGTCAAGCAGGTTGCCAAATTTGAAGGACTTCTGTGTAGGGGTACAGGCCAGAGGTACGCCCTGCAGAAGTGTTGGAGGAGCCAGAGGATGGACAGAGGAGGAAGTAAGAGAAGGCAGAGCAGTCAGAGAGGAAGACGAAGGGAGTGCAGGAGGGGTGGCAGAGGAAGGAGACAACAGGTTGGCCAGAGAAGCAGCAGGGGGTGCAGAAGAGGAGGCTGAGGAAGGAGGCTGCAGAGGAACCAGAGAAGGGTAAGAACGGATAGCCGGAGAGAAAAGGAATGTGATGACGCACTGGAAGCAGCTATCAAAAATGACGAGATTGATCTGAGAAGGTCCCATTTAAGTAGACATTAATGATGGTTTTAGAGGAATGGAAGGGGGCCAAGAGGGCCTCCCACTGGGTGCCACCATTAATGGGACAAGAGGAAAAAGGAGATAGAACAGAGACCATATGGGGGTGCATAGGCCTGGAAAGGGAACGACAAAGAGGATGCCAGTAAGGGTCTGTATGGAGGAAGCACTGATGTAGGTATCTGCAATATGGAGACCTGGGTTGGAGACCAGGATATCCCTTTTGAGCTTCTTGCTGCCAGACTTAGCGAGAGGGATAGGAGAGTCGATAGAAAAGCAGTTAGAGAAGATAGTTGAGACAGAGAGCACCATAGTGGGTGCGGGGGGGAAAGAGGAGGAGAGGGAGACTGGAGCCCAACAGGGGAGGGGTGCGAGTGCAGGGGGCAGACAGGAGCTTGGCACAAGTGAGGGGAGCACAGCAAGAACAAGAAGAACGGACCTGAGAAATCAGATGCAATACAGAACCAACAGCAATGCACAGAGCACAACAGGGAACCTAAAAGTAAGGATACAGATGCAATACAGAACCAACAGCAAAACACAGAGCAACAAAAGAGAACCAAGAAGTGAAGAATGCAGACAATGCAAAGTAATGCCAATAACCGTGGAGAACAGCACAATATCAAAACCGTTACAGAACAGCACAAAGTCAATTCCAACAACAGAGCACTAATATACAATGGGAACCTAGAATAAAGAATGCAGTCAATGCAATGTAATGCCAAAACAGTGCAACACAACACAATGTCAAAACATCACACAATAGATAAAGAATGGATGGGGCTAAGGTGCGAGAGGAAGGAAGGGAATGCAGGGGGGAACGGAACAGGATGCAGGGATCTATGATGTGAGGGAGCGCACATGGCTAGAGAAGCAAGGGAGTGCACATGACCAAGTTGCGAGGGAACGCACGCATTTGAACAGGATGCGGGGACCTACGATGCGAGGGAGCGCATGTGGCTAGAGAAGCACGGGAGTACACACGGCCAAATTGCAAGGGGACACACGCATGCGAAAATGATGCAGGAACCTACAAAACAAGGGAGCGTACGCGGCTAGAGAATAGGGGTTGCACGTGGCCAAGTCGTGAGGGAACACACGCTGCCTGAATTGTGGGTGGTGCACATAAGAAGGGGAGACGTGCGAGCATGGGGGGGTGAGAGGACTGGTTGCAGGGGGAGCAATTTGTATGCAAGAGGGAGAAGGTGCACAAGGTCAGGGGGTAGCATGGAGTGTAGCGAAGCTAACTCTACCGCACCTTCTTTCCTTGAAGCCGTAGACAGGAGGGTGAGGTTGTCCGCACTCACAATTTCTGCAGCAACCCCATCGCCGCCAAACACCTGCATCGCTCAACGGCCTTGTCCTGCGAAGGCTTTGCCTCAGAGGGTCTGAACCTTGGTTCTTATAGGCACGGAAGCGTGGACGCAGAGATACATGTTATGTATAATCAGGCAGCGTCTCCTGCGCACCTGCGTCGCTCAACACTGCAGGCTTGTCCCGCGAGAGCTTTGACACAAATGGTTTGAACCTCGTTTCTTGTAGACACGGAAGCGTGGATGTACCGATGCATGCTATGTATCATCGGGCAGCGTCTCCTGCCCACCTGTGTTGCTCAACACGGCAGCCTTGTCTGGCAAGTGATTTGCCACAGAGGGGTCTGAACCTTGTTTCTTATAGGCACGTAATAGTGGATGTAGCGATGCGTGTTACGTATATTCGGGTAGCGTCTCCTGTGCACCTGTGCAGCTCCACACTGCGCCCGTATCCTGCAAGGACTTTACCACAGAGGGTCTAAACCTGGGTTCTTATAGGCATGGAAGCGTGGATGTAGCGATGCGTGCAACATATAATCAGGCAGCGTCTCCTCCGCACCTGCGTCACTCAACACTGCGGCCTTGTCCTGCAAGGGCTTTGCCGCAGAGGGTCCGAAACTGGATTCATTTAGGCATGGAAGCGTGGATGTAGCGATGCGTGCAATGCATAATCAGGCAGCGTCTCCTGCGCACCTGCGTCACTCAACACTGCGGCCTTGTCCAACGAGGACGTTGCCGCAAAGGGTCCAAACCTTGGTTTGTATAAGCACAGAAACGTGGATGTATCCTATCTCCTTTTCCTATCTCCTCCCCTCCTCCCCTTACTTTCTTCTATGCACTTACTCTATCAGAATTGTCCCTGGACCGAGTATGATAAGAGCCTTGTCTGTTGCTCCCCCATCCCCTTACTGTTCCCCCGCCTCCCTCCAGCACTATCTGAAACATTGTCAGGCCTAGTACAATAGTCGCTTGTTTTGTTCCTCCCATCCCTTTCTGCACCCCTCTTCCTCACCTTTTGTTTTCCTCCGGCTCTACCAAAAATGTCGTCAGGCCTAGTACGGTAGTCACCTGTCTGTTTCCATTTCCTTCCCACACTCCCCCTCCCTTCCTTATCTATGTCTTAGCACTTGCACTATTAGACATGTCGTCATGCTGAGTATGATAGTTAATTTCACATCCTTACTGTTCATGGCCTGTAAGAATGTCGTTGTATTTTCCCTTGTTCCCTTCCTTGCCTTGAAGCGCTTTGAAAAACATTGTGTATAGTTACTATATAAATAAACTATCATATCATAGCATATCATATATCATAGCATATCATATTTATGCATGCTACGTATAATCGGGCAGCATCTCCTGCACACCTTCGTCACTCAACACTGTGGCCTTGCACTGTGAGGGCTTAGATCAAACAGGTATCCGCACCTGTGGGAAAGTGGCAACAAGGGAGATACGTGCCCATCCCAGGCCAGCCTTCACACCCTTAAAGGTCTAAGGGACTCAAGAGTCAGAGAGTGCCCTGACACTTGGGGGGTAGGTGGACAGGTCTACCACATGGGCACCGGTGGCCCAACCTGCTCTGCAATGTCTGGGGGGGTGGGAGGGAGAGGCTGGTCCAAGGCACAAATTATAGGTTTAGGCGTTTTGTTGTGCCCCACCACTGGTGTGGTGACTGGCTGTCTGCACTGCATGGAAGGTCATTACAAACTGATGGAGCAACATGTTTGGTGCAGAAGTAGGAACAGCATAGTTTATGGGCCTAGCACCACCTGGCTCTGTCCACTCTGATCTGACCACTAGGGAGCTGTCGTGCTGCTCGGCCTTCACTCTGCTTGCAGAGGAGTGCCACCCACAAAAGGGGCCTTCCCCGAGGGGACATGCCCTTGAGTTGACCCGGTCCCAGGGCATGTGGAAGCAAATTGCTTGAAACAATGGCCAGGGCTGGTCAAGCAGTTCAATCCTGGATGGACCAAGTGTGCCAAATCAATCCGTGGAGTGCGGGGAGGCATGTGGGCAGGCCACCCTGCCACCTGCTTGTAATTCAGCAGAGGCTCTATTGTCGGCCAGGCACCCTCCCTGCTGCCGGAAAAGGTAGGACTCTTGGAAGTGCACCAAAATGCTCTTTCTGTGGGCAGGCAGGGCATCCCCAGCGGGCCAATCGCTGCTGGGGAATCTTGTGGGGGACGACAGGACCCAAACACACTGTCCATAGTAATCTGGGGTAAGGTAACATAGCTTTCTTGTAATCTGTGTACCCTGGGTGATAGAGGGGTAGGTCTGGGCAACAAAGTCCAGCTTCTTTATAGATAGCCACAACTAGAGAAACATTTCAAATTGGCTCCCATTCGGTCTGCCAGAGCAGCACAGCCATTTGGTCCGTCCATTCATTCATATGGCCAACTACCAGATAGCCAGAAGGTCCCCTGGAGCCCAGGCAAAGGAATGGCTGGCCCTCAGTACCCCCACCCTGGAAGTCAACAAACAGGAAGCTGGACCCAGAAAGACAGGCCTTGTGGAAAAGCTCCAAGGCTTCATGCAGGTTTCCCCTCCTACGATTAGCTCAGCTCTGCTGGGACATCTGATGGGGAACGGCCCTTGGTGGTGGGTTTTGACACAGAACCCGGTTGGGATATTGAGCAAGAGGAGCACAGAGAGGACACTAACACATTGTCTACAGTAATCCCGGGGAAAGTGACTACGTTTTCTTGTAATCTGTGAACCCTGAGTGACAGAGGGGGGCGTTGGGCAAAAGTGTCCAGCCTCCTTATAGACCCAACTGGAGAAACATTTCAAAATGTCTCTCATTCGGACTTCCAAAGCAGCACGGCCATCTGGTCTGTTCATTCATTCCTATGGCCAACTACCAGATGGCTGAGCTCAGACAGTGACTTTCTTGCAGTGACATGTATTCCAATGCACCTTGGTGGGAATGGCCACTGGTGACCTGGCAAAGGTACTGCAGGCCCCCAGTACCCTCAACCTGTGAGGCAACAAACAGGAGGTTGGCCCCAGAAAGGTAGGCCTCAATGAATAGCGCCAAAGTCTTCATGCAGTGCTCCCCAACAGCAGGCCGGCTCTGATGGGCTATCTGGTGGGGATCAGCCTTTGGCAGGTGGGTGGGGGCAAAGAGGTTTCGACGTGGACCCCGGGTGGGACAGACAGGATCCATATACACTGTCTACAGAAATCTGGGGGTAATTGACTAAACTGTCCTGTAATCTGTGTACCCTGGGTGACAGAGGGTGACATCTGGGAAAAAGTGTCCGGCCTCCTTATAGACTCACCTGGAGAAAAAAGTCAAATTGGCTCCCATTCAGACTTCCAGAGCAGCATGGACATCTGGTCTTTCTATTCATTCCTATAACCAACTACCAGACAGAGAGCGCCTAACTCATAGTTCCATGCATTCTAGTGGGCCTGGTCGGAAACGGACCTTGGCCCCATGGCAAAGGACCGGTAGGCCCACAGACACTTCCACTGGGCAGTGCGGTGGTCGATCCACATTCAAAGCAGGTTCACAAGGGAGGAGGCAGCACCCCTGGAGCCCTGGAGCTCTGGCCGGCGCGTGTCAGAGCTTTCTCCTGTAGAGAGGGAGGGGGACCCTGCCGGGATGACCCAGGACCATCGCTGGGCATAGGGACGGTCGACCTCGATGGGAGGCAGGCACCCAAGGGTGGGGCAACACCCCCAGCTGTCCTGAAGCTCTGGCCAGGGAGCAACAGAGCTTTTCCCTCCAGGGAGCGACGGGGACCCTGCCGAGGCATCCCATGTCTGCCGCTGGACAGGGGATGGTAGAACTGCGTGCAAGGCAGGTGCCCAAGGGAGGGGGACGTGCACCGTAGAGCTTTTCCCTCCAGGGAAGGACAGGGACCCCACCAGAGCACCCCGGGACTGCTGCAGGGCTGCGGGTCGGTCGACCCCCATGGGAGGCAGGGGCATCACCTCAAGCCATCCCAAAGCTCTGGCCAGGGAGTGATAGAGCTTTTCCCTCCACAGAGATACAGGGACCCCGCTGGGGCACCACATGTCTGCCGTTGGGCGGGGGGGTAGCCAGCCCATGAGTGAGGCAGGCAGCCAAGGGAGGAGGCATCACCTCTAGCCTCCCTGGAGCTCTGGCTGCGGTGTGTCAGAGCTTTTCCCTGAAGGGAGCGAGGGGGATCCTGCCGGGACGTCCCTGTACTAACGCTGGGCAGAAGGACGGTCGAATCCCATGGGAGACAGGCACCCAAGGGTAGGGTCAGCACCCCCAGCCATCCTGGATCTCTGCCCAGCATGAGTGAAAGCTTTTCCCTCTCGGGAGGACCCAGGACCCCAGCAGAATGCTCTGGGGCCTCTGCTGTGCAGAGGATCAGTCAACCTGTGTTGGAGACAGGAACCCATGTATGTGGACAGCATCCCCGGCCGCCCTGGTGCTCTGGCCATGGCACAATACAGCTTTTCCCTCCAGGGAGGTACAGGGACTGCTCCAGGGTGCATTTGTAATTCTGTTGGTCAGGGCCTTACACAGCTGCCAAGTGTTCCAATTCCATGCGGACTCTTTGAGCCAGTCCTGATTTATTTTCGCACTACATGCTGGGACATATAGGCCCACCTTTGCAATGGAAAAAACAAAACTACAAGTTCCAGTATGCAGTTGGAAGCAAAAATTAGGACTGGCTCGAGGTGTCACAAATGGAACTGGGAAACATGGCACGGATGCTGACCTGGCTACTGGAAGTCTGGTCATGATGGTCTTTTGAGGTACAAGGGGTTAGAGGGGCTGTTGTGTAAGGGCTAGCATACCATTATCACGATTTGTCAGATCATTTCTTGTAAAGTGACAGAGAATAAGGATATAATCTGGAAATAGAACCTGGACGGGAGGTACTCTTTGGTCGCAGTTATATGTTAACATAGAAGGAGAAGGAGATGTCGAATGAGTCTTTGCTTGACAATCTTATGAATGTATTTAGCTCCTTTTGAAGTCACCTGCAGGGGCACCTTTGTTTTTCATGCCTAAAAAATATCGGTCCCGATTTTGTTAGTCCCCATTCCCATGGAGTCCCCATTCCCATGGAGTCCTACGGGACTCCATGGGAATGGGGACTAACAAAATTGCTGGCACCAGACTTTCCGGCTGCCGGACCTAGAATATTTTGGTGGCACCAGGTAGTCAGGCACCAGTAATTGTTTTCGGGTCTAGCGGCAACCCGCCGGTTTTACCGGCACAGTCACCGCCAGACCCGTAATAGGCCCCATGACTATCACATTGTGCCTTTTGGGTTATGTAATACCAAATCCATTTTTCAACATTTTGGGTGAGGGTTTGTTTTTTGTTACCATTTTAACTAATTTTCGTAAAACATATTTACCTCGTAATTTGGTGTTTTCTGGTTCTTTGTTCTGGCATAGAAGTATGTTTGCCAGGTTTTTCTAAACATTGCAAGCAAATGAACTTCTTTGTAAACACGCATGTTTGAGAAGAAAACTACTTCAGGAGTGGTTTGTCTATAGGTGGGGTTGCAATGCCCCATACATTTATAGTGGCAATTGGTGAAAAGTCTGTACCTACTTCCATGAAAAATACTGAACGATTTTGGGATTGTCCTAATTTTTATAGTCATTTCATGCAGAACTATTGGCGATTTTCTACTGTGTTTTACAAAACGTAGAATGTGATTAAAGGATTAATTATCGATTATCGAAGTGAAGAGCTATGTAACGCCTTATGTGGCATTGACACCTACTGTGGGCTTGTCTTGAGACATCCTAACTCTTCGAATTCATTTGTAGTGAAAATGGATAGCTCAGCTTGAGCTGCAGGGTCAGAGGGATGATAACTTGAGCACCCTAATTATTATAATTTATTTTCACTTTCTCCACGAAAAAGAAATAGTCAGTGACTGAAACCGAGCTCTTGGTGATGAAAGAGACCACTACACGATGGAAGGATTTGTATTTGGGGGCTCTTTTTTCTTTTGAGGTGTGTATGGCACATCGAAATTTGAAGGTCATTCTATAAGACCAATGTAGGAGAAATCACCAAGACGGGTGAGACAACTTTTTTGGTCCAGCATGATTATACTATGACTAACATTGCTCCCACCTCCTGCACTCACTCCTGAGGTCACCAGGTACCTTTTCCTTGGATGACAGTCCACGGAAGGAAAACCTGTGGGTTCCTCTGGCCTTTCTCCCTCCTTTTGCATTTTTAAGGGGATGGTTATTTTCTTGCTGCTCCTGGTATACACTGCAGGCCTGTGGCTCCTCCCAATGCCACTCATCACTCATAATGGTTCTCCTCCACACATCTCAGGCTCTGCCATCGGAGTGACTGATGATATGCCCATTCCTACCTAGATCTTGCTCTGCCATCACAATCATCACAGCCTCCTGCCTGCAACATACTCAGGCGGGCTCAGACTTTGTGTTCCTTACTTCTCACCGTTGCAATATGGCTATCGCAGTCACTCCATATTCTGGCTTTCTGCTCAAAGATGGCTGTCGATTGTTTCCAGGTCATTGAGGGTAGTTCTACTTGTAAAAGGATGACTAGGGTTCCACCACATTACGTCTCACCTTTGTGTGCCTTATAATCGTGCATTTGTTCCCATCCACCATTCCTGGGAAACCTGTGTTCTTATTTTTCAAATCTGCTGTCGTCGTGCCCTTCCACAGCCTGAAGTTCTCATCTATCTTCTAAACAGTGCATAGAGGTGTTGTTCTCTAGGTTTCAGAATCCTGCTCACTGGGCTTCTGCCTTCAACTTCAGCGCTCTACTGGGCAACTCAGTCTGGGCTTCTGAGGTGGAGGAAGGAGGTGCCGATTACGTTAGTTCAGCATGGCAGAAGACTCAGACCCTCCTTTACTGAAGCCATGAATGACGCGGAGGAAGTGCTTAGATGTGCTATTAACAATTACTGACCTGATCTTAGCAAACCTAGGGCAGACGCCTTGTCATGGTGGTATACAACAGGCAGTGGATCTCCAGCAGTCTTTATTGGGTTCAAGTAAGGGAAGCTTCATGAGCTGTTTCATCTAATCAGTCCCAACAAGAGATGTTTAGAAATAGTCTGAAAATGACTTCTGCATAGCATCACATATGTAGTGCTGATTTTGACAGAACGGCTCCACATAGCATTGCAACCCAGACTGAAATTATGAAGGAAATTCCTTGGGGAATTTTATTTAAGCTATTTTATTAGCGCAGAAGGACAGACATCAATAAAAGTTTAAGAAACATTTCTTTATACACATAGATCTTCTGCACTGATCATTGCATGCCAGCGCCAATGAGTAGGAGCTTAAGTTGTATTGATGTAGAGGTAGAATAACAAGGTCACATGCTGTCAAGAGTAATGCAATATAACATATTCTTTATTTTTTTTAAAAGGGCAATTTCATTAGCTGCCAGTTTAGGGGGTACAGCCTGACCACAACAATCAACGGACTTGTGAAAAGATTGCACATAAACTTAATGATGAAACAATAGGGCCTGCTTTCGAAGCAAGAAACTTGCATAGAAGAACATTCTTTATTTAATAACATTTTCCATTGGCTTCGATTTTTTAAAGACTTATTCAGTGATAAGAGATGATGTGAAAACTATTAAATGGCTATCGCATCATGATCTGGGGAATCCGAGAGGCGCTGACAATAGTGTGAGGCTTTCCTTCAACCCTCTTGCTGTGGCTGGGAGTTTGCTCTCTATGGAGAAATTATCATTCTGCGACAAAAACACAAACATCTGAATACATAGGAGGGGGCTAGTAAGAGATCCTTGTAGTTTGCATGTGTATATTACCCCAAGCAGGGAAGGGAGAGCCTGTCCCACCACGCCTGGGAGTCGCCAAAAAAATCAAATCGGAAGAATTACCATCAGCTAAGCAAGATTCCAGGCCTACTTATTTAAATACTGTCGGTGAAGAATCTCTTTAGGTTACCAGTCCCACTTCTCATCTCTTTCTCAGTTTCAATTAAATATATCCCCTACCATCATTGGAAATGATACATTCTAGAGTAAAGAACTTACGACCCAACTGATATACTTTAGATGCCATATTGCTTAGTGATTCCTTTTTCTTTTTGACCAGGTTACCTCTAATTTGGTCTGGCAGCAGTAGTTCAGTTTCATTTCCCTAAAGGAAACAATTAAATACTACTTCACCTACCTATCATGAGAAACAAGGCCAAACTTGGAATGCTTTTGAACCGGTCTCTTTTCTTGACTCTCTTCCATCTCGATATTATATAAAATAACTAACCAGCAAAAATGATCCCTACTGGGTTTGCAAATATTCATCATTCATAAATTGAATCATCGAATTAGACTCTCATACCCTGATGAAGGAATTTACCTCGCACAGAAAACATCATCTAAATGGTTGGTTCACTGCGGTCCTCATTGCACTTAAGAGCGAAACGAAAAGTATTGTAGTGAGTCTGGGTCAATGATTAAAGCACAACCTTCAAAATCCCATTCTTTAATCAAAACTATAACACCATTCTTCATTTTAAGTAAAGGCAACTTATTATCAGAATTGAGTGGCTCAGGCCGACCCTTCCAAGAAACATTGTTTTGTGTCGTCCTGGAACCCAGAGACCCCATTTTGCAAAAACAGAGTGTGTTCCATCACATTTACTTTTTGATAACATTTGTGAAATTTTTCCATTAAGAAATTCTAAAGATTTACTAAGAGATAAACTCACAGAATGTGGTTACTCCTTCACAAGTGGCAGAGGCATCAGTGACTCCTTTGAATATGAAATCTTTACAACCAACATTTGCAAAGTGAACCAGTTACCATGACAAGTTACTTGATTCAAGCAGCACCAAGAGTTCACTAAAAGATCATTGTTCTTCTCCAAAAATATTAAAAACGTTAGCTAGCTTGAAATATGATTTTAGACAAGCCCATGATGGAGGTGCTGAATCAGTTCCCTTTCATTAGAATTGCTCCCAAATAGCCTGAAGATGGTGGTAGTTGGTGCTCTTTTGAAAAAGGCTTGAGCGGATCCTATTGACTTTTCAAATCTGCAACTGATTTTCAGCTTACCTCAGATGGTCAATCTTTTTGAAGGAGAAGTGGCATGCCCGTTACGGAATAATGTAGAGGCTTCCAATAGTCTTAACCCTATCCAGGCAGTATTCAGACATCTACACAGTGCAGAGTTATAAGCATAAGGGGGACCTGGGTGATAAAAAAGCATTGGGGCTCCTCGATCTATCCTCCACCTTTGATACGGTGGGCCTCATCACAAATTAGGCCTGATGTATTCCAAATAATAAATAAACAAGTTATTTTCTGCTTGCATGTTGGGTGATGCCTTTCACCCTTGGATCCCCCCTCTTCCTGGCACAGGTCCTTAGAAAGTTCCTTAATGATACCAGGACCTCTGATAGCTATGTTTTCTTGCTTTCGAGGCCCTGACAGGTTAAAAGTATAAGTTTCAACCAAAAGTTCTCAAGTTCTTCTCTGGTTTTTATTTGGGTGACAGTTCTTCACCCTTGGGTTCCCCCTCTTCCGGGCTCAGACTCCTCTCGAATATTAGCTTCTCTTTGTCTGTTCTTAATCTTGCATAGCATGCATTCACAAGGCTTTTCCTCTTGTACTTTGCTTTGTTGCATTCACAGGTCGATGGGTGTTAGCTTCTCTCCCTTGGATGCCCCTCTTCCGGGTTCAGATACGGCTCGACTGTTCGCCTCTCTCGATCGAGTTCACAATGGCTTTTAATACTATTTTGTTGTGCCCTCGCAAATTTTAATGTCTTTTTATATACGTCACTGTGGACATCCCTTGGCCGGGTTCACTTTTGTCAACACACTATGTTTTGGGACTTTAGACTTCATCCCCTCTTTATAGGCATCCCCCTTTTGGGTTCACTCTTGCCAATCTTGTAAATCGTGCCTTTCTCATTTAACTCTTACGATGCAGGATTCATTTCCCTTAGCTTCACAATAATCTGCCGGTCAAAGACTTTCGACTGTATAGAGGATTTTACAAGACCCCTCTATGACCACTTTGACCCCCTTCTCGCCTTTCCCATGTCTTTCTGGTTACGGTAGTTTCAACATTCGTGTAATCGTCCAGAGTTTCCTGAGTGAGCACCCACGTGGTGCCGGAGTGATCTGTTGCGGGTTTTCCCCCTTTCTCAACAATTGCTCTTTATACTTTCACAGTTCAATTAGCCGTTTGCTTCTTTTCGTTCAACACAGTTCCGTTTCTTATTGACTCTCGCCTTGACTCACTGGCTGTGATAAACCGCTTGGCTTTCTTTCTATTTGGAGTCAAAGTGGTAGCACAGAGACAAGTGTCTCTCCCTGGCTTGGTTATCAGCGGAGGAGGTTCTCATGTACCGTTGGCATCTGCTGCAACACAAACTGGCTATTGTTTGCGGTCTTGCGATTCCTTCTGCAGAGGTTACACGGGCCTTAGTTGGAAAGGGCAAGGTCGCTTCTCTCCTTCTCTCCCTCTCTCCCTCTTGGTATGCACAGTCTTTCTCGTCCTCTTTAACTGCTGTGCTGAGTTAGCTCTCACTTTGTGTGGTCTGCCTTGCTCGTATTGCACTCTTGTGCTCCACCTTTCATCCCTGTGGGGAAGGGAAAGGGCTGTCAAGTGTGTGTGTTTCTGGTCCATTGCCTGAATTTGCCTGACCCTGGTATTGGGACATGTCAGGTAAATAGCTCTATTGTTAGTCCATAATATGCAAAAGGGCAAGAAATAAAGCAAGAGTGTGAGAGGAAGGATGAGAGAGCGGATAGTGAGAGGGTGGGTGTGGGGAAAGAGGGGGTAGGGTGGGGTTTGGTGGGTGGGACAATAAAGGGTGTAGCATGGGTGGGGCCAGAGAGAGAAGGGGTAGGGTTGAATAGAGAAAGAGGGGGTAGGATGGGTGGCGGTAGATCGAGGGGTTATGGTGGCTGGGGATAGAGAGAGAGAGGGTTGGTTGGGTGGATGAGGGCAGAGAGAGAGGTGTGTGGGTAGAGAGTGTTGGTAGGGTGGGTGAGTGGGGGTAGAAAGAGTTGGAAGGCTGGGTGGGGGTATATAGAGTTGGTAGGCTGGGTGGGTGGGGGTAGAGAGAGTTGTGCAAGGAGGTTGGGCCGGGGATGAGTTAGCTGGATTTTTAAAGAGGGATGGGTGGGGTGGGTGGATGTAGAGATAGTGGTGTAGGGTGGGGTAGATAGAATTCGATAGGGTGTGTGGGTGTCAGTAGAGAGAGTGGGGTTAGGGTGGGTGGGGTAGAAAAAGTGGGGGTTAGGTGGGGATAGAGAGAGTAGGGCTATGGTAGAGAGAGTGAGGACAGTTTTAGGTGGGGGCAGAGAGGGGTGGGTGGGTGAGGGAAGAGAATGTGGGAGTGATGGGTAGGGGTAGTGAGACTGGGGGTACAGTGGGTGGGGGTGCGAGAGTGTCGGTAGGGTGGGGCGGTGGGGGAGAGAGTGGGTGTAGTGTGGGTGGGGATGATGAGAGTGGGGTTTGGTGGAAGGGGGTAGAGAGAGGGGGTATGATAAGAGCATCGGGCTGGGAGGGAGTAGAGAGAGTGGGGGTAGAGAGAGTGGGGGTAGGTGACAGTAAAGAGAGCAGGGGTATAGCGAGGGGATGGGGGTGGATTTTGGCTAATATAAAACTATGCGATGCCACTTCCTGTTTTGTCAAGGGGTGGAAGGTTGTGTTCCATCACTTCCATTGAGGTCATTTTGGGGTGGGGTCAAATGACATCACTTCCTGTGATGTCATCAGAGGTCAAGCGTTGTGTGGTGTCACTTTCGCTACCACTGGAATTTTGGTGAAATGACGTCCCTGGTTTGAAGTATGAACAAATATGAGGATCACACAACAGAATAAATGATGCATTCCGATTCTTCCAGTCATGGGCGCTTGTTATCCTTACTAACAGGGCAGCCACATCAGAAAAACAGGAAGGAAAAGTGTTGTATTGTCTAGCCTGCTTGCTGCCAGCAGTGTCTTGAACGATCGCCGCAAGCATGTTTGACCGGTAGGTGATTGGTCTGTGAGAAATAATTTAAGCAAACTGCATTTTGGGATAATATTTCTCTGCATCCACTCCTTTGGCTTGACGAGTAGTGTTTCAACAGACTTCATGTGAAGGTCTTTGCAGAGGGGAAAGAACACGACACCTCCAGAGCATCGTTTATCATGCTAATAATCACATATGCTGACTTAAATCTCTGTAAAACCGAATTTGTTGGCATTAAACTTTGCATAACCTTTGATACTGTGGGCCTCATCAAAAATTAGGCCTGATGTATTCCAAATAATAAATAAAACAAGTTATTTTCTGCTTGCATGTTGGGTGATGCCTTTCACCCTTGGATCCCCCCTCTTCCTGGCACAGGTCCTTAGAAAGTTCCTTGTGAGGTTTGTGAAGATTTGTCAGGAAATCTCACAAGCTGTGCAAAGGCAAAGTCCCCTGACTTTGCACAGCCTTATTGAAAAGTCAGCGAATGAGTAGCAAAGTGTTAAATTACTAGCGCCAAGAGATCGATGTTGGGTGAAGTGCGCTATATTAAAGCACTCGATCCGTAAATAAATCAACCGTGGATATGCTTGTGTTCATTCCTGCCTTTTTAGGATAAAAAAAACAAACAAAGAGCCTCATTACATGGTAGGCGGTAAGGGTTAACGGTCACCGGTAAGGGCACCGGTGACCGTTAACCCTTACCACCTGATTACGAGGTCCCTTTGCGGATTGGTACTTTAACGCCTGCTTTTTAGCAGGCGTTAAAAACCAACCCGCAAAGGGATCAGGGTGCTAATTACGGTACCGCAATTTGCAGTACCGTAATTAGCACCTTCCCCATTCCCATTGTGCCCTATGGGGCAAAAATGGGAATGGGGAAGGGCAATGGGGGAAGGGGGAATTACCGCCCTGCCAACCTTGGAATAGGGCGGTAATTCCCCTTTCCTCCAAGGCGGTGCCGGTATTTTACCGGCATGGACCAAGGTGCTAATAGCACAGCTAATAGCACCTTGGTCCACCGCCTACCGTGTAATGAGGCCCAACAACTTTGTTAACTTCCAATTCCAGTCGATGAGCGCTCTACTGATATACATGATCTATGCACTTGTTCTTGTTGGATTGCTGGAATTGTTGGAGAAAAACAACACATTTTGAACTGCAGTGGAGCGTGGCAATGGCAATAACTGCCAACAACCAGCTTGCAAGCACAGCCATAACAACACGATAAAGTACTTCAATAAGTTACAATGTTGTGGAATATATTTACAATCATTTCATAATTGTGAGCATTTCCATGTGTTCCATGTGTTAGTTTTGGAACAATATGGCACACAGGTCTATGCACGAGTGCTCATCTCATAACATGCCCAATTATTCTATTTACGACTTTGCCAAACCATCTGTGCCATGCTGTGTGCCAAGTTGGACCCAGTTGCCCTGGTTCGCTAGCTTCCACCGCCTCTGTATCAAACACTGCTTTTTTAACCTTTTTTTAAAGGATGGAAACAACTTGTACTGCTTTTAAGAGTGGGGACTGCTGGTGGGGGATATAAACAAAGACAACATTGTAATCTGCATTTCACCTGCCCCTTAACTGCTAAGGGCATGTGTGCTCGTCCAGAATTATATAGGAAATCACTGTGAGCTCTGCCCAAAACAGTATGGAGAGTAGGTTTTGGTCACATTTCTACTTTCTTAAGACAACTGGAGGACTAGGAACTTTGTTTATGAATATGGTGTCCATCTCCATTCCATGGCTGGAAGGGGGATAAGGGCCCGGAAGCCCAAGTTATCGCCCCGAGAGAAGTGAGGGCGGATAACGAGGGTTCTGGGCCGTTATCCCCTGTTCCAGATACTGCAACAGGGTATGAAGGCTATTAGCTCCCTGGGTTGCCAAAGCAGTAACCTGGGGTGCTAAAAGAAAAGGATTTCCTTCCTACAACGGGATGCTGGATGCGTCCCATAGGAAGGAAAATCCTTTCCCAAGATGGCCACCATGGAAAGGGAAGGCGGGGCTCCGCACAGCTCCCCTCTTCACTTTCCATGGCAGCTAGCAGGAGGCGAGGAGAAGGAGTGGATGTGGCAGCATAAGGTAAGTAGATGGCTGGGGGGAGTGACAGAGGGTGGGGGTAAGATGGTGACGGGGGTGCCGGCCGTCAGGAGGCATTGGAGCGCAGGCTTGTACCAGAGGTTCAAACCTGCGTTCCTAGCCATCGGATTGGCTGGCTCCCCCCGTTCGGGTGCTAATAATGACAAATAACCCCTCTGCTTTTCAATCCATGTTTTGTAATCATATATACTTGCAGATGTGTTTTCCATTTTTGTGTTCGTGTTTTTGTAAAGTTGTGTTAAATATTGAGCACATGCAGAAAACTGAACAGAAAAACCCTGTGCGGCGCAGCTAAGTGTCGAAACAATCAACATTGGCTAAATGCATACAATTATCATAAACATTTCCAAAAAAATTAAATGTTTGTTCCCTACTCGTCATACTATTCTCTAGTGTCATTGAAAGAAAATACTGACACAGGGGCCACGATTGAAAAGTATTTCCTGCCCTTAATATTCTTGCCAGACTGAAATTCCAGGTGGGAAGGGATTAACGAAATGAATCCCACTTGTTCGGTTTTGCCAAAATGGTGATGTCATGGAAGGATAGCACAGCGGCAACTGTGCGCGCCTTGGAAGCAAGATAACACGAAGCGACACAGGTTCGATCCCCGGGTCCGCGCTAAGAAACCTCTGGGTGTTTAAGCGCATTATAAATACCCAACAAAGAGGAAAAACAATTATGCAACTACAAAACAAACAATTCCTTTAACAGCGCCTCGATGCCTGCGGGCTGTGTGAGCGCTTTAAAAACGTAAAAAAAATAATGTTAAATATCTTTTATAGGGCGCAACTCCCCCGTGGGCCTCGGTGCACAGCATCTAAGAGGAGAAACAGGAAGTCTAGAAAACCAAAAAGAGACTGGAAGGGCCCTAATGCTGCAGGTTTCGGTAGAGGCAGTCCAAACCTATGGAAAATCTGTAGAAATAGTGTTCACGCTTCTGTAGACACGCTCATTCCATAGCTACAGAGAGAAAATCTGCCGGAACTGTCCAAACGTTTCCAAATCTGCCAGCGATTTCTAAAATCTGTGGTGAAGTTTGAAAGTCTGTGCTCATAAGAAACCTGCTTTTTCTGCAGAAAAATGTCCACCGCAGATTTGTACTGGCTCTCATTAGAGGTATCCACCGGGGCCCCCTGAAAAAAACCTGACTGTAAGACCTCAAAGCTGGTCGTTTTCTGGGTGTTTATTTTGCATAGGTTTTGCTGACTCTGTAGTACCAATTTGCTGTACAGATTTGTTAACGCCAGGCTGGGCTGCCTTTGCTTTTAATCTGTTCCCATGCAAAAGTGGCCCCACTAGTTCACAATCCAGTGGCAGCATTCCTCCTGCAGGGAGTTTCCAACCAGTGGTTGTCGCTCCCTAACCTTATCAGACTTCTGTCAGGGGAAGACTCCCCCGTCGGTTGGGTGGCAAGTGCACTACGCAGCAGTAGGCACCAAACGGTTGGTGCAGTGTCGGCCGGTGTCTTTTACTCCACTGTGATTAATGATAAAGTGTTTTTGCTTCAAATATAATGATACTGGAAGAGCAAGATCAATGCAGTCACCAAATCATTGGTACGCCCCGGGCACAATGTCTTGTGGACAACAAAAAATAACTTGAAATGTATTGTGGGTACAAGAGATCGCTAGTGTAACCTCCTAGAACTATGGCCACCTGGGCAACTCTAGACCCCAAAACCCTTTATGACATCTGAGCTGGTGCCAGGGTTATATTTGACAAACTCTCCAGAAACAGATACATGTGACAGTCAGTACCAGCAATTGGATACCAGGAGAGTCCCATGGAAATCATGTTCATCTTTGCCCTGTGATGAAATAATTACAATTAGCATCCTGGCGGGGGGTGCCAGCCAATCAGCTGGCTGGAACGTGGGCTTGAACCGCAGGTGAAAGCCCACGTTCCATGCCGCATGATGGCCGGCTCCCCCGCCGACATCTTCCCCTGACCCTTCGTTCCCTTTTTTTCGTTCCCCACCTCCATACTTACCTTATTTCGGTGGCAACCTCCCGCAGGCCATCATGGAAAGGGAAGAAAGACTCCATACAGAATCCTGCCTTCCCTTTCCATAGCGGCCATCTTTGTAAAGAATGTTCAATTGTTCAATGTGATGTGCCCGGCGTCCCTTTGAACGAAGGTAAATCCTTTTTATTAACACCCCGGGTTACCGCTTTGGTAGCCCGGTGTGCTAATGGCATTAAGCCCCCATTCCAAGGGCTGAAGCAGGGGTAACAGCCTAGAGCTCTCGTTAACGGACCTTGCTTCGCTCGGGCCGTTAACTTGTGCTGTGGGCCGTTACCCCCCCCCATTACAACCCTTGGAATGGGGGCTTAATGCCACATTGAAGACAACTATTTCAGAATTCGATTAAAAGTGGCACGGAGATAGATCCCTCAGGAGTCTGACATTTCTAAACCTTTCGTTTTAAAAGGGTCCACTCAGCGCCATCTGGCAGGGATATTATTAACTGCATGGAAGGTGTCAGATATTTACTTTTTTTTAAAGAAGGAAAACAAAGCAAAGCCAGCAGAAGAGGACAGTTATACCTAAGCTATGGCACGTCTACAATATTGATGCTGCAAGAATTTACTCCTGCCTCCTTTGATGAGCAAGCAATTCCTTGAGAACACCTGTTGCTGACTCTGTGATATCCCCTCTTCCCATCGCAGCGGTTTCATCGTGAGGCATTTTACCACAGCAGATGTGGAGCCAACCGGGGGGTGGTAAAGCAGGGGGTATGGGAGGCCAGCCCTCCATAGAACAGCGGGGGAAAAATACAGTGAAACCTCCTGTGCAGTGAGGCGGGGTAGATCCAGAATACATATGCTCTTTCCACATTAGACGTGGCGTGGCTGATGCAGGTGCAGTTAGTTCAGGTACATTAGAGTGGACCGCATCTGCCCTCTATCCTTGAAACATCTAACCCTGGGAAAGGCAATCCCACCCGCCTCCGGGCACAGTGCAAGGCACTACAATATCTCAGAACAGATTATACAAGAGGCCACTTCTATGACAAAAGTTACTACTGCCCTGAGAATCAGACTGCCAGGTGCAGTAGTACATTGGAACTCCCTTCCTTTCACTCTCCGCTCCATGTCCACCTATTCCTCCTTCCGTTCCTCCTTAAAATCACTCCTTCTTCACCCCCACCCTGACTCCTTTCCCCTTCCTCCTCTACTTTCTCCTCCCAATACCATCTTCCTGCTCCTTTATCTTTCCCTGTCTCCCTACTCTCTTTACCACCTTTTCCCTCTCTCTTTTCTCCTTCCCCTACATCTCCTTTTCCTTCTCAAATGCAAATTGTTCCACATGCTGTTTTTGCTGGTTTAATTCATGTATATTATTGTTGCTTCTATGTTCTATGTTTGATGTTTTCTTGTTGTTAAATTGCAAAGCGCTTTGTTTTAAAGTGCTATATAAACAATAAAATACAAAATACAAATACAGTACCACAGTTAATTAGGGTTATTTCCCACATACCCCAAATGTTTATTGAAAACTGAGGAATGGAATTCCCTAAATGTTTTTTGATGCCAGTCAGGGATTTTTCCTTCCAGTGGCTAATGGAAGTGTACACAAAAGACAAGAGAAGAGAATGCATGTCTGCTTGGTTTGATTCCCCCCAATTGAAACTTCACTGTTTACATTAACCAAAGAGATGTAAAGGGACCTAGGAGAATGGAGAACCGTTGGCGACAGTGGAACAGCTGGAGTTCTCTGAAATGTACGCCATGCAGCATTACTGCTCTGGCAGGGAAAAGTACACTTTGGGAGTGCGGGATGAAGGCGGGTGCTGATCAGCCCATTGATAACACATGCCCTCCTGCATGCCAACAAGCACCAATCCTAAACATAAAAAGGGCACACGCTTCAAAGAAACTCACAGCAATTACGGACAATTATGTCCATATTGTTAATAGGAGGCAAGTCTGCCATAAACTTGGGTGTTGGGCTCCACCTGCACAACCTCAGCTCTGCCACCTCAGAATGCATAGGAAAAAAGGGAGAAGATACACTGCCACATCACTTATGTAGGGTATCCAAATAGCAGTGCCATGAGCAGATGGCGCAGCCACGACTGAGGGACTTGGAGCGGGGCAGGGAGCGGAGTATCAGGATCACATGTAAACATGCAGTCACTTCCTTATGAGAGCCACAGGGACCCATTGCCGTGACACTTTTTGGAGTGCTGTGGTACCACAGACTACAAAAGTGTGTCATACATGCTTCTGCAAGTGGCGGTCCCACACGGGGCCACTTGCCCTATGAATAGCTAATGTATGAAGAACCTGTGGATGGAATTACGATACTCAAGTTAACTTCAGAACATGGTCCAGAACGCCCGAAGCTCTTGGCGGCTGCAGTCATGGGATGAGGTCGTCCACAGTGTCCCTGAAGCCATCTAGCGTGATGAGAATCACTGCAACCGGAACACGCCAAGGTGGTATCAGAGTCTTATAGAAGCCAGGGAGCTTTACTGTGCACAGCCGCTTTACACAAGGCGAGCGATTCACCCAACAGAGAAGGCAATAGGCTGAGGAAATCACAATATAGGCGTTAAAAATGAAGGCGGATCCCCAGGGCACTCGATTCACAAGGCCAGTAGTTGTCAGCGGTTACAATTACCCGATTCGCGCAATGCAGGGATCAGGGGGTCCAGCCTCTTCAGTGATTCCTTCAGATCATGTCCTGTGTTTGGCAAAGAAGATGGCGGCTAGAATGGAGGAGCCATTACACACTGATGCATGGCCTAGGCAATGGCATTGGGATCCAGGGAAGCGGTGAATTAGAAGGCACTGGACCTGCTACGTCTTTGGTTTGAGTCATAGGGCGTGGCGTGTTACCACAAAACAGTAGTTATCTGAGCAATGGTGGCAGTGTGGGCCTGCTACAGGGTCTGAGAGACCCAACGCTGGAGGTCAGAACTTGATAAGTGATACACTTGAGTTATTTCTCTGATACATAGAGGGTATGTTTTTTCCTTGCCCATGTTTGTACTGTTAGGCCGTTGTGTCCTGAACACTCTCATTTTTCTATTTTCCCTCGGGGTTACTTTGGTATTTACTGAGACTATGAACAGGAGACAGCGAATGGTAGAAATTGAGATTTTAAGGTGTGGTTACAGTGGGAAGTTGTACCTTTTACTGCACATTTTCCTACAACTGCATTTCAATTGTGGTTGCATGTACCTGCCTACTTCATGATCAATACAAAGATTATGCAAAAAGAAAAAACATGTATGTTGTTAATGTGGCACAGGACATGGCAAGGACATTTGTAATCTCACGCAATTTGCCCGTTGCCTCAGTGTGATTCCCATCATTTCGGAAAGTCACCTTCCACACGTGTTCCTTTGATCCCTTTCGTCAATAGACATAACACATACATAATTGCGCATCTCAGCTCGCTCTGCGGCATGGCCTGAGATGCAAATAGCACTGCTCATGCACACAATTTAGCAATACCCACCATCTACCATGTCAGACTCCCACCTCTCCATTCCACTGCCACTGCTCCACAGCCCATCTCCAGGACAACTTTGCCCATCCACACCTGCCTTGGGGGTTGGTTGCCATGACTGCACCAACACCCTCTGAACAGAGCGGCAATCCCACGGCAGGGGGCTGCCAACTTCAGCTCCAGGGAGGTTGGAATCATGGTGGATTAGGTCCTGGAGAATTATGATGCCCTCTTCGACCCTGCAAAGCAACGGGGATAGAGGGATGCAAGTAAATCTGGATGAACATCGCAGCTGTCATTAATGCGGAGGGGGCAGCAGTCCGCTGTCCCAAGAGCATTCATAAGCGATGGGAGGACCTCAAGTCCAGGAGCCACACAAAGGGATTGCACGCCCTGAAGTCCGGTGCAACTGTGGAGGTGCACTGTGCGGGCAGGTGCAAATCTTCTACCACCAAATACATGCAGGTCCTGGTGAGGTTCTACCCAAAGCTTTATCCCCAGATCTGTGAGTGGAAACGGCATCTGGATGCTGCTGGTGAGTAGCCATGTGGTGCACTGCTCTACCGTGCATGTGTGTTGTGCATGGGCCTGCGTGTCTGTGGTTACTGAGAGGCGAAGGAGGCTGGGTACTCCTCAGCAGCAGTGGGACAGGGTGATGCTACACAGGGGCCATCCACGGGGGAAGACACCCTGGACTCATCCAGGTTGACAGAGGTGGAGACAGAAGAGGTGGCCGTTGCAGCCCAGCCCATGGGGTCAGGTGGGGGTGTCGAGGAGGGTGTTCATGCTGCAACTGTGACCGAGGGGCATGGGGCTGTGCAAGCCACCATGGAGGAGCCTGCACAAAATCCTGTGCCTGGGCAACCAGATGCTGCAGTGCGCACCTTCCGGGATGCCTCCAGCCAGACCAGCATCCCCATACCAGCAGATGTGTTCATCCAAGATCATGTGCTGCCCCTGCCGGCTGGTCTCATGAGGCGGACCGCAGTAATTCCTGATGATGGATAGGCTACTCATTGTCATGCTTGTACATCATCACAATGAACTGTGACGCCTCATGGCCTTGCTGGCAACAGTCCTGTTCTCTGGTGGGCTCTGTGGGCTATTCTGTGCCACAACCCCCTCCTCGGCTTCCTTCTTTGTGCACCAGTCGTCCTCCAGGGTGCCTTCAGGGCAAAATACCAGCATGCACGCCTGTGCACCAGTCCCACCCTCAATGCCCTGTCTGGTGGAGCTAAAGTCCCTTCCTGAGGTGGGAGTCCCATCAATGTCGGCTGAGGTGGTGTCTTGAAAAGGGGTATTTCTTCCCAGGGACCAGCCCTTATTAGCATAAATCACCCAAATTCACCCAAATTACAGGTTCGCTCGTGCCAAGCAATAAACTCATGCTAGAGAAATGACACCTTCAGTATAAATATAGCATTTATTAGACATATAGCATAATATAACATAACAGTAAATTTAGCAATGGAACTAGGGAAACTATAATAATAGTTAGAGAAATCACAAAACTTAGAGAAACACAGTCTTGCTTCCCTTGGATGTTATTAATCAGCACTAAGAGATCCTGGTCATTTTAAGCTAACTGCTGCCAACCCCGCTCCTACAGATAACAGTGCTGCAAAGTTCCGCAAAGAGCCTCCTCATGTTCCGGGCACACTCGGTCTGCGGATGAATCTCTCCCTCAGTCCTGGGTACGTGCACCTTTTAGGCTCTCGTGCAGTCAATCAGCATGACCCACAGTTCCAGAACCTTCGTTGTGCAAAAAACAAGTTTACTTATGGAAAAACCCAGCTCAGTAAATTTCCAACGCGCTCCCTTCTCTGCCCCTCCCTACTTGGAGCCCATCTGCGAAAGCTCAGGAATGTTTGTTATCAGTGAGTACGCGGCAGTACCAGGCCTTCTCAGGGAAAGACGATTTATTTACAACACACGGCAGAGCCACGGTTGCAAAGACAGCATATTATAGGAGAAGCTGACATCAATTAACCCCTAGTGAGCAAGCTTTACCAGGCCTGCACTCTGCTAGTTTAGTGTCTATAGCGCTTCAAAGATTGGCTATCTAAGCGCTATATAGGTGCCATAATGCTCCAAACACTCAAATACAGGTCTCTATTAGCTACCAAACTGGGGCCTCAACCCTGCCTTTCTATGCACAATGCATAATGTAACCTTCCACCCCTCCTAGGCCTGCACATTCCTTGTAGCTCACTACTGTGAAATTTAGGCGCCAACACATTACTTTCAGCATTTAGCACATACTATGAATAAGATATTGGTTTTAGCTGTTAATGCAGCCATCTCAGGCCCTAATATGCAAATATGGCACTTTGTATCTCATGACAGGTGGTCACCATGCCTACCCAAGCACTAACATGGCCACAGGCAACGGAGGGTCAGCAGACACCTCGCAGCAGTGCAGGTGCTATATGCCCCTAAAAAATTTCATCACATTGGAGGGAGGACCAACCCAGCGTGCATTGGGCACGGCATCACCAGATGGCAACTGTGAGGAGGCAGGTGACACCAATGAGGCAGGAGGATGATAGGGGGGCCTTGACAGCCATGTCTTCCCTGTTCTGGCGATATGAGAGGCAGCTGCTTGCAGAAAGGCAGTGGGCACAGGAGGTATTGATGGTAGCCAGGGCTGAGGTGGTGCTGCGTCAGGCACAGAGGCGGGCTGCCATCCTGGAGGTGACTTGCCATTCGGCACAGGATGCAGAGCATCAGTTGTTGGCCACTTTGCAAGTCACCACGGGAAAGAGTAAGGAGAAACCCTAATGTTCAGAGTGCATACAAAGGAGACCGAAGGATGGGAGTAGGTTCTATCTACCACTGCCTATGTGCTCTCTGACGCTAGAAATCGCTGGTGTGCCGCTTATCTAAAAGATGATAGAATACGGAATGGAATATCTGCCAATTTCTAGGATGCACCTGACAGTACATGTAATTAGGGAATTAGAATGTTCTCCTATGAGCCAACTGCGTGGAACGTGCAATGTGTAGGGTGATTTAGCAGTAAAAAACAAACAAAGGTAGTTGTAACACATGCCAAATCAGTCTATTAATGGTAAAAATTAAAGTTAAATGACCTGTAGAGCTGACTCGAGGTGTTTAGATGTTAATAAAAGATCATCAGAATTATCAGTTTAGTAAAACCGGATTAACCAATAAACTAACCCGTTGTCACGACCTCAAACCCAGACTATGGGTCTTTGGCACCATGTCCCCCTTCTCAGTACTGTCCCAAGGCCAGAAAGTCCCACACTAGCCGGTTGCAGGTGCCTTGGACGCAATCCTGGCGCCTTTGGCACCAGGTTCACTTGGCAAGTATGGTTTCCAATGGACAATGGGTTAACATGGCTGCCTCCACAAGGATTATTGGGGAACTGCAACAAGCAGGCTAGCTTCAGAGTGCGGTCCACCACAAAGGCACCTGGGATACCTGCCGGGGATTCAAACCACGCCCGACCTGAGGCACGCGCTTCGCGTTATTCTGCTTTTGCAGCGTGACGTTCACCGGGTCCTGCTCTGTATCCTGGCCTGCTCGGGCGAACAACTTGGAAGAACATCGCTATCCTTACCTGCTCAACTCCAGCTCTTCCATCCAGTAGGAGCCTTTGAGGACTTTTCGATCGGTCCCCAGCTTCATCTTCAGGACAAAAGAGGCAAGAATTAGAAGCTACTTACCATCTCACCTGGAAGGCCTCTGCCATTCCGAACATCACCTTTGGCGTTCTGTCCCAATACATTGTCGCTTCCAGGAATTCTCTGCAACCTGCGAAGAAATAAAGCACAGGTCAGTCAACTTGCAAGGATGCTTTCAGCGCTGCATCTAGCGCATCCTTACCTTCTCGAACTCAGTTGTCTGCCTCGGCAATCTCCATCAGCCTCTGCAAGACAAGAGAAGAAGGTTACTTGGACATTCATCAATATAGACTTTATTCCAAAAACACTAAAGACTTACCTGAAAGGTGGAGTCGCAGCCGGTCTGGACTCAAGGCAAACGTCAGTGAAGTAACTCGGCGGATCAAGCCAACAACAACGCACCCCTGCCTAGTACGGCAGGACGTAGAGTGTGGCATTACAAAAATCAAGGTGAGCGAAGTCCCAAGGGGAAACCGCAAGGGAAAACTGGGAGGTGATTTGCGGGAGAGAAGGAGAAGTCGCTAAACCCCCCCTCCTATCTTCTAGAACTGATTCCTGGCAGAACGAAGTCTGAGGAAGGTACAGAAAGGCCAGAGGTGTCCCATACCAGTCCAGAGGCATCCCTGTGGATACAAGGTGAGCGTTAGACCTGTGCATGTGAACCTGTAACTTGTTCACATATAATGTTTCGATATTGAAACAGTGGAAGACAAAAAGAGCTTGCACGCTGAGTAGGGGGTGCCTTGGAAAGGTACCCACTGAGTGTGGAAGCAAGAACAGGTAATTTCTTAAAGTTCTGGCTCTACTGGTTTCAGTGGTGTTTAAATGGATTTACCCACTTTCTTCAGAACAGTCTTCGCCTCATTCCGGATGTATCTGGAATTTAGCAGGGGGATTGCTGGTTGCTTGAACCCTCCTTCTCAGTACTGCTATACAGCCCGTGAATAGATCAGTGACCCTGAAATGAATGAAACAACACCAGGGTCACTTAAGTTGTTGCTAAAACTAACTGAATTAGAACAAACAATGCTGGATATAGCATGTTTTAAGAAACACACCTAAAATGAACAATTAATCATTTCCTCATTCTCGTAAACCGTACTGTTTATAGTCTGTTTGTCCTTTGAGGACTGGGGTCTGATAATCAGGTCACCTCAGCCTTTCATGAAGTAAATGCCAGGTTAGTGAAATCATACCATCATTACACCTTGTGCATATCTGCTTAACAAAACAGTGCCCCTCTGTGGGTGCTGTTGCCTACCTGCAGTAAGGAAATGCGCAAATTTGATCAAAGCACTCATGCGCGTTGTGTGTCAGCTATGCAGGTGTTGGAGGCTAGGGAACGGGTGCTTGAAGTTTAGCACACCATGCATCTGCAAGAGGAGAGGCAACGTTCGTAAATCTGCCTAATCCATAAAACGAGCGGCTGAGATGAAATGAATATTACCTGAATTAGATGCGCCCTTCAGTTCTGAGCGTGTCGGCGGAGTCCAACTCGGGTCCGAAGTTAGGAATAGCCGCAACCTGTTGTGAACGCAACCCAAAAAGCAGATTGCGTATTCGACGGACGTGTGAGTGTCATGATGCCTACCCCCGGGGACCCAGACCAAGTCCAGCAAACTCGGAAGCAGGCATCAAGTTATCCCAAGCAAGCCCAACAACCCCTGCTAGGGGCTATTTGGGTCCAGTTCTGGCGCCTATAGCCATAGGCGCCAGGCTCATAGATTAAAACTTACCTGATGCAGACCATGCTGCAGACTTACCTGATGCAGACCATGCTGCAAGAGCTCCAAGCCAAAAGAGGCTTGGAAGGGACTACTTTACTTAGGGACTATTTTTTTACTCGGGCGGGGCTGGGGAGGAATACTTACCTGGGACTACTTTGGAGGCTATTTAAACCACGCCCGAAGAGCAGCACACACTTCGCATTATTCTGCATCCAGCAGCGTAACGCTCACCGTGCCTGCAAGTCTGCATCCAGCCTTCTGCCACGCCCACCTCGAGTTCGGAGCTCCTAGAAAAAGGGAGAAAGAAGGAGAAAAGGTTAGAACAAGAGCAATACCTTTGATCCTTACCTGAATTCCCGATCGATCGTGCCTTCGAGCTGGAAGAAAGAAGCTTTTTATGCACGTCGCCTCGTCTGCTGCAGCGCCACGTTAAACTCACCGGCCTTCGCAGCATCTTCACATTCCACTGCATCCTCCTGCATGTTCCCACCGCACTCCAGCACCTAAGGAGGAGAAGACAAGAACAGCAAGGTGAGCCAAGGGAATACACAGAGGAATATTAGTTACCCCCCATAGACTTACCTGATTTTACCACCGGGGGTACTATTGCTCTGCACGGGTCGGCGCAGCTTCAACTGCATCTTCGCCGAACCCCAGCCCTTAAGGGGAACCAAAAGGACAGCAAGGTGAAACAAAGGGACTAACAAGGGGAACCCTCCTCACCACAATAGACTTACCTGATTTTACCGCCGGAGGTATTATTCCCTGAGACTTCATACTTTCTCTCAGCGCCTGAATAAGGGAGAAAGCAACAGGTTACATATTGACATTATTTTATCGAACTGTGTTGGAAAATACAAATCCTTACCAGAATACTACCGGTTGCCACGAGGAACTCTTCATTAGGGTCAAGCTGCAACCTGCAAGGAATCGGACAAGAGTGAAAGTCAGGCATTTGAACTCTTACGAACTTTATACTTACAGCGTCTTGCCAGGAATCTCAGAGTCAATATTGTTCTGGAACTCACCAATTCCTTCAAGCAAGTGAAGCAACTGGTTATCAACGCGCCCCTGCGCTCAATGCAGGATGGAGAGCTCATCTTTCCAAACCATCAGGTGAGACTATAAGAGGGGACATCAAAGGTGATCTGTGGGGAGAACAGCAGGGTTGGGGGGATTTATGCTCAACTCCACGGGTGGTTAATTCCCTTTCTCCATTTGCAGAAAAATATTCCTACGGGCCAAGGAAACAAAGCTAGGTGGGCCAGTCCAGTCCGTCATCTCGGCCATTTGCGTCACAGTGGTGGAGACCGCAGCTGTCCAGTTCCGATCAACGCCTCTGTGGGAGCCAGGTGAGCGTAACAGTAAGTAGGCGTGCGTTGTGACGCAAGGTCGGTTTACTGCGAATCAGGTGGTCAGGCAGGGCGTATCGTTAGCGTGCAAGCGTGCCACCCAGTGGGCTTGGTTGGTACCACATCCGTGCGCATTTGAATGCTATGTCAGTATGTGGTATTAATTCAATGTTAATTAAAGTGCAGTGTATGTGTCATCTGGATCCCGGTTAGTGTTGGATACAGCAGTCATGGACCATGAGTAGATTCAGCCATGGCTGCCTGAACGTATTAATTGTGAGAACAGCTATATTTTAGCATGTTGTGCAAGTGTTTTATTAGTAGACTGATTTGGCGTGTGTTTGAACTACCTTTGTTTTTTACTGCTAAATCACCCTACACATTGCACGTTCCATGCAGCGTGTCTGACTCCAGTTGGCTCATAGGAGAACATTCTAATTCCCTAATTACATGTACTCTCAGGTTTATACTAGAAATTGGTAGATATTCCATTCCGTATTCTATCATCTTTTAGATAAGTGGCACACCAGCGATTTCTAGCGTTAGCGGGCAAATAGGCAGTGGTAGATAGAACCTACCCGTATCCTTCTGTCTCCTTTGTATGCACTCTGAACATTAAGGTTTCTCCTAACTCTTTCCCGTGGCGACTCTCCCTTTGAGGGCCCCTACGAACTCATGTGACTCATGTTGCTAATATTCATTCAATCAATTATGACTTCGCCTCATGTACGAACACCCCTCAAATTTAGGCACCCTATTGTGTGTTTTTTGGCCACCCTGCAAGCCGTCCAAGCAACAACAGAGGCCCGCCTGAGGCAGGAGGACATGGCCTGTGACTCAATCCTGGTGGACATGGTGTCAGAAATTGGAGAGGAGGACTAGCCTGCTGCCTTTGTATATAGTTCTAGTTCTATAGGGCCCTTAGGTACAGGTTTCATTTCTGTATTTTTCTTTTCCCCCAGACTTCACAGACAATGCCTCCCTGTTTTTCATGTATATAGTTATGTTCAATAGAGGTTTTCATTCCACGCTTCGTGCAGTTCATTAGTCTGTCTGCACATTTGATTGTTTTAATTTCACTGAGCGCATCTCTTCATTGCAGGTCATGTGTATTGTGGGGTGACTGTGTGTGTCATGTTGATGCTGTGATGTTTGCGGGTGGAGCGATGCACATGTGCCTGACATGTGGGGGTGAGGCCATCAGACGACTGGAGGCTGCACTGGATGATTTTCATTTTCCATTACGTGTACAGCATCACTACGTGTTTGGCGTCAGTGTGGTTGGTGTGGAAGCCTCTGTGGGAATTATCCGATTTGACCGAAAATAAATTACTGTATGGCCTAGTTGACCGAATTTAGGCTGTACCAAATGATCGTACAACCAAACATTCATACAACTATTCTATACGGTTAATTTTTAGTGAACAGGTGTTGCAGGGGTGTACCCCTGTCTCCTTGCTCACTATAATGGGAATGGAGGTTGCGGGGGTGTCCCCCGCTTCTGGGACATTGGAAGGGACCCTGCAGCGTCAGTTTCGACCCGTGTTGCAGGGACACAACTGACACTTCAGGGGTGTATGAGAAGCACCGTCGGACGGCAGTAAGGGAGGGCAGGAATGATGGATATAGGTCTGCTGGCGGGCCAGGGATTTGGCTTCTTTGGACGAAGGTCAAATAAATTTGCAGCGAAATCGATTACAGTCAATTCCGCCACAAATCAATCCATATCCCCTCTGCATTATGTGTGATGATTTACATACAGGTATGGTTGCAGTGATGATTGGATGTCTTACGAATTTTTTTGTTGACTCTCATTGGGGATGGATCGCCACCTGTTCAAGTGTATTGCACGCTTTTGCATTGTTTTCATTTCAGGTCTAGTGTTGTTCATGTGTCCCGTTTGCACATGCTTTGGATTGTGTATGTGCCCACACTCTAGTCACTGTCGGGTTTATTTATCATTGTGTGTGCTGCAGTGGGAAGTGGGCTAACTGCGGATGGGTGGCCTGGATATATTACTTTTTCATTTGTTATATCATTGCTGTGTCACTCTCATGTCATGCTTGCATGCCCAACGGCATCTGCGGTCACACACTGCTCGCTCTCATGTCAAGCTACACCCCTGCCACTGGAATGCAGTTGTGTCCCATGTGTTCTCTTTATGTGTGACAGCACACATTTCCTGCCTCACTGAGTCATGCACTCTCTGACTAACCTCCCATCACCCATGCACATGCCTGTCATGTTTTCATCCCTAACAGGGATTTTGCCACCCCTACCACCCGGGCTACTTACGCACAGGCTGTAATGCACCTAGTGATTATTCGTGGATATGCCAATGTTTGATTCTGTGTGCTTCTGTTCTCAGCATGCATTGATTTGCTGTGCTTTGAAGCCTTTGCAATGACCAATGGCCAAAATGCATATGCCACTTTGCATTGCATTCACATGTGGATGGTGTGGCCACAGTGTTGTTGGTGAAATATTGTGCTGTCTAGTTGAGGTGCTGCAGATTCAGGCCTGCCACGGAGTGGCAGGAGATGCTCCATTCCTGGATTGCTCATCAGTGCTACAAGTTGATCGTGTGTTGGTAGTGGATATGATATATGATATGGCATTTATAATATGCCTGTACACAAGTGTTTCTAGGTGTGACAAGACAAGGAGGAGGAAACAGAAGGAGGACAAAACAATGATCTTACTAGGCCTTGTGTCATTCACATCGCGCAAGCGCAGGGAAGGGGAGAAGTGCAAGGGGGGATTGAAAAGTGTAGGTAATAAAAAGTGCAGACAGAGGGTGGATTAGTGCGCAGCCAACGGGGGGCTCATAAGTGCAGAGAGAGGGGACTGTAGGGTTACAGATACAGACCACAAGTGCTGGAGGAGCCAAGAGGGAGTGAGAGGTGCAACCGGACAGGCAGAGACCTGGGCCCAAGTTCAGAGGGTAGCCAGGTGACCACTGCGTGGAACAGATGGGTCATCAGGGGGGGAGAGGAAGAGAGAAAGCGGAAGTGAAGAGGAAGGTCTTGAGTTGCTTCCGGAACCGGAGATGGTTCTGTTCAAGTTTAAGAGAGGCAGGGAGGCTGTTCCAAAGGGAGGCCCCAGCCGAAGAAAGAGATCTGCCCCCAACTCTCTGCTTGGAAAAGCGGCTGACCCTCAAACCCCGACACTACCCACCAACACTTCTCACCTCCGCCAATACCCCCAGTCTGGCCCCTCAAGCATTGACACCACCGACCAGACCCTTCACCTCGCCAATACCCCCAGGAAGTCCCCTCAAGCCCAGACACCACCCACCAGCCCCCTTCACCTCTGCCACTACCTCCAGGAACCCCCCTCAAGCCCCGACACCACCCACCAGCCGCCTGCACCTCTTCCACTGGTGGTATGATATTCTTCTCTGCACTCAAACAAGCAATGCCACCCTCAGCTCTCTGTTACTGCTTACGTTGAAGGTCAATTTCATTTAAAATGACACCATTGTTCTTTACCACATAAAAATGGAAATGCAAATAAGAACAGCACAATGATGATCCTGTAGAAACATCACACATAGTAGAGTGTCGTTCGAACGAGCTAGCAGGCAGGAGTGTTCAAATAAATCACTTTACTTGTCAAGATATATTGCCCTGCGGTGTCCTCCCTTTGAAGGCTGCCACTGTTCCCTAAGGGAATGTTCACCTTACCGTCTACATGAGCTGCTCATCAGGCTCCATGAGAAAGGTCATTCATGGGGGATCAAGCAGCCACAACAGAGATTGCATAGAATCACTTCAAGGAGAGCATAGGTCTTTGAATTACGCAGCGGTTTACTGAGTTTGATGTTGATGTGTGAAGCTGCCTTTGTTGTATGTGATTCGGTTGAGGTAGAATATCTTTTTCTTTCTGTCTGTTGGTTTCTGGGAGCCCCTTGAATGGATTTTGCAGGTAAACCTGCCTGCAGTAGGGTTGGTGCACCTCCATCTGTGTTTGAGTAACCTAGCCTGGCATTTCATACGTACTAGCTCTAAATCAGAGCGTTTGTTATCTAGTTTGAGTGTGGTTTTACGTTTTTGTGTGACGTCAGGCACAGCAGCATCTATTGCCTTATTCAGTTCTCTGTAGAAGGCGTTAAGGATGGTGTCAGGGATTTTAAGCGTTCTTAGGTCCAAACACCTACGTTAAAATGCCCCATCGGTTTGGAATTATTCCTTTATGGATCTGAAGATGATAACGTTTGCTGTGCTGCAAGTTGAGCTGTAGGATGCTATCCATCCTAGCGGTCAGCAAGGGGTGGTGTGGCTAGAATAGCTGGTTACATACTGAGGGCCTACACGATTGATGTAGGTTGATGTTGAAGGTGTAGAGCATGGCTAGCTAATGGCCCTGCACATTTGTGTGGTTGGTGATCCACAGATTTGTAGCCTAATGAGGACACATGGTTTGAGAAATCTTGTAGTCTGTTTGTGGGGTTATCTAACCATAGGTCAATAGCTCCAATGATCAGAATTTTGGAATTATTAGATGGCATTGTTCTAGCCCCTCACCATGAAAACAAATCTGTATTTAGTCTCTATGGTGACGTACACAAGTGATGTTAGGGATAAATTTGGATTAATTCTGCTTTTTCTGACTACACTCTCAACCGATAAATGTACCATATAGTGTGGTGGACATCCTGAGTTATTCATGGAAGAGCCATCTGGCCACCCTGCTTTGCTAAGTGAATATGTATTTGTATTGTCTACCCAGTCAGGAGGAGGTTGTCCTGATAGGTTCCATGATTATCTGAGTACCAGGTCTCAGTTAAGCATAAGACATTTCTCCTTGTCTTCAATAAGGGTCTTGTATTGTTAGCAGTTTTCATGTCTGATCTCACATATACTTGGACTATATTTATGCATTGTTTGGTTGGGTGTTTTTGTTCTAGTTAGTTGGATAGGTTGTTGACATAGTGGCACCCGATTTGTCGTATGGGGTATCACTCGGTGAGCCCATTGGGCAGTCATTTTTTGGCCCAAAGAGGATGGCAGGAAGTTATCAAAAAACAGAGGCTGCTTATGATTTGCTTCAATCATCATGGTTCGTGAATACAGATAGTAATTGTGAGTTTGGCTTGGTAGTGACATATGTCATTAGTTTACAATTATTCTGCTGCCTGGAGTGGCATTTGTTTGTTGGTTGAGAACCATGGTTTTATTGCTGTTTTCCCCTTATCTAGGTTATATACGTACCAGAGTATGTTTATTATAATACGATTGGAATCGATATTGATGTAGTTGTCCATTACCAGAGAGTCAGGGCAAAATATGTTTGTCTGCTTTTAAAAGATTCCTCTGAGACAGTCTAATATTTTGACAATGGTGGTCCTGGTAGCAGTTGGATATATGGACATGCAAAATGAGAAGTAATTGGGCTGATAGAGGATGATCACATAGGCGAAGGCCGCGGGGAGGGATCCGGTCCCTAGCAAGCATTTAGGTAACGCCAGGCAGTGTGTAAATGCACCTTGCGATGCAAGGAGTGGGGTCAGATGGTACAATAGTTGAAGCCTCATTAGAAGCCTTGGACAGGATAACAAAAATTAAATGGATGAGTTTGCAGGACTCCCATTATCTTATCAAATGTAGATAACATATATCATATGAAAGAACTTCAGAGAAAGTTTGGACTTCAAATATTCTGTAGGTATAGATGAACAGTTTCTGTTATTTTCTAACAGCTGATTTGAATAGTCCCCAAGCTGTGGTGCAAGTTCCTCCAGATCATAATGCGCAAATATGTATTTGCTAAAACAAAAAAAATATATCTTTTTCAATTTTTCAGGTATAGCGTTCAATTTTAAGACCAAGAATATCTTGTCCTGATCATCTATCAATCAAGTTTAAACATGGAGGATATTATTATTCATTGGCAATATTGTACCCAATGCTCTCCCTTTCTTGCTCTTTGACACATGTTGTCAAAAGGCTAAGTAGCTTGCAAGAGCCTCTTAGAATATATCTACCTGAAAGCAGATAACATCATCAAAACTCCTCAAAAAGGAATTGTGGCTCTGCACCTGTGGGTCAGCAAAATATAAAAAACAAATTAATTGTATTCTCAAAAAGAGACCGACATGGGCCACCAAATGAAAAGGAGGTTGCAGGACTAAATGGCAGGGTTTACTCTGATGTGGTGCTTTATTAAGACTCTATTATCTAAAAAATAATATCATGTCCCTTAAGGACATTTTGCAGGTCAGTATCTCTTAACTCTCAGCCAATCCCGCAATGCCTTCTTCCATAGGAAGAAGGGCAGGCTCCTCTATCACGGAAGTGCCGATGCTGTGTCCATAAAGCAGAAACACTCCAATTTACATGACCTAAAGCCCCAAGTTAACCCAAAGTCTGGTCGGCAATGTATGAGACAAAAGAGTCATATTTGATTGGGAACTTGCTTTCATCCTAAAGGTATATGCCTCTTTCCAGATTAACATGCTCTGAGAAGTACTCCCTCCACTGCACTGATTGCAACATTATATTGAGCTCCTCCAATATAGGGATCTATCGAAGGTAGGCGATGTAAGAGGGCTATCATTGGACTGTCCACAACAAAACCACACACAAATCGCAGGTTATGAAATCGGGTAGCCAGAGTTTGCAGGTCTAAAAAGCTGAACCAGACTGGTCCAGTCCTTAAGTCATTTCACTTTTTCTAAGATGATGACAGTATCACGTTTTTAGTGTGCATCTCGCGCAAAGCTTAATGGGGCAAGGGCATGTGTTATCTTCAAATCCCCACACCTTGCTGCACTCCCTCCAGAATCCTAAGATTAGTCATTCTTAGTCCTTCTATCAACCCTATTCTAACCAAAGACAGTTCCAAACCATTGAAATGCCAAGACTCTCCTTTATGGAATTTACATGATCCTTTAGACTCCATTGACAAAGCATTAACTGCTGTTCTTATCCTCAATGTCAAACTTTCTGATACAGGGTGCCTTTATCTTGGTTTTACAATTCCACCACAGAAGTATGCCATAAGAGCAGCTGAAACAGAACAGACTTTGGACCCTTAGCTCAAGCTGCTACGTTGACTTTGAAGTAGCTGAGAGTTGACATGTTGTCTTTGTAATCATTGTAATAATAGTTGGTGTTTTATATGTGAATGTATTGCATTTAGATGAATTTTTGAGGGTAGCCAATGTATTCCATTTTGATGAATTCTGAGGGTAGCCATTGTATTTGCATCTAGATGAATCTTTGAGGCCATACTGTATTATACTAGCTGCATTTATGTAGCCAATGTCCAGAATTTAGTTGCACTGTGAATTCACCCCCTTCTAAACCCAGCTGCATCTACACAAACAAGAACCAGCTAGGACACTCGGGTATGTATCACACTCCATGCTAGCTGAAAGCACGGCCACCCACTCGCACACATCTCCTATCATGCACTACTCTAAGACACAATACACAACACCTCTGCCATTCGAATGCAGCTATCCCACACAATAACAATTTGGTCTAGCTACACACTTGATGATTCTCCTGCTCTCGCATGCTCTCCAGACTACCTTTCCACCCATCCACATGCCTACTCGACATGTGTGACAAGCAGGGACTTGTCCACTCCTACCTACCTTCGTATTGGCTAAAATGCACACATGCATTCTATAATTCTCAGATGAATTTCCCAGACCTGGGTTTCTGTCCCCCAAGGGTGTTTAACCCACAACGCATTGGGATCATACCAATGGTGAAAGGCTCTATACAAATGACAATTACATCAATTTACATTACATTTGCTGTATTCTGTTATGTTAATATGCTTTTATACTGCATCAAATCACCAGTTTAGTATCTGAGGGCCTGGTCTTGGCCGTGGAGCAGCGTACTGTGCCCTTGCAGTCGGTAGTCTGCTGGAAGAAGGAAAAGGAGCGAGGGGAAGATAGGAGGATGGGAAAGAGGGAAATAGAGGCTACGAACAGGAAGGGAGGGATGCAGCAGGGGAAGAATGTTTTGTGGTGGACCATAGTTCTGCAAAAGGGAGGAGGAGTATATATATATATACACGACACATACTCGAAATGTCAGTTTAAACCCCATTTTAATGAGTGTTACTAATTTGTATCATTACCACCCACATTTGTAGTGCTCAATTTACAACCCTGGAATGGTGAAGGCTTGAGTTGGCTGGAGGAGTTGCACACCCTTTTCTGTGCTGCAGAGCCAAAGGCTCTGTGTAGAGTCATCCGATCCCCCCTGGAACTTCCTGGACACAGCATCTCAACAAACAAACAACTCGATCAATATGGGTTCCAATGATTCTGTTTCCAAACAGAATCACAAGGTTATGTAACACCAGATATTCACAGCACATCACTTTAAGATGTGTTAGCAATTTCACTAAACACTGTTTTCACGGAAACAAAATGAATTTTCTTCCTGAATGTCAAAATGCTATGCACGAGCTGCAAGCTGCACAGTAAGGATGCACAAGCTAAGACTTATCTGAAATATTGTGGCCATGCTTTTATGATTCATTTCAAAGCATTTCTATAGATTTGAACTAGCTTATTTAAACAGTATTAACTATGCATTGGCTGCGACTGGGAGATATTTCATAATAGTGGATAAATAAATGCAATACATGAAACAAAAGCCAATTCCTGAGCATGCAGTGAAAGAATGAAATGCTCAGGTGCCCGCACTCCTGCACTTAATGACTAGATGTCATATTCTCATTATCTAGGGTGCACATTCGACACTTTGGGCCTCGTCACGTGTTTGGCAGTAATACAGTAATGCAGTTTCAAGAGGATAGCTCAGGGGCAACGTGCTCACCTTGGAAGTAAGACGACGCGGAGCAACACAGGTTCGATCCCCGTGTTCATGCAAATAACCAATTACAGTCTTACAGTGGTAAATCCGCAGAATTTCTGTCAAGCTCGGTTATCCTTACCGACTCGCGGTCTGGTGGTATTACAATTGGAATACAAGTGGTGGTATGTTGTGCAAATCCTCATTTTGGACTCCATGGCACTTCATGGGTATTTTCAAAGGATTTCCCATGAGTGGTAATATCGTGTAGTAAAATGCTAGGGGCACATCCTCCACTTTACCTCCGAACCTCTTGTGCAGCAGTGTGGTAATGCAGCAGTAAAGGGGCATTGACAGAATCACCGCCACTTTAGCACCTTTTTACTGCCCTGCCATCTTGTAATGAAGCCCCCCCCTGCTCAGTGATGTCACAGGAGTATCTCAGTGAAGAGCCTTGATGACCACCGCACGGCTGCTACCAACTCTCCGAATAGAAGGCAAGCCTGAAATGAGAGCCAGTGCTGCGACGTTCCCTTCTATCTCCCATGGAGTTTCATATGAAAGGCCTTGCCTGGCAAGTCCATTAATCACCAGGACCGGGCAAGTGCAGTGTGGGGCCATGAATAATCAAGCATAATGCAAACTCCCCCAGCCCCTGCTCTTCGCTATCAAATACCAGCTAATGAACTTAATATGGAAACATGAATGTTCACTGATTGCAATAATTGTTAATCTATGCATTTGTCTAGTGCTATTAAGTGAATATCATTATTTAACTAGTTGATTATTGTATTGTTAAGCCAAGCGATTAACTCAATGGCTCCCAACAAAGAGTCCAGGGAACGAGTACTGGAGACTTGAAGAAGAGCTTGGGGCATTGATAGGAATGTTCTGGAATATTCTGTCATAGAAGCTACTCAGTCAGAGCCACCTGACATGTTTTCCGCGCTGATAAGAAGCATTTACATCAGTAACTGTCTTCATTATTTAGCTTTAGTTCATATGATGTTTCCCTCTGTGGTACTTAAAATCCAACCTATTAAAATCCTAAATCAAATCACAAGCTTTATGAGCGATCCTCTATATACAGTTGCCCTGGGGTGGTGGAAGGGACCTTCGCTCAAATTCCACATTCGCCCCTTTATAGCACATCTACATTATAAACAACTAATTGCACGGGCACATATACACACACACACACACACCGAGCATCAGCAAACTCGCGGTTACTCACACACACCCCTGTTGGTTAAGGTCCCATGGGAAGGATTCCCAAAAGTTGTTTTGGAAAGTTGCATGGCCTGGCACCCCTTCAGGTTGCAGCCTAGGGATAGCCACAAATACTTAACACATGATCCTCTCCCTACACATACACGGGTGCGTAGGACGGTAGCAATATCTAGCCTCCCGCCATAGGGGGCTTGCAGCTTAGGGAAACCCGAACAAGGGTGCTGAGGAAAATAGGATGCATTTCCCTGTACAGGCTAATCTATCCCATTACTCCTGCAGAGCAGTACTCTTTTTGCCACGCTCAGGCCTCACCCTGTTGCACCAGTCAGCCTTTCTTCATCGCCCGCCACAGTGGCTCACAAAAGAAGCCAGAGACATAGGGCCTCATTACGAGTTTGGAGGTAGCCATGATGCTATTAGCGCCATGGCTGCCTCCAAAATTGTGTCCGGGTTCTTTGAATGAGGAATTACCGGGTCATTCCAACCTTGGAGGACCCGGTAATTCCTCATTCACAAAACGAATCCCCATTCCCATTGTGCCCTTATAGGGCTCAATGGGAGTGGGGATGGAGCTAATAACGGGCCCGTTAATAACAGCCCGTTATTAGCTCCCTGGTCCCCTTTCGGGACCCACAAAGGACGTCTGGTCGGACCAGACATTCTGAGCGGGTCCCACAAGAGAACCTCGTAATAGGGCGGAATGGATTTACCGGCACCGGCACCATTACCGGCGCCGGTAAACCCATTCCGCCCACCTCGTAATGAGGCCATTAGAGTGACTATTTGCTGGTTACCAGATGGTAGCAGAAGAAAGAATTTAAACCAGTGACGTTGCCTGCACAGATGAGCAAGAAATAAGACAGCCCACCAATGCACAGAACGGAGTGAGTATTGACACAACAAAAAAATGGATACAAAGAATTACTTTCAAAATCCAGCTGGCACATGAAAGTTTAGAAGAAAATATGTGCCAGGCCTTCCCAGCCTGCCGCGTTGTGAGCAAAACAGCATTGCCACCCTCTGCTGCTGAGGTTAAACCAGAAACCAGGATGACCGGCAGGCAACAGACCCATCTCTCTGGCAGGGTTCAGTGCTACCAGTAATCGTACCACTGAATCACATGGTAGGCCTATCAGCAGGAGAGTAAAATATGAAAGAGTGATCTACTAGAAATGGCCGTGCGCCCACAAAGGAGGGTACCGTAACATGCATACCAGTGAATGCAGGAACCGGTTACAACGCAGACTGAGCTAATAATTCTGAAAAACAATACACAACTAATGACACCTGGCAGGAAGATGGATGTAACTGAAGAGAAAAGTGAAAACGTGTAACTGGACAATAATAGTGGTTGCCATCTGTGTTGGTACTGTGACAAACTAGTTCCCCCCATTTAGGCCTGTTCCCCACACATATCTGACTGTGGAAGCACCTAACTCTCTTTTCACATGATCAGTAACCCAGCCCAAACCCTCCATGGGGATCCTGGCATGGCTGAACTTGCCCTGCTTATAAATCTGTTCTCGTGCAGCTCCCAGAGGTGATAGGAAGCAGCCGAGCTTTCCTGCATGCGAGGAGGGATGTTTCAACCCGAGACTGCCTTCAAATCAGAGGCTCCTTTTCTCCCATGTATGTGTCCCAAAAATGCCTATCTCCCCACAGATCTCAGGTAATGTTAAATTAGAGGGATATGTCAAATGTAGACTACAGATCTCCGCCTGCGATCACATGTAATGCCTGTCAAGAGAGTACCTCTTTGAGAAATAAACAGTTAATAACATAGTTTTAGTGTCTGTTTATTTAGTGGTGTCCTTGTGCCATACAGCAGTACTTTATTTATTTATTTTTGTATTTAATGTGTTACAGCCAAAATTGACTTTTCACATGTATTCCATGTCTTCCATTGGATCAACACTTTACAAAACAACATACAATTTCATCATAGGTGGTAATAAAACATGCTTTGCTTTAAAGTTTTAATTCACTAATCCTTGGGTGTAGATACTTGCCCCTTCTCCCATTAGATGGCAAGCTCAAGAATTCTTAATACTCTCAAGTCTTCAATTGATAGCAACGTCTCTTTGCCAGAATTCTTCTATATCCAACCAATTTTGACAATGAACAAAATGGGCAATATATCTTCAAATCTCTAACCTCCAAACATTCTGTTGGGAAATTGGAAACGTTCGACACTGACTGGGGTTGGACATATGATCATCGTCATTTCTGTCACTTTTGCAAATTGCTACAAATATTACAATATTTATGGTAAATGGGATAAGTGTTAAATTTAGGTGACTTTGTGTTATTTTGTGTAGAGGCGATACATTTTTAGATTTGTATGCGTGCAGAAACACAACCATGAAACATTGTCACATGGAGGGCCCCTCCACACTCAGGTGAAGCAGGCGATCAATATGTGCACGTGGAGTTTAGTTGTATGAATGGTGGTTATGAGAGAAGATCCTAATAGGTATAAAATGCACGCATAATGGTATACATGTATGGGAAGTATTTTTCAAACTTAGCAAAAGATATTAAATATATGATGTGTGGTTGCTCTATGTATCAAGGGGTGCTTTTCGCAATCAGGGCAAAGGCCCATCAGAAGTCAGGGAACAGGTTCCGTGAGCTGGTCAATGGGGTGGTTGCTGTCAGTTTGCAGATGGCTCATGTGCAGGAGGGCTAAGGGAAGATATGATCTCTGGTAAACAGGAGAGTTCATTGTTGTAAGGGATAGGCATTTATGAAAACTGCAGGGTTGTCTTCACCCAAAACATTAAGAAACAGTAGATGTCCACAGTCTTGTGGAACACTCCCGTCTCTCGCACACCATATAAATGTTGCAAAAGACAACCAAATGCTTATAAAATGTAATAAAAATTCTTAACTCATATCACGTTACTTGTGCAGTATTAATTTTAAATTTCAACAACAGTGTTTTATCAACAACAATATTATTCAAGTGAAACAATGTAAGAATTCTTCAAAAAAATATCCGTTCCCAAATGAGAAATTTATGTACAAATATGCTGTAAGCTAAAAACAATTAAAATCATTGTTCAACTCATATTCAATATTCAATGTTTCGTAACATGTCTCAATTCTGCTCGTCGCGTTTCGGGAATTTTTCCCTTCTTTAGGAGCTGCTAGATCCTTTTCTGTACTCCTTTCCTTTCTACAATCAGTTAGATCAAGACCAATATTTCAGTTATTTTATTCATATGTAATCTCAAGAGATCAATATACTGTCATGTATAATTCTATGATTTAGTAATTACCTGGATGATGCTCCAAATATGCAGATTTATATCACAGTTTAAGCGCTGTTCTTTGCAGCATACTTTAGCTATGTGTCCCAGTTAGCTGTATCCACCTGTAAGTATGACAATGTACAAGGTTTTCTATTTTCTTACCAACTTTATTTAGTTTTCAAAAGCATAATCATAGACATGCATACATTAAAGAATAACAAAAAAAGTATCATAGCCCATGTCTTCCCCTTTTTTCCGGAACCAGTACAAGGTGTTCGTAAAAAGGAGGATTAGCTATATCTATGAAGATAATGACAATTAAAAAGCTAAAATGTGGAGAGTCAAATTATGTTTATACCTCTTTTGAGTTGATCCATGAGTAATCCTTTCTCGCAGTGGGTTCCACTTTCCTCAGTCTGGATTGGTCATATTCATTATTTCAATTAATCCTGATCTTTTGTATTTCTCTAGTATTCCACTTTCCTCAGTCTGATAACTTCCTTTGGCATGAGTAGTCCTGTCCTATCTGGAAAACATGAGTGAGAGTTATGTCACTCTCTGGGTAAATTCCATTAACATATGTATAATGTTGCTTAATATCTTCCCTTACCTGATGTAGAAGTATGGGAGTTTGTCTTTTAGGCTGTAATGTCCGTTCTCTTTAGTTGTATTGCCCCAACGGTCTGTTGATGATCCCGAGGATAACCTATCATCCAACCCAAATAAGGTATTTGTTAGGAGTACATCCTCTATATTCACGGTTAAGGGCTTTTCTAACTACAATTCTCAGTGCTTACCTTCTCTGTCCGGTCTCAAGCGTGCTGGTAAATTGCTCCCGAGCTGCGAAAAGCGAGCGGAATCTAAAATGGCTGTTCTTTATGTGCACACATCATCATGCTGATTGCGTGATGACATCATGAATGTTCACCTACGTCACGGCGTGACGTTAAAGTAGTTTTTTTATAGGAATCGGCATCTATTGATGCTTCATTGTTAATGCTGCAATCTGACCATGTAATTCGGGTCACCATTATAAGTCCTCTTTCCAACATGGGAAAATCTTACATCAACTATGAGTTTGGCCTTTGTTTGCGTGAGCCTTGCCCATCTGTATTTGTATTGTGCAATAAATTATCAGTCGTTTTCTGAAGGGACAGCCGGCGTGAATCCCAGCTATCACTTCCTAAATTTAGGTGTCAGGAACCAAGGGTGGAAGATTTGGAATTATTGGAAGCACTAGCATACTGCATAGTTGCGCTATAGTCCTCACCAAACATGGCAGAGTCTCTTATAATATCCGACTCCGCCCCCTGGTTCAGTACGTTGTATCTGCGTACTTTCACTCCTATGCTCCGTTTACTCCGTAGTACTTGCTTCTCTCCTTCGACTCCTCGTAGTCGTTTTGTGCTGTGTATTTTTCTTTATCTACTTAGAGCTTGTCTGTTATTTCTCCTCATCTGTTCGCTCCTACTTTCGCTTGTTTACTTTTCTCCACTTCGGCTCCCTGAGCCGGATTGCTTCCTCTCGCGTCGGCACCTCTCGCCGTTCCAGGCTCCGCCGCCTGCGGTCGTCTTGACTGCGTGCGGCTCTACCCTCCTCCTTCTACTTATTCTTACTTACTGTACTGCGGCGTCTGGCCATTCCTCTCTTCCGCCTCGGATTCTGCCTTCCGCTAGTTGTCAGCCTTCTTCTTGGACCTTCCTCCTTTCTTTTTCCTTTGACCCGTTGGCTGTATTCATTATCTTTTTATCTGTTGAGACTTACCAGCATTCCGGATACTTCCTCTCTTTTGTGGTTGTTCATCCTACAGTGTCCAGTTCTTCTGTCTATATTTTTAGTGCTTCTTGGTTTGTAGAGGAGACTGCCTCTTCCACTTTATCTGTGCCTCCAACTCAGCAACCATCAGCCATCCACTCAGTGTACCTTTGGCAACTCAGCTGATTGAAGAGCTTTTTCACTACTCATTGGTTCCAGAAATCCTCTTACCACCATCTCCTTTAAACAAGATCTCCAGGGTTTTTTCTGTCTTCCGGCTTTTTCGCTGGGAGTTGAGGCTGGCGCCCTGGGAGCCCCCGAGGGCAGGTTCATATCACTGTCAAGGTGGCCTCCGGAGGGGCCAGACCTTATTTACACGAGCGTAAGGTCCGGACTAATAAGGACAAGGCTTCCAACAAGGAGAAGAACCGTCTAAAGGCTAAGGCTGCTCTCAAGGACCTAACATCTGAAGAATCCGGTGAGGAGAAGGGGGAGGTAGAGCCAAAGCCTGACATTAGGTGCCTAAATGTGTTTAGTTCAAATTCTATTTTCGAGCATCATCCTGGTACTTACCCTTCTCATGTTATGCTCACAATCTGATCCCAGTTGTCCAGGGATTCTACAAGGTCCTGATAGATTTACACATTTTGCTATTGTTGTACCATATGACATTATTAAATCATTTACAGCATGATAGTACTGAAATTGGTATGCTTGTTTATCCCTTCACTATATGTCTCAAGTTCAAATTTAGCAACATCAGTTTTCCAGGACATTTTCTTTGTTGTTACAAAGGGACCTTTGCATCCTTTCTGCACCATACATAGGCTTACAGAGATCAGTAGTAATACATTTCAGGAGAGCGATTGGATTGTCAGAGAGTGGGCAGAAGTCATGTAAATAGGAAGGGTCAATAGTCATAAAAATTGGACACCAGACAGGTTTGAGCAATGTAGTTAGCAAACACAAATAGGTCAAAAGGAATCTACATGTCTTCCTCTCATCTTCATGTGCTTAGGTATTTTTATGGCAGGTCCGTGTGCGTCATTAATAGGAATTCTGTTATTTTGAAACTAAGAGAGGTTTTTGAGAAGGCGTGTGTTGAAAGTGTAAACCTTGTAATGATACGTTTAGGGGATTGTGTTATAATGTCTTTGTCCAATTAACTGTGTGGGTTTTAGATTTCTCTGCACAGGGCAACCAATCCGTTTTGGGGGATGCCTTTGTAACGATATCTGGAGGAGTGTATTAACTGTTGTAAACTGTATATAATATGTGTTCTTTGTGTGGTTCAGTGAGACCAGGGTTAGTTTGACTGTTAGATATCATCTAAGCCACCTCAAGGCCATTGTACAATAAATTTGCTTTATGGACAAAAGGCACACTTACACATTTTAGAGGTGTGCCTAATTTGGTTAAAGGGGCAGAGCTAAAAATCCATGCCTGCAATTCCATAAAGGGGTGGCGTACGGACTGTTTCAGGGTGCACCCACATGTTGGACAGGTATCATTTAGATCTATTAGCTTGAGTCTGCTAGTTATAATTTCTTTCGTCAATAGTAGATTGAAGCAGAATCTTATTAATGTATCTCTTCCACGTGCATCCGGGAACTTCACCAGGTATGCTGTAACAACTCCTTTAGGTTTGTCTAGGAAATAATGGCTCTGATGGAGCTTTAGACCACAGACCTTGTCTATGGTCTTAACCCAGTCAGACTCCATAAGGGCACTCTTGATCTTAACATAATCCTCCATTAGGTCATTCAACATTTTGGAGGCCTCTGCCAAGATGTCATTAATGGTCTTTGACAGTTTCTTCAGATAATTGTTTGGGTGATATAATTCATCAATAGATACCTCTTCAAACAGTGTGTTTTTCATCTGGCACTTAGTGCATCGATATAACTAAAGTAATATCTAATGCACATGGGCCTCTAGTGAATTCAAGCTCTGCTCATGACGGAGAGCAGCCATCGGGAGTGACAGTGGGAGGTTTAGCACATTCTTCCACAGTCTACCCTCAAGGATCTCCGAGTTCAGTCCCCAGGCCTATGGCTCAATATCCATGACATATAACAAAGACGGTATGACTTTGCCTTTGTAATACTTAATCAGAGGTAAGATCAAAAATGTGCATAACAAACTTTTAATCCATTTTATTTGTGATCAGAGTTGATCTGCTTTTGCAACTAGTTCTTCTTCCACCCATTCTTATTTGGGCCAGCCAATATATGGAAACCAAGGTAGGTGCAATCCCCACTCAACGTTATTCTCTGCGTTTGTCTTGACCAACTGTAATCAACCGTTTTTTTGTTGTGTTCGAAAATCTCATAATCTGGGTTTTTCCAGGGTTGATGAGTAGTAGTTCATTGCCCTCAGCGTAAGAGCATATGGCCATTAACAATTGCTGAATTCCTTTGGGGTAAAATCCAGCAAGATGATGTCATCAGCATATGCCAGCCAAGATATCTTTTTGACAACCATTTTGGGGCTTGCTATTGCATACTCCCTCAGGTACCTATCCAGGTCTGCCAGGTAAATGTTAAAAAGGAAGGGTGCCAAAATGCATCCCTGCCTTATGCCCCCTTCTATACTAATCATGGTGGATAGATGGCCCTCGGCACCCGGCTTAACCTGGATGGAAGTATTCTCATGCAAATAAATAAATACTGCCAGGAGGCCATGAGGGATACCCCAAGATCTTAACTTTACAAATAGGTGAGACATATTTATGGTGTCAAAGGCCTTTGAGAGATCTACCATGCACATGTACAGGGGGCTCTTTCAGCTTCCCTTTCATTCTCCCGAAGCATGTTGACAATTAGACCATTAAGGCGAGTGGACATGCTTTTACTATATCCTATCTGGCGTGTGTCCAAGATGCCATTATTCTCAGCCCAGCTCTCAAGTTCAACAACACTCCCCCCACACAGATCTTGCTATCTGCATCTAAAAGGGCAATCGAACGATAGTTGGTAGGATCAGTCTGATTGCCCTTCTTGTGTGTCAGTACAATGATTGCAGTCTTCAAACTTTCAGGACATTCCCTTAAGGTTGTAATATTTTCAAAGAGTGCGTGTAAGACAGCAGTCTAAATACCCACATTTGATTTCAAAATTTGGTTTGTCAAACCATTGGTGCCCGGAGCTCTTGAAGAAGACTTTTTTTATCAGAAGCTCCACTGTTTCTTTTGATATTTTGAATGACCATGGAGCTTCTTGGAGTTTTACAATGAATTATTTCCCAGACTTACAAAACAGGGAACCAAAATGCTCCAGCCAGACCTCCTCTGAAACCATTGTGTCTACAACTGAACGTTTTTCTCTTATTTACAAATGCCCAGAAGTTACAAGATCTCTTTATTATCAGGGCATTGAGCATGGATTCCCCCTGCCTTGGAAGTTTTAAAAATGCATTGGTTCAAATTTTTGAATTCTTGCATCAACTGTTTTTTCTCCTTATTTATTTCATATTTTGGTATATAAGATTTTTTAAATAATCTCACATTTTTCCAGAGAGCTCTTTTACCGGCCCATGTTTTTTGGTCAAAATCGTATTTATGATTTTTTGAACTTATGACTGTCCCCATTTGGGGTTTATCGAGTTCCCATATGAATGATTTAAAGCGGTCAGGGTCGCAATATCGAGCTAACTGTTCTTCGGTTAGGGTCCCAACCTTTCCTTTTAATCTGCAAATCAATTTGCGGGCCCCTCCTTTTAAAATGTACCATTCTGTTCCCACCCTGGTTCACTTATAGGCTGCAAGAGTAATTGGGGTTAGGCGCCTCACCAGGAAACATTAGTCCTCGTGTAAGTATACTATGGTCGCTTTTATTTGTTGTTTTTACAGTCAATTTGCTGCAATGCGCAAATATATCTCTAGAGACTATTATGTAATAAAGTGTGGAGCTTAGATTCCCATCCTTCCACATGGCCGCCGGTGTTAAGTCGTTGTGTAGTAATAAAATTGCGGCAAAAAAGTCATCTGTAAAAAAAAAAATTGCAGTAAAAACGCTGTGGTTTGACCCGCTAAAGCTGTACCCATTAAACCATTTAAGGGTAGTGGGGATTTCAGGGGTGTCCCCTTCTTGCCTTAAATGGTATAATGGGTCCGGGGTGGGGGCGTCCCCCGCATCCATTACATTGATTGCAGCGGCAAAACCACAGCCTTTTTGATGCAATTTTTGGTGTAAACGGCCATTTTGCCGCGATTTTTACACATGGAGCCGTTAAATCTCCCTCTGCATTTCCGTTGGAGATGAGAAGGTCCCAGCCTATCACAAATTGAAGCCACATTTTTCCATTCTCATCTGCAAGGGAGTTTTTATGATCAGACATTAATGTGGGCAAGAGATTCGAGTTTAGGTCTCCGGCTATTAGAATGTATGCCATTTCTTCATTAGCCAAACCCTCTTCAAGCACTTTGGAGATCTGTCTCAAGAACTCTCTCAGCGGACAGAGTGCAGGATTATAAAGACAAATTACCACCACCAGACATTTCAGAACTCCTTCTGAACGAAAATATAATTTGGCTCCTAAAATACCATATTGTTCACAGTTTAGATTAGTCACTTTCTTAATTTTGGCATTTTTAGGGGCCATAATGAGGTCTCCAGAGGGCCGGCCCAGCACATTGCCAGGTGGCAATTGTTCCAGTATATTAAAGCCATCTAATCTTAACTTATCTAGCAGCCATGTCTCCCTTAATAAAAATATGTCAACGTTTTCTGAGATGTCCTTCGTGGTGGCATCGTTTGTAAAGCTTCTGAATCCTCTGGTGTTCCGGCTAAGAACATTTATATTCTCATTTGCTAAAGCAATACATTTTTAGCCTCTAACTTCTGAAAAATGTAATTCAAGATTTCTGGAAGTATTGACCACACATTGCTACTAGTTTTCTGTGAGTTCATTTGGGCTATATGCACTGCAGTGTCAAGGCTTCCTAAGTCATTGACTGTCGGTATGGCCGCATTGCTATTTTTTTCACACTGTCCCCACTTCTAGCATTTTCGATGCATCGGTACATTGTTTTTTTGGTAGACACCTTGTAACCCGTTAACTAAAAGATTGTTTTGCGCCGCTAGAAAGGCATTCACCCCGAAGCGCGACTGTAGGCCTATTTCCACAATATTTGTAGTGTTCGTATGGAAAGTGGATGAAGTCCAAGTCCTGGGAAGATAGTAAGCATCATTCTAGAATGTATTTTACTAGCTTCAGGATAGCTTTTCTATTCAAAGTGCATTGCTTCATTCTCAAATCTGTCTGTTCCAACCAAACGTGTGGATGTGTGAAAAAGGAGTTAGAAAAGTACTCTTCAGCTGGGGCCTCTCCTGATTTTTTGGGATCGCTAGTATCACAATCTTGTTCACATGTTGACAGCTGCACATTCCCAGTCGTAGCTCCACGTTGGGATAACAGCGTGCTTGTAGATGAAACCTCCAAATCCTCGGGTGCTCGAGATGCTTGGAAGATATAAGTTGTTGTTAATTCTTGCAGAGCATTTACTGTACGTGGCGTGCTGTTATTTTTCACCATTTGAAAAATCGGGGCCCATCTGACCACTGGTTGTATCTCCTGTTGTAGGATGTTCATGTTCTTAGGCTGTTGTCCCACCTGAGCTTCAACATTGGCCCCCCAGCTTTCAATGCAGAATGCATTATTGGAGACGTATTATCCGTTTGTTGTTCTGCGTTCTTTGTCCTACAGCATTGGTCTATTTTTAAGTTCGTATTTCCTTTTGCCCTCAAAGGTTTGTCTGTGTCTAGTTTCAGAGGGCCAGAAATTGTATTAGTGCCGACCTCAGCAGTATTTTCCTTCATGACCATTTCATTCCTGTCACATCGGTCCTGTGCCTTATTTCGGGCATTCGAGAGATATAAGAATCTCATATATTTCATGGAGCTTTTGCTGTTTCTCAGATGCTTCTTCTTTTTATTTTTATTTTGTTTGTGTCGGTTTCGTTGTTTTTTTCGCGCCCGTCTTTCAGGTCCACTGCGTGGGCACGACGGAAGCTCCCATTTCTTGTTCTTCAATATAGGCCGTTATTGGCGCCGGTTCTTGCTGAGCCGTAACTGGTTCTGAATTTTTAGGTGGGATATGCAAGCAGCCCTCCACTGGCCTATATTCAGGAGACCGTCGAGTCGTACTTTGGCTATTTCCCTCTTTGTGGAATTTTGTGACTTTTATCCTTCAATGAGTGTCTGCTAGGATCTGTTTACCTTGCAGTTTAGATGTCAAAGACGGGAAATTCTGATTCAAAAACTCCAGCGAATCCAACGTTGTTTTTTGAAAGTTCAAGGTTGATCTGCTCTGTTTTCCCGAATGGTCCTGCTGCATGCCCAGTGTTTCTTTTATTTCACTGGACTGTAGGACGTTGGCAGCAACAATATCCTTGATATTGTCGTAAAGGTTCACAAAAGAGTTTACTGTGTTTAGTGCCGAGATCGAGGTGGAGGTCAACTTAATCCTGTCGTCCATTTCTTTTAAACTTTCGTGCAGGGTTGGTCTGGATACAGTCTCTGGATATAGAATGGAACTGTTCACAGGGTGTTCTGTCAAGATGGTCAAGATAGAATATCTTCTGTATTGAGGACACCCTGCAAATCTCCTGGAGTGTTAAGTTCAATAAGTCAATAATGCGTAAGCCTGGAGAGAGCAAAATGGGGGCTTCCATTCTTGGCAGAGCTTCTAACATGCTTCTGTCCGAAATACCCATTTCCAGACCACTGTTTCCATTTTTTAGAATCCCCCCCTTGTGGTTGAACACTTTCCGAATTTTAGAAAGAAGTCTTTCATTTTCTTTTGGGACTTGCTCATGTGACCTAGATATCCTCCTGGTAATACAGCTTCCTGTGGAGCTTCATTTTAGGTATGGTGCACCTGTACTTTGGTAAGTACATTGATTTGGGTATGATGCAGATCAGGGGAGGAATCTTAAAACTGTTATTCCCAGGTGGTTCCTGCACCACTATTCGGTTTGTCCCGATGTTCTGTGATATATCTTTTTGGGTCAAAGTAGAAGTTTTCCTCCCCATTTCAACATTGAAAACATTTCCCAATTTGAAAGAGTGATCTTTAAGTTCTATGGTGTGGCATAGTGTGGGCCAGGGCATTATTTCATCCTCTTCCTCCCCATGTTTATCCCATGTTAATCCCTGTGGAGGAGGGGCCTCAGCCTCTGGAAACACTGCAACATCACCACCTCCCCTGCCCCTGGTGATATTTAAATTAGAATCATGCGATGGTAGCAATTCTGGCGGTTCTTGCGATGCTGTGGATAATTTGTTTAAGTTACTTCAGTCATTTCGATCAGCGTTCTTCGCCACGTGAGCCTCCATGAGGGCCTGCACCGAGCCTGGATAGTAACGAGCATTCTTCCTTGTTACTTGGGAGTCGTCGGCTGGCAGGTTTGTGTTGCTTCGTAGATAGTACGTGCACACACGACGTTAGAGCTGGCTTCGCTGTTCCTTTCATCTACGAATCAATGTTTAAATTGTTCTAATTCTTAGTACTTTTGAGCTTAGTTCGGGAGTTCAAAGGAAATCCTGCAGTCACCCCCAACGAGAAGTGGGAGACCAAAACTCCAATTATTTTCTTAGCTACAACTGTATAATTAAGTCTCATTCACGATCAATATAACAAGTCGAAAAAGCCTTACCTGCCACAAGCCACACGCCACCTGCCAAAGCGCACAACCACAGCACACATGTCCTCACACTAGCTGTGTCCGCGCATGCATAAGCGCATGGGGGATGGTTTTATGGCTCCACAATATACTGTGGGCGTGGCTTTCAGCAAATGCACAACGAAGCAGGAAAGCAAAGCTAAGTCCTCTGCTGCACAACCGCAGCACACTTTTCCTCACGCTTGCTGAACAGCAGAGACATCTTTATAGGAGGGCAAAAGGGGCACTTGCCCAGGGCCCCCACCTTGGAGGGGGGCCCCACAAGGCTGCCTGATCTAAAGTAAGATTCCATTGTTCACCAGACTTAAATAGCACACGGCAGGAGATTTTATGGCATGCTGCTGAGGCGCTAAACCTATTGTCTGTCTGTTTTGACAAGTACATTCTGCCTTGATCAATTAATCATTTAATGCTTTCTACGTTCACTGTGGAATGCAAAGTGTGTGTGTTTCATACGGCACAACTTCTGTAGCATTTTTTCCTTCTTGTGGGAATTATGTTGTTCACGTGCAATAGCCAAAGTTGAAATCCATATTGATAAATTGAGTGCCACAATGGTTCAGACGTTAGCTCAGCGTGTTAAGCACGCATTGCAGAGATGTGTGTTCATATGAAAGATTAGAAGAGCACATTCCAGCAAGGCTGGCTGAACCTTTCCTGTGTCTGAAGTTTATAAACCTACCTGCATATGTACTTGGTTTTGCAACATGAGAGGTGCTATTATCATCAATGCTCCTGCTCCTGCAGCAGGTATAAAAACTAACATGCCATTCGTATGGTGATGGTCTAGAAATTGGTTTGTTCAGATGGGGCGTTCTAAAACCTAGGCAATCCCCTCCAAAGATAAGTATAAACTATTAGTCCAAAAGGTGAATAAAAGACTGTGGGACCAAAGTGTTCATGCTTGTATCCTGGCTTTGCCAGCAGATGATCCAGTGATCCTGGTCAAATCATATATCTCTTGCATTACTGTGCTGTCTTCTGTGAGGTTTGCCTTCTTGCATGCTGGTGGCATCGGTTAGCTCATTACTTGATCTTTCTTCTTATGTAGGCCATTTGAGTGAAAGGGGTGGTAGACAGAAGAGAGCGGACCAGATGTTGTAGGCATTGGGCAAGCATATCTTAAGGTCTGTTCGTTCGACACAAACAACTTTTTGCTGTTTGTATAAATGTCAAAGATTTTATGCAGGTTTATGAATGACAATTTCACAAGCCATTGTTTTGGAAGTATTTAAAGCTTAAATGTATAAAAGACATACCCAGATTAAATCTACTGTAGCACATCGATTGGTATGGTGCTACTTACATTCTTCCCTTGATGATGGAGAGAATGTAGCTAGAATCATTCCCATTTTTGCTTTTAAAAATTGTCAGGTTTGGAAATATGATTTATGTACTTTCCAAGTCAGTTTTATAAAATGAGATTGTTTTAGTACATGGCAAGAGCTGGAAAAGAAAGTGTTCAAATGCAGAAATTGCAGAGTTGGCACAAATCCCAGCTTCACCCCGTAAAGCAATATGTGATCCTGGGCATCTCATTTAATCTTGTATTGCCTAACCTCTCAGTGTTGCCAGTCCCTAAACCTTTCAAAATTGTCAGCCCCTCAGTGTGATTTCCTTCTCAGGGTATGATCTTCATAAAAGCCTCACTCATGGGGCCTCATTCCGAGTATGGAGGTAATCATGGCGCTATTTGCCCCATAACTACCTCCCATACTGGTACAGAGTCTGCCCTGGTTCAATGGGGACTTACCGGTCTATTCCGACCTTTGCGGGACCGGTAAGTCCCCATTGAAAATGCCATTCCCCATTCCCATTTGAGTCCCCGTAGGGCTCAATGGGAAGGGGGAAGGCGCTAATAACGGTACAGCTAATTGCGGTACCGATATTGGCTCTGAATTCCCTTAACAGGTCCTGTCCATAACGCCTGGTAAAACCAGGCTTTGAGGAAGGGACCTGCTAAGGGAACTCCGAATAAGGTGCAAAGGGATTACCGGCACCGGTGTCCTTACCAGTGGCGTCAGTAGGAGGGGTCTGGGGGGCTGGGCCCCCCTGTGACACCCTGTGCCCCCCTTGCGCCCCACCTACCTAAGAGGAGCAGTGACCATGTTCTCCTCCTACATTTGTCTGTGCCCCCCACTTTTATCTTTGGCACCCTCTGTGCCCCTCCTAAATTTGATTCCTGGCGACGCCACTGGTCCTTACCGGTGCCTTTAATCCCTTTGTGCCCAACTCGTAATGAGGCCCAAGGTTTCACTGGCTATAGGGTTGCTTCCACTATAGTAGTGAGCATTGATATACTGCACACCACAGGCACTTGTTCCCCTGAGCTCTAATGGCAACGCTATTTGAAAACCATGTCCCACTTTTAATCTCAGTCTGTCTGGATAGAGGCACCTTCCTGGTATCTTCTAATCTGCCTCCACTATCCATGCTATGGTATGTGTAGCTTTCTCCTTCCTTACAATTGGTCTACTCTATCCATGCTTGAGCACTTTTGCATTCTCTGAGTCAGCTAATGTGTGCTCTCTGCCTATTCTTGGCTACATGAACCTTTTACATACAGTACTGCATTAATACTACAGGCTGCATACCTTCCCGGATGCTATTGATAAAAAGTATCCTGTTTCTATACTAGAAGAGAAGTAACCTCTTCGTAGATTGCTAATGTTGGCCTTCAAATGCTACTTGTTTCTCAATCTGATCAGAGCAAGAATGAAGAGGGTAAGGGGATTTAAAGGGAGTAAACATGCTTATTTTGAATGCTGCGAGGCGGCATGTCTTCCTATGGGTTTTGCTCACGGTGGTGAGGTGTGGGGGGTGCCACCAGATATACTTGATCACTTAATTCCTTTGGTTTGATTGAGGGGGGAGGGCAAAGATGTCCATGCCCAGGGCCCCAAAAAAGCTTAAGATGGTCCTGCTGAACAGCAGTACTTTATAAGAATGTATGAGGAAATATGGGTAAAGGCCTAGGTGGTTTACCTTGTGAAGGCGATATGTCATGCCCCCCCCCTGTTTCAGGTTAGCACCATGGACACATGCGCGTGCCTATATCGTCACAGCCCACTCATTAGTCCTTGGAAGAAATGAGCTACACCAATCTTTGTTATTTTGGATTTGTCTCCTTATATAACCCTGTGCCGCTTTGTGTAGGCTGACTCGAGGGAACAGGAGCTGCCTGTTCAGGGGGCGTGGTGGTGGAAATCCTGTCTTTCAAAATAACCATATTTTATGTGGCAGGAACATAGCAAACATTGGTCCTTTTCCTGTTTTAAGCGGATATAATTTTATGTTATATACAACTAACCCTGATAGGACAGCTCTGAGGGGAGAGGGGGGGGGGCGTGAAACAGGTCGGTGGCTTATTCATAGGGTGTGGCCGCGCCTTGCTTAGAACCATGGCACATGGGAAAATGGCCGGGTGGATGGGAAAATGGCCGGGTGGATGGGAAAATGGCCGGGTGGTGTGCCCTGTTGAACATTCTCTTGGACAGAGTGGAATAATCTCCTGTAACTCCACGTCGCCTGTCTTTACCAGCCTGTCGAAATGTTTACACTCTGTCGAGTTGGGTGGTAAATGATATGTAACAGAGACATAAGGGGGCAAAGAATCTGAAAACGGTGGGTTTGTATCTCTACTACATCTAGGTTTAGTTAGCAGAACATTCTAAGGTCTGATTCTGCGGTCGGTGTTAAGCCGCTAAAATGGCTCAGCGGGTTAATAGCTTCTTGCTCTGGACTGTATTTGACCTGCACATCACAGGTTCAAATCCCAGCAAGGTTAGTACTCTGGCATTCATCCTTTCCAAGGTCCGTAAAGTGAGTACCAATATCGATTCGGAAAATAATAATGTATGCGTTCTTTGTAAAGCGCTTTGGATAAAAAGTGTTATAATTATAATGCGGACATAAATGTGCGTGCACTGTTGACCCGCGTGGTGAAGATTGAGTCTGATGGCGCGTGAGCACTGGTGCGTGATGAAACGGTCGAACGTGTTGTGTGGGTGCAATGCGAACGAGTTGCTATTTAAAGAGAGTAATGGCAAACACTTTGCATATTTTACTCCCCAGCTGGTTTATACTGAGCACCGTGCCTTTCAATTACACAAGGAGCATGTCAACAGTAATGGTGCCTACGAAGCCTACGATCTTATAAAAAAAAAGCCTAATGAAATGACAACAATGATTTCAGGAATATCGTCCAATACCTATAACAGCTGTAGCTTCCCTCAGTCACTGCCAGGCGTTGTCTTTTTGCAGGAGTTTAATATACATATACAAATGGCAGTATCTGAGAAGACTGGGGCCTGGTTTACAGAAACGCTTCATAATGGCGCAATGCCATTGAAAAGGGCTCTGTGAATCAGGCGCATGGTGAGTGCCCTGACATCCACCATGAAGCATCGGAAGAGTGGGCGTGTTTCCAAGCCGCAAAGTACGGGCAGCTTCCATCCATTTGTCTGAAGATGGAAGCCATTCATATGTACATCCTTCGTCAGGAATGATTAGAATATGGTGGGATATGCAAAACTGCTGTTGATACACTTCACGAGGGCGCTTTTTTTATTTTTGCGGCGACTTCGGAATCTGCTGCCCAATAGTTGGAAATCTGCTTCAACCCTTAGACTTCAAGGTTGGCAAGATGGATCGTGCCAACTAACAGCATATGAATGGATGACCATCAAGAACAGAAATCAATTACAAGCGTTTAGAGGCATCTGGCCTAATTACGAAAGTCTGCATGATTAATGGGGCAGAGTAATGCGCCGAGGATCCTTTGAACTATTACATCAGTGCAATGGTAGTCAAATAAATTGCTAATAAAGGAAGTATTTATAGCCCTATATCCAATTTAACTTTTTACCCATAGAGGCTTGCAGCAGGTTATCCGTATCAGCTCGACCTTTATTCCCATAGTGCATTGCATGTAGCATATTGCCAGTCTTACATCGCCTGAAAACTCAATACATTTTTTAATGTACAAATATATCTAACAGGGACGGGAGGCTGCTCTGTTCAACTGTAGGCAAAGCCCAGGAAAGGCAGCTCTTTCTTTGCATTGGGATTAAAGGTCTTATATCTTTTTAACATTACCTTTTATCTAAAAGAGGGGCTACGTGGCACAGACACCCTGCAAATTCACTGTCTCTGTAAGCCATTGGGCCTCATTACAAGTTTGCCGGCCCGGAAACAACGGTGCTGGTAAGCTTACCGGCACCGTTTTTCCGGACCGGCAAACTACAAGTCTGCTGGCGGGTGCGGTTTCGCCCACCAGGTCGGACCCTGGCGGGCAGAACGGCACCCGCCAGCAAACTTTCACAAAAGCACCAGCACTGTTATTAACGGGGCTGGTGCATCCGTGGTCCCCATTCCCGTGGAGTCCTATGGGGATCAACATTTTACCGGCACCTGACTTGCCGGACCGCTGAGGCTGTAATGCCCCGGTTATTCTGGCAAGTCAGGCACTGGCAAATCATTACGGGTCTGGCAGCTACCTGCCGGTTTTTCCAGCACAGTTTCCTTCCGGACTCGTAATGAGGCCCATTGTGTTCTAGTTGTGCCTGTCCATCCCAGGCATTGCTCTTTGCTGCTGGGCACACTTACAGGTTCCTATTTTTTTCGAATGTCATGAGCCCACTATGGCGGCCTGCTGGGGGTGTGCGCATCATTCACTCTGTTAACGCACCAATGACCGTCATCATTGTGTTGATCTTCTTTCAGTTACGTCCTCCCTAAAAGCCCCTCAGTGCACATCTGGAGGCTTGTGGCACTGCAGTATCATCATAACATAGCAGAACTCACTCATTCCCACTCACTTCCAAACCACAACCATTCAATCCCTGACAAACCGATTCACAAACTCCCCCACTTGCACACTCACTAGTTCTCATTCACCTGGTCACAAACCCCCACTAACTCAATCAGCCAGTCTTTCACTTACCCACTTGGCATGGTAACGCTATACTCCACACGATGAAGCCCTTCCTCCCACCCCAGGACTTTTGAACAGTGGTGCATTTCGTGGCTACTCCTGGTCCCCCTCAAAGGTGCCCACCACGCTGCGGCTCGCCTCATCACCAGCTATAGAAAATGTGGCTACATCACTCCCACTTTGCACAAATTCCACCAGCACGGTATTCTGGCTAGGATCTGGTTGAAAAACCGAGTGGTTCCCCAACACTGCCGATACGGCGGCCTACTCGATGGCCAACATAAAAACATCTGGTGGCACACAGTCATCACACAGTAAGATCATTTTCACACCGGGAAGTAGACTGACTCACAAAGAGAAAACGAGAAAGCAGTACTTCTCATACTACGCTCCGGTCCTCTGGAACTCCTTCCCGGTGGCAGACCAGACTGCTCCAATTCTCTGTCACTTTAGGAATCAACTGACGGCCTGGCTTTTCCAACACCACGGTGTGATGGACCTTGATTTGGACTATTTAGTGCACACCCCCATCCGTTTATTGCATCGTGATAATCAGTACTAATGTTTACCTGATGGCTTGTTAAATTCTCAATACCAATGTTTTGCTCTATGACCTGTACAGTGGTAGGTTGCTCCTGAGCTAGCTTTGCGCTTAGAAATATGTCATAATAACAGTCTCATTGATTCACTCACTTCAAATATCACTCAAATATTCCCAGCCACATACATACTCTCCAACACCGCCACTTGCTTGTCCTTGCACAGTTTCATGTTGAACTTTATTTGTTCTGAAAGAAAGCAATATTTTTTTAATTTATTTATTTTGACATTTGTCTAGCGCACCAAGCCCGTGGGCATCTAGGCGCTTTTAGCTTAAGCAGGTTGGTTAAACTAATGCTTAACGCACTATTGTTTCCAGACGTTGCATTCATAGGTAGAAGACATTAATTCAGTGGTCGAAGTGGGTGGGAGAGGTGCTCCTCTACTTATTTTAATTGTTACCGTTCCTATACTTTTATTTGAAAAAGAAACCGTTCCGGAACGGTTTCGTTTTAAAATAAAAGCGTAGGAAGAAGTTGAAACTTGCACTTTCAGTGCACTGCACAGGACATTTCCTTAAAGAGCAGGCACATGTTTTTTGGGGTTTTTATTGTGCATGGGAGGGGGCGCGACGATGGGGCCTGTGGGGAGCGGTGCAGGCCAGTAGGGAACATAGTTCCACTACTTCTTTACGTACACTTCAACCACTGCATTAATTACAGTCAAAACATTGAAATGGTAGATTCAGCTCATACATAAGCGTTCGTATTTGGATTACAGTACATTTGGTCAGACACTTTGGTGGCTACATAGGGGGTTAGGAACAGGTACGAATCTTGAGAGAAAAGTCAGGTTTTGAGGTTTTTACAGAATGACCAGAGTGAAGGGTCAGGTTTTGAGGCCAAAGGCATAGGGTTCCAGTGTTTGGCGGAGATCACTGGGAAGCTACAGCCTCCAGCGTTTTGCCTTCTAGATCTTGGGGTGACAAGGAGGCCAGAGTAGGCTGACCGGGTAGGTCTGTTGGACTGTACTCTGGCGATTTGTCTAGCTAGATAGATAGGGGCATTATTGGAGAGGCTTTTGTGAGTTAATGATAGGATTTTGAATTTGATGCGATGCCGCACTGGCAGCCAATGGACGTTCCGTCTGGCAGTAGAAATGTGTTCTTTTTTGGGTATCTTAAGGGCGGCTCTAATTGCATTATTCTGAGCTAATTGTAGTTAGTTGATGTTTCGGAAGATAGTACCTGCGAGTAGAGAGTTACAATAATCAATTATAGATAGAATGAGGGCTGTGGCTAGTTTGATGCAGTTATGAAGGGTTTATCGTTAGAATTTATGAGTGGTATATTTCATAATACAAAATGTACAATTACATGCATAACTTAGTTTATATTAAAGTTCATGCCTAAATATGCACCGCTGTTACACTCTTTGCTCAGTGTAGCTATGGGCTTGTTCAATGGGTTCCATTGCACACATAATGTTCTCTCATAGATGTTGCTCTTCAATGAAGCTCATGACGGTTTTATGTTCTCCACCCTCATTTGAGTCTCTATTGCTCTGTCTGCCCTTCCCGCTGACCTGCATTTTATATTTTCATTTACAATATGTTGGCAGAAACAACAGGGCTATTCCATCCGTCCCTATAACCCACATCCTCTTCACCTACCGCCCATGTTCTCCCCACCCTCCTTCACTCAGAATGACCAGCACAAATAATACCCCTTCACTGCGCAGCCTACTGTAACCATAGCTCCATCTCCCTGTTGCTCCACCTCACCGCTATGTCTAACTAATCATGTTCACATTATCAGTACTTGACTTGTATGTGCTTCAGCGCCTCAATGCCTCTGCGTTGCATGTGCGCGTTACAAATGAAATAAATAAATAAATCTCAGTCTACAAATGATTTCTCCAGATAGTGGAATAATCAAAGCTCATTGGCACCTTGCCTTGCCTTGTCTTAACATAGACTTTCTCAGATGCAATAGATGCAATTGCTGATTGCTGGCATTGCTGGAATTGCACTTTCTGATTTCTGCGCAACCCTGACTTACTAGTTAATTTACATTTACTTATGGACTGGTCCAATCTGTTTGCCATCCCCTGTTTCTGTCTACTTTACACGCTGTATCCCTACTCCTATCCCTGCCCGGCAGCTCTGTTCTTTTAACAACTTTTCAATCACAGTAGTAGCTGAGACTATGTCACAACTACATGACAATTCCATTGTTAGCCCTTATATCCATGTAAATGCTTTAACTCATGAATGTTACCCTGTTGACTCTCACACTCTTGCTGATCGCACTTCTCTGTCTAGTTGAAGCCAAAAGTCACCCCTCAGCCCCTTGGAACGATATGACTAGAAACCGGTCATGTGTCGTTTTGAAAAACAGGGGTGAAAATGTCACCTGGAACACCTGCCCCCTGAGCTCCATCTTTCTAAAGCACCCATTTAAAAAAAGAACCTGACTTGAAATCATATTTTCTCCGTAAACAAGTGGCAGTGAATCAGTGAAAGGAACTTTCCAAGACCACCCCACCTCCCAGCAATCCTACACTGGATGGACCCCCTGTACTTTCAAAATATGAAGTTAATACCCACAATATGAAGAAACCCAAATATAATCAAATATATGTTCAGATATAAAACGCCCTGTCCCTGTATCTCCAATGTTACTTGGAACAACCATCAACGCGTTTTATCCTCTTCACAGAGAGTCCATTTGTCCATCTTCTGGCCTCCATGAAGCTACACCCTATAAAGGCGATCCTTTCCATATTGTTTTTATTAAGTGAATGTCTGCTACTATTTCCTCCATCTGGCTCCCAGTAGTCAATACTTCTGTTAATCAATGCATTTTTCCAGATTCACTTAATGCTGTCCAGGTACCACCAATGGGAAATAAAAACTCCTGTGGCCTCCTGAAATATTCTGACCAATCACGTTGCTGTTTAGGGGAAAATGCATTGAGAGGTGTGTGGCAGATCAGCTCTCCCTTTCGGATCTCCAAACAGAATCATCTTAGGGATAACCAATGCGATCTTCATCCTTGGCATAGCAAGGAAACGGCTGCCCATCGGATATTGGATGAAGGCATGTGCGTTTTGGATGTCGTAGGAACCTGTTTGTTGATACTTCTTGATCGCTCTCTTCAACTCTGTTTGCCATGATGTTCTGATTAACATTTTCTCCGCCGCCAATTAGGACTGTCTGGGTCTATCGTGACTTGGCTATCATTCTTTTAAAAAGATTATGAACAACATGTGCACGTAGGTCCCTCCAGGGCAGATCGTCTACTGGTGTGTTGTTGTGTCCCTCAGTTCTGTCAGCCATTCTTTTTAATACTTCATTTGGCTGCAGGGAGATCCGGTGCTCTAATCAGGCCTCTTGATTCACCAGTCTACCGACGAAAGTCTTTACTATACTTTCAATAAAATGTGACCCCACAAAAGCTGACTATCTTCTCATGGTTTCTTCTTCCCCACTTTATTCCCCCATTTCAAGATCTTCACTTTGTTTTCTTTTGACATCATTGAAACCACAGTTTGCTTTGCAAAATCACTGGGTTTTAATCTCAATTTTAATCGTAATTTTAAACTTCATATTGTCGATCTGAATAGATTTTTTAGTTACCCGTTTAAAAAAAAAACGAACCTTGTATTTCTTTATCAGATTTCTGCAATGCCGTTTAAGAGTTAGTTCTATCTGAACTCGACACAGGTAATGCCATTTTGACTGCTCTTCCTGCCTCCTGATTGCCACTGTTAAATAACTTAATCCTTTCTGTGGCTTGTTTGATTACAGACACGTAGAAATTGATTACCTTTCAAGATTTGCTTGCCTACAAGTTACCTGCAAGCCAGTTGTGTTCAGTCAATCCTCTCAACTGGTAAACTGTGGAGCTGTGCTTCTTGCTGGCTCCGCGTCCCTGAATTCCTGGGTGTTGTTGGTGTCAGACATTCCACAATACTTCTGAGAAAGTAGTTGATGTTGAGATGGCGATGAACGGATTGAATCCCAACCCATCATGGTGGCAAAGGCATGCTGGGTGGTCTGGAACCACCTCTCCACACTACACATAACAGTACACCCCTACTATTGTGATCTGAGGACAGTGTAAAGCTCGGAATAGGGCATACTGTACAGCTGAAAAGGAAGGCCTAGACCTGGCCTCAGGAGCAAGTAAGCATAGAGGACTTATAGGAAGTCAAGTGACAAGGTCAACCAGCAGGAAAGAAGTAAGGGCTACAGACTGAATGACAGGAGATAGTCGGGCCAGAGAACTCCTCAGAATGGGAGACTGGAGGAAAGAACCATTCGTGTGTTAGTCATAGAGGGATCACTGAGACAGGGGGAGGCCAGCATTTAATCTCTGTTTATCCTTCCTGATGATCAAAACAAGGCAGAGCCTCCACTTCAGTGTTTCCAAAGCAGCGGATCATCACAAAGAATACCGTGAATGCCCCAAGCGCCATCAGCGGTCTACCAAGCCTGCAAGCCTCAAGATTCATGGTGGCACTCATTTTGCTTTCCTGCGGGGACTGTCCTGGACAACTCTGTCATCCACCAGAAACCTGCCGTGCAGGAATAACCGCCAGCCGCTCGTTTAGTGAAGGTGCCTCCCAGGGTATGTGGGAGTCAGCTGTCTACTGGCTGAGACACTACTTATGTCAGACTAGTGTGAACATTCTGAGACGAAATACAAAAGGTTTTAGGGCACCAGTTTTTCAGTTTAGGCTTTTTCTGAGGCAGCACCACACACTTAGAACCCATCACCCAGGTCATTGGGCCTCATTACGACTCAGGCGGTAAGGGGTTTATGGCGGCGTAAACAGCGCCGACCCTTACCGCCTGATTCCGAGGTCCCTTAGCGCCATGGAGCTTTTAACACCTGCTTTTAGCAGGTGTTAAAATCCATGGCGCTAAGGGACCTTGATGTTAATTACGCCACCGTAATTTACGGTGGCGTAATTAACGCCTTCCCCACTCCCATTATGCCCTATGGGGCAAAAATGGGAATGGGGAAGTGTAAATGGGGATTGGGGACTTACCGCCCCGCCAACCTCGGAATGGGGCGGTAAGTCCGCCAACCACCATGGCGTAAACATAGTTTACGCCATGGTGGTAAAGGTACGACCCAGGCGGTAACTTACCGCCTGGGTCGTAATGAGGCCCATTGTCTTTTCTGCTCCTTGATTGAGTTTTGCAATGCGTTGAAAAGGTATTTTGTTGCCCTAAATTGTCAATTAATTGGCCACACTGAAGACCGGCATTAGGTTTCTTTATGCTGTGCCTTAGTGTAATAGCAGGTTGTTGTACCATTTTTGTGTGCATGATTATTATTGAATGAAAAACGCCAAAAAAATTCCATCACCTATACCTTTGTGTCAAGGTTGCACTTTAGACATTTTCAAAATATACACATAAAATTCCTCCCAATTCACTATTGTTGACATCTCACTGCAAGCAGGGAAAACACCCCGCTCATCTCTAGGAAATAAAGGCCCAATCAAAAATGTTTTGATTGGGAAAGCCCCTTTCAAAAACGCTTTGCAAATCAGGCCCTAAATATTGAACGTGCATGTGGTTGGGCAGCTCCATTAGAATTCATGGAATAGCAAAGGGTCTTGTTCAGCCTCTCAGACCCGGAAGCATCACCAATCTGCATTCATTGTACTGGATTCGGCCACTTCCTATGATGTGAGATTGCACTAAATGACAGTCACCGGCTCATGAATACATTCCCCTTACTTCACATTACTCGGCCTGCAGTGGCACTTTACTTTTGGTAGTACAAAACTGTAGGACTTTACTTTTGGTAGTACAAAACTGTAGGACTCTCTGGGAGTGGGTACACGCAAGCACTGGCACCGTTGCTAACGGTGCCAGTGCTTCTGTGACCGGTCTGCCTACCGTGGCCGCTTTGCCCGGCAGGGTCAGACCCGTCAGGCATGGCGGCTCCGGCAGGCAGACCTGTAATATGCCGGTCCAGAAACTAGGATGCCGGTAAATTTACCGGCACCCTTGTTTCCGGACCCACAGGGTCATAATGAGGCCCATTGTCTTGCTGGCTACCCAAATTCCCTTCCCACCATGTAATAACATTCATGGTGACTTTACCATTAACACCAGTGAAAATGTAATACCAAGGAAACATAATCTACTTGCTGGCTGTGCAAATACTCCCCATCACCATGCAAAAACACACATCATATTGGCTCTGCCCTTAAAGCCAGTAAAACATGTAATGCCACAGGAATTAAACATGTCCTTGCTGGCTGCACAAATGCCCCTCTCAATATGATAACACTCATGTACACTTTGCCCTTAACACCAACAAAAAAAGCCATGCCTCAGTAAGAAAACATCTTCTCCTTGCTTGCTGCACAAATACTACCCCTGCCGCCATGTAAAACACATATCATGTAAGCGTTGCCCTCAATGCCATTAAAAAATGCAATGCCTCAATAAGTAAAGCTTTCCTTGCTGGCTTCACTTGTCCCACACCACCACCCCCACATGTGTGAACACACTTCATATTGGCCTTGCCCTTGATGTGAGCAAAATATATGGTGTACTGCATCAAGTTTGCTTTGCCCAAAAATGCCAGTAAAACATGCCATGCCCGTAGAAGAAAACATCTTGACTCGAAAGCCCTATGCCTGGCCACAGGCTTGCATGCACACATTCATACCCATTCACCCACCATTCACTCTCCCGTGCAGCTTCACCGTCAAACAATCATTAACACATGCACCCCAAACATTGACAGTGCATTCTCCACAGGTACACCCAGAACGTCCACACTGCCTTCTCATTCACACATGCAGTCTCTGCCATGCATAAACACCATTCACACGGTACTCTCAGTCATGTGTGCACTTACATAGACATACCCTTGCATGTATAGACACATAAAAACAAACATAAACATGCAACACACTGCCATGCAAGCATTCACACACAATTACAAAAAGTCTTGTGTTTCTTGACTGGTTCCCATGCCTGACCGGCTCTGAGGGACTCGATGCTCCTCTCATGGCCTCCGTTACTGCGCTCCATGTAGGCAGGAATCAGGAAGCAGGGAGTGATTCTTGGTACCTTACACACATTGTGGACCCAGAGTGCTTCCATGTCGCACTACAACTGCTGCAGATGAGTCATGCACTCTGGCCTTCTTTGTAAAATCAGGGTACTGAGGGCCCCCATTACGCCCCGGACATGGGGCGCCAGTGGCTTACTGAGCTATCTGACCAAGAACACGTGCCTGACCAGCAAAACGTGGAAGAGGATTATGTGTGTGACTCTGACACAAGCAGCCATACCTTCCACTCAGGGATGTCCTACCAGGCTGATCCATAAGGAGGCAGTAGGACTAAAGAGACAGAGGCAGGATGAACAGCTGTCTCTCTTGTGACTGCTTCTGCCCCAAACCTATTCACTTTTTAGAGGCACCTGGCCTGGAATGAAAGGTCCCTTTTTTATTTTGACCCAACTCAGTGGAACTCATTTATCAATTTCAGAATGAAGAAAGGGTGAGGCAAAGCATCGCTCAGATGTGAATGGGTCTTTCTTTTCGCTTTCCAGAAGTACTAACCTGTGAAGTAATATCACAGTTTTCATATTTTGCACAGCTCTATGGTCCTTATTTTCTCTATTTCAGAAGAAGAAAAGTCTGTTTGACACAGACTTTGGCACCTTCGGACTACACACATCTCTCTGCAGCGGGTATATTACTTCACTGAGAGTAGCTTGTTGCAGAACTCCATGTGCTGACCACCCCAGACAGAATGTGAACTTTACCCAACTGGGTCATCCATGCCCATACTTACACTGGAAAAATCAAAACTGCAATTGCCAGAGTGCAACATGCTGCTGTTTAGAAAAGCCAAGACTGGCTGTTGGTGTCACACATCATTTCGAACTACTTTGCAGGGCTAGTTCACACAATACCAGTCATCCCCATTGTAAGGAAAGCAACATTTCACCGGCATAGGTTCTCTGGATAACATCCGTGCTTTCACAAAACTAGGGATGTATTAGCACGAATACAGACAATGGGCCCAAATCATGGAAAAGTGCGTATGCATCCGGCAAAACCTGAACGCAAAGACCGACTCTGCACGTGCCTGTGCCCAGAAGTTTGTCTGTGCGCTTCGCATATTTATGGAATTGTTTGTGCAAATTAACTGTATATCCAAGTTGTGGACGGAACGCCCACGGCACGCCCCCACCCAAATACAAAACAACCAGAAACAGCTACCTCTGTTTGCTCTCTGGGCGTGCATACATGCACCCTGTAAACAGTGCCTGGGGTCCCCCACATGCAGGCCTGCACTCTGGGGACACTGTGGAGGGTGTCCTGCAACTGTCAACTGCACCACGACAACAAGCGTAGGATTTTTCATAACTCGAAAAAAAATCAGAAATTCTGCATGCGAACCTCCGTAATTCGCTCCTGCACACCGCTGCACTGCGTTCACTCACCCCTAACATAGATCGGAACCCGGACTGCGTACACCCACCCCCAAATTCAACATGCAATCCCACCTCTGTCTAGTGATTTCTATGCGCATGTGCCTCTACGCCTGCCTTTGGGTGGCAGATGTTATGGGGCCTTTGTGGGGCCATTTCCCAGCCGAGAGGCTACATGTGTGGCTCCATGAATACGTGTTGTTTTGCACAATTACGGGCATGCAATGGACTCCTTGCAGGCAGCCCCGCATAATACCCACTTTTTTGCATGTTCTTCCTCATCTTCAGCGTTCCCGCCCCCTTCCCGCCCTCTGCGCAAGTCATGCCCACGCTCTGCACGGTGTCTCGCGCAATGCACTCGGCCGCTCACAGGGGCATGCCGGGCCACCGCGAAATCCACACAAGTCTCAAGAAAATCCTGTGCATTCCATTCCTTGAATCGACGAACAGGATTTTGCACGCAGATTGGCACGCAAATTCCCCATTTCTCGCGCAAATAATTCCATGAATCGTGCCCAATGAGTCAAGTGTGTTTTACTGGATGACATTAATTAACTTGCATATCTATAGAAACCCAATCACTGAAGGAAATCAGCTTAACACAATGTCAAATAAACTTGGCACAAGTTTGCAATCTTTTATCACTAAAAGCACGGTATTTGATTGCCCCATTTCTTGTGATTGTCCTTCTGTTATTCTTGACGTCTCACGCCCTTGCCTCGTCACCTTTCCCATGCCTATTCTTTTGGTCTTAAGGTAATGAAGCTATTCGTGTTATTGCTCATTTTTAAATCCTGGATCCTTGAGTAAGTACTTTCAAACTTGTTTTATGGAAGAACATGGATAGCATCAGCTTTAGAATGCTTACATATCACGCGTGCTACGTCAGTCTCTGTGCAGCCAGAATTAGTATTTGTATAATTTTAAAACGAATTGTGCTGATTACGGTTAGTTAATTTCCTTATCAAAAAGTGCAAAAAAATCTGATATCTTTATCGTTCATTTACCTTTATTTGACATTAAGGGCCCGGATCAGTGAAAATGCGCATAAATCCTGCAAAGTCGCTCACGCCGAAAATTACTTTGCGCATCCGTGAGCCTATTCATGGAATTCAGACCGCAAAGTAACCCTATGCACGAGTAGCGGCCGGAAAACCCACAACATGCCCCCACGCAAAGCTAATCCAGCTATGTATAGCAGGCTTTGCATCCTCCTTGTCCGTGAAGTAATGCACCACGGCAATACTGCGTGCAAACTCCCTCAACTAAGGCAGCACCCCGGCCACACTGTGTGCAATCCCCGTAACTATTTCCAGCACCCTGTCAATATGGGTACAATTTCTCATAAGCGTAGTCAGTCCGTGGTAAACCTGTGTACGACCCTCCGTAAACCGAGGATGCACCCCGCTAGTCTGCATACGGGCATCCCAACTGCATGCACACACCCCTAAATTCCCAATCGGACCTTACCTTTGCACAGTGATTCCTATGCGATTGGGTCCTTGCCCCTGCTTTCACGTGGTGGTGTGATCTGGACCTTTGCGTGCGGATTTCCCTGACGTGATGTAGTGTGGTTAGATCCATGAATACGCTTGGATTTACGTGGTGCTGGGCATGCGATTTGCTCACTCAGGCTGTCCCTCGACATGCCCGTGTCATTCCTTGTTCTTCCTCATTCTGCGTGTCGAATGCGGAATACGCGTGTTGCGTCCCCTATTTATTTATTTGCGTAGGCCTGTCCCACACATTGCGTGGGGTCTTGCGCAAGTCGCTCGACTGCACGCAGAGACGGGATGAACCTGCGCAAAGTGCCACAAGGAAATGCACGTGACTTTTGCATGCTGAAAAGTGTGCAAAGTCACCTTTCAGCTAGCAAAATATTCCATGAATTAGGCCCTAAGTCTTTAGGTACAAACAAATTACAATAATTATACATTTTAAAAAAATCATATTACATTTTTAAAAAATCTATTAAATCTGATGCAGACACTGTAACACATAAAAACAGGTTAAAGTGCTGCTATTTTAAAATGGATAAGCAATACAGTGCATACGTTTAAATCTGAATCAATCACCTTGACCTTATAATTGGTTTATCCATTGGAATTAAGAACCATGGTAGCCTGGCGCCGACGCAGCCATGCCCCATGAATATCTTTTGACACCAGAGAAACCACATCAAGGTCAACAGAGGACTTGGACAAGGCCATCACATCGGCAGCCCTCCGAATTGACTGTGAGTTGAAGACTGAATTAAAATAGACTTTCCTCAAGACCCCACATTCTGCAGAAAACAGCATAAAATGCATTACAGTTTCGTCACCTGCACCACATGACAAACACTGGCCAGAGTTCACATCAGCCCAACACTTAGCAAAGGCAGCAACCCTGAGCGTGCCCAGTATACATTCTAAGGAAAGCGTCCCAGCAAGGGGCAGAGAGAGCAAATCAAGGAAGGCTTCACACCCAAAGTCAGGTTTGCCTACCTAATATCCTGCACCCAAACGCAGAACCATGCCGGTTTCTTCAATGTTTCTGCGGGATGCAAGCAGGGAAAATGTTTGGCAAGCTGAGTGCTGCCCTTATCATTGGTGCAGAGATTCATCCATAAGCCAGTCAGATTGAGTTCTGCAGGCACGTTTGTAATATGGAAGAGGGACCACGGCAAAGATTTACCACGCTCATCCATCAAAACATGCTCTACGGCCTCACAATATTTAGCGAGGCGAGTGGTGCCCCATAGCCTGGCCTGATCCAGTATAATACAGGTCTAAGTCTGACATCATCCTCAATAGGACTCGAATCAGTCTTCATCCTGATTAGGGCATTTGGGGAACTTTGGAGAAACACCAATAAGGCTTTTAGGAATGTATTTTCTGCAGACTGTAAAGACTGATGTTTTACATAGCCCCAGATGTCTGCACCATATGGAGCCGAGGCTTTTGCCAGTTTCCTAAAGATCTCCCAATTCCGGTGAGTTTGCTCCGTTACCACTCCTCCCCGAAGAAGCTTCTCAACCCCTCCACTGTATTTCACTAGATTAGTGCACAACTTCTCAATCTGTGTGGACCAAGTGCCAATTTCCGAGAAACGGATTCCCAAATGATCATAAGCACCCACTTGCTCCGATCTGATGGCATCAACATTGATACGTAACTCTAGTTTTTTAGTGGACCTAGGTTTCAAACATAGGATCTTAGTTTTCCTGACGTTTAAAGATAAGCCTAGCTTTTTACATTTGGTCAAAAAAGATTTCATGGGTTGCTTAAGGCCCATTGGGGTGGTGGGCAGGAGGACTGCATCATCTGCATAGAACAGCGCAGGAAATCCGTCCCCGCCATATCTAGGGGGACACAGGCAGTGAATCAGCAAATCCTCCATAGCCTTGTTATGTAAATACAGAACAAGAGTGGGGCAAGGGCCGCCTCTATGCACCCCAAAAGGAGCAGTCACCTCCCACAGAACCCACTTGAACCACTGCTCGGTAATCATTCTGTCGGGCCTGCACTGCAGATAGTAAGTGGGTTGGTACATTTTTTTCCTCCAAGGCCTGCCAGAGCATGTCTGGCGGCACCCAATCGAATGCTGTTCTTAGGTCCACAAAGATGGCATACAATTACACATTCTTTGATACTATGTATTTTTTGGATGAAAAGAAAGAGACAAAACGTGTGATCCAGTGTACTTTTCCCGGACTGGAGCCTGCTATGAGGTTGTTTATGGTCTCATTCTCTTCCGCTTACTCCTGGGGATGTTTCAATATAGCTTTAGCAAATATTTTGCCAGCACTGTCCAGCAGCGAGATGGGACGATAGCTCCCAGGTACATCCCTCTCCCCTTTCTCAAATATGGGAACTTGCTCAGCTAAACGCCAGTACTCCGGTACAACATTGTCATGGAGTACTGCATTAAAAAAGCCGTAACAACACCGGAACCCAGACTAACGATTCTTCTTTATAAAGATCAATGGGGATTGTATCCGGCCCACGGCCTTTCCGCTCTTCTGTGACTAGACAGCCTCATAAACGTCAGCGAATGTTAATTCAAAATGATATCCCTCCACCGGCTGGGTTCCAATCTGAGATGAGTTGGTTGGGTCAAAATTAGTTAAACACTCAGAATGTCAGCCATATAAGACGGAAAAGATATCGAGCCATACATACATCCACACTAATGCTACACTGAAGGGAGTTATTACCATTAGTCTCCTTACCAGCGACTAGCATCCAAAATATAATTGTGTCACCCCTCGCAACACAACCTCTTAACTCCTCCCATCTGGCTTGCAGATAGGCCACTTTTATGATTTTAATGATTTTCTTTTAACAGGCCCTTTCAAATCGAGGCTGGTACCTGTCTGTCGAGGGACCTGCTAGTAAACAGGCAACCAGTTTAAACTTAGCCAATCTACAGTCCTCATCGTACTAGTCCTCCCTGGTTAGAGCCCTCTTTCTTATCACCGACCTCAGGTACATGACATGAGGCCGGATAACCCCCACCAATTCATTGAATTCGCTCTGGACCACTGAATTTCTGCACCCAGGTGCACCCATTTTTCTGATGTGTCCCAGTGCTGCTGAATATATCTTTCACTTGGTTTCTATTCCCTGGAGTTTGTCCCATTTAATTCTCTTTCTTGCATGCTCTGCCTGGGAAATGGAGACCATGGAAACATAGTCAGGTTGGTTACTCTCTGGGCACTGATCAAGCACGAAAGCTGTACTAAGTGGCTTATGATCGCTTTGATTAATCACAGTGAAGTTCTCAAGATAGTCCCAGTACTTTACTTTAAACAATGCATAATCAATTCAAGAAAAGCAGCTGATCCCATCAAAGCTGATGCCTGCTGGTTGGTCACTCAGAAATCTAGCATTGCAGGCTCTCATTTCCAACTCAAAGAGCGATCGGGTGGTCTCCATGGCTTGCAGAAGGGTTCTTTTGGGATTGGGTGCAATGAGCGTAGGTATCCCACAAGCCTCATCTTGGTCTTCCAAGAGAACTTCCAAATCGCTCAGGGGTTCCAGCTGTAAATTGAAGTCACATACTATAATGACATGTAATTGGTTAATATCATAACTCTCCTGTGTATTAATGTGGTTATGTATCTTCCCAACTAAATATGGCTTCAGGTTATTACACTGCCCGTTATAGATGTTAAATAGGAGGAATATATGGCCTCCTGGAGCAAGGGCTATTAGATTTTGCAAGTCACACAAGTAACACACTCTTGCATATCTCAATTAAGTGCGCTGTCCACCCAGGCAATGAGGCCACCAACCGGTCTATCCCGGGCTACTTTGGTGTCTGGTACTACTACTAAAAGCTGACAACCCTGAATTTCAACCCTTTCCAGGTCCCAGGTTTCATGGAGAAAGATTAGATTGAACCCCAAGATGAAATTCATCCAATCAGAGTCTATTAGATGTTTTCCTGAACCTGCAATATTCCAGGATAACATCTCACATGTTGTTCTACGGACAGTAGGGACACTCTCCTCATTATTTTTCAGTCAGCCCACACCGTCCATAACCCATTCCACCAGCACTGGCACTGTGCCCCTTGACCCCAGTATAGATTCACCTTCTCTACTTCGGGGGAGGCATCATAGCCAACAACCCTGCACCTTGCCCTTGGTGATCCTGGAGCCTGCCAGCGGGTAGGTGCGGTAATCTATGGCCAATTAGCCTTCCCCCAAAGACCTGTTATTAAAGAACACTTGTATGCAGTCGTCTGGGCTGTTGGGCATTTCCCGTGTGACTCATGAGGAGATGTCTTCTTTAATGATCGAAACACATTCCTTCACACTAGAGATTGCAATGGGTGCATTTATTAATCAGAGATTCTTGGTTTTCAAATGACCTAGGTGCTAATCTAACTACTTTGTACATAACAACTGAGGCTTCATTCCATCCCATGCTAACAAGCACTGGGTTTTACTTTGGTGGCCGGTTATCCCCTCTTTCACACCCACCACTGATTTGCAGACTACTTCAGCCAGGGCGAGGAGTGTTATGTATCTGTCTATGGTTTTGTATTCCTACTAATGAATGTATGGCTCCTATTGAAAACTGATAATATATTAAAATAATTGGATATCCTTATCCTGATGCAGGACCAATTGCAACCAATGATTTTAACATCTGCGTTTCACCTCAGTTAATGGCCGGGAAATAAGATGAGCAATTGGACATAATGTGCAAAATGCAACGCTTAAAGGGGATGATATGATATGATGGGTTATTTATAACACGCTTAATACCCAAAGGTTTCTAAGCATGGACCCGGTGATCAAACTTGTGTTTCTCTGTATCATCCTGCTTCCAAGTCAAGCACGTTACCCATGAGCTATCCTCCCGGATGGAAAAGCTCTAAATTGATCAGAACCACAAGTTATTTCGTTGTGCAGAATTCCAGGTTATCATTTATTACCCTGCTGTACCATTTCAGAAGGAGGTAAAGCATCAGATAATCAGATTTGCCCCACAGGGGACAGGTAGCACAAACCATTTGGTCACAAGCCCACAAGCAACCCCAGACATGAGTTTGCCTCAATAGGCATTATCAGTGATATGTATCTTGGGACACTAGGCAAAGCAATCTTGGGACCATGTGTGGGTATTCCCATGCCACTTAACATGACTTTGCGATGCTGAAGATTGATGGATAGAAAATCTTTTAATGAATCATAACGACAGAAAATTGCTCTGTCCAACCTTCTACTGCATTGTTACTTTAGCCTGATTTACCATTATAAAGCAGGAAAGAAACATGCACATTAGGCTTGGTCTCACCACAAAAAAAGGGTACATCAGCCCGAATTCTAGGTCCCACGGTCTGCGAAATTCTCGATGCTCAATTTCCTTCTCTTATCACACTAACGATTGGAGTTGTAGGGACATTTGGGTGCTAATTCATGCAAATAATAGCATATGTATACAGATTCTAAGGAAAGCAAAATGGGTCTTTTATTGGCAGTGTTTAAAAGCAGCCATTTTGTAATGGGTGCAAATGGCAGCTTTTCTCAGATGCAGCCAGTAAAATTAATATCATCATTAAAATACTCAGCAAGAATGAAACAGGCAGTCGTTTTAAAGTGGGTGCAAACTAGGGGTACAGTTCAGCATGGTAATGGGATTAGCCTGGAGGTAGAGAAGTGTTGGGACATTACATGGAGCAGGTGAAATGTCACATTAGGGTTACATAAAAAAAAACAGAATGCAGAAAAAGACAGGGTTTCAATGTGCATTTCTACAAATTGAGTATTTATCTGTGACAAACTGCATTGTGTAAAATAACCTATATAACAGAATATACTAACCAAAAGCCCATTAACCAACTAATTGTCCCAAATTAACATTGTAATGGAGTTGGTAAACACAGATGAAAATTCATTCGGTTTTAGTGTACTTCTATGGAGAAGAGAAGATATGCACAGAAAAGAAAAAAAATCTAGATGAACCTTCCATTGTTCTGGCAGGAAATAAGTTGTTACATGAAGGCTCTTGTAATGTGACGTCTGGGGTGTTAGAAGTGCGCCAGACCGGGACAAACGCACGCCTGAGCACACACATCAGCAACGCTTATTTCATCTGGGAACCATCGCCCACACGGCACGACTTTCGAAGTGCTACATGAACGACTCCCCAGGAGCAGCCTGACACCAGTCCTCCAGCTGCCAGAGCCCTATTTCAGATACGGTGACGGCACAAGTGAAGTCTAGCCTTGCCCCGCCAAATGAGTGACATCCAAACCCAGGGAGCCAGCTACCTTCAGCCCAGAGCAGGTTGGTTCCTGCGCCACCTTTTCGTGAGGACTGAGTTCAGCCACACATACTCACCACTAGCAACAAATAGTGCAGTTTGACTGGCCCGACCTGGACGGGGAGCCTGCCTCACAGTGAGAGTCACTACAAGGTTTCCGTGGGGCCACCTACTTGCCCTGATGAAGGCGGTTCTTGTTGAACAACATTTATCCCTCTGATGCATTTTCAAGTTGGATAACTCTTCCGCCGAAACGTGCACTATGTACAAGGGGGTTGCACAAACCAACAAGTCCCCTTGGGGTCCATCAATCATATGTTATTAGGCCAGCACTTGACATTGACAATCTGACCGCGGTTTTCTTTCCCCCTGTCACGTTGGCACCTGCAAGATGAGATGCTTTCTTGAATACAAGCTACTCTAGGACCTAGATGGTTACAGGTCCATTAACTTTCACAACTCCCACATGTGTTACACATGGGGCATGCTTTACACTTAGAATCATTTGTGTACCTTCCCCTCATGGGTTACGTTTAATACTTGTCATTTAGCAAGCACTAAAGAGCCCAGATGGGTATTTTATTAGTTATCGATGTTTAGATTATTGAAATTTGTCATATGTATGTTGCTTACAAATGTCTTTTTGATGTTCTTTGTTTTAATACAAATCATGTATGTTCACAACCTTTGATATGTGTGATTTTCCTTTTTCTACCTTTTTTCTTTCTGGACAATCTCATGGGTTACAAACCTAGGGATTTAATCCATTACTATCAATATACCAGGCTCCCCAATTCCCACCACATATTTGTTTCATTTATTGACAAAAATTGGGTATGAACCTGGAACGTAGCAGTTCTATTTCCTTTTTGGTTTTGGTGTTAGAACCACGTCAGGGAAGGCTCAGTTAATTTGTGTAAGCAGCTGAGCTGGGGGTAGTCAGAGATTCGATTCCTACCAGTGCCCCCATGGGACTCTGGGCTCCGGGGGCTGCAGCTTGAAGACAACTTGAAGACAGGGCAGAGGGAGTGTCGTCCTGGCTTCGGAGTGACTGGAATTCCAAGGGCTGTGTCCGTGGGCTGTGTGAGGTCGTGCAGATAAGCTCTGGCAGCAAGAGACTTTGGCGGAACATAGAAGCAGACTTCAAAATAATTGTAAGTCAAGTTAAGTGAGGAGTACGTGGGATCAGTGACATGTGATCAATTGGCTTTGAGTGCCAGGTTATAAAACAAAATGATTTATTTTTGTTGCTTTCTAACTGCATTTGTTTAAAAGAAAAAATGCACACATATTTGCAGACTCTTCCATGTTGCCCTGTGCTTGTTTTCTTCTCTCTTTTTATCTTTTAGAGGGTCGACGTTGTGATTGCTGTTGGTAAGAATATATATAACTGTAATATTATGAGATATAACATTTTACTCTTGATTGTGTACAATAAGAACAAATATCATAACCAAAGCAAAGCTGGTGCGTTTTCTGAATTCATTTCATGCCTCTAATGATTACTGTTTCAAGGGGAAGGAGTGTTTGGGAGGTATTGAGGTTTACACGGCAGTGGTAAAACATTTAACACTTTTGTTACCTCCAAAGGTTTATTTAGGAAACAATAAGAATATACATGTGCAAGATAGAAGGTTGTGTGTGTGTGAATGGGTCTCTGCATGCTGAAGAGAAAGCGGTGCCATCCAAGGCACATAGGTTACTGATGTAAATAAATCAGTAACATGAGCTACATACAATAAGTTGCATTCTGTATAATCTTACTGAGTTCCCTGGAAGTGTGCCAGGTCCAAAGGTTCTTTATTGTCAGCCACTGGTGGGTCATAATTATAAAAAAGAAAGGTTTATTTTATTATAGGGCTGTATGATGGGAGGTATGCTCGCCACTAAAATTACCACTATACTGCAAAAATAAGATACCACTAAAAATTACCACCAAAGTAAGCTAACACTAAATTACCACCAGAATAAGATGATACTGAACTACCACCAACGTTAAGGCCAATTTATCAAAAAAATACTGCCAAAATACCACAATACTAAAATACTGCCAAATCAGGAATTAGCCCTAAAGACAAAGGGGGTCATTACGACCCTGGCGCTAAGGGGTTAACGGTGCCGTAAAAGGCTGCGGTGCCGTTAACCCCTTAGCACCTAATTGCGAGGTCCCTTTGCGGGACCCAACCTCAATGGCTGGTCTGGACCAGCCGTTAAAGTAGGGACCCGCAAAGGGACCTTCGAGGTAATTACCGTACCGCAATTTGCGGTACCGTAAGTACCACCTTCCCCAGTCCCATTGAGCCCTATGTGGCACAAATGGGAATGGGGAAGGGCCAATATTCAATGGGGAATTACCACCCGCCAACCTTGGAATGGGGTGGTGATTCCCCATTGAACATTGGCGGACTCGTTACAACACCGGCAGCAACCATGGTGCTAATAGCGCTGTGGGCTACCGCCAGTTTTGTAATGAGGGCCAAAATCTCCTACAAGTAGGGGTACAAAATAAGAGTTTACTCTAGATTGCCCAGTTCTGATTATCAAGTTGCCCCTCTGCGGATAATAGGAAAGGACCAAAACTACTAACTAGCCCGAAGATCTATTCCCAGGTAATTCAGGTTTGTACAACCCGTCTAAACATGGAAGGCCATCGTATCAGAGGGGATATAAACTTCAGAAACTATTTCTTGGTCAATTGTCCACAAAGTCATATTTTTCCCTACTCGAACATCATTGATAATCCCAGACAACAAGTTTAAAAAAAAATGGCTAAGACCTTGAGGCTGGAATCCTGCTACTTTTTGAAATTGTATTTAATGTGTCCCCTATGGCATTTAGGACCGTGAATAGATTGCAGTGTTGTAGTGGCAGATGCTCTGCTTAAAACTCTATCAATTGGTTTCAGCTGCCAAGAGAACCGTTGAAGCCTTCATCAGGATAAACATAGAAGCGCAACTGGATTTTCTATTACTGATGTTCAAATATGCACTGTTGTGTGTACTTGATTTGAAAGGAGAACCAATCTATTCATCTATTCAAATTGGTGGCCACTAAACATGGCCTTACCATGCGCCATCCATGGCAAGTGTTTATTCAATGAACTCTCAATGTTAAGAGGTCTTTATATTTGCCCCAAAATGTCACTGAATGAATCAGCATTATAAACCATTTGTTATGTTCCCTGGCCCTAGCATTATGGTTTGTCGTACACTAAAAGCCAGTATAAAGATGAAACTATTATTAAAGTATGTGACTTGGTATTATTTAAGTTTCTTCAATGGCAAAGTCTTCTTGATGTTCTTGCTCAGAACACCCTTTTTTCTTCAAAGCAAGGCTAGAAAGTGATCATGCCTTGTAATATTTGTTCTTGGTCTTTGATAAGTCAGCGACATCTCATCCTGAATACTTCCATTTTACCCTTAGAGTGAAGGGCAAATATTACATTTTTAAAAACTCTTGGCTATTTGGGAAGGTGTGTGATTCCTCATCCAACTGGGAAAAATGTTTCCACTCAGCTAATTTCATCCGTTTTAATAGATAATAGTTATCCACAAAAAATGAACTGTCATCATGATTATAAACAACTTACTGTTCTGAAGAAAAGAAGTACCTACACGCATATTTGAAATAATATTAGATTCTAGGAGTCATTTGGAAGAGAACGAAAACCACTGTGAGAAGATCAGGGTAAACAAAGTATCCTAGATGAATTTGATTGAAGTAATAGAACCCTCAGAGGAGGGCATTACCGGCCTGGTAATGCCTACGGGGCCATAGTTACAAGCCCAAGCAAAGCAAAGGGTTTAATACTGCCCTGCAGGCATTACCAGACCTGTAATGCCCCACTCCGAGTGTTTTATTTCTATCAGTACCCCGGCACATCGTATCAGGTTACTAAAAGCATTTTTCTCTTGAGCTGAGAAACGGCATTGAAACCATTTCTCGACTCGAGAAAAAAAAAAGCAAAATAAATGGCTGCCAGGTATCGGGCAGAAGGGACTACATGTAGTCCCTTCTCCCTTTCCATGGCGGCCATTGAAATGAATGGAGTATTGCTGCATTAAAGTGAACTGCTTTTGACTGAAGGAACGTGCGTGTGTTCACTGCTTCTACCCCAGCACTGCGAGTCACCAAGACTCTTGCTACATCACGCTCGCTCTCGGGAGGGGGCGGAGCCTACTGGCGGTCACGTGCTCCATCACGTGACTTTTATCCACTTCAAAGGGCAGCCACAATCACCCTTGCGGCGTTAAGCCCGGCCGCGGAGTAAAGGGCGGTGCATTTTGTGTTTATGAAGAACTGTTTTGCTGCTGTTTGGCTCTGAGAGGCGCTGGCACCGGATCCTTCAAAAGCGCTCCTGATACATCAACCGTATGACATCGAGTAATCACATGACTCTCTGCAGGATTCATGCCTTGGGCGCAGCAGGTAACCATTGTGATTCAGTAAATTGTTACCTTTCACATCCACACTTCTGAAACTGTGTCAAAACACAAAGGTGAAGATTGTCTTCTCAAGCTCGTCTTGTGTACTCTGTGTGCTGACATTCTCAGCTTGTTCAACCGCATACTACTTACTGCTTGATTACAATCCTAACCGGTGCTCCTTATTTATTGAAAACTGAGGAATGAATATTCTATTGACATGCTGTGACTGCGGGCGTTTGCCTTGGAACAGCATACTGCTTAGCCTTTCAAAATCTGCATAATTCAGGTGCAATATTAACACATTTCCTGCTGCTGAAGACTGTGGGAACCAAGTTCCTTTGATTCGGCTGATTACGTGAAAGTCAGTGACCTGATTTTAATAAAGTTAATTTACCCACTTAGTCCAAGTGTAGAGAAAGGCAAACTACCGAAAGGTTGTAACTAAAACACGTGCATACACACGTGATGAAACTCCGGAGCAATCCGGTTGAGGATGACCCCCGGCTCCTGAATGGGAGGAGTCTATTGCACCAATAATGTCTCGACGGATATTCCAACAATTGCTGCAAGCCATCCTCTTCCTTATACAGCGAATCACCAAATTGCAGCACAGATCCACATGAAGTCAACTAATTCTACCCCAATCAGAACACCCACAACTCATGAGGAACATTTCCCCTTGATTGAAAACTGGAAAAAGGGGCTTGAATTCACTGTAACAACAACAAAAATACAAAAGAAAATTGAAGATCATTTTGGGGGAAAAACATCCCATAATGAAGTTGCTCTACCGATAACCCTTGGCGAATCCCCGACCATTCAGAGCACTTCTGCATTAACATTACTGGACCCTAACATAAGTGTACATCTCTTGGAGAAGCTAAATCTTTCCAACTCGGACGGATCACTGGAATCTCTAGTTTCTGATCAAGACAATAATTTAATAACGTCCCACAATCCATCTGAAGACCAGAACTTGCAAGCAGAATCTCTTCAAAAGCTACCTGGATCCTCTGAACATACATTAAGTGCACTTAATTATGTATTAAACTCACTAGTGTCCGTCTTCGAATTGTTGAAAGGCGAGGTCCAGTTGCAAACTGGTTCCCTCCTTGAATTAACAAAACAAGTCGCCTCTCTGGATGGAGAAATGGTTGGATGCTGCAATCTTATTAACACCAACATTTTGCAACAAATACAAGAACTTAAAGTGGAATCAACAAAACAAGGCATGGATCCCTCTGCGATTCAGAGATCCGTGGTCCTTAAAAATAATCTTGAGGATGCCAATAGACTCACACTTCAAGAGCTTCTGCATTATTCGCAAAATTCCAGTAGCAAAGATTTGAATCCGCTTCCCAAAACTAGGGATGATGAAAATAAATCTGCCTTTGGATGATACTCCTTTGTCTTAATCAATTCTTGAGGAATTTCGAAGATTGGCCAATGTAAGTGTGTACTGCCAAAATGAGGCCATCTCAAACGCATATCCATCAATTGGCCCTGTAGCCAATGATGAAGACCAAACTCTAGAAAAAGCATTTCACCCGCAACAGATCTCGACGTCAGGTGGTAAGAAGGAAAGGAAAAGAGAAGCCAGAAGAAAGAAAAGATTACGAGAGAAAGTTGTATTGATGAAATGCGTAAAAGAATCCCAGACTCGCAAAATGATTAAGAACAAGATTGGAGTTAGTAAACAAGACCATGAGGCAGCTCCTAACAAAGACATGGACGGGGAAAAGAAAACAGCTTTGATGACATTGACAAGTTCACAAACTAGTAAAGCGATGTTTGAGCAAACCGCAGGATTCACACTATTCCCTCCGAAACAGATTCTCAAAATAGCTCCCATTTTTCTCAAAAAAGGTCCTGTAACAAAAACCCTTCCATCTCCAGTTAGTGCCGGGGCAGATGAAATCATTAAGATCCCTCAAAAAATTGCCCCCATATTTTTAAAGAATCACCATGATCAAAACCAGAAAAAAAAGCAGGATCATGGGGTAGAAATAAAGCTTGGCACCGGCAAGTATAAAACTCTGAGTCCAGATGAGTCAGTGAAAGGAAAATTTATGAACGCAAGACAAAAACTAGATGCAAATCCAATGCTGCTTTTTCCTGAGAATGAAGTCATTGCTTTAGACTCTCGCTCTAATCTCTCCCTGGAAAAGGTTGCAGAGTCATTGGCAAACAGGAAAAAATAAAAAAATATGGCACCATACAAAAATGTCTGCACTTCTACGACTAAGCGGTTCATTAAATCTTTAATAGCTCTGCACAAAGGCGCCTCACTGGCTTCAAAAGCAATCTCCAGAAAATATCATCTGCAAGCCTTAGCTCATCAAGACAGTGCTAATAGTGGGAATGTGATGTGCTCATCTTCTACTGACCATCATTTGAAATTTGATGAAGATGACTCGGATCTCGTTGCAAATAGCACAGAGGACACTCCATCTAATACAGCACAATGAATTAAAAATCCAACTAATAAGGATATTTTTCTGCATGGATCTTCGCAGCTGATCCACAGAAGAATTCAGAAAGGAGATTCGGCACGCGGTTGACGCCTATATGTCAGCGCAACCAGCGCAAAAACATCTCATTCATTATAACCCTAGTAGAACTCACTCTACGCATGGACAAGAGACATCCGCACCAGACAGAATTAGAGACTTTTGTCAAGCTACTGAGGCTGAAATTGAGACTTCTAATACTCAATCGTTGGCCCAAACATCTCTCGGGCTTAACTCTATCAGGCTCATTAATCAGACTCGGTCAGCTAAATTACCTACAATGACAGGAACAGTGGCTCAGGTAAGTACTGTGCTTGAAGGCAAAAATCTTATCTCAGCATTGGTCCCCGAATTTCAACGGCTCATAGAAACAACCATTGCAAATTCTTTTGACAAAAAATCATCAATAATTCCGGTTCCTGTTAAGAATAGTCTTGATCCATTACAATACAAAAAAACACTTAAAGGTGACTTGAAAAGTCCAGCATTGCATTCTTTGATTATCTCATGTCGCCAACCTCCGAATGTGCAATATGATTTAAATCGTAAATCCATCCTCACCATCTTCGCAGAAATTCCTGAACTAGAAGATATTAATTCTGCTGACATTCAACTAGTGGAGTTTGAAGATGCGCACATACTCTCTTCAGTAAAACTGTGGATCAATTCTAGAGTGGTTGTTAACACCATATGGTCAGCTAAAAATCATCTGTATGATTTAGGTTTTATTATTGAAGTGAATCAACTCCCTTCTAAAGTTCCAACAGTAAATTCAACACTTGCTGTAGCCACTCATGAGAGGGACAATGCAAAGACTGTCATCCAGGGCTCTGCAGAAGGCTCTGAAAAGTTCTGCAATTGTCATCTGAATCAAAATGTGCATTAACTAGGTCAATCTATGCAGCAAACTTGTGTCTCTCTTACTAGTTGGAATACAAGATGGTTCCGTCATTTGCTAAATAATGTTGAATCAAGCCTTGATAATGTTGATATAGCCACATTTCAAGAAACGTGGCTTACCACTGTCCCAACCTGGGATAACTATGATGTACATTTAAATTTAGCCCAAAAATTAAATCATGGGCGTCCAAAGTCAGGGCTCCTTATAGCTGTCAAACAAGATCTATTACTTGAATCTGAAGATTGGTCATCTCCAAATCCCTGTCTGCAGATGATAAAGCTAAAGGCTGTTAACACCACATACGCCTTGATAAATGCATACTGGAACCCTGCCAGTATTTCCGACCACACATTTATGAGAGACATGAATTCATAAATGCACCTGATGTGTCTTGATAAGACTATTAGATTTGTCATCATAACAGGAGATTTAATCTTGCATTACTTTGATCAAAGGAAATCTTGTATCAGATTGATACTTTGGAACCATTTCACTGAAATGTACAATCTTCAAATGTTAAATGTCTCCTTTCCAGATGATATCCCCCCATAGCCGATGTGGCACAGAGGTAACTCCTCGGCGATAATTGATTACATTTATGTAAATCAATCTCTCATCTCAGAAGTTTTCAAATTTCACATTAATCCATCAACTTTGAGTGACCATAACAGCCTCTCAATGTACTGGAAGGTAACTGAACAAGTAAACATGCAGGCAGTTACTAATACGCTAGATTTCGTAACTGTTAACCCCGGTGGCAACAGATTATGTTGGAATGAAACTTCCCTAAAATGATTTTATCAATTTTATGCAAGGCAAGCAAGTAATGTAAATGCAGATCAACAGCGGCAAACTCCTTATCACAAAATAATGCAACTTTTTCAACATAAAACAAATAAATCTAAGGTAATTACAGCTCAAACCTGACATGTATTTGACAGGGAAGTGGAAGCCGCAAAAAGAAAATTTTGTTTAAAAAGACGACAAGCCTTGAGGCTTCCGCCCAATATGAGACACACTATGCATACTCAACTAAAGACAAATAATAAGAATTGGTTAAGATCACACAAAGCAATTTTATTTCAAAATGACAGCTCAAAAATGCTGAATGTGTTAGCAGGAAAGAACACATCACAAATTTGGTCAGTAATCAATCAAACGACTGCTGGCCATCAAATAACCTATCACTCTAATAATGTGTCAGAACAAGCATGGGTGACACATTTTTCAAATCTATATATGTCATGTTCGAATGTAAGCAAACAAAGAGTGCCACAATTAACAGAAACATTCTCTTTAATATTTGATAAAGAAGATATTTTATTCTTCATAAATAAGGCAAATTCATCTCGAGCTCCGGGTCCTGATGGACTTACGAATTTCATGTTAAAACAACATCCGTAAATTTGGTCTGAAATATTATATAACATCTTTTCAAATATTAGTCAGACACAACTAATACCTGACTCATGGAAACATTAAATTATTCTTCCAATCTACAAAAAAGGTAATAGGTCCGACCCAGAAAGTTATAGACCCATTGCCTTGTTGGATGCCCCGGGAAAGATCTTCAATCGTATTGTACTCAGAGATTTGAATAACTGGGCATCGAACTTGAAGAGAAGGGACCCCTTCCAAGCGGGTTTTATGTCTGGGTTAGGGACAGCACCAAACATTATGATATTGAACATGTTAAAATCTCTGTGTGCACCCCTGAATCAACTGTTATACTTAGCATTTATTGATTTCAGGGTTACATTTGACTCCATTGATTGCAATCTGCTTTAACAAAAATTAACTTGTTTTGCATGTCCCTCTTCTCTCATTTCTATCATAAAACAACTTCATACTGACACTTCGATTCAAGTTCGGCTTACAATGGAAGGGCTACTCTCCAAAGTAATTCTCACTGGGCGTGGTCTTAAGCAAGGTTGCATCCTAGCTTCTTTTCTGTTTAATTTGTTTATTCTTGATCTTGGTGAATCTTTTGCAGACATTATTAGTGATGCCCCAAAATTGGGCCATCAACGGATATCTTGGATGTTGTATGCGGATGACCTGGTCCTTTTGTCTCAGACCCCTAGTGGGCTACAGAATCTACTGGACAATTGGCCGCATACTCAGTAGAAAATAATCTCATAATCAATTTAGAGAAAACACAAGTAGTAGTCTGTCAAAAAACCAAAAACATTTCATATGGGAAAAAATATAAGTGGCACCTTAACAATGTTACATTAATGAAGGTTGAAAACTACAAATATTTAGGCTTGATCATCTATAACACTCTAAGTGAAAATGCCTATATTGTTTCACTGAATTTAATATTGAAAACGTTGAAATCATAGGCTAACATACTTGTGTATAAGTATGGTAAGTTCTCATACAGCCACATTATGGCGTTTTATCAGGCAAAAGTAGTCCCAATTTTGCGATATGGAGCTGATACTAGACTGCCGATTAAGAGCAACATATGGGACTTATGTGCAGCACGATTTTGGAGATCTATTTTAAAACTTCCGAAATGTACTCCACTCCCCATGATTTGCTTTGAAATGGGTTTGATTTCGCTGTTCTCACAATTACTGTGGAAGATGTGTGCATTATTCAGAAAATGTTTACTGGGATTGACAAAGAATAACATCTTAAGCACAGTCGCGCACCATCTTGCGGGTCACAAGATTTTTTTGCATCTAAATGGCGAACTTGTGTGTTGAATGCTCTGGCAGACGCAACTTTATCTCTTGAAACACTCCTAACAAACCCTGACCGAGCCAAGTTAAAGTTATTCCAGTATGATTGGATATGTAATACTGCTAAATGTTGCACTTATAAAGATTTCAACGAACAGTGGTTTGGGCAAAAAAGATTAGGCACAATGACAGATTGCCTGGTTAAATTTCCCGCGCCGGACACTAGATATCAATATCTACGGTTCAGATTTAATCTTTTTCCAACAGTGGAAATAATGGTGAGGAGAGGAATGGCACCAAAATAATTAAACTACTGTCGGTTTTGTCAAAACATGGACTTTTGTGAAACTTTGCAGCACCTGTTAGTGAGCTGCACAGCTCTAACTTCAATAAGAATTCTTTTTTCACTGATCTATTATGTGTCTATGCTCCTATGGATGAAGAAGAAATATGGTTTAGACTATTCAGAAGTACAAAATTGGCTATCAGAGTTGCAATAATACAATATTTAAATGCTATCTTACCCAATGTTCACAATGAAATTGAGTGATCGTTTATATATCAAATATATTGCATGGATCATGGTTTTATGGACTTTGGAGCAATTTTATTGCCTCTTTTTCTCTTAATAATTTGTTTAAATATGAATTTGTTTAAATATGTATTTGTGAATTTGAGGGGAAAAAAATCTTTTTCTTTTATATCAAATCAGTAAAAATGTATATACCTTAAATGTTTGTATTCCCTGTATTTGAAAGGTTGATTTTATCAGCCAAACCAAATAAAAAATAAAAAAATAAAAATGAATGCAAAAAAATAAACAAAATGGCTGCCATTGGAAGGGAGAAGGGACTACACATAGTCCCTTCTCCCTTTCCATGGCGGCTAATCGGGCGTCGGAGATGTTCCCGGAACTGTCCTTTTACCAGCGCCAGTGAGGGACAATGCTGTTGGGAATGGGAGGCGGGCCTGAAATATGTGGAAAAGTGGAGTGGGGTGAGGGAAAGTGGGTGTGGGGAGCGGGGACACACTTACCTGATTCCCGGCGAGGGAAGATGGCAGCCATCGGCTCCGAGGAGGCATGGAGCAGTGTCTTTCCATGTGTGATTAGGACCCCGTTCTAAGCTTCCTCATTGCCTGGGAGGCCGCTACACCCACCCTCGCCAGGTACTAATAAACATTTGAAAATTAACCCAAGAGCTACTAATTGGGGATTGATGCTGAAGACAATGAATAGAAAATACGGCTACGAATGTCCATAGTAGTATGCCAACAAAATTGAAATAGCTTCTTCCTTTTAAGCATGATGATTTTGCCTTCTGAATCAGTAAAGGTTGCTAGGTGTATACGCCATTGTTTAATTTTATTGGGACTTTTGCATTTGTTTTTATTAAAGATAGTGCACTAGTGAAATATGATATGTGTCTGATGTAAGCGATTTTTGCCATACTGAGACCTGATAATAGTAGGTATCTTCTATTTCCCCCTGTTAGATTGGATGTACCAGAGGCCTTGCTAGGGGGGGTTTGAGGGGGCTATAGTCTGGATCTTTTGGTTGTAGCCCCGGATAGAAGCTCAGGGGCTACAAACAAAAGGATAGCCAGCCCCGAGTCCTAACAGTCCTGACATTAGCGTAGCCCCAAATCTTTTCCAGACCTAGCAACACCCCTGGGAGGTACACCACTCATTTCTCAAGGAAATGTCTCATGAGAAGTCCAGCCAACTTTTCACTACACTAATTGGTGCATACTAGATATATTATAATTTCTGGCTTTTTTATTAATGTGTATATGTATGTATTGAGTGAGGGTGGAAATAGTTCTTTATTGGTAACCTTTCCTTTCAGTTTTGCAGGCAACTCTCTAGCACATGGGTTTCTTCATACACCTGCCCCTTGCACTTCTCAGTTAGATGCTGTTTTCTCTTTCAGCTTCCTCTTCACAACCATTGTCTGCTTCTTGCCCCTCCACTCCCTATTTGGGCCATTAAATGGTTTGATGAGTGGTTGATGATACATTCCTTGTGCTAACTCTGGTAAGAGATAGTGGGTAGGGTGACAGCTGTCCATTGGCCCACCATACCCTGATATTTGTGTACCTGCATGTGCGCTGACTGTCTGTTAAGATGGCCATCACTTCCCACACTCACTGAATTTCAAGGGCTTTGTTGCGATTAATCAGCTCACTTCAACTGTCTCTTAACTATGTTTTTTTCAGGGAATTTCAAAGGTTTTGTTATGCTATATTTTCTTCGGGCACACTAGCTATGGCATTTGGCCGTGGCTACTGTACATGTTGCACCAATATGTTTCTTGGGGGCCCACTGCCCATGTCCTTTGGCCATTGTTGTTGGCCAATTTCTCCCAAAGCCCATTGCCCTCTGTCTAGTAGATGTGATCTCTGAAGGTGTACAGTATTTTTTCCACTTCCTATTCCCACAATAATTTGTCAGGAATAATTTGCATTGATGCTGCTTCCCGCAAAAGCATAGCAGTGTGCCAATTCCAGCGTAACTGAAAAAGAACTGCTTAAAAAGTAAAAAGTCTTTCCAGTCTTCACAGGCACTCACCATGTGCTCACCCTCTCCTCTTTTCTTGGTCTCCCCCTTCCCTCAATTGCCTTTTCCCCTCCTAACTCTCTTACATTACCTTCTATCACTGTTTGTTTTGTGTGAATCTGTTTCTTTTTCGAGTGAGTCTTGCGACATTACCAAGGTAATCTCGTGAGATTCCCCAGAGATTTCCCCAATAAGCTGAAAATGCTGTACCCGTAACTGGCTCCCAGCCCAGCTTCAACTCCCCCTCTTCACATGTGTCCTCTTCCCCCATCCCCACCTCCGGCCTGACATGATTGCATCTCTTTTACTCCTCCAAATAGCATTTTGAGCCCTGTTCCAATTCCCTCGCTCTTCCCACAGTAAGCTCTTGCATCGAGCAAAAGCAACAAAAAAAATTGTGGATTTTCATTTCTTAAAAGCCTCTCATTATCTCTGCTACAAAGCACCATAGTCAAAATATTAAGGTTTTTGGCACCTCCTTCTTCATTTAATATTTTAAAAACTACTGAACAGGTTTACTCCAAACCAGCATAAGAAATATCTGCAACGATTTCTTTTCCATGTTGTTTCTTATTTGATTAAAAAATGTTGGCGCTCTGGGTGTTCAATCACTGCACTTTTTCTCGATGGGAAAATGTATGGGACTAGGCCAAAAACAGCATTTGTTCATTTTTTTAAACTACTTATCTTTTGAAACATTTATCCCCCAAAAGTTATTTTGGGAAGGCTCGGATCAAACTTCTTTTTTGGAACAATTCATCGGTATTTGTCCAGTGAGTCAAAAGTTATTAGCAATAGAATTTGGTTAAAATCTATGTACACAGGCTTCACCTGAGCTAACGAAAAGGTGTTTTGGACTTCTACTCACCACAATCCCCCACCATTAACTGTGCTGGAAAGTGCTTCTGGGTATTTTAGTTCAGAACATCTGGAGATCCACAAATTGCAGACCCCTACCTTAGAGGAAGCCCCAGCCCACCAAGTTCAATGGTTCTTCGCTGTCAAGGAATGCACCTGAGGGATGGGACACATTCCGTGAAGAAATATACATAAATTCTACTGTACTCTTCTTAAGGGTAAATCCATAAAGCAATAGATGCATGCATCAGATGAGTATGGGCTACTGTATTCTTCCGGAGCGTAGAGCCATACTGATCTTCATTAGCAATAATATGTCCAAACTCAGCCAATTGTGTGGTAAATGCGTTTCTATAGATCTCATAATCAGCCTTCAATAGAGAAATTAGACAATATGAGGATGCTGTTAGACGATTTTTCCTTTTTTTTATTATCCTTATGAGATCAACCCTGCCCCTTCCTGCAGAGCTTTGCCCACTCTCACAGTGTCTCTGAAACCATCCATTCCAGCGCTCTGTGCGATTGGACCCAGAAGGGCTGGTAGTTCTTGAACGAGATTCTGTGGATCCCTTCAAATTCACCATTGGGGTGAGCATTGACTGTACTCCTCAGTTTAGTTAAAGACAGCATGCCTAACCTTTTCTTCCCAGAGGATGGCAACCTGTGAAACATGTCAAAGATCTGGTATGTATCAATTTCTTTATTATCTAATTGGGTGTGTGGAGAATGCAGTTAGGAAAATAGTTCATAAACTCGTACAATGTTTCCTGAATGTCAAACACCACCCTGCCTTCTGATATAACAGTGCTGTCTTATCCTATGGCTAGTATTTCATCATTGAATACAATGCCTCTTGACAACTAAGAAACTCAAAGATTTGCACTGGAGAAAATCTGAGAAGCCTGTGTGCACCTGAGACTTGCCCCTGCAAACTTATACCTATTCCTCAAAGCCAAAATGTGAGCAAACAAGGAGATTCCTCGAGCATCTCTGGGAAGCCCTTGAGAAAATCTCTGTGAGTTGCATTTGCACGTGAGCATCTCAAAGATGCTCCAGGAATATCTAGACTTTAACCAGTCTTAGGACTTTGGTTATGAGGATCAGATGTAATGCTGCAGGTGCAAATCTGAGATGTTCTCGAGCATCTCCTCAGTAGCTCCAGTGCACATTATGAGACTCAGGGTTTAACTCTCTATGTGGCTACAAAATTGACATCTTTATTATTTCATATTAAGGGTGCAGAATATTTTTACCACTGAGCTTGTATTTATTAGCATTCTGATGGGCATATTTAACAAGACTGTATGTAGTCATGTTTTTGGAAGATGATCTGTTTAAGATGTAGTTAGTCCATACAGTATCATACCAGATGGGTAGGTATGTGTGTAGTTCTTGCAGAATTAATATATACTGGACTTTAGTCGGGGCAGTGGCGATTTATTGGAGGGTCACTCTCAACCAGGGGAGTTCCCCCCCCCCAAGGTGGCACACAACAAAGCGATTTGCAGATTCAACTTTAGTGAGGCCTCCAACCTATCTAGTACCATTAAGCAAATACCCTCTTTACTGCCAATGAGCTAGGAAACAGGCCGGTGGATAATAAGAATATATATGTATTTAAGGTTTGACAAAGAATAATAGAACACTAAAACAGCAGCCCCCAACGCTGTGGCACTACACAATATCATCATTTCAAATTGCTTGCACCAATTGACTGATTTATAGTTCTAATGGACTTTCAGATACTACAACACACAGGTAAAATTTAGAGATGGGCAGTCATCACTTTACATCAGATTTCTTGCAATTGACCCCATAGAAACATGTAAAACACACAGTGATTGCCTAGTTTGTTATTATGTTTTTTTCTCCTAGGAGCCTCCAACCTCCAGGCATCAAGCAGATATGACCCCTTTGGTGTGAAGACAATGTACAGGTAGTGCAATGGGAAAATCGTTTTGGCTTTTATTTGAAAGGCAAGGTTTGGGAATTAACTCTCTGGGGAAAATCGCTTTTCAACACACAATAAAGTGACATGCAAGGCTTTGAGGAGTCTGGATTGAGAATAAATGGGAATAAATGGGGAATTTTGTTTTGCACCACTCATACAAGGGAAATGCAATGCTTTGGGATGCTTGTTTAAAATTAATGGGAACATTTGTTTTACACACTCTACATTCACTTGAAAGGCAGAGTTGCAGGGCTACTTAATTTTGGAAATAAGGACACACCCTTCTGTACAGAAGACAGGGTTTTCAGAAAAATAGTAACCCAAGTACTTATTGTCTATACCGGCTCTAACACTCTGGGCATGAACTTTGTTAGTTTCGAACTATAACACCACTCATTCTGTGTTTTATCTATATGGGAATTAATGGATTTAACTTTAATTAAATGTTCTAGGGGTCTATACAGTTTTACCCCCTCCCCCACAATTTAATGGAAAGGATTAAGGCAGGCAGTTCTCAACAGAATTCAATTTAAATAGAGAGGGTGGTTTTCTATGGGGGAATTAATTTGAGTTATATTCAATCAAATTTGCCAAGGGTCTACCCAGTTCCACCCCCCTACCTGCTTTATGAGCTGGAGATTAAGGCTGGCATTTTGCCCCCCCACACTGTTGTTAGTATTTGGATACATCTACTTACATGGGAGTCTTTGGTTATGGGGTATTCAGGGAAACAGCAGAGCTCCTCTTGAGGACAGCACAGATCTGGTCAAAGGCTTCAGTCAATGATAGTCCCCAGCGCCCAGTCCTCCTCTGACTCATCAAATGGCAGGCCAATCTAGCTTCTAGATTTTCTAGTCTCTGTCTCCCATGCAAGGTTTAAGGACTTTCCAGGTGAACAGATTTTATCCTGGCAAGGTTTACCCTGATGGCCTTGGAAACTCCCCTTGCCTCTCTGCTAGATGTTCCTCGCAAGAGTCCAGAAGTAGACTACCTCCAGAAATTGAGTGGAAAAGTCAAGAGTCCAAAATATCTCCTCTCAGTTTCAAAACTGATCTCTTATAGGCTTATAGGGCTGATGATACTCACATATTATAATTCCCACAATACGGATTGGCCAGCTCTCTCCCACCCTTCCTACCATATACGCCCACTGCCTGCTGATAGGACAAGGAGTTGGGAGGTGTGGATGATGGAGGCTCAGGGAGGAGAAAGATTCATCGGGCCTCATTACGACTCATTACGAGTTCATTGTTGATTAGAATTTTTATTGTAATATTATATAGTTATGTTTCTGTTTTTTTGCAGTATGGTTACATCTTCCTCCTGATGAAGACGTTGTTTAAATTAACATTTCACGTCGAAACCGGTTGAGAAAAAACCGAAAGGGATGTGATCCGTGTATTTCTTTGCTGTGATCCACCTTTACAATAGATTTTGTTTCAATGTTTTCTATTGTTCTCTGTATAAACTCTAAAATAATGTATGTTCTTTGGGGAGAAATCATGAATTGCGCTCCCCATATGTTTTTATTCTTTTTTTCGTGTTTTTTTATTAACAATTTGTATGAATGTCACTGATTGTTGAGGTGTGTTTGAATGTCGCACTATGAATGGAAAGTGTGTGTGATTTTTATTAGCCTGTTTTAGGCAAAATAATGCTGCTGCTCTGCTGTGTTTTCTAAACTGTGTAGTGTTTAATAATTTGTGATTGATTCACTTTTTCAAATGTTTGTATCAATTAAATATACATTTTGATATACTTTTGTAAACATTTTCTCTGGACAATTTTTCTGGTCTTGCTGGTATAATAATACTCTGGTCCAGAGGTTAGAGTTTTCCTGCGTTTTCAGTTTTTCCAATGTTAATCTATGTCAGGGCTTCACCTTTGAGTTCATAGTGTCATATGTAGCCCTCACCTTTTTTAAAGTTTCATTTCTCTTCTGTGACGTGACACAAACGCCTGTTTATCAGCAGGGTCTGTTCCTACACAGTGTTTGAAGATCCGTTAGTGGCTCTGAAGGCCATTTCTTGAGGTCGAGCCAGCCCTAAAATGGTCATTTCTGTTGGCCACTAATGCACAGTTAATGGGGAGGCGTGACCTTAAAGGTCATATCTGAAGCTTCCACAAAGCTGATCTAATTCTCTGTAATTATTTGTATTTTAAACTGAAACCAGGCCTTCTTTTCCTTGTGGGCCCAGCCCAAAGGTCTTGAGGTCAAAGTTTTAGAGGCACTGACCTTTCAGTTTAGTGGGGAAAACAAGCTAGATACATAATTCTGACAGAATAGTTATTTAAAAGGAAAATATGTGTTCAACATGACATGTATCATATCTGGTCCTGCTGTTTGTAATACAATCTTTCCTTACATACTGTTTGAACAGATATAAGTTCACTTTTGGTAATATTCACACAGATCGGCCGTAGTTACATAAAAAACAGTGTTCACTTTGACACTAAACGAAAAAGGCCTTTCTCTTTAAAGGTTGTCATTTTATATGATGAAAATAAGTAATTTTATAATGAACAAATGCAAAATGCTTGGCTAAACTATGGATTTCTGGATCACTGTCTTGTGCTGTATAGATGCAAATGTCCCATGCTGCTATCCATCTCTTTAAGTTGAAATTGTAACTTTTCACATTTTAGGACAAGAACATTTTCAGCTGCCACACATGTCTTTTCCCATTCTTTGGGCAAATCCAGATGTTTTAAGCTCTCAGGTAGATTCCCTTTCACTTGAGTGGCTGTCCATTACAATAGAGTTGAAATAGGCCCATTTCTTTTCATTTCACTAGGCCTTATGTCAGAAATCACAGTGTCGTACTTGCTTTTATATTTCAATTGGACTGAATATCAGCCAGCTACACTCTCACAATAGCGGCCTAGCATGGCCTCTTAATCTGTGTCATTCTGGGGCTGTATTTTCACCCCACAGGTGCCCCCTGGGTCTTTGATTCAGGTGACCCATAGAAAAGAGAAAGGGAGAGTGGGGTTTGTGTTTTGTTTTTGCTTTGGCTCATGGCTTTTCTTGTTGGAGCACATCCGCTCTTTTTCCTGTCCTGAGGGAGTGGCGTTCAGCATATCTCCAGTCATTTTTGATTTTTGGGTTTGCTCCTGGAACCCCTCCCTTTTTGGAACCTCCAACCGTCTCTGAGTCTGCAGAGAGTCAAAGAGAGTTTAAGTAGATTACAGTCCTTCTTACCCCAGTAAATAGACATACAATTTGAAAAACAAAACAACATCACATAACACATTGAAATGTATTTCCCTTACATGCACATTTCTACACACATTATTTTCTCATCTGGATTTGTATACATTCTTTACGTGTATGAATTGTTTTACTCCCTGTAAATGTGTGATATTCTCCGTCCGGGTTTCCATTCTTTCCTTTCATTCTTCATATGGTTCCTGGGCTCTACCCTCCTTGGGATTTTCAATCAGTCATGAAGTCTGTCTGGGGAGACAGCTCCACAACTGATTGATAAGAACCCATTTCTTTTCCATATGTTCTCCTTTAGGGATGCAGATCTTATAGGCAACAGGTGAGATTTTATCAACAATTTCAAAGGCACCGTACCTAGAGGGAAAGAACTTCCACTCTTTGGTCTGGTTCCTTTGGAAATTATACAGGTAGACCCTGTCACCTACTTTGTATTACTTCTTGTTACTATTTAAGTCATAGTAGGTTTTCATCCCTTCTGCCGACTTTTCTAACTTTCGCTGTGCATAGGCAAAAGTGTGCTGAAGGAGTTTCCTTCAATTTTCCATGTACGCATGAGTAGTGGACCCATTGATCAGGGTCTGCTCTTGAGTTCTGTAGAGCAGATGCTGAGGTAGCACCATTTTTTATCCAGTCATGAGCTCAATGGAGAACTTTTTGATGCAGAAGATGGAGTGGACCTAATGGGCATTAGGACAATCAGTAATTGGATGTCCCAACTAGGTCCAGGGTCTGCCACACACTTTTTCAAGATGCCCACAATGGTTTTATTGTACCTCTCAACTTCCCCACTCGAGGCTAGGCAGTAGGCAATGTGGAGTTTTCTTTTTACCCCTAGGATCTCCCGCATCTTAGTCATCACCTTGCTGGTAAAATGACTTCATCTGTCCGACTCAATCCTCTGGGGTAATCTGAAATGAGAGAACATGGGGTTGATCATTAATGCAGCAGCTGTCTGCGACTTAGAATTCAGGGCTGGAAGACATTCTACCCACTTGGTAAACAAGCATGTCACGGTCAACATGTATTTTGTTTCCTCTAGAGGAGCGAATTACTGGCCCAATGAAATCGACTTGCAAATCTGACCAAGGCAGTGTCATTCCCATTTTTTTTAGGAGAGCGATGTGTGTGAGAGAACTTGGCTGAAATGGAGCACACACAAGACACCCCTTCAAGTGGATGTCAAGGCCGTGACCCGTATGGGGCGGTATGCAACCTTGTGCAAGATTTCTAATGTCGTATGAAACCCCCTATGACCATCAGTGGCTGTGTCATGGGCGTGACTTAACATCAGGCTTCAGAATGAGGTAGTACCACGCACTGGTCACATCCAGATAGGGATCTCCGTACCAACAAACCGTCTTGGATTCGGAACATTTTGGAAACTTCATCAACACCCGGAGATCCCCTTTCCCGGTATAATCCGATTGTGTAAGAGGAAAAGTCACAGGGTCTTCAATATGTTGATTACATTTTCCAATAATTGGGTCCTCTTTTTGTACAGTAATCAAATCTGCATCTGGGGTTTCTTTAATCCACTGGGCAGTTGAGAGTACACTATTGGCATGGGTTTGGGACCTGGTGACAGCAGTGACCTGGATTTCCCCCAACAGGGATTCAGTTTCTATGAGATCCCCATGAATGGCTCCGGTTTTTGCCAGTTGGTCGGCCAAGTCATTCCCAGTCTTATCTGGCCCCTCTATCTTTGAATGACCTCTTATCTTCTTCCAATAGATGGTCATCTCATTGGAGGTCACAAGATAGTCTATTAACAGGATCAGTTCGGCATGCTTTAGGGGTTTGTTGTTGGCACAAAGCATACCTCGATTCTTCCATTTAATCAGGTACTCTTCAAACCTATTCCTGACATAATCAGAGTCAGTGATTATGACCAGTTGTTTGAGTTGGTGGTGTGCTGCAATGAGTATGGCATTCACCCAGGTATTCCCAATGCCAGCCACTAATTCCTTGCCTCCATTATTTGACACGTGTCTTCCACATAGACTTTGTGTGGGGAAGTAAGGGACGCCTCCATATTGTCCTTGATCCTTAGACTTTCATCCTCAAGACAGTTTTCTTGAGCACAGTCGTGGAAGTCAGCCAATCCTTGCGTTAGAGGACACTTCTTGTTTTGGCCATATCTGACCTCTACAGGAAAGCCTTGCATGAACAGCATCCAGGAAGTAATTCTGGAATTACTCATGTTCCCTTTTCGGATTTGGTCACTTTGAAGATAGTGCAAGGGTTTGTGTGGAATCAATTAATGTTTCCTCCACAGAGGTCAAAGTCTTGTTGACCTTGTCGTGCTTTTTGTATAATACCGCTGTTTAGCAAGTATCTGAGAACCCCATCTCCAAGAAGAACTCCTTGTTCTTTATGGGGTAAGCGAAACAAAGGGCTTGTGTCACACTTCACTGCAAAATGTGCTCATCGCTACGCAGACAGCGTGGCCTTCCATTGCCTCTTTCACGTTCCTGGCAGTTACCATGGCGGCTCTGTCAATTCCAGGAGCATCTATCCAGACTGCGTCCACACTGCTTACATCCCTGTTGTCCAGGAAACAGAAAACACAGTGGTACGTCATTGCGTATTGCAGAGCTTCTTTAAAGGGGACGGACGCCAAACACGGGCGCTTCTAATGAAAGTTAGTATGCTCACGTTTACTCCGTGAACTTTAAATTCCTGTTTGACTTTCTCATTTTAGGCCCCGGCCTTCGTTCCCGACCTTCTCTTCAGATTCCTACTACACGGTACCATATCTACTGCCCAGAAATCTCTGAACCAGTTTCTGTTTTAATGGACTGCCTTCTGGATTACCCTTTACCTTGTTTCTTATGCTTGCTTGTTGTCTGACCTATGTTTTGGCTATATGGATTGAGATTGGATTTACCCATAAATTGCATCCTTCTTGGAATCCATTCACTTCATGCTATCACAATGGGGGATTGACAAGTGTTGGATTTGTTTAGTGAGATTAACAGGAGACTACGCTTTGCACCGGACTTCTATGAATGCTATGTAGTATTCCCACAAGGTGTATCTCCATTAGTCATGAGTGCGTCCTTGTTTCGCCTGGGGGCAGGTCCACACCAACTCACACTAACACACTATACCTTCCGCATCTAGTCTTTCTACCAATCCCCACTCTTCTGGTCTCATCTTAGTTCAACTCAGGGTAGGTTCATTTCCAATACACCTTAGAGTGTTCCTGGTTTCTTATTCAGTCCTTCACATCTGCCTTCATATTCTACAAACTTAGATGCCAGGTCGTCCCACCAGACATCCTTCCACTCCTTTTCCAAAACAACGACCAGGTGTACATCAGGTTAGTCCTTATATTATCACATTTAGTATACCCTCATTTAGGACATGCGCTAATACCATCTGTTCTTTATGTCTACAGCCTGACGTATAGCTGGTGTTATCTGCTCTTTCATGTGAACCTCGGTTTTGTCTGTCCAACAGTAACAGGCAGAACAGCATTTCATAAGAAAGGTTGCCCTCCTTAGAAGAGACCCTCAGATTGAGGGTTCCCAGAGTTGTCAGGCCAGAACACTGGTCATGCCATATAGGACCCACCCATAGCCTTGTGAGTTTCTTCTCACACTTTGCTCTGTAAGTACATGACAGCTTGGGAAAGGCTTCTCTTTAGTTATTTTACTACCTCAGATTGTTCTGGACTCCACTCCCACTTTACCCCGGCCTTTAATAAATGGATTAAAGGTCAAATGACCTCTGCGTAGTCTTCAATTAACATTCTACTATAATTAGTGAATTCAAGAAGGCTTCTTAGTTCTCACAGAGTAGTAAGGTCTTTCAATTTCAATAATGCTTCCACTTTTTTGTGCCTAAAAAGCAGGGAGACCTGAGAACTTGCATTTACTACAGAACACTTAACCAGATTACGGTAAAAAACTGGTACCCGTTACCGCTTATCCCCGAGCTCTTGGATCAAGTCAGAAAAGGCTCGGATATATACAAAACTAGACTTACGAGGGGCCTGCCATCTAGTAAGAGTCAAAAAAGGAGACCAGTGGAAGACGACCTTTTGCACGAAATATGGCCTTTATGAATATCAGGTTATGCCAAGAGACTATGGGCCTCATTACACGTTGTGCGCTAAAAACCGCATATTAGCGGCATGGCGCTATTAACGTGTCCGCCCTCGTAAGAGGGCGCTAATTACGCACCATTACGAGTACGCGGACACGAGCATAGCGCCATGCCGGTAATGACCCTACCGCCATGCCGCAAAAGTCCCAAAAAAGTCCCTTACCGGCTTTGACGAAAGTGCAGATAGCACCTCCGCCCTCACGCTACATGCAAATTGCGGTCACCGCTACTAGCGGTGACCGCAAAATAGCGGAAGCGGAAATAGCGTCATCGCGCCGGAACGGGAAAGAGCCCGGCGGCCATCTTTAAAAACACAATCCATTGCCATCCTCTGCCCCCTGGACCTGTATTGATTCGTGAGCCGTGCCAAACAATTGTGGACACCTGCATCATGCCCAAGGCACTCAAGAAATCGACTGACAGGCTGCGCAAAGAAAAATACACCAATGAGGAATTGGTGATGTTGACACAGACCCTTGCGGAGAATGCTGAGGTGGTCTTCGCGAATGACATGCGCCGGCCAACCCTGTTGAGGAAGAAAGCCATCTGGGAGGAGGTCGCAGCCAAAGTCAGTGCAGTGGGCACCAGCACGCGCACTGTGCGCGAATGCAGGAAGAGGTGGGACGACCTCAGGCTGCGGGTGAGGGGCATCCTGACGGAGAACCACCGCATTGCCAGTGCTGGTGGAGATGGATCCCCAATCCTGATGAAGGAATGGGAGGAGACGTGCGCTAACATGATTGCCGTCGAGTCAATAGAGGGAGTAGGCAGCATGGAGCTCGGCGTGGGTACCACTTCTGATGGAGGTGAGTGTACACATGACAGGATGCGATGTGAATGTACTGTACCCCCCATATGTGAGCACAGACTCCTCTCATGCATGGACACACATCCACACATGCATCCATCCCTCACCATGCCTGTGTCAGACCCACACACACACATGCACACAACACCACAGACAAGTCCCAAACACAACCATGCATGGATGAGGCACTGAACTGGCACATCACCTGCATCCACAACCACTAAGTCCCAATTGCCACAACTGCATCATTAATGTAATCTGCATTAAGTATTTTGAAACGCAACCAATGCCATCCCCCGTCTCGTCCCTGACAGGCTCACATACAGATGGGGAGGATGCCGCTGATGCAACACAGGCAACAGCTACATGCAAGAGGCCAAGAGTACAGGAGCCGGCGGATACCCCAACAACATCAAGGGGCAAGAGGGGCAGGCCGCACCAGACGAGTGCCAAACTTCGTCGGAGTGCCACTGCCACGGCAGTACTAGCTGCACCACCAACTGCGGCCCCACCACCGGTGGTGAACCCACCCGCACCGATGCCAGCCACCGAGGGCCCACCATCAGCTGCGGCAAGCTCCACTGGTGAGGCAGCCGCCACTGCCCCCCTATCCGATCTGGAGGACACCCTAGACCAGGCCATGGAGATGCACACCCCAAGCCCCCCTGGATCACCAGAGCCAGTGCCATTCCAGACCCCTGCGTCTGATTCCACAGTTGAGGACACCATCCCTGCAATCATGTCCCCCATGTTGCCATCACCTGCTGTAGTGGATGCATCCGAGGGCACAGCCTCAAGTGCACAGTCACCCAGCACTGCCCACCAATTGACCACCATCCTGCAGCGCCAACAAGAGCTGTCTGTGCTGGTTGGGCAGCATGTTGAGGAGGCTGCCAATCGCAGTGAGAACATCGTGGAGGCGTTGAGGCACTCCACAGAGCGGATGGACGCCAACACCAACAGGCTGTGCGATGAGATAGGGAGGCTCAGGGAGGTCCTGGTACGCATGGCTGACACTATGGACCGCCACATTTCCCAACAAGGCCAGTCTGCCCCATCCTCATCTTCTGGGTCGAGACAAACAAGCCCCCTCCGGCGCTCAACGCGCACCACCAGGCGCACATCTGCCAACCCTCTGAATCCCCCTGAGGACTATTGAAAATAGGGGGTCGATAGGGATCCCTATGTGTGCATAGGCCAGGGCAAACTTGGCAAACACATGAGGGACTGTTGTGGGGGGTGGTGGGAAGGGTGTTATGGGTCTGTTGTGGGGGTGGGGGGAAGGGTGTTATGGGTCTGTTGTGGGGGGTGGTGGGAAGGCTGTTATGGGTCTGTTGTGGGGGTGGGGGGAAGGGTGTTATGGGTCTGTTGTGGGGGTGGGGGGAAGGGTGTTATGGGTCTGTTGTGGGGGTGGGGGGAAGGGTGTTATGGGTCTGTTGTGGGGGTGGGGGGAAGGGTGTTATGGGTCTGTTGTGGGGGTGGGGGGAAGGGTGGTGGGATGTTTTTGGACTTGCACTTTCCCACCTTAATGTTACTCAATACACTGGTTTCTGATCTAAACACTGGCTTGGACAACTTCATTGTGTGTGTGTACTTTATTGGGGACAGGGTCCATTGCATGCTCGTAATCATACACCAGTGCATTACTCCCCATTACCATGTGGCAGTACGAAAACATGTTCCTCAGAATATTTGGTTGATCAGATGCTGTCTCACAGCACGTCCCTCCTGCCCATCCCCTCTTGCAAGACCTGCATCCCCTTCACCTCCGTCCTCATCACCATCATCGTCCTCATCAGGTGCTTCTATTTCAACATCAGGGGGCAGTGGCACATTCCGTCTGATACACATATTGTGCAGCATGACACATGCCATGGTGATCTTGGCCACCTTCTCATGTCCATACAGGAGAGCACCACCAGACCTGCTAATGCACCTAAAACGTGACTTCAAAAGTCCAAAAGTCTGCTCGATCACGATGCGGGTACGGGTATGTGCACGATTGTATTCCTCCTCGTGCCTGTTCTGTGGGTTCCGTACAGGTGTGAGGAGCCAGGTCTTCAGGGGATAGCCCGCATCACCTGTATGGGGGAATGAACGGGGTCCTGTTACTGTTCCCCTCAAGAGCGGCCTGTTCACATCACACTAATTGACATTGCATTGTGATTCAAGTACTGAATTGACAGCATACATGCAGATGGTCTGTGTGGCAGCAACGTGCAAGGGGGAGGTTGACCCTGCAAGTAGTAATGCAACATTAATGCCTCCAACAGTATTTGACATGTCCTGGGTGAGGCCAGGTCTTAGGTGTCCCTGTCCCAGGCAAATTTGGTACCACACTGCGAGTGTACTGACATTCTGACACCAATGTGGCCATGCTGTGAGGCATCACTTCAGTGGTGCTATAGGTGTGTGGTTCAGTGCTATGTCTAGGGGTGATCCCTTTGCATGCATTCAAGTGCGCATTGCTGGATTGATGTTGTGCTGCGCTGATTGTGTATTACTATCTTGACGCCATGTTGCAGATTCTTGTGAAATGTGGCGTGGTGGGATGTTCAATGTGGATGGATGTGTGATATTTTGCAACCTGCATTGTTGTCGATGTTGTGCAGCTTCAAATTGCATGTGGGTTCATTCCAAGTACATCGTGGCCTTCCCGGATGCACATTGGTGTACATCTGTATGTCCATTTCTCCTACGGACGACAGTCAACACCCAGTTGCAGTATGTATCTCCCCCCCCGAATCACTCCCAGTTGCAGTATGTATCTCCCCCCAATCACTCCCAGTTGCAGTATGTATCTCCCCCCCAATCACTCCCAGTTGCAGTATGTATCTCTCCCCCCCAATCACTCCCAGTTGCAGTATGTATCTCCCCCCCAATCACTCCCAGTTGCAGTATGTATCTCTCCCCCAATCACTCCCAGTTGCAGTATGTATCTCCCACCCCAATCACTCCCAGTTGCAGTATGTATCTCCCCCCCAATCACTCCCAGTTGCAGTATGTATCTCCCCCCCAATCACTCCCAGTTGCAGTATGTATCTCTCCCCCCCAATCACTCCCAGTTGAAGTATGTTTCTCTCCCCCCCCCCAATCACGTTGCCATGTGCTTGCCCTGCTACTCACCGAGTAGCCACAAACGTTGTCCGGGGTGTCGCTCCATGTAGCGTGGGATAGTTGAGTTCCGCAGGACCATGGAATCATGTGTTGATCCTGGAAATCTGGCACAGCAATGTGTGATTATCTTGTTGGCGTCACATACCATTTGGACATTGATAGAGTGGAATTGCTTCCTGTTTCGGTACACTACTTCATTGTGATGTGGGACCACCAATTCCACATGTGTACAGTCGATGGCCCCAATGCAACTTGGGATGCCTGCCAGTGAATAGAAGCCAACTTTTGTGTTTGCAATCTCCTGGGCAGTCCGTGGCATGGATATGTGTTCAGGTGCATGCTTCAGGAGTGCATCGAGTACCTGGTTCAGCGTGCGTGAGAATACTGGTTGTGAGATGCCATGCATCTGTCCCACTGTATGCTGGTAGGTGCCTGTGGCCAGAAAGTGGAGCACACTCACCACCTTCAGTAGCGGGGGGATGGCAGTTCTGATGTCTATGAGGCTCACAATGTCGTTGTGGATCATGTCCACAATGCTGGTGATGGTAACCCTGTCCAGACGGTACAGGGTGTGTATCTGCTCAGGGGTTAGGTTGAATGGACTGGCTCTGATCCTGGGGATTGGTGGGTGCCTCTGTGGTATGAATAGGTGCCGTTGTGGTGCTTGCTGTGCCTGTCTTGCCCTCCTCCTCCTCCTCTTCCTCCTCCTCCTGCGTCTCCTTTGTGCTGCCTGTTGTAGTAGCAGCTGCGCTGCAATGAGCTCCCCCAGGCCATGTATTGCTGCCAGTATTGGAACCATCTTTGTGTGGGAAGGGGTGTGGGAAGGGGTGTGGTGTGCTCCTTTTGAGCTGCCACAGTCTCCATTGCCTCCACCTGTGCTGATTGTGTCCACCTGTGGTAGGTGGGAACACTGCTCATTCCTCTTAACGGGTGGTCCGCGATGCCGGTATTAGCACCATGGCGGTAAGGGGTTTGGGTGGATTTACCATGCCGCTATTAGCATGTCCACTGGCCTTGTGATGCTGTGCTAATAGCGGCATGGCGTAATTTACGGGATGGAGGGTCGCGCGCACACGGCCTGGCCGCTATTAGTAGCACCGTAATTTGCAATGCCGCTAATAGCGGTGTGCCGGGTCGTGATCCGCATGGGGATTTAACGTTACCGGTATTCCATTACCGGTAACGGTAAATCCCTACCGCCATCCGTGTAATGAGGCCCTATGTAATGCCCCGGCGGCGTTTCAATTTTTCATGAATGACGTGCTCCGTGAACTGTTGGACGCCTGCGCTCTTGTCTATATTGATGACATTCATATCTATTCGACCACCAAGGAGGACCACGTCAACCATGTCCGGGCAGTTTTGGAGAAACTGCGGCAAAACCGGCTATATGACAAATTGGAGAAATGCTACTTTCATGTGACAGAGGTAGAATTCCTCGGCTTTATTCTCACACCACGCGGCGTATGCATGGACACACGCAGGGTAGGCGCTAGCCTCAACTGGCCCTCACCGACATCCATAAAGGGAGTACAGAGTGTACTTGTGTTCGCCAAATTTTATCGCCGGTTCATTCCCGTGTTCTCCCAGATCATCCACCCAATCACCTCTTTACTACAGAAAAATAAACAATTTAATTGGTCCGCAGAGGCAGAGAAAGCCTTCCAGGAGCTAAAACAAGCATTTACCACAGCACCAATTCTACGGCATCCTCGACCAGAACTACCATATGTGGTCAAAACTGATGCTTCCAGCATAGCAATGGGAGCAGTCCTGTCACAACGAGACCCCGAAACAGGTAAGTTGCATCCCGTGGCATTCTGGTCTCGCAAGTTTTCAGCCCTTGAATTGAATTATGCAATCACTGATAAAGAACTGCTAGCAATTAAGACAGTTTTCAAAGCCTGGAGACATTATCTTCTTGGAGCTAGACATACAGTCACTGTCATCACGGATCATCGCAATCTACAATATCTGAAGACCGCTAATGCGCAATCATCATGCCAACTCTGCTGAGCTCTCTTCTTTGCGGAATATGACTTCGTCATCACCTATAGACCCGGAGTACGCAATGGAAAAGCGGACACCCTGTCTCGCATGAGTGAGGGAGAAGAGGCATCCACTACACCAGACCCCGTGGCCATCATCCCTGAAGGACGATTCCAAGGCACAATTGCCACAACCACCACTCTAGACAACTTAAAATCTGACCTGCAACACTTGATGAGTCCGCCAGCGCAACAGGAATGGCTAGGGAAGGGAGACCGGTATACGATCAAGGACAACCTACCATACGACCAAGGATGATTGTACATCCCGGATAAGAAATTACAGAATCAAATCATCGCAAACTATCACGATTCATTTGTAGAAGGGCATACGGGAATAGCCAAAACCCAAGCTAAAATAAAGAAAAATTACTGGTGTCCAACTTTGCAAAAGGACATTGTCCAGTTCATCACAACATGTGGCACCTGTGCACAACCAAAGTCCCAAAAACAAAGTTCCGCAGGTCTGCTATGTCCTTTAGAAGTACCCTCAGCACTTTGGCATACGCCATCAATGGATTTTATTACAGACCTTCCCTCCTGTAACGGATAAATACCATCTTAGTCGTCATAGATCTGTTTTCCAAAATAGCCCACTTTATTCCCCTGAAAGGTCTCCCAACTGCTTCTACTCTAGCTACCGGGTTTTTGGAACAGATCATCCGGCTCCACAGGTTACCATCAATATTGATATCAGACCGAGCAACTCAGTTTGTCTCTGCATTCTGGAAAAGGTGTTGTAAAATTGCCAAAATCGACCTCCGGTTATCTACAAGCCATCACCCCCAAACCGACGGCCAGACCGAATGCACTAACCAGACCCTCGAGCAATAAATAAGGTGTATACTGCAACAAACAGAGGATACCTGGAAGGACATACTTTGGTTAGCAGAATACGCATATAACAACTCCATTCACACCAGTACGGGACAAAGCCCATTCTACATAGTGTACGGTCGACATCCACAGACATCTGTTTTTGACCCACTCTAATCATTAGAAATGCCCGCTGTAACGACCTTACACAAAACCATCACCCAGGCTTTTAAGGAAGCAGCAGAGCATCGTGCCAGAGCCAAAGAGAAACAGAAGCAGTTTGCGAATCGACACCGAAGGGAAGCTCCCAACTACCAAGTTGGAGACAAGATTTGGTTAGCATCCCAAAACATTCCCCTGAAACTATCAAGGCTGTGATAAACCCTGCGGCAATGAAATTAGAATTACCAGCCCACATGCGAATCCACCCGGTGTTTCATGTCTCCCTCTAAAACCATTGAGACCAGGTACGCGGATCGATACTCCACCGGATCCCAAAATAGTTGAAGGAGAACCAGAATATGAAGTTAAAAGGATCCTAGACTCTAAGATGGTCTGGTCCAAGTTATACTACCTTATAGACTGGAAAGGTTATGATCCCAAGATTGGACCTGGGAACCCAGTGAGCATGTCCACGCTCCACAATTAATCGGGCAATTCCACCGCAATAACCCCACTAAGCCAGGGCCAGGGGGAACCACCCATGAGAGGGGCCTTGAGGGGGAGTGCTCTCATGGCCACAGGCCCCAGAACACAAAAACCACACCATCTAGTGATGGGGGCAATGGGTCACTTGACTCACTTATGTCCCTTTGGGACCCATAAACACAGGGGACCTGGCTGGACTCAGTCCTGGCGCCTTTGGTGCCAGGCTCATATAGAGATGTGAGCAGGAACACTTTATTTCAGTGCAGGAGTGCTTTTACTTTATTTCAGTGCAGGAGTGCTTTTGTTTTACAAGAACTTTCCAGGAGCTGAAAGTCTTTATTCCAGAGAACATCCTCATGTGCTGACTCATCGGGTGTTGCTCCCTAGGCCTGGTCTTCATGTGCTGACTCATTGGTTATGGCAGGGTGTGGCAGGCAGGCTGAACCTGGTGGGCGTGGCTTCAGAAGCTCAGCTATATAAGCTGCTCCATCCTTAAGGCCGGTGCTTCGTGTTACTGTGCACTCGCGTGCAATGTGACGCTCACCGCCACTTGGACCAGTTTACTTACCTTTGAAACCAGGAGTTCTTCTGCATACTCACCTCCAGGAAACCACTGCTTCATCGCTTCATCTGCAGACTCATCTCCTGACATCCAGTGATCTTGATCCTTACGCCGCAGCACTGCACTCCAGATCCACGAACTCAGACCCTGTGAAGAAGAAGAAAGACAAGGTTAGAACATCCATTTTAGGGCCGCGCCACATTTGAACCCTGAGCGCCCCCTAGTTAACAATTTACCAGCTACTGTACCGCTGCAGTTTCAGTCCTCATTCCCTCCGGCTGCCGCCTCGAGCTCCGCAGCTTCTGCCAGGCCGGCAACATCACCTGCAAGGGAAGAAAGCAAAAGAGTAAACATCAAAAGTGGAACGGACAGCAATACAAGACAACAACCTTTACAATACAACAAAAACAGATGAGGAAAGACAAAGGCAAATAGGAACACTTACCTTCAGTATAGTGGCTTAGTCGCAGCAGGACTGGACTACAACGTGCAAGGGACCAGTGAAGGAACTTGGTCCAGATCATACAAGCGCCCCTGCCAGAAGCAGCAGGACGGAGTGCTCGCCAAAACTAATCAACAGGTGAGCTTTCCAGGGCAGCGCATCCCACGGGTCACACGGTTTGGGAGAAGGGGTCAGGAAGGGGATCAGGTGCACAAGCTGGCATACTCACGCCCCTTATTCTCCATGCAGGAGCAGTCCCGAGCAGCATCACCTATTACCACCAGTCACCACATAAGCGCAGAGGGCAAAGTCAGACCCGAGCAACCTCACCCCCTGGAGGGCTGCAACCATGCCCCAACGCCTACGCAGAGACCAGGTGAGCATAACAACCGGCTGTAATACACTGGGCATGAACTTTTTTAGTTTGGATCTCTAACAACACTCATCCCGTGATTTCTCTATATGGGAATTCATTGATTTAACTTTAATTAAATCTGTTAGGGGTCTACACAGTTTCACCCCCTGCCTCACAATTGAATGGAAAGGATTAAGGCAAGCAGTTCCCAACACAATTCAATTTAAATGGATAAGGTGGTTTTCTATGGGGTCATTAATTTGAGTTTTAAATAAAATGTTCCAAGGGTCTACCCAGGTCCAGCCCCCTATCTGCTATGTGAAATGGAGATTAAAGCTGGTAATTGCCCCCCACACATTTGTTGGCATTTGGATTAATCTACTTACATCAGAGGCCTTGGTTATGGGGCATCCAGGAAAACAGCAGGGCTCCTCTGAGGACAGTACAGATCTGGTCAAAGGCTTTGGTCAAGGATAGTCCCCAGTACCCAGTTCTCCTCCGACTCCTCAAATGGCAGACCCAGCTAGCTTCTAGATTTCCTAGTCTCTGTCTCCCATGCAAGGTTTAAGACCTTTCCAGGTAAACCATTTTTATCATGGCAAGGTTCACCCTGATGGCCTTGGTAGCTCTGCTTGCCTCTTTGCTAGTTGTATCTCACAAGAGCCCAGAAGTAGACTACCTCCAAGAACAGAGTGGAAAAGTCAAATGTCCAAAAAGCCCCCTCTCAGATTCAAAACTGAACTCTTACAGGGCAGATGACACTCACATATTATAATAATTCCCACTATATGTATTGGCTAGCTCTCTCACTCCCCCTCCCACCATATATGCCCACTGTCTGCTAATAGGACAAGGAGTTGGGCGGTGTGGATGATGGAGGCGAAAGATTCATCATCCCAAAACGATAGGTGGGTTTACCTTTTCAGTGTTCTTAAAATCTCACAACATGGAAGCTACCTTAATTTTTCAGATAACTCTAGGCACAGATATATATTTGAATTCTATTTTATGGATAGTCGGAACACACTAATCTTATTTCGGCAGCCATTCCTGGGAAGAGCTGTCATTTTTTCTGATTGGCTCCTGAGCCAAAATAGTTGAAATGCTGACACTTCAAGATTCAAACCTTAATTTCACAATCTATCACCACACCAACTTTCCATTTCCTCGGAATTATGAGAAGGCCGGAATCATAATTTCCTTCATAACTCAAATTGTATATATCACACCAAATTCGTATTGACATAGTACCGATGGGCTCCTTATCCCCTTTAATATGCGTCTGGGATGAGCTAATTGGGACACACAATTCTCTTTTTATTAAAGAAAAGGTGTCCCAATGTTAATCTGTGGCAGGGAATTACCTGGCAGTTCATTGTATCATATGTTGTCCCATCTTTTTTTAAGTTTCATTTTACTCCTGTGACCTGCCATGAACGTCTGTTTATCAGCAGGGTCTGTTCCTACACAGTGATTGAAGATCCAGTAGTGCTCTGAAGGCCATTTCTTGAGGTCGAATCAGCCCTAAAATGGTCATTTCTGTTGCCCATTAACGAACAGTTAATGGGGAGGCCTGACCTTAAAGGTAATTTTTGCTGGCCCGCTTATTTGAAGCTACCGCAATTCTGATCTAATTCTCTGTAATTCTTTGTATTTTAAACTGAAAACCAGGCCTGCTTTTCCTGATGGGCCCAGCCCAAAGGTCTTGGGGTCAAGGTTTCAGAGGTGCAACCCTTGCAGTTCAGTGGGGAAAACAAACTACATACAGAATTCTAGCAGAAAAGCATTTAAAATGGAAAAGATGTGTTCAACATCACCTTTTGTATCGCATCTGGTACTGCCTCTCGTAATATAATCTTTCCTTACATGCTGTTTGAACAGATATAAGTACACTTTTGGTATTATTCACTCAGATAGGCCGTAGTTACATAAGAAACCGGTGTTCACTTTTACACAAAATGAAATAGGCCTTTCCCTTTAAAGGTTGTCATTTTATATGATGAAAATAAGTATTTTTATTATGAACAGATGCACACTGCTTGGCTTCACTTTGGATGCCTGGTTCGCCGTTTTGTGCTGTACAGAAGTCAATGTCCCATGCTGTCGATCAGACTCAATGGGGAATTTTACAGACCTACTGCAAGCGTTAATTCTGCCTTTACATGAGGCACCCTGCCAGATACACACCCCAAGTGCCCTCGCACCAAATCACTAGAAAATTATACTCAGACCGAACACATGTTCTTCCATTCTGCGCCCATCAACATATCAGGTTTCACACCTTGCTTCTCCATATATTCACACGGCCTCCTCCTATCCCCATTCCTTAGGGAGCAGAGCGCCTAAAGGCCTTCACAATAGCATAGGTTGCCTTATAGAAGACATATTACACCTAAGGGTACCCAAAGCAAGCTTAGATTGGTGAGGGACCTCGCCATCAAAGAACATCGCAGCTCATTTTGTAAATCCCATGGTTCATTAATGAGGGTGTTGAGTCAGGTGTATATGTGCTACGCATGTCTTAACCCATTGTTTAATGGCGTGTGGGACTTTAGTTTTTCTTTAGACGGAGTGGAGGCATTGAGGAGACAAACCACGCCCATTATGTTTCCCTCCTCTGCCTCAAAACAACAGTTTTCCTTCAGAGTGTGTTTTTATTGTTGTAATTAAATCAATGGATTTCTACAGAACAAACCTGACTTTTAGGGAGCATTTACACTTTTCCACACACATAGTGGAAAAGAGAAGTGGAAAGCCTGTGTTTTTTCACTTTACCGTTAGATGTTTGAAATGAGAAGAATTGCGCGAGGGCGCCTTTTGGACGAGGCCCTCTCTATGCAATTTACTCTTTAAAAGAAAATGCCCCCCAAATGTCTCTGGAGTGACATTTGCGGGGCATTCATCCAACATCTGGTGATAGAGGCAGGATCAGTGCCAAAAAACGTATTACAGAAAGTAATAATACTAAATAAGCGCAGTAAACAAAAATATTGCACCAGTTCCGGCTGCTCCCGAAAGCAACCTGGCCAAACCTGCAGTTGAAGAGCCCAAGAGCTCTGCAGGGTGAGGGAAATCAAAACTCTGGGCCAACATAAAATGTAATTACTGGCAGCCATCCATCGTCACCAAAAAGAGTTATAAAAAGCATTGGCGGTTGCTCTGCCAGCAAAGGATCTAAAAGGCATCCCGGGACAGCACCTGCGATCAATATCTCCCCTGCATTGCCTGAAAGGAAGGCGCTATGACTCAAGGAGGTAGAAGTAGGGATGTGCACACTTCTTTTCCCGCCGACATAATGTTGAGAAGTTCCTGACATGGCAGTCCTGTGATGTTGAAGAATCTGGAATTTTTTTCAACTTAAGTTGACTTGAAGTTGTTCACAAAAATACAGCTTTGCTTCAAGAATTGTGAAGCATATATTCCCATGACAAACACTGATAACCACATTTACAAACTTTATTACTGGTTGACGTACATTGGTCATCATTACGAGTTCGGCAGTGGTGTAAAAAAGTGGTGGTCATTCCGGTACCTCCACTTTTACCGCACTGCCAAATTAAAAAATGTTGGTGGACTTAAGACCAGTGGAATTATACATGGTAATTCTGCCGATTTCTGGAAGAAAAGTGAAGGATCTATCTCCAGCATGATGCTAGAAGTGAATCCTCCAGTTTTCCTCCAAAAAATGGGAGGAATGACCACTCGTAATTCCGTTGGTGGTAATTCTGCCAAAAATCCCCAATGGAGACCTATGGACAGCAGCGCTGTGTGGGCATTTGCAGATGTTAATTTCACTCCGGTGGGCCCAACTACATTAGCTTCAGGCCCCACTTGTTAGTCATTCCTGGCTACGCCTCTGTTGTACCACAAGGAAAGACAGCAGCCGTATCCAAACCGCTTCTTCCATTTTCCAGTTGCTGCCATTTTATGCCATTACAGCACTACCTGGCAAATGCCTATCCCCCACCTACACAAAAGCCACAACTGCTGGCTTTGCAAACATTTGGCTTAACTACTTGTACTATGGTGTGTTGTGTTCATTGGGGGATTTATGCGTTTGCCTCTGCATTATAGGGTGTTTACTTCTGTGTTAGCAAAAACGGGGTTTGAACATGATTATAGTCTGGGCGTCTCCTAAGAGTGTGAAGCGACTCGTAGTCACATTGGCCTTGCCAGGTTGGGCGAGGTTAAACTCTAATAACCTGTAGGAGGTTGGTAACCAGTGCTTAATCACCTACGCATTTCTGAGTTCCTCAATTCAGTTGCCGTTTGGGATGGTCAATATTTCTGGACTTAGCCTCTGACGCACTTCACCCATTCACTTGTCACATATTTTGGCGAGTATGGAATGGGGCTAATATTGTGCTTTAAGGCCCTGTGGCAGGCTTTCTGTGATATCTGCTGCACTTTTACCTTTCCTACGTATGTGTTTATTCTAAACATGTATCCATTTATTTTGTCCTGAAGGTTGAGAGAGCGATATCTCTGTGGTGTGCAGCTGTTGTAAGAAACCGAACAGAGACCTATCCATGCGCATTTGAAAGATTTGAGGTAATCTCTGCAGTCAATGTCGTCCTTTGCCTTTTACAACCCTAGCTTGAGTCATACACAAGAATATTAGCGCACGCATGCCGAAGGATATAGCCGGTTCCGTGAAACCTCAGAAAACTAATATTAGCGAATCATTACTGAACCCGTCCAGGGAGCGGAAGGATGGCTCTGGGCGATCAAACGGCAGGCAGCTGCGGTTAGGGCTGCGCGCCAAAACCCGCGCCTAGTCATTAGATGGAGACCGTTTTTCCTGTCAGAGGGCAAGAGTTCAATAAACACCCTGCACTTACCTTGGGCTGTCTCTCCTAGCAAGTAAGCCGTCTCTTGACCTCGTGCCACCAGACAAGAGCAAAATAACAATGCCAGTCAGGTGTACGTAATCATTCACAGCAGACGTGTGACAATTTCGTAGCCTTCAACACAGCAGGCGTTCGCTCTAGTTATTGAGCTCGTGGAGTGCGTGTTAACCCCAGTCAAGATTAAAACCTGGGATCTGCAGACAGATACCAAATCACAGTACTGAGTAGCCAAGTGTTTAACCCACTGAGCTATCTCACGTGGCAAGAAAAAACGTTGATCCGAAACACATAGCTCTCAACCATTTGTGTCACAAAGGCGGGTGAAAACACCCGATTTTATTTTTGGCGGGTGAGAGGCCCATTGAAATGAATGGGCATGCAGGAGGCTTGGCGGGTGAGTCAGCTGTTTAGAAGGCGGGTGACACCCGCCAAAAGCGTGTGAGTTGAGAGCTATGCGAAACACCTTTGCTGAGAAGGGACACATTTCGACGCACATCCTAAGTGTATGCCAGTGACGACGAACAAAACCAAAGGGAAACGGAAGAGGCTCCCCGATAACCCGGACCCGGGAGGTGTCCTCCTCCTGTCCAACCCCTTCCGCCCCTGGGACGAAAGTACGGCAGTAATCAGGAAAGCCCGCGAAGGGCTACAAAGAAAGGGGCGGAACTACCCCCTTTATAGCGGGCGGGCTCCTTACTGCAGGCAGCTTCCACCCAGCCTTGGCAGAAGGGGGACCCCGGGGGGAACGCGAAGCGTTTCCCCCGGGGAGTTTTTGGCGCTGCACACGGCCAGCGAGTGGCCGTGGGGGCAGAGCGCCCCCCGGGGGGTATTTAAGGGCTCAGGGAAGGTTCGGGAGGCAGGCGACGGTTAGGACTTGATGATTGTCCTGTCGCCTGCTCCCGAGCCTTCCCTGTAGCGGGGCCTAACGAGGTGTGTGAGGTAGGCAATAGCAGGAGGGGGCCAGGATAAGGGCCGTGGGAGGGTGTCGGCGGCGGCGCCTAAAAAAAATAAATAAAAATAATTTTTTTAAAAAAGGATAAATATAAAGAGGGCGGGGGTCGCGGGCCCCGAATAGTCAGGGGTACCGTACATAAGGTACCCCCCCCCACCCCTCTTACCGGAGCCGCCGTCCACGGGTTGGTTTCAGCAGGGCGGGTGGTTCGGGGCCATTCGAGGCAGCAGTTGCGTTTTCTCGTGAGGGAGCTGGGCGGGCATCCCTCGACGGCCGCAGTGTGGACCCGCAGGGTTCGGTATTGATGTTGCCGGCCCCCGTGGCGCTTTAGTGTGGGGACGCAGTGTGTCGGGTGAGGGGAGCTGTTGGTTAGGTGAGCCTGCGTGTGCTGGGCTTCTATTTCCTCGCGTGCGGTGCCAGCGTGCAGCAGGGAGGGGGCAGAGCAGCCCTCTTAAAGGGACCGCTCCCCCTGTTACGATCCCATCGAGAATAGGAAGGCGCTGTGGTGAGGCGTTTGGGCCACTAGGGGGCGGGCGGTGGAGCGGGGTTGATGGAGTGGGGGGCATTATAAAAAATAAAAAAAAAAAAAGAAATTTAATAAAAAGAAAGGGAAAGTAGGAATAGGGGGTTTAAGGAAAGGAAGGGGTTTTTTGAGCAGGGGGGTGGAGGGTGGGGGTGGGGTGGGGGGGCCCTGTGGGGGGGTTTTCGAGTGAAGCAGCTCGTTAAGAGAGTGGGAAAAAGGGGGGCTATCCGGGTGCAGGGGGTGGTTGGATAAGTGGGGGGGGGGTTATGATAAAAAAAAAAAAAAAAGCTAGTTTCAAAGTTAGCATTTGTTCAGTTGGGGGATAGGTCCACGGGTAGTTTTGGCTCGGGGGCTTAGGTTTGTTAGGTTCATTTTCAGGGGGCATATTTATTGTCGTGCACAACCAGATTAGTAGTGCACGATGGTGGGCCAGGGAGCCGGCGAAAAGGGTCGGGTTGATGCTGAGGCTCTGAGGGAGGCTTTGGAAATAATTAGTAGGGCATCTAGGGCCCAGTGGGAGGGGGCAGTGGGGGAGGTCACAGGCGGAGAGGTCACGGGGGAGGGGGAGATAAGTGGTGGTAGGCCGCAGCGTAGAGCAGCGGCAGATGGGGCTCTCGCGGCAATGGTGGCTTGCACCCCATCGGCGGGGAGAGGGGAGGTTTGGGAAACTAGGGGTGGGAACTTGAGAAAGGGGATAGACAGGAGGGTGTCAGGGGGAGAAATGATTTCGGGTCATGAGGTGGCTCGGAGGAATAAGAAGGGGGCCAGTGAAGGGGTGCAGAGGGGGGTGACAGGGCAAAGCGGAAGAGCGGGTAAATACCTGCAGAAGAGTGCAGGTGGGAAAAGGAGGGAGAGGTCCCCTTCAATTGAGGAGGGTAGAGTGGGGCGCGGAACGGCCCCCCCCGGTTAGGAGGAGTGAGGGCGGAGGGCGCTGCGCAGCCCCCGCTGGTCAGGTGGAGTTTGAGGGTTCCAGTTCGGCCCCTCCTCGGTCAACGCAAGGAGAGCCTAGAGGGCGCAGCACAGCCCCTAGCAATGAGGATTCCAGGGTGGAGGCCGGAACGCCTCGCCCGAGAGAAGAGGACCAGGCAGGGGTTCCCACAACCCCGCCGAGAAGACGTCAAAAGAGTGGCGGGGCGGACGCCCCGGGCTCGCAAGAAGATCATCAACTCATCTCGGGCATGAGCTCGCATCCACAATGGTATTTAAGGGGTGATGAAGTTGGTTGGGAGGAATATGTGGGGCAATGGGAATTGGAAGATTACAGGGCGGAAAGGGAAAAGGGGGAGGAGAGAAGAAATTCAAGGTGGGATAGGGAAAGGGAAGTGCAGGGTGGTTTGGGTGAAAGGGGTCAAGGGAACTATGGGCTGGGTGAGTGTGCTGACATGTTTTGTCCCCGCAGTAGGAGCTATCTAAGAATGGAGAGGAGGAGTACCGGTGTGGACGCCAGGCCGCAGGTGGCAGGTGTGGAAAGAGGTGAGCGGGAAAGGGAATGGTCATCTGCATGGCAGAGAGGGGTTACAAATAGGTGGACAGGGGAGGAACGGGCTGGTTTGCAAGGTGTAAGGAAGGAAGTTGGTGTGCAGGGCATTGGAGCTGAGGGGGTTGAAAAGGGCATTTGCTCAGTGGAGGTCCAAACGGACAAGGTGGTGGAGCCATTGGTGCTCGAAGTGCAAGCCGGAAAAGATAAGGAGCGTGAAGTGAAAAGAAAGGAGAAAAAATGGCCATACATGGGGATAACAAAACCATTGGGGGCGCACTTGATGGCAGCGACCAGGGAGAAGATTCAGGCAGGGGAATTTGTGGATGTCTTTAAATTGCTCCATAGGGAGGTGAGAGCAAAGGAGGGGTCTAAGGAGGAAGAGAGGGAACTGGCTTCACGCCCAAGGGTCCCGGTGACTATTGAGAATTGGACGTCGGCGTTTATCATTTATGCCAGTGTGTACTGTGAAAAATTCCCGGAGCGTTGCGTGGCCCTGCTCAAATATATGGACGTAATTAGGAAGGCTTTCACGAGTTTTGGGGGTTTTGCCTGGGTACGCTATGATGAGGAATTCAGAGCAAGAATGGCGGAGGACAGTCAGGTGGTCTGGGGGGAGATAGACATGGATCTTTGGCTGCAATGGATGGCTCCAACGAGGCCTGCCCCGACATTGCACACGGCAAGTGGGCTGCCTGTGCCTTACCGGCCCTTTCTTGGTCGCCCCGCCCATGAGGGGGCGGGGGGAGGAGGTGGAGGACAGCCCTCGACAGCATGTTGGGCGTTCAATAAAGAAGGATGCACGAGGTGGTCGTGCAAATTTCAACACGAGTGCAGCAGGTGTGCGGGTCGGCATCCGGTTACAGATTGTTTGCAGGTAGGAGACAGTGGGTCAGGGCAAGGAGCAGGGCAAGGAAGTAGGGGGGAAGGACCGCATGCCAGGTAAAGTGGGGTGTGCTGGTAGGTCGGGCTCAGTTTAACGTAAAAGGAGGGGGGCACAAGGTTTGATGAAAGGTTTTTGGGGGCAACTTAAAGGAGGCAGGAGAAGGGTGAGGAGGAGGAAGCGTAGGTAGGGGATGGCCGCAGGGGGGATGTAACAGTGGAAATTGTGAAGGGGAGGTAGCTGTCGTTTGGAGGGCATGGACGACGGTGGTGAAGCCCTCACGCTTGCCGCACGACAAGGTGAGTAGGCTTCAGGCTGCATGGGCGAAGGTGCGGGAGCGCCTCTGGTGCAGCAGGGGGAAGTGAGGAGATGGGTCTGCATGGACGGGGGTGCACTAGGGCCCCTGGTGGAGCTGGGGGAAAAAAGTGGAGCAGCGAAGCAAGGTGCCGGAAGAGGAATTTATGTGGAATGGTCTGCATGGACGGGGGCGCAGGTTTGGCCCCTTGTGCAGCGTTGGAGAGGAGTAAGGCAGAAAAGGGGCCTGCATGGACGGGGGTGTACTAGGGCCCCTGGTGCAGGTGGGAAACAGGGGTAATGGACGCAAGGAGCTTGAAGATTGTGATATGGAAGGGACTGCATGGACGGGAGTGCAGGTTTGGCCCCTGGTGCAGGGGTGGAGAGGAGTAAGGCAGAAAAGGGGCCTGCATGGACGGGGGTGCACTAGGGCCCCTGGTACAGGTGGGAAACAGGGGTAATGGACGCAAGGAGCTTGAAGATTGTGTTATGGAAGGGACTGCATGGACGGGGGCTCAGGTTTGGCCCCTGGTGCAGCGGTGGAGAGGATTAAGGCAGAAAAGGGGCCTGCATGGACGGGGGTGCACTTGGGCCCCTGGTGCAGGTGGGGAAACAGGTGGTAATGGACGCAAGGAGCTTGAAGATTGTGATATGGAAGGGACTGCATGGACGAGGGTGCAGGTTTGGCCCCTGGTGCAGTGGCGAGAGGAGCAATAAAGTAAAGGGCCTGCATGGACGAGGGTGCACATGGGTCCCCAGTGCAGGAGGGGGCAACGCAGGGCCAATATTAATAAGGTGAGGGAAAGTGGGGGGGCAAGGGGCAGCAGGGGGGTAATAGTTTGGAGGAAAAAGGGGGGCTAAGTGGGTTTGGGTGTATGGTTTAAAGGTTAGGTGAAAGGGGCGAAATATAGGGGGACGGTAGGAGAAGAGCTGAGGTGTCTACGGAGAGGGTTAAGGAGATGGCCAGAAAGGATAGGGTACTGAGGAGGTGTTACTAGGGGTGTGGGAAAGGTTAGGAGGTTTGGAACTCAGTCATTTAGGAGGGGTGCAGCATCTGAAAGTAGCAGGCTTGGCTATTAAGAGGAGTAGGTGAAAAGGTGGGGACGCTGGGAGTAAGGGAGATACAAAGGGTATGTCAGGGACCGGGGCAAAAGGAATGTCTTCATAAAATTTTTTCAGTAGGTAGCAGGAGTGTTGCATTTATTAGGATGTTGTTGATTTGTAAGTGATTTTGTAATTTCTTTTTCAGATGCTGCTAGGAGGTCCGGTCAGATGTCAAAAATCTGGTTTTGGGACATTCTACGGTTAAGGGGGTGGGGAAAGAAGTTGGAAAAAGGGTTGTTGGCAGGCAACTGGGGTGCAACTATGAAGATGTTGTGGTAAGATGTCCGGGTTTGGGGGGCTGGGATGGGATTAGTTGCTTCCTAGGTGGGATGGGGTGAGGGAAAGCTATGGGCCGCCAGATGGGGGGGATTAGTTTTGCTGGGAAAAATGATCTGGTAAGGGATACGGGTGTGGCTCTTCTTAGGTTCTGGGCTGGGAGACTGGGTAAATAGTTTGAGGTAGAAAAGTTTGGGGGGGTGGGGCAGAAAGAACTCCTCAGGGGAGGGTTTTTCTGGTGCCGGGGGCATGGCCCCTTTTGATGTGGGGGAGGGAAGCACAATGGGGAATGACACGGGAAAGGATGGGGTGGCGCTGTTTGCACAAGCAGGTCACCCCGGGGGAACAGGTATTGAGCCTGGAGGGGCATGGCCCCTGGGAGAAAGCGGGACGCCTGGAAAAGGGGCAAGGAAACGGTAGGATCCAAGGGATCATTAGGGAGGAATTGGGTTATTTAATTATTTAATTGTTGGGGGAAAATGAAAATGAAAATGTTTTATTTATTTAATTGGTTGCTAAAATATTTCTTTAGTTTGTTAGGCCATGGAGCTAGTTAAGCTTTTGATTGTAAGCTTTGGCCTGTCACATTAAAGCGACCTTTTCCACTTTTAAATGAGTCTGGGTTTTTGTGCAGTAAGCCAAAAGGGTGGCCCCGGGGGGAACGCGAAGCGTTTCCCCCCCGGGGAGTTTTTGGCGCTGCACACGGCCAGCGAGTAGTCGTGGGGGCAGACCCCCCCCCCGGGGGGTATTTAAGGGCTCAGGGAAGGTCGGGAGGCAGGCGACGGTTAGGACTTGATGATTGTCCCACCCTCCCACCCCTTGCATTTTCGTTTGAGGGTAGTGTCTGGTTATGTAATATGGGGGGGTCCGTTGTTCATGGGATTATACGGGGGGTTTTTTAGATGATAGGGTGAGTTTTTTTATGAGTTTTGGGGTCTGTTAGGAGGGTAGGGGTTGGTAGTTTTGTGTGACAGGTCAGGGCATTGTGAAAGTGTGTGTAATATATGTTGCTGATGTGGCAGGTCAGGCTGGCTGCAGGTCATAGGAAGGCGGAGTTTGGTGTAGAGGGGAGTTTGAAGGGTGTTGAAGTGGGTTGGGGAGCCGGGGGCATGGCCCCTTTTGATGTGGGGGGAGGGAAGCACAATGGGGGAATGACACGGGAAAGCATGGGGTGGCGCTGTTTGCACAAGCAGGTCACCCCGGGGGAACAGGTATTGAGCCTGGAGGGGCATGGCCCCTGGGAGAAAGCGGGACGCCTGGAAAAGGGGCAAGGAGACGGTAGGATCCAAAGGATCATTAGGGAGGAATTGGGTTATTTAATTATTTAATTGTTGGGGGAAAATGAAAATGTTTAATTTATTTAATTGGTTGTTAAAATATTTCTTTAGTTTGTTAGGCCATGGAGCTAGTTAAGCTTTTGATTGTAAGCTTTGGCCTGTCACATTAAACCGACCTTTTCTACTTTTAAATGAGTCTGGGTTTTTGTGCAGTAAGCCAAAAGGACGCCCGCCCGCAGGACCACGAGGAGGATTTCGTTTTCAGAGAATTTCACTGCTGGAAGGAGCTTCGTTTGCCAAGTGTTTCCTGCTCGTTCGTTTGTTGGAGAGGTTCGTGAGGCTCCCGAGCAGGTTCCTGGTACAGGGAAGGAAAGGGAGCGTTCGAGCGGAAGAGGTGTTCCGGTCGGGGCAAGATTCCAGGATAAATGGTGCCTGCCAAGGGAGCGTCATGCCACCAGTGGCTGTTTTTTTGCGTGGTGCGGCACGATCGGTACCGTGGGGTAATAGTTTGCCGTGGAGGAGCAGAGCTTTTTCGGGTGGGTGTTGGTAGCAGTACAATAATGATTTATGGTAGTACCGAGGGCCGTGGGGCTTACAGTATGTAAAGGAAGGTAGAAGGGAGCAGCAAAAGGCTTGGCCTAGGATGCATGCACAAAAGTGCAGGCTCAATGCGTGGGTACGATGTACGCCATATGTTTTGGGATTTGCCTGTGAGCGGGGAGCACGAGGCTGGGCCTTGGAAACAGGCAATAAGGGGCTGGCGCTGACCCGCATTTTACATTAGTGCCAGTTAGGGTGCACAGGGTATGGGTACTACACGAGATGCAGCCTTTGCTTTGCATTCAATGGGGTATGAATGAAACAGACGCCAGCCCGCAGGGCAGCCAAAGTTGCCCAAGTGGTGCTCACGGTTAAGGGCAGGTACGACGCTCAAATTAATTTAAGGGCAGGTTAATATGTGGTGGTATAAAGTAGCGGCACCGTACCGCGGTTTCATTAGCAGCAGTTTTGGCGCGCAACGCGAGGGAGCTGCACAAGAAGCAAATGAATTTAAGGGCATGTTAATATGTGGTGGTATACAGCAGCGGGCACCGTACCGCGGTTTCAGTAGCAGCAGTTAGGAGCGCAACGCGAGGGAGCTGCACAAGAAGCAAATGAGAATTAAGGGCATGTTAATATGTGGTGGTATAAAGCAGCGGCTGCCGTACCACTGTTTCATTAGCAGCAGTTTTGGTGTGCAACGCGAGGGAGCTGCACAAGAAGCAAATTAATTTAAGGGCATGTTAATATGTGGTGGTATACAGCAGCGGGCACCGTACCGCGGTTTCAGTAGCAGCAGTTTGGAGCGCAACACGAGGGAGCTGCACAAGAAGCAAATGCGAATTAAGGGCATGTTAATATGTGGTGGTATAAAGCAGCGGCTGCCGTACCACTATTTCATTAGCAGCAGTTTTGGTGTGCAACGCGAGGGAGCTGCACAAGAAGCAAATGAGAATTAAGGGCATGTTAATATGTGGTGGTGTAAAGCAGCGGGCACCATACCGCGGTTTCAGTAGCAGCAGTTTGGCGCACAATGCGAGGGAGCTGCACAAAGAAGCAAATGATTTTAAGGGCATGTTAATATGTGGTGGTATAATGTAGCGGGCACTGTACCGCGGTTTCATTAGCAGCAAGTTTGGCACGCAACGCGAGGAAGCTGCACAAGAAGCAAAATATGTCTATTATGCGGGGGGCAGTAAGGTGGGGCTTGGATGGTTGCGGGCACCGGCCCACGGCTTCTGTAAGGCTACTATTGTGTTGGGCACACAAGCAATACAGCCGAAAAATTAGGATGCATGCTAAGACACTGGGGATGTGAAGGAGGCAGGCCCCATCCCGCAGTCGCAAATGTGGGCCACAATGCAGGCCTATACTGGAAGTATGTTTGCATGCGTTTAAACTGCTGTTCAAATGCTGGTTGTTGCCGCATGTGGGGGACAGTCTGGGTGCCTCCGGTTGCACGCCAGGCGGTTGCACGCCAGCGGGCCATGGGCTCTCCAGTAGCTCTTAGTTAAGGAACAGGGGCTCGAGAGCACACGCGGCAGGTTGACGGCGGGTGGCAGATTGATCTGGGCCATGAGTTTGGCATGAGGCAAGGTAAGACATAGCAACGCGACTCTGAGGCCGGGAGTATGGTGGCACCTTTCGCAAAGTTATTTTAATTGCAAGTACCGTAACAGGAGTACTGGACAAGATTTAGGTCAAGCAATGGACACGGGTGTAAGGATTCACGGAGTGGAAGCCCTACATCAGCAGGTCAGCTGAGCTGCAGGTGTACACATTGTTTTGCTGTAATGGAGCCAGGCTTGGGGCGTCTACAATTGCTTGTCCCGGTGGCACTCTGGCTCTAAAACTACCGGTCAGATGAGCTCATTGCTGCGCACCAGAGCTACAGGAGATTTAAAAGTACATTTAAGGTCCGGGACCACTTCAAGGGAGTTGCTCAGTTGGAAATAGGGAATGGCTTGGTGGTATGTGTAAGGTCGTCACGCCGCAAAGCTGGGTGTTGGGGACGCTTTGGGGGATAAGGCAGACGACATTGGATATTACATGCACTCAGAAGAGGCGGGGGTAAATAGATGGAGGAAAGTAGCTATTATCAGGGGCTTACAGCAATCAGGTGGTCAGTTGGGGTATGGCGCAATTGTGAGGTGACCGGCGTGCCGAACGGTGGTGTAAGGCCCATTTCGAATGCATTGGTGAATGTACAATCAGTAAGTCATGCTTGCAACATACAAAACGCAGCAGTTTGGTTTCTGGATTTTTTCGGAACGGTGGGGTGGTTTAAGGCTGACTCAGAACACCCGGGTAGTTGTGTTCTTATGGTGAATGTTGGCAGTGGAGTAACTTTGCTGAAAATGTTGGGGGGACATGACATCTGAAGAAAAGTTGCCCCAGCCAAATGAATGGGGACAAAATGGTACCAGGAAAGTTGGGGGGGTCAAGCACCCCTGTCCCCCCCTTAATAATTACGCCCATGAATGTTGGGGGCTTACCATAGAAACCTGGCAGTCATGTGCATGAATTATGGGGGACGGCGGTGGGATTTAAGACCCATTTGGAACACCGTGATAGATGGGTTCGGGTATGGTGCAACACCTTGGGCGAATGGGTTGATGCGATAGGATGTGGTGCAGACATCCATACTAAGGGGGCAGGGTGACGGGATGGGGCACGAATAGTGCATTGGTTTAGGATAAGATGTTGGCAGGCCCCCAGGATACGAAGCAGCATGGCGTGAGTGGGGTGCAAAGATCGCAGGTGTTGGATAAGAGGTTTACCTTGCTTGGTGACTGCATTTCGTTGGGGTCTCCCAGCTGGCTAATGCCTGATAGTATGTTTAGTGGGAACGAACAGCACTTAGGGGGGCATTTTCACAGAGTCATTCTGGTTTGATTGATGTTTCCAGGATGAACTGGGACCCATGTCTCCTAGCGCACTCTTGTCCTTGAAACCATGTGCTAGGTAGTTGGAGCTCAGGTTATGCGAAGCCCTCCGGAATGTACAGGAAAGCCGAAAGGATAGGCAGGGGTGCCATTGCCTGGGCAAATTTAAGCAGGAAGGTGAACAGACCTTTCTTTTACCGGTTTAAATTCCAAGCATGCATATAAGAATAGTTGCCGGGGGAATATTAGTGGTCAGGTGTGGGACACATGGAGGGTCCCTTTGGCAAGGGGATAACACTCAAAGTGAGGAGTGGTTAAAAAGGCGTGGTAAACCATTTTAGTAAATTAGGTTGATTTATGCGGTTCATTACTCCTTTGTTTGTCAAGCATGCATGGGAAAGGTTTTGGCGGTAGGGACAAGGGTGATAGAGGCCTTGGAAAGTAGGGCCTAGAAGGGTAATTAATACATGCAGTGGTGCACAAATCTGTCCAAGAGCCCATGGAGAGGAATGGGAAGTGGAAGAGGCCAAAGGGAACAAGCAGTTACCGGGGTGTGCAGATCATCCCGGGGTGTTGGTCACTACCTGCCAGGCTCCTACCACAGTGGGTTTATTACAGAAGTGGGGTGGAATCTAGAAGGCTAGAATGGAAGGGCTCTACCAGTTCAAAGAGGGCCGAAGTTTTTTGAGTGAAGTGCTGCACTGAGGGCACTGGGGTTCACTTATGGACGGGCTTCATGGTTTGTACGCATAAATACTGTCTGGATGGGCTACCAGGAGGTAGAGATAGTCACAGAGGGAGGTGCATACGGCATGTCTTATGCAGCAGTAGAGGCTGGATGGCAAGGGGTGGCAAGAAGATGAGGCTGGTCACATGGCCATCATTAGGCGAAGGAGAAGCTTTCGGAGGTCGGAGAAGCAATTGGGCAACGGGTCAGTGCCCGGAGTCAAGGTTATGAGACATACGCTGTATATGGTTGAGGCACGGTAGCGACCGGCAGTTGCATTGGTGCAGGATATTTCTGGCTGAAGGGGTCCCTTAAAAATTATGGAGCAAGATGCTCGGGAGTGGCTGGTGAATGAGGGAAGGAAGGGGTTCCTTTAAATTATGGAGCAAGTTGCCCGGGAGTGGCTGATGAAGGAGGGCAGGGCTGACGAGGCCTGGGGGGAAAAGCCTGCTGCATTAAAACTGAGGTACTGGGTCACGGACGTTTGCGGGATGCCGGCTACTAGGTTGAACTGCTTAACAGTTGTGAACGCTTGCTTGACATCGGTGCAGAACCTACCAATGCAGGTTCGAATACTGGCTGGGCCAAACTCAAGCGTTCAGTAATAATAAGCAGCCCTATAGAAATGCTGAATTAGCAGCACGCTTGGAGAACAAGATGACACGGAGCGGCTCAGGTTCAAGCACCGGGTCCACCCGGTTAAACTTCTGGGTATTAAGCAGGTTATAAGTGACACAGCACAGCATATACCTAAGGTATTCAGTTACCCCACAGAGGTTTCGGGTAGGGAGGAGGGCCTTGCACGACAAGTAAAAAGGAAGGCGGGAGCCTCCCCTTTGGGAAGTTGGGAATTGGTACTGCCCAGCTTCGAGGAGACTCAACAATGACACGTAGACATGGATGACTCCCCGAAAGCATAGCCACTCAGCAGGTGTTCTCAGATTTTGCTCATATATTGCCACCTATGACACGGGGAAATTCTAGCAAAGGTCTAAAATCACAACTTCACCCGGCGGTGACGGCGCTCCCCCAGTTGGTAACTTCTGCAAGGGCAAGCAGCGCAAGGTGCAAGGGGGGGTGAGTCTTTTGTCCAATAAAGGGGCAGGAGAATTTCTGTGGTTAGAGTATGCCGGACAAAGTGACCTCTCGGAGGGGGTAAACTGAGAGCCGGTGGTTTGAGTTTGCGGAAGGAAAAGTGGTAGGGGCAGAAGGTGCCCCAGAACAGGCCCTACGTGGTCAAAGGGAAGCCCCTGTTTGAATTTACAAAAGAGCGAGTGCACTGGCCAACAGGGGGCAAGGAAAAAGGTGCAAAAATGTGGGCACAAAGTACACTAAGGGGTACTAAGCTCCTGGTGGAATTTACAAAAGGGCGAGTGCACTGGCCAGCAGGGGGCAGGGAACATTTTAAGAAATTTGGCACAAAGGGCACTAAGCTCCTGGAGAGGTGTTGTCACAGAGCGGGCAGAGGCTGATTAACTCAAAATCCCCGGAGTATTAACTGATGGAAGGCAAAACACTTGGCAGCTAGGGGGAGGGACAAACCTCTTGGAAAGGTAAAATAAGGAAAGGGGGGAGCCACGGTGGGTGGAAATCCACCTGTGACGTGGCGGTGTTTGGTCGACCAAACACAAGAGACAGACTCTGGATGAGCCAGGAGAAAGCTGGAAGGGTTTTCGCTCTTCTCGTACCAGCGTCCCTTGGGAGCCTAAGTGGCAGGGGCGTCTGGGGGAACTACAAGGGCTCAGCTTCCCCCAAGGAAACGTTACTCTCCCCGCCCAGGAAAACCTGCATGGGCAGGCGAGGCTCAGGCAGAAAGGTTTGGGAGAGTTGGGCCTTTACTGGACTTTCTGAAAGAAAGGGGGAAGCAGATAATTGGAAACGGAGCAGTCGCCGCATCTTCAGAGTTATTTCCACTAATGTGTTCTGTGTGGTTTTATGTTATTATGGAAAATAAATCTGCGGCCTTTTTATGCCAAAAAACAAAACAAGGCTCATTCTACACATTCCTTGGGGGGAGAAAAGGGAATGAGCAGTTTTCTATGTAATGAGTCCAAATGGACGGATGCACGGGTTATGCCAGTGACGACGAACAAAACCAAAGGAAAATGGAGGAGGCACCCCAATAACCTGGGCGGTGTCCTCCTCCTGTCCTCCCCCTTCCCCAGCGGGACGAGGGGGAGACGCCGACAGAAAGCACGGGAGAAATCAGGAAAGACCGCAAAGGGCTAGAAAGAAAGGGGCGGAGCTACCCCCTTTATAGCAGGCGGGCTCCTTACTGCAGGCAGCTTCCATCCAGCCTTGGCAGAAGGATGCCCGCCCGCAGGATCACGAGGAGGATTTTGTTTTCCCACCCACCCACCCTACAATAGGGCAAGGAACAGACAAACCTGGTCGTCGATGTCGCAGGACGGTGAGGCTGTGTGGCGGTGTTTGGGCGACCAAACACAAGAGACAAACTCCGGATGAGCCCGGAGAAAGCTGGAAGGGTCTTCGCTCTTCTCGGACCAGCGTCCCTTGGGAGCCTAAGCGGCAGCGGCGTCCGGGAGAGCTACAAGGGCTCAGCTTCCCCCAAGGAAACGGCACTCTCCCCGCCCAGGAACACCTGCATGGGCAGGCGAGGCTCAGGCGGAAAGGGTTGGGAGAGTTGGGCCTTTACTGGACTTTGCGAAAGAAAGGGGGAAGCAGATCATTGGACACGGAGCAGTCGCCGCATCTTCAGAGTTATTTCCACTAATGTGCGCAGTGTGGTTTTATGTTATTATGGAAAAGAAATCTGAGGCCTTTTTATGCCAAAAAACAAAACAGGACTCATTCTACACATTCCTTGGGGGGAGAAAAGGGAATGAGCAGTTTTCTATGTAATGGGTCCAAATGGATGGATGCACGGGTTATGGGTATTTTCTATATTTGAATCGCACTCTTGGGCACAGATAATGAACATGTGCTGACATTCCACGGGGGCATTGTATCCGTGGCAATACTCCTAATTTTGGACCGATTGCGGGAATGAGGCAAAGGTAGAGAAAGTAATTTGCCAACGATGCACTATGTGGCCAAGTGTCCAAACCTGAATCAGGATGCAAATGCCCAAGCAGAACATTCCAGCTGATATTAATTGCACCGTGTCACAGGCACCCCAAAGCTCTTAAATAATTTTTAGTGTTTAATGGTGTCTATTGGTTTCCATTGACATTTTCATGCAAGTGGTAGAAGGTTTGTTAGGCATATATAGTGCGAGTCCAAAAATACTGAATGGGGCAACTGGATTCAGTGGAAACTATGTACATATTGGGCAAGTAGGTGTCAGGGCGTGGGTAGGCCTCATGGGATGCGAATGGCGCACTGCAAAAGAACACGGACACGGAGCGATAGAATGCACATCCAACTTTATTGAAAAACCAAAGTACTCTGCCCCGCCCCATCTCCCTCTACCCGTCACTTCCCGTTCTCCCGCGTCACTTCCCCCCGCCCCAACCACCTGTCTCCCATAACTATGGAAATGTCAACATGACAGTAGAGTAGTGTTACAAGTCACATCCTAGTTCATCCTCCATTTTTTTAACACTTTTTCCCATCCTGTTCCTTGCGCAATTCTCTCTTAAGAAATGCACTTTGTGTTGTATTTGATGAAGAAACAAATGCATGAGTTTAGCGTTGTTCAACGTTGTCCTTAAGTCAGTGAAAGTTCATGGGCCTACAGGGACTAGCAGGATCCCAGCAGCTCAGGCAGCATGGGACTCCAGAACAGTTCACACACATTTTAAATAGTCCCCTCCATACAGCACTGTGAACTCTTCTGTGCTCAGCAATGCCACAAAAAAGACTTCTAACCCTATTTCTAACATGGCTGTGTCAGCAGGTAGTGAATTGATGTTCCCTCTGGAGCACTTTTCTCGGAATCAGCGAACTGAGAGAGTGTGCACAGGCCATTCTGTTAAAGGTGAATAGTTTGTTTTAAGCGCTTCACTGCACTGGTATTGATACTCAATATTACACAAAAAGAAAAGCTGATTTGCTCCTGGTTTGGCTTGAACTTGTTATCTACTATCTGAACAAAGACCTCAGCAGCAAGTACCTAACACAATTCGGTCTCTGTCCTGCAGGTGAACTGATTGGATGTGGATGACTTGTGAGCGGACCTCTGATTTCATTGACAAGTGTGGTAGGGAGGTACTGCAGGAAGTCCCACAGGCCCTTTGCTTATGCTAATATAATTGTTGTATCTCGGTTGTGGCAGCTCTTTGCTTGATAGGGAATGGGGGAGGAAGCTGACTACATCCAAGGAGGCACCTCTAACTCATTAAGAGACCAGCCATGGAGTTTTGATATGACCGGTCCACCGGGAGAACACCCAACCTGTTTAAAGGCCAGTCCGCCCAGGCGCATGGGTGTGTGGACAGATGCGTTTTGTTGACATTCCCGGATCACCTCATCTCCGAAAGAAAGATACTTGACAAGTGATGCACTTGAAGACCTGATAGCCGAGGTGGGTTAGTTGAGAACGGGTGTGTCATGAACTTCAGATCACACCCCTTTTGGACCTCCTGGTCCTTGTCTCAACGGGCCTTACATTCCAACATGGCCGTCCAGAGCTGAAGCCCTTGCTCGTTCCATGCGCTGAACGCAGCGTGTTCTATTAATAGACCATGCCTTCTGCGGCTCCGCGCGTCTCAATGCTATTGCAGAGTAGCCCAGACGTGTGTTCGTAGCTCGCGGTATTGTTTCCTTTGTCCCAGTGCTATTATCCGCTCCTGACCCTTTCCCCCTTCCTGGTTCCGAGCATTTCTAGCCTTTCCCAGACTCCCGGATTCCTGGACTCCGCGCTCCCAGAACTAAACGCAACCTGGAACCAGACAAGACTCGAGCAGCGCTGTTCAAGACCAGGAGCGTTCGCAAGAAGGCAGCGATCGAAGACACCGGCAAACACCGGACCCAGGTGAGAAGGGGGGGAAATCCTTGACAGTTTGAGATGCCACCCGATCGAACCTAAAAACGAGATGGAAGCCGCCGTGCAGGACTTAATGCGACACATGCAAGAATTATCAACCGAGGTTCAAAATCTTAAGGCGGAAAACGCTGCGCTCAAACAATTGGTCTTATCCCAGGATTCTGCTACAAAGGAGGGTTCCCTGTTGGGCGGTATTGTTGACAAGTATGATGGTTCGTCAAAAACACTTCGTGGATTCCTGGATTCATGCCTGGTCCACTTTACCTTTAAGCCCTATTATTTCTCGACTCCTAGGGCTAAGGTGGGTTTCATCATATCCCACCTTTCCGGCAACGCCTTAACTTGGGCAACACCCCTTGTCAACTCCTGCGATGCCCTCCTAGACGACTATGATGGGTTCATACAGGCCCTTAAAGGCATGTTTGACCGTCCAGAGCAGGTCTATACTGCCCAAGAACGCTTGCTGGACTTTCAACAGGGCCCCCAAGATATGCTCACTTATGTGACCAGATTTAAACAATTGGCTAAGGAAGCTGACTGGTCCTCTGAGGCTAGTTTTACCCTGTTCAGGAGAGGCCTAAACAATGAGATCAAGGATGAACTGGCCAGGGTGGCCAGAACAAATTCATTCCAAGCACTAATGGACCAGGCCTTGCAAATAGACTTTCGCATCCAGGAAAGGAAGGCTGAAAGAAAGAAATCCAAGGGAAACTCACCCAAGACGTTCCTTGAGAGCACAGCCAGAACGGACACAAACCCAAGTCCAGCCCCAGAACCTGAACCCATGCACATTGGAGTCTTTCATGGACCCATATCACCTCAAGAAAGATTGAGAAGGATCCATACGGGTTTGTGTATGTATTGTGCTTCAGACAAACATTTGGTCAGGGAATGTCCTCTGGCACCTCCTCGGCGTTCGGGAAACGCCAGCTCCCGATCTTAAATGGAGCAGAGATTCGGGAGAGAGATATTTGCGCCACATCAATTCCATCCTTGAACCCTCCTGGACAAAACAGTTTGGTGAAACTACAGGCTTTCCTGTCGCACTCCAAAGACAAGACCTATCCCATTTTGGCCTTGGTGGACTGCGGAGCTATGGGAATTTTCATTGATCAAGACTGGGTTGTTTGCCATCATATTCCGTACGACACACGAAACACCATGCAGCCGGTGGAAGCAATTGACGGAAGACCCCTCTCTTCAGGACCCATAAGCCTGCAGACTAAAGAGATCCAACTATCCATAAACCATCATCAAGAGCAGATTACATTCAACATCATTAAGTCAGCCCATTACCCCATGGTTTTGGGAATGCCCTGGTTACAAAAGCACAATCCGTATATCAATTGGACAGCAGGATCATTATTCCTGGGCTCAGAGTTCTGTATGTCCCACTGTCTATCCCTGGACCCCTCTGCAGTAACCTCTAAAGAACCACCAAGAGACCGAGAAACACCACTCATGGTTTCCAATATCATACAAGTTCCAGAGGCCTATCAGGGATATGCTGATGTATTTTCTACTGCCATAGTCCAAGCCTTACCCCCTCACAGGCCCGAAGACTGTGCGATGGATACGGATCCCTCAGCTGTAATTCCCTTCGGCAGAATGTTCATTCTTTCCGAGCCCGAGAAAAAGGCCCTTCGGAAATACCTAGACACTAATCTTGAAAACGTCACCATAAGACCCTCGAAATCTCCAGCGGGTGCTTCGTTGTTCTTCATTCCCAAGAAGGATACCAAGGAACTCAGACCTTGCCTCGACTATAGAGGCTTAAATCAATGCACCCTCAAGGATCGGTACCCACTGCCCCTGATCTTGGATATCCTGGAAGCTGTGAGAGGAGCCGTAATATTCACCAAATTGGATCTTAGGGGTGCCTACCATTTGATCCGTATCCCGGAAGGAGACGAGTGGAAGACCGCCTTTAGAACACTCTTTGGCCACTACGAGTACCTGGTCATGCCCTTTGGACTAGCCAATGCCCCAGCAGTATTCCGTTTTATGGATAGGGTGTTCTCTGATATGTTGTTTCTCTTCGTCATTGTCTATCTGGATGACATATTGATTTTTTCCAAGGACCCTCTGAAGCATGAAGGACATGTTAAGGCAGTTCTACAAAGACTCTGGGAACATCACCTCTTAGCCAAGCATGAAAAATGTTTGTTTCACATTACCTCTGTGCTCTATCTGGGATTTATCCTTAGTCCAGATGGGATTGGCATGGACCCTTCAAAGGTAAAGGCCATTCTCGCCTGGCCTACTCCCACGTCCGTGAAACAAATCCAATCCTTCCTAGGACTAGCCAATTTCTACCGAAAGTTCATAGCCACCTTTTCCGAGATTGTACAGCCCATAGTGGCTCTGCTAAAGAAGGACACCCCATTTGTCTGGTCAACATTACAAGAAACTGCATTCCAGCGTTTGAAGACCGAGTTCACACAAGCTCCCATTTTGGCTCAACCCGATACAAGTCGACCCTTTTTAGTGGAAACGGATGCCTCTAATTATGCTATAGGAGCAGTGTTGAAGCAGAAAATGGAGGACGATTTGGAACACCCTGTTGCTTATCTTTCAAGAACCTTAACTCCTAGTGAAACACACTACTCCGTCCTGGAAAAGGAACTCTTAGCCATTCGCCAAGCCTTCACTGAATGGCGACACCTACTTCTGGGAGCCAAACATCCTGTCCAAGTCCGTACTGATCATCGAAACCTTCAGATTCTACAGTCACTGGAGTACAGGAACAGTCGTCAGGCACGTTGGGCCTACTTTTTTGCCCAGTATCAGTTTCACATTACGCATGTCCCTGGATCACAGAACCTGATCGCTGACGCCTTGTCTCGCCGTCCTGACTAAGCGACCACTGAAGATAAGGCATTTCCTAAAATGTTCTCTCCCACGATCTTCGTAGCCCAAGCAGTTGATCTCCTGGAAGAAGTCCGGTCGCAAACTCAATCCTCGGAAATATGGAAGGACATTTCACCACGAAATCACTGGAAATTAAGAGCCAAGAAAGGCTACGTATTCAAGGACAATGCACTACTCATTCTTACACGGAAGTTACAGCAAAAAATAATAAACCTTTGTCATGACACACTCCATTCCGGGCACCGAGGTATCACCAACACCCTCCGTCTTATACAGAGACAATTTCGGTGGCCTAAAATGAAGTCTGACGTGCAGCAGTACATCCAGGCTTGTATAAACTGTGCCCAAAATAAACATGATAACAAAAGACGAGCGGCTCTTCTTCTGCAGCCCACTCTACCCTCTAAACCATGGGAAATCATCGCTACAGACTTCATAGTGGAGATACCACCTTCCCGAGGATATACTACCATCATGGTCACCATAGATTTGTTTACCCACATGGCCCACTTTACACCACTGATGAAACTACCCTCCTCTTCAGAGCTAGCTGGAATATTTCTGGAACACATATTCCGACTACATGGGCTTCCTTCCAAGATCATATCTGACCGGGGTCCCCAATACATTTCACAACTCTGGAAACACCTCTGTCGGGTACTAGGAATCCAACGTGCCCTCTCTTCAGGATATCACCCCCAAACCAACGGAGCCACAGAACGTGCAAATCAGACCCTGGAACAATATCTCTGATGTTTCGCCACTAAGGTCCACGATGACTGGTCTCTCCTGATACCCGTTGCGGAATTTGCTTACAACAACTCCGAACACTCAGCGCTACAGACCAGCCCCTTTTATTGTAGCCAGGGGTTCCATCCATCGGTCTTACCCTCGGTTCTTCCTTACCCTACACCAGTACCTACTGTTGACTCCTGGATCGAAAATCTTATCAACATTCACAGGGAGGCTAAAGAACACTTAGAGAAAGCCAGATTAAAGACCAAGAGGTATGCAGATTCTAAGAGAAGAGACCAGGTCCTTCCTATACGGTCGGTGACCGAGTGTGGTTGTCATCAAAACTACTCCCCTGGCACTTGCGACCAAACAAGCTGGCTCCCCGCTACTATGGTCCATTTCCCATCAAGGAGATTATCAATCCTGTCTCATATCGAATCAAGCTACCTGACTCCTGGAAAAGAATTCATCCAGTTTTTCACACATCCCTATTGAAGCCCTACATCCAATCCTCTCGAAAATCCAGTAGACCTCCTCCTCTACTGGTTGACAACCAACTGGAATATTAGGTGCCCCGGATTTGTGACTCCAGGTATAAGCAGGGCCATCTTCAATACCTAGTGGAGTGGAAAGGATATCCTCCTAGCGAAAGGACCTGGGAACCTGTTTCAAATATCAAGGCTCCTCGGTTGCTCAGAAGATTTCACATAATACACCCGGGCAAACCTGGAGGGAAAGGCCTTCGGAGGAGGCATGCTGTCATGAACTTCAGATCACGCTCTTTTGGACCTCCTGGTCCTTGTCTCAACGGGGATTACATTCCATACTATTTCCAACATGGCCGTCCAGGCTGAAGCCCTTGCTCACTCCATGTGCTGAACATGGCGTGATCGATTAATAGACCACGCCTTCCGCGGCTCCGCGCGTCTCAATGCTAATGCAGAGTAGCCCAGACATGTGTTCATAGCTCGCGGTATTGTTTCCTTTGTCCCAGTGCTATTACCCGCTCCTGACCCTTTCCCCCTTCCTGGTTCCGAGCATTTCTAGCCTTTCCCAGACTCCCGGATTCCTGGACTCCGCGCTCCCAGAACTAAACGCAACCTGGAACCAGACGAGACTCGAGCAGCGCTGTTCAAGACCAAGAGCGTTCGCAAGAAGGCAGCGATCGAAGACACCGGCAAACACCGGACCCAGTTGAGAAGGGGGGAACTCCTTGACAGGGTGAGCGGTCATGGCTTCCTTTCTGGTTGAATGAAAGGAAAATATCACCGGGTTCCTCTTCCTCCTCAAAGTGTTTAATATATGAGGGTGACTCAACCCTGGAGACAGGCACCCCATTGGCTCAAAAACCTTTTCTTGGCTTTCCCATGTCTTATCCCCCAACCCTCAAATCCATCCTATTTGGACATAACTGTGTGAGTGTACTCCTGTTCAAACGTACTGCTGTACGTAGGTACTGAGAGTGCCCCCTCCACTTTAGGCTGTCATTTGCATTGCTACCCCACAGCGCACAGACAAGCTTGTAATTCTGGCTGAACGGCTGAGGGACACTTTTATAGATAACGGAAATGAGGGGGAGAGGGTGTTGTGGAGGAAGTTGGAGGACCATACCATTTTCACTGTGGTGTTGGAGTATGGCTCTTAAGGTCAGGATCTGCCAATGGCAGGGAAGAGAGAATGGAGAGAGGTATGGGGGACCCCCCATTGCAGAGGAAGGGCCTGCTTTAGTCTACTCTTCATGGCCAATGCGTACAGCCCTATAAGGATGTGAGTCGGAGTGCAGGCATAACAGTCAGTGGTATGGGGTACGTGCCAATTGTGCAGAGGTGGAGTGTTGAGGTGGAGAAGAGGTGGGGTATGGCAGGAACCCACTAATGAACTGAGCATATCAGAGGGGAAGGAATGTGCAAAGGGGGACACTCGCTGGGTGCCTGTTTCTGCAAGGAAGAATAGTACTGTGAGGTTTGTACACTGAGAACCTTGAACAACAGGACTTGGCTTAGAAGCCTTTTTCCCCACTAGTCCCACATAGAGTAGGATATAAGTTGCCCCACCCTCTTGAAAATCCTGATTTGTGGTTTTCCTATCAGAGCCAGGCACCACTCTCACTATGCACCTACTTAAAGAGTAAAGCTGATCCTGCGGAATTATTCAAATCTCACGGCCGGTATTTGGTGAACCGGAATGGTCTTGCAGCTGCTTGGATGTTTTTAAAATGATTTTTGTTGTTTTTATTTTGAATTGCCTTTTGGATTCCCTTCATGGCTGTTTGCATGGAACTGAACTGACTTAGATTTGGACTTTGTTTCGCTATGGAATTCGTTGTGGAACTTAATTGAACTTTTAGGATTTTTCATTTTTGGGGATTTTTGACTAATTTTGCGTTTGATTCCCTGGACTTTGTAGGTCCGCTGGCAACTGCGTGAGACGGGCACCTTGGACCTCTGAACTTTCTACAAGCAGGTATTCAGCCATTTTGTCGTTGGAAACAGGTAGGAGAAATACAATGGGGAAGAGCTAATCAATTATTTTTATATGAGTGGGATAATAAGTATATCGATTGGTTTTTCCCTGTTCCTTCCGTTCTACAGCGCCTGCTGGCTCATGAGATTTCCTGCCTTTTTATCTGTATCTGTGGCCTTGCAATAGTCCTTTTGGTTGTCTCCCCAGAGCAGGGACCCTTGTCTTTATATTATTATCAAAGACAGGGGTGCATGCAGAGGTTTCCTCAGATCACGACAGATTGAGGAACCCATATACCTCCTAAAGTAACCATGCAAGGAAACCCCGATCCCATGACTGCCTTAATGCAGGCCTTTGCAGACCTGCGCACTGATATAGCAGCCGCTCATGCATCCTTGCATCAGCGCATGGATGTGATGCAGAGCACAGTACATCCATTACCTGCTGATGAGGAATGTGGTGATGGGGCAGCAGCAGCCCCATTACCTGTTCCTCCTGCGTATAGTGTGCCACCAATAGTCCTACCTGGTCTGTTTCCTCTGGCTCCACTGGAGTGATTCCTTAGTGACCCCAAAACACATAGGACTTTAATTAGTCAATCTAAGTTGCACTTCCTGTGTCATCCTTTGACTTTTCCAGATGCTACTAAGGCAGCCTTTGTTCTTTCTCATCTAGGGGTACGGCAGCCGCTTGGGCTAATCCTCTGTTAGAGGCAAATGACCCTGCCTTGTAGGATTTTCACACTTTATTGCAAGCCATGACCATATTTTTTAATGCAAGATATAAGGCACAAGCATCAGATCTTGAGTTCCTGGCGTTAGTATTAGGAAAAAAAAAACGTACTAACTTATTTTGTACGTTTCAATCAATTGGCAACGGAAACCACCTTGCCTGAGCAGAAAAGGGTGGTGTTTTTTATCGCGGTTTGTCGGATGAACTAAAAGATGCTCTTTCAGTGGTTCCTTCACTTCCCTTATCCTTTCTGGATTTACTGGATCTGGGCCTACCAGTGGAGGCATGTATGTTGCAGAGGCGCGGGGAGAGAAGGGTACCAGAGTTACAGTGTTGTAAGACCTCTTCTATCCTGTAAGGAAGCCATGGTATCAAACAGTAATACAGACACAAGTGCCCACAGTTCAAGGGTGTTTACTGAACTTCAATTGGGTTTGAAAAATACCTATCTAATCCTAAATCTAAAGATGGGAGCAAGCTACGATCATCAAATAATAATAATGCCATCCTAGTTGAGTCCGTCAAAATAAAAGGGCCTATACTAATAAACCTATTGCCAATTCTTACTTCTAAATACAAATAGTGTGTGGAAAAATGTTATGCCAAAGAAAAGTGTTCAAGAAATGATATATCAGGATATCTGCGCCATTGGTTCCCCTTTCCCCATGTTTTTAGTAAGGGACAAAGTGACACACTTGAACATAGCACACTTTAGCTTTCCTAGCACGAGGATGCTGTTCAAAACCTCAGCATCAGGGCCTTCTGTGCCAAAGTCTCTTTCCCATTGAAAGTCTCTTATTTCAGAGGGCCTGATGCCACATTACACACATCAAAGTTCCTTTTTAGGATTTCAGATGTACAAAATCTCAGGGGATTTTCTGTTCACCACGGGTCCCACTCCACCGGACTCAGAGCCACTTTAACACAATCTCTTCAGGACTTTCACGTATCCAATTTCACGGGTGGTTCACTGTTAACCCTGGGTCCTCTTCCGCCCAGCTCAGACCCTCTTTAACACAAAACCTTCAATCAGTCTCTCTCTGCCGTGCTCGGTCCAATTTATCTACTTTAATGCAGACTTTCTTTACTGTACCAACATCAAAGACTTTCGACTTTGTGCAGGATTTTGCTTGACCCGTCGTAGAACCACTTTGATTCACAATTCTTTCCAACTCTTTCACTGTTGCTACTTCTCAGCTGGATACCTTACAGAGACCTTCGATTGAGCACACACGTGGTGCCAGTCCACTCTGTCAAAGGTATCTTATTTTGGTTTCAAAGTTCAATTACTCATCAAAAGTTAAACTTTACTTGCGTCTGTTATCACACGCATTTCCAACAATGTTCATTCCAGTGCTTGCCATACAATGTTGCCGCTTGCAACCTTGACTTCAACACAGAGGGCCTCATTACGACCCTGGTGCTAAGTGAAAAACGATGGCGGTAAATGGTTGCCGCCATCGTTTTCTGCCAGGTCCGATCATGACCCGTGACCGTTAACTACGATGCCATTAGCGGCATTGTAGTTAACGCTGCCGCTAACTGCGCCAAGGGCGCGCGCACGCAACCTCCCACACCGTACTTAGCGCCATGGCGGAAAGGTACGCGAATGCCGACCCAAGCGGACATGCACCTAACGCCATCACCCAGCCCGTTAAGTACCTTACCGCCATGGTGCTAATTACGCCATCGCGAACCAACTGTAAATGGCCATGTAAAGTGAATGCAGCTGCCACAGGTGCACAGAAACAGCACAGGTGAAGGCAATACAGACTCAGGAAGTACAAAAAGAGCACACCCCACCCCTTCCCACACCCAGTCACACTCCACAATGATACCAATACGACTAGCAATGTTGGGGCTGGAGGACCTGATAGCAATGCAAGTGCTACAACAGCAACAACAACAACAGGCAGCACAGAGGAGACGCAGGAGCAGAAGGAGGGCAAGGCAGGCCCAGCAAGCCCCACCAGCACAGCCAGTGCCACCACGCAGGCAGCCCCCAATCCCACGCATCAGAGCCAATCCATTCAACCTCACTGTCGAGCAGATCCATACCCTGTACCGTTTGGACCGGGACACCATCACCGCCCTCGTAGACATGACACACAACAACATCGTCAGCATGATAGAAACTCCAACTGCCATCCCACCCCGACTGAAGGTAGTGTCTGTACTCCACTTCCTGGCCACAGGCACCTACCAGCACACAGTGGGGCACTTGCATGGCATCTCACAACCATTATTCTCACAAACACTCATCCAAGTGCTCGATGCCCTCCTCAAGCACACAGACGACCACATCTCATTACCACGGACTGCCCAGGAGATTGCAAACACCAAAGTGGGTTTCCATGCACTAGCCGGCATACCTGGTTGCATTGGTGCCATCGACTGCACCCATGTGGAATTGGTGGTTCCACGTGCCATGGAGGTACCCTACCGCAACCGGAAACAGTTCCACCCAATCAACGTGCAAATGGTCTGTGACTCCAACAAGATCATCACACATTGTTGTGCCCGATTCCCCGGATCAACCCATGATTCTATGGTCCTGAGGAACTCCACAATACCACGCTACATGGAGCGACATTCAGGCCCAAGATCCTGGCTACTCGGTGAGTCCAATGTCATGACCATGGAAATGTGAAGTGGGTAGGTGAATGACGTACCGATGCATACTCCACCTGGCTGAAAGGGGGGGGGGAATGATGCATACTCCACCTGGCTGAAAGTGGGGGGGAATGATGCATACTCCACCTGGCTGAAAGGGGGGGGATGATGCATACTCCACCTTGCTGAAAGGGGGGGGAATGATGCATACTCCACCTGGCTGAAAGGGGGGGGATGATGCATACTCCACCTGGCTGAAAGGGGGGGGGGGATGATGCATACTCCACCTGGCTGAAGGGGGGGGAATGATGCATACTCCACCTGGCTGTGAGTAGCAGAGAGAACGGAGACAGATGATACCCTAAAGCAACCCAAACTCCACCCAACACCAGTAAAGCCAATACCCAATGTATGCAGCCCTACCATGTGAATGAGGTTGTGTCCCAACCATGACACAACCATCTGCAAGTGCATTCTACCAAATCAGACCACATTGTCAACAATGAAAAGCACCTACATCCACGTCACCAAACACCATCAACCGATAGGCCTGTCCCCCATAACTGCCCATGAAGGAGGCACATGACGGACAGAAACATCAACACACCATTACACAGACAGCAGGGCCCCCAAAAAGTCCCTGTCTACATCAGCATTGCTCACTGGGGTCATGATGAGGCCCACAGCAATGTTGCAATGATGTGCGCATTGCCATCACAGGACATGTGCCAGGCCAACTAACCAAACGGCATGAACGGACACAGTGGATGGGCACTCACAATGCACTCCACCCCTCTGCATACATTGGGTGATGGCATGCAAAACAGGCCATGGGAGCCATGAGCATTTACTGGTTGCATTGTGTGAATCAATTAGTGCATGTAGAAGTGAGCCAAAGTAACAGTTGGTTGCAAGCCATGGTGGCACATCATGTTCTTGATCAGACGTCATGACTGACGCATACATTCTCGCCTACATACTGGTGATGCAGGCTATCCCCTGAAGAGGTGGCTCCTTACACCAGTCCGGAACCCGCAGAACCAGCATGAGGAGGACTTCAACCGTGCACATACACGTACCCGTGTGGTCATAGAGCAGACATTCACCAAAAATGTCCCTAGACATGGCCTGCATAGCATCCATCAGGGTGGCAGTGCTCTGCGCTATTTCGGCCCTTAGGGTCTCCGTGACCTGTTCAATGGTTGCCCTAGCCACCACACATTCCGCAGCATGCTCAGTCAGCATCATGGACAGTTGTTGCTGCCGTTCTATGATGTCCTCGAGGGACTGCTGCCCCTGCTGGGCCATGCCCAGTGCTGGTGGTGTGATGGAGGGGCTGCTCCCCTCCTGTGGACTGAGGACTGGGCATGGGGTAGAAGGCCACTCCTCTTCCTCTGTGTGCCCCTGTGTGTGATCCTCATGGGGGCTGGCATTTGACAAACAGGGGGAATGTAGAAGGTCAGTGGGGCTTCTGACTTCGTGCTCCTCAATGTCAGAGTCTGAACATGCAGCAATTGCAGCTGTTTCACCCATGTTGCTGCTGGCCACAGACCCGGTGCCTTCTGTGGCAGGCAATGTAGGTACAGGTGGAGCTGCTGCTGCTGGCCTGCTGCCTACTGGGGTGCTTGCCGGTGGGCCGTCCGGTTTGCTTGCAGTGGATTCTGCTTGTTGTGGGGTCTGCCTCACTGCAGCTGAGGTTGAGGGTGCAGGGATGGTATTATTGGCCTCCTTGGCTCTCTTCGTCGCAGGGGTGTCCTGGTCCTCTGGGAGTGAATCTGTGCCTGTGGTGGAGCAAAGGAGGGAGGGCGTTATTGATGGGTCTGCGGACTTTGGAATGACAATGATTGACATTAATCTGGTCAGTAGATGAGGCAGATTTCAGGCAGGGCCATGCAGGTTGTCTCCTTTTTGTATGGTATGTGGATGCAGGTATGTGGGTGCCAGCAGTGTATACAGGGTGGAGCTCGCATGTGGCTATGGGCAGTGTTGAGCTAATGTGTTGCATTTACACTCTAGGGCAACATTGTGCTACACATGAATGGACTGCAGTGACTATGGCATGTCTTGTTTGAGGCACCTACCTTCATCGCCTGATGTCGGAACTCCCCTTTCCATCTCTCTGACGCCTTCAATGCCTTCCATGCCAATCGTGGTTGCACAAATCTCCTCCCACGGTTGGAGTTTCAGTGGGGATTCCGAACCTCCACCGGTACCCAGGGCAAGGTTGCGGTTCGCCGAGATGACGGCTCTGACCCGTATGCGAAGGTCATCCCAGCGCTTCCTGCACTGCTGTGTGGTGCAGGGTACGGTCCCCACCGCGCTGACGCGCTCGCCCACCAGGGCCCATATGGCCTTCTTTTTTGCTATCGCTGGCCTGGTCATTTCCGGCGAGAAAACGACAGCTGCATTGTCTTGCAGGGTCTCCGCAAGCATGCAGAGTTCCTCCCGGCTAAATCTTTCCTGGTGCTGGCGGTCACATGCCTTCTTAACAACTTTAGGCATGTTTGGGTGGTTGGATGGGTGGGTGATGGGTTGGGACAGGTGTCAGGGTTGGATCTGGTGTTGTTCGGAAGGATGGCAATGGATTGTGTTTTTAAAGATGGCCGACGTGCTGTTTCCCGTTCCGCCGCGATGACGCTATTTCCGGTTCTGCTTTTTACGGTGACCGCTAATTGCGGCCACCGCTAATTGCGGCCACCGCTAATTACGGTGGCCGCTACTTACGGTGGCGGAAGTGCACCTTGCTCGCCCTACGATGCCGGTAGGGGCCTCCTCCGCCATGGCGTTATTTACATTACCGCCATGGCGTAATGCTCGTGCGCGATGGGTCGTAATGTGGCGCTCTTTACGCCATCGACCCACGGCGTAAACGCTCATTACGCCATGGCGGTAATGTCGGCAGATTACCGCCTGGGTCATAATGAGGCCCAGAATGGTCTTGCATCGGTCTCCCCAACTCAATGGCTGTGTTGATTTCACAGATGCTGCTTTGTTCTTGGAACCAAGGTCAGTACCATGGCGACTTGTGCTTCTCCCCGCCTTGATTATTGATGCATGAGGACGCCGGGTATCTCCGATACACAATGCAGGGTTCTTCGGCCTGGTTTCCTGGTCTTAAGCTTTCTATTTTCGAGGGTTCTAGAAAGTAACAGTTCCTTGTCAAAAAGGTCAAGGGAATTTCCCTCCTTCTGTTTTGCCGTCTTTCTTCTCGAGTTCAGCTGCCTTTCCGAAACTGCTATTTCCTCATGTGCTTTGCCTTGCTCATAGTGTGCTCTCGTGCTCTGCCTTTTATCCATGTGAGGAAGATTAATGGAAGTTAGGTGTATGTGATGGTCAGTAATTGCCTGACCTCACCTGACCATTGTATTGGGACACGTCAGGTATACAGCTCGGGTGTTAGTCCATTTTCTCTGATAGCGGGCTATCCGCGAGAAGATGTTTGTGTTGTAAAAGGGGGGTAGAGTTCCTAAATATCCTACTTGGTAGGATGGGGTAAAGGTGTTACAGGGAAGAGATACCATGTCTCAACATCCGGTGCCCCATTCCCACTCCCCGAAGACCATCACCCAGGTGAACCTCCGCAAAGGTCCACCCCCAGGAACTGGATCCAAAAGCGATGGCCGTGTCCTAGCCACCTGGAAGACAGATCCCCGGGGGACTCGTGGGTGAGACACCTTTGTGGTTTCTCACATACTCCCTCTGTGGTTTCTGGGGCACCGGAACCTATACAGATCGGCGCCACTCAGGGTACTCTTGCCAAAGAGGAAAGAGAAAGGCATATGTCGCTCAACCTAACTCTCTATTGTGGTCAAACAGGACAGTTCATACCTGTTTGAACAAAAAGACCTGTAAAATGTTCGGGAAACCTCAAAACTTGTCCATGAAGAGAGCCGTGTAGATGAGTCCTGTTGATTCTTGATCAAGCGACCCCTCTTTGTGCTTGCACATATACGTTCCAATGTCTTTCTCTCTTGCTGATACCCATAATCTCATTGCCCCTGTAATGATCGATTCAGGGGAAACTGGTAATTATATGGATTTCCACTTTGCACATGCAATGACTTTCCAGTTTAGGCTAAAGTTATTCCCGAAGCTATCCGGCTGTGGACGGGTCTCTACTGACATTAGGTAAAGTAGTCGAACAGACTTTTCTGTTCAGATGACGTCTATTCAGGGACACAGGGAGACCTTGTTTTGTGATCTCATTGCATCACCACAATACAGTGTTATTTTAGGGGTACCTTGGTTACAACTCCATAATCATGTTATTGATTGGATTGGTCAGACAGTTACCTTCTCATCACCCTATTACATACAGCAGTGTCTTGAATTGAGTTAGGCCTCCACAGTTCTCCCTGTTTAGTTCTTTTATCCGCCCTTCCTTGCATCAATGCAGTGTCTCAGCATCCTCATTCTACGGTCCCAGAGATACACCATGATAATCTAGATGTTTTTGTTAACAATCAATCAGAACAGTTGCCACCACTCAGGTCATATAATTGCCCCATAGACTTAGAACCTAAGGGTGCAATACCACATGGACACATTTATTCCCCTACGCTTTGGGTAGAAGAAATACTCAGAGAATATGTCAAGAAATCATTACAGCTAGGTAATTTATGGGTTATTAGCATAGTGTTAAGTTTGGTCTGTACCATTCGACCAATTCAATACTAACAATTAGGCTAATACATGTTGAACATGCGCAGCAAGGGTTGCAGGGGTGTTCCCCTTCTCCCTATGATCAGTATATATTAGCTTTGGAGAGCTGCAGGGGTGTCCTACGCTTCTTCAACATGGGTGGTGGGGGACCAGAAAAAAAAAAAGAAAAAGGGACCCTGCGGTGTCAGATCTGACCCGCGTTACAAGGAAGGATCTGACACCTGGGTTGAAGGGGACCAGGTGGTGTGCAAACAGGTAAGTAGGGGAGTGGGGTAGAGGGGGGTGGGTTGGTGTGCATGCATTTGGGTTGCGCTATGATCCTCTAACAATTGATCCCATGCAGGCGTTTTATTTTGGTCTGTTTGCCGGCGATCAACTGTCAGACGATCAAACACCACCAAACCCATTTACACCCATCTCTATCTCCTGCCGCCTCACCTATCTTTTTGTACCAAAGAAAGATGGGGAGCTGCAACCATGTGTTGACTTTAGAGCCTTGAATGCTGTAATGATTAAAAATCAATATCATCTGCCTTTGATATCTGAGATGTTGGATCAATTACATTCCTTAGTTGTCTATACAAAGTTGGACATACAGGGGGCTTATAACTTCGTCCGAATGAGACATGGTTACGAATCAACAATGGTTTTTAAAACAAAATACAGCCTCTTTAAGTATTTGGTAATGTCATTTGGTCTCTGCAATGACCCAGCCACCTTTCAGAATTTCATCAATGATGTGTTTCGGGACATGTTGGATTGTTTTGTGGTTGTTTATTTGGGTGACTTTTTGATATATTCCGAGCCATTTGAGAAACATGTCCATGCATGTCCGGCAGGTGTTACAGGGACTACGGGAACACTCACTGTTTGCTGAAGAACAAAAATGCATGCTCCATTGTGCTTCTGTGGAATTCTTAGGTTTTGTCTTGACTCCTCATGGAATCCAAATGAATGAGAACAAGGTGCAAGTAGTACTTAACTGGCTTGTTGGGCATTGCCAATTTTTATCTGCGTTTTATTGCTTAATTTTTCAACATAGCAATCCTGTTAACGAAACTGACTCGCACATCTATTCCCTTTGTGTGGAACCCAGAGGTAGAAAAGGCCTTCCAGACTTTGAAGGAAGCGTTTAGGACAGCTATGGTCTTGCAACATCCAGATCCTTCTCTAGCCTTTATCGTAGAGGCTGATGCCTCAGTGGTAGCCTTTGGTGGTATTCTTTACCAGAGATGCCAGACTGTACGGCACTTGCATCCAGCGGCTTTTAAAGAATATTGACATCACCTATTAGGCACTAAACATTAAACCCTTGAATTCATATCATTGCAATTTAGAGGTACTTTCCCATTTTAAATGTACCAATGCAAGACAGATCAGTTGGCATTTGTTTTTTGCCATGTTTAATTTCACAGTTACTTATCGACCAGGTCAGCAACACGGCAAATCAGACGCCCTTTCTAGGTTAGGAACAGCTGCTGAACCACCACGTTATGAATGTCAGTGTCATATCACTTTTACTCATACACGAGTAATTCTATGTGAATACTGTTGCCTGCAATGGCTCGAGCAAGGTATCAAAAGGCTGGTAACACTCACCAACTTCTGTATTCCTTTCTTTTGCATGCTGCAGGGATTCTATGACTTCTGGCTTCTCTTTGGACCCACGCCCTTCCTCGTTGAAGGTATCTTTGGTCCAGCCACTCAATTAAGGAGCTCCTCTCGCTCCTGAGACACTCTGCTTCACAACACCTTCCAGTCACGGTCTCCGGCACACTTCCTGCTGCGCAATCACTGCAATAAGGTTCACATTGGGAAAAGCAATCTTCATTCAAGCCTTCTTCTTCACAACCTCTGCACTTCAGAGTTTGGGGAAGCAGGACAGGCTGTTGAAATATCCTTAAACAAATTCATGCGTCCCTTCAGTTCTCCCTCTTCTGCCTGAATTTAAGAATAGAGCACACGGATTTACTTGTAAAGAGGAAGGCAGGTTGTTTAATCCAACATTTAGAGATTCCCTTTCACTGTACCTTTGGGAGTAAGGGGGATTTCTATCTTTAGAGATCCCAACAGTGTTTTCCTTCATTACGATGTTTAAAGATTTTGCACTAGCTTTGCCCACATCTACAGGCTTAATATGTGGTTAAAATACATCATACCGGCAATAGGCCAATAGATGTGTTGGCACTTTTTAAAGGTTCTTTCCTTTATTTTATTTTTAATTGGGTATGTATAATGCGCCTATACAGCAAAATGCTTCAAGACGCCACAACACAAAAGAGGGGGCTGCGAGGAACAGGGATGAAGAATAACAAAAAACGTTCTACTAGGCCTTGTGTCATTCGGATCATGCAAGTGCAGTAAAAGAAGTGCAGGGGAGTGGGAAGGGGGAAGTGAAGATCAGAGGGGAAAATGAATGCTAAAATGGTAAGGGAAGAGTGGAGAGCATGCAAATACCAATAACATGTCTCAACCCACGGGATCTCCTCACCACCCGGGCCTTGTCTCCTCCCAGTTGATCCTCAGGCACTACTCCACCCCCAAGGTCAGCATCAGGAAATTTCTGCCTTTCCCTGGCCACCTGGGAGGAGACTTTAGGCAGGATTTTAGTGAGGGGTCCGTAGGATTCATCACAGTATCCTCCCAGTTCCTCAGATCGATTTTCTGGTGCCCAAACCATATAAAGGGGCATGTCCAGTGATACATCTGAAGGCTCTCAACAGTTTTGTGGTCTATCGCACTTCAAAATAGAGGGAATTAATTTGGCGATGATACATTAATACTGGCCCAAAACAAAAGCATACTATCTCAGCATCTGTCAATTACTCAAACCTTACTTCAAAGTCTGGATTTTTCAATACATTCTGCAAAGTCCATTCTCGTACCTACTCAATGCATCCAGTTTCTGGTGTTCGATAACCATTCTCTGCAGTGTGTCTTGCATCTTCCAAGAGTCAGGTCAGGGGGATTTGGCGCAACATCAGATTAATCCTTAGCAAGGATTGTTCCTCCCTGAGACTATTGGCCAGGGTTTTGGGAATTTCTGTCAGCCTCCATTCAAGACATCATTCCAGCTATCCTTCACTAAAGTTCTCTTCAAGTTTAAAGGCCAGACACCTTTGCAAAGCTGCTTCATACTCCCAGCTCATTCATCTTTTATCGGATGCCAGAGAAGAACTTCATTGGTGGCTGAGCACATGGAAACGTGAAACAGGAGACTGATTTATGGTCTTCTTCTAGAAGTCATTTTGAAATCGGATGACCGTTCTCTAGGTTGGGGAGCGAGGGAAAGAGATATTTCCACAGAGGTGGGAGGCAGGGATGGTCAGAGTAGGAAAGACTGTTTAACATCCATTGTCTAGAACTCTTAGCGGGATCCTTGGAAGTGAAATGTTTTGTGAAAGAATTAACTGTTGTGTGCTGCTGCGCATGGACAATGTATCCTTGGTTTGTTACATCAACCGCTTGAGGGAACAAAATCCAAGGGCTTGGCGGATTCAGACAGAGAATTCTGCCCTTTTATCTCGACAGAGATATTTGTCTAAAAGCAGAATACCTTCTTAGGTTTAGCCAGCACAGTGGAAGACTCGAACAGGCATGATTGGAGACTCGACCCCACTCTGTTTCTCCTGCCAGAGACTCTTTGGGGTCCAGTCCAAATAGATATATTTGCCACTCAGCTCAACTGTCAGGTTCCCAGTTTTTACAGGTGGCACCCGGAACCTTAAGCCCTAGCAGTAGATGCCATTTTACAGGCCTTGTCACCCTTTTCAATGATAGCAAGGGTCATGGTACAGGTTCGCAATCAACATTTATCCAAGATTCTGGTGACTCAATTTTGGACATCTTAGGTCTGGTGCCAGGCCCTTCTGGAACTGGCAACACATGTTCCCAGGCTCCTCCCGTTGCACCTGTCTCTACTCAGGAACCCAGAGGGTTTTCTTCACAACATGGGAATCCAAGGATATTTACTCCTCATGGCTTAGAACATTTTGGTGCTTCCTGGGCTTTCACAGGCCTTTCGGATGACGCTTTCCACATCGGAAAAAAGGGATATCCTGACACATGAGCTAGGTGGGTACGCAGGTGTGTGGATGGACTCCTTGATCCCATTTCTCCCCTTCCAGTGGTAGTACACTTTCGGGTTTCTTTGTCCAAAGAAGAAACGGTCTACAGAACAGTTAATGCCATCAGGTCAGCTTTTTCAGTTGGACACATTCGAGTGAAAGGTGAACCCTGCTTCCACCCACACAGCTACACAGAGGTATTTGTATCAGTGGAACCCCAGCAGAGCAGTGCCGCAGGAGAAATCTTTCATTTTATCACTGCCTAATGTAAAGAGGAATTCTAAGATGCTAATACATCTTTTAATTTCCATGTATGAAAACATTTAAAGAGGCATGGATTGCAAAAAGACATCTGTTTGAGAGTTAAGATGTATTTTTTACTTGCATAAAAAATCCCCATTGGGTATGGAAATTAAAATGTTCCCTCATAAAAAAATTGTTACTTAAAATACTCCAACACACTAAACGCAAGTGACTGGCAGTTCCCCTGAGTCCGCCCAGTCAGTCATAGAAATAAAAAGTCAGGAAATGCTTTGACCAGGCACACAGCTGCCACCCTCCCTCTGCTGCTCCCTTTAAAGTTAATGGCCACAACTGTGTGCTTATTTAAAGGATGGGCCCAAGCTCAGTGCATCCTGATTTGGGCTGCACAGCCCCTTAATGATTTGCAAATACTCAAAGTATTTGCTGGGTAAGAAGCAGTTAGAGGGTCTTTCATATGGAAGGGTCCCATCAGTGGCAATTGTTTTAGGCATTCAGCATTGTTGGGCCATTTCCATCTGAACGACACCCTCAGAACTTGTTACCTAGCACATAGGTATTTCTTTCAAGGCATTTAAAGCAGCACGGCAAAGCTCCCCTTTTACAGGATAGCCGTGCTATCTTCCAAGGCGTAGCAGGGGCCGCACAACCACTCTGGTGTGGGGGACTCCAGGTCCATGGGGGCCCACCGGTCCGGTGCTCACCCTGACCTTAACTCAAGGTGAAGGCTGGGGCGGGGCGACAGCAGCTGGCAGTGCAAGAAGGAGTCGCTCCGCCTCAGGCTCCACTAGGCGCGGCAGACAGAAAGCAAGAAGCAGGCACTCTGCTGTCTGATTCGTGTCTCTGTGCAGCTTAAGGCTAGAGGCCTGTAGAGAAGACAGAGCATCATGCAGAACAGGTAAGGAAACCTTTTCGAAAGTAATACAATGTGTATGAATGAGTGTGTGCATGCATGTATGTCTGATGTGATTGTAATTGTGTTTGTAAATATGTAATGTTTTGCATGTATGTTTGTGTGTGCGTGTATGTGAATGTTGTATTTATGGGTAGCGAGTGCGCCTGTCATGTTATTGTGAATAGAGTGTCGGTGTGAATGTTCTGGGTGCTCGTGTGGAGAATGAAGTGTGAGTGAATGTAAGAAAAATTGTATTGGGGATGAGTGGTGTGTGAATGGGTATGAATGTGATTGTGTATGTGTGTGTGTGTGTGTGTGTGTGTGTGTGTGTATGAATATTCTGGGTGGGCGCTCGTATGTAGATTGAATTGTGAGTTAATATGAGAGAACATCTGTGGGTGACTGAGTGATGCATGAATGGGTAGGAATGTGACCATGTATGTGTGTGAATGTTCTAGGTGGCTGCCTGTGTGGAGAATGCAGTGTGAGTGAATATGAGAGAGGTGTATCAGTGAGTGAGTGGTGGGTGAATGGGTATGAATGTGATTTTGTCTATGTGTGTGCGTGTGCGCATGTGTGTGTGTGTGCGTGCGTGTGCGGGTGCGTGTGTGTGTGTGTGTGAATGTTCTGAGTGGGTGCCCAGGTGTATAATGCAGTGTGCATGAATGTGACAGAAGGTGTATGGATGAGTGGCAGGTGAGTGAATAGGTTTGAATATTACTGTGAATATTCTGCAAAGGGTGGGTGCATATGTGGAAAATGCAGTGAGAGCAAATGTAAGGAGGGTGTATGGGTAAGTGAGTAGTGGGTGAATGGCTACAAATGTAATTGTGTGTGAACGTTCTGGGTGGGTGCCCATGTGGAGAATGCAACGTGAATGTTCTGGATGAATTGTGAGTGAATGTGAGAGAAAGGGGGTCATTATGAGTTTTCTAGCATCCCGCCTGTAATTCCTGTGGGATACCGGCATACTGAGCCTACTGTTTTCCACCGCCTGATATCCCTGTATTACAGGGATATTCCAGATAGTGGAAACACCAGTAAATCCCCATTCCATGGAGCAAAGCATACATTGGCAGAGCCTGCTTTAAGACGTTTTCTTATAGTGTCATTACTGGCATGCGCAAAACAAACATGAGTATGTTCTTATATGGCTAATAATGGGATATATTGGTGCAGCCTCCATGGAAATGTATGGGTACAAACAGTGTGAACATGTTTTTTATACTGGCATATATTGTGGGAAAAGGCATGAAAATACATTGACAAATGCTCCTGTGCACTTTTGGTGGCTTGCTTTTATCGCCTATTTTCATGAATAAATACAACATCTATTTTAAAAATGTTCGCTGGGGTGGGGGGTGCACCCTGCTTTTCATTGCTTGGGGCTCAGTCACTACGCTTGTGTGCTCTCACATACTCCTGGAAAATATCTATGCTTCTCCAATTAATACATTCACTAGACACCACTGGTTGCTGGCACCTTTGGGTGCCAGGGGACAGGTGCTGCCCCTTGTTTCTACAATAGGTGAACAATTTAAGCTTTGATTAAAAATCATACTTCTTACGCATAGGGCAGTGTGTGCACGTCCCTGCAGTGGCATGATCATCATGGGCATTGTGCATGCATAGTGGTGCAGGCCAGCCATGAGTGTGGTGTGTCCCGAGCTTTGTTGAGGAGATTTGGGCGGTGGTCTCAGAATGGCTCATAGGGAGGACGCCACATTTTATGTTATTCCACTGGGCATTAGCTGCCTCTTATGTTTTATGGGCGGCACAAACTTTTGGGTTAGAGGAAAGGGTGTTTTAAATTTGAGGCCCACATTCACCGTTTACACCTTTTTTTAGTATTTTACTTAGTGGGTTGAGAGATGTCCAAAACCTAGCTCATAAATGATCAGGTGCCATGTTCAGTGGCCAGCTGAGACTACTTCCTTCCGAAGCCAGGGGAAGGCATTTGGCAGGTGTATATCAGGCTCTGTCATGGAAGGGGCATCAGGCATCGGTCAAGGCAGGAGCTACAATCCCTGCATGTTTCTCCCAGAGGTCTACCCTAATGTCTTCCACAAGCCCCAACCGCTTTCCACACAGTCCAAAATTCAGTTTACTTCCCGTCTCCCCAACTCACCAGATTTTGGCGCAGCACCAGGACTTCGGGATCAGTGATGCTGCAAACCTGCATGGGTTCTTCATGATGAAGCAATGAACAGAAAAGATCTAAGGGGGGGGGGATGGGATTCCTGAAAAAGTGCAGCACCTTGGCCTAAAAGTGGAAGGGGGGTTGCAGAGACAAAAATACGTTTTTGGTGGGGGAATGGGATGGACACTCCTACCTTGGGTTTACATTCTCTCTCGCCCCTTACAATGTAAGGGTCTGAGGGGTATTTATTTATTTTTGCATTTGTTAAGCGCACTGGCATCAAGATGCTCTCCATTCCTCACAAACCAATGTTTCAGAGCTAAATGATGGAACAGGGATAAAATAGCATAGCAAGTAGCAAGGGAGTGATTTTTAAATAATGGTTAAGTCTCCGAGGGGTTTATTCTATGATATTTTCATTTATCTAAAGATATCATTGGATCTTTCCAAATAGGGTTGTGCAGACAGAAATAGGTAATATTACACCATATCACAATGGAATAAATCTGATGTAATTATACTGCTTAATGTGGGAATCAGCCAAATCGAGTATTGTTTATTGACACACTATAGAATGGAAGCATTATCAGTGCTGCACAATCACAATGAGGGAGGCCTGTGCACGTGCAGTATTTTCAATAAAGATAGTAGAAACACAGGCTTTGCCAGTGCTATGCCTCAATTAGCAATGGGCAGAAAAAAGAAACAAAATAGACTAAGGCCCTGTTTATGAGTGTGTCGGTCCATGAAAAATGCTGGCAAAACGGCACATTTTTATCATACCAGCACACTCTGAGTTTGCTGGTAGGGGCAGTGAACCTCCGACGGGCCTGACCTGCCAGGAGTTCAGGCCCTGCCCTGCAAAGAATTTCCCCTACCACCGCCATCGGTACTACAGCTGCCAATGATAGGGGCAAATCCATTCGAGGGAATCCTATGGCACTCGATAGAATAGGAACTAACCGCTGTTGCCGGCACCCGTAATATCCCAGTAACACCAGGAAATCGGGAGCCGGTAACAGTAAGGCGACTTTGCCGGTAACCTGCCAGTAGTACAGGCAGGCTACCAGCAGACTCGTAATGATGGCCTACATCTTTTTCTTCCAGGAGAAGTAGGCACTTATAGTATCTGTTATGGGCAGTTGTAATATTGACTGACAAACAATGTACTCTTTGCTGAAATATGAGACCCATCATCTCGGTGAGTCACCCCCCACTCATTGATTCCTTTTTTCCTATCATAGAAACACCTACATGAAAACCTAGTGCACATTGCAACTCCTTGCACAGTGTGACACTAGATGAATACCACACTGCCCATGAGCAAGGTTTAGCCATTTCATTTATTTAATTTTATTGGACATTTGTAAGGAATATGATAACAGAGATGAACAAAAATATAGAAGCAGTCCTACTAGGCCTTGTGAACATTTGGATCATGCAAGTGCAGAGAGACAGAGAAGGGAAAGGGGAAGGGGTTAAGTGCTAGATGTTCCACAGATGGGTGGCCAGAGAGACACTTGCAAAGGCAGCAGGTAAGTGCCAGGCAGTGACCATCGATGGAAGAGGGGTCACCACCCTTAAAGGGTTTCTGCGGGGGGGGGGTAACAGGGTGGTGGTACACCATTGGAGGTGGGGAGGTGGTGATGGAGGTGCTGAGAGAGAGGAAGGAGGGATAGCAGGAGCAGGAAGAAAGTTGATGAGAGACAGCAGGCAACGGTCAAAGAGGAGGATATTGGGTTGAGAACCCTGAGTTATGATGGTGCCATTGTGATAGACATAAATGATGCACCTCAAGGATGAGAAGCCAACCAAGGGAACTTCCCATTCAGTGCCACCATTAATGGGTGAGGATGAAGAAGAGAAGAGTGCCGAAATCAGAGGCAGAGTCCATAGGTCTGGAGATGGGACAGAAAAGAAGATATCAGTGACAAATGTCTGGAAGTGGCACTGACATAGTGTCAACTTCACCATCCGACAATACTTCCCCCGACTCCTCACCTGCATTGGCGGGGCTGATTGCAGGATTTCTTTCCCTTTTATAGTCGTTCTTTTGATGAAGGTATGGTCTACGACGAGAAGCCGCCACTGTGAGTACTTATGGGACAAGTAGTCTAGTGGCATAGCTCCCGGGATAGCCGGAAAGGGGAAAAAGCCTAATCGGCATAAAAAACCCCTGACAGCAGAGAGTAACTGTCCACTGGTTTGCAGATCCTTCCGGAATTCGGACTTCTGATGACACAACGTTATATGGCGATCCGGTAGTGTGGACAAGACTGAAGTGCTGTAGTTCCAGGTGTAGAAACAAAATGGTAAGTGTGAGTCGGTCACCAATAACTCCAACACGCGAATGCTGTGGAGAAAGGAGTGAGGACCAGGATATGACAAAAGGCAGAGAAGTCAGATAACAAGGTAAGTGAGGAGCGAAAGAAGAAAGCGCTAGCTGTAAGAAAACAAGCAGACGCCAGCAAAGAAAAAGTAGAAAGGGAGGACAAGAAAGCAAACCGCTGCGCAAAGGAGCGGTGGCACGGGAGGATGAAAGAGAGGACAGAATGTCCAGAACAAGGTAAGAAAGTACAGCATCAGCGAAAGTGCAGAAAAAGGCAGACGCCAAACCAGAACAAAAGCTCAAAGAAAGGGAAGGGCCGAGCAGGGCATGCAAGCGGGAAAGGAAAGGAACAATAGCAAAGGAGCGCTCACTTGAGCCAAGAGAAAACCTGGGAGCGTTGGACCCAAAAAGAAAGCAGAATACGTTGGTTGAAACGCACCGGCCGTCAGAAAGCACTGAGTAAAGTACTTCCCCAGCGGTGGCCATATTGAAAAACAACTAGACCGCCAACTACATACAACAAAGAACATGATGGCCCATTAATGGCACCTAGAGCACCATCTGTCCCACAACTGCCAGGAACGGTGGAGCGTGACACATAGGTGTCTGTGATAGGTAATCCGGGATTGCCAGAAAGGAGGTTTTTTTTTTTTTTACTTTTTTCTTCCAGACTTAGGTGATAGAATAGAATAGCAATTAGAGTAGCTAGGAGAGATGGAGAGAGCCATAGAGGAAGGTACAGAGGGGAATGAGGGACAGGTGTAGATACTGCAATGCATGAGACAACTCACCAGGCTGCCTAGCAGCCGGAGGTAGTGGGTAATTTAAAAAGCACACCTGGATTTGACTTAGCCACAAAGCACTAAAACAGCACAAAAGTGGAGGATGCAACAATTTAAAAAGCACACCTAGATTTTACTTTGCCAAATTGCGCCAGTGCAGCTTTGAAAAGGGTTTGGCACTAGTAGGCAGCAGAAACAGGTTAAAGATGAAGTCTAGAGTAAGTAACATTTGAATGTTGGAGGAGGACACAGTTAGTAGTGAGGCTATGAGTCAAGGGAGGCAAGAGTGTTCCGGAGGAGAGAAAATCGCTGACGGGCCCATAGGCCAGCGCTCACCATCTAGAACCTGTAAGACAAGATAGCTGCACCATGTGAGGACAGGGGGTGTGGATTCACTTACTCCAACACAAATCAATAATGAGGACTCAATAAATTGGCAAAGGGAAGTCCGTTTAATGACAAGTACATCGAACAGAGAAACAAATGGGGATCAGCAGCCATGCGATCACCTGTCTCGCTCCGACTTCCTCGAACCTCAGTCGAACAGCAATTCTTATAGGCAAAAATCATCATCACTGACGTCTAATTTCTATACAAAATCATCATGCAATATAATTGGTTAGGAAAGGAAACTTAAGTGTAGGTGTTATATCTGTATATGGTAATAGGGCATGCAGATTGGATACCTCTTAGCGGGTGGACATCTATGCTCATCCCTCTACATCACATGTGATAGACGTCACTACAACTACGACGTCCTATTGGTTACATTATCTATAGGACTCCAGATAACTTGGTCCATTGTAATTGGGCAGGTTACACCCCTAGAAAAAATGTCAACTTTTAATTAGCAGCATGCAGAATGGACACCCCTGTGCCTGGTGTCCCAAGTTTCACCCTGCCTCCCTTCCATCAATCAGTTTTTAGGGTGATGTGTCAATTAGTTGGCAAAGGATGGCCTCGAAACTGTAGTCTCTTATCGGGAAAAGTTATGGCATCCTCGGGTCCTGGATGACATCAGACGATGGTACTTCTTCGCGGCTGGCCGATCACGTGTTAGTTCACCATGAATCTGCTTCAGTTTCCAGCTTTTAGCGCATTTAATTCTGTGTCAGCCTTGCCACCTGCATGGGCCCCCCTTATCTCGACCTTCATGAGGCAGGCTGGTATGCTCTGAAGTTGGAGTCTTGTTAGCTGACGCTCTCCTCCCCTTCTCTGGTTGACCTCAATTTCCTAGGCATGAGCCGCTCATTGTTGAGTTTCGATTCCGCTCCTTCTCTTGCCTTTGGCTGGGTTTCCAAACTTGGCCTGTCAGGCCTCTGGCCGCCTGGGTACATTTCTGCTTTTACAAAATGGAGTCGCACTTGTATAATGTGCCTTATTGAGGTAGATATATGGTTGGCGCTTGCCGCTCTATCTTCTACTAAGCATTGCAAGCAGTATCGATTTCTTAGAATCTTGCGTTTCAAGCCTCTTTTCATAGGTTTAACAGGTTGGTTACATCCATCTTGTCTCGTAGCAGCGTTTCCTTACGTTTTAACATTGTCTCTTCTCTGTGTCCATTACATTTATTTCGTAGTTACTTGCACTGGCGTGCTTGTCTTCGATAGCCGCTTTTGTTCATTCATGAGACTGTTCAGGCCCTTAAGTTATTTCCACTGGCCTTCCATTAAGGCTTTTGGAGTCTCTTCGTGGACCGTGTGTAGGTACTCTTCGTTCCGTATCAGTGGCTGGTATGGCTGTCTGATAGGGTACTGCGCTGCCCAGGGTTGTCTGGTTATGGGTGCTTCAATAGGTATGGATCTTCTGATGTATACCGGGCAGAGTCCCAGTGCAGCCCTTTGTAGGTTCATTTGCTCTTCATACGTCACATACCTTGGCGAGTATGCTCCTGGTACCTCGAAATGAGGGGAAGGGGTGCAGGCCATGTCTGGGATCTCCTCTACAAGAGTAAATAGGCATCCAAGTGGAGAGAGTTTGCCCAAGGCAGCTGATCCATTGTGCTTATCGGATTGGGGTGCAGCAGCATGGAGGGGCGCCTTGCAGTGCCAGACAGGGCGAGACAGGGGCCTTATTAGGGGCCAAGTGGGGGGGCCGGTGTGTGCCTACCAGCTCCCCGGATTGGCTGAGCAGAGCACAGAGCATCCGATCACAGCTGCAGAAGGGTGAGTGTGCAACAAGTACACACGGCAGCCATTACTGAAACACCAGAACCCATAAAAAGGCTGCGGCCCAGATGTAACGTGGGGGACTGGACAGTGCTTAGTGAAACAAAAAACAAACAGACAAAATGAAAACACATACATACAAATATGGGTGCTCCTTGGCTCTAGGTGGTGGAAAAATGCAACCGTGTAGAACATCAAGCCCAGGAGGGCTAACCTGGTCGAAGGGGCTGAGGTGGGTGCCTCCATTGTTCTTGGTGCCATGATGTTGTTGTCAGTGCAAATCTTTGTCAAATTAAAATACATTTATTTGTGTTTATTTTGAATGATTGTGTTTTGAATCAGGCTTCCTATATATTTGCTTTGGGTTGTTGATTAAGTAGCCCCACTATTAGGAATCTCTTGTGTTCAAGCTATATGAAACCTCTACCAAAAGTTACAACAGTACCTTGGCCAAACCATCACTCTTTTCACAAATATGACATGTGTTCTATGTGTCCTTTTGCAATTCCTAAAATGCAGTTATTCAAACCCCACACAAACAACAACCGTTCTCCATTAATTAATGTATTAACAGTTGTACTACATATGTACTTTAGCTATTTATAATTTACGCCAGAAAGAAGGTTCACGTGGACAGTACAGAAAGAGAACTCAGAAAGCATATCGGTGAACATCTTCATGTTGTATGCAACAATGATGAGAGATACCCTCTATCAAAAAATGGGCAAAGGGAAGACCAATTAGATAACCAGTAGGGTATTGGCTTTCTCTTGATTAGAAAGACACATATGCCCTCATTACAACACTGGTGCTAAACCATGGCGCTATTAGCACCATGGTTGGTGTCGGTGTTGTAACGAGTCCGCCATGGTGAAATGGGGAAATACCGCCTCATTTCAAGGTTGATGGGGCGGTATTTCCCCATTTCACCATGGCCCTTCCCCATTCCCATTTTTGCCCCATAGGGCTCAATGGGAATAGGGAAGGCGGCAATTACGGTACCGCAAATTAACGGCGCTGCAGCCTTTTACGGCGCAGTTAACCAATTAGCGCCTGGGTCGTAATGAGGCCCATAAACTTGACGTGGGTTGCGGAGGTGCTCGAGCAATATATGCATCAGAGAAAAGCCAAAATCATGTTTAACTTGTAGGCTATTGAAGAAGGTATGAACACTCACTACAAACTAAATATGGAAGGGGAGGTGAGCTGACTAATCAATGAGTTTGTGCAAGGATGAGGCGTCGGAAATGGCTGTGCCTTTGGACTGTGCCATTTTTGATTGCTATTTATCAGTGATGTGGTGGGCAAATTTGCAAACATCGGGGTAGACATTGTTAAATAAATAAATAATTGAGGAGTAGTAGCATATAGAGTTATATACTGATAACAGTGTTTATAGCACACACCCTCAGAATACAAATCCACTGAACCCTCGTTTGACTGGGGGTCATTCTGAGGTTGGAGGTAAGGGAAAAACGATGCCGGTAAAGGATTACCGGCATCGCTTACCGCTACGGGCTATTCTGACCAACCAGACCGCTATTTACGGCACCGTAAAGTACGATGCTGTAAATAGCGGTCAGGGCACGCGCAAGTGACACACCATGCTGGCATTATCGGCATGCCGTAAACCGGACCTGATCTCAAGCCATGCGGACATGCAAATAACGGTCTACTGAAGCCCGAAAAGTACCTTACAGGCATGGAGTAAATATCGGCATCGCCGAGAAGGTGTTAAGAACCCTGAGCAGTGTTTCCAAAGAGGGAGAACTCGAGAGAGAAGGTCCTAAGGAGAAGTGACACATTGGTTCCCAGGTTTTGACTCTTCTGTTTGCTGAATGGGCAGAACCTCTGTTTTTTTAAAACAAGCCCATAGTCTCTTTTTTGTTGTTGTCAGTGTTTCCAAGAGCCACAGGTGCACACAATCAGCACAGGTGGAGGCAATGGAGTCTGGCACAGCACAAAAGGAGCACACCCACACCACACCCCCTCCCACACCAAGATGATACCAATAGCAGTAGCACTGCTGGAGCTGGAGGCCCTGCTTGCAAGGCAGCAACAACAACAACAACAGCAACAACAACAACCACAGCCCCCACCACAGAGGATACATAGAAGGAGAAGGAGGGTGAGACAGGCCCAGCATGCCCCACCAGTGCAGCCACCGTTACCACTCCGGCAGCCCCCAATCCCTTGCATCAGAGCCACCCCCTTCAACCTAACACCAGAGCAGATCCACACCCTGTACCGGCTTGACCGTGACACCATCACCACCATAGTGGACCTGATACATGACGACATAGTGAGCCTCATAGAAATACGCACCACCATCACCCCTCGACTGAAGGTAGTGTCTGTGCTCCACTTCCTTGCCACTGGCACCTACCAGCACACAGTGGGGCACATGCATGGCATATCACAACCCTTATTTTCCCGGATACTGACCCAAGTGCTGGATGCCCCCCTCAAGCACACAAGGGACTACATATCCCTACCAAGGAGTCCCCAGGTGATATTCGATACAAAAGTTGCCTTCCATGCACTGGCAGGCATGCCAAATTGTACAGGTGCCCTCGACTGCACCCACATAGAGTTGGTGGTCCCGCATGCCATGGAGGTGGCATATCGTAACCGCAAGCAATACCACTCCATCAATGTGCAGATGGTATGTAATGCCAGCAAGATCATCACACATTGCTGTGCCCGTTATCCAGGATCAACTCATGACTCTTTGGTCCTGCAGAACTCCACGCCACCACGCTATATGGAGCGACATGCTGGACTATTTACCTGGCTGCTTGGTGAGTTGCCTGACTGGGCCATGGCAGTGCATCGGGGTTATGAGGTGGGTGGCTGCATACTCCACCTGGGTGGGAAGGAGGGGAGATGCATACTCCACCTGGGTGGGAAGGGGGAGATGCATACTCCACCTGGGTGGGAAGGGGGGGATGCATATTCCACCTGGGTGGGAAGGGGGAGATGTATACTCCACCTGGGTGGGAAGGGGGGAGATGCATGCTCCACCTGGGTGGGACGGGGGAATGCATACTCCACCTGGGTGGGAAAGGGGGGGAGATGCATACTCCACCTGGGTGGGAAGGGGGGATGCATACTCCACCTGGGTGGAAATGTTGATGCCAGTGCACAATGTGCACCTCGCCGAACACTGTGCCCCAAAGCAAGTGAAACGGCACATGACTACCAAATCCACACCTTACACTACATGACTAACAGGTAACCAGGCCGAATTCAACAACACATGCACCACTCATCGGCGGCCCTCACACACCGTAAGGGCATCCTGCACTATGCACTGCATATGCACTATGCCGCTGCCTCCAGCATATCACAACACAGGACAGTCATCCCAGGGAGTGCATTGAAGCGAGCCTAACAGGGATACCACAGCGTGTCACTGGTTCCGCACACCCATAGGAGTACTGCAAATCACCATGGTACTGATCAGTGCAGAATGACGAATATACTACTGACTACAGCCAACACTCCCTACTACCAAATCTCACTAAACAAAACACATCAATGATTTTACCCCAAGACTGCTGCATGCATATTCGATGCACGTGCAAGAAGATGTGAGTGCACACCATAAACCATCTTGAAGATGCTACCCCCTCCATCATTCCATTGCACAGGACACATAGCGGGGCCAGAAATGGAGTCAATGCATCCAGGGACAAGTGTGTATGGGCAGAAATCACCTGCTGCCATGTAAGACTAGTTCAGTTGTCCGCCATGAATGTACGAACACTTACCTTCATTCCCCTCTCATGCAGGCGATGGTGGCTATCCCTTGAAGCCGTGGCTCATGACCCCTGTCCGAAACCCACAGAACAGAACGTGTGGTGATTGAACAGACCTTTGGCCTGTTGAAGGCATGTTTTTGTTGCCACAGTCGGTCGGGTGGGGCACTCATCTACAGCCATGAGAAGGTGTCCAAGATCACCATGACATGTGTAATGCTGCACAATATGTGCATCCGTCGGAACGTGCCCCTGCCCCCTGACATGGAACTGCTACCACCTGATGATGATGAAGGGGAGGAGGAGGAAGAAGGGGCAGGACGGCTTCACGGTGCCAGTGGACAGGAGGGACGTGCCGTGCGGCAAGCATTGATTGGACAATATTTCTGACACACAAGCCAGCAGAGGGTGTGAGGATGTCAGGACATCGGGCACTAGGTGTGGGGATACATGTACACTATGCACTGTGTAATATTAAATGACACATACGCAATGATGAATGTCCACTCTGTTTTTTTTAGATGAACAACTGGTGTATTTAAAGTGAAAATTTCAATGTGAAAATACAAACCCTCCACCACTCTCCCCTCTCCCCCTCCCACCACAACTCCTAAACACACCCTCCCCCCCACAACTCCCAAACACACCCTCACCCCTCCTCCCCCCACAACTCCCAAACACACCCTCATCCCCCTCCCATCACAACTCCCAAACACACCCTCACCCCCCTCCCCCTCCCACCACAACAACCCCACACTAGTCCCATAGGGTCCACATAGCCCACATGTGGATGGCAGTAATGTCACTGTGCGCTTCCGGAGCCAGGAGGAGGCATGTCCTGGTGGCGAAGCGTACGGAGCGACTGATGGAGCGGGCTGGTCTGGGTCGAGTTGCTAGTTGAGGGGGTGTCCTCATGCTGGGGCTGTTGTGCAGGATGTGCAGCCTCCAGAGCATCGGCTATGCGGCCGAGGACCTCAAAGAGCTGGTTGGTGCTGTCCGTTATCACCTGGCCCAGTGCCCTAAATTCATCCTGCCACTCCTCCCTGGCCTGCCGATTGTCCTGCATGAAATCAGTGATGAGGGCTGTAAGCTGCTCAGCCCGCTGTGCATCTGCGGCTGATGTTGTGGCCCTGCTGGGGATCGGGCTGAGATGTCGTGGCGGCAATTCCTCAAGGGAACTGGCCACAGGACTGGCATGTCCCTGTGTTGGTCCTTGGCCACTTAGCTCAGTTGTGTCAGTGTCGCCCGAGTCACTATAGGAGACCTGAGGGTTAAAGTGGGCATCAGGGTTGTGGACGACTTCAAATGTATCCTCCTCAGTCGCTCCACAGATGGAATTGGGGCTGTCGGCAACATCAATGCGGGCCGTAGCTGCAACCTCCCCTGCCACACTCGTCTCCTCAGACTGCGGTGTTGGGCATGTGTCTGCAGCCAGTGCAGGGAGGGGCGGGGGTGGGGGTGTTGCTGGAGCCAGTGGTGTGCGTACAGGTGTTGTCCTCCTCGCTGGGAGATGGCGGCCCCTGCCTTGGCCCCTGGAAGTGCTGGGGTGGTTGCTCTCCTGCTTCTCGCTGTCATGCTCACTGCCTGTGGGGGTGAAAGAGAGGGAGTGATGATTTCAGAGCCAGCATTTATACATGGCTACAATAGCACATTCAGATATTTGTGGGTTATCGGCATTTGGGTGGGGAACGGCACATAATTCAATACTTGGTAAATGCATGCATATGTCTGTTACTCATGTTGGCCAGGTACTGTGCTGTCTAACATGCACACTGTTTGCATCAACTGCCTTGTGTGGCTCATGGAATGGGCCACTTCGTGTGGTGTGTGTCATATGGGTTACGGCCTCGCACCTAGCACTAGCCTGGGTGTCACTTGCTTCGGCATGATTTACAGGGGCGGGTGTGGTCAACCATGCCGTGACTCCTTGGCCAGACCTTAGCAGTGACTTTCATAACATTGGCGTTGGCAGTATTCACTTTGGACACTCACCTCCATCAGCGGATGACGTTGCATCACACTCCATTTCCCCGACCCCTTCAGTGGATTCGGGGCCTATCATGGCTGCACAGGTCTCCTCCTCCCACGGCATTAGTTTCATGTACAAACCTGGCCCTCCTCCAGTCTCCAAGGCCTGGCTTGTATTGGCAGAGAGGATGCTCCGCACCCTCAGCCGCACGTCGTCCCACAATTTTGCGGCAATCCTTTGTGGTGCAGGGGGTGTTGCCCACAGCGCTCACCTTCTGTGCCACTAGTGCCCAGATGTCTTTTTCTTTTAGCACGGCCACCCTCTGCATGTCGGTGCTGAAAACGGTGTCAGCATGCTCGTGGAGGGTGTCCACTAGCATTTGCTGAACCGCTCCTTTCAGAGGCGGGCAGCTCCCTTTTTTGGCGCTTTGGGCATTCCTCAGTAGTGGTGGTAACTCTCTGGTAGGTCAACAATGTGCCAGGTGTCCTGTCTGGTGAGGATGGCAGTGGATGGTGTTTTCAAATATGGCCGCCGTGCTCCTTCCAGTTCCTGTGCGATGACGCTATTTCCAGTTCCGCAATTTAACGGTGACCATAAATAACAGTGACCGCTATTTACAGTCACCGCTAATGCCGCGTTGCTCCATGGCGGTAGTGTTCGCTACGGTGCGGTTCATGCCGGTAGTGGGTTTTTCGGGCATTTTTGCACCATGGCGCTACGTCCATTACTGGCATTGCGCAAAGCTTGTGCGTGCAAACTCGTAATAGTGCGCTTTTAGCGGTCTATTGCCAGCTCGGACACGCTATTTGCGCCATGCCGGCAATGGACGGAACTTACCTCCAAACTGGGAATGAGGGCCACTGTGTTTGAATGTCTACATTTCACTGAATTATTGAAATATGTGATAAAGAAATATACTCTTAGTGACAACAAACCATCAATATAATGATTCAGGTGGCATTCAAAGACTACTGAACTGTGATCAATAATATCCATTGGTGAAGGAATACACATGTGCAGGACATCTGCACATCTTTGTTACCCCAGTCCTACGAGAATGACAGGATGCTCAGAATGACACAGTCGCAACCCCATCAGAATAGGCCAGTGACCACCCGTTCAATGATGCTGGCCCTTTTTCAGGACCCTAACGGGTTATATTATAGCAAATACAGCCCTACAAAATATGCAGAGTTAAAGATTAGAAGTACAACTGTAATGCGTCCGCAGTATAAGAAAATAGTTGAATAACTGGATAGTAATGAGTATTAGTACCCGGCAAGAGACAATCAGATTGTTAGACGCAACCTGATTGGCTTTCGTCCGGTCCATACCCCACCCCGAATTCCTCGAATCATCATCCCCGACGGGGGGGGGGTGGCAGCCCCTCAGCCAATGAGGAGGCTCCAAATGGGGCAATCCCCGCTCCGAGCCGCCACACGACTGGAGGCTGCTATCCTCCCCCACCAGGGATTCAGGTGTTTTCTTTCTTCCTCCCCCCTCTCCTGCAAACAATCCCCTCCCTACCCTCCCAACCCCACTTACCTTCTATTTTTTCCTTTTTCAGGGACGAACGTGCTGGGAACACTTCTGTCCCCAGCGCGTCCGCTCCCAATGGCCACCATGGAAACTGAAAACAGACTCTGTTTTGGACAATTTATTTCTTTATAAGCCCCTCGCTGCGGGGGCATTACGGAGTCAGGTAATGCCCCGGGACTTTCGTTAAGGCCTAACTATGTGCCCTGGGGCATTACCTGACTCGGTAATGCCCCCGCGGCTTGGGGATTATTGCTTAAATAAATGCAGTCTCGCCCATATGTGTCATTACAAACCACTAATTCGTATATGCAGCAGAATAATAACAGGGATACAAAGAACTAATACTCTCTGATAACAATAACATTGGAAACTGAACTAAGCTACCTTATGGCATGGGAAGGACAAAGATGCTATACCTCCAATATGGTGCTGTAAATGCCACTGAATTTGTGGATAAGAGGTTGCCGGTCCCCGCAAAACCATCCCTGAGTGGGAGATTCATATTCGGTAACCAGATTCGTAAATATTTTCTTCAATTTGAATAAATTGGACACATATTGAGGCCTTGATTTGAAATTCCAATATGACAGAATCATTGAGAAAGTTATTGTTCACACTGCAATTCTTTTAAAAATCAGATCCGAAACTACACTGCTCAAGCTGGTGAACACGCCGCAGAAATGAATTTTCTCTGCGTAAGCAGGTGGTATGCAAAATAATGCTTACAAGAGGCAAGTTAAGAAATCATGGCGACTGTAAGAAAAACAAAAACAATTGTTTGTGGGAGACCACGCAGGGGATGGGGGAGGGGTCGGGGGAAAGCAAAAATGGCAGCCTGAATGTTGGGCTCCTTGGAAACCTTTCAAAACATTTCTTTTTTAAGGTATTCCTGAAGATAAGGAATGCAAACCTAGAGTTGAAAGCACCTCTGGACACTGTGGAGAAATAAGTGAAAACAGGCTGTTGTGAGATGATTGGTGTGTTTGACACCGACTCAGAGAAAGGAAGGCGAGCAATGGAGGAGTGGACCCAGAGCGGGCATGGATACTGTAGGTCTAGCTGGAGCTCGTCAACCCACTGTGCCGGGAATGCTTTCTCCAGTGCCTGCTTGGAGTGAGGACTAATGGGTTATGGTGGAGCAGGTCCCCCTGGGTGGCGTTAACAGTGTGAAATTCATGGAGTGAGGCTTGCACCAGGACTGACGGATTGAATCTTACAGAGTTTCATAGCCTTACTTCCTGGCGCCCATCGGGGAGAGGATGGAAGAGTGAAGACGGAGTGATCCTCAGACTGGCAATGATGGAGAGAATCTTGCAGCGCCTCATAGTCTCAACATGTGATGATTGATATGTTGGTTCTTGTGTGAAGGAATATGAATGAATAGGAGGCATAGGTCGTGTCTCACCATCTGGGGCTGTGGTGGAATGTTGAGACAGAGACCTCATGGACTATGCAGGGGATCCATTGGGGAGTTGTATTGCAGAGTGTGCCACACAGGGCACCTAGATAGATGGCACTAGGAACACTGGCTGCTTTATTAACCTTTTTTTCTAATAACGCACTGAACTGCAGAGCCCAATCTCTAAAACAGGGATTAAAACCTGTGTTGCTCTGTGTTGACTTTCTTCCAAGACAAGTGTGTTGCCCTTGAGCTATCCTCCCAGGCCCAATTATGGATTCTCAGGTAAGATAGACATGCAAGACTTCAGCAGTGAATATTGGGGAAGCCCTTGTAGGCCTGCCAAGTGAAAGATTGAAAGGCTGCCATTTGCTGTGGTAAGTTTCAAGGTTGGGCTGCAGGACACCACTCATAATGGCGAGGTAGAGGGTCTTTGGTGGCTGACTTTCCGCTGTACCTGCTGCATATAACAACATATTGGTGAATGTGGATTGCAATGCGAGTCACTGTGTCCTGAAGGAGAGAGGAACATAGTCAGCACAAAAAAGAGGCCTGTGGGGGTCATTACAACTTTGCTGGTATCCAGGTGGTAATTTCGCCAGGATACTGGCAAAAGGTAATACTGTTAAGCGCACTCAGTCTGGTGGAATTACCGCTGGATTATGAGTGCCAATGGCAAATCCCCAATTCATGGAGTGCCATAGGACTCCATGGGGGATTTGTTGGTATTAGCGGCACCGCAAATACTGGTGCTGGTAATACTGGCTATTTATTGCCGGTAGGGTGGCAAAATTACCTCCAGTTTATCGCCAGAGGTCATTCCAGCCACTCCTACAATACAAAAAAGGTAGTAGGCGCCTCTCTCTCGAATGAACACGGCATGATAACCTGTTCAGTGGTTTTTAACCACTTTGAGAGTTCGCAGCCATCTGCTTTTTGCTCACTGTACCTTTCACAGATGGGAAATATTCATTTGCATATTAGTCTTTGTCCCGCCCACATGGGCAGTCCAGCACCGAAATGCTATGACAATTCCCTACTGAACAAGAGTACCAACAGCAACATTCCGGCCACTCCACCTGCAAACTGCGGAAAAGTGCCGCAATACAGTAATACTGGCATGTTATTTTTGCACTGGCAAAGTTGTAATGATTCCGAGTGTGTTCTGTGGCTGGATAGAAGAGCACAGGACAGCACTGCATGGGGGATGTGGTGATGATCAATCATTTTGTGGATATTCTGACAGAGATTAAAGCTTTGAGAAGTGATTTTCAGGCCTCCCTTACTGAACTAAAGGGCCAGATGTAAAACAGATTAAAAAGAAGAGGAACTATCAGTTGTTGGCTGACATCCAGGGAATTAAACATGAATCAGGGCTACAACATATAAGAGTTAGTGAGGTAGACATTAAACTCAATGTGGCGATATGGTAAACAGGGAAAGGCAGCGTAATGCAGGTGAATTGGGTTTCCCAGAGAAAAATGGCAAGAAACCTATAGATGTAGAGAGAACAATTAAGGACGTTAGGCTCTCTTCAGGGAGGAAGGAGACAAGGAAGTAGCAATTGGAATGGCCCATAAACCCAGGAGGGGGCAATGAAAGTTCGGGAATCGATTGTTGCAAAGTGTCACTATTACAGAGAAAGGTCAGGGATCTTAACGAAAATTTGAGAAGTCTAAGCAACAGAACCTGAAGGTACCAAAGTTTTCAAGACCTAGCATTGCACACTTTATTTAAATGAGCGAATGTAAACCTTTATAACTGTAATGTTTATGGGAAAATAAAGATCACTAAAGTGCAAGGTATCAATTGTAGTATATGTTCACAGTCTCTCTATACCTATCCACAATAGGAAATCGTCCCTTGTATTCGCAGTAATGCTATATCAAGAACATGTTTGTAGATATAGCACATCCTGTGATTTGACTATCCTAAAGAGTTTGTGTAAATGACAATATATATATATATATATATATGGAAAAACAAGGAAAGGTGCGCACTCCAATTCTCTGCATGACCTTCCAGGCCACTGGTGTACTCCTCCGACCGGTTTCTGTGCCAATACACGTCATCAGGGAGGCTGGGTGGACTTGCAGCTCACCGCAGGTGCAGGTGATAAAAATCTGCTGCAAGGGCTACTGGTAGATGTAGTCATCTGGTCAGCAGAGAAAACGCTCACGCCCAATCCCACATTGGAGAAAGAGGGGCATGGGGGGAGTTTAGCCTCAACTGAGGCACTCCAAAGCCGGGGCACAGAAACTGGTCGGAGGAGTACACCAGTGGCCTGGAAGGTCATGCAGAGAATTGGAGTGCGCACCTTTCCTTGTTTTTCCATTTTTCGCAGGACCTTGAGGGGTGGAATCCTCAGGGCCTGACAGGGTGCCGCACCAGGGTTATATATGCCCGGCTTTGGAGTGCCTCACTTGAGGCTACACTCCCCCCCCCTTTCTCCACTGTGGGATTGGGCGTGAGCGTTTTCTCTGCTGACCAGATGACTACATCTACCAGTAGCCCTTGCAGAAGATTTTTATCACCTGCGGCGAGCTGCAAGTCCACCCAGCCTCCCTGATGACGTGTATTGGCACAGAAACCGGTCGGAGAGTACCACCAGTGGCCTGGAAGGTCATGCAGAGAATTGGAGTGCACACCTTTCCTTGTTTTTCCATATATATATATATATATGGAAAAGATTGAATATCCTTGTGTAATTCACCTTTATTACCAATAAAGTTACGTTCAGTATAGAGTATCACAACCTAATATTTCTGTGAAACGATTTCAGATTTGCATTCAGCATATGGTATAATAGCTTAACATTTCTGTGTTATGATAAGAGCCTTCAGACTACACGTGTTTCGAGAAACCTTGCTCTTTATCAGGGAATGTTATTAATGTGATGTTAGTACAGTGCTTAGACCAAATCAAAAAATGTATCATCATTTTTTATGATACACTAATCACCACATTTATTTTCCCCTATTTGCAGTAGTGACCATATGACTACTGCCCTGCAGGAGTATAGTGGTGAGTAGTCAATTAACCAACTACTTAGCCATCGCACTTCTGCAAACCAAGTCAATGCAATCGCCTCGTCTGCAGCAGACATGGCAAAACTTCTCAACTCAGCTAGCCAATTCCTCACAACATCTAGCTGTCTGTCCATTGCAAGATCAATAAGACTTGACTATTTCAATGCCCTATTTGCAGGCACCTCTAAGAAGAACATCTGCAAAATGCAGGTAATCCAGAATAATACATTACACTCAGCATCTCCAAAAGAGACCATATCTCAGCAGCAAGAATAAAAGCCCATTGGCTGCCTATCCACGAAAGGATCAACTTCAAAATCCTCAGCATCACACACAAATGCCTCTTAAACTCAGCACTTGAGTACTTATCTCAGAGAATTGTTAAAGCCAACTTCGCCAGACCAATCAGAATGTCCCAAGATCACTGAATCGCACCACCAAAATTAAAATGTGCCAGAGGAAGGGGAGATGTGGGGGGGTGTGGGCAGTGAGTTTCCCACCAATAGCAGTATCTCAGTGGAACGCCTGCCCTCCCTCCTTCACTAAGAGCAGAAAAGTCTAATTTGGCATTTAGAAAAACTCTTAACACCTGGCTCTTTGTCGAAACCGTGCCATGACAGACTATTGACCCTTCAAAGTACAGATGCCTCCAACGATCCGCATTGTTTTTTCCTTACTGTAAAGTGTTTACTTCTTTAAGTATATGTACCTATTAACTGGCTCACAACAGCGCCCTGGTGCCAACTGGTTTAGGTGCTTTACAAATGTAAATAACTAAATAAATAAACAGTGATTTTGTGGTAACATTAGCCGAGGAAAGACTATGCTCCTGAGAGGGATGTGAATGTGATTCAGTGTGTGATTCAAACATCAAAGTTTCACTGCTCAAAATAAAGGAAATGTCCAATCAAGGTTCAATGAATATCTATATATACTTTAATTAAATAAACCATCTGCAAGAAAACAAAATAGAAAAACTGTACAAACTCCCATCCATCTGGAAAGATCAGAGAATATGCAAATAACTGAGAGCTAGGTGGAATGGGGCTTGTTGCGGTTCAACATTGATGCGGAAGACACATAGATCGTGAACGCCACCAGAGTTCAACGGTCAGTTCGTAGAGGCTGGTGACTGAACACGTTGGTCTCTGGGATCGTTTTGATGAAGCACTTGCAAAGATGTGGATCATGAGGGCCACCAAGGTCAGCTTGATGGTCGAGTAGATGTTGAAGTTGTTGTGACTGGATGTGCAGGTTTGGCTCCAGCGGTTCAATGCAGCGTCCGATGATCAGGGCTCTAGGATCAACAAGTATCAGTTTGACTGGCGATGAAGATCAACAGTGAAGATGCTGGTGTGGCGAGCAGCAGTTCAGCCATGGCAGATGCAACAAAAAGCTTGTACTTCGAGGTAAGGCAATGACGAGCTCAGGAAGCGCAGTTCAGTGGTGAACAGGTTCGAACGTGCAGTTCAAAGAGCTTCAAGAGTGCCAAAGCAAGCACTGGAGAATTCTGCTGATTCGGGATACAGTGTGTAGGACATTTAGGTGATGCACATTTTCGGATGGTGCACCTTTCAAATAGGCCAGGAATCACAACTCAGACTCCTGCAGAAGAGATATGATAGTGTATATGTGAGACAGTATTGAGAAGTTTTAAAAACTACTGCAGTAGTAACTTGGGATTTACCCTTTCATGGCAGTGCAAGGGCAGGTAGTGTAGGGGCTAACATTTAACTTCTAACATAATTAAACTACTCATTCTTAAAATGTAACCTATTAATATAATTAGTGTTTAGAATGGGACAGCTGTGGTGCAAATTTACGGTGCAGTTTTAAAGGAATTAAAACTGCTTTTGTGATGGGAGACGTGACTATTTGAGAACATCGAATGTGCAGAAATCAATTTGTTTAAACAGTCCATTGTGTTGTGAGCTATTAGCACAGTAAAATATAACATGTAGATTTTGGCGCACATTGGACTAAAACTCTGCTCAAAAGCTCAAAGGTGGTGGTGGAAGAGAATATAGACTTCTGGAATCTTCCAGGAGGCTTGGCTATGCCAGAGGAGGTGTTGGATTGATGTATGACATTACAGCTAGGGGCAGGGAGATCATATACTTTATGTAAAGGGATATACAGGAAGTGGGTTAGCACAGAGACTAGGCCTAAATGCTTCTGTGCTGAGAGTTACAGTGCTGGCAGCTGCTGGAGAGAGTGGTGGGATGAACAGAGAGGCTGCCTGTGAGAGGGAGAGCTCCAGTGACTCCCGGGAGTAAGAGAGAGGCTGCCTAAGTGAGCACAGCAACTTCCATGCAAGCTGACTTGCTTAGTGGATGAGGTGAGCATGACTTGTCATTAAAGATAATAATGTGCAAAGGGACTTATTATAAAGGCTCTGGGCCTTGGGGAAGGATAGAAGTGAAATAAATAAGCAGACAATGCAAACTTAGATAGCTATTTTAATGTGTTTTCTCCCATGTGCAAGGCACCAGTTTCACATGCAAACTGAAAGCTTACAATCCTGGCAAAATTAGCTGATACTTTTGAAGGTTACAGATAGCAGTGTATTACCAGCAAAATGGTAAAGTGTAAGTGAAGGTTGCTACGGGGGAAAGGACTTAATCGCGGGGAGGGCAGTGGTTATGAAGTGTACTTGCATCCCTATTTTGGTTTGAGGAATAGGAAATGCTTTCACCCAATGAAAAAGTGTTATTACTGTAAGTGACTTCAATTCAGCACTCCAACTAAGTCAATACCTAGTCTGGGATGCCCAATGGAAGCCCTTATTTATATATTTTTATGACAGGTTCATAAATCTAGATGATGAACCCTTATTTAACGCCCCTCTCTTTGAATCCCCCTGACCTCACTGAGCCAAGAAGTAGGCTTGTTTTGTAAATTAAAAGATTTATTTGAAATATTAAACAATATATATATCACAATTTTATGAATACATTAATATTTGATATCAATCTTATGAAGATGACAGTGATCAACAATGGATAATATCATAGTAGCACAATTATTTAATTACTTAGGAGCTGGTATAGAAAGCATAAGGTAGCAGAGAATACTTTTATGGTTTCAAGGAAAAGAAATGATAGAAAGAATGCAGCACAGAAATAAACTGATATGGTTTCAACAAGAGATAACTCCCCCCCTATGGAATATGAAGAGATGGAAATGAGGGCACACAGGTTTTCAGGAATACAATCAAAAACAGTCCAGTTCTCGTTCCCCCCAGCAAGCTTAGAGAAACAGGGATGATTTTAAAACACAGGCCAAATACTTTTAAATGTGGTTGCAATGAAGTGGAAAATATGCTAAAAATGATTTTAATTCCCTATAGGAGATTCAGTGTAGGTGACAGCTACTTTGAATTAGTTCAGGTCAACACTAGCAATGATTCAGGAATGATTATCAGAGTGAAAACGAATTTCAGCAGAGGAAAGCAAGAAGCAGCTATTTTGACAAGTGGTGAAATTGAGTCAAATTGCAATTCGAGTGAGTCGATTGTGATTATGGAAAAACTATAAGGAGTTGGGATGTCGTATTAGGTTTGTTGGAAAGCTTAGGTTCTTAGCTTCTAGGGCATACGGTTCAAAAGATACGGACGTTTTTGTGGAGGTAGATTTTCAGAAATAAAATCAAGATTTCAGAATGACAATTGCGCTTTGACAGATTTGAAATCACAGAATGGACACACAATTCTATGGTGCAGTTCTGGACAGGTTAAAATGGTTTAAATAAGATTATTTTAAACCAAGAGATTTGTTCTGTACAGATCTAGCTGGATACTCACTCCTAGTTTTTGGACCGGAATGGGCCTTGGACTGGACTCTCGGCACGGGACAGTCTCTGCCACTGGTCCTGCTCACAGCGGTCTGGTCTGGGTCTGCTTTTGGCACTGCACAGCGGTCTGGTCTGGGTCTGCTATTGGCACTGCACAGCGTTCTGGTCTGGTCTCGTTCTGGCACAGAGTTCTAGCCAGAAGCAAAACAGCTCGCCCCGGCTGTTGAATAGTTTGGTTAGGTTGCTGGATTCTGAGGCCTGCTGAGAAGAATTCAGCTTTTGGTTCAGGCCTCTCTGCTTCAAGTTCTGGAGTCTATCTGGAGTCCATGGTCCTTCTGGATATTGTCTGGTCCGGCAAAGTGCTGCACAAGAAATTGGAAAGAGCAGTCTGGCTTTCAGTGGTTCCTTTTATGTCTTTTGAAAGTGGGTGGGAAGGCTGTCTTCCTATGCCCAACCCACTAAGGGTTCTGATAGGTTAAATGAATTACTGTGCTCTGACTGGAGAACAGAGTAGTGAGTCATCCTGTGTCATCAGGTATCATTTTTATGGCTTTAAGGAAAGAACACTCCCCTTTGGTTTCTTATAGAAAATCGATTTTACCCAAAACCCATATTTCCCAGATATAGAAGTTGTTGAAATTACATGTACACATCATAGATTAATTAAGACAGGTCTCTGTTCAACCCTGATCTTTCTAAGAGCTTGGGTTCAGAAATGACAACATTTTTTGCTTTTAGTGGGTTTCGCCATATTGGTTTTTCATCAACTCTTCCACAGAGGTACACCCTCTCTCTGCGCATACTACTGTAAGTTTGCATTGTCCTAGCATAAACACAGTGTCTACAATATTAATAAATCCAGGGTTTTGCCTCAGAACATCCCACAACATCCAACTTCGTCTTCAACTGTGAGTGAATTTTTCATATTAAGAATCCCCAAATTGTACATTTCTGTCAACTTGATATAATATTTTATAAGCAATCTAATAAAACATACATTTGCTCTCAATTCAGTACACGCATTTCTTTGCCCCGCCCCCGGGAACTTGGCTTGACTCAGAGATAATGTGTCTTGCCTTCCCCAGAGCAGTGTTGACAGTTTACACCCAAAATCAGCATATTCCATTCAGCTGAAGGCATCCATTGTCTCTTTCCTCCAGGCTGCAGGGAAACTCTCCTCCCCTTTTAATCAACAGGACCCTGTGATATCCTGTGCTGTTGGTGTAGGGCCTGGGAAGAGTAGGTGTTAAGAATTCTCATTGACCAGCAAGCCTTTTGAAGTCTCAGCTAACTTAGGATGCCGTTTAGCTTCTGAAATACAGGTCTCCTGTCAGAATTTAGATCGCTAGCGCCAGTTAGTGTCAAGCACCGGTATTGCAGCCATTTTTGACAACTGCCTTACCAGTAAGCAGTCCTCAAATTACACTTTGTTCAAATATAGGTACACTTCTGTGGACCTCAGATTCATGTAGATTCTTGCAGGAGAATGATGTTGACCCTCCAACAAGGAGGTGGGACCTTTTTAGTGGTTCTGTGAGCCATGATTTTGGCAATTTTTGACATCAATTAAAACTGATTTTGACCAGCACTATATTCCTTTGCACTGATTCTGCTCTGTGTGCAGCCAAAGGATAGGGTCTGGCAAGGGTCTCCTGTATTAACACTGACAGAGGCAAAAGTAGATGGTGGCCTATCTGTCAGGTTTTCACTGCGCATTATTGGATGATCTCTGGCGAGTAGCATGCTTTCCGGTGGCCATTATGATGTTTCCCATGTCAGTAATGCACAATGATGTGGTAGGGCTTGGATGCGTGGATGAAAACATCCCACATTACTATGTGCAATCAACCCAACTGGTTTAATTAGCATTTATAGATTTTAAACTGACCTTCAGCTCAGTGGATCGGGCTCGGTTCTTTGTGAAGCTTCATAACTGGGGCTGTCCTCCAGACCTTTTAGCGATAATACTTACTTTCAGGGCTCAAGTTGAGGGTGCACGCGAGGGGAGAGAGTCCACCCACTTTTTTAGAGGGTGGACTCAGTCCCCCCAGCTAAAATTAGAAACATTGAATGTCTTCTTTGAATGTATTAAAGCCGACAATGGGTATCAAGCCACAGTCTGTCAGGTTTGTAGGCCGGACACTTCACCACGGCACTATACAACCTGATGAAAAATAACAAACAACTAAAGGTGAAATGTTCCATTTCGGTACTTCAATCCCAGGGAAAACATTTGTATTGGTACTTGGAGTTTAAAAGTTGTAACATTTTCAAAAACACTATAAGAAGACCATATCCACTCTTGGTTTTATGTGTGTGTTGATTTTATGAATGGCAAATGCCATTCGTCCTGCGCAATGTGGGTGGTTATGGTGTCCAGTCATAATTTCGAAAACATAATTTCGAAAGTAAAAAAAGTCGAATCAAAAATGTCGAAAAAAAAAATGTCGAATTGTTTTTTTTTTTTGATATTTTTTTTTGGCTCTAGTTTCTGTGAAAAAAATAGGTAAAAATAAAAAAAGGGGGGTTGGGGAGAACCCCCCCCATTTCGAAAAAAAACGTCATTAAAAAAAATTCGACATTTTTTTTTTCGACATTTTTTTTTCGACTTTTTGACTTTCGAATATTTTGTATTCGAAATTATGTCTATGAACCGGTGGTTATGCAAAGCCAATTTAATGAAATGTGCATATTTACGTTGCTATGCTAATTTCTGGCGACGTCACATCCCATTGCATTTGTTGATGAGTCCCCCACTTTAATTTTTAGGACTTGAGCCCTGCTTACTTTGTACTCAGAAACTTCAATTCAGGTGAGGCTGAAATGCAAATTAAGGCTCATAGGGCTTAATTGGAATCGATTAGAAGGCATATATTGGAAAAAGGTGCTGGCTTTGCCCAAATGAGTCCCAGTTGAGATCATTCACTATGAGCTGGGCTTACTCTCATTAACTGCTATGGTAAGATGGCCTGCCCTGTCTTTATTAAGGAAATGCATGTTGTGCCATTCAAATGCAATTCTATCAGCTTTGGGGGTCCTTTGTAGGACGGCTTCAGACCATCGGGTGCAGGATGGAAGGATGATTGTTATAAGGTGATGGAGACGGTAGGAATCTCAATGGACACCCGCCTGCACACATCGGACAGAGCAAAATCTAAACTATGACAATATGATTGGATTCAGACTCTGTCCAAATGTAAGGCCTGAGATATTTTTCAAAATTTTCAGTAAGAGAATAAGGCTCTTGACTTTGTGCCAAAATACTTAATGACATTTCCTTTTAATAGATAACGGACTGGGTTTTTGAGACTGCTTTTTAATTCATGGCTGACAAGAGAGTTGTTGGGTTCTTGGGCAAACTGGCCGGCTTCTTCTAGGAATTGTTGTTTTTATAACAGTTCGACCAAGATCAAATCTTTGAGGCACATTTTGGTGTTGTGTGTTGCTTTGGCCGGAAAAGGGAATATATACCTGACCAAGCACTTTTATGCCTAGAGGACATTAACTTAAGAGAAAGTGTGGGCGGTTATTTTTAGTGGTCAACAGATTAGTTTAATCCTCAATGTTATTACATTTTTATCCGAGATTCTAAGGTTGTATATATCAGCCAAATAAACAATTAATTAAAAAACTTGCAATTATATCATTGCAAATGTCATGTTGAGTTTATTACCTCGCACCTGCTATTTCTTATCATGAACACTGGGTATTAAGCTGAGAATGTTTACGGCTTATAAAATACATGAAACAATTAGCTCAGTACTGGTCTGTTTTCTTGTGTGCTCTAATTATTCGTGGTAATGCACAGACAGATGTAAATCTAACAGGGATTTTTTTTCCCGCTCGCAGTAAAAGTAAATTGCACCAAAACACTGTGATCTGAGTCAAATCATAATAAGCTAATTTCCCCATGTTATAAATACATGCTCTTGCAAGTGATCTGGTAAATCTACCCTGGGCAATTACCTAGCAATCCAATAGAACTATGGCAGAGACATTGTGCATATCGTGTATCACTAAGGCCTGGTTTTGTTTTGGCTAAGGTCCCAATATATAAATAACATCAGCTATGTCTCTGATCTTGGCAAACTAGGAATCCTCACAAAGATATAGTACAAGTGAAACCAGTTCAACGATAGCTAGACAAGATTTAGGTGAGGATCACAGGGCTCTTGGCTTCCTGATTCTCCGGAGGCTAAGGGTACCACTCTGGGGTCTGAGGAACAAGTTCAGCCCTTATTCTCTGGCTCCCAGCATGGGAGGCTAAAGCACAACTTCCAGGTCTTTCACTAAGATGAGATCCTGGCAGCAGTGTGACTGTAGAGATGCAGGTGTTGTTCCAGTACCAGATCCCCCAACCCAATGTAATCTGGGGATAGGTAGGGAACAGAGCTTGCCTCTGCTTTGGACACTCAGTCTTCACAGCACTGGTGGAGGGATCTGGAAAGTCAACTCTCCCAACAGAGGTCCAAATTAAATTCTTCTTAGGTGGTTGTCCCAAAGTGAATCTAAGAAATGGTGGGAGGCCCCTTATTTTAAAGGTAATAGCCCCGAGGTGATTGGACTGATGCCAGCCTGCTTTATCGGTCCAATCCCTAGCCTTGGAACCAATGGAATTTGCCCTCTGACATCACACACAAAGAGCTTTGTGCTACAAGAAGTGGGGGGATAGGAAGGAAAGACAAAGGCATAGAGAAACACGATGGTGGAACTTTCCTCAAGTTGTCAAGAGCTCCCTTTGTCGACACTAACCCTGCTCGTTTCCTTCTTAATAGAAGCAAAGGCCTTCAGATATGTAGCAACCTAGTGTGAAGCTACTCCTGTGTAAATGGGTGTGCTCCTTTGATTCATGTTCCAAGGCCAGATTATTGTGGAGTGGCTGTCTCTGGGGGGCTTGGGGGCTACCAACCCTCAAAGAGGAATCAAAGAGAGGCATTCTCTAGGGCTACAGTCTTGCTAGCAGAGCAGTGACAGCCCTGCTTGGAGAGAATACATGTAGCCCCCTCACAGCTGAGCTGGGCTTTCCAGGATAACAAATGTGTGATATAAAACTGCTGTGGCTGTAATAATTATGAGAATGCCATCCACCACACCATAATTATGGCATGGCTTATATTTAAAGATGTCTCTGCCGACATAACAGTAGCTCACAATTATAGGGTTTAGGTACATGGGTGCATGTCTTAAATGCCACCCCTGAACTGAAGGGACTTGGTTGTCACTGCAGCTGTCAGATGGGCTCTGGGACACTGAAGAGAGGGTGCTGCAAATCAGGCTACTGATGCAGCAGGACACATGTACATTCTATGTTTTTGGCATGGTGATTATGAAAGTAGAATCTGATTGTCAGATTACCCAATTAAAGATGGAATTATACCTGCATCATTGTATTAATAATGACAATTTAAAAAGCCAGGTCTTCTGCATCCTTTCCAGATGGCAATGTCTCACAGCAAGTGAAAAGGGGTATTACAGGTCCCAAATGGGGTCAGAAGCTGAGCAAAGACTAGCCCCTCTTGAAAAAATTGTATTTTCTCAGCACGGATCCATGGGTTTATGAAGGTGATGTCTCTGAGAGAGTCACCTAGGTATAGAAATAGCTGATATATTATGTATGGTACTAATGGCCTCATTACATGTTTAGCGCTATTCCGGTGGTACATCTGTTGGACCGCCAAATGGATTTATTATTACTGCCACTGTGGCAGAATTACTGCTGGATAACAAGGTGTGGTATGGTGGTATTAGTTTCCATATATGAAGTCCATGGGATGTTGCTGATTTTTGGTGGTAAGGTGGGGAAATTACCTCCAGCATTTTGCTCAAGGTTTTTGATGCACCTCACCACCAAATCTATAGTACAGCAGTGCGATAATGCAGTGGTAACAGGGTAACCTCCATTTTACTGCCATTTTTTGACACACTGCTGTATTTGTAATGAGGCCCTAAATATAAAGTCCTGAAAATCTTCCATTTGCTATTAATATAACACCCTTGGAATCAAATGACTACACTGACGGCAATACCCACCATGGCTCCTGGCTTGGGCATTCCAAACTGCTAATCCTCTTTGTTCGAGAGGATGTGTGGAACAAGGAACATACTGTCATATCTAGTGGGGTTGTAAATATATCCAAGCATTTTGGAAGGAGTTAGTTTCTCTTGGATAGAATTGGTGAAAAACATATCAAGGCAAGAAGATCAATGTTTGATGATTTTTGACACTAAATCTATTATTAGCTGTTCGTGAATGCTTGGTTGCAGTTTGGAAAAGACCCCACAGTCCAACTCAGCACTGGAGTCTGATTCAGATCTGGGATATCTTTGAAATGGTAAGCCAAACTCTGTTATAGAGTGAATCACCAATGAATTTAGAACTGGAATTGTACCTATTCTTGGTGAAATATCTCAGTGAAAAAGACATGACGAGATAGAGGGGAGTGAGTTTGAATGTTGTGCCCAGGGTTTTACTTATGACACAGTGGTGAAAGTTGAAGCAGGAAACAGATACCTTTATAGAACAGCATGTGACCTCAATCTTTTTTATGTAAACAATTTTGGCTAACAGGTTCCACTCTCTTTTTTCTTTTTCCCCTCCATTCTCTTTGACCTAAGCACAGGAACCTGTCTAAATGTCTTAGAATAAGAATCATACTTAAAAGGTTGATGGCCTGTACATAGTAAGAGGTTTTGATAGGTCTGATAAAGGATGGAGTTGGACCGAGGCAATATTGTGTATTGTATGTTCACGAATAAGAGGAAATATCTAGTTATGAAAGGTTTAGAGAAGGGTAATGTGTTGTGGGAAGAGACGGCTAGCTTGATTTGGGGAGTGGTAGGAGTGGTTTCGGAAATTGATAATGGGATTTGAAACTGGTGGAGTTCAATTTGTCTATGTTGTTATTATGTTTTCAACAGACCAAAACTAGACACTAGGGACTAGAGGGTGTTTAGAGACCATCTGGAACAATCCTCCTATCTTATGCCAAATACTTATTATTAAATGCTCCACCAGTCTTGAGTTGTAGATGTGACGTGTCATATATGACTCAGGAAACCTTAACATTTCAATTATTTATATTAATCATGTTGTTAAATACAGTAACATCTATAAAAACATTTATGCACAAAAATTCATTGTATCACGTGGATTTAACATTAGTGTCTAGTGATGATTTCACTCTAGAATATCATCCTTAAGTTAAAATGTAAACTCAACTCATCTGTCTGTCATTGCAATCAATCTCACATCCATTCAACAATTAGCCCAACATGTTTCATTCTTCTTTCACTCTGTCTAAGAACAATTTCTCAGGAATTTCATCAAGGGGACACTAATTCACAATTCCACGTTTGTTTATAAGTTAAACATTTCAATTTCTTGCAGTGATATACTGTTTACACCATGCTTCTGGTTCTTTAGCCAAAGGAGATGGATATCATCAGTGGCACTCTTCCACTGTATCTGGTGGACTCTGTCATCCATCACTCCCTACATAGGATCAACAACACAAAGAAAGATATGGTTTTAATTCACCGCTCTTATGACTGTATCTTAGTTTCAGTGCTCACATTTAGTTTGTGCTCTTCAAATTCAATTTCCTAATGAATGTGGCATTTCCGAATTTACAACTCTGCTCTTTTCAGTTGTTATAAGTGTCCACTCTGAGCAGCATTCCTGTGTACTTCACTACACTGCTAGGGTTTTCCTCGACCCAAGCTTCCTTTCACCAGGCAGCCAACTGTTCCTGTTTCACCTGGTCTTTTTGCATTTTTAAATGGTGATTGTCCCTGTAATATCTGTATCTGAATTTCAGGGGTGGGGTCGGGGGGCGGAGCAAACAGGGAACAAGAAGAGAGTAAAGGAAGAATCACTCTTACTCATTCCCATTTTTTTTCCTCCCGGTCCTGCCCATTGTTTAATGAATACAAAATTGTTTTGGCATCCACACTCCACCATGGAGAATGGAGACAGCACCTGCTCCACTCGCTCTCGCGCTTCCATTAATTCTATCCATCTATTTTCATTAACCTCCGTGATCGTCTGTTAATAGGGTTTCTCTTCTTAGCGTATCCGCATTGTGCATTAAAATGCACATATCTATAAAACTGACCCTCTTCGAGCCCTTCCTCACTTTACAGCCACCCTTTTGCATTAATTCCACCTGTCTGTGTTCCACTCCAGGTCTATATAAGCATTTGGCCTGTGTATTCTCTTATTTGTCTCCAATGGACTTCCTAGTCTCTCCTCTCTCAGTGTTCGAGTGCTCGCGTTGTGCATGCTGTTTCCATCTGCCTGTTTAATTCTTCACCGCCGTTCGGACTCTTATCTCTGAACAATACCAGTAGATAGGTGTAGGGAATGAAATAGAAAGACTGAAAAATTGCCTCAGAAAGGTGTAAAAGTTATGATGAATAATATATAACAGAGCTACTTACAAAATCGACTTCATTCGGGGGAGAAGTGGAAGACACTACAAATCTAACACGCTGGGACGAACTCTCATAGTAAAAAAGAAAGGTTAGTCAGAACTGAATTACATGGTTCCTTCATGTTGGAATACCTGTGAAATGGGATACTCCCTCAGGGATTAGTATTCAGAAAGTAGCCTACACTTTTCTTAGATAATAAAAACTTAATTGTCCGGTGGAGTTATATTGCTAACAAATGCGGGAGAGATTGGGTGATCCTTATCATTGATATGGCAAGGGAGGTTAAGAAGAAAATAACTAAAGAACATCTAACGAAAGAAAGGATCAAAAGAATGAAGAAAGACATACAGAACTTTAGTCATGAAAAAGCCTTCAGATACACCCAAGAAAACTATAAACCCAAAGAACAAGCAGATACGGCACAGTATAGACAAAGAAATGAAAAACCCAGAGTGCACTTTAGAGGCAATTCCTTCAGCTCCAGTGAAGGAAGCAATAATGAAGAGGCAGGAACCTTCACAAGAGGCAGTGGAATTGGAAGAAGAAATTCACGAGCGAGGCTAGGAAGGAATACGCCAATAGCAAAAGAAGTAGCTATGCAGGACAACATTTGTTAGAACTGGACCCACGGGATTGGGACGTAGAACCCAGAATAACCAGGAGTATGAGAGCACTGTGTTGAAATTATCAGCACAACAAATAACTAACAACAAAGTGACAGTACCCGAAAAGGGTTTGGGTTATGTGATGAATAATCAACATAATAAGTTTACATTCAGACAAGAGGTTACAGAGTTAATGCAAAAAATCCATTTGAAACAATTCTTTGCAGACAAATACATGGGTATTAAAAATGAAGACAGCGGATTACTGAACAAGTCCACATTTACACCTCTCACACAAAGTAGGAGCCCGTAGCTAGAGTTTTTCGAAAATCAGGTCCTCAGTGAAATAGAGGCCTTAGAAAACAAAAAAGTCACAAAAGATCATTATCAGAACATCAGTAAGACCGAAAAAATTACCATGAGTTTGCTCTTCAAAAATGATAACATCATAATAGGTAGAGCGGATAAGGGAGGAGCGACAGTTGTACAAGATAGGAGAGCCTATATTGAGGAGTGTGATATACAACTACAAGTGAGTATTAGTTATCTTAGATCTGAAGGAGACCCGACCGATATGGTTAGTAAAATGATTAGTTTGAAAGTTGAAAAAGCACTAGCAAGGGGCTGGATCTCTTAAAAAAGAAGCAGATTTTTTGACCATAGAAAAACTGAGAATGCCCCAGTTCTACACACTCCCAATAATACACAAGGCTCAGGTGAAGCCACCAGGTTGCCCGATAGTTTCGGCATTGATTTGGTTCTCAAGCCTTTGTCAAGACTTGCAGATATCTTTCTGCAACCTCTGGTAAAAAGATGACATCTTACGTGAAAGATACAACACAAATGATAAATGAGATAGAAGTGCTGAAGTTTGATCCAGAGAAGTACATGCTCATAAGACTGGATGTTGTGGCTCTTTACACAAGCATTTTGCAAGACATTTCATTTGAAGTAATAGAAGAGCGCCTAAGACAGACCACCCAGGAAACCAAAACACTGATGTCATTTATCCTTTGGTGCATGGAAGTCACATTAAAAAATAATTATTTTCACTGTAACTGCAAATATTATAAACAAATACAAGGAACGGTGATGGGGGCAACACTAGCTCAAAGTATAGCTAATCTATAAATGGAATTTGTTGAAGAAAAGTTCATCTATAGAGATACGAAGCAAAACAACTGATCAAATGGATTAATGAACAGGATAGACATCTGAAGTTCACATACACCCGGAACCGATACAAACTTAATTATTTGGACTTGAGCATCAAAGTAGATAGGGAGAGCAAGAATTTATACATCAAGCCATTTTATAAACCAACGGATAAAAACGCACTGCTACATTATACGAGTTTCCACCCCAAACATACGCAAGACAATCTACCTCTTGGACAATTCTTGAGATTGAAAAGAAACAGCACCAATCGAGAAGACTATAAAGTGGAAGCTGAAAGTCTCAAAGACCAGTTACACCAGAGGGGATATCTCAAAAAACGAACAGCAAAGCCTATGAAATGGGCAAAAAATAACAACAGAGAAGTCCTACTAAATGGAGGCAGACGGATGGAAAAAAGAAGGGTGAGACAGTAGTCTTTGTGAACACTTTCAGTCACCTATCAAATCAGATTCAGAAAATCAATGATAGGAACTGGAAAGTGCTGGAAAAAGGGAAAACCCCACTCGAGAGACCCCTGATAGCTTTCAAAAGAAGCAAGAATATTAAAGATCAAGTGATGCAGAACAATATAGCACTGAAACCACCGAGACAACAAACTCTAACAGAAAGTTGGGCTATGACACAAACTGTAGGACACACACCATGAGGTAACTGTACTAGCTGTGCAAAAACTAAGAGGAGTACAGAGGTAGACATAGGCCTTCAAAAACCATGGACCCAAAGCACTATTACCAACTGTAATTCAACAATGGTAGTTTATGCCATTTGGTGTCCCTGTGGGAAAATCTATATAGGGAAGACGAAGAGGAAAATAAGAACAAGAATAACAGAACACAAAAGTTGTACCAAAAACAAGATACACACAGATCCCCCAGTGGGCCTCTTCATTGAATGGATCCATAAAACAGAGGATCTAAGATGGACTGTTCTCTATCAAGTAATGTCAGGAGGAGAAGTGAATTTGGAAAAAAGAAAGTTGATACGAAAGGAAAGTGAATTGATTTTCCTAACCAAGAGCGCAATGATTGGGCTGAATGAACACACAGAGGAATAGATAAACTCAGCATTTACTACAGACTAATGCTTAAACAGATGCAAGATCTGAAAAACTAAATAAAAACGAAGGATTGGAACAGAATGAAAATGATGCTACAGTGAGCAGACAATTTTTCTCATGGAACCCTGATACAATTGGAATAAATGCGGTTTGTAAAGCACAACGGTCTGAGACAGAGGGAGTAATTGTACATTTAAAGATAACATAGCAATTAGTCAGGATGGTCCATAAAACCCTTACAAGATCATATTAAGTGCGAAGGAGAAAGAAAAACGGTCATTAGAAATGTAATCTTGAAAAAGCCACGAAGATCTGAGAACCAATACAAAAAATATGGGCAACCAGAGAAACAATCTCAAATGGACTGGACTGGAGAAAGGAAAAAAAGAAAGAAGAGATTCGGAAGTGAGACAAAAATATACTGCTGACAGTCACTGTTGAAATATAAAACAGTGCACAGAGGTTAACAATGTCATAAAAAGGAGCAGGGCAGCAAGACCTTTTGAGAAAAGTACCTAAAGAAGGTGCAAGCTTAAAGCAAGGTTGCTAAGGGAACTGTCTGAACGTGAGGCTAGCTGTAGTTCGTGTTTGCTGGAAGTCACAAAGTACATCCGTCGAGGTAAAATTAAGTGGAAACAGTGATATTGGAGAAGGGGAAAGCAACATAGTACATCCAACTCAGCTAAATGATATGTGTATTGTTCACAGATAAGAGTCCGAACGGCGGTGACGAATTAAACACGCAGATGGAAACATCGTGCACAACGCGATCTCTTGAACACTGGGAAAGGAGGGACTAGGAAGTCCATTGGAGAGAGGTAAGCAAATACACAGGCCAAACGCATATATAGACCTGGAGAGGAACACAGACAGATTGAATGAATGGAAATGGGTGGCTGTGATGTGAGGAAGGGCTCAAAGAGGGTCCGTTTCATAGATATGTGCATTTTAATGCACAATGGGAATATGCTAAGAACAGAAACTCTATTAACAGACGATCACAGAGGGTAATGAAAATAGACGGATAGAATTAATGGAAGCGCGAGAGCGAGTGGTGCAGGTGCTGTCTCCATTCTCCATGGTGGAGTGTGGATGGCAAAACAATTTTGTGTTCATTAAACAATGGGCAGGACCGTGAGAAAGAAAAGTGGAATAAGTAAGAGTGATTCTTCCTTTTCTCTCTTCTTGTTCTTGTTCCTTGTTTGCTCCTTTCCCTCCCCCCCCCTAAAATGCAGGTACAGATATTACAGGGACGAGCACAATTTGAAAACACAAAAAGACCCGGGGAATCAGGAACAGTTGGCTGCCCGGTGAAAGAATGCTTGGGTCGAGAAAACTCTAGCAGTGTAGTGAAGTACACAGAGTGGACACTTATAACAGGTGAGAAGAGCGGAGTTGTAAAGGCGGAAATGCCACATTTGTTAGGAAAATCGAATTTGAAGTGCACAAACTAAATGTGGGCACTAAAACACTGAAACTAAGATACAGTCATAAGAACGGTGAATTAAAACCTTCTCTTTCATTGTGTTGTTGAACCTATGTAGGGAGTGACGGCCGACAGAGTCCACCAGATACAGTGGAGGAGTGCCACTGATGATATACATCTCCTTTGACGAAAGAACGGGAAGCATGGTGTAAACAACATATCACTGCAAGAAATTGAAATATTTAACTTATAAACAAACGTGGAAGTGTGAATTAGTGTCCCCCTGATGAAATTCCTGAGAAAGTGTTCTTAGACAGAGTGAAAGAGGAATGAAACATGTTGGACTAATTGTTGAATGGATGTGTCATTGATTGCAATGACAGACAGTAGAGAAGAGTTTAAATTTTAACTTAAGTATGATGACATTCTAGAGTGAAATCATCACTAGACACTAATGTTAAATCCATGTGATATAATTAATTTTTGTGCATAAATGCTTTTATAGATGTTACTGTATTTAACAACATGATTAATTAAAATAATTGAAATGTTAAAGTTTCCTGAGTCGGGTTAGAAAGAATTAAATTGATATTCTTAAAAAAACATTTCTTGATAACAGTTCTCAAAAGTATGAGGTTGCTAACTAAGCAATGAGAAAGATGTATATGACAAGTCACATCTGTTAAGGTTTCACAACACACGACTGGTGGAACATTTTATAAGTATTAGTTATCCTTTTTTCAAACATTAATTATAAAAAATGATGATTTGATAAAAATACAATTATTTGTATCCTCGAAAGTTTCTTGAAAAATATTTAATTAGAAATATCCTTTAATGAGGTCTACACACCTATACTTTAAGAAAATAATCGTGCCACAGACTAACCACAAGATAGCAATGACACCAGGAAAGAAGTATTTTAAGAACAAGGGAACCTTTGCAGTTAATAAATGTTGTGAGCAAAACCCGATATTAATAGTATTATTCATTATTGAACCTCGAATTCTCATCGTATCTGGTGAGAATCTGGAGTCCCAGTTCTGGTACATAAAGCAGGCCGACCCCAGAGGTATCACCAACATTTGGGCCTGCATGAAAATTCATGCTGGCGCAAATGTTGGCAGAGAGGAAGGGGGCAGACGAAATGCAAGATGTGTTCCTCCCCTCTTCTCCGCCATACAAATGCTTGAAAATGGGGTGTAATGTGAATGAAAGACATGAAAGCCTTACTCAAGGCGTTGCTGCCTTTCATTCAAGCCACGCCCCCCAACTAACACAAGCTCCACCCTGTCTAAGCCAAATAGGTTGTTGTGTGATGCTAGCATTGTAGCCTCTCCTCCTATCGTTAAGTTAAATAGGTTACATGACACATTTTATGAAGTATCTGTGACTGGAAGTAGCACAGATGGTGTGCTTGCTGGAGTAGTAGTGTCACATCTTAATGTATGTTTATTGAGCTGTTGGCGTGTGTCGATGAAGTAACAGAGACTGATGTTTATCACAGATGTTGTGTGCCTGGGTTAGTATGACAGCTCAAGCCTATTAAAAAATACATATTTGTTTTGGATTTTTGCACTGGCCTACGTGTACGTACTGATGTGGTGACAGCAAGTTTTTGCTGCGAATGTGGGGCAGCCACTCAGTCCACCTTTTGGTTTAGACCACATAGTGCGTACTCCAGACTGCGGAAGGGGGGGGAGTCACTTTTGACTGCGCTCAGCCCAGTGATAACACATTTTTCTTCCAACCCCATGGGTAGTGGCCCCTTTTGTGCTAGCAGGTGTCGCCTTTTTGCTGTGTCCTTACACCCTGCACTTCCAGCAGGTGTGTGTTCTGTTAAGGAGAGTGGAGAAGCCTGTGTGAGGAGCTATTCGTGTGGTTGGTGTGTGTGTGTGTGTGTGTGTGTATGCTTCTGTGAGTGGATGGCTCAATGTATGGAGGTGTGTAGGAGCTGCTGAATCCTTGTTTGCTTGGTATTTTTCAGGGGGTGTGGTAGCATATGTGGGGTTTGGGAGAGCTGCTATTGGTGTTGTTCATTGGTGTTTGGGGGTAGGGGAGCCTGGAGCCCTAGGTCTGGGATGTTGAGATTGCTGGGATGCGGAATGTGGGTGCGTGCATGAGTGAGTGTTCTGAGATAGGAAGTTGAAGGATGACTGACTGAGGTGTGGATGCACCGGTCGGTCCTTGCACATCTCTACTGCAATGGGACTGTACTTACCTACAGACGATACGTACAGAAGATATGTTCCTGTTGTTTGATGAACTGAAATAAACAACTGGTCGAAGCACTCCTCATTTTGCAGTTTTTGCATGACAGCAGAGCACAATCCAGTTTTATTTGCAACATATCCAAACGACTAACCGAGAGACAGCCGTAATAGGCCCAAAGACCCAATACATAGCAAGATGAAGACAGAAACACCAGGACAACTGATCAATAGGACCCTAACCCCAAACTATGGCCTTTTTCAACAGACCTATTCTCGGCAGACAGCAAGGGAATAGGAAACCCTCATCATTAGCTCACATCCAGAGGGTTAGAAACGGAATAGACACCCATATTACACAATGCTTATCAAGACACAGCGAGAAGCACAATGCGCTATCACACGCAAACTACAACTAAACAACAGCCCTAACGAAATCACCCCACGGAAACCAAAGAACTAACTGAAAGATAGTAATGATAGAGAGAAACTATCAACTAAATACACAGGCCGACCAAGACGGATGCCCTAGGACGCCTCATCAACAGCACTCTGACCCTCAACCTTTCAAAGCTTCAACTGACCAGTGTCACATTAGACAACAAGAGAATAGATAGTACCAACCCAGTTCCACACCTGAAGAAAAGGTTCAGACACACCCATCACTCCATACAACATTCACTATGATACAGCTGGATTCGCACAACACCACCACAACGAGGCGGCCCACAGGGAACCAGCAACAACCCCACCCACAGGGATACAACTCAAATGGAACCAGAAGTACCGGAATCAGGATAAAGACCCCTCTAATACCAACCGTCAATTTTCTGCATACTCAACCCACACACAACCATTTCTCTCCCAGCAATCCGCTGGCACTTCACCACACCGCATCAACAACCCATAAACAGCACCTACAGCACATGAGGTCTCGGCCGATCAGATACATGCAGCAAAGCCCAGCACCCGGTGTATACTGAGCTGAAGCTGCGAACAGCACATCATCTCTCACACTCTCCTACTTCCCTGCTCCCAACTAACCCTACACGCCCTCCTTCCTATTTACAGATCCGCCAGCGCGCCTGGGGACCAATTCCGTTGGCGAAGGTGTGCTATATAAGTACCATTAACATAACATAACTTTAAGCTAAATGGGATACGAATGCACCGTTCAGTTGACCATTTGCAACGCCTGACCATCTCCAACACGGGGCCAAGGAATGACCTGAAAATGCGCCAATATAGGAAGCTTCGGAATGAGAAGAGAAACACATTGCAATTAATTACCGATTTGCACAAGAAATAGGATCCTGTGAGCTGAATGGTTTTGAGGGGACGTAATAACTGCACATCTTTTCTAATGGGGTGCTAATGGCACATTAATCATAATTGATCAGGTAAATTGAAATACATTAGGCCGGCGCCAAATGTGAGACGTTTATAACGACACACATGCAGGTGATTGATGTTTCAACATAACGGTTGTTTGCTTGAACACGGAAAATAGTTCAATAACCAAAACGTCACTGGCTGAATAACGACATTTCAGGGATAGCATTTCATGTCCTAATAGGTGTTAAGGGGCATTTTCTAAGCCGCTTTTACGGTCTGGGGTATTTTCATTCTTTTTGAAGGCACATGCATTCGGGGGTGCATTCCCACTCTGCCTTCCAATAGGATCATGATTTATGGCCAATATGCACCTTCATACGGGTGGGAAAACAATGGATTCCTATGGAATTCGCCTGATGTTGCCATGTGGTAAAAACAGGTCGTTTCATAGCAATCCATTGTAAATGTTGCCTCAAAGGGCCGATTTTCACTTTTTTTTATGATTTGGAAATGTGAAGAGGAAAAACGATTTCAAATTGGTTTCAATTTTTTCATTGTTTGCAATGCCTATCCAGTGCAATTTCAACTTTCTATAAAAAGGTCCCAATAGTCTTTTTATTTGGGAAACAATTTTGCATGCAGTTTAGTTTTCTCATTCGATTTATTTATTACTTTTTCGCTTGCGATTTGTTTTATTTTTGTGTACACATGATTCAAACCTGAGATTTAGGTGGTAGCGAGAAGCCCTTTATGTGAACTAACAGTTTTGCCAATGTTACTTTTGTGTCGAGAGAGATTTTTCATTCAGCGTTAAGATACATTTCATTACGAGAATGTCTGACCATGGAGAAATGCCTTGCCATGAAGCACGTGTAGGTACTGTGAAATGAGCTAGTGATATCTAATTATACAATTTTATTCCCAAATGTTCAGACATTTTTGTGCATTTGATAAGAATTTTTTGATTTTGTTCTGTAAACGTAGTTAGTTCTTTCACTAGTTACCAGTATTGTTTTGTTCACAGAGTTGTATCAATATCAATTTCACAAAGAATAGAACACAGCAATTGACTATTGACTTTATTAAAGGCCATTGATTGACAAGCCCATGAGTGCCAGTTGAAGGGATCCCTTCTTCGGCCCATGGTACTTGACCATTATGAACGTCAAGTTTAAGCATTGCTCCACAGTGCTCAGGGAGAATCAAAACCTGACTCGGACTGGTCTATAGGGCAATAGGCCCATGGCCGAACCAAAAACGCAAAATGCTTGTGTGGGTCTGTTTTTTGGGTCAAATTGGGGCAATTCTTTGGCCGATGTGGGCCAGTTTTATGAGTTACTTTACTATGCGGCTAATAGTTTTGACCAGTGTTGCTGAACAAATATTCTTTCAAATGTACAATTTGCATCACATTGTATCAAAAGATCCCCCTTGGGTACTATTCAAACAGCGTCACAAAAGCAATGAATTCCCATTTGTAACTGTGGGCCACTTTTTCGTTGATGCCTGAGACAATTTTATGCCCCAGTTCGACCCTGGTCAAAACCCCAGTTGGAAGACAGACAATATGCTTCTTTCTTCAACCCAACATTGCCCTCAGTTTAGGGTGGCCTTTGCCATCACTTTTAAGGAAATGATCACAAGGTGAGATAGGACTATAACCTTTGGGTCTTCACGTTAAACCTCCTTCGATATGGGCACAACATAACACATAATGGAGCCCACTGTCATGATGCAGCGGTTTTCCCCCGCTGTCAAACCTTAATCAGTGTCAAACCCATGTCAGCTAGAGACTTCAGCAGCATCTTCAGGAAGTTGAGCGCCAAATGCACCACAAGTCCCAGTGTCCCCAGTGCTCTCACCCACCCATATGCCATCTGATGCTCCACCTCTCACTTGGGGCTCCAGGGCAAAGAGGCAAACAGATACGAAAAAATAAAAACATGTGCTTTACTCAGTGCAACTCTCCTCGACCCAGCATCTCAAAGGGTAGAAAGCATTCCTCAGCTACCTCCTTCTTCTTCTGGCGGTTTTGAGCCTTGACATCCTCCTTTTCGATCTGCCGCCATCACTGAATTGGTTTTCTACTTACCTGGATTCTGACTTACAAATTGTAAAAGACCCAGGCCTGCTTAAAAGTTGGGATTCTGAGAACTGTTTTGGACTTGCGAACTGTGCTCAAACTGATCCCTTAAATTCTGGACTTTGGCCTGCTTAACTTTGTGCTTTTGGTGAACCGTTTATATTAGTGAACTAATTCAGTATTTCGTTCAACCTAAGCTTGTTCTTGAAAGCTTCTTTATTTTCATGGAAACTTAGACTTGGGCCCCTGTGCAGGAGTTTGGCCTACCATGGACTCCCCGGACCTCTAACTGGCCCAATATATACCAATAGAAAACCCCTCCACTCAGCCAGGAGGGAGCATGGTGGCATTCCTCCCAACCTTTTGATTAACCCCACTGTTTGGAGAGTTCCATCCCTCTTGCACAGAAATGTTTGAAGGAAAGTTTTCATCCCTACCGTGGGCCTGAAATTCTGTTACCACTGCGGTTTGACACCCACAATTCTGGTGCCATGTATATATCCTGAGGCATCCGTGCTGGGCCAGGGGCTTTAAAAAGGACAACGTTTATCTAGTTCTCTTTTCAAATTTGGTTAACCCAATCTCATTGTCCAAGGAGACCAGAATGGATGTACTTTCCTGGACATCAGTATCAATATCAAAACCACTGTACGCCCTATCAATGTGTCAGGAATGGCACTCTGTCAAGAGTGGCACAGGGCACCCAGGTAGGTTTTGGGTGGCTGTGCTGATGTAAGGTGACAGATAAGCACACCCAGCAGGAAGCTCAACAAGAAAGAAGAATAGGCAACAGTATCTGTGAACAAAAAGGGGCAGGGATTACAAAGCTACAAACAAACTGGATTCCCTCTTGGGGTGTATGCAGAAATGGGAAAGAGTGTTCCACGGACCTTTGGAAACTCCAGCCTTCTGCACAGATTGCTATAACAGGGGCCCACTCTGTATGCTCATGGCTGGGAACAACAGCAGTGGGTATCTGTACCTGAGCCCTAAGGCACGAACAAGGTAACAGTACTTCACAAGACTGAAGCCTGTACGGGTCCAGGAGGAACCAAACAATGACACAAAGTACGACACTGAAAATGCGACAAGCAGGGACGTCATTTAGGGGTAGCCAGAGGTCGTAGCTGCGACCTCTGAGGTCTCCCTTGCGACCTCTGTGGTCACCCTTGCGACCTCTAGAAATGTAATGCAAGCTCATGGGCTGTGGCCAGCACCATGTGGCTCTTTAGTTTTGGAGTGGCTGGCTTTCTTGTTAAAGCCCCTTAAAAAAAGAAGAAAAGGAAGAAAAGGAGTGCCACAAGTCTAACACTTTCAGCACTGACCCTAAATAATAAAGATTAGGAATACCAAATAATGGGTCTTTCTGGAATTCTATACAATAATTGATAGACTCATTAAAGGTTTATTTCAGGCACACTTCAGGGGGTGAGTCACTGATTTAGTCTGTTCTTAAACGCCTCAACTCAGCCTTTCATCCTTCTGAGGTCGCTACATAAGTACCAACACAGGTTGGGTGATATTGGGTGTATATTTTTTCTATATAAAGTGCTTAAGCGTAAGTGCTATATAACAACACATCATTATCATTTGGTCATGGTACTTGCATTCACAGTAATTTGGTAATATGGGCCTATACACACTGATCTTAATGATACATATGGCGATCCGTTCTTGTATGAAATGTACATCACATTATAGTGATATCGCAACCAGATTTTTTGTAGTGTACAATGCTATGCAATAGCACTTCCTGTTTTGTCAACAGGTGAAAGGTCGCGTTCCATCGCATCCCGCGATATCACTTCGGGGTGGGATCAAATGACATCACTTCTGGTGATGTCACCAGGGGTCAAGGGTCGTGTGATGTCACTTCCGCTACCCCTGGCATTTTGGTGAAATGACGTCCCTGGCGACAAGGGAAGGGGCAGAGGTTGCCTGCCGGAAACCAACAGTCAAGCTCTGTACAAAGATTTACATAAAACACAAGTGAAGACAAGAACAGAAATATCCAGGGAAAAGGAAGTCAAAGAACAAGGTTCAGAACAGGATCCGGAAGAAAGGAAGGGCAGAACCTAATATCTAACTGTAGGGAATGGTGACCGGAAACTGTACACGGAATAGTAGAACAGTAACTCAGGGCTGGAAAGACAAGAGAAAGCTAGCAGAAGGAAAAGAAGGAAACAGTATAACAGAAATGGATAACCTAAGGGGAGGACAGAAGACTCAAGGAAGATAAGGACAGGGATCAAGAACAGGGGGTTGCAAACAAGGAAGAGAGCAAGAGAGCAGTAGCCAGGAAATAGGGGGGCTGCAAAGAAGGAAGCAGGGCTGCACTAACGGATGGCACAAGGTGCAGGCAAACTGTTGTGGACTGCAGAGGACTCTAGTAGGCTGCAAGGCAGGGAGTCCAAAGGAGCCGGACAGAGAGCTGTAGTAGGCTGCAGACAGAGAGCCCAGAGGAGCAGGGCAGCAAGGAGCGAGCCCAGAGGAGGAGGGCAGCGAGGCAGGGAGCCCAGAGGACCAGGGCTGAAGGCAGTGGAGTGTAGCAGGCTGCAAGGCAGGGAGTGCAGAGGAGCAGGGCTGCAGGCAGAGGAGTGTAGCAGGCTGCAAGGCAGGGAGCCCAGAGGACCAAGGCTGAAGGCAGAGGAGTGTAGCAGGCTGTAAGGGAGGGAGCCAGGAGGAGCAGGTCAGCAAGGAGCGAGCCAAATGAGCAGGGCAGCGAGGCAGGGAGCCCAGAGGACCAGGGCTGAAGGCAGGGAGCCCAGATGAGCCGGCAAAGGGCACTGGATCAGAAGCAGGATAGTACGGCAACAGGAATGGCATACAAATCGTGGCTCAAGGCAAAAAGGGGCTGGGAGAACTCTTGATGCAAGAGACTGAGCACCTGCAGGCAGCTGCTTAAATACATCCCTGCCCTGTACGTAGGCAGGCTAATTGGCAGCACCTGGAGCAGCACACCTGAAGGTAATCTGCCTCCTCCCTCTCTGGTCCTCAGAAGGTGGAAGCAGCACTGATCGCTAGGGCTTCTGGGGATTGTTGTTCCACTACTGATGAATGGGAATAGCCAGGAATTGATAACTGTAGCAAAGTGCATTATGGTACATGTAGTTAGCTGAATTAAATAAGAAAGTCCCAAATTCGTGCAAATGGAAATTATGGACCAAAGTGTGAATAGGGGTTGTTCCAAGAGTATTACGAAGATAAATGAGTTCCAAACAGTCCATGATGGTTGCCAATGCGTGCGCCAGTGGCACAGGCATGACACAATGTGACCAAGCCAACTCTGACCTGTTGTGTTGCCTATGTAAGCCCTGTATACAGAATTTGCCACAGATCCAGTGGCTACCAATATCCAAAATAATTTTGTATCTTGACTTGAGTAATATTTTGCCATTTTGTCTCACATTTCTTTTTCAGTAGTCTGCTTTGCTCGTACACAATATTTGTTTCGAAACCGAACGGGTACTTTTGAGTTGACTTGCTGACCAGTTCTTATCCATTGGGACCGAAACTAGTTGCAATTTGTATTTGTGGCAACCCTTGTCAACCAATGCCTGTTTGGAATTACCTTTAGATTTGTTTTGGGAGTTAGAAGAATATTCTCAATTGCCTCATTAAGGGTATCAACGTTGCTTATCAACTAATTAGACACCATTTCTGGCATGAAGCAAAAGATAGGAGGAGCAGAAATAGTATAAATTCTTTCCTCTACAACCAAATTCAGATCAATTATGTCCCATTTAATAGTTGCTTAGAGTCAGCATAGAGAGCACTTACTAACTTTTCTGTCTCATTCGCTGGGTCCAATGAGCAAATGTACAAAGATAAAAACAAAAGAAAATAATAATTCTCTGGCCTTTTTACTATTCTCATGTCAACTGCTCACCACCAATCGTAACACCTGGTTATAAAAGAATAAACTGGTGCAATCAGCGGTCTCGTAAATGTGCCTCTTACTGGTATATAAGCATTGGTACGCGCATTATGGAGGCACCAACCAGCATCACCTTTTAAATTAATGCAACTACTTACCTCTTTTGTTTGCATGAGCATATTATTAGAGTAATAATAATTATTTTTAATAATAATCATGTTTTATTTACCCTGCTTCAAACGTCATGCTGGGAACACCCCAGACCTAAGCCTCATTACTGTAAACCTCATGCATCAATTGACTGTTCTATATTCTGGTATTGAAATCCACCCTCCAGAAGTAGAAAACACTTGTGAACATTTCACAACCACATGCCATCTCTCATTGTTGATAATAACCCATCATGTTGTAAAAACACACTGAGTGATGGTCCTGTGTCCTTTGTTATACACCTTCGACAAGAGTCCCTGTTCTTTCTCTTAGCTTCTAAACCTCAGTATCTTTATATCATGGCCGGAGTTGAATAACTGCATCCAGATTTATTGATACCCACGCTCTCCAACCACCTTTGGGTCTTCCCCTTGGCAACGGAAGCACTGTTGACAAAAAAAGATGACAAAGCCATGTAAATATGAAGGAGTCCAAGACCATGCCTCTTGAAACATCACAATGCCATAAGATGTTATACAAGTAGACCAGCTATCTTGTTCACACCGCATCCGTATATTGCACTGTGATAATTGTTGAGGATTGGTCAAATTCTCGCAAGCAATGTTTTGCTCTATGACCTGTGCGGTGCTCCCTTGCTCGGATGTATTTTTCCACTATAAAAAATAATAGTAATAATATTAAGAACAATGCTAATAATGATTATAATCAGGATCACACATTTACGATGTAAGCCCAGCTATATTCCATGATAGAAGTTGCCAGGTTTCGTTGTTCAGAAGATCCCATCAATTAATGATAACTTTCACCTATTAATGGCCCCTATTTATTAACAAAAGGTTGGTGTGCACAAGGATTTCTAGGTATACACATTCCAGAAGGGACATCTGTGGCTTTCACCTCACTGTTAGCATCTTTAAATAAGCAACTTCATGTGTGCTCTGCTCTCCACACACTGGCCTGCTGAACCTCATCTGAAAAAGTTTTTCTCTTTGTGTGCATTTCACGCCCGCTGCTGAATTTCTTCACTTCTTTTGGCAAGACTTTGAATCTGCCACTGTTAACTAAGGTTGACACTCCTACCGTGTATCTTCCTCGAGCAACAATTGAGGGTTCTAACTCCCCTGCTGGCATTTTACACCTCTGTCCTGACTCTCAAATCTAGTTGATCCTAAACTCTGCTGCCTCCGTTACTTTGCACCTTCCATGCCGTTAGGCACTCCAACATACCTTGGTGCATTATAATTTCAGCTGGCTAGTTTAGATAGACTTGCATTCTCCAAGTATGTGTGACCTTAAATCTAGGTGTTTCTAAATCAGGCTGCCTTGTTGAATTGCTGTATTGTCCATGTATATGTGAACGTCCAATCTAGATGTTTCTAAATCAGGCGGCCTTGTTGAACTGCTGCATTCCACGTACACGTGAGTTTCGAAACTAGGGGCCTCATTACACGGAAGGCGGTAATGGTTAACGGCCACCGTTAATGGTAACGGTGACCGTTAACCATTACCGCCTTACTACGAGGTCCCTTAGCGGGTTGGTGCTTTAACGCCTGCTTTTTGCAGGTGTTAAAAACCAACCCGCTAAGGGACCTTGGAGCTAATTTTGCGGTGCCGTAATTAGCGCCTTCCCCATTCCCATAGAGCCCTATGGGGCAGAAATGGGAATGGGGAAGGGCAATGGCGGAAGGGGGATTTACCGCCCCACGAACCTTGGAATGGGGCGGTAAATCCCCTTTCCGCCAAGGCGGTGCCGGTAATTTACCGGCATGGTCCAGGGTGCTAAATGCACCCTGGATCACCGCCTTCCGTGTAATGAGGCCCTAGGTGTTTCTAAATCAGGCTGCCTTGTTGAACTGCTGCATTGCATGTATGTATGAATTTCAAATATAGGTGTTTCTAAATCAGACTGCCTTGTTGAATTGCTGTATTGTCCATGTATATGTGAACTTCCAATCTAGATGTTTCTAAATCAGGCGGCCTTGTTGAATTGCTGCATTCCACGTACACGTGAGATTCGAAACTAGGTGTTTCTAAATAAGGCTGCCTTGTTGAACTACTGCATTTCCCTGTATTCCATGTATATGTTCTGTCATCATTTCCATTCTCTTGTTTTTGGATCCTCAATTCTAGGGTTTAAGTGAACTCCACTGCCTTCTGTTTTATTGTTTAAACCCTGCCTCATCAATGCCTCTTGGCTGTTAGGTTGCCTGGTGAGTTCTTTAGTGCTTTGTGCAGCTCTCCTTTTTCTCCCTCCCCCATGGCATCCGTCCACCCCCCTCACACTATGGTGCTTTCCATCTCCCCTATCTATTCGAACTTCTTCTCTATTACCTATGTTCCCTCTCTTTTGAAGCCTGGGAGGAAAGATTTTAAGAAGCATCTCTTGCCCTCCAATCCAGGTTCCTGCCCATTGCTGATACTTAGGTCAACACTTCCTCCAGGCAGGCTATCACTGACACCCTCTTTGTCATTCCTTCTCCAGATCTATAGACTCCCCATATGGGGACTGTCCTCTCTCCTTTCTCTTCTTTGCCCATTAATGGTGGAACCAGGTGGGAAGTGCACTTGGCGCACTTCTCATCCTCTAGGTGCATCATTAATGTCTTTCAGAATGGCACTATCAGGGCCCAGTGCTCTCAGACCAACCTCCTCCTACTTGACAGGCGCCTCCCATCTCTCTTGCATTTCCACCCTTCTCCTGGCACTCTTCTGCCTACCACCCCTCTGGCCTCCTCACCCTTAACAACGGGTGTACCACGTTCCTGTGCTCCCCCTCGTAAGACCTTTAAAAGGGAAAACTAACTTCACTTGGCTACCCTGCATTCTTGCTCTGCTGTTAAACACCGCTCTGACAACTGTAAACTCCTTGAATACTTTGACCTCAACGTTCTCGCTCTTACTGAGATGTGGTTCAGTGCCAGCTTGTCACTGCTTTTGACACTCTTATTCCTGAAGGCAATAAGATCCTCTCCAAGTCCAGCCTTAAAGACGGAGTGGCCTTTGTCTTCCCTGAATCGATCCCTGCCTCTATTATACCCATTCAAGCCGACTCCACCTTTGAATGTCTTGCCTTAAAGCTTTACATCTCTGTTACCCTGTCAATCAATCTTGCTATTATCTACAGGACCCCTGGGCTGGACTCCCTCTTCCTGTCGGAGTGGGCCGACCTCACCTCATCTCTCCTCACCTCATCTCTCCTGGCCTCTACCTGTAAGATTCTCCTCCTCAGAGACTTCAATATTCATCTTGATTCTCCTGATGCAGCCTTACCCTTCCACATTCTCTGTGACTCTCTCTCCCTCACCATTCTTCCCTCTGGTCTGACTCACTCAGCTGGGCATACTCTGGGTGCACTCATCTCTGCTGACCTCCCTCTCTCCAACTCTCTCAGTACACCTCTCTCTTGGTCTGACCACTCTCTCCTCTCCTCTCAGCTGGAGCTCCTGGGCTCCCTGGCTAAGCCTCTTCCTGCACTGCCAGTCTCCTCTCTGTCATCCGACAAATGAAGCAAGTGCCAGTAACTTCCTTTTCCACCTCTTTCACTCCCTCTTAAACCCCTGCTGTTGACTGTCTCTCTGATTCAGTCCTTGTTAACCTTCACCTCTCCATCTCCAACAATCTTGAGATCCTTGCCCCTGTCATGAGATTCTGCATGAGGCCTGCCTCCAAGTGCAAAAGTTGGTATTATTCCCACCTAGCCTCGCTGAAAAGCAAGTGCAGAGTTGTGGAACGGGAGGGGTTGGCTTCTCATACATCCTCTGACAAACTGCCCTGTCGCCTGCTCCAAAGGCATTACAGACTCTCCATCCAGTCCAAGAAGCGGGCCCATATTCAAGCCTGCATCTCTGATGCCACTAACAACATGGTCAAACTTTTAAAAATCTATAAATAACTTGCCAATCCTACTTCAATCTCTATTTCTCCTCTTCCTCCCCATGCCATCAGCACAGCCTTGTCTTCCCATTTCTCCACCAAAACTCAGGACATCCTGTCCTCACTGTTCTGCACTCCCTTCCCTCATCTGCCTCCCTCCCTTGGCCCCTCTCTCTCCATCCTTCCTACTCTCCTCCTGCTCACCCATAGCATCAGATGAGGTCACCAAGACTGTTTGCTCTATGAAAGTGTCCTCCAAACAAGTGTTCCCCTGTTCCTCTAGAACTTTCAAGGACAATATTTCCCCCTTGCTCCCTCTTTGGCTGAGTTCCGCACTCACTCTTTTGCCACTGTTTCCTTCCCAACAGAGGCGTTGCTGGGGGGGGGGGCTTAGGTGGCTATAACCCTGGGTCTTTTGGTTGTAGCCCCGGATAGAAGCACAGGGACTACAACCAAAATTCTATAGCTAGCCCCGAATCCCACCACTCCAGACGTTAGCTTAGCCCCTGACCTTTTCCAGACCTAGCAACACCCCTGCTTCCCAACACCTCTCAAGCACTTCCTTTTGAACCCCCTCCTAAAAATGTAATCTGCTGACCCTTTCTGCCTGGCTAATTACTGCCCTATCTCTACTACCCCATTATTGGGCAAACTCTTGGAGAGGTTGGTCATCTCACAACTAATCCACCATAGTGAATCTGTTGGCTGTCTCCACGACCACCAGTCTGGATTCAGAGCAGCCAGAGGTATGGAAAAACCTCTCATGAACACTCATGAAGACCTGCTCTCAAACCTCATCTCCAACTCTGCTTCTAGTCTCATCCTCCTTGATCTGTCCTCTGCTTTTGACACTGTCAATCATGCCAGCCTCCTAAATTGGCTCCATGATACTCTGGGCATGATGGACCAGGCACTGGCTTGGCTGACATCCCTCCTTTCGAATCAGCCCTCCCAGGTTAAAATGGGCCATTTTTTCTCCTCTACCTCACTCTCTACATGCAGTGTTCCTCAGGGTTCTATTCTCTCGATGTTGGTTCTTTAACACTTACCTTGCCCACCTGATCTCCACCTTCTCTCCTCACTTCCAGTGTTATGGGGATGACACTCATCTCCTTTAAGCTTCCCTCCTCTGCCTCCTCACTCATTCCTGACTGGTTTACTGTCATCCAGGCATGGTGTGATTCTAATGATCTCTGTCTTAACGCCAGTAAGACCGAGATCCTTCTCATTGGACTCCCCACCCTTTCTTCCCCCCTACACTCTGACCACCCTCCTGCGGCCCCCTCCCGTCACCCTCTCATGAGGCAAAAAACGTGGGTGTCATCTTCAACTGCTTTCTCTCCTTCTCACCTCATATCGCTGACCTTGCCAAGAAGGCTCACTTTCAGCTTCACCTACTCAGAGCCATTCTCCCTTTCCTCACCTTCCCCCAGAACCTCAATGCCTCTAGTGCTCTGGTTGTCTCCGGGCTGGACTCCTGCAACAGCCTCTCCCTCAATCTTCCTCTCTCTTCCCTCTGCCCTCTGCAACTAATCCAGAATAGGACTGCAAGACTTATCCTTGGCCTCAAACCCAGGGACCCTCCTCAACTAATCCAGAATAGGACTGCAAGATTTATCCTTGGCCTCAAACCCAGGGACCACATCTTTCCAGCCCTAAAATCTCTCCACTGGCTCCCGGTTGCTGCAAGGATCAAATTTGAAACCCTCTGCAGCATCCATAAGGCTTTCTGGGGCCAGCGACCACTCTACCTTCAACTTTTTCTCCCTAAATACCTCCCTGCTAGAGTCCTTTGGTCTTGTAGCTCAAACTCTCTGCAGGTCAGACGCTTCTCCAAGCGGAGAGTTGTGGTAGATCTCTTTCCTCGGCAGGAGCTTCCCTCTGGAATGGCCTCTCTACCCCTCTCAGACTTGAGCCGGACCGCCTTAAGTTCTGGAAACTTCTCAGGACAACCTCTTATCCTCCTCCTTCACTCTCCCACTTCCTTGCGAAAACCCCCTACTGTTGTGACAGGTTCCTGGTCCCTTCTGAGTCATACGAGGGCCAGGCTCTCCCTCGACCAGTCTGCCTCAGCACCCCCTTATCAGCACTTGCCTTCAGGTGCCCTTCCCTAGCTAGACTACTGAGTCTGGTCCACCCCCCTCCGTGCAAAAGTTACTTGTATTCTGTGCCCCTTTGCACTTGCCCTCCGTGTTCCCCTTTGCACTTACCCAGCCCTTGGGCCTCCCTCACCCACACCCTCCCTCGCCCTGCCCTTGCCCCCTTCGAACTGACCTTGCCCCCCACACACATTTTGCTTGCTGCACTTGCACGATCCTATTTTCACATGGCCTAGTCTGATTGTTTATTGTTTTATTCTCCTCTGTTGCCCCTCTCCCCAGTCTTGTGGCACCTGGAAACTATTTCTGCTGTATAGGCGCCATACCGATGTTCAATAAATAAATAAACACCGTTGAATTAGTGATGGTTGTTACTGAATGACCCAGTTGATTGTGTTGGACACTTGTGTCCTCAAGTTAATCAATCCTTTTGATACCTTCACAGGGATGAAGTGGGGAATATCTACTAGAACAAGGGAAAGATGTAGAGATGTGTAACCAACTCAGGATGGCTCGACGTTAAGCCAGATTCTTCAGTAGTTTGCCTACTGCTCACCATGTCTCGGTCCTTCATTAACCCTAAGGAAGCCCCCTGTCCCCTGTCCTCTGTGTTCAGGTGAGGAGAGGGTCAAAATATCCTAAAGGAACTACCATAAAAGATCAAATGAGTGTAAACTATGCCTAACAAGGCGAACCTTTCATTCTTAAAACAATAGTCATGTTCACAATCTTTCTTTGACCAAGCATGGTACTTCCCTGGCCTTGACAGATCTGGTTGATTTATAAAGCCTAAAGAAATCACTTACTTAAAAGAGATATGATAATATCTTGGCCATTAGATGCACTAATTAATGTGATTTTTTTTTAAAACAGTGTCTATGGGTGTTCATGCTAGTGGGAGGTACAATAATCCCCAGTTGTGGCCCAGTCGTGCATATACTTTGGACGATGATCCCCCTTTTCCACACCTTGATCTTGGTTTTGAGCATGCTCAGATTAATTTCTTATGAATGACCAAGTGCCCAATTGCTGTTTAGTTAGGTTTACTGAATTTGCCTCGTTTAATCTGCCCTCCTGTGTTATGGAGTTATTACACTGAATGAGTCAAAGGGCTTTATTATAAAAATGCCAGTATCCTGCTGGTAATTTTGCAAGGATACCAGCAAATTGTCCTACTCTTTCCGCCGCCTGATATCCCGGAATTTCCGGGATATTAAAGTTTGCGGAAAGGGTGGTAAATCCACATTCCATACAGTTCAATAGGACTCCAGGGAGGGTATTGGTTATTCCAGTGTTTTTTGGCAGTGAGGACCTGATTTACCTCCAGCTATTTGCTGGAGGTAAATCAGTGACCCCCATCGGCAAAATTCTAATGTTGCGCTGCCGTGAAAGCGCTGTTCACAGAATTACCGTCACTTTTACCATCATATTTCCTGCACCGCAAAACTTGCAATGAGGCCTTAATTAAAAGCTGCACAAAATTAGTTTGAGTACTCATGTTCTCATTATTGGGCCTGGCTATCGGATGGCTGAAACGTCTCTTGGATAAGTGCTTCCAACTACATGAACCTGGCAATGAGGGTCACCCACATGGTCTCTATATTCGAGTGGGAATTACAAGGCAAAAATTCTGTTTTAGTTACATTAGCCTGGCCATACTTTAATTCAGAGCATGGGTCTGCAACCTTTGGCTCTCCACATGTTTTGCAGTACAACTTCCTTGAGCCATAGGCAACATGGTCAATTGTGAGAGATCATGGGATATGTAGTTAAAAACAGGTGGAGAGCCGCAAGTTGCACAGCTCTGATTTAGATGAACCCCATCTGTATTTATCCCAAGTGGAATTTACAGTACTTCATGTGTTTTCACCTCTATTTTAAAAAACGTGGGCATTTTCGCGGTGGTGTTTTCGCTGATATAATTGTTTAATGGGGAAATTCTACATCAACCCCCATATAACTCAACCCCACCACCTCACCTTGCCACCCAGCACCTCTCAATCCCCTGCCCCAAACACACAACACATACATTGATATATACATATATACATATTACACGGGCCGCAGTAGCGGCCATGTAGTTATGGTTAAGTTGCTAAACCCATAGTCTGACCACATTTCTGGCGGCTTATAACTTCGCTCCACCTGGAGGAATCCTCACCAAACTTTGCAAAAAGTATATTTTTTCACCAAGTTGGGCGAGGTTTCGTGCAGGGGGGGCAAAGTTATAGGAGAGGGCCCAAAAATAAAAAAAAATGTCATAGACAGAATGGGGAAAGACTTTGCGCATGGCTACAGGCCGAACGGCTTTACGGATTTGCACCAAATTTGCAGCAGGAGTGGGGGCTTGGGTCAGAAAGCGTGCTTTGTGTGTTTGGTGGAAATCCGACCAGTACTTTTGTTTCAAAGAATTGAAATATATGTCTCAAAAAACTAGTGATATGTGGCTCTGCTCCGCGGACCCATTTCCCTGTTCGCTCTGCGGACAGCAGGCTCATTGGCTTGCAGTACGCCGTGCTGTCAACGAACTTTGGACGCGGCCGGTGGTTGCTTGGAGAGAAGCGTGCTGTGCGTCAAAGCTTTTTGGTAAACGCCACTATGGTGTATTGGAGTATGGTGTTGTTGTGGGTGTGCCAAGCCCCTAAAGCATTGTGTTCATGGCTGGGCCTCTTGTATGTAACAGTATGTCAACTAAAAGTAGTCATATCTGCCTCTGTGCCGACATCGCATTTCCCTGTTTGCCGCTCGGCCAATATTTTGATTGCACTGCAGTGTGCGGTTATGTGTTGTGCGTCAATAGTTGTCAATAATGCCGGCATGTTGTATCCGAGGACAATGCGGCGGCGAAAGGGCCTGGAACACATAGTTTATGGCATCTGGTGGTGGGGAGAAGGGATGGAAAGGGTGGGCGAGTGAGAAGTGCTTCATGTGATATATCTCATAGAAGAAGATGGTGGTGTGCCAGCTGTCTCCGTGCATACTACACCAATGCACGGTTACATTAGCAGGCAACAACCTTGTGTGGTGATTGCAGGCAGCCTTCGTTGTTGTATGACAGCTCCAGCAGCAATCTTTTTGTGTGATGAGTGTTTCCAGGCTGAATTGCAGAAGGGGCGTGCATTCCACATGAAATGAACCTTTAAAAAAACTGTGTACTATGGCGTATTGTGTGCGATAAGTCGGTACCCCCTTCGATGCATGGCTGGAGCCCTTGCACAGAAGAATATGCCCACTAGTTGAAAAGCTATGTCCACTGGGTGCAAGTAGGTGTTACATTGTTCCTTTGTGTGTGTGATTTGGCTGCATTGCAGACATTGTTGGTTGCATGAGTGTGGTGAGCACATCGTACAGTTGTCGGTGTATGAGTGGAGATGCTGCAGTGAGCAGTCATGCAGTGTGTCCACTGGGTGCACTATTGGAATAGTGTACATATAGACAAAGTTATGGTTCAACTGGTTCTCATATGTGCCTGGGTAATCTGCATAGCACAGATTAGTAAGTGTTGCAGTGCACTATGCAGTATTGCTTGTATGCACGTACTAGAGTGTGGAGAGCAGGACCAATGTTGTGAAAATTGTGTTTTTTGGTTGGCATTATTACAATGGTTTCTGAATGGAAGTTGGTAGCGGTGCCAAACACTCTGGTATGTTTGTGCATTGTGGTAAATTGAACATGTCTGCTTGCATCCTGCTTTAAGGTGCAGAGGTTGGGTAGAAGTGCTGGAGCCTATGTTGCCTTTCTAAATTGTGGCACATGCCTACATATTCGCCTGCATGGCTTTGTTATGTTGTGGTGGGTGTGGGCAAGGCCTAGACTGTTGAGTGCATGGCCAAAGGCCGTAGGCCGTAGTCCATGCACCCAACAGCCTCGGCCTTCATCACAGCCACCACAATATAATGCAGTCATGCACTTGTCACTCTGCATGCATGTCAGGTTGGTGACTTTTACGCAATGGTTATGGAGGACATTGTAGAGCAGCAGAAGTGAGCTGCTATGCGTACATTAGCATACAATGCACATCATTGACCCTGTTGCACAATAGGGAGCCACATGTCACCTTTGGCGTTTGCTATGGTTAGGCCCTTATAAGACCCTTGCTTTAGGAAGTTCTGTAAGATATTACAGCATGAAAGGACGTGCTCATCAGCACACATGTACAATATGGCCAATGTACACAACCTCCTACATACCGTTCACCACACCTGCCCCCAACAGCCTAGACCTTCATCACAGCCACCACATTGTAGATTTGGTAGACCAGCAGAAGGGAGCTGGTATGTGTACATTAGCATATGGTGTACATCATTGCCCCTGTTGCACAATAGAGAGCCACATGCCACCATATGCATTTCCTATAGTTTGGCCCTTATAATCCCCTTGCTTTAGAGAGTTCTTTAAGCTATTGCTGCATGAAAGGACATGCTCAGCGGCACACATGTAAACTATGGCTAATGTACACGCCTCCTGCATACCATTCAGCACACCCAATGCAACGTTATGGAACAAGTTACTTACCTGTAACTGTTGTTCTCCAGCATGGGTCTGGCATGGATTCACATGCTCATGAATATTCCCAGTCGTCAGGCTGGGAATCCTCGGTAAAGAAAAAACCAGTATCAGTTTCGTTTCTGATCTGTCTTTCGTAGTAATAACCAATCACTGACCTCTGCGTCATACTGACCACAGCCAATGACTGCCCTCTACCTAAGCCCCGCCTCTGGCAGCCATCTTCAGATTTGGAAGCACGTGAAGTGGCAGTATGACCAAGTGAAGAGCCGCAGAGGGGTAGGCGGGAGGGTTCGCATGTGAATCCATGCCAGACCCATGCTGGAGAACAACTGTTACAGGTAAGTAACTTGTTCCTTCTCCAGCATGGGGTCTGGCATGGATTCACATGCTCATGAATAAAGAATACATAGCAGTACACACATGCACAACCACGGGAGGTGGCAAAGGCTCAACATTAAGCATTACATCAAACTCAACATTAAGCATCTTACCTCCTCACCAGGCTCACCTCAGGCGAACAGGTTGCGCAGCACTGCTTGGCCGACCCTGGACTCCTCCCTGGAATCCCGGTCGATGCAGTAGAATTTCGTGAAGGTGTGCGTCGACCTCCACGTAGCAGCCCTGCATATGTCCAGCAGGGACACACCAGATAGGAACGCCGTGGTAGCTGCGATCGCTCTGGTGGAATGGGCTCTCGGACGGCCAGGCAGCGGTCGGTTTGCAAACCGGTGACAGTACATGATACAGCCGGAGAGCCATCTGGAAATGGAAGCCTTCGAGAGAGCCTTCCCCTGATTGACAGGTCCAAAATTCACAAAGAGTTGTGACGTCTTCCGAAAACACTTCGTGCGGTCCACGTAGAACTTCAGCGCTCTAGCCACATCCAGCGAGTGCAAAGTCCTCTCAGCCGGCGACGAAGGCGACGGGAAGAACACAGGCAACACCAAGGGTTCGTTGAGATGGAAGTCCGACGGTACCTTGGGCATGAAGGAGGGGTGCGTCCTGAGCCGGGTGCTATCCTCCCTGTCCCGGGAGGATAGCACAGCGGCAGCGTGCGCGTCTTGGAAGCAAGACGACACAAAGCAACAACAGGTTCGATCCCCGGGTCCGCGCTTAGAAACCTCCGAGTGTTTAAGCGCGTTATAAATACGTAACTAAGACAAAAAAAAAAAAACTAATCTTAATATGTGTTTCCTCTGTAACAGCGCCTCGATGCCTCATGGGCTGCAAGTGCGCTTAACAAATGCAAATAAATAAATACCCTCGTGTCGTGAAAAGTCAAGTACGGGGCCTTGCAGGAAAGGGCCTGGATCTCTCCCACCCGTCGTGCGGAGGTGATGGCCACAAGAAACGCTGTTTTCCACGACAGAAACTTCAACGGGGCCGAGTGCAGAGGCTCGAACGGAGGTCCCATGAGCTTGGTCAGCACCACGTTGAGCTCCCACGCCGGGGCCGGAGCTTTCACCGGCGGGAACGATCTGAACAGTCCTTTCATGAACTCTTTCACCAGACGATGAGACCACAAGGACGTCCGCCCCGTGGTTCTGGTGTATCGGGAGATCGCAGCAAGATGAATCTTGATGGACGCGTGTGCCAGTCCAGCTTTGGCCAGCGTCAGCAGGTACGGCAGCACTTGGGGAGCTGTAATCCGTAGAGGGTTAACCTTCTGTGCGTGGCACCAGACAGAGAACCTCTTCCATTTGTGTCCGTAGCATTTAAGAGTCGAGGACGCCCTGGCCTTTGCAAGAACCTCTCTGCAGTCGGCCGGTATGTCGTATCCTCCAAACTCTAGCGCTGCAGGAGCCAGGCCTGCAAGTTCAGCGATTTCGGGTCGTGGTGGAGGATGGCGCCTCCTTCCCTGGAGAGTAGATCCGCGTCCACCGGCAGCTTGATCGGCGGGGACGCTGACAAGTCCAGAAGGTCCGGGAACCATATCTGCCTCGGCCACGAAGGTGCGACGAGGATCATCCTGCACCGTGACCTCTTGAGCTGGTTGACGAGCCGGATTAGCAGTGGCAAAGGAGGGAACGCGTAGAGGAATAGGCCCTCCCAGGGGAACGAGAAAGCATCGCCCATGCTCCTCGCCTGGGGAAACCTGCTGGCGAACCTCCGGCACTTGAAGTTCGTCGCCGTCGCGAACAGGTCGATCTGGGGTGAGCCCCACTGTCGGAAGGGGCTATCCACTAGATCCTGCCGTAGCTCCCACTCGTGGCACGAGCGCAGCTCCCTGCTGAGTGAGTCGGCGATGGTGTTTTTTATCCCTGCCAGATGAAACGGCATCAGAAATATCCTTTGGGCGATGGCCCAATGCCACAGGTCCTGCGCCTCCTTGGACAGTGCTGGGGACCTGGTTCCGCCCTGTTTCCTGATGTAAAACATGGTGGTGGTGTTGTCGGTGAAGATCCTCACCACCTTGCCCTTGAGGGACGGAAGGAAGGACCTGAGGGCCCAAAACACTGCACGGAGCTCCAGGACGTTGATATGTAGGGATTTCTCCGTCGGGAGCCAAAGGCCTCTTGCGTGCAGATTTTCGGTGTGCGCTCCCCACCCTTCCAGGGAGGCATCCGTGGTCACTGTCTCCTGGTGGGCTGGGGTCTGGAAGTCCATGCCCGCCGTCAGATGCGCGCGGGTGCCCCACCACCGGATCGCTCGTCGGAAACTCTCGTCGAGTGTGATCCTTTCCTCGAAGCTGCCCGTCGTTTGGATCCAGCGCGCGTCCAGGAACTCCTGCAACGGGCGCATCCGGAGCCTGCACATGGGAATGAGGTAGATGCAGGAAGACATCATTCCGAGGAGGGACTTGATGGACCTCACCTTGGCCGCGTCGGCCACCAACATCCGCTGCACCTTGCCCAGGATGGTCCTGGTCCTCTCCTCCGATGGGGAGGCCAGAAGGGACACTGTGTTGAGCCTCGCTCCCAGAAACAGAGCGTCTTGCGCGGGTACCAGGTGGGATTTTGCGTAGTTCACGGAGAATCCCAGGTCCGTGAGAAGTTGGACGGTCCTTGCCGTGTGAACCACGGCGAGCTCCCTCGTCCTGGCTCGGATGAGCCAGTCGTCCAGGTAGGGGTAGACGTGGACCCCCTCGCGGCGCAGCTGCGCCGCCACCGGTGCGAGGCACTTGGTGAATACCCTGGGTGCCGACCGTAGTCCGAAGGGGAGGGCTTTGAACTGGTAATGACGCCCTTGGACCACAAACCTGAGGAATTTTCGGTGCCCCTTTAGGATGGGAATATGGAAGTAGGCATCCTCCAAATCCAACGACGACAGGAAGTCTCCTTCCTCCAGCTGACCCAGGACGTGCTGGAGGGTGACCATCCGGAACTTCTGCGCCTTGATGAACTTGTTCAGACGTCGCAGGTCCAGGATGGGGCGCCATCCCCCCGTCTTCTTCTTCACGAGGAAGTATCTCGAGTAAACTCCGGAGCCCCGAAGCCTCTTTGGGACGAGTTCGATGGCGCCCTCCCTGAGCATCGCCTTTACCTCCAGGAGAAGTTGAGGGACGTGAAGTTCTTTCCTGGCCACGGGGGGGACGCGCGGACACCTTCTTTGAAACTCGAGCGCGTGGCCCCGGGCCAAGGCGTCCAGCACCCAACGGTCGGTGGAGATGGACTCCCACACGCTGACGAAGCTCGCCAGCCGGCCTCCCACCGGGGTGCTTCGATGGGGGCCCGACCCCACGGCCGGTTCAATCCTGCTTCGACGAGGCTTTGCCGCCTTGACCTCCTTGGCGACGACGGTGGGGTCCGCTAGACTTGCCTCGTCCTCTGTAGGCCTCCTGAGACGACGAGCGGGCCGCTTGACGGTAGGTGGAGAAACCGCCGCCGGAACCTTTGGAGGCGCCCTTGCCTCCGCTGCTCCGAAAGGGCGTCCGTCGTTGTTGCAGAACTCCAAGGGCCCGGGCCGTCTCGGTGTCCGCTTTAATGGCCTGAAGGGAATCGTCCACTGTTTTCCCAAACAGGTTGTTCCCATCGAAGGGCATGTCCAGGACTCTGGTCTGAACGTCTTGACGGAAGTCCGTAGCCTTGAGCCATCCACGCCGCCTAAGGCAAACGCCGTTGCCCAGCTGGCGGAACCCAGTGTCGGCGATGTCCGTCGCAACGGTAATGGCGTGGTCCGAAGCCACCTCACCTTCCTGCAGGATCTCCAGGGCCTCTGCCCTCTTGTCGTCCGGCAGGAAGTCCAGCAGGGGAGCCAGTTTGTACCAGAGCTCCCTGTCGTAGCAGGCCACGATAGCCAAGGCGTTGGCCGCTTTAATCGTCGTCGCTGCAGACGAGATGACTCTGCGTCCCATAGCGTCCAATTTCTTTCCCTCGCCGTCCGGTGGGGAAGTCGATGTGGAGGCCGCACCCCCCCCGCTTTCTTCCTGGCCGCCGCGGAGATGACGGAGTCCGGGGTAGGCTGCGCCCGGAGGCACAGGGGGGCCGTGTCCGGGACCCGGTACTTCTTCTCGTACCGGTCTCTTCTAGCTGGCGTCGTGGAAAGGTTCTTGAGGAGGGTGAGGCCCTCATCCCAAATGTCGTCCAATAGAGGCACTGCGAGGACCGTCTTCCTCTTGGCCTCGCGCCGTTGATAAAGGAATCCTTCCTTTTTCTTCTCCTCAGGGCAGAGTTGGAAAAGCTCGGATGCCCTGGCGATCATGGAGTGGAACGATCCAATCTCGTCGGGCGGAGAAGCCCTGGTGGGAGGTGACGACGGCAGATCCTCGTCGTATACCTCGTCGTCCGTACCTGTCGCTGCCGTGTCAGTCCCCGTATCATCCCCTCGGGTGGACGGGGAGGAGGGCTGGACGGGGCGCGACGGCTGAAAAGGAGGTGGAGGGTGGATCCTTCTTTTCTTGGTAGGGGGAACACCAGAAGGTCCCGGTTCTGGGTCCCCCGACGGGAGAGTTTCCTCCGTCGGCAACGGTAGTCTCGTCCTTATCTCTGAGCATAAGGACTGTATAGCCAACAAAATGGCCGCCGAGTTGTCTTGCGGCGCTGGCAGAGGGGAATCCGACGGGCGATCAGGGGCCCCGTCGGTACCCTCGACGATGTCGTCGTCAACTGCGTCGGGATCCATCCCGACGGGCCGGTCTTCTTCCACGCCAAGGCCGTGGCTTAAGACCTCGACCAGCTCCTCTTCCGAGGTTGAAGCCGAATCTACGACGACGCCCTGCCCCCCCTTTTTCTTCCCCACGGGGGATTTCACGGGGGTCCTATCGGTGGGCACAAAAGAGGACTCCCTCCGAGGTGGCAGGGAGACTCTGAGCCCCGAAGTCGCCCCCACTGGTGTAGCCTCCACAGGCTGAGCCAGGGCCGCCGCGACAGTTTCGATAGAGGGCTTGGCCGGATGGATTAAGGCCTTCACCACCTTAGGTGCGCTCACCGCCTTATCCTTGAGGGGGGGGGACACTGCCTCGCTCCCCCTCCGCCTTCGAGCTCGACCGGGGCCTCTCCAGGAGCTTCGCCGGGTGCTCGGCCTTCCTCTTACCCGACCCAGAGCGTTGGCTCGTGGTTGATGGTACCGGGGAGGGTGCGCCCTGCCTGGCGACCGTAGAGCCCGACCGTTCGGCGCTCCCGGTGCCAGTGGACTCGCGGTGCTTGGCCTTATGTTGGACCCCCGTCGCCGGGGCGTCCTCAAAGGTCTTAGAAGACCGCTCGGATTTCTTCCTCTTCTTCTCGCCGGACGGGCTCTTCCCTTCTAGCCAGTTGGCGAGACGTTGATGGCGGTCCTTCATGGTCCGCTCCGACATGTTGCCGCAGTCCTTCTCCACGTTCGTCTTGTCCTCATGTAGGCAGTAAAGACAAAAAGAGTGTTCGTCCTCCTTGAAGACGTTCTGCAGCTGGCATCCAGGGCAGACCCTGAACAGCTTTCCGGGCGTCGAGCTTCCCTTCTCTTGGGCCATGACCGGGCCTGAGAAACTTCTGGAGTCCTCCAAAAGCGTAGCTCGACGAAATCTTCACCCTTGAGGGGCGCAGACGAATCCGACACGGGTCCCCGTTGATCGGATGGAGAGTCGGTGGAGCTTGAGAAAAAACGTGAAAAAAATAGCACTAACGCTCGAGAGCAATAGCACGAGGATCCCAACACATGAACGTGCGGTAAAAATCTGAAGATGGCTGCCAGAGGCGGGGCTTAGGTAGAGGGCAGTCATTGGCTGTGGTCAGTATGACGCAGAGGTCAGTGATTGGTTATTACTACGAAAGACAGATCAGAAACGAAACTGATACTGGTTTTTTCTTTACCGAGGATTCCCAGCCTGACGACAGGGAATATTCATGAGCATGTGAATCCATGCCAGACCCCATGCTGGAGAAGCAGTCATTCATGCAAATATGTGCCCATGGTGAAAGCTGGCAGGCTCAATTGCAGGTGGGCAGTGTAGTGCACATGACATGAGCATTTAAACATAGCGTGTACTATGGTGTGTTTTCTGTGGTGAGGGCCTAGCGCCTTGCATGCATGGATGAAGTGGAAAGGGAAAAAGGGACGTCCATGCTTTACTGGGACGGGGCACTCACTGTAGCTGGAAACGTGCACGTGCCACATCCTGCACTTTTAAGGTTGCTGGGCATGGAAATGGAACTGTGCAATTTACTCAATCAGGTGTCGAGGGTGTGGTTGATAGGAAGGGACAGTGATATCATTCCCCAAAAGTCGATGCAGTGACGTTGGTAGAGATGGAGAGACGCAGAGTGATCATTGTGGGTGATACCTTTGTGCAAGATCTGTGCAGGTATGCCATGGAAAGAGGCTTTGCTACTAACTTTCAGTTGGAAGGAGTGGAGGCTTTTTGGGGCACAGCCTATGAGTGGGGTTTCGGTGCCATCGTTCTCCTTTGTACATGTGTGGCCTCTGTCGATACTGATGTAGTAATCGTGCATTATGGAGGACTAATTTTGGGGTACATGTCGTGCTCATATTTGCTCCGTCACCTCAAGAATTTGATGACAGCAGTGATGCAGATTATTCCCACTGCCAAGTTGATTTTCTTAGCCATACCACTAAGAGGAACATGGGACCATGCTGGTGTAATTTTTCCAAAGCCAGAGGTCGGGAGATGTTTCATAAACAGAAGCATGTGTGACTTTATGTGCAGTGCTGGGATGTTCTGCACCGACTATGACAGCATTAACGAGCAGGATTTGCAGTGGTTTCAAGGAAATGGCATTTGTTTGTCCTCCATTGGCAATGCTGTTTTGTTTGCCACTATCCACAAAGTGTTGCAGAGAGTCCTGTAGAAATGTAAGAGAAGCGTTCACCTTCAGTTGGTAAAAATATCAGGAGGAGAAGCAAATAGAAATGCATCGAAAGAGATAAAAAAGGGAAATTGTATGCAAGCACCTACAAACCAAAAACAGGGGAAAAAAAGAAAACAAAAAACACATCTTTTCAGACACAGTACTAAACACCCAAACCCCACCCCCCACACCCCTAGCACAAAAACTCAGCAGATTCTGTGGTAGTTTCAGATTTACATATGCCACATCCAGCTATTTGCAGGATGGGAGCCATGGAAATGGGACTGTGGAGGCTAAGGCATTGCTCAATAAGGTTTGTGGTTGTGGTGTGTAAGCAAAAACTGTGGCAGAAGGTCCCTTTGTACAAAGAAGTGCAGAAGCCTATGGTGGAAGTGTGCAAGGTAACAGGCAGGCATCCTGTGTGTATGCATGTAGTGCATGTACTTGTTTGAAGTTGGTAACATGCATTCAGTGGTGCTTTTGTGCAATATTTTTTGAAACAATTGTCATAAGTGTGGTGCTGTGGAAAAAAAAACCTATGAAGTGTGCAAGGTAAGTGGCAGGCTCCCTGTTGTTATGAATGCAATGTGGGTATGAGGTGATATGATGTCAAATTGTATGATATGCCATTTACAGTGTGCCTATACACTAGCTGTGCAAGGTGCAATGAGGCAAGGGAATTGGAACAGAGGGGAGACAGAGACAACAAACCTACTAGGCCAGGTGGCACTCAGATCTCCCAAGTGCATGTGGAGGTCGGAAGCAAAAGTGCATTACATGGGAAGAAGAACAAATGACAAGAAGTGAAAATACAGCTCGATTGTGGCAAGTGCAAGGATAAGTGCTGACATCTGGAGGTGGTGGAACTGTTAGGGATATAGCAAACAGTCCCCAAGTGAGGGGTTTGCCAGAAATGCAGTGCAGGGGTGCACAGTCCTCTCCTGATATGATATGATATGATATGACATGGTATTTATAACGCGCCTGTACACAAGTGTTTCAAGGCGTGACGAGGCAGGGGTTGAACAAGGGGAGACAGACAACAATCCTACTAGGCCAAGTGTCATTCAGATTGCGCAAGTGCAGGGTGGAGGGGAAGGGAAAAGTGCAAGGGGGAAAGGGAGAGGTGAAGTGCAGTACAGGTTTAGTAGAACAAGATAAATAATAAGGGCCAGCTGGTGGCAAGTGCAAGATAAGTGCAGACAAGTGCTGGGAGGAGGGGCTGTAGGGATACAGAGACAGGCCCACAGTGCAAGTGTTGCCAGGGAGGCAGTGCAGGGGAGAGTGGCAGGGCCACAGACAGCGATAGATGAGTGGCCCCATAGCAGATTCAGTGCAGTTTCAGTAATATTAACAGGGGAGAGGGGGAGAGAAAACGGAGGCAAAGAGGAAGGTTTTTAGGTGCTTCCAGAACCAGAGATGGTTCTCCTCAAGTTTCAGGGAGGCAGGAAGGCTGTTCCAGAGGGAGGCCCCTGCTGCAGAGAGAGATCTACCCCCAACTCGTTGCTTGGAGAAGCGACTGACCCTGAGGGAGTTGGAGGTGGATGAGCGAACAGCTTGAGAAGGAAGATATTTAGGAAGAGAGAGTTGAAGGTATTTTGGCCTGAGGCCCCAGAAGGCCTTCTGGACAATGCAGAAGGTTTTAAACTTAATCCTTCCAGCCACTGGGAGCCAGTGTAGCAATTTCAGTCCTGGAGAGATATGGTCCCTGGGCTTGAGGCCAAGGACAAGCCTTGCAGTCCTGTTCTGGATTCGCAAAGGGCGAAGAGTAGAGGCAGGCAGATTTAGATAGAGGCTGTTACAGTAATCAAGCATCGAGAGAACCAGAGCTCTAGAGACAGTGACCTTCTGGGGGAAGGAGAGGAAAGGAAGGATACCTCTGAGGGGGTGAAACTGGTAGTGTGACTTCTTAGAGATGTCAGATATGTGATGAGAGAAAGAGAGTGTGGAGTCGAAGATGACCCCAAGGTTTTTAGCCTTGCAGGTAGGAGCAGGAAGAGGGCCAAGAGAGGCCGGCCAGAGAGCTGCAGGGAAGGAGGGAGTGGGTGTGCCGATGAGTATAATCTCAGTCTTACTGGCATTAAGGCAGAGGTCATTGGCGGCATACCATTCCTGGATAGCAGAAAGAAAGTCAGAGATGAGGGAAGGAGAAGAGGAGGCCGAGGGTAGCCTGAAAATGAGCTGGGTATCATCCGCATAGCACTGAAAATTGGGGCAGAGAGCGGCGATGCGGTGGGAAAGAAGTGCCAAGCCCTGGTTGAACAGCCAGGGAGAGAGGTTAGATCCCTGGGGGACACCACAGGTAGAGAAAAGGATGTCAGAGAGGAAGGACCCCAGTTGGACCTGGGATGGTCGATTGGAGAGGAAAGAGGACAGCCACGCCAGAGCCTGACCAGTGATACCCAGGTTATCACTGAGACGGTTGAGTAGGATGGTATGGTTGACAGTATCAAAGGCAGAGGAGAGATCAAGCAACATTAGAACACAGGGAGTGTTTGAGTCAAGGTTCGAGAGCAGGTCCTCACGGATGTTCAGGAGAGAAGTTTCCGTGCTTAGTGATAGAGATTGGGCGATAGTTAGCTGGGCAGGAGGGGTCGGAGGAGGGTTTCTTAAGAAGGGAGTGCACAAGGGAGTGCTTGAGGGGGGGATGGGAAGACTCCAGAGGCGAAGGAGTGATTGCAAAAGTCAACCAGGGCAGGAGCCAAGGAGTCGATGTGGTCGTTGATGATTTTGGAGGAGCATGGGTGGACCTGTTCTGACAAGACTTTCATAGATCGGACTTGTCACGAAACCTCGTCAGCAGAAAAAAGGGGAAAGGCAGAGAAGGAGGGAGGAGGGGTGGCTGCAGAAGGGCCAGAGGAAGAGCAGAGAATAGAGGGGGGAGGTGATAGGAGGAGAGTGAGGACAGGATGTCCTAAGTTTTTGAAATGAAGTGAGAGGCCAGTGCTGTGCAGAGGGCCTGGGTGGGAGGGGACAGGAGCAGTAGAGACTGCAGCAGGGTTGGCCAGCTCCTTGCAGATTTTAAAGAGTTCGGACGAATTATTAGATGCCGCAGAGATGCAGGCATGGACAAGGGCTCGCTTCTTGGTGAGAACGGAGAGCCGGTATTGCCTTTGGAGTAGGCGGCAGGCCAGTTTGTCAGAGGATGCACATGAACATGCCATTTCCTCTCTGCACTTGCGTTTAAGGGTGATGAGATCCGAGTCACACCAGGAGTTACATTTGGCTTTGGGCTTCAGGCGGATTCTCATGACAGGGCCAAGGATATCAAGAGTATCAGATATAGCAGAGTGAAGCGTGGAGAGGGCTGTGTCAGGGTGGGAGTCAGCCGAAGGGGGGGGGGGGGGGGGAGAAGGTGGCAGCGAAAGCCTCAATTGACACGCGCTTCATGGGTCGGATGACCGAGAAGGAGGGTGGCAGTAATGAGGGTGGCTTTGCCTGTGGGGTAGGGAAGGTGAGGTGGGAGGATAGGAGAAAGTGATCACTCCAGGAGAGAGGAGTGGAGAGAGGGAAAGGTCAGAAGAGATCAGAACATCAAGAGTGTGCCCTGCAGAATGAGTCGGCCCAGATGGGAGAATAGAGAGTGAGAGAGCGTCGCAGAGGTCGCGAAAGAGTACTGAGGGGGGACCGGAGGCATCCAGGTGGATGTTGAAGTCTCCAAGAAAGAGGAGTTGAGTGGTTGAGAACAAGAGTGAGGAGGAGAGGTCCGCCCACTCAGAGAGGAAGGAGGAAATTTGACCAGGTGGTTAATAGATAGTAGCCACGGTAAGGGACTGGCTAGAAGAGAGAGAGAGTTGGCAGACAAGGCATTCAAAAGAGGAGTAGGTCTGCATAGGCGTGACAGAGGCAGGAATCCACTTAGGGAAGATAAGGGCCACACCCCTCCAGCACGTTTGAGCCTGGGCACGGAGAGGATCTTGTAGCCGTCAGGTAGGAGTGTGTCAAAGTTGGTGACAGAGCAGGCTGTGAACCATGTCTCGGTGAGACCGAGGACGTCAAGGTCCAGTTCCTCAAGAAGGCGACAGATGTCAGAGGAATGTTTGACGGCAGAGCGAGAGTTAAGAGTGGCAATGTGGAGAAGATTGCCAGCCTTGAAGGATTTCCGGGGAGGGGTACAGATCAGAGGTACACCCTGTGGAGGTGAAGGAGCACAAGAGGGGGCAGGGAGGGAGGGTGGAGGCAAGGTAGCCGAGGACAGAGGAGGGTGGACAGCGGGAGAGGAAAGTTAGTTGTTGAGGCGCGGGAAGCGTCTATCAAAGAGGTGAAGGTTGGCCTGAGGGCCTTGGACCAAGACGGTCCCATTAGCGTAGACAATAATAATGGCCTTAGAGGAGTGGAAGGAGGCCAAGAGGACATCCCAACGGGTGCCACCATTAATGGGAGAAGAGGAGAAAGGATAGAGCACAGAGACCATATGAAGGGTCCATAGGTCCGGCAAAGGCACGAAAAAAAGAGGATGTCAGTGAGAGTTTCCTTGGAGGAGGCACTGGTGTAGATGTCAGAGATAGGGAGGCCTGGGTTGGAGACCAGGATGTCCTTTTTAAACTTTTTCCTGCCAGATTTAGTGAGGAGAGCAGGATAGTCAATGGAGAAGCAGTTATAGAAGATAGGCGAGATAGAGAGCACCATGGAGTAGGGGGGGGGGAGATAGATGAGAGCAAGAGAAAAGGGAGTGAACGGCAAGCCTTAGTTTACCACATATCAGAACACAGTAACACAGTAATGCGTATTTGGTACCCAGTGGAGAGGCCACCTAAGTTTGAGAATCCTGCGAGGGGGGCAAAAGCCCTAGTTTACCACATATCAGAACACAGTAACACAGTAATGCGTATTTGGTACCCAGTGGAGAGGCCACCTAAATTTGAGATGCGGAGATGGGGAGGGTGTAGAGTGCAAGGAGCCAAATTATGACCGTGGCTGTTGCAATAGTGTAGCCTACAGAGAACCACAGCTGTGGTGACAGTGAGGTTTATGGACCTTGCTTTGCTTTGCTAATATACATTCAGTGCTGGTTTTGAAGGAACATTTTTTTACTATTGTTGGAAGGAAAGAAGAGAGTTCCTGTTGCGACATACCAATTGGTGCTATGGGTAAATGGAAACGTTGCAAGCATATTCAATTTACGTGTCACTTCATGGCAGTGGGTGGGAGAAAAAAACAGTAACATTTTCACGAACGTAATGGACGCCCAGTGGCACATACCACGCACGCACACAGGTACTTATAACGGAGTGGTACACATTTCGCAGAAATAATATTCATACCTCCAGTTTTTGGTGATGGGTGCTCACGTGGATGAATGTTGATTCACACATTTTGCATTATTTACTGAACTTTCTACTAGAAATACTTTACAATGAAACGCAACTTGGAGGCTTAATCTGCAACGCTACATATGAAGTGTTGTACAGAAGTGACAGTGTACAATGCTAAAGTCTTGAATGCCATTGGTGAATGCGTGTGTGACTATTTAACAGTCCCCAATAAGGTAGTGATGGACAAGAAATAGTGCAGAGGGAAGGAGGAGTCCTCCTGCGTTACTGGGGTGCATCCCTCGCGGTACTTGGGGAAGCGTACGTGCCACATTCTGCACTTCTCGCCATGCTGGCTAATGGAAATGGGACTGTGGGCATTGTACAATCAGGTGCTCAGGGTGTGTGTCACAGGCAAGGGCACCAATAGGGAGAAGGACACCTCCTGCTTCACTGGGGCACGGCCCTCGCAGTACTTGGGGAAGGGCACGTGCCACATTCTGCGCTTGTTACCATGCTGGCCAATGGAAATGGGACTATGGGGAATGTCCAATCAGGTGCTCACGGTGTGCATCACAGGAAAGGGTGGCAATCATTTTTTTCATTACTTTGTGTAGTGAGGCTGGCAAACATGGCAAGACGCACAGTTTTCATTGTGGGTGATGCCTTTGTGGAATATCTGTTCATGTATGCCCTCCAAAAAGGCTTTTGTGGCATATTTCGATTTGGAGGGAGTGGATACTTTGTGGTGAAGTGTCGAAGCATGCTGCTTCGGTGGAGTGCTTGTAGAATGTCGACGCATGGCCACTTACGCAACTGTACATGTTGTGGTTGTGCACTTTGGAGCCTTCTTTTTGGGTTCCATGCCTTGTTCCCGTGTGTACCGTCAACTGAAGATGATGATGAAAGCAGTGCAGTGCATGTTTCCCACTGCCAAGGTGCTTTTCTCATGTACACCACCGAGAATAGTATGGGACTATTCCAATGATTCCTGTCGCCAGCCAGAGGTTGGAAGGGGTCTCATCAACAGAAATCTGTGTGACTTCCTGAGTGCTGCTGGGATGTTCTCCTGTGAGAATGAGAACATTGGTTCTCGATACATAAACCTTTTCAAAGCAAATGGCATGTCTTTGTCGACCATTGGGAATGACATTTTCAGAGCCACCAAAACTAATGCTTCACCTACCCTCGTTGAAAGTTATTCCCCCACTCCCGTTTGTGCACAGCATGAAAAGTCTGCAGACATCGCGATAGTTGCAGGGTAGCACGTGTTAGATAACCCCTTTTGCAGATGACGCCCATAGAAATGGGCCTGTAGAGGTTACAGTATTGGTCAATAAGGTTTTTGGGTGTGGTGTGTACACACAGACTATGGTACATGGTGTAGTTGTCAACAGAAATGCAGAGGGTGCGGTTATGGCTGTGTGTTTCACGAGCCAAAGAGTGCTGGTTTGGGGGGACTTCGTAATTAATTGATTGAAAGTGAATTGAAAACACTGTGCAATGGCTGCTCATTTTGGATTCTATCATGTGGATGTGTAGTGCTATGGAGTACTTACAATGAAGTGACTGATTTTGGTTTGTCTTTGGTGACGCGCAATCATGCCGACATTATTGTTCTTACTTGTGGAGGGAAAATTGCACTGCATGTTACACGAGTTTCAGTTCCATTTGTGATGAAGTAGGCACGCGCCCAGGTCATGCCCAGGTCATGCTTCAGTTTCTGATCTCCTGCATAATTTTCTATCGCATTACGCAGACACTGATGTGGCTGTGTTATTTTTCAATTTGGTTCGCAAATGGAGAAAGCGTGGTACATTGCGAAGAAGTCTATTTGTGCCTTTCTACGACATGTGCCAATGGCTTACTTCACACACAGGAATATGACGTTTCACAGCATGAACACTTTTCCCCAGCAATAACGTTCATCTTACTATTCCTGCCATCACGATTTCTGCACACACCATCCAAATTGCCTTGGTGCCCTCCTTGAAAGTAGTGGAATAATTTTTGTAGTAAGTGTTGCACACTGCAACTCTTCAAAACACTCTGCAACATGTAAAGAAACCACTTTCTACAGCGAACCCCTTTTCACCAAATTCAACTAGTTTTGCACACTGCCACGCCTCCCGCCCTGCTTCCGTTCATTGGCAGTTCCATTGTTCATCTCTGAAAGGAGCTTTCTTTATTTCCCTTTTTTCCTTTCCCAGTTCCTTTCCATTTATTTTGGTCTTCTAACACACGCCACAGAAGGAACGGCAGGAAAGGCCCGGTACGGAAGGGGCAGCAACTGCATGGATACCATAGGGGACATGCCGAGAGACGGAATTATTGGGTGGCCCTCACCTACATAGGCGCCAGTCATTGTCATGCTTCCGGAGTGAACCTTCCCACGCACTTCCAAGTACCTTCCCTCTGTAGAGTAGCACATTGTAGTACATGCACAATACAATGCCTTTTGCAGGGTAAGGGTCTGTAGCAGGGCATATGGTCTGCAAGGATGTTTTAGAGCTCTGCTGCCCTACAGGAGTGCCCCTGATGTTGGCCGCAGCAGATGTGGAAAATGCTGTACATGAAATTACCCTACTGAATTGTTGGATGGGTGGTAGACTGCACACTGGTCCCTCGTGCTTCCATTTCAGTTGTCGTCACATGCAGTACAAACACTTCATGCTACGCCATTAGCCGTAGGAGTAGCATTCATGGAGATGCATACATTATAGACTACAAGAATGTTTACAACAATGCGCAACACAGCTTCATTACTTGAAGCAGGAAGACAATTATTCAGCACGACCCAAGCGGCTACAGTACTTTTCTAACCACCACTGACATTGTTTGCGCTCTGAACATTCTGCTGTTTGCTTACTTGCCTTTACTTGCACTAGTATGTGCGTGAGCAAGCCGCACCAACTTTGCCATTTTGCAGACTCACTACAAACTGTCCCACCTGCAGTTACATGTTTTCTTCAACTGTACGTCCTGCAGGCAACCTCTTGACACTTTCCATCACAGTGCTCAGTGCAGAGACAGTGTGTCTGTTTCACGGGTCATGGAAAGGCGAGCAGCACATTAATCAAATGAATGCAACATTTAACACGCCCATGTTACAGTGCAGGTTGCTGTTCCTTGTTTACCAGTGGGCCTCATACAGCCAGGCATACTGCAGCCATACCTTGGTAAGTTTGCAGAGCCACCCACGTAGTCGGCAGGAGTACTTGAAATGCGGTAGCCTACCGTATGAATCCGTAGTGCTGGCGACAGGGGCAGTTTTACCAGCACACTGAGGATGCCCTACGCATGGGTATAGCTGTGCAACGGAACAAACGTGCGCGCCCACAACTATTTAAAAGTGCATTAGAAGATGTGGACATGCAGCCACTAATGAAGTCCTATGGATACTTGCAGTGTGATTGCATATACGCCATCCAGGTGCAGTCTCCCTAGGAAATGTCCATATTCCTCACTTTGCAGTCATCTCGGCCAGTACTGTGCGGCACAGATTCACCATGCAATGTTAACACAAAAAGAGAAACCACTCAAACACTCACCAACACTTACCATGTACAGCTGTAATTGCTAAGATACAATAACACTATTAGGAAAAGGAAGGGGTAGCACAAATGGATACATACACCAGAGAATGTGGCCTTTCTACACGTTCACCATGAGGGCAGCCAAGAAATCAGTGACAAACCGTTGTTAACGGGACGTTATGGTTCCGTTGCAGTACTAAACAGCTATCATATTTACAGAAAATGCTATGCTAAAGCAATGTTCCGGTTACAGTGCCCTACTAAAAACCTATGAAATTCACTAACAAAAAACATTGTTAAAGGGATGTTATGGTTAAGTTGTACTACTACAAACCTATTCCCTTTACTGAAAAAACTATGCTAAAGGAAGGGTCTTTTTACAGTGGCCTACTAAAAGCCTATCAACTTCAGTGCAAACATGTTGTTAAAGGGACGATATGCTTCAGTTGCCCTAGGAACAACCTAACAACTTCAGTGCAAAAACTTTTGTCACAGGAACATTACAGCTACTTTGCACTAACAACAACCTATCCATATTATGCTTACAAGTAAAACCGAAACCCCCCAGAAATTCACCGTTATGGTAAACTAAGCAACCATAACTTGTGCCACCACTGTTCACTGCTAAGACTAACACCCATGATATCAAAGATGACATCACAAATGTCATTGATGACATCACATATGCATTTAACTTTCACGAAAAGCCTCCACAAGGGATTGCCAATATAATGTTGGGATGAAACTATCAGAGGTCATTGGGAGAACTATTATGAGATACATAATTCATTACACAGTGCATTGTTGTAAACACTATTGCAGTACAGAGTTCTTTCCAGTATAGGAAACAATTCATGAAGGAACATAGGCATTGTCCCCAGCATGTACTATAGAGTTGCAATAAGCAATTTTTTGCCATGTTGGATAGTAGAATTATGAATGCTTTAGTGTCAGAGTTTCGCGTACAGTGAAACATGTAATAAGTAGCTAATAACGCCTCACTTACTACAAATTTGCACTACTAAACATGTTATATCTCACTACAGCCGATGGTCCTTGTGGCGCCATGGCCGTATTCGCAATGCTGGTGCATTAATGGAATACAGTATGGCCGCCGGTGTTCATCGGATCTGTACAGCACATTCATCCCCATCAGACTCTAGCAGAGCCCCGCCTACCCTGAGTCAGATGACGCTTTATAAAGCGACAGTTCCTGGTTACCAGCACTTCACAACTCTCTTAGAAGACGCTCCGTAAGTTTGTGGTCCAGGGAAATTCTACTTCCTAAATATCTATAGCCTGTTGTATGCTTACCTGCTTTCCTCTGTATTTCAGAACTTTCGTCTTTGCGGTCACATCGACTCCTGAATTACGAGTCACTCACTGGGCAGTCGTCTTCCATTGGTTCGCTTACCTGAAACTGAAGCGCTTCCTCAAACCTCCATCTCGGAACACATTTCAAGACGTAAGAACGGGGTCGGAAACATTTTGGCAGTGGAGTCTTTATCTGTTTCCCACACCGCACTAATTCTCTTCACCTTACAGGTACAATACAAAAGCAATCTCTCAGACATGGCCAAAACCCCACCCTGGCGCGGAAGCCAGTACCCTTGGTTACCACTATAACTCTGTAAGTAGAACAGTAAGGGTGGGTTGCAGAACAGTGTCCGGGAGCCTTTCTCTTTATCTTTTCTTCGGGTTTCAGAATTCTCCTCATCTGCATAAAGGAAGCTCAACATTGCCAACGCCTTTTGATTAGCTGTTTGGGGACCTTCATCTACCGTCTCCAGGTGCTGGCACCACCCCCATTTCTTTTTCTCTTCCTCTCTCTCTCATATTCTCCCACATACTCACTCTTATACGTTCTTTCTGGCTTCCATTTTACCTCTTGAGCACATCCAATCCTGTTCAACCCATTTCGTGATTCCGAAGACAGAAAGAGCCACTACCACCTACACTCTCAATTCCAGTACATGTTTTTTTCCCCCCAGAGGGTTTCCCTGGGGAGTTTGCTCTGCTCCGAGTCCTGTATCAAGCAGGCGGAGAGGCGCAAAGTTCTCAGGGGAATTTTCCTGTCGTCAAAGATTGATCGTCTGCTAAGGTTAGTGGCCCACTGCTGATTGTCTTGTTTACCAGTCACAACTGTAATAATACACACAACATAAAGAGACCGCAACGGACACAAATAAGCCTATAAACATGGAAAGTAAAATAGGCAAAACAGCAGCAGTATTGCCAGAAAGTGTTCATAACCTAACTGCTTATCTTCATGCACACAAATGATTGCTGTGTTTCCGGACCACTTCTTCCCTTTTCTATATGTATCATATGGTGTGGCTGAACCCTTAGGAAAGTAGTGTAGGAACATATGATAAGGGTAAGGTCGACAAACATAGTACCTTTTCAATGTTCACTTGCTGCCTGTCAGTGAAGAAAACCACCTGCCCAACATATGTGTGTGAACAAAAAAAGAGGGAGCCAGACATGTGATGTCATCGGTGATGTCATCAATGACATTTGTGATGTCATCTTTGATGTCATGGGTGTTAGTCTTAGCAGTGCATAGTGGTGGCGCGTGTTATGGTTGCTTAGCTTACCATAACTGGCGAATTTCTAGGGGTTTTCGGTTTTACTTGTAACCATAGTATGGATAGGCTGTTGTTAGTGCTAGTTGTTAGTGCAAAGTAGCTGTAACATTCCTGTAAATAAGGTTTTTGCACTGAAGTTGGTTGGTTGTTCTTAGGGCAACTGAAGCATAATGTCCCTTCACCAACGTGTTTGCACTAAAGTTGATAGGTTTTTAGTAGGCCACTGTAACCAGACCCTTCCTTCAGTATAGTTTTTTCAGTAAAGGGGATAGGTTTGTAGTAGTGCAACTTAACCATAACGTCCCTTTAACAATGTTTTTTGTTAATGTATATACATATATATATATATATATATATATATATATATATATATATATATATATATATATATACATATATATATATATATATATATATATATATATATATATATATATATATATATATATATATATATATTTTTTTTTTTTGTTAAATCGCCAAAATGGCTGCAGTTAAAAAACACAGTGCAAATTGCCTACATTTTTACTGTATGCTTCATGATGTACATAACTCAATACTCATTATGAATAAATGAATATGGTTGGTAAAACCCTGCAGCATTTAAAATACTAGTTTTGCTGGTTCTGTCGCACTTATAAGAAGTTCCTGTTACCAGAATAGATCCCGCTTTATGAAGCGAGATCTAGTTATTTTTTTAAGTACCTAAAATAAGATCTAGATCCGATCCAATATAATCCTCACTGGTGCTACAGACAAGTTATATCCACACATATAGGATTCCGGGTAATCAGATCAAATTTATGGCAAGGGGAATGCTGCACAATGGAGCACGCACAAGAACTGAACAAGACTGCTACTTATAGAAGCACTATGGAAGCAGGGGCACAGCTAGATGGAGCTGGCTAGCAGAGCAGAGAGAGAATGAGAAGGGCAATAATATGACACTTTAAATCTATGAGACTAGAGGCAGCTTCATGCAAGGCAGGGGTCTGCAACCTTTGGCTCTCCAGATGTTTTGGACTACAACTCCCATCAGCCATAGTGTCATGCCCGCGCCGCTGGCACACGCATTGGCAACCATCATGGACTACTTGGTACTCATTTATCCTCCTAATACTCCTTGAACAACTCCTTTTCACGCCCTGGTCTTTTATTTCCATTTGCTCAACTTTGGTTCTTTCTTATTTTATTCAATTAACTACATTTACCATAATGCACCTGGCTACAGTCCGCAATTCCTGGCTATTCTCATTCATCGTTATTGGGACCACAATCCCCAGAAGCCCTAGCGGCCAGTGCAGCTTCCACCTGCTCAGGACCAGAGAGGGAGGAGGCAGATTGTCATCAGGTGTGCTGCCCCACGTGCTGTTAATTAGCCTGCCTCAGAACAGGGCAGGGCTGTATATAAGCAGCTGCCTGCAGAAGCACAGTGTCTTGCATCTTGAGATCTCCCCGCTCCTGTTTGCCTTGACCTGCTACATTGTATGCTGTTCCTGTTGCTGCATTATCCTGTTTTGATCCAGTGCCCTTTCCGGGCTCCGTGCCTTGCAGCCGATCTCGCTCCGCTGCCTTCTACCTACAGCCCTTGTCCTCTGGGCTCCCAGCCCTGCAGCCTGCCTCACTCCGGCTGCCTACAGTCCTTGTCCTCTGGGCTCCCTGCCCTGCAGCCTGCCTCACTCCGGCTGCCTACTGTCCTTGTCTTCTGGGCTCCCTGCCTCCAGCCTGCCTCACTGCGGCTGCCTACTGCCCTTGTCCTCTGGGCTCCCTACCTTGCATCTTGCAACACTCTGCTGTCTCCAAGCCCTTGTCCTCTGGGCTCCCTACCTTGCAGCCTGCACCTCTTTGCTGCCTAAAGCCCTTGTCCTCTGGGCTACTTCCTTGCAGCCTGCTCCCTCCACTGCCTACAGCCTGTGTCCTCTGGGCTCCTTCCTTGCAGCCTGTCTCCCTCCGCTGCCTATAGCCCTTGTCCTCTGGGCTCCTTCCTTGCAGCCTGTCTCCCTCCACTGCCTACAGCACTTGTCCTCTGGGCTCCTTCCTTGCATCCTGTCTCCCTCCGCTGCCTACAGCCCTTGTCCCCTGGGCTCCCTGCCTTGCGGCTGGCTACACTCCTCTGCCTTACAGCCTGTTTTACACTTAGCTACCTACGGCCCTGCTCCTCTGGGCTCCCTACTTCGCGGCCCTATTCTTTTGGGCTCTCTGTCTGTCGCCTACTACTAATCTATGTCCTGTTCTTCTGGACTCCCTGCCTTGCAGCCTACTACAGTCCTCCGCAGTCCACTATAGTTTGCCTGCACCTAGTGCCACTCTTGACTGCAGACCTGCTTCCTACTTTGCAGCCCTTTTGTTTTCTTGACTGCTGCTCCCTTGTTCTCGTCCTTGAGTCCTCTGTACTCCACCTTAGGTTATCTACTTCAGTCTAACTGCCTTTCCTTCATTTCCTTCTGCTAGATTGCTCATTGACTTCCTTTTCGCTGGATATATCTGTTCTTGTCTTCTCATGTGTCTTATGTAATCCCTTTGTACAGAGCTTGCCTGTTGGTTTCCGGCAGGCAACCTCTGCCCCTTCCCTTGTCGCGTTTTCAGTGTTACAGACACCCACTGCTGTTGTTCCCAGCCATGAGCATACAGCGTGGGCCTCTGTTATAGCAATCTGTGCAGAAGGCTGGAGTTTCCTAAGGTTCGTGGAACACTCTTTCCCATTTCAGCATACACCCCAAGAGGGAATCCAGTTTGTTTGTACCTTTGTATCTTTTGCCCCTTTTGGCTCACAGCTACAGTTTCCTACTCTTCTTTCTTGTTTAACTACCTGCTGTGTGTGCTTATCTGCTACCTTACTTCAGCACAGCCACCCAAAATCTACCTGGGTACCCTGTGCCACTCTTGACAGAGTGCCATTCCTGACACATAGCCACAATAGTCCATGTGAAAGTATCCCGGGAGTCGTAGTCCAAAACATCTGGAGAGCCACAGGTTGCAGACCCCTGTGCAAGGCATAAGGCCTTAAATGAAATTGTTTCTTGCTTGGTTAGTTGTGGAGGCTCAGTTAGAGAGTGTTCCCATAGTCCATGTGAGCAGAAACAAAGGCATACACTGTAACGGTTCTAAGTTCAACCTGAAGCAACAGAAGACATTTCCTGAGAATTTTCACCACAAAGAATCAGCTATTGGCCACAACACTGATCTGGGGTCTTAGATAGAGGCCTTAGGCCAACAGAAAACCCAGGTTTCTGACCTTGGGAGAAGCTCAAGGGAGGGGGCCTGTCCCGGCTAATGAAACAAATAAATGATTGACAGTGGCACATGATCTGATGAAATCCCTGCTGGTTTATGCTGTGACAGGAAGTTCATCCAAGGAACATCCAGAATGGATTCATACTTTTAAATGGGTGGACTCCAACCTTAAAGGAGTCCAGAGCATTGTGGGATTCAGGAAAATCTCTTAACTGCAGGTTGACAGTAAATGTCATTGCCCCAGCAAAGGCTGGGAGAAAAGGGAAAGGCAGGTCATTTGCAAATCACAGGGTGGGCTTCTTTGACTAAGTGAAGAGATTTCAGCCCTTAAAAGGGTAATTTGCTCCGAAATGTCATTGTCCCAATCGATCAGTGATGTATTTTCTATCATACTTCGATCCATCTAAAAGAAATCCTATGCATCTTACCTTAGTTTTCCTCACTTTTATATGTGTAAAAAAGACCTGGGCACCGCTATGTTGTGGAAATCTTATCCGTTGGTCTATCGCCCTATGTTCAAGTGCCCTTGCGGCAGTAATACAGATCACCCGCCCCTAAAGCTGACCTTGCTAGTCAAAACAATATGCTCCACCTATTTTAATGATGTTGGCGGGTAGCGTTGCCAAACGTTCCCCGTCATCACCCATATCATAATGTTATCTAACACAAGAACATAAACAAATACATCACCACAGTATGTAAAACTTGTCAATCTTTTCACAAAAAGGGTAAAAACTTATAATTTGAAGAAAACAGCGATAATTGGAATGGTAGCAATTAATTTCATTTTTGTCATAATGCTAAAAAGAGGAGATTATGTACACAAAAACATCTCATAATGGCGATTCCGTTCAACGATCGATTAATCACAGTCTTTGTATTGTTCACAGAAAGTTCTTATTTTCCATCACCGATGTTGGATTGCTAGACATTGCGATCAGTTAGTGAGAAGAACAGAGTGGTTTCAGTTTCAAATGAAACACTTTCACATCTGCACGTCTTCATAATCTATAGGCTGCCATGTTGCTCCTTGTAACTGCAACGGCGAAAGGACAGATTGGTGTCTGGTGACCGTCCCAGATAAAGGTTATCACAGGTGTGTTGTTCACCAGTTTTGTCCAATTTCGGTTGAAGAAGCCGTCAACTGGAAGACTCACCCCATGACAGGCGTACATCGGTTCAATTTAACTGTGTAAAATCGATAATAAAAAAAAAATGTCAGTACCCACTTTTTAATATAATATACAAATGGCACAATGCTGTTTTCAATAGAGTGAATCTTATAAATTCTTTGTGGATATTAAATCCATTGGGCCTCATTCCGAGTATGGCGGTAAGGGATAGCGGCCACCGCTAACGAGAGCGGTGGCGGTAATCCCTTACCGCCATACTCCGAGTTCCCTTAGCGCCATGGTGCTTTTAACACCTGCTTTTAGCAGGCGTTAAATACCATGGCGCTAAGGGACCTTGATGTTAATTACGCCACCGTAATTTACGGTGGCGTAATTGACGCCTTCCCCACTCCCATTATGCCCTATGGGGCAAGAATGGGAATGGGGAAGGGTAAATGGGGATTGGGGAATTACCGCCCCGCCAACCTTGGAATGGGGCGGTAATTCCGCCAACCACCAAGGCGCTGCCGGTCCGGGTACGGCGTCAACCAAGGCGTTAATAGCGCCATTGGTTAGCGCCGTACTCGGAATGAGGCCCATTGTGTCCTTCAAATTGTTGTTGTGGTGGATTGAAGGACAAATAACAATGAGACCCTTTATCCAGTGTTCACAGTGAGCCAGAGGGAATTTCGTTTCTGAAGGTGCACCTGCCACAAAACTGAACAATATTCATGGCGGGCTTTGCAGTGAAATACAAGGAAATATTTCTAGTATTCCGCATAGCAAAATATGTACTCTGATTGTAAAAGTAACAACGAACCTGGTGACACTACATTGATGGATTATTTCACAGATGCGCCTAATCGAGGTGCAGATAGGCTCGGACTGCACTGTACGACAATAGGGCAATGCTCGAAAAAACAAGGAAGGAAAACAATATTGTAGTGCAGTTTTTGGGGAGAAAGTGGGGCAACATTCTATGACAAAAAACAGAATTAGAACACACATCAGGAAACAGGCTTTTACACCTTGACCCCAATACGCCCACTCGTGTTTAAAAACGCAGAAACGTGTGATTTTTGGAAACACTGAGGTCTGCCTCCTTGAAAACCGAAAAAAAGGGATACTTTGTTTTACTTTTTGCCATATTGTAGGTTGGCACTAACCAGGGCTTTCACGTACCTTAATGCTAAAAGCCAATTTTGAGCTTTATAGGCCCCTGCAATTCCAGAAGTCTGGTTTTGGATTTCTTCTATTTCATTATTGTGCTGGGGCAGACACAAGTGTGAAATAAAGAGTGCTAATGGCTCCTTTGCCTGACAACACACAGCTCACTGGAAAATGGCCATTTGCATTCTGAAGGCCCTCATTGTCTGTACTCTCCACAGTAAATGCTTGCATCACATAAGGCTGGAACAGTGTAATACATGCACACTTGCAGATGTTATTTACAGATGTTATTTACAAGATGCTTGTGTAAAACAATTCTGTGATGTGAACACCAGTAGTGCAATACACAGAGATGTCTGGTTGTCTTGTGCATGTAAGAGAATTTTTCAAGCATCAGGGTATTCTAACTGACTACAGATGCCTTGATTTGGGAACAAGGGATGTTTACAGCAAATGTTGAAAACAAGAAAAGGGGGTCTTTTATCAAAATGGGGGCGAGCCTGGGTACAACTTTAAAGAGAGACTGCCACCGGGACAGCAACGCATTCAGCCAGTTTTTCCATTGCTTCAATAATTTTACCTTTGTGAAAATACAACCTGTTTCAACAGTATTCAATGCACCTAGTTGCCAACATCTGATGAGTATGTATTGCTGTTCACTAAGTAGCTAATCGTTACCCACCTTCACTGTGGTTTATAAACTCACAAACTTATTTGCACAAAGGGTCACCCAGGCCCCCACGTGCAATAAGCAACTTAAAAAAAAAGCTATCATCACTACAATACCTGCATGTCTAGTGTGAGTTCAGTTTTGAAAGGCGTACTAGTTTATGTATAGACCTATTACAGCAATCATCTTCATTTCTGCATCAAATTGACTTTGAGATGATGAGTATTTGTAAGGTGCCTATACAACAGTGTCACCAGGCGCCACAAGACATAATGTGGGTAGGGAAACAAGGGGAGTAACTAAACAATAACAACAAATAAACAATAGTAGTCCTACTAGGCCTTGTCACATTCCTATTGTGAAAGTGCAGTTAGAAGTAAAGCAGAGAGGGAAAGGGGGGTGGGCCAAGGTTTGGGCAGATGCTACTGAGAGCACAGGAGGTGAAGTGCCAGGGGGCGACAGGGGAGCAGGCTACTGGTTAAGTGCTTGGGGGGAGGTGCCTCAAGTGGTGGATGCCCAGCCGTCTGAGAGTTAGATGGGGGGACCAGAGGGCAGTGCTGATTGGGGTGGGTGCTGGTGTTATGATATGATATGATATTGCATTTATAACGTGCCTATACACAAGTGTTTCAAGACGCGATGAGGTAAGGGAGGGGGGAAGAGAGAGAAGACAGAGACAGCGATGTTCCTAAGCCAGGTGACATTGAGATCCCGCAAGTGCAGGGGATGGGGGGAAGGGGAGAAGTGTGGGAGAATAGGGGAGCGAGCAGTGCAGCGCATAAGATAAACCGGAAAAAGTATAGATAAAATAAATCAGACACCAAATAAAAAGTGCGGCCAGCTGGTGGCAAGTGCAAGGGTAAGGGCAGACATCAGGTGCCAAGTGCTGGTAGAGGGCTGTAGGGATACAGAAACAGTCCCTGAGTGCAGGGGCAGTGCAGGGGTGCAACCTGCGGGGAGGGGACCTGGGCCTGAGATCAGAGGTAGCCAGGTAAACCAGTGCAGTTTCAGTTTCAACAGGAGATCAGCAAGGGAGCGGAGGAGAGAAATCAGAAGCAAAGAGGAAGGTCTTGAGGTGCTTCCGAAACCAGAGATGGTTCTCCTCAAGTTTCAGAAAGGCAGGAAAGCTGTTCCAGCGGGAGGCCCCAGCAGAGGAGAGAGATCTACCACCAACTCTTTGCTCGGAGAAGTGACTGACACTTGTGTATAGGCGCGTTATAAATGCCATATCATATCATACCCTGAGAGAGTTGGAGGTGGATGAGCGAAGGGCTCGAGAAGGAAGATATTTAGGAAGAGAGAGTTGAAGATATTGAGGCCCCAGGCCATGGACAATACAGAGGGTTTTGAATTTAATCCTCGCAGCCACTGTGAGTGAGTGCAGAGATTTCAGTCCTGGAGAGATATGATCCCTGGGCTTGAGGCCAAGGACAAGTTTTGCAGTCCTATTCTGGATGAGTTGCAGAGGGCGGAGAGTAGAAGCAGGCAGATTTAGATAGATGCTGTTGCAATAGTCCAGCCTAGAGAGAACCAGAGCTCTGGAGACAGTGAGCTTCTGGGGGAAGCAGAGGAAAGGAAGAATACCTCTTAGGAGGTGCAGCTGGTAATGTGACTTTTTAGAGATGTCAGAAATGTGAGGAGAGAAGGAGAGTGTGGAGTCGAAGATGACCCCAAGGTTTTTAGCCTCACAGGTGGGAGCAGGAAGAAGGCCAAGAGAGGCCTTGACACACGGTAGGCTTGACAGACGTCAGGTTGACTTGACAGACGGCTTGGTAGCCTGTAAGACTCATGAAAGACCAGGCCACCAGTCACAGTGACTGTGGGTGACCATCGGGAGCCAGTGGAGTGTTTTTAAAGCGGGAGAGATGCAGTCCCTGGGTTTCAGGGCAAGGATAAGTCTTGCAGCCCTATTCTGTATTAGTTCAAGGGGAGCAAAGGGAGAAAAGAGGCAGACTGAGAAAGAGGCTCTTTCAGTAGTCCAGCCTGGAAAGTATCGGAGCTCTGAAGACTTTGAGCTTCTGGGGTAAGGTGAGAAAAAGGAGAATGCCTTGAAGGAGGTGAAGTTGAAAGTGTAAAAAATTCTATAGGGCTAACGCCCACACACAAGGTATTGACCCCTCCTACTCAGTGGGGATATAATATTCTTAAATCTCAAAAAAGGAAGGGTATAAATATGATGACATCATTCACATATACACCATCAGACACAGTTTGTACCTGGACATAAACACCTCAAAAAACAAATGTAGGGTGAATGCCCAAAATCATCTCACATATCATATTTTATTATTATGTACTCAAAGCAACATAATCATGACACAAATATATAAACAAAAACATAAAAAGCATATGCACATGTTACAAAACAATATACAAAATGCATAAAAAATATTTGATTAAAAACCAGGAAACAATTATTAGAACCGGAAGGACACAGAGCCTAATTAATTGTTGTTGCTCCACGCTGTACCCATCATAGCCCGACTTATATAAGTTTCTGTCCTAGATGTTATGAAATAACTGGACATTCCTCAGGGGCAATCATGTATCTTGTGCTTTAACGTGGTGTTTCTTTTCCACTTTAAATTCTAATTCTTAATTCTGATTCCAAACACGGTACTCCAATATCTGTAGGTACACAAATATATACAAACATATCAATATGTAGGCGTCAAAGGTTTAATAAACTTCACCTCGCCCTCACCCTCAATACCAAGAAAGGGTAAAGCAAATAGAACAATCAATATATCTACCTGTATCGGCAAACCAAAGGGTATAAATCTCTTAAGCCGTATTACAATTGTAATTCTAAGTTGCATAAACACTGGTCATCACATCAAACAGAGTCTAAACACGGTCAAACTGTATAGAAAGAAAAAAGAGGCAATGGCCAAAATAAATTAAAATTAAAATAGCAGGTACTAATACCATATGTCAAATTCAAACGTTCCAAAAAAATCAAGAAAAAACACACTCCATGCACAACCTCACCTTGACGGAACCGGTATATTTTCATTCTGTTAATATTGAAAAGGACAAGTACTTCCTAAATCCATTATGTTTCCAACAGCTCAAACAATACGTGACCGATATCCCCACAATGTTGAGAAAGGCTGTTTTATAGTTATCCAAAGTAGCCATGCCCTACAAACCAAAGCATGTATCAACTGCTTAGTTTACACACTTGAAAAACAAACAAGCCAGCATAATAGAAAGCATAATAGAAAGCAAGCATAATAGAGCCTCTCAAAAGGTTACCGCATTCGCTATGCGAAACATAACCACACTCCTCACCTTGCTCTCACTAAACCACAAAGCGGCTGTAAGTCCTGACCGTAAACGAAGAGCGTAATACACGGACTCTACCCGACATAACAAGCGGCAATCACGTGATCACATCACGTGCTGTCGCCACCACGTAGGTTACTTAGCAACCATGCACGTATGCTTGATCTTCTTTAGAGCATTACGGTAGTATCTGGCTACTCTGATAACTAATCAGAATGGCAGCGGTATACACGGTCATGCACAGCAATTAATAAATAAAACCGTCAAAAGCGCTTGGGACAAAAAACAGTTCACAATACAGCTGAAATTAACACAACAGCACCACTCCACAATAAAAGGTAAACGTGGGTGAATCGATGTCACATGACTGTGCCCCATCATTGGAAGATGTCACAAAAGATCTTAATTTTCCATATGTAACAAATGCAACATCCCCATAGTACCCACATGACCACCAATAAAGTCATGTTTACAATATATTGAAAACAACCAGGATATATAGCAAGCAGCACCAGCAGGACGCATACTCGCTAGGTCAGGTCTAAACAGTAATAATTATTTTACATTGTGCCATTCAATACTCTCATTAAGTCCTGTAAGATGACTCTTAGGCCCTCATTAGGACCCTGGCGGATTTTTTCCGCCGTCGGCGGACTTTTCCGCCATGGCGTAAAGTCCCTTTACGCCATGGCGGATGGCGGACTTACCGCCCCATTCCGAGGTCGGCGGGGCGGTAAGTCCCCATTGACCCATTTACCCTTCCCCATTTCGGCCCCATAGGGCTCAATGGGAGTGGGGAAGGCGTCAATTACGCCACCGTAAATTACGGTGGCGTAATTAACACCAAGGTCCCATAGCGCCATGGATTTTTACGCCCGCAAAAAGCGGGCGGAAAAATGACCATGGCGCTATGGGAACTCGTAGTTGGCGGTAAGGGGTCGGCACAGCTAACGCTGGCGCAAACCCCTTACCGCCAGGGTCCTAATGAGGGCCTTAGTCAGAAAAATAAGTTTCTGTTCCAAGTTAACCAATTTTTCGTTAATCAATTCTTGGCACTTTCCTTTCACTTTTTTTAGAATGCACCATTCAAAATAATTTTCAGAATGACCCAGATTTCTAAAATGACCAACCAAAGGAGCGTTTTCAATGTTGTTCCTAAGGCAGCTCCTATGCTCGATCATATGAGTCTTGCATGTCCTGCTGGTCTTGCCAATATATATAAGGGCACACGGACATTTGATCATATAAATCACATTGGCAGTATTGCAATTGGTGTGTTCTTGCAAAATCCAGTCATGCTTCAGACCTAAATTTACCACAGATACTTTGTGTGTTAAAGGACACATTACACAATTTCCGCATGGGTGGTGACCCACAACCTGAGATAGGTCCCAAAGAGTGCTCTGTATACAAGGCTGAACTTCTGTTCGTTGCACATCAATTTTCATGACCAAATTCCTAATATTAGTGCTTTTCTGAAATGCCACCACTGGGGGAGCAGTGCCCATGAACGTTCTCCAATTCTTACAGATAATGCACTTTATTTTGTAGGATAAGTTGCTGAATGTATTTACCAAAACCAAAGGAGGGTTATCTGTATCTTTGTTCTTTTTCTCAAACAATGCACCTCGATCATTATTAAAGGCTTGCTTAGCTGCTTGTTTAACTACTCTCAACGGGTAGCCTCTATTGTTCAATTTCTCAATCAGAACATTCGCTCCTTCCTCATAGTTTTCATTAGTGCTGCTATTGCGTTTAATCCGCAAAAATTGCCCAAATGGCAAGTTGTCGCAAATATGTTTAGCATGATGACTTTTATAATGAAGGAGAGCATTTTTGTCAGTTGCCTTCACATAGGGCTTCACACACAATTTCTGATTGTTATTGTAAATGGTGAGATCCAAATAGTTGACTTCTATCACACTGAAAGGGCGAGGTGAAGTTTATTAAACCTTTGACGCCTACATATTGATATGTATGTATATATTTGTGTACCTACAGATACTGGAGTACCGTGTTTGGAATCAGAATTGAGAATTAGAATTTAAAGTGGAAAAGAAACACCACGTTAAAGCACAAGATACATGATTGCCCCTGAGGAATGTCCAGTTATTTCATAACATATAGGACAGAAACTTATATAAGTCAGGCTATGATGGGTACAGCGTTGAGCAACAACAATTAATTTGGCTCTGTGTCCTTCCGGTTCTAATAATTGTTTCCTGGTTTTTAACCAAATACTTTTTATGCGTTTTGTATATTGTATTGTAACATGTGCATATGCTTTTTATGTTTTTTTTTATATATTTGTGTCATGATTTTGTTGCTTTGAGTACATAATAAAATATGATATGTGAGATGATTTTGGGCATTCAACCTATATTTGTTTTTTGAGGTGTTTATTTCCAGGTACATACTGTGTCTGATGGTGTATATGTGAATGATTTCATCATATTTATACCCTTTCTTTTTTTGGGATTTAAGAAGTTGAATGTGTGCCTTTTTAAAAAGCTCCAAGATATGAGTGGTGAAAGAGAGAGAGAGTCTTAATAACCCCAATATTTCTGGCCTCACTATATTGTGTGGGTCGAGGGCCCAAGAAGGGCGGCCAGAGGCCTGGAGGGATACAGGGTGCAGGGGTCCTAATCATAAGTGTCAGACTCTTACTGGCAAAAAGACAGAGATCATTGTCTGTGCACCAAGCCTAAATAGCGGTCAGACAATCGGGAATGTGAGTGGAAGAGGAGGTAGTAGAGGGAAGCTTGAAGGAAAGCTGTGTGGCATTAGCATAACACACAAAATGTGGAGAGTAGAAGGACATCAGGTGACACATAAACCTTAGCTCTGTTCAATTTGCAGCCGATTAGCAATATTCCGGCATTCTAGCGAAGTTAGACTATGGGCCTGATTCTAACTATGCTGGCCCGTTAACAACCAGACCGGCACAGTACGACTCTGTGGGCGGGTGCCATCCCGCCCGCGAGGGTCAGACCCGGTGGGCGGAACGGCACTCGCCCGTAGAGTTTCACGGAAGCACTGCAATTTTTATTAACAGTCTCCATTCCCATTGAGTCCTATTGGAAGTCCCTGAAGTCATGCAGCTCGGCATCATATAGCGATGATGTGTCTTATTCGGCAATGTAGGCCAATAAGCCAGAGTTTTCTCTGCAACAGTATTTTTCCAAAAAGACTGGCATAACCTCACAACGATAGCAGGTACACCAGGTGGAAACGTCTTCCATGTGACTGGGTTCAGGCTCCGGTGATTGATCGTCACGTCCCCATGGTCTCGACTTTTTTCTCTTTCACAGATTTCCTCTTCTCAACATTGTGGCTCGTACATGTAGGGCTGAATAGTAGCCATAGCTACTGATTATTGAAGAAGTACAGAATCAGCAGTGAGATAAATAGAAATGTTTTTATTTGTATACAGTAACGAAATGCGGTTTCACATTAAAATTCAATATTAACAAAAAAAAGTGAAAAAACAGACATTTTAGAAAAACCAATCGTGCAAAGACAAGATTTTTAGGGACACACTTTAAAAGTTTGCAGGGACACGTAAAGAACATGCCATGTTAAAGTAGAATCTTAATATGGTTTGGTAAAGACATTTGTACATAATATAAGAAATGATTAAATAAAAAGTGACAACTGAGTTAATGAATTATAGGCAGCAAAAGTACCTGTTGTCAGTTTGTCGTACTTGCCAGATAGCTGAACAGAGCAGAAATAAGCAAGGGAGAATTGAAAAGAAATACACTGATACGAACGAAAAAGAAGCTCCTACGTTATGCGATCAGAAATGGTATGTTTATATTTGTCGAGGAAAGAGGCGTCTTGGCATTAACATGGAGACATGTCACTAGATTGCGCACAGAGGACGTTCACACGAGACGTGCATTGACATTGTGAACAGGGGCATAAGCGTCTAGTGATGTCAGCTTTAGGGGCAGGTGATCTGTATTACTGCCATGAGGGCATTTGAACTTAGGGCGATAGATCAATGAATAAGATTTTCACAAAATGGCGGTGCCCAGGCAGGTGTTTTTGCATGTATAAAAGTGAACAAAACTAAGGTAAGTTGCATAGGATTCTTTTTTTAAGATGGATCGAAAATACATCACTGATCGATTGGGAATAACATTTCTGAGCAAGCTACCCCTTTAATTCAGCAGAAAATGCCCCTGAAGAGATGTAGGAATCCGATACAATTGTAGCGAGCAAACAAAGCTATTTAGCAGTGACTGGGGCAGAAAAAGAGCAAGTTTTGAGTCGGTCTAAATGTGAAGCCGTTTTTTTCCTCTGAGAGAGAAGGACATTAATATCACTGTAAAAGCAACGACTAAGGCGTCAAAAGCACATACAAAGTAGATTGATGACCATTGTGGGAAGCAATTGCCTCATAAATGCTTTTGATTTTTGTGTGAACAATGACAAGCGATTATTCAGCACTGCTTTTGAGGGCACGAAATCCACTGAAGATGACTTGGATGCTGACATTATTTAATTATTTTTAATAACCCCTTCAGCTGAAGAGACTGTGACTGGTAATAGTTTGGTTTTGCCACTAACATGCCTTTGTGATAGGCTTTATGTGCTGCATAACAATTCTCTTCAGGCTGGTAAGGAGACCATGCAATCTGTTCTAGATTGCATTCATTTGTATGGGCAGCTTTTAGAGTGTCAGAAAGCCAGGGTGACACCAGAACCCTGTTTAAGTATTTATTTATTTATTTGTGGTGCCTGTGTATCTGCTGCATTCATGAACCTAGGTATGGTATTGCTACATTGCTGCTCCATGTTGAGCTCTTAGAAGCAGTTTAAGTCCTGGGTGCAATCTAATAATTCCATCAATGCAGGCATGTGCTTTATTCCATTGTCTATACAACTGAGGTGTGTAGGAGCTATGTTAAAATAACGAATACAAATCACTGAAGCTGAAAACATCATTTTTTTTATTGAATTTCAAAAAAGGTTTCCTTTTTTGCATAAGTTTTCATATTTTAATGCAGGGGGTCACACTTATATTTTCTTTTACTCTTAATGCCCAGAACAAATATGCCATGACACACTAATAATGTATACAGTCACACCTGGGCCACTAATGTGAGCCAGTCTAGCCACATGATGACACTCATCATGTTTGCTTTACCCATGATGCAAGTAAAACATGTCATGCCACATTAAGACAGTAAATGCAGACTGGCACTATTAGTGTAGGCCAGTCTAGCCATGTAATAAGACTCATTAAGTCAACTTTACCCTCGATGTCAACTAAAAAATGCCATGTCATATTAAGAAAGTATATGCAGACTGGCACTGATATTGCCAGTCTGCAAAAACTTTCTAAATGTGACATGAAATGTTTTACTTGTCATCAAGGGTAAAGCGAACTTGATGAGTGTTATTTCGTGGCTGGCTTCTCATATTTGCTTTACCCTTGACGCACAGCACCTATCTCTGTGGGTTCATCCAATAGATTCAGGTGAGTTTAGCACTGGTCCGATAGCACCGATAGCACAGCGAGTAGAGCACTCGCTTTGATATTTGTGCAGTGTGTGCTGATGCAGGTTCGAATTCTGGCAGAGCTAAACTCAGCCTTTCATCCTTACGAAGTCGATAAATGAGCACCGCACACCGTGGGTAATAATAAGCAGCGCTCAGATACCTGAGAGTTCGTAGCACTATATAAATCGGAAATTATTATTATTTTGTGGGCTGAGGTGAGTTAATCATCAATCTATTTGAACTTGCACACGCTTGGCCATTCATGCACAATTCGGGCAACTTGATGGCAGGAAGTGAGTAGATGTGTCTATATAATGTGACAGGGGATCCCTCCAAGTCTAGGGTTTAAAGCCGCAGAGTTTTCACGAGAGCGATTGCAGTCCCAGAGGCGGGTTGTGGGAATAGGTAGGGCCCCTGTACCAATCCATTCTGCCTGTGGCTGCAAGTTTAAAATGAGTACAACTTCTTCCTGCACAATGCCTGTCTTGCACAATGCTGGCCAGCTTCTTTCTTGTCCCATAGCACTTGAATACCCAGAATGCTCAGCAGTGAAAGAATGAGAGAGAGACTATGTAGAGCCCGTGGACATTGAAGTAATCAACACTGCAGATCAGAGAAACAGACACAGTTACATGAAATGGATTAGCGTGATGAAAATGGCTTCAGCAACAGCAAGTACATGGAGTGAACAGCGTGCTCCACAAAACCCACAGTGGACGACTGCTGTTGTGACATTAGTTAAGTACAACCTAGTGCCAAGGTTGGTTTTCTCCGCGGCACCCCACTAATTACCTTTAAAAATCCACAAATTAGAATTTGAACATAGGTGTGCACCATGCCAGTTTGTTCACAGCTTCTTTCTTGTCCCATAGCACTCCAATATTTAGCATGCAGAGCAGTGACAGAATCATCGAGCAGTCTGCCTGATAGAGAAACTGTGTAAAGCGGGTGGACATGAGACAGAGTAATCCACACTGCAGGTCAGGAAAACAGACACATTACATAAAATGGATCAGCATCAGGAAAATGACTCCAGCAGCAGCAAGTAGATGGAGCGTTCAGCGTGCTCCACAAAACACACAAGGACAATACTCTCGCCTGCAATGGGGCAACGGAGTAGTCCTCCTATCAAATGGCTTCCTTGCAATGCTGGGGACAGGGTAATTAAACTTGATTTTCACTGCAGTGGGCCACCATTCATTAAAGCCGACAGAGCCAGGGCCATTTTAAGAACGTTTGGGGCCCTGGGCACGGACGTCTTTGGGCCCCCCCTGGACCAAACCAAAGAAATTAAGTGATCAAGAATATCTACCCCCCACGACCCCCCCACCCCCTTGTCGCCATCAGATCCCAAAGGTTGATATGCTGCCTTGCAGCATTCTAAATATGCATGTTTACTCCCTTTAAGTCCCCTTTACCCTCTTCATTTTTGCACTAATCAGAATGATAAACAAGTAGCATTTGAAGGCCAACATTAGGAGTCTACGAAGAAACTACTTCTGTTCTAGTATAGATACAGGAGACTTTATCAATAGCATCCAGGAAGGTATGCAGCCTGTAGTATTAATGCAGGACCGAGTTTAAAATGTACATGTAACCCCGAATAGACAGAGAACTCACCTTAGCGGCCTCACAGAAGGCAAAAGTGCTTAAGCCCGGAAACAGGAGACCAAGAAAGCAACACCTCCAATAGCATAGATAGTGGATGTCGATTAAAAGCTACCAGGAAGGTGTCTGTATCCAGACATACTGACATTAGAAGTGGGACATACATGTTTTCCAAATAGTGTTTCCATTAGAGACCACAGGAACACGTGCCTGTGGTGTGCAATAAATCAATGCTCATTATTCTAGTGGATGTAACCCTATAGCCAGTGAAACCAGGAGTGAGGCTTTTTTGAAGATCATACCCTGAGAAGGAATCACTCTAAAGGGCTAACAATTTTGAAAGGTTTAGGGACTGGCAATTTTGAGAGGTTAGACAATACAAAACAAGATTAAATTAGATGCCCATGATCACACATTGGTTAATGGGTGAAGCTGGGATTTGTGGCAACTCTGCAATTTCTTTTCCTGTTCTTAGCATGAACTAAAATAATCTCATTTTGTAAAACTGACTTGGAAAGTACGCAAATCACATTACCAAACATGACAATTTATAAAAGCAAAATATTATTGAAGTGTGTTATGCAACATGGGAATGATTCTAGCTTCATTCTCTCCGTCATCAAGGGAAATATAAAAGTACCAGCCTACCAATTGATGTGATTTAACAGTTGATAAAATCTGGTTTTGTCTTTTGTATTTTAAAGCTTTAAATACTTCCAAAACACTGGCTTATAAAATTGTCATTTATAAAAGTGCAGAACAACCTTTGACTTTTGCAAAAAACAAAGTATTTTGTGTCAAATGAGCAGACCTTGAAATATGCTTGCCTTCGGCCTGCAACATCTGGTCCATTCTCTTCTGTCTAACACCCCTTTCACTCAAATGATCCAAGTAATGGGCTAAATGATACCACCAGCATGCGAGAAGGCAAACCTCACAGAACGCAGCACAGCAATGTAAGAGATATTAGATGATTTGAGCAGGATCACTGTATCTTCTGCTAGCAAAGCCAGGATACGAGCATGAATGCTTTTTTTCCACAGTCTTGAATTTGGATTCTTATTCACCTCTTGGACTAGCAATTTATGCTCATCATTGGAGGTGATTGCCTAGGTTCTACAACACCCCATCTGAACAAGACAATGGCCCTCATTACAAGTCCGGCGCTGGACCATGGTGCTATTAGCACCATGGTCCATGCTGGACTCCGGCATGGTGGATGGCGGAATTACCGCCCCATTCCAAGGTGAGTGGGGCGGTAATTCCCCATTCACCATTTGCCCTTCCCCATTCCCATTTTTGCCCCATAGGGCATAGTGGGAATGGGGAAAGGCGCTAAGTACGGTGCCGCAAATTGCGGCACCATACTTAGCACCAAGGTCGCTTTGCGGCATGGGTTTTAACGCCTGCAAAAAGCGTTAAAACCCGGGACCTCTCAATCAGGCGTTAAGGGTTAATGGCGCCGACGGCGCTGTTAAACCCTTAACGCCTGACTTGTAATGAGGCCCAATTTCTAGACCATCACCATACGGATGACATGTTAGTTTTGATAGCAAGCCCTATCTGGTGCAGGTACATTGCTGATAATAGTACCTGTTGTGCTACAAAACAAAGTACACATGCAGGCAGGTTTATCAACTTCAGACATAGGAAAGGCTGAGTTGGCCTTGCAAGAATGTGCTATTCTAATCTTGCATAGGACCACATATCTCTGCAATGAATGCTTAAAACACTGAGCTAAGTAATGAACTGTTGTGGCACTCAATTTATCAATATACGTTTTAACTTTCGCTATTGCACATGGTCAACATAATTCCCATAGGAAGTAAAGAATACTACAGGAGTTGTGCCATACGGAACACACAAACTATGTATACCGCAGCGAAAACAGAAAGCATCACATGATTAATTGAACAAGGCAGAATGTACTTGTCAAAACAGACACGCAGTAGGTTTAGAACCTCAGCAGCACGCCATCAAATATCCTGACGTGTGCTATTTAAGTCTGGTGAACAATGGAATCTTACTTCTTTAGGTTAGGCAGCCTTGTGGGGCCCCCCTCCTAAGTGGGTGCCCGGGGCAAATGCCCCTTTTGCCCTCCCATAGAAACATCTCTGGACAAAACCACGTCTAAGAAAGGGATGGGTCTCACAACCTCTTTTGCGCTTTTTTTCAATTGTAACACCTCCCTTGAGGAAAGGAAAGCTAGCTTTGGGCCAGAGGAACCATGTGAGGACGCTAGCCAATGGAGAGGGAAAGGAGGACGCGATAGGGGACAGTAAACTGAAAGGTGTCAGTTATTGAGATGAGGTCAAGAGAGGAGAAGGAGGACCAACAGACCAAGTGGAGGAAGTATAGTTTAACCCTTAAACTGCCTTCAAAGGTTGATGGGTTCTTGAGGACATGTGTAACAATAAGTAATCCAGTGATTACCTGCCTCTTACGTTTTGGCTCCTACGTTTCAAGTTAACAGCACCTAATGGGGCAAATGTGTTCGCATGATAGTGTATATAGAGAGGGCGCAAAATATAAGTAGGGACACAGCCTGTGGTGTAATTTGGCATTGCACACATACCCAATGATGGCCCATGGTCATGCTAATCCTTATGACTACTCTTGCGCCTCCACACCCAACTTTGCCCAAACCACACCCAATGGGTTTTTTGTATCATTTATTTTTCAGTCAGTTTTCAGATATATAATTGTGATGCTAAACCTATAGCAGTTGGTTAATCATTTATTTGAGGGGTGTCAACATTCTCCAGAATATGTGGGACAGACCAAGTGTAGCGAGTGAGCTGTGGCACATCACAGGAAGTTCTGATGGGTTCACCCCAAGGACCTATTAAAATAATAGCAATAATGTAATCAAAAATAATGTGTTAAAATCATGAATTTTAAAGCACTCTTTCTACAAAAAGTAGATAAAAAGCCACACAGTTTGCAATAGAATTTAGAATTTAACACATTAAAAAATCCAAATGGTGCCAAGCCCAGAAACTTCACAGGAGCATTTCCCAAATAATTTTAATGAGCCCTAAATGGCAGTATTCTTCCAGTGTAAAATAATATTGTCATATTGACTTTGCCAGTACATGTGCATGCTGGTTGCACCAATGTGTGCCAGTATTTCTATATTCATTCATTCATTTTGTCATTGGTAAAGCACCTTTCATCATTATTATGCCCCAACACGCTGTTGTTTGAAGGCCCACAGAGGGACCGGATTCCAAATTGGGACAAAGCTGGGAGGTGCTATTATGCGTGTGTGCATTTCAGTCATTTTTTAAATTTTTTTTATTTTATTTTATTTCATTTAGTTTGTACAAAACTTTTTGAAAAGAGATTTCCCATGCCCCTCCCACAGTGTGTCGGAAAAGTTCCATGGTATCAACGTGCTGCGGAGAGTAGCTACTCTGTGCGGCTACTTGGAACCAGGTAGCAACCGCTTCTGGCCTCTCAGATCCCATTCGTTCGGCAATGGCCCAAGATACTTCTTTATCCTGTTTTCGCATCGCAGCTTCTCCGACACACCAGCGTCTTAGGCCCCACTGTTTATCATCTTTCCTGTCCAGCTTTGAGTAGTATTTACAGTATTTCATCATTAAAGTTATGTGAGGGTGTCCAAAGCCCTGCTAGTCACCCATGTCCGAATGGCGTGCGGTTGGGCGCAGCAGACGTAAACTATGAACTAAACAGGGGTGGCTTGTGTTTAAGGAGATAGAGAATTATGTGAGAAGCTACAGTTCGCATTTTTGTCAATAAAGGTAACTTCATTCTAATAGCAGAGGTCTTGTGGTGCAGTAGTGTTATATGGGAGTGCAAGGCGTGTGGAATGAGCATGTGCCTTCCACTAGGCTATGAAGGTGCACTGTTTGAGAGGAGCAAATGGATTAGTGGTACAAACAACAATGTCTACATCCTCGGTTCCATCTATGTACAAAGAGCAGTGCTACGTTTCACAAATGATCTAAGTGCTGAATGAGTACATGATACTCACCCTGGTTCCTTCTACTACGAGCAAGGCCCGCAATTCATGTTTTATTATGGTGCATGGCCCCCCTTATGTGCTTTAGAATGACATATATCGCCAACTATGAAAGAGGGATCCGAAGTGCCTGATTGTCCTCTCTGAAGATCTGAGTGATATTTCTTAGGTGCAGTTTAAGTGCAATGCATTGCCTACCCTCTGGGCCCACAAGGGTGCAATATCTCACCTGGAAGGTCAAGAGACACACGCCCAATAGACCCCTCCATTTTACTCACAACCACTGCCTCACTACAGCAAGATTTCAATGCAAAAGATATGACAGCACCAGCTTCCCTGTTCGCTGTGCCACACTCTGGAACAATCTCTTACTCCTGCTCCAGGAGGAACCCTCGTTCCACATTTTCTAAAAAAAAAGTTGAAACCCACCTGTTTATCCAACTGGTCTCTCCCCCTCCTATGATTGCTGATTATGTATGACACACCTTACACTAACCTTGTCTGTAACTGCTGTACCTACTCTACTGTAAGAAACAGCACCCATATGCCCACATGCTTTGCATTCTTCTATAAATGCAAAAATAAAATAAAAAATAAAATAAATACCCAGCCCACTGTCAGGATTCTCATCATGTGCAAGTTATTGGGTTATATAAGAACATACTATTTTTTTGCTTTTCCCATATTGCCAGTAGTATAAGAAAATGTTTCCATGCCAACTCTGCCAATATACGCCAGCTTCCTCATGTAAGAACGTAGTTCTGCAGGCTTTGCCCATAATGCCAGTAAAAATGCCATGCCACAGTAACACAACATGTTCGTACTGGCTGCAAAAATGTAGGCTAGTATGGCCATATAAAAACACTCATCATGTTGGTTTAGCCCAAAATGTCATTATAAAGTGCCAGACAACAGTTAAAAAACGTCCATGCTCAGTGCACCAATGTAGACCAGCATAGTTTTGCCCATAATACCAGTAAAAGACCAGTAAAACATGCCATGTCCATGTACAGCATATCCTAATTGCCTGCCCCAATGTTATCCTTCCTCCTCCATCCCCACCTAAGAACACTCATCAAGTTGCCTTTGCCAATAATGCCATCAAAACATTCCATGCCATGGTAAGAAAACATCCACACTCACTGCACCAATGTTAGCCAGCATTTCACATAAGAACACTCATCAAGTTGACTTTGTCCATAATGGCAATAATACATTACATGCTACTGGAAGAAAAATGACATGCTGGCTGCCCCAATGTCATCCCCAACCAAAAGTTTCTTACTTTGTCTTACATCAATTTGTCTTTGCTAATAATGCCAGTAAAAATAAGTCATGTGACTGTAAGAAAACATCCCTATTGGCTGATCAAATTTCACCCCTCTGCACCCAAACTCTCCCCCCCCCGGACTTAACACATATGCATGCACTGGCACAGCCATGAATCCATCGAACATATACACTTTTCTACCAATCAAATTCACACCTTTTCAGAACACTCACACTGCATTCTCATTCACACACTCACAAATCCACATCCATACACAACATTCACAATACACTCTCATTTCCACACACATTTACACAGGCATAACCCCTGCGATATACATATGCATACTTACTTACACGCCCTCTCATGCAGGCATAAACACATGCAAAAATGCATATTTTTGTACCTGTTCCAGTAGGAGACTCAATGCTGCTTTCAAGCTGCTCTCCGAGCACTCTGGCCATCGGGCACCAAGCAGACAGGAACCAGGAAGCAAGGGGAGGCCCTGGCTGGTTCCTGACATGCGTGGTGGAGCCAGAGCTCCAATACCACCACTCGAGCTCTGTGAATGTGCATCGAGGTGCAGGAGTGCTTCTTATGAACGTTTGATCATGTGGTTTCCAAGGAATGTTTTCGAACAGGCCATGCATGGCTGGGGAAGCATTTCACCCATAACATTGCATGGCACATTATTCATGCACACTTGGAACTGCAAAATCTAATGGGAAACCATGTCAGAATCCTGTCACCCATTATTAAGTGACAATGACACAGTATTAGGTGTTGACTGTGTGATCCCAACACATCCTCGACACAAAAATAATGTCAACGTCCAGCATTTGAATGAACAAAGCAACAGAAAAGTATCTCTCAAGAGTACTTGGAAGCTAGGATGTAATGCTATGGGTCTGCACCTCCACAAAGAGATCATAAATGCCAGCCTAACTCAACAGAAGATGAAAGTTGTATCACGGAATGACCATATTAAAGCAATAGCAGTATTTTCTTTTGCACTTGTCTGTTAACGCTGTGGTTCAGGTCAGCCAGTACAGATGGGTCAGAACCAGTCGCATGCCTGGTTAGTAACAAAGTAGTTTGACGCCCAAACCTGGGTGTGCCACAGTTAAAGGGATGGTCTAGTAAAAAATGTTATTTAAAAAATAGATAGGCAACATAAAAAAAAAAATACTAGCATTCTCCGTTTTAAAACTTCCTATGTAAAATTTTGAGCTATTCAAGCTCAAAATTCGCAAAAGCAAGCACATGGGTGCATCAATTTTGTGAAATGGAGGCCCTCCTGTGCTGGCTTTTGCGGCACTAATGAAGGAAAAGCCAGCCAGCTGTAGTAAACAAAGGCTACCGCTGGGTGGCTTTCCCTTCATTAGTGCTGTAGGCGGAGGACGGGGACCGGAGACCAGAGCAGGAAAGCTGCAGCTGAATCTCGGTAAGTGCTATTAATTTATTTTTTAAAAATAAGCACTAGCTGCGGTTTTTTATCTAAGTTTTCCGGGCTGGAGGAGCCCGGAAAACTTAGAAAAAAACCGCAGCTTTAAAAACGTTGTATTTATGTTTGCAGTCGCTTTTGAAGCGACCGCAAACATAAGTACAACGTTATTGTGTTGGAAAACGCTGCAGTTTTTCTTTCCAAGTTTCTCAGGCTCCTCCGGCTCGGAGGAGCCTGAGAAACTTGGAAAGAAAAACCGCAGCATTTTCCAACACAACAGCGTGTGTTTCTGCCTGCTGTGGCTATCACTTTGGGTCTCTGGTGCTCCCTGGGGAGCACCAGAGACCCAAAGTGAAAGCCACAGCAGGCAGAAACACACGCGGTTATGTTTACATGCCGCGTAGTGTTTCTACCTGCAGCTGATTTCCCATTTGGGGCTCTCGGGCTCCCCGTGGGGTGCCCGAGAGACCCAAATGGGAAATGCTAAATGCTGCGTTGTCTGCCTAAATCTGCTTTCCCATTTGGGGCTCTTGGGCTCCCCCTGGGGAGCCCGAGAGCCCCAAATGGGAAAGCAGATTCAGGCAGAAACAACGCGGTTGTTTTCCGCAATGCCGCGTTGTTTCTGCCTGAATCTGCTTTACCATTTGGGGCTCTCGGGCTCCCCGTGGGGAGCCCGAGAGCCCCAAATGGTAAAGCAGATTCAGGCAGAAACAATGCGGTTGTGTTGGAAAATGCTGCGGTTTTTCTTTCCGAGTTTCTCAGACTCCTCCGAGCCGGAGGAGCCTGAGAAACTTGGAAAGAAAAACCGCAGCGTTTTCCAACACAATAACGTTGTATTTATGTTTGCGGTCGCTTCAAAAGTGACCGCAAACATAAATACAACGTTTTTAAAGCTGCGGTTTTATTTCTAAGTTTTCCGGGCTCCTCCAGCCCGGAAAACTTAGAAAAAAAAACACAGCTAGTGCTTATTTTAAAAAAATAAATAAATAGCACTTACCGAGATTCAGCTGCAGCTTTCCTGCTCTGGTCTCCGGTCCCCGTCCTCCGCCTACAGCACTAATGAAGGGAAAGCCACCCAGCGGTAGCCTTTGTTTACTACAGCTGGCTGGCTTTTCCTTCATTAGTGCCGCAACAGCAAAAGCCAGCACAGGAGGGCCCCCATTTCACAAAATGGATGCGCCCATGTGCTTGCTTTTGCGAATTTTGAGCTTGAATAGCTCAAAATTTTACATAGGAAGTTTTAAAACGGAGAATGCTAGTATTTTTTTTAATGTTCCCTATCTATTTTTTAAATAAACATTTTTACTAGACCATCCCTTTAAGTTTGAAGGGCACATGCACACAGATTTCTTAACATATTTCTTGAGTTTGTTACTTTGGGAATTATTTGGAAGTGTGTGACAGCAGAGACAACACCGATTAAGTTGCTGGGAAGTAGAAAGGTACTGGTTCTTCATCTTCTACTGTCAGCAACTGATACAGTCAAGAGTCTGCTAGAAGAAGCAGTTTATCTGCAGTATCATAAAGATGAGGGTGACAAACGCAGTGGTGTAGCACAAAATGTGTGTGCCCCCCTGTGAGCTATTCTGATGACCCACCCCCAAGCTCCTCAACAAAGTACGGAACACGCCACACTCCAGGCCGGCCTGGAGCACCATGTATGCTCAATACCTATGATGATCATGCCCCTGCAAGGGCATGCACACAATGCACTAGGTGAAAGATGCATTTATATTTTAAAGCACAGTTTAAATCGTTCATCTAGTGTAGAAAAGGTCTCCAAAGTGGCTCCAATGTAGAGCAGTCTAGACACGTAAGAACACTTATCATACCTGCTTTATCATAGATACGCAGTCAAAAATGCCATACCGCCATAAGAAATATCTAGGCTGGCTACACCAAAATTCCATTATAGCCTCGTAATAAAACCTATAATGCTTGTTTGGTCATAGATGCCCAATATAAAATGTCATGCTACAGTGAGAAATGGCTAGACTGGCTGCATCAAAATGCCAGGCTAGCCATCTACTTACACTTATGCTGCAGGCTTGATCAAAATATCCCAGTTAAAATGTAATATCAAAGTAAAAATGGCTAGACAGAGTCTATACATACAGGGCCTCATTACGACCCTGGCGGTAAGGGGTTTACGCCATCGTTAGCTGCGCCGACCCCTTACCGCCAATCACGAGGTCCCTTAGCGCCATGGAGGTCTTAACACCCGCTTTCAGCGGGTGTTAAAATCCATGGCGCTAAGGGACCATGGAGTTAATTACGCCACCGTAATTTACGGTGGCGTAATTAACGCCTTCCCCACTCCCATTATGCCCTATGGGGCAAAAATGGGAATGGGGAAGGGTAAATGGGGATTGGGGACTTACCGCCCCGCCAAGGTCGGAATGGGGCGGTAAGTCCCCCAACCACCATGGCGTAAACGTAGTTTACGCCATGGTGGTAAAGTCACGGCCCAGGCGGTAACTTACCGCCTGGGTCGTAATGAGGCCCACAATAACACTTAGCTTGCTTGCTTTATCATAGGTGCCCAGTACAAATGGTCATGTTACAGCATGAAATAACCAACCTGGCTGCGCTAAAAAGTCGGTCTGGCCACCTGATAACACTTAATAGGCTTTCTTTATCATAAATGGGCAGTAAAAATGTCATGCCACAGTAAAAAATGGCTAGACTGGCTGTACCAAAATGGCAACCCAGCCACATAATTACAACTATCATGTTTGCTTTATCATAGATGCTCAGTAAAACATGTCATGCCAAACTAAAGAAATTGCTAGACTGGCTGCATCAGAATGCTAGTCCAGCCACATAACTACACTTATCATGCTTGCTTTATCATAGATACACATTAAAATATGTCATGACGCAGTGAGAAATTGCTAGATTGGCTGCACCAAAATGCCAGTCTAGATATGTAATAAAACCATGCTTGCTTTATCATGAATGCATAGTAAAAAAATGTCATGCTACAGTAAGCAATGGTTAGACTGGCTGCCCCACAATGACAATCTAGCCCATAGTACCAATCATCAAGTTGGCTTTGCCCAAAAATGCCATTGAAAAATGCCATGTCACTTTAATGAAATGTCAACAATGCTTGAGTCCTTCCTGTCACCATGCCTCGTATGCATACATCATAATATGCATACCCATTCACTCACCAGTCACGTACCCATACACCATCTCTCACATTTGCTCTTACACCCACCTAGAACCTTCCCACTGCATTCTCCATACAATACCCACTCAGAACATTGACACACAATCACATTCCTACCCATTCACCCACCAGTCACTCACGCACACACCTTATCTCACAATCAATCACACATGCAACCAGAACATTCACACTGCATTCACCACAAATGAACCCATCCATAAGATGCAAACACACAATCACATTTATGACCATTAACACACCAGTCATCCACCCATACACCTTCTCTCAATTTACACTGCATTCTCCATACGCACACTCACTAAAAACAGTCACACACTGTGTATTCTCATTCACACACCAGCATGTGCACTCTCACCCATACATATCACTCAAATGCATGCACACATCATGAGCACATGCAAACATTACAGACAGGCTCCCACCCTCCACCCAGACAGAATCAAGATGCTCTGAAGAGCTTCCTGTTCATGTCTGCGTGGAGGGTGGGAGCGGAGCCATGGAGACGGGGCCACTCCACCTCTGCGTTCCCTGCAAAGTCAGTCTGATAGGCGTGGGGAAGCCAAAGGCAGAGCTGCCCCTTCCCACGCTGGCAGTCAGCCGCAGTCAGTGCCAGCCTAGCCCTCATCCTGACTGTGATTTTGGTCAGAGAAATGGCTGAGGTGCGCCCCGTCCTCGTCATGAGGAAGCAGGGCTCTGCGGCACCTCTAGGGCGGCAGTGCCCCCTGCTACACCACTGGACAAATGGTGGATGCAAGGTCTGCCACTGATGAATCAGTGCACACCACTCACGTGGACTGAGCTGAGAAGTGAATAAACCCTATGATAGTTATGAAATTACTTACGTGTTATTTTGTAGCCACCTGGGGATGGTCTAGGGCGGGCCGAAACGTGAACATGTAGTGGCAGAAGATCTGGTGTCCTGTAAAAAACAGTTTGAGGAAAGAATGGTTTCATAAAATGAAGATAATTTATAAAGTTGCATAGAAAATCTGGTCATCAATATTAATGTTAAAGGCCATCTCACGTACATGATGGCTTAACTAGCTGGATATTGCTTCTTTACTGTAACATTGCCCCTCTGCCAGGACCAATATATGGGAAGAGAACTTACACCTACGACAGATGCAGAGTGCCATCCATCCTTCTGCATGTCCTAAACTTGTGAATCCTCAGGTATATGATAGTAATGCCGGACACATTCTCATAGAGTGCTTATACGAACACCCAAACTATTGTTATGACAACCCGACTTATTTGTGCTAACAACTGTTTAGTCACTTTAAGTTGTTTTCCCCCCGCAAAGAAACCACTGATATTTTAGAGTCCGACAAATATATTTTGGAATGCTTTTATTTGTTTGGTGGAAGCCTTTCTTGTTTTTTTTTTCATTTAACAAAATCTTACATTTGTACAGGAAATTTGCCATGGTGCGTTCATTTATTTAGATGAAACTAACTTTTTTTCTAAGTAGTTCAGTACATTTTTAGCAGCTTTCTGATTAAAACTTTGAAAGGCTGGTTTAACTGCATCTGCTACCCCTGTGCTTTGGCCTGGTACCTGCTCGATTGGTATTTCATCCACTTATGCAATGGGAAGCTATCTATGCATTTTAGAGGTTACAAAGAAACTTTTCTAAAATGCTGCATGGTCACTCAAGGGCATTCATTTTGCACTGAGCAATTCATTTGCAAAGATGTTATCTAGTGTTGGACAAGGACAATCACTTTTTTTTTTATTATTGTGCAGAGAAGATCCTCAGTCATAGCCTCCAAGAACAAAACGCAGAGAAGTGAACATGATGAATTATGCACAAACACTTTTTGCATTATTTTATTTTGGAGAGAGCAGCAAAGGAATTAATCATTTTTACTATCTTAATTTGTCTCCAGACAGTCTGTTTAGCCAACAGTGGGCCTTTTCACAGCTTCGTTTTAGTACTTAAAATGCAGAGCAACTTTTCTGCTCTTGTCCGGGGCTGCAAAGTCAAACATTATGGCAAAACAGTTGGAAACTGCACTCCACACGAATCTGAATACCAGTAAAGAAATGAAGTACTCATATAGTTTTTACTACCTGGTCGGCACAGTTCTGTATGTCCTACCTATGAAAAGTAAGATAGCTCAGCGTGTTAAGTACCTGCTGGGCGGATTTGATTCCCAGAAGGGCTGACTCAGCTCTTCATCCTTAAGCAGCGTTAACATGAGCAATCATTATGCCCTGCATCAAGTGCCAAAAGACAATGTGGCTTGTGGTGCGTGCAATAGGAATGAGAACTTGTACTATTAATGTGGGATTTTACGTCCTTACACCGATGAGTTGTCTCTTGATAATCGAGTAATGTAAGTTTTACTTAAACTGCACCTCCATTCCCTTGTTTCTACCTAAATGTTCCAAGTGCATGCCCAGCTCCAACTGGCCACTTAGACAACCCACATCCAGAGGTGGCAGTGCACCTAACACATAGCTTGGGAAGATGCAACATATTAACCCTTCCAAACATTAGTGCTTACAAAGGAGAACAAGTACAGGCAAAGCCAGTTTTGTCGCTTACTGCTGTTCTGTCCTAGCGAGTGGGGGTGGGGTGGGTGGATAGTGGTAATTGGGGCAAAAAACATGAAGAACAAAGCAGCCTCGGAGAACTTGTCAAATGTAGCCCTTACTAGCCCAAAGCAAGCCCAACCAGCACAAGTAATGGGTGTGGGGTGGGTGGGTTGTGGAGAAAGTGGGAGTGTGGTGGGTGGGAGGTAGAGCGAGTTTTGGGTGTTTGTAGAAAGGCAGCTTCAGGAGGACAGGAAAAAACAGATGTGCTGTCAGAAATAGCCCAAAAAAAGCCCAATATGAAGGCACTGTGCAGCTGGGAAATGGAATGCCTGGTACCCGACTTGCTCCTTAAGCTGCTGATTGGAGCAAATACTGTTAGGGAACTTTTTATTGGCTAGTAGGCAGAGGAGTTTGGAAAAAGAGATTGCATTGATTTGGCAGGTTCATGCCATGCCATTGCCCGTTGCTATGCCAACCAGGCATTCCCAGTTAAGTACCCCCATTCCCTCTCTCTTCTGTCACAACGGTTTCAGCAATTTTGCGGTTCAAGCCCCACAAGAATTCGCCAAAACCAAAAAGGGACAAACGAATGAATGTGTAAAAAGAATGCAGCACTTGCCGCAATTTAGGATGTTAACTGCAATAGTTGTTTGTTTCGGAGAAAGCTTTCATTTTATTTTATAAATTGTGAACTGTTGTAGGATCAGTTGGATTCCTTTGCCTTGATACCAGCACACAGGTGCTCCTTCAGCGCCAAGGTGCCGTTTGGTGAACGTGCGATTTAGGAATATTTTTTTGCGTAACTTATTGTCATTTTGTTTTGTTACCTGAGTGATCCCTTAATGGTCCAAGGTCATGTGGAATTAGCACTGCCAGTGTCATTGGGCTCACGTGCATGTACCTTCTTGTAATATGATGGGATTATGCCAAAGGGTGCGTCTCTTCACTTCCACTACCACTGGCATTTTGGTTTATTGGCACCATTGCAGGACAGGAGGTTGAGGGCTAGAGCCCCAGTTGATGAGAATAATCTGGGCGAGTGCTTTCTAGGACGGCTTCAGTAGGACTAGATGAACTTTACTGCTAGACATCAAATCGCCTGAATTTCAGGTGGTTAAACCACAAGACATAAGGGGGGCTTCTCTAGAGCTTCTTTCCAGTTACATGCACCTTTCACCGGGGGAGCAGGTCGTTTCGAGGGGGAGGCTTAGCAAAACCTAGGAAAGGGTGAACAAAGAGTGGAGTTGGAGAAGCGAGAAGCTTATGGAGAGGTAGCGAGTGGCTGGGACCCAGTCAGAGTTAGACTTAAGGTTGATTTGTGTATGCAGTGCTGTGTGGCAAAGTCATTGATTTGAGGTGGGTGAGCAACACTAGCGTCATCTGGAGAGAGTTTAAAGAAAGGGAATCCCAGCTTGGGTGACTGCAAGCCACACAAGCATGTGACTCTTGATACACTTGAGGGAAGCTTGTGGTAGAGTTTTGCTTGACTGATTCTGGTGTGACGGAGCACCAGATATTTGGGGTTATAGGTGGCACACCAGCCAGTGACCCCCCCCTTTTGATGCAAGTGGACTAGGCATTAAAACAAATATCTTTACTTAGCACAATAACAATGAGGGCCCTTCTGCCCCAACGAGCAGGGCGCCACTGGGGATGAGAGGCCAGGAATCCCTGAGGGCTGCTTTTGGAAGAATCAGGCTCACCTGATTTGGGTGGGAGGGAGCATCAAAGATTCAGGGAGGTAGCTGACACATTAGTCAGTGTCCCTCTTTTGAAGTGAGTGGTCAAGACGTTTGCATCAGATGACACCTGTGAGGTGGAACAGGACGAGCTGGTTATCCCTGAGGGAAGCTTGTGGAAGAGTCACGTTTGTCTGATTTTGGTGGGTGGGTGAACTAGAGATTCAAGGAGGTGGGTGTTACACTAGTCAATGTTCATCTCTTGGAGTGAGTGGGCGAGGCATGTGCTATCAGGTGACACCTAGGAGGAGGATCAGGAGGAACTGAGAATCAGGGACGTCATTTCAGCGAACTGCCTGGGGTAGTGGAAGTGACATCACACGAACCTTGACTGCTGATGATATCACAGGGAGTGATGTAATTTGACCCCACCCCAAGTGACATCACAAGAATTGATGGCCCAGAACCATTCACCCCTTGACAAAACAGGAAGTGGCATCACATAGCATTGTTCCACAGTACACTAAGATAAATATGGTTATGATACTACTGTAAAATGATATACATTTCATACAATAATTGATCATTGCATGTAGCGTTAATATCAGTGTGTATAGGCCAAGTTACTAAATTACTGTTAATGTCAGCAGACATCCAACACAACAACCTGGACTATTGTACATCACTTGGGCTAAAATGTAAACAGACGGAGCATCTCGAAGCGGCCTAACCCCCAAAGCGCAGACATCCATTGCCTGCCAAGTGTCTGGCCACAGACTGGAAACAGCAAATGACCGACACAAGTCCAACAAGAAGACAATCTGAAGCTGTACCAATTCATGCTTTTACACTTTGACAATACACGCAGGGACTTTCTTGTCAAAAGTGCACTTTGAACCATTGCTCAGCAACCCACTCCTGCCAGTCACCCAGAGCCTGAATACCCCTCAATCAGTTTCACCGCAGGCACCCCACCATCCACTGTGAGTCGCTAAGGGCGCTTCCTCAACGGCTTTAAATGTCTGGCCACAATCCCGCCCTCCAACACCTTACACCTCCATTGCCTTGCTCCAACATCTTCATGTTTACACAGTGCCACCCTCCATCAACTTAAGTCTGGTGGACAATGTCTTCAGTCGAGCTGGTGGCCTATCTCTTTCTCGGCAGGCTCCATCCTATGGAACAGCCTCCCCCTTCCTCTTCGTCTTGAGCCAGATCTCCTTAAATTACAGAAGCTCCTCATCCTTCCCTTCCCCCCTCCTCTGCTAACCTCACAGCTGCTGAGATTGGTAACTAGGGTCCTTGTGTGTCCTCCTGGGCCGTGGCCTCCCACACCCAATTGCCCACAGCCTCAGCCCATCCAAGCACTTTGCCTTGGCACCCACTGGCCTGTGCCACCACAAGCATGCAATTACCTATTTATTGGTGGTTGACCACTCCATCTAGGTACTAAAAGCTGCTCACTCCCAGCACTTCCCACTTATACACCTAGCACTTACCCCCTACTGCCTCACCCCTTCTCTCTCACTGCACTTGCACATTCTGAATTCTCACAAGGCCTAGTAGGTCCAACTTTATCTTACAGTGTTATATCCAATTTTACTCCCATGTTCACTCCCTGTTGCCCTGTGCGCTCTTTGAAACACAATGGGCCTCATTAGGACCCAGGCGGTAAGGGGTTTACGGCGGCGTAAACAGCGCCGACCCTTACCGCCTGATTCCGAGGTCCCTTAGCGCCATGGAGGATTTAACACCTGCTTTTAGCAGGTGTTAAAATCCATGGCGCTAAGGGACCTTGTTGTTAATTACGCCACCGTAATTTACGGTGGCGTAATTAACGCCTTCCCCACTCCCATTATGCCCTATGGGGCAAAAATGGGAATGGGGAAGGGTAAATGGGGATTGGGGACTTACCGCCCCGCCAACCTCGGAATGGGGCGGTAAGTCCCCCAACCACCATGGCGTAAACATAGTTTACGCCATGGTGGTAAAGGTACGACCCAGGCGGTAACTTACTGCCTGGGTCGTAATGAGGCCCAATGTACTTTTAGTATAAGCACCTTACAAATGAACAATAAAATTAAAATAAAAAAGTCTCCAGCATGCTCCAACCCCATCAACCTAAAGCAAACTACCAACATTTGTCTCCAGTGTCCTCCTTCAACATCCCAACAGTGTCAGAGTCTCAATTACACTCCTGAAACATCTTATATCTGCATATAATGCATTTCAACTTCCTTACAACACATTACGTCTCAAACACTCTCTCCCAACATCTTTAAGTCACTAGTACATCATCTTAAGTCTCCCCTACCAGCCTCCATAACATTGAGCCTCAAGCACACACCTCAAACCTAGAGCTATGCCAGTGATTATGCATGATTTGAAACCTTCCAGCCATCACCTTTCTGTTTTGTTTATTTGGTAAGTAAGCCACAGCTTATTTTGTTAGATATGATATGATAGTTTATTTATATGGCGCCTATACACAATGTGTTTCAAAGCGCTTCAAGGCAAGGGAGGGAACAAGGGAAAATACAATGACATTCTTACAGGCCATGAACAGTAAGGATGTGAAATTAACTATAGAGGGGAAGGATGTGTTGCAGGTCACAGTAATTGCAGCTTTTTCTTTCATTTAGAATGTACACAGCAGCAGCAGCAGCTCCATAACATCACCCTGAGAAAAGGCCCAAATGTAATATGTTCTTTGGTCATGTATATGTTGTTTAATGCCAGGCTCCTGGAGCCTCTAAGCACTGAAAAAGGAACCTAACCCATGTTGCACTTAATCATGTGTTCCCAAACGAGGTTTGTTGCCCCTGAGCTATCCTTCCAAATATTTCCTTTTTTTTCCTCCAGGAAGCAACAGATGGTTTACTTCAAAGGCGAAGGGCAACTTCATGTACATTTATTATCTCACTTGCATCTATCTACAGTGTGCCTGTGATGCAGGTCTGTCAGATCTGGGTCAGGTCACAAAGTGTCCATGCAGGATTTGTGGCAGAAGCCACTGGGGCACACCCTTCTCATCACAGGCCCAGTGGCTCGCTGGATGTGCAGAGCAGACATCGAGAAATACGAATGAGATCTGCATTCATGCTGTGCTGTGATTGAGTTCTGCAGGCTGCTCTTACTTATTCCCAGCTAGATAAACCTAACCCCCATACCCTTCCTGTTGCTTCAGTACTGAGAATGATCTGCACAGACAGCCCCGCCTCCGTCCCCAACCATTCAGGCATTCTTCACTAATCATCTGCCAACCTGTTAGTGATGGTGGCAGCATGGTTTTTCCTGCCTCTCTGTTATTTCTCCAGCTAACGAGATCTAGCGTCCAGGTGAAAAAAAGCTGTGGCACATTTTGTTGCATTTACAACTGCCATTTTCAGGTGCAACACACATATCTGCTCTCGGCACTGTCTTTGTCCAGTGGAGCTGGGGTTGTAAGGACAGGTGTTGAAGTAGCAGAAGGGGAACCAGGGGCAGCAGCTGCTACCCCTGGCAACCCCCAAATGACATCCCTGTTGAGAACCCTTGAGTCTGGTCTGTGGAGAGCCACCCTCAACTGATTTTGTTGGGATGGTGCACTAGAGATACATGGAGGTGCATGGCACACCTGTCAGTGTCTGTCTTTTTAAGTGAGTGAATGAAACACGTGCCATTGAGTGAAACTGGGAGGAGGAGCTGGAGGAGCTGGGAATCACCAAGGTTTGCTTGTTGGAGGGTCACACCCACCTAAATTTGGAGGGATATTCAGGGAGACGGATGATACACCATTCAGTGAGTGAACAACACATTTGGAAAAATATGTCAGCGATATACCGTTCTTTTGCGCGGGAATTTTCATCGCGGGACTTTTCATCGATGTTTTTTTATTGAAAAAAAAATCATTGTTTTTTTTTGGGGGGGATTAAAAATTAAATAAATATTTGTGGGTGAAAGGGAATAATAAAAAAGGAGGGTTTGGGGGGTAACCCCCCCCAAAAAAAAACGAAACAATGATTTTTTTTCGATAAAAAACAGCGATGAAAAGTCCTGCGACGAAAAATCCCGCGGCAAAAGAACGGTATACCGCTGACATATTGTTCCATGATGCATGAAAATGGCACCACATCAAAGAACATTCACTGAGACCACAGAGGAGGTTTCACTTTCAGTTCCATAAACTATCTCAAAAGCATAAGGGAGTGGTGTGCAGATCTTATTTACGGAATATCAGGGAAGAACAACACATGGTCTAATTGAACAGCGAGAGTGTATGGACAATCTTATGTTTGCATGTCTGGGGCCCCCGTCCATGGATAGGTCTGACAATAATAATGATTCTGATGATGTGGATGATGATCAAGTTAAAGATTATCATCCATCATCAGAGTCCAGGCAGAAATGTGCACTGATGCTTGAAAGCAGTGATATTGATGATGAGGAGGAGAATGACACCACACATGCAGAGGGTGTAATATTATTAGAAGTCCCCCGGCAACTTGTGTTCTGTCTCTTTGAGAAACAACATTCCTGTCATCAGTGAATAATAACATCACGTCATTACATGGAATTCAAAACACATTTAGCATCACCACTGCCAGCATCAGCATACCCAGATGAGCCTAGCCTAGCCTGCGTGCAGTTACCAGCATTCATACCGCCGTCCAATGTGACAGTACTTTAGACAGAATAAACAGCAACCAAAGCAGAACACTTGCACACTATTCTGGAAAAGGGTGTGATGTGTGAGGGCAGGGTCAGATGTGCTGCACTGAGGCAGCTCTTGAATTTCAGAGTAGAGGATGTTCGACACCCATGTAAAAGTGACATTCTAATTGGGATCAGGATGCAGGGGGGTGCAGAAGAAGATAAGCGGGCAGGACTGGGAGGGAATAGTGATGCTCCATTGACAACCAGAGATTATGCTGAATCCCGATTTGAACAAAACTCTAACTTATCTTAAATAAAGAAATTGAAGGTGGCCCCCTTAATGCAAGGTAAGTCACTACAAGCCATTTGATATAGATTAAATGGGTTCATTTGCCAAGTAAACCTGCCTGCCTGTGACAATATCACTAAATATAATACACACATTTCTTCAATCAACAGAACTATTAATATTGTTTCTAATAATTATAATCCTAAATAATACATGGTCCCATCTAAGCAGCACCTAATTCTATCACCATAATGATGCTTATCAGCCAGTGTATTAAAGCTCTCTCATTTACTCAAAATTAACTTCTTACATTAAATAGCAAATCATTCCATTTGATTTTCTCATATCAAAAATAAATATTGGCATCAGAGAAAGATTGCAAAGAAAAAATGCATATATATAAACATATTTATATCACTGTGCCCCTCTGTGTGAGTGTAGGGTTGTGAATTTCTAATTAAAGTGTCAGATATTTAAATAAAAACCCTAATTAATTGCATCAGAATTCTGCAGGTTTGGGTCTAAAAAGCAGCGCTGTCAATTTAGAAGACACTTTTTGTCAGTCCACATACCCAAGATAGGAACATGTTTTTGTGTTTTTCTAATACAAAGATGTACACCCCTCAATTCATCTTGCAAATTATCCCATTGTATAAAGTCATGTGCAAGGGGTGAATGAAATGTACGTCTGAGCTTCATTTTCTGGGGTAGTGGAAGTGACATAACATAGCTAACTCACATTTCAAAATCTTTATAATTAGCTTTGGCTTTCACAGATCACACATTATCAAGCAATTCTTCATTAGGTTATGCTGTGGGCCACCTTACAACCACAGCCCAATGTTGAATATATCTGTGAAAATACTTTGGGTACAATTTGACTATCACTTAAAAATGTTGTTGGTGCTGAGAAGTGCTCTCTGTTCACCCAGCTTTCACGGCTCAGAAAATAAACATTGTTGTTCTTATTTACATGTAATCTCCCTAAGCTGTAATACAGTGAAAACAGGATGTGACTCACACTAGCACACTACAATATTCTATTCCCACTCCAGAAACTCAATTGTATCTGTCCCTGAGCTGTGTGTGTTGAAAATGCTATGTTTTCTACAAGCAGTCAAATCTCACTTAGTTTTAAATACAGCAGGAAGGCACTATTGGATTTCGCATGAGATCTCAACATATTCGATTGAAATGAATGTCCCCTAGTGGCCACCATCCAATTTCCTCTCACACCAGGGACTGATCAGGGCAATCATTCTAGGGGGCTTACCTAATTTTAATCAGGGGAATTTGTTATACTCTCTTGAATAATTCTTTAAGGCATGGAGCCAGCAGCTACCCTCAAGTGTACCCAGGGAATTTCCAGCCAGCAGCTCTCTATTGGTCTCTTCCGTCCTTTTTCAGGAAAGCTGATCTGCCTCCAGTTAAGGTGGTTCAGTATGTCTCATGGATAAGGCCCCATTTTCCAGCCTCTACTCATATTTGTTATATTTCCACGCAGCTTTAATTCCATAGTCAGAAGCCTAATCTCTGTGTTTTCCTACTTTTTAAAATAAATATGCAATAATCCTACGCTTATGTCATGATCATGTCAGTTTTTGATTCTTCAGTTTCTTCCATTGACTTATGTAACTGTCAACACTTCCGCCTTAACACACCCTCAATCTTCAGTGGAGTTTTACATCTTTGAATATGAAAAGGTTAGTGGGCGGTTCTGCTCTGAGTAATACGGAATACTAATTCAGTTTTTATTTTCAACATCAATAATTCCTTGACCTAAACAACATCTGGATATGTGACATGAATGCAAAGCATGATTTATCATTAAATTATTAAAATTTATAGTTTTAGAAATTTGTAATCAATGTTGGAAATTCAAATGTAGACTTTTTAGCTAGAGAGGTAGCACACCCACTTTCCCGCTTGATTATAACTGATTTTGTTTTGGATTTATTTTAAAAACAATCTTTAAATGCAAGTATAATGTTAATTTAAATAGTCCTTGGATTCCTAAGATAGTCCTTTAGACTGTCAGACAGATTCCGGGGTGAATGATCTGGTTTCAGGGATGGACAACTCTGCTAAACTACATGAATTTGGATCTGTCACCTAAATTACTACATCTAACTTTTCTAGGGCAGGCGTAGATCGTAATTTCTGCATGGACAGTTCTAAACAAAGTCTCTGGTGGAGTATGACATCTTTATGTTGCAGGATACTCGGTTGGACTGTGCCTTATTAGTAGATGGTGAGACTATCCATCAAGTACTCCCAAAAAAAGGGCCCTGGGGTGGACCTTTCGGGGGGCACATAATTGGAGTGAGACATAATATCTGCTTGCGTAGAGCGACTACAACGACCGTAGGGGCCATGTGTTGGCTGTAGAACTGTGGTGTGACATACCAGATGGTAATTGGATTATGCTCCTCATCAACGTTTAAGCCCCTCCAGGTTTGGGCTCTACGAGCATGCTGTTTGAACAGCTGGAGGATGTTTTTTCTGTGAATAAAAGAACCTGTGGGGAGCATTACGTTATTTTGGGAGGAGACTTAAATGTGGAATGTAAGGACGAAGTTCCCTGTGTCCCAAGTGAAAATGTAGCTAAGTAGTGTATTATGTTACAAGAGGGGGGTAATGTCAAGGGTAACAGGTGTATCAAGTTCTTGAGACTATGGGATTTGACATTGCTCAACGGACGAACCAAAGGCGATATTCCAGGAAAGTATACTTGGAAAGGGAATCATGGTCAATTGATTCTAGATTACTATTTTGGAAATAACCTGTGTTTAATAGCTACCACAGAGCTGAAGGTGATCTAAATGAACAAAGTGACCACAATATTTTGGCCATTACCCTTAATATTGAGAACGCCTGTGTGAAGTACCAGAAAGTAGCCGGTATAACAACCAACCATAGTGGTGACCATATCCATTGAGCTACCTGACAAACTTGGAGGGTGGCTGAACACATTAATAATCTCACGGAGGAAACAATCGAAAGCCTGGGTCGGTGTGGTCCTAATGAAATTGAGTCATGGATAAAGGATAGGGCAGTAAAAATGGCTCCTGGGAAGCACGATCCAACATCAGTGTTAGATGCAGCGCAAGATTAGCACAATTCGCCAGGAGGAGGTTACGCTTAATGTGATGGCCCTCAAAATGAAACAAATTAAAAAGGATTATGCCTGCTGGTTATGTGGATGGAAAAGCTGAACCTTAAATTCACATTGGCAACATATGTGTTCTTTGTAGGGATTAACCTTGAAGTATCTGGGCAGAATTATCAAGGGCCAGAGCTGGCCCGAGAGTGAACATTTTTTGAACATTTTGAATCCTGTCCCCGAGGATAGATGGATGGATTACATGAAGGAGAGAGTGGGGGTACAAGTAGAAGACGATCCCCCGAGTTATCAAATGAAGGGGTGTTGTTTGGATATTGAGGAACTAGAAATCGAAAGTGTAATATGGAGCCTTAAAGACTCAAGAGCACCCGCGCCGAATGGGCTCGCTAATGTGGTCCTCAAAGAAAATCCATTTAGATGGGCTTGTATTCTCAAACTCTTATTCAATAAAGTCTGTAGCTCTCAAATCATACCATAGTCTTGGCAGCAGTCGATATTAGTCCCAGTTTATAAGGAAGGGGACCGACTTATGCCTGATAATTACGGCTTGCTGTAGCTTCTTGATGTTAAAGGGAAAATCTTCTCCATATTCACCCGAAGGGCCCTCAAAAGCTGAGTGGCTAGCATTGACCTTTTGCACTTCACCCAAACTGGGTTTCGGGTCGGTTATAGGACAGTGCATAATTTGTGTAATGTTGTAAAAGTTAATTGAACTATATACAAATAAATAAATACAATAAAAGAAAGTCCTATGGCTCTAAGGATCTTTGTACTGGCAAAACACACATGCCCAGGATTGAGGATAAGTGCTTGACAGATTTCACCATGGATAAAAGAAACTTTGTAGTTGTGAATGTGGAGAAGCCAATGGGGAAAGAGCCTAGGAAGCAGTTAGAAATAGGGATCATTAGATCTTCCGACGGCTTGAACTGAAGGGCTGGTGTTCCCATGAATCGAGGGACTGTATACTGGTTGGGTGTGGCTATAGTAACCTCCCTTATTTCTTAAGCATCTGTGAAGATCTGGACCAAGGTTCGACCAATTTAAGTCTGATAGTTGATCTAGTATAGGACTTTCCTTTCAGGTGTAATGGCTATGTGCGTAGTTGCATCTCAACCTGGTTTTTGGCCATTTTGAGAATTCATTATTTGCATTTGGCTGTTTTTATAGATAGTTCTGTTCTATCTTGATTTTCTTTTATTATCTGATTTGTATTAATGTTTTGTGTTGTTATATCTCTCTGTTGTTTGTTATGTTAGCTCCACTATGCCTGTGTGCCGTGTCTTGTGCGCTATATAAATAAAAATAAATACATATATAAATAAATAGAAACAAGGGGAAGGGCCTGAACTAAGGTGTAGCACCCACCAGTGGAGGCGGGCAATGTTTTTTAACTGGCCAGTCTAGCCATCTAATAAAACATATCCTGATTGCTTTATCAAAATCGCCCAGTAAAAATGTAACATCAAAGTAAAAGTGGCTAGACTGAGTCTAGCCATGCAATAACATGCAATAACACTTAGCATGCTTGCTTTAACATAGATGCCTATTACAAATTGTCATGCCACAGTACAAAATGGCTAAATTGGCTGCTCTAAAATGTCAGTCTGGCCACCTGCTAACACTTAACAGGCTTGCTTTATCAGAAATGTCCAGTAAACATGTCATGCCACAGTAAGAAATGGCTAGACTGGCTGCACCAAAATGCCAACCTAGCAACATAATCACACCTATCATGCTTGCTTCATCATAGATGGCAAGCAAAAAATGATCATGCCACAGTAAGAAAATGCTACACTGTCTGCACCAGAATGCTAGTCTAGCCACATAATTACACGTATCATGCTTGCTTTATCATAGATACCCAGAACAAAACCTCATGACACAATGAGAAATTGCTGGATTGTCTGCACCAAAATGCCAGTCTAGCTATGTAATAAAACTTATCATGCTTGTTTTATCAGTAAAAGAAATGTCATGTTACAGTAAGCAATGGTTAGACGGCTTTGCCAAAATGCCAGACTAGCCCATAGTAGCACACATCAAGTTGGCTTTGCCCAAAAATGCCTTTAAAAATGCCATGTCACTTTAAGGAAATGTCAACAATGCTCCAGTGCTTCCTGCCCCTCGTGCCTTGTATGCATACATAATCACATTCATACCCATTCTGTCACCAGCCACGCACCCATACACCATGTCTCAAATTCACTCTCACACTCACCCAGAACGTTCACGCTGCATTCTCCACATGGACACCCAACCAGAACATTGACACACAATCACGTTCCTACCCATTTACCCATCAGTCACTCACAAACATACCTTCTCTCACAATCACTCACACATGCAACCAGAACATTCACCGCGCATTCACCACACTTGAACCCATCCATAACATTCACACACAATAACATTCATGACCATTCACACACCAGTCATTCATCCATACACCTTCTCTGAATGTATATTGCATTATCTGCACATGCACCCACCAATAATATTCACACACTGCATTCTCATTAACACACCAGCTTGCACACTCTGATCTATACATAAAAACATACCATTCAAATCCTTGCGCACTTCATACACACATGCTAACATTACACACATTACACATACACAAACAAAAACACTTACCTGTTACTAGAATTGGGTCTGCCACGATGCTCTGTCTCCAGGCCTCCGGCTCCCACTCTCCACGAAAACAGAGCAGGATGCTCTGAAGAGCTTCCGGTTCATTTCTGCTTGGAGGGTGGGAGCAGAGCACTGGATACGGGGCCACTCCAACTCTGGCTCTGCTGCGAAGTCCGTCTGACGGGCGCAGGAGAGCCAGAGACAGAGCAGCCCTTTCCATGCTGCCAGACAGCCGCAGTCAGCCCCAGCACAGCCCTCATCCTGACTTTGACTTTGCTCCCAGCTACGTCACTGGACAAATGGCGGACGCAACTTTTGCCACTGCTGACTCAATGCAAACCACTCACATGGACTGAGCTGAGACGTGAATAAACCCTATGATAGGTATAGCTAGTTTTGAGAAAAGAATGGATTCATAAAATAAAGATCATTTACAGTTACATAGAAAATCTGGTCATCAATATTAAAGTTAAAGGCCATCTCACTTACCAGATGGCTCACATTTCTGAATATTGCTTCTTTCATGTAACATTGACCCTGTGCCAGGATCAATATATGGGATAGAACTTAAATCTATGACAGATTCAGAGTGCAATCGATCCTTCTGAATGTCCTAAACTTGTGAGCCCCTAGGTTTATGATCGTATTGCCTGACACATTCCTTATACGAACACCAAAACTATTGGCTTTACCATTGCTTGTTCTGGTTCCGTTTCACTGCTAGTCTAGGCAGTTCTGATTTGCCTACACATAAGAGTTGGACATTGTTTATGCAGTAAACTACGCTGAAAATGTATATTTTTTTATGCATGTTTTTCATTTCCTGTTAGGCAAACCTATTTTGTAGTTATCATTTTAGTTACGAAACACAATTATTTGGGTTTTTTATTAGGGAAGCAGCACTATGTATCTATGTTTGTTCTGTAAGAATACATTGTGAGTCTATTTTTATTTGGGGAAACTTAAATTGTTGCTTTTTTATGTTTAGTTTTGAAAACCCAACTTATGTGGTAATAAGCTTGAGATAGCAGGCCAATACCGCCCCAGGTAATGCCCCCGGGGCCCATAGATAACGAGGACCCGCGGGCATTACCGCGGGTGGTATTGGCACGCCGTCGAGGGGCTTATTGCCATTAGTATCCCAGCCCATTAGACCGGGGTACTAATAGCATTTTTTTTCTGTTCCACGTTTTGGATCATAAAAAAAATGAAAATAAAACGGCCGCCGGGAAAGGAAAAACGTAGTCTGTTTTCCCTATCCATGGCAGCCATCGGGAGCGGACGCGCCGGGAACAGAAGTGTTTCCAGCGCGTTCGCTCCCGGGAAAAAGAAGAAAAAGAAAGTAAGTGGGGTTGGGTGGTCGGGGAGGGGATAATTTGCAGGGGAGGGGATGGGGAAAAAAAACATACCTGAGTCCCCGGCAGGGGACGAAGGCAGCCTCCAGCCTTGGGGAGGCTCGGAGCGGGGATTGCCCTGTTTCGAGCCTCCTCATTGGCTAAGGGGCTGCCACGCCCCCCGCCGGCAACAAATGCAGGCACGTACGTGCGTGTGAGGGATTCCCAGCTGGGTAATGCCCTGGCGAGGGCCAATCAGAATGCTTGTTACATTCTGATTGACCCTCGTCGGGGACTAATTAAGCAATATGCCCCGAGTGGCGGGGGCATTAACAAGTCAGGTAATGTCCCGGGGCCCATAGTTAGAGGTCCGAGCAAAGCAAGGGCCTTAACGAAGGCCCGAGGCATTACCTGACTCGGTAATGCCCCCGCCGTGAGGGGCATATTGCTATTAGTACTCCGGCCCGCGAAACTGCAAGACTGGGGTACTAAAAGCAGTTTTTTCTGTCCCAAAATGCTGCAGCGTTTCGAAACAGAAAAAAAAAGAACAGAAAATGGCCACCCGGGAAGGGAAAACAGAGTCTGTTTTACCTTTCCATGGCGGCCATCCGGAGCATACGCGCTGGGAACACTTCTGTTCCCAGCGTGTCCGCTCCTGAAAAAATGAAGAGAAGGTAAGTGGGGTTGGGAGGGCGGGAGGGGAAAAAAAGAAGAAAAAAAACGTACCTGAGTCCCCGGTGGGAGATGACGGCAGCCACCACCCGTGTGGACGCTCGGAGCGGGGATGGCCCTGCTTCGAGCCTGCACAAGGATGGAGGCTGCCACGCCCCTGCCATGGACAAAGCAGTCAGTAGCTAAGTGGGATTGGGAGGGCGGGGAGGTGGGAGGAAAAGAAAAATTAAATAAAAAATAAAACATACCTGCGTCCCCAGCGGGGGGCGATTGCAGCTTCTCAGCCGCGTGGAGGCTCGGAGTGGGGATAGCCCCGCTTTGAGCCTTCACATTGGCTGAGGGGCTGGCACACCCCCCGCCGAGGACAAAAGCCGTATAATCCTGGCCGAGGGATTCCCTGCCAGGTAACAACCCGGCGAGAGCCAATCAGAATGTGCTTTACATTCTGGTTGACTATCGCCGGGTACTAATTTGTGATAACAACTTTTCAGCCACTTTACGTTTTCATTTTTTTCGCAAATTAACCACGGCTTTTTTATATATTTTGGTATGCTTTTATTTGTTTGGGGCCGCCTTTCTTGTTTTATTTTCTCCATTTAACAATACCTTACATTTGTACAGTAAATTTGCCATGGGGCTTTAATTTATTTATGGGAAAACTCACTTTTTTCTAATTAGTTCAGTACATTTTTAGCTGGTTTATGTTGTGTTTTTTTCTGATTAAAAAATGGAAAGGCTTGTGTAACGTCATCTGCTGCCCCTGTGTTTTAGCCTGGCACCTGCTAGCTTGGTATTTGCTCCACTTATGCAATGGGAAGCTATCTATGCATTTTAGAGGTTACATAGAAACCTTTCTAAAATGCTGCATGGTCACTCAAGGGCATTCATTTTGCACTGAGCAATTCATTTGCAAAGATGTTATCTATTGTTGGACAAGGACAAACACTTTTTTTTTTATTATTGTGCAGAGAAGATCCTCAGTCATAGCCTCCAAGAACAAAACGCAGAGAAGTGAACATGATGAATTCTGCACAAACACTGTTTGCATTATTTTATTTTGGAGAGAGCAGCAAAGGAATTAATCATTTTTTACTATCTTCATTTGTCTCCAGACAGTCTGTTTAGCCAACAGTGGGCCTTTTCACAGCTTCATTTTGGTACTTAAAATGCAGGGCAAGTTTCCTGCTCTTGTCTGGGGCTGCAAAGTCAAACATTATGGCAAAACAGTTGGAAACTGCACTCCACACGAAAATGAATACTAGTAAAGAAATTAAGTTATTGGACACTCTTTACTACCTGGTCGGCACAGTTTCACATGTCCTACCTATAAAAAGTACGATAGCTCGGCGTGCTAAGTACTTGCTGGGCTGATTTGATTCCAGAAGGGCTGACTCAGCTTTTCATGCTTCCAAGCTCGATGCATTGAGCAGCGTTAAAATGAGCAATCATTATGCCCAATATAAAGCGCCAAGAGACAATTTGCGTTGTGGTGCGTGTAATGGAATGATACATTGTACTATTAATGTGGGATTTTATCCTTAGACCGATGATTTGTCTCTTGATACTCGAGTAACATTTGTATTACTTAAACTTGGTACCCAGTCATTTTACTGAATACAAAGCAGAGTGGTATATTTCAACATAGTACATAACACCGAAAAACACAGAAAATATTAATTAAATATATAAGGGTAGTTGGTTAAGGGTTTAAAATGAGTCGGGAGGGGGTTAGGGTGGTGTTATAAGGGTAGCTAAACAGGAGGTTCTGGACCCCCCCCAAATTTAACCATCAAAAAAAAAGAAATTCGGTGTTATGACCGCAATGAAATGTACCACTCTGAAATTGTGGTCAGTCAAATCACATATAACCTTAAAGTTCACTTACATTGTCTTGTTTCTACCTAAATGTGAATTCACTGCAGCAGTCCGTAAAGCCTACAAAAACAACAAAAATACTGTTCACTGGTCCTTTCAATGTATTCTGTCTGTCTATTGGTTTCTGGTATGTAGCATGATGATGGGGACATCTTTCCTCCTAACATGTCATCTAGAGAGTTCTAGAACAGGCCGGGCAACTTCACCCCATCGCTAGACACAATCTTCTGACTTATCTTTGTAGTCGATGATGTCCCTCAGACACACGCAAGCAAAACCCTGAGCAGTGGGACACTCTGATGGGGTACACAATGTACAGGTTTCAATAAAGAAAATTGATTGGCGTCAGGAACCAGTTTCTTTTTCTTCTAAATCCGGTAGTTCAACAATGAAATCCAAACCTAAAACATCATTTGGCTTAATGGTTGTGTCGTGTCCATGCCCAATTGCAAGTAATAAAATACATGCTTTCATAAAGTGCAATCTGGCATGTTTCGCACCAGGCAACTAAATGTTTATGGTAATGAGATGAAATATAGTTCTGGAATGCAGACAATACAATTCTGCCAGCTCTGCAAGCAGACTTAAATGGAAATGGAATGATAGCCCAAGGTACAGAAGCTACCCTAATCATTCCCACTTTCTCAAATCCATTGGCACTTTCCTGTGGCAGTGTGGTAATCAACTGGACAATGTCTACCACATTCACCATGCCCATTCCTTTCTTATGAATGCCGCCACACCATAACGCCATGTTTGGTGAGCAACTTGTGGACTTTAATGTCAGTTCCCTCTCCTACCATCACAACCTCTCCATCAATGGAGACCTGACCATATTAAAGTACCTCAAAAATATCACACCAGGATTTTTATATTTAAACTATTGCTTTCAAATACAAAAGCTTGTGTGACAGTAAAAAAGAAGAAACATGTCATCTAGAAGCATTGCAACTAAAAAGACTTACATAGAAAAAGTAAGAAATTACACACAGGTAATAAAAGCATCATAGTAAACCCTCAGTGCCTACTTAAATCAACACTGCGCCCCCAAAAAGTGAATCATATCCTATCATAATAGAGTATTAAAATGACTATATTCGAGCAGCAGGATCGCATAACATGCTATGAAACCTCCTTAGAGAGACACTATGTGAGAAGGAGAGAGCTACCATACTACCATACTAAACTAGACTGTCCTAGCTTGCACTGGGCAGATTTACTCCAGACTCATGCATTATATATGTCAAGCCTTAAGAGTCCTTCCATTACTCGAACCCGGTATTATGATAACCTTACCCTCTGGCTGCCCACTCTCAGTACACCCAGTAGACCTTGGATGTAGCCCGTCCAATGTGCCTTTGTTTATGAGCATTGCCAGCAAATGACAAATAACGATAAACGGGGGCCCTCAAAATAGCATCTATTGCATCTAGAAGATGATAAAACAACCGATCTATCACGCCTAGAAGATGCAATATGGTAGCTCGTCCATAAGGTACGTATTAAATGAAGCACTTTGGCAGACATCAAGTGCAGGCATGGCTACCTGCACTCATGCACCAGAATGCAGCAATGACTTACGACAAATTCGGTTCAGCTGCGCACGTAACGTATCATCTACTTACACCAGACTAAGGGCCTCATCACAAGTTGGGCGGTAATGCCGGCGCTATTAGCACCGGCGCTAATAGCCCTACCGCCAACCCCCCCGGCGCTATTAGCGCCGGATCACGGGTTTGGCGGGAGGGTTATTGCCCATTCCCCATTGGGCCCATTCGGGAATTCCTCATTCCGCATTGGGCCCAATGGGGAAAATTCACGTTTTTACCGCCGGCAATTTTGCTGCGGATTTCCCCCCAGCTCAAAGCTGGGGGGAAATCCGCCAAGGCCATGATCTGGCGGACCCTTAAATGCTATGGTAATAGCGCTACCGCTGCATTTAAGGGTTACCGTCAGACTCGTGATGAGGCCCTAAGCCTCAACACCTCTGCCATTAGTATACAGACGACCTATGATTAAATTCGGTCCAGCTGGACATATAATGAGTCTCCTGCACTCACACACTCTCCTGAGCTCCCTCAGCACCCGTCCACATGCCTGATCTCTGGGGTTGCTTACAGGAGCCTGGCCAGCCCACCTAATACCTTACCTTGGCCAAAATGCACACATGCATTCTAAAACATCTATAAGAATTACTCATACTGTAGACGGTGGTCCCGCCACAAGCGCGTCTAAACTATTGTAATGGTAAAAGGCGCTATATAAATGATAACTACAATTACAATATGCCCAATCTGTTGTCAAAGATCTGGACCTAATTTTCAGCTAAGAGAAAAGCTACCATCTTCGTGAATGTGTGGTCAGAACCTCCCACCAGGTAAGGCATAGAACCCTGAGGAGTTACTATTCCTTCATTCCCCAGGACTCTAGCTATTCACTGTTCGCTCTGCACCAACACAGAGAACCTAATAACCATAAATGCAGTAAGTTCTCAACCTCATTAGGACGACTGTAACACTGATTGGTCTTGCTCAGATTCCATCTTTTCTGATTGCATGTCAGGGAGTTTTTATCACATCTAGCCAGGGCACAAAGCGTCTTTCCTGGGGCCTTGACAATGTTCAGAGATAGGAAAAAACTGAGCATCCCTGAATACAAGCTCTTACGACACAAATTAGGTAAACAGGAGTGTATTTCCAGCATCATCAAAAACATATTGTCAGAAAAGTTGTGAGGTTTTAGCATTGAGTGCATAGTCAGAATATACAAAATCAAAATGGAAAATCATAGAACTTTTTCCTTTGGCAAAGTAATCTTCGAAAGGAAAAAAAAGCAAATCATAACACTATACCCACTGCATGGCCATCGGTTTCGTCCCCCAGGCTTTGTCAAGGCAATTTTATTAATCCCTTGTGTAGGTCGAGTTTGCACTCAGTGTATCCTTCATAAATAGTCTTAGGACATGTGGATTATTGTTGTATTCTTCTTCAATACTAATGAGTGGCCACAACGCTTTTTCACGAGTGGTGAAATGTGGGCCTGGCAGACGCCGCAATGCCTTCTTGAATATGGATTAAATGAGCCTTAACAATATCGAGCCGTGGTGAGCCTTAATAATATCCAGCCGTGGTGAGCCTTAATAATATCCAGTCGTGGTGAGTCTTAATAATATCCAGTCGTGGTGAGCCTTAATAATATCCAGTCGTGGTGAGCCTTAATAATATCCAGTCGTGGTGAGCCTTAATAATATCCAGTCGTGGTGAGCCTTAATAATATCCAGCCCTGGTGAGCCTTAATAATATCCAGCCGTGGTGAGCCTTAATAATATCCAGTCGTGGTGAGCCTTAATAATATCCAGCCATGGTGAGCCTTAATAATATCCAGTCATGGTGAGCCTTAATAATATCCAGTCGTGGTGAGCCTTAATAATATCCAGCCGTGGTGAGCCTTAATAATATCCAGTCATGGTGAGCCTTAATAATATCCAGCCATGGTGAGCCTTAATAATATCCAGCCGTGGTGAGCCTTAATAATATCCAGTCGTGGTGAGCCTTAATAATATCGAGCCGTGGTGAGCCTTAATAATATCCAGTCGGGGTGAGCCTTAATAATATCCAGCCGTGGTGAGCCTTAATAATATCCAGTCATGGTGAGCCTTAATAATATCCAGTCGTGGTGAGCCTTAATAATATCCAGTCGCGGCGAGCCTTAATAATATCTAGCGGTGGTGAGCCTTAATAATATTCAGTCGCGGCGAGCCTTAATAATATCGAGTCGTGGTGAGCCTTAATAATATCGAGCCGTGGCGAGCCTTAATAATATCTAGTCATGGTGACCCTTAATAATATCCAGTCGTGGTGAGCCTTAATAATATCGAGCCGTGGCGAACCATAATAATATCTAGACGTGGTGAGCCTTAATAATATCCAGCCGTGGTGAGCCTTAATAATATCCAGCTGTGGCGAGCCTTAATAATATCTAGTCGTGGCGAGCCTTAATAATATCCAGCCGTGGCGAGCCTTAATAATATCCAGTCGTGGTGAGCCTTAATAATATCCAGTCGCGGCGAGCCTTAATAATATCCAGTCGTGGTGAGCCTTAATATCCAGCCGCGGTGAGCCTTAATAATATCCAGCCGTGGTGAGCCTTAATAATATCCCGTCGCGGCGAGCCTTAATAATATCCAGTCGTGTAGCTCATCTAGTGATAGAATAATCTGCTGTTCGGTAAAAGCTTCTCGTGCTAGTACCTTTTCTTTAATTAATATTCATATATATTGCTGGTTCGGTTCCTGAGTTACTCGCCGCAATTCTGAGACAGGGATGTTGTTGGAATGGGCCAGCTGTATAGATACTTAGCAAAAAAAGGGTAGTTATTTTCTCAAGGCCTCTTTTCAGGGTTCTCATGTCTCTCTTCAGCTATGTATTTATTTGTTTAGACTGTTGAAGGTCTCTAATCATTAAGTCAGCATGGGGATTCGAAGGTCTAGCATTCCTTTCAGCTACAAGATTTGTAAGTCACGTTTTAAGTCTTTGAAGGAACTGGCTGATTTGGGTATGGCCAGATATTCCTTCAATGCCATATCAGCCGGGTTATTGCTACATGAAAATATTAGTTTGAAGGCATTCCTACCTGATCTGTTTCAGACTCAGTTCTCAACAGAAAGTGCACCAATAGATACCTCCAATGCAGTGCCTGCAAAACTTGTGGGAGAAGCAGATTTTATAACCAAAAGGCTATTTTCTGAAACCCAATTATTATCTGCAGTGGCGTCACCAGGAAACAAATTTAGGAGGGGCACAGAGGGGGCCAAAGACAAAAGTAGGGGGGCACAGACAAAAGTAAGGGGAGAACATGGTTACTGCTCGTCTTAGGTAGGGGAGGTACAAGGGGGGGCACAGGGTTTCACAGGGGGGGGCCGGACCCCAGGCTACCCCCTAGCGACACCACTGATTATCTGTCCAGTCCCCACGACTCAGCAGCCGGTGCTACCAAATGTTTCCAGAAAAACTATCTTGACCTGGGACCTGGGTTTCCCATGCAGCATGCTTACAACCCAGTCTAATGATTGCCCTTGCAGCTGCCTAATGCCTCTTTATAGCTCCGAAAATATGAGAATTCCAGTTTTATTTTGATGACGCAATCCTCCCAAATTCAGATAGTGTTCCATCAAAAAGAAATGTGTTATGTCTTTTGCAAGATTTCTCTGCACAAATACCATCATTTTCGACTTGGTTTATTGATCATTAGTCTATTCCCTGCAATATTTCTCTGCTGCCAAGAAGTACTAAGTCATCAGCATATAACAACATCAGGATAGGGCAATTCTCTATAGAAGGCACATATTTACTAAGCATTAGGACCTTGTATACTGCGTCATTCATATAAAGGCACATGAAAATTGGGACAAAAAGGCAACCCGTTTTAACGCCGCAAGTTGCTGGAATTCTTCTGTCAATTTGACCTTCCCTGCCAAATCTAAATTTTGAGGAGGTCTTTCAGTTAGGGCTGCTAGGAAATCTCACACAGAGGAGCCTGTTACTGAATCTGGAATTCTTAGATATGCACCTACGTAAATCTAACCAAATTCATCAAGCCGGTTGCATGTTAGATATGTTTTTTGGATTCCCAAAAACTCCTCAATCTTTCCCGTACTCACCAATGACGACCATCATACTGTCTTGATTTTCTTCCCACACTCTCTGTCCCCAATAGCTACTGATTGCCAGCTGGTACTGTAAAAGATGGAAATCCACCAGCATCAAGGGGGACTCCACCACCATTCATGAAACCTCACATTAAAACCAGTGATTGCCCCACCTTTTTTCGAAGGGATAAAGCATTTCACTCTGGTGTAAGCGGTGCACCAAACATGACTGTCCCATCAAAATATCTAAACTCCCTATAGGAGGGCAAAACACCTTTAATGATGTGTGGCTAATTTGTCCAGACTCAAGGTAAGAACTAGAATACTCATGTTGAAAAAGTAATAAACGCATTGACAAACTCAACTTTCTCCACCACTGAAGAGGTTATAACGAAGAAATTACAACAGCCAAATATTGATTCAACTCGTCCATAATGACAAATTCCCAAGGCATAAAGATCCTTCAAAATCTTTGCAGAATAAAGCAACCCTATTTAGTCCCTAGTTCCCCCTCATAAACCGTTTACAACAACCTTTCTGATCACTTCTACATCAGACATCAGACAAATCACACTTAATGTACACATGCAATCCAGCATATAGTCATCTCTACCCTCTCGCCTACTATTAAATCTGCCTTCTCCTCCTCCTCTACTTGCTATTCCTTTTCAGTGCTATCACGTGGGATTTGAAAAATGTGCATCCAAACCAATGCCATTGTGGGATCATCCATGGACCCTTGGCCCACTTCGGTACTTAAAACACTCTGGGTGTCCTTCATTGTGACAGTGACCACAACAAACATTGTTAACACTTCAATCTTGTATGAGATCTTCCCTGAGGAGCTTAGGAATCCTTCTGTAAACATTTGATGAAATTCGTGCACAGATGAGGATAATCTAGACAACTATAGAGCAATCTCTAATTCGACAAAGATTGCCAATAGGACCAAAAGCAGAGAATTATATCGACCCATACAACATTTTCAATAGAAAATACCCTTCTTCTATCCCATATCGCACAGCACACACCATGCTCTTTTACATGCCCCTCAAAGAGCAATTACTTGATAAAATGCTGTCTGAGCAGCTGGGTCTTCTTCCGGACCCAAATGTAAAGCTATGCCTGCTAACACTGCCCACAAGTATACTTGTGATAACAATATACCTTAAGGTGACAACATCACAGGGTGAACTTGTAATTATACTCCACATTTTTCCCTAAGCTTGTCCATAATTGCTATACCTGGATTGTACTAATGTACATAGTAAAACAAATTCAATTACGCCTCATGATTGTAAAATCAAATTCACTGTCTTCGATTAGTACATACAGAAATCCTTTGTTATCTGTCCTTGCATTTCTAATTCTGCTACTTTTTTTTTTTTTTTATTTACTTTGTTTATAATTGCTTTAGCAAATTTTTACAAAACTGTTGCTGCTCGTTCCAGAAGAGCCACATAAAAGGGAGAAAACCCGAAGGAAGGGAAGACTGGGCCAAGGCAGGCAGACAAACAGGCAGTGCTTTAAGTGGGCCGGGGCCTGCCGGGGCCGGGCCCCGGCAGTCTCCAGAAAGTGGGGCTGAGCCGGGGCCCAGCCGGGGCCCCCGTCCCACACAACATTGGCGGGATGCATTATCCCGCCGCGGCCGCAGCCGCGACGGGAGATGCGCCCGTCAGTATGTCGGCCAAGCTGACAGAAGTGCCAGCCAGCCACAGCGACGCTGAGGCTGGCGGCACTTCTGTCAGTTAGTGTAACTCCCTCTGATGACCCCTCATCAGGGTCATCAGAGGAAGTTACTGTCCCTTTGTTTTCCCTCCCCAGGTCACTGACCCCCGCGGGCTCCGTGATCTAATATGCAGATTAAATCACGGAGCCCGCGGGTTCGCAGAGGGTGAAAGACGCCTCGGGCTCAGTGATCTATGTGCTCTGAGCAGATAAATCACAGAGCCGGAGGTGCCTTTCTCCGTCGGCAAAGCTTTATAAAAGATGCCTTGAACTGTGTACGTTTCAAGCCATCTTTTATAAAGGTAGAAATATTTCTATGTTTATAAAAGACGGCTTGAAACGTGCACAATTCAAGGCATCTTTTATAAAGCTTTGTCGACGGACAAAGCCACCTTGCGGTTTGTTTTGTCCGTCATCAACGCTTTATAAAAGATGCCTTGACTTGTTTACGTGTCAAGCCATCTTTTAGAAACATAGAAACATGTTATAAATATCTATGTTTATAAAAGGTGGCTTGAAATGTACACAAACCATAGTAAGGTAAGCACACAAGTGTGCGTAACTTACTATGGTTTGTGCACTTTTCAAGCCACCTTTTATAAACATAGAAATATGTAACATTGCTATGTTTATAAAATATGGCTTGAAAAGTACACACACCATAGTAGTACGCATACAAACATATAAATGCTCACATACATTTATATATTTGTTTGCGCACCTTACTATGATTTGTGCACTTTTAGGCCACGCCCACAATGAAAGCCACACCCCCAAACAAGGGCCCCCCCTCAATTTCTTACCCCACTTAAAGCACTGCAAACAGGGCAGACTTTAGGTCGACCGAGCATGCACCCAGTTAATCATTCTAGAGAGCGTACCGCCTCGGGTGTCTTTATAGGACACCCTCTCTCATCGGGGTCTTGCTGAGAGGTTACTGTTGAGGAGCGAAGGGTGATCATGTGGAAAGCCGTCTCTAAGTTTTTTACAGTGGCTATGGTCCATCTCGTTTTCTCCCCTGACATTAGCCTGTTCCACCATGTTGAATCTTCCTCTTCTAGGTATCCCAAATAATCTGTACGAAGGTTAGACAGGTATGTGGCTCTTACGATTCTTAGCTCCGGGCAGTTGAGGAGAAGGTGTTTTATTGTTTCTGCGTCGGAGGATTCAGTTCAGAGCCGACAGGTGTTGATGTTTGATTGCATCCTGATTGCCATGATTTTGCGCGTCGGGAGGAGATTGAAACGTGCTCTCATATATAGTTTTCTTAGTTGTTGGTTAGGGATTTTGGTACAATATGGGATGGGTTCCTTCAGTTTGTTGAAGTTGGGTGGCAGGTCTTTAGTCAGCTTGTTAGTTTGTGCTTTGGCCAACGTCTCGATCCAGTCTTGCACCTCAAGTTTCACTTTCACTCTTTCGGGATTCGTTTTCAGATCCTCTTCTGTGCAAGCAATGACAACAAGCTTTTCTCTGAGCCTGTCCGTCCATTTGTTCAGGATAGTTAGTTTCCGGTTTGTTATTTCCTCGGCTATGATCTTATATACAGACGGACTGTCTGGCATTAAGATGTTTCTGAGCAGTTGCATTGCGTTCTGGGTCACAGTCGCTTCAAGTGAGAGCAGCCCTACTTCTCTTCTGATAATGTCCATTGAGGTTGCATTTGGCAGTCCAAGGACCGTCTTCCAAATCAGGCTCTCTAATTTCCGCCAGATGTCATTTGGCATAGTTAGAGTTGCCCCCATGCCGTACGTTAAGGTTGGCACCACTTTCCCTTTATAAAAAGATATCGCTGGAATTAAGGAGAATTTGCCATATTTTCTGTCGATGGTTTTCATCTGTGCGGCGAGATTTTTTGCTTTTCCCCATAGCACGCTTTGTATCGTGGCTTCTTTTGCTGAGTGATCGATATGCACTCCTAAATATTTGAAGCTAGACACCACTTCAATTTCAACTTTGTCCAGTGCCCAAGAGAATCGTGCTTTGGTCTTCTTTGCGCTTTTTCCCAGGATCACTATTTTGGTTTTAGATTTATTTATTTTCAGGTTGTTCTGTTCCATATATTTCGCCAAGTTTGCAAGTTGGCGTTGAAGGCCGATTTGTGTCTGGTCTAATAATATCAAATCATCAGCGTATAGAAGGCGCGGCAATATGTTTTCCTTGCCCAGCTTTGGAGGAAACGTTTTGACTGATTGTGCTGATTCTTTCATATCCCCCAAGAAAGCGATGAATAGCGCCGGTGCCAGTGGGCAACCCTGCTTCACTCCTCGCTCTACTGGTATCTCTCGTGACAGTAGGCCTTGATTGTTTAAGCGAATTCTTAGTTTCGTGTTGCTGTGCAGAGCCATCACGGGGTCCAGTAATTCCATTGGGCAGTGCCATTTTTTCAATTTACTCCACAGCATTTGCCTGTCCACTCTGTCAAAGGCCTGGGATAGGTCTACAAATGCCAGAAACACAGTTGGTGCGCCCTGCTTGACCTTTGCTTTTAACAGATTAAGCATTAAGATGTTGACCGACGTACTCCCTTTCTTCAGGAAACCCATTTGAAAAGTGTCGTGTGCCGGGGAGGTTCTGGCCCAGTTCCGGAAGTGATTCAGGAGGAGAGTAGCGAAAACTTTACCTATTATGTCCAGGAGGGCAATGGGTCTATAGTTGCCTGGATCTTTTCTATTTCCTTGCTTGAAGATCGGGACCACCACAGCATTGGTCCAGGATGTTGGAATGGATCTTGTCTGACCACACCGGGCGAAGATTGTACTGATAAAGATGGTCCATTGGTCAGGGTTTTGTTTTAAGTCAATGTTGCACAAGCCATCCGGCCCAGGGGCTCTAGATTTCTTTAATTTAAGGATGGCGCCCTTTATATCGTCTCGCAAGGATAGATGGATCCAGGTAGATACGCCGATCTTTCAATTGTCGGGGCGTGAGGTAAAGGAGCCCTAAATAGGTTTTCAAAGAATGTAGCCCACTCGTTTTCGCTGACTGAATTTGCAATTTGATTTATCGTCTTCTTAGCTGGTTTTTTTATGAGCGTCCCGAAGTCGCCGTTTCTTTTGGAGATTAATGCCTTGAGCATTTCGTCAGTGTCATTCTGGAGCATTTCATGTCTGTGGGTTCGGATCCAGGATTTGTATTTTGCATTTTCTTGTCTCCATTTGTTCCAGGCCGTCGGTGATTTATCATTTTTAATCTATCTCCTCAGTTTTCTCACTGATCTCTTTCTTTCCGCGACCAGTTTGTCGAACGTATGGAGATTTTGATGCACCATTCGGATATTTCCTGGCCTCTTCGTCCTGTATTGAAGAAGAAAGGGTAAATAGTCCGGGCTTTGGATCTTGTCCCCTTGCGACAAGTTACCTATTCTGTACTTTTCGGTGATGCATTCTATATTTGTCATAGTCAGACGTAAACGAGTTTGTTGGTTATTTGATTCGATGGAGTGGCTGTAATAGACATTTGGGGATCGTCGGGTTTTCCATTTTATCGCCAACAGATTATGATCGCTTTCTTGGGTTTTGGTTACTGCGTAATCTTCTATGCCCGCCACTAAACTGTGGGAAATGAAGAAATAGTCGATGTTTGCACTGGAATCCCCCCGTTCCCATGTTGGAGTGCTAATATTCGAGGGTTTGAGTGCTGACACATTATGTAGGTTTCTCGCTTTCATCAGCATCATCCATGCCACTCCCCTATGTTCCCCTGGGGTTTTTGGCTTCTTCTCCCCAATCTCTATTTCATTGCTGCACTTTGCATTAAGGTCACCACAGATTATTATGTGTGTATCTGGATCCTCGACAATGATGTCGTCAATTGTTTTTGCGATTTGGTTGCAGAAGTCTGATGTGGATGATTTTTCTGGGTTCCAGTATATTGTAATGAGGGCTAGTTTTTCTTTGATACTTTGCTTACCTCTTCCGTCTTCCTGGGCCCATATCGTTGCAACTGCCAGTATGCCGTATGATTCGGTTATTGTTTTTATGATGGAGATTCCTGAGCCCTCCTTTATTGCTATCAGTAACCCTGCGGAAGGCCGACCAAACAGGCCTTTTGAAGCCGGAGAGAAGGCTATCTCGAAGCCGTCTAAAGATGGTTTTTCTGTCAACCAATGTTCCTGGAGACAGAGAATGTCAAACTCCCCCAAATCTTGGTTTTCAGGGTTCGTCAAGTGCTTATGACCTCTTGTGTTCCACGAGGCCATTGAGATCATTTTTTCGGGTATCAATGGTAGGTCGTTCGTCGGAGGGGGTATAGCTCTAGTCCCACCTCCCGTTGGTTGCTATTTCTCATTTTGAGGATTTAATGTTTTTTTCAACCAGTTCCATGGTCCCTTTGGTTGTTTGGCTTCTGAGCTGTCTTCGGTCTTTGTCTCCTGCTTTTTTCCAATTGTGTGATCTTCTTCTGCCAGTTCTCTTCTGTTTCTTCTTTTCTTTGACTGGAGCGGGGTTTGTGCTCTGTGCCGTTCCCTTCTGTCATGCGGGGATCCTCCATAACCTGGTCGTTCAACCTTTTGGTGTTCTCTGGATACGGGTTCTGGCCGTCTGTTTTTTTCGTTTCTTATGTCTCGTTTTTCCCAGTCATCATCTCGATGGCTTCCCTGCCCCACACTATCGTTGGGGAGTTGCCTTTTTTTATTGTAAAGGTCTTTTGTTCTGGATGTATAGTGCCATTGATGATGCAATCCCTCCTTTGGAGTCTTCGGGTTATCGTCGGTCTTCGGTGTGCGTATTTCTGTCAGGGTAAAGCCTGCTTGTTTTAGGTCCTTATACGCTTCGTCCGGAGCCCCTTTTAGGGCCTTAGCTTGGATATGGAGGTATGTCTTTGCCTTTTGGTGTCGGTGGTAGGATTCTATTAGCACGAAATCTTCAGATTTTAGGTGTTGTAGACTATTTATTTTGCTTAATATTTGGAGTACCGTTTTCCTGTTGAGTATCATATATTTACTTTTGCATGACGTTTGCTCTAATTTAAACACTCTCGAGTCCTTAAGAGAGCTAGACCTGTTTTTGGTTGTCTCTGCATTACGTATATGTGGGTTTTCCCTCTTTGTCCACTCCGATCCTTTTCTTATTTTTTCTTCGTGATGCTGCTGAGATCTTTGCTTCACGGGGGTTGGGCTACGACTGGAGATCGTCATGTCACACGGCACGGCTTTTTCCTTTTCAGCTTTTGCCGTTGGTTTGGCTGGTATCCTGTCTTTGGTTGTTTCCTTCCTATTATCTGGGGCTGCATTGGCTTCCTTCATTGGTCCTTCTGGGCACGCGTAGTCATCTTCTTGAACATCCGATTCTTGGTGTACTGATATGTCCATCAATGAGCTTATGTTCATAAATTCGGTCACTGTTCTTGGTGATTTTTCTGTCAAGGGTTGGCTTTTTGGCATGTCTGTAATTTTATGGCTCGGAGTTTTGGGACTTTGAGTTAAGTTGATTATTTCCTCTTTTTTTTTGGCGTCTGCGGGCTCTGATTTTGAGTTGTTTGAGTGCCCGCTGGCATTTTCGTTCGTCAGCCGTAAGGCCACTTTTTTTTTGTTGTTTATCAATGGAGGTAAGGTCTGAGGTTGAAGTTCACGAGGATCACTCAGGCTTTTTAGTTTTTGCTTACTGAAAATTGTTTCCATTGCTCCATTGTCCATCTTCCCCATAGTTTGGCATGCTCTGTCCATGTATTTTTTGGCATTCTTTTCCGATTCTGATGCTGTTTTTTTTTTTTTTTCGTTCTCTAGATTGAACCATTTTTCTTCCCATGCTGCCCCCTGCTTGTTGCATCTTGCTTCTGCGGCTGTTATGTAACCTTCCAGGAAGTCTAGCTTAGATTGCATCTTGCACAATAGCGTGGTATTGTCTTTGGCCGAATCGCTTATCGTTTCGTATAATTTGCAGAACGGTGCGAGGGCGATTGTTAGTGCCGCCATAATTGTCGTCATGTCCTGTTTTCTGTTCGGGGATGGTCTTTGAGAGTCCATCACAATTTCACTGTGTCTTCTGACTTTGACAGGCGTCTTCTGGTGCTCTCTACCAGTGCCCTTGTCCGGGTATTGTGCAGAGATATCGAGAGTGGAAGCTCCAGCTGTTCCTGTGAATACTTCAGAGCAGTCTAATAATGTTTTAGGTACGGTTCGGTTTCCTGAGTTTCCATCTTTGTTTTGGCTCGTTGTTCTTTCTCCTCTTTCTATGTGGTGCAGATGGATTTTTGACCACGATTGGTCACTCAAGCGTGACCTTGGGCCAGGAATGCGCTCTTGGGGTCTCCAACCCTCTGTGGTTGGACTGCATTTTGTGTGAATTTCAGGTCTTAAGTTGTGTCCAGAGCTATCGGAGAGCTCTTGCTGGGTTACCTGATCTTTCCTTACGATATCATATGATGATAAACTGTGCGGCGTCTTTGTGCTTGATTGCACCTCTACCTCTTCCTGATCTCTCCGTTCTTGGACCCGGCCTGTGGAGGTATTGCCGACCTAGATGGCAGGTCTATGCTTTGTTTCGGACTATTCACCGGGGAGATGGCCGCCGTACTGTCGGGGCTCGGACAGGGCCTTACTTCCTTGTGCCCCATTTGCTGTTGATCCATGGTATCGGTGGTGTTCGGCGTTGACTTGGGTCGCTCTGCCTTCTTCCTCGCGTTGTCTGGTGTGTTGTTTGATTCCTCAGGGATTGTGCTCGAGATTATAGGCTCTGTCAGCACACTTTTTTCTGCTGTCTTCTTGGGGATCTGAGATGCCCCTTCTTTGCGGGTATCGTCATTTGCCCGGTTTCTTTCGCCTATGATAGCTTTATTTAGATCTGAGTTTCCTGGGATGTCTGTCCGCTTATCTTCTGCAGACAGCCCATTTTTGACCTGCAGGATTGTGGGTTCGTTCGCTGCGTCCGTTCTTTGTGCTTTTATTGCCGGAAAGGACCCCTCAATCACTTCCAAGATTTCCGCATCAGTGATTTCGTCTTCTGCTTCCAGTTTGCGTTTTTTCTGTTGCGTCTTGAAGAAAGTGAACATGGCGTTCGAAATTCGTGGTTTTAAGATCGTGCGAGCCCCTGCTGCCGATTTTTTTCCTGTCGCCGAGTTAGGGTTGGTTGTCTCTTTTGCAGCTTGAATTTTCTGTTTGTTAAGGGTTGTTCTGTCGGCTGGATGGTTTTGGGTTTCCGGTAAAATTGATGTTGTTGTTTTTCCTTTTTGTTTCTTTATGTATTGTCGTTTGATGGCACCCGGTTTAGAGTCATTTTTTAGTCCTGTGGTCGAAACAGAGACTGGGGTCCCCAAATCAACCCAATCACCCGTATCGTGAGTCAAACTATTGGGCGTTTGGCCAATTGATGCGGCCTTGGTCTCTGTGATCGTACTCTCCTCTAATGATCTTGTAGGTTCATTGATTGGGTGGAGATTAGTCACATCTTTTCTTGGACTGAATTCCTCTGTGAGGTCGTACAGCTCATTGGTTGGGACGGCCGTCACCATTGAGACCTTGGTGGTGGCTATAGTTGGCGTCATCGGCTTTTCTGTTAACAGAGAGGATTCGAAGTCTATTAATTTGCTCTCTCCTGGCCTCAAATCTCCTGCAGTTAGGGGTTCATTATAGGTGTTTGCTGGATGGCTGGGTTCCGTCACGATTGTAAATTCCTCCTGTGCCTGGCTTAATTCCTTTTCACCTACCATGGTCACTCGGGGATACAGGCCGGAGGCCGTGGCTATGGGGCTATTTCCCTGTGTGCCCCCGATCCGAGTGTCTCTGACCTCCAGGTCGTTCTGCAATTCTGGCGCCCCCCCTCTTCGATTGGGGCATGGGGACTGAGCAAGGTCCAGGTCGGTCCACCCTCCGGTTGACCGAGCTGGTAAACCTCTCGCCGAGGCGGCGCTCTGGTCCTGTGCTGATTTTGTGCTATCCGGAATGTCCAAAGCGGGATACGTGATGCTGGTAGACGTCTTGGGGGGGCCCTTTTCATTTTCAAACATATTTTTTCCCATAGCTGTAGACCGGGGTAAGTCCATAACCCTCCCATCAGCTCCTTTATAGTAGCATTGCGCAACTGGAGTGGTGGCTTTCAAAAGTTTTGGGTCTGCTGCTAGGAGCACAATGGGCTTACCTCTTTTCCCCGGCGACCTTCGCTCTCCTTGTGGGAGATTCTTGAAGTTGCTCCGCAAAATTCTATGCGGCTCTGGCGACTCCGGGGGGTCTTGCAGTTGCACAGGGTCCACCTCTGTGTGGGGCTGCAGGTTGTTCTCTGGCACGTCTGGAGCTCCTGCTGCCGGCATTTTTTTTCCGTATCGAGGCGGTCCTGGATGCTTGTACCGCTTGTACAAGCGGGGAAGGGTTGTTTCTTCCCCCCAAGCCCCCTTGCCCCAGTCCGCCTGGGACCACACTGGAACACAGGAAATACTTGCAACACTCCGCTACGCTCCGCTCCGCGTAGCAGGGTGTTTTGAAAGGAAACTCCTCCTCTTCCTCAGCGTGTCGCACAGCAGGCTGGACTCGGTCTCCTCCACACAGGAAACACTCGCAACACTCCCTTTACTAGGAGCAGGAAACTACCCCTTATACAAACAGCCCTTCCCTTCATCCAAGCACCAGCTGAGGAACCGTTTTCATCTGAAGACTAGTCCTGCGCCTGTTTTTACAGGAACAGTTCCCGCTAAGTGAGGGGTCTGCAAACCGTGGCTCTCAAATTTGTTTTCACTGAAATGTTTCTCCCTCCAGAACTCATACGGAAAAGGGGAGCAATGTTATGGGGATGCATTCTTTCCTCCCATATTCAAGGGGGAGTTAGGACAGGCTCATTCCTGACAGGGCCAAAATCCATTGGGATTGGGACCAATTGCCTTCCAGCCAATCTTCCTCTCACTGGCCAAAACCTTGATTATTCACAGTAGCTTCTGCCTCTGGCAGAGACAAATCCAGCCAACGGGGGGAGGGGTGAGTGGGGGGGGGGTGTCCATAACACTTGTAACTAGTTTCCTTCTTGTGGCCATGATCCTGTCAAATCATAGCCACAGTGGTTTAAGTGTACGAAAAGAAGTAGTAGTCCTGCTGGCCTGCCCCCACTCCCTACAAACCCCATCGCCACGTCCCCTCCCACGTGCAATCCACACACCCAAACAAACACACCCGCTGTTTAAGAGAATGAGGTTCAAGTTTCAACTTCTTCCTACACTTTTATTTTAAAACGAAACCATTCTGGAGTATAGGAATAGTAAAACCTTTCTTAAAAAGTAGAGGAGCATCGCTCCCAACCGCTCCCGCCCATTTCGACCACTGCATAGCCATCAGATACTATGGCTGGATAATCGACTCACACTCAAGGTTGGCATACACATCGGCTGTGTCTATTGGACAAACTAGGAAACGTACGCTGGGACTGTTTTGACAAGCTTTTCCCTCTTTTTCCTCTGTTTCACATTTCACACCCACAATCACGTTTCTCACCTTGTCAACTCTTGACTTAACTGTTTTAGATGTTGCCAGACGCAGCAGCCGTGGAACCTTTCTTCCACGGCATTATGGGAAAGTGAACTCCTTCTCTGCTTTAAACTGGCTACCACCTTGGGAAAATCCATACACATATCCTGAGCATATCCTGTAATCAGACACCCCCCTATGAGTGCTACTCTAAAAAACTGCAAAAAATACCTTCACAATCATGCTTTCACATCACCCGCATATTATTCTTTCCTCACAATTTGTCACTGAACCGGGTGCTGGGAGCAGTCACACAGCCATATAGCTTTTGATCCAGCAGGCCTGGTGGTCGCATGGCTGCTCGCTGGAATCCTTTGGGCCACGGGGGACAGTGAAAAAAGAAAATCGTTGGATGCCCCTGATCAACTCCTTCAGGTAAGCCCATAGGGCTACTTGTTTGAATTTGGTGTTTTTCTATTTTCATAAATGGCCGCTGCCATTTACAACTGAGAAGTTTACTCCTTCAGTGCCCCAGAGCCCGCCCTGCGTACTGCAGAATGGCTCTTCAAGTCCACATAGAGATGTTATCGTAGGAGCCGGCTGGCATGAGCCGGCCCCCTTACCAAACACCCCCGTTCTAAGGCCACCTTCTCGCACCTGTCTGGACTTCTTTTGATCCAGCAGACCTGGTCGTTGCATGGCTGCATGCGGGCATCATCTGGACCACGAGGGACAGGGAAAAAAGAAAATCATCGGATGCCCCAGATCAACTCCTTCAGGTAAGCCAATAGGGTTACTTGTTTGAATTTGGTGTTTTTCTACTGTCATAAATGGCCGCCGCCTTTTACAACAGAGGAGATTCCTCCTTCAGTGCCCCGGAGCATGACCTGCGCACTGTGTATTGGCTCTTCCAGTCCAATTAGAGCCTATTGCATGGGCCGGCAGGCGTGAGCCGATCCCCTTATCAAAGGCCCATATTCTAAGGCCACTGCTCGCCCCTGTCTGGGCAAGGCCACAGTGCTGCATCGCATTGCCCGCCCACTGGGAGTGCGCCAACATGTTTCTGGACCAGCAGGCAAGCGCTGCCCCTGCGTGCTTCTTCCAACTCCACTGCCATGGATCCCATTCTGCCCATTTGATTACTCACTGCACTTGGTAGCCTGCTTTCCTTTCCCCTCTCACCCCCCCGCCTTGCGTGCATACCTGTTTGCATCACCTGCTCTTTCCTGCTTCACTAACTGTCTGCAAGCAGCCTGTTACGAACTTTCAACTCTAAGTGGGTCATTATGACCCTGGCGCTAAGTGTTTAACGGCGCCGTAAAAGGCCACGGTGCCGTTAAACACTTGGCGCCTGATTACGAGGTCCCTTTGCGGGACCCGACCTTAACGGCTGGTACAGACCAGCCGTTAAAGTAGGGTGCCGCAAAGGGACCTTGGTGCTAAGTACGGTACCGCAATTAGCGGTACCGTACTTAGCGCCTTCCCCTTTCCCATTGAGCCCTATGGGGCAAAAATGGGAATGGGGAAGGGCCATGGCGGCATGAGGAATTACCGCCCGCCAACCTCGGAATGGGGTGGTAATTCCCCATTCCGCCATGGCGGAGTCGGTAAGTTACCGGCATGGACCATGCTGCTATTAGCACCATGGTCCAACGCCTGGGTCGTAATGAGGCCCTAAATCTGGTGGAAACGTATCACTCTTCGCTCTTGCAGCACGCCGTGGACTGTAGGCCTCCCACCTGGTGCTTGGCTTTCTCACGGCCGACACAAACCATGATTCATGGAACTGTGAAAAGTGTATTTTCTGCAGTGCACAGTCAGTGCAAAGTCAGTACAAAGTCACTTTTGCTGTACAAAATGACCTTGCACTGACTTTGAATCAGGGTTTCTGTCGGCCGTGCAAAGTCAGATTTCGGCAGTGCAAAGTCACTTTGAACCGTGCAAATAATTCCATGAATCAGACACATATTTTTATCACTATGTTTAAAAGTCAATGGGCCTCGTTACGACCCTGGCGGCCCGGGAACTACGGTACCGGTAAGCATGCCAGTACCGCAGTTCACGGACCGCCATACTATGAGTTGTGGTTGAGGGTGCCGCAGAGCTCCTCAGGTTTTTCCTGGCGTGCTTTGCGGCACCCGTGAGCACAACTCGACGGATGCACCGGCACCGTTCATGACGGTGCCGGTGCATCCGACGTCCCTATCCCCATTCAGCCCTATGGGGCAGAATGGGGATGGGGAGGCCCTTGTTTCCAGCACCCGAAAATGGGCAATATCCGGGTCCGCCGAACTCGGCATGACCCGGTTCTTGCCCATTCACGGGTGCCTGAAAAAATGCAACTCCGGCAGCAGCCGTGCCGGCTTTACCGGCACAGCTACCGCCAGAGTTGTAATGAGGCCCAATATCAGGAAACTGATACAATTCTCACACAACATTGGCCTATATTCTCCTTGGATCTTGGTTTATAGGCAGCATTGTTTGAGCACCTCACAGTTGCCTTTTGTAAACTATCAACTACTGGCAACCAAGTTGTCCCAATTCTGTTTAGTAGTCCTAACAAGCATCAAAGTGATGGGACACATTAGCTAGCTTCCAAGATTACTGGCTTTCAAAAACATGGTTTTTGCTAAGTGTGTTAATTTTCTTATCCCAAACTCACTTCTAAGGTAAGGCCTCTATGGTGTGTACCATATTTAAGTATGGGGCTATGGTCAGTGGTCTGACCACACATTACCTCCCCTTTCCTCTTCGTCTTGAGCCAGCTCTCCTCAAATTCTGGAAGCTCCTCAAGACTTTCCTTTTCACCTCCTGCTTCCCTTCACCCCCTCCTCTGCTAAATCCCAGAGTTGCTGAGATTGGTGACCAGGGCCCTGATGTGTCCTCCTTGGTCCTGGCCTCCCACACCCAATCGCCTACAGCCTACAACTAGCACTTTGCTTTGGCACCCACTGGCCTATGCCACCACAGGCATGCACTTAGTTATTTATTTGCAGCTGACCACTTCAACTAGGCACTTACAGCTGCTCACTACCTAGCACTCCCCTCTTGATACACCTAGCACTTACCCCGACTCCTAATCCATTCTCTCTCTCTGCACTTGCACGTTCTGAATACTCACAAGGCCTAGTAGGTCTGCCTCTTTCTTCATTGTTAAATTTGATTTTCCCTCCCATGGTCCCTCCCTGTTGCCATGTGGGCGCTTTGAAACACAATTTACTTGATGAATAAATGCCTTCCAAATGCACAATGAATAAATACATTAAATTACCTATATGATCATATGTGATTTTGGATTAGTATATATAGGATCGACTCATTTATTTTAAAATCAAGGTCACAAGAACAAATACAAGCCACACTTTTTACACGCCCCCATTTGTAACCTGCAGTTAATGCATATTTATGGATTACAGAAATTATGGCCTGGCAAATTGATTATGAGTGAATACACCATCTCCATACTTTAACACCTAAAGGTCTTAAAGTAGATAGGGACTTATGTGCATTTCTGTGACTCTGAAGATGTTAGCCACATGTTCATTACTACACAAGAGTGAGTGTAATAAATTATTTTAACACGCTTACAGTTGGAACAAAATGTAATCAAAATATAAATATGAATATAATAGAAATTGAATATAAATCTATATATATAAAAGTCAAAATGTCTCTGTGTGTTTGTGGTGGGATTTGTAGGTTCATTGTTTTGGTGGCTGGTGAAGAATTGTTCCTTATACAATTCCACACAGTTTCACCAATCTGAAGCAAATTTTGCATAGTTACCTGTTAGGACTCTTCGGACATTACTGGCTACATGACATTTGGTACACGCCACCCCTTTTCCTGGATTTCAGCAAATGTTCAAATGTGTTTGTGAGTTTGAGTCCTGCCGACGAAGCTGTTAACCATTTTCACTGGGATGGGAAACAAAAAATCTATGAGAGGCGAATGGACCTGAGAGGCAAAGATGAAGGCAGGTAGCATTACAGAAGTTTCCAAATGTTTGCCGCATCAGGTGAGATTACTTTTCCAGAGGATGTTTGCGAGATGGTCCCTGCCAACAAAGCCATAAACCAGGTCACCGGGAAGTGAAACAAAGAATGTTGTTTCTAAACAAGCTTTAAATTGCCGTAAAACATGTTCACCGGGAAGGGAAACAAAAATGTTTGCTTCATCAGATGAAATTACTTTTCCAGAGGATTTTTTCAAGATGGTGCCTGCCGACGAAGTTGTAAACCATGTTCACTGGGAAGGGAAACAATAAATGTTGTTTCTCAACTGGTCCCGACACGAAGAACAAAACTCGAGGTCCCATAGACCTCAAAAACCACATTTCAAGGCTCTAGAATGCACAGTTTCCGATGTATTTGCACTGCAACACACTGCAACAAATTGCACCACGCCAGGGTGAGGCAGAACAGCAACTTTCAGGATCATTCATTTTCAACAATTGATGATAGTGTTATCATGTCTGTCTACAGAACCTGTTCAGAGAACGGGTGTTTCAGCTAGTATGATATAAATTAAACTAAATATAATAACCAATTGTTTTGAATACCTTACCTACCCATAAACATTTTTTATGTTTTTAATTAAAAATGTGTTTCTGCATAAATTCATGTATTTCAATCCACAAGAGCAGACCTAAACTGGTGTTGATTGACAGTCTCTAAGTTATAACCCTGAGGTGAGGCCAATGTCACAGTCATAATGGCATATAATATCCCACTACAACCAACTATTTTGGTTTGTAAAACCCTATAACTTTGGAGGCTCCCCCACTCTGACTCTTGGGATTGGCCTTCAAACCGGAACCTGAACCAAACCACAACAATTCCACTGCCCAATGTGAGCCTCAAGAAAGGTGGGTGCATTACTTGGTAGTGAGACCAGTGAACAATGTTAAGTACTTCCCCAGGGAAACAGACACCTCAGCAGATTGCCTGGGCTGGCATGGCCACCCATAGGCACAGGCGTTGCTAGGAGGGGTCTGATGGGGCCATAGTCCCGGCTCTTTTGGTTGTAGCCCGGATGTCAGGGGCTACAACCAAAAGGCTAGCTAGCCCCAAGTCCCAACAGGCCCAACATTAGCATAGTCCCGGACCTTTTCCAGATGTAGCAACACCCCTAACCATAGTTCTTCTTCAATGATCTGCCACCCTGTGCCCTATTCATGACCTGCTACACTGCACACTTATCCACAGGTGCCAGCAGAGTTTAGGGATAGGAAAGATTGTGTCTGCTTGGCTTGTCTCTGCTTTTTATTGGTTAGGTGAGTGGTCCCAGTGTCCTCCCGCAGCACATAAAATCTGCCAGATACAAGAGAAAATTGAGAATCATAAGGAATCATTCCCTTGCACCTGACCAGAGAGATACAGACCTCAGAAGACACCCTCACAAAGTAAGACATCGCAGGAGATTTGGCCGAAGCCAAATCCATTTCATTTTTTGGGCCGAATTTGCCCGCAACTTTATGTGAGTGGTGGGTAAGAGTAATAATTAAGGTGGGAGGGGCAAGAGGGAGCTAAGCCCCCCCACATATTTTTGCATCCAATTAGCTCAAACGAAGAAAACAAATCAATGGATTTAGATTGAACCAAATCTCTTAGATGAAATGACATAGAACCGAGCAGGCAATGATAATATGCTACGTCCCTGATGGAAGGCTGAACTTGGCGTTAACAACCTACCTTTCAGTGATTGCCTCATTTGAACTATAACTGAACTTTAGAAGTGCTTCTTTTCTGAATGACTTTTAATTCTGCCATCTGGGTGGAGTTATTTTAGATAATGGCTGATGAAACAGCTTCATCTATTAGTGTGCACAGCTCGCCTTTGAATTTCGGTAATCCAGGGGGTCGACTTGAGAAGATCTGTCTTCTCTCTTCTTCTTCTTCTGAGGGGAGGGGCTACCTGATGTAGTGTCTATACCAGTCGTGATTTTTACGAAAAATAATTCAGGGAATGATTTTTTAACGAAACATTTATAACGAAAACACATCAACTTTTGTATTTTTTTAATTTTGGGGTCCCCCCAAACACCCTTTTTTCCCTATGCTTTTAACCCCACCTTAACCCACCCGTTTTAACTCCTTACCCCAGCCCCCTATATACTAGACAATGATGTTTTAAAAAATCATTCCCTGTTTTCTTTTCATTATAATCACTCGATACCCTTTGCACCACCGATTGAAAAGCAATGTCGATCTGGCCGCACAATCCCACTGGGAGTCGGGTAGGAGATTAACCCATGTCAGGTCTCTAGAAGAGGGCGATTTACTTTAAGGCACGATTTGAACAAGTTAGGATCCAAGTGGGAAGAGGTAGTAAGTCCGATGGAAGAGCCCGACTGGACGGAAGCATTAATGGGTCCAGAGGAAGTTGGGCTATTAAGCAAATTTCAATGTATTCAGTTTGGGCGCTTATCATCTATTACTCCAACGAGCTTTTACAGAAGATGGAGTGGCCTTGGACCCGGTGCCTTAAGTGTGCTGGGGTGGTCTCGTTTTTCCAGACTAACTTATAGAGTCTTGCTCTGAAACACTTCTGTACGAGCGCAATACAAATAAAATATCAATATCAATAACTTGGAATGTCCTGATAAAATATCCTTGTAGGAAAATGGAAACAGTGGTGGATGCACTCGATCAGTCACTCGCCTTTGGTCCATACCTGATCTTTCTGAGCCTGCATTTTTTAGCATGTATGTATTTTTGTATGTATGAATGGTCGTATCATCTTCGATTGGGATAACGATGATGTATAGAAATATGTTGTACGTACAATGCTCAGGCGTAAGCGCTATATAATAACACAATTTTATGTATGGGATTTCCAAAGCATGAACCTAGCTAGGAAGCAATGGGGCCCAGGGGTCGGACGGGAAACCAAATGCTGCCCTGAATTTTTTTTTTTAAGTTTCCCCATTTTACACTATGTGCGCAAGCAAACACTCTCTAAATAGTGTTTGGGGAGATCTCCCAAAAGGAAAATCAGGGTTCTAAGAAGTGGCCATGAGAAAGAGAGGATCTTTAAATGCCACGCGCATCACCTTCCTATAACCTTTAGCCAAACCAGCAATGATCACACCAGTGGCCGATGCGCGGCTTAAAAGACACTTCTAAACCCACCTCTCCCTTTAAGCAACTCGATGTTGCTCAGAGTTTGAGCACCGCCGCGCAGTTCATCCGGCTGCAGGTCACCTTTCAGGTTACTGGACTGGTGCATTTAGACATGCCTCGTTAAAATCCGAAATGCCAAGCCCTGTAGAAGAAACATGAGGAGAAACTGTTTACTCAGTCTCTATAGGCAAGGAGAGTTCCGCCAAGCAGTTAAAAGATATGTTGGACCAGCCCAGCCCCTGACTGCTGCAGAAGCCATGTACAGGACGTTAGCACACACAATACTCTACCCTGCAGCTAATGTGTTTTCACTGTATAAGGTTCAGGAAAACAGGGTTGTCTGGCTTCTATAAACTGTCATGCTCTGTTTGCCTTCCTCCTCTTAGGCACATTTTCAATTAGATCTACTGCACTGGGAAAACTTTTAGAACAGTAAACGCATCCGGGAAAGCAAGAGAGATCATAAACCACTCCCTTTAAGTTTACCCAAATTATCAATGCCTAAAGAATTTCCCTTTTTGACAGAAAATGTACCTAGTGTTTACAAAGTTCTGGTCCTCGAAAAACGCCTTTACAGTTTGGTGCAATGGACCTTACGAGCTCACGGCCTCCGAGCTCCTGAGGAAGAAAGCCGGTCTCGAATTCGTCGAGAATAATGACACGGACATGGACACAGAACCAGTGGGGGGACAAAACCTGCTTTATTCACGCACTTGTCCCAACTGTCCCTTTCCTCTTCCCACCCCCTCCCCAGCCCCAACGTCACTTACCAATGTTTCGGCCCGATCGTGGGCCGTCCTCCCCAACGATGTGGGAGGGCTGCAGGTTGCGCATGCGACATGACATCGCACACCTTTTTAACATAACAGATCATTCACAGTTTGTTAGCCCATTTCCTCGATCAGTCTTTGAGGCTTCATGCGACATCTCTGAGGCCTCGTGGGAAGATGGGGCATCGGGGAGATGAAGGTGTGCTTTCACTGCTGGCTTCTTAGTTAGATTGTTCGCCATCCCCTTGGTATGACTAATCTGAGTATCTGTCATCTTGGCTGTCGCATGCGTACTCCCACGCAAGGGGTATGTCGGTCGTGATTTTCTTAAAGTGTGACGAGTTCCTCGTTATGGACTGTTATCAGTCTCCGCTGGCTGTTATCATGGTGCCCTTCTTACTGGTCACCATTAAGGGTTCCGGTGCTAAAGTCGGGGTCCTCTTTCTGGCCCTTTGGCTGACGTAACAGCATTTGGTCTCCCGGTTCAATAATGCATTCTTTGGCTCTTCGTGGGGCATCTGCCCTGCCTTCATTTTTGTTTTTCTCTTCCTGGTCTCTTTCTCCCACTTGCTGTTCTGGTAGAGTTGGTAGTGGCTGTGTGTGTCCGTCAGGTAGTCTTGTCTTGACGTGTCTGCGGAACACTAAATCAGAGTGACAAACCCCGGTGGTGCTATGCAGCATGTGGTGGTATTCGCGCAACAGTTGGTATAAGGCTTGTTCAAAAGGGTTATTGAGAAGGGTGCCCATTTGTAGTGTCCTCTTGATGCTGGCCATGAATCTCTCGACTATGCCGTTCGCTTGAAGCCAGCGTGGTCTTATCTTTCTGTGCTGGAACTTCATGTAGTTTGAAAAGTTTTGTAAGTCTTGGCTGGCAAATGGCGGGCGATTGTCTGACTTTATGATTTTTGGGATCCCGTTCGCTGACAGCATGTGGTCCAGGGCGGGAATCGCGCACGTGACTGACATGCTCTTGATCAGCTGGGCATCTGGGAAGCGTGAGTACTCATCAATTAGCACGAATATGTACACTCCATTGCAAAGGGGTACGAAGAAATCCACTGCTAGTTCTTCCGAGACGTTCTCTGGGAGCGGGGACATTTGCAGGAGTGTTTGCTTGTGGAGGCTGACCCACTGGGGCACATATCGAGCACTTGTCGATGATCCCCTCTTCCATGGCATCTAGCTTGGGGAACCACACCTATTGTCGAAGAAGGCGCTTTGTGGACCAGTTTGACTGTCTTTTCCCGTAATGACTCAGGTATGACTACCTTGCAGCCCTTCATGATAATGTAATCATCGACAACCATCAGTTTGTCCGTTAACAGGTCCATGCATCTTATGTCGTCCTTCACTGACTCGCTCTTGTTCCTGATGTTTCAGATGCAAGGTTTTCCCTGACTTCATGCAGTGTGTTACAACAGCGATGGCAGTGTCCGGTTCTGATACGGCCGCGAGGTCAGCCCAGTCCACTGGAAGCAGCTGTAGATGGTGAATGATGTAATTTATGTAGGTGTCCGTAATGGAGGTCCCGCTTGGGCTGGGCCTGTAGGGTGATGAGACAGATAGTCCTCAGGGTTTTCTTCCTTACCAGGGCAATGCACAATGTCGAATTTGTAATCCTGTAATCGCAGGCCCCACTGAGCTATCCTGGGGGGCAGTCAGGCCTTTTGGTCTCTGTAGATTGTCAGTAGGGCTTGGTGTTTGGTGACTACTGTGAATGCCTTTCCGTACAAGAACAGGTGGAAATACTTGCAAGTGCACACGGCGGCCAGGCTCTCTTTTTACACCTCGGAGTGTGCTTGTTCAGTGGTCATGAGGCTTCTGCTGGCGTAAGCAACGATGGACACGTTGGAAGGGTCAGTGGGGTCCTGCTGTGTTAGTATGGCCCCTAGCCCTAAGGGGCTGGCATCAACTATCACCTCAGTCTTCCTTTACGCGTCGAAGTATGCCATGACCTCTGCACTGGCAATGTTATCACAAATAGTTTCAAAAGCACTCTGGCAGTCCCTTGACCATTAAAATGGTTGATCTTTGCGGGTAACTGAAGGGAGTTGCAGACAGTGGCATAGTCTTTGAGATATCGTGAGCAGTAGCTTGCGACTCCTAAAAAGGAACGTACTTCGGAGGTGGTTTGGGGAGGTTGGGCCGTGTTGAGGGCCGCCACTTTGTCCAGGGCGAGCTGCATTCCACTCTCTGAAAAGATGTGGCCGAAGAATCTGAGGAAACATTTGCCGAACACGCAGTTGGATTTGTTGAGGGTTAAACCAGCCGATTTTAGTGCCGAGCAGACCATGTGCAGGGCCATGTTGTGCTCTTCATTTGATTTTCCAAAGACAAGGATGTCATCCGAATAGTTGGGGCAGTTGGGTACGTGCCGGATTACCTTATGAATTTCCTCCTGAAATATCTCGACAGTGGATGAGATACCAAAACAGAGTCCTTAATATTCGAATAGACCCATGTGAGTGACGAAAGTGGTGATGTATGAAGACTCAAGTGCGATCTCAATTTGGTGGTATCCCTTTGTGAGGTCCAGCTTTGAGAATACCTTTGCGCCATGCAGCAGGTGTATCATGTCGGTGATCCTGGGTGCCTGGTGTCTTTCGCGCTCTTTCGCTTCCGTGGCCCTGCACATATTCGAGGCATAGTCTTATTGAGCCATCAGGAAATTTCTTGGGCACCAGGACTATGGGTGAAACCCACGGGTGGGGCCCGCGACCGGTTCTATGACTTGCTGTTGTAGGAGTTTGTCTATCTCTTCTTCCACTTGCTGCTGTATATTAACGGGTATGCCCCGGTAGTGTTGGGCCACTGGTCTGACCTCAAGGTTGATGTGCAATTGTAACTTCCGAGGTTCTGGAATTCTGGAATGCTGCCTCAATATCTTCCGGCTTGGTGAAGTACTTGTGGGCCGTGAGTTGGTACAGGATGTGTACTGACCCCATTTCAACCGCCATGCTAAAACGGAATATGCAGCCGCTGTTAACTTCTGTCTTTAGGACATGCAGTGGAATCGTTGCGGCGTGGGCCATCTGTGCCCACCACGCTAATATGACCCCCTTGCATGGAAGTGGCATGGTGGACCCATATGGGTATATGTCGACTGTTGACTTCTTGAGTTTTGGTGTCCTGGAGAGCACGTTGTAAGCTTCTTCACTAATTATATTGACCGTCGCCCCTGTGTCAATGAGGAACTCTGAAGGGGTGTTGGTTACGTTTAGCGTGAGGACTGGGCTGTTCTGGGTGGCTGCTCTATTATTTAGAGCCCACACATAGCCCTTCTTCTGTTAGTACTCTCCTGATGTGGGGGAGTCGCTGCTCGAGGGCGACTTCATTTCGATGTATCGAGCAAATCTTCTCCTGCCATTGCATCTTGAGCTGTCTGGGGGTTGACGATCGTCTCGGGCGTAGGCGCTTCTGTATTTTTGTTCTTCTCGCCTCTGACTTCTAGGATAGCTGTCCTGTTTATGTCCTGGATGGCCTGTCCGTGTGGTTCTCTGTCGTTCGCTGAGAGCTCTCCTGCTGAGGGTGATGACGGGTGCATTTTTGCAGACAGCTTGGAAGTGGTCGTCACCGCTTCATGCAGCGCATTGTTGTCCCAGTGCTGGGCATTCACCGGTGTGGCGGTACTCATATCTGCATCGGAAAAACGTGACCTCCGAGCATTTGCCTGTCTGATTGGGTGTGGTAAACAGTTTGTTGATGGTGACTGGTTTTTGTTGTATGGAGATTTTGCCTAGGTTGTCAAGTTGTGACTCCACTGCTGCCTCCATGCGAGCTATGACCAAGATTTCTTCCCGCTGTTTTTGAAGGAGATGTGCGACTCACACCCAGCTATAACCAGAGAACGTAGGGCTTTTTCTTTTGAGTATCAGTGAAATTCGCAGTGCTTCAGCTTTATGCAGAGCCTCATAACGAAGTTGTCGAGTGATTCCCCTTTGTCTTGACGCGTCTTATGAAAGATATGCCTCTCATAGTCAATGTTGGTGTGGGGTGTGAAGCACTCTGACAACTTCTCATGTAGGTTCTGATACAATGCTGTTTGCAAATTGAGCAGGTCCCTTGTTATGTCTCTTACAGCCGGTCCTACTGCCATGGACAGGGTGTTTTTTAGTCTTGCATCGTCCGTGAGTCCTATGGCTCTGACAAAGATCTTGAAGTCCCTTAGCCAGGTTGCCTATCGAGGCCCTAGATTACTGGTGTTGCAGAGATCAAAAGCGTGGGGCAGGTGTAGTACTTGTGAGGCACCCTCAGAGGGGTTGGTGGTTCCTGCTGCACCCCCAGACGTCCTGGTTTGACATGGTGTGCATTACTGAGGCTGCGGGCAAGTCTCCCCTTCCTGAGTGGAACGTGGTGGATGACAGCCCTGGGCTCTGGGCTTTATGGGGTATTTATCCTGGCCTAGCAGGAGGTGCGCTGACGCGTGTTGTAAATGCCCAATGGCAACCTCCGGAGCCTTGCTGCAGGCAGTGTCCAGGAGTGACTGTTCTCAGCCCTGTGTGTGTGCGCAGGGTGCATGAGCCGTCCTTGTCAGCGGCTTTAGGGGAAAACGCACGCAGGGTCTGACTGGCTCCTCGTCACCAGTGTGAGCTTGGGGCCTCAGAGCTCCTGAGGGAGAAAGACGGTCTCACCTTCGGCGAGAATAATGACATGGACATGGAACAGGTGGGGGATACAACCGGCTTAATTCATGCACTTGTCCCAACTGTCCCTTTCCTCTTCTCGCCCCCTCCCTAACCCCTGCGTCACTTCCGAATGTTTCGGCCCCAATGTGGGCCCTCCTCCCATTTTATTTGTGTATGTGTGCTTTACTGGTGGACAGAGCACAGTGTACATTTCACCTCAAAACCCAGTGCCCCAATACCCACATCCATCGCACCCTCTTCATCCATGTGTATTAGAAATATTGGTCTATCAGATGCTGACGCACAGCACGTCCCTCCTGTTCATCGCCTCCTGTATGATGTGCAGCCCCATCTTCTCCCTCCTCATCCTCATCCTCACCAGGTGGTTGCAGTTCAATGTCAGGGGGCAGTGGCACATTCCGTCTGATGCACATATTGTGCAGCATGACACATGCCATGGTGATCTTGGCCACCTTCTCATGGCCGTACAGGAGTGCCCCACCCGACCTGCTGAGGCAACGAAACCGTGTCTTCAAAAGGGCAAATGTCTGCTCAATTACCACACAGGTACACGTATGTGCACAATTGTATTCCTCTTCGTGCCTGTTCTGTGGGTTCCATACAGGGGTAAGGAGCCACCTCTTCAGGGGATAGCCCGCATCACCTGCATGGGTGCAACAATGGGTATGTGTAAGTGATTACATGAAGTGGAACCAGTAAATATCACACAAGTCAACTTAACATTGTGAATGACATCCACAAATCCCTACATGCAATGTGGGAAGGTGATGTAGTCCTTGCAAGTGTACATGCACTGTGCATGCCTACGGCAGTTATTGCCATGTACTGGGTGAGGTCCAGTCATTCGTGTCCTTTGGTCCTCGCACCGTTTGAACCACAATGCTAGTGAACTGCCATTCCAAAGTTGATGTCCCCATGCTGTCATGCGGCACTTCTGTAGTGGTGTACGGGTGTGAATCAGTATAATGCCTACAGGTGATGACTTTGCATGCACTCAAGGTCGCATTTCCGTTGTGATGCTGTTCAGCGTACATTTCCATTGTCCATATTGGCTGCATGTTGCTGCATTGTGTTGTAGAGGGTATGGTCTGATGTGCAATGTGCATGTGGATGGATATGGCATGGTTGGGGTAATGGCCTCATTTCATTGGTGTGCAGCTTACTACTTGCATGTGGTTTACATGTGTCAGGTCAGGTCCAGTCTGGGCTGCCTTGGGGGACAGTGGTGAATGTCTGTATGAGCATTGTTTATCCTGTCAACTATTCTCAAACAGTTGGAGTATGCATCTCCCCCCCCAATCACACCCAGTTGGAGTATGCATCTCCCCCCCAATCACACCCAGTTGGAGTATGCATCTCTCCGACCCCCCAATCACACCCAGCTGGAGAATGCATCTCTCCCCCCCAAATCTACTCGCCACATCACACTGCCATGTGCTTGCCATGCTATTCACCAAGTAGCCACGAACGTTGTCCAGCATGTCGCTCCATGTAGCGTGGTATCGTTGAGTTCCGCAGGACCATTGAATCATGGGTTGATCCGGGATATCTGGCACAACAATGTGTGATGGTCTTGTTAGAGTCACATACTATTTGGACGTTGATGGAGTGGTATTGCTTTCTGTTTCAGTAGACTGCCTCATTGGCATGTGGGACCACCAATTCCACATGGGTACAGTCGATGGCCCTGATGCAACCTGGGATGCCTGCGAGTGAATGGAAGCCAACTTTGGTGTTGGTGATCTCCTGGGCAGTCCGTGGCAGGGATATGTGTTCATTTGTGTGCTTCAGGAGGGCATTGAGCACCTGGTTCAGCGTGCCTGAGAATACTGGTTGTGATATGCCATGCATCTGCCCTACTGTATGCTGGTAGGTGCCTGTGGCCAGGAAGTGGAGCACTGTAACCATCTTCAGTAGAGGGGGGATGGCAGTACGGATGTCTGTGAGGCTGACGATGTCGTTGTGTATCATGTCCACAATGGTGGTGATGGTATCCGGGTCCAGACGGTACAGGGTGTACTATCTGCTCAGGGGTTAGGTTGAATGGACTGGCTCTGATCCTGGGGATTGGTGGCTGCCTCTGTGGTACAACTAGGTGCGCTGGTGGGGCTTGCTGGGCCTGTCTCGCCCTCCTCCTCCTCCTGCATCTCCTCTGTGCTGCCTGTTGTTGTAGCTGTTGCACTGCAATCATGTCCTCCAGCCCATGTAATGCTACTAGTATTGGAATCATTTTGGTGTGTGAATGGGTGTGGGAAGGGGTGTGGTGTGCTCCTTTTGTGCTGGCCCGGTCTCCATTGCCTCCATCTTCGCTGATTGTGGGCATCTGTGGCAGCTGGGAACACTGCACATGGCCTTTTACGGGTGGTTCGCGATGCCGGTATTTCTGCCATGCCGCGATGGGCTTTTTGGGCCTGCTCCATGCCGCTATTTGCATGTCCGCATGTCTTGTGATGGACTCCTATTTCTGCCATGCCGCTATTGCTGCCATGAGGGGTCGCTCACCCGCGACCGTGCCGCTATTACAGGCACCGTTCTTAGCGATGCCGCTAATAGCGGGTAGGCGGGTCGTAATTGGCAGGAGCGGTTAGCGATGCCGGTAATCCTTTACTGGCATCGTTTTTCCCTTACCGCCTAACGTGTAATGAGGCCCATATTCTGCAATATCTTTTATAGGAAGACAATTTCAGCTGTGGGCTGATGACTGTAAGCACCGGCAAATGGTTTATAGGTAATTCCAATCGCATCATCCTAACTGCTGGGACAGGGCACAATAATAAATATGACTGCGCTCTTAAATACATGTGCGTCACACGAGACACCTGCTCATAAAACTTCAGTTTAGCAAAATGGTTATCATTTTTGTTCCAATCCCAGGTGAACAGTTTCTGCTTAAAACCTTCTTTCACCTTTACAGAATCATTAAACTTGATGTATCTAGGATTCCACCCAATCTGGCTGGGCATGGTAAGAGTCAACATCATGTAATTCTTACGCTCTTTCGTTGCTTTTTCAATTCCCCCATGTGTACCCAACAGTTTCAAGAAGACACATCTGGGCCCAGTCTGCGATTTTAAATAGAGGTCACCACACCTCTTTAAGAGCATACTGCTCAAGGAAACTAAACCAAGTTCCAAACGCAGGTACTCCACAGACACTGAAGGGCCCCGTTTCAGAATAGCACACCAAAAAATGACCTTCAAGCTGATCCAACCATGACACCTCGCACAGGGCTAATGCCATTCCACACCGCCAGATAGAAGAACCGTTTGTACAATTTTAAGATACTCCCAATGGAGTATCCTGTTGTCTGAACTGCACATTTTTGGAATAGGCGGGTCAACAATCTGCCCTTCCTGGTCTTGTCCTCTCTAATAGCAGCATAATCAGTTGTACTATCAACCTCTAGTCCGAGGCACCGATGGCTCCCCACGTATTGCAAAATTCCCAAAGGGGTAGATATAACTGCTCTGTAAATTCTCCTAGATGACACAAGTATCACCTTTGATTTGCCAATGTTTATGCGCATATCAGGTTCATTGGCATAGGCATATAATACGGAAAGCATGTCCTTTGTCCCTCTATATGTAAAGCATGTCCTTTGTCCCTCTATATGTAAAGCATGTCCTTTGTCCCTCTATATGTAAAGCATGTCCTTTGTCCCTCTATATGTATGGTCAAACATAACCAAATCGTCAGCATATAACATGCATACAATTTTGACGTCGCCCACACTTGGAGGACAATTTGCCCTTTGTTGGAGGCATCCTGGGAGGGAAGATAAATACATATTACACAACGGGGGAGCCAAGACACACCCTTGCTTGACTCCCCTGATTACCGCCATCGAGCCAGATAAAGTACCACAGTCGTCCAGGTGCACCCTCGTACTTGTGTTTGTGTGTAGCAGAATGACTATGTTGAAAAGCTAACCCGGACATCCCTAGAGAAGACATCTTCCTCTACAAAAGGGCATGGTTAACCATGTCAAAAGCCACTTTAAAATCAACATGGGTAATATAGAGGGCAGGACAGTTTTTGCATTAAGCTTCCCGCACAAGGCGATCAAGCAGCCTGAGGTTATGAACTGTTGAGGAGCCAGGGCAAAAACCTGTTTGGCAAGGCAAGAGTATGTTCTGAGAGTTAACCTAGGGTTGTAGCTCACGTAAGACTAAACTTTCAAACAATTTCCATGGAACATCCAATAAGGATAGCCTGATGTCGTTTCTCTGGAATAATCTGCTCACGACAAAGCTTCCTGAAGGAGTCAAACAATATTTTTGCCCACTCTTCAGGGTCGCCCTTGAGCATAGCATTAGTTATACCATTTGGCCCCGAGGCCCTAGTGCTCTTTAGCTTGGTGATAGTTTCAAAGATCAATTCACATGAGAAAAACAGAGGTCAAGGGATATGCTAAACTCTCTTGGTTTCCCTTACTATGTTCTTATTCATTTACCTTTCCCACTCCATCTCATTGACAGAGTTTATGATCTTAGTCCCTGTTGGTCCTTTTGCTGATGATAACAATTGCCAGAGGGAACGTAGGTCTCTTCCACAGAAGGCCCCAACCATACGCTGCCATTGGGAATTTCTTACCCAAGACGACCAGTCCCCAATCCACATTCCACAATTACTTTTCGCCTTTTTGGGTGGGTACTTCTTTTCTTCCCACGTAAGCAGGAGGTTCTTAATTTTCCTAATTTCCCTGTGTTTAGTTCACTATGCATCACGGATCACAATGTCAAATCTTTTACCGTGGGGTTTGTCACCATCAACTAACTTCCTACTCTGAGTAATCCCAACCGTGAAGGCCAGCTCCTCCAGCCACTCACCAAGTACCTTAACAGTTTGATATTCCACATTTATCCACCATGCAGCATCAAGACCTTTCAACCTAGCTGAGGCTTTATATGTGTCCATATATGGTTATGTTTCTGCACACCTGGGATTAGGCCAAGATCAGATGAGGTAAATATGAACAGAATGCATGCTATGAGGGTTACATTTGCAGGTGCAAATCCTAGCTGGGAAGGTCGCAGAACTTTCATGTGGCAGCCTCCACTCATTCAATGGATGTCAGAACTTTGAACTAATGCACCCTGGGGTACTTATCCAGTCTCCCCGTGCTCCATAAATATGGAGGATATATGATATGATAGGTTATTTATAATGGCCCTCATTACGACCCTGGCGGAAAGTGACTGACCGGAGCGCCACAGCGTAAATAGCGTTTCCGCCAATGCACGAAGGAGCAAAGTGCGGCCCATTCCGACCCATCGGGCACGAGCACCACGCCACGGCGGAAGTGCAAAGTCCGCGATGGCGGAAATGACCCCAAAACGGCCCACACCGCCGCCGTACGGCGCCCTAGGTGCAATACCGCCACCCCTCTTAGCGGTCACCGCAGTGTGCGCCTACCGGAAAGTACGGTGACCGGAAATATACGGAAACGGAAGTTAAAACAAGGGCCCGGAACGGGAAACATCCCGGCGTACACCTATAAAACCACTAAAACCACACAACCACTAAAATCACTACCCTGAAACACACCCCAACCCGTCACCCACCCTAGCGAAACCAAGACAAATGGGAAAAGTAGCGAAGAAAGCGTGCGACCGCAAGCGGCAGGTCCACTTCTCCCGTGAGGAACTCACCGTGCTAACAGAGACCCTCCAGGAGAATGCTGCCGTCGTCTTCTCCACGCAAATGACCAGAACGGCACTCGCAAACAAGAAGACCATATGGGCTCTGGTGGCACAGCGGGTAAGTGCGGTGGGGACCGCACCCCGCACCCCACAGCAATGCCGCAAGCGATGGGACGACCTGCGGATACGCGTCCGCAGCATACTCTCTGCCAACCGCAACATTGCCACAGCCACCGGGGGAGGTCCTGAATCACCCATCAAGTTGACCCCCTGGGAAGAAATCTGTGCCTCCACCATCGGAATGGAGAGCATAGAGGGAGTCGGAGGGATGGAGAAAGGAGTGCAGACATCCGAAGATTCAGGTAGGTGGGCCAGATAAAACAATGCCAAATCCACACAGTCCATCCATGTGAAGTACCATGCGTCCACATAGTGCAACAGAAACACATGTCCAGGAGAACGTCCACACACATCGGCCTGATAGCGCACGTTAAAACCCACAATAAATACATAAATAATTAAAAACCCCTAATACACGCACTACACGTGCAGCAGGCACACCCAAACTGCAGGCTGCCAAACAACTGCACCCTCACTCCACACACAAATCAAAGCACCTCCAAGGACCCGACCCAAATCACCCTCAGGTATCACCCCAATGCATGTGATACAATGCCATTCCAATTCCCACTGACCCATCAATAACCCTCGCCCTCCTTTACTCCACCACAGGGTCCGATCCAAACGACGAGCTACAGGACACCCCTACCAGCACACCTGCAAAGAGGGCCAAGACCAACGGCCAGAGACCCTCCACCTCAGCTGCACGCATCAAGACACGGCAGCAGCACAAATCAGGTTGCAGCACAGAGGAGGGAACATCAACAGGCACCCCAGCAGCCAGCATGCCCACAACACCACCACCACAGGTCCCCCCAATGGATGCCACAGAAGGCACTGCCTCTGGTGGCAGCAGCACCATAGGTGACACCCCATTGATGGCAGCATGCTCGGACACAGAAAACGGGGATGTCGAAGTCAGATCCATCCATGACCTGTCCCAATCCCCCTGTCTGTCCCATCCCGTACAACATGAGGATACCACGCAGGGGCACCCACAAGACGACGACTGGCCATCCCCCACAAGCCCTGTGGCAAGGCAACATGAGGACAACAGCCCCTCTGTGACACCCCCGCAAATGGCCATGGCCCAGCAGAGGCAACAGTCCCTCGACCAGGTAATCGTACAACAGCAGCAACTGGACACACTCCTCAAGGACCATGCCGAAGAATGTGGGGGCACTAAGGCAGACATAGAAACATCAACTGAGACACTTAGGGCAGAAATGGAGAGAGGTACAGAGACGCTAAGGGCACAAATGGAGAGTAGCACCGAGAGCCTGAGAGTCCAAATGGAGAGTAGCACCGAGAGCCTGAGAGTCCAAATGGAGAGTAGCACCGAGAGCCTGAGAGTCCAAATGGAGAGAAGCACCGAGAGCCTGAGGGGGGAACTGCATGCGACGTCCAAAGACGTATGTGCCGAACTTGCCGCAGTGCGCCGTGTGCTCACTGAGCTCTCGCAAACCCTTAGGGACATGCATGGACGTGAGCAGGCAGACACATCATCCGTTGCAAGTTCCGTCCAGGGCAGCCCCCAACGTAGATCTGGAAGGAACCTGCGCTCCACAGGCAGGGGTGCCCCTGATACCCGCAGAGGGGGCTTGCAATAGCGACAGCCCACTGACAATGAGCATCTTTGGACACTGGTGTTCGGGGGGGAGGTAGGAGGGTGGAGGGGGTGTGTTGGGCTCACTTGGGTGGCGGGTCGATAGGGTGTTCAACATGACATCACATATGCCATAAAAAGAGCACGATCAACCAATGAGATGTGTGGACATTGATCATTGTGTACTAGGCCATCATAGGCGTACAGTCCATATTGTGCATGTCCCAGACACACACAGTGCCACGAGTCCCGTGTCCATGTATCAGCCACCAGCCGTGAGTGCTAGAAGCATACATCAATGAGATGCTGACGAATGTCACGGGCCTCCGGTGCCTCGCAGACTCCATGAGGTGCTGCCACATCCCCACCCTCATCATGACCATCATCAGGTGCTTGCAGTTCTGCGTCAGGGGGCATGGGCACATTTCTACGTACGCACATGTTGTGGAGCATGACACATGCCATCACCATCTTTGCAACCTTCTCATGGCGGTACAGGAGTGCCCCGCCAGACCTGCTGAGGCAGCGGAAACGAGTCTTCAGTAGGCCGAATGCCTGTTCAATGACTACACGGGTACGTGAGTGGGCATGGTTGTAGTCCTCCTCATGCTGGTCCCGTGGGTTCCGGACTGGTGTGAGGAGCCATCTCTTCAGTGGATATCCAGCATCACCTGTATGTGGACGAGAAACGTATGATGTGGAATGCCATTGCTACGTACGCACACCCCCGCCCCTTCCTGCCAGGTCATTGCCAAATCACATACCCCACATAATCATGCATGTAATGAGACTCACCGAGTAGCCAGGATCTGTTCCCTGCGTGTCGCTCCATGTAGCGTGGTATTGTAGAGTTCCTCAAGACCATAGAATCATGGGTTGATCCAGGGAATCGGGCACAACAATGTGTAATGATCCTGTTGGAGTCACACACCATCTGTACATTCAGGGAATGAAATTGTTTTCGGTTGCGGTACTGGGCCTCCATGGCATGTGGGACGACCAATTCCACATGGGTGCAGTCGATGGCACCAATGCAACCCGGTATGCCGGCAAGTGCATGGAATCCCACTTTTGTGTTGGTAATTTCCTGCTCCGAGCGTGGTAGAGAGATGTAGTCGTCTGCGTGCTGCAGGAGGGCATCGAGCACTTGAAATAGTGTCCGTGAGAACAGTGGCTGAGAAATGCCATGCAACTGTCCGACTGTGTGCTGGTAGGTGCCTGTGGCCAGGAAGTGGAGTACAGACACCACCTTCAGTAGGGGTGGGATGGCAGTTGGGCTATCTATCATGCTGACAAGGTCAGCCTGTGTCATGTCCACAATGGCGGCTATGGTGTCCCGGTCCAAACGGTAGAGGGTGTGGATCTGCTCAGCAGTGAGGTTGAACGGATGTGCTCGTAGGCGTGGGATTGCGGGCTGCCTGCGTGGTGGTAGTGGCTGTGCTGGCGGCCCTTGCTGGCCCTGCCTTGGCCTCCTCCTCCTCCTGCGTCTCCTCCGTGCGGCCGGTTGTAGTTGGTGTTCGTCTTCTTCTTGGAGTTGGAGTAGTTGCAGTGCTATCAGGTCCCCCAGGGCCAACATCGCGAGTCCTGCCGGTAGCATTTCGGTGTGGTTGTGGGAGGAGACTGGCTGTGCAATTTATGTGATTTCAGGCTGTATGGCCTCCACCTGTGGTGATTCATTCCACCTGTGCAAACTGCTCTCCCCTTTGGCCGAGCACGTCCCGCGCACAACGCTGCAAATCGGGGAATGGCATCTTGCTATTGCAATCATGTATTTGTACCCGATGGCCGTGTAACATTGGTTGACATGTTCATTCTGCTGTGGTCCCATTGTTGCACATACTATCTGTGCAGTCGCGAACAGACTTGTGAAGGGTCAGTGGAACGTAGTACTCGAGTAACGGTGGGCCCTCATGCATCACTGTACCGAGTTGCAACGACGGGCGGGGCGTCCCATTTGTGGGTGAAGGCAGTTGCCATTTTCACACACAGCCGCACTCGATGGAATAATTAGTGATTTCAAACGGCCACAGATGCCTTTTCGGCGTGATGTTGCAAATGAGGAATTCGAAGGGCGGCGCTTTCGGTTTCCAGCTAGCGGCGAGGAGATGCCCACAGGTCTGACTGCAAATATAACGTTCTATTGTTCAATGTCCTTGAGACAGGGCCCATGGCGTGGAAGCAATGATTGATATGAATAGTTTGGGATGCGCAATTGCTACGTGGGCGATGAGGCAGGACGTTCCCAAATACATGTTACTTCACTACACTGGAATTACGGGCTGGGGCACTGTGGATTTTGAAGGCTGCATAACGCACAGACTCAATGGATATTTCTAATGTTATGTGAGTAAATATTCAGGCGTTTTAATCCCGGGATGAGGGAATGATGAATGGATGCATGGGCAGGTGATTTGATACAGAGTTTGCCATGTACAGGGCTTCTTGGGATCTATCCGCCTCCCCTACGCTATGTGATGCAGGGCTGCCATAGTGGGACCATCCCTGTCTCGACGCGCCCTCAGACACTTGTGTCCATGCACGTTAACATTCCCATCTGATGGATTCTGTTTTGACAGACGCATGCACAGGTACACTCGTTTGTCATGGTGTTTGCACCTCGTTATAGATGGTTATGAGTCGCAAGTGGTTTTGGGGTGGTGATGATCCTTTGGAGTGGGCTAGCATGCATATGGCTGTGGATTTAGTGTGATCATTGAAGTGAGTTGTTCGAATGTAGTTCTGATGGCCATTCTGTTCTTTTTCTTTTCTTTTGGTTGACAGGTATCTCCTCCCCTTTTGCCACTGCCATCTGTATGCCACTCCTGCAGATGGGTTTTACTCCCGACACCTGCTGCTTCGTGTTAATCAGTGGAGCAGCATTACGATCTTATGGGACGATCGCCAATGGGCCACATGCCCTTACGCAGTACTGGTGGCTCGGAGCAACATTTCGGCCTTTCAGCTGGACTAGTGCCTCCCCATTGGGACGGCCCTGCGGTTCTGTGCGCTTCCATGTTGCCTTTTCGTACGTGAATGTGGCTCTGTGTACCATGAGGGAACAGGGCGACACACAAGTAGTGGCTGGTCATTTCTTGCGGATGCAGCCCACAATGGTGCTTGGTGTTTTGGAGTTCATGGCCTGATGGCTGTATGGGCTTGGTGACTTTGATGTGCATTAAATTTCTATTCTGATTTGGCCCGTGTAGCGTTTTTCTTTGCAAGTGATGTGGCATATGCCTATTTGGGGGGCGATGTATTGTGAGGAGATCTGCATTGGGTTCCAGCTTCGGAGTTTAGTTGCGTGGTACTGTACTGGGCGCGTTTGCCTACTAAGCCCCTGAGGTCAGGGATGGGGGCTGCCAATATGACAGTTTGATTGTTGTCATGCTCAGGGGCGGGGGATTGGGTTTTGTGTAACAGATGCCGGTCAGCCAGGTGGACTGGTGGAATGATGTGATTCTCGGAATATTGCTGGTCACAGGTGCCTGTGTTTGCGTGCGTTTCTTGGTGGGGGACTGTGGTCATGTCCATTGGGATGGCTTCTGTATTCGTGCCATCTGTGCCCTGCAGCTCCCATTGACCCCTCTTGTGTTTCTTTTGTTCGTTGGCATGCATGGGTGACTTGTACATTTCACTGGTTGCATTGTGACTTCATTGCACCTACGGGGAGTTGTACTTTGTGGGCAGGGAGCGGTGTACAGGCACTCAGTGGGGCCGTTTACGGTTGATTCGCGATGCCGTACTTCTCACCATGGCGGAATGGTACATTACGCCATGCCTGATGGCGTTAGGTACATGTCCGCTAGGGTCGGAATTGGCGTACCCTTGCGCCATGGTGGTGTTTGCGGTTTGGCATGGCGCGCGCGCGCGTGCTTGGTGCAGTTAGCGTTGGCGTTCACTACGGTGTCGCTAATGGCTTCGTACTTTGCGGTGACGGGTCATAGTCGCACCGAGCGCTATTCGATGGCGGTATTGCATTTCCGCCATCGTTTTTCGATTTCCGCCAGGGTCGTAATGAGGGCCAATGTGTTTAATTACCCAGAGGTTTCTAAGTGCGGACCCGGGGATCGAACCTGTGTTGCTCCGTGTCGTCTTGGTTCCAAGGCGAGCACATTGCCACTGAGCTATCCTATATAAATACTCTACTGGATTGTAATTACTTGTAGGAGATTTGGAATCTTAAATAGATGTGACCTTAAGACTTGATGTCAGGAAGACATGTAACCGTCCAAGACCCTTCTGACTGCAAAGTTCTGTTTAGTACATGTGCAGCAAAGACATCCACTAATGGTAAAATCGAGACAGTTCCCAACTTTTCCAATTACGGTAGGAGCAGCCTTCTGCTCTCTCTGGAAGTGTTACGTGCAACAGTCACACATCACATCTACATCATGTCCTGCAAGATGGCATGATCACTCGATGATGCAACATCACTGCTGGGTGGTATCATTCCCACGGGTGGCAACTCACCAAACATGTGAGCTCCTGTAGACTCATTGTTGTTGGTACATAACGCAGTTCGAGTTTTTATTTCTCAAAACTTGGGGTTCGCTCAGAATGTGAGGACAAAAGGAATAGAAAATGTAGGACACAAAACAGATCCTCTTAAGCTTGAGAAGCTTGGATCTAAGATGAACAGATGGCAAAAATGCACTCCAAAGCTTGACACCGAGTTGATAAAAGGCTCTGCCGCCTTTGCTTATTTTTCCTGATCTCAGGAGGAGTTTGGGCACCTTTAATTTTGGCAGTAGAACATTTCTCGAAACTCCCCATCTTTACATTAAGGAGCTCATATAGCTCATTCCTTATCATCCACCATTTTGTTCTCACCTTGCTCACCTCCTCGGGCGGATAGCTCAGAGGCAACAAGCTTGCCTTGAAAGCAAGACCACACAGAGCAACACAGGTTCGACCCCTGGGTCAGCGCTTAGAAACCTCTGGGTATTAAGCGTGTTATAAATAACCTATCATATCATACCTATTGACATATTGAACTGAAAGGAATAGTGCGCTCAAAGATATTATAGTCCCGAGCGTTCGGGCACGTGGTTTTAAGCATACGTTGATCAACAATTCCTGTGCACTGTACCTTAGTTTTCCTCACTTTTACACATGCGAAATCAGGCAGCCGGGCACAGCCATCTTGTGCGAATCACCCTAAGGTGAACTGCCTGTGCGGCACTAAATCATATCCCCCGCCCCTGAGGCAGACATCACTCGACGCGTACGGCCATTTTCACAATGCAAATGCACGTCTCGTGTCAACATTTGCTGTGTGCCAGCTAATGACGTGTTTCCATGGAAATGGCAGGATGCCTTTATCCTCAATAAGTATAAACAGACCGATTCTCATCAGAAAACATTGAGTTGCTTTTTCAATCATTTCACTGTCTTTTTTTGTGTATCCTGTGGCTCGTTCCTGCTCTGTTCAGCTATCTTCGTTGCTCGTAGCCTGTGCGAACAGATACTACTACTATCATTACTATCTATTTTAATTTTGTTGTATAATGGCAACAATACATCCCTACCAGTATGAGGCGGAGTATTCTGAGGTGGAATTAGTCGAAAGAGAAAGATGCAGAAACGATGGGGCATCGGACGACAGTTGGGAGGATGAATCACCAGATCAAGAGCCTGAGCCTAGTCGCATGGAAGACGTTTCCACCTGGTGTACCTGCAATCGGTGCAAGGTCATGCCAACCGAAGAGGAGAACTGCTGCTACAGAGAAAACTCTGGATGCTTGTCCTACATATCGGAAGAAGAGCCACCGCAGCTATGCATTACCAATCTGCCTCACAAGGTCCGTGTTGAGGATTGTGATGGTGCTTTTGCACGAACTTCGCGCAATCGTGCACCCTGACAATCCAAGTAACGATAAGTGTACTCTAGATGTGATGTCACTTAGGCCACTAACATTTCATGTTTGTCTCCTATATTGTCGTAACTTCGATCTATGACTGCCAAAAGAACATAGTCTTGCAATATTATACATTACTCGCGATGTGGGGAAATCATAGTCGTCATCTTATGTGTCTTTCACTTACAACCAAGAAACAATATTTCTCTGTGCTCCAAATGTTATGGAATGCATAGTTGTTCACTTTTGTAATGTGTCTACACTATAAAGCCCAAGTTGATTGATCCATGAAGTAAGATCTGTACTGGCAACTATGCCATACGATACACGATTGCAATTTCAAATAAGGTTTGTTCACTTATCATTTTCTTTTAAATACAGTTTGTATGTTTTTCTTCCACAGATGGTACAGGCTGGTGGCCTATCGTTTACATGGTGGCTTCATGGGAGGCCTGGATACTGTGTTCGATGAGTAATACCCACCTGTGCCGTTGGTGCCATTTGAGCCGAATTCCCCAGTGACAGCGGTCAGTACAGGGTATTTTCCCACGCTGTGCTGCAACGTGAAGTATATAATGTGTAGTACATTTGTGCCATCAACATCAGCAACAAAATATAATACACCTGAACTTTTCTGAATAGTTGTTTCAATTTTTCAGTGAATCATGGTAACACTCACTTCTCACTTGTCCTGGCAGAGCTGACTGGATGGGAACGGCCAAGGTGCCAAACACCATGTACACTTCACATGTATCTTACGCGTAGGGGCCATTGTACACATGGCCTCCCCAGATCCTGTGTCTCCAGGCATGCTCCCCTGAAGCAGACTGTGCCCCTGCAATCCACATAATTGTGTCTCCATTCAGCAGTGTTCCGGCCCTTTTCTCCACGCCTCATGCCCATCCACCCCCCTCCGCTATCAATGGCAGTTTGCACCTGTGGCCATGCCCTCCCGAGGGGGCTGGCAGGATGGAACGGCCAAGGTGCCAAACACCATGTACATTTCAAAAGTATCTTACGCACAGGGGCCATTGTTCACATGGCCTCCCCAGACCCTGTGTCTCCAGGCATGCTCCCCTGAAGCAGACCACTCCCCTGCAATCCACATAAGTGTGTCTCCATTCAGCAGTGTTCTGGCCCTTTTCTGCACGCCTCATGCCCATCCATCCGCCCCCTCACTGTCAACGGCAGTTCGCACCTGTGGCCGTGCCCTCCCGAGGGGGCTGGCAAGATGGGAACGGCCAAGGTGCCAAACACCATGTACACTTCAAAGGTATCTTACGCGCAGGGACCATTGTACACATGGCCTCCCCAGACTCCGTGTCTCCAGGTATGCTCCCCTGAAGAAGACTGCACCCCTGCAATCCACATAAGTGTGTCTCCATTCACCAGTGTTCCGGCCCTTTTCTAGCACACCTCATGCCCATCCATCCCCTCTCCACTATCAATGGCAGTTCACACCTGTGGCCGTGCCCTCCCGAGGGCGCTGGCAGGATGGGAACAGCCAAGGTGCCAAACATCATGTACACTTCAAAGGTATCTTACGAGCAGGGGCCATTGTACACATGGCCTCCCCAGACCCGTGTCTACTGGCTCCATTGATTCAGACAGCACCCCTGCAATCCACATAAGACAACGCCATAAACACGTCACTAATTCGCATACACACCCACTTTTCTAATTCTTTATATATCCCTTGATATTTATCTTGAGAACATCTGTGAGCACTGCAGGTCAACTCGTGATCGCGCTACCTGAGAATACCTATGAGCACTGGAAGTCAACTATTGATTGCGCTCCTGTTCTCCTGCTACTAACTACCCTGCTTGCTGAATCTAATTGTTTGTTAGTCAAGGTAAGGGCAGGTCACCTAATCATCTCTTTTTGATCTCTACATTTCTATCTATTTCGAATATGTACCCAGTAGTGTCATGTTCATTCATCTCATTGCCTTCTGTTTAATTTATTCTGTTCTCGGTATACAGCAAATGTCAACAGTGTCAATTGGGATAGAATTACATCCTTCACAGACCATATCTATAAGCATGTTTCCTTTTGATGCATGAAAGTAAATTCAACGGACGAGTAACACGTTACGATTTGCGTCTCATCATTCAATTCTGTATGAAAGTTATCCTAGTGTATATTTGACTACGCTACACAGGTTTTGCTTCTGTGACCAAAACAAACATTGCATAGAAAACCTTGATATAATTTCATCTTTCTCACGCATTCATGTAAAACCTTTTTGTAACTATGTGTACTTTTTTTTACAGATTTTTCAAGAATGCCTGCTTGTATAGTTTACGGTTACTGTTCTAAGACCCATGACAAACCTAAGGCCACAATAATGCATACATTCCAGAGGAATATAGATCTAATAAGAGAATGGGTCAGAAATTGTGGATTTCTGCCAGGCGAGCTTCAAAGTAGAGCCCAGGATGTCTTGGGGGACTTGAGGGCCAATCACTTCTGCATCTGCAGTCTGCACTTTACCCTGGAAATGTACAACCAATCGCAGTACACTAAAAGAAATTGACTCAGAACATCTCGTAAATTGCTTCCAAATGCAATTCCAACTCTATTAATGCACACACGGTACCTGGTGAGTTCCGGATGAGAAATTAGCTGTAGGCCTTGGGGTACTGAACAGCTAACTACATGAACAGATTGGTGCTTCGTGTGTAAATGTTTCTTACTATAATTTTGCATATTTACCAGATTGTATTACTTTATAACTATACCCCATTTTGCTACAGATCTGTCCCTGGTTTTAGGAGCATCATAGAAACTAATTATGAACATAGGAAACTATGCCATAGTACCCTTCAAAATAAGCATAATCTTTTCGTAATCGGTTGCTTCACATGTCAATTATTTTAGGTGAGCATATTGACTGAAGCACAGACCCTCGCTAGTGACGACATCTCTGACACGTCAGTTATACCAATGGTGAGCCCTACAGACTTGCAGAAGTTCATATTATTGAGAGTTGGATCTTCCCACATATCTAATGCAAATCTAATTTTACCTTTTACCACTTTGTGAAAATTCACTGAAAATGAAGGATCAAGATTCTGCATCCATTTCTTTTTCCAGATTCAACAACAACTTTGAGCGCCTATCAGGTAGTTTTATTTCGCTTTTCGATTATGAAAATGTAACGCATGGAATTTTAAATTATATTAAATAGTTTACGTATCCTGTCATTTGTTTACATAATGTTTCATTTATAGGTTTCTATTTATGTGTACCATTTTCTGCATCCTATTGTCTCTGTTCAATTTCACTGTTTTCATCCATACTAAAACAAGTACTGTGTTACAGGGAGATGCTGGTACTTCGACTACAATTACATCATCCTTTGGAGTTGGTCCAGAGTATGAGGTATGCGTACTGACAGTTCCCTTGAATGAAAGAAAGTAAATCCTACATCGGATACTTTTAGACAGTGACATTCATATAAACGTGCTGCGTTTCAAGCTCTTATCATTTTAGTTCTAACGTTACAATTTCTACCCTAATGCAGAATACAATACAAAATGCTTGAGTGCAACATTACAATCAGTAGGTTTTGCACGGTGATCTCTGATCGAGTGCACTTGCCATCAATCAGGTAGAATTTGAAATATCTATTTTGACTAATTGACGAACACTGTTTACGAGGGTATGTATGTAGCGATGTGTGCGATGAAAGACTTTGAGTTCAAATATGATTGACTTTTGTTTTTTTAATGAATATTCTATTCAAGGAATGTATACAAGGTTGGGAATTAGAAGAGGAGGCACATTGATCATAGGTGGTGGACCAACTTGCTGGTGCAGTCGTTATAGTGAAGAGCACGGTTTCACAGAAAATCAAGAAAACAAAGGTAACTTACAAACAATTTCATCTACTAAAAGTGTTTTGGGCTGGTGTTGTCGTCATAACATTTTTTTTATCTAAAGGGCTATATACTGTATGTTGGATTTACATTGAACATGTTTTTACAACCCATCTCCTAGAGGCCCAGAAGGAAAATAAGTATAAAGACACAGACAACAAATGAAACAAAAGATGCTGCTTGCCAAACAGATTTCACCATGGAGCAACTATTATTTGAGGTGCTGGGTGGTCCAATCAATAAGCAGACTCGAGATGCTTATGCCCAATCGCCAGAAAATGAATTAAATGTGACCGGCGAAGTCAGCAAAATGTTGTTGGACCATTGCTATAATGTGAGAACTCGACAAGATGAAGATGAAACTGAATATAAGTAAGATGGCTTTGAATTACTCACTGACCACTTCACACAATCACACCCGCAAAAAAGGGCCACACAATAAACAATCGACCTTGATGGTTTCTCCAATTCATGTGCAAATAATGCAAGCGGAACTAACAGAGACTGAAGCTTCTATGCAATTGACCGATGAACTTGCCAAAGATCTCGACTACATTTTGTCTAATTTGGCCGATATGTCCACAACAGTTGAGTCACAAACCACATTCATGCAGGACGATAGTCTAATAAAGGAGCACAAATGCATTGTATTTGACAGCTACTTGGTAGAGATTATACTGATGCTGAAATGTGTCCATCTAGTGAGGGGGAAAATATGCGGGGAGCCATTGGTGAAAGTGACTCGTGTATCACAAGGCACTAACCTGAAACTCCAAGCCACCTGTGCCGAGCTCCATTGTACATTTTCATGGTCCGCTCAACTGATGCTGGGCAAAGTGCCAGCTGGAAATCTACTGTGTGCAGCAGCTTTACTTTTTAGTGGCTCTCCTTTTAGTATGTTGTCCAGTTTCTGTCAATTTGTTGGACTTCAGTTCTCTTCTAAAAGGCAGTACTACAAATATCAAAGATAATGGTATTCCCTGCTAATAGTCAAGCCTGGAAAATTGAAAACATTTCTATTGAAAGGACATTTTCTGGCAAACGGTTCAGGCTAGCTGGCGATGGACAGTGTGACGGCCTTGGATTTCCAGCAAAGTACTGCACATACCACTTTCAGGACAAAGAAACTAATAAAATTGTGAGTTCGGTGGTCGTGCAGGAGTCGAATGTAAATCCTCAGTGGCCATGGAGAAACATGAACATGGTTTTATACTATCCCTGGAAGATCTCCAATCGAGGGGAATGGAAATAGACCTCATAGCCACTGGCAGACATGTTTCAATAGCCAAGGCCATGCAAGAGCAGTTTCCAAACATTCACCATCAATTTGATGTATGGCACATTGCCAAATCAATCAATAAAAAAATCACAGCTGCTGGTAAAACAAAGGGTTCTGAAAATATTTTACAGTGGTCCCAGCCTTTCAGCAACCATCTTTGGTGGAGCTCCAAAACATGTGATGGGTCTGTGGAATTTCTACTTGAAAAATGCTGCTCATTGATGCACCACTGTTCCAACGTTCACGCGTGGACAAAAAACCTACATTTTCACCAATGTGCACATTGACCTTTATCAGAGGAACAGAAACACAAGAGGAAGTGGTTGGTTCCATCTTCACCTCCACAGAAAGCTCTTGAGAAGATCGTGTTTGATCAAACTCTTTCAAGAGACCTGAAGGGGCTCACAGAATTCTGTCACACCTGAGATTTGGAGGTGTCCCAGAATATGAGCCTAAAGTACAGGCCCAAGAGATTGCATTTCGGCAGAGACGGGATGCAATATCGAACATTAATAGCTGTATTAGCGCATAACGAGAATATAGGAAGACAACAATCGAGAACTGCAGGAAACTTTGGGATGCTTCGTTACACAATGGCCTTTGCAAAAAGAAGCAAAGAATTGGTGGTATAGCCAATATACCAGGAAATGGAATTCGATTTTGTGAAAGATCTCACTTTGACTGTGTTAGACATGCATACTCATGGAATTGCTTATGATTTTGTTCCTAGGACACATACATTGCCACAAAACATTGCAAACATGCCCTGTCCATTGAAAGCAGACCTTGTAGAACAGTTCACTTCCTGGTACAAATGATTAGCAGTGATTTATATGTTCAACCATGTTTATACATTGTACATTTACCGCCTCTACTCCAACATTTGTTAGTGCGCAGGAAGTTCAGTGGAGATGGAAGGGCACTTGTATTTATGACTTGCGAGTGTCTCACGTTATCATCAGCAGAGCACATTCCTCCTCGAAAACAGGGCACACGCAGATGTAACAATGGGGAGGACACTAACTGGAAATGTTTGAATAAAATAAGTAAAGCACTATAAATTTCAAAGAGTAAAAAAGTATTCACGATCGCGCGGCATTGGTTTTTTGAAATATTTTTGAACTATTTTCTAAAAACAAACAATTCATTTTCAAAAATATTCCAAATGCCAAGTTGGTCTGCAGGGCTAATCGCTCCCATTGGAGTGAAGGTCACAGTGTTTGATTTTTGCTTGTGACAAAGGAACATGTAATTTCATTTTATGAAAATGTGTTCATCTGAATGGACACTCTGCGTTACGCCGAGAGAATGGAAATGCTGAATATTATGTACGTTTTACTGTAGACGAGTTTATAGACGAACGAGTTAAAGTTTCATTTTCTGAGCGGTATTGATGGCTTACATTGTAATGGGTTGTTTTCTTGTGGAATATTGCAACGACACGCAAAAACAAACTGTGTGTACTTGTCTTTGTCTCGGCACATGGGCAGTCCAGCACCGAAATGCATGTAGTCCACGTCTGGGTTCCCCAAGGTTCCTCCAACGCCAAATTCAACGCTAATATTCCATTAAAACACTGTCTATGTGTTCTTTGAATTCTTCCATCAGCTTCTGCATCCGCATCCCATTGTGAGCTAAACATACTCCATAGCACTAACCTCTCAAGCACATCGTAGACTCCAACTTGCCACAATTTTTTTCTGTGTTTTCATTGTTTCCCATTTGTGTTCATCATTAGTTTTCACATGGTGCAAAATTAATGGGTAAATTGATAAATTAGAATAAAGAAAGGCTACTGAGACACATTTCTGTTATGTTTTCTACACAGCTACATCCTGCCATTCTGTGAATGTCATCGTTTTCAGATACCAATTGATGACTTCTTCAGCAGGCAGTTGCAGATACACCTAAATGGCTGGCTTTCTATCACGCTTTTGTGGGACGATCGTCCCAGGCCGATATGCCCTTTCGCGGTACCAGTGACAAGGAGCAACCTGACATTGTTTACGGTGGTCCAGCAAGAAGCTGATGCCAAAGACTTTCGATGTACGGTGAGTCCAATGCACTTCTTATACCCAAAGGAACACCGTGTGACTCACAATAAAGATTTGTGGATCGAAACAAAGAAAGACATTTCAAATTTGGTTAAATATGGAAATCGGCAGATGTTCTCGGAGCGTTTATTGTGAAATAAAAGCACAATATAAATTGCAGAGCATTGAGGTTTCCCTTAAAAATAGTGTTTTGTATTCAGAATAGGGACGCGCTGTGCTCTGAGAGGATCTGTGTTGATATTCCGGGTTCTGTGTCAATTGACGTCAAGACATAGGTGATTACTGGGCGCGCTTTGCTACACTGAACAGTAACGTCATGGAGATACGCAGAGAATATCGCTAGAAATGGTGATGTCAGCTTCAGGAGCGGCGGATAGGATTTAGTGCTGCAGGGGCACTTGAATTTAGGGCTATGGATAAACGGATAAGATAAGCACAAGATGGCCGCGCCCGGTTGCCTGATTTTGCATGTGTAAAAGTGAGGAAAACTAAGGTACGGTGCATAGGAAATGTTTTTACAATTGATCAACGTATGCTTAAAACCACATGCCTGAACACTTGGGACAATAATATTTTTGAGCGCAGTATTTCTTTAATGTATTCATGTGTTAATTGTGGCTGTACACGTTGCTTCTAAGCTTGATGTGAACATTTTTGAAAATTGATGGTTTAGTTCTATTTTAGAGAAAATGGCATTTTCAATTTGAGAATGTCCCATTCGATTGATTTGGAGCAAAACACTTTCAGTTCACTTTGAAAAACAGAGTTTAAAATGTCTGGTTTTCTTCTGCCCCTTTCTCCCCTATAGTTAATCTAAACCAAATTTCAGTTGGTGGAATGCCGCTTTCTTGGCTGGGATGTACATGACAAGGGCGTACAGGCCCTTGCCTCTGCTAGATATAAGGGGCCAGCAGGTAGTTGCTCCTATGGGATGGACATCAGTTTTGGGCTGACATGCAGGATGACCGAGAATGCAACATAGAGATAAGAAAAGAAATACCTGTCATATTCAAGCTTCTCAGTATGCTGCACGTCTGTGCAAGTGGCTCTTTCCAGGGTACTCGGGCACTTGCCTATCTCATTAACGCAGCCCTGTTTCGGAAAAATCTAAAAGCATGTCCTCGACGCCATGTTATGACGCAGAGAGCAGTGCATCATATTGCCCAGGGTAACCGCTGCACTTACTGCTTAAGGCCAAATCTTGTGTCATTGCTGTATTCTCTAGGGTGGCTCGGACCCTGGACTGCACACGTTACCCTTATACAAACAAGGGCGGAGAACAGGTTTTCCACACACAGCATGTGTGGCAATGGAAGCCTTATCTTCCCACTCATGTGTGCACACTTCCTGCACAACAGCTGTCTCCCACACAATGCTAGGCCTGTTAAAGGGATGTGTCCAAAACAACATATACACAGAAATGCATACCATTACAAAGTGAACATAATACATTGATGACATTGCTTACCTGACAGACCCCTTTGCACGCGTCTTTTTGAGAGGCAAAGTGGTGTGGGTTCACAACCTGCACTACAAAGTAACTCGTATAACAACTTTAGCAATATTCATTCACCTACTAAAGAACACACATTTTCTTTTGGTTACACCATTGGTGCATGAATGACATTGAAAAGGTCCTTGGTGAGCTTAGCAGAACACACGTGCCCTGCCCTTGAGTAACAAATTGGCCTGGTCATGTACTACAAAAGTAGATGTGAACATTCCAAATGCATTTTCAGCCTCCATAATAAGTAGGAAATCCCATGCACTTACAAAATCCAGAGACAAGGACTACAGGTAAACCAATCACAACAGCCCCTCATTTTTTTTGTTGTTATTTTTTTTTTCTTCGGATTCCATCCTGCCGGTGAGTGTGAGCCCTTGGCCCTGATATTGAGACCTGTTTGAGGCCCATTTGGAGCCCCCGATCCCCACTCTTGGCTGCCTGTCCCTGAAACCCCCTCCCGCAATCCCTGCTCCTTTGCTGTCCCTCCTCCCACTTCCCATCCCGCCCATCGCGCTCTGATTGGCCCAGTGGCCGTGTTGCAGGAAGTGTAGCCTCCGCAGCTACACCGAGGCCTCCATCTCGGATTCCATTCTGCCGGTGAGTGTGAGCCCTTGGCCCTGATATTGAGACCTGTTTGAAGCCCATTTGGAGCCCCCGACCCCCACTCTTGGCTGCCTGTCCCTGAAACCCCTCCCACAACCCCCGCTCCCTTGCTGTCCCTCCTCCCGCCTCCCATCCCGCCCATCACGCTCTGATTGGCCCAGTGGCCGTGTTGCAGGAAGTGTAGCATCCGCAGCTACACCGAGGCCTCCAGTGCGGACGGGGCTGAGTGTGTGGAGCGGATGAGTGTGTGGAGCGGATGAGTGTGTGGAGCAGATGAGTGTGTGGTGGGGATGAGTATGTAGAGTGCATGAGTAGTATATCGAGCGGACAAGTAGTTTGTGGACCCGATGAGTGGGAGGACCGGATGAGTGTGTAGATTAGGATGAGTATGAGGAGCAGAAGAATGTGTGGATTGGATGAGTGTATAGAGCGGATGAGTGTGTAGAGCGGATGAGTGTGTAGAGCGGATGAGTGTGAGGAGGGGATGAGTGTGAGGAGGAGATGAGTGTGAGGAGGGAATGAGTGTGTGTAGCAGATGAGTGTGTGGAGTGGATGTGTGTGTGGAGCGGATGAGTGTGTGGAGCGGATAAGTGTGTAGAGCAGATGAGTGTATAGAGCAGATTAGTATGAAGAACGGATGAGTACGTGGAGCGGATGAGTACATAGAGCGGATGAGTACATAGAGCGGGTGAGTGTGTGGAACAGATGAGTGTGTGGAGCGGATGAGTGTGTGGAACAGATGAGTGTGGGGAGCGGATGAGTGTGTGGAGCGGATGAGTGTGTGGAGCGGATGAGTGTGTGGAGCGGATGAGTGTGCAGTCTAGATGAGTGTGTAGATTGGATGAGTGTATAGATTGGATGAGTGTATAGATTGAGTGAGTGTATAGATAGGATGAGTGTGTAGATTGGATGAGTGTGAGGAGGGGATGAGTGTGAGGAGAGAATGAGTGTGTGGAGCGGATGAGTGTGTGGAGCGGATGAGTGTGTGGAGGGGATGAGTACGTAGAGTGCATGAGTAGTATATCGAGCGGACAAGTAGTTTGTGGACCCGATGAGTGGGAGGACCAGATGAGTGTGTAGATTAGGATGAGTATAAGGACCGGATGAATGTGTTGATTGGATGAGTGTATAGAGCGGATGAGTGTGTAGAGCGGATGAGTGTGAGGAGGGGATGAGTGTGAGGAGGGGATGAGTGTGAGGAGGGAATGAGTGTGTGTAGCAGATGAGTGTGTGGAGCGGATGAGTGTGTGGAGCGGATGAGTGTGTGGAGCAGATGAGTGTGTGGAGCGGATAAGTGTGTAGAGCAAATGAGTGTATAGAGCAGATTAGTACGAAGAACGGATGAGTACGTGGAGCGGATGAGTACGTAGAGCGGATGAGTACATAGAGCGGGCGAGTGTGTGGAACAGATGAGTGTGTGGAGCGGATGAGTGTGTGGAACAGATGAGTGTGGGGAGTGGATGAGTGTGTGGAGCGGATGAGTGTGTGGAGCGGATGAGTGTGCAGTCTAGATGAGTCTGTAGATTGGATGAGTGTATAGATTGGATGAGTGTATAGATTGAGTGAGTGTATAGATAGGATGAGTGTGTAGATTGGATGAGTGTGTAGATTGGATGAGTGCACAGAGCGGATGTGCGTACAGAGCGGATGAGCGTACAGAGTGGATGAGTGAAACACCTGATCTCGAACGCCTGAAACGAATAAAAGTGCATAGAACGGACTTGATCGCATATAATTGTGGAAAGTACATAATATGCCTTGGAATGCAGGGAACATTTGAAAGAGCATATATCCCATCATACCACACCCCACGCTTACTCTCTTCTTTACACCACCACTCAACTAGAACACACAGATACTATGACACCATTCGGTATAACTGTTCTCATATCAACATCTCCCGCTCACTCCCCATCACTCTATGTAAACACTGCTGGTTACACACACCCCAGCCAGGTGTTCTCCTCAGGCCTAATGCAGCCACACTGGGTCTGGATAAATCCTGCCAGAGCGAACACATACTCCTGATCTCTCAACCACCACACCTAATGCTATGAAGCAGCTACTACACGAATTCCGCACCAGCTGCACACCTACCTGGTGCGCACACGCACCTTTGGACTCTCTCGACCCTCTCTACTGACCCAAACTTCGGTTCCCAAGGGCGTTCAACCTACCAGTGCCTTCAGACCATACCAATGGTATATAAGGCGCTATATAAATGCAAAATAACATAACATAACATAACATTACCCCTTACTCCACCTTGCAGCAGACTCTAGATACCTTCTATGACCATGGCTCATAATACCGCCGTAATGCCAGACCGCAACATCAAGGCAGGATCCCTTCAATAATGTCCACATCAGAACCAGGACCTCCATTGATTGGTCATTTAAAAGGGCTCCGTTATACATCTGTACCGTATATCTCTGTAAAGCGATCCGTTGCTTCGCAAAGCTAGGTCTGCGCTCAATAAATACAATAATAATAATAATGATAATAATTTAACAGTGCACACCCGAAATGGTTTGCTTAATCACTGCAATTTGCTACATAACATTTCCATCAGGCACAATGGCCCCATGGAGCATTATGCAGATAAGGGCGGCCATGATGGTGGGGCTGGTTGGCATGTGGCTGCCGGAAAAGAGGCAGATGGGCACAATTGTGACTATGTAGATGGATTGATGCAATTATTCAGATGAACATCAGCTTTCCAAGTGAATGTATCGATGGCTGAGAGCCCCCTACTTTCTGCTAACCCCAACCCAACAATAAAACCACAACAAGCATTGGCAATGCCAGCAGTTTGGGCATTTTGTGCAGGCCGGCATTTACCAGGCAACGCCGTCCTGTTATTACTGGTCATTAATGGAAGCAGCTGCCAAATGGGGCGAGTGCATGGGCATCTAATAGCAGTGTCTGGCAAATGCCTAATACGCATACACATGGGATACACATACGCATACACTGAAGGATTTAGCATGGTGCAAAGAGTACTTTTGCAGTGCAAAGTGACTGCGCCACAAAGGTACACTTTGCATTGCTAGGAGAATTAGGCCTGATTGAACGTGTTTGTTAGCAGTGCAAAGTAACTTTGTAATGAGCTGAATGTTCCATGAATTAGGCCCAAAGTACCATCATTTAAAAAATTATTTGCACAGTTCAAAGTGACTTTGCACTGCTGAAAAGTGGCTTTGCAATGCCGACACAAACCCTGATTCATGGAACTGCGCAAAGGGTATTTTTGCAATGCAAAGTCTGTGCAAAGTCGGTACAAATTAATTGTTTCAGTACAAAAGTAACACTTACTCATAAGTTACGGCTTCACCCCTGCGAGTCTGCGCGAGGTACCCCGTAAGAAACGGCTGCACCCCTGCGAACCTGTGCGAGCTCCCACGTAACGGCTGTACCCCAGCCATTTTGCATGAGGCCCACTCAAATAATGGCTGCACCCCTTCGAACCTGTGCGAGCTCCCACGTAATGGCTGCACCCCAGCCAATCTGCACGAGGACCCACGTAAGTAACAGCTGCACCCCTGCGAACTTGCGTGAGCTCCCCTGTAAGTAACAGCTGCAACACAGACAACCTGCATGAAGCCCCAAGTAAGGAACAGATCAACCCCTGCAAAATTGCGCTAGCTCCCTCGTAAACAACAGCTGCACACCAGCGAATCTGCGCAAGGCCCCATGTAAGTAATGGATGCACCCCTTCAAACCTGCGCGAGCTCCCCCGTAAGGAATGGCTGCACCCCAGCTAGTCAAATGATGCTTTGAGTATTAAAGGAATAGTCCAGTAAAACATTTTATTTTAAAAATAGATAGGCAACATTAAAAAAATAATACTAGCACTTTTTTTAAAAAACTTCCTATGTAAAATTTTGAGCTATTCAAGCTCAAAATTTGCAAAAGCAAGCACATGGGCGCATCCATTTTGTGAAATGGATGCCCGCCTGTGCTGGCTTTTGCTTTTGCGGCACTAATGAAGGAAAAGCCAGCCAGCTGTAGTAAACAAAAGCTACCGCTGGGTGGCTTTTCCCTCATTGGTGCTGTACGCGGAGGACGGGGACCGGAGACCAGAGCAGGAAAGCTGCAGCTGAATCTCGGTAAGTGCTATTTCTTTTTTAAAAAAAATAAGCACTAGCTGCGTTTTTTTTTCTAAGTTTTCCGGGCTGGAGGAGCCCGGAAAACTTAGAAATAAAACCGCAGCTTTAAAAACATTGTATTTGAAAACGCTGTGGTTTTTCTTTCCAAGTTTCTCAGGCTCCTCCGGCTCGGAGGAGCCTGAGAAACTCGGAAAGAAAAACCGCAGCGTTTTCAAACACAACCGTGTTGTGTTTCTGCCTGCTGTGGCTATCACTTTGGGTCTCCGGTGCTCACCCAGGGGAGCACCGGAGACCCAAAGTGAAAGCCAAGGCAGGCAGAAACACAACACGGTTGTGTTTACATGCCGCGGTGTTTCTGCCTACAGCTGATTTCCCATTTGGGGTTCTCGGGCTCCCCACGGGGGGCCCGAGAGCCCCAAATGGGAAATGCTAAATGCTGCAGTGTTTCTGCCTAAATCAGCCTTCCCATTTGGGGCTCTCGGGCCCCCGGAGCCCGAGAGCCCCAAATGGAAAGCAGATTTAGGCAGAAACACAACCGTGTTGTGTTTCTGCCTGCCTTGGCTTTCACTATGGGTCTCCGGTGCTCCTCTGGGGGAGCACCGGAGACCCAAAGTGATAGCCACAGCCGGCAGAAACACAACACGGTTGTGTTTGAAAACTCTGCGGTTTTTCTTTCCGAGTTTCTCAGGCTCCTCCGATCCGAGCCGGAGGAGCCTGAGAAACTTGGAAAGAAAAACCGCAGCGTTTTCAAACACAACGTTGTATTTATGTTTGCGGTCGCTTCAAAAGCGACCGCAAACATAAATACGTTTTTAAAGCTGCGGTTTTATTTCTAAGTTTTCCGGGCTCCTCCAGCCCGGAAAACCTAGAAAAAAAACCACAGCTAGTGCTTATTTTTAAAAATAAATAAATAGCACTTACCGAGATTCAGCTGCAGCTTTCCTGCTCTGGTCTCCGGTCCCCGTCCTCCGCATACAGCACCAATGAAGGAAAAGCCACCCAGAGGTAGCTTTTGTTTACTACAGCTGGCTGGCTTTTCCTTCATTAGTGCCGCAAAAGCAAAAGCCAGCACAGGCGGGCATCCATTTCACAAAATGGATGCGCCCATGTGCTGGCTTTTGCGAATTTTGAGTTTGAATAACTCAAAATTTTACATAGGAAGTTTTTTTAAAAAAAGTGCTAGTATTATTTTTTTAATGTTGCCTATCTATTTTTAAAATACTTTTTTTTACTGGACTATCCCTTTAAGCTTACATCAGATCAAACTGCAACAATATACAGATATGTGTGTCAGTACCCACAAGTTGATCTAAGCTACCCCACGTACACAAACCAGCTGCTGTTCAATCCAAAGTAATGCTTCTATTTCCTTTATGTTCTATCACTGCAGCAAAATATCAAGCTGCATTTCATTTTCTGCTTGACATCTCTACGTTTTTAAAGGCCCAAATGATGAAATTACATTGACTAAGGCTTCTTCCCAGCACAAGGTCCATAATCCATCTCTTATAAATATTCCCAAAATCTATTTAAAGGACCTTGATATATAAAACTTCAAATATTATTTTTTTTAAAAACAAATTAGGCTCCAACTGTTATTCATTCAAGCAGAGTACATTGAATTACACATATACATCGAGAACATTCCTCACTGCTGCAATAATTTCTGAATTTGTAACCCAGGCAAATACACAAAAATGAATGGAAGGCGCACCACGAAACCTCTTTAAAGGTTTACATTTTGCCGCTTTTCTAATCTTTTTGCAAGCAAAGGGATTCCAGGGGCATCCTTTCCCTGCTTCTTCTGTTGCCTTCTCAGCTGGACATGATGAATGAATGACGTGATGGCACCAACTATCGAAACCCGCAAATGAATCCAACAAGGAATACTAGGCAACGGCAGTAGTCGGGTTTATTTCCATATGACTTTTTATGGAATAGGCAGACAAACCGGCGGAATATATCCACCCGAGAAAGAGGCCCCCAGCTTTTCCAGGGTTTATAGAATTTTACACATTGAGGTTCATACAGTAATTCAGCTTGATACGTTTAGGGCCTGATTCATGGAAAAGTGCGCATTGATTCCGCAAAGCTGAGCACCGAGAATGACTGCGTGATGCGCGACTCGTGCATTCATGGAATCAAATGTGCATTTCAACCTGACCCACAAAGAAAGCCGAGCTGTGTGAGGAATACCTACGACACACCCCCACGCAAGCCAAAAACAAACCCATAGATCAACCATTCTGCAAACCTCTGCGTCCACCTCTGACCCAACACCCAGAACCCCAGCGAACCTGATTCAGTTCCCCCATAATTAATGGCTGCACTCCTGCGAACCTGCGTGAACTCACCCATAAGTAATGGCTGCAGCCCAGCCAATCTGTGCGAGGCCCCACGTAAGTAATGGCTGCACCCTTGCAAACCTGTGCGAAGCCCCACGTAAATAGTGGCTGCACTGCTGCAAACTTGCACAACCTCCCCTGTAAGTAACGGCTGCACCCCTGCCAATCTGCGCGAAGCCCCACAGGTCCTCACACCACCCAACAGCCCCCCTCACCTCTGACGCCACCTCCAGGCAGCTCCCGCAAGCCCAGACACCACCCAACAGCCCCCCTTACCTCTGACATGCCACCACCAGACAGCTCCCTCAAGCCCAGACACCACTCACCATGCCCTCTCACTTCAGAAACATCCCCCAGGCAGCTCCACAGGTCCTCACACCACTCACCAGCCCCCCTCACCTCCGACACTACCCCCAGGTAGCCCCACAGGTCCTCACACCACCCATCAGCCCCCTTCACCCCTAGGCAGCTCCCTCAAGTCAGACACCACCCATCAGCCCACCTCACCTCCGACTTCACCGCCAGGCAACTCCCACCAGCCCAAACACCACCAACCAGCGCCCCTCACACCTCCAACACCACATCCAGGCAGCCCCACAGGTGCTGACACCACCCACCAGCCCCCCTCACTTTAGCCACCACCTCCAAGCAGCTCCGTCAAGCCCAGACACCACCTACCATCCCCACTCACCTCTGACACCGCCCAGGCAGCTCCCTCAAACCCAGTCACCACCCACCAGCCCCCCTCACCTCAGACACTCCTGCCAAGCAGCTGCCTCAAACCCAGACACCCCCCACCAGCGCCCCTCACCTCCGATACCATCCCCAGGCAGCCCCACAGGTCCGCACCCCAGCCCCCCTCACCTCTGGTGCCACCCCCACGCAGCCCCACATGTCCACACACCTCCCACCAGCCCCCCTCACCTCTGGTGCGACGCCCATGCAGCTCCATGAAACCCAGACACTACCCACTAGCCCGCCTAAACTCTGACACCATCCCCAGGCAGCCCCACAGGCCCTCACACCACTCACCAGCCCCCCTCACCTCCGACGTCATTCCCTGGCAGGCCCACATGTCCTCACACCTCCCACCAGCCCCCATCACCTCCGGTGCCAACCCCCATGATGCTCCCTCATGCCCAGACACCACCCACCATCCCCACTCACCTCTGACACCGCCCAGGCAGCTCCCTCAAACCCAGTTACCACTCACCAGCCCCCCTCACCTCAGACACTCCTGCCAAGCAGCTGCCTCAAACCCAGACACCCCCCACCAGCGCCCCTCACCTCCGATACCATCCCCAGGCAGCCCCACAGGTCCACACCCCAGCCCCCCTCACCTCTGGTGCCACCCCCACGCAGCCCCACATGTCCTCACACCTCCCACCAGCCCCCCTCACCTCTGGTGCGACGCCCATGCAGCTCCATGAAACCCAGACACTACCCACTAGCCCGCCTAAACTCTGATTCCATCCCCAGGCAGCCCCACAGGCCCTCACACCACTCACCAGCCCCCCTCACCTCCGATGCCACCCCCTGGCAGCCCCACATGTCCTCACATCTACCACCAGCCCCCATCACCTCCGGTGCCACCCCCATGCTGCTCCCTCATGCCCAGACACCACTCACCAGCCCCCCTCACCTCTGACACAACCCCTAGGAAGCCCCCCCTCACCTCTGACACAACCCCTAGGAAGCCCCACAGGTCCTCACACCACCCAACAGCCCCCCTTGCCTCCAATGTCACCCCCTAGGCAGCTCCCTCAAGCCTAGACACCACCCACCAGCCCCTCTTACCTCAACATCACCCCCAGGTTAAAGTAAAAAAACAAAAACTGGTCAAGGAGCTATATACATAGGCAGTGGGCTCAATAGTCTCTCATCACGTCCTCCAGGGCAAAGTTGCATTCTTCATGCTCCAAATGGAGACGGGCCATCATTTGTTCCTGGATGGCTTCAAGACACTCCTTCAACCTTCTCCTCCTCCACAACCCTGCAAGCCTCCTCGAGTATCGCAACCCGCCTCAGTTCCTTCCCTCCACCACCTCTGCCCTGACCCTAGCAACCTGTAAGCAGTTGGGACTGCTGGAATTAGGAACTACCACTCCTAACGGCCAGTGGGATTTATGTGGGCCACATGACATTAACTTACATGTAAAATTGCTCAGGTGGCCTTTTTAGCCCTACCTCGACCCATGCCGATTGCTGGTAATTTTTCATAGGATGCTGGCACGGTTTGAGGCGTTTGCAGGCTACAAGAGAGTTTGGTGCGAGGAAGGTGGTGTGGCGGCAGTGTGTTAGGAGCTTTGCGCTCCATTCCGTTCTCAAGCGGAGACATACTTAAACACACTGCATTGCTGGTGGCATGCTAGGAACTGTGCACTCCATTCTGCTCTCAAGCGGTGACAGATCTGCACCCGCTGCACCGCTTGTGGCTGCATGCCTGAATCAAGAGCCAGTCAGCATTTGCTGCTTTCACGCGCATACTCCAGCACCTGTGGAGACCGGGGTCGGCTCCTCAGGCTTCAGATAAGTAAAGGGGCAAACCTAACTGTGCCACTGGTGTTAACATATGTTTTGAGTACATGTTTGGGGATTGGAGCCAGCTACGCTAATTGTCATGAGAGGGTAGACACGGAGGACTGGACTGAGTTCCTTTAACGCGCTTAAGGAAACATATTGGTTGCTTGCTTGCTTCCTTGTTGTCTGGGCAACTAGTTCCACACTCTGTTCGCTTTTCAGGTATATGGCTAGCTATTGTCTGTGGCAACAGAGCATATTGTATGTGGCTAAATGTGCTTTCATGTGGCTGGCTACGCTATGTGTTGTTAGGTGGTAGGTTATGTAGGTAGGAGGTGTCACCAATATGGCTTGAATTCCTGTGCCCTTGATTAAGAAAGGGGACACAGAAAGTTCTGGTGTTCGTGAAAGCCCCCCCCCCTCACCCCCCAGTGCCTAACTGGAGAAATACAAGTCATGGGGTGGTCTATAAACATATGTATATGAATATATAGATGTCATGTATGCATATGCTATGTACCTTTCCTAAATTCCCCCTACCTATCCAATAGAAGTTCCCTAACCCTTTTCCTGGTGATCCTAACTCCCCCCTCCCTATCCACAACTGCTGCCTAACCATCTTCATCTGCTGGATGCCACGTGGTGACCTGTTATTAGAAACCAGGGACCCATGCCAACCGAGGTGGGAGGGGCGACCTCCATTTGGCTTCCGTGGTCAGGAAGAAGTTGTGTTATACTTCCCTGTGTGTATCATCCTAGCCCGCTGCCTCTCTGCCATCAGCTGCATACTAAAGTCCATTTGGATGCACAGCAATTCCCTAAATCGCCTACGCTCCTCCTGCCAGGTGACCAAACGTTGCTGCATCTCTTGCCTCCTCAATGTCGTTGGGCCCTGTGAGGATTGCCTCTGACCACTCCTATACTGCTGCTGCCTGGCCAAGCCTACCCTGCGCATGCACCCCCGCCATCTGGATGTTGCACTACGGGGGGTACAGTACCAGCACTGTCCTGATGTGCCTGCTGTCCCACTGATACCTGTGCATATGTAGGTGCCAGGGCATGCAAAGTGACCACCTCTTCTGTACTTGCCGGTACTTCCACTTGAGGCAGGGAAATGCTGACCACCAGACTGGGTGGTGTGGTTGGGATTGGAGTTGAGGGGGCCGTCATTGAAAATCGCAATGAAGGCCCGCAGAGGTTGGGTGGGGCACAGAGGAGACAAAGTAGGAGGGGGCAGTTGAATGTGCCAGTGCACTGAGACCACCCGAGAGCAGCGCATGTGCCAGATGGGCCAGGTAGAGCGTCATTGATTTGTGATGCTGTGAGAGCACTGCACAAATCTCTCTCACATCATCACAAATCAAGCCTTTCCGCCTTGCAATCCCATCCATCAGGGTGTGCGTCATCTCTGGGGTGATTTCCCTGGTCCCAAGAGTGGAGCCACGGTCTTGGTGGAGGCATTCACACGGGTGGTATTTACTGCATCAGGTGGAGCAGGCACAGGAGATTGGGCAGTTCCCTCCATGGTCCACTGTACATCCTACTGTCCCTCGTCCAGGGGTGCAGCCTGAACACCCTCCTGGAGTCCCCCACCTGACCCTGTGTGTTGTCCATTATCTGCCTCCTCCACCACCTCCCCCATCTCTCTGGAGGACTCCAGAGAGCATTCCTCCCTGGAATGGTCCCTCCGTTTCCGCACCCTGGCCAACAGCCACTGACCAGTCCCCCACCAAAACAACCTCCTGGGGCGTATCCCCAGCAGCTCCGGCCGATGGAACATGCGCACACCCAGCCAACTTTCCCTCAGATGAGGTGGACTGAAGTGTGACTGGCCGGGGTGTGCACTTTGGTTTGGTGGTTCTGTCCCTGCCCTTCTGCTCCACAGCATTGCCTCCACCCTCTTCAAGAGCCGCAGCAACTGTGGAAAATGGGAACAAAACACATTGACATTAGTAATCGTCATCAATGGATGTGTGGCATACACAACATAAACATAACAAATCATGCAGCATGTTTCAACCATGAACTGGCATACACACACACAATGTTTGCCCAGGCAGGCTGCATGTCAAATGCTGCATGAGTGCAGGGGCGTTGCTAGGTCTGTAAAAGATCCGGGGCTAGAGCCCATTGCAAGTTTGGACTTCACATAACTACATGATCTGAACGTACGCGTCATGTTGCGATTTCAAGCGTTAATATTGCAAACTATATTGCTCAAAGTGCTCATGCTCATTGAAGATTTGCCACTCCAAAACCTGAACATCCATCCAGTAGTGCTTTGTAATACTTTATGAGGTTATATAAGACAAAGAAAAGCATTTGGACAGGACCGCCAAAGACTTGCCATGGATTGAGAAATTGTATTTAAGCAACAACTGGAGAGATACATGTTTGCTTCATTAACCATACAGGCACTTACTGCTGTTGTTGGACTGACAGAGGCTTGCTAGTGGGCTTACGAAGTGGTGGGACATAACAAATGTAATTATGTAGTGAGCGAGCGCAGCGAGCGAGCCTCAACTTGACCAGGGTGGTACAGGGGCGGGCTGCCCCCACACAAGAGCATTTTTTAAAAAAATGCTGTCAAAATCACACACATTTTGGCATGATTTTTCCAAAATAACCAGCATTGTACATATGGTTCTTAGTGATCTAAATGACTGCTGAATACTGTAACACTAATAAGCTGCAGCAAGCAGGTGAGATACAAATACCCAGCATAACATAACACTACTAACACATGGAAAGCATTTTCTTTTCCAACATACATTTTTAAACAAGTACATGTGTGGTTTCATTCCATTTGCATTTGCATTTGCATGTAGTTGTATTTAGTAGCAATGCAGTATGGACAGGAACATACTGCAGTAAAAATGAAAGACACATTTCCAATTCAATAAATTAAATACATTTAATAAATGAAAATTCAAAGATGTATAATACAAAACAAATATGATCCTTTGCAATAACTGAGCTGTACGTAGATACTGCATTGGGTGCCTATACAAACCAATTAAAACAAACCATGTGAAATATAATTTAAGAAACTGTATAATATCACAATCTCAAATTGCTTCATTTAACATTTTGACGAGTAACAGTAAGTGCTTGCCTTCGTGTGTGCATGCCAGCAAAACGATCAACAATACCATCATCAGAAACTGATTGCAGCACTCCTCTCTCTACTGAAAGTACAGCAATGTCCTGTAATCTAGATTGCCCCATTGTACATCTGAGCCAATTGTGAAGCCTCCGTAAAGCACTGAAAGATCTTTCACAGCTACAACTGCTCACTGGCACAGTTAAAGCAATTTGAATGATTTGTTTTACAGTTGGAAACATTAGAGGATTTAAAAGCTTGTACACTTGATCCATTGAGAGAGTTTGACTATTCAGTTTCTTGTTAGCAAAATAATTCTTTGCTACGAGTGCTTCCTCAGACTTAAAGTCAATGGGGGTCATTACGACCCAGGCGCTAATTGCGCCAACGTTACCACCATGGTGTAAACTATGTTTACACATAACGGTGTAAACATAGTTATGTGTAACATAGAGCAGCCATTAAAATCAGAATAGGCGTTAAGGGTTAACGACGGCCTTAACCCTTAACGCCTGGGTCGTAATGAGGCCCAATGTTGTAATGCTTTGCAATTTCCCTTAAATCTTCAGATAGGAAGTTTGGGGAAAGTGGACTGCAAGCCTGAATTCCTCTCATCATCTCTTCGCTTACACTGGAGAATCGATTTTCTAGTTCAGAGATCATCCGATCCAGGCACGGGAAAAATAACTTTGTTCTAAAATCATCTTTAGTACTGACATGTTCCCGAGAAGAACTTTGTTCAACCACAAAGTCTTCCATGCTCTTTTGCTTTTTTCTTCGTTCCAATACTATTTCCTGGCCTTCAGTGCTGGTATCCCTGAGCAAGGATTCTGCTTTTTGCAGCAGGTCAGAAACTCTTTCTGTAGCTCGCACAGCTCGTAATGTATTGCACACAGCATCTTTCAAATCAACTGCTTTAGCTAAATCTAGAGTTTCTTTTTGGAGGATTGTGTGGAAGCCCTCTGTGGTGGTAAGCAAAGACTGGAACACAAAGAGACAAAATACTACTGACAGTTTTTTTAACTTTACCAATAAACCAGTTGCTGTACTGGACTCGATTTCTGAAAAGCACTGATGAACAGCTGGGAAATTATTTATCAGTGCATTTACAGAGCATACCTGACAAGACCAGCTAGTGTCTGAAAGCTGGACAAGCTCACCTTGTTTTAGTCCCAAAGTGTTTTGAACTGCTTTAAATTTATGGTGATGAATAAGTGAAGTACTGAAAAATGTATATAGATTTTCCATTGTACCGAAGAAATCTTTGGCTTCCTTTATTGCTTTGCAGGTGTGACATAGCACAAGGTTAAGTTCATGGGCATAACAATGAACATAAATAGCTTCTGGATGGTATTTCCTAAACTTTGCCTGCACACCATTGCTTACTCCACTCATAACAGCTGCACCATCGTAAGTTTGAGCAATACATAATATACTATCAACCCCATGTTCTTTTAGGCATTCTTGTAAAGACTCTGTGAAAGCATCTGCATTAAAATCTTCTGATTCCCTTAAACCTAGAAAATGTTCTTTAATTTCACCACTTAATGGTAAAACATAGCGAACCAGATTGCCAATTGCTCTTTGTGATGATCTCTGGCCTCGTCTGCCATTATTGCATACATGGCAGAAGTTTTCAGCTCATTTACTATTTTATGGGTAGCTTCCTCAGAGCAGCACTGGATGATTTCATTCTGAGATGATGGGGAAGTGTAGGTAGCATTGTCAGGAGGTATATACTTTTTAAGAAAAGGGTCAAACGTAGAAAGTACATTCAAGAATTCTATGAAATTTCCCTTGTTCTTGCTATCCTCTGACTCGTCATGCCCCCTAAATGAAATTCCTTGTTTACCAAGGAGCTTTCTTACTGCCACAATACGGAGAAGATAGTCTCGCCTTTCTTTGATTTGAAGTTCACTGCCTGTTTGCATATGATGCTCTGCATTGCCATGCACTAGAGCTTCCTTGTACAGTGCCCATGCCAACATACTTGATTTGTGTGCTGCTGTCATTTCGTGGTCTTTTTATGAATCTAAGGCAAATTTCCAGTTTTTATATCCACTAGTACACAATGAATCTACATTTAACCGGTTATGTTTTGACAAGAAATGTCTACAAGAAAAACAAAAAGAGGCATTTTCTTTGACAGAATATTCCAGCCAAGAGTATTTTAAAAACCAATTATACTGAAATGAACGTTTTTGTGAACCAAAAATGTCATAAGGATATTCGACAAATTTGATCTGTGCTTGGTCCTTATAAATATCTCCTAGATCTGTTGCCTCACTAGATCTACTGACAGCCATAGGTCCACCACTTAATATTTCTGGAACTGTACTGTGACATGTGTCAGTACTTGAGCCTTCCTGAGCATGTTGCGAATATTCATCAACCTGAATACTCTCTCCTGCAGTCTCATATTCCTCTTGGTGCTGCTGAGACTCATTGGATGTGGATGGCGAAGATGCTGTTGCTTCTGCTGCTGCACCTTTACTGCCAAAGTACTTTCTGATATCCATGTCCTAAAGTAAAGACATTCATTTCAGATTCTGCCTCGTTCTCATGTGTATCATCTTGGAAGCCTTCTCACATATTGGACAGTCCATGATACAGTCACACTAATATGTAATCTCTGGATACAGTGCAGCAGTACAGACTAGAGGTTGGAATAGATCATTAGGAATTGTATGGTTTAATAGGCTGCAGATATCACATGGTGTACATAAACAAGCAGCATTCTCAAATAAGCAACAGCAACACCTCAACTCAACAAGCAGCAAACAAGGATATACTACTAGGATGTACTCACCACGTCAGCTGCTGTAGTGAGTTTCTCTGCTGGGCCTGTGCTGTAGTAATTTGATTGAAGGGCAAGCTGTGGAGTTGTGGAAGATGTGACTTCTGTGGATCGTGTGACTTTGAAAGTCCAGCAGTCGTCGTATTGCTGGTTGTTGGGCTCAGGGCCGGCTGGCCTAGATGGATTGACTCTGCAAGATAGAACATTGCAAATATTATGACTAATCATGTGCAGCCGTTCAGCTAACCTTAAGAGCAAAACACACATTCTGACAATCACCCATCCAGAGATGAGGCTGTATGGGGACGTTACACATTTAGTAGATGAAAAAAACAAAGATCCTGGGAGAACAGGAATGTCAGGTTTGAAGGTTTGGGTGCAGGTTATGAGGACGTTGATGGAGGAGAATGAGGTAGAAGTTAGACTGAGTTGGGTCTGAAGGCTACGAGTGAAGGGGAGGAGAACAGTACATTCAAGTCGGAAGGGAGTGAAGTCAAAGTCAAGTCAAGGGTACAGGCCTGTCTCTGAGAGAGAAAGGGCCCCCCTGAGTGTGGAGAAGGGGCACCATAGGGTGGAGAGTGGCAACTAAGAGGGTAGAGCTATCAAAGTGGAGCCAGCAATGAAAGTGGTCAATAACAGAACCGGGGGTTGTGGGGGGGAATTTTACAATAGCAGGCAGGCATCCACTTATTAGCAGATGACTGTGCACGAAGCGAATCGTCCATCTGATATTATTTTAGACAGTTCACTTGACTGAAACACAAGTGCCATATAATAACACACAGCATCACTCTGCTTCTACCTGTCGCGCCTTGAAACACTTGTGTATGGTGCGTTATAAATGCCATATCATAGCATATGATGTGCTCGTCCATTTAAATATGGCCAGTGAACGCCATGTGGCATTTCAACTTAGCGACTGCTACGGTTTGACTCATGATGAGGGACTGTCGGGGTGGCAGAGATGGGGAGACAAGTCCTGTGTGAAGAAGGGCTTTCACATGGGGGCCTGCCAGCAGCTAGACACCACGTTTATCATCATGCACACGAAGACCTGAGGGGGCATCCCAAGTAAAGCACAGGGAGGGTGTATGATAATTTGTCTTCTGACCCTCTGTCTTGCCTCCCTTGTCTTGTCGTGCCTAAAAACATTTGTGTACAGGCGCGTTATAAATTACATATCATAACATAACTAGGCATCACAATTGAGATCAAAGACCATATCAACTGTCGTACTAAGTTTGTAGTGCATGCCATTATTTGTCTATGTAACAAGGTTTGTATTGGTAGCACGATCAGAGTATGAATATGAGAACACACACACACTACTACTCCCTACAAACATTTCTTTGGGACAAGAATGGGGCAGCATAGAAGTAAATTTACCCCACCCACACACAATCTCTGAAGGGAGTCCCCCCATGCTCCCATCACCAAAGTTTAGGCCCCCCCAAACTCCCACTCCAGAAAGCACGGCTTCACCAACAATTTCAGGTTTCCTTTAGAAGACTCAGACTACATGTACCACATGCATCGTGTGAGATGTGATACACCAGCCTTTGGTAGAGTTATCAGAAGCAGTGCCGCATTGGCAGTGGTGCGTGGAGAGGAGCTTTTGAGTTCTGGACTGGAACATTTTGGAGCTATAGATTTTTGTTTTTCCATGTCTCGCTGTCACTGTGTGCACTTTATGACTCCTCTGGGAGCATGATGGTGGCCTGGAGCTGCGGGTAACAGATGAAGCCCCCGTTTAATGAGGAGAGACTGAGGCAGGTGAGGTGTGGCCCTCGTTCTATGATGGAGCGGGGGATAGGTCGGAGATCATGGCCTGGTGGGTGTGGCAGCAGAGGTCCATCTGATAGCCTTGATTCAATTGGGGGGACAGGTGTTTGCCTCACCTGCAGTCATTCAATGGTGCTATATAACTCACCTGCTGTAGGCTGCTGAAGGGTATTTAGTCTGTTGTTCGAGCGTTTGAATTACTTTCTAGGTGCAGGTTGGCGTAAGTGACTCTGGGTAGTGCTAGTGCATATTTGTTTTGTTCCACAGCAAGCAGTGGTAACTGGCTGTCCGTGACTGGAATCCAGAAGAATACTAAGTTGCTGGACGCTGTTATAGCCAAAAAAGAAAATCATTAGGAACTAACTGGCCCCTGGAACATAGGCCATAACCTGTAAGCAGCTGAGGAACATTAAAATGCTGTCTGCGGACGTCTGAGCCCACTTAAAGGTCCCCTATACGTTCCTTGAAGTTCCACCCAAGTATCCATGCAGCACACAGTGCGTGATGCAGTGATGCACACTTCAACATTGCACACAGCTCCTGCCCCAAAGCAGGCAACCACAACCCCAAAGCAAACCTACCACAGGCAGATGCTGACGCTTTCAGGTGGAGTAATAACAAGTCTTTGGCTGACTATAAATGGGGTCCCCTGTGTGCAGGCGAATGTTCCTAACCTCAGTCACTGTTACTGCTGCGAGCATCCCATGTCTATATAATCCCATGACTCTTACCTTCCAGGTGCAATCCCATGGCAGCAGGGGCAGGGGTGGTGGGAAGGTGGGGGGTGGGCCCATAGCTTTCAACCATTTGTGTCGCAAAGGCGGGTGAAAACATCCGAATTTGATTTTGGCGAGTGAGAGCCCATTGAAATGAATGGGTGTGCAGGAGGCTTGGCGGGTGTCACCCGCCAAAAGCGTGTGAGTTGATGAGAGCTATGTGTGGCTGTACAGCATAGCTCTTCACTGCTGAGAAACAAGTAGGTGCCAAGGAAGGGGGGCCGGGCCCTCTACACTCCACACAGTGCTGCAGGCACATCTTATTGCCACTGAAGCGGGTCTACACCTCAGCTCAGAGTGACACTAGGACTGCCCCTCCGGGTGCATCACTGAGACACTGACGCAGAGAGTCAAGCAGTGGCAGGCTGCAAGGCTGCCCCCGAACACCCGACAGAGGGTTACCCACCTCTCTCAGCATTGACACACCGATCATCTACATAAAAATCCCAACCGTGGCGGCAAGGGTGGGCTGCCCCTCTGCTCACCACCTCACGTATTTAAACACACTAATGTGGCTCAGGAGACACACCTTATTTCCCAACATCCCAGACGCTTTCACCACAGGTCTGCTCGGGGGAGTTCTTAAGAGAAATGCAAACATAAACCACAAAGACTGTCACATTCCCAAGTGACGTCAAACTGTCTAATGAGCCATGAAACACATTCAGTTTTAGTGATTGATTCAAAATAACTTGTTATAGACGATTTTGGGCTAAAACATTTGTCATTGTTTTTCGTGTTTATGGGATTTTAGGGAAAACCCAATGAATATACTATTTAACGTGTTGCCTTTATTCCCACTTTGACTGAAATTTGTAATAAATGTTAGTCATTAACGTTGGTAAGAGACATTTTCAGTGAGGCTTGATAAAATTGTCTGGAATTTGTTTACTATAGCTGTTGTGTATGTGGTGATTTTTTTGAGTGATATCCAGTTGTCATTCATAGGTGAAGTCGCTATGATACAAAGGAATGGACCAGGACCATATTACACCCAGGAAGTCGCACCTGACATCTTCAATCGGGAAGGTTTTGCCTCTAATACTTAAATAGGAAGAAAAGGATAATTATGGCAGACATCTTGGAAAGGCTGCTAAGTAAATGTACCTGCCGAGCAAGGCTCTGAGGCCTGGCAGTGTCACTTTGACCAGCAGATTCATAAGCCTTCAGATGCCACACTGAACCCAAAGGCCATGACAGCAAACAAGGACCGAATACATCAACATTTCAAACTGTGCACAATGTATAACACGCTTACCCTCAAAACTAAAGCTTCGGGCAAATGGCATGAAATCACGCACACTCGGAAGCAGGTTCCAAAGACCAATGAAACCAAAACAAGATGTCTCGCAAACATCCAGAGACATGTGTGCATCACACATGTCAGAAACCTCAAACACCTCTTTACAGTTCAAACAGAGAAGTAGCAGGTTCCAGATTTCCAGATAATGACAGAACACATAATGATCTACAGCCTTATGTTGAGATCTGAGAACCTGGATGAATCCTCCAAGTTCTGGGGAAGCAAATCTGAACAGCTGCAAAATGAACACACATTCCTGGCGGGGGCTGGCAGCGTGCACAGCTCTGCGCTCCAAGCTGAATCTCTGGAGATAAGATAATTGTGGGCATTAGTGCTTAAAAGCATCACAGTGTGCACTGCGCGCTGCTGACCATGGGTGCAATTATACATTATTCTTAACTCAAACAGTCTGTCACAAAAGGAATGAATTGCCATTTGCAATTGTGGGACACATTTTCATTGGTGTCCTATGCACTTTTAAGCCCCACTGCCCCAGTAGGACTCCATTTGCAGGTTATGGGCAATGCTGCATGGGCATCCCACAAGCGAGGCAGGGTAACTGCTGTTACCATCGGCAGCTGGGAGAGGGGCAGCCCCAACCCCCCGTGCCTGCTCCTCTCCTTCCCCCCCCAGCTACAGAGACACGCAGTCTCGGCAGCACAAAAGCCACGGAAGGGTAAGGTGCGAACAGTCATCGCACCCTTCCTCCAAACAGCAAGGCGCTAAGCGCCATAAGGAAACAACCATCAGGCAGGGCCCAGGTTCAAAGATCTGCCCCCACCGGGGGGTCAGACAGTAGGCTATCCGGCCGGGGGCTGCGACAACAGCGGCCCCCACCACATACACAACAAAGACCCAGGGCCTCCCTGGGTCCTATAAATGAGAGCAGCATGCTCAGAGTAAACACAATCTGTTTGTGGACCCTGAACTGGGACCCAAGCAAACAGGAGGTTCACTGTTTACTAAGTGTCTTCCAAATCTTCTTGCTTCTTTAGCAATTCTTGAAGTTCACTGTATATCGCAGTGTCTTTTTCCTTCCTGAACATTGTACTGTTCAAACCAATTGCAACGCAGTTTTAACGAAGGAAGAAACGACAACCGAACGGCCAGCGCGGATGCTGTCAGCTTCAACAATTTTCGGCATAGATCGAAAAAGCGAGCGGTGAGCGTGTCCAATCCACAGCAAACAAAGACGCGTGCTGCGGAATTATCCACAAAACCAGTGCGAACGAAGGAGAAGCGGCACTCGAACAGCACGGCGCAGACGGTTTTCCGATTCAACATTTTTCAGGTGAGCCACTGCGCTGGGGCTACGAGGGAAGAAAAATAGACATTTATTTTTTTTTTTTTTTTTTTTTTTTTTTTTAAACTTTCTTTATTGATTTTCAACAGATTGATAGACCACGAACATATCAGGTACTGCATATACATTACACGTCCATAACTTCCCCCATACCACCCTCCACCCCCACCCCACCCCCCAAGACTCCGATCAACTCCACTGTTCAATATCGAGCCAGTTCAGAGGTCAGGGCTGGCTGATCAACTGAGGGGTCATCCACCGCTCCAAGGTGGAGTAATGGCACGGTCAGCGACACCCAGCGATGTAATTCCTCACTGGAGTCCAGCCTCTGTTCGTGGATAGTGGTTTCCCACGCTCCGGTCTCGGCTGCCAACCACTTAGTGAGGTCGTTCCACCATTGTGCTTCAATCGGGCCTTTGGGGCTCTTCCAACACATGGCTATGCGTCTTTTAGCCGTGATATAAATTAAGTCTTTGAGTCTATTTAGGGGTTTGTTTTTGCGATCACGGCTGCACCTGCCCAGGATGCAGGCCACAGGGCTATGTACGTCCAGTTCAATGTCTGCTTTTGCCACCCTTCCCCGCACCTGCATCCAAAAGGAGCGTATCGCTGGGCAACCCCAGAACATGTGAGTCATTCCCGCCTTCGGCTCATTGCATTTAGGGCATAGCTGGATGGCTGCGCCCTTGAAAGACGATATAGTTTCCGGAGTTAGGTAAGCCCTGTTGGTAATGTATAGTTGGATAAGTTGCAGACGGGCGTTTCTGGAGATTTTCTTGTGATAGAGGGTTACTCCTTCCCATTCCTTGTCGTCAAATTCCCGGCCCAGTTCGTGCTCCCACTTCCCTCTGCTCCTGAGCTCATTCCTGGTCGTGCCTAACATTAAGGCTTCGTAGAGCCGTGAGGTCTCGTGGCCCCCCTCGGCGGTGTTCAACATAGTCTCAATAATCTCGTCCTCCGCTGCAAGAATGGTCGCCACCGGCCATCTGTCTTTCATGGCCTGGATCACTGCTCTGTGGAGCAGAAATTGTCCTGTAGGTAGCTCCGAGGACTCGCTCAGGTCGGAGAATGTTAGGATTACCCGATCCTGAACCAGGTCTCCGAGGGTGGCCACCCCGCAGGGCTCCCACTGTGCTCGCGTTTCCAGTTGCCCCCACGGGCGATGGGTCATGACTGCTGCTATGGGGATCTGTGGGGAGTACGGATCAGGGGACCCCAACGTTCTGCAAGCCCTTCTCCAGAGCCGAGTTCCGAGCTGTACCAGATAAGGGTGCTGCCTTAGGGCGTCCTCCTTGACCCAGAGTAGGTCCCTGAGTAGGAAGCCTGTCAGAGCTGGTTGGAGAAGTCTGGTATCTGTGGTGATCTCATCGGCCATCCATCGCATCACATGTCTTAGCTGGCTTGCAAGGTAGTATAGTTCGAAATTGGGGACCCCCCTGCCAGAGGAACTGCCTGCATAGTTTATTGATGTCTCTAAAGAAGGAAGGGGGGATGTTGAAGGGCACGTTGGTGAAGTTGTGTAATAGGCGTGGAAGTGCTACCATTTTGAGGAGACCTGCTCTCCCGGCCACGGAAAGCGGAAGCTTCCCCCAAAAGTCCATGGAATTTGCTAGGGCATCTTTAGCTCTGACTGTGTTGAGGATGTGTTCTGTGTGGGGGTTACGGTGTATAGTGATTCCAAGGTATTTGAAGGAGGTCGACTGCCATTGCAGATCTAAGGAGGGCAGGGATCTGAAGTTTTCTCTGTATAGTGCAGCAAGCGGGTAGAGGCAGGACTTGCTTTTGTTAATACGGATTCCTGTGTGAATTTGGAAGCATTCTAGGGTTTCAAGAATGTAGGGCAAGAGGTGTTCGGGGTTGTGTAAGTATAGCAGGGTATCGTCAGCATACATGGAGACCAGATGAGTTATCCCGTCGATCTCAATGCCCCCATCGCCATACTCCTGTCTGAGGTATGCGGCCACGGGTTCACTGGCGATGATATAAAGCATCGGGGAGAGAGGACATCCCTGGCGAGTGCCCCTGTGGAGAGACCACGAGTCAGAGTATGTCTTGTTGGTCCGCACCCTGGCAGATGGGTTGGTGTAAATCAATTTAGTCCAATTTAAGAAAACAGGTCCTATTCCCATTTTTATCATGGTGGCATATAGCCACTCCCAGCGCACAGAATCGAAAGCTTTGGTGGCGTCTAATGACGCGACCGCGTATTTCTGGGGCCTCAGTTCCGTGCTGTATATAACGTGGTGCAATCTCCGCAGGTTCTCGGTTATGGAGCGCCCGGGCACATAGCCCGTTTGGTCCTGGTGGATTAAGTGTGGTATTACCCTACGCAATCTGTTCGCTAGGAGAGAGGTGAGGATTTTACCGTCAACGTTTAACATGGAGAGGGGCCTATAGGAGCCGCAGTCCGTACCTTCCTTGCCAGGCTTGAGAAGGGGGATGATAACGGCTTCCCTCATGGTGTCGGGGAGGGTGCCGCGCTCATAAGCTTCGTTATACACTTGGGTCAGCAGAGGAGCCAGAGTTTCCTCGTAAGTTTTGTAAAACTCACCGGGGAGGCCATCAGTACCAGGGGCTTTTCCAGAGGGGAGGGATCTAATGATTGCTTTTACTTCGTCGGGAGTGATGGGCTCGTCTAGTGTTTCGGCCATCTGTGAGTCTAATTTAGGCAGCTCAATGATGTCTAAGATGTCTTCAATGCTGGTATCAGCCTCGGGCGGGGTCTCGGAGTAAAGATTATGATAGAAATCTGAAAAAACTGAGTTGATTTCAATTTGGGTATGTGCCGTGGTGCCATCCGGCTTAAGAATTTGGCAAATGGGAGCTCGGGGGGTCTCACTTTTATACAACCAAGCCAGGAGTTTCCCGGGTTTGTCTCCTAGGGCGTGGGTTCTTTCAATGTGTTTAGTATAACTCAATTTACCCAGGGATTCCCAGTGTGTTAAACAGGTTTGCTTCAGGTCGGTTATTTTTTGTAGGAGTTCAGGGGTTAAATCAGCCCTGTTTTCCAATTCACCCAGCTCCGCTTCCGAGCGTTCCAGGGAGGATGTGATGGATCTACGGGCCCCTCCTATGGACGCAATCATCTCCCCTCTTATGACTACCTTGTATGCCTCCCATGCAGTGCCCATGTATCTGACGCTATTCAAATTTCGTTCCCAGTACTCCTCGGTGTAGTCGCTTACGTGTTCCCGAAGGGTCGCGTCATGGAGGGCTTCGGCTCTAAGCCTCCAAGTGGGGATCGGGGGTCTAGGCGGGAACACTTCCCAGGTGGCCAGCAGCGGGGAATGGTCAGACAGGACCCTGGGCAGGTAGAGGGCGTCGCTAAACATAGCTTGCTGTTCTTGGCTTACAAACAAGTAGTCCAGCCTCGTGTGGACAGCATGGGGAGGGGAGTAAAAGGAAAAAACTCGCTGATCAGGGTGCAGTTCTCTCCACAAGTCTCGGAGTAACAGCTGGTTAGTCAGTTTGGACAGAATCTTGGCCGGGGGGGATGGGCGGGTATGTTTATCATCAGATCTATCTTTTAGAGGGTCTAGGGTGCAATTGTGGTCACCTCCCCAAATCATGACGCCGTCCCTGTAGGGGCTGAGCCTTGGGTATAGGGAGTGGAAGAAAGCGGTAGCGTCGTGGTTGGGTGCATAGGTGCTAATTAGGCATACCTCTCTGCCTTCGATGGTGCCATACGCTAGTGCCATCCTACCTTCATCATCAGTCTTTGTGCTTATTAGTCTGAAGGGGGTGGTTGGGTCAACCCATATCAAGACTCCCCTTGCATAGGAGGAGTAGGAGGATCCTATCAAGGTTCCTCGCCAAGTTTTGGCCAATGCTTTAAGTTTATCAGCAGAGAGATGGGTTTCCTGAAGCATGGCAATCCCGGCTTTGCACCTTTTCAAGTATGCGTGGACGCGACGTTGTTTCACATAGCTATTCATGCCCCTGACGTTCCACGTGATGATTTTTATCGTGGCAGCCATGGGTAATAGGGGGTATAGCGTCTGTTTGGGGGTGCAGGTAGGGGCCGTGTCAGCGGCAAGAAGCATGTAGGGGATGTCAGTGGTCTAAGCGCTCTTAGATAAGGGTACATAACTGTGAAGCAACTGCCTCTTGTTCCCCCACTCGGTGGCTTGGGTGTCGCTTGGCTTAGGGGCTGAGTGGTCCTCGGGTTATGTATTCTGGACGTCAGTGGTCTAGTGGTTTCCCTTCCCCGGCACCTAACCTTCGTGCCAACTCCCATATTCCCTCCCCTCCGTAACTTTAAACAACTCAAACTAATAACAAGTCGAGCGAGGTATCCCCCGTCATGACTATCCCGTTTCTGCTCCATTAGACCGTGCATTGGTCGCCTGGTGCCCTACGGGCGGGTATGGGTATACCCAAAAAAAAAAAACAGGAAAAGATTCCGGGGGTGGAAGAGTGTTCGACTCTGGTGCCTCGCTGCTAAGGATCTGTTCAGCTGTGACAAGCTGGCACTTGCGTGGAGGGGACCATGGGGGTCCTCGGGCCCAGCGCCGCCAGCGTGGTGTGGCTCAGCGCGGTCGTCGCCCCTTCGCCTCTATGTCGGGGATCTGTTCCCTATCCATCCAGTCGCGGGCCTCAGACGGAGTGTCGAATAGGTGGGCTTTGTTGTTGCGTATTACTTTCAATCTAGAGGGATAGAGGAGCATGTAGCGCAGTCCGGCGGCCTTCAATCTAGCTTTGGTATGTATGAATTGAGCCCTCTTCAGTTGGACCTGGAAGGTGTAGTCGGGGTAGATGGATATTTTGGCCGAGTCTCTGAGGATCTGGCCGCCCGACCGCGAGTAGGCCAGGATGGTCTCCCGGTCTCTGTAATTAAGAACCTTCGCTATTACTGGTCTGGGTGGGGTGCCAGGAGGGGGTCTTTTGGTGAGGGATCTATGGGCCCTCTCGATCGTAAAGCCTTGGGACAGTTTCTCGGCGCCAATCTCCTGTAGCATAAGGTTCTCCACGAAGTTCGTGGGGTCGGATCCCTCAATGCCCTCCGGCAGGCCCAGGAGGCGGATGTTATTTCGGCGTGCCCTCCCTTCTGCCTCTTCGGCCCTTTCCTCCAAGTTCTTCACTCTTTGCCGCAGTTCGTCAACATCTCTGAGGAGCTCCACTTTGGTTTCTGTATTTTCGCGCACTTGAGCCTCAAGTGTATCAGTCCTGTCGGCTAAGGAGCGGACGTCCTGGCGTAGGAGGCCCAGATCTATGGCCACCGCGTCAATTTTTTGCTCCATGGTGGTCTGGAACAATTTAATGGCCTCAAGGATTTGGGCATTGCTAGGTTCAGTGGCCGTTCCCGGGAGGTCGGGTTGTGCGTCCAAGGTTGTGCCGCTAGAGGTTTCGGAAGCGATGGGGCCCCCAGCAGTGAAGGTATCTATGGTGGTTTGGCGCTGTTTGGACCTGGCTCCTTTGGTGGACATGGCGGAGGGCCTGGCGGATCTTGTCTACGCTAGCGTGGGCCCGGGGCGGATGGAGCCGTTCGGGGTGTTACGCCTCGGGGTTCCAGAGGATATGGTGGGCAAAGGGGGTGGGGGAATGCAGGTCTTCCCCCGGCTCACCTCGTGGGCTCAGCGACGCCCGGGCCTTCCGTTCTTCTCTCCGGCCACCACTCCAGGGGCTCCGCTCTCGGCAGGCTGCGTGCAGCACCCAGGCCGCGCCGCCCTTCGATCTCCGCTCGCGTGTCGAGTCGCGTGTGCCCTCCGCTGGTCAGGTGCAGTATCGGGGCTCCGGGCCCCGCACGGGTTGATGAGGAGGAGCAGGGCGGGTAGGCCGCTCGGGACTCCGTCAGCGGCACTGGAGGCAATGCACGCGGCTGAAGGGCTTCCTCTCTCGGCCGGGCATCCAGGTCAGGCAGGATCGTAGGCACCGTATCCGATCAGCTCAGCTAGCGCGGCGCCGCGGTCCGGGCGCGGCTCTGGTGTAAGGGCTGCCGCGTATCTCAGCGCGAGGGAGCCGCCATTTTGGCTTTGGTGGGCGGCGATTTTCCGTGCGGCAGCTCTTACTTCATAGGGTGCCTCCGGGCTTGGAAAAACAGCCAGCGGGTGCAGGATGGTAGCAGCGTTCGATGAGAAGGAGTGCAGGCTTCAGGGGTTCACATTTAAGTAGGAAAAACAGCTTATGTTGGTCGCATCGGACGGAGCGCACCCAGAGCACGTCCTCTTCACATGGCGGTTAGCCACGCCCCCCAGAAAAATAGACATTTATGTCCAGAAGAGATACATTGTATTTACAGTGGACCGGAATAAGGCAGACAGGGCAAGATAACACAAGCCAATTTTAAACTTGGCAGAGTCACAAACCAGCTTGGGAGCTGGTCTTTGCTTGTCAGCCACGCAGAGCTGGCGAACGCATTGCCAAGCTTGGCGGGCCCAAAGACTGCAGATTTAAAATAATTTCTGTAATATTGCAGGGCGATCTCACAGCGAAACCAATTATTTAAATTCAGTAAATCAAGCCTGGCGGCTGCCCAATTTTCGGAAACCCGGGCAAGAAGGCACAATCAACAGTTACCCAGCACGAGCAACAAATAGAACAAGCGCAAAAAACTTGCCAATAACAACGGTTTTAACTCCGTGATAAAACCCTTTTTCTTTTTCCTATAGCAGGCATAGAAAAACATGGGCCCCAAACGGAAAACACGGGCACCCCCAACACCGGCGCAGAAGCCCAAATCACCACAATTGCTAGCAGCCATTGAAGCGGCAGAGCACTACGGATGGGCATGGGTTAGAGAAAACATGTACGGCCTACCCAGGGAAGGAATTACTAGCCCACCCAGCCAGGAGGAGGTTCCTGCACCATTGAAAAAGAGGAAAATATCCGAAGACGCCAGAAGAAAATTGTCAAAATTATGCGAGAATATGGCAGAATAGCAGCTACTAATGGGAGAAATAAGGGGGAAACAGACGCCGCCCGCAAGGGAACCTGGGGCCTCAAACCCCCCCATCACAATAGAACCTACTATAACGGTTGTCAATCCACCCGTAACACCACCTATAGCAACTCCGCAACAACAAGTGCAGCAGTTGCCAATAGCGGCCACAGCTATAAATGCAACAGCCTCCACAACTCCAGCAACTGATCCAACAGGTGCCCTAAAAGCATGGACAACGCCAGGCGCAGACAGCCCAGGCGCGACAGGGACACCCGGCAGCAATATGTTGGGTGTCATGACCCACGTTTGGACTATTATGCTGCAACATTTGGTGCTGTAGGCTTAGGAAATCCAAGAGGGCGAAAAAGCCCACATTTGCACCAGAATCCTGGAGAACCGTGCAGTTTTGCGCACAGCAAAATGGTCCCCTGACCTGCCACCCACCAGTGCAAAGAAAGATGGTTCTGTTCAAAACCCATTTTTATTGATGTCAAAAATTGCTAAGATCATGGGCCCGGAACCACCAAACAAAAATCCAACTATGGTTGAGTGTTTTGCTTTACTCTACTACAGATCCACATCAATGCCATGTCAAGCAAGGATCATATACTATCAAGTAAAATCCTTTCTTTTGGAAATGTATTAATTCAAGACAGATCCCAAAAATAGGTGCAGTACCGGCATTTTCCACAAACCGGCACTAGCGGTCTAAACTCTGACTGGGGACCTGTATTGCAGAAGCTAAACAGCATCCTGAACTAGCTGGGACTTCAAAGGTTTGTTCCCAGGAGGCAGTATGATTCAATTAAAACAGTTCAAAGGGCCTCTGTCCATGAGAAGCATTCACACCAGCCCTTACCAGCAACAGCCCAGGAGATCACATGGTCATGCTAACCAAATGCAGAGTGGCCCCCTGGTCTGCTGACCTCAGTCACCATAAGACTCTTTCCATTGAATAGGGTATGCAGATTTTAGGTGTTTACTGTCAACAAATTGCTCTGGGAGAAGCCAGACATGTGATCTCCGACTCACCAAGCTTCTGGGGGCGGACCCAGACACTTTTTGTGAATTGAATTGAAGGCAAATATATGTTTTATAAATACACTGATAACTAATTGTAACCAGATGACAGGAATGTACAATTTGGAGATCCTTAAAATGGAAAATGTACCTACAATTTGAGTCTAAACTCAATTCCGTACGATGCTCTGGGACCGAACCCCGCAATTTATTCATGTTGCAGTTGGGTTTAAGCTAGGGACATGGAAAGTTACTGGAATATGTGTAGAAAGGCGGTGTACATGTGTGCCATTTTTGGTAAACCAACTAAAAACGAAAATAAGTTGTCATTTTTGAATGCAAGCTCTTAGAAACATCAGAGTTGGAACAGAATGTACCATAAGTAATCTGTAATATGTACATGTAATGTCAACCACTTGTGTATCTGGGAAATATGTATTTGGATCAGAAATAGATTTGTGTGCAATTTGACAAGGGGAGGATCCACTGACCATAAACATACCTCATCACTCTGACTCACAACTTAGTTCCCCAATCAACGGAGAGAGGAGGAACTGGCCAATGATAAGTTGAGAGGGTTGGGCATGCAGAATGAGCCGACCCGCCTACTTTCTAAACACATAAAAGGAGACTGTGCAGGACAGGTAGGGAGATTCACTTTCCACTTTCTTGCGGGACGCTTTGCCGGGAGACTCCAGACTTCAAATCCATCAATCTCCAGAGACCAGAGATCCAGAGAGACCAGAGATCCAGAGAGACCAGAACTGTGCAGTGCTGAGAGCTGACCCAGATCGCTGTGCACAGAACCAGTACCAAGTGGCGAGAGAACCACAGCCAATCCTGACCCGATCCGTGACGAAGTCGCATTCCTGTCCAAAATATAGTGTGAGTACTCAGCCAGAACTGTGCAAAACCCAATCTCTTAGTTTAAAATAATCTAATTCAAACTATTTTAACCTATTGAGAACTGCATCATAGAAATCGTGTCCCTTCTGTGACTTTAAAGCTGCAAAACTGTCATCTGTCATTCTGAAACTTTAAAACTTTTATTTTGAGAATCTACCTTCACAAAATCGTCCGTATCTCCGAAACCGTTTGTCCTAGGAACAAAAACTTTTACTTTAGAGCTGAGATTCTGGGCTTTCCAACGAACCCTGAACCGACTTTCTATTCATTATACTTTTTCCGTAATCGCGCTCGACGCACTCGGAAAAAGTGCCGCGATTTGCGATTTGGCTCAAATTTCTTCACGTGTCAAAATAGCAGCTCCTTGCTTTCCTTTGCTGAAATTCGTTTGCAACCTGACAATCATTCCTAGAGCATTGCTAAAGTGATCCTGAACTAATTTAAAGTAGCTATCACTCACCCTGAACCTCTAGAGGGAATTACAATAATTTTTAGTACATTTTTCCCTTCTTTGCATACTGCCTTTAAAGTACTTTGCCTGTGTTTAAAATCATCCCTGTTTCTCTAAGCTTGCTAGGGGGGAACTGAATTCGTATTGTACTGTGATTGTATTCCTGAGAACTGTGTGCTCTCCCTTCCATCTTCTATTGCATAAGGGGGGGTGAGTTGCCAAAAGGGGAAAAGTGATTCTATTACCTTTTGCTGAAATCATATCAAGTTTATTCCTGTGTTGCTTCTTTTCCACCTTGCATTTCCTTGTACCATATAAAGCATTCTCAGCTACCTTTTCCTCTATACTACTCCTAAGTAATTAAACCAGTGTGCTAGTATAACATCATCCATTGTTGATCACTGTCATATGTCTAAGTGTGATATCAAATATTAATTTATTATAAAAGTGTGATATATATCTATTGTTTAATTTTTCAAATAAACCTTTTCAATTTGCAAAACAAACCTACTTCTTGGCTCAGTGGTGTCAGGGGGATTCTCAGAGAGGGGCGTGATACAAGGGTTCATCATCCAGATTATAACTTGTCATAAAAATATATAAATAAGGGCTTCCCTTGAGCAATCCCAGACAAGGCACTGACCTAGTGGGAATGCTTGATTGGAGTCATTAACAAATACAACTGACATTATATCAATCTGTAATGCGCAAGTAGAACAAAAAATGAAATCTTTCCAAACAGAGATATTAAATAGATACAAAAGATGCCTGGCATAGAACATTGATACCACAATCAAAGAAGCCATATGGGCCAAAGAGTTTATAGAAATCATTTCCCTAATAGAAGCACAGCGCAAAGGGAAAGACGCTTTTAGAGATCCCAAAAAAACAGAAGAGAAAGCCATTGCCAGGAACACCCAGGTCGAGCAAAACTGGGACAACTGGTTACAGGCCTTTGCCATACTAGCAACAATATATGAAGAAAAATTTCCCATGGATGGTAGGAAGATCTGGGCATATGTTGATAAAATAAGGGAAGTAAAAGTAACACAGAAGGGGAAGACATGGCTTGCATACGACATCAGATTTAGGAGGAGCATGTCAGAAAGTCCGGCCATTGAGTTGGGTGAAGTCCAGAACGATTTATACACCCTCAACGCTGAACCTCCCCAGGAAGAAGATACCATGCATTCTTCTTCCAAAAATAGCAAAAATTCGCAAATAAGCAAATCCCATGACAATGATAAATCCAAAAAAGGGGAGCAGCCCTTTCGGAGGAACCAGCCTTGGGCGGCGAAAAATAATGCCCACAGACAGAACAAACAGCAGGCTGGCAAATCCAACATCCCATGCAGAAATTTTGGGAAAAACCAGTGTACATGGGGCAAAGAATGCTGGTACAAACACACCTGCACAAACTGCAACAGCGACCATGCTACAAGCAACTGCACCAGACTCCCAGCCAAGAAAGAATGATAGCCCAATTTTAGAACCAGGACGAACACCCATCAACCGGGGCAATTTTAGGGACGCCCTAAACAGCTACCCAGACACAGAAACCAGCAGGATAATATCGCAGGGTTTCACCAAAGGGTTTTTTATCCCATTTAAGGGCTCTGGGTCACAATACATCCCGAGGAATCTAAAGTCAGCCAGGGACAACACCCAGATAGTAGAAACCAAAATCAAGAAAGAACTGCAACTGGGCAGGGTAGCAGGTCCTTGGGATGCCATGCCTCTAAAGGACTATTTAATATCTCCACTAGGCGTGGTTCCCAAAAAAGAACCCGGAAAAATGAGACTAATCCATCACCTATCCTACCCCAAAGGCCAGTCTTTAAATGATGGCTTCCCACACACAGAATCCGCTGTAACTTACACGCATTTCCAAGAAGCGGTAAGGCTCGTACAAGAGTGTGGCAGAAACGCCTTGATGGCAAAGCTGGACATCGAATCTGCTTTCAGACTTTTGCCAGTCCACCCAGAGTCACAGCAGTGGCTAGGTTTCACTTTTAACAACAAATTCTACGTAGATAGATGCCTTCCCATGGGGTGCGCAGTATCCTGTGCACTATTTGAGCAATTCAGTTCCTTTTTTCAATGGGCTTTCCTAAAGCAGAGACCAGGGACAAAAATAGTACATTACCTAGACGATTTCATGGTCATAGGGCCACCAAACTCTGAGGAATGCAGCCAGGCTTTAGCAAACCTGGAGCACATGGCCGCACAGTGGGGAATTCCCCTAGCCAGGGAAAAAAACAGCAAACCAGACACAAACATAATCTTCCTGGGCATCGAAATAGACTCAGCAAAGGGGCTCTGCAGAATCCCAAAAACAAAAATAACAGAACTCCGGGCTAAAATACAAAACCTGATAATGAGAGATAAGGGGACTGTAAAGGAAATACAATCCTTAGCAGGCAGCCTAAATTTCGCATCCAAAATAATACCTCAAGGGAGGATATTTTCCAGAAGCCTGGAGTTCAAAATCAAATCACTCACCAAACCACACTTGCACATCCGGCTAGGCAGAGAGGTGAAACAGGACCTGGAAACATGGGGAAAATTCCTCGGAGATTTCAACGGGTCTTTACTTTGGCGAACGCCTTTAAACACCCGGTCTAACAAGGTCCTATACACAGACGCAGCTGGGAGGAAGGGAATTGGAGCCATACTAGACTCCGAATGGGTGGCAGGACACTGGCCCAATTCATGGCAAACAGCAGGGTGGACAAGAAACATCACCTTACTGTAAATATTCCCCCTCTGGCTAACATTACACATCTGGGGCAGGCGACTAGCGAATACGGAACTTTTGATTTGGTGCGACAACATGGCTGTAGTGGGCTCCATAAACAGAAGGTCTACGAAATGCCCTTTAGTACTAAAAGTATTACGAGCTATTACAACAGTCACACAACAAGTAAACGTTGTACTCAAAGCAAAGCACATTTCAGGGGCAGATAATAACATTGCTGATGCCTTATCTCGCTTCCAGTGGACAAGATTCCGAGAGCTAGCGCTGCACGCCCAAGAACAGATAACGCCAATACCAGCAGAATGCTGGGCAATAATGGGAAGACAAGAATAACGGCATCAATGCCAACGCCAGAGAGCACAGGCCGGGATGCCCAACGAAAACCAGGCACCTCTAAAACGGGTGCCAACAACACATTGGCATCAACGCCAGCACCAGAGAGTGCAGGCCGGGATGACCAATACAAAGCAGGCACCTCTAAAAGGGGTGCCAGCAACACATTGGCATCAACGCCAGCGCCATAGAGCCCAGGCCGGGATGCCCAGGGAAAACCAGGCACCTCTAAAACGGGTGCCAACAATACATTGGCATCAACGCCAGCACCAGAGAGTGCAGGCCGGGATGACCAATACAAAGCAGGCACCTCTAAAAGGGGTGCCAGCAACACATCGGCATCAACGCCAGCACCAGAGAGCCCAGGCCGGGATGCCCAACAAGAATCAGGCACAACAACAACGGGTGCCAACAACCTCACAGGCTTCCTAACAGAGATGGCAGAGAGGGCGGTGACAAGCACCACAGCAACACAGTACAGTAAGTGTTTACAAACAGTATTCAAAGCCGCAGGTTTAAACCACGTAGAACTAATAACTATTAAAGATATAGAAGTATTTTTAAAATGGGCCCGGGAACAAGGTTTCAAAAGGGATTGGGCCAAAAGACACCTGGTGGCAATCTCATACTTTACGAAAATTCGGGGCGATTCAGACTCTACCCAGAACACACTCATTGCTTATGCAATGAAGGGATGGGGCAGATTGGAGGGGCCGCAAGTGGACACCCGCCGATCCCTTGATTTTACCAAACTGGTACAGATAGCAAGCCATTTGGAAGCCATATGTTGGCACCCTTACGAGATAATGTTAGTTAAAACAGCCTTTTGCCTAGCCTACTTCGGGGCTTTCCGGGTAGGAGAACTCATCGCTTCCAGCACCAAGGCCACAAACGGCCTGGGCGTCATGGAAATCAGGGTGAGACAGGAGAGTGTTAATATAGAAATGCAGCAGTCGAAAACGGGTGCAAAAAGAACCATCAATATTTGTTGCATCGACGAGGCAACAAACTGCCCGGTGTGCATTACCAACCTCTATTACGCACAACGACCTAAAGTGGGGGGGATTTTTTTAATCCACAAGGATGCATCGGCCCTAAGCCGCTACCAATTTAAAGGAGTGCTGATGAAAGCAATCAGCAGAGCAGGGTGGGATCCCAAACATTTCGGCACTCATAGGATAGGTGCCGCCACTGCTGCATGGCAAGGAGGTTTAGCACCGCAACTACTAAAAAACATAGGGGGATGGAAGTCAGACTGTTATAAAAGATATATCAGACCGCAACCGATATAGCTATCTGCCCGTATAATATTGTCATCCTTTTCCCTCCCTCCCACCACCACAGAAACAACAGGCGAATTGAGGACCACACTCCGATCAGCATGGATAGTTGGCCACTTATTCGTTTTCAGCACAGGCAGATGGGCAGAAGAAACTAAATATGGGCCACCTTTCAGAAACACCATTACGTCATGGTGGGGATACAGAGGCCTACCTTGGGCGGACGTCCACGAAACATTAGCAGAACTGGTGGCATACAGGGACCCACCAGAATTCCTGATCATACATCTAGGGGGCAACGACCTAGTCAACATAGCTAGACGCACCCTGTGCAAAGAAATGTGCTCCTCCCTAGCAGGCATTGCGCACAACTGGAGGGGTACTGAAATATATTTCCCAGCCATCTTACTAAGAAAGAAATGGCTAGGGGCCAACTGCTACAAATCTATAGACATATCCAGAAGAAAACTGAACAGGATCATAGAGAGATTCTGTATGACTAGAGGACTGGGTTTCATAAAACACCCAGCCATTACACTAGGCAACCCAGACCTTTTTCTCGACGACGGCACCCATCTGTCTAGCCAGGGCATGGAGCATTTTTACCGGGAAATCAATACAACTCTTGCTCACAGGGGCTTACTCTTGGGGGAACACGACTAGCCGGGGACCTGCCCGTGTGTGGCGGCACGGGACCGAGGGGGTAACCTGAGGACCCGGTGCCCAAAAGTATGATACCATCATGATATGTGATATTGTTATTGTCATAACCCATATCTGTACAATAAAATCCTACGGCCTTTTAATGCCAACACTTGTAACAAGTTGTGAGCCTATCATTACGGGTGAGGGTTCGGGGTTCGGCCATTACTAATGCATGCATATGGGTTCAGCAGTTACTGCCATACTTCATTTTGCAAATCGCGAGATGCAGCACTTGCAGAGCGTGGCCTTTCCCGCGGACACTCAACTGCACGAGAACTGCCTGGAACTGCAAAACATACCCTGGCCAGGCCTATTGAATTTCAAGATTGATCACTTTTTTCCAGAAAAACAAACTGCACTTCAAATCCTCTTGGCAGAGCGTGCAGACAGCTCTGTGACAATGAAGATAGTACACCAATAAAATATATACCTTTAAAAATATATATATAAACAAAAACTCATTTGATTAAGCCTTATTTTCTCTAATATAACATGCATCAGTTTTTCCTCCATAAAGAGGTCTTTCTGTAAATACAATTATTTCCAGCATATCGTTCCTCCACAATGCCTCTATTAACACTCTGCAAATGTCTTTCTTTACGCACTGTGGCCCATGCATATCGGCTGTTACACTAGCCACATATAAACAGACTACTTTAGGAACAAAAATCCCCTATACCGCACAGAGGACCAGCAACATGTCCTTGCATAGCTGAATCTCTTGGATTCTTAAATACCAGCAAAGCACCATACACAAACCTATAACAATCGAGGAATTTAAAAAAGGCATTAAAAAACTAAAAGTAGAGACATTCTGCAGCCCAGATAAAACAGATGCAGCATAGCACATACCAATTTCAAAAAGCGCCACTGAAACTACTCACTATCACTTGGTCTGAATAGGTCATCACTCCCATCCAAAACAAGCTTTGAGAAAGCCGTTTTTAAATCCATTTCTACGCCTCCGAGGTGGAAAGTGAGCTTGCAGCCCGGATCATTCATTTATACACTGAATACCAATACTGAAACCACACGACAGACACACGCACACACCTACCTTAGTTAGCACTTAGCAGTTAGCTGACGACGACGCCACGCTGGTCTGCCGCCACCGAATGGGCCCAGCTCGGGCCTGGAGTTGGCTGGCAGTAGCACTGTCAACAGCTTCACAGGGCTGGGGGGGAGGGTGCGGTGACATGGCTGGGGGCCGGTGGTTGGGTCACACAGTATATGGTGCAAGACGGTGGCGACTAGCAACTAGCGTCGTCGGCCTCCTTGCTTGTGGCAGCGCTGGCACGGGTATGGGCGTGACCTGCTGGCTTGATCTGCGCATGCTGGGAATGGAAAGACACAGGGCATGTGCCTGGGCAGTGGCTCGGCTCCCTGCTGCCTGCGCAAGCGCAGACAGTCATCATGAGGCAGCAGCCCAGGGCCAGCAGGCAGGCAGGCAGACACACAGTTATGTTCGAATTGTATCTTTTTTTAATTCAAATCACAAATGAACATTGCTGCGCTGCCTCCTGGGCCTGGACTGTGCTGCCTGCATGCTGCATCGCCATCTATGTCCACAGGCACGCCTTCAGCACTGCCAGACGGCAAGAAAAAAGGGGCGGATGTTTGACCCGGAGCTAGCCTTTATTTGTAGCCCCGTGATCTTCATCCGGGGGTACAAGCAAAGGATCCGGGGCTATAGCCCCTCAAGCCCCCCCCTAGCGACGCCCTGCATGAGTCTATTGTGAAGACTGAATCACAGTCATGACACATGCACATGTCAAAAAAGCACATTGTACAAAGAGTACGACATGCAGCCATAGGCCTGGGACCTGCACCAGGGCACCTCCCCAATCACCTATGTGCTCATGCGACAGCATGACCTGCAAGTAAGCAACATGTAACGGCATATATATCTGGGAACAAATTACATAAGTCAGGTGGCCAAGCATACATATATGCAGTGGGATGAAAGATCACATCCCTGTCTCAGAGACCTCAATGCATCAACTTGACATGTGTCTCTCTCAGCATGGATGGACTGTCAGGTGTGCCACACATGGGGTCATCCATCATGCATGTTACTCACATGCCCACAACATCTGTCCTGTCCCAGCGCTTGGTCCATGATCTCACATAGCACCTGCCAAGTACAACAAGTCATTGATGCGCAATCTGCCAATACTTATGGAAATGCCAGTATACAATGTCTGATGCTACATATGCCCAGCATTGGCATGCGGCAGCAAGCTGCTGCATCTCACACCACACACAAGCTGCAAACAGAATGTGGCATCTGCAAACATGCATGCCACACATATGCTGTAGAGCATTGGTCCACATTGGTGCTCGTGTTGCTCTGCCTATTTTGGGTGAGGGGACAGAACAAAGCTTACCCTACCACTATTAAACGTAACAGCAAGGTAAAGAAAAAGAGCAACTAAAAATACATTTGGGACACCTCATGCTGTGTCCCAGAGTGATGGAGATCAAGCAGGAGATATGATTACTTTAATTGCCCTGCTCTTGAACTTAAATAGAATCCTTAATTTGTTAAGGGACTCCTCTAATGCAAATGGCCATTTATGTTTGAGGAGTCCCTTAACAAATTAGGGATCCCCAAATGAGTACTAATGTACATGAGAATTTGTACACAACTCTTTGAATTCTGGGCTGTACTTTTTATTTGTACTTGATTTTAATTATATTTGAGTTGAAGAATCAGGGCAATAAAAGTAATCATATCTCCTGCTTGATCTCCATCACTCTAGGGCACAGCATGAGAATGATTTTCCCTTGAGAGGGTGCTAGAGAGCCGTCCAAGATGGCGGCCTCCCTGTGAGCTCTGTGTAGCTCCCACAAGATCCTGAAAAATCGCAGCTTCCATGGTGTCTAGACTGCCTGATGCCGCCATTTATCGATAGCTGAGGCGTTTCCGCTCAACACCCTGCGGTCATTTCACCTGTCACCCGTTGTTTCGCCCTCGAGCACCCAGCGGAGAAGAGCCCCCCCCCTCTGTCAGCGTAGTGGCGCGGCCTCTGGCGAGGTCGCGGAGGACCGGGTGTGCAGGAGGCAGCCGGCTGGGAGGCGGACCGGCGCCCGACAGTAACATCCTGGAGGCGCCAGCCACACCTCGCCAGAGCCCCCAGAACCACAAAGAGGAGCCGGCAGATACACGACCGCGGCGCCCGGGTGGGGCCTGGAGGGGTGGCGAGGTCTAACACAGACGCAAAGAGCAGCGCCGTGGCATCCGAACGAAGGCCGGCCGGAGTCCAGGTACGAGCGCCCTGCGCGTCTCCACGATCACTCACCCGCGCAGCGGGCCCGCTCAGTTCCCCGAGTCTCCCGCGTGATAAAAGACTAACTAATGGCTGCCGCGGCTCCGTAGGGCTCTGCGGCCGCATGTACACAGGGAGTGAAGATCATTCCCTCGCTGCCAGCAACCACCTGAAAGCATGCTGAAAGTGGACAAATGTGCCAGGAAGCTTGGTGCGCGTATCGAGAGACCCGTGAGAGAAAGGCTTTCACGGGACTGCGCATTAAGACATATGCGCTGGCCCATCAACCCAGAGGCACCCAAAGCTTCAGTAGAAGCATTCCATCCGGCTTAGGCCGAAAAGAAATCGTCCCAGGCCCCCGGTGAAGCTACATCACCAGCTTACGACTAAAGAGAAGCCACGCACCGTTGTAGTCACCAATATCTTACTCAAGAGTTAACCAAAGGACATAAGCATCCGCCAGACGACAACGCTATATCCTCAGGCCCAGCATAAGATCCTGACCCAACACCTCCCCGACGCAACAAAAGAAAAGGGGGGACAACAGACACACGTGGATAGCACACCAATTGTCACGGCAGAAACCCCCGGCCTGCCTGCTACAAAGGGACGCCCCATGGGTACCCAGTCGCACCCACCAGACCCGCCCCGTGCCACCTTCCTGGTGCGTCGACGTCCACATCCATTACGAACATGTGGAAAACTGATCGCAAATAAAACTGAACTTCAAGAGCTGTTCCTCCACCAAAGCGTCCTCTTCCAATAGCAGATCGCAATCACCCACTCAAGTGCCACTCCATGAAGAGGATGAGGCACAGGACTTCCGAAATCAGGGAAATCTTACTTGACCTCAAAGCAGGCATAGGAAGCCTAGGGAGCAAACTCGACTCACTTTCCTCCAAAGTTGACCAGCTCCAACATCGGCTGGACAAACATGCTGACAGGCTGGACACAGTTGAGCAGAGGGTATCTGACCTCGATGATGGGACAACTACTTTAACCTCCAGGGTGGCTTCACTAGAAGTGTAAATGAAAGCATTTAGTGCCAAAAACGAAGACTTGGAGGGTCGCTCCCGGCGAAATAACCTAATGATTGTTGGAGTCAGAGAGCATCAACTTACCCAAAAGATGGAGGAACATGTGGATAAGATTTGCACAGACCTGTTTGGATCAGAGATCTTCTCCAAGTTGTTTATCGTCGAAAGAGCCCACAGAGTTACTAATGCGAGATCTATCCCAGGAACAAATCCTCGTCCTATCATTGCAAAGTTGATAAACTGCAGGGATCGAGATGCTATCCTAAGAGCCGCCAGAGATAAAGGAGAGCTCCAATATGAAGGAGACAAGATTCAATTTTTTCCAGATTTCTCCCAAGCAGTCCAGGCGCAAAGACGATCGTTCACGGCCGTGAAACGCAGATTGCAAGAAAACCAAATTCAATACTCAATGCTCTTCCCGGCGAAACTTCGCATCCAATATGAAGGTAAAACCCAGTTCTTCAACACACCAGAAGAGACCAGTGACTACCTAGAACGCACCGGTTGCAGACCTGCCCCAAACAACGGAAACCCTGAAAGGGGAAACCGACTGAGGAGAGATCCGCCATAAAAACTCACCCCACAATGACACAAAATAAAAGGCATCCCACTGACACCAATGTAACTGAATTACCACCACGGAACAAAATCATAACAATGGTAGGGAGTCAGCCTCCTCTTGGAGGGCTACAAGCGCCCCTAGCACAGCAATGTTGACTGTACTGTTTACAAGAGACTGTTTATTATGGGCCAGTTGGGGGCTGCCCACACAAGGGAGGGAACGCAGTTCTGCAGAGCCGTTGTTAACCCCTCACTCTCATCCCACAACAATCACACAGTATATCGCCAATCGGGTGAAAGCCAAGTCCTTCAGACACCTACTTGTATCAAGACCCCAGTCGTAGCTCATGTCCCGGCGGACTTGAACTCAATCAACCTCTCAAATGGCACTGACAACACTTAAAATCGCTACCTGGAACATTCGGGGCGGTAATCAGCCAGCGAAAACCAGGAGAATCTCCATTACCTCCGAAGACACAAAATAAACATTGCCATACTACAGGAAACCCATCTCCTGCCGTCGTCAGAACATCACTGGGCCAAATCCTGGGGTTGTCATAGGTATTTCTCATCCTATTCATCCTATGCCAGAGGAGTCGCAATCCTAATTGACAGGAAAACTAACTTCAGTCTTATAGACTCGAAGAAAGACTCTGAGGGAAGAGCCTTGCTAGTGAGAGGGATAATCACAGGAAAGGAGGTAGTAATAGTGAATTCATACGCGCCGAATACCGATGGACCTAACAACTTCAACTCGGTTATGTCACAACTAGGAAAGATTAACGCAGCAACCATTATATGGGGAGCAGAGCTCAACACTGCAATTGATCTCAGACTCGACAAATCCCACAACACAACAGGAAATCCATCCAAAGCCAGCGCCCAAGTTCGAGAGATTTGCCAAACTTTTGACTTATCCGACACATGGAGACGACACAATCGTGATTCAAGAGAATACACCTTTCATTCAGCCGTTCACAACACCTGCTCCCGAATAGATTACATTCTGGCATCCACCCACAGCCCTTTTAACTGGTGGATAAGTCACATTTTACCACGTTCCTTCTCCGACCACTCAATGGTCACACTAGAAGTCACCCTAGCAGGCACCACAATTCCTGGACTCAGTTGGAGATTCAAGCCCGGCTCACTCAATGACACCGTCTTTGCAGAAGAACTGGCCCAAGAAATAATATCCTTCATTGAAATAAACCAAGACTCTGTTGACTCAGTCAGCCCCATTTGGGAAACACTAAAATGCTACGTGCGAGGAGTATGTCTAGCAAAAGAAAACGGCATACTAAAACAGATCCGGAGAGACCTGTCCAGCAGTGAACAACGCCTGAAAGACCGAGAGTTGAAAGTCTCTACTGCCCAAGACCCACATATCCAAGCCGAATTAAAGGAAGAACTTCTGAAGTTCAAAGAAACAGCCGAACGTGAAATAAAATTTCTAAGCCACAAACACCAGGTCCGCCAATACGGATTAGGGCAGAAGCCAGGCGCATTGTTAGCCCGTCTATTATCTATAGATAAAACTCCAACCCGAGTCGAATGTATTAAAGACGCTCAAGGACAACTCGTATAATTGGAGGAAAAAATCACCAATGTTTTTTGCAATTTCTATCAAAACCTGTACAGCTCCAAAGGCAACTCGGACCCAGAATCGATACAGAAGTTCCTTGACGATACGGAATTGTACTGGGTAAACGCAGAACTTCGTGAACCCCTGAACGCACCTATAACAGTAGAAGAAATCCTGGAAGCAATAAAATCCCTTCCAAACGCCAAAGCGCCCGGACCTGACGGGCTCATCAGAGAGTTCTACAAGGCCCATGCAGTCATCGTGGCCCCTCTTCTGCTCCGTGTCTACGAGGAATCAATAGAGCATGGAAACCTCCCCCCCACATCGTGTGAAGCCAACGTAATAGTGCTGCACAAAGCCGGCAAGCCCACAGATGATTGTGCATCATACAGACCGATCTCCCTGATCAACTTGGACAATAAGATTTTTGCTAAAATCCTTGCATCACGGCTACTTTCTCTAATGCCCGCCCTTGTAATCGGAGATCAAGCTGGTTTTATCCCGGGACGCAGCACAACCTACAGCATCAGAACACTGTTTGGCGTCATTGAATCCCTAAAGCCAACACAGCAGGCAGTAGCAGTGTTCCTAGACGCAGAGAAAGCGTTCGATTCAGTTGAATGGCCATTCATGCTCGCAACACTCAGACAAATGGGTTTAGGCAATTTCTTTATTAAGTTGGTGTCCTTGTTATATAACGACCCACGCTCATATATCACACTGGGAAACTCTAGGTCCTCAAGCATAGCACTAGAGCACGGAACAAGGCAAGGCTGTCCACTTTCGGCCCTTATTATGGAACCCTTGGCCTCGAGGCTTCGATACAACCAACTGCACCCGGGTCTTAAACTAGGTCCCCATAGGCTAGTTGTCTCCCTTTATGCTGACGATGTCATGTTATTTGTCAGCGACCCCCAATACAAGCTTAACCCTGTAATGCGCGAAGTTATAAAATTGGGGCAAATGTCAGACCTCAAAACCAATCACTCTAAACCAGTAATCTTCCCCCTGACCCCAAACATGATCGAATTTGCCGACGATCATGGTTTTAAATGGGAAAACTCAAAGGTTTGTTACCTGGACATCTACGTGTCACGTAACCACCACGAAATATACAAAGGCAACTATGTTTCCACACTAAATTCCCTGCAGGAGCGAATCCATAGATGGAAAACACTGCCGTTAACGCTATGGGGAAGAACCTCTTTGACGAAGATGGTCATCCTTCCTAAGCTGCTTTATCTATTTTCGAATATCCCACTACTTGTCCCCAAATCCTTTCTTCAAAAAGTAAGGAGTTTAATCCTAGAGCTGCTATGGGCAGGTTAACCTGCATGTGTTGCGTACAGCAGATTAATTCTACCAGTGTCGAACGGCGGCTTAGCGATTCCTGACATTGAGAAAGATTATTGGTCAGCCCAGGCTCAATTTCTGAGCCACTGGTATACAACCCACTTCGTTCGCCCATATGTGCAGGTGGAACGAGCCTTAGCCTCCCCCAACCTGCTAAGAGCCGTCATTATCAGCCATATCCCGGTCCCACACAACACGTTAAATACGGTTTTATCCACATACGCAATTTGGAAAAAGATGGCCAACAAATACGAGGTGAACATAAGATTCTCCCCCATATTACCAATCAAATTAATCCTGGCATCCCCCTCACAAACGAAAAAGCGCTCCTTATATGGGCAGACAAGGTTAGAATCCATTCCTTTGGAGACCTTTTTCCAGAGGGTACCTTTTTAAATCCACAAATGGCAAAGATAAGGGGGGAAACTCCTCTCTGGATGTATTCCTTTACTTTAGACTGCGCCGCACCCTACAAAAGCTGTTTCCCTCATTCCCCAAACAACCCCCCACATAGGACCTATTACACAATACAATGCAGGCACAAAGGGAAGGAAGACTAGTGTCACTTCTATACAAATCCCTCGTAGTCGACACTGCGAAACCCAGTCCCAAAGTGCAGCAAAAATGGGAAATAGCCATCCAAGAAACAATAATCGCTCAAGACTGGTTACATATCCTCCGGCAAACTCAAAAGGTCGCACTGAACACACAGTATAAACTTATTCACTTCAACTTCGTTCATCAAACGTACTCCCCCACTGCTAAGAAGAACAAACATCACCCAGAAGTGTCAGCCCAATGCGAGAGATGTGCGGCGGCTAACGCAGATTTTTTCCATCCAGCTTGGAACTGCCCAGGAATACAGCGTTTCTGGACCTCCGTTATACAAATAACGGCCGACATCATAGGGGAACAAGTGACCCCACTACCACTGGGAGCTCTTCTCGGTCTAACTAAATACCTTGAACCCGCATCACGAAAACTCGCAGCCCTTCTTTTGGTGTTAGCACGTAGGAGAATCGCCATGACATGGAGCAGAGGCCCACTTCCAAAGATTGAAGACTGGAAAAGAGACATTACCTACTGTCAGGATATGGAGAGCGAATTTATTCTCAGACTCCGAAAACCCTGGAGCATAAAAAAGTGCTCTGTGACTGTGAACCACAAAACAACTCTGGAGCCATACTAATTGAGACTGAGGGAAAAACCTATTGGAATCTATATGGGTGGACACGGGGGAGGAGGCAGCTCTGCAGGGGTGTTTGAAGTTGGGAATTTCCTTTTCTCTGTCTTTTTCTATTTTTTCTTTTTTTTTTAATGCGCACCCAGTTGGTGCGTATAGATACCGAATGTATGTAAAAACCAAAAATAAAGTAATTAAATGAGAATGATTTAACCAAATGTGTTATTAGTTGTTCTTTTTCTTTACCTTGCTGTTACTTTATAGTGGTAGGGCAAGCTTCCTTCTGTCCCCTCATCCTAGATAGGAGGGAGGCGCAACACCAGCACCTAGGAACACACAACTACAGGAGGGAACAGTTAGGTTGTATGAAATAATATGTTTGACTAACTACATGACCTGTACACCTTTTGTGAGAAAATGTTAGGGTTTTGGTACAGGCTACCCACCCACCCATAGTCCTTTGGTGTGTTTATCGTCCACATGGGTACTCACCAGCAGCTTCTAGACGACTTCTCCAGGCCAAGAACTGAGAGTGGAGGTCCGGAAAGAGCCTCACAAGTACCGGCAGTTCTACCTGGGTGAACCAGTGGCAGCCTGCATGGTACACCTCCACGGTGGGTTCCCTGCCGATGGCTTGCCACCACCTTGGAATGGCTACAGGTCTTGAGATCATTCCAACTTTTCAGAACTGTGTTCTTGGTGCAAACTGCCACCCCCTCTGCGTTGATGGCAGCCGTGATCTCATCCCACATTCACAGTCTTGCATTGTCAGCTGCGTAGCTGGGTTGAATAGGGCATCATAGGCACCCAGGACCTTACTCACCAGGATGCCAACTTCGGTGAAGGTGAAGTTGGCAGCCCTCTTCCTCAATGTAAGGGTGCTGCATTACTCAGATGATGTAGATGGAGAAGACACGGTACCCGTGAGGCAGGTATGGCTTCTCTGGGTCCTGGCTAGGTGCTGTTGTGGTGTTGGCAGGGAGAGGTAGATGTCCTAAGAACAGAAGAGGTGGGCACAGGCCCAATGCAGGAGTACAGGCAAAAGTCGGACAGGTGGCACCCCAGGACAGTGCTGGTTGCAGGCAGGCACTCACTCTCAAGCAGGCCGAAACAGTATAGGAGTGTGTGAGGCAAAGCAGGGCCAGGGGAGACAAAAACAACAGTTCGTAGGCAGGAGGAACTGTGGTGTGCGTCTTGCATCTGCAGCAGCTGATAGCAAAGTATTTGTATTTGTCTTTATTTTTGTTTATATATCGCTTTACACCAAAGCGCTGCACATTAGAACAACAGGATACATATGGTAATAACATTATAACAGTAACAATAGAAGCACTTAAACATTGAGAATCAGGCCAACAAAACAATATTTAACTGGAGGAGAGAAGGAGAGTAGTGCAGTAGAACTGAGAGGGAGAGGGTGGGAGGGGAAGAGGGGGAAGGGAAAGGAAGGGGTGAAAGGAGAGAATGGGGGGGAGGGAGAAGATCAAGGAGATAAGGCAAGGAGGGAGGGGAGCAGGAAGAGGGAGGGGGTTCAAGGCGGGGAATGGAGAAGGAGAGATTTGAGGGAAGTTCAGAATGAGGAAAAGGTGGAAATAGTTCAGAGTGAGAGAGGTAAGGAAAAATTAAAATAAAATAAAATAAAAAAAGTAATGGTCCATAACACGAATGTTACATGCTGCGCACAGTGATGCAGCACACCTACGCGGCACGCCTTCAAGGTTCACAGCAATGACGGTGTGATATAAGACACGCAACACAGATCACTTGTTGTGCACGGAATGTATGATCCAGACGAGTTTCACCAACGTATTTGGGTCTGCTACAAAATCCGTTTCCTTCAGGTAACGCATAGCGCAATTTTGTTTTTAGGGGTTTGCCTCTGCGCATATGAGCTTGTATTTTTGTAATTTTTGAAGCCTACGGTGTGTTGTAAATACAATTTTGGAGTGTCGGGGTTCCACAGCATACCGCATACCGATCTTTTCACTTTTCAAAAGCTTTCTGGGTATCGCGTACGCAATCTTTTTGTGTCGGGGTGCCTCTGTGTATCGTGTACAACTTTTTTCATTTTTCAGGAGCTTTCTGTGTGTCGCGTACGCAATTTATGTGTTTTAGGGTGCCTCTTCATATCACATACTGTATTGTTTTGCTTTTGGGGTACTTTGGATCCTTGCTGAACCACACATCTACATCACAAATCATGTAGACTGTTCCCTTCCTCATATTGCCCAGGACAATAACTTAGTGTGCCTTTCATTTATCCATTACACCTGTGACATGAGGGGTGAGGGCACATCTGCCCCAGGAGGATGTGGCGGGCCCTGGTCAACTGGTGCCCAGCACCAGGATGCCAACGTGGTACCAGCCAGAAAGGTGCAGCTCCAACACCTAGAGCCACTTGGCCCACAAAGACACACCCTGCACGCACAGTAGGAAGATGCTCCACCCCAAGACACGGCACAGGACACTGGCTTGAAGAGCCAGAAGCGCTTCATTGATGAGAACCAGATCCTCAGTGACTACCTGACTGATCACTATCCTGAGATGTATCAGTATGCAGGGAGCACCCATACACCCGCTCAATGGATGGTGCATTGGCAGCTGGTCACAGACCAGATAAACGTCTTAGGTGTGGTGATGTGCACTGTTGCACAGGTTTGGAAGCGGTGGAATGATCTCACACGTAGGACCAAGCACAAGCTCTGTGTCAACCTGGCCTCTGCGCTGACCACTGTATGGGGGTCACCAGAGGAGGAGCAGCTGACACCCAATGAAGAGGCCACAAGCCAATTCATCACCCTTGAGCAGGTGCGAGGTGCGTGATGCCTAGAGAACTATGAGGACACATCCAGTAAGTGGCTTTTATTGTGCATCGTATGTTTCTCCAATCATGCATGACCCACCATATGTGTTTAGTGGTAGATCAGGCTGCAGTTGTATAACATCCTTGGGGAATGCATGTTTGCTGATGTTTAGACTCATGTCACATGGCCTTCATTGTGGGAGTACCCTGTGTGGTGGACATCTATGCCACATGTCCATGTGACAGTACATATCACCCACAGGGTACTCCCCTGTTTCATGGGCAAACAATGCCACACATACAAGTACTGTTTTTTTCTCTCTTCTTGCAGCATGTCACTTTGCACTGCCCAACAGCTGCATGTGATAGATGTTGACCAATCACATCATTTCATGCTGAGTTGCATGTTCAATTTGTCACCTGCTCCTATTGGATGCCTTCTCATGATGCATATCAGAGCTGTCTGTCACCACGCCCTGTGGTGGGGCCAGAGTGATGACGTGAGTCTGGTAGAGAATCCAGTCTCACCCCCTCACTCTGCTGGTTTGGAGGTGGATTTCATGTTCTACACTTGGAGACCGTGTATGTTGATAGACCTTAAACATTTGGACACACCTATTAATTTCCCAGGAGGTGTTGCACCGGCGTGTGAGTCTGGTTAAGAGTCCAGTCTCACCCCAGTCACACCTGAGGCATGAATGGGGCTATCACAAGTTCCTGTCTGCAAATTCTTCTACCTGGAGATGTCAGCTGCAACCACAACAGCCGAGTAAATGGGCCTGCAGAACACCTCATCAGTAGAGCTAATTAGTGAACCACTCAGAAACCCTGAGGTGAGTGTATCCTTTAACAATCTAGACATGACCGATGCAAACTACTTAAAGCCGACAGTGTCTTTGAGCATGAGAGACCAGTGGCAGAAACTGTTTTGAGCCAAGTAATGCTAGAGAAAACACATATACACAATGACCTTGGATACGGGCGTGAGAAAAGCCATGAGTTACCGAATGCCTCTGAAACAGACACAAACGCTGAGAATACTGCCATTTGTGGGTCGACCATGGCTCCTGAGCACACAGCTGCTCCTTCCCAGCCGATAACTGCATGCACAATCACAAATGTGCTTTCTATAGTTTGTGTCTCGATGAGTCAAAAGACACCAGGAAGTGTAGCGCTCAAGCACAAAACAAATGACAATAGCAATAACGAGAGGAAAGTCAGTGCATAGTGTAAAGAGAGTGAAATGACAAAGTAAGTCAATCCGGCTGTGTTATTAGCAGTAAGACTGACCACAGATATCTTAGCACTTAAAGAGCAGCTAGGTCAAAGCTCCTCTTGAATCTTCCATCTCAGAAGGCCATTTGAATAAGCAAGACATATCCATGTCGGTCATATAGTCTGACAGTTTATTCAAAACAAAACCTGTGAAATCCTGGGGCGACCTTAATGGGCCTGGCTTTGGTCCACACACTGTTGAAACAAATTACTTAACATCTTCCCGGATCAGTTCAGTACATGAAATATCAAGTCAAACCCCCTACTCTCACTCATCAAGTTCATCAAGTCCCTTGTCAGTAAGCCAACACCCCCTTCTAAGTGAGACTGACAGACACAAGACGCAACTGTCCGTAGCAGCAGGAATACAAATACACAATACATAATGGCTGCACTTTCCATCTCTTTGGCCCCATTTTTAAAGTTTTATGAAACAATCAAAGACAGTATCAAAGATCATGCCACACTACTCACGATGATACACTCGAAAATGATTTTCTTAGAATCCTTCACCTCAAAAGTTCAGACAAGGCTTGATTGTGAAGCTGAAGCGTCGGCGATGTAGCAATCTTGTTTGTGTGATCTGGCTAGTGGTGACTTTTTAGATAAAGCAATCAAGATGGAAGCCCTTATAGAATCCACGAAGTGGATAAGGAAATAGTTCAAAGTGACGTCGAATCAAACTTTAATAGAGCAATGTGGCAACCCTGAGAAGCTCTGAAGCCAAGAACACTGAAGACAAGATTGTGAATGAAGCACTTGAGGCCTGTATGGCAATTGAGTTCCATACACTGCTGCAAGATCCAAAAGAAAGAATAGAGATCACAAGAAAAGGAGCTTCACTTCGACTCACAGACCAATTCACAACCAAAGTTTGCGACATAAAATAAACTGCCACAAGAAATGCCACATGCACCATCAGCAGCCAGACTGAGTCTCTGCAAGCTGGTGAAGAGGTCTTTTCGATTTTTAAAAAACAAACTCAGGACATCACAAATCACACACTCAGCCAATGCAAAGTGCCAAGTACAACAACAACAACAAATATGAAATAAAAAAATGCTCGAGGCGGACCCAAGCCAAAAACAAATGGTTCAATAACCTTTCTCAGGAATTTGACTACTACACCAACCCAGACTAGAACTGGTGATAACAACAAAAAAGTTACCAACACAAGGAGGTTGGAGTCTCAAGATAAAATTATAAATGAGAAGACCACTTGTTGAGTCTCCTCAGAATCTTTCGACAATGAGGGCTATCATGCTCGTCAGGAACCTGCAAAGTGACCATCACACATGATCAAGATCTTTTCGAGGATCTATTTTATTACCTAGAAGCAAACGAGGCCACCCTTGCTAGTCAACAAGAATCTGCTAAAGAAATACAGGAAAAACCATGGTCCGCACCCTTATCACATTTTGACAATAAAAATGAGATGAGACCGAGTGAGCATACCAACGCACGAGACATACAACATCAAATGGTTAGCTCACCGACATTTTTAACACCATCACAAAAATTGCAACAATTGCAAACTAATCAACAAATTAGGCAATATGGATGCTTATATTCTAAGATGGTTACATGACAGCAAACAAGTTAAAGCACAAAATCCAGAGAGGTTTCTGAGACAACCAGCTGATCTACATACAAGCATAAGAATAATATATTTGGGAAACACATTGACACCCGGAAACAAAGTTAATTTAAATCAAAGAAATGTGGTGCAAATGCTGCACTGTGTACCCCCACTTAGAACTATTGACTCGGATGGCATCGCAATCATAGAGTATGTGACAGAATCAAGAAGTGATTGGGCTATTTTACATGTCAATTCTCAGCTAATTAAAGACACTATATTAGACGCTAAATCCTCATTATTACTGTTTGGCTATGACCTCAGAGATTACACACCTCTGACCAATTTATTACTACACAATGAAAGGAGAATTCCACCACACGCATGCGTAAAAACCACATTAATGCACCAAGAGGCGACACACGAAAAAATGTCGGATCCACAAGTAGGGCTTCTGAAAGTCACATTCACTAACAACATGGATCAGAATCATCAAGTGGTACAGCTGGAAGGAAGCTCAAACTGGACATGGATAACCAGGGCGTTGATGGTTTAAAAAAGAAATTAGCCAAGAGAAAATATAACCAAGGAGTGCTGAAGTTTATTCTCTTGGAACACTAGAGGCTTCAAACATCTGTTCTATCCACATCATTTGCCTACAAGAGACTTGGCTCCGTACACCACCATCATGGGATTGTTATTCAATATTTCAAAACCCTGGGTTAAAGGAACGGCGAGGAAGACCATATGCAGGGCTAATAACCATGATAAAACACGGTCAGGGACTGGTAATTGTTAAAACAGGAAATCCAAATCATTTTGTTGAGCTAACTGACTATTCTTCAACATGAACAATTTGATGAAGGGACTCCATCACACACGGTCATGCTAAACCTATATTGGAATCCAGCTATGATTACCACACACACACATTTCTACAAAGTGTGTCTAACATCATGGATGAGTGCTGCAGCTCTAAGTAATCCCTACTTCATCATTTGTGGCGACTTGAACATGAAATGCCTAGATAGAGGTGCCAAGCCCCTATAACTATCAATAACGTCAAGCACTAGCTTAAAGAAAACAAGCTCAAGCTTGGATGCAAGAACTGACTCAAAGATACTGCTATATGCTCAATGGGCAGATCGTCAGAGATATTCCAGATAGGAAAACCTAGAGAGGAAAATCCATCTCTTCAACTCTAGACTATGGGCCTCATCACAAGTTGGGCGGTAACGCCGGCGCTATTAGCGCCGGCGCTAATAGCCCTACCGCCAAACCCCCCGGTGCTATTAGCGCCGGATCATGGGTTTGGCGGAAGGGTTATTGCCCATTCCCCATTGGGCCCATTCGGGAATTCCTCATTCCCCATTGGGCCCAAAATCATCTCAAAGCTGGGGGGAAATCCGCAAAGGCCATGATCTAGCGGACCCTTAAATGCGGAGGTAATAACGCTACCACCGCATTTAAGGGTTACCGCCAGACTCGTGATTAGGCCCTATGTCTGGATCTCCCAAAACTTTCTCCATAACATAAAGTGTCTAAATATTACTCCAGCGGAAAGCAGCGATCATGTTCCCTCTACACTTACCTGGATTACACAATGCAAAAAGCCTGCAGTGCATCATCTGGGCACATTGACAATAAATCAAGGGAGTAATTGTTTAAGAATTGCCCAAAGAGACATAACATTGCTCACATCAAAATATTTGGAACTGCTTAAGGTGTGAGATTCAGGGTTGTGCCATTCTCCCCTTCTATCAATTTACAAAGTGGTGAAGACAGTGTTTAAACACTCACACTTGTGAGAAACCTAGGGGTGTTCTCTCTATGAAACACCAGGGATCCAACGCCCAGGTGGCCAGGGGTGGACCATTGCTGTTGGATTCCAACCCTGGTGGAGGACAAGAGAGGGAAGATTACCTGGGTGGAGGACCTCTGGGGACATTGGGGAGAACACCTTTAGGCGAGACATAGTATTCCCCCTCCCCGTTTCCAATGCCCTCACCCGATATCCCCTTAGCTTTCGTAGGAGTTTTTCATTCTACCTCATCCCAACCATGTCCTTTTTGATGCAGGACCGTTTCCACACATATCCATATGAAGTCCCCCACTCACTATACCCAATTCCCCACTACAAGTCAGAACCCTAAGAAATATTATCCAAAAGGTTCATTCTATTTGGAACCCTTTCAAGCTAATTTTCCACCCTACTACAACTCCCATAATCCTCACCCTTCCTACCCTGATGCTATCACTGAGACAAAGAAGAACAAACTGGGAGCAATGATAATTACCCATGGAAATCCCTGGGCCATTGACTCCTACGGGCGACCTCAATTCTGTCACATTAACAAGGACAGTTAGAGTCAGGCAGGCCCAACCCTAACCACACACCGGCAGCCTTTGAACATCACAGAGGTGATTAAAAGGGGCTTACAAGGAAAGACAAATCAGTTGCTCTTGGGAAACCAGGAGCGAGGCTGCATGGCTGAGACCGGCAGAGGATCCCTACCTCAGACCCAAACACAATGGGAGAAGGAGCAAGGCCAAACACACGAGGAAGCAGCTATTCCGGGAAGGCAGTTTAAACCAAGGAGAAAGGCCGCGAGACCAGAGAGGACGACAAGGGAGGAGTTACCCTTGCTCTTTTTAATAAAGGATTGGGACTTTGAAGAAGCCTTTAGGAAAAGAAACATAAGACCAGGAATTACAGCTGATGAACGGTGTAGCGCATATGAAAGGTACACGGGGCACACCCGCATTGATAGCGAAGGCAGGGAGAAGCGATTGCCACTGTGGTACTGTCCTTGACTCCGACAGCAAAGCAACGCCAACGAGTTCAACAAAGCCAGTGAGTTGGGAGAAACTGATAGTGGACTGGACTGTGTTATGCTCAAGGTGGCAAGAGGCAACATTGTATGAACAAAGAACTTGTGTGCGATTGAACTTTATGAAACCAAAATAGGTACCAGATACAGAGTGGTCCGGCACCACGTGGAAGCTCACTCAAAGGTCTCTGTTTGGTACCCCAGAGCGTGTAAATATTGAATGGTGAAATCGCAGTGGTCCTGCAGTGGGATAAGTTCAATCCTCTGCACATTCGAAAGTCTCCGATTGCCTACGAACTGAAATTGGTCTGAGCCTGGAAGAGGGGGACTCATTTTTTAAAAGGGGATCTGAGCCCGGAAGAGGGAGATCCGGGGTGAACACTAAAACTTACTAGAGAAGATATTGTTGGGGCAAATGTGAACCATACTGAGGGATGTCTACGAACTGATATTGGTCTGAGTCGGAAGAGGAGGACTAATTGTTTAAAAAGGTGATCACTTTTGTCTGTTTTACTTTAATACCATGGCTTCATTACACACTCAAAACCCAAACACCAGTAAAACTCAGCAGCAGTTGAGCAGCGAAAACCTCTAAGATCCGATCTTAAACAACTAAAGAGTGCAATGCTAGATGCAATGAAAAAAAGGAAACAACAATACAGAAACTGGTTACTCTCATTTAAGACAATGCGCGAACAAGAGCAGGCAGAGACAATGCTCAAAGCCATATGTAATCCAAACTCAAGGGATATTTGGTCTCTTATTAATCGGATAACTGTGACTCAACAGGCCATCTTATGCAGTGGGGTCTCATAAAATCATTGGATTGACCACTACTCTAAAGGTTTCGCTCAACCAAACGGAAGCAACAAGAGGCCAACAAAAGCACTTATCAAGCCATGGAGTTTTGACATTAACAAAGATGATATCAGAGACGCAATCAGGAAATTGAAGCAATCACTGGAGGCAGGTCCAGATGGTCTAAGAAATAGCATGTTAAAAGCCGCACCAGAGGCATGGTCTGTTTTCATCTTGGAACTATTCAATCAAATTAAGGCCGTTGGTGATATACCCCCCTTTTGTACAACAGCCATCATCGTCCCAATTTTCAAGAAGGGAGCTTGTGATCTATAGACCAATAGCGCTGTTAGACTTGATTGGCAAACTCTTTGCGTCAAAACTCCCAAAATTACTTACAGCTTGGGCTAACAAAGCACATATCATGGACACAAGACAAACAAGGTTCACAAAAGGGGTTAGCACAAAACTAATCAAGGAGAACTCTCAACAAAGATTAAGACAGAGAGAGGAGCTAAACAGGGATGTCCACTACCATCAGTAATATTCCATTTATATCTCGTGGACCTACCACTCACATTATACCATCCTATCTGACCAAAGACTAATGGTCATCACATTTCATGGATTTTCTGTGTCAATGACCTCATACTCTTGACCAGATGCAAATTGGGCGTCAGCGGAAACTAAACCATCTGCAGGATACATGTGCAACAACGATCTGGCGATAAATATCAAGAAATCTAAAGTCATAAGCTTTCGACATACTAGTGGGAAAAACCAAATGACATTTAAATGGAAGGTAGGACGTGAACATCTGGAACAAATAGACTCTATCCGGTATGTTGGCATTCGATATAATAAAAGCATTGGAGAATGACCCTGGTGGCTAGACCTACAATCCAAAATGAAAATGCTAGCAACACACGGTGCAATCTTACATGCCAGATATGGGAAATTCATTATAGTCCCACTAATTACCTTCTCCAAACAGAAAGTGTCACCCACATTAACGTATGGAGGAGAAGCTGGCCCAAATCTATCCTGGAAAATATGGAATGGCTTAGAGGGTAATTTTGGGAACAACATCTTATGACTACCAAGAAGTCTGCCACTAGTCGCAATTAGATTTGGACTGGGGCTTCAGTCATTGCATTGAATCCTCCTATGGAGAGCTCTTTCTCGCCGAAAGAAAACATCCATGTTAGATTCTGCGCACCCCTGTAAAGTACTAAAAACCTCTGCAACATGAAAATCACTCATGGCCTTTAAAGGGGTGGCATGACAAATGCTCGGCCCATTTGCAATCCTTAGACGTGTCTTTGTAGACCTTAATTGCCAACCTGTGTGCAGTCAAACGAAAATTAAGAACACAAGACAGGATTGAAACTCAGTACCCCAGAGCACAATGCAAATTGTTGCTAGATTTGTAATCCGAATCCTGTGCATTAAACACAACGCTGAAATATTTAACAATTTTGCAGTCGTTATCACTGCAACCAGTTCCTGAAACTAAGATTACATTTATATCCCACAAAAGACACATTGTATGCTCGAAAAAAAGATGGCTGGCTCAACAGCCTATACCGCTTCTGTAAACATCCCGAAATTATGGAATCAATCAAACATCTGATAACGTTGTGTCCTGCGATGATCTCAGTGAGTACACTATACCTGAAAGCATACATTACTGATGTAAAAACCTTATCACTGCATGATTGGTGGAGTCTATTTCTGCTAAGAGAAAACTTGGCACGTGCCTCCCTCATGAACGGCCTCCCTGCCCCTTTCAGACTTCTGCTGGATTCCGTTAAGTTCCAGGAGCTTTCCAGGACCTTCCTATTATCTTCTTGCTTTGCTCTCCCCCTCCCCTGCTAATGTTCCTGTCTGCCTCTTGACTGGCTGCCTGGTGCCTTCAGAGTCTTACAGGGCATCAGCCCCCCTTACTCCAGTCTACCCTTGCATTTGGTCTCCCCTGACCACCCACTTACCCTGCAATTGCCCTGCTGGGGCCCTCCTCCGCACTGGCCTGGCTGGGCCTGCACACTTGTGGCCCTTCCATCCCCCTACCTCGCACTTGGCTGTTCCCAGTTCACTATTTGTATCACTATTGGCGGTGTGCTGGTGCAAGGGGATAACACGTTGTGGGGCCACAGAGGGCATGAACAAATATGAAGCTCAACATACACTCATGATGTGCAGTAACAGTTAGCATTGTTTGCGATGGCAGTGGCAGTGGCATTTGAATGACAGCGTCATATATAATGACAGTCAATTACTGTTGTGCACTCAATCATGGCCAGTCAGTGACTGACACATCATATGACTATGTAATGTGCATGTCACTGTCATCACACATACTGTCACAATGCATATTCCTGACTTCTGCTAGGCCTACAGCAGGGGACTCCTGCCCACGTGGAGACCCACTTGGGTTGCAGGTAGTCCTTGTGTCATCATTGATTTGACACAGCAGACGGTAACAGTCATATGTGTGGTCAATTGTCAGACAGACACAGGGAGACCAACACTGAGAGGGTGTTATTCAGACAGTGCACTCATCTATGCTGAACACTTATCACATCGTTCAGTGTACACAGAGTATGCTCAGCACAATGACGCATTGGGCTGTGCTGTGCTGGTCAGGGTGCATGATTGCATTAAGGTGACATGTGGCAGTGTTTGTTATGTTGGGTGGATGACGTGAACGTCAATAGTGATGGAATGCATGTATACCGTGTCTTAATAAATCCACAGTAGCACATTTCCAAGGATGTCATTGCTTGTCATCTCAGGCATGCAGCATCACAAGTGATGGTGGAAAATGGTAGTGCATTCTACATATGTGTGTTGACTGGACATGGTTCTCCAGTTCTCTGTTGAAATCATCAATTGTGTGTCATGTGTTGACCGTGGTAGTAGCTCTGGATTTGGGTGGCTGACTGATGCCATGTGATGTCCTTCTGCATTACAATGACATATTTGCAGTTCTTGTCCTTGTTATCTGTTGTGGCATGACAGCTGCATGGCCCATCAGTAAATGTGTACGCCACTTTTGTACATCAATGTGTCCACTGACAGCATGGACAAAACCGGGAGGGGGCAGGCCATTGACAGCAAAAGCCATGCATCCATGGCTCAAGCACATAGTGTGGGAATTCACAATATCAGAGGCTTGCGTGTCCTGCCATTTTGTGTCTGTGTGCACTTTGATGCACATGTGCATTTGTGTCTGGAGGTACATGGCTCAAAATGTCATTCTCTGTCCATGTGCAGGTGAGGATGCAGCAGATTCAGAGGAGGAGGAGGAAGAAGAGTTGGTGGTACATCAGACCACCAGTGGAGGCTGTGCTATTGTACGCCATGAAATGCCACTGGTGCTCTAGACCATAATCATTTGTGCTGCAGCCTCTCTGAACTCTTTGGACTCAGCTTATTTGGATGCTGAACAACTTGTGTATGCCTCAAAGAGGACAAAGGCGAGTGCCCCAATGGGCAGATAAGATGGGGTAATTGAGTCTGCAGTGGTGCAGCTGGCTTCAGAAGGCCAGTCAATGGTGGGCCCCCCAACTCCGGTGGTTACAGCACAAGGCCACCCTCCCATGATTTGGCATCAGGCTCTGGGACTGATGTCCAAGGGAGGGTTGCTGACCTGCAGCCAACAGGGGCACCATAGCAACGGGCATGGTGCCTTGCATCACGACACTGTGGGCCCTAGGGTGGGAGCAGCATATGTTGCATGCCGCAATACAACATCGCAAGTTGTTGGAAAAAATGTAAGGGCATGGATAAAATGGCCAAGACCATGAACCAAACAGCGGGCCTCGTAGAGCAATGGCTGCATGTCATGTGGTCCTCATGCCGCTCCCAAAGACTGCACATCGAGGCCAATATCAAGGGCCGATGGGCAGATCTGAGGTGTCTGCATGAGTCCCTGCATGCAGATGCTCAAGCACACAGAGAGGCCCTGAGACGTGAGATGGAGGCCGTGAGGAAATCTATGCATGATGAACTCTCTGCCACAAGAACACATCTCCAAGAGGAGATGGTTGCCTTAAGGCAAACATTGTCCCAGCAACTCGATGCATCAAGAGTGAGTGTGCATACAGACTCTGTGGCCATTCGTGAGCAAGTGCATGAAGACCTCACCACCCTTGCTGGGCTGGTGCATGCAACAGTGTCATGGCTGGCCCTGGCCAATGAAGACCAGGCCTAGGAAATATGTGGTATGGATCCACCACCACAACCACCTGCAGATCAATCGCAGGATGGGGGGCCCAGCACAGCCAAGCCGTCTGAACCACTGTTACTGTGATGTCCATGAGCCAATGCAGGTGATTTTTAATTCAATTATTTTCTTTTCCTTCATATTTATCCACTGGATATTTACATATGCCCGCCCCCTTCCCTCTCCAGGGTATACTTTTTTCCCTCCCCAGTACAGGATGGACTTTTTGTTTTACCTGACCGGTGTGTTCTGATTTTTCTATTTTACCCCTTTGTCAGCAAGGAGCCTTTTTTCTTATTTTTCAATACCCTGTCCGGGATGGAGGCATGTGTTGTTTTTAGCACATTACGAGAAGGACTCATTTTATTTTTTTATTTTTCTTTCCATGAGATGTGCTGTTGCCCTCTAAAAGGCATGATTAGTGCAGAAGTGGACATGTAGTGGTGTCAACTGCCATGGTTGCCTTGTGCAGGTAACAATGGGTTGACGGAACATTGACACATATGTGCTGTATGCATGGTTAGTGACTATGGCTGGTGAAATGCAATGCCCCATGTTGTTGCAGTGATCATGATTCATCCGGTGACTGCACTCCATGGGAGGTCCATCCTGCACCCTTTAATGTCCCTAGTACCTATGCCCTCTGCCAGGCACTGCCCCTCCTTTCACAAATTTCAAGGTACAGTTTCTGGCCGAGGTGATGAGGGACACATCATGCCACCTCTGTCAGCAGGTAAGCATGTGCACTGTCTCTCGTGTTATGTCTGTATTATTGGTCAAAATGGTCTTGTATGCATGCCCCATATTTGCCAGCTGGTGGTGTAATCATTGAGTCACGATATATGTCAGTGCAGATGTGTGTCTGTCCACATGCATATGTGAGTATGTGCAGTTATACTTCGATGCATTTGCATTGTTTTGGTGGATGCACTTTAACAATTGACGCGATTAATGGAAGTGATTGTGCAGCACTTGTCACACATTAGCCATTGGCAGTATTTCCATCATTCTGGATGTACATACTAATTGACGGCATGCATTCTCTGTGCATCTGTGTTTTAAGCTTGGGCTCCTCCAATACCTCCCTGTGCTGCGAGATGACTTCCATCAAAGCATCCCTATATTTGGACAGATTTGCATGGGCCCAGAGTCGAACACAGTACAATGCTGGGGGAAGCCAACAAACAAACTCTATGCCCTGCATGCCTCTCTCCAAGAAAGCCATCGTAGTGGGTGTACCTGGAGGGATACCCAGTATAGTCTTCAGGTACCTATTTTCTGCTATCACCAATGTGCTAATATCTAGCTGCCCGCACAGCTCGACCCCGTAAATAGCAGCCTGCCTTGCTTGGGCCTTATACGCTTCGATGGAAATGCGTTCCACTCCATTGCCATGTTCACCTGTGAATCTGGCTAACGCGCCCCCGTATCTGCCCAAAGTGACCTGTGCCTTCTCCAACTGCATACACCAACGACAGGTGGCCATCACTCTTATCCCAAGGTAATCATAGAATGCTACTTGCTCAATCTCTCCCTCTTCCAGGAGGGACAGCTTGAGACCCTTTTCTTTCACTGTGGGGTTCACTTGGTGCCTTTGCCCTAGGAGGAGCTAGAGCTCCTCCCCACTGCAGGAGCAGTGGCATGCCTGGAGGCACACTCTATCTCAAGGTAGGCTTTCTGCCATACCCTGCTGCATTGAACAAACCTGCAGCACAACATCGCCTGCTTTGCATTTCTTCCGCTGGGGCCCCGCTACAATTCCATACTGCCATCCGACGCCTGAATGGGGATTTTGTTTTAAAATAATTGCGCTCCATTACACTGGAGTGCAACTTCCACCATTGAGATCCACGAGGCTCTATCCACTCCAAAATGGCTGCCCGTCATCTTTTTAAAACATCAAACAAGATGGGTATCCCCTAAACCATGGAACTGGGGAGCAACAATAAGACAACAAAAACCCCAAAGGGGGAAGTTCACATGGAGGAGTACTATATTAATTTAAGTACCCAATTTATAAGAATAGAGGTGGAAAGGAATAGTGGCCCAATCATAACAAATTCATATTTTCATATTTTAATAATCATCATAAACATTATAAAATTACATAATACATAAACAGTATAACAACAATAAAATGAATGAATTAATGTTAGTATAAAAAACTTGTCGAATCTAATACATTAAACCATTCGATCACAATTTAATTCCCACAATTCATGACCCAGTATTAATCAGGGTGAAGCATCACTATCTTCACGTTTTTGAATTTCATTCAAATGATAAGGATGCTATAAAACAGGAAATTACTGCCAATAGAATAAAGTGCTAGGTGCAAAAGGGTAATAAGTGCCTAATCCAAATAAAGCATCGTTGTCTCATGTTTTTTAAATTTCATTTGAATGATAAAGATGCTGTTGGAAAGGAAATTGCTGCCAATGGAATAAAGTGCTAAGTACAAAAAAAGTGCTAAGTGCCTACTGTACATACATAATGTTCAAATGTCATTACAGTTTCGGCGAAATCAACCTATCTGGCTCAATTAAGTGAGCCAGTAGTCGCCTTCTTCAGGGCGCACGATATGCTGTAAAATATTGGTGCTAAACTTTTTACAATGACACAGTAGTTTTCACAGGTAAAGCTTTAAACAATTCAAAAGACTTGATTGTAGATCTTGAAGTCTGTTAAAAGCCTTAGCCCTTGGTGAATCACGTTGAAACAAAGATATAAGAAAAAAACAAATACATATGTTAGAATAAAAACAAGAAATGAAAGAGCCTCCTAATACCTGCCACCTCTAGCCATTAAAAAAACCTAGGGATATATATTCACCTAAATAAGTCCACGTATGGTGCCGAAATTTGTATAATTGTTTCGAATCCGCCACCCAAGCAGGACTGAAGATGAAATTGAATTTACATCTGGAGAAACAAGAATATGAAGCTTATCAGATATCACAAGATTATCTCAAACTTCCAATGCTGACACACAATGTCCCCTGTCTCCACAGGGAGTAGAACACTAAATTTCCTTCTGTCACTAACCTTTTAAGTATTCAATTTTTCACAATCTGGTCATCTCGCCAGTGGACTAAAATGTAGATGGAATAGACAACAATCCAAACATAAGCGTCTCGGACGATGTTATGTCGTGCCACGAGAAAAGTCCAAAAGGGTGCAAACCTAGGGTGGAAAACCCTAAATGAAAAAACATAAAAACATATTTTTACATTTTGGTAGTGTGCAAAACTAAACTTACAACTAATTCAATGCACATCGTATAAGTGCATTTATATTTGAAACCGAAAATATCAAAAGAAGAGAGATTTTATCCAGTAGGCAGCCCCGAACCTCTAAGGTTTGGGATATTAATGGAAAAGAAGGATGGCTGCTGGGATAAAACGACAGCCACTTGCATGGCCAAATCCATATTAGCCATTCGCACCATTTTTAACTGTGGAAGCCCATCAGAGAGAGAAGCTAAAAGATACTGTAGACGCAACTCCCAACTTCATGTGGACGCATTTCAAACCCATCTATTAAAGACAAAAGCCTCACCTCGCACAGCCTCCCCGTTCGTCTCCTGCGATAGCCGATGCAAAAGCAACCAAGCAGACGTAGAAACCGCGGCTAGGTTTATAAATACACGCGGGAATGAAAATAAAAGTAGGACTACGTATATAAGTTTGTAAATACAAACGAGAGTGAGGATAGAAATGGGACTGCGTATGTGGGCCCCATGTCCAGTCGACACTAAAGAAGGACAAAATTCACCTTGCAAAGGTAAAGAGAACAATTGCTTACCCGCAAGTGTCGACTGCACGAAAAAGGGCAAGAGAGTACCAAAGGGGCTACCTATGGGAGACCCTGGTCCCGTAAATGCTGAAAAATGACCACTCATGAGCCGGGATGTAAAAAAGCATAAATAACGTACAGTGCAGCGGCGAGCCAAACAAATAAATGTTTAAAGAAAAATCTTGCTGCCACTCAGTATAGAGAGAACCGATGAATGCGAATTGATTTATGTAAAATAGAATGCTCAAAGAAAAGCCTATAATTTTGTTTTTATGATGTGCAATGGAGCCATTCTTCTTGGCGATTAAGTCCTGTTTCATAACTAGTGGTGTTGTACATCCACCATTGTTCTCTTTGCGCCAAGCGGGCTGCTGTATTGTTGGCGTCAGTGCCATAGACTTTTTCCAACACGCACCATTTCAAGCTGTTCGGGTCATGATTATTTTCAAGAAAATGAGAAACTAGTGGGGCAGACACGATTTTATTTCTAATTTTAGATTTGTGTTCGCCAATTCTGGTTTTGATGGGCCTAGATGTTCTGCCAATATACGTTTTAGCACAGGGGCAAAGTATTACGTAAATAACATTTTTGGTGTTACACGTAGTATGATGATTAAGATTCCAATTCTTTCCGCTAATCACTACAGAAGTTCCAGTGATAGAAGAAGCACATTGGTTACAGAAACCACATGGAAAGTGACCTTGGATGGGCTTAACGCCCCACAATCCTGTCACCGTGTTCAATTTAGGTCCAATGCTAGACCTGTCATCTTTAATAAGCCAATTTTTAAGGTTCTTACCTTTCTTGAATGCAAAAATAGGTTTTGCCAGTTCTGGGTTATTTAGTTGGAGTATATGCCCGTCATCTTTTTGCCATTTCCTATGGCCTGAACCACAAAAGGTCCAGCATCTAAACCTGATTGGCTGACTGCTCACACTTGAGAGCCAATCGCGAGCCGGCAGGCTCAAGCCGGCCCACGTTGTTGCCTCCCCCAGCGCCACCTTCAATAATCAGCTCCATTGGTAAACACTGTGCTGATTTGACTATGAGACACCCTATCTGACTGGCCACCTGCTGCACTCATTACCGTGCGCCACTCCCGATCCCCAGGAACCAACCATCCACTCCTTTCCTTGTAATTGTATGCTTCTTTATATTACGTGTGCATTATAATATTGCTCAACGTTGCCTGTTTTCAACAAGTAGTTGAGACCTGATCTGTACTTGTATGCACCCACGACTAAATGTTTACTACTACTTGCCTTAGCCCGATCCCATCTGCATGCACTTTAGTGCACACAATTGTCTTCACTTATTTCTGTGTATATAGTGCCTGCTCAACCATGTTAGCCCTGAGCACTGCCTCCAATATGCTGCTAGAAATCGGATGAAGTGCCAGGCCATACAGACCCAGACTTGCTTCCCCTTTTCTACATGATATGTAAATCGCGCTAGCTGCCTCTGTTACACATGCCCTAATTGTTCTCTCAATACAATATTCAGGGCTACCCAAGTGATCTCAGCTAATTTACCTCACGCCTAGCTAAACTCACTTTAAACATCTTTTGCCGACTGTTGATACACTGTACTAGATTGCCCTATCCTTACTGCTGCTACACTGTACTAGATTGGCCCTATGCTTACTGCTGCTACACTGTACTAGATTGGCCCTATGCTTACTGCTGCTACACTGTACTTGATTGGCCCTATGCTTATTGCTGCTACACTATACTAGATTGGCCCTATGCTTACTGCTGCTACACTGTACTAGATTGGCCCTATGCTTACTGCTGCTACACTGTACTAGATTGGCCCCATGCCTACGGCTGCTATTCTGAACTAGCCCATACCCACACCTTACACCTACCGTTTCCTGACAAACCCCCTACCAACTCTGATATGACATCTCGGATCTATAATCCATCTACCTGCATTTGAGTCATCTTCACCACACCCACTGCCCTACCCACGATGGCAGCCCTCCACTATACATCCCCAACTGTAAGGAAACCATCCAGCAAGCTGCAAATCTTGCCTTCATCCCAACAGTCCATCCCAACAGTCCACAGATACCTTTACCCAGACCTACTTTCTCTCTAAGAAACCAGAGACTAGGATCTAGACTGCCCAAGCCACCACTAGCCTACTACTCACACAGCCATCCTAAGCCGAAGCCTGCACAAGCCTCTTACAACACCTCAAAAACTGAACCTATCTGTATGCAGAAACCCTGCACCAAATACTCAGAAACTCTAATCAACAATGACTACACCAGTGCTCCTATAAAAGAACGCATAACCTCAAAGGAGGCCTCATCAACGCCAGATCTCTGATAGCCCACGCATCTGAAATTGCTGACATCATCACCTGCAACAAATTTGACTTCCTAGCAGTGACCGAAGCCTGGCTGCACAAAGCGGCTGGCCCAGCTTTGATGCTAGCCATTCCCACAAACTTCACCATCTTTAGAAAAGATAGAGAAACCTCCAAAGGAGGCGGCATAGCTTTCATTGATCTCACTATCAAAGAAATAGACCATATGACTATGCCGTCTGCAGAACTTCTCTCGCTAAAACTAGGAATCTCTGCCTCACGCACCATCACTGTGCACCTTATCTATTGGCCTCCAGGCCCACTAGGAACCTTCGAAGATGACATTAGTACCCTTCTAAATACTAATGCTGAACCAGGGACACAAATTATACTACTTGGCGATTTCAACTTAGGCCTTTATGACCCTAAAAACACTAATGCCTCTATCCTAGCCAATACAATCACTAAAGCCGGTCTCATTATCAGAAACAACGGCCCTACTCATTTCAAAGGCTGCACCTTGGATTGGGTAGCAGATATCAACTGTGCCTCCCTCGTAACTGCCATAGAACCAAGCATTTGGACTAATCACTCTCTGATCTCGCTCACTATCGTAGATGTACCTCAATCCAAGACAACCAAAACATCGGTAGCTCCAGCCCTCACCCGCTGTAAAAAAACATAACAGTCACGAATCTCCTCCCTCTGATCCAGCCCGTAACCAATCATTGTAATCTGATCACCAACACCAATGATCTATATGACCTGTACAATAATACTATTAACTCAGCTATAGAAGCCATTGCGCCTTTGAAACTGAGCAAATCTAAACCTCTTGTCCATCTTAACACTTGGTTCACTCCTAGCCTAAAAGTCCTGTGCAAAGAAAAAAGGCAAGCAGAAGCCTGCTGGAAAAAAAAACCTTCTACCCAAAATGAAAATCTCCTCACTGCCCTTACTAATAATTACAAGAAACAAATCATACAGGCAAAAAAAGAAACCTTTAACAACAGAATTAATAAAGCAAACTCAAACACTAGGGAAATCTTTTCCATTCTCAGAGAATTAGAATCCCCTATCGCACCAGTAGACTCCTGCACCAAAGACAAAGCCTGGTGCACGAACATTCAAAATGCCCTATGCAATAAAATCACCATGCTACAAGAAGAAATATCAGCCAAAAGATCCTCCCTCCATAACATTGCGCTCTCCACTCAAGAAGCCATCCTACATGAACTTGCCATCAACCAAACTAAACCACACAACCAATTCAATTTTAGAGCCATTTCCATTGCTGAAGCAAAAAATATCATCACATCTCTAAAAACCCTCTCGATGTCTCGGCGATACCTGCCCAGCCCCCATTATCAAAGCAGCTGCACAAGAATTTGCTCCTTTCATCACCTCCTTTATCAATTCATCCTTCAAATCATGCTCCGTGCCTAGCAAGCACAAAGATGCCTGAATACTACCCCCTCTTAAAAAAAGCCAACCTCGATCCTAGTGTCCCAACGAATTACAGACCCATAACGACAGTTCCATTCCTCCTTAAAATCTTAGATAAAGCTGCCTATTTACAGATTCAATCCTACTTAGAGATTCATAATTTACTGGGATCCAGACAATCCGGATTTAGACCAAGACACAGAACCGAGACAGCACTCCTTGATCTCAAGAACCAACTAGATGAGCGAAAAGACAGAGGAGACACCTCTATTTTCCTACTCCTAGACTTGTCAGCCGCCTTTGATTTGGTTGATCATAAAGTACTATGCAACCATCTCAAATCGGCGGCCAACTTCGCCACTAAGGCCACTGCTTGGATAAACTCCTTCCTGGATAACAGAACTATTTGAGTCTTCTCACCCTCTTCAGCTGCGAACCCAGTATGCATCACCTGTGGCGTACCTCAGGGGTCCTGTGTCTCCCCTACTTTGTATAACATTTTTACAAAGCCACTTTTCGATATCCTGGACAAACTAGGTGTCTCATATGCTAATTATGCTGACGACACCCAGATCCTCATCCCAATCCAAGGAGATTACGACAAAGACACCAACCATATAAACAAAATCTATCAAATCATACAAACCTGGATGGCCACTCGCGATTAATGTCTTACCGACGATAAAACCGAGGTTTTAATCATTGGATCCATCAGCAAACAAAACAAACTCTCCCACATGTACAAATCCATCTCTATTGATGGCATCAAAATCAAGGTAGACAAGGAAGTTAAAACCTTAGGCTTCTATTTAGACTCAGCCCTTAACCTTGACAAGCAAGTAAATGCCACAGCGTCAGCCACTAGCTACACCTGTAAACTAATTCATGCATGTAAACCATTTCTGTCCACTGACAGCTGCATCACTATAGCAAGGGCCCTAATCCTATTGAAACTAGACTACTGCAATGCACTCTAGCTAGGCACTAGTAAACACAACACCAAGAAATTTCAAACTCTGCCAAACAACACCCTTAGAACAGCACTAGGCATTCCTAAAGGGAAGCACATCTCGGACCAAAGAAGAGCTGTCAACTGGCTAGCCATCAATGACAGAATCAAACTCAAAACCCTGAACATTACGCATAACTGTCTCAATAACAAAGCACCTGCATACCTCACAGAGAAATTCTCTAAATACACATCCGAATGCCCCATCAGAAAGGCTCAAACCAATAGTATCAGAATCCCCAACTTCAACCTGAAAAGAACCGTAAATTCTAGTTTCCCAGAATTGGCAGCTCACCTATGGTGCTCTATCCTGGATTTCCTAAGAGCCACTCCTTCCTTCCACTCCTTCAAAATCAATGCTAAACGTTGGCTAGACACCAACGACAGCTGACGCATGTGAAGACTGGAGGGGGGTGTCTGTACTTCCGCTCTCTATATGGTAGAGGAGAGGCACAGAGGACCCCAGCCAAGATTCTCTATTATTGGTAACGTAGTCGAGCAATCAAGGCCTAGCTTCTCAGGAGGTGATGCAGGCTGGTTCTTAAGTACAGTGTAGTCCCCGAACCCCCACAAAGGAATGTCCACACACTGTATTACTGAAAACACAGTCTTTATATAATTAATATTCAAAGGTATGTACACAATCACAATAATGCACTTTGTACTCGGAAATCAACAATGATAAATATATACAATTCTAAAGTGGTAGCACCAATGTTATCAAATCTCATTAAAGTGCATCAACTGTACGGTTAAAATGTCACACAGATCAGTAACGAGGAAACCAGCAATAGAGATAGGAAGGAACGTAAAATGGTTGAAACAATAGGCAGAATGCTGGCCTATACAGATAGACACAGTTCTGTGTGGAGATCCCCCCACCTGGGCAACCTGTAAAATAAAGATATATAGCACAAGCCCAGTCCATATATTGTTCAATAGCCTTATTTCCTCCTATTAAGGTTTTACCCCCCCAATGTACCTGGTGGAGTAGAGTTCTTTGAAGACGCATCGAAGGATCCTTCTTGAGTGACTCCCTTTAGAGCAGGAGCCACGGATCGTCGAGAGGCGTAGAAGATGGTGAACTTATCGTCGACGGAGGCGATGCGAAGTTCACGGGTGTCGAGACCCCGATGTCGATCCAGGCGGTGCTCGTCAGCGACGTCCTGCGAGGATGAGGTATGCGGGGCACCTCGGCGATGGATTGTTCAGGACCGCAAAGAGTTTCAGAAGAACTTTGGCCCAACAAGGGCGTCGAGTCGTCGAAGTCTTTGTGGCCTTCAGGTGGCGGGAAACCCACTGGCGGATTCTCCTCGGCGCGTTGGTCGTCCTCGACTTTCTCCGGCGGGACAAAGCGGCCGACGTTGCGGGCAAGGGAGTCCTTGGATTCAAATGTTCTTAGGCAAAGGAGCGGACGGCTCCAGTCGTCGCGGCACGGCGTCAAGTGGTCCCCACAGCTGGGCAACACAACTTCGACGGGCCTCCAGCGGTTAAACAACCTGCGAACCCTGGTCGACGGCAATAGACTTCGCCAGCGGCGAAGTCCAGGTGCTTTGCTTCGTTCTCCGCAGTGGTCCCGTCTCGGGTCGGCAGCCTTTCGAGGGTCTGACTTCCAGGGAGCTTCGGCAAAGGGTAGCGGTGCTCGATGGTCCCTCAGAGCACGGGAAGAGGGCGCCTTACCAGGTCCTCTCTCGGATCAGTCCTTGACGAGTTTGGCAGCTTTCAGATCAAGTCTTCGTCTTCCAGCTGGGCATCGAGGATCAGTAGTTCCAGTTACTCTTAAAGTGTAGACACAGCTTCTGAACAATTTCCAGTGGTGAGAGGTCCCCAGATATACTATCTTGTCTCTCATCCACACTGCTGGGTCACTCTCAGCAGCCAATCATACAGAAGGGCATTCATGCAGTCAGTCAGCCAATTAGGCACACAGTGCATTCAGGCCATCCTCCTCCCTCTCAGACACTCACAACAAGGAATGTGGATTGGGACAAGTACTCAGCCATTCAACACTACACACTGCTTTCAGGCCAGTTTCGGGCAGGGCTGTCTCAGTCTTTGTCTCTCATACCAGAAACCAGACAGCCACAACAAGAAGTGCATATTGGTCACACACTCCATTCACCCAGGTCCCACCCACAGGGCGTACCCACAACATACAGTCACTGGGAAGGCTCCAGTCAGTCTGGACACCATATATGGAACTTCCACCCAACAGCCAGTCAGGGGGAAGGGACAGAGTCAGGACTTCCCAGGACTTTGGGAAAACAAGGTAATAGGTAATAGAAAGCAGGAGGCCACAGGGGCCATCTTGTTTTCCATCAGGAATCAAGTGATTCCAATGGCAGGGCCTGGGGATCCCCAAAATGGAGGATACTCAGCGCACCTGTCAAAGTCAGCATGGAGCTGCCACCAGCCCATACCCTGCTCTGCGGGCCACCCACAGGTGCCCAAAAACATACACTAGGGGCACAGGGTTGTACCCCCACCCATGGGTGACGTAAGGGTATACCACGGGTCTGTTCACCAAACCAAAAGAGAGAGAGCTGCACCGCCAGGAGTCCCACATGAACTCCTGCGCGGAAAACACGACAGGAAGTCCCTCCAATGCATTTCCAGCATCACAGTCGCCCCCCCCCAGACTGAGGCGTAGGGTGCCTAATCTCCCACGGGATAGACACCCTCATCCAGATGGTCAACATACCTTCTGGAAAGGCCATCTGCATTATCATGACTCTTCCCTGGTCTGTGCTCTATGGTGAAGTCTAGCCCTTGCAGGCTAATGGACCACCTGAGCAGTTTCGAATTTTCACCCTTCATTTGCATAAGGCACTTCAGGGGCTTATGATCTGTTTGGACCTTGAAGGTAGACCCTGTAAGGTAGGGCCTAAAACGCCTAAGGCTCCACACTATACTGAAACACTCCTTCTCAACAGTAGCCCACCTAAGTTTTGTACCCTTAAGTTGTCTACTGATGAAGATGATAGGATTTTCCCTCCCTTTGTCATCTAACTGGGACAAGACAGCTCCAATTCCGGTGTCGCAGGCATCCGTCTGGACGATAAAGGGTCGGCTGTAGTCAGGCGCACACAACACAGGTGCCCTACACAGACTTTCTTTCAAGCCATCAAAGGCCCTCTGACAGTCTTCCGTCCAATTAACTTTCCTAGGTTGTTTGGGGGAATTCAGAGCTGTCAGTGGTGCAGCTATGGTTCCATAATCCGCCATGAAATTGCGATAATACCCAGTGAGGCCCAAAAAGGCTCTCACATGGGATTGAGTAGTGGGAGTCTCCCAGTCCTGTACATCCTGTACCTTACTGGGGAGAGGTTGGATTTGACCCCCTCCTACTTCATGACCAAGATATGTGACTTTCCCCTGAGCTATCTAGCACTTGGTGGCCTTGATAGTGAGGTTGGCCCTTTTCAAGGCCTGCAACACCTTACCCAGATGTGTCAAATGCTCTTCCCAAGTGGAACTGTAGACGGCAAAGTCGTCTAATAAGCCACACAAAAGGCTTCCAGCCCACTGAGAGCATGATTGACCAATCTCTGGAAGGTGGCAGGGGCATTCTTCAACCCAAAAGGCATATCCCTAAACTGGTAGAGTCCCTCTGGTGTTGAGGACGCCGTCTTTTCCTTGGCATGGTCCGTCAGAGCTATTTGCCAATAGCCTGAGGTGAGGTCAAAGATGCTCACAAATTTGGCAGCACCTATGGTGTCCACGAGCTCATCAGCCCTGGGCAATGGGTGCACATCAGTTTTGGTGACGGCATTGACTCCTCGGTAGTCCACACAGAACCTCCAATCCTTGGTAACTGCGTGGGAACTTGCCTTTGGGACAAGGACCACAGGACTGGACCAGGGACTGGTTGAGGGTTCAATAACACCCAGATCCAACATCTTGGTGACCTCAGCCTGGATGTGGTTCTTAACAGTGTCTGACATACGGTAGCTCCTGCTCTTGATAGGCATGCTGTCACCAGTGTCAATCTCGTGCTTACACCACGGTGTAAGGCCTGGCGTCAACGAAAACAGAGAGGCATACTGCTGGAGCAAAGTCCTGCAGGCCCTCTGCTGCTCTGTTGTCAAATCTGGAGAGAGATGCACTCCCTCCACTGAGCCATCCTGAGGGTTGCTATACAGCAAATCAGGAAGAGGCTCACTCTCATCCTCTTCTTGCTCTGAAGCTAGCAATAGACATGAGACTTCTGCTCGCCTGTGGAAAGGCTTGAGCCGATTAACATGGAATACCTGAGGGGCTACCCCTGGGATTCCCATGTCAACCAGATAATTGACCTCGCTCATCTTGGAGATTATCCTGAAGGGTCCAGTCCACTTAGCTGCCAATGCTTGAGGCTTGGTAGGCTCCATCACGAGGATCTCCTGTCCCGGAGTCCACTCCACTTGCAATGTTTTAAGGTCATGCCAGTATTTGTTCAAGTCCTGGTTGGCCTTGAGATTCGCTGTTGCCTGACCCTTCATCTGTGTCATCCTCTGTCTGAGGCCTAACACATAGTCCCCCACGTGCTTGGCGGGACCTGGAGGGGTGGCTTCCAAACCTTCTCGGATCAAGGCAAGGGGCCCCCTCATGGGATGTCTAAAAAATAACTCAAAGGGGCTGAAACCAACACCCTCTTGAGGTACCTCTCTGTAAGCAAACGGCAGGCATGGCAGGAGGTGATCCCATTTCCTCCTTAGGGGCTCTTCCAAAGCACCTATCATGCCCTTGAGAGTTTTATTAAATCTCTCAACCAAACCATTGGTCTGGGGATGGTAAGAGGTGGAGAACTTATAGGTTACTCCACACTCTTTCCACATGGTCTTCATGTAACTAGACATGAAGTTGGGCAATGACAATGCCTCCAGTCTTGCCAGACAACTGACAAGTTGGGCAGGTCCTGCAGTGGGACTCCACTTTTACTCCCATCCGAGGCCAGTAGAAATGGGCAGAGAGCCTCTGCTTAGTCTTCTTGGTACCAAGATGACCAGCCAAGGGCACCTCATGCGCCAACTGCAGTAGGAAGGGCCTGTAAACCTGGGGTATCAGCAATCTCTTGAGGGCACCAGGTTCAGGCTTAGTGGGCTCACCCTCCCAATAAATCCGGAATGTCCTAGGCACTTCTCCTTGTGCCTGGGACAGGGCCTGTTTCCTCAGACCCTCGAGAGAGTGGAACTCTCTCTGTCCTTTAGAGAAGTCTGCCCGGGAGGGTCCCCCTTCAGCTAACAAGCATTGAAGATCGAGATGATCCTCCGGGTTGAGAACCTCTCCCACAGGAGAGTCTTCTGGCTCTTCTCCCACAGGAGTTGAGACCGGGTTTACCACTGGACCCAGCCCGTCCGGAGCATGGATCCCAATGGGTGCTGTAGGAACAGCAGGAAGAGAAGGAGCTCCCTTCACAGAGGTGGCCTTCTTGGTCTTCCTTCATGGCCGCGCCTTTGGCTCGGGTACCTGACTCACAGCCAGACCCGGGGTCACCTGTGACCTAGTGACCGCAGCAGAAGTCATGGGAAGACCATCCGAGATCAATCCCAACTCAACTAGATCATTACCTTACAGAATGTTAGGAGGGACATTGTCCTGAACCAGGACAGGAAGCTTTGCTGTCTTGTCTCCAATTACGAGTGTGACTAAGGCTACAGGCGATAATTTGGGAGGCCCACCAGCTAACCTGGTGGTTCTCAGAGGAGCACCTACATAGTCCTCTGGCTTGAGCAGGGTCCTGTCCACCACTGTCATGCTTGTCTCAGTGTCTCTCAAACCAGTAGAAGGCTGGCCATTCAGGAGGACACTTCTCAAAAACCTATGGGTGTTCTGTGGGACAGTCGCCAGTACTTCCGCGTATTGGTCCCAGGCCCCAAGGGACACTAAGGAAATCTCTACAGGAGCACCAAATGTGATCCCGGTAGAGGTTGGGAGGACAGTGGCCTCCACCTCGGACATGGGGTAAGGGTAGGTCAGGCTGACAGTCTGTACTCCAAGTGCCTTACCTTTACACTTGGAGTCACCCCTCTTGTGATCCAGAGCCCCACAATCCCAACAAGTGCCGGGACTGCGGGGTACAGTACTGGAACCACTGGGAGCCTTCTTTGCAGCAGGCGGACCACTACTCTTATTCCCACCCACAGATGACTTATCCCCACTAGATTTTTGGGTCTTCGGAGAGGAGGGTTTAGGTTTACCCAACTGTGACTGCTTTTGGGACTCCTCAGCTTTCTGAGAGGCCCCCTTTTATTTGTCCTTGTCCTTCCCACTGGAGTCCTTAGGGGACACCCGGTGGGAAACCCACTTGTCAGCCAGTCTAGCCAGCTTAAAGGGATCCAAAATGTTCTGGTCAGCAACATACTGACGCAGCTCCGGTGAACAGGCTTCAGAAAAATGCTCAAAAAACAACAGGTGGGACAATTCAACAAAAGTTTTCACCTTGTAACCATAAATCCACCCCGTCATGTTCATGTGCGCAGCACTCACCCAGTCAACCCAAGACACATTCTCTCTTTTCTTAAAATCCCTGAACCTTTTAAGGTATTGGGTAGGTGTCTTGCCAAACTTGGCATTTAAAGCAGACTTCATACACTCATACTGACCCCTGTCTTCCACACTCAGTTTCAGAATACAGTCATACCCAGTCTGAGGCACTCTGCTTAACAAACACGTCAGCGACGTCCTGCGAGGATGAGGTGTGCGGGGCACCTCGGCGATGGATTGTTCAGGACCGCAAAGAGTTTCAGAAGAACTGTGGCCCAACAAGGGCGTTGAGTCGTCGAAGTCTTTGTGGCCTTCAGGTGGCAGGAAACCCACTGACGGATTCTCCTCGGCGCGTTGGTCGTCCTCGACTTTCTCTGGCGGGACAAAGCGGCTGACGTTGCGGGCAAGGGAGTCCTTGGATTCAAATGTTCTTAGGCAAAGGAGCGAGCGGCTCCGGTCATCGGCGGCACGCGTCAAGTGGTCCCCACGGCTGGGCAACACAACTTCGACGGGCCTCCAGCGGTTACACAAACCTGTGAACCCTGGTCGACGGCAATAGACTTCGCCAGCGGCGAAGTCCGGGTGCTTTGCTTCGTTCTCCTCAGCGGTCCCGTCTCGGGTCATCAGCCTTTCGAGGGTCTGACTTCCAGGGAGCTTCGTCAAAGGTTAGTGGTGCTCAATGGTCCCTCAGAGCACGGGAAGAGGGCGCCTTACCAGGTCCTCTCTCGGATCAGTCCTTGACGAGTTTGGCAGCTTTCAGATCAGGTTAAAGTAAATGCAACAGCAAGTCTTCGTCTTCCAGCTGGACATCGAGGATCAGCAGTTCCAGTTACTCTTAAAGTGTAGACACAGCTTCTGAACAATTTCCAGTGGTGAGAGGTCCCCAGATATACTATCTTGTCTCTCATCCACACTGCTGGGTCACTTTCAGCAGCCAATCATACAGAAGGGCATTCATGCAGTCAGTCAGCCAATCAGGCACACAGTGCATTCAAGCCATCCTCCTCCCTCTCAGACACTCACAACAAGGAATGTGGATTGGGAAAAGTATTCAGCCATTCAACACTACACACTGCATTCAGGCCAGTTTCGGGCAGGGCTGTCTCAGTCTTTGTCTCTCATACCAGAAACCAGACAGCCACGCCAAGAAGTGCATATTGGTCACACACTCCATTCACCTAGGTCCCACCCACAGGGCGTATCCACAACATACAGTAACTGGGAAGGCTCCAGTCAGTCTGGACTGGACTTCACAACAACACCATATATGGAACTTCCACCCAACAGCCAGTCAGGGGGAAGGGACAGAGTCAGGGCTTCCCAGGACTTTGGGAAAACAAGGTAATAGGTAATAGAAAGCAGGAGGCCACAGGGGCCATCTTGTTTCCATCAGGAATCAACTGATTCCAATGGCAGGGCCTTGGGATCCCCAAAATGGAGGATATTCAGCGCACCTGTCAAAGTCAGCAGGGAGCTGCCACCAGCCCATACCCTGCTCTGAAGGGCCACCCACAGGTGCCCAAAAACATTCACTAGGGGCACAGGGTTGTACCCCCACCCATGGGTGCCGTAAGGGTATCCCACGGGTCTGTTCACCAAACCAAAAGAAAGAGAGCTGCACCGCCAGGAGTCCCACATGAACTCCTGCGCGGAAAACACGACAGAAAACACGATAAAAAGGCAGAAAAGGACAACGATACGGAGGCCCTGTCCCTCCGATGCATTTCCAGCATCACAACGCATCACCCTGAATTGGCCAGCCCCCACCTACTAAGACACTTGCGCTAAGATTAACACACCCTTGTTAACTCTCCTCTCTATATACCTCTGCTTATCCTGTATGCTGCTGACAATTGTAAATGTAAACTATATATATGTACTTGTAACTGTTACCTTGATGGTAAATGCTAGATATATATGTATATGCAACCTTGATGGTAAATGTATGATTTATTTGAAAAAGTAAGATACGTATGTAACTGTAACCTAAGTCTTCATAAGCACCCAGTTGCCTAACGGCCCGGTGCGCTATACAAATAAATAAACATTACAATACAATACAATACAACTTTAAAAATCTTCGACTTAGTCTTTGCTACATTCAGTGCCAATCCGTTCTCCCGACAGAAGGTGACAAATGCGGCCAATTGCTTGTGAACTCCCACAGAGAGAGGAGGACTATGTCATCCGCAAACATCACCACCGGTATTTTATCAACCACTAACACTGGGGCATCAGTCTGCAAGGCCAGCAGCTTTCTAATAACATCGTCAATAAATATGCAGAAGAGCTTAGGTGCCAGAACGTACCCCTGTCAGACGCCCTTCTCCACATTTAACCAGCTTGTTGTCCTGCCATCTGCCCCCAGCGCACGGCAGCCTTATTGCCCATGTACAGGTGCTGGATGGCACACAGAAGGGCCTCTGGGATGCCAGTCCCCCTTAAGACATCCCAGAGTCGCGCTCTGGACACTCTGTCTTCATCAGAACTGCATACTTATCAATGATCAGTCGTACCCTCATACTCTGATCCACAGTGCTCAATCCCCCACAGAACCCCGATTGCCGATGATCGAGTATTTGGTAATTGTTTACTCAATTCTCCACATGGAACAATAATGCCCTAGTAACAATCTTTCCCCCTGAATACAATAAAGAAATGGGTCTGTAGTTGCAGGGTTGATCACTTGGACCTTTCTTATGGATTGGTACCAGCTCCGCTTTGGTCCAGGATTCAGGAACCTCATGCTGGGTCAAGGCAGCGTTAAATAGTTTAGTTAAATATGGTTCCCACACCCGAGGTTCTTTTGCGTACAAGTCTATGGGAACCCTATCAGGGCACGGCGATCGAGCTCATTTTTGAGACGCTAATTCTGTGGCAACCTCCATCTGGGTCATAAGCAGTGGAGTGTAAGATAAGCCCTGCTTGCAGCCAGTGCCCCATAAAGGCAAGTCCCTCGCTACCATGTACCCCTTCATCTCCATAAAGTGTACCATAATGGTCTAACCATTCCTTCTCTGGAATGCAACACTGATGGGTATGTCTACCTGCACGATCACCTGTCCCTATCAGGGCCCAAAAACCTCTTGAGTACCCCTTTTCAATGGCACTTAGTAAAGCACCCCAGGTGTCCTTGTGCCAGGCCCTCTTTTTCTCCCTCAGCAGCCTACGATAGACGGTCTTTGCTGTTTTCAGTGTGTTACTTTTGGCTCTATCCTCCCCCCGTGCTTCTGTGATCAAATGCTCCTTGGCCAACCTAGACAATTTATCATACCAAGGGGGTCAATGACTCTGTCTGCTTTCGGATGGCTCTCCCTGGCTTCAAAAAATGTATCCCCCGATAAGAGCAACTATCTTCTCATGCAAGTGTATCAGTTCAACAGCATTATTAGGGTGGACCCCTGCCATCTTTGCAAGAAGAGGAGCTATCTCATGATAAACCCGGGGCAAAAGCTGATCTAAGTCCAACTTCCCCCATCTAAGATTACATCTTGCGTGACCATACACTTCCAAATGGACAGCTCCCACCCTTGCATTACATGTCCTGGAGCCCCCATAGGTGCTCGTTAGACAGCATGGTCAGAGGGTAGTGAGCACTCTCAATCCTAGTGATCACATTAAACGTTTTCAAGCAATCCCAAACTTCCCGGCTCGCAAGGATGTAATTAATCAAACTGCTCCCTGGCTATTTTCGAAGGTGGGTACCGCAGGGGAGTCCCCGGCAAATCGGCCATTACAGGCCCTCATATTAACTCCCATGAAATAGATGATCACATGTGGTGTCTAGGAGGGTACGTTTTGTTGACCGGGGCTACCCCCAGTGACTATCCTCCTCCTCCATAATGTCCGTCAGGGCATGCAGGGGCTCATATTGAAGGTTCAGATCTCCCATGGCCATGATCTTTGGAATGCCGTGCGATAGGAGCCTCCAAGAGGAGCTCTGTTCCATCATCCTACCAATCAAATCTGCACCCCTGCCTTGGACAATCCTGTTATAAAAGTTATACAACTCCAACAATGAGTTATCCCTCAGAGTGAGCTCTAATTCCAGGAGGTCGCGGGAACCTTTGTCCACCAGCTTAGCCGTGGTAAAGAGCGATACATTCACCCATGTGATCAATCTCCTGCTTTGCAGACTTCTCCCCGTTGATTGTCGGGATAGCAAAGGTAGCGTATCCATGCAAATGGGGTGCTTCAACTGCCCATGTCTCTTGTAAATTACCAACCTCGTACCCTCTGACAAAAGCCAATCATTATCATTCATATATTTCTTTACCCCAGCAATATTCCAAGATAGAACCCGCACACCAGGATCAACCTGCTCACAACCCCGAACGGGGGAGTAAGATGGCATTGTGTTGGATGCCCCCTCCGCTGTCTCCAGATCAAGTTCTAACTCACTGGAGTCCATACCCCGCGGTACCACCAAAACCCCCCCTCGTACTCCGGCTCCCGTGGAGGACATGGTTGACTCATGCCGCTCACAGGATGCCCGCTCCTTCAACTCCATTGCAGATGGGGTTGCCCTCTACTCAATTGCATGAACCTTTGCTGGATATTTGTGTTCATTGGATGGTAAGCCCTGGCACCCTCTCCCCATGATAAAGTGGGAACCCTCCCAGATGCCAAAAACTGTCGCTCAGTGGGAGCCATATTAGATCAACTGTAGCCATGGGTAACAGTTTGAACAAAGCCCGGACCAGCTAGACATCCTGTCAGCCCACTCCTCCCGCCCTCAGACACCCACGAGGGTGGTGACACTCCAATGTGAACCACCAAACCACTCGGGGGCAGGGAGCGCTGCTCCATTTCCAGCAACCCCTGTATCAAAGCAGGGTTCCTCAGCTCAATTCTGATTGCGTCCACCAAATTTGGGCCCACACCTTTCACACCCCACAATATCAGTGCGGATTATAGAAAGGCATCCTCTTTTGGATCTCAGCCAGTGGATGACTTTATTGGTGAGCCCCTCTTGCCGCTCCCATCCGGTGCCTCCTATTTTGGGGACATTTGCTAAAAAGAATGAAGTAGGACCGGCATGGGAGCCTAGATTTGCCTCCCCATTGTGGCCGGGTTTTGCACAGAGTTGCTTACTCCAGACCTGGCCCTCGTGCTAATCAGAGGTGAATCTGTCCTTTCAGGAGGATTCATCTTGCAGGGTTGCCCTTTCCAATAAAAGGGGGCTGCACAGACAATGGTTCACCACAGTGTGCCACCGACCCGGCTAATGGTACCACCTCCTTTGCAATACTTATGGGGGGAGAGATGCAGCGTACTACAACCTCGACCAAATTTGAGATCCTATTCAAATCGGCCCTCAATGCCTCATTTTCTTTTCAAAATAATGTTATGAATTTGAGGGCTCACCTACACCCCTCACAACCTTTAGTCCCTGTATCCCGGGGAGGACTCATAGTTCGGTCCACATGCACGAGGGCAATTGGCAAGAGGGCAGGATCAGCCACTTGAGCCAATTTATCAAGTTCCACAATGGCTATGGAGTCAGACTGGGTGGCCAGGACATCAAATGTATTGCTAATGTGTGCCTCTGGAGGATAGGTTACATTAATCAATGCATCACACGGCTCCTCCTGACTAGTTATATTAGAGTCTTCCCTGTCCCTACTCCCTATATCTGATATGATATGATATGATAGTTTATTTATATAGCGCCTATAGACAATGTGTTTCAAAGCGCTTCAAGGCAAGGGAGGGAACAAGGGAAAATACAACCACATTCTTACAGGCCATGAACAGTAAGGATGTGAAATTAACTATCGTACTCGGCCTAACGACATTTCAGATTGTGCAAGAGCTAAGACATAGATAAGGAAGGGAGGGGGAGAGTGGGAAAGAGATGGAAACAGACAGGCGACTACCATACTAGGCCTAACGACATTTCTGGTAGAGCCGGAGAAAAACAAAAGGTGAGGGAGAGGGGTGCAGGAAGGGAGGGGAGGAACAAAACAAGCGACTATCATACTAGGCCTGACGACATTTCACATAGTGCTGGAAGAGTGGTGGGGAGGAAAAAAACAGTAATGAGAGGGTGGAGGAAACAGACAAGGATACTATCATATTAGGTCCAGGGACAATTCTGATAGATGAAGTGCATAGAAGAAAGTAAGGGGAGGACATAGGAAAAGGGAGAAGGGAAAGAAGGAGAGAACATTGAGTAAGCAGTCAAAAAGAGTGGAGAAGCAAGAGTGGAGAGCGAATACAATTGCAGAAGTCAGTAGTAACAATAATCTGACCTACATATCTCTGCAGGGGGCGGGGGGATGCACGGGTATATGAAATGTTTTCCCTGAGCTCTCGGCAGTTCCTGTGTAAACTTGATATGCCAGCAATATGTTTCCCACATCCACTAAGGCAGCTAGACTCACCCTCTGGGACTTCATAGTATCGGTGGCGAGTCTATGCATCTCTCAAATACTTAGCTTATGTCTGGTGACTGCCCCCCTCCCTCTGGATGAAGGGATCTCCTCCTTGCTAGCCTGATTAAAAGTTGCCTCACCATTAGGAACACTACAGTTGGAGCAAACTTCCAACCTCTTGCTGCCCCCCCTTTGAGGCCCCACCTTCTGCCCCCCACCCTCTTTGATACCTCCTTTTCCCCCTCATCATCCGACCCCCGCAACCTCCTTTGCTAATAGGGCCAATCTCATTGAAGAGCTCAGCAATTTCATTTATCAATGCATTGGCCTCGTCAATGTGATTGACAAATTTGGTGGTACGTTTTCTAGCTGAGCCACATAAATTGGGACTGTTCGCCTTCCGTTTAGACATGGTAGGCAAACTGTGCCATGCAAATAACAGTCAAACTCTAAAAACAATCAATGCAACTGATAGAATATGTGCATACATGTCTTCAAACAAACAACTGCAAATCTACAGGGAGGCTCAACCAATGGTTCAAGTGGGTACCGTAGGCCGCCCCCCACAACCCCTCCCCCACTCTCTGACAATAATCCAAGAAACACAGTAAGCTGGCAAGGAACGCACCAGAAATGCAGCAAGAAACACACATAAAGTACTTATATTCCAGGTGAGCTGAGCTGAAAACACTGGGGCCTCAAGGGACCTAAGAGTACTCAGCTAGGGTGCAAAAAGCAGCCAAACAGTGGCACCTCAGCCACAGGGACGTCAATTAGTGGTCACCAGAGATCGCAACTGCAAGTCCTGGTCTGCGGCCAGCACCATGTGTCTCTTTACTTCTGGAGTGTCTGGATTTCTAGTTCAGGCCCCTTGAAAAAAATAAGAAAAATAAGAACAGGAGTGCCACAAGTCTAACACTTTCAGCACTGACCCTAAATAAGAAAGAATAGGAATACCAAATAATGTGTCTTTTGGAATTCTATACAATAATTGCTAGACTCATTAAAGGTTTTTTCAGGCACACTTCAGGGGGTGAGTCACTGATTTAGTCTGTTCTTAAACACCTCAACTCAGCCTTTCATCCATCTTTGGTCGATAAATGAGTACCAACACAGGTTGGGTGATATTGGGTGTATATTTTTTCTATATAAAGCGCTTAAGCGTAAGTGCTATATAATAACACATCATTATCATTTGGCCATGGACGTCTGCTTGCATTCACAGTAATTTGGTAATATGGGCCTATACGCACTGATCTTAACGATACATATGGCGATCCATTCTTGTATGAAATGTACATCACAAAACAAGTCTCAGGCAGGGGAGGCTTGCCCGACTGGCTGTGGGGGGAGGGAGGCGGGGCAACCAGAGTCCAACACCTTCCGCCCCTACCGAACATTTTTGCAACTGGAGGGGTCACGCCTGTGCTTGCCTTACCTATGTGAGTGGCGCTGCAAGATGATATACTTCCGCAGTGCAGATGGTAAAGGGTTCGGAGCATACACAAACATATGTTCATAGTCTTGAGCTGTACAAGCCAGGCCATCCGGGACAAGCAGAGGCTCACCTTCCAGAGTGCCAAGGTCTTAGCAGGCGTTTCCTGCAAGTGTTAATTAGAGCCAGCTGTAGTACAGGAGCTGCTTGCAAGTTTCAGGTTTGTATACCGTCGCGTACTTATATGGGCAGTTCTCCAAAGCGTCTCACAACTTTTCCACTGAGTGCTGCAGAAATAAAGTTATATCAAGCCCTTTCAGAGCCTTCGATGCCCTCCCCCATAACCCGTGCATCCGTTCATTTTGGACCCATTACATAGCAATAACTCATTCCTCTTTTTCCCCCCAGAAAAATGTAACATGAGTCTTGCTTTGTTTTTTGGCATAAAAAGGCTGCAGATTTATTTTCCACAATATCATAAAAACACACTGCACACATTAGTGGAAATAATTCTGAAGATGCAGCGACTGCTCCGTGTACAAAATCTGCTTCCCCCTTTCCTTCCAACAGTCCATCATAGGCCCAACTCTCCCAACCCTTTGCATTTGAGCCTCGCCTGCCTATACAGGTGTTCGTGGGCGGGGAGAGTGCCGTTTCCTTGGGGGAAGCTGAGCCCTTGTTGTTCCCCCCAGACGCCCCTGCCGTTTAGGCGCGCAAGGGGCGCTGGTCTGAGAAGAGTGAAGACCCTTCCAGCTTTCTCCTGGCTCATCCGGAGTCCGTCTCTTGTGTTTGGTTGCCCAAACACCGCCAGGCCACAGGTGGGTTACCGCCCACCGTGGCTTTCCCCTGCTTCCTTCCTTACATTTCTAGGATTTTTGTGCAAAGGTTCCAGTATAATAGCTCCAACCCAAGTGGTGACAAGTGTACCCCGTCTTTCAGAAAATACTCTGGAGAATTTTAATTAATCCAGCCGTGCCTGATCTGGCCAAAGCCCCTGCAGAACTTTGCCATTGCACCATTTAGCTTTCGTCTGGACCTCTCCACATCTGCGTGATTATCCGCTCCCCTCCATTCCTGTCTTGGTATTATCTCTGACAAAATGATTTCTGTTTCTCCCAGTTGACCTGCCAGCTCCTGTAATGAGCCCATCATTTCCCGCATCAGAGCCCCCCTTCCCAGGCTTGTCAGGTTGTTACCTCCCAGTTGTATGATCAACACCTCTGGCTTTTGATACTTCCCCAGCAATCTGCGCACCTGCCCCTGCAGCTGTGCCCATTTCATCCCTGGCACCCCGTGCCACTCAATTCGAAATTTGCCGGCTGTCAATTCCTCTTGTTCCGGCGTCCGACTTGCCCCAGCCCTAGACACAAATTGGTGTCCTACTACCCAGGCCGATCCCCTTTTCCTCCGGGCTGATGCAGGTGGGGAGAGAAGGCGGCAGGTCAACTTTATATATTTTTTCAGGCCTGATATACCTCTTAAAAAACACTCAGACCTCCATCTACCAATCTGCTTGATTGCTTCTGCCCCTGCCACCTTTCCATCTTGCTCCTCCTTAACCAGTGCGTACCTGCTGTGGAAACACTCCTGCCCCTGTAACCTTTCATTGTTGCTTTGGCATGATCCTGTTTTGAAACCACCTTAATAAGTTACTCTTCGAGTCTCCCCTGCCACACTCCCATTGCTCTGCCTGCCCCTGCAGGAGTTACCTTGCTGGGGGAGCACCGTTAGCTGACGGGTGCGGTTGCGCTTTCTTCCTTTGTACCATTACAACCAACTCTGCCTTCATTTTTCCCTTGCATCCGCCCTTTCCATAGTACATTAGGCAAACTGAACTTTCCATTCCCCTTGACTCGTTCTTGCCCTTTCCATAATCCTCATCCTTTGCTGAATTTTCACCGTGCTGCAGGAGTGTCGATCATAGCCGGGGGTGCTGGGCCCTCATCTTATAAAATAAACTTCCATCACCTTTCTATTCCTTCTGTAGGTCCACGCTCCTCCCACATCTGACATTGACGTAGCTTCAAAATAACCCACACTGCTACCTACCCATTGACCCCAGAAGGATAAAGGATGAGTCGGCTTTGTCACCCTGTTGAGTTAACGTCCTATGCCCAATGCAAACAATGCACCCCACTCCATTGTTAAAACATTATACCCTAGAGATTGATGCATCACTCCAGAGTGGAGGAATGCCATACAAAGCATGCGATATCAGGGCTTATCCATTTTTTATTTAGGCCTCACTCACCCAACCTTCTGCCACTATCCATAGTGCTAACCCAAAATGTATATCAGAATGTTCCCTTCCCGATTTACAGTGCCATTGGGTAACGCATGACCAATGGCCCCCAGTCGTACCTTAACACTCTCAATAACCCCTGGGTCATTGCTTGTATTAAACTAATCCCCCCTGAGATGGGAGTCGTAGCCCCTAACTGCGCATGCCGAATCATCATTTTAATTTTACTACCAATGGCGCCATTTTATTACCTCGGCTGTCCTCCGCGTCCCAATCTCAGCCAATCCAAACCTGCCCTTGGCATTCCCCATGCATTAGTGCAGAATACACTCGAGGCTACTGTACACCCGTCAGAGCCGCGTGGACGTAAATTACCAACTTCTTACTTCTCTGACCAAGCTCTAACCTCCTTCATTGGGAACTCAACTCACACCTGCTGGATGGAAGGATGGGGATGTTACCTTGGGCTACCACACTGCTGATGAAAGGAACCTTGGTATTCCTCTTAGAATTACTGCTGCTCTGATTTGGTATGCCCCACTTGTTCTAGTGTTTGTACTGTGCTCTTACCAACCTGTACCATAACTCATGTGTCCGGGAAAGCTAAATGCCTCTGACCGCATCCGATTGCTGCACACAACCCTCTATTCACTTCTCCCTCTCCCCTTTCGTACAGTCTTATTTCATACTACCACTCTGACGAACCTGCCCACACCGGAATTTCGTCTTACCCCAGGGCTCTCGTGCAAAGACATGATTCCTCGCCCCATTCCCAGTTCCAACCCTTTAACAACTGTGGACCCAGTCCAATACTTTTGCCTCCAATCGCATCCTCTCCCTACGCGACCCCCCCGGCACTTCCCAGCGGCCTCCTTTAGTGGGAAGCATGTCTTGACCCTTCGCTATCCCTGCCTTTGAAGAGCGTCCTCCCCTGCATACATGATGCACCAGTCCAGCGGCTGCCGGTGCCTACTACGCGACGCGCATCCATGCAAGCGCCTACACGCATCATTCCCCTCTGCTGGCGGCCACACATGGCCATCTCCCACATGAACCAGCATTCACACCTCTTCGCAACCGCCCATAGCCGCTGGCACCTCCTGGCAGGCCATCGTTCAAGAGAGCAGGCTCCCATATTTGTCCCCTAAATTGATGCGCAACCGCCTTGCTCGAGTGTAACTTCCTTGCTGCTAAAGCATGAAGCAGTCGTTAAACAAGCCTTTATACCCTTACCGCACCATCTGGTTGCCTCTGCGTATCTCGCTGTTCCACGGTGCTCAAAGCCAGTGCTACCCCGCTCTCCCGTTTCTGCACCATTTGTACCGGCCGCCGTTCAACTCCACTAGTCGACCCAGCTTTGGTAGTGCACCTCACCCTCGCTCCTAGCTAATGCAAATACCCTTCTCTTCCACCATATCTCCGCCATGCAACAACCCCTTATAGCCGGGCTGTAATTTCAAAGCTCCTGAAACGGCCAATTTATCATCCCACTGGCGCTGACATAAAAAACTCCCTGAACCATGCAACAAACTCAGGATTACTGCAACAATAATTCTCTTTCACCATATCACTGCCACAAAACCACCCCATGCGGTTGAGCGGCAATTTCACCGCTACTGAACAGTACCTTTTATGATCTGCGTGGCTCAGTCCTGAAACAACCCCCCGTCGCTTGGCCACACAATCAGAATTAATGCTAAACAAGACAAATGCTGACCAATCCTCTTCCCCCATAGCTGAAAAGAACCATTTTCATTCACGCAGTTCAAAATTCAAAGCCAAGCCCATTCTCCACAATACCCGCTCACAAACCCATGTTGAACGACACCTTTTACAATCTGCATGGCTCCGTCATGAGACAACCCCATGTAGCCGGGGCATACAAACAATATTAATGGCGAAACCTCCTCTTGCCCCCTTGCTGATGAGAACAAATACTATTCAACGTATTTTAAAAACAAAGCCATGCCCCTTCTCTGGAATACCTGCTTATAGACAAATGTGTACATTTGTTTCGGCTGTAGTTAGCAAGCAGTTTAATTGGGAATCGCCAGTGGCCCGCCAATTATTTAACCTCCTTCCCACAGTGTACTTGCCCACCCCTCTGATCCACATGCACCTTACGTCTCCAGAAATCACCGATGCAGAGTGCCACCTGTGGGCCAACAACTACCCGTCAGCAAGCCCCCTGTGGCCTGTTGTGCATGTTCCCTTTCAATTTCAGATTACTTTCCAGAGTACGAGCTCCATGTAGGAAGTGAGAAGTACAATCCGAGGCACAGTGGGGGAGACATGTAGGGCTTCAGGCCCTGCGGCTTCCACACACCAGTGATGAAGAGCAGGGGGCGGCGCTTAGGACTATAGTGCTATAACATTGCTCCCATAACTATCGCATTGGGTTCGATAAGACTTGCCTGAAATCTGGGTGGCGTAGAATAGGTGCTGAAGGGAAGGCATTTTTTAACCAGGTGAATGCTATCTTCCTCTGCTACACCCCAGACGCATTTAACATTTTTAATCAATAATTCCTTTATGGGATTAACAAGAAAAGAGAAGTTCTAAGTAAACCTTCTACAGACGTTGGAATATCCCACAAACGTTTGTAGTTCCCTCACAAACGTGGGTTGTGGCAAATCCAGGACTGTTTCCATCTTCTTTGGGTTGATCTCTATCCTTTTTGCTGAGATCTTTAACACTAAGAAGGTCACTAATAGTACCTGAAAGTAACATTTCTCCAATGTGGCCAGTAAGGAATGTTTCCATAGTAACACCTCCTTCACATGTCCTCTGTTTTATATCGCAAAAATATGTCATCAAAATGTATGCTAATAAAAGTATCTAATACATCTCTAAAGATATCATTTTTCAAGTGTTGGAATGTGGTTGGAGAGCTACAAGAGGAGAACGGCATTACAAAGAATTCAAAGTGCACATATATATTTTGAAATACTGTCTAGCCCATGTCTAGAGTTGTATGTCCACTGTAAGTTCCGTTTCAAAAAAATCTTTGTTTCATTCACAATAGTACACAAGCAACGTTTGTTAAGTACCACCCTTGTCAATGAAGAAGAGCGGATGCCCCACTGGGGATGTTAAATATATATAATAAAAAGTACTTTCTGATGTTCTCTTCTAAGTACCTCCTCGGTTCAGCATCTTACTACATGGTTAGTGCATCCATGCTACCATGTGGATTCTTGGCTTCTGGTACCAGTTTGATAGGGCAGTCAAATATCAGATGCGGAGGCAGTTGTTCTGCTTTCCTTTTTGAGAACGTTCCCCTACAATTCTAGTATTGTACTGGCAATTCTTCTTTTTGAGCCCTCTATACATGTTGCACCGATCAATGGCTGGATGTGAACTGCACTCATTAAGGCAAAGTTTTAATACAAATATTACCATTTACTGTGTGCAAGAGCTCACACTTGTGCAAATGCTAACCCCTGACACCCCTGCCTCATCTTGGAAGGACATCCGTTAACATCTGGATGGATAAAGCAGGGCTACTTTTGCCCTAGTTCCATCATTTAGCTGTGGTACGAGTAAGGACATCCCCCTGAAACATTTACCTAGCAAGGGGCCAGAGAGACTGCAAACTTGAGATGGCAGTGTTATTATATAGTCCATCCTAATTCCCACAAAAACCCTGTCTGTCACTGCCAGCACTCTGCTCTTTACCATTCTGCAGCCATCTCACACTGTCCCCTTTTTTAAGCCAGGGTGCTGCACATTTTCTGAGAATCTACACTCTACCTTCCATCTTTCCTACTCCTTGTTTCATCCTGAAAACACCCTACAGGGTTGCAACATTACTTTGCTACTGAAGGCCTAGTGCTGCATCAAAACCTATTGAGTTGGGGATGTAGGTTGGCAGGGGGCAGTTTCATTTGGAACTGTGTCGGAAGAGTTTGGGGCCTGTGGGAGTGTCAGACAGACGTGGTATTAAGAGATGACACAGACAACACGAGTAACAGTTTCTCAAAACCTTTATTGAAGCCTTATGTTGGTTTAACGCCTATCTTTCCCTATGACTAAGGTGGGGTTTCCCCTACCTAAATAAACTAAGGAAAGTCTGTGTCTGTAAGTCCAAACCAAAAAGCTGTCTATGTAAAAACCTATGCTTGCACTCAGGTCTAATAATAAAGGATCCGAGTGATCCGACCGCGGCTGATTTGGCCACGGTCGGAACGTTCGCATGAGAAAGGTGCGAACTACCAAAAGTTTGCACCTTTCTCATGCGAACAAATGTACTACAGGGGCTGCAGGGGGTGTCCCCCACAACCCCCGCTCACTATACTGTGAAGTATAGTGAGTGGGGTGTTACGGGGGACACCCCCGCAGCCCCCATTCTTTTTCATTTTTTTTATTTCTTATTTTTTACGGGTGTGCTGCGCGGGTCTCCCTCGCAACACCCCACTCACTACACCACACAGTATAGTGAGCGGCGTGTTGTGGGAGACACCCCCACAGCTCCCCGCAGTCTTTTTTTATTAATATACTTACCTGCAATGCTACCACCAAAGGTACAAACTTTTGGTGTTCGAACCTTTGGTGGTAGCATTTTTAGAACTTTTGGTCATTACAACCATTTGTTCGTGGTAAAATCGACCTAAACCATACTAAATACAGTGTAGAGATGTTCCTAGTTAACTAAATAGTGTCCGAAAATAAATATGGAGCTACCTCTGGCTCCCCTCCCCAAGTTCAGGATACAGTTCCATTAAATGCCTGTTTCAGCCAATTCATCTAGCCTTCAAATTCCCCTTTCCAAGTCCAAAACACACTTGTTCTTAACATACAATGTTCAGTTAATTTCACAAAAATCCACAAAAGTTTAGAGCTCCCTTCTCCAATCCTAATGGCTCAGGGTTACCTTCCCCCAAGCTCAAAAACACTTTTTTATTGAAGTGCAGCGTGCATGACTTCCTTTAACAACTGTTATAGTTTGGTTGGTTCTCCCTGGTCTTGGCATAGTTAACAGACCGCACGATCACCCACTACAGGTCATTCAACCAGTTGATCTTTGTAGTTTCTTAATTAGTTCCTTTCATGACTTCCTTACTTGGCTTCTTTCTCGCCCAATCTTTTGTCCAAATATTTACTGGTAAGTGATCTGTTTCCTTTGTCACCCCTTTTATATATTGTATTTTGCCGGCTTCCACTGGTAGCCTCTTTCTCCCTTTATTCGAGTTAACAGTTTTTCCAGAACAGGCTTTTGCTCACACTTCACTGCTCCCCCTTCTGCTGTTCACTAACAGCTTCTTTATCGAGTTCATACGCTTTAACACGGTTCACTCTCAGCCAATTGTTCAGAACCCTTCAAACCTGTATAATTTTGTTATTCATAACCACTCTGTTACATGGTTTCCAGACACTCCATTGGTTACCTCACATTTGTTTGTTCACTCATTATTCTTGTTCCGGAGGCTTTTGAGAACGTACTGACTGTGCGTGACCACTCCGATACAATGTAATTCACTTTAGCTTTCATACGCTTGTGCACTGGGTTTCTAGCATTACTTAAAACACTGTGTTGCTACTTCCCACGGCTCCTCCGCTCACATGTCTTGCGGTTGAGGTCAGGGTCTCACTTCCTGCCCCTCAGACACTCGTGGGTCGGTTCCTCTGCCCTGTGGAACGAACACTCTGCAGTCACCATGGTTCCCTTCTTCTGACCTCGCTAGTACCCTGGAGACATGGCTCCTTCACCCCGCTTCGGCAGACAGCCACATTCTGCACATCTTCAGCTTCTCAGCGCTCTATTCTCCACGGGTTTACTACAGGCTGGAACAGCTTCCCTGCTGCACCCTCCTGACAAACTCGCTTCTGCTGTGTGCTCCACCTATTAAACACCTGAGCCCTGTCCAGGGGTTTCATGTGTGAGTCCTAGGCCTCTTTTGCCTTGTCGTAGTTAATACAATGAATGGGACATGCCTGACCTTCATTTCTGTATTCCCCAAATCCCTCTTCTTTGTCCCAGTACTAGAGGAGTGTTTTCTATGGGAAGTGTTCATTCCTCTTTGAAGCTTCTTCCTCTTCTCAGTGTTTTGTGGGAACTCATGGGGAAAAATATGATATGAGTGCAAACAGCCCATGAAGACTGAGGGAAGGAAGGGTAAGTCAGTGGTAGGAAAGGGGAGATACCATGTTTCACCATTCGGCACCCTGTCCCTGATGCCCAAGAACCCTCAACCCAGGTGATACTCCCTCGCTTCTCCACCCGCATGGTTGAGATCCAAAAGCAATGGCCCTTCCCTTGCCACCTGAGAAGAAGATCACTGGAGAGGAGCTGTGAGAGTGCCTTCCGGTTTCTCAGAGGGAGACACATGGGCAGACCTCTGGGCGAAACAAGCAGGGATTCCGGCACTTGCCCAAACCAATGGCTGACAAACTCCCTGGCCCTGCCTCAATGGGCTCTGGCCTTGATGGGCAAACATTGCAGCAAGCCATTTAGCATAGCACCTGCGCATGTTAGAGTGAGGCTTTGGGCAACTCTCAGCCTGCTAACCAACACACTAAGGAAGTTGCAATGGGTGACTGATGTTCTCAAATTCTTAGAATCCCTTCCACTGAACCTAAATGCTTTTCTTCCCATAACCCTTAGCAGATAGCTCATGGTAATATCTGAACTTCCATACCACCCCTTTTCCTCATCTGCCTACCGCAGATACTTGCTTTTTTCCGCTTGCGGCACAATTTATCTATTTTAGAAAGAGTGAGAGAGCACAGGAGAGAGAGAGAAATGTAGCATTGAGAGCAAGGTAAATGGGACATTTCTGCAAATAGGCAGGGCTAGCAGCGGAGAACTGCAGGTTGTTTTGTCTTATAAGGCCTACATGCTTTTCCCCCTGACTAACCGAAACCCCTCTAAAATCTTCTACCCACTTTACACTACACACACAAACACCTCACAGACAGCCATCAGAGGCCTAGCCATTAGCACATCAAAACTAACCAAGCCACAATTTAGCGTTCCTGTTCAGGCTTATCTCATTCTCCCACATCAGCGGATAACCAGACCAAAGCGCTTCAGTCTATCAGATCCTGGACTCTTCCGTATGGAGAGGCAGACAAGGGACTGAGCTGTAAGACTACCCCTGACACTTGAGTGCAGTCCAGCAGAGCCCAGCAACAACACCCCTGCTCAAGATGTCTGAGAAAGCAGACTTCTACTGGCAAGAGCTCAGCAAGACGGTGTGGGCGGTGCTTGAGCCCTACAACAGTCGGACCCTGGAGGGATCTGGTGCCTACGTCTATCTGGCTCAGACATCAGCTTGTGTGAGAGCAGTGATATGGCCAGATCAGTGTGGCAGAAGGTCTTCCATGTCAGTGAGTATGGGGTGCTCAGCGATGGGAGACGAATACCGGAGCTTGAAGCAGAAAGACCTCTATTAATAAGTGCACGCTCTCAGTCAAAAAGTCACCTGATGCTCCTAAATCCAACAATGCCAATAATACCAAAGTGCCAAACAGGGAGAAAAACATGTAAAACAAAATGGCACATGTTAGTACCAGGTTGGTACATTTGCAGCTTCAACCGGTACAAGGTTTTTAAGGTCGGGCCCTCCTGTTTCCCTTCAAGCTCAGACATTTACTTACAAAGGCCTCATTACAAGTATCGGTGCAGGAAATAAATTGGCAGTAACGGAATTACCGCCACGTTTACGCACTGCCATATTTTGAGTATGGCCCTGGAGTTGCGGATTTACCTCCATCATCATGATGGAGCTAAATCCTCCCACTTTCAACTGAAAAATCGGCAGAATTACCACAGCAGTAATTCCACCGGGGATAATTCTGCAAAAAATGTCCCATAGCGTCCAATGGACTCTCAAAAAATGGGGATCAACTCTGCAACCACCACTTGTAATCTGGCGGTAATTCCACCGGACCAAGTGGCAGTAACAGTAATTATGTTGGGTGGTATTCCAGTGGATTTACTGCCAGAATACTGGCCAACCCACAATGAGGCCCAAAGTGCCTTGCTTTACAACAATAAAGGCACACATATTCCTGCCTTTATTTCTCCTACTCTGTTGCCGTAAGGAACCTTATCCCATTTCCCATTTCCATTCGCTGTATTCCTTCTTCCCGCCATATTTCGAACATTATTCTATTGATTTTATCCATAGTGGATTCATTCTTAAATCTCTGCCCTTTTCTTTGCTCCTACGATGCACTTGTTGATTTACTTGAAGGATCAGATTTAATTAAGTCTGACACTGTTGACAGGCAGTTTATGAATGCAAATAAATTCTTTAACTCTTCATTGACGCTGCTGAGAAATGTGTAGGTGAGATACCTCGATCCACTGGGCTGGTGCTAGTAATTGTTGACATTTTGCAATGTATGATAATAACAACTCCACAAAGCCTTGCTTTAAAGAGAGAGGTTCTAATTGAGCTGTCTGTGTGATCAACTTCAGTTCAAATATCCCCTTTAACTTTCCTAAAAAGACATCATTGTCTTGCAAACATGGATTTATTTATTTATCTATTTATTTTTATTTATTTTTATTCTTATAACGCGCCACATGCCCGTTGGCATCAGGGCGCACAAAAGACAAAGACAAGACAGGACAACAAAGAAGCCAGTAGGAGCTGAAAGGGGGTCATAAAAGATTACTCCATGTTAAAAAGGGGAGTTTTTATGGCTTTTTTTGGAGTCTGTCGTAGCCCAGCCGGCAGGGCGTTCCAGAGTAGAGGGCCCTGAATGTCAAGAGTGGTGCCACCAAACTTAGCAGTCTTAAATCTGGGGGGAGCAAGGGTTTCTTCCATTGCTCTTGATGTGAATGCGTTCAGACAGGTAGATGGGGCTGCTGAAAGAGAGGCATTTATGTGTTGTAGTGAGCATTTTGTGTGCAATGCGATGTTTAACAGCAAGTCAATTAAGCTTTCTCCTGAAGATGGAGATATGGGAACGGTGAGATTGATTGAAAATGGTCCGTACAGCATTGTTCTGTGCCACTTGTAAAGATTGAATATTTGCAGCAGTAGTGCCAGACAATAGGCTGTTGCAATAGACCAGTCTGGAGTTTCTCAGTTCCGTAGACAAAAGTGCGCAGTTTTCAGTTGTTATAAATGGACGGATGTAATTTATACGCTTATTGATCAGTCCGCAGCTGGACCTGATGTTAGAGACATGCAGTTTCATGGATAATTCGTTGTCTAAGACAACTCCCAGAGTTTTTACCTTCCTTTGGACAGTAATGATGTTGTCTGCGATAGGGAAATAGGAGTAGTTAGTATCTAGTTTGCTCTGGGTGTTCTTGGAGGATACTATCATTAGTTTGGTCGTGTTGTTGTTTAAAGCTGGTGGGTTACAAGCCATCCAATCCTGGATGGCTTTGTAGATGTTATTGATGGCATCAACATCATTTCTCCTACCAGAGTCAAAGACTTGGTCCAAAGTGCATCTTTATATGAAATTGACAAAATGAAAGCTACCCCAGTATCCCCAGTCAACAATTGCCAGGGTTTAACCAACAGGCATTGAGCATAGACACTAATGAATATTCTGGGGTTCCCTGTGAATTTGTCAGGGTTTTCTACAGTAATTGGCTGCATGGGGGTTTTGATTGGAGGCCTGGTGCTACTTCCTGAATAACTCAGCAAAACTGGCACTATCAGATGTTACTCATAGGTTTTTGTTCTGTTCTTTTCCAAAAATATGCTTCTTTTTGCTTGGGTGAATTTTTATTCATTTGGATTTCTTGAATCGCTTGGGCATTTCCCAGTGGTGGATTGGTGTCTTGATTCATGGTGTAAATTAGCCTTGGCAAACTGTGTCTGGAATCACGACCACGTAACCAGATCTCAATCCGGGATCCCCCTGTGCCCTACCAAAGCCAGACCCCTTATGCTCATGTATTGGTTTGCAGAAACAGTGGGGTAGACAGAGCACCAAAAGACACTTTGGCACATGAAGAAACTTTTTCTGGACTAATATTGTCACTTAAACTAACTAGTTTAGTCAGGAGTGAGTGTAAGGCAACCAAGCTATGCTGTAAAGCAACCAAGATCCTCTGCTCCTTGTTGAGAATTCAAACCAGGGTATCAAAGGAATTAGGAAGGACATTAAAAAACCTGCAAGGTGGGGAAAAAAACGGATGTTCCAAAGACAGATACATTACGCCAATAAGATAAGATGAATAGACTAACTGGTTTGGCCTCAACCAGCACAGCTGCACCAATAATGAGTGGGGGTGAGACTGAGTAGGAACAAATCAGATACATTTCAAGAAATGGAAGGGGGGACTCTGCCAAGCAGCAAGACCAGAGTGGTGGGAGATGAAGGCTCCCTGCCGTAGGCAGTATGTGAGGGGGAGGTCAGAGCAAGGAGCAAGTGGCGCAAGTAGAAAGTGCAACAATGCTGAAGCAAGCTTTCGAGAAGATAAGGAAGAAAGAAAGTTTTTGGAGCCCATAGGCGGCAGGCAAGTGATAGCTCGTCCAGGAGCAAAGTGTGCTATTCCACACATGGCCTAGCGAAGGGACACTGGGCGGGGAGCAACAGCGGGAGACAGTAGGAGGACATTTGTGGGAGCCAAAAGGGCCTTAAGTAAACTAGACACCAAGTGGCAGAAAACACATGAAAGAATGATCAGACAAAGAAGCAAGAGAAGACGATAATTTACACAGATGTTTACACAGATGTTGGTGGCTAACGGAAACCAGACGGATGAAAAGCACAGAGTGATGTTAGTTTTCCCTTTTTATTTCCCTAGCCAGGTGCTTAAAAGTACTTCTGGTGATCCTTGGCCAAACCTGGCCACCACCTTAAACATGGAACAGTCAATGGTGCAATAATGTAGATGAATGAATATTGTTCATAAATGCATTAAGTGCTAGAAAATTAGATTAACTATGCTGAAGGTTTAGACATTAGAATACCAAAATATTCTAATTTCTAATGGCAGGGTAGTAAAACAGCTCTACTCTTTAGAATGTTAATATGGCAATTAACAATGTTCTGCATTTTTCTCAATAGCACACTTAGAGCTAATAGAATGATCAACAACAATTAGGTTTGTCAATTGGTGGAATGGTCACCCTTATATCATCTATTCATACTAATTGTTTAATTGCTCAAATTAAAATTATCTGTTGGGAACAACGTGAAGAGCAACCTACCATTGTCATCTAATAAAACCTTGTTGAGAATGTCTAGCAGCCCCTTAGAACATCTATTTAGGAAAAACACTGTCAGCTGTGACCTGGGTTGCTAAAAGAGCCTCCCTGCAGAAGTGTCTGCAGCTGCCAGATAATGGGGTCTAGCGCGTTGGCAGGGATTCTGCACTGTCTCTGATTGAAGAGGAATTGAGGGGAGTTATCAATGGCGAACTATGAAAGGGTGTGCAGACGATCAGTCTCGGCGAGTCAGAGTGATGGATTGAAATCCAACCTACCACCGGCAACCCTGGCATTAGGAACGGGATGTTGGCAGCTGCGCAGTTCAGAGAGCTGCTAAGAAACTTGGGGGATGGGGGCCACAAGAGCTTCACTTTCAGGGTTACCAATGGTGTGGAGTAGAGCATCAGAATCAAGAGAGGATGGGGAGATTTTTGGAGTTAATGATCTTCTACTCCTTATTGCATTGACGAAAAGGTTGTATACTAATTGACCTTTTCACAATTGACCTCAGGAGAATCGACCTCGGGAGAATTGACCTAATTTAGAAGGTCAATTAGGACATATATGCAGGGGAAAACCCCGCGCCCCACCACCCAATCCAAAACCCCCTGTAAAACCCCACCCAATCCCCTTACATTATTTGTAATCCAAAACCAACCCAATGCATATATAAAATAACTAAAATAATATAAAGGTCCATTTTGCAGAAGGTCAATTAGGACCACTATAATTAGGTAAATTGTGCAAAAGGTCAATTGTAAAAGGTCAATTTGGGTAATACCGACGAAAACACTAAAAGCTGCAGGCAGGACGGTTCTTGGGGGAATGATTGGGAATGTAAGGAGGCAACAAACAGTGCTGGTGGGTACGGACAGAGGAAGATGAATGTGGTTGTTTTGATAAGTGGTTGTCATGGTACCAAGCAATGTAATGACTTGGAACCTGTTGCTCAATGTGAAAGGGTTGAACTCACTGATGATGAGATTGAAAATTTAGCACAGGTTAAGCAAGTCAATTAACAAAGGATGAAGACAATGGGCCTCATTACGAGTCACCCAGTCTGGAAATAACGGTGGCGGTAAACCCGCCACCATCGTTGTTTTTCAGACCGGGTGATCTCGAGTTCTGCAGGCAGGAGGTGTCATTCCCGCCAGGTCTGACCTGGCGGGTTTAACACCACCTGCCTGCAGGCGGACGTGGAAACACCGGCACCATCACGAGATGGTGCCAGTGTTTCCACTTCCCCATTCCCATTGAGTCCTATGGGACTCAATGGGAATGGGGATTTACCAAATTCTGCCTTCGGAATTCCCGGGTCACCGGGGTCGTAATGCCCCGGTAATTCCGGGAATCACGGAGGCAGAATGGTAATACGAGTCCGGCGGTAACCTGCCGGAATTTCAGGCACGGTTACCGCCGGACTCGTAATGAGGCCCCATGTCTGCTACTTCCTGTGTAGGGCCACTGAAACGGCAGGATTTGTAATGGCAAACTGGTTACCATGTAAAGGTCCACTACTGTCAAAGTCACACAATTTACTGCGTCCATTGGCCCATATCCAGCTCCCCTAATGCTGCTAATGCATCCTCCCACAAATTACATGATATGATATGGCATTTACAACGCACCTGTTCACAAGTGTTTCTAGGCACGACAAGACAAGGAGGGGGAACAGAGGGAGGACAAAAACAATGGTCTTACTAGGCCTTGTGTGATTTACATTGAGCACGTGCAGTGAAGTGGAAGGGGAGAAGTGTCAAGGGTGGAGTGGAGAAATGCAAGTAACCCGATAAGTGCAGCCAGCGGGTGGCTCACAAGTGCAGATAGAAGGGACTGTAGTGTTGCAGATACAGACCATAAGTGCTGGAGGAGCCCAGAGGCAGTTCAAGGGCAACTGGACATGTAGGAGCCTGGGCCCGAGTTCAGAGGGTGGCCAAGAGACCAGTGCGTGGAGCAGTCGGGACATCAGTAAGGGAGAGCAAGAGAGAAAGTGTACGCGAAATGGAAGGTCTTGAGTTTCTTCCGGAATCGGAGGTGGTTCTGCTCAAGATTGAGTGAGGCATGAAGGCTGTTCCAGAGGGAGGCCCCAGCCGAAGAGAGAGAGATACAGAGAGAAACATAGAGAGACAGAGAGAGACAGAGAGAGAGAGAGAGAAAGAGAGAAAAAGAGAGAAAAAGAGAGAAAAAGAGAGAGAGAGAGAGAGAGAGAGAGAGAGAGAGAGAGAGAGAGAGAGAGAGAGAGAGAGAGAGAGAGAGAGAGAGAGAGAGATATCTGCCCCCAACCCTCTGCTTGGAAAAGTGTCTAGCCCTCAGAGAGTTGGAAGTGGATGATCAGAGAGCTCGAGAAGGGATATGTTTAGGAAGAGAGAGTTGGAGGAAGTGCGGTCCCAGCCCCATAATGCCTTGTGGACGAATCAAAGGGTCTTGAGCATGATCCTTGCTACCACAGGGGGCATGTGAAGAGATTTCTGAGCTGGAGAGATATGATCCCTGGGCTTGAGGCCAAGGACAAGTCTTGCTGTCCTGTTCTGGATAAGTTGTTGAGGTAGGAGAGTAGAGGCAGGCAGATTTAGAAAGAGGCTGTTGCAGTAGTTCAGCCTAGAAAGGACAAGAGCCCCGGGGACAGTGTGCTCCTGAGGTAAAATGAGGAAATCAAGAATACCTCTGATGAGGTGCAGCTGATAGTGAGGAGAGAAGTAGAGGGTGAGTCGAAGATGACACCAAGTTTCTTAGCCCCACAGGTAGGTGCAGAGAGAGAGAGAGAGAGGAAAGAAGGGAGCTGGTATTCCAATGAAGAGGATCTCGGTCTTACTGGCATTAATGCAGAGATCATTAGCGGCACAGCATTCCTGAAAGACAGCTGGGTGTCATCCACATAACACTGAAAGTTGGAGCAGAAAGTATCAATGGGATGGGCAAGACCCGAGTTGGACCTGAGAGGGTCAGTCAGTGAGAAAGGAGGTCAATCAGGCCAGGGCCTGATCAGTGATACCCAGGTTATCACAGAGGCGATTGAGCAGGATGGCATGGTTGACCGTATCAAAAGCAGAAGAAAGATCGAGGAGAATGAGAACAGAAGGAAGGTTAGAGAGCAGGTCTTCATGCGTGTTCAGGAGAGCAGTTCCTGTGCTTCTGGCAGCTCTGAAGCCAAACTGGTGGTCGTGGAGACAACCAACAGATTCGGTGTGCATATTAAAGTGGGAGATGGCCTGCTTTTCCAAGAGTTTTCCCAGGAAAGGAGTGATAGAGATTGGGCGATGGTTAGCCGGAGAGGAAGGATCGGCAGAGGGCTTCATTAGAAGGGGGTGCACAAGGGAGTGATTGCAGAAATAGGTCAACGCTGGAGCAAGGGTGTCAATGTGGTCCTTGATGATTCTGGGTGAGCTGGGGAGAACCTGCTTTGACGAGACTTGTCTAGAAAAATTGTCTGGGATGAACAAGGGAAAGGAGGAGAAAGGCGGAGGTGAGGTGGCCACAGGCGGGCCAGGAGTGGAGGAGGAAGAGGTAGAGGAAGATAGGGTAGACAGGATGTCCTGAGTTTTAGTGATGAAATGAGAAGCCAAGGATCTGCAGAGGCGCTGGGAGGGAACAGGAGAGGAAGAGACTGCAGCAGGATTGACCAGCTCTTTGCACATTTTAAAGAGTTTAGCTGAGTTGTTAAATGCCGCAGAGACGCAGGCTTGGATGTGGGCTCTCTTCTTAGCGAGGACAGAGAATCTGTATTGCCTTTGGAGCAGGTGGCAGGGAAGTTTGTCAGGGAGTGTGCCTGATGCCCTCCACTTCCTCTCAGCCACCCCACACTTGTGTTTAAGAGTCACCAGATCAGAATCATACCAAGAGTTGCACTTGGATATGGGCCTCAAACGAATCCTCAAGACAGGGGCAACAATATCAAGAATGTTAGAGATATACACATTACACACTCATAACTCCACATAAAGGTGCTACAAAAGGTCCCTAAAATGAATCTGTGGCTTCAATATGACATAAAGATATATTCAGAGAGACACACTCGTGGCAGGAAACCTTTCAGAAGACATTCAGGCATGTGTTTCCTAGCCAATCTCACGTTATCAATGATGGCAATGATGACAGTCCACGCTCCATCTCCCTCACTTCCTCTATGAAGCTCACTTTACAGCTCACCTCCCAAAGCAGTAGTTGTAAGAAATTTCTGGCACCACTGTTAATTACTTCTCTTTGCTACATACCATCAGATGTCCCTCAAAGGAGTTAGTAATGCCTATATAAAGCAACTTATTGTCCTCATAATTCTCCCGTGATCTCTTGTCATTATGTAGCCATGATGGTGTGTGGTTTCCTGACCACCAAGCCGTCCTTAGGCATTTATCCGTGTTTCCATCACACATTTTGTTCTGCATCCTTGTCCAGTCGTACATCCAGATACTTCCAAGCCCTTTAGTGTTTCCTGGGCAGCTCCTTCTTCTTCTTCTAGCTCTATTGGCCTCCTTGTCGGATGTTGGCCACATCCATAGCGACTTTAAAGCCAATCCACCAACTATCCGCCTCTTTGTGTACAAGAAAACTCCAATTTCGTTTTATCCCGCCATAGCTCACACGTGCTCATAAAATTGCAAACCCAATTCATCTTGGCCTTCCAGCTCCAAATGGTGCTTGCGTTTGCACAAACTCTACTCCCTCCTACATAGGTCCTTTAGCCAAACGTTGTGACTTCTGATGAAAGCAAGTCTCTTCCAGCTTAACTGCTTTCCACCCTGAGGTGACTAACACAGACCTCGCCACTTGATTGTGTATCCAGGGCTATGGTGCTCTGGCTTCTGCCCCTCTGCTGCATGTCCTGGGAGTTCCTGCCCCATCATTTTCAGTTGATATGATATGTGATATGCTAGGTTATTTATAACGCACATAATACCCAGAGGTTTCTAAGCGCGGACCCGGGGATCGAACTTGTGGTGCTCTGTGACGTGTTGCTTCCAAGGAGGGCATGTTGTCCCTGAGCTATCCTCCCGAGACAAATAAGAAATGAAGATGATCTGAACCAGTCCCTAGCCCTGGTGACTGCCGATGGCGAATAACGGCACTAGCCCCGTCCATTTGCACACGTACCATAGGGAGAGTTGTTCCAGGCTTTTGTCCCTGAGCATGCTCCCCAGAGTCAACTGTGCCATCCTTTGGTGTCCAGTTTATATGAGCTGACTGACATCTCTTTCTTCTGTACCTTTTCTTGTGCCACCTGTGTTGCTAGGTTGTCCACTAACTTCTTACTGCTCGCCTCAAAATCCTTTGCACCACTTTCTTCTGTTGCATTCTCTTCGTACCCTAATCACCTCTATGTTGGGAAGAGATTGTGCCATGTGACTGGCCCTTTTTCATTCGATTTTTAGCTGGCATATGCCCTCATCTTTCAATTTAAAATGTTATTGGGGTCATTTCAAAATGTAACGCTAATTGCATGCACGGGTGGGAGCACCAACACTGGCACTTGTGTGTTGCACGTACACTACATATTTTAAACGCTCTAAAAGCGGAGTGTGAAGGTAAAGAGTAAATGCAGGTGAAATCACCTTCACCCTTCACTTGTACTCTTTGCTTTGGTGACTGCACATATGCTTTGCAGGCACCATTTTATTATAGGTCGAAGGAATTCCATTCTGATTTGTCCTCTATCTTGATGCGCCTGTTGTGTAGTGAACCCTCACGTGTGTGTTGCCCCTTTAAGGGGCATGTGTCCCTTCCCCCTTTATTCCCCATTTAAGATGGGCCATGACTTTATCATGGCCAAAAAGGGAGCCCTGCAGGCACGTGCGGGAAACGGCTGCAGACCCCATAACTGAATGGTCTGAGCGTGTGTCTCTTATTGTGGCCAGCAGGCCCACCCTGAGTAAGCAGGGCCTGCAGGCCACGGTGCAATGGGGCCCTCTGACCAGAAGACAGCCAGAGTCTGCATGAGCTGGCAGGGCCAGACATGCTACCACTAGAGGCACAAAGCCTCCCAGGTGCTGGCGCCCCAGAGCACCTCAGTGGGGGGCTGATGAGGGGTCCATGTTCAGCCCCCACCCCACCATCCTCAGAAGGATACAGCCTCACGGACACTGGTGTCCCATAGTGTCCCAGGGGGTGGGAGGGGGCTGGTACGATGTCCATGGCCAGCCCTCCACCCCATAACAGTGTTCACTTTTCAAGCTGGGGACCAAACAGGCTAGGAGGCAGCCAATCTCAATGGCTCAGCTGATAGGCCCCTCTTGCCTGTGACTATTCTGAGAGCCTTCTTGAAGGTCAGCATCTCCACCAGTGTTGAGGAGGCCACCTGTCCATCCATTCCCTCATGTAGGGGAACTTGAAGAGAAACCCCTTTCTGTGTGTGCCTGCTCTCTCCCCAGATGTACCTGCTCCAATGACACGCCTACCATGAGTTTCGGGCGGGATTCTATGTCTGACATGGTGCTTACTCTATCAATGGACCTCTTTGAAAACAGAATATAGCATCCTCGTTCATGGGCCCTTCTTTGTCGAAACAAATTTTTTTTTAAAGACTCAAAGAAGAGGTATTTGGGGCTCCTTCCGAGTTGGCCGGAATATACTAAAAATGCCTGTAATTACGTTTAGCTGCACTTTTAACTGGACTGGCCAAGTACAGTTGTGCCAGAACACAGTTGCTGGAGTTACTGGCGCCATTATCAATGCATCTGGAATTACCGGCGTGGGAATTACCTGCACGCTGGTAATACCGGCGACTCCATCAATGTGCTGGTATTACCGGCAGGTCTGGTTCTGGTATCTGTATTACCGACACTTGTCTGCCGGTAATGCCGGCACTTTTGTTGTCGCCGGTAATACCATAGACGCGCCCGCGGACACGTACTACACTCGTAATTCCGCGTAACTCCCCACCAGTAATAGGGCTTCATTACGACCCTGGCGCTAATGGGTTAACAGCGCCGTAAATGGCTGTGGCGCCGTTAACCCATTAGCGCCTGATTACGAGGTCCCTTTGCGGGACCCGACCTTAACGGCTGGTCTACACCAGCCGTTAAAGTAGGGACCCGCAAAGGGACCTTGGTGCTAAGAACGGTACCGCAATTTGCGGTACCGTACTTAGCACCTTCCCCATTCCCATAGAGCCCTAGGGGGCGAAAATGGGAATGAGGAAGGGCCATGGTTCAATGGGGAATTACCGCCCCGCGATCCTTGGAATGGGGTAGTAATTCCCCATTGAACCATGGCGGACCCGTTACAACACCGGCGCCAACCATGGTGCTAATAGCACCATGGTTTAGCGCCGGTGTTGTAATGAGGGCCATAGTAAGCCCGGCACGCAGTATGGGTTATTAGCGCCGTAAATGGCTGCGGCGCCGTTAACCCATTAGCGCCTGATTACGAGGTCCCTTTGCGGGACCCGACCTTAACGGCTGGTCTACACCAGCCGTTAAAGTAGGGACCCGCAAAGGGACCTTGGTGCTAAGAACGGTACCGCAATTTGCGGTACCGTACTTAGCACCTTCCCCATTCCCATAGAGCCCTAGGGGGCGAAAATGGGAATGAGGAAGGGCCATGGTTCAATGGGGAATTACCGCCCCGCGATCCTTGGAATGGGGTGGTAATTCCCCATTGAACCATGGCGGACCCGTTACAACACCGGCACCAACCATGGTGCTAATAGCACCATGGTTTAGCGCCGGTGTTGTAATGAGGGCCATAGTAAGCCCGGCACGCAGTATTTTCGCTGTTTTACTGGCAGAATCGGAATGAGCCCCATTGTTCTTATTATTTAGGTAGCCATGCAGCAGTTACAGGGAATCAAAAGGTTTTAAGAATTTGGGTAGAAGGTGGAAACTGTGCTGGCCCTATGACATTAAACCGAGTAGTGAGCAGCGTTTGGTTGTCTTTATATGCAATGATGGTCTATAGTTCTATAGCAAGCGTGCACAAAAACTATTAATCTAGCAAATTATGATGGCAGAAAGGAACAATTTGCTCGAGATGTTTTCTTTTATTCAAAAATAAAATAAAGATTGCATTCCTGAACAAACATGAATATGATTTATTACTCTTTTAGACAACACTTTTCTAATTTACAAGCATCGTATTTATTACCCCGGGCTGGTACACTGATAACACTTCGCTGCACTGAGTTGTCTCCTAATGCAGGCTATTCCCTTGCAGAAAGAACACTGGCTCCATTTAGCAAGACAAGCCATAAATCACAAGATGGCGGAAAGTCAGACATAGCACTAATAGGGCTGTTTATGTTTCTCGATGTACCTCTCGCCTGAAATTGTGAGTTTAAGCCAAACAAATTAGCAAGTAGCTGTCATTTTCCTGGCTCAAGGAAGTCAATTAACTATTCAGGCCGTAGTTAAATAAGGACTCTAAACTGGTGAATGCAAACTTAAAAATGAAACCATTTTGAAGAGCGATGACAGGTCCGTCTTCTTATTGGCATTGTTGGTTGAATTTAGTGAGTCCAAAAAACAAAGCATTCCAACACCCTACATCATCACCTGATTTTTTAAAATGTCTTAAATTATGGATTCTGCAACTTCTTTAGTGTGCATAGCGACCATTGTAATTTCAGAATGTATTTTTCCGGAATATTTCCTTCCAACAACAGCAATCACTATTCACGAATTAACAGAAAAGGTACAACAACACCTCCTTTTTTAAGTATCCATGTGCCAACATGTTCTGAAAATGTCGGTAAATCAGTGTGTGTGGCAATTAAACAGAACGTGGGCAAACATGGATACAAACTGTAAAGCATGGGACATGCCCGTACATGCTGGTAATCCTTACTGATATAAATCCAACTATTACTGGGCCCAGTCCTCAGTCAGCTCGCAGACAAATGGAGCTGCTATGGCAACGAAGGACAATGAGATATGAAGGCATTAGGAGAACACTGAGTGGCTGCCCTACAAACATCCATCACAGGAAGGTCGCTGGCAGAAGCCCATGAACCTGCCAAAATCCACTGTGCAAATAGGGACTTCTGCAATCTTACAGGCCATGCTAGTGAAACAACCCCACCATCCATGAATGGATGGTTACTTGCACTTGTGGCATGGTCCAACGTCAACCAACAGTGAATCTAAGGAGCAGATGCCTGTTGTTTGATTCAGGTCGATATTCACTGCCCAACCAACATCTAGTGGGTCTACATTATCCATTGATCCCAAGACACCAACGTTAGTAGCATTAAGATGGTTGTTGCAAGTTTCCCAGTATTCTGCTGGTAATTCCGGCGCTGGGAGACTGACCCTACCATTACCGGTGCCTGATATCCCAGTACTAGCGGGATATTCCAGCTGTCGGCAATGGCAGTAAATTCCAATTCAGTAGGAATCCATGGAGGGGATAATGCAGGTGCTGATAATTCCAGCATGTATTTGTCGGTGGGGGCCTGACTTTCCTCCAGCTCTGGGCTGGAGGTAAATCAGTACTCCCACTGGTAAACTTGTGTTTTGCCAGTCCAGGAAAATTGCTAGTGCTGGAATTACTGGCAAACATGTAGTCTTGATTGATGGGGCTGTACTTGGGGGATGGGTAGATGAACAAATGGACAGGGCGAAGGCACAGCTAGTGGGAAGAACACAGGAGAGCACCATGCTCACCCAAGCATCTGTCCAAAGTGATAGAGAGCAAACATCAATTTCAGATTAATCACTGTCAAGGATTCAAGGAGGGGGGTTATAACACCTTCTGGACAAGTGGTACACGTCATGTCATGTACGAAAGGGGGGAGGGCCCTGAGTTCTTGCTATCTCAAACCCCATAACATGGCATGCATAACTCTCACTCTCTATGATAAATAAACAAGGTTTATCAGCAAGTCAACAAAGGAAAGAGAAAATCGCCAGACTCATATGATATGTTAAGTTCTGTTCTGTTCTGTTCTGTTATGTTATGACGCTTTTATACTGTGCCAAAGCACCACTGAAGTGATCTCAGAGGGCCTAGATTGTCCAGGAAGTAGGTGTATTGTGTCAGAGAAGAGGAGTGGGAATAAGAAAAGGGGATGGGATAGCGGGTACATGTTTTGAGAGGCATCGGGAGGGGCGATGTAGCCAGGAAGATGTATGCTTGTGATAGGTGAGTGAGGGTCCACTGGTGGTACGTATGTCAGCAGTTGAGGATGGTGGTGTTTATATGGGTTGTGTAAACAATTTGTGGAAAGATTGTCAGTTTGCTTGTAAAAATCAGTTGAGGCCGAATTTGATTGGATGCATGATGGGCCTGAAGTGTGCTCAAGCTGTCCAGTAAAAAATCAAATCAAAACCTGTTTTGCGAAGTTTCAGTATGTAAAGGGTCAAGCAGGATGAAGGAACTGACCAAGCATTAGCCCACAAATTAGATAAAGCTGGGGAGCATGACCAATGAGCATGGCATGAGGACACTGTCTGAGCTCCCGGAGGATCCTGATCATTGATCCTGTTTTTCTCCATGCTCGGAGTGTGGGTGACACTTGAAGGAACCCAGGGGTGCTGTAGTAGCTGGGGATCCCCTCACGCCTGATTTTGGGTGCTATTCGCAGACGAGTCACAGTTCTTCTAGCGGAAACACCATGCTCTGGGGCTGCCCAACATGGTGCTGCCGCTCGTTCGGATGAAGGAGGCGGTGACTGTGTTGTTGGCTGGGCAGATTGCTGCCGGCGCGGTGCTCTCATGGCTGGCCCTGCTGGGTCTGGTGGAAGGCTCCTGTGCATCTGAAGGGAGTCTGTGACTGGTCGGACAAGTGCTGGAAGGTGAGGTGGCCGATGTGATGTACCTGGGCCTGCTGGACCAGGCGGGATGTAACAGCACCAAAGCTCTAGAGGTGGGAGCCCAGGCTGCATTGGATGGTGAGACGCGGCTGCCAGAAGTTGCAGCATGGCTTCTGAGAGACACGCTTGGGGCGCCAGAACTGGTGAGAGTATGAATGGTATGGAGCCTGTGAGGGGGGAGATAATCCTGCTCGGATAAGTAACTTGTGGCAGGCACTCTTATCATGGGGCACTGCTCCTGATACCCTGTTGGCCCCTTTAGGTGATTAACCCTCGTCTTGATCAGCGCTGAGAGTTACTTGTTGTTTGGGTTTGAAGACATGCTGCTGCGGTTGTCTGGGGCCGGCCTGCCTGGCTCCCCTTATAAGTGGATTAGGTCCCTGTGATCCTGACCCTTGACAAATCACAAGGGCAGAGGAAAGGCCAAGCAAACTAAGATAGACTCAATGGACTCATACTCTAGCAAACGCCCACCTCAACAATGTGACCCATCAGAGACACAGCAGCTCATGCTGGCAGCGCTGTCTCAAATTGAGCTGAAGAGTGAAGGGCAGATCACAGGGATATATCATCACTGAGATCTTCGGAATAGACCAGAAAAGTAGATGTTAACTTATTGAGGCAGGACATTTGCTCACTTTCGGATAGGGTCATGGAGAGAAACATCTCTGACGCCATGATTTCTATGAAAGATCTGCAGATGCTGGTGAGTGACCTGACTGTGAAAACGAAGGTCCTGGAGAGCAGAATTAAAGACTGAAAGGGGAGTTCCTGCAGAAAAATATCAGAATGTTGGGCCTGCTGGAAGGGGAAGAGGGATGTGACCCGACCAACTATGTTGAAAATATATTCCTGCTAGAAATTGGGCCTGGTGTTTTGTCTCATGGGTTTACAATTGAAAGAGCGCACAGATTGATAGCCAAGAGACCTCCACCTGCTGTCCTCCAAGACTGCTAATTGCTAAGGTCCCGATTTTTAAGGACAGGGAGCGACTCCTAAAATTCTCCCAAGGGAGTGATGAGATCTGGAGGGGTTCCTTTACACTGGCTATGTACCCAGATTAAAACCTTCTGGTACAAAGGAGGAGAATTATGTTGACCCATTGAAGGAGAGGCTCGGGCAGCAGGGTCTGAAGTACAGTTTGATTTATCCTGCCAAGTTGAAGGTGGCGCACAACGGTAAATCCCATTTTTTTGTATGCCTCTAAAGATGCACACCAACAGAGGGACGCAAACAAGATGACGGCCCTACGAGACAAAGACAGAAATAAGCGTTGACCTTTGCAAACTCTGGTTCCAATATAATGGTGGTCAACCGTGTCTCTGAGTGTGGGGAATGGCCCTGATTTTCTTTTCCTTTTTATTTTTGGGACCAGTTAGCAGCTCAATCAAGACATGCTTGACTTTCTTCTGTCACAGATGTTTTGGTATATTCCATTTTTGGCTACGTTCCCCTTGTTTTTCTACTGTATTTGGCTGTACTCTGGGACGGGGCTCCAAGCCCTTCCATTCCCTACAGTGTAGGCTGGGACACGAGTTTTAATCGGGGCACTCCACCTGTTCTGACATGTAGATTAAGGGTGCAGGCATTGACCAATATTCCGTTTAGGGACCATTTGGATAGAATAATTGGGGAATTTTTAAAAATGAACAATGATAGTGTGGAGAGATACTTTATAGTTTGGGTGTCCTTTAAGGTGGTGATCAGAGGTGGGAAGCGATTGCTAAAACGGGAGGTGTGAGGAATTCTTTACTGGTGGATCTGAGTAAAATAGAGGCTGATATTAAAGTGTCAGGAAATGTCCCCGAGCTAGATCATGCAGTGGAGGTAGACCTGATGGCTTTGCAACAACAGTGTCTTGGGGCATGGGAGAGGCTGGGCAAATATGAATGAAGGGTGCAGACTGAAAAAGTGCATTAGCAGGGAGACAAAACGGGTAGACTACTAGCCTGGCTGTGTTGGAAAGAATATCCCTGCAACACTGTCTGTTCTATAAGAGATGAATGTAGGGAGCTTTGGCAGTCCCAGAATGAAATCAACAAAATATTCCAAACCTATTTTACAGCATTGTATGACAATGAGGGTGCTGACTATTTTGCGGAGATAGACTAAACAATGTCTCCGATTGCATGCTGGTCCGATAGCACAGCGAGTAGGGCGCTCGCTTTGACATCTGTGCAGAGTCTGCTGATCCAGGTCCGAATGCCAGCACGGCCAAACTAAGCCTTTCATCCTTCCGAGTTTGATAAATGAGCACCACACACCGTGGGAAATAATAAGCAGCGCTCAGATACCCGAGGGTTTGTAGCGCTATATAAATGCTAAATAATAATTATTATTACTACACTGCCTAAATTGTCGCTACTGCGGGGAGAAATGTTGGATTCCCCTTTGACGGCTGATGAATTGCAAGGGATTGTGACATCCTTGCCATGTGGGAAGACACCAGGAGGTGATGGCCTCCTGGCTGAATTCTACAAACTGTATGGTGAGAACCTGATCCTGAAGCTACTTCTGCCATACCAATCTGCCTTTGATGACAGATCACTTCCACCAAGCATGGGAGAAGGTGTGATAGCACCCATCCTTAAACCAGGGAAACCTCCTAAGTGCTGTGGCACCTACAGGCCCCTTTCTATGCTGAATCAGGATATTAAAATCCTGACGACCCTACTGGGGGGTAGACTGTAGAGGATAATCACCTCCCTTATTCACAACAATCAGAATGGATTCATGCCGGAAAAGAATACTTGGTTAAATTTACTTCGGCTACGCCATGTCATTGACAGGACTAGAGGCCTTGACGATGACCATGTGGTTGTCTCACAGGATTCAGTGAATTGGGAATGGATGTATGTGGCCCTAAGTCATTTTGGCATTGGGGACGCCTTCATCTGTTGGCTAAGATTGCTTTACACCATACTCACGGCTAGGGTGAGGACTGGGAGTATTATATTGGACCCCTGTGAGTTAAAGGAAGGCACATGATGGGGGTGCCCGCTGACCCCATGTTGTTTATATTGGCACTGTAACCACTGGGGGTGTTTCTCAGGAAGGAGTTCGCTGAGGCGGGTATATAGGTAGACAGACATCGACATTTAATATCTCTGTATGCGGACAATATACTTCTAAATATCCAAAATCCAGAGGAAAACCTGCCATATATTTCTGAAGTGTTAGATAACTTTGCTATGCTATCTGGCATAACGATAAATCAATGTTAATCTTGCCTTTTTCCACTGACAGCGGTGGCTGCTTGGTGAGAAGGGTAACTACGGTATCTAGGAATGAAATGGGTTCCCCGCTCATTATAATATTTGGGTGTACATAATATAAGGGATTCACACAAGCTAAATATGGTGTAGGTGTCCTAGGGCATCTCGGCCTCCATGGACTTCTGGAAGAAGATGCCCTTGTCCTTGATGGATCGTGCTGCTGTGATTAAGCTGGTTATCTTCCCTCATCTGTTGTACCACTCCACAAATGCCCGGTTAGGGATACTTCAGTGCTTTTTGTTGTACCACTTCACGCATGTCCGGTTTGAGATACCTCAGTGTTTTTTCTGACTATTGGACACAAAGGTACAGGAACTTCTTTGGGGGACCCACCGGAATAAACTCTTGCTGGATACATTGCGCCTATGGTACGAGGACAGCAGCATACAACTACTGCACTTTGAGTTTTACTATCTTACGGGGCAGATCCATTTTGTGGCCTAGTGGCCGGCAGACAATGCTACTGTGGACACAGAGTTGCTCTAGCCAACCATGAGGCCGTTCATGCTGAAGGAAGTTTTGTGGGTAGAAGATAAGCGACTACAAGCTGCCCGCATCTTTGAGGCTGGGAAAATCACTCTGACAGAGGACACTGCAACTGCTAGGAATGCATGACTGATACTCCCCCAAAGTATCATTGGATGCTACATATGTTCGGAGTAGAGGAGAAGTGTTGAATATGAGGCAGTTCTGGGAAACTGCTGGGGTGGCCACCTGGGGTGACATGTTCCGCGCAGGGACATTTGAGAAACCTGAAGGTGTCTCACCCTCTAGTCCCCGGGGATCTGTCATCCAGGTGGCCAGGACATGGCCACCGCTTTTGTATCCAGTTCGTGGGGGTGGACCAGTGCGGGAGGATCACCTGGATGGGGGTTTTTGGGGAGTGGAAGTGGGACACCAGAGGGTGAGACACTGTACCCCTTCCCTTTAACACCTTTTCCCCATCCTACCAGGTAGGATACCAAGGAACTCAACCCCCCCCACCTTTCCGTACATGAACACTTTCTCATGGACAGCCCACCATGAGCGACAACGGACTAACACCAGAGCCATATACCTGCCATGTCCCAACAGCATGGTCAGGCAAGGTCAGGCAATTACAGATAATTACAAACACCTGACTTCCACACTTCCCCACATGGATAATGGGTGGAGCACGTGAGCACACTCTGAGCAAGCAAAAAACATGAGGAAACAGCAGTTCCAAGATTTCATTTTAATACAAGGAGAAACACGACAAGACCAGAGAGGGTCACAAGGTGGTAAGTACTCTTTCTGAACTCTAAAGACTGTTACTTTCATGAGCCTTGGAAAGTAAAAGGCCGAAGAACAGGAACGAAGGCTGATCAAACCTGTACAGTGTGTCGGAGGTCCCACGTCAATAACCCAGATGGGGAGGAGCGATTGCTGCTGTGGTACTGTTCTTAGCTCCAACAACAAAGCAGCATCAGAAAAGACAGCATAACCGGTGAGTCAGAGAGACTGATACCAAACCAGCTTGGGTTTTGAGCCAAGGTTGCAAGCAGCAACTTTGTATAAAGAGAACAGTGTGTGAGGCATTTTCGATGGGTGACACAAATATAATTGAGGTCCAACAGAAGTAATTGAACTTTGGGATGCCAAGCAAAGATTCTAAAACAGTGTGGTCCGGTGCTACGTGGGCGTTCATTCAAAAGTGTCTGTTAGGTATCCAACTGATGCTGAACTTTAAGAAAAGGAATATTGAGATGGAAGTGGTCATGCAATGGGTCAAGCTAAACACTGCGCAAATTCAAAAGTCTTCGACAGTTTAAAGTACATAGCAATTGTTCCGAGCATGGCGGAGGGAGACTGATTGAGCAGGCTCTGAACCCGGTTGAGGGGCATCTGGGATGAATGGTGAGTTACCCGAGAAAGAATTCTCTGACATCAGTATGAAAGGGATCTGAGCCCAGCTGAGGGCGATCCAGGGTAAACACCCTACTTGAATTGAGTGAATGAAAAGTATGTTCGCTTATTGTTTTTGTACAACCAGCTCTCTGAGTTGAGAGACTTGCAGAAACAAAATAGGCCTTCTGGTCTTGAACTGTGGAAATTGAACAGTATACTCGTACCGCATAAGCCAGAGTGTGTGATTTGCTCGAGTGACCCGCCTTGCACCGTGCTGAAAACATAGGGAAGGGAGGCCCATTGCGCGAGCATCCTGACTCATCATTTTGTGAACACTTCTTTCTTTTTTTTAAATTAAAATGAAAGTTGTTTATAGTTTGTACAAATATAAGATAATTACATTGTCAAACTTTTACTACAGAAATACAACAAATAAAAACACATAGATACACCAACAATAAAATAACTAAGAAAACCTTTTTGTTTCTCAAATAAAACAGCACAACCTATAGATATAGTTTCAAATTTACGGCATAAATCAATTAGTTTCAGTGAGGCCATTTAAGGTTTTAACTTTTAAAACTAAAGTAGGCAATCAAGCAATAATTCATTGTATCATATATAAACATTCTTAATATTATTGGGTATATTCAATCTTTTCTTTTACTATACGCTCTAAATAAAGCAACATGTTCAACCGTTCACTCACAGCCTCTCAGGTGAGGCTTAAGTTAGCACGTTGCGGGGAACAGGTCATACCTTCGAGATCATAGCCAATTATACTGAACCACTATTCATTGGGCACACTTTACATATGTTTTAGTTCACATGAGTATTTTTTTCTGTTAGTAGTTGTTCAATTTTAAATAACAATTGTGATAATGCTACTATAAATGATATGCTGTTACCGACTAAACATCTTGCCCAAAATGAAATTCAAGCAACTTTTTCATGAACATTACCCCACATTATTTGGAAATTAGTGGTAAGGATTGGCAGTAGGTTTTTTAGTAAAGGCCTTAATATTTGTCAAGACTCCACTAGCACTGCATTATTATTATTTGATGGTCGCAGCTTGCTCCCATTTGTAGATTTATGTTTAGATGGGCGTTTATTACACCTTTGCGAAAGTTCAATAAACACTCTTGATCTGTGGTGAGTTGTGTCTGTCTTACTACTGCCACAATGCGTTCCTTACAGACGTTATTGGATTTTGGGCAGTTGACTGCAGAATATGGCCTGCAACAGGTGACATTTCTGGGATAAATGTGGTTAGTGCAATTTGGGAGAAAATCAAATCTAGCTGCACTGATCTCTGCCAGCCTTGCCTAAATTGCTTGCATATTTGCATATCTATTGAAAGCCTTGCCATATTCGCTTCATTTTTATGAATGTATTTGAAAATGAAATATAGCTGCACTGATCTCTGCTAGCCTTGCCTAAATTGCTTGCATCTTTGCATATCTGTTGTAATTTTGTTCACCGGACTCCCCCCTTCTCCCTCATGTCGGGATGCTGCTACTTGCCTTCGCATTGATCGCCTTCTGCTACTTTGTAGTGCTTTGTTGGAAAGTTGTATTTATATCTGCCCTTAAACCTGGGAATTGATTGTTTTCAGCTGCATTTTAGTGCATATCCTGTTCAAAGCACCCCTTCATCTATGCCTGCTTGGCTGGAAGGTCCCTTGGTGACTTTATTCATGCATTGTGCAGCCCCCCCTCTCTGTCTCTCTCCCCCGCCATTCACATGGCGCCCTCTATCTCCTCTATCTACTCTAACTGCTACTCTATCAACTATCCTCAATCCTACCTCACTCACGAAGTCTGGAAGAAAAAAGCTTGGAAAAGCTATCCTGGCTTCTAATGCAGGCCTACCTATCATTGACACCTATGTCAATGCTACGTCCAGGCAGACTATTAACGACATTCTCTTTTCTGTCCCCACCCTGGACCTATGGACTCCCCAATTGGTCTCTACTCTCTAGCCTTTCTGCTCTTCACCCATTAAAGGTGGTACTAGATGGCAAGCACTCTTGGCATACTTCAGATCCTCTAGGTGCATCATTAATGTCTTTCACAATAGTACTATCATGGCCCAAGGTTCTCAACCTACTCTTCTACTTCTTGACTGGGGCCTGCCCTCTCTCATTAAGTACCTCCCTTCTCCTTCTGCTCCTTCTTCCTCCTCTCCTCTAGCCCCTCCACCACTGCTGATAAGAGTACCACGCCCCTGTATCCCTCCTCGAAAAACTTTCAAAGGTGGTTATCAGCTTCACCTAGCTACTCTGAACACTTGTTCTGGTGTCAAACACTCCTCTGACACCTGTCTCCTTCTTGAAGACTTTGACCTCAATGTCCTCACCCTTGATGAGACGTGGTTCAGTGCCAGCTCTATCACTGCTCTTGACCCTCTCCTTCCTGAGGGCTAAAAACTCCTCTCCAAACCCAGGCCCAACCGGCCTGGAGGTGGAGTGACCCTGATTTTCCCTGAGTGGGTCGCTGCTTCTATTATACCTACTCAATCCTACACCTCTTTTGAATGCTTCGTCTGTAGGCTCGGGGTCTCACCTATGCTCTCTCTTACCCTTGTTACCATCTACAGGTCCCTTGGCCCCATGTCTCCCTTCCTGTCTGAATGGGCTGACCTCACCTCCTCCCTCTTGACCTCTAAATCCAAACTCCTCCTCCTCTGTGATTTCAATATCCACCTCGACTCTCCTGTTTCAGCCACCTCACTGTTCCATGACTCTTGTGACTCCCTCTCGCTATATTCTTCCTTCTGGCCCGACCCACTCAGCCAGACACACCGTAGATGCCTTGATCTCTGCAGACATCCCTAGCTCTAACCCGGTCACCACCCCCCTCTCCTGGTCGACCACTCTCTCTGCTTCTCCCGCTTTGGGCCACTCAGTCCTCTGTCCGAGCCACCTCCCGCACTGTCTGCCTCCTTCGCCGTCATTCAACCAATGAAACGCTTTTGCTTCCTCTTTCATCCCCCACCACTGTTTCTGACTCTCTCTCCGACTCTTTCCTTGCTAACATTCACCTTTCCATCTCTAAGCACCCTTGACATCCTTGCCCCTATCATGAGGATCCACCTGAAGCCTGCCTCCAAGTGCAATGTCTGGTATGACTCCGATCTAGCTTCTCTGAAACATAAGTGCAGAGTTGCTGTGCGGAAGTGGCAGACTTCGGGTTCATCCTCTGACAAACTGGCTTTTTGCCTGCTCCAAAGGCAATATCATTTTTCTATCCACTCCAAGAAGAGGGCCCACATCCAAGCCTGCATCCCTGCAGCCACTAACAATATGTCTGAACTTTTCAAAATCTTCAAGCAACTTGCCAATCCAAATGCAGTCTCCACCTCTCTCCTTTCTTCCCAGGCTGTCTGCACTGCATTGGCCTCCCATTTCACATCTAAAACTCAAAACATCCTGCCGTCACTCTCCACCTCCCCCATCTCCAACCCGCTCCTTCTCTCCCGCATCCTTTGGCCCACCTCCCTCGACACCCGCACTCTGTTCCCTCCTGCCCATTGCACCTGCTGAGTTCTCTAAAGTTGTCCGCTCTATGAAGGTCTCATCCAAACAGGTGCTCCCCTGCTCCTCTCTAACCATTAAGGACAACATATCCTCTCTCGCCCCGGCTCTTGCTGATTTCTGTAACCACTCCTTCACCACTGGCTCTTTCCCTCTATCCCTCAAGCACTCCCTTGTGCATCCTCTCCTAAAAAAGCCATCTGCTGATCCCTCCTGCCTGGCTACTATCCTCATATCTCAACCACCCCCTTCCTGGGTAATTTCTTCGAGAAGCTGGTTCTCCCTCAACTGATCTTGTTGGCTGCCTCCATGATCATAAATCTGGATTACGGGCATTCAGCGGCACAGAAACTGCTCTCCTAAACACCTGTGAAGACATGCTCGCAAATCTTGACTATTACTCACCTGCTCTTCTTATTCTCCTCGATCTCTCCTCTGCCTTTGACATGGTCAACCACTCTACCCTCTTAAAACAGCTCCATAATACCCTCAGAATCGGGTACTGGATTGCCTGACCTCTTACACGCCCTTTCTCCTCTGGTACCTCTCTCTCTACCTGCGGCATCCCTCAGGGTTCTATCCTATCACAGTGGATCTTCAATGTATATCTCGCCCCTCTTGCTCACTTGATCTCCTCCTTCTCATTTCCAGTGTTATGCTGATGACACACAGCTTTCCTTCAAACTTCCCTCTACTACCTCCTCTTCCTCCTCTCTCATCCCTGATTGTTTGACCGCAATCCAGGCATGGTGTGCATCTAACAATCTCTGTCTTAATGTCACTAAGACAGAGATTCTTCTTCATCTGCCCCCCCCCCTTCTTGGGTCCTCTAACCCTCACCATCCTGTGAGGCCAAAAACGTTGGGGTAATTTTCGACTCCTCTCTTTCCTTCACCCCTCACATCTTGGACCTTGCCAAGAAGGCCCACTTCCAGTTTCACCTCCTTAGAGGCATTCTCCCTTTCCTCACCGTCCCCCAGAAGCTCAATGTCTCAGAGCTCTGGTCCTCTCTAGGCTGGACTTTTGCAACAGCCTCTTCCTCAATTGACCCCTTTCCTCCATCAACTGGCTCCTGGTGGCCTCGAGGATCGAATTCAAGACCCTCTGCATCATCCACAAGGCTTTCTGGGGCTGGGACCACGCTATCTCCAACTTTCTCTGCCTATATACCTCCCTGCTAGAGCCCTCTGCTCCTCTAACTCCAACTCTCTGCTTGTCAAATCCTTCTCCAGGCAGAGAGTGGGGGTCTCTATCCCTGGCTGGTGCCTCTCTTTGGAACAGCCTCCCTGCTCCTTTCAGACTTGAGCTGGAGCTCCTGAAGTTCTGGAAACTACTCAAAACTCTGCTTTTCTCTACTTCTTTCCATTCCCTACTAATCTCCCTGCTGCCATTAAGACTGGCAGCTTGGTCCATCATGAATCTCACACGTTACCAGGCACATGCATAGACAGGGTAGGGCCCATCCACAATCTGTAAATGCCCATTTACAGATGTGAATGTCACTGTGGTGGGCCCAACTACATTACTTTTAGCCCCCACTTGTTAGACAATCCCGGCTATGCCTCTGTTACCAGGCCCTCCACCCAGTCGACACCAGCCCCCCTCCCCCTTAGCGCTGCCCTTGTGGGAACTCTTCCTGGCAGCTGTGCATCCCACCATCGAGATTCCTCCACTCTAGCAATTAGCCGGTGGTCTCCCATCTTACCACCCTTTGGCACTTCCCTCCCTGGCTCTCACCGGAATTTGCTCATACCTTGCCCCCCTTCCCTTTCTCCTGCACTTCTCTTCACTGCACTTGCACGTCCGAATATCACAAGGCTTAGTAGGACCGCGATTTTATAGTTATTGTGTTTGCCATTGTTATTTACTCTCCTTGCTCCCTCCCAATTGCCTTGTGGCGCCTGGAAACACAATTTTGTTGTATAGGCACCTAACAAATGCTCAATAAATAAAATGAATCAATTAGTACAGTACACAGCTCCCTTCGCTTGGAGGATGTCCCCAAATCCATCAATGCACACTGCCCTCTGCTGTCCTACCTACCTGTGATGCCCTCAACTCCTCAGGCTGTCACGGGTTGTAACTATCAATTCATTAGCGGTCCAGCAGAAATCTCTTCTGCAGGAGAACCAGCAGAAACAACCACAGCACCGGTTCTCCATGGATTCATCTACTAACATTACAAAGTAGTACATTATAATATGGTAGGTGGCATTTTTTTCTTTCTTTTTTTGGATGGTACAGGGAACAAAAAATGCACATGCTGCTATAAAGCCCTGATCCTGGAGACCCTTGCATGCTTGTGCTTTGTGCTTCGCCAATAGCCCTGTTAGGTGTTTCTTGAGAGTTGCGACAGGTATCGCTGGAATAGACAGTCTACGAAGACCTGTATTGAAGAGATTGCGTGTAAAGTCTATCACTTGAGACAAAAAAGGGCAAATTTCTTGAGATTCAGGTTGAGCCAACTCTCTCTAGGAGACTATGGGCCTCATTACGACCCAGGCGGTAAGTTACCGCCTGGGTCGTACCTTTACCACCATGGCGTAAACTACGTTTACGCCATGGTGGTTGGCGGACTTACCGCCCCATTCCGAGGTTGGCGGGGCGGTTAGTCCCCAATCCCCATTTACCCTTCCCATTCCCATTTTTGCCCCATAGGGCATAATGGGAGTGGGGAAGGCGTTAATTACGCCACCGTAAATTATGGTGGCGTAATTAACATCAAGGTCCCTTAGCGCCATGGATTTTAACACCTGCTAAAAGCAGGTGTTAAAACCTCCATGGCGCTAAGGGACCTCGGAATCAGGCGGTAAGGGTCGGCGCTGTTTACGCCGCCGTAAACCCCTTACCGCCTGAGTCGTAATGAGGCCCTATGACTGATGCTGATGCTGAGCGCTGAATAATGAAAGGAGAAAGCATGATAATCAGCTTGTCTAGAGTAGACTGGAGGGAAATGATGTGGCTAGGAATTAACACAACAGTGGCCATAAAAACGTGGAAAATGCAATTGGGATAATTTAGGACCATAGTGAATACCTAAGTTACAATTGGGTCCCCTCTAGCACAAGCCATAAGAACCTCTGATGTGTGGCAATGATGGGTACATGAAAGCAGATGCCCTCACAGTCTATAGAGGACAGAAATCTCGCCATGAGAGGTCACGGGAATGATGAATTATAATAAGGGCCTCAAACGAGTTTGGTGGTATCTCATCGGTAAATCTGCCGAGATACAACCAAACAGAATTGCCGTTCCCACCACTTGGTCCTGTTGATTTACCACCAGATGGTGATAGGAGGTGTAAATCCACATTTTCGGGAGACCATAAAACTCCATTGGGAATTTTGGCAGAATTACCACTGGTGCAATTACCTAGTGGTAATTCCACAGATTTTTGGAGGAAAGCTGGCGGTAGATCCTCCACTTTTCCTCCTTATTCCGCTGGGAAAAATTGAGGTAACTGAATGACCTCCACTTTTTTTCCCACACCTCCAAACTCGTAATGAGGCAGGGTGTAGAATTTGTTAAAGTGCATACATTTTGATGTCTCTTACAGGGCAAGAGGCAGCTGATGTTATGTCACGTTAATCAGTGGTTCTTCTTCCCATTTAGCCAAAATTGTAAGAAGATATTTCTCCTCCTTGAACCTGATTGATTTTGAGACTTTTTTATTATCAAACAACATGTATAGGTGCGATGAATTTGACGGATATACACCTGGAAACAGTTTGTTATACACGATGGAAAATGTCTGTTCAACAACTTATGAATGACCTTTAAGAGTACTTGTTTCCTAATCAAACGCTAAAGGAATGCAAAGAACTAGCGCTGGAGGCATGGACAATTCAATCCCAAACAAGCTTGCAGCTGTGGACTGTACCCCTCTGTTGTTTTGACAGTGCCTATTTGGGGAAACCAAGGCAGAATTAGTTGCCATAGTCCAGCCTAGGTGTAACCAAAGCCCGCCTGGATGAAATACACACAAGTTTCTCCAGATATTGGAACAGTCGCTGAAGTGTACAGACATGGAACCAGCATGTTTGCATCACTTTTATTATTTGAGGTTCAGAAGAGAGTGTGGTGGCCAAATTGGAAACTTCATCACTAGTACATGAGTCGGATCCCAGGGAAGCCGGCCAGTGGCTAGCAGCCCAGCTCTGGGGAGGTTTCCAAATGTGATAAGAACATTATGATCAGAGATCAGCTGATCCATTCTTGAAGATGATGTCAATATTTCTGCAGGGGTTTCCGGCAAGGTATTCTCAGTGCCATGAAGTCTAGGAAATGTCTGTGTATCATTTGTATAGTATTAAAAATTCAGCTGATTCTTTGCATGAGGCAAATCAATGGAAGCAAGTGCCAACCCCTGAGGTACTCCACCTGCAAGTGAGACTGGAGAGCAAGATAAAGGAGATCTGTCCACTGACAGGAAGTGGCTTGAAAACAGTGACTGCAACCATGGCAGGACACTCCCTCCCCCATGCCCACCTTTTATAATCTAGATAGTAGAGCGCTGGGTTTCATTGTTTCTAACGCCGACGATGAATCTAGAAGGATTAAGACTCACATTCCACCTGTACCTTGATCAAATCTAATGCCATGTCTTGTTTCTTTTTTTCCGCTCGCCTTTCTCCAGCCCCCTGGGTTGTGCTGCCCCACTCTCTTCATACTTTCCTGGCCTGTTTTTCAACCCCAACCACCGGCCTTCAGCCCTGTTCTTTTTCCTCCCTCTCCTGCTTATTAACCCTCATCCTTAGGGTGTCTCTCACCCTGACTCAGGAGCAAAGGACCAACATAAACCAGTGCTTCAAGCAGTACAACAACTGTTTGACAACTGTTTGGTCCTGTTAGGGCCTGAAATCCCTTTAACTTCTCTGCCCATCACCACTCCAAATCTAGTAATAAAACAATTGTCCATATTCTAAAAAGTCCTGCATAATCAATGAAGGTGTCCAGACATTTGGTCGACCGAAAACTGGTCGAAAGACATTTGGTCGACGCAATTTCGTCGAAAACCAAATGGTCGAATTTTTTTTTTAATTATATATTTATTTTTTGGGTTTTTGTTTTTTAAAAAAAGGTTTTTTTTAGAAAAAAGGGGGTTGGGGGGACCCCCCCCCCAAAAAAAGGGTGAAAATAAAAAAATAAAAAAATTCGACCATTTGGTTTTCGACCAAATTGGTTCGACCATTTGTCTGGTCGACCAATTTTTTTCGACCAAATGTCTGGTAACCATCATTGAATGCTGGAAATAGTAAAGAGCGATTGTAACCAGGGATCTGGATGACCCCAATGATATGGAATCCACAGAGAAGGTTTAATAACCAATTGCAATTGGTTTTGAAGAGTGTTTTTTTGCAATTAATGGATTCAATAATCAGCGCAGTGGTGTTATTCAGGATCTTGTTTTATGCATTGAATGAATGTTTTTTGACCTAGGCTCTTTTCTGCCCGAGTGCTAGTTGCACTTTCGCCAAGCAGAGTTCCTGTAATACCACTCCAGTTGTTTTTCCAAGATAGCAATCCACACAGTGCAATCAGGCAGATTTGCACAGTTACTAGAACTCTGGGAAAGCTTTTGGTACTGGTTTAGATATGGCAAGAAGCCGAGGAACTCCAGAGATGATGGAAGCCATAAGTTTGAAGGAGTTTATTCAGCTGTATTGGGCAGCACAAACAACGGTCAGAATTTTAAACAGATAATATTCTTGCTTTAAATGATTCTTCAAAAGTCAACAGGTCTCTTCTTGATGGGACTCACGCTCCGAGAAGTGATGTCAAGGTGACTAGACGCCCTTCCCTGGGAAGCACCCAGGGAGGCAGCACACCCCAGTAGTTCTCTGCATATACGTTGACGCTCCAGGCTCTATTGCAGTAAGATCCACAGCGTGATACAGAGGTGAGGCAGGAGAGAAGGGATGCTAAGTGTCTGGTAGGGTCTTATCACACCTGCCTGCAGATGGGTACTGATGCTGCTGCCGACCAAACCTGTCTCATTTTCCTCGCTGCTTATTTGCCCCTTGGACCCTGGCAGCTTAATGTTGCTGCTTGAACTGGCTACTGACTTCCTCAACATTCTGCTATATGCTCATTTCCTCCCCCTACATGTCCCAGACAACTGATGGACTTGCAGTGTCTTTCTCTCTATCCACGTCCCTTCTCCTCCAGGGCACCTGCAACTTTTTCCTCCTTCTTTTCTACATGTTTTACTTCTCTCTCTCCTCCCTAGTCTCTCTCTCTTTTTTCTGTCTCTTGCTACCTCTTCCCCTTCTCCACCCTCTCTGGCTCTGTTTCCTCCTATTTGATCATCACCTCCTTGAAACGCTTAGGCTCTCCCCTCCTTCTTCTACCTCTTCTTCTCGCTAGTCTCCTCCTTGATGTTCCCCTCCTCCAACTTCTTCAACTTTCTCTCCCTGCCCGTCCTTGATGTTAACCACCTCCAAACTCTGTTCTCCCTCCTCCTCCTGCTGCTCCAACTCATTCTCCACCTCCACTCCCTTTTGTGCCTTCCTTTCCTTTGTTCCTTCACCACCTCCTGCTTCTTCGCTGCCCACTTCCTCGCTGCCTTCTTCTGCACTTCTTAACCACTTGCTGCTCTGTTTCCACAACTGCCCACGCTGCTACCATATCCCTGTGGGATTTTAAACCTACCATTTTCCTTTCCTTGATCTTACTCGAGCATCTGCATCTGGATGTCCTGGTTCCTGATTCTGAGGTTTGGCTGGAGCCTAATGGATTTCCCTGCTCAGGTATGTTTGACTCAATTGTACGTGCTTTGCCTCCAAAAGGAAAGTCTGATATTTTTGTTTTTTTTTTATCAAAGTTGCTTTAGAGCACAGACCTAAGACCTTTGATGGCAAAGCCTCCACCACCAGCATTTCTTCGCTTGCCATACTATTGGTGAGCGTGGATTGGGCGCACAATCTAGTTCAGTAGGGTTTTTTCTCACTGCAATAGTGGTGAGTATGCACTTTGTAGCTCATTCATCCTCCATAAATATAGTTTTTAACGGTACTTTCAAAGGAAGGTACAGAATATGCAGTGTAGGAAAAACTTTGTGATTTTCCATTGGGACACGTTTCCCCCTTTTAAACCTTCACCCATTGAGACAGATTCAGTGGGCAATACCTGGGAGTGTTCGGTGTGTTGATCGGAGCTCCTGAGATGGTATCGTTTGGTGGTTGTTTTTCTCTTTCGTTTCATATCACAGCTACCTTACTGTTAACCGCCCTTAGTTTCTAGTAGGTCAAAGGGTTACGACCACACAGTTCCTCATTACACGGAATGCGTGCCAGCTCTGTCTGGGGGATCCTTACACCTCACAGTGTAAAGTTACCCAATATGCACTCCACAGCAAATGCTCCCTGGCTGCACACAGCTACACAGAGTGCCTGCGTCGCTTACTTTGTCCGCTTATCACCTGCCGCTTGCTGTCACAGCCAACCACAGCAATGCTCTCGGCCCCCTGCTCCCTGGCGGTTCCGGAGAAGGATTGGGGCTTTGGGGCCTTGGGGCCATGGCGCTTGTTTCGTCTCGTCCTACCTCTCCTGAATCCGATGGTTAGAGGAAAGCACCTATCACCTCCCATGTCAAGCCATACTGTGTTTCCTCACACACACACAGCCAGGGACGTCATTTCACCAAAATTCCAGGGGTAGCGGAAGTGACATCACATGCCCCTTGACCTCTGATGACATCACAGGAAGTTATGTCATTTGACTCCACCCCAAAGTGACATCCAGGGAAGCAATGGAACACGACCGTTTACCCCTTGACAAAACAGGAAGTGGCGTCACATAGCATTGTTTCTAAGTACACTAAGAAAAATATGGTTACAATATCACTGTAACATGATATACATTTCGTACAAGAACTGATCACCATATGCATCTGCAGAAAAAAACATGCTATAACTGCAACTTTTGAAAAGCAAAATACAAAGGGCCTCATTACACGGAATGCGGTAAACCATGGTGCTATTAGCACCATGGTTGCCGCCGGTACCATACCGGTACCACCATGGAGAAAAGGGGAATTACCACCCCATTCCAAGGTTGGCGGGGCGGTAATTCCCCCTTTCTCCATGGCCCTTCCCCATTCCCATTTTTGCCCCATAGGGCTCAATGGGAATGGGGAAGGAGCTAATTACGGTACCGCAAATTGCGGTACCGTAATTAGCACCAAGGTCCCTTTGCGGGTCCCAACTTTAACGGCTGGTTTACACCACCCGTTAAGGTCGGGTCCCGCAAAGGGACCTCGTAGTAAGGCGGTAAGGGTTTACCAGTACCGGTGCCCTTACCGGTACCGGTAAAACCTTACCGCATTCCGTGTAATGAGGCCCATAGTCTGAAATGGATGCTTATTCTACTCTAAATGCTTTTTGCAAGATTTTGGGGCTCATTACACGGTAGGCGGTAAGGGTTTACCGGTACCAGTATTTTACCGGTACCGGTAAATCCTTACCGCCTTACTACGAGGTCCCTTTGCGGGTTGGGGAATTTAACGCCTGCTTTTTGCAGGCGTTAAAAATCCAACCCGCAAAGGGACCAGGGAGCTAATTACGGTACCGCAATTTGCGGTACCGTAATTAGCGCCTTCCCCATTCCCATTATGCCCTATGGGGCAAAAATGGGAATGGGGAAGGGCAATGGAGGATGGAGGAATTACCGCCCATCCAACCTTGGAATAGGGCGGTAATTCCCCTTTCCTCCAAGGCGGTACTGGTAAATTACCGGCATGAACCATGGCGCTAATAGCGCCATGGTTTACCGCCTACCGTGTAATGAGGCCCTTTGTCTGCATTATGAATTTGAGGTGTTTAAGAACAAACTAAATCAGTGACTCACCGCGGATGTGTGCCTGAAATAATCCTTTAATGAGTCTAGCAATTACTGTTTAGAATTCCAGAAGGACACATTATTTGTCGGGCCTATTCTTTCTTATTTAGGGTCACTACTCAAAGTGTTACACTTGTGCAACCCCCTGTTTTTTTTAAAAGGAAGCCTGAACAAGAAGGCCAGCCACTCTAGAAACAAAGAGGAACATGGCATTGGCCACAGCCCAGGAGCTTCAATTTGTAAAATAAACTTTTTTTTTACGGTTAGCAAGGGAGACCACATGGCGACCCCTAAATGACGTCCCTGCACACAGCCACCTCCGACGTACCTATTACTGCATAATGTAATCTTTGAACCACGTTGGTGGATTAACCACTCTTTTCCTCAAACATCCGTGCGGCTGCCCCAATTTCACTATTACTCGGAAGCTCTTAGCATCCTTGTGCCTAGGCACCTCCCAGACCATCATCCACCTCATTTTCTTCTTCCACCACAACGTCACACATGAAATTTGACCAATTGTTAGGATACACCCATTTGTTCTTTTCATATTGTCATTTGCTCACTCTATCCAAATTCCATATTGAACCACCTGCCACTCTAAAAGCATTCTCATGCGCACCCCTGACTTCTATAGGGACTACGAATGTAGACAACGTTTCTTCACCTCACGCCCCATCCTAATTCTCACCCAATCTTCCCTTTCAAACTGCTTCACATTAACTTCCTTGTTACCTTTCCTCCCTACATATTTCCCTTGAATTTTCAATAGGCTGTCTTATATTTGTCTATTACTTACAACCACTCACCTCATTTATCCAACTGGGATTAAGCTTCGTGTTGGGTTCCCTGCACCGCATCAGCGTGAAAGGTAACACCCCCATAACACTATTAACATGCATACGGATACTCCTCACCCTTCCTCCAACGGCCGCCTTAACATTTTGTCAATTCTAATCGCTTGCTCAATATTCTCCACCATTACACAGTTAGACCTCTCACCTAACCTGTTGGATTAAGAATGACACAATAAAATATATTTCCATCTAATCCCAACTTCCTCTGCATAAGTGCTAGTCTGCTTCCCCTTGAACTGCCCCCCTAGTAATTTACGACAACCTCTGTTCTATGATCTTCATCACTTCTTCTGACACCAAATCTTTCACAAACTTCATATCAATACATTTTGTAAAATAGCCCACCCAGAGAGATGAGATCCTATTGGACTCCATGGAATGAAGATTTATCGGCATTTCCACCACCTGGAATATACCGTAATACAGGGATATCAGGCAGCAGAAACAGTAGGGTCAGTTTGCCAGTATCCCTCCAGAATTACCAATTTCTTCTGTCCCCTTTCTTGGGAAATATTTTTCTTACTCACTCGTTCAACATCCTTTGGCTGTACGGTTTTCATAGTCTGTTTTTACTTCAAAACAACCAATTTTTCCTTGCTCTTTCCTCTCCACATTTACTATTACTTGCTGGGTGATATTCTCAATTTGTTCATTTCACCTTTCCCTTGGATTGCTTCTTTTTTCTTCTCTTATCTCTTTCGAACACATTTGAGCATGTTCTATTTTTTCACTATTGCAATCGCATGCTGCAGGGTTTTATTTTAATTGTATTTGTTTGGACATTTGTATGGTGCTTATACACAGGTGTTTCCAGGTGCAACAAGACAAGAGGGAGGGGGTTACATGGGACATCAGGAGAATACCAACAAAGGAACAGTTATATTGGTCTTGTGACAATCATACCGGGCAGTGCATGATGAGCTGATAAGTGCAAGGGGAGGAGGGGTAGAGGGAGAAGTGCAGAATTGGGATGCCCCCATGGGCAGGAAAGGGCAACGTCTTGTTTTGGTCCGAGGCTGCAAGTGCCAAGGGAAAGAGGGAGGGGAGGGAGGAGGAGAGCAGTGGACAGGAGAGGATTGGGATAGTCTGGGAAAGGGAGTCCAAGGGCAGGTGCTGAAAGAGGATGCTGGTGGGGCTGCTGGTGGGTGGTCTGGCCCTTATATGACTCTAAGGGGAACAGACCCCAGTCCAGTGGCAGATGGAGAGTTTAGCACAGGAGGGCAGGAGAGGGAAGGAAAAGTAGACAAGGAAGGTCTTGAGAAATTTCCAGAATTCAGGATCCGGTTCAAGTGTGAAGGGTCTGGGGAGGCTGTTCCAGAGGGCGGATCCAGCTGAGAAGAGGGATCTACCTCCTACTCTCTGCTAGGAGAAATGTTTGACCTGAAGAGAGTTGGCACCAGAAGACCGAAGGACTCTGGCTGGGAGGTATTTCAGATAATTGGATTTAGAGAGGTAGCAGACCCCAAACAGCTTTGTGGATGATGCAATGGGTCTTGAATATGATCCTTGCAGTCACGGGAGCCAATGGAGAGATTTTTGGGCTGGAGAGATGTGGTCCCTGGGTTTGAGGCCAAGGATAGGTCTTGCAGTCCTATTCTGGATTAGTTGGAGGGGGAGAAGGGAGGAGAGAGAGGAAGGTTGATGAAGAGGCTATTGCAGTAATCAAGCCTACAGTGAACCAGTGCTCTGTAGATATTGAGCTTCTGGGGGAAGATGAGGAAAGGTAGAATGCCCCTGAGGATATGAAGCTGATAATTGGACTTCTTGGTGGATCTCTGCATATCCACAATCTTTCTTGAATAACTGATTTATTCGGTGGTGATGCCATTGCCAAATCTGCATTGAGTTTTCAAAGAGGACATATATTCCTCGATTTTCTCTCCTCCATCTGTGCTTGAGAGTAAAAGTTGAATCTATTAATTATCATGTTTGTGTCTGGGATATAGTGTGTGTCCAACTGCCTCATATTCTGTTCATGTTCCTCCATGTCTCCATCTTCAGTTTTGCTTAATTTTGGTAGCTCCCTATACTTGCGCTCACCTTCCGGTCCCCAAGCATGTAACAACAACAGACATTTCTTCTGTGCATTCAATCCCTCTTGATATACAGTTTTTATGCAGTTTTTCTAGTATTCCTTCGATTCCTTCCAAGGGATCGGTGGTTCATCTGGACTTGATAGAAAATGTGTTGGTGGATGAATAGAAATGTATTGCATTTCTCTGAGGTTTAAAATGCGTTCTTTTTAAAAAAAAATTATTTATGTTTTCTTAGTTTCTTAAACAACCCCTGTTTGCGGAATAATCCATTTTATAACTCCTTTCAGTTCACTTCTAATGCACTGACAGAATGTGCATGTGCACTAGAATTGCTCCCTTCACTTTATTCTTACTTTCCTCCTTTGAGTTTATGATGTGGCGATATTTCAACCCAGGATGACTGCCGTACGTAATCCCACATCGCTAGGTTCTTTCCAAGAACTACAACTGACATGTGCCTGTGCACCCCACTGTCCATCTCTGCTGCTGAGTGAGGAACCTGCGCTACTCTGCTTCCAGGCTACCAGCAATATGGACCTTGGTGCTTGCTGGCTCCCCGGTCATGCTTCATCCTCGTCAATCTGTGTTCAGCCTCTGACCGCTCTGAGGATCTACAATGCGTTTCACGCATGGGTCCCTTGCCACAAGTGCTCATCATCAAAATGCATTCTAGCTTCAAGCAATGAAACTCAGACCACTATGAGTGAATCACTATGCATATTAAACTCTATACATCGGGACAGCAGCTCGGATGTCTCTATCCTTCAATCTACATTGAAGCACATCCTGCTTACCACCAACAATCCACTACATATAGCCAACACCGGCCAACACCGACTACAACTCAACAGTCGAATCCTTAGAGATTCCTCCTCCCCTAAAAGCCAACACAAAGCCCATCTGCCCTCTGCCCCACCCGCCCTACCTGGAATAAAAGGCGCCATATTAAACGCCCGCTCTATGGTAGCCCATGCCACCGAAATAGCGGACACAATCCAAAATGACAACTTGGATTTCTTGGCCATCACGGAATTCTGGATCCATCCCGCAGCAGGACCAGCCATTATGTTAGTCATCCCAGACAATAACACTCTTATACGCATGGATCGCACCACGTCTAGAGGTGGCGGCCTGGCTATAATTGTCAAAAACAATTTAAACAATTCCTGCGAATCCCTCACAGCTAAACTCACCATTGGCAATAATCAAACCATCATCATCCACCTGATATATCGACCACCAGGCCCCATAGGCTCCTTTGAGGAAGACCTCACAAACCTATTATCTGACAATTTAAAAAACTCTACTTAAAGCCTCATCCTAGGCGACTTCAACCTTAGACCCTCGTGACCCCAATGCCCTACAAATTGACAACACCCTGGAGGAACTAGGATTCTCCCAAAAGATTACAGATCCCACACATATCAAAGGAAGGACCCTCGATTGGATTGCCGAACATAACTGCCCAACTACTATGACCTCTATAATGCCTCAGCTATGGTCCGACCACTACATGGTATCCTTTACCTTAGAAGCCACCACACCTATGAACAACAGCACCCTAGCCCCCACTGCACCTACTAGAAACAACAAAAATATTACCCCTGAAAATCTTATCCCCCTCATTCTTCCCACCTTAAATTCCATTACAGATCAGTCTGACCGAGTCTCCATGGTAGAAAAATACAATAAAGTGATGCTTGCCTCTCTGGAAACTATCGCACCACTGAAAATTAGGAAGAGCAAACCCCGCCAACACCTAAATACCTGGTTCACACCCTTACTGAAAGACATCAGACAAAAGAAACGCCTAAGCGAAAAAACCTGGAGATCAGACCCCTCAGACACCAACACCAACAAAAACATCCTGAAGAAATTAGCCACCCTGTACAAAAAAGAAATCATCTTAGCGAAACAAACCTCCTACAACACCCGTATCACTCAAGCCAAATCCAACACAAAAGAACTGTTCGCCATCCTGAAGGAAGTAGAATCCCCCACCCAAGCTCCTGCCTCCTGCCTGAAGGACAAGAACTGGTGCACAGGCATACAAAATGCCCTTGCCAACAAGATAATAATACTTCAGGCGAAGAACAACAACAAAAAAGCGTCCATTACTGCCCTAAACACTGTTAACATAGCCCCCCCCTCCAAGGCTACCACATACCCATTACCGACTCTGAAACCTCTGGACACCCCCCTTCTACTTTCGCAAAGTCTCCACCAAAGAAGTCGAGAAAGTCATCCTCACCCTCAAACCCTCTAAATGCCTCTTTCACATCAGGTACCATACCCAGCAACCTGAAACATTCCTGGGTCCGCCACCTCCTCAAAAAGCAAACCTTGGACCCCTCCATCCCAACCAATTACCGCCCCATAACCACTGTGCCGTTCCTATTGAAAATCCTAGACAAAGTAGCCTACCAACAAATTCAGCACCACCTGGAACTAAACCACCTCCTAGGAGTCCGACAGTCCGGCTTCAGACCACAGCATGGCACTGAGACTGCACTCCTAGACCTTAAAGCACAAATAGACACACTAAGAGATAAAGGCACGACTTCACTCTTACTACTCCTTGACCTCTCTGCCGCATTCGATCTGGTAGACCATGCAATACTATGCAATCATCTGGGCACGGCAGTCGGCTTCTCCCAAGAAGCAGTCGCATGGATCCAGTCTTCCTTAGATAACAGGACAATGCGAGTCTTCTCTCCTCTAGCAGCTGCGTACCCCCAAGGATCTTGCGTATCTCCCACCCTCTATAATATCTTCACAAAGCCCCTTTTCGATGATCTAGACGGTCTTGGTATCACCTACACTAACTATGCAGACGATACACAGATCCTCATCCCGTTGACAGGAGATTATGACAAGGATTTGGCCTTTGTGAATAGAGTCTACCTCATCATCCAGGCATGGATGGCCGCCCACGGTCTATGCCTGAATGATGACAAAACTGAACTCCTCATTCTAGGCACTTCTTCCAACATCAAAAAACTGGGCCCCAACTATGACTCCTTCATAATTGACAATAACATAATTACTGTAGCCAAAGTAGTTAAAACCCTCGGCTTTTATATAGACTCCACGCTTACTTTGGTAAACAAGTGAATTCCATGGCTTCAGCCACCTCCTACACCTGCAAGCTAATTAGAGCAGCCAAGCCCTTCTCTCACCTAATAATTGCGTTATTCTAGCAAGGGCATTAATCCTGTCGAAACTAGATTACTGCAACGCCCTCTACATAGGCAGTAACAAATACATCACCTCCAAAATTCAGACACTTAAAAATAATGCCCTGAGAGCCGCCCTAAACTTCCCTAAAAATGCTCACATATCAGACCTTAGGAGATCTACCAACTGGCTTTCCACTAAAGACAAAATCCTCCTCAAAACAGCCTCCCTTACACACAAATGCCTTAACCATGCAGCCCCGCAATACCTTATAGACAGATTCACCAGACAAACAGCCTCTCGCCCCTTACGAAAAGCTAACTCTAACCTTTTGTCAGTACCCAGATTAAAACTTACTAAATCTGGCGGTAGTAGCTTCGCTGTTAAAGCGGCACAATTGTGGAACTCCCTTCCAACTGCTCTAAGGGAAGATCTCCCTTACCAGCAATTCAGATCCAATCTGATCCAATGGCTAAAAGATCATGATGCCTAACTTCACCCTACTGTCATTTGGGATCTGTTGTATATTTTGTATATTTGCTCTGCTCTATTTATCTGTTATCATTCTTGTAAACTTACTGTACATACTTCTATGATTTTGTGACACTACATGTCTACAGCATTGTAACCGTAGCTATACTCCCTGTTTATTTGTAACATGTAACCTAAATTGAACAACCATCTTTCTGCCTTCGCGCCCGAATACCATTGGGTCTGGTGCGCAATATAAATAAATAAACAAACGAACAAAATACATTCCACATTCCAACTCCTAGGAGGAATTAAATGCAGAATATAGTGACTATGAGGATTCAGAAATGAAACTCGGATACAAGTGAGTCATGATGTTGTTTAAAGACTTTTATTGAAAATAAAGGGGTTTGCAAAATGCCTCTCTGACCATGCTCTTAGAGGAGTCTCCCTTCCTAAGCCAAAAACTAAAGATCTGCCTATGTCAGAATAGCCAAAACAACACTGTCCCGTGTCCAAAGTTCTATTCGGACCCTCACACTATAAACTACATTCTAAACTGAAGATAGTAATGTCTTTAACCTTGGGTGGTTTAGATAAGTGTTGAAAAAGGAAGAACAAATAACTCCAACACAAAGGTTCTTCATGGGTAAAGATCCTTGACCCAGAGGGTGGCTCGCTTTCCCTGGATTCCTCATTACTTTCTGATATGTTCACAAGTAACAGTTGCTTATGCCTTTCTTGACCAGTAAAACTGTCTGGTTTTCTACTTTTGTCTCTTTTAGGATACCTGGTATACTCTCCTGCCATCATTTTGCTCTTTCTCTCCTGGTTAACTCAATCTTTTTTGTAGTCCTAATATTTCTTTGCAGGACCTCTTTACTCCTGGTTAACACAATCCATTTTCTAGTCCTGATATTTCTTTTCAGGATCTTTCTACTCCTGGTTAACACCATCCTTTTTCTAGTCCTGATATTTCTTCTCATGACCTCTTTAACTTTGTGCAATTCTTGTAACTGCCTGGTATACTCTCCTGCCAGGGCTTCATGTAATTACACACCTGTAATTGCCTCATATACTGCCCTAAAGAACAAATATAAACAAGGTCTCCATGTAACACCAGAACCAGCCAATACTACTTTGTCAATCAATTTAGCAAAAATAATCAGTTTTATTTATCTATCAAAGTTAAAAACTGTACATAGGTAAGTGTACACATGTGAACCAACAAAGAATACATGTGTAACTTGACATATACATACATCAACATATGATTGAAAATTCATAAGATACAAGAAGCCTGAATACTCAACAAAATTTACAGACAAACTGTAACAAATATATATGTAGGGTGCAAATAGAAACCTGGCACATCATGGGACCCCTAGAATCTGATTAGTCCTTTTCAGTATCCTGGCCCTTGTTTATAGTGTCTTGATTTCTTCTTTGAGAGTCGACACGTTGTTTTTCAGCCTATTAAGAGCATCAGATGGTGCTCTAACCCTTTACATCCTTCATCAGGACAAAACTGATTTTTTTACGACCACCCAATGTGTTCCAGTTTCTTTCATATTTCTACAATTCAAACATATGTACATATTTTCTGTTAGAGAGGCGTGGAATGTGTGACATGAAGCTTCTAAAAGGACTTACAATTCCATCATAAACTATTCCTTTCATCAGTCAATGTTAAAGTAGACTCTATACCTTCTGGTTGTAGCCACTTGATTAGTGGACTGTAAATGGCCCATTCGCTCTTCCTGTACTATGGTGGGGTCATCTTGACCTACAGGCAGGTATATGTTTATATCACCAGTGAGGACCATCATGAATGAGTCCACAAGTCATCCCAGATGCCCAAAGTGGTGTAAAAGGATACACCACACTGAATGCACCCGATCTCGCCTGATCTCGGAAGATAAGCATTGTCGGACCTGGTTAGTACCTGGATGGGAGACTGCCTGGGAGTACCAGGTGCTGTAGGCAAACAAAATAAAAGTTATTTCCAACATGTGCTTACTGTATTTTACACAAGGCTTTCCCATGTTAAATGATGTCGGATGTGCAAATCTTAATATTCAAGGAAGCCTGCACAGGAAAACAGCATGCCATTGTGTGATCTCACATACGGATGATATTTATAATAAAGTGGGACAAGAGAAGAAACTCACCGACTGACCACTCACTCACCCTTCTGAGTACCTGCAATCCCGAAAGTGGAGGTGTATTTCTACTGCCCACTACCTGTTATATACAAATAGCCAATTAGAGATGTAGTAGTGATACATAGACTCCTCACATGTATGTCCTCATGGACAATGGGTCTCATTCCAAGTGTGGTGGTCCATAAATGAGGGTGCCCATCGCACTGCACCCTTACCGAACCGCCACACTCCAACTCTGCCTTCCTGGGCCGTTGCGCCCGGCAGGTCTGTCCTGCCGGGCGCAACGGCCCCAGTAGGCGAGTTGTCACTGAAGCACCGGCACTGTAAGCATTGGTGCCGGTTCTGCCATGTCCCCATTCCCATGGAGTCATCAGGGACTCCAAGGGAATGGGGAATTAACTTTCCGCCGACTGATATCCGAGGCCACCGGGACTTGTAATGTCCCGGTGGCGCCACGATCTCAGGCGGTGGAAACTTTGTTACGAGGTTGGCGGCAACCCGCCGGTAGCACCGGTGGGTTACCAGCAAACTCATAATGAGGCCCAATGTCTCAATTCTGAACCTATAATTCTACAATAACTAACTCACCACTAGCAATTATTTGCTAGCTGCAGTGCACAAAGGCATGCTGCGGCCCTGTCCCATTGCCAGGTATTTGGAAGACTATTTGATATGCTTTTGTGTATTTCTAGTTGTGGAGCCCCGGGTGACCAGAACTGCAATCTTGGGATGGGGGTTGGCGGAAGTCAATCCTCCGGGAGCCACACAAAAGAGCCATCCAATTTAATGCATCTTCCCGAATAGTTATAGTAATAGGGAAGCCTAACCAAACCATATTGCATTCCGGAACGTACTCAGAGAGTTTATCTCACCTGCCGATTGTTTGGATATACCTATATATATATATTCAGTAAAAAAAAACTTTGTTGACGAGACGTTATGGTTCGAATTAAAACCGAAAAACCCTTAAAATCCGCCAGTTATGGTAAGCTAAGCAACATTAACTCGCGCCACCACTGTGCACTGGTAAGACTAACACACAGGAAATCAAAGATGACATCACAAATGTCATTGATTACATCACTGATGATATCACATGTCTGGCTCCCCCTTTTTTTCTTTACTGACAAATCTAGGCCACATGAATTTCTTCAGTAACAGTCAGGAATTAAAAATTGAAAAGGTACTATATTTGTAGACTTATCCTTCAAGTATGTTCTTACAGTAATTCCCTTAGGGTCCAGTCAAATCATGTGATACATATGCATAGGGTAAGTAGCACCTTTGAAACAGAGCAATCATTTCTCTGCATAAAGGTAATCACTTAGGTTATGAACACTTTCTGCTACTACTGCTGCTTTTTTTCCTTACTTCAATTTCCTTGTATATACGTATGTGTTGTTGTCTCTTTGTGTTTTGTCTATAATAATGCAATTATGTAGTAAGTGGGTTTTATTACCTACTTATCACATGTTTCACAGCACGCAAAACTCTAATAAGAAAACAGTTATTATTTCACTATTCTACATCACAAGCTTATGAATATTGCACCTCCATCGTGTATGCTGCACACAATGCCTATGTTTCTACATGAGTACCTTAGTATACTGGATAGAACTTCATAATAGAATGCTATTTATATCAACGCATTGCTTAATGCACTACTTAGCACTTGATATTTATTCCAATGATCCTTGACACTGTTTGGTCAACATTATAATAAGAATACCTTCTAGAGAGTTTTCATGAAAAGTAAATGTACATGTGATGTCATCAGTGATGTCATCAATGACATTTGTGATGTCATCTTTGATGTCCTGGGTGTTACTCTCAGCAGTGCACAGTGGTGGCGCGAGTTATGGTTGCTTAGTTTACCATAACTGGTGAATTTCAAGGGTTTTTCGGTTTTACTTTGAACCATAACGTCCCGTTAACAAAGTTTTCTTTAGTGAATTTGATAGGTTTTCAGTAGCGCAACTTAACAATAAAGTCCCTTAACAAAGTTTTTTTTACTGAATTTCATAGGTTTTTAGTAGCGCAACTTAACCATAACGTCCCTTTAACAAAGTTTTTTTTTTACTGAAGTTCATAGGTTTCTAGTAGTGGCACGTAACCATAATGTGAACTAACATCTGACTTCATTGCACACCTTTCGGAGAATGCCACATGACCATATGCTGGCGCACAGCACGGTGACGTGTCCGAGAATCCGTACACACTTAACAATAAGATCTATGCCTTGTGGACAGTGTGGAAGTACATTTTTTACTGAAGTAGGAACTTGCAACTTCAACATTACCCTTGCACAGCTCCCACACCTATACGTACTCAGCCATTAACAATGTAGTACACAGTACATACTTTTAGCAAACGTACTATTTATCTGACAACGACATGAGCTAAGCCCATCCCTCCTCCCTAAGAAACAGCACCACTGCTGTAATGAAGGAGCATGAAAAACACTGCCCCTGCCTTACAAATAACACACGCACAACATTTTCCCCCGTCCACCTACCCCTCCATATTACTGTTTGGTGCCTCTTTGCTCATTTCCGTCGGCAACTTTCCTTCTTAGCTGTCCTTCCAAGAAAAAAGCCATCCGTAAACAAATTAAATGTTCCTTTAAGAACCACCTTTCACAGTTTAAAAATATAAATAAAAAAAATCGCATACACTCCATCTACTTTATATTTCTCAGTACAGTACATAGACGCAATGAGATTTTCCAACATTTCCATTTGCAGTTTGTGTTATGCTAATGGGAATATTGTAGCGTTCGTCCTCCGTTCCAGGGACTGGAACAGTGAATAAAGGGCCAGCAGGCCAAGTTATCAGCCCAATCGAAGCGAGAGTGCATAACGCGATCTCTGGATTATTACCCCCTTCCACCGCTAAAATGGGGGATGAATGCCATTAACAATCTAGATTTCCAAAGCAGTAACCCGTGCTACTAAAAAAGAGGATTTTGAAAACAAAATCCTTTTTCAATATGGCCACCATAGAAAAGGAAGGCGGTTGTTCCATACAGGGCCCTCTTCACATTCCATGGCAGACTGCAAAAAGCAAAAAGGAAACCCTGTTAACATATTACCACAAGCACGTTTTTCCTTCCCTTTCAAATGTATCCTAATGTCGAACAACTTTACCACAAAACCAGTCCCAGGTGGACATAGCCACTGTAATCCTATCTTTTCTCCCTTCTGCTCATGGCCAGTAGCCCCATTGTGCGGATCATGACCTTATACCATGACCCCGACATTCTGCCCACTCCCCATGGCTACAGCCTACCCCTCAGTCAGTAAAAGTATACCGCTATGTTTTTTAACTACATTACGACACTTATCTAATCCGAAAACACTCCCACATCTCGTCACATAACCAACCCTAATGATATTGTACACCTTTTCTGGATGACGTTCCTCTCCAGCGTAGCCAAATGCGCCCATAAGCACCTACGTGCCGTGACGCAGAACCTGAAAGTAAACACACAGCGATGTACAATGTAGCATATCACATTTTGAAATAATAAACTGTTTTTTAAAAGAAAACATTAACATTTTAGAATTTGTAAAGTACTTTTATTTCACAATAAACTGTTTGAGACCATCGGACTATTCCCATTTTCAATCAAATAGTTACTTTGTTTCTTCGGTCATCATCGAAAATGTTAATCGTGAGGCTTACGTTGTTCTTTTCCCATACACAAAGTATTCCTTTACGATAAAGCAAATGCTTTGGTCGCAAGTGATTTCCAAGACGTCCGCATGAACTTAGGCCTACACCACCATAAAAGATGTTATGTTACTCCTAATGGCCACTGCAGCGTACGGACAAATGGGTCCTGGGCGATCGTCCCACAAAACAGTGACGGTTAGGCAGCCGGTCACGAGTACGTGCATCTGGCATGCAAAGAATCCATCACTTGGCATCTGGAATCCATGGCAATCACAATAAGGCAGGATGTAGCTGTTCAGAAACAATAATAGAAAATATGTATCAATACCCAACCTTTAGCAAACAATTTCAAAAAAGACAAAAATAACGTAGAAACTGATACACAAATCGATGTGGTCATACATGACATTTTAAAGAAATATTAGCGTTGAGTGAATCTAGTGATAGCCTACAAATGCAGAGAATCTACACTCTCCATAATAAAAAAAAAAATGACAACTACACAGAAAGATAGTACTTCAGTTACATTGCCAAAATTAATGTTCTGGTAATACAAAATTAAATCTGGTTCCGGTGTAGAGTCGTCAAAAGTAAACTTACACGATATTCACCATCTCCATTGTCTTCCTGAAACTCAGACAGCAATGTACTTGGCCTACTGAGCTCGCAACCAAAAACGCAAACCAAGTGACCTTCACTCAGAATGCAAATACATTCTGACTTTGCAACAAAATGTCTCAATGCATTCATGAGAACTGGTACTCCCATACACTTGCAGACCCGCTGTTTCCATCAAACAGTGCAGGTGGCTGCCTCAGATTTCAAACTCTAGGATGCCAGTCTGACGGCAATATTATTTTAAATACATTGTAACACAGACACAGTAATTCTTAGCCTGTACTTAACGGACACTATATTGAGCAGCAACTTCCAATTTGCCGAATGACTTTGGTGACAAGAAAACACCACTTTTTGACTTCCTGCTGCCACATCCCATCCCAGCCTCATTAACCCTCACCTTCCGAGACAGCATTTCATAAGTTTAACAAGTGCAATGTTGTGTTGTTTTATATGTGTTAGCGGCGATGTCCGCGTACACCAAAACACGAATGAAAGATGGCGGGTGCAGCAAAACAATCCGACGTACTTCACGCTGTTCAATATCCAATCAGTGAATGCGTCACATGTCCGTGGACATGACGCTACGGATTAGCCAATCGGTATCTTGTCCGCTGAGCGAACAGGGAAGTGTGACCGTGGAGCGGACATAGATATCACAATTATTTTAGACATACTTTTTGGTCGTTTTAAAGGAAACTACTGGACGGGTTGGCACCAAATTTACTAAAGCACGCTTTCAGGACCAAGCTCCTGCTCCTGCCGCAAATTTGGTGAAAATCCATCCAGCGGTTTGGGCTGTAGGCGTGCGCAAAGTTTTTCCCCATTCAGTCTAAATGTCAAAAAAGACGTTTTGGGGCCCCCCTATAACTCCCCCCCCCCGGGCCAAACTTCACCAAACTTTGCAATTCAGAGTGGGCCGTATACTTTGTTTGCAAAGTTTGGTAAGGATTCGTCCAGGGGGCGCGAAGTTATAAGCCACCCAAAAAGTGCTCTTCCTATGGAAATGGCAACTTACCCATGACTACACAGCCACTACTGTTGCCGTGTAATAAATGGCGGTGCACTTCTGGGTCTATAGCCTTTTTATATGTGAACCCATTGTACAGTATTTCATTGACTCTCACATCACACGCCGTGTGTAACATCGTATAAGTCTCACTGTCTAAAGTACAGAGCTGAATCACAGGACCTGTAGGCACTCGTGTGTGCTTCAATGCCTAGCAACCTGCGGTCGATAACCAGGGTAACCTTTAGTAATGTAGGATGCCATGGGCCCGTCTCTTTCCAATGACATGAAAGAGGGACTACCTCTAGCATGCTGATGTAACCCCAGACAGGGGCGAACATCTCCGAGAAGATGTATTGCTCATGTATTATGGCATCCAATGCATGCTGTACATCTATATATGTCAAATCAAATAACCTGTAGAGCGTATATAATTGTGCCAGATATTTATTTACCATGTATATTTACATTATTTTAGAGTTAGAATATTGTTTGAAAAAATGATTCTAAAATTATTCTAAAATGAAACTCAAATCTCTGCCACCCTAGACGTCATTAAAACAACAAAGGTGTGGGCCTATCCGTTTGTGCAAAACCTCTCTGAACCACATGTATTACCTCTCGGTCTGATTGTGTAACCATGTTACAGATTCCATGTGACAAGGGAGAAAGGCAGAAACATATGGAAAATGGGCTGCTGAGGTGCAAGCCACAATAAATGCCAGCAATGCAGAAATCAGGAACAATATATTGAACGAGTACAGAATTAAGGATTGAATCCGGCCAGTACAGGGGCAAATGTTCCATGCAGTCAGTCTGTATTGTTGTGTGTATATTATTCCGCATAGAGCTCAATGCAAAGCATGTTTAACGCCTCAGTCTGACTGTCTATATATGTTACAAAATGTGTATGACATTAGGAATAAGTGGACTGCTGTCGTACGTTCTACAATACATGCCTACAATACTGGTAACCAATACAGTATAGAAAGCCAGTACAGAGAAGAACATAGAAAATAAATAAATAAAAACAGTCAATACATAGTAGAATATTCCATGCAATCATCTCCTTTAATCGTAACTACTTAATTTACAGTTGCACCCTAAACATATCTCTTATCTCACTGGCACATAACAATGGCGAAGAGGTCCTGAAATCTGCACATGCCGCAGCGCGATATATTGTTCACTCTGCTTCCCGTGTTATTCCCAACAACCTGCAGCGCAGTACCCGTTGGCGCTCCCACAAAGCTGACAGCCTGCCTGAGGCTCCTGTCGGTTCTGTCATGTGGTGCAGAGACGGGGGAGAGAAGCTTGTGTGGACGAGCTACTACCAGCCTCATCCTCCCACATGACAATGGCTTGTTGAAACCAAATGTTGGCTCACAGGGGGGTTTGAGGGGCACCTGCTCTCTAGCTGGTCAGTCTGGGGCAGTTGTTGCAGAGTAGGCTGTAGCTGCACTGTGGCACGTGTATCAAAATAAGTTCCCAGGAGTGAAGGGTCTCAGTCTTTGAGGCAGGATGTGGGCTGACCTTACTTGGTAATGCGAGCACTGTAGCCTGAGGCACACGTGTTGTCCACAGGACGTCCAACGTTGACCAGATCCGCTCCTCGCACTGGGCGTGAATCCCTGCAACTAAAGGTGGTCCCGCCTTTTGGCATCACGGACACCAGCAGTTTGGCGCCAAGGTGGAACAGATTGCTCCAAGAACTGCACATATACATTTATGCAACAAGGTGATGGAGGAATGCTGCCTCAGAGGAATCATAATGCACTCACTAGGCCCTGTAGTGCGTGACATTGTTTTTCAAAATGCCAGAAAATAACCCCAGCACCGTTCAGGGCATGATTGACTCTCTGAACAACTATTTTGCGCCACTACAAAACGTGGATTATGAACGGCACATTTTCCACACGTCCACGCAAGAAAAAGGGGAAATGCTTGACAATTTCGTCATGAGACTCCGCAAAAGATAAACATATTGTGACTTTGAAAACTAATCATCGGAAAGAGGCACTCAAACAAAAACAATTGCTGGCTGTGAATAAGCCAAATTTCGCAAGAAGTTATTGCAGAGAACTACATTGCCAGAGGAAATATTAAACCTAACCAGGGCAGATATGGCATGCATGCAGACTTAATCTCCTGGAAACATCAACATTATGCAGACATCATCCACTGCGCCCCTAAGCCGGGTCCGGGGGTCTGAGAGGGAACTGAGCAAAGATCAGAAGAAGTGCTACAGGTGTGGCCACAACTTTCCCCATGGTGGCCCATGACCAGTAGTCGGTCACAATTGTGATAAATGCAGAGGCGAGAATCATTTTCAGTCGGTACGCAAGAATGTGATATACTTCCAAATACCTGCCAACTACAGCAAACAAAGAAGGAGGAGAGATAGCTTTCGCTCAAGACAGACAAGGTCTCCCCCAGGCAGATGTCAATGGACAACTAGCAGAAGGAGAGAATCCCCACATCGAACTAGGCAGCAGAGAGACAGAAAAGAGGACTCTGGATGAAGGCGCTTTACTGAGGAAGCAAAAAGAAGATCGACAAGGCACAAGGCACGATACATATAATCCTCACTGAAGAGAGGGTCTCGACAACGCCCCTTAACAACCCCAGATTTAAGTCACAACGGAGAGCCTGAAATGCTTGCAGCCATCCATCGAATTTCGGACAAATCCTGAGTGCACGAATGATTGACAAATATACAGAAAGGTATCCTCTCAGCCAGCCATACCGACCGAATCCTGTACACACCTTCACAGGTATAGGAGAAGAGATGGAGATTGTGGGAAGAAATACCCTTATGGACAGTTTTGACTAAAGCACCAAGAAGCCAGAATGCTGATGTCATTGGTGATACCACGATATAGTAGCGTTAGACATGAAGCACATTCGCAGTCCTGCAACGCAACACACAAACACACATTTGTATACTTAAAGAACATGCTTACACAGTTCTATAGCTAGAGGACAGACTGTCCATGCTTTTATTATTTTTTGCACTAGCCAAATGCAGTAACGCAGAACCACAAGGCACAAGAGATCCTGGGCAAGCTTATAACCATGATTGAGTGAACAAACAGGGGTATATATGGAGCCTCATAGAACCACATATCACTAACCCATAGGGAACCTAGCATAACATGGACAATGTAGAAACTGCATTATAGGGGTTAGGAAAATGACAGCAGGCCACACGCCACGGAGTAAGAGATAAGCATAGCTGATTCAGGCTGCACAGGGAGCAGGATGTGCAAGACAGGCTCACACCCAAGGTCAGAGTTACGCAGACACATTCCAATCCTCAGATAACCAGGGGGACCTGCTGCAGAGAAGCAGAATAAATCCTCATAAATGTGAGCTGCAGAGATCAAATTTGTAGTCTCTAAGCATGTCTTACAGCCAAATGAGACAATGGATAGTCATCTGTGGTGGGAAAGCAGAGCCGATCCCAGTAAGTAAGACGCAGATGGCAACAAGTGGTGCAACATGAGGAGTGCATTCTCATAGGCAAAGGTGGTACACATAAGTTACAATACAGACACATAATAGTTCACATCACCTTGAAGAGGTGCTCAGAGGGCTGAGAACTTATTCGAGTCTCAGGCCTGGGAAGATCAGCTCTAACCAATCACAGCTTAGAAAGCCAGGGGTGGATGGCAAAGGGTACAAACCAATGGTAAGCCCATTACTCTGCAACAATATAATAGATTGTTTCTTGGGGACGGGACAGGCCAGTCACCTGACATATGAGGACCAGTAGAATGACTTCGATAGGAGACCCCATAGGTAATAGTACTCTCGATACTCAATCCCTTGTGATGATAGGTTTTTTGCGGAATGGCCTTGGTGATGACGACAGCCTTGTACAAAACTATGCCACACACAATGGAGAGCTGAGATGTACCAGAGAATTCCCATTTCTTGTATTGATCCCTGTTGGTTTTATTTGTAATAAACTGCAGTATTAACTTGCCGTTGACTGAGTTCTCTGTTTATTTTAGGGATGGTGTTGGTCATTCAAAGTCAAGCAGACCCCCAGCCATACGCTGGCATACCTGGGAGTCCCTCCCAGCAAGTTCTAAGCAGAGGATGGTTGGCTGCGCCAGCACAGGATGAAGGCAATACCTCCGCTACAGAACCTGAGAGGCTGCAGGACCCCTCACGTCTTTCGAGATGATGGGGAATGTGTGCCCAGCGGAAAGGCTGTCAGGAGCCAGCCTGGGGAATATCCCGCACAAAATCCATGAGGCGTCCAGCAGACCAGGAAGGGGAAGTGCCAGCTTTGGGGGATGCAGCAGCCAAGCAGCGGCAGCTGACCATAGAGTGTAAGTATTGACCCAGTCACACAGCAACTGTGGGTGTGAGGGAGAGTATGGAGTATTGTGGAGTATTGTCAAGTATTGTCAAAGTATTGTCTAGCATCGTCAAACTTAGTAGGGACATGAGCGTAGGTAGATGTCATTATCTGTGGTTAGGGCACATTCAGGATTTAGAGGTAAACGGTTCTGGTGAAAAACCTAGACTATTGACTCAAAGGCATGGATAACAGAAGTATGGAAATAGTGGTTTCCTGTGGGTTGTGCGCTGCAGCTCGGGTCATAGATGACGGTATCCCAGTAAGGCTCAGCAAGGGAGCTGGCCTACTTTGCGGAAGGTGATTCGACTGGTTAAGTCTCAAGGAGACATATTGCTTGTTAGGTGACGCAGCCAGTACATGTGGAACACAAGAGAAAAGTGGTGTACTCTGCTAGGAGAGCGGAAGACAGCTGTGGGGTTTGTGTTGGGGTTGTGGGTATTGTGGGGCAACGGGTTATAACATTTTGTGCACAGTATTTGGCTTTGTAGCGTAACCATGTCGAGGAAGTTGGTCTCGTCATCCGTAGGGTTATACAAAGAGGCCGTGAGAAGCTAGCATTGGAAAAGTTGGGATTGGTAGATGAGGTGAACGAGAGGCGGTGCGTGGAAGGCGCATGTGCAAGATTGTGGGTGTGCCTGAGGAGGCAGCGATTGTAAAAAGGCAGTGCGTGGAGAACGCCTGACGTTTTGTGGCGCCATAAAAGCTCATAGGGAATTAAACTGTATTGTGAGTACGTTGTGTTTCTCCCTTAAGAGCAGATTATCAAAACCCTCAACTTGAGGTTAGGTAAAAGTAAGAACAATGTATCAAGGGAAGCACTGGGGTGACACACTCCTACAGCACCTGTCTAAGACTCTCCCACCGTATAACAACAAGATTTGCAAATACAGTATAGAAAGGACCAAAAGCACAGAGGGAAAATTGACTAAAACATGGCCACCTTGCAGGGGTGTCTCCAAAGATGTGCAGCAATCACCTCTGACACACATACAAGGCACCTATAAAGGGAAGAAGCTAGAAAGCTGCTTGTCAGTATTCGAGTTAAGGAGAATGGTTCAGGAGGGAGAGTGGGATGCAGCGAGGCATCAGTGAATGCTGAGACAAATAGGAGGTGCAGGGGCTCGCGCCCCCACCCTCTGCTCCCCACCCGCTCCTGCAAGCGAGTACTCTGAGGGCACATATGATGAACAGTGGATGTACCCATTACGAGAGCTAAGAGCAGCAGAGGGATACTCAAACCCGATATATAAGCCACCACAATACACTAGGAAGAGGGACAGAGAGGTACAGGACAAGCGACCACTGAGAGAGGGACGGGTGGCAAGGTGCAGAAGGACACAAAGGAGGGGCTAGAGGGCATAGCCACAAATGAGTGGATATGGGATCTCCTCCTGCAGCTGGAAAGGAAGACGAATGGGGAGGTAGAGGGAGCAAATAAAGCAATAGATGGCCTTAAGGAGAGCAGCAAAGCAATGGATTGGGCTGAGATAATGGAGGAAGCAGAGAGAAATGAGAAGGAAAGGAAATAGAGGATAGAGAGAGAAAACATGGAACGGAAAGGAGAGGAAGAGAAGGAGCAGTGGCAGCGAGAGAGAAGTTAGAGAGAGAGCAAAAAGAAAGGAAGAGAGAGGAGTGGGAACAGCGGGATAGGAGAGGGAGAGAGCAAGAGGAATTCGAGAGGCAGAGAGAGGCAGAGGAGAAGGAAAGACGCAAGTTGGTGGAGAGGGAACAAAGGAAGTTGCAGTTGTAGAGACTAGCGAGAGAGCATGCACGCAGAGAGAAGGACGAGTGCAAAATCAGGGCTATAAAGGCACAATTGACAGTGGATCGGGGAGATGACAAAGTTGGAGGTGGGACGAGCAGAACCAGTGCAGGAGTGCCACGGTACTGGACAGAGCGGACCTAGGGGCCTGGGGGGAGGGGAAGCAGATACGACTTGCGTGACAATGACATTACCATGAAGCCGGATACAGATACGACCACTAGGAGACTGAGCTTTGGGGATGAATTTTGCAGTAACATGGGCTCGGGGTCAGACAAAGAAGGAATACACAGTGGGGACAAGGGAGGTCAGCGATGTAGGCCTCCACCCACGGGGACAGGTGCGGATGTCACAGTGGGTGACATGGGAGAGAGGGACCAGTGCAGGAAGAGTAGAAGGGGGCAAGGACGAGCGGACACCACAGTCGGTGGACGAGTTGTGTAACATCGATGACCTAGCACCATATGTAGAGAGGCTTAGAGACCTCCCAGGACAACCCCTCTCTCTATCCAGTTTACAGCTTGTGTGGTTCACACTTTCTGTTTGTTGAGTGCTGGACTAAACTATGACAAAAGATTCTTCAACTCAACCTTTAATTGAAGAGTACGTTCTTCGCCACAGGTTCTATGGCCTTCTACCTCCTCATTCATCAGCCTATGGCAAATCTCTCCAGCCAATCTGGTTTACATTCCCTCAATACCATATAGGTTCAATGTTTTCTCTCCTTCCATTTCTTGAGAAGGTTGACATGCTGAACAGAGTCTGTACATCTGCCGGTGATGCTGACTTCATAGTACGGTTATTTTCTTTGTGCACTGGTAAAGGGCCCCTGCCATTTGTCAATCAATTTGGTAGTAACACAAGTACCTTGTCTCCAGGCTCAAACATTCTATCTCAGGATTTCCGATCAAACCAACTTTTTTAATAGATCTGGGCCTACTTCGGAATTCTATTGGACAAATCGTGCAAATGAGCAATCTCATCTTTCAAATCAGCAAGTGATATATTCGACTAGATTATTCTCCTCATGATCTTGCTCCATATAAGAATCGTTAATAGGGGATAACAAACGTTATGGTACGTTTCCATAGAGGAACTTGAAAAGGAAAACCCAGTTGAAGCTTGAGGACTTCCTAAAAGCAAACAGTAAATATAGGGACCACTGGCCCCATCTGTTGGGTTGCTCCTAAAACACCTTTACGATCAATCTTTTATTGTAACATTCAGCCTCTCAACTATTCCATTAATCTTGGGGTGATAAGGTTACATATGTAAAGACCGAATTACTAGCCAATGATAGATCTCTTTCATGAGGGGTGTCATAACATTTAATCCCTGGTCTGCCAAAATCTATCGAGGCTTGCCCACATGTGAATAAAATTTCATCAGTGCAGTGGATGTACATTTATTTATATCTCAGATTAGGCAAGGGTATATCATATGCATACTGTGGAGGCATCATGAAGCAAGAATCAGACAACAGATTCAAAGTTCAAACATAGTGGGCGGTAATCGTGCCGGTAAAACCATCAAGTAGCCACCAGACCTGTAGAAACAGTTACCAGTGCCTGGCTTGCCGGTAACACAGCGGTATAACAACCCAGGTGGCAGGAAAGTCAGGTGCCGTTAATATGTTGTTCCCCATTCCGATAGAGTCCAATAGGACTCTAATGGAATGTGGAGCACGGAAACACTGGCACTGGTAATAACGGTGCCGGTTCTTCAGTGAAAGTCTGTGGGTGGGTGCCGGTCTGCCTGGCAAGTCAGACCTGCCGGGCGGGAGGACATCCGCTCACCAGACTTGTACTTTGCCGGTCCAGAAACAACGGTGCCGGTAAGCTTACCGGCATTGTTGTTTCTGGACAGGCAAGGTTCCCCAAGTTCAAGAAATTTCAGCAACAGTCTCATGATTACCTTTCCCAAAACTGTTCTACAAATCTTCAGGGTTCCCTTCCCCAAGTTCAAGGCAACACAGTTCCACAAAGGGATCTTGAGGTTCCCGTCCTCAAGACAGCACTAATGTTCCTTAGGTCTCAGAATTCCCTTCCCCTAGACTTCAACTTGCCAACTTATACTTAGTTTCAGTCTTTCAATGTTCAAAACAACTCCTGATCCACTCCCTCTGAATTGGAATAACAGTTCAATCAGATTACTCATTGTTGGTTTTATTTCAACAATGTCTTTGGCTTTCACCATTGAGGGTTCCCTGGTCTAGGCGCAGTTGACAAACCACACGGTTCACCCATCACAGGTTGCGCAACCAGGAACCTCAGGCTCCTTAGCCCACACAGGTTCTTCCGTATTTACCCCTGTGTGAATGTTCTCAGTCACTTGGCTTCTCCCTGTCAGCCTCTTGGCTTTGCTACAGTGTGTCACATACATTTTGCCAGTCGTTGGCCTTGCCACAATGTATTCATGCATAAAGTTCACTTTGTGTTTGTTTTATCTTCTTCCCCACCTTTCTGTCATGCTCTTACGCAATCTTCCACACCTGCTCTCTTATCTTGTTTGTTGCTTCCCAATGGACAATTTCCCATTCATCTGTCATCACGCTGTAACTTTGCCCATAAAGTGTTTATTGAATTCGGTATTCAATATTAGTGATCGTTTACTTTTGCAGCTTCATTTTTCTCCCAACCTTTGGCTTTGGGTTTGTTTCGTTTTGCGCATACTATTATGTTTAGTCGGCATTGGTCTGCTTCCACAAAGCCTCCCAGGAGCGCCCTGGTTTCGAGTTACTTTCCCCCTTACCTCAACGTTTCCTGATGTTCTCTCCGGGCAGCTGTGCTGTTCTGTTTCTGCTGTAATGGCTCACTTACTGTCAACCGCAAGCCCTGCTCACACTTCGGGTGCTCCTCTGCTCCAGCCGGCAGCTGTGCATCTGCTCCATGGACGCTGGCGGCTGCTTTGTTTACGGTTATGTGCCTGCATCTCGGGCTGCGTATCTCCGACCGGAGGCTCCCACACCTGTGGTTTTCTTGTGGCCCGCCTGGTCCTTGGCACCATAGTTCCTTGGGGTCATCTGCCGGCATCCTGGCTCGCCTGCAGGAACCACCACAGCTGCCTCATCCCAAACAGGATTCCCTGCTGGTCTCTCTGCTGCTGGTCTCCTCATTTCCTATACACCTGCTACCGCTTGACAGGCTGCAGGTGTGATTTCCCAATTGAAATTGCCTGACTGCAATAAGTGGAGAACCTAGGACATGCCTGACCTTTCAAACACTCTGAAGGCCTCTTCCTTGTCTCAGTACTAGAGTGGTGAAAAGACTTACTAGTGTTCACTACTCCTAGTCGCCGCTTCCTCTTCCAAGTACTGTAATAGGATGAATGAGGGAAAATGAGGTGAGATGTTTTAGAATAGCCCACAAATGCTGGGGGAGGATTAGGTTGGTTCTTGTAAGGGAAAGGGGGATACCATGTCTTGCCTGTGGATATCCAATCCCCAAAGACCCTCCACCCAGGTGATCCTCCATTGCATCTCATCTCCAGGTTTGGGATCCAAAGGTGATGGCCTTGCCCTGGCCACCTGGTAAGAGGATCCAGGGGGAATAGGAGTGAGGATACCCTCAGGTTTCTCAAATACCTTTCCCCAATGCGGGCTGGACCGGGGTGCTTCACAGGGAATCCCTGGAGAGGAAGTCCATGTACCTTGATCTCAGCCCTTCCAGTGTTCTACTGTGAAGCAGTAAGGTTGAAGATCCAGGTACCACTGCATTACCCTTGGGTTGGATTCTTTCCTCTGACTGATCCATATTAAAGAGGAGTTGTCTGTTATTAGGCAAAACCTACGACCCCGGAGATAGTACTTTAGGTGTATCACTGTCAATTTTATTGCCACCCCCTCTCACTCTATGGCTGAGTAGTTATCCATGGGGAACAGCTTTCTGCTGATATACAAGATTGAATGTTCAAAGCCATCATGATTTTGCGATAAGACAGACTCCTAACCTCATTAAGGAAGTATCAGTCTGAAGAATACATTGTTTCAGAAAGGGACTCTGGCATAGTGCTTGTTTCAGGGTTGTAGAACAGATCACATCTCCTATTCCCATCTGATCTTTTCGGACTCAGCATTTTACACCTGCGATAGTACCCGATTAGTCCAAAAAAGGTCCTTCGATTTTTCTTCATTTTTGGAGTGGGGGTATCAAGAACAGTTCTCACCTTGTGGTTGGGCAGTACCATTACCCATAAAAAAAAGCTAAATACTTAACCACAGATTGGGCCAGTTTGCATTTTCTGGGATAAGCAGTGAGCCCTGCTTTTCTCAAAACTCTCATGACTATGTAAATGTGGTACAAATGGTCTCCCCATGTCCTGCTATGTATCAAAATGTTGTGTATATAGGCTCCACAAAATTCTCAGAATGGATGTAAGATTTTATCCTTCAACCTCTGGAATGTGGCGGGACCACCATGTAGACCAAAAGGCAGAACTTTAAAATGAAAAATCCTATGCAAGTTGCAAAGGCAGTTTTCTTTTTATCCGGCCCATACCAGGAAACTGGCTAATACCCTTTATTTAGATCTATTGTTGAAAGGTAGACAGTATTACCCAGCTGGTCGATCATACAGGGCATTGGGTAAGCATCAAAGGCAGAGATGGCATTCACCTTTCTAAAGTCTATACAAAACCTCAAACTTCCATCAGGTTTTGCCACCAAAACAATAGGGGAGGACCAGGGACTCTCAGAGGTTTCGATGCTGTTTGCCTCAAGCATGTTTGTAACTTCCGGAATGATGGTCTCTTTTCTAGTTTTGGGTATTCAATAGGATTGTAAGTGTACTACTTTACCTACAGGAGCGCTAATATGATGAGAAATATTCTTCACTCTTCCAGACTCCTCTCTAAACACATCTGTAAACTGTCGTATCAGGTCATACAGGTCCTGCTTTTGATTGGTACTAAGGTAAGGGGCAATTAAGGCATTGTTATCTGTGTCTTCTGGTAACAGGCAGGATAATATTGTAGCCTGGGATTCTGAAGGATATTCTCTTAATTCCTTTAATAGGTTTACATGATAGACTTGGGTTTTAAGATGGTGGTCCATTTGTAAGATCTTATAATTACACTGACATATTTGTTCCAGTAGCTCGTATGGTCCATGCCACTTGAATACAAGTTTATTTTCAGTAGCAGGCAATAGTAGTAGCTTTTGACCTATGGAAAATGACCTTAAATAAACCTTTTTATCATAGGAGGTATTTTGTTCTTCCTGTGCTTTAATCATGTGAGTCTGTACTAAAGATTGAACAGCCATCATATATTCTTTAAACCTAATTGCAGTTTGGGAGAGTGTAATTGGGGCTTCCTCTCTCTCGTCCCATGTTTCCCACAACACTTGTGTACAGGCATGTTATAAATTACATCATATTATATCATATCATAACATATCCAGGACATCCCTGGGTTCTCGTCTATAAAGGAGTTCAAGCAGAAAAAATCCTGTCGATGCTTGGGGGGTTTAACTAGCAGCTGTGAACAAAGCCCATCAGATCATTTGATTCCAGTTCCCAGCATCCTGTTCCACTAACCATCGTAGTAAAGTTTTATTAAATCTTTCCACAAGGCCATATGTCTGGGGATGATACACTGATATTCGAATTGTGGTCATATGCACTAGTTGTTTAACTTCCACCATAAGCTTGCTCATGAAAGTAGAACCCTTGTCAGTTAGTATCTCTTTCGGAAACCCTACTTTAGAAAAGAAAGGGAGCCCGTGTTTCAGGAATTGTTGTGTTGTGATGGCTCTCAAGAGGAAAGCCTCAGGATATTGGGTATCTACAATGACCAGAATGTATTTATTCCCTAGTTGGAAGTTTCCAGGGGTCCTACAATGTGAAGGCAGAGACCTCTGAATGCAAACTCCATGGTAAATACAACCCACTAGTGAATAAAGCCAAGAGATAGGTTGCAAGGATAACAAAGTTTTACTTGTACAAAATACAAGTGTCAACAAAGAACTCTGCTGCTCGAGAGGGCTCTGCCAGAAATTACACAGGCAGCACGTTAAGAAGGGTAAAAGCATCATCAGTGCCATCATTATATTCAGTAGAAATCCACATGGCTGGTTGGCACAAGCACACACATGGCCTGCTCCATAGATGATGCTAGGGGCTAATTGGCTGGTTCCTCCTCGTTGATCTGGCTGCACGTGGGTCAGCTGGGCTCATCTTCGTGATGAAGGTCAGAGCATATGTAAGTTACAATATATCTAGTCTAAACTAAACAACTGAAAACCAGCTATTCATTCATTATGACGGGCACCTGTGCAACACAGGAAAAGGGTGTCAGGATTAGGGGAGGATAAAAATACAGTTGTGCTGACCCCCCACATTCAGCACTTCATTAATACTGCAGTTCCCACACCCAAGGTCTCTCCCTGGGGTTTAATCTATGGTTTACCTTCCCCAGTGCTTCATTATATGAAAAGACATGTGTTGCTGTTGGACAGATGTACGGTGATGCAGGCTTTAGATCTGTGCTGGGCTCCTTTGGGAGTTCAGGGCCTGGCGGTCAGATACTTATCGCTATGTTAAAAGGTAGTGAGTTGGGTCAATGAAGTGTGGCTGACTCTGGCCTGGCTGGGTAGGGGTCAGGGGCCCACTGGCAGTTTAGTGGAGATAGATGGACATCATGCTGGTGCCTGGTACTCTCTCACGCTCTTCACAGGGTGCATTCTTGGAAGTCATACTAGATATATGCAACACTGAAAGGACAGAAGGGAAATGGACTTCCGTGGGAACAGGGCTCATGCGGAGTGGGCTTTGTTTGCCAATGTCAGGCTGGGAATTACTGAGTGAACTCAGGACACTTGCATTACCAGCCATCAGCATGTCATGTCTTGGCCTAATACAAAATTGAGTCGTGGAGCAGGAGCATGACTAGTGCTATTTGCCTACTTTTATGCACTACAGGGCTTTTACATGTGCCCTGTGGGTGGGGGCTATTCCTCCCTTGTAGGTTATATTGCCTTGTATTGTGTCTGCCTAACTTGGAAGCACCTACGGGGGTGGGGTAGGCTCATTTCCATCTTAACATTCTCCCCTTTCATTACTTCTGCAGTAACAAATCCACCCCCTCCATTTCTTCATTCATTTGCTTGTCTTTCTGCTTCTTCCCACGCTGGGGAAATCTTTATGGGCATCCACGCCCTGCATGCATTCCTCAAACTTTCCCAGCACTGCGCATTCTGTTCAAGGGAACCCACACTTTCTTTTAATTCTCGGGGTCTGGCGGGCGTGCAATAGTCATATGTTATAGTGTCTCCACTCCAAACCCATGAGCATGATATATTGCAACTATACGATATTTAGGGTAATCATTTTGCTTTGTCTCTATTTCTATTTCCTTTTTATCATGAGGCAACTTTTTATTATTACTGTTCCCAATTGTCACCATCATCATTGCTCTTTTGGGTACTGCTTTGGCACAACAACGGAGACCTAACTGGCAAAATCAAATAATTGCCAAGATGAACACGATGATAGGGATCATCATCTTTACAGTAGTTCCAAGCCATGATGGGACCCAGCCGAATGCCATATTCATCCAGCCATCTTCTTGTATTCCTGCTTCCTTTCTCATTTTCACACCAAGTTCATGCATCGCTGTTATCACATGCGATAGTGTGCCATTGTCAGCATCTGTGGAAGGTACAAATGTGCAACATGAACTCCCGATCTTCTTGGGAACCCCGCCCTCCATAGCCATGAGGAGGTTGAGGATGTACCGTTTCTGCAATGTCAATAATGGAGTGCTCTCATTTCCACCTTGATGACGTGGAACCCTTCTTCAGTGTCATTTTCCAACTGGATCAGCTCCCAGCAGATGATTTGAATCCATTTGGCGTTGGCTCTTGTTTGGATGCTGGGAACAAGGGATGCGAAAAAGGTCTCTGCTGAGTTGAAAAGCTTATATTCGTCGGGTATTTGTGCAAGCAGATCAGAAGAATCTTGGGACAGGTAATTGATTGAAGGATAATTTTTTCCTGATCATACGGTCATGGTGTTCTTCTTCTGGAAGGACACGGAAGCCTGGGTGTGACACAGTAGGCATTACTTCTGTCATCTTGGGTGTTACTTGTCCATCGTCAGGCAATGGTCCCTTCTTTAGGTGTTTTTCAGGTACTATCAACATGGCTTAATGTAGAGTTGCCAGCGAACAATAACCCCTCCAAGATGATGGGAGGTGCAAGTACGGGAGGTGCCTATACACAAAGAAACATCTTTTGTATAGGCACTATACAAATAAACAATCAATTCAATTCAATTCAATTCAAATCACAGACCCAGTAGTAGTCCATCAGCACTGCAGTTCCTTTTCAGAGATCTAGAATGAGCAATGTCCTGTTGCATCTATTGTTGGACCCTACAGAAACAGTTCCTTCACTATAGAAGCAGAGTTCATAATCTTCCTCTCGCTGTATTTTCACTGGTTTTTCAATTGCAGTAACCCATGTCAGTTTTGTGATATGTTCTGTCCATATGTGTGCACATGTTTTGTTTGCAAAGGTTAGTGTTCCTTTGGAGTAACTACTGAGCCCTTCTGCTTTACACATAACATTTGATTCTTGCCACTTGTTTTCTGCAAAACTTGTCCCTTGTATGTCCAGGAAAGGTTCTTTGAAGCATTTGGAATCGTCTGCTGCCACCTTGCATTTGCGAGTGTCGGGTTAAAGAAGTTTAAGCTGAACGCTGCGTGCCTGAACGGTGCCCTTTATCCTGCATAGTGAAAAGTGGATGAGACATTGTGTTTCTTCTAAAGGTCCCTCTTGCGCCACTAAAACCTTGGACGCCACATATGCGTGCAGTATTAAGGAACAAACGCAGCAACCCCCATTAGTCGTTCGTCTTCCCATTGCACTCATGTCAGAGTACCAACTGTTTGAGTGACCGGGATGGAGAAGGTCTTCCACTTTATCCAAACCTAAGCCATGATACACATCATATTTGTACTGGCGTATCTACTGTTTTTGTCTGTCACTACGCAGGGGAAATGTCCTTCCATCTAACAATGTTCTATGTGATCTGCTCCTGTTACATAGTGACCTTTGTACACGTGTTGTTAATAGTTGAAACATTACGCTATTACACAATGTGGTTTGGGAGTTGCTACAGGTGGTATTTGTCGTATTAGGCATTGTGGGGTTTCCCCCAGTACAGATTGTTCAATACTTGTTACTGAGACATTATTATTTACATTCATGCTTTCATTCAGAGTTGGGGGTAGGAGGAACCTATGACTATGTTACGGGCTGGAGTAAGCAATCTGTTAAATACTGGGGTGGGTGGTTGTACAACAAAAACTATAGGGGGTATAGACGTAGCATTCGGGGCATCAGGTGACTCATTAGTTACATTTTCACTGATTACAAGATTGCCTGAAACTCTCCTCGTTGTATTTTTAATAAAGCTAGTGAGAGGTGGGGATAAATTACTGTTCCAGGTCCATCTTTGGCCGTCCCATTCCCATTTTCCCCCCTCCTCCCTTCTTTTAGAATGGTCACCCAGATAAAAGATGCACCCCAATGAATACCCACTATAAACATTAAGAGAACAAACAATATAACTGAACATTTCATTCCACAATTAAAGCTATATCTTCTTGTAAAACTTATCTTATTCCTACTGCTATCTACACTTGCATTTTCATACAGTGGTGTCAGTTTCATTATCGTTGTACCTGCAAAGAGGGAGAGAACGGGATGGGTAGATGAATGAAGGGGAGAGAGGAACAGAGAGAGAGAGAGAGAGAGAGAGAGAGAGAGAGAGAGAGAGAGAGAGATTGTTACTTATTGTTGCTCATGCTCTCACAGCAATGCATGGTCTTACTTACATTATGACATGCATTAATAGAAAATAACACAGAGCTATTAAATAGGAAGTAATTGTAGTTCTCTGGTCCCCAGTTAGAGTGCTTTGTAGGTGTTTTTCCTTGTGCTTTCTGGACACCTGAAAGGTGGATCCAGTACTCCAACCCTTTCACTTTTACAGCAAGCGGGGTGCAGTACACTACTTCATACAGGGCCGTGGAACCTTGGGAAGTTCCACTTTTGAATGAAGCTTTGTATATAGATCCACTCTCCTGGCATTAGGGGCTGGACAGGGGTACTTTCTGCGGGAGTCTCCGTGGTTATTTCACTCTCTGCTGTAAGTGGGGGCAAATGTGTTTTGATATACATCTTATTGCACATGTGAGTTGTGTGAGGTACTCTTTGAATTCCTCTCCTAGGACAGTGGCTGTTCTATGAGCGCCTAAGGCTCTTCTTGCTGGCAACAATGGCATTTGCATGCGTCGGCCAGTTGCATGTCATGGGGGGACAGGTGGTGGTCCTTGCTAGGCTGTGTGCATAATAGAAACAAGGCCTGGGACAGGCAGTGCACCCATTTTTTCTTTAGAGTGTTGCATAATTTGGTTCCTAGGAGGGATGTTACCTCTTTGAACAATTCATTAAAGAAGTGTGCTCCATTGTCTGACCATATGACCTCACATACTCCCCATCAGGGGAATACTTCTCTGACTAAGAACTTTGCCACACACTTCACGTCTGGGTGGCTACACAGCCGTGCTTCCACCCATCGAGAGAATGGACGCACCACCACAATCAAGTATCGGGCCCCATTGCACCTTTCTTCCATGCCCGCGTAATCAATGTGCAGCTCACGGAAGGGACCCACAGGGCGGGGAAAGGTGCTCTGAAACATTCTCAGAGTCATCCCTGTGCGGAATACTTGGCAGGTGGTACACTGGACCACCATTTGTGTCAGGTACACCTGTAAATTTGGGGTGAACCAATCTTCCTGGAGATTGGCAGCTATATGTTGCTTTGAACTGTATGCTGGGAAATGTAGTTGTTCAAATGCTATGTATAGTAGCTCAACCGGTATGACAACTTTTCCTTTGGTTTGTTATCTCCATAGCAGATCAGTTGGTTTAAGAACAGCCATTTTTAAGCCACAGTTCTTGCTCTGCAATAGGTGCTCTGCTTTGCAGCTCTATTGCCTGAGCTATGGGGAGCGATGTGTATGCGTCTGTTTTATGTGTTGCATCTTTCCTTGACAAAATGCATTCTGCACCCCTATGTATCCAGAGATACACTGCTTGTTTGGCAGCCTCGCCTGCGGCCGCATTCCCCAAAGATATTTTGTCTGTGTTCTGTGTGTGTGCATCCATGGCATTTGACGACGGCCACCACAGAAGGTTCTGCAAGGGCCAAAATCAATTTGTTTAATTATTCTGCATGTTGCACTGGGAGCCGTGTGATATCCTGAAACCTCTTCTTCTCCATCTGGACAGTCCAGCGTGTACCGTTGTGGTGACATACGCAGAATCGGAATAAATTGTCACACAGCATCCTTTGGATGTGTGATGGGCTTCAATCAGCGCTACAAGTTCCATTCCCTGTGCGGAATAATGCATTGGCAATCTTTTCATGATCAATGTTTCATGCCCCCCATCTTCCATCCTCACTACGGCAGCCCCTACGTGTTTCTCACCTGTCTCCTGGTCAATGGATACTGATCCATCAATGAAAAAAAAACACCTCCCCTTACTCTAGGGCATACTCTTTTGCCTTTGTTATGTCATCTCCTTCTCCCTGATACGTTGAACAGTCATGCTCTTGCATGTCCTCGACAGTGCATGGCTCAGTGAAGAATGTGGCAGGATTTACCATCTTACCACATGGATATTTGGGCTGGATAGAATAATTTCCTAAACTGACACTCTCTGTGTTGTCAGGGTGGATTTCGATTGTTCCAATATTACAAACATTGAGTGCTTGATGTATAGAGTGACAGAGCACCCCATGGCAAGCGAACTGACCTTGAATGACCGAATCGAGTGTGCCACTGTAATAGGCCAGTGGTTTGTGTCCCATCGAGCTTTTATGTGTCAATACTGCGGTCATGAGGGTACCATTTGAATGTGAGAATAAATAGAATTCTCGGGTGTAATCAGGTGTCGCTAATACTGGAGTTGTTGAAATCAAATTCTTTAGGTCATTGAACCCTGTTATCATTTCTGCTGTCCATTTAATAGGCTTTTTTTCTTTTTGTGCTTCCTTGAGCCCTTGTAGAATAGGCCTGGTGTATGCTGCATAATCTAAGATCCAGGCCCTGCAGTAATTGCAGAGGCCCAAGACATTCTGCATCTCCTTCACTGTGTTCGGTTTGGCAGTGGCACATACTGTTGCTGCTCGGTCTGGATTTATCCTCTTACCATCTTTGGAAATGAGCTGGCCTAAGTACAGGACCTCTACCAAACAGTACTAGAGCTTTTTCTTGTCTACCTTGTACCCCTTTTGTGCTAGCAGTTGGAGTAGAGTAATGGAGTCCCTTTGACAGCTCTGCTAACTGTTGCTGCAGACCAGTAGGTCATCTACGTACTGAATGATTATGCTAGGGACCTGAATGTTACCAAGGTCTTCGTGCAATATCCTATTAAAGATACTGGGGCTTTGACGGTACCCCCGGGGTAAACAACAGTGTTCGCATCGCCTCCCCTCCCCCCCGGGTGAATGCGGTAAGGTATTGTGAGTCTGGGTCAAGAGGGACTGAGAAAAAGGCATTTTTCAGATCCTTCACAGTGAAATGGGTGGCCTGTTTTGGCATACTGCACAGAATGGAGGCAGGATTAGGAAGAAGAGGACATTCTTTCTGTACAATATTGTTAAGGGGGCGAAGGTCCTGGATCATCCTCCAACTCCCCCATGTGGGCTTCTTCATTGGATAGATAGCAGTATTGCATGGGGACATTGAGGGGCCAATTATTCCCTGTTGCAAGAGGGCCCATACTATTTCCTGTATCCCTTCCTCTGCTTCCCTAGACAGGGGTTACTGCTTCACTCTTGGTAGTATAGCTCCTTGCTTGAGAGTTATTTTTATGGGGGGTCACTTCTTTTAACATTCTAACATCTTGTGGGTTGGTGGTCCAGAGGTGGGGTGGGGCCTGTTGCATATCTGTTTCATGACACGATGGGGGTCCACTGACAATAGCCATGAGTGGGCTCGGCAGCTTCCTGTACTGTACCATTATGTCACAGGGGATGCAAATCTCGAACACAATCTCCCCATCATTGTTGTCATCCTCAAATTGCTCTTTATTGGTCAATTTTTGCAATGGTATATTGGGGTCAATGTATAACACTGTGCTCCACTCGCATCCGTGGATGTCAGTACCTAATACAACAATTCTTTTTGCAGACATTTGCAACCCCTCCAGATCTAGAGACAGAATGGTGTCAGCTACCACTTTGGGTGTTGCTATGGGGCAGAAGACAAAATCTGTGGGTACTCACCATTCTTTCCTGATGAGCTTAGGTACTGCTCTTGCTAACACTCGGATCCATATATGCTCATATCAGAGTTCACAGATTCCCCCTCACCATTATTTCATTTGCCACTGCATGGATCACCAACACTGCTCTGAGAGAGCACATGCCGTAGGTGGAACAAACAACCCCTCTCTCATTGAAAAATATGGTCATATTTTATTTACTGAGCAGGCCCCTCCCAGTAGGTTGACAGGTGAGCTTTTGTAGTAAAGGAGGGGTGCTTGGACTACCATTTCCCCCTATCTTGACATCTACATTTTCTGAGTATGGAACCGTTACCACAGCCCCAGAGAATCACTGTGTATCGAGAGTTTGTCCTGATAACGGGAAGTCACCTTTGCAAATGCATGTCTTTTCTGCCCCCGAGTCCACCATGAAGATGATCTGTTTATTTCCTATCTCTGCCCCCACAGTGGTTCCTCTTCTGGATGCAAGGTCATTGATAGTACTGGACGAGCAAGTGCTCTCTGTGGGCTGTCCAAGTGAGGAAAGGTATCTGTCCCTGGGCAAGCGAAGGGGTACTGTCCCTACAGACAGGCACCTTGGTAAGGTGCTGCTGCACCGTTCGGAGCAGTGGCAAAAGGGTGTCTGTTCCCACCTAACTGATGATTGGGGCGGTTTTGGGGTATCTGCTTTGCATGAGGGGGTGACGATGGGTGTTTGGCCAGGAATCTGCTGAGGTAACTGGGGTGTGTGAGGGGTATTTTGTATGATCCTTGAGCTGGTCCCTGTGGACTACCGGGGTGGGGGTCCACGTACTGTTGTTGATTGTAGTATGGTTGGCCACATTGATAGTTTCCTCCCAGCCTGCTGCAGCATTCCCAGGCAAAGTGTCCCCACCTCCCACATGACCAACATTGGCCTTGCCCACCTCCTCTTTGTCCCTGCCCTCCGAACGCCCCTCCCGTTGCCCTCAGGACCCACCTCGTTCTCTTTGTGGTCTTCCTTGCCATTGGGGTCCCATGTATTGCTGACTTCCTCCCCACTGTCCTTGCCCATTGTCTTCCCACACAGCAGCCAGCCCTGCCTGTGTGGCGATGGAGGCACCTCCCTCTTCCCCCATCTGTTTTGGGGCGGTACTGCGGCTACTGTAGCCACTTTCACTAGTTTTGTTTGCACTAGTTTTGCTTCCTCGGCCTGTCTTCTCTGAATAGTTTCCTTTTCGCTCTCCTTGTTTCTCCTACAATGATGCTTTGAATTTCAGGCCAACCTTTCGCCTCTCTTCCTGCTATCTTGTCAAGGGCCTTCTGTACTTTTTTGGGAGTCAACTGTTTTATAATGAAATAAAATAGGGACGTTGATTGGTCGCACACAGTGCCCGTCGCTGTTCTCCATTTCTCTTGCACCCGAAGAATGACCTGTGCAGCGTCTTCCTCATCTCCCATAGTGCTTTGCATTATGGAGTGTAAATCGGGAGTATCTGGTAAGGCTCTCCACAGTGCATCCCAAACACGCGCTCGGATGTTCTTAAATGACGACCCGTCAAGGGAGTCATTTCTTATGGTTACTCCCAGGTACCACGCTTTCCCCCACACTGACTCTGTCTGGTCTCCTACCGCAAAATGAGCAAGCTTGTTACGCTCACCTGGTCTCTGCAGAGGCGTTGGGGCACGGTTGCAGCCCTGCCGGTGGTGACGCGCTCGGGTCTGACTTTGCCCTCTGCGCTTATGTGGTGACTGGTGGTAATAGGTGATGCTGCTCAGGACTGCTCCTGCGTGGAGAACAGGGGGCATGGGTATGCCAGCTTGTGTGCCTGATCCCCTTCCAGACACCTTCTCCCAAACAGTGGTACCTGTGGGATGCGCTGTCCCTGGAAAGCTCACCTGTTCATTAGTTTTGGTGAGCACTCCGCCTTGCTGCTTTTGGCAGGGGCGCTTGTATGATCTGGACTGAGTTCCTTCACTGGTCCCTTGCATGTGGTAGTCCAGTCCTGCTGCGACTAAGCCACTATACATCAGGTAAGTGCTCCTGTTTTCCTTTGTCTTTCCTCGCCTGTTTTTGTTGTATTGTAAAGTTTGTTGCCTTGTATTGCTGTCCGTTCCATTTTTGATGTTTGCTCTTTTGTTTTCTTCCCTTGCAGGTGATGTTGTAAGCCCGGCAGAAGCTGCAGAGCTCCAGGAGGCAGCCGGAGGGAATGAGGAACGAAGCTGCAGCGGCACAGTAACTGATAAGTTGTTAACTAGGGGGCACGGAGGGTTCAAATGCGGCACGGCCCTAGGACGATGGTCTAACCTTGTCTTTCTTCTTCTTCACAGGGTCCGAGTTCGTGGATGCGGAGTGTGATGCTGCGGCGTCAGGATCAAGATCACTGGATGTCAGGAGATGAGTCTGCAGATGAAGCGATGAAGCACTGGTTTCCTGGAGGTGAGTATGCAGGAGAACACCTGGTTTCAAAGGTAAGTAAACTGGTCCAAGCGGCGGTGAGCGTCACGTTGCACGCGAGTGCACAGTAATGCAAAGCACCAGCCTTAAGGATGGAGCAGCTTCTATAGCTGAGCTTCTGAAGCCATACCCACCAGGTTCAGCCTGCCTGCCACACCCTGCCACACCCGATGAGTGAGGACATGAAGACAGGGCCTAGGGGGCCACACCCAATGAGTCCGCACATGAGGATGTTCTCTAGAATAAAGGCTTTCAGCTCCTGGAAAATTCTTGTAAAATAAAAGCACCCCGGCACTGAAATAAAGTAAAAGCACTCCTGCACTGAAATAATGTGTTCCTGCTCACATCTCTATATAAGCCTGGTGCCAAAGGCGCCAGGACTGAGTCCAGCCAGGGCCCCTGTGCTTTTGGATCCCAAAGGGACATAAGTGAATCAAGTGACCCATTGCCCCCATCACTAGATTGTGTGGTTTTTATGGTGTGTTTTTTATGTTCTGGGGTCTGTGGCCATGACAAGGTCTTAATATCTCCTATACCTAAGGGAACCCCTGCAGTGTGTTCTTCAAAGGTGTAAATCAATTTTCCCGTGCTCGCCGTGAGTGAGGGGAGGGATTTGAGGAGGTTGTTTTTATCCATCTGGGCCCATGGAACTTAATGAGGCCGACCTGCTCCTTTGTGGACCGGGTCATTTGCAATTTTGATTTTACTTTCCCACCTTTTGCTCCACTCCCTTTCATGTTTGCTAAACCCATTCTACCCAACCTTTCCCTCAACCTCCCTTCCCACGTCCCTTCTACGCTTGGTGTTGTCAAATGTACTTGCTGGACCCCTCTTACTGCTCCTTCTTCCCCATCATCAAAGTCACTCCAGTACTCCTCATCTCTTACTGACACCACATTTTCATAACCTAAACTGTCTGTCTCCCCTTCCCTTTCTACGCGCACGGCCCGTATGGGGGTGCTATCAATCCTAATCAGAAAATCTCCCGTATTCCACTCGCCTTCCTGTGGGGGACGAGGGGCACTTGGGGGACATGCCCACTCTTCAATCCTCTCGCTGCCTCGCATGCTGCTCGTGATCTAGCCGACTCTGTGCAGGTGGAGGTCAATGCTACTTCAATGTCCCTAGCACTTACTCCTGTGTGGGTAGGAGTTGTTGTTGGTGGATCGTACAGTGGGGGTGGTGCTGTACTCGCATTTGCAAGAGTACTTCCCCCTGACATATAGGTTGGATTTGAGTACCTCTCTGCTGGTCGCGTTAGCAACGGGTAGATTTTATTTGGCTCCCCTTCTCCCTTCTCGCTGTCCCCCATGTTACCGTCATGGTTGTCACATTTTCCAATGCTATTTCTCTTTTTTCTGGGACAGGTGTTTCCACAAACATCCGCCACTTTTTCAATATTTCTCTTCTATTTTGCTGTGGCTCCTGCTTATATTTGGCAGTCAGATATGTGGACATGTGGTTTAAGGCACCCTTATCGAAGGACCCTTCCTCTGGCCAGGAGTAGGGCATTCCTTCCCCTTTTGTTTCCGTCACCCATTGTCTGTGGTATTTTTTAATCTTGTCACTGTACAGGGGTAGGCTTTTAAATATGTGGGACAGTGGGTGTCTGTCCCCATGGTTGTCGTTTATCTAAAGTGCGTGTTCCAAAAGTGTTTCATATGGTATTCTTCCCGTCTATCTATATTGCTAGGGCCCAGAGTGTTAGTCAATATACAGTCATCACATGCATGTTAGAACTGTCTTTGTGTGGTCAAACAATGTGGACACAATCACTTTTCTAGACCATAAAAAACAGAACATATAAAAAACAAAACATATACCCAATAAGCACCTTTCCTCTCCTTAGAGCATCCCCACTTCTCACTTACTCACTTCTCATTCACACCATACTTGTCCCTCCTGGGCCTCCTCCCTACATATAAAAAATACACTGAAAATAAGGAGCTAAACTAACAAGCTAAAACAACAACCACTTCTTGTTCCCAAGCCCTCTCATTATACAGGGTTCGTACTGTGTCTCTGTATTCATCTTGTCCTGCACTGGTCAGGACAGTGCACTGTGGCTGACACCTTCTACCCCCTCTCGGGGATAGGTTCCCTTTCCTTCCTCTTTTATATTCTCCTTACAAGTTAAACTCTAAAGAAAAAAAGAAAGAAATAATGGCCATAAAATTGTCCATAATCAATCAATCAGTCTGTTCATTCGCATACAATCACTGCGTGTTCTCCTCAATCATATTTATTCATACCTGAACTCCAAACATTGTTATCCCTTGCAGTCTATACTCATTAGTCCGTGTTCATCCAAAAGCCTCCATTCACGGTTAATCCACAACACATCTCGGCATCCCCTCGGGACCACACCTGGCTCCAACGAGCAGGTGGAGTTTTTGCAAAGCCGGAGCACACAAGAACTGCTGCTTCTGCGTATACATTTTGTTGGAATGGTTAGCTGTAAGTGGGCACAGTCTTTCCAGAGAGGCCCCTGGATATCACTGCAAGTACAGGGCTCAGGAAACACGTCACAGGGGTCACCAAATGAAGACACAGACCTCTGAACGCACACTCCAGAGTAAATACAACCCACTAGGGAATAAAGCCAAGAGATAGGTTGCAAGGATAACAAAGTTTTACTTGTACAAAATACAAATGTCAGCAAAGAACTCTGCTTCTCGAGAGCACTCTGCCAAAGATTACAAGGGCAGCCCGTTAAGAAGACCAAAAGCGTCATCAGTGACATAATCATATACAGTAGAAATCCACATTGCTGCTGGTTGGTCCGAGCACATACATGAGCCTGCTCCATAGGGGATGGCAGGCGCTAATTGGCTTGTTCTGGCTCCACATGGGTCAGCTGGGCTCATCTTCGCAGTGAAGGTCAGGGCATACGTAAGATACAATATATCTAGTCTAAACTGAACAACTGAAAACCAGCTATTCATTCATTATGATGGGCACCTGTCAACACAGGAAAGGGGTTTTAGGATGAGGGGAGGTATACAGTTGTGCTGACCCCCACATTCAGGACTTTGTTAATACTGCAGTTCCTGCACCCAAGGTCTCTCCCTGGGGTTTGATCTATGATTTACTTTCCCAGTGCCTCATGATATGAAAACACATGTGTTGCTGTTGGAGAGATATACGGTCACGCAGGCTTCGGATCTGTGGTGGGCACCTTTGGGAGGTCAGGGTGTGGGGGCATGATACTTATCTCTATGTTAAAATGTAGGGGGTCATGTCGATGAAGTGTGGCCAGCTCCGGCCTGGCTGGGTGGGGGTCAGAGGCCCAGTGGCAGTTTAGTGGAGATGGATGGACATTGTGCTGGTGCTGGTACTGTCTCACGCTCGTCGCAGGGTGCATTCTTGGAAGTGATACTAGATATTTGCAGCACTGAAAGGGCAGGAGGGAAATGTACTTCCGTGGGAACAGGGCTCATGCAGAGCGGGCTTGGTGCGCCGATGTCAGGCTGGGAATTACTGAGTGAACTCAGGACACGTGCATCACAGGCCATCAGCATGTCATGAATTGGCCGAATACAAAATGGAGTCGTGGAGCAGGAGCATGACTAGCGCTATCCGCCTACTTCTATGCGCTATGGGGCTTTTACATGTGCCCTGTGGGTGGGGTCTATTACCCCATTGTAGGTTATTTTGCCTCGTATGGGGTCTGCCTAAATTAGAAGTGCCCAGGGGGGGTGGGATAGACTAATTTCCATCCCAACCTGAGAAAATGGAGCCTCAATAATTGGTAACGGATTTAAGGAAACTGGTGGTGGAATGCGAGTGCTAGTTTTTTGGCAGATTACGCAAGCCTGAATGAAATGTTAATGTCAGCATGGATTATGTGCCAGTACAATGTATTCATCACTTGTGCCTGAGTTTTGGACTGTCCCAGATGGCCTCCCGTCAAATGTGAATGGGTTATCTCTATGACCACCTGCTTATGACTTTTAGGGACCATGGACTGAGTTATTACTAAGCCCTCCGAAGTGGTGTCTCCACTATATAGAAGTCCATGTTTAAAAAAGAAAAAAGGTCCTCCTTTCTCACAAACCTCTGGCTCCGATGGAACCTGTAAAAAGGCTTCAGCTAACATGGGGTTGTTTCTTTGAGCAAAGGCTACACCTGGAAATGTCTCAGGTTCTTCCTCTTTAGCTTTTCTGGGTTAGGGTTGGGGAGGGCCATCAGATGTTTCACCTGCCTCTCCAAAACCTTGAATTCCTATCTGTTCTCTCCTTCCCGGATTCTTCCATAACCCTGAGGAATACTGCTTTCTCAAGCATCCCTTGAGAAATGTTATCCCCTTGATGTATTTGAAATGGGTCCTTCCCGTGGTTTTGTAACAATGCCGTAACATCACCTCTAAAGACTGGATCTATAACCCCAACTAATAAATCAATTGTAAACCTCCATGCCAGACCTGATTTGGGTTCTAGTCTGATGTATGTATCAGCGGCTGGAATTAGTATGAAATCAGTGGGTATCAGTTCAGTCTTCTTTCACCTGGAGGAATAGTCGTATCCCTACTGCTGCAGATATCAAACCCAATAGAGGCCTAAGTGGCTACTGAGGGGTCTGATGTTCTGGCACTTAGCTTTTCCAATTTAAGGGACCCTCAACTTGTATCGGTTGAGGCTCATCCCACCCTTGATACCATTGGTGAAGGCATCATGAAGCAAGACAAAGACAACATATTCACAGTTCAAACACAATGGGCCTCATTACGAGTTTGGCGGCAGCCATGGAGCTTTTAGCTCCATGGCTGCCGCCAAACCGGGCTCCTTTACCGGGTTCCCAGAATGGGGAATTTCGGGCCATTCCGAGTTCGGAGGGCCCGGTGATTCCTCCCTCTGGGAACCCAGGCCCGGACCTTCCCCATTCCCATCTGAGCCCCCATAGAGCACAATGGGAATGGGAGAGGGAGCTAACAACGGGCCGATTACGACCGGCCCGTTGTTAGCTCCCTCTTGCCCTCGCGGGACCTGGTAACGACGCCTGGTTCTACCAGGCGTCCTTACCGGGTCCTGCGAGGGGAGCTCGTAATGAGGTGGAATGGTGTTAATGGGCCCGCCACCATTAACGGAGCCCGTTAACCCATTCCGCCTCACTTGTAATGAGACCCAATCTCTTTATAAACACAAATGTCAGGATGGATGAAGGCCTAACTTCCCCTAAACTAAGGTGGGATTTCCCAACCTGAATGAAAGTAAGGAAAGTCTGAGTCAAAAAGTTCAAATTAAACTGTCTGTGCCCAAAACCTATCCTTGCCCTCACAACAAAAGCTAAAAGTCCTAGCTTGCTTTTAAGCTCCCCTTCCCCAAGTTCAAGAAAATTCCACAACAGTCTTACCTTTCCCAAAATAGTTATACAAATCCTCGGGGATCCTTTCCCCAAGTTCAAAGCAACAGGGTTCCACAAATGCTTGTGGTTCCCTCGCCCAAGTACAAGGCAACACAGTTGCACAAGAAGGGGTCTTGAGGTTACCATCCTCAGGACAGCACTAAAGTTTCTTAAGTCTCAGGTTTCCCTTCCCCAAGACTTCAACTTGCCAACTTATACTCAGTTTCAGTCTTTCAATGTTCAAAACAACTCCAGATCCACAGGACACTCCCTCAGGATTGGAATGACAGTTCAAAAAGATTACTCATTCTTGGTTTTATTTCAACAATGTCTTTGGCTTTCACCATTGATGGTTCCCTGGTTTAGGCGCAATTGTCAGACCACACAGTCCACCCATCACAGGTTGCACAACCAGGAACCTTAGGCTCTTTAGCTCACACATATTCTTCTGTATGTACCCTGTGTCAATGTTCTCACTCACTTAGATTCTCCCTGTCATCCTCTTGGCTTTGCCATACCGTGTCACATATCTTTTGCCAGTCCTTGACCTTGCCACAAAGTATTCATGTAAAAAGTTCACTTTGCAGTTGTTTAATTTTCTTCCCTACCTTTCTGTCATCTTCTTTTACAATCTTCCACACTTGCTCTCTAATTTCGTATGATGTGATATGATATGATATGAGATAATATGATATGGCATTTATAACACGCCTATACACAAGCGTTTCAAGTTTCAAGTTTACCCTCTCCTCAATTCCCAAGGACTCTCCAGCCACATGATCCTCCATCTCTTCTCCACCCCCAGGGTCGGGATCCAAAAGTGATGGCCTTTCCCTGGCCACTTGAGAAAAAGTTCCAAGGGGAATAGGAGTGAGGATACCCTCAGATTTCGCACAATACCTAGTGGCAGAATCACAGTGCAGCAAGCGATACTGAGGACCCTTGGTACCTTTTGACAATGGCCCCACAATAACTATACCCACCCGCCAAAACTCCTCCACCACAGGAATTGGAATCACTGGTGCCACTCATTGACAAAAAGAAATGAAGGCACCAAACTCTCAAGCCTCTTTGTGTACCCATACACACGAAAAATATAACAAAATCGGACTTAAAGTGTTCTTACACCTCAATGGCACACCCATTGGAACATCATGAGCTAGTCAACAGATTTCTCATTTAAACAATTTAGTCACCATGATCTGCTCAACTAATGCATACAATAGTGTCAGTACTCCTGCCTAAGGATGGAAGTGAGTTGGTTTGAAAATACCAACTCTTCCCCTACCTAAGTTAGTACCTGTTGGAAAAAGGTGGTTCACATTTTCTTTTTGGTGTGCTTCAACAATATCAGCAGCCCTATTCTTTTGACTTTATCCAAATTCCTGTAACCCCATTATTCATGATACTTTGGCTTGGTTCTTTCTACGACTTTTCAGAGAATGTGTATTTTTGCCAACTGGACCTCATACCACCTCTTCAAAAGGAAATTGTATCCCAACAGATCCACCAGAGTCATATTTGGCAATTGACCTGTCTGTTTTTTTTCTGACTTTGCTTCTTTACTTGCGGAACAGTTGCTAAGAAGTCTCATCAAAGATAGGGCCCATTCTTCACTACCCCAGCCTGAACAGTACAGGTTTCAGAACCAGTAGTGATAGCCATAGGTATCATTGAGCATCACTCGAATTGTCCAAGAACACACTAGACGTCCACAGAATTCACTAGCTCCACCACTGCGAGCAGGCCTTGCCCAATTATAGTACTTTTGCTTCCAGTATCAAAAATTGCATCTGCTTACTGCCCGCCAATGTTCATGATAGTGAAATACTCTCCATCGCCAATCACTATGGTACTGAACCCACTTTTGCCATAGCAGCAAAACCTTAGCTATATGCCCAGGAAATTGCCAATGGTAGCATGAGTGCATGTCACTTTTCATCGCCACCTGTATTCCTCTTGGTCTAGATGTTACCTCTGTTTCTACAATCGATTGGTAATTGGGAAAGAGCTTTTCTACCAATTGACTCTCAGTCCTTGTACGTGCAGCCAAATAATCTTCTCCCAAAATCACCACTGCCTCCCCAGTCCTAGGTTGTTGTTCTTAGATCCATAGACTTACTCCTTCAGGAAGAACCACCAAAAAGTATTCCAGGGCAAAGATTTCCATCAGCTCCTCAATTCACTTTCCCCCTGTTGAAACCCATTTCTTCAGCGGGCCAATCAGCTTTGTAATGCCCTCCCTGGGTCCTTCTGAAGGATTATATTGTATGGAGGACCTGTGGAAATAGCAGGCTCAGAAAATGAAGTTGAGGAAGGAAGAAACAGCTCCCACAGCTACACAACTACCAGCTATACAGTACAAAGAGACCGCTGTTTTTGGGGCGTTCACGCTCAATAAATGTCATATAACATAACATGCTATATAATATGTGTTCCGCAATGCCACATATCTTGTTTGCTAGTTTCAAGAGATGGATACTGATATCTTCCTCATCCTCAAATCTCACCTATTTTCTCCTACAAAAATCATGCAAGCCAGAATCTTACACAAGTTGCCCCCAGGGATTCTCTTGCTCCTCATCCCATGTGTAGCCCAATGGCACATGTCTCATTCACTAATTTCAAGAAAACTGAATGGTGTCTCCCTCCTCAATAATTTCTACTACTTACTCCCACATAAATCACGTGAGTGCTTGTTTTGTTGTTTTGTAAAAACAGCTGCCATCAGGGATTCTCTGCATCTACTGCTTGTGCTCTCAAGTACCTGCCCATGGCATGTGCCTCGTTCACTCACTCTCAGGCATTTCTTCTTCATAGAGCGGGCTGCCCCTTTCTTATGTTGCTCGCCCACCTCAAATCACTGAATATGTCACTCAACAAAAACAAAAACACTGCCAAATATAACTATGAGGCCAGAGTCACTCACTACATCTCCCCCTTCTCCCTTCTCAAACACTCTATCTCCACTCTAACTATTCAACCCTTTCCTAAATGTCCTGAGCCTGCTTCCAGCAACAATCTTCTGCCTCCCTAAAATTGGCCTGCTTCTGAAATGCACTCCAATTATCTATCCCACTTTAAGGCCCTCGACTCTAACTCGGCTGAACTTCTTTAAAAGCCAGTCCAAACCTCGACCTTGTAGAGTTATCCAAAATGCTGGCGTTTCAAGGTTCTACCAAAAACGTTTGTCCAGGCCTAGTGCTGAGAATGGATGCAGGGATTTGGGGCTTTGGCCATGTGATGCCCTGTTGTTAGACCCATAAAACTTACATTTATTACACTGTTGTGTGTACTTTTTAAAACAGATCACATGTTTGAACAGAAAGGTAAAAATAACACATTGTCGTGTGAGAATGTGGGTAAGGTGTGCACAAAATGTACAGTGCTTGGAAAAAGAAAGCGACAAAACTTACTATTTATTTTTGAGGAATGACCAGGGAAAGATTTGAGAGTATAGCACAATTATTTTGTGTCCTTATCTATTTTTCTCTTCTGTCTCTTACTATTCTGAGCCCTGGGCCCACTCAATCTGTTTTTACCTTTATGTTTTGTTCCTTTTGTTGGTTTTTGATTTTTGCACATGGTGATGTTAAAGGTTGAGAAAGGGGAGGGTTAGAGGCTTTTCATTCAATGCAGATAGTGATGGGAAGTTCAGTTATCTGGGTGTGTAGACAAAGTTAAATGACATGTTGCTATTACAATGAACATGACTTGGGAAGCTGTGTAACAAAATACCTGCTAACGAAGCCATGCAGAAATGGTTCTCTTGCAATGCTAAGTTAACATATACCAGTGTTTGGTTTAGAAGAGTTGTGAGGAGGCCCTGCTTCTTTATTTCGAGATGGGCTTCCTGAGTGGAAATGGCTATCATCTGTTTACAGGAAATTATCTTCCTCCCTTTATTGCGCTATTCAGTAAAACCTAGAACACACCGTTCTCTTAGGATGTCGAAACAGAGAAAGAGAGTTTTTAAAGTGGTTTTCATCTGCATTGCACACTGAGGGTGATCTTTTGTTGTGAAAAAAAAAATAGATTGTAAATTGTTCAATACATATAAAGATATTTGTTTGGATACTATTGTGATTCATTTGTGTATAATAGGTATATGAGATAAACCCCTGAACAAGCTTGCATCATGGACCATGCCATGTTAGAAAGGAGGAAATTGTCTGCTATAGGAGTAGTTGGATCTTGGAATACGAGCTGTGCCCTAATGTTCTTTGGCCGTCCATAGGTCTGAGGGGAATCACTTTGCTGGATTGTGAGCTGTGGACCGATGACTTAAGTTTAATTGGATGTACTTTTCGCCAGGCTCCACATGGTGTCAGAATTAGGATGCACAGACCATACCAGTTGTACACCTGATGGGAAGTACTGAAGAAGCACTAATGCCCTTAGAATGAAATGCTCAAGATGAGAGGCTTTAGTAAGTGGGGCCTGTGATCAGGCAGAAGCTGGTGAATCAGGGATGGGCTCTGCCAAAGAGTGGGCCTTTTTCTTGGTAGATGGATGTGGTCCTGCCACCAGTGGTAAAGGCTGTGATGCTGCCACACCAGCTGAGGGAGATGCACCTACCAAACTAAAGTTAAAGATCAGGCAGGCAAGGGATCTCTGAGTTCCCATTAAAGGAATTAGATGAAAGTATGGGGAATGTGATGAAGTGGTTGGTGGCAAAAAAATATGAGCCAGAGAGGAAGTGTTAGAAAGGGAACGATAGACACGGGGTAGAAGTGGAAGATCGGCATGAGGAGCAAGAACAGATGTGGAAAAAATAGTTGGAGCAGCAAGAGAAAAGGATGGAGGATATGTGGAAATAGCAGGCTCAGCAAATGACATGTTTAATGAAGTTGAGGAAGGGAGAAAAAAATCTCTGCCAGCTACACAACTACCAGCCATAAAGGACATTTGCATGGATTTCCTGGACCCAATGAAGATGGTGAGGCATTTGTGATTATGTTTGAGGGACCTGCCAAGGCTAGTCACTGACCTGAGACATAGTGGGTGATGAGTCTGGTATTCAATAAGAACGGAATGGCCCAAGCTGCATACAGTGCTTTTAGCTCAGAAGAAGCTGATGACTATGAAGGTGTAAAGGAAGACATCTAGGAGAAGGTTTAAGTTCAGAGACTTTCAGGCAAAGGTTCAGAGATCTGCTTTAATAATTAATCTGCCATTCCTCCCTTTCTCTCGGACCTACAGTTCTCACTTTCCTCCTTCACACCTGATTCCTCTTCCACTAACACTGCCTTCTCCAGCTTCCAATCCCTAGTTTATTATTCATTGTCCTCTCACTTCCACCTGCTAACTTTCACTCCTAAATCTCAGAGACCTCAACCATGGGTCACCCTATTCATAGGCTCTGTCCGCACAGACATGCTTTGGCTGCTGAACAAATGGAGGCATACCCACTCATATGAGGAGCTTAAATGATACCTCTCTGCACTGAATTCTCTCAAGTCCTCTCTTAATAAAGTGAAAATTGATTTCTGCCTCACCCTCACTGATTCTCACTGATTCCCACAATACCCATACTTGCTGTCTACAGGGCTCCCTAAACTCACTCCTCACTCCTCTTAAGCATATGACTGTCAGCTCCAACCTCAATGCTAATTACCTAGCTGAATTCTTTGCTGCAAACATTTCCAAAATTCAAAACTATCTCCTGACCTTCCTCACATTCCCTCCTCCTATTTTCAACACTCTGTGTACTCTACCCTCATCCTCTGCCTCTATCCCTCGCATTAGTGACACTAATACTGAAGAAGTCAAATCTCTACTGATGAAGGGTAACTCCACTTATGCCCCATCAGGCCCTCTTGCTCCTCAGCTTGTCTATCCTAATGCCCCTTTAGTGGCCTCTCATCTTGCTGAACTCTTTTACCTGCCCTTCGACTCCGCTTGTTTTCCCTCTATTTTCAAAATGGCCACGGCCATCCTGCTCATAAAAAAGCAAGGGTCTGGCCAAAACTAAGTGGCTAACTTTCATCCATGTCTCTCCTTTCGCACTACCCTAAAGTCTGAAAAGGGTTCTGTTCAACCCTCTTACAAATTTCTTGGACATGCACAACCATTGCAACCGCATACAAGCAGGTTTCTGTTCCTGTCACTCCACGGAAATTGCTCTCTTGAATGTTTCCAACTTCATTGCCTTTGCTAAGCACTCCATCCTATCCTCCATCCTAATTCCACTAGACCTGTGCGCTGCCTTTGACACCTCTTGAATACTCTGATCTCCGTAATACTCTCTTCATGGAATTTGTGATCAATTTCTTGCTTGGATTGAATTCTACCTGGCACCTTGCCAATTCTCTGCCTCCTGGAGCAACAACTGCAAAGAAATAGGTACCTCGTACTGAACGGATACAACTAGAGGCACACACAATAACTCACAAGTTATAAACATTGGTTAATAGAGTTCTCTGAGACACAACTTATCATATATATTCCTTTATATGATTTTTTGTATGGTTTAGGTATAAAGTTTCTTGTACCAAACAATGCATCAATTTACAAACATAAATCTGTACATTTGTTCTGTAGTGACATGTAAATGAAATTCTTAACATCAGACAAAAAATTTGTTTTGTTACATAAAACAGTTTAGAAATTAGGATTTCGTTAGTTTTCACACTCTAACTGATGTTTGTAGTGTTTTCCTTCTTCCACACTCATTATCCTGGTAATCTGATAGGTTAATGGGTGTTGTATTCCTATCCTTTACTACGCGTTTCAGGCCTCACTTTGCCGTTCTACAGGTAAAGATTATCTGGATATTATTGTTCTGTAAGATTAAATAAAGGATAGTAGGTTTAAGTACTCTGAAACCAATCTGATTCATATAAGGTTTCTTACACTGTCAGTAAATCAGTGACAAATCTGCACAAACCTGTGGCTGAGTTGGGTCACTGATTATTCCCTTCCTCTGTTTCAATCGAGGAATCTGTAAAGAGATATATCTTGATTACAAAACATGGTGATTTTGTTAGCCTCTAAAGAATGGAGTTTTTGTGGGATTAGTCGCATAAATCTGCAATGTGTCCCACTACAAACTCCTACTACTCTGAATAGTCATCACTACACTTATTAAAACTAAGTGTACTCACTTGATTTAGTCGTTAGGACTCAGTTGGTTTGGGACATGCCAGTTCCTCTTCACTAAGCAGTCTGAAACGATGCCACTGTAATGAGATTCAGAATTTCGTTTTATTTACTCATCTGGATTCCTTATATATTATGATTAATTTAAACATTTTCCCAATCATACCTGTTTTGTTTTGATGGTAAGGGGGACTCCCCTGGTATCAGCTCGCTCTGCGTAGGCTAATGATGCGCCCTGCCGGTTTATTCTTTAAGTGGCGTGTATGTCTCTTCCATATTATCAAGCTCCATCTATCATGAGCAACAAGTGTATAATTAGGGTCCTTATCTGGCCGGGAATTGTATCTACATAATTCTCCATAGTGCGCACTTAATCTATCCCTTACCTTCACTTCGTGATACTGCGCTGCGATTACTTTCTCTTCCATGAGCGCCCACTATGCGGTAACTTGTTTTGCAATGCTACTCTTCCCCCTGCCGTTCACGGTCACTCCAATACCAAAAGTCCCTTCTCTTGTGCGTACTAACCGCGCAAGTCTGGGAACCCGTAATTCTCCCTAAAAAACCTCCACTTTTTACTTTCCTGCCGTCTCCAACAAAGTTTGTGCACTTCCGTGTTACTGGATACTACTTCCTTTAGGTACATCTAGCACGGCTATACTTGGTCGGTTGCTTAGGCAGTTACACATGCCATTTTTGGTGTGTGTTGTTGTACTTTTTATGGTTAGTCTCAGATGACTAAAGGAGTTTTTCGCATTAGTTATGTCTTCTTAAATTCTAATTCTCGGATGACTGAAGGCGTTCTGCACACTAGTCATGTCTTATTAAATTCTGGCTTGACTTGATATTAACCATTTTATTCAAAGATATAGGGCCTCATTACGAGTATGGAGGCAGCCATGGTGCTATTAGCACCATGGCTGCCTCCAAAACCGGGCTCCATTTCCGGGTTCCTTCAATGAGGAATAACCAGGTCAATCCAACATTGGAGGACCCGGTAATTCCTCCTTGAAGGAACCATTCCCCATTTGAGGCCCCATAGGGCTCAATGGGAATGGGGAGGAAGCTAATAACGGGCACATTACAAATGGCCCGTTATTACCTCCCTCTTCCCCTCGGGGGACCCAGAAAAGACATCTGGTTTTACCAGATGTCTGTTCCGGGTCCCACAAAGGGAACTTCATAATCAGCGCTCCCATAATGAAGGTTGCCTGTCCCGTACCGGCACCCTTCATTACGGGACCGCAAGGGTTGTAATGAGGCCCATGGAGTTCGTATCTAATTCTAAACGTTTCACCTATTGTGTATTTCAAAATGGGGCTACCAATTGTTTTGCATATATTTAGGTGATTGTACATGGATTCATTAAAAAAATTAGCCATTATAGCCAAAACATTAATACAGGTATGTTATTACTTTACGCACATTTGATCAGAAATCGTAACTTGGGATTTTTTGCACTGTTAATCATTACAACAAAACTACTTATACAGGCATGTTGTTCATTCCTTGTGCTGTATTTTAGCACACTCGTAATCAGATAAGGTAATCATAATACACATGTATCAGTCTTCTAAATCACTTGTGTATCCACTGGACAATTTTGTGGTACATGTACATAGTAACATACATCTTCCTAAACTCCTTAGCTTTACTGTGTTCAACAAGGCGTGATGTGCTAATCCCAATTTCCTATTATAAACATCATGACCTAATAAGAGTCCCTATCCGACATTTCAGCATTTCTCTTTCTACTATAAGTAGCAGCTCTAAGTTCATCCCCTTTGGGTGCATCAAATCGAGTTTGTCAATCCAATATAGTTCCCTCGGTTGTTAATATGTTTGGTTAGGTTACCCCCACGTCTGGGCAAGGTCACATGTTCCAGGATCATAAATTTGATTTGTGCCACTGTATGTTTTTGTTTTCTGAAGTGAGTTGCTACTGGGGTCTTTAGTGAGGATTGTCTGATGTTTGATTTATGTTCCCCCATCTTATCTTTCCCTTTCTTCCTGTTCACCCCACATAATATAATCCGCATGGGCATTTGATCTCATAGATTACATTAGTCGTGTCACATGTTGACGTGTGTTTCAAAGGTATTGGTTGTCCTTTATGTGGGTGATTAACATAGTTTCCTTTTATAACATTGTGGCAGCAGTTACAATTGTTGCATGGTATTGTGCCCTTGTAGTCTCCTGGTGTGATGCATCTTTTGTGGCTAAAGTCAGATTTAAGGATGAAGTCACACATAGTTCTGCTTTTTTTGTATGCGAACAGGGGTGTGGTTGGAAATAACTTGGCCAACGTGGGATCAAGCGATAATAACTTCCAGTTCTTCTTCACAATTTTCTTCACTTGACTACTTTGTTGTGAGTAAGTTGTGACATAAACCAAATACGTACCAGTTGTTTAGGCACTTGGTTTCAATGCTGCTTCTCTTGTCATTTTTTTGACTTCCTCAGATTGTATCTGAATTTTCTGTTGGTCATAGCCTCTTGCCAGGAACTTTTTCGTAAGGTCAACTGATTTTCTCTCAAACTCTTCTTACTCTGAGATTATACGTCTATATCTCAATAGTTGACTTAGCGATATACTTTCGATGGAATTCCTTGGGTGAAAACTTGATGCAAGTAGTATACTGTTCCTATCTGTACTTTTTGTGAAGACAGTGGTTTCCAATTTGTTTTCTTTGCAATACACTAACACATCAAGACATTCCAATTGTGTTTTGCTGTATTTGTGGGTGAATTCTATTCTAGGTGATAGGGAGTTCATGTTCTGAAAAAAGTTGTTAAGTTCCTCATCCGTGCCTCTCCATATCCCAAACAGATAATCGATATACCTCACAAAAAATTGTAGCTTGCCACTCCAAAGTGGATTATTCAAAAGTTAAGTTTCTTCCAGGTGTGCCAAATAGATGTTTGCGTAACTTGGTGCCATCACGGCACCCATCGACGTGTCTGATATTTGTATAAAGAAGCGATCCTCAAATCAAAAAAAGTTGTTAGTCAGAATGATCTTCAACAATTTCAAGATAAAAACTTGATCAGATCTCACTCTTTCCTTTGTGTTCAATAGCATCCACTCTACTGCTTCTAGTCCACTTTGATGTGTAATGTTTGTGTATAGACTAGTGACATCCATGGTAAATAGAATGTCTGTCTCCCTGTTAAATGGTGTTGTATTCAATTTCCTAAGAAAATCGTTTGTATCCTTGACATATGTTGTAATGGTTGAAACCAATGGTTGTATGATCTTATCCACATATTGGGCTAATGGCTCAAGTAAGCTGTTTGTTGCTGCTATAATTGGTCGAATGGGAGGGTTACGTAAATTCTTATGGATTTTTGGCAGACTATACATTACTGCATGATTGGATGTGAGTCTGTAAGGAATGCATTTGTCTTGTAAGTAATTGGTTCATCATTTTATGCCTCATCCAATGTGGTTTTGATCAGTTCTCTGAGTTGCAGAGTGGGATCATTGTAGATTGCTAAATAGATGTCTTGATCAGAGAGTCATCTCTCTACTTCTGATTTATACTTCTCTGTGTCCCAAATTACCAAGGCTCCTCCCTTGTCAGCTGGTTTTATAATTATTTCTGGATTCTCCCATAGCCTCTTCAGCACCTGTTTTTCTCTGTTATTCAAATTTCCCTGGGACCTACTTCGGAACTTTAATTTCTTCATATCATTCAAAACTGATTTCTGAATAGCATCCATTATGTTGTTCTGTACAGGCGGTAAGAATGTACTTTTTGGTTTCATCTCTAGAAATGTTGGTTCCGGTCTGGTATCTGTTATTTCAATTGTGTCAAAAAACAGCTTTAATTTCATTTTTCTTGTAAGTTTAAAGAAAGAGATTTTCTCCTTAAGCAGAAAGCTTTTGTAGTGTAGGACAATGGATATCCCTTTCTGCAGAGTTGCTTGTTCAAATCTGCTTAAGTTATTGGAAGAGATATTTAATACTAGGTCTTCTTTGTGGGTTGGCTTACTTTCCTTGGTGGATTTTTTCTTTTTCCCTCGTCTGCACAGACCCGGTCTAAAAAAGAGTAACTTGCAGTTCAGATGTTGGTACTGACTTTGATGTACTTGGGGCAATAACAACTTTCAACTCACTCCTCTAACTGTTGTTGTTCCACAAGGCTGTGTCTTGCATATACTCTTCTTTACACTTTACACATCTGCTCTTGGGGTTCTAATCACCTCCTTTAGTTTCTCATTCTGACTCTTCATGGTTGACACCCACATCTTCTTCTCTTTTCCAGAATTCTCATCTAATCCCTCTCTATCAACATTTTAACCTATCTCTTTGCCATTAAATATTGGATGGCTTTGTGCTCTCTGATGTTAAACTCTACCAAAAGAGATATACTCTTCTTCCCTGCCAAATACTTTCTCTCATCTCTTCCCCATCCTATACTGTTTCTACCTAACACTATCACCTACTCTACTTCAGCTAGAAACCTCTAGGTCATCTATGATCCTTCTCACACCTTCACTACTTTCGTCTCCAAAACTGCAATGGCGGCTCACCTCACCCTCCTAAATATTAGTTAAATCAGGCACCCCCCTCCTTTCAACACCACCAAGCATCTCTAAACGACTCTTGTCTTCCCTAAACTGGACTACTGTGGCAGAATCCTCTTTGGTCTCCCCAACTATGCTGCTGTCCTCTCAACAAGATACTTAACTTAATTACCAGAAGTCTCTTTGAACTCTCTCGCTTCAGACCTACTTGCTCGTACCGTTACCAGGTTGGATGGCTGACGATGCAAAACAGGGCCAGATTAAAATGTTGTCCCTTGGTTCACAAATCCTTGGTAAGGCACCACTGTATCTATCCTCCTCAATCCAACTCTAAAAGCCTTCATGTAATCTCTGCTCTGCCTCCACAACTACACTTGTGGCACCTTGCCCTCCCTGTGCTCCCACCCACTTCTGCTATTTCGCTCCACTTGCATGGAATTCTCTTCCTCCAGACATCTGAGAATCATTCCACACTGATTTGTTCAAAACCAAACTAAAAGTCTACATCCTTTCTCCAAGTTACCCTCTTAACTTACCTCTCACCTGTCTTCCAGCTAATGTTTGTCCCTCATGTCTCACCTGCCTCTATCCCTCACTTTCTCTTCCTCTACCCCAGCACTTCATCCATCATGGTCACATCCCTAATGCAGCTAGCCTTACCGTCTACTTGCACTTAAAATGTCTAATGTTGGTTGTCCTTATTCTATGTATGTCTACCCATGTATTGCACCGGGTGACTATTCCATTTACTCCCCTCGACAACATGGTCAGAATGTCCTCAAACTTACCCCATTGTAAGAACCGCACTGCTTCCCATCAAATCTGATTTCTTATCTATTGTACATTCTTTTGTGATCAAAAGATCATCGTTCCTCCTATACATAAATATATCAAATGGAAATATAAATATTGGAAAAATATATTTTTTTATAAAAGAGTTAAGTTAAACCAGCAAAAGCATAGTCTACTAACACCAAAAATGATAATGTCAAGGTAACAAAAGAATAAACTTAATTAATACATTTGAAAAAATATAATAAAATATCATGGTGAGCTTTTCTGCCTCATCCAATGTGGTTTTGATCAGTTCTCTGACTGGCAGAGTGGGATCATTGTAGATTTCTAAATAGATGTCTTGATCAGAGAGTCGTCTCTCTACTTCTGATTTATACTTCGTGTCCCAAATTACCAAGGCTCCTCCCTTGTCGGCTGGTTTTATAATTATTTCTGGATTCTCCCATAGCCTCTTCAGCACCTGTTTTTCTCTGTTGTTCAAATTTCTCTGAGACCTACTTTGGAACTTTAATTTCTTCATATCATTCAAAACTGATTTCTGAATAGCATCCATTATGTTGTTCTGTACAGGCGGTAAGAATGTACTTTTTGGTGTCATCTCTAGAAATGTTGTTTCCGGTCTGGTATCTGTTATTTCTATTGTGTCAAAAACAGCTTTAATTTAATTTTTCTTTTAATTTTAAAGAAAGAGATTTTCTCCTTAAGCAGAGAGCTATTGTAGTGTAGGACAAAGGATATCCCTTTCTGCAGAGTTGCTTGTTCAAATCTGCTTAAGTTATCGGAAGAGATATTTACTACTAGGTCTTCTTTGTGGGTCGGCTTACTTTTCTTGGTGGATTTTTTCTTTTTCCCTTCTCTGCACAGACCCAGTCTAAAAAAGAGTAACTTGTCAGTTCAGATGTTGGTACTGACTTTGATGTACTTGGAGCAACAACAACTCCCAACTCACTCCTGTAACTGTTAGTGTTCCACCAGGCTGTGTCTTGCATATACACTTCTTTACACTTTACACCTCTGCTCTTGGGGTTCTAATCACCTCCTTTAGTTTCTCATACTGACTCTTCATGGTTGACACCCACATATTCTTCTCTTTTCCTGAACTCTCATCTAATCCCTCTCTATCAACATTTCAACCTATCTCTTTCCCATTAAATATTGGATGGCTTTGTGCTCTCTGATGTTAAACTCTACCAAAAGAGATATACTCTTCTTCCCTGCCAAATACTTTCTCTCATCTCTTCCCCATCCTATACTGTTTCTACCTGACACTATCACCTACTCTACTTCAGCTAGAAACCTCAAGGTCATCTATGATCCTTCTCACACCTTCACTACTTTCGTCTCCAAAACTGCAATGGCGGCTCACCTCACCCTCCTAAATATTAGTTAAATCAGCCACCCCCCTCCTTTCAACACCACGAAGCATCTCTAAACGACTCTTGTCTTCTCTAAACTGGACTACTGTGGCAGAATCCTCTTTGGTCTCCCATATCTATGTTGGTGTCCTCTCAACAAGATACCTAACTTAATTACCAGAAGTCTCTTTGAACTCCCTCGCTTCAGACCTACTTCCCCGTACCGTTACCAGGCTGATTGGCTGACGATGCAAAACAGGGCCAGATTAAAATGTTGTCCCTTGGTTCACAAATCCTTGGTAAGGCACCACTGTATCTATCCTGCTCAATCCAACTCTAAAAGCCTTTGTGTAATCTCTGCTCTGCCTCCTCAACTACACTTGTGGCACCTTGCCCTCCCTGTGCTCCCACCCACTTCTGCTATTTCACTCCACTTGCATGGAATTCTCTTCCTCCAGACATCTGAGAAATATTCCACACTGATTTGTTCAAACCAAACTAAAAGTCTACATCCTTTCTCCAAGTTACCCTCTTAACTTACCTCTCACCTGTCTTCCAGCTAATGTTTGTCCCTCATGTCTAACCTGCCTCTATCCCTCACTTTCTCTTCCTCTACCCCAGCACTTCATCCATCATGGTCACATCCCTAATGCAGCTAGCCTTACCATCTACTTGCACTTAAAAATGTCTAATGTTGGTTGTCCTTATTCTATGTATGCCTACCCATGTATTGTACCGGGTGACTATTCCATTTACTCCCCTCGACAACATGGTCAGAATGTCCTCAAACTTACCCCATTGTAAGAAGCGCACTGCTTCCCATCAAATCTGATTTCTTATCTATTGTACGTTCTTTTGTGATCAAAAGATCATCCTTCCTCCTATACATAAATATATCAAATGGAAATATAAATATTGGAAATATTTTTTTTATAAAAGAGTTAAGTTAAACCAAAAAAAGCATAGTCTACTAACACCAAAAATGATAATGTCAAGGCAACAAAAGAATAAACTTAATTAATACATTTGAAAAAATATAATAAAATATCTTGGTGAGCTTAACCCACCATGTTTGTGTTTTGCTATATTTTGTTTTTGCTCTAAAAGGCTTTAAAATGAAAGTAATGCAATTTGTTGCGTGAATATTTATTTTCAATAAAAATGTTAAACTGTTTTTATTTATTTATGTTTTTAATGTGTATTACATTTGTGCTGCTTTTGTTAGTATTTACAGTTTGCATTGTTTGCTCAATTTAATTTAGAGCACATATTACATGTTTGCATTTTTTATGCATAGTGTAATGACTATAAATGTTGTGTATATATTGATATCTGTAGAATCACATATTACTAAGCTTTTCATTTATACAATATTGTAATACTTTTTTAGTTAGTGTATATTTTCTTTTTATAATATTACATTTATTGGTTACTAAATTATATGTGTTTACAATAATGACATGTGCCTTGTTAAATTATATTTTTGTGTATGTAAATTATAACACTAGTATCATTTTTAAAAATATTCTGTTCATTTTTTGCAAAAATTTGGAGCAATTATGCTTATATATGTCATATTTTAAGTTTATTAAATAGTAATTTGTATAACCATTTTTTTAATAATTTCTTCTAACATATTATAGCTCTAGCTTTAATATACTTTTGAATAATGTTACATTTCATACAATACTTGTTTTCATGTGACAAATTGTTATACTTTTATGATAATAGTGTATGCTTTTAAGTGAGTGGGTACATTAAGTTTATCATGATGTTTTATTTTAATTATTTTATTAAATATATTAATGAAGTTATTATGTTGTTAGCTTAATGTTATTATTTCTGATGTTTGCAGACTTTACGTTTTTGTTGGTTTAACCTTAACTCTTTTGTAAAAAACAAAAATAAAATTCAATGATTTCAACTTTTTTAAAGTTATGTGATTATTGATTTTGTATGTTTGTTGTAATATGTTGAGGACAATAGAATTTATGAAAACAGTATTTCACACCGGCGAGGAAAGACTAATGGGAAGTGCTCAAAGACAAAGGTTAATAGACTCACCCATACACCCTCGTGCAGCGAAGCTTAAAGTTCCGGTTGGAACTGGGAAACAAATCTGGAGGTGCTGCCTGATGAGCCACAATAGGATCACAAGTTGTTTTTTGAGAACAGATAAGTTAACAGAATGTCCCTGCAGATGTGCATGTTTTTTAGCAGGTACATATCTAGGCAGGATATGTGACACACTGTGGTAGGATGGGGTGATTAACTGTTCATTCAAACAAGATAAGAAAGCCACATCAACACCTTATAAAGAAAGATGAAGAAACTCATTCAATGTTCAGACTGTGGGAGGGGTTGGAAACCAAGAGGGGGTAGGTTCAACAAATTAAATTGAATGAGTTGTGGCAAGGTAGGGAAGATTGTCTCTCCTCCAATAAAATGGATATGCACTGTGGAATGTATATAAATGTATAACAGTGATACGCAAACTTGGTTTGCGCCAGCTGATCAGGGTAGGCCAGCTCATGTGGTATTAGATTTGTATAGATAGGAGTGACCTTTCAGCACTGATGACAATGGCAGGAAAATATGTTAATGTTTGTGGTTTGTCTGTATACAAAATGGAGACGAATGTATGTCGTTCAAGCTCAGATTTTCATCCTTACGAGGGTGAGTGACCTCCCGACTGTCGTTATTAAAGATTGCTTTTTCTGGCATCTCATGTCTGTCCTTTTATTTAGTCAGTTGATGCTTCTGAACAAATACTAACATGTGTTGTAAGAGCATGTAGTATAGGTGTGTGTGTGAGTGTGGCATTAGAACATGTTGCATAACAATGCATGGCGTAGGTGTATGTGTCATAAATGCATGTGTTGTACGTTTATGTGTTGTTAGAAAAAGTGTGGTACGGTTGTGTGTTGTGTATGTTGTAGGTGTATGTGTTGAAGAAACACATGTTGTAGGAGCTTGTTTTGTAGGAGTGTGTGTTGTAGGAGTGTGTGTTGTCATATGGTATGTTATGGGAGCATGTGCCGTAGGAGCATGTGTCTTGCCTCCACATGTCGTACATCAGCATGTTACGCATCCACAAGTTGTAGGTTCATCTATTGTAGGTGCATGTGTTGTAGGTGCAGGTGTGATATGTGCACATGGTGTAGGTGCACATGTCATAGGTGCATGTTGTATAGGAGCATGTGTTGGGAGCATGGGTGATAACAGTGTGTGTCATAAGAGTGTGAGTAATAGCAGTGCAAGTCATAGGTGCGCATGCCATAGTAGTATGCTATACAAGAGTGTGTCGAGGGACCATGTGTAGTAGGAGCACATGTCATAGGAGTGCATGTCATAGGAGCACATGTTGTAGGAGTGCTAGTTTTATAAGCGTGTGTCATATGAATGTGTGTTCTAAGAGGGTGCATGGTAGAGTCTGTGTTATTACGATTCATAAACACAATATTAATATCTCAAATATTTGTGTAGGGTTTTGATATAAAATGTACCTCCATTCTGTTCATGCATAGTATACATCCTATGCATATAAAAGGCCACATAAAGGTCAACTTTAACTTTAACGTGCGTTTTTAATATGTATGAGAGGTGTTGATGAATTCTCCAATTCATACTGGTAAGCAATGTATAGCTCCTGCATACATACATCAAGGTAACCCTGACTTTACTGTCCAAAAATGTAAATTACAGTTTTTATGGAAATTTTACCTTTTTTGCATCCTCTGAAAGCTAACATCAAAATTAGCCCTGACTGATGTGAGTTTTTAGATGTAAACTGCGTAAAGTATGAACTGTGAAACTCATATGCCTGTTGATACAGTTCATATGAAAAGTGTACATTTATTCCATCTCCTTAAAACTGACATCAAATTTAGTCCTGACTTGCCTTTGATGAGAGTTTTCAGGAAATGTTAATTTTATAATATACAAACTGTAAAACCTATACGATATGCTTTGTGAACGTGTTTGCAGTGCGTGTTGTAGGTGCTTGTGTGGTAGGAGTATGTGTTGTAAGAGTGTGCGTCATAGGGGATCATACCAAAATAGAGAATTAAATCATTTCCAATACCAAAATACAACATTCTGAAAATCCCATGTTACCCTATATATATGTGGAGGGTGGGTTTAGTAAATAAAAAAAAAGAACATTCAGTGTTTTGGGTTTCTAAATTTTATTTTCACAATATTCACATAGATCCTGTCATAGGACCCTGAGTTGTTGGCGTACATGTTGTAGGAGCGCATATCATAGGAGCATGTGTCATAGCAGCAAATGTTGTAGGAGTGTGTGTCATAAAAGTGTGCATTGTAAGGGTATGTGGTAAGTGTGCACCGTAAGAGTGTGTGTGTTGTATGAGCACGTGTTATAGTGTGTGTTAGCTTAGGAGGACAGCTCAGGGGCACCAGGCTCACCTTGCAAGCAAGACGATACGGAGCAAAACAGGTTTGACCCCCGGGTCTACGCTTAGAAACCTGTGGGTATTAAGCACATTATAAATAACCAATTATTATTTACAGGAGCACGTGTTGAAGGAGTGTATGGAAGTGTGCTTCATGTACTGCTCATGCATTGTATGCCCCCATACAGTAGTTGCTAACTTTAACTTTAATGTTCGTTTTTAATATGAATGATAGGCGTATACACCCAGGGATGTCATTAAGGAGTTGCCAGAGGTCGCAAGAGCGACCTCTGCTGATTGGCTGGCGACCTCTGTCAATCTCTTGTGACCTCTGAGGGAGCGTGGCCATCTGAGGGGGCGTGGCCACAGCTACCAAGCACAGTGCTGCGTGTGCCTGGTTCCTCCATTTTGCCTCGCCTCACAGCAGCACGTGTGGTTCACTTGTTCTCCCTCATACCATTGCTGCTGCTGATGAGGGAGCTCCTGGGCTGCTAAAATACGGTAACAGTCAGCAGGTCGCCGCAAGAGTGTGCTCAGTGCTGCCTTCCTGGGTGGGGACGGTTGCCGTTGGGTCCGGTCCTCCTCCCCGTGTGTGCTGGTCACGGGCCGCTGCGCCTGCCTGTGGCCTGCAGGGCTGCGCCGTCGGCCACGCAGGTAGGACTGCTTGCCCAGCCCGACCAGCTGCTGCACTGCACCGATTGTGTGGGTCGGGTCAATCAGTGTTTTATATATCAGAGATATTTCTATGTCCTGGGTCTTGTAATTGCATCTATGACGGGGACCGTCAAAAACAAATGCATATTTTTTTTTCTTTTTTCTTCCAAAGAACTGCAAGTGGAAAGATTGTGTGTGTTTAATCTGATTTGTGAGTGACTGCTTAGGAAATGCTCATGATTTATCCATCATGCATAAGAGGGGTCAAATAAATACATCAGCACTCTCAAAAGAAATGAAAGCGAAAACTGTTTCAAATGTTTTACTTTATGCAAGGAAATTATAATAAAAATGATCCCCAATTTCAAACAACACAGTGCATTTGTAACAGAAAACTGCAGGTTTGAAAACGAGGTTGTGTGCCACCTCGCCCGCCGCCGAGATTAACCATGGTAATTTCATTGGTTATTCTTTTCCTTTAACATATTGTGCAATGCTTTGAATGGCTTGGTGAGTTGGGAGAGTGAGGGGTGGATGAACAGGCTGGAGAGCGGGTGAGCGTTGGAAGTATTGATTGCTGAGTGAGTAGATCTCTGTCTGATGGGAGAGCTATGCAAGCTCTTTGAAGAGATACAGGAAGATGATCTGGTAGCAGTATTTTCCAATGCACTAATCAAACCCATTTTCATCTTAGCTCTAGGTTCTGAAGGAGATGAAAATCAGAGACATCTGGCTGGTTTGTGCAGGACTAATAAAGCCCATGAAACAACTGCAAACATTAAACACAACACTAAGGTAACTTGTCAAATCAGATGAAAATGGCGTAAGTGCCAAAATCATTGAAGTCTGTGGATGCCATCAACTAGAAGAATACATGTTCTCTGGTGAAATATTCTCCCTCTCCCCTTTTATCTTGGCTTCACCCTATCCTTATACTCCCCTATCTGCCCCTGTCGCCCCAGAATGTGATTTCACTCTCTAGTCCTGTTAAAATAACAGGGCAGATCCACATGACATAAAGAGGGGATTTGGGTTAATACACTTCCCATGGCAACATAGGCCTTGACACCCCGCTACATATGATCATCCATTCTTGTATGAAATGTCACAATACAGTGGTATCGTAACCATATTTTTCTTAGTGTACTGAGGGATAATGCTTTGTGATGCCACTTCCTGTGATGTTAAGTGGGGGTGGGGTCAAATGACATCACTTTATGTGATGTCAAAGGGGGGCAGGGTCAAATGACATCACTTCCTGTGATGCCACCCGCGGGGGCGTGGCATTGTGATGTCACTTCCGCTATCCCTAGCCTTTTGGTGAAATGACACCCATGTATACAACTTTTCCATTTCATGCTTGTATGCAGTTTATAGCTCCTGAAAACCTACATCAAAGTAAGCCCTTACTTTCCTTTAGTTTCTAAAAGATGTAAATTGCATAATCTACAAACTGCAAAAATGATATACCCCTTGGTACAGTTTGTATGAAAACTGTACACGCATGACATCCCCTGAAAAGTACCATCACAATCAGCCCCAACTGATGTTAGTTTTCAGATGTAATGCTTAATGTATGAAATGTGAAACTCATACTCCTCTTGGTACAGTGCATGTGAAAAGTGTACATTTATTCGATTACCTTAAAACTGACATCGAAGTCATCTGTGACTTGCTCTTGATGTGAGTTAGTTGTGTAATGTACCAAAAGTAAAACGCATATGCTATGTCTACAGTTCATATTACTTGCCTTTGATGTGAATTTTCAGGAGATGTTCATTTTCTAGTGCAACAAAAGTAAAACATGTACGCTATGCATATGATTGCAGCACATGTTGTAGGCACCTGTGTGGTAGGACTATGCATTGTATAAAAGTGTGTCATAGGACCATATGTTGTCAGAGCGTATGTCATAGGAGCCTATGTTTTAGGTGCATATGTCATAGGACCATGTGTGTGTGTAGTAGGAGTATGTGTAGTAGCTGCACGTGTCATAGGAGCACGTGTTGTAGGAGTGTGTGTCTTAAGAGTATGTGGTAAGGATGCATAGTAAGAGTGTGTGTCGTTGGAAAATGTGTTGTAAGAGCATGTGTTGTATGTCCACATTGTATGTGTACTATGCACATGTGTAGTAGGTACCCTTGTCATCGCAACATGTATTATAGGAGTGTGTGTTGTCGGAGTGCATGTTATAGTAGTGCATGTAGTAGGAGCATGTGTCCGAGTGTGTGTCATTAGAGTATGTGCCATAAGAGTGTATGGTAAGTGTGTGTGGTAAGAGTGTCTGTGGTAGGAGTGTGTGGTAGGGGCATGTGTAGTATGACCATGTGTCATAGGAGCATGTGTCATAGGCGCACATGTCATAGGTGCATCTGTCATAGGGGCATGTGTCCTAGGTGCATGTGAGAGCACTTGCCATGCGTCTACATGTTATTTGTAGTAAGAGTGTGTCTATTAGTTGCACGTGTCATAGGAGCCTATTATTAGTGTTCATATACAAATGTTAATATCACAAATGTATGTTTAGGGTTTTAATATAAAATGTACCTCCATTCTGCTCATGCATTGCATACCTCTTAAAGTATATTTTTTCGAATGAAAAAATACATTTATTTTATCACTTCAAAATTGACATTAAATTCAGCTGTTAGCTGCCTTTGATGTGAGTTTGTAGATGTACATGTTGTAATGTATGAACAATAAAACTCATACTCTGTGTATAGTTCGTATGACTTGCCTTTGATGTGAGGTTTCAAGAGATGTTAATTTTGTAATGTATCAACTGTAAAACTCATATGCTCTGCGCATGTGATTGCAGGGCATGTTGTAGGCGCCTGTCTGGTAGAAGTATGTTTTGTAAGAATGTGTGTCATAGGAAAATGTGTTCAAGGATGTAGGAGTGCAAAGTTGTAGGAGCATGTGTCATAGGGCTGTGTGTGTGTAGTAGGAGCTTGTGTCATAGGAGCATGTTTCATAGGAGCCTGTGTTCTAAAAACACGTCTTTTAGGAGTGTGTGTCATAAGAATGTGTGGTAAGTATGCATCATAAGAGTTTGTGTGGTTTGAAAATGTCAAAGGAGCATGTGTCATACATCCCCATGGTATGTGTAGTAGGCACGTGTTTAGTAGGTGCTCTCGTCATCAGAACATGTACTATAGGAGTGTGTATTGTAGGAGCGCATGTTATAGCAGTGCATATCGTAGGAGCTCCTGTCATAGGGGTGTGTGTCGTAAGTGTGTATGTTGTAGGAGCATGTGTCCTAGGTACCTGTATTCTATGCGCTTGTGTCCTACGAGCATGTAAGAGCAATTGTTGCATGTCTACATGTCACTAATGTGTAGTAAGCGTGTGTGTATTACGTGCACATGTCATAGGGGAACATATCATGGGAGTGTGTGTCATTAGAGTGTGTGTCATATGAGTGTGTGTGGTAGGAGCATGTGTTGTAGGAGCATGTGTCCTACAAGCATGTGTCTTGTGTTCATGTGAGAGCACTTTTCATACAATTACATGTTATGTGTAGTAAGCACGTGTGTATGAAGTGCGCATGTTGTAGAAGCATGTTGCTAGTGTTCATATATACAATGTTAATATCACAAATGTACATGATGGGCTTTAATATAAAATGTACCTCCATTCTGCTCATGCATTTTATGCCTCCTAAAGTGTACATTTTTGTATGAAAAGTGTACATTTTCGTATTAAAAGTGTACAATATACCAACACTTTAAAACTGAGATCAAAGTCAGCTGTCCCTTGCCTTGGATGTCAGTTTTTTGGAGACATTAATTGTGTAATGTACAAACTGTTAATTGTGTAATGTACAAACTGTAAAACTCATTCCCTCTGTGTACAGTCCGTATGAATAATGTTCATTAAATCTGCGCATGTGTCATATATATAGATACATTTCAAATGTAGTTATCTCAAAAGTGGCCAAGTTGATTTTCCATTTTCTTTTGAATGCATCAATTCCAGATTAAATCTATGCGCCTGTAAAAACTGTCAAAATCAAAGCAGCCAATTTTGAGATACTTGGGGAGGGAATGCTGTTTATTCCTATGGGAAAACCCAATATTAAAAGCTGCTCAAAATGCAAAGTAATCATTGCATAAACTATGAAGCTGTTAATATACAATTCTGAAATTTGGCATGCAGAAGTGGCTGCCTCAAAATATTACTATGGAATCCTTTTAGATTTCTACATACAAGCATTAGAAAGTTATTGAGAAAAGTAATTTTCTGAAATGCCAAAGAGAGTTTGTCTTAACCTTAAATATGCATTTCTGTAGCGTGAGGTATTCTATAATTATATTTAAATAAAATATAAATTTATTAAAAAAACAACGCAGACTGTTACTTTTCAATGAATTGCAAATGAATGTACATCCTGTTTCATAATAAACCTTATGCCCCATAGAAAGAGTCTTAAATGTTAGCTTGGCTTAAACATGTTCCCAATTCAATGACAGCACTGGCGTGATGCTTTCTTTCCAGCCAGAAATTACAGCATTCTGGAGTCTTTCCAGGCATTGTATTAAATTTTTCATTAGACCCAGATATATATTGTTGGCATGGCCAATGTGAGAAAGGACCAGTGCAATCCATGACTTTACCTGGAAATGTCAGAAATTGAATAATATAATCTCAGTGATCGTAAGTAAAATAAAAGATCTTTTTAGAACAGTTGAAGCATGTTGTTTATATCTATAATAAATCCCACATTACTAACATTGTCTGTCGGTCAGAGGCATGTGCTCAACTGCTTTAGCCAGACACCTATGGCCAAATATTACTCGGTTATCCCACTATCAGGATTTCTGTTTTAATGGGATTCATTTTCAATAAAACAAAGATTCATCCAGTGAGTAGCGGCTGTAATGCACCTGGCAAAATCCTGAACTGGATTTAAAGTTGCTATATTAAACTTGAAAATATGCTGGGTGTAGTGGCATAATTGCCAGAACCCTCAGAAGAATTAACTAGATTTATTAGCCGGGGCAAAGTATATATTAAGTAGCAGTGCTGACAACGAGGAGACCTATGGCACCCCACATGTCAATAAGCTTGGTTTTGACTCAAATGGTTTTAGCGTAATGCTTTGTTGACTGCTTACCAGAAAGTATTCTCTCAATTTAAAGGCTGTCCCTGTAGCAATAGGGTATTGCAAAGTTAAGAGCAAAATGCATTGGCTGAGGGCATTGAAGACTGATGAAAAATTTAATAAAACCAAGACCTGAAATGTCCCTTATCGAACTTCCATTTTAGATCATCTAGAATTATTGCAACTAATACCTCTGTTTCATGGGCCAGACATAAAATGGCCTCCACATGGTCCAGCAGATGGCAGCCCTCGCAATACTGCTGAAGCTGGAATGTTACTGCTTGTTCCAGCAGTTTAACTGGCTGTGGTAAATTAGAAACGGGACAGAACATAGACATGAAAAAAGGATCAGCCTCTGGCTCCTTTTAAAGTGGCGTGTGTGCGACTTTTTTTAAAAGCTGCATGGGATTGTCCCTGGGTTTAGGGAGTCATTCATATTTTGTCTCAATTCTCTTGCTATCAAAGGCTGCAGAGCTATTTGTTGAAACATTGCTAACGGGGCGCATATCTTAAGGAAAGCCCGCACACTGACCTGTTGATACAAATATTTTCCATTGCTCTTTATCTAATGGCAGACATTTCTCAAAAAACCTTGCATTCAACCGATTGTTATTGAAAATGTCCCTACAAACTCGGTCCATATTAGAACCTAAGGATGAAGTATGTATTTTAACCTTATCTGCATGAAATCTGGATTTTATTCTGACAAGCTCTTCTTCACAAGCGACCTGCTGATTTTGCACTTTGTGTCCATGTCACTCCTCACATTATTCGAGGTAAGAAGAGCATTTCCTCTTCATCGTACTTGCCCATTTATGTATCCCCGTGCAGTGATAACCCCTGCTTTGATAACGCCTATCTTCCCAAATCACCCCATACCTTATTCCTGCCTCATTTGTGTTGCTATATGGCAGGGTTCCATTCCATCTGCTTCTCTCCAAGCAAGACCGGCGAGCATCTCCCCAGCGCTCCTGCAATATTACTCCAGAGAATATCGCACACGAGCCACAACTTTTTGCTTGCCCATATGTGCTGCACTTCCCCTGCTGTGAGCCCCAGCTCCTCTTGCTCGCTGGCAGATAACGCAGCAGCAGGCCTCTACGCCAGTGACATGACACCTGATGACTAAGGAAAGCCAAACCGGTTGCACACCTCAATAAATGGTTCACCCCGGAATTAAAATCTCTGCGTGAAATTAAAAGTGAAGCAGAAGCATCCTGGAGGAAAATAAAAACCTTCAACATAAAATAAGGACACATTCTCAACTGCCTCCACCTCCTATAAAACTGCTATCCTAGAAACCAAAAAGGAGAGCTACAATAAGAGAATCTCTAACGCTAACTCTAACATAAAGGAACTTTTCACCATCCTTAAAGAATTGGAATCTCCCATCACACCTGTGGACTCGTGCATAAAAGACATTCCTTGGTGTACCAACATCCAAAACGCGCTCCTCAACAAAATCAAAATGCTCCATACAAAAATCGAAGTGAAAAGAGTTAGCCTATCGACTTCAGCCAAAACCATCTCCCCCATTCCTATGCAATCCATTACTAACCCTCAAACAACCTCACCCACCAGCCCAAAAGCGTCCTTTAAATTCAATCCGGTTACTCCACTTGAGGAGGAAACAATCATCAGAAGAATTAAACCATCCAGATGTCAAGGTGACATTTGTCCTGCTTCCATCATAAAAGAAGGTGCCAAAGAATTTGCCCCTTTTATCACCTCTTTTATAAATGCTTCATTTGCCTCTTGCACTGTCCCGAAAAACTTGAAAGATGCGTGGGTTATGCCATTCATCAAAAAGCCTAACCTTGACCCTAGCATTCCTACTAACTTTAGACCCATCACCACAGTGCCTTTCCTTCTAAAAATACTGGATAAGGCTGCATACATCCAAATTCAAAACCTCCTCGAATCAAATGACCTCCTAGGCTTAAGCCAATCGGGCTTCAGACCCAGACACAGGACCGAAACAACCCTCTTGGACCTGAAAATCCAAATGGATGAGGCTAGAGACAACAGCAAACCGGCTTTACTCCTCCTATTGGACCTATTGGCCGCTTTAGACTTGGTTGACCACGACATCCTAACCAATCATCTCACCTCAGCTGCCGCATTCTCCAGCCAACCAGCCGCTTGGGTCAAATCCTTTATGGCAGACAGATCCATGAGGGTCTTCTCACCCAGAGCCTCAGCCAACCCAGTAACTATCACATGTGTGGTACCCCAAGGTTCGTGCATATCACCTACCCTCTACTACATGTACACAAACCTACTTTTTGACCATCTAAATGAGTTAGGCGGATCATACACAAATTATGCTAACGATACGCAAATTCTCATCACTCTATCAGGCAACTACCAATCCGACACCACCCTACTAAACGCAATTTACAGCAAAATTCAAGGTTAGGTGGCCAATCAGGGCCTTTGTCTCAATGATGATAAAACTGAGATCCTCCTCATTGGCTCCAAATTAAAACTCAGCAAATTAGGCCCTAACTATTCTGCATTCATCATAGATGGTAACACGATCAAAGTAGACAAAGCAGCAAAAACCCTAGGCTTCTACCTAGACTCTGCCTTAAACCTCCAAAAACAAATCAATGCCACTGCCTCATCAGCAGCCTACACATCAACATTGATAAATGCCTGTCGTCCCTTCCTAAACGCTAACAGCTGTCTCACCCTTGCCAGAACTCTTATAATGTCCAAACTGGACTATTGTAACACTGTATACCTAGGTACCAGCCAAAGAAATTTGCACAATCTACAAGTTATGCAAAATAACGCTCTCAGAGCTGCCCTGAATATTCCACGCTCTAGCCTCATCACTCAAATCAGACATACTGCTAACTGGCTCCCAATCCAAGACACGATTACCTTCAGAGCTCTCATGATCACCCACAAATGCCTCAACAACTCAGCGCCTGAGTACCTGATGAGCAAATTCTCCAGAACAGAATCATCCAGACCTACCAGATCCCCATACGCCCACTGCCTTAACATTCCGTCCTTCAAGCTGAAAAAAGCAGGTGGCTCAAGCTTCCCCGTGCTAGCTGCAAAGTCGTGGAGCAATCGCCCTCTTACACTAAGAACTGAACCTGTGTTCCTTTCATTCAGGAACAAAACAAAATCTAGGTTATTCGAGCAAACTAATTAAAACCACTTCACATCATCTCGTGCCACGGATCTTAGACATTCTCCTGACCTTTCCCATTCCTTGGATAGGAGCCGATCTTGATCTACCAGGCCAGGAATACTCCTACCCAAGAGCCACCTATGTCATTATCCTATGTACATTTTGCATAGTTCGTAACCTGTATATATGCCATGATCACCTGAACATTTGAACCCTCCTTTGTATATTCTATAATATGCCATGCCATTTATGTATGCATTGTCAACGTAATGACTATGTTAAAAATTGTAAATATTACCTGTAACTCTGATTGTCTGTAAACATGCTATGCAACTATACCTTCGGGCTCGGTGCGCTATGTGAGCAAATAAAACAAACAAACAAACAGTCTGCATGGGGGAAATTCCAAAAGTTACAACTTCTCGGTTTCCTTAACGATAAAAAATGTCCTTCCTTTTGATGCTGAAGCCTGCCATTTCCATTCAGTAACTCTGCACTTGCATTTCAGAGAGGCGAGGTCGGAATCATACCAACTGTTGTGACTGGAGGCAGGCTTTATGTGGATCCTCTTTACAGGGGTAAGGATGTCAAGGGTGTTGGAAATGCAGAGGTGGAGGTTAGTGAGGGCAGTGTTGGTGGGAGAGTCATAGCAGTGGTGTGAGGGGGATGAAAGTGGCAGCGAAAGCAGTGACTGACACTTGCTTCATCGATCGAATGACGAAGAAGGAGACTGGCAGTGTGGGTAGAGGCTTTGCCAGGGAACCCCGGAGCACCAGTTGAGAGGAGAGGAGAGCATGGTCAGACAAGGACAGATGTGTAGTGAGAGGGTTAGAGATAGGGATGTCTTCTGAAATAAGTGGTGCATCCAAGGTGTGTTCAGCTGCGTGGGTCAGACTGGAGGGAAGAATGGTGATGGAAAGAGAGTCACAGAGGTTGCAGGAGAGTCCACATCAGAAGAGTTAAGATGAATGTTGAAGTCTCTGAGGAGGTGAAGCTTGGAGGTAGAGGTCAGGAGAGAAGAGGTGAGGTTGGCCCATTCAGAAAGGAGGAGGGAGACCAGGCCCGGGGGCTTGTAGATGGTAAACAATAATATAGAGGATAGGGTAACCCGTGTATAGTTGCGCTGAGACTCAAAACCTGCAAATAATGAGTCCAGCTGCATGGCTAGTAGACTGTGGAACTCCCCAAACCACAAACCATATACACTATATAAATGTTACTAGCACTTCGCGATTAGCCACAAAATAAGAGCTCCATTAACAATCTCTCTAGTATAGTGTCTTTGGTTCAATGGATAAAAAAATAAGACGATTTAAAATGTTTAAAAGTTTAATTATTCTCCAAATTGGATGTAGTCGCAGCCAAAGGGTGTAATAACAGCCTACACTTGTTTTACTTTCTGTGTTTTTCAAGGCTGTTTGTTTCACATGTGAAAATTAATCAGAGCAATTTCCATTTGTCATTCGACATAAAGTAATGAATGTCATTAATACATTACATATATGTAAATGCTGGTATAAAATCAACAATACATACCAAATTGGGGAATTGACGAGAGTAAAAGGTGAATAACAAACGTGGATAATTGGAGAAACTTAGGGGGTAATTCATAGAATTTAGCGCACAAGTGGCGCACGCGGCTGGCGCACAGTGTGCCCCCAAGAACGCCCCTCGCGCAGGGAAAAGCCATCAAAATCCCCAAACCAGCGCAAAGGGCTGTGCAAATCCTGTACCAGTATACATGGCCGCCACACAGCACGCAGCAAGCAGGATACGTGTATTACTGGGGTTCGCGGGAATTTTCACACGCGATTGGCCCTGTGCGAGTGGGGTACATGTATTACTGGGGTTCGCGGGAAGTTTTACACGCGATTGGCCCTGTGCGAGTGGAGTACGTATATTACTGGGGTTCGCGGGAAGTTTCACACGCGAAAAGGCCCTGTGCGAGTGGGGTACGTGTATTATTGGGGTTCACGGGAAGTTTCACGTGATTGGCCCTGTGCGAGTGGGGTACGTGTATTACTGGGGTTCGCGGGAAGTTTCACACGCGATTGGCCCTGTGCGAGTGGGGTAAGTGTATTACTGGGGTTCGCGGGAAGTTTCACACGCGATTGGCCCTGTGCGACTGGGGTACGTGTATTACTGGGGTTTGTGGGAAGTTTCACATGTGATAGGGCCTGTGCGAGTGGGGTACGTGTATCACTGGGGTTTGCGGGAAGTTTCACACACGATTGGCCCTGCGCGAGTGGAGTACATGTATTACTGGGGTTCGCAGGAAGTTTCAAATGCGAAAGGGCCTGTGCGAGTGGGGTACGTGTATTACTGGGGTTCGCGGGAAGTTTCACACGCGAAAGGGCCTGTGCGAGTGGGGTACGTGTATTACTGGGGCTCGCGGGAAGTTTCACACGCGATTGGCCCTGTGCGAGTGGGGTACGTGTATCACTGGGGTTCACAGGAATTTTCACATGTGAAAGGGCCTGTGCGAGTGGGGTACGTGTATTACTGGGGTTCGCAGGAATTTTCACATGCGATTGGCCCTGTGCGAGTGGGGTACGTGTATTACTGGGGTTCGTGGGAATTTTCACACGCGATTGGCCCTGTGCGAGTGGGGTACATGTATTACCGGGGTTCGCAGGAAGTTTCACACACGATTTCGCTGTCAGAGGGGGTACGTGTATCTAGTGGGGTGCACGTGGAGTCCCACACGTGAATTGGCAGTGTGGGTCCACCCAGGTGTGCCCTCCACCCCATCCACGGCCCCTGCAGGCAACCCACAACACAGGGGACTACCCTGCACCCCTGGGCATGCGCCCCAGCCAGCACACATGTCACCTTCCACTAGTGATCATCAACTCATGTCCCCCTGCACCCCCACCCCCCAGCAGTGAGGGGCATCTGCCAGCAGGCCCCCACTCATGTCCCACTCATGTCCCCCGGCACCCCCACCCCCCAGCAGTGAGGGGCATCTGCCAGCAGGCCCCCACTCATGTCCCACTCATGTCCCCCTGCACCCCCATCCCCAGCAGTGAGGGACACCTGCCAGCAGGCCCCCACTCATATACCCCTGCACCCCCAACCCCCAGCAGTGAGGGGCACCTACCAGCAGGCCCCCACTCATATCCCACTCATGTCCCCCTGAACCCCCACCTCCCAGCAGTGAGGGGCACCTGCCAGCAGGCCCCCACTCATGTCCCCCCTACACAAAATAAAGAAGCACAATCATGGGCCACTTGTACACCAAAAAACCACATCACGCCACCCCATTCTTGAGACGCAATGATTTCCCCATCCACCCCACACTGACATGCCTATCTCAAGACACAAACCTAAAGTCAACTATGTACATCAACACATGTCCGTCACAAAGATACACTGGTTGGCATTGATTGTGTAAACACACATTTTCACATGCATCAACCCAATGAGCGAATCCCACACATGGAAGTAAAATATGAATATGTATTATGTACAAAAATAAATAAATGAAATGAAATCATACAAAAATAGCAAACATGAAATGAAAAGCATGTGCAAAAGATGAGTGAATGAAAATTATAAAATTATAACCAATCCAAAAAAATTTGAAAGAAAAACAGTCCAAACTCTCCCTCCACCAACACAAATCCAAAGGAAAGGTAAAATAAAATCCATTTCATGTTCATAATGAAAAAAAAAATTCTAATTATTCCATAGTCCAACTATTTACAATACATTGTTCCAAAAAAAAAAATCCATTACTCCATGTCCATGATGAAAAAAAATATTCTAATTAATCCATGATCAAACTATTCACAATCCATTGTCCAAAAGAAAAATCCATGAATCCATGTGCAAAATCCAAAAAATAAATTAAATCAATCCATTGTCCAACTGTGTAAATGGTCCATATCTGATTGCGTGCGCCGGAAGCGGCCACGTTACACGGTATACTGCGAGGGCGAGACAAGCTGTGTAACTGCTGGTGCGGCTTGACGCGCGGCCTGAGGCTGGTTTGGCTGTGGGTGTTGGGTCCTTTCCTCGAGCGTTGCATAGCCGGAAGTGGCAATCTGTGAGACGCGAGGATCGAGGCTGTGTGGACCGTGGAGGGGCTGGGGAGAGCCGCGGAATCGCAGAACAGAACTGGCAGAGATCTGAGGGTGAGGCGTGAGGCGTGTGCAGCAAAGGTGAGGAGCTGCGCGCTGCGAGTTGCGAGTGGAAAGCTGAGGGACAGTGACCTCCCTCATCTGCCTCGCAACGCCTAGCATCGCACCCCCCCCCCCGCATCAGCCCCCCCTCCCCACCCTAAATCAGCATGGGCTGTAGTGCCTCTGGGGAAGTAACCATCGGAGAGGTCTGGTACCTAGGAGGCAGAGTGCCCGGGAGCTTCTTACTCACCCCCCTTATTCTTCCCCCCAGTTTCTCCCCCCTTCCCCTCCCACCCTCTCCCCCTCCTCCTCTCTCCCTCCTTCGGGCTTGCTATTTCTCTCCATTGCAGCGCGCCTGCGTAACTGGTTGTTGTCCTCTGTGCCTAGAACAATGTTAGGTTAACTAGAGGCAACACTGGGAGTAACGCATAAACGTGGATATAGATCTTCCCATCAATGTTTAAACTGAGTCTAGTATTTAATTTAGACTCACTCAGGCAGATTTGCAACTAAGCCCATAGATTGTAAACACCACGGGAGGCCCGTCAACGACTGTGTTAATTACAGAAGATCTGCACAATAGTATCATTAAGAACCTTTGTGCGTGATTTGCAACACTTGATTGTGAGCGCCCTATAGCTCCAACTTAAGTTGCTCTACTGGACATTTGGTTAACGGAACTCCTTGTGTTTGTCTCACTTCGACATTGAAGGGAAGGAAGAGATCTAGTATGTTAACTGTTAAGAAGTCTTCTGCCACGAGGTATAACCTGCGGAACCAGAAAGACAGGTCCTGTACAACAGGAATGAAAAAGGGCAAGGATATGATACCTATCTCAAAAGAGAAAGGAGTTATTACCAACTTTTTCCCACCTCCAAGTACCCTAAACTCCACAAGTCTACTACCTAGTATGGAGAAGGAACCGGGTAGCCACAGTATGACGAACAACTCAGTGGGGCTAGGGGAGAACACAATTGACAATAACTCTCTTTTATACCTCTCTTTATCTATGCAGAGAGCCATGACACCGCTACCTGGAGGTAACATGAGTAATCGATCTAAAAGTTACCAACAGCAGTCATCAGTTTTACAACGTGAAGCATTAGATAGATTATCTGCTTCCCCTAATGTTGAAGTTCATTTAGACTCTCTGCAACCTGAAAACAACAGCGACCAAGGAGAAGGCTGTATGAGCCTACGTGATTTGCAGGCTTCTGTTGCATCGGTACAATTTGCACTAAATATCATATTAAAAATGTGTGGAAAAATACTAGATGTGACCCTTGCACTTGCGACAGGAGATATAGAAAAGAAGAACCCGCAGGAGCCTGAGCCCGAGCCTATTAAGGACAACACACATATTGGCTCTGACGGTGGGACTTTGGACCCAAACATTTCGCGGAAACAGAGACGTTTGACTAAAAAAGCGATTGAAAGAAGAAAACGACAAAGGACAATAATTATACTACCTGACTCAGCTGAGTCAGTGGAGGAAATCCCTAGACCAACTGTAGGCAGTATGCCCAAAAAGGGACAAAGGAAAGTCAAATGGAGAGCGGCACGAGCCCGCAAGCGCAATGCAGGAAAGGATGGGAAACTTACCAGTTGGCTTATTAATGACAAAGGTAATATCTCGCAATCAGCAGTGGTATGAGAACCAGAATTATCTCTATATGAAGAAGATCAGGTTATAAATTTGCCCCAGAATAATACAAATAATTTATCAAATGTTACACTTCTGCCAACCAATGACCCTCAGATACCAACAGCAGAACTAGCGGAGGATAAGGGTAACAGTACAGCGCTGAGAAATGGAAGAATCTGCTTGATTAAAAACCTCTATCAATCCAGCAATCATGACTGGATCACCCGTTCAGCATTGATGACTTGATTGCATTCCATCCCGCAGTTGAGAGTGTTACGATCCGAGGACTTTGAATTTGTTGAACCTTTGAAAGTGACGAACTTGAGTACATCGGCTCTACATTGCAAATTTTTAGTAACTGCGGAGTTACTCCGCAACTTTAAAATGACTCTGAGGGAAGTGGATGTGGAAATAGATGTTGATCCCAATATTACTGACCCACAGTGGCCGACTCAGATGCCAAGGCCAACGACAGAAGAAAGGATCTTACCTCAGCTGCCTAAAGGCGACGCTATACAGATGGCAGATATACAAAAGGTTCTTAAGTGGTTAGTAGAATCCCTGCCAGGAACAATAGTAAGCCAATGAGATCTAACCGTAATATCATGGAACTGCCGGGGGTTTAGTCATCTATTAGCACTTGGCGGCTCTATCCCCTTACTAACAGGCCATACCTGTATATGTCTGCAGGAGACGTGGCTTATGACCAGTGTTCTCCTAAATGGATATACCATCTATCAGGTGTTGGCAAAAAAGGGACAAAGAGGCAGGCCGTATGGAGGTTTACTAACTGCTGTTTTACATCCACAAAGATCTGCCCGCATCTATACGAATATGGAGGAATTCATATTAGCAGTAGAAATAGATCTCCCTGGCAAGGACAAAATGGAACAGGTCCTGTTGGTCAATATATATAATCCACCGGAATCCTCATATACAGAGCATATTCAGGAGGCTTGCCACAAATTATTGATCAACTGGATGACAGAACCAAAGAAAAATGTGGTGATTTTCGCCGGGGACTTTAACTGCCACCTGATTGGAGAGACGAACATAAGTAAAAATCCTTTGCTGAAGAAAACTGGCAAGCTGACACATACAAGGATAAACACGGAAGGATGGTTATGGTTTAACTTCTTCAAGTCATGGAACTTTGAAATTTTAAACGGCAGAACCATTGTGATTACCCAGGAAAAGCCACATGGGGCAATTCCAAAACCAGTAGTACACTGGATTACATTTATGTAAACCCCACCATGACTACTTGGGTCACAGATATGGTGATCAAGGCTAGTGGTTGGAGTGACCACGCTACTTTGACACTATCATTTAACTATGTTGTACAGCAGACATCATGTAGCTCTATTGGAGAGTTGAAGACAAATCATTCTCTCTCTAGGATTCGGTGGTCTGATAATAACATTAAATGTGCCACAGAATATACAGTTAACAATCCTAATCTATGTCATTCAGATCTCTTGGCTATGTCCAGCAGGGAGATTGAAGAATGGATCACAGCATTTTCAAATCGCAATGCAGTAGTTAAATCAAATATGCTGGCACCAGAGGCTAAGAGTATTAACAAATTTGACATTGAAATCAGAAATGCGAAGTGAACTTTAAGAGCCGATCTGCGAAAATTACGTAAAGCTTCAATTACAACGCATAATTATCTGGCCCTAAGTAAGAAGCTGAAGAAGGATTGTAGAACATGGCTCAAGCAGAAACGCTATGAAACAAAACTGCTCAGATGGCAAACAACAGTCCAAATACTATGTTCTGGGAACTCCCGATCGATATGGGGACTGCTGAGTACGGCTCGTGGAGACACCAACACCCCCTTAACCAACCCGATCGGTATTACCCAATGGGAGGAATTTTTGAAAACCCGGAATAGTATGGATCAGGTAAAATCACAGGAGAGGACCAGCGAGGGTCGACCTATAGCCCCTTTTAAAGATAAAAAAGCTTAAATCTTCCAGAGCCCCAGGACCTAATGGATTAGCAAATGCCGTACTAAAAAGTAATCCAAAATATTGGGCAGAGGTCCTCGAAATACTCTTTAAAAAGATCTTGAAGGAGGGACATGTCCCAGAGGCTTGGCTGACAGCAATCTTGATTCCTGTATACAAGAGAGGTGACCGTACTGATCCTGGCAACTATCGACTGCTTTCTATGCTGGACTGTACGGGCAAGCTATTTGCAGCATACTTATTACAAGAACTGCAAAAATGGGCAGACAAAGAAAAGATTCTTGACTGTTTTCAATGTGGATTTAGGAGCGGATATTCCACAACACACAACCTTGTAGTAATGGACATTCTCTGTAACAAAGCCAGAACACCAGGCAATCCGCCTTTATATGCCTTGTTCATAGACTTCAAGTCCGCTTTTGATCTAGTGCCGAGGGAACTACTGTGGGCCAAGCTTGAAAATCTGGGATGTCCTAAAGGACTATTATACTATCTCAAGTTATTACATCGCAACACCACAGTCTCCCTCAAGTTAGATGTAAAAGGGAACATGACTAATAAGATCGTTCAAGACTGTGGTGTGAAACAAGGATGTGTTACGGCACCTATATTGTATAACTTGTTTGTCCATGATATACCAAAGGCACTATCTCTGGAAAATAACTGTCCCCCCAAGATTGGAACTGCCCATTGCGTAGTTTTAGATATGCAGATGACCTTGTCATCATGGACCATACTATTAGCGGCATACGGAGATCAGCAGAGGCACTATGGACCTATACCCAAACCAATGGTCTGATTATTATTCTGAAAAAAACTCAGATGGTAAAGTTCAGCTCCAAGAAGTCATCACTAGTCAGCTTAAACATATACAGAACTTCAATCAGTTGCACCCCGCATTATAGATACTTAGGTGTCGAGGTTGAGCCTAAGGGGCAATATACTATCTGTAAACAAACCAGAATAACTAGAGCGACACAAGTTACAGCACTTATCTATCGCTTTTCTAAAACCTATGGTGGGTACACCATCTGGGCTGCATGCCAACTTTACCACCAGGTATTAACACCAATGATAATCTTTGGACTTGAGGCACTGCAATTGATGGACCTAGAATGGCTCCGAATCCTTGAAGGAAAATTTTGGAAAAAGATACTTGGTCTACCGGGATGCATCCCAATGGCTATTCTTAGACTAGAATTGGGCCTTATTTCCTGGAAGTCCTTAGTACTCAGGAAAAGAGCAGAACTATATTTAAAAGTAACATCTGATACAGATAATTTACTGTTAGCCGCAATTCATTCTGAGATTAATAAAGCTTCTTCGTATTTATTTATGAAAAAGAATATTAACAACTATCTTGAAGCTATTGGCTGGACCCAAAAACAACAACTGGTCTCAACTGCCTTGCTTAGAGCACTAGCCAAGAAATCTGAATTACACGACTGGATCAGCAATTTTGCACATTTGGAAGAATTAAAACGCTATAAATTTGTGCAATTCATGAATTACACTTTTAAGAAACCTTTATTTTATTTGAATTTATGCCCTTGTCCGCGTCTAAGAAGATTCATTCTTTTGCTAAGGATCGATCAACTACCCGTACTAGCCATAAGTGGGATCAAGAATAATCTCGCCCTATCCGAACGTGGCTGTAGGCTGTGTAAGAACAAGATGGAAGTGGAATCAGGAAAACACGTCCTAACCAGATGTACGGCTATGACAAAAGACTATATAACTTATTATGCAGACTTTGTCCATAACCCGGAATATGTTGGTAGCAACGATTTTTGTCAAAGAGCAATTAATGCTAAAGGAATGAAATTATATATTGCAATGTATAATGTCTGGTTGATTGTCGAGAAATTACTGGGCACAAATATATAATTACCTGTGTGTTCAGGGAGGTTTAGTCTGGGAATAAGATATGTTGAAAACAAAAAGATTACGTATGTATCATTAACAACTGTTCCTGGACTTGAACCGTGTGAAAAGGTAAAAGAGTTAATGTCTAGCAAATAAGGGGCCTAACGGCCCTATTTATGTATTTGTGTCTCTTATCTTTTTCCTCTGATATGTACGTATTTTTATTTTTAAATTCTTATTATGTGGTTATTGTTTGTTTACTTTGTAATATTATATTTTATATCATGTGAAAAGCTTATGTTAAGCTATAACACATTAATAATAAAATAAATAAATAAGTAAAGGGTCCATGAGCCCAACCAAACAAATGAAACCTACCTAAGAAACTACATTAAAATAAAACTATATACAAATGTGTGTGGCATTGTCCATTGACCACAAATAAAAGGAAAAGGAAAAGGAAACCTAACTCTAAAAACTATTTGCAATGGCAGCGGGCTAGTCCGATGGCTCACTTCCCGATTTCCCGGGCCAGAGCATCATCGAACTCCTGCTCGATGTCCCGGAGGCGGTCCTCTTCCACGGCCCCGAGGGTTCGCAGGGACGATGACATGTGGACCTCCAGGTCCCTGCGAATTGCCTCGAGGCACTCGGCCCGCCTCAGAGCCCTACGCATGGAGTTCTCCGCCCTGACCATTGTGAGCCGTGCCTCTTCTGCCCGCTGCCGCTCCGCATCTATAGCATGGCCTAACCGCTGCCACACGGAAGACACTTCCAGTCCTGGGTCCACCTGCCCTCTGGCCGATGCCTGCCCCTCCGATGTTGAAGCCCCCGAGCCATCATGGCTCCCACCTTGTTGCTGCTGCTGCTGTGCCTCTGCCTGTGCCCTGGCTCTTGCTGCTTGCACATCCTCCACCAGCTGGGGTGCAGTTGTTGAGGTGGCCACCCCTGCTGGATGTCTGACTCCCGACTGTGGCAGGGATGTGTCCTCCACCAGCCTGGCCGCAGGGTCAGAGGCAGCTCCACAGGGTACCCAGGTGACACATGGGTGGGAAGATGGCATGGAGGACTACTGGCGCATAGGGGGTTCAGGTGAGGAGGGGGTCGGAACAAGGTCCAGCAAATGGAAGAATCCAGCCCTGGTGACCCGTCCCAGTAGGTCAAGGCGGTCAACGAGGCATTCGAGATGACATGCAGTGTCCTCACGAAAACACTGCAAGTCACCTTGCATGCCCCATTGATGCATTGCCATCCCACTCAGGACAGGCTCAACCCAGTCCCGGATAGCCACGTCCGCAGGGGGAGGAAGGCCAGTTGTTGTAAGCGGATCCCCTCCCTGAAAATGGGTCTGGACGTAGGCATCCCTGCTGGTGCAGGATGATGCAGTCACAGGATCGGGGACAGGATTACACACAGGCACCTCTGCGGTGGCCTGTGCTGCCTTCTGTCCCTGCCCCTGCACTGCACCACTAGCACCAGTGGAATCCCCACCTCCAGACCCTGTGTCTGTCCCTTGCATGGCCTCCTCCTCCACCAAACCCCCCACCAACCTGGATGACTCTGTGCCATCTTCCTCCGTCAGACCCTGTGGGGTCTCAGCTGCCCCTTCTGCTGCCGAGGAGTCCAACTCCGACCTCCGCCTCTTGGACCTACCCTCGGCAGCTGCAGCCTGGGATGCGGCACCAAACTCCTCACTCCCTGACGAGATGACAACCTGGGAGGGGAGCCGGGCCTTGTGTCTCCGGCTGGCGGTGAGATCCCTGCCACTGTGCTCCACACCACCCTCTCCGCCCTCTTCATCAGTTGACGCTGCAGACAGGGAGCGATAGGACACAGGCATCAGGGCACTGTACAATAGACTGATACACACATGACAGTTGCACATGAGTGGCAGTGTCAAACTTCAGACATGGCATCACAATCCCCAACACACATGTCATTTCAACTCACACACATGAGCAATTCCACAGCCATATACAACAGCCAGCACCATCCATACACTTACAACAGCATGAGCATCCAAAGGTGAGCCAGACATCACATGAAACACAGGGAGTGCAGTAGAAATGCACACACGCCACCACACTTACATGCATGTCTACATCTCCTCCAACTGTTGCAGTGATGAGATCGCCATACATGTCAGATCTGCCATTCAGCCTTCTACATATCAGTGTCACATGCATCCATGTTGCATCACAGTTGCACACTTGTCAAATACACACACATGCACATGTACACAGTGCAGATACATGCATTAGGAACCACCATCCATGCCACAACCACGCCAATGTACATACACAGAAATTCAAACATTTGTGCTCCCACACCTGCATTTTTCCAGCATGCTTACCAACACATACACCATCAATGTGTCTCACACATGGGAGGACACACATGTGGCAGCCTCACGCCCATGTTCATACACATCCCTAAATGGCCCTACAAAAACACATGTGCAACCTGCACACTACTGGCACATCACGACACGCAGAGCGTCCAATCACTCTGCATGTACACTTCCCGCTTGACTCCAGACGGGTCTGCCTCTCATGGATCTGGACGTAGAGCGCTGGGCATATGCGTTCCGGGACCCTCATTTGGTGGTCCGACAGCTGGCCCCGGCGCCCGTCGGCATCCGCTGCCTTCACGAGGCGCCGGGCCTTGTTGAGGGTCCTGGACCTAAAGTCCTCCCAGCACTTCTTGACATGATGTAAGTCGTGGACTGCCACCCCCTCCGTGTTGATGGCAGTCACGATGTCCATCCAGATCCTGGTCCGTCCTTCATTGTCGGCACGCAAACTTCCAAATAGGGCATCGTACTGCCCCAGGACTTGCTCCACCAGGACACCAACTTCCCTGGCACTGAAGCTGGTGGCCCTCTGCCTCTCTGGCTGGGGGTTGCCAGTGCTGCCAGATGGTGTTGTGCTGGACATGGCAACCCCAGAGGCAGGAGTGGGTGGGCAACTGTTACACTCACCTGGTTCCCACGGGGGCGTCGACCGGAACTGGGCCGCTGTTGTTTCCACCAGCGTGTAGCGCCGAGATGACTGACTGGACTGGCCCGCTCATCCTAGTTCGTCTGGCTCACAGGAATATTCTTCTGCAAAGGAGAAGGGGAATTAACCACCCGTGGAATTGAGTGTCAACCCACCTTCCCCACTCCCGTTGTCTTCCCACAGATCACTCTTGATGTCCCCTCCTTAGTCTCACCTGATGGTTTGGAAGGATGAGCTCTCCATCCTGCATCGACCGCAGGGGCGCGTTGATGATCAGTTACTTCACTGGCGTAGAGGAATTGGTGAGTTCCAGTATTGACTCTAAAGTCCAATTGTTCATAAGAGTTCAAATGTCTGATCTTCACTCTGTCCGATTCCTTGCAGATTGCCAATTAATCCACTCAAAGATTTCCAAATGGCAATTGGTAAGATTCAGGTAAGTCTATTGTGGTTTTCCCCTTAGGGGCCGGGGTACGGCGATGAAGCAGAGTTGACTGTGCCGACCCGAGATGAGGTGAGACCCCCGTGGTAAATCAGGTAAGTTTTGTGGGGGGTAACTTGTATTGTCTTTGCTTTCTCCCCTTTCTCACCTTGCTGTCTTTGTCTCCTTAGGTGTCGGAGGGCGGCAGCGAGATAGAGATCGCGTGATGGAATGCTTAAATACCGCCAAGCAGGTGAGTTCAGCGCGGCGCCGTAGGAATGCGAAGCAATGCTTCAAAGACTTCTGTCTTTCAGCTCCGAGGCGAGATGGATCAGGATTCAGGTAAGGATTAAAGTTAAAACTCCTGTTCTAACCTTTATCCTTCTTTTCTTCTTGTTTCAGGAGTCCCAGGACTGAAGCGGGCGTGGCTGAAGACTGGAGCTGCTGAAAATACGGTGAGCGTTACGCTGCAGCAAGCAGAATAACGCGAAGCACGTGTGGCTGTCCGGGCGTGGTTTAAATAGACTTGGAACAAGTTCCAGGTAAGTATTCTTCCACAGCCCCACCCAAGTAACAAAATAGACCCTTCAGTAAAATAGTCCCTCCTAAGCCTCATTTGGCTTGAGTCTTCATGCAGCATGGTCTGTCTCAGGTGAGTATGCAGCATGGTCTGCTTCAGGTAAGTTATCAATAATGAGCCTGGCGCCCATGGCGCCAGGACTGACTTTATCTTTATGAGCCTGGCGCCATAGGTGCCAGGACTGCACCCAAACAGCCCCTAACTGGGGCTTTTGGGCATGCTCCAAGTGGCATGATGCCTGTTTCCGGGGCTGCTGGGCCTGGTCTGGTCTTCCGGGGGGCATGCTCCAAGTGGCATGATACCTGTTTCCGGGGCTGCTGGGCCTGGTCTGGTCTTCCGGGGGCAGGCATCATGACAGCAACTGGGTCCTGGGGCTGGGCTGTGGAGCGATGGAATCCCAGTCGGGAGTCTTCGTTTCCAGAAGGGGTGGTCACAGCAACTGCACCCCTGTCTGACGTGCAAGCTGCAAAAATGTGAGGGCACGTGGGCAGCAGGCAGTCAGGCAGCATCAGATTAGGACTCTGGGGGGCAGCAATTCTGCCTTCTGGGCAGGAGCGTGGTCTTCCGTGTGTTTTCGCGTGGCCAGCTTGATACAGAGTGATTTGGCACGTGAAAAAATTGCACGTCAGCGTGTAATTGGAGGAAAGGCCCTTAGCGCGTAAGCGCATCAGCATACATATGCGTTTTCATTGGACCAAAGGCCATTAGCGTGTAAGCGCTTCTCTGAAGTTACGCACGCGAGCATTTCCCTCCTGACGTGGGCATAGTGGTTCAGCGCGCATGAAAAAACTGCACATCCTCGTGTGAATGCGTGTAATCGGAGGAAAGGGCATACGCGCATAAGTGACGTGATGCGCGCGGGCGTTTCCCTCAGCACGGGTTAAGGGTGAGCGGGACCAGCAGTTCGCTGTACGTGCCTTTCATGGAGACCGACGTGTGTTGCTGCTTTGTGTTGTTTCGCGCGCCATCACAACTTCACAGCTATCAAGGACGTATCTCTTCTTTTGACAGGGGTATTGGCTACGCGTGCTTTTCTGCATTGCGCTAGTCATTGTGTATCGCACCCGTTTTCGAGGTCATAGTAGCCTGCGTGTCCCACGCGTATGCTTTTTTCGTGTTACTGGGTGCCACCGCGTACTGCGGGAGGTTGATTACACGCAAGTAGGCTGCAGGGTTGCATGCACGGTTTTCCTGCAGTTTTGGGGTACCTGAGCGTAGCGTGACCCGTCACTACATCACCGGGGTCACATACAGCCTTGCAGGTGCAGGGGGGCTGTTAACATCTTGCATCCCACCCCCTTCACCCCAATTGCCCAGGTCAACTGTGGTGTACACCTCCCATTGGCACTACTCCATCTGTGCCGGCACTACTACATCTGTGCCATGGTTGGGAGGCCAGCAAAGGTGAGGGGTGCCTCAGCTGGGCGTACTCCTCGTGGCGGGCGTGGTCGGGGACATGGCCGGGTTGACCAGGGAGTAGGGGGACTCCAGAGTGTCCAGGGTGGCCGCAGAGGGGGAAGAGGCAGGGGTGCGCCACTTGAGCACGATGTTGTGCCATGTGTCGGTGCAGTCATGCCATCCCCCTTCTGTGGTTCCAGGAGATGCAGCTTCTGCATCTGGCACTGGTGCCAGTGTGACCCGGCAGTCCATTTCATCGACTGCCACGGGCCCAAGGGTAGTGGTAGCTGCAGGTGCAGCTGTGGACACCACCACCCAGGCTCAGGGTCTGCCAGCGCAGGCTGCGTTGGCACTTGAAGAGCCCTTGGAAGATTTCCAACAGGCCAGGAGGGAAACCCTAGGGGCACACAGGGCTGCCCTGACCAAGACACGTGTCCCTGGGGCAGTTATGTCATCTGCTGCCCTGAACAGCCGGGTGTTGGCAAGATCAGGGGCAGATGCACCCAACAACACCCCGGTTGTGAGTCTGCCAACCAGGACAGTTGCGGTCAATTACCCTGCCACAGCAGATGTTGCTGCTCAGGGTACATTAGAGGGCATCCAGCTGCCACTGACGCAAGTCAGGCCTTTGGTCATCCCTCCACCTGCCACTCCCTTGGCTCAATCGACCGAACCCACTGGCCATACTGATCAGGGCGGCATTAGCCAGCCAGGGTCTGCGCCATAATCCAAGAGGAGGAAGGTTGCACCTGCAGCACAGGCTGGGACCCCACACACAGCACGTTGAGGAAGAAGCCTTTCTGCAAACAGGAACTGGACTTCCTTGTGGGCTACGTGCGGAAACACAGCCGTGACATGCTAGTGGGTGCTAATTGTCAGACTACGGCTGCCCACCGTGATACCCACTGGAAGCAAGTTGCGGAACATGTGAGTGCATTCGGCCATGAGGTGCGCACGGCGCAAGAGTGCAAAAAGTGTTGGAATGACCTCAAACGCAGCGCTAAGGCTAAGCGTGCATCAAATTACAACTTGAATCAGGTGACTGGCAGTGGGCCTGCACCGGAGGGGGAAGCCCTCACTCCGCATAAGTCACTTGTTGCAGAGTTCATACCATCTGAATTGGTCGAAGGAGTGGGAGGGATGCCGGACTTTGATGCCCAGTCCAGTGAGTGTTGATGCGTTTTTGTCGAGGACCTGTGTGTTTTACTTGGGTGATGTCTTGTGCATGACTGCCACTACATGTCATGTGTACATGGTTATGATGTGCGAGTAATGCAATGTTTCCCTGATGCATGTCTACTCTGCTGGATGGTGGACATGTGGAGCAGACGGGGACTGTCCACATCACCACTTTTGCACCTTAGTCACATGCTGGTTACCAGTATGCCCCTCCGGTCCATGTTCCAGCTAACTGGCACTTCAGCATTTAGCGTGGGGTGACCGTCCTCTCAGCCCAGGAACTATGCATAGCATGACTGACGTGCATGTGTCCTTTGCCTGCAAGGGGGTAGCCAATTAGGCATGCTCCCTTGCCACTCAACCCCCTGCTCTGCAACCCAATTCGATTTTAGCACTGGTCTGCTAAAATATTGCCCTTGGTTACTTCCCTGGTCATGCCTCCTGTGTGCATTCTAACATCCAGCGGCCAATCTGCCAGACATATCCATTGAGGTACATCCTTAGTACTTGATGCAGGGTGTCTCACTTGGACTGTGCAGAGGTCAGATGCCCCGCAGGGACATGAGTGCCCATTCATGCTCCATGTGCATTTCACGCATGCCCATATGTGTCCATGACTGGATGATCACTGTTACACAAGTCCATGATGACCCAAATTGCATGGTATTTCATCTGCCTTCCCATGTCAACTGTGGCTCAGTACTGCGTTGCACACATGTTTAGGGTCTGACAATCTGTGTGGGTCACAGGCCTCAGCCTGTTTAATGGCCAATGACTCTGTCCAACTGGTGTAGTGTCTTCTTCACACGTGGGTGTACTCCAGAGGTTTCCTCATGTGTCCTGCTTACTGTCCCATCATCATTTGCTGTGTTGTCACTTGACTCACATGATGCTGTTGATGCTAGTCAACACTGTCTGTCAATACACAGGTCTATGGTCAGCCTTTTGATACCATGCTAGGCATCCCTGCTTTTGCACTTGGGGGGAGGGGTGGTTTGCTTCTAGATATGCTACCCATTGAATGCACATTGCACGTGATGCCTGACGTTGACCTTGCACTGCCTTCACATTTTCTGACACACACCATGAAGTCCCTGTACATGGAGATAGTGAGTAACATACATATTTGCTGCACTGCATAGACCCACTTCAGTGCAAACTGCCACCTTTCCACAGGTCTAATCACAGAAGCAATTTCAAGTTTACCCAGCATGCATGCCAGGTTCTATTTTGTGTGTCAAATGTCTGCCTGATGTGTTTTGTGTTGGTGTGTGTGTGTGTGTGTGTGTAGTGTGCTTCGAAAATGTGTAGTGAACTTTTTCCTCTCTAATTTTCAGGTGATGACGCAATGAAGCCGGAGGATGGTGTTGTCATGCCAGGCACAGGGTTGTTATCACTACATCAACCCAGCACAAGTGGGGGTCGTGGGGTGGTAGGCCACGAAAACCCCCAAGTGCTACAGTCCATCTTGTCTCTGGCTGCCTATGAGTCCAGCCCTGAAGAACACTCTGATGACCATGTCGAGTTGGATGAGCATCAGGTCCATATGTCAGGGGTGAGTGATTCTGATGTGGACACTCCTCTGTCTGCGACACCTGCACTGAGGGGTCAGACAGTCTTGGAACCTCCACCGGTGGTGGATCGGAATGCAGGGTCACCCTCCACAACAGTCACTGATGTGCCTGGGACATCACGTCGACGGGGGCATGTAGTTGTGCAGCCGCGGGCGGTGCCAACACAGCGAGGACACCCGGTCCTTGGGTCCCGCAGGGGTCAAGCCCAGCAACGCGATCGCTGCGCGCAACCGCTGTATACTGAGTGGGAGCAAGGCATGATTGCCAATTCCGAACGCCAAGGGGCAGCAATGGAGAACATCGCTGAGAGCATGGAGCGTGTGGCCCGATCCGTGCTCCCCCCTGCTAGGCAGGTACTTCTCCAGCAGCAGGCGGCACGGTCCACGGCCCGCTCACTCAGGCTGGGCATGGTGGCCTCAGACAGGGCACACCAGGCTGAAATGTTGTCTCTGCGTGAAGCAATTGCTGCTCACGCAGAGGCACAAATGGAGGCCCTGAGGGAGGAGTATGCCTCCCTCAGATCCACTCTGGGTGTCCTTCTGATGTCGCAGAGGGAGCGGGCAGAGGAGAGGTTTGCACAGCTTGAGCGTACCATCTTGGCTGAGCTACATGCTTGCCGGGAGGTGCAGCAGTTGTCCAGCCAGGCCTTGCAGGAGGAACTCCGTGTTACACGTGCTACCTTGCAAGAGGAAGTACGTGTATCACGGGAGGCTCTGCATGTAGACCTACGTGTCATCGCCACACAGAACCATGCTCACCCGTCCGGCAGACTTGCTGCCGATGAGGGGCAAGCTCCGGCTAGGCGTGGTCATGCTCCTGTGCCACGTCCTCCTTTCCAGGAAGAGCCAGACTTAGACACAATCTATCTCCCACATATGTCGGGCTGTGCAGGCGTTGAGCCCATGGAGTTTTTTTTTTCCTCAGCATCATCGCATGTGGGTGTTGAGCAGCACCCTGTACCTACCCCCTCCTGGGTGCCCCCCCGCCCCTGGGTCGTATGTGGCCATTTTTTATTTTTCTTTTAGTTTAGTTAGTTAAGTTTCTGTTTGATAGTTAGTTTAAATAGGTAATGTAGATTTTTCATAGTTAGTGTAATTAGTTAATATAGTTTAAAATTGCTTGTCTATTGTGCTTTCATGTAACAGTGTGGTGCTTTGTGGCTTTTGAAAGCATCCACTGTCTGTTCCAGCTGGGCCCTTCAAGCTTGTCTTGTGTATGTGTTTGCTGCTTGGGGTCCTTGACTCACATATGCCACTCATGCTTCCCTTATCCATGGGCTCGTAAGGATGGTTCGGTGTAACAGCCTATTACACAAGGGCAATGGACTGTCATATCTGTGGCATGTCTGCTGCTGTGGAACTTGTGTTAACACCCCTAGTGGGGATGATTGGGGTGTAATTGACCACTGTTCTTCTTTTGCTAGATGGGGTGTTTAATGATTCATGTGTACATTCATTGCTATGCATTGTGTAGTATGTTTCTTATCTTTAATGAACATGTGCTTGTTGCAAATCATGCCGTAGATAGTGTGTTCCACACTGTTGCTGTGAAAGACGGACTGATGGTGTGATTTCTGATGTACGTCTCTGACATGGTCCAGTCATGTAATGCCTGAAGAGACACACACAGATGAATATTAAGCATTAATCATGTGTTTCATGCACTTTCTGCAGGGGGATGAGCCTCAAGACCACCTTTGCCAGTAGACATGGGCCATTGGACGTTTGGAATCAGGACACGTTTGGTGCTGCCGACATGCGCATGTGTGCGTAAGCAGAGGCACAGGGATTGCGATCATACATCCGAAAATCGATGACGTGTTTCAAGGGACTCCAGGCAAGGTGAGCACCACAGGGGGGTCACAACACAGCAAACCTTCCACCTGGCAAGTTGAACATGCATGCTTAGTAGCAGTACTGACGGTGAACTTGGACAAATATTGGTGTAGAAACGCACAATACAGCTCAGATGTGTTAGTGGACTGATGGCTAGTTGATGTGAAAGTTGTCTGGGGCACCTGCAGGGGCAGTGGCACATACCCTCAAGGCCACCATGGTCCATTGAGGCACTTGTATTAGCCATGTAGCGTTCCGAGACATGGAATGAAGCAGCTCACAGGGACAGACAGCAAGGGACAGACTCGGGTGCAGTGCATTTCATTTCCAAGTAGACATTGATACATGCACTGGCTACTTTATTTTGGTCATGGTGGTACAGGAATTGTTCTGAAGTCAGACCTTACTATATGCGTCTGTGTGCTTACACAGGGAACATTGCATGTTGTGTGAATCCTGACACATTGGTGTTCCATTTGCCACGCACCGACCAGTGCCTGAATTACTGCATTGACTGTGTATGAACTATCACAGGGGTAACGGTCCGTATGGGTATGAAGCATCCACACAAGTTTGTCTGTTTGTAATGCATTTTGTTAATTTGGGGCATATTTGGTGGGGTGTTTGTGTGTTTTGGGCACGCACAGATATTAACTGTGGCCCTCTTTGCAGCATTGAATTGCTCCTGTTACTGGACCTGAGAGTGTGCAGGCAGGAGGCCAGCACTCACCCCAGAGATAAGTTTCTCTTTGACTTACATTTCAGTAATTTGGTGCTATGTGCATGTGAACAAGTTTGATCTAATTGTGTATGTGTGAATGTGTGCATTCCCTACTTTCCCGTGTCAATCATACTTCCCTCTCCTGCCCCTCATTCCGGTTATCCAGTATGCCAATGCCTGTCCCAACTACATATCCCTGACCCTCCTTCCCCACCAGGGTCTCAGAGGCCTGTGTGAGTTAGACCTTGCAGGCACCCAGACCACGGTGGGGGTGGTTGTTTCGTGCCACTCCTGCTCCTGTACATGAGAGCTGTGACAGTAGACATCCGTTTGTGGTGCATCATTCTATGTTATGTGCCACACATGGTTCAGATCCTGTTGTGACATTGTTTTACTGTGCTACCTTGGTTGTTAACATCATTGTGGTGGTACTTGGCCTTTGTGGCGTACTGCTACTTCAAATCATCTTCTGGAGGCTGTTCTGGTTTGTTTTACTGCCTGCAGGCTATTTGCTTGGCTTCTGTGTTGTCCTGCTTTGAGTTCTGTTGGATTTTGTGCTTTTGCAAATCTAGGTGGACTCTGAGGGTGCTGGCAACTTTTTACACACAAGGTGGGAGATGGTGACAAAGGGGAAGGGTGATCCTGTGGCCAGGTGGAATTCAATGATGTCGGATGAATAACCCAGATGCAGTTGTTCTGTGGGTCGTGGTGATTTGTGAGGGAGGGGGGGTGTTTTGTTGTTGATAGTTGCCTTGCCCTGCAGTGTGATGGGTACCCTGAAATTGTAATTGTTCTTTCCTATTTACATGATGTATTCTGCTGATCAATGCCTGTTCATGTGTTGTGTTTACCTTTCAGGTGTGAGGGGATAGTTGTGATTTTACATGCTGGGGTATACACATGGTGAATGTTCACATGTGATGTGTAGAGGACACTGATGGTCACTTGATTTCACATGCATATGTTGAGTGCATGTCCCTACTGACCCACACACTTGCACTATGATCCACTACATGTACAACCACCCTTCCATGTCCACGTGTACACTCTGTTTGCCTTCTGGTGCCCACTGTGTCGCTACAGCACATGTTCTATGACCGTTTGTGGATCCTGTACATGCCTATTTTTGTTTTTTTTATGTAGTTTGTCGCTTAGATGTGATGCTCAGGGTGTGCATCACACACAATGGCTGTTCACTGTGCTGTGTGCTGAGCAGTGTGTTGCAGGAGATGGACACGGCACACAGTAGCTGCAGTGTTGATTTTGCAGTGCACATTGTGCATGTGGACAGGCATTCATTGTTATGTTTAAAATACGACTTTTGGAATGCATTTGGGTATGACTTATTTTGGGTGAGAGGTTGTTGGTCAGTCATTTCATCTGATTCCATGTCAGGCATCATTGTCTGATGCCCATTTAAATTTTTCATATGGCAATGTGTACCTTTTTGGTACTGTGTTGGTGTATGGCTATTTGCTTGCCATGTCATGTTGTGGTTTTGGAGGGTTTGAGTGACACACCAGTGATAGTCATGTCCTGTTTTACAGGTCTGTGTGATTCCCACCTTGCATGTGTGCCTTTTGGTCACACAGGATTGCTTGTGTTTAAGTAGCTAGGGATGCACACAATGTGGCAATTCCATGGCAACAATCTCATGGTGGTAAGGTTGTGACAGTTGACTGTCTCTTTGTCATCATCTATTGCCACCTGGTATGTGCCAGGCCTGTGTGCACTCTGCGGGGTTGGGAGTTTAGGTGAAAAATCTGGCCACAAGCTGGGTCCGGGCTTCCTCGCCACGTGCCCTATCCCCTCCCATGGGCAGTGCCTGTGCCTGTGGTTGGGGATGTGGGGGCACCACCATGTCCACGGGTACGCCCTGCCGTGTTGCAACATTGTGCAGGACACATGCTGCCACAATGATCCTGCACACTACTGGGGGTGCATAAAGTAGCTGCCCGCTAGAGCGGTTAAGGGAGCGGAAGCGTGACTTGAGCACTCTCAATGTGCGCTCCACTATGGCCCTGGTTGCAATATGGGCCGCGTTGTATCTTACCTGGGGTGGTGTGGTGGGATTCTGGATTGGCGTCATCATGTGGTTGCTCAGAGGGTCGGCACTGTCCCCTGGAGAGGTGATAATGGTTGTGATTATTGTGGTTTGTGTATTTGTGTGTGTGACATGCATGCATGTGCACGGGCATTTGTACTCACCTAGGAGCCATGTGTCGCCATGCTGCCCAACTTCCAGGGACCGGCTCAGGGCAGACATTCTGTATATGAAACTGTCATGGGTGGAGCCAGGGTAGTTTGCATAGACAGAGGTGATGATTCCCTTTGCATCGCATACCACCTGTACATTGATGGAATGCCAGTACTTGCAGTTTCGGTAGATGTGCTTGGTGGCCCTAGGTGGACGTAGGGCCACATGGGTGCAATCTATGGCACCGAGCACTTTGGGGAAGTGTGCCACCCTGTAAAAGTCCTGGACAGCACCCTGCCTTTCTGCGGGTGTTCTGGGCATGTATATGTGCCTGCGTACTGAGGGGCGCGCTGTCATGATTGCCAATACCTGGTGTAGGCAGCGTGACTGCGTGGCCTGTGAGACCCCCCCACTATGGCAGTAGTCCGCTGAAAAGACCCAGTGGTCAAAAAATGCAGGACATTGAGCACCTTCTCCAAGGGGCTCAATGCTTGGGAGCAGAGGGTGGGGGATGTTAGGTCATCTTCCCACTCCGTGACCAGGTCTAGGATGATATGGGGTGGAAACCTATACCTGCCATAGACGTGGTCGTCAGGCATCCCAAAAAGGCTTGTCCGTGGTGAAAAAATGCATTCCCTGGCTATTCTCCTCCTCCTGCGGTGTCCCACGATCAGTGCTGCGACAAATGGGGCATTCATCGTAGCTGTATATACGTGTTTGTTGTTTGCGTGCACTTTTATGCTGTTCGCGAGGATGCTTCTGCCTGCCTTCGTGTGGCAGATGCGTTGACGCCTGTGCGCGTCTTTTGCCATGCGCGGGTTTCCCGTATTCAAATCCATGAATATGGGTTGTTCGCGTGCGTGTGGGCGTTCCGTGTAGTTCCCTGCAGTACTTCCCCAGTTACGCCTTCTTTTTCACGCGTAATTCCCCATTCCGTGTGTTACGCCCACTGTTCCACCCACTTTTGTTGTGTGCGCTGCGCTATGTGCGCTTTCGCTGTGCGCTTAGCGCACGCTGTTTGGAGACATGTGCGCCAGCGTGCGCCATGCACAGATTTTGCGCACAACCAGTGGGAAAGTAGTGCAGCGCCTTCCATGAATCGCACGCGTGCGCTTGCTTTTTCAAGCTTGCGCCTCCTTACGCCTGCTTGCGCTGGGATTTTCGGCGCACGTTTGTTCCGTGAATCGGCCCCTTAGTATCACAAAATATGACACAACATCTTGAATAACCAATATATTGCAGTTCAATACCACAGTGCACAATATTCTGTGTATACACTCTGATGATAATAAAACAATGAGCAGACCTTCCAGAATATTGCGGCATGAAATGGCGAAGTTTTGCGGAACGAAATGGCAAATATTCCGGCACAAACCTGTATTTATTGCGGCATTTTTGCGGGACATTTTGTATTAACTGGAGGGTGTAAGATTGCCACATTGCATGATAAAGGCAGAGTGCAAGGCTACAAGAGAGTCAGGGTGTCATTATTATGTATCTTTTGTATTAATTTAATAGGAAGAGTCCCAGATGTGTGTGGCTTGGCAGAACAGTTTTTGTTTTGGCTAAATGTTTGGTTTAATGTGCATGCCTATTTAATAGTATTAACTAAATTAATCATTATCAGTTGTAATGCTGAAAATATTCCCCTTCTATGTTCACCAATCCACCAAACACCCACACACCTCTCTCACCAACACACATCTCACCAACTCCACATCACAACCTGCATTCCTGAACCTCTCACTGTCATACAAATACTTGCGTGCGATGTCATACTGTCAAGTCACAATTTGCCCTCCTCAGCCCCTGCCACACTACAAATCATACTCCAACTCACACCTTACACTCTACAATTCCTCCCGCAAAATATAGAATCCTTCATTCTTTTGTGCTGCTTCTGCATCTTGCATCCTTTCTATCGCACTCTTCACTCATCCTTTTTCCCAATCTGCAGCTCACTGCCTCTTTCCGGCCAACCGCTTCCTCTCTGCTTTCTGGCTCACTGCTCCCCCTGACTGGACAATCCCTCTACTTTCTGTACCTACGCTTGCTCTCAGATTTCTGGCCCACCGCATCAGTGCTTACTCTGCTCTCTTGTGCACCTCTTCCTCCTCTGACACACTGCTCTCCCTCTGCTTTCTTGCCTATTACATTACATCTCACCCATCAATCTCACGCTCTCTCCTTTCAGTCTCATAGTGTGATCATGTTTTAATGTTTTAAAAATTTTGATTTTGACCTAGATCCTCAAAAAATGGGGCATTTAAAAATAGAGCAGAGGATATGCTATTTTTAGATAACCCATTTTTGGAAATGAGCAAGTCACCTTATTCTCAAAGGTGACCTGTGCATTTCCACGGTGCTGAGCTGTAGGGCAAATTGTGCGCTGACCAGCTGCCTTGAATAGGGTTCTGGGTTGTTTGACCAAAGTGTAATTATTTGCGGCGGAATTGACTGTAGTCAATTTTGCCACAAATTGATTTGCACGTCAGCCAAACAACCCAAAATGTACCTTTCACAACCACCCAAGCCCCTCCCCTACTTAACTGTTTGGTCGCTGCCGCTTCTCCTGCAAACCTGCAGTGTCAGATCCGTCCCTCTAACGTGGGTCAGATCCGACGCCGCAGGGTTCCTTTTTAGTTCTTTTTTTTCGGTCCGTCACCTCCAATTTTGAGGAAGCGGGGGACACCCCTGCAAGCCCCAAGCCCAAAAATACTGAACGTGGGTAGCGGGTGACACCTCTGCAACCCCCCCTGCACATGTTCGGTATTTATGAAAATCAATCGAATGGTACTGGGCAAAATAGCTCAAATTGTATCATTCAATCGATTTTTGTTAGTCGAAAGGGGTAGTACCTTGAATAGAAGCGCTCTCCCGACACGGTTCTGCAAGCTCCCAGCACCTTTCATAGTGACAGGCCCTTCAGTGGCCAGCAACTGTAAAATGTGACCCAAAAAACGCATTTCTAACCAGCAGTGGTTCATACCTTAAACAAATGCATGACAGGGTCAGGAAAGACCCTGTCATGCAGTGGCACCCCCACCTCCCGTGCCCGTAGGGTTGCCTACAATTTCTGCACATTTAAAAATGCATCTTGCTTGAAAATTTAGGATGCGCTTTTAAATTGGCAGAAACGCCCCCTGATTTGCTCAAGGAAGTTAATAAGGCCATCTGAATGGGCGCACATATAAAATGTGCCCATTCAGGTGTCCCTTGTGGATTGGGCTGCTCTTTTTTTGGGCGCAAGTAATGAGATGTGTTAATGCATTTCATTTCTTGCATTAAAAAGCTTTTAGAATCTGGTACCCTGAGTATTTTTTTTTATAACAGTTTTTGCACGTGTTTTTGCCAAAACTGTCCTTTTTGTGCAAAACGGCCGTTTTTGCGGCATTTTGCGGCATCGTAAAATTGCTATATGCTGGAGGGTCTGAATGAGCAATGTTAATCATATGAGTGGAGTGGACTATGTGTGACGAATCAACTTCCGGGGCTCCAGCGGTCAAGGAATGAATATCGGTTTCTAAACCATCAATCAACCCCGCATCTCTAGTACACCAGACGGGATCCAAACAGATTGGATTACAAGTGAATTATAAGACCTCCATGTCCAAGTTTGGTAACATGGACGGAACAGCAGGTTTATCACCGCAACTGCATGGATCGTTGTTTAGTTGCACCACAGCGAAAATACAATTACTACCCAGTGTTAAAATGGAATGTCCAGTCAAGCTTGTATAAAAAGATCTGCTTTATTATTACTACAAGAGAGAGTTCTAGCACACTGCAAAATACAACCCACCCTGTAAAGGAACACAGAGGACAGAAAGTTTCACAAAGGAAAGGGATGCACTCTGGATACTGACAGAAGGGTAGTTGGTAAAGTAATCAGTCTTACAGTTCAAGGTTATTGGTTTCAGTACCAAGGGGGCAAAGGGTTGTAACTGTCTGTAGGGGCCTTCGGAGAAGAACCAGGGTGGCAGAAACACAATGTACCTGGTGCTGAAGAAGTGCTTGATGCTCGACAGCGTCAAGGCGGTTCAAGGGTGTTTTGCAGCCCTTGAGGCATTGTTAGTGGTGGGAGACAACTGCCTGCCACGCAAGCGAGGCTGGACGGATGTCTGCAGGCTGTCCGGCATGGCGGCTGGGGGCCAAGAATCATTGTCTCTGTGCTGGTTGGCGGATCTGGGATGCGGGTTGAGGCAGCTCGGATGGCTCTTGCAACTGTGCGTGACAACAGTCAGCGGTGCAGCTGGATGCAGTTCGAGGACTCGACTGTCTCAAAAATGTCCTTAAAAGATGGACACTGGATGAAGCTTGTGTGGCATTCCTCTTAGCTTCTTCGCAGTGCTCATGCCCTTTCAACGCAGACGGCCCAAAGCTCAGGAGAATGTCTGAGAAGAATAACAAGATGTTCAATCGAAATCTCATAAATTGATCTCTATATGTGGCACTCTGAAACCTTCTCAGGTATTGCAGGGTTATGTTGGGTAAGGCAAAGATGTTCTTGAGAGCATGAATAGCTCAGTGGTAGATCTTTTTAGCTCTGTTTCCCTGCAGTCGTCAGACCATGGAATCTTTTTTATGTATAAGGGATTTTTACAGAGAATGTCAGTAGATACTCCCAGTCTTAAGAGTGTATCATTGCACCGCGCTAGCCACTTATTAAGAGGCCAGTCATACATTCCAACCTTTTTTTACCATTATTACCCAATATTGGCAGTGGCAATTAAGCAGGTTCAGCTTCCTGAAAAGTGTCAAAGAGTTCCACACCACCCTCACATATAAAGAGCACAGGCCTACCTCATATCTTATAACTGCTATTGGCACAGCATTCAGAAGGCACAAAAACCTCCCATAAAACCACCCCTCAAGGAGTTCCCATGGTTCCCACCCACAGAAGACCGAGGCAGGCCTCTGCAGCATATGTAAGGGTGGGGACCCCCTTCAGATTATAGAAGTTAAGGACCGGGAGAAGTGAGAACTTGCCATACTTTCTCCCCATCAGAATTCCCTGAGCTGCTAAGAGTTTCATTTTACCCCTCAGACAATTCATCCATGGTGAATCGCAGGCACTGGCGCTTATCATAGCGCTGAGATATTTTATGGCAGGCACAGTCCGAATATGATTCCCATTTAGAACCCAAATTGGAGCTTTCACTTTCCTGCCCCTAAAGTTCTCCAAGATCAATATTTCAGTTTTTGCGGCATTGATCTTTAAGCCGTTTTGATTTACATAGACCTGCAGGATATCAAGTTTTCATTGTAGGCCGACCAGTGTTTGGTCTAAAATAACCAAGTCGTCGACATATAAGAGCCACACAACAGAGGTACCAATGATTTTTGGAGGGTTAGCAGATGGGGGGTCCAGAATATCTTTTAGGTCAGAGACAAACATCTTGAATAGTGCAGGCACCAAAGGGCATCCCTGTTTTAAGCCCTTAAAAGTCTGGATAATTCTGGTTACATGGCCCCTTTGTGTCAAGCCTAATCTGCATTGAGGTTCCTGTGTACAGGTCCTTGATTGCCAGAAGGAGGTCCACAGGGCAACCTCGTGCACTCAGTTTGTTCCACAGAGCCTCCCGATTTATGCTCTCAAAAGTGTGCTCCATGTCAATACACGCCAGGTTTCATTTGCTATTGCCCCTTAGTGTTCTTATCTTCAAAAGGCTAATCAGCAGTACGTTTAGATTGCATCCTACTTCCTTGGCGAAGGCCATTTGACGACAGTCAAGGGATATCGATTCAACCACCCACTCATTCAGATGTTTCAACAGAAATGCTGCAAATATTTTACCCAGCACGTCTAGAAGGGCGATAGGCCGATAGTTCTTCGGATCAGACCTTTTTGCCTTCTTAAATATTGGGACCAACAGTGCCGAATTCCCCCTCTGCATGATACTCCCAAATAGAGTCATAGAAGTCAGCCCAGGCCTCAGGAGACGCCTTTAACATTTCAATAGTCAGGCCAACCGGCCCAGTGACCTGCAACCTGCTGACCCTCATTATCAATGACAGAATTGTGTCCCTATCCAAGATGGTGTCCCACTGTTGCCTTAGTTCGTTGAGGGTATCAAACACCAAATCATCATCTGTGGTGAACAGGCTCCAAAAGTAGGTCATACAATGCTCTTCTAGTATAGGATTCGCCTGTAGAGGACAGTTGGTAGTCCGCCCTCTGATTTAGAAACAGCCACAGGTTTCTGGTGTTACTCACATTAAGGGCCTGTAGCATAGCTTCAGCATCTGTCTGATACATCTTCGATTTATGTGATATTACCCAGTTCTTATAGGTTTGTTTCCTTTTCCTAATCGATTCCCCTCTAATAATCAGTGGTAATTCCCCCAATTCTTTAAGAACTTTGTGTAGAAGCCTTTTTCTGAATTATGACCTCCTTGTCATAGGTATGTTTAGGTTTAAAGTGCGGTCTGATTCCCTTATTTCGATGTTCTCTATAGATTGCCAAAACACTAGCGTACTCTACCCCTTTCAGATCCTGTGATTGCCATACAAGGAGATTTTTAGTCATTTGAGGCACTTGCAGGGGTGCAATGCGCAATCTATTTCTCCCCCCTTCCACCTCCAATTTTTGACTTCACCCTTTCTCCTTTTTCATCCCCATGACAAGCCAAGAGAGTACAATCGGATCTTGGTCACTGTGAACAGTGGTAGAAACATGCATGGATATGACCCACAGGAGCGCATTGCCAGGAACAAAAAAGAAATCCAGTGTTGCGTATAATTTCCTGTTGCGCCAAGTCATAGCGCCCCGGATATCACCCTGCACCTTGCTGTTCAACATGTCAATACCCCTGGACTCAGTTGCCTTGAACCAATCTAGTGCTCTCACTCTCTTTGCCCCTTTATTTTATTTTATTTGTTTGTTTATAACGCGCTGGGAACAGGGCCCATGGGCATAGCAGCGCAAACTGGACAGACAACAAAAAACTGAAAATGTCATGACATCTCAGTCAAAGATCAGATTCAAAGGACCAAAATAGAATTATTTGATCAGAAAAGTGTTCAGTCAACGTTTGAAAGGCCCCAGGGAGGTGCAAGACCTCAACTCCAAAGGCCTAGAATTCCATAGTTTGGGAGCAGCGTGAGAAAAGCAGCATTTCTGAACTAGCGAGAGATTTGCCCTGGGAACGGACAGAAGACTGGAGTCAGATTACCTTCCACCAGACCCTTTTCATTTCTCTGCCACAACTTTTAGCAGTCTATATTCATGTCACCACATATTATTAGTAGAGACACTGCAATTATTGAGTACATATTATCAATCCATGACATCACAGTGTCCACAAATCTGCTTAATTCCCCATAATCAGGATTCCAGTACAAATTGAAAAGAACCAAACAGCTCTTGCCACTATGAGGGAGCTCCTCCAACTGTATAATCAGGATCTGAATGTAGGAATTAGGATTAATGACTTGTATCAACTGCAGGTTGAGTTCGTTTTTCAGTATAGTCAAGGGACCTGAGCATGTCTGCCCTATTTTGCCTTGTTTCGGTACAAGTAAAAGCCATTCAGGAATGGAGTCTCCAATAGTCATGTTTCTTGTAGGCACATTATGTCCAGACGAGCAACAACCGGGACCATGCTGTGAAAAAGGTGGACCAAGCCTCTGGTTTCCCAGGAGCAAAAGTCAATCCTGTGGGACCCCGGTCTTTCTGGCTCTATGCCTTGTCCGGGGGGGACCAAAGCCTTTGCCAGCCACTCCCAAGATGGAACCTTCCCCAATGAGGGTTTCTCACAGTCTTCTTGGCAAACCACTCTCCGATTTTCCGTCCGGATTTTCGCCCCGCTTATGGTAACTTTTATTAAACCATTCAGCAGGGTGGCCTTATTCCACGATGGCTTGATTGGAGATACACCACAGCCAGTTCTTTTCTTTTCCTTCAGGGCACCTACATTAAAAGTGTTTGTTAGGGCCACCCTTCATTGTATGCCAGAGGCCTCCCACTTGGATATGTTTCTGATGTGCTTCTCACTTAGGTCGAAACCTAAGGGAGAGTGAGAATCCAAGAGGAGCATGATCAGAGAGGCAGAGGCCATATGGAGATAGACACGGTCATTCTCTCTTTCGTTTGGGAAGTCAATAATTCTAATGTCTTTGAAATCAATTACCCTCAATCTGGGTACATGGTGGTATAAGCCCAGGATATTTGAACTATTTAATATTAGTCCGTCATCAGTCTCTAGAATTCGCTCTAAAATTAGAATAAGGTGAGCTTTGCTCACATCTCTTGGCCGGTGCGGTTCAGGATGGGTTCTTCGAGATTTTCTCAAGCCTTGGTGGTCGCCACACTGCACAGTCTGCTTGGACGCCAAATCTAGGCATCGTTCTAATCTAGATTTATTAATAATGTTTTTTCATGATATTATTTGGCTTTAGATGCTCAGCCAAGATGCCAGTGACTCTACCACAATCCATCTGGCTTTCCACTGCTCAAGGTTCGATTTTTTAGCAATATTTACCGAATCTTGGCCTCCGCACTGTCCGGTTCACTCTCCTCATAAGTGGAGAGTTGCATCAGGGGATCCATGGAGGATTCCAGGTCAACCGGGTCTTCCGATCTCAAGGGCCTGCTTCCATTGTCATCAATGGCATTTTCATTCAAATTACCTTTCTTATTACAGGCCAGTTTCCTTTTTTTAGCTGGCACTGGTGGTGTGCCCAAAAAAAACAATTAGCTACTAATAACATTTAGAAAGACGTTATGTGTGTTTATTATGCTTTGCTTAACGTATTTGTACAAGTAAACTTTACAAATGCTGTCATGCTTCTCGGTTCTTCATCACAGCTGTACTGTTTTGAACTAATTCACACACGTTTTGTTATGTTAAAGGTACTTATATAGTGCACCGTCACCAACGGAATTGGTCCCCAGGCGCTCTGGCAGATCTGTAAACAGGAAGGATAGATATGGTTAGTCTGGATGAGGGGAGCAGGAGAGTGGGAGTAGTGATGTGCTGTTGGCAGCTTCAGCTCGGTATACATCGAGTGCTGGGCTTTGGTGCTAGTATCGGATCGGGCGAGATCTTGAGTGCTGTAGGTGATGTTTATGTGGTATTGATGCGGTGTGGTAAAGTGCGTGCGGATTGCTGGGAGAGAGATGGTTTTGTGGCTTTGTGTGGTTTAAGTATGCAGAAGGTTGAGGGTTGGGTTAGTGGGGTCTGTGTCCTGATTCAGGTACTTTCTGATTCCGTTAGTGTTGTATCCCTGTGGGTTGGGTTGATGCTGGTCCCGCATGGGCCGACTGGCTTTGTTGCTGCTGCGCTGACCTCGCTGTATCATAGGGAGTATTGTTTGGATTGATAGGTGCGTCGGAACCTTTATTCTGGTGTGGGACTGGGTTGGTAATTCTATTCTCTTGATATCTGGTGTGACAGTGGTCATATACATGAGTGCAATTAATTTTATCCCGAAATAGAATTGGCAGGTTAGTTAATCTGGTAAATTAATGATTTGAGAAAACATTTTCACCGCCAGGTTAGGCAGAAAAAATATAGCAAACTTCTTAACTTTAGGAACTCGAGAACTTCTCAAAATCATACCAGCAGAAAAGAAAAAAGAAGAAAAAAAACTTCCCATTTCTACTTCTGAGCAGACTGGGAATGACACTTACATAATGCGATTTGCTAAATTATAATACATTTCGACTTTTAATTACACGTACGTTTCCATTAATTCAGTTTTTCTGTAGGTGGTTGGGATTCACAGTATTTCCATCTTTGTTTGTATTGTAATCAAGCCCATCATTTGAGTGGATCATTGCATGACTTTCCGAATGTTCAGCTCTCTGCATGCACAGGCCTTTGCTTGAGTGCGCGAGCACGAGACCGCTCCAGCTGATAGCACGTCAGTTAAAGTCCACGTCAGTTAAAGTCCACTTCCTTGCTACTCACGAGACTGCCGTACAAGTTGTGGCGTAGCTGCAAAAGCATACTGTATAGATCTGTGTGCGCGCGTGTGAGGTGTGCTAGTCATGACATGTTGACAGTCCGAATACAAAATCCGCAGGATGCAAAAAATAGCCTCGCACTGGTCTCGTGTCTTCTTTTCCTTCGCAAATGACTTCGCAATTCTTGTCAGCAAGAGCCGGATGTCACCCAGGAAGCGCTTTCCACATGACGGCAGAAATTGTGCTATCTTTCTCAGGTACAGCGCGTGACAACCCTAATTATGGCCAGAGGTTCTATTTTTCACACGGATGACAGAAAGGTTTTGGAGGGATGTGGGTAAACAACAAATAAGGACATACGCACCAAAGAAATGCAAACAAAGTCAGTTTGCTTGTCACCTTATCTCAATCTCGTTTGCTTGTTATTGGAAACATCCAGATTGGAATCATGTTCCGTAGGGACAAATGGAACGCAGTATTCCAGCGGAATATTTCAAATAGCCCAATGTATTTAAGCATGGGAGGCCGTTGGGGACATAAATCAAGATCCAGGCATCTGTGTACTACATAGTGAAGTGCCTACATCATAAATGTATATAGCAGAGAAATTATACCAAATAGAGAATTCCCAAAATTTCAAAGCCCAAAATATCGACATTCGAGACCCACTTTTCACATATATAGGGGGTGGGTTAAGTAAATAAAAAAGGTTGAGGGGTATTTGGAGGTTGAGGTGGTCTGCCCCCACATATATGAGGTAAAAAGAGGTATAAAAATACAGTATTTTTGTTGCAGTATTCATATAGATCCTATACCATACATTGTGATGCAGAGCTTATGTTACGTCATGTTATGTTGCGTTTGTGCGATGTATGCCACAAATCACTGTAATTTGCATGGTCTGCATGTGCTTCATATCTTATATTTGAAATAAATACTCTGAATTCCATGCATGGTAGGTACCCTGAGAAATTGCTCCTGCTAAATACTGAAACACGCGCATTAAAGCCTACCTAGATTCTCAAGGGACCTGAGACCTCCCTTCCAGAGAGACTCCCTCGAACATCGTGTGCCGGGATCAGTTTCGGAACTCAGCAATCACCATGACATAAAACAAAGCATCTTCCTGTAGCCGAGCAGTCCAATGAAAGATGGAGCAGGATCAGGCCATTCTTGGCAGCCTATTCATCACAGAGAAGAACTAAGAGCTGCGGGAGCCCTGCAGCATAAACCAAAAATAATGCTAGAACAAAACAGACTTGGGGCAGCCAACTGTCAGTGCCAACAGGAGTGGCAGATGTCTACTAAAAGAACAGAGGCAAAGGAAATGGACACATAGAGAAAGAACCCTTGCCCGCAACATCTGTGACACATTTCTCCCAACTATCAGCTGAAGTTGAAGAACTCTTTCTGTAATGATTGAAACTGGAAATTCAGCAGGCACAGCTGGCAGAATTGTACGCTTTCCATCATTGTATTTTTTTTTTTTATAAAGCTCAAACCCAGACGGCTAGATGATCAGTATGAGTGATCAAATAGGTAAAGCTGTGGGCTCCATTGGTGGTGATCGGAGACCTTGGCTCACGCACTTGCTAGGGAACTTTCTAAACAGTGGGACCTTCATAATTTTTCTGAATTATAGTAGTGTTGGCATCATGAGGATGGATGTCTGGTGGGATGGTGGTTCACAATTCAGGTGCATGACAGGAGAAGACTTGCTGCCTGGTCTTTACCTTCTGAAACTTTTTGGTTTCCAGTCTTGTAATATCGTGGCTTTTGGAATTGTGCACAAAATGGTGGATGTGTCGAAACTGCCTTGAATGTAACGCATGTTTTGAAGATGAACCAGTTTAATATTGGCGGCCTGAATAGTTCCTTGACTGTGGTGGAAGTTACGCTCAAGCTTCCTAATTTGGGTGGATTAGTCTTGCTGCGGTGTGTTTCATGGCTTGGAGTGTTGTGAGGGCTGATGCTGGTATGCCCGCGAGGAGTATGCTGTGGAAGACCTGGAGAGAGGCAAGCTGGCAGTGGAGGAGAACAAGCTGGTTGCAAAATTCACTCAAAATGGAGTGCGGATTGACTGCCCATCTGGCAGAAACAGAAGAAAAAAAAACAAGATTCATCTGATGAAACTGAAGATACTCAAACTTGAGAAGGCAAAGGTGAAGCAGAATTCACTCAAAAGGAGTGCGGATTGACTGCAGAACTGACAGAAACAGAAAAAAACAAGATTCATCAGATGAAACTGAAGATACTCAAATTTGAGAAGGCAAGGGTGAAAACTTCATTAAATAATTCAAGGACAGGTGATGGAGCATACTTTTTTTCCCATCCCCATCACCTGAAAGATGTGCTTTAAGTGTATGTGGTACGATCTGATGTTCTAACCTTGTTTTTCTCCCTTGATTTGGCCTGCACTGTGCACGAAGTGTTGGAAGAGAATAAAGCTACGTGTATACACAGTCACTTGCCGCATAGTGGACGGGAAGCATATCTAGAGCTGAGTGAGAAAGAACAGCAAACATAAGAGAGGCACTTGTGGGAATGTATGGGAAAACACAGACTATCTGATTAGCCTCTGATGTTCACCTAAGAATTAGAAGGTAAATTGGGAAGTCTGGGTGACTGAATCTATGAGGAGTTTGAATGGATTGATGAGTGGGCGGAACCGGGACATATTTGAAGGGTTAAACAGCCTCATCATAGTAGAGCACGCACTGGATGCTGCCCCAGTGGCGCCTTTCTGACTACAAAGGGGGTTGACCCGAAGTTACTAGCTGTGGTTTCAGACCAGTGGACTGCTTACTAGGTTAAATCAAAAGGAAACAGGCATCTCCAGAAACAAGAGGGCAATCCAAAACATTTAACTACTAAAACAACCTCTAAGCAGATGTAGTGAGTACAACAAAAACGTAAAAACTCCTATCTCAAGTGCCTGGATAGAAATTCAATTAAAGAGTGTCAGATTTTACCAGGAAATAATACTATATGAATAATGAAAAACTGGGCTTTGGTAAATTTTTTTGTTGAAACCATTTTTTAAATTCACTCTTAGTACAGGTTCTTCACTCCGCTCTGCCATCCATACGAGACCATTTGGGCTTCGGGCATCTACTATATTAGTCAGTTCTCAAAACCTATTCAAAATGTGGCCCATTTTATTGGAGAACAGCAACAAACACTCTCAACAGTTCCATGAAGGAATTTGCAGGACCCGCTAGAACTCACTTAATGGCCAAAATAACGCTTTTTTATTGCAGATAATACAAATGATGTCTAGGCTATATCACAACGGCTAATTTCAATGTAACAATTTAAGATGAAACCCAAAACATTTGACCTAATATTAGTCAAATTAAAAATTCCTATTACAGACATTTGTAGTCCTTAAACTTTAAAATGCAAAAATATTTGAATATAGCACACATATGAAACTAAAAAACATAAATTAAAATACAGTTGTGAAAGCCATGAAAAAAATAAAAACGATTTCATGCATTAGGCATTCGCATATCCTGCAAGCCAAACAATTACAACAAAAAAAGCTGTACAGATAACATATTGATGCATCAACATAAAGTGCATGTAAGTGCCAACATCTTGTCAGATTCATTCTTACAGTTATAGGAAGACAGGTCTGTAGACTCCAGTAAACCGTTGGTTAATGCTGGGTCTCAGAAGTAGCAGCATCAGATAACTTATTTATGTTATCACGCAATCAATTTGCGTTAGTTTGTGTTAGTATGCTGCGGCCCTCTCCACATGTCCACCTCCACCTATGATGGTGTAGTTGGATGCCAGACAAGGCCCTTAATCCAGGCTGGTGTCCACCGCAACAATGTCAAGCGCAATATTGTACACCCAGTACCATGGGCGCCAACACTTCCACCTTGGTTCAAGCCACAGAAACGAACAACACACTAATCACTGATCAGCACAACACGTTCTAACCTACACCAATCTATAGTGCTCGTCCTTCGCCACTTCAAAAAATGAAAGAAGAGAAAAAGAATAAAATGTCTAATGGGATCCGACACTTTCTTTGCACCTTTCTTCTCTAGTACAGACGTGCTGTCACATATCTACTCCCTATATGGTGGATTGTAATAAAATATTCGACTAATTCGGCTAATCGTTATCCCTCCTTGAGGATTCATCCCAAACACCATAAAAGCGAAATTCCCTCCTCTTGTGGGCATGCAACCACGACACACTGCGTTCATGCATAGGTTCACTCACATATCCTAGAGATCCTCGAGCCCTCTCGGCACTAAGCCTTCCTCGCTGGCTGGCTCCTCCTCCTGAGCACAGGCAGCACTCGGGACCAGGCAGGCCTTCGCAAATTCAGCATCTGTAAAACCTCCTTGGTGGTGTGTGTAGAACTGGTCTGCCATTGCCAGACCCGCGCCCCCCTTTAGGGGGGCTGGAATACCCTCAGTTGGCTGAGGGAACTGAGGATCTTGCTGAGGCTTCCAAAATGTGCAAGGGGTCCTCCACGAGCACAAAGTCAATGATGCACCAAAAGGTAATCCAAAAGGAACATACACCAGGCAAGACGTAACACTGTTTATTACAGGTGTGCAAGCACAAATCAAACAGCACAGTGGAAAATAGCTGGTTGATAGGAGCTGACAACACCGCCCAATGAGGTCTGGCATTTTTTATGGTTAAGGGTAATTTGCATAATCAAGAACAGTAGCTATTAATGTTGCCTACTTCGCTGATAGGCGGGACTATGTCAGTCCCCTATAGCTATGCATATGTTAATCAATGATGATTGGAGCAGACAGTCTTGACCCCTATGTTCATCACCTCCCCTGTGGCGCCACATTTCTTCCCACTCTGCCCCAAGAATTACTTGTTTCTTTGTACCATGAAATTGTGCTAACCTACGTGACTTTATTAACCTGCCATTGGTCAGCACACATGGAATGAGACACAAGACATCCTGAGCCTGTGGGAAGGGAAGCATTCACACAGCATCCGACTAATGAGGTGCCTCGCGAGCAACAGCGAGAACACAATTTACTTGTTACCATTCAAGGTCACCAAAACTCACCTTCTGATTGGTTCCTTCCCGTATCAACCCCTCGCCCCACATTCTTCTTCCCAGGCCCACTTGCCAAAGGGCAATTTGAAACTGCAATACCACGTCAGTGCCCCCCCGATCATTTTTTATGAGTTTAATTCTCCCTGGTCCTGGCCCGTGCCCGGGAACCTTACTCTCCAACCTTGTATGTATCTGCTGGTCCCTGTTCCCAGCAACTACTGTCTCCTGTGAACAGTCAGCTTGCATAATTCTTCCACTCCCTAGGTACTGCAGAGTGCTCATACAATTTCATGTTTGCCAATCATGCACGGCCTGTCAGTGTTTAACCCTCGTGATTTGATTACCTGTGGTTCCCACCTCATAATGGCGGTTAGTGCGTACCTCCTCGTGTTAGGTTACCCTAGTTATCTCATTCTCATTTGCCACACTCCTGAGGCCCTCTCATGTCCTCTTCGGTGCCCCACACTGATTTTGTCCCTGGACTTCTTAAGCTGCACTTGTGCCTTAGACACATTTATTAGAGATGTCATTGATATCCTAGCTGGTGGCCCGACCCACTCCCATCACTCCCACAGCTGGTATTTGCTCCCCCCTTGGCAGCGCCGGATCAGCACCTTTACTGCATTAGTGAGGAAACCCAAAACAAACCTAGGGATTTGGGGGTGTTCCGCCCTTGGAATCTTTTTAAAAATGTTCGATTAAAATGATGCATTATACAGCACACTTTCAGTGTAAAAATGTGTCAAACTCCAGACAGCTTGTTAGTCACCAACAGTACACATGGGAATTTCCAATGCATTTTCATGATGCCTTCCCCCACAATATATGCCAGTATAAAAACATGTTCAACCTTTTAACACTGGCTGGCTGTAACAAAATATGCCAGAATCCCTATATAATAACATACTCATGTTTGCTCTGCAATTAATGGCAGTAATAATACTATAGGAACACATGTCCACAATGGCTGTGCCAATGCACGGCAGTATCCCCACATAAGAACATACCTCTGCTAGCTTTGTCTTTGACATGTATATTTGCTTTATCCTTGATGGCCAGTAAATGCAGTTATTTTTTCCTCCACACTTGATCCTGTTGCATGCGTTTTTTTGGGATGTCTGAGAGCTGTCGCTGCTGCGTTCGCAAAGCAGAGTGAGGGAATGGTTCTAGGCCATACTTTAACTGGCATGACACCTCACTCTGTAGATGTTCTATTAAGTAGAACGCAAAACGCAACACCTTACTTCCGCACGATCAACTATATACGAACTGATCCTATTTGCACCGCATATTCAAATTGAAAGGTGTTGCGTATTGAATTTGGCTGAAATTATTCCTCTTCCGCAAGATATTGCTTGTAGTGACGAAATGTCGCATGACTGCCTTTATACCACAGGGTAAGAAATTAAAGGCAGGATTGATTTAAATGATGCACCTTTGAATGATCCACAAGGGGAGCTGTTTTTTGATGGCTCCTGCTTCAAACTTCTGGATGGTACATCTACCGTTGCTTATGTCATCGCTACACTAAGCATGATTGTGGAAACCAGGAGAATTTCGCAAAACTCTGCGCAGGCCGCTGAGATTATTGCACTGATTTAGGCTTGTGAAATTTCCAAAGGGCTTAGAGTGAATATATTTACTGACAACCAGTATGCCTTTGGGGTGGTTCACAACTTTGGTAGACTATGTGCAGAACGAGGTTTCTTGACCTCACATGGAACAAAGATTGAATATGGCACCTTGATAGTTCAGCTACTCTCAGCACTTGCGCTTTCCACTCAACTAGCAATTATGAAGTGCGCGGCACATCAGAAAATAGTAGATGATGTAGGAAAGGGGAACGCTTTTGCTGTACAGATAGTTAAACAGACTGCTACTGATCTCTACTCAGATATGTATACTGCAAAGGAAGCCACAAACACTTGTACCATAGATGAAGGGATTGACTCCATAAGAAATATTCAAGCAGATGCCACTCTAGAAGAAACCAAGAAATGGGCTGAGGGCTTGGCGAGGTTGGATGAAGATGGGTGTTGGGTGGATAACTCAGAGGGAAAATGGATGTTGCCAGATGCGTATGTTACTATGATGATTTCAATAGCCCATGGTCCCACTCACATATGCGCTAGGAAGATTTGCAAAATGTTAGAATCTGTCTGGGTAAATGTTAACATCCCGAAAACTGCTGAGCGTTTTGTCCCGAGTTGTATGGTCTGTCTACAGCATAATTTGGGAAGGGGGCATCAACACCAAGGGGTAGCTTTGGTCCACCTTCTGTCCCTTTTGAGGTAATTCACTTTGATTTCATTAAAATGGAGCGCTGTAACAATTTTAAATATGTCCTGGTAGTCATTTCTGCTTTTAGTAAATGGGTTGAAGCCTTCCCTGTAAAAGATGCCACAGCAATGACAATGGCGAAAACCATGCTTAAGGAATATTTCCTAGGTTTGGTTTACCAAGGGTCATCTGGTCGGATAATGGTCCACATTTTATCGCTGCTGTTCTCTGCAAGTACGTGCGGGATTACAGATCGATAAACGGTTCAATTCAGCTAGACATGCTCAAAGTGCTGGACTTGTAGAACATCACAATAGTATTCTGAAAAATAAAATTGCTAAGGTTTGCGCTGGCACCAATTTGAAATGGCCGGACGCCCTACCAATAGCTCTCCTTTCAATGCGCACGACCCCACAAACTAGGACTGGGCTCTCCCCATATGAAATTATTATGGGGAGGCAAGCTAACATTTGAAACATCCCAGGCCCAGGAGATGTGGAGCACTTACTTCTTTCTGAATACTGTGATCGGTTAACTCAAAACGTGTATTTGATTTATCAACAAGTGCGAGAAGCCCTCCCAGTTAAATACGAGGGGCCAGGTCACAGAATCTGACCCGGCGACTGGGTGCTCACAAAGTCATTTGAGAGAGCATCCAGTCTCGCACCGCGCTGAAGAGAGACACTGGATCCACGCTACGCATGTCAAGAGGATAACTTTTTCTTTACCACACGACGGAGAAGATAAGAGGAAACCTACTTGCTCTGTTACCAATGATAAATCAGTCTTGAATAGCATCAACAGTGTTTCGGAGATACTTCTTGAGCCCGCGGGGTCTGGGGAGACTACTGCTTTGTCTCTGAACTCTTCTGCGGATCCTCTTGCAGCCTTGCACGATCCTGCTGTTATTTCACCACTTCCATCAGGAAGCAACGACACACTGTTCGCAGATCACACGGTACCAGGAGTCACAAGGTACAATCTGCGTCCACAGCACTAGTATCACTGCACAAATACGACTGTGCCCAGAGGGGAACAACCATAGAGCTTGTCCTTTGCCACTTTTTGTGCTGAAGTATATGCAAGTGGCTGGGGTCTGGGAAAAACTGTCTTCAATCAAGAAATCACCTGATCAGGAGATGACCAGAAAACGGACTGCAATGTTTTTTACAGGAACCTTTCGGGAAAGAGCTTTGAGGAATAATGCCTGTCGTTATCTCTACTCGTGCGGAGCAACCAAACAATTGTGTGGCCAAAAAAGACATTGGACAATCAAATACATGGTCCTTAAGGACGTATTGTTTTCTCGTAATTGTGTTAACCAGTCTTACAGTATTGCTTGCTTTTGGGTTCTGGTATATAGAAGAAGTGCGCCCACTTGAAACATTTTTGCCTACTGAAAGTGTTCTTACTATGTCTACACCTTTCGGGCACCTGCACACCCTATCTCCTAGGGACTCCCAACATAGACAGAGCTATCATAACAATACTGTTAATAATGAATGCAACTCACACAATTCTGAATAGAACGAACTCTTGGATCTGTTCCCATTCACCACAGCATGGGGAAAAAGGTTTGGGGTGGTATATTCATTATTTGCCTTTAACTACTGCATGTTATGCCTCTCTAAGGGCACTATACTTTGGCCGTTGGAATGATAGCATCTCAGGGAACTTTGATGGGACTAATTTGAATTAATTTGAAAGGTGGGTCCTGACGCCTCTGGGATGCTCACTCTTTGCAAATAGGAGCAAGCTTAATGTAGCTTCTATTAGGCCTTCTGATAGACTGTCCCGACCTTTCCAATCACTTATCTCTTTCAAGATAGGTAACAAGGATGCCACGCCACCTTCCTACACTATCAATCATAGCCCCAACTCTGTCTCATTCTGCATACAAAGGAATGTTTCTCAGTCAATGGGTAATTTCGAGGTTTGTCCCAATGTTACAAACTTGACCATTGAGGACAGACCTTTGTATGTAGGTGAACCTGTCTACTTCGTTTGCGGTAATGAGGCGTATCTGTGGTTACTTAGGGATTGGCAGGGAACTTGCTATTTGGGTATCCTGCTACCAGGGGTATATGTAGCTAGTACCACTGAGATCTCTAGGGATCGTCCAAGGCGGGACAAGAATGGTGATACTCCTTCACAAGTTCTGGGTGATGTAGCAAAATCCTTTGTTCCATTTTGGGGACAGATCATGAACTCTGAGGATATTAGGAGACTGGCAAGAGTATTGGAGAAAACCATCAACCGGACCACCGATATACTATACAATATGACGTTAGAACAAAAAGCAATTAGATTAGTGGCTCTACAGAACCGGATGGTGTTAGACGTCATCCTGGCTGAGCGTGGTGGAGTATGTAAATTGGTGGGATCTGCTTGTTGTGTTTTCGTACCTGACTCCACCCCTACTATATTCAAGGCAATTCAAAATCTACATACCTTGAGTACTGCAGTACATGTCCCAGAGGGAAACTGGAATCTTAGTACTTGGTTCTGGGACTTATTACGATCATGGGGTTGGAAAATCTTTGCAGTCTTAATGGTGATTCTTGGTATTCTCCTGTTCTGTTGTTGTGTACAATGCCTCTCTGTCATAATTTCCATGATAGGAGGATGTTGTACACAAGCAGTAGGTACACTAGGACCTAGGATACAAATGCATGGAAAAGCAACCAATGCCTTAGTAATGCAGGAAATAACTATAAAAGAGTTAATGGCACTTGATGTTTTTGAATCCAACAACTCAGAGTGTTCTGATTATGACACATGGTCATCGTATGGTCAGACTGTTTGAGTTATGCTCTTGGCTTAGGCGAAAAGGAGGGTTTGTTAAACCATATTCCCATACATATCATCTGATTATGAATATTGTCCTAAGCCATTTCACATTTGTATTAAAACCTGCAGTTAATTAGAATTGACTTCAAACGCCATTTTGGAAAATATACTCCACCTTGATTCTGACTCTTGCTCTCTGTCCAGTAATGATTAACTGTCATGCACAACAAATCAGTTGCACAACCACGCACCATATTGCTTGACACCCCGACACACACTGCTAGACTTCCCGGGTCACAGTCCGCCTCCCAAGTCATCACTTCACCTATGATGCGAGGGAGTTGTCATCACCGGCGGTTTCGGGCCGTGCGCAGACGCCGGCCCGGTTTGTTGCCTCGTTTTCATTGGCAACTCCCTTGGAGGCTGCGTTCGGGCTTGAGCACCCGATCACGGTTACTTCCTGGTTTCGCGACGGTTTCCCGATCACGTGGTCAAGTTTCCGCTCACGTGACTGGGAGCCGACGCACGTTAAAGACGGGAAGTTCGAGTTGCTCACGGCTTCACAGCTGTTTCACAACTCTGTTTGGCCCTCTCAGGATTTTTGTTGTTTGCTTCATCGGATTTTGGACTCAGGCTTACGAACCACGGATTGGCTCTCTTGCTCCACGGATACTGTTACTCGGAACTTTTTACGGATTTTTGGTACTCTTTTGCTACGCTCAACGGACTGATTTTGGATTTTCCCTTCCTGGCTTTTGATCTTCCGACCATAGACTACGTGATCAGTTTCATTCCCTTCGGCTACAGAAGGGCTACAGGCACCAGCCGGTACCTACCATCTAGGACACGGCTGTCCGGATCTTTAACGCTCCCTCGCATCTGACCCTGGGCACCCTAGCTCCATCCAGCTAGATTTAGGTAAGAAAGTTTTTGCACACTCTTTCATATCAAAGTACTGTGTTTGCCTGTGCTAACCTAACTTCCTTTTAACAGCCTCTGGGATCCTCGGCGTCATCAGATCCAGTGAATCATCAAACCACCTGTGGCCTCAAAGCTCGCACAGGGAGTTCCTTTACTCTCTTCCTGTGGGTGATTTGTGGTCAGAGGCCCCTTTATTCTTCACTACGCGGCAAGTCACGACATTAACCATGTTTTCAGCTGCCAGAGCAGAAACGACCTTTGAGCCTATGTCAACACTAGGGCTGGCAGAGCAGATTATTTGTCCTGTGCAAACAGACCTTGTAGTCAGAATGAACTCTCATTCAAAGTGTTATCTATTTGTACAAAACTCATCCTCCCTCAAACAGTGATATACAATGCATGTAAGCTAATGCTGTGTGTTTTTGAAGGAATCATTTGTACATTTCTTGAAACAGGATTTACTCTAAAAAGCTAAAGATCCACACAGCTGACTACAACAAAGTTTGTCAGTATGTTTAAGGAACCTTGGAGCCAAAGTGAACTTCAACTTAAAGTGTTGTCTGCATCAATAGCCTCAGCCATATTCAAACATAAGGGGGCTCATTACAACCCAGGCGTTAAGCGGTTAACGGCGCTGTAAAAGGTGTCGGTGCTGTTAAACCCTTAACGCCTAATTACGAGGTCCCTTTGCGGGTTTCACTTTAACGCCTGCTTCTAGCAGGCGTTAAAAAACCAACCCGCAAAGGGACCTAGGAGCTAATTACGGCACCGTAATTTACGGTGTCGTAATTAGCGCCTTACCCATTCCCATTGAGCCCTATGGCCCAAAAATGGCAATGGGGAAGGGGCCATGGTGAATGGGGAATTACCGCCCCGCCAACCTTGGAATGGGGCGGTAATTCCGCCATTCACCATGGCGGACCCCGGCATGGACCATGGTGCTAATAGCACCATGGTTTAGCGCCGGGGTCGTAATGAGACCCAAGAACTGAATGGTAGACAAACTAGAACTATGTGCCTTAGCAATAAGCTATTTAATTTGTTTCTTGAAACTAGGATCAACCTAAGCTGGAGAACCAACAACACCATTGAATCTTCAAGGATGGGACAACATGTCAAAAGTACAATCCAATATTGTATATTTGTTATGTGAAATGGGCACTAACCCAAATTTGTAAACTATTAGTTTGGAGATGGGCTGGGGTATGACCAGGACTGTGTATAAATACTGCATGTTTTGTGACGACCAGTACTCACTCCCCTCACAGTGTTTTCTGGTACACACTGTGAGGTGTTGGGAGCCAGATAGCTATCTGCTTTGATATTTGAATCTGTACAGAATAAAGTTATATATATTCATAACTTTTGACTTCGTGACTGGCGGATCCAATTTTTGGTGGTACTAAGCCTCGATATTCTTTGTTGATCCTACAGTCTCTGCGGGGTCATTGGGGCACGGTTGCATCCAGAATCTGGCTTCTCTGGACCAGGCTTCTTCCCCTGCTCCCGTGTTGTGGACTGCTCTGGTGGTTGGAACTGCCCCAGTGAGGATACGAGAGGTTGTGAGGATGCTGTGATATGGCTGTAATTCTCAAACCCTTCCTACCAAAATATGGCGAGCAGTGCAGGGGCACTTTAATTGGACCTAGTTCCTTCACTCGTCCGTGTGTGTGGCAGACTGGCTGTGACTGATCCACTTCGAAGGTAAGTGTTCTTCAACAATGATTATTGTCCGTACTCATCTGCAATGTCTTTTTCCCTATGATTAGTGTTCGTATCCTTAGTAATGTCTTTCTTTCTCCTCAATAGGTGATGCATAGTCGCAGTGCTGGAAGTGAGCCCAAACGGAGCCTTGAGGAGTTTCAAATGTCCCAAAATAGATGCTAAGTTTGGGCCCTAGGGTCAGCGTGAAGGTTGAGTAGCGTGCAACCTTAGCGAATTGTATTTATGTGGTTTCTGACCTTATTTGTCCTTTTCTCCTGCAGGTATGGCCTGGTGATGTCAGATGAGGAGCCGCTGTCCGAAGATCTGTTGGCAGGTGATGGATGCAGCACCCATGAGGATGCTGGTAGAGACGAGCTCCCGCGTAAGTGTTGGACCTGCGGAACAGGTAAGGAGCGCTGCAGGCGTTAGTATTGCTGGAGTCAGGTACAATGCGCTTCAGGTGATGACTTTGCCGGAATCAGGTAAGATGCGCTTTAGGCGATGGTATTGCTGGAATCAGGTAAGATGCGCTTCAGGCGAAGGTATTGCTGTAATCAGGTAAGATGCGCTTCAGGCGTGAGCGTTATGCATGAGCAGACTAACGCGAAGCGATGGCATGTGGGCGGGGCAGGCTTAAATAGCCTGGTCCCAGCCACGCCCCTTTGCTCTGCTTGATGGCTCCACCTTTTCACTCCCAGAAGATGCTGCACATGTAGCCCAATGCATTCCTATGGCCACGCCGGGCCTGGGGGCCCTGCAAGAGATGAAATAACATGTGCACTAGGAATAAAGTGTGCAGAGCACACTTTCTCATGAGCCTGGTGCCAAAGGCGCCAGGACTGGGTCCAACCGGACCCTTTAAGTGATGTAACTTGTGGTCCTTACACTGTGGTCAGTACAGCACTCCCCCTTAAGGCCCCTCTCACGGGCACTCTTCCTCCTGGTCCTGGTTTGGTGGGATTATTTCGATGAAATTGTCTGACTAGTGGTGGGGCATGGACGAATTCACTTGGCTCCCATGTATGATCTTGAGATCCATAACCTTTCTACTCTATCAGAAAATATAGTTTAGACCGTACTTACTTGGAATCCAGAATGTTTTTGACTTCATATTCCGGTTCCCCTTCTATGATGTCTGGACCCTTTAAGTGATGTAACTTGTGGTCCTTGCCCTGTGGCCATGACAGCCAGGTTCACTCTCGCCAACCTTTACGATACACCGTTTATGCATTCACTTTACCAAGCGGGATTGTCTTCCCTTTCACTTCATGCTCATCTGTTGGTCAAACACTTTTGACGGTATAGACGATTTTGCATGACCCCTGTATGGCCACTTTGACCCCCTTGTCTGGCCTTTCTCCAATGCTTTCTGGTACCTATAGTTTCGCAATAGGGTAATCACCATTAGCGTGCAGCCACGTAGTGCCTGCCTCTGCTCTGCTGGTTTTCCCCTGTTCTCTCAACAGTTCTTTGTATTCAAAGTTCAAGTAGCATCTCACTACTTCTGTTCAGCACAATTCGGTTTCTTTATCGGTTCTCCCCCTCGACTCACCTATTGTTATGAACGGCGTTGCTTTCTCACTTATAGAGTCAAGGCTGGTACCTTGGGGCCCTAAGTCTCTCCCCAGCTTGGCTGTCAGTGGAGGAGGTGCCTCGGAACCATTGACATCTGGTGCAACACACACAGCTCCTGGCCTTATGATTCCTTCTTTTGAAGCTTACAGTTCTCTGTTGATAAGGGCATGGTCACTTCTCCCCCTGGTCTCCTCTCGAATTGTGCCATCTTTTACCTCCTCTTGAACTGCCGAACGGAATTTGCTCTCACGTCATGCTGTATGCCTTGCTTGTAGTGTGTTCTCTTGCTCCACCTTTTATCCCTTTGTGGGAAAGAAAAGGGTCATCAGGTGTGTGTGATTTTGGTCAATTGCCTGACTTTACGTGACCCTTGTATTGGGACATGTCAGGTAAACAGTATTAGTCTGTTTTTATCACAGTGTAAAAAGGTGTTCCTATTGGAAAAGGAGGGGTTTAGAGTTTCTGAATGTCCTCCGGGGTAGGACTGGAAAAGGTGTTGTATGGTTTGTGAAATGAGTAAGAGAGTTTGTGGGAACTGTAGCTGTTGGTCACATTTGAATGATCATTCGGAAAATGACAATCAGAGGGACGGTATTGGTAGGGTTTATGAAGCAAACAGGGACATTCGGGATTGTGAACTGAACAGAGGGGATTGTGGGTATGCAAGTGTTTTATCTGAGCAGGTTGGGAGTGTGTGAAATAATAATCAAAGGGACGTGAAGAGGAATCACTGGGATTATTCAGGTCGGAAACAGAAACAGGGATTCTGGGGAATATGGTTTCTAAAATGCAGCAGGGTGTCTAATGGATTCACCAAATGCGGAAGGGATGGTGGATTCTGGAAAAGGAGGTTCATTACAGGGAAGGAAGGTTGAGTTGATACAGCCCATTAAGGTCTCGAGGACCTTGTCTTCCTTGTCCCTTTCACTGGTATAGTACTGCGTCTCACCTGGGGCATTCCCTTGAGCATAACCCTGGGTTCCCCTATCCCAGTGATCCTCCCTCACTCGTCTACCTCCAGGGTTGGGATCTGAGAGTGCCAGCCCTTCCCTGGCCACCTGAATAAGGAATTCCCCAGGTCTAGTTGGGAGAATACCCTCAAGTTTCTCACAGTAGTTATGTGTCCGGTGCACCACTCGTAGTTAGGGTTATTGAGCTCAAAAGCAGATGAGGCAATTCCTTGGGTGCAGTTCCCATAGAGTAGAGCTGCATGAGTACTGTCTGCAGGGGATACACAAAGACCATGCTCCTGGCATAGTGTCCCCAGAACAAGACTAGTGCCAATATTCAGCTGGCACTTCAGCTATGGTTGATAGTCCAAGTATAGCATTACTATCTCTATCTCGACTCAGCTCTCACCTTTAAGAAACAAACTAATTCCTTAGCATCTTCCACTGCATGTACTTGTAAACTGATCCGAGCATGCAGACCATTCCTAACTGAGACTAGCTGCATCACACTAGCCAACGCACTCATCATATTCAGGTTGGATTACTGGAATGCTCTATATGCAGGATCTAACAAGTACATTCTTGATAAACTCAAAACACTCCAAAATAACGCTATTAGAGTAGCTCTAAATATTCCTAATAGAGCTCATATCTCCACCTCCAGAAAAATATCCATTGGCTAATAATTAAAGACAGGATTGCCCTCAAAATCCTCTCTCTCAATTCCAAATGTCTGAACAACATAGCTCCCCCCTACCTGGTAAATAGAGTCAACAAGAGAATCTCAAACCACCCCACAAGAATGACTAATGCTGACACCTTAGTGGTGCCCAGATACAAAAAGAGCACAGCTGGAGGCTCCAGCTTTCCGGTAATAGCTGCACAAACTTGGAACAAACTCCCTCTAGATCTCAGAATGGACCAACATTACCCTAGCTTCACGCGGAAGGTCCTTACCTGGATACGATCCAATGACATGTAGCTCAACCTCCTCCCCTTACTACGACCCCTTGCTACCCGCTCCAGAGACCCCTGATGATTGTAACTATGTCAATTGGTTTCTGGTCAACTAGCTTTAACTGTATCGTCGTACTCAGTTTTGTACTTGTACTCTGCTTCTAATTGAACTGCATAACTGTAACTTCCTGTAACCAAGTTCTCAAGTAACCTTGTAATGTCTGCGCCCAGCTACCCTTTGGGTTTGGTTTTGTGCTATACCAAATAAACAAACAAACAAACTCAAGTCAAAGACTTCATCTAAAACTCTTTGGTTAAGGGAAGGTCTGATTGTCAATTGTAAATAGGCGGCACCAACATTTTTAAGAACACTTACAAATTCCCAGAACAACCAGCTGCTGTAAAGTGACATGGGCCCTCATAATACGTTTGCCAGTCTGGAAAAAAGTGCAGGTAACAACGGTTCAAATTTATCAAACTTGAGAGAGCATCCATTTGTGTGATTGATAAATATTGGGAGATGGTCTCATCAAAAAACTACATTCAAAACAACCAAATACCAAGAGGATTGCGAATTCTAATATTTCTAGACTTTTGGAATGAGGAAGACACTGATCTTGCTAACAAGTGGAAAGACAATTTAAACAACAGTTCCAAGGTGATGTTAGAACTACTGACAGAGCATGCGACCAGAGAACATGCAAGGACAGTGGAACAGATTGATGTTCTGAAGCAAGAAATTGCAGAAATTAAATCATCAGAAGCATCTAAAGAAAAGAATTATAACAAGATGTACAAGATTCTTAAAGAACATCAGGGCGAACTTAAAATAAGGAAACTCCATAAATACTTTCGAGAACAACATGACTACACAGAAGATCAAATCTATACATTCCAAAGCAAATATTACTCAAAATGTACAACCGCTTCTGGGACAAGTACTCCTAATGTGTCAGGAACCAGTTCAGATATTGAATCGGACCTGGGAGGGTCTGCTTCTGGAAGTAACGTCACTTTAACACTCAACAAAGGTTTTATGAACCAGATCAAGAAATATAAGAAAGGAAATGGTGCAATGCAGACAAAACAAGTCAATTTTCAAATCTCAGCTCCGGTAGCTACACCAATTCCACTAGGAAGATTCAAGGACGGAGGGGGGATCCGATCCCACAAACTTAAGAAGCGCAGCAGAAATAAGCAAAAGACTTAGGAGAACTAACACGAAAATTCTGAGCAACAAACCCAGTTAAACAACTTTGTGTACAATTTATCAGACAGAGAGATTATACAACAAGAATGTAAGGTTTTTCATTTGCACCCGATTCCATATTGGATCCAATAGAGGCTCAAATAGATCTTTTCAAATGTACTCATGAACTAAAATTGAAAACATTCTTTGCTACTATAGTGGGAAGCATAAAAGAAAAACAACAGCCTGAAACACCCAGTTGATTAACAATACTGGACGTTGAAAACACTTTCCTGTTTCGTTTCATTAATGAGGATGAAGGTTTTGAGATGCAGATTTTGTTAAATGAACTACGTATCAAACCACTCAACTATGAAGTTCATGAATTTAAAACGAAATCCAAATTCACACCACAGTCAAGTCAAGGTAATTTTATTGAAACTTTTTCTAAAGCCGTAACCAAAGATATCAACTCACTACGAAAGAATCTCAAACATGACCGGTTGAAATCACTCAAACAAGGGAAATTAACTCAAACTGAAATTCAAGCACTGAAAGCTTTGAAGAACGATGAGAGAATTGTTATCAAAGAAGCCGACAAGGGCGGTAACATTGTTATACTAAATCAAGAGGACTACACTGAAATGGCCCGGAGACACCTTGAGACTCTAAACTACCATACTATATTACCTACCAATCCTACTAAGGAAGTTGTTGCAATATTACAGGAAAACATACTCAAATGGTATAGGGAAGGTCTTATCACAGATGAAGAAAAGGCGTTTCTGACAATTAAAGAACCAACTTTACCGATATTGTACTTTTTCCCAATGTTACACAAACCCTTTTTCCAAATCCCTGAGGCAAGACCTATTTTACGTTGTATAGTTTGGGCCACAAAACCCATCTCAGAATACATCAATGAGTTACTAGTACCACATGTTACAAAAAGGACCTACTATTTGAAGGATTCAACAAGTCTACTGAACATTCTACAAGAACACAATTGGATAGAAGGCCAGTTGCTCGTCACTTTTGATGTTCAGGCTCTCTACACCTCCATATGTCACAAGCTTGCAACCAAGACAATAAGATATGTTTATGGAGAGAGTACAGCTTCTCACTTTCAACACTGCCAAATGATAATTAAGATGTTACAATTAATACTTGAATACAACAAGTTCACATGTGATAACATCTTTTATCAACAAAGCAAGGGTTGCCATGGGCATGAAATATGCCCATGCCTGGGCCAATCTTTTATGGCCATGTTCGAAGAAGATGTCATTTGTACTAATGTGCAGTTTTCGAATAAAGTGTCCCTCTGGACCCAATATATAGACAATGTGTTCACAATATGGAATGGTACACAAGATGATTTAGATCAATTCACTAAGGAAATCAATCAAAATGATATGGGAATAGCATTCACAGGTATATCTAGCACAGATAAGATCAGTTTTCTGGATTTGGAAATTTACGTTGTAGGCCAACAATTGTTGACAAGAACCTACGGAAAACCCACGGAATGAATTCGACATTATACGCAACAAGTTGCCACCACAAACAAGTTATAAGAAATATACCAGTAGGCAAATTTATTCGTGCTAGGAGAAACTGCAGTAATGAACAAAGCTTTCAAGCAGGGTGCAGACTACTTACAGAAAGATTTCACCAAAGGGGCTATGACAATGAAGATGTACGCAGAGGTCTGAACCCGGCCAAGGATATTGACAGGAAAAATACTCTATTACCGAGCGTAACAAGGAAAATCGATGCAAAACAAATACCAATTAAATATATAACAAAATATTGTGAAAATCATTATAGAATTAAATAAATTCTTACAAACACTGGCACATTCTAATGCTTGACAAGGATTTATCTAAATACCTTGAGTCTAGACCCCAAATTATTTTCAAGAGAGCACAGACACTCAAAAATATCCTAAATTCTTCTTTTTTACGAATACCGGCAACTACCAGCAAGGCCAACTGGCTTAATCCAAGGCTGAAAGGTTTCTTCAAATGCAGCACGTGCACAATGTATCGCTAAGCACATGAAGATACTACGCAATATGAAGACACACAAGGTAATAAATGGGCAATCCAAGAGCTGATTAATTGCAAGACTCAATGTGGTCTATGCACTTATTTGTATATGCAAAAAAGGTTATATCGGCAGCACGATAAGAAACCTCAAAACAAGAATACATGAACACTTCTCTTCGATTGCAAGTCAAGATCAGAGACTACCCCTTGCAGTCCATTGGCAGCAAGAACATCAGTTACACAACAAAGATCAATTAAGATTTATTGGCCTCAAGAAGGTGCACAGAAATGTTCGAGGTGGCAACGTATACTTCGCCAGATGGAAGCAAGAATGATTTGTCATTTTAGGGTTACGGAAATAGGCCTAAACTTTTATCATGCGATGGGTTCTTTTCTATAACTTTGATTATGTGATGGGCTTCTTTTCACAATTCCAGTCAGTTCAAGCTATGTAGTCAAAGCTGCATGAAAAGTCTGTCTACAACTAGTATTAGAAATACCATGACCCAGATGATATAAACGAATTGCTAGTCCAAACCCCACAAGAATTGAGCAACCTAATATTAATTATCAAAGATTATGGTGCAAAGTAATTGATTGAATTGGCATGTTAAATGCCACATATTAAATGTGGTTTAATCTATTGTAATTGATCTCTGTTAAAAGATTCTGTACAACTAGCGGAACATTTACGAATTAGTCAAGCACCTGAAATCCCCATGGAGCCCTACAATACCGAATGTGTAGGATAGAGCAAACGCTCTTTAAAATGGGGCTCAACCTGCTGATTCTAAACGGTTCTGATCAGTAGTAGGCGGAACTATAATATTCTGCCCTATTAATCAAACAAACGTTTACTGTAAGCATTGCGCTTAGATCAACAAAGTCTAAAAGAGTTCAGGGTTCATATGTTCAGTACAGAGCATAAATGAGCTCGGAATCTATATGTCAGGTATTAGGAAGGGACAATGAGTATTAAAATTACAATACACGTTTGAAATTTGGAATCACCACGAGTGTTTCATCTGGGGGATACGTTGATTTTTCAGTATTTTCTTTCAAAATGTAAACTTGATTAGATTATAACTTTTGAGTCTACGGTAACAGGCATTACGGTGTTATTTGTTTTGTTAGACCAGACGTCTTCAAACTGTGGAGCGGGCCCCCCAGGGGGGCGCTGCCGCATCCCAGGGGGGTGCTAGAGCCCAGCATGAAATGTGTAAAAAAAAAACATTTTTTTTTTTTTTAGATTGGAGGAAATGGGAAGGGGCGGCTCACATAGTCAGACTGGACCATAAAACGGTCTTAGGCACCAATTAAAAAATGGCCAGCAGTTGCAAATGGATATTCAGTCCTTTAGTCACAGACTGTTTGAATAGTACCCAAGGGGTTGTTTTTTGTTCAAATGTAAACAATTGTGATCTTTAAAGAATATTTATTCAGCAACAATGGTCAAAACTACTAGCTGCATAGTGAAGTAACTCCTCAAACTGGCCCACATTGGCCAAAAAAGTGGCCCATTTTGACTGGCCTGCACTAGCATTTTGCATTTTTGGTACGGTCATCGCCCCATTGCCCTATAGGCCAGTCCAAGCCTCCCGGCTCATCCATAATGGGTGAGGGGGCGTCCACCCACTGGCCACCTCACCCATTTTGGAGGAGCTGAGGAGCCAGCCCAGTGAAACACTGAGCACTCCCTCAGAACTTTGCCTTTGACAGTTCATTTTCCCCAGCCGCACATGATCACTGAGCCATGCAACGCTGGGGGTGTTTTGCTTCGCCAGCCTTGCATAGCTCATTGGAAATGCTGGCTGGGGCACTGCATGTATGTATGTGCGAGGGGGTGCTCCTGCGCCTCCTCACACATACGGGCAGAGCAACCTGGAGCGGGGCATTTTAGCAACCACGCGCAGGCCCTTTCAGAAGCTATGTTTATGGTGATTTCTTTTTTATTTAAATGTGTATGGATGTGTATATGCTTGTGTTATGGGATTGTGGTGGGAGCAAGATGGGCGGAAGCACTGGGATAGTGGTGGAGTAGGGAGTAGGGTGGGGAGAGCCCAGGGTCTGTACTGGTAGTAGGGTGCGGTGACGGCACGCAAAAGTTCATAGCGATTTCTACATGCTGCCCATCTGGCACATTTTGGGGGGGGCCGGCCTGCCCAAACTTTGCTCAGGGGGAGGCACAGGCCAAAAAAGTTTGAAGACCACTGTGTTAGACGCTACTTGCTGGGTGTCATGGTAACCAATAGCCAATTTAACCAGGAGCCAATAGCCACTTCAGGTGGAAATGAGGCGTAACCAATCTAGTGCACACTTCTTATAAAGTCAAACTAATGGTGGCCGTGCGGTCTACTGACAGATGCAGCTATGGGGAGAACAGAACTCTGTTAAATTGGTAAGTCAGAATGACGCAGTTAAACTGTTTCTACCTAGAGGAAGGTGCAATACAATACTTAGTTAGACATATGCGATGGATAATGCTTATGCTTTATTCACTAGCATGAGGCGGCTGATGCGGACTCACCAAATATAGTGGGAAACCACGTAGTTCTGGTTTTCTCAAATGTGCATGTAGGCATTAGAATGACAATCTATTGCAGAAACACACACGCAGTATACTGTTGGGAGTTACTTACATTGAGAATCTTTTAAGTATGAACATATCCCAAACAGGATTATCTATCAAATTAAAGTGGCAAGCACCTGTCAAGATGGAAAGATTACAAACGTGCATGAAAGAGATGGGTTCCAATTTCGATTTGGCTCAACAATAGAACAGTAATTTAGCGAATGAAGGATGCAATGAAATCTGATTATTAATCCCATTCTTTATAACGTTTCTAGGTACAGGGATTACACCCAGTAATTCGAGCGCGCACGAACGGTCAAGAAAATACCCACTACTAAATAATTAGGTAAGTCTTAAAACAACATTTAAATTGTATAATGAACTGTACCCTAGCGATCTAAATGATTATGGAATACATTTCCCTTGGTTCGGATAGATCTGGAATATTAACTGATGAGGTTAAGCTTTGGGGGACTCTTGATAGTTATAATTTTGCAACCACAGCAATTTAACAATGCAGTATATGACTGAAACAACTGTCATGATGAACACGCTTAGCAAATAAGAATAAATGCAATATAAGCTAACTCACTACGGATGATCAAATGAGGGAATAGCAATAATAGGATAATTGGCAGTCATGAGTGTGAAATATGACTTTGCTTAAGAAGGATCTGATCCTAATTCGTTTTTTCTTTGTTTTTCCCTTGGTTTGTTTTTCTTTTTCAATATTTTGGTTGAAACAATGATGTTGTTTTCTCTTAACCCAACACATCCTACCTTGGTCCAACCCCCTCTATCTCTATATCTGTCTTTGGTTATACAAATGTATTCTTGGTTGATAATTGATGTTACTGTATTCATACCATAACATGTAACAATGTGATTTTTATGATTTATTGATATTTCGATGAAGTAATTGTCTGGCTGTGAAGAAGGCCCAAGGCCAAAACACGTGTCGGCTGACAGACTTTACCTATGTTGCAATAGACTGATAGTCAACTGGCGCAAATTGTGTGTTGGCAACCAACTCTATTTAATATTTAGAAGGCAGTGGGAACATTCATTGCCCACACACCATGCGACAGTAGCCAATACTAATAAGGTGTCGTTTGGTTCTGATTCACTTTCATAAACCCTTGACAAGTTAGGAGTCCTTCAAACCAACTCACAATCACAATCATTCTTAACAATGGTTACCGGCACCTTTTCTGGACGTGAAAACTACAAATCTGCCGGTAGGGGCAGTGAACTACCGGCAGGCCTTACCTGCGGGTAGTGCAAGCCCCTACCAGCAGATTTTTCACTGAAGCACAGGCATCGTTACTAACAGTGCTGGTGCTTTGAGGACTCCATGGGAATGGGAACTTACCGTTCCTCCGCTGCTCAGGATATCCTGGGATATAGGGCGGTGGAAACGGTATTCAACAAAGGTAGCAGGCACCCCTCTCTCGGAAGAACAAGGCATGATAACCTGTTCAGTGGTTGTTAACCACCTTGAGAGTTTGCAGCCATCTGCTTTTTGCTTACTGTTCCTTTCACAGATGGGAAATAACCATTTGCATATCAGTCTTTGTCCCGCCCACATGGGCAGTCCAGCACCGAAATGCTATGGCAATTCCTCTCTGAACAAGAGTACCAACAGCAACCCCATACACATGTTTCAGCCTTGTTGGGCATCATCAGTGAGGTGGAAACGGTAAGCAGAAGTTGCTGGTAGGCAACCGGTAGCACCGGCAGCCTACCAGCAACCTCATAATGTGTGCCATTGTCTCTCCGTGTTTTGGCCTTCTTCTGTACTGAAGTTTCAAGACAGTGGTCCTCATGTACGAGTTTGTGGTAATTCAGCGGTAAATCCACAGAATTACCTACAAACTTGATTACTGTTACCGGCACATGGCCCTTTGAGTTTATCATGGCGTCACATGGTCCTGTGGGTTTATCACAGGATTACAAGTGGTGATAATTCCCCATTTTCTGAGTCGATGGGACTCCATGAGGAGTTTTGGCAGATTTACCACTGATGGAATTACAACACAGTAAATCTACCGATTTTTGGGATAAGTGACGGATTTACCTCCAGCTTGGTGCTGGAGCTGATTCCTCCATTTTACGTCTACATTTATAGTTTGGCTTTGGAGGAAAATTGGCACCAAAAAAAGTGTCAGTAACGGAATTACCGCCACATATTTCTGTACCACCAAACTTGAAATGAGGCTCAATGTCAGTTTACAGCTACTTGTTAACTATTTAAAGCAAAGAACAATAACCTGCTATAAGGTTATTTTGGATTGAATGAGGCGATATTAACCTCAGCGGCAGGCCAACACCGTTGTTAACTGCCAGTCGCCCAAGTGAAGGGCCCACGCGAAGCAAGGGTCCCTTAATGAGGGCGGCGGTGCCATTACTGATAGGGTCGGCCCACCGCTGAGGTTAATATGGGTGCTAATGATGTTTTCTTTTTTTTTAAGAAAAAAAAGGATGAAATGCTGGTCACAATAAAAAAAAGTGTGCGCTCATAGCTGAGTAAAAAACACTTAGCAACTAGCAACAGATTCTAATCAACACACTGGGGGCAACTCATCCGGTTGTTTAGGCATGCCCAGAGGTCAAACCAGGACCTCTTTTAGCAGGGATATCCCATTCAGGGCTCCCGGGAAATGTTCTGATGATGCACTTAGTGGATATGCTGAAGCAACAGACAGGGTGGATAACATAGCAAACTTATCATGTTTTGACATTGGGCATATCTTGATTATGCTCTCAACACTAGAAGAGCTGCAAACACTGAAAATCCACTGCAAATGGAATTAGAGGTGATTCACCCTATCAAAACACATACCGGCAAACGGATTGTTTTGGGCATCTATGCACATATGAATGGTCGATAATAGTGCTCATTTACTTTTTTACAGAAATCCTTTAAAATACTCCAACGCTCAAGGACGGTAAAAGGATTTGTGTTGAACTTTCAATGGGCCCTATGCTTGTCCCTCTCCCGCAGGTGAAAGCACCTCCTTCCTAATCCAGGCATCCTTATCCCCTGGCTAGGAGATAGCAATTCCTTCACACTCAGTGTACTAATAGGCTGGATAAACTCCGATGTCAACCTAACGGCCCTTGTCCTTATTTCACTAAACTGCCTCAGGACCTCCTAACTTGCCCTACACTACTAAGCTATAAGTGTTCTCAAGGGGAATGGGATTGTGCCTTGCAGACACTCTGCTTGAACGAGTCTGTGTCTAGTCACCCTCACTCTTTCTTCTCCCTCTTCCTCTCCTCCCTGCACTCCCTCCCCACAACCACCCACCCTTAATCTCTCCCCTCTTATCCTCCTTCCTCTGTTGTCTCTCATACTTTCTAGGCTTCATCTCTACCCTTTGATGTTACCCTACCCCTCCCTCCTCCTTGCTACTACTCCCTCCTCATAGCTACTGCTTCATACTCCACACTACTACTCCCTCCTCCACACTATTACTCCCTCCTCCATAATACTAATTCCTCTTCTGCACTAGTACTCCCACCTTCACACTACTACTCCCTGCTACACATGTTTACTCCCCCTACACCCTAATACTCACACCTCCACACTACTAGTCCTTCTCCACACTATGGGCCTCATTACGACCCAGGCGGTAAGGGTTTTACGGCGGCGTAAACAGCGCCGACCCTTACCGCCTGATTCCGAGGTCCCTTAGCGCCATGGAGGATTTAACACCTGCTTTTAGCAGGTGTTAAAATCCATGGCGCTAAGGGACCTTGTTGTTAATTACGCCACCGTAATTTACGGTGGCGTAATTAACGCCTTCCCCACTCCCATTATGGCCTTTGGGGCAAAAATGGGAATGGGGAAGGGTAAATGGGGATTGGGGACTTACCGCCCCGCCAACCTCGGAATGGGGCGGTAAGTCCGCCAACCACCATGGCGTAAACGTAGTTTACGCCATGGTGGTAAAGGTACGACCCAGGCGGTAACTTACCGCCTGGGTCGTAATGAGGCCCTATGACTCCCTCCTCCAGGTTCCTGCTCCTTCCGCTACACCACTACTCCCTCCACCACACTACCTACTAAAACTCTACCCACCTCTTACATAGACACCTCCTTTTAATCACACAAGCTCTTTACAATCACTCCCTACACTCCTTCGCCTAACTACAGTTTGACGCACACTCACAACGCAGTACCACTTTCACTCACTAGCCAATAACTCACCTTCTCCAGTAAATGCCTCCACATTCCTCTGCTCCTTCCCCCTGCTTGTCTCTTGGTCTGCCACCTCCTTCTCTGACCTCACCCAAATAACCCACAACTTCCTGTTTCCTGCTGGGCTTTTTAGGCTTCCCGCCTCCCTCTATTGGATCACTCACCCTGTCCAATCTGGGCCTGTCTTGCCTTTCCAGGAAGTGTTGAAGGTAACAGAGATTACAAATTGTGGGCTAAGCCCCGCCCACTTTCTCCATGTGGACATGCTGCAGAATGGTAATGGTGACCCTGGAAGTTCAAAATCCTTAATTGTGTTAGGAGGTCTTGTTCCTGGCACTCATAAGGTGAGTGTAATTGATGGGAATGTTTGTGCCTCCCGTTTGAGTCCCTGGTGGTCTAAGGTACTGGGTGATGGTTGCAAGTGTTCGCAGCTAACACTTGTGTGACAGGGCCAGCAAACATGCCCTGTCAAAAAGTGGAGGGGGCCCTGTCAGAAAGGGGAGAGCCCTTGTCAAAAAGGGGAGCCAACCGCAACCCAAACAGGGTGACATGTCGGCAGGACCCCTCTACACCCCTCCTTCCCTGTACCGATGGTGCAGCAGCCGAGGAAGACACCAGCGGCAGTGGGACGACATGCAAGGAGAAACAACCAACCGCCTGAAATTTACAGAGATACTGGGCCTCATTACGACCCAGGCGGTAAGTTACCACCTGGGTCGTACCCTTACCACCATGGTGTAAACTATGTTTACACCATGGTGGATGGCGGATTTACCGCCCCATTCCAAGGTGAGTGGGGCGGTAAATCCCCATTTCCCATTTACCCTTCCCCATTCCCATTTTTGCCCCATAGGGCATAATGGGAGTGGGGAAGGCGCTAATTACGCCACCATAAATTACGGTGGCGTAATTAGCACCATGGTCCCTTAGCGCCATGGATTTTAACGGCTGCAGAAAGCAGGCGTTAAACTCACCATGGCGCAAAGGGACCTTGGAATCAGGCGTTAAGGGTCGGCGCCGTTTACGGCGCCGTTAACCCCTTAACGCCTGACTCGTAATGAGGCCCACTGTGTGCGGCACAACACTGGCAGCCTCATGTCAGAGGACGCAGAGAGGCACTGTCATGAACCAAGGGGTGCAGCAACTCCCACAACACCGGCCAGCAAGAGGCACGACCCAGTAACAATGCAGAGGGTCGAGCGGCAACCAGAACAACACTGGTGCTGCAAGAAGAAGATGAAATTGGCCCCCTCTTCCACCAGGGATTGTTCTAAAAGGTCAAAGGATCTATGAGTCAGGGCCTCACTAAACCACCATGGAATTTTGGAAAGTGGAAAAGCCTTCAGAGAGGCTTGGGAGACAGTTGCTTCTGGGGAGCCGGTATTGGCTCCATGTGAGAAATTCAACAGAGTTCATGTGGGAAAGGGGTGGGGCTTACCAGGCCTTTTAAACCCTCCTAAGGCCTTCCCCTGTCACAACCCTGAGAGCCAGGTAAGTGATTGGAAAGGGTGAGTATCCAATCATGGGATGAGATGGGGTAAATAAGGAGGTGTGTGTGTGTGTGTGTGAATGGGTAAGTGTGGGTTAGCTGGGTGAGGACAGGAGGTGGTGGGGAACGTCTGAGAGACCATGAGGCAAAAAGCAATTGGAGTGTGAAGGATATTGTTAAGGACGGAATCTGCGTAGTGTTTGTGTGAGATAGTGGAGAATGTGAGTAGAAGGGGTAGAGTAGAGTGGAATATTAATAGTGGTGGGGCTGGCAGTGGTAGCTGGTAGTGTGGATAGTAGGGAGAGGAAGTAGTGATAATAGAGGGGTGCGGAGGGCCCCATATCCTTGGGTGTCCCTGAGCGTTTGATCAGGGGTTGGCGAGAGGGATGAGCAGGGCACAATATCCCCGGGAGACTATTGAGAGGAAGAGATTGAAGGGGTAGGGGTAGCAGCGGACTGGGAATAGCAGTAGAGAGAGAGAGAGAGAGAGAGAGAGAGGGACTGAGAGAGAGAGAGAGAGAGAGAGAGAGAGAGAGAGAGAGAGGGACAGAGAGAGAGAGAGAGAGAGAGAGAGAGAAAGAGAAAGAGAGAGAGAGAGAGAGAGGAGAGAGAGACCGTGAGTGGGATTGTGGCAGCAGCTATTAGCATAGAGGAAAAAGCAGAGTTTGAGATGCTAGGAAGATCAGGAGTGGAAAGGAAAGTAAGATCGAAGGGTGGAGGTGGAAAGGCGGAGTGAGAGACTTGATGGTCAGTAAAGAATTGGGAGGAGTATGAATTAAAAGGGCTCAGGGACAGGTATGCATGACACTGGGTGAATGAAGGCGCCGCTAATTACTCCTTGAGAATACTAAGCTGGAACAGGTAAGGGACAGTTAGAAGATCCTTAGCGAGTGAGACAGCGGCGACGTAGGGAAAACACCTGAAGTGCAGAGAGAAGGAAAAGACAGATAGGGGTTACTGTTCCTAGTATTAATAACAGCCTGTTAGCAACGTCTGGTCTAGGGAGGTGGGAATTAAGCCTGAGGCAGATGAGACAGAAAAGGGCCAGGCCTATCGCTAAGCCCCACAAAGATCCTAGTAGGTCCAAAGAACTTTGTATTAAAAGCCATTCTGATCACTTTTATTTCAATGAACACCCTTGGACTTTCTTTAAGAGTCAGTGTGATTCTTTTTGACTGGACCACCCTGTAACAATAGGTGGCACTGTGCGGCTCCCTGCTTGCTGTGTAGTGTTGGTGCTGCCGAGTTACTCTCTCCACTGACCCTTCTCTAATGGCAGTGGAAGAATGAACATTGGGAGGCTGTTTGCTGGCCCTCAGGTTCGGGTATGAGTTCTCCTTCTGCGGCTGGCGTGCGGCACTGAATGACAGCTCTCTCTGATGTTTCAAGCTGTTTCCCGGTCTGGCATTTTGTCACTAGGAAAAACACAAAGACACTGGCAAGCATCTTGCTTAAGAGGTGTGACATGAGACAATGGTGTACTGTTCAGAAATAAACTAGCACAACCAGGAGCAGGAAATGGGGCACTCTCAACAGTCACATCCCTGCTCAGTGGTAGGACTGGCACTGGATTTCTCCTTGATAGGCTTCAGCCCGAGCTCAGAGGGAATTTCATCGACTCTTGACAAGGCCAGAGTACTGGCCGTATCATACCTCCACCATTTCCGCTAATTTCTCCTCTTCCTCCTCCTCTAACATAAGTGTTGAATAGTTTTCCTGTCCGCTGGTCGTAGCTTTCAGGAGAGTGGGTGCTTCATTTTGGCTATGCCCTAAGGCAAAACAACTTTATTGGCACACCATTTATTGGAATATTGAAAACATGAGAGCATTCTACAATTTCATTTCTGTTTCATACAGGAAAGCTGTAATGCTCTTTCGTTTAAAATGAAGTTATTCGATACAGTTACCACACCAAAACGTATACATTAACCCTGATGCCAGTCGTGATTAGACATTATCTATTTACATCCAAAAAAAAAAGAACGAGTTATTGATTTTCAATTAGGACATTCATTTATGTTCTTCTTTGGTCTAATTTTTCTCACTTGTTCTCATCTTTTGTTGGATGATAGTTTTTTTTTACTGTGTTTGCTTATTAATTTTTGTGCTATAAATCTAAATGCCTGTTTTATACATTTGTTTAACAATTGCTTTTGATTGCAATGTTGGCTTTTATAGGGTTTTTAAGGTTTGTACTCTTCTGCTTAGTTGATTCTGATATTTTTCCTCTTAGAAATACTATGATTTCTTCATAATTTTTTAAAAAACTGTCTTCATTGGTGATTCACGTCACATAACATTTTACCATACAATGTGAGATTGAGGTACAAAATCAAGCCAATGAATTATACTACGTTCAGACAGGGCATTGTTCTGGCAAGGCAGCCATCCGTCCACTTAAAGCCACATTCAATTGAAAAGGAGAAACAATGTTACTGTAGCCAGAAACCCACATATTTTAAAAGCGTTCAGACTGTGCACAGGGTATAACATTAAGCCTTTAACCACCTCTGAGTGCACCCCTCCTACATATCCGGTTCAGAACTTTGAGCCAATAAGTAGGATGTGAAGAGGCACCGGATGTTCTTGGGCCTATTCTGCAGCCCACACAGGCCCCCCCATACGCCTTGTCAATGTCACTGAGCAAGGTTAAATCTTTTAGCCACAACTTTATCCCGGGTGGAGATGGTCTAGTCCATTTCAGCAATATACAACATCTGGCGACTATTATACTTGTCATAAGCAGTTTCTGGTATTGTTTAGTTAGATCCAGAGCCCAGCCAAACATGCAGCACAGTAGGTCACACGGGATAGTCTATCCCAACATTTCAGAGATACTTTTCACCACCTCCCCCCAAAAAGATCTCAATCTAGTACAGGGCCACATCATGTGCAGGAGTCAGCTGGTTCGTGGTTACATCTTGGACAGCAGGCTGACCTGGTGTTATCAAACTGTTGAATGCGGGCCGGGGTCAGATACACTCTGTGCAGTGTCTTAAGCTGGATCAAATGTAGCATGGTGCTAAATGCCCCGCTACGTGTGTTTTCGCAGAGCATCGCCCACTGTTTTTCCGTAAAGGAAGTCCCAGCATCCTCCTCACATTTCTGTTTGTATTTTAGGTGTTCCTGAGTAGAGTCTTGCTGAACCAGTTTGTATAGTGCGGAGACCACCCCTTTACTACCCGGCGAGCACACAATGAACTTTCATCTGCTTCTCACGGAGAGTGAAGTCCTGTTTCCACCTTCCTGGCCATCTGTTGTTCTCCTGCACATGTGGAGTTTGTGCCTGGCTGCTGACTATTCCATTAGGTAGGTGCACTTTCTGTGCATTACTGCACCTCCAGGGGAATTATTGATCCTGAAAAATCGAAATTGTAAAAAAAAGAAAAAAAAAGAAATTTGCATAAAATAGCTGGAAAGGACTGTTTTATTTGGTATTTTCATCGTGCTGCCATTTTTTGAGCTTTTTAATACCTGGAGCTGCCTTGCTATTTTTAAAGCACAAGTTTTTTCCCACTATTGCCTGCTTATTTGACTGTTTTTTGGCCCTTCCAAGATGGCCACCGTGGTTTTCTTTGTTGTGTAGGCAGGCTGTGCTGAACCACCTCTCCCTGTGCTGCACTCCCATTGGTTGCTGAGTGTTTTCTTCCATCAAATCAGGGACTGGCAGGCTTCAGCCGACCCTCTCAGCAAGGCCCACTGGCTTGAACTGGTTTCTTTCATCTGCTTCTCACTGAGAGTGAGGTCCTGTTTCCACCCTCGTGGCCATCTGTTGTTCTCCTGCACATGTGGAGTTTGTGCCTGGCTGCTGACCATTCCATTAGGTAGGTGCACTTTCTGTGCATTACTGCACCTCCAGGAGAATTATTGATCCTGAAAAATCGAAATTGGAAAAAAAAGAAAAAAAAAGACATTTGCATAAAATTGCTGGAAAGGACTGTTTTATTTGGCATTTTCATCGTGCTGCCATTTATTGAGCTTTTTATACCTGGAGCTACATTGCTATTTTGAAAACACCATTTTTTTCCCACTATTGCCTGCTTATTTGACTGTTTTTGTCCCTTCCAAGATGGCCACCGTGGTTTTCTTTGTTGTGTAGGCAGGCTGTGCTGAATCACCTCTCCTTGTGCTGCACTCCCATTGGTTGCTGAATGTTTTCTTCCATCCAATCAGGGACCGGCAGGCTTCAGCCAGCCCTCTCAGCAAAGGCCCACTTCTAAGGCCCCTGCCTGCTGCCTGTCCGCTTCCGGACAGCTAATTGGGGCTCTCCCTGCACCTTAACCACAATGATGCTGCCACCTCACTCCTCTAAGAAATCCAGATTGCCTTGATGTTGCCTCCTCCAGAACTATGGGTTAGTTCCCTCCTTATGGACTCACTCCTACTACCTTTGACTATCACTGTTCTTTTTGCTTGTTACTCCCATGTTGTCATCCTGATGCGCAGTGCTTCCTAAAACCCTTTGCTAACATCCGATTCCAAGATTGAAAAGTCAAATCTTGCTGTTTTTGCTTCATGCTAAAAAGTCAAATCTTGCTGTTTTTGCTTTGTACGAAAAGTCAAATCTTGCTGTTTTTGCTTTGTGCTAAAAAGTCAAATCTTGCTGTTTTTGCTTTGTGCTAAAAAGTCAAATCTTGCTGCCCATTGCGAAATTCTCTGTATTTTGCTAGTATACTGTTTCTTCTCTGTAACTTGCCAGCCCAGTGACCTCACCACTCTCTTTTCTCCCAAACCTACCTACCTTAGCCCCCCCAGTATCTCAAACCTCTCCTCGCTTCCACCCCAATGGCGCTTTCTGTTTCTCCTATCTTTTCCAACTGCTTCTCCATTGACTATCCTTCCCTTCTCACTAAGTCTGGTAGGAAAAAGTTCAAAAAGGATATCTTGGCCTCTAACCCTGGTCTTCCTATCGCCGACACCTACTCCAATGCTTCCGCCATACAGGCCCTCACAGACATCCTCTTTGTCGTTCCTTCGCCAGATCTATGGACTCCTCATATGGTCTCGGTGCTCTGCCCTATCTCCTTAATGGTGGCACTCACTGGGAAGTTCTCATAGTCTCCTTTGACTCCTCTAAAGTCATCATTAATGTCTACCTAAATGGCACTGTCATGGTCCAAGGCCCTCAGGCCAATCTCCTCCTCTTTGAAAGGCGCTTCCCTCGCCTCATCAATTTCCTCTGTTCTCCTGCTGTCCCCTCCTCTCCCCCTTTGGCTACCTTGCCCTCTCTCTGCTCCTCCTCCTCTGTCACTCCTAGGGCTCTCTCTTTCCCCCCCGCAGGGCGTACCTCTGATCTGTACCCCTCCCCGGAAGGTCTTTAAGGCTGGCAACCTTCTTCATATTGCCACTCTCAACTCTCGCTCTGCTGTCAAACACTCCTCTGACATCTGCCACCTCCTTGAAGAACTAGACCTTGATGTCCTTGGTCTTACTGAGACATGGTTCACAGCCAGCTCTGTCACAAGCTTTGACACTCTCCTCCCTGATGGCTACAAGATCCTCTCAGCACCCAGATCCTCCCGGTCCGGTGGGGGGGGTAGCCTGATCTTTCCTGAGTGGATTCCTGCCTCTATCATTTCCACTCAGACCTACTCCTCTTTTGAATGCCTTGTCTGTAAGCTTTCTCTCTCGCCTACCCATTCTCTTACTGTGGTTACCATCTACCGGCCTCCTGGTCAAATCACCTCATTTCTCTCTGAGTGGGCAGACCTCTCCTCCTCCCTCCTGGCCTCTACCACTCAACTCCTCCTCCTCGGTGACCTCAATATACATTTAGACTCTCCTTGCTCCTCCTCTGTACTCTTCCGTGACCTCTGTGACTCCCTCTCCCTGTCCATCCTCCCCTCTGGCCCGACTCACTCTGCAGGGCAGACACTAGATGTCTTGATCTCCTCTGACCTCCCCCTCTCCATCCCTCTGACCACTCCTCTCTCCTGGAGCGATCACGTACTCCTCTCCTCTCATCTCTCCTTCTCTTCCCCCCAAGCCAAACCTACCCCAACACTGCCACCTATCTTCTCGGACATCCGGCTCATGAAGCGTGTGTCAGTTGAGGCTTTTGCCGCCACTTTCTCTCCCCCCATCCACCTTTGGCTGTCTCACATCCTGACACATCCCTGTCTCTGCTCTACTCTTCAATTTCTGATACGCTTGATGCTCTTGCCCCTGTCATGAGGATCCGTTTGAAGTCCAAAGCCAAGTGCAATTCCTGGTATGACTCTGACCTAGCTACACTTAAACGTAAGTGTAGGGTGGTTGAGAGGAAATGGAGGACTTCCTGTTTATCCTCTGACAAACTGGCCTGTCGCCTGCTACAAAGGCAATACCGACTCACTGTCCTCACCAAGAAGAGAGTCCACATTCCAGCTTGTGTCTCTGTGGCATCTAACAACTCGGCCGAACTCTTTAAAATCTGCAAGGAGCTGGCCAACCCTGCTGCAGTCTCTACCCGGCCTGTTGCCTCCCAGGCTCTTTGCAATGCCCTTGCCTCTCACTTCATTTCAAAAACCCAGGACATCCTGTCCACCCTCTTCACCCACACCCCTCCTCTCCCCTCTCCATCTGTGCTTGCTGACCCTCCTTTAGCCACCCCGCCACCATCCTTCTCGTCCTTTCCTCTTTTCTCCCCTGACGAGGTCGCTAGACAAGTCCGTTCTATGAAAGCCTCGTCAAAACAGGTTCCTCCCTTTTCCTCTAAAACCAACAAGGACCACATTGACACCCTCGCTCCGGCCCTTGCTGATTTTTGCAACCACTCCTTTGCCTCGGGATCCTTCCCCACCCCTCTGAAGCACTCTTTTCTGCATCCTCTTCTCAAGAAACCCACAGCTGATCCTTCTAGTCCAGCTAACTATCGCCCAATTTCCATTACTCCCTTTCTTGGCAAACTAATGGAAAAGCTGGCCATCTCTCAGCTTAACCTTCATTCTAATTCTGTTGGCTGTCTCCATGACCACTAGTCTGGCTTCAGAGCTGCCAGAAGCACGGAATCTGCTCTCCTGAACATCCGTGAAGACCTGCTCTCCAACCTTGACTTGCCCTCTGTCCTCCTCCTCCTCGATCTCTCTTCTGCCTTTGACACGGTCAACCATACCATCCTGCTCAACCGTCTCCATGAAAACCTGGGTATCACTGATCAGGCTCTGGCCTGGCTGACCTCTTTCCTCTCAGATCGACCCTCCCAGGTCCAACTTGGGTCCTTCCTTTCATCTATCTTCGTCTCTACCAGTGGTGTACCCCAGGGGTCTAACCTCTCACCCTGGCTTTTCAACCAATACGTGGCAACTCTCGCCCACTGCATTGCCACTTTCTGCTCAAATTTCCAGTGCTACGCTGACGACACTCAACTAATTTTCAGGCTGCCCTCTGCCACCTCCACTCCCTCTCTCATCTCTGATTGCCTAACTGCCATTCAAGATTGGTGGCCACCTATGATCTTTGTCTGAACGCCAGCAAGACGAAGCTCCTCCTCATCGGCACACCTTCACCATCCTTTCCCCTCACTCTCTGGCCGGCCTCCCTTGGCCCTCCTCCTACCCCCACCTGCGAGGCTAAGAAACTCGGGGTCATCTTTGACTCCACCCTTTCCTTCTCCGCCCACATCTCTGAGGTCTCTAAAAAGTCAAATTTCTGACTGCACCACCTCAGAGGTACTCTGCCTTTCCTCTCCTTCCCCCAGAAGCTCATGGTATCTCAAGCTCTGGTTCTCTCAAGCTTGGACTATTGTAACAGCCTCTTTCTAAATCTACCTTCCTCTACTCTCCGCCCTCTGCAACTAATCCAGAACAGGACTGCAAGACTTGTCCTTGGCCTCAAGCCCTGGGATCGTATCTCTCCAGCCCTGAAATCTCTCCACTGGCTCCCAGTGGATGCAAGGATTAAATTCAAAACCCTTTGCATTGTCCACAAGGCTTTCTGGGGCCTGGGTCCAAAATACCTTCAGCTATCCCTCCACAAATACCTCCCTTCTAGAGCTCTTTGCTCCTCTACCTCCAACTCCCTCAGGGCCAGTCGTTTTTCAAAGAAACGGGCTGGGGGTAGATCTCTGTCTTCGGCTGGGTCCTCCCTCTGGAACAGCCTCCCTGCCACTCTAAAACTTGAGGAGAACCATCTCTGGTTCCGGAAGCACCTCAAGACCTTCCTCTTTTCTTCTGCCTTTGCTCCCCTCCTCCGCTGCTGATCTGTTCTCTCTTGGCACCCTGCACCTGGCCACCCTCTGTCCTCCGGGCCCAGGTACCTGCTCACCTACCCATACAGGCGCCCCCCTTTTTCTTCCTGCACTTAGCAGACCTACCCTGTCTGCTGCCTTAAACCTAGCACTTGCAAATTGCTGGCTGGGCTAAAACTGTTTGTTGCCTTTATTATTTATTTATTGTTATTTATCTGTTTCTCCTCTGCTTTGCACTTTCCACTTCTCCCTCTTCCATGCACATTTCCCCTCCCCGTCTTCCATGCACTTGCGCGTTCTCAATGTCACTGGGCCTATTAAGATCGCTGTTTTGTTCTCCCCTGTTCCCCTCCCTTGCCTTGTCGCACTCTGAAACACTTGTGTACGAGCACGATAGAAATAAAATATCATATCATATCATAACTTAACAGCAGGGTAGCATGTGACATCTCCGGAAACGAGGGGGACCACTCCCTGAAACCTGCTCTCATTCAAAAATACTGCAACCTACGTTGAAAACCCTCCTACATCTTTTCTACAATTTCTTCTTTAATGTAACTCCAGGGCCAATATCAAAGAGACCAACCACTGATGGACTAGGCGACCCGGTGACAAGAGCATGTGTCATCCCTTCTGAACTCCCTAAAGGGTGAAGACCAGCCATTAACCAGCCTCTTTGCCTCCAAGCCTACGAGCCTTTCATTTGCTCTCTCATGCTACTTGTCTTTAAATACCCTTAAAGGCATGGTCTAGTAACATTTTTTATTGTCCCTACGGGTCGGCCATGTTTTTTAAAGCCTAAGTGGCTCGATTTTAGAAAACATTCCTATGGACCTTACCCGAGTTTTCATCCATTAAACGCACGCAAAAACAGGCACCAGGGAGCCGCCATTTTGTGATAATCCTATCACTTGCCGCATCGCCCTGGCTGACCTGCTTCTGCGGCACTAAATCAATTCCCCCGCCCCTGAGACTGACATTATCAAAACATTCATATTCCCCGCCTCTCTCCGTGACGTTACTGTGCTGCGTAGGGAAACGCGCCCAGTCGTCTTCTACGCGACTCCACACAGAACCCGGAAACCAACACAGACCATCTCACAACACAGCGCGCCACAATTCGGAATATAAAACTGTTCTTTAAAATCAAACAGCAACACGGTACATTTGGTAAAGTACATTTATTTGACATTAAATGAATAGTCCAGTAAAAAATGTTATTTTAAAAATAGATAGGCAACATTAAAAGAATAATACTAGCACTTTTGTTTTTTAAACTTCCTATGTAAAATTTTGAGCTATTCAAGCTCAAAATTCGCAAAAGTAAGCACATGGGCGCATCCATTTTGTGAAATGGATGCCCGCCTGTGCTGGCTTTTGCTTTTGCGGCACTAATGAAGGAAAAGCCAGCCAGCTTTAGTAAACAAAAGCTACCGCTGGGTGGCTTTTCCTTCATTGGTGCTGTACGCGGAGGACGGGGACCGGAGACCAGAGCAGGAAAGCTGCAGCTGAATTTCGGTAAAGTGCTATTTATTTTTTTTAAAAAATAAGCACTAGCTACGGTTTTTTTTCTACGTTTTCCGGGCTTTTTTCTACGTTTTCTAAAGCGTCTAAAGATTTACTCACTCAAATTTCCATTGTGTCTCTTCGTAATGCAGTCTGTAAAACGGACTGTGCTCTTGACAACGATTTTTCGTATACTGAACTAAAATGAAACTCAGACTAGTTTCTGAATTTTCTGCCTTATCGTCTCTTACGTTATTGCGCACCCTCTTCAAATGTAGTTCTTTCGGCATGGTCCCTGTCTCAAGGTCAAAAAACAATAGACCCTTATACTTCCGGTGCGACTTGTGGGCCTCTTCTGGGCGCGAGCTGAAAATCAAAGCCGCTGTCCTTCGCATTCTTTATTTGCAACATCACGTAGTAAAGGCATCTGTGAGATCTTGAAGTTTAGAATCCCTCTATGTAGTGCGCCTCAATGTGCAAATGCGAACTGGCTTCTCTCCCAAATGCCACGGCCCGCTTGGCACGTTCTAAGGCCCCCATTTTTGTCCCCGTTGTCTGCGAGCTTTGCTGCCCCAAAAAATCATAACTATGGAGACATTTAATTTTTGGCGGAAGGTCAGGGAAAGTATAAAGTACCACAGGAGTTGAGTTAAAAGTGAGATTTATTGTTTGTTTGTTTGTTTTATTATTTGCAATACGCAAGCCTCCCCTCCGTTAACAGTGCGTGGCATTTACATTTACATGAGATGAGACATGAGAAAAATATATACATACACATATATGAAGTGAATAGAGAGAATTCAAAGATGACACCCAGCTTGTTCGCCACCCATGATGGTGAAGGTAGGGGTTAGGGTTACAGGTACACTGTACAATAACATTTATTTACAAAAAGACAATCGTATTGCAATTATTTAAACCGGGATTTGTACTTCACAACCAGCTGTGCTTCGGGTGGACATGGCACAGTTGCAATGTTCGGTGGCAATGGATCACTGCTCTGCACAGAAACGTCCAAAATTCCATATCTGTGCTTCTCTAACACAGCAACAATAAGGCCTTTCACAAAGTCGAACTGCATTTCATCATAGACTGGTTTGATCACCCATTGCTTACTTCGTTTTGAAAACACCTTAGTGTAGCGAGGCATCCTTACTTTACCCCTACTCCTAGATTGTTCACGTCCGACATTGCTGTTATGTGCCAAGACCGCTAGTAGAGTGCGATGTTTCATGCCCCGAAAGCTAAAATGCAAGCGCTTTGGCCTGTACTTTAGGGACATATTGTGGAACACCTCCAAATCTCCTGTGTGACAGAATTCTGTCAGTCCTCTCAAATCTCTTCATAGAGTTTTGTCAAAAGCAATCTTCTCAATGGCTTTGTGTGTCGGTGAAGACGGAATCAACCACTTCTTCTTCCGTGCCTCCTCTGGGGACAAAGGGCCATGTTCACATTGGTGGAAATGTTGATTTTCTGTCCAGCGGTGAACGTTGGTACAGTGGTGCATCAGTGACCGCCATTTTTCAAGTAGTATTTCCACTGACCCTTCACAAGTTTTTGAGCTCCACCAAAGATGGTTGGTGATAGAATGGGACCACTGCAAAATACTTTCAAAACCTTTTTTTTTCCTGCAGCCGAGATTTTTCTTACTGATTGATTTAGCAAGATGCCATACGTCAAATTGATGATTAATATGTGGGAACTGCTCTCTCATTGTCTTGGCAATTGAAACGTGTCTGTCCGTGGCTATGAGGTCAATGTGCATTCCCCTTGATTGTAGATATTCCACTGATTTTATAAATCCTAGTTTCTTCATGGCCACTGAGGATGTACATTGTGTTACCTGCACGACCACCAAACTCACAATTTTCTTACTATCCATGTCCTGAAAGTGGTAGGTGCAGTACTTGCCAGAAAATCCAGGGCTGTCGCACTGTCCATCACCGGGTAGCCTGAAACGTTTCCCTTCGAATGTACTTACTAGAGACAATTGGTCAATTTTCCAAGCATCACTAATGGCCGGAAACAGATAATCACGTTGGTATATGTAGTACAGCGATTTAGAAATAAAATGGAGTCCCACAAACTGAAAGAAAGCCTCTAACTTTCTAAAACCGGAGCCACTAAAAAGTGATGCAGCTGCACACAGTAGATTGCCTGCTGGCATTTTCCCCAGCATCGTTTGTGCAGACCATGAGAACCTATGATTTAATCTACAGGCGGCATTTATTTTGACGTTAATGCCTTTTATTTGACGAGTCAAATTAATCAATGGCTTCCCACATACTTTCCCTCTAACGGAATGCACACATTTCAGCATACTTAAAATTTCCATCAAACAACTGTCGAATACAATGTATTTGCTCTCTTTCATTAGACTGTCATCCTGCGTCAAAGTTGTTTCGGCCTGTGAAGTTGTGGAGATTTCAACACATTGGAAAGTAATATCGCTGATATCAAGTTCTGATGCGTCTATGGATGCTGCGGCTGGTTCATTCTCTGTCATTTCGACATCTATTACTTCAACATTGATGGGAGAATGCAACAATGTCGACATGTTTTGGGTGGCAAATTTTTGGCGGGTGTAGATTGTGTGAATTGATCTGCAACTACTTCAGAGCTATCTTCAATACATTCAATATCATCTTCTTGTGGTGGTGCGGTCGCACTGTAGCAATGGTCCAATGCAACTTTGCTGTATTCTTCAAACACAGTTAATTCATGTTCTGGCCATTGGACATGAACATCTCGAGCCTGAACACGCCTCACCTTAATTAATAGTTCCTCCATAGTGTACATGGTCTGGCAAGCAACATCTCTCATTCGCTTCACTGCCTGTGTATGTATAGTTCTGACACCCACGGGTAACTGGAGGAGAGATTGGAAAAGGGATGTTCAGTTTAAACACAAGATAAAGTGTAGTCCAATTGACTGGAAAAAAACATAAAATAGTCCCCAGCACAAAAACATTTTTAAAGTTATGAACTGTTTGTAACTAACCTTTTTTTGGTTTTTTTTCCTTGCAACTTTTTTGACTCGACCTTCAACATCTGCACGCTATAGCTCTGATTTGTTTCCGCATGTCCTCCCTTCCTCTTGCGCTGCAACGACTATATTTTCTGTATCCGCATAGACAGCACGGAATGAGGCTCCATCGTCTCCCTGAAACATAGTACTTTCATTACTATGTATCAAAATATTGTTAGCATAAAACACACATGAGGACGAACACACAGGTACATCTCAATAGCCAAACACGATTTAAACATTGTCTGCAACAATCAAACGACAAGTATTCGACCAGTGATGATCTATTACGATGGAGCTGTCAGTATCCATACCTCTGGCTCTGCATGGACTGCCATGAATGGTTGTATTGGAGAGGAGGCATCAGCATCTCCCTGAAACACAGTACTTACATTAGTATGGTTTTCAATATTGGAAACACAACACACACCTGGGGTCGACGGCACAGGTACATATAAAGAGATAACAACAAATGATGCATTGTTTAAAGCAATCAAGGAAAATATAAGTATGCAAATTTCATCGACTTATTTCTCCGATTCGTTTACATCTGCTTCATCAAAATGGGATGTTGTGATTGTAGTGGAAGCTCCATCGTCTCCCTGAAACACAGTACTTGCATTAGTATGGTTTTCAATATTGGAAACATAACACACACTTGGGGCGAACGCACAGGTACATATAAAGAGATAACCACAAATGATGCATTGTCTAAAAGAATCAAGGAAAATCTAAATATGATCACATTTCATCGACTTTTTTCTCCAATTTATTTACATCTGCATCATCTAAATGGGATGTTGTGATTGTAGTGGAAGCTCCGTCGTCTCCCTGAAACACAGCACTTGCGTTAATAGGGAAGAAGTATACAAATGGAATCACGTTATATGAGCACGCATGATGGAGCTGTCAGTATCCATACCTCCTGCTGGTGAAGAACATCTAGAAATGTTGTAGATGCGGCGGACACTTCAGCATCTCCCTGAAAGACAGTACTTGCATTAGTATGGATAACACTAATTATAACTGAAAACAAACACCAGTGGACGATAACTAAGGTGTATATCAATTGGAAAGCACTAACCAAACATTCGGTAAAATAATTACACGATAGAATAAAACTATTACTTGACATGCATAAAACAAGTCTGTAGCGGATTAGCCTAGTAAGATTACCTGATATGCGCTAGAAGTGGTTGATAACGGCGACCACGTCAAGGATGTAGAATGTTCTTGCTTCAGATTCAAGGGATAGTCAAGAAGTTGTAAAGGTAAATTAATGATTGATAATGAAATGCCAATATGAAAAATAGCCATGTAAGGCCACAGAATACTTGAAAAATGCACAATACAGCACAGTTCCCTGTTCCCATATATATACATTGCGTTTGTGGGTTATGAAATCGAAAGAGAATATATTGATAAATGTCATTATTCAAAAAACTATACACTCATATCAATAACGAAATTATTACAAGGGATAGAACACCTACAATATCAATTAATCCATTCGGCTACCTACACACTACCGCAAGGCCTAAAGCTAAATCCGGACACTTGACTCACCGGTGGCGGAATGTGGACGAATAGAGTGGGAATAGCGTTTTCGAGCAATTTTCGTGTCGTTCGCCGTTTATTTTTCTTTGTTACCCAAGATGTTGTGTACATGTCCAAGGAAAAGTGCCGGCTGCAGATGCGGTATCGATCACCCCGCTTGTCCTATAAAACTTGTTGGACTCTACTTTCCAGCTCATCCAGTGGATATCCGCAATGTCTGACCCATTCTCCTATTCGATCAACAGTTTTCGGGAATACATGCATTGTAGTGCCTTCAGACTTCGCATGGGTCTTCGAAGGGCAACCGCTAATCGAACAGGCAGGCATTGTTGATAAATCTGAAAAGTAAATATCAACATTATTATACAATCTTCAAGAATAAAGATTTGATACAAAAGTAAATGAATCATACAATGATCAATGCAAGGTTTGTTTTGGTCGCAGGAACTATACCAGTTCATTATGTGCGGCTTAGTATTTGCATAAATTGCAGAAATGTATAAATGATGTGACTAAAATCTAAACATGTGACTCGTCCTTTGGATGTTCTGTCTTGCACGAGAAGGAAACATGCTTACATTATAGACTGGACCCCCGAAGGATGCAATTCGATGACAATAGACACAGATGAAAATAAATAGATCTATTGATAGCATAGCAATGGAAACTCAAGTCAATAGCAATGAGACCAATGAACATAGCACTATTGTGTACTCTACTCGCAAATAGATAGACATTTAAAAATCTGCGAAATATGACTAGGATACATGGCCTTACCTTGACCAACAAACAGTTGGATTCAGCAAGCAGAGCAGTATGTTGCAGGAGAATAGGTGGGTGGCCACAGGTAGCACACTGATGGGTTTGCTCTAAGCGGTCACAGAAGTTCACGGATAGCACGACGACGAGCAGATTAGCGTAGATCTCAGTGGTTGCCAGGTAGCACGTTCAGGAGTTGACTTGCAAAGCACAAAGATGTTCTCATGAGACATATCACGTGGTTTATAAAGTATTAGAAACAGGGGTGTGTTTGTGAATGAATGACGTATGTATGTCGTGGTATTAGGGGGGCGGCCTGCTTCAAGGGGAGGCCTGGCTGGAGACACAGGGTCTGAGGAGACCAGGTGACCGATGGCCCCTTGGCATGGGATACCTTTTGAATTGTACATGCAGTTTGGCACCTTGGCCTTTCGCGCCCCTGACAGCGTGCATCCCCGTGTGCGAACCGCCTTTGATAGAGGGGGTGGGATGGATGGGCCTGGGGCGTGCAGATAAGGCACAGGAAGACTGCTGAATGGAGACACACTTATGTGGATTGCAGGGGGCCGGCCTGCTTCAACGAGAGGCCTGGCTGGAGATACAGGGTCTGAGGAGACCATGTGACCGATGGCCCCTTGGCATGGGATACCTTTTGAAGTGTACATGCAGTTTGGCACCTTGGCCTTTCGCGCCCCTGACAGCGCGCATCCCCGGGTGCGAACCGCCTTTGATAGAGGGGGTGGGATGGATGGGCCTGGGGCGTGCAGATAAGGCACAGGAAGACTGCTGAATGGAGACACACTTATGTGGATTGCAGGGGGCCGGCCTGCTTCAACGGGAGGCCTGGCTGGAGATACGGGGTCTGAGGAGACCATGTGACCGATGGCCCCTTGGCGTGGGATACCTTTTGAAGTGTACATGCAGTTTGGCACCTTGGCCTTTCGCGCCCCTGACAGCGCGCATCCCCGGGTGCGAACCGCCTTTGATAGAGGGGGTGGGATGGATGGGCCTGGGGCGTGCAGAAAAGGCACAGGAAGACTGCTGAATGGAGACACACTTATGTGGATTGCAGGGGGGCAGCCTGCTTCAAGGGGAGGCCTGGCTAGAGACACGGGGTCTGAGGAGACCATGTGACCGATGGCCCCTTAGCGTGGGATACCTTTTGAAGTGTACATGCAGTTTGGCACCTTGGCCTTTCGCGCCCCTGACAGCGCGCATCCCCGGGTGCGAAGCACCTTTGATAGAGGGGGTGGGATAGATGGGCCTGGGGCGTGCAGATAAGGCACAGGAAGACTGCTGAATGGAGACACACTTATGTGGATTGCAGGGGGGCGGCCTGCTTCAAGGGGAGGCCTGGCTGGTGACACGGGGTCTGAGGAGAACATGTGATCGATGGCCCCTTGGCCTGGGATACCTTTTGAAGTGTACATGCAGTTTGGCACCTTGGCCTTTCGCGCCCCTGACAGCGCGCATCCCTGGGTGCGAACCGCCTTTGATAGAGGGGGTGGGATGGATGGGCCTGGGGCGTGCAGATAAGGCACAGGAAGACTGCTGAATGGAGACACACTTATGTGGATTGCAGGGGGGCGGCCTGCTTCAAGGGGAGGCCTGGCTGGAGACACGGGGTCTGAGGAGACCATGTGACCGATGGCCCCTTGGCGTGGGATACCTTTTGAAGTTTACATGCAGTTTGGCACCTTGGCCTTTCGCGCCCCTGACAGCCCCCCTTGCCAGCGCTCATCCACTGGCGCGAACCGCCTTTTATAGTATATCGTTGCTTATCAATAACAAATGCCACATACCGGAGATTCTTGTGAGCACATACCCACACTTCAACCGGTGTATTATAGTGGTCAAGACCCTAAGGCCTGTATAATCCAACGGTAATTGTTAGTATAGATATATGTGTGACTTTTATAGAGACATAACCTACTGAAAGACTTTGAACAAGTGTTATTTAGTGCATGCATTATCGAGAATATGTTATGTTAGCTTAGATAGATAGTGACCACCCTGCTTCACAGCGACCAGACCTTCACCCATTCGGAGCACAGATGTCTGACGTCCATCCTTGAATGGAGACACACTTGATTCATTTAAAAAATCGAAACAACCGTTGTTAAAATATATGTGGTGTTTTATTTTGTATCTTATTTTCATGACACAAAAATACAAGACTTTAAAGATTATACAGGTCTGGTTGCAGCATAGCGAGCGAAAATCCCCTGTACTGACCGCTGTCACTCGGGAACGTTTCTCTTATGGCACAAACGGCACAGGCGGGTATCACTCTTTGAACGCGGTGTCCAAGCCTCCCGTGGAGCCACCATGTAAAGGAACGATATGCCACCATCCTGTACCACCTGTGAAAAGGAATGAAACAAACGGTTTTTAAATGACCAAGATAAGTTTAATAAACGTTTGTTGTCAATGACAATTCTTGTAACTAATGGCATTCTGCACGGACAAATGCTATCTAGACAATGCACACTATTGAACGACTTACACGTGTTACAATGATATGTAGATGTAATTTTGGATATAGTAGAAGAACATGAAATAGGAGTGGCATGACAAGCAGAGTATACTTACTCGTTACTCGGATTACGAGGACGAACAGTTGCGCGAAGTTCGTGTATAAATAAGCACCATCATTATTCTCAACACGGCCCGTGTGAGGCAGGCTGCCCTGAAGTCTGGCAGCTCGGTGATGCATTGCGGTCGTGGCTCGCCTTCCGAAATGTAGGCCAGGCATCCCGAGTTTTCTCGGCAGCAGCAGTTCTCCTCCTCGGTTGGCATTAGCTCGCACCGATTGCGTGTGCACCAGGTGGAGACGCCGTCCATGCGACTAGGCCCAGGCTCTTCATCTGTTGATTCGTCCTGCCAACTGCCGTCCGAATTCCCATCGTTTTTGCGTGCTTCCCTTTCCAGTAGTTCCTTCTCGGTATACTCAGGCTCGTACATTTAGGGCATTATTGTAGCCATTGTGTGGTAAACAGAGTAAAATAATTTACCGAGATGGTACAGGTGTTCACACGGGCTACAAGCGGCGAAGGTAGCTGACCAGAGCACAGAAACGAGTCACAAAATACTCTAAGTAACACAGAGAGAGGAATGGAATCGAAAATCTGCTGCTGTGTGTTGTGAAACGGTCTGTTTATACTTATTGAGGAAAGAGGCGTCCTGCCATTTCCATGGCGACACGTCATTAGCTGAAGCGCAGCGAATGTTGACACAAGACGTGCTTTGGCGTTGGGAAATGGGCGGTACGAGTCTGCTGATGACAGGCTCAGAGGCGGGGGAATTGGTTTAGTGCTGCAGAAGCAGGTCAGCCAGGGCGATGTAGCAAGTGATCACAAAATGGCGGCTTCCTGGTGCCTGTTTTCGCGTGTGTTTAATGGACGAAAACTCGGGTAAGGTCCATAGGAACATTTTCTAAAATCGAGCCACTTAGGCTTAAAAAAACATGGCCGACCCGTAGGGACAATAACATTTTTTACTAGACCATGCCTTTAATTGCTTCTTCTCAGCTTCCCACTTGCCATTCACTTCCCAAGCTATTTCTTCCTTTCCCTTCTACTTCGCTCTTCACTCTCTTCCACCAGCTGAACTCTCTCCAAACTTCCTATTTCTTCTACTCCCCTATCTCCTCATAATTCTCCCTAATTCGAATACACAATCTCCACAATGACTGTCCCCTGTGGCATACATATTGTCTCTCCAACATCTCTAAGAAGTCAAACTATCAGCTCAGAAGTATTCATCCTTTCCTCACTTTCCCCTAGAAGCTCACTGTCTCCAGAGCTCTGGTCCTATCTAGGCTGGACTACTACAACAGCCTCTTTGTAAATCTTCCTGCCTCTACTCTCCAACCTCTACAACTTATCCAGACCAGGACTGCCAGACGTGACCTTGGCCTTACGCCCAGGGATCGTATCTCTCAGCTCTGAAATCACTTCACTGGCTTCCTGTGTCCGCAAGTATCATGTTCAGGACCCTTTATATCATCTGCAAGACTTTCTGGGACCTGGGACCGCACTACCTTCAACTCTCTCTTCCTAAACATATCCCTTCTCGAGCTCTCAGCTCATCCACCTCCAACTCTATGAGGGTCAGTCACTTTTCCAAGCAGAGAGTTGGAGGCAGATCTCTCTCTTTGGCTGAGGCCTCCCTCTGGAACAGCCTCCCTGTCTCTCTCAAACTTGAGCAGAACCAACCCCAGTTCCGGAAGCAACTCAAGACCTTCATGTTTTGCTTCTGCTGTCTCTCTTCCTCTCTCCTGCTGATGTCCCAACTGCTCCATGCACTGGTCACCTGGCTACCATCTCCTGCATGTCCACTTGCCCTTTACACTACCTCCTGGCTCCCCAGCACTTGTGGTCTGTATCTGCAACCCTACACTCCCCTTGCTCTGCACTTAGAAGCCATCTGCTAGCTGCACTTATCGAGTTACCTGCACTTAGCCACCCACAGGCTGCACTTGAGTTACCTGCACTGTTCCCACCCCATCACCCCCTCCACTTGCACAATCTGAATGACACAAGGTCTAGTAAGATCGTTGGTTTTCCTCCCTCTGTTTCCCCCTATTTGTCTTGTCGCACCTTTTGTACAGGCGCGTTATAGATACCATATCATATCATATAACTCTTCACTGACAACACTCTGATCTTCTCCTTTCACTCCTTATTTGATGAGCTGTTGTCAAAAATTTCAAACTGTCTTGCTTCCATCAAATATTGTATGGTTTCTCACTTGCTCATGCTAAACTCCCTAAGAGTGAAGTTCTCTACTTCTCAGCAAACAGGCTATCTCATCCTCTACTCCACTTCTTCTCTTCTCTTCTGACTATCTTCCTTACTCTGTTTCTGCTCGTAACCTTGATGTCCTCTTCAACCCATCACACAACTTCTCGCTCTTCATCTCCAAATCTGCCACTGCAGCCAGACTCCAACTCCTCCATATCAGAAAACTGTGTCATCTTCTTCCTTTCAATACTGCTAAACAGCTGACCTCCTCTTTAGTTCTTTCTAGATCTGACTGTTGTGCCAGTCTCCTCTAATGCTTTCCCAACTATGCTTTTTCACCTCTGGACAAAATCCTCAACTTTGTGGTCTGCACACTTTTCAACCTTTCCCGCTTTCCCTCTACTTCCCCTGCCCATCGCCAGATAAACTGGTTATCTATGAAACAATGTGCTAAGTATAAACTTCTCATCATCTTCAAAACTATCCATGGACATACCCCACCCTACCTATCTGCTCATATCACTCCCAACTATCCTCCTTGCTTGTTAAGATCATCCTCAGCTCACCTCCTTGCCACCACTCATGCCCTCAGTGTCCCCACTCGCTTACGTTCTCTCTCTCCTCGCTCCCCTTCTCTGGAATGCTCTTCGTCTCCCTCTCTCTACTACTCAAACTCTACCACTATTTAAATGCAGCCTCAAAGTTCTACTTCTTTCTGAAGAACCTGTTTCCGAGCACTCTATGCTACTGCTTCACCCTGTTTTCCTCTCTCCTTACCCTTCATGGACAACCCTTCAGCGCTTTTCCGTCACCCTTCCTATTCCTATGTTATTCTGTCCTTTTCTGGACCCTTCCCCTGCAACATCCGGTCTTCACGTCACATTCTCTCAACCAACTGTAAAGTATTCATGTCATCCGCTCTGTCATCAATGTAACATTCTGCAAGTGTTTTTGTGCCAAAAATGCATTGCTTTCCCTGTGATTTTTATATATTAAAATAATAAATAAACCAACAAACAAACAAATAAATACATAATGCAATTGATGTGATAAAAATATTTATTTTATTAATTAATTGATTTAAATACACATGTTTACTATAGTTCTATGGAACTAATGTGTAAAATACTCAGCTAGAACGGATATGTGCAGATGTAAATATAACCTTGCTATTACAAATCATTTAAATGAACAGCTCTTTACTGTTGTCCAGTGGAACCAATTCCTGTTTGTATGTTTGAGTTATTGCTCTAGTGCCTATTGTGGTGGAGAGTCTCCTTTGCATTGGACACACAATCTTTTGGCCTGTGTCAGAAAAATATAAAAATACAAAAAAACAAGATAAATTGCTAAACTGGTAGATTTTATCCGAGCCCGTCACTGCTGTGTTCAATAACCTACATTTCTTAAGGGATTTTGTTAAGGAAAATAACAATTTACAATTAAATAAACATGGCATGGGGATGTAGAAACCTCCTTCCAGTACAGAAGCTGATTTTGATGCAAAGGTCAAGATTCTCAGACTCATTTACTAGCAACATGGCAGGGAAATGCAGAAAACTCCCTCCAGTGCAGAAGCTGATTCTGATGCAATGGTTATCAGCAGATTATCGGACTCATTTACTATCAACATGGCAGGGAGATGCAGAAAACTCCCTCCAGTGCAGAAGCTGATTCTGATGCAATGGTCATCACCAGATTCTAGGACTCATTTACTCACCATAAAGAAAAGCTTATCTAATTGTGATAGCAATATTTGTCTCACATACACGTGTTCCTCCATGGAAGGTAATTGGGCCCCCAATGTCAAGAAGTGTGTGTCCTCCCCATCTCAAATTAATATGGAGTAGATATTGGAAGCACGCACAAAATTGTCAGAGGTTCTGGAAGGATGGAAAAAGAACCATAATAACCAGAGAACGTAATGCAAAAAAAAATATTAATATTTATAAATGCTAGACTGGGTGCTCAGGATTGTTAGGCCATGTACTCCTGTGATGATGCCCACCCCACTGTTGACTAACCGTGAGGGTGGGCAAAGGGCCGGTGCCTCCATGAGCTAGTGGATGCTGGCCACAGGAAATAAATACGGGTTCGCCAAACCACACTCACAGAGTTCCCCATAAATTGGCACATAAAGACATGCCAAGACCCCATTGACGTCTGTGTATTGAATGTTCAAGTATCATGCCTTTGAAGATAATGATCCGTCTTCCCCTGCACCAAGGGAAACTGTCCCTCCCTGATAACTAAAGCCTGTTCCCTAAAATAAGAAAAGTAGTGTGTCCCTTTAAGGGATCCAAGCTGCAGGGCTCTGAAGTCAGCAGAAGCTTTAGTGGTGCAATCGTGTGCGCAGCAGCTGTGCGGAGAACACATTATATTACTGACAGTGATTTTGATACATTTCTTTCCTCCGGCAGCTTTTCTGTGGTAATCCCATCTTGAAAGTGGAGTTTATGGTGCATGTATTTATTCAGCAACATTTGCAGAGAAATCAACTGACACAGACTAGCAAGATCTGTAGAACCGGAACTCATGCAATCATTCCACAAAGAATGATTAGGAACACACTCAGTGTGGTCCGCAGGACCTTCGCAGATACATTTCTACACATACATTTTTCTCCCAGTGTAGCAAATGTTGCAGGAGTTATAAAGTGCAAGCTTTCCCACAACAAAAGTCAAGTCGGACCGGAACTGATGCAGTCTTTCCACAAACAATGATTAGGAACACACTCAGTGCGGTCCGCAGGATTCACGCAGATACATCCATTGTTCTGTCGCTGTAGCTAATGTTGCAGGAGTTATAAAGTGGCAACTCTCCCAATGCAAAAGCTTTTCATTGCAAGAATACTCCCCTAGCTCACCTATGGGTTTTCTGACTTCTATACCAAATTCTAGAGAGGTATATATACTCACAGGAAAGAAGGCAGCCTTGACACAGCTTCAATGTGGCGAGAACAGCAGTCCTCAAACTGCCATGGCCATTTTCAAATCCAAGATGGAGGCCGGTTTGGGAACTCACAGTCCCACCAGGCTAGAGATACATGTTGTTCTTAATGGTTTCTGGCCTGAGTGTGACTCTTTTTTGTTTCTCACTGCAAGTTCCCCACTCCATGATCTTCTTTCTGCGTTACCCCTCTCCCACTTCAGTTCAGTGAACACACCAGCTCTCAGGATTCTCAAACCAACTCCTAAAAGTCTAGTCCCCTTTATACTGCTCATACCTCTCAAACACCTAAATAACAATTGGTCAGAGTGTCATGATCCCACCATGTGTATCCCCTTCTCATTATTCCCTTGTATTTGGGATGTACGTGCCTGCTTTGTTCTGTAATAGCTTGATTGATCTGGGACCTGTGATTAGATGACTTAAAGATATATCAGATGATGGCATAATTGTCATGCCAGCCTTGTAGCTATGCTGCATGTCACCTTTCGCTGCAAGTGCATGGCTTCCCTCCAGTTTGATGCACACTGCCCTTACTTTCCCTGGTTCAGGTGTGGATCAACTCTTCACTACATCCATGCCTGCAGCTGTCAGATGCGGGTTGCCCACGTAGTGTAGTAAACGAGTTCTTCCTGCTAATGTACCCATCTGGTTCTAGAAAACAACAACCAGAACGGTCATTTAGCGGAAAGAAAGGATACCGTATGAGACCCGGGTACTGAAGAAGATGCAGAAGATGACCTGGTACCGCAGGAGATGCAGGATATGTAGATAAGGTACTGGACCTGCAAGAGAAGTGAGTGGTTAGCATAATGCGAAATATAGCAGGGCATAAACCACACTCTTAGGTGATACCCACTGACTTTATTGAAGCAGTCAGAAGTGGTGTATAGTATTATATGCAGGCTCCTGCTGTCTTTTCGAAAAGAGAAAACCCAAGAATATCAGTACAGGCCCCCAACAGGACACAGCTCACAACAATCAATAACTAGAAGGATTACCATACAAATGTCCTCTTTGCTGCCAATGAAGAGGCGGAGGCGTGATGAAGAAGGAAGATAGATCCACAATGAGGGATAGGAAGGTCCAGAAACCCATCCCGACGGCACGAAGACACCTTAGTACACTATGGCAGTCTCAAGTCCGTGTACTTAACACTATACAGTTCAAAATCCCAAATCCAAAACACATGCGCACAGTTCCAAACAGTAATCCATAAACAATCTGGATCGGCCACAGAGAGAGCAAGGAGGTACCAATAACGGCAGGCAACTGTTTCAGCAGAAGATCGAGGTCGGAAGCATTAACAAGGTGCAAGGGACGTAACAATCCAAGGTCAGTTAACGAGTCGGGCAATGTATCAGTAGAACGCAGGCCATAGCAATTCCAATAAACAGTCCGTGTCGAAGTCTCGAGGCAATCCAGATGCAATGAGGGACGGGGCGAGGTAAGGTTCCAAGGAATAGGGAGACAGGATTCAAGAGCATAACAAAGTATGTAGACTTTAGAAGAGCCACCAATTTGCAATCAGAATCACCGGCAACTGTGTGGGAGGTGCTTAAGAACACAGTGTCACATGACATCGCTGCGCGTTGTTCGGCGCCGGAGGTAGACCCAGGAAGAGTATGCAGGACACCAGTGTTGCCATGCCAACTTCCAGGTACCTGGCTGTAGCTTCCTTAAAGGGCTATACACACTCAGCCTGCCGCTAATAGTACGCCCAAACATGACAGCAGCGTTCCCAAAAGTGTCCCTCTGCTACTCTTGGTGTGAGCTTCTCTCACTATGCTGAAGTACTGCGTACTGCAGCTTTGTGAATGGAATAACCAATGTACTCACTATATCCTTAGCATATTATTCTGCACTGCTCATCTGCTTGCCTCTGGGCCCTCCTATAGGGCAATTGATGGGGCACCGGTACAGGGGACCACTACTTCCTACTTATTAATGGAGGTTTCGAGAAACCTGCTGCTTGGGGATGGGGGTGTTGGGTGAGCGCTAAACGGTCCTCTAAAAACCACCTCAAGGCATTGCATTAGCTAGTGGATGGCTTCTCCTGTCTCCAGAGTTGCTCTGCCATCCCATATTGGCTCTCTCCATCTAATTTTCTCACAATGGTAATCAAAACCTCGCCATATGTGATGGTTTTTCTAGAGATTTGAAAACGTCTCTAATGTGGCTGCAGTACAGGCCCCTTGTTCACTACCCACAAGGCAAGTCTGCAGGCCATAATCTGCCAGTAATGAAGACAGGCCATTGCACCCAGAGCTCAGCTAAAGCCCAGGCCCATGTGCATTGGGGACGTGCATACTTCCATCGACTAATGCACGCCAAGATGGGATGGCCCAGGCATGTTCTACATGGGTAGGGATCATTTGCCCAGTGAATGAGTGTAGGCAATTCTCAAGGCAGTCTACTTGTAGGGCATGAGCATTTGAGGAAGGTTTATGGCTTATGTCCAAGGCACACTACTTGATGGGAATATCTACAGATAATGCTCTGTGGATAGTGCAGGCATGGGCCATGCCTGTGTCCTACCGGCAGGACATAGCTCGGGGTAAATTCTGCCGGTATTTTGGTCAAGCGTGGGTGGCCAGGACACCCATTCGATGGTTTACAGTAGAGAATAATACACTCTGTTTGAAAGCTAAGCTGAAGACATACTACCAAGAGAGCATGTCATCAGGCTATGCTCTGTCCGAAGGGTAGGCTGGGGAAAACAGAACTAAATTGTACGGTCAGATTGTGTTTTATCAGAAAGAACCAGGCACGCCAGAAACTTACTTGATTCGCTTCCCTGATAAGAGAACTAGACATAACTTTATGCACTTTCGACTTAATGTGTTGCTAGCTAACCAAAGTATCTGTGTTAGGTCTGGAAGTCGTGACAAAATGGCAATCTGCAGGTTTTGTAAATACTGTGGGTCAAAGGAAACATTGCAACATCTAATAATTTATTGTAAAGCATTAAGGTGCTTAAGGATTGACTATTTTGAAAGATATGGGAGGAATCCTGGTTGGGTGATGCTTAATTGCCCATGGTTGCACATAATGCACAGTAAATCCATGGCGCTGAAACTTGCTGTTTTAAGGTTTTTAAAGAATGTCTGCAATTTGTAGAAATAGATAAGAAGACATATTTAGTGTGTTTTATTGATATTTGGTCAAATGTTTATGAACAACATGTGTAGTTGAGATGGATTCAAATTTTGAATTAAATTAATTAAGGTATTTTTGAATGAGAGTTCTGTAGATTGTTATTGTTCTGTTGAACCTGTAAAGTATTCATAATATGATCTTTCAATATATTTATTTTTCGTTTTTCTTTTATATTTTGTAAAGGTTTTGGTGTAAAAAACCAAATACAAATAAATAAATAAATAATACGTAGGCCGGGGTAATGTATCTGGGGCACCCCAGGTAAGGCGACTGCAAGAAGGCAGTGTTGCAAGGTACACCCTTGGTTCACTGCCCATAGGGTATCTACCAGGCCATGTTCTGTGGGTATTGTGGCCAGGGATGGTATGTAATGTCTGTGAGTGTAGGGATTTCCTTTGGAATTCATCCACAGGGCATGATGACAGGCAATGACTAGTTGGTCATTTCGAAAACAGTGGAGCTCAGGACAGAATGGAGCTTAGGACAGAATCGCCTTCCCTTACTTTATCTAGTTTTACCTGCAGTTTATAGTGTATTTCATGTATCAGAGGCGATTGCTGTTCCCACGGAAGGCATCCTCTGTATGTTACAGCTGGATCCAAATAGGCTTGCCTCGTGTAAGTACACTCCTTGTTTGTGCCTTAGGGCCCATACACAGAAGTCACTCTTGCTGCCCCTTTCCCATGGGCTTGCATGGTGACTGTCTGCTGGAGTGAGGTATTGACCTTCACTTATGTCTGTGGGCATTCTCAGGTCCGACCTGTGTACATCCCTAGTGGGATTCCCCATTGTTTGTCCAGTACATGGTTCTCATTCCTTCTTGGTCAGCATTGTGGTCTACCTTTTTCTTCTGTCCCTACGTTCTTATTTGCCTTGGCTGCTCTTCCTTCTTGTTCACCCTCCTGATGTATGCGCTTGCCCGTCCCTTTACATTAGCAGTTCCCCAAGCTACACAGGGTGCCCTGTGCACATTCTGACAGATATAGGCGGGACATTGCTGTGGGCACTGCAAGTGGGGCAACTGGGCCAACACACGGCTGGAGGCTATTTCCAGAGTGCAGTGCTCAAAGGATATGGCTACTCGACATATCCGTAAGGCACCTCAGTCGTAGGAAACAGACCTCAGGGAATGTCTGGAGGCTAACCCATAAGCATATCGTTCAAAGTCAATGGCTGAAAGCCATGTTCTGAAAGTATGAGAGCCAGGGATAGCATGTCAGGGGCATGGGTGTAGACAATGCCTGGTGCTTTAGAAAAAAAGCACGGCTGTATCAAGACTGAGGGCTCCTTAATGCATTCCTTGTGCTGACAGATTGGTGACCCTTGCTTGGTGGAACCTTACTTCCTCTCACTAGCACATAGAAAGCTGCTAAGTGACCCACTTGAGAGAATCCCAACTGGGCATAAAAGCAACAAGCAGAAAGAACCACCAGCGTGTAGAAGCACTATAGTCTCTGGAACTCTGCTACAATGGCCCACAGACTTGTAGAATACCACTGGAGCAGGGCTATGTTAGAACCTCGGATTAGAAGAAGCCATTCCAAGTAAGCAGTATGCACAGTAGTGCATCCAGTGAAGGACTGCAGGTCATGGGCGTTGCTCACTATCCACAGGGCATAGGGTGCCTGTGGCCTGCAGGAAGTGTGGGCAAGGCTGAAGGCCATGCGCCCATCATACAACGCACAGGGCATTGCTGCAAGTCCTGTCTCAGATACTTAATGGAGAGGTGTGCATGATTGATGTGCCTGGGGCATGTCTGATATTCACACTCCAGACACAGTGCGCTCAAACCCTGGCTCTATACCCTGCTCTGAAAGCACAGTGTCTCGGGGCTCTACACATTGGATTGGATTCATTAAGAGCAAAACACTGCAATCCTGTGTGAACTGCAGCCTGGCATAAAGCGCCAGAGCACAGACCATATGCCAGGCTCCCCAGCAACAGGCCATGCACTGCCATATAGAAAGGAATCTGTGGTTATTTTGGCCAGAGCTAGAGCCGCTGAGCATGGTTGTAGGATGGACATGACGCAAATACCATACATACTGGCTATGGCATTGGGCCGTACCCTGCAAGTGATGCAGGTGTTCGTGCATCAGGGACACTACCTGCACGGCACGGCTACACCACAGACCATTCACTGTGATTAGTGCAGGCAGCAGCTGTGCCCCTGTACCATGACTGCAGACCATTCACCAGCCACTCTACCAGTAGGGTATGGCACCAGCCACACTCTTTGGGCAGTGGACTTAGTGGTGTGCATGGGGCATGTACCAGCCCATTTTGTGCATTTACTGCATGAAATACATGAAGGCTATGGGTGGAGGGCATGGCCTGTGGGTAGTACAGGTGGCATTATACCAGATGCATGACTTTTGGTTATGCCTCCTGGACAGTGGTGACAGGATATGGTCAGAGTAAAATCTCTGCTGCTAGAGTGGCCAAGTTAGGTCCATTGTATCTTGATTTTGAAATCTGAGCTGCACATATGTTGTATGAAAAGAGTAAATGAAGTGTGACTCATAATAATGGATATCTTCACTGTGTTCAATTATTTGTTCATAGTTGTAGTGAATGTTATAATGGGAAAAGTAGAACTACAAGACCCAGAATGCAAAGAAAAAAAACTGGACTGGATAAGAACCTACAGATTGGAACGGGTCATGTTGGCAAGTATGTCCAGTTAGTGAAATAAAAATCAACAAGTTAGATTTGTTGAACACTTTAACCTTAGGCTTTTAGGCTGCATGCTTCAGCTACTCTTCCCACTGTAAGTAGTCGTTTGAAAAATGAACACATGAATGGTGATGTTGCTTGAGTATGCAAAACCAGCCAGAATAATGTTAATATACATATCCATTTGTGCATGCCTATTAAGTATTTTTAGCTGAAGCTGGTGTATTATTTGGCAATCTCACGATCTCACTTTTCTCACACACACACTTCTCTTGTGCTCTGTTTTTATCTGTCTCTTGTACTTTCATCGTGGGTGAGATGTACATTGTCAGGCGCGTGTTTGCTAGAGCCACCTCAGCCGTTGCTGTCTGCTGCAAAATCTTGGGGGGACACCCAGGTCCATCTTAAGCTTTTTTGGGGCCCTGGCCATGGACATCTTTGGGCCCCCCCTCAATCAAACCAAAGGAATTAAGTGATCAGGTATATCTGGTGGCACCCCCCCCGATCCCCTGCCATCAGCAAAACACATAGGTAGACATTCAAAATAAGCATGTTTACTCCTTTCAAATACCCTTACCCTCTTTATTCTTGCTCTTATCAGATTGATAAACAAGTAGCATTTGAAGGCCAACGAAGAGGTTACTTTTCTTCTAGTATAGAAACAGGATACTTTTTATCAATATCATCCGGGAAGGTATGCAGCCTGTAGTATTAATGCAGTACTGTATGTTAAATGTACATGTAACCCAGAATAGGCAGAGAGCACACATTAGCTGACTCGGAGAATGCAAAAGTGCTCAAGCTTGGATAGAGTAGACCAATTGTAAGGAAAGAGAAAGCTACACATACCATAGCATAGCATGGATAGTGGAGGCAGATTAGAAGCTACCAGGAAGGTGCCTCTATCCAGACAGACTGAGATTAGAAGTTTGACATGGTTTTCAAATAGCGTTGCCATTAGAGCTCAGGGGAACAAGTGCCTGTGGTGTGCAGTATATCAATGCTCACTATTATAGTGGAAGCAATTCTATAGCCAGTGAAGCCATGATTGTGGCTTTTATGAAGATCATACCCTGAGAAGGAAATCACACTGAGGGGCTGACAATTTTGAAAGGTTTAGGGACTGGCGACACTGAGAGGTTGGGCAATACAAGATTAAATGAGATGCCCAGGATCACATATTGCTTTAGGGGCTGAAGCTGGGATTTGTGCCAAATCTGCAATTTCTGCATTTGAACACTTTCTTTTCCAGCTCCTACTATGTACTAAAACAATCTCATTTTATATAACTGACTTGCAAAGTACATAAATTACATTTCCAAACATGACAATTTTTAAAACCAAAATATTACAGAAGGGTGTTACGCAAAAATGGGAATGATTCTAGCTACATTCTATCCATCATCAAGGGAAGTATATAAGTATCAGCATACCAATTGATGTGATATAACAGATTTAATCTAGGTATGTCTTTTGTACTTTTAAGCTTTAAATACTGCCAAAACAATGGTTTGTGAAATTGTCATTCATAAACGTACAGAAAACTCTGACTTTTATACAAAAAGCAAAATGTTGTTTGTGTCAAGTGAACAGACCTTAAAATATGCCTGCCCAATGCCTACAACATCTGGTACGCTCTCTCCTGTCTCCCAGCCCTTCCACTCAAATGGCCTACATAAGAAGAAAGATCAAGTAATGAGCTAACCGATGCCACCAGCATGCAAGAAGGCAAACCTCACAGAAGACAGCACAGTAATGCAAGAGATATATGATTTGACCAGGATCACTGAATCGTCTGCTGGCAAAGCCTGGATACAAGCATGAACACTTTGGTCCCACAGTCTTTTATTCACCTTTTGGACTAATAGTTCATACTTATCTTTGGAGGGGATTGTCTAGGTTTTAGAACGCCCCATCTGAACAAACCAATTTCTAGACCATCACCATACGAATGGCATGTTAGTTTTTATAGCAACCCCTATCTGGTGCAGGAGCATTGCTGATAATAGCACCTCTTATGTTGCAAAACCAAGTACATATGCAGGTAGGTTTATAAACTTCAGACACAGGAAAGGTTCAGCCAGCCTTGCTGGAATGTGCTCTTCTAATCTTTCATATGAACACACATCTCTGCAATGCGTGCTTAACACGCTGAGCTAACGTCTGAACCATTGTGGCACTCAATTTATCAATATGGATTTCAACTTTGGCTATTGCACATGAACAACATAATTCCCACAAGAAGGTAAGAATGCTACAAAAGTTGTGCCGTATGAAACACACACATTTTATATTCCACAGTGAACATAGAAAGCATTACATGATTAATTGATCAAGGCAGAATGTACTTGTCAAAACAGACAGACAATAGGTTTAGCGCCTCAGCAGCATGCCATAAAATCTCCTGGCGTGTGCTATTTAAGTCTGGTGAACAATGGAAACTTACTTTAGATCAGGCAGCCTTGTGGGGGCCCCCTCCAAGGTGGGGGCCCTGGGCAACTGCCCCTTTTGCCCTCCCATAAAGACGTCTCTGGGGACACGTGGGACTGGTCTTGTTTTTGAGCAAACCCTTTTATTAAAAGAAAGTGGTTTAATTGCACTAACATTGTAAGTGGGCCTTTTTTTAAATTGTACAATGTGTATTACTAATAATCACTTAAAGTATATATGTTTAGTCACAATAGGATTTTTACACTTGCCCTATAGAGAAAAGTACATTATCAAAACTGAGAATAACTACATGCATTGTTTTCTGAATTTCTGGTGCACTCATATTGCAATTATTTTTATATAATTCTATGAGAATGCAAAAGGGGACACACGACACCAGTGAGGACTTCAGCCTGCTTTGTATTATATCAAAGAGCATTTTGGAAACATATGAAGGACCACATATATTTATATTTGACAAATATAACTCTGATAAATGGGTGGTATTACTGAATCACGAAGTCTATCATAAGTAATTTCAATGTTCAGATCATTGAACTATCCATACACTGATAGAGACCACTTCAGATTGTGGATGTAAGGATTGAATGGCTGTGACATCAGTTACTCCAATGGGGTCCAATGCCATTTCAAGGTGTAATGTTTTCTTTCTTAGTGCATGGTCAGCTCCCAATGTACAAACATCCTTGGAAAGTCATATGTGTAGGATTTCACCATGATGGTTAAGTCAACATTTACCTTCTTCATATGATGCAATAAGCAAGGACAAACCCGGTTGGGAATTTGGTGTTGCCAATTTGGCTCCACTTAAAAATGTGCACAGTATCAAAAGGTGTGCTTGTTTAATGGCAGATAATAATAATAGCCAGCATTGGCAGATTGCTTTGAAATGCTTTAATGTAATTACTTAAAAATACTGGTAAATAATGAAAGTTGGGAACAAAGCGTTCAATGCAAATTATGAAGCATGACAGCTCAACTGCCTGAACCCCTGTTTGTGAGGAGATCATACGTCAGGCTTCATGCATTTTCCATGAACAGTAGGGTTCAAGCAGTATATTATCTCTGGCTAGGCGAACACCTGCCAGCCCGATTTTGGAGGACACACCGACAGCCTAAAACCAGGCCCAACGCCTGTGAAAGGTTAATTGTGCAGGGCCTTCTTCAGCTAGCCCATCAGAACCACAGAACCTCTGGGATGCTTTAGGGACCCAATCAGAACCTCTGGACCTCTGGGGAGGTTTGGTTGCCAGATGAAAGGCTCAGCTCACTTCCTGTTTCTCTGTGGGGTGTGTCTGGCTCTTTTTATGAAAAGGGTTGATACACATGAGGCGAGAGCAGGAGAGCTTGTGCTGTAACCAGTGATAGCATTTGTGTGTGTTTTTGGCACTTTGTTCCCTGTTTGTGACATTTTGCTGTGTTTTGTACTTCGTTGTGAAGTTCCTGAAGGTCTGGTTCCCTCTTTGATACACCCTTTGGTATTATTTGCTCTTTAATCCCCTTCCCTTCCCATTGCTATTTCAACCTGTACAAAGTAGAGTAGGATCGACACCAAGATAAATATGAATTAAGGGGATATAAGGTACTGGTTTGCACTTGGTATGTTACAAAATTATATAAGCAGTCTTGTAGTCTCTTTCCACAGAGAGGGGACTTCTTATGTACCCCTCAAACTAACAGATATTAACATTCAGGGGTTACCCCACATTAAGGTGATATTCCCTCCTACCAAGTCAGGATATATTCTATATATTTAAACCAAAGGAAGGAACAGAAACAATCCTCTATATCAAACAATTAATGTACCCTCAGATAGCGGCATCAACAAACAGCCATTTAGCAAATATAAGCTGTATTCTATGTTGTGTACACGCAATAAAAAACACTGTTATCAAAAAATATATCATTTTAATTCATTTTTATCTTTTCAGCACAAGTAATAAAAACATTAAAAAACATATACACATCACATAGTAATATACACGATAAAATTATTCACCTCACAAAATCAAAGTCACCAGAAACTTGATCACAATAACACCAATGGCAACTTAATTAATCTTATTCCCCATTGTGTTAAACAAGCCCTACTTATATAAGTTTCTATCCTATATGTTGCAGGTAACTGGACATTCTTCAGGGGCAGAAATTAGTCTTGTGCTTCAGGCAGATCATTCTCATTCCTCAAAAACATATTCCTATATCTAAGGGTACAAAAAAAGAATACACACATTACTACATGGGGATTTTAGGTCTACTTAATCGACCTAGCCAATCCATAATCACCAGTAGGGTGGACAAGTATACAATAAATAATATACCTGAGCCAGTAGTCAGAAGAAGTAAATGTCTTCAAACTGGATAGCAAAACCAATTTTTTCTCTTCACTTATCAGCAGATAGAAGGGTTCACTCAAAGCATCAGATACCTAAAACCAATTCCAAGAAGACTAACTTTAGTAAATGAAAGATAATAGTATAGCACCCTCCTCTAGAAGGGTTTCCCCTCGCCAAAAGGACACAAACCCCAGAATTAACTCACCCTGAGGTGTGAAAACAACAATTCTTCCCCTCTACACGACTCATTAACAAAGAGGTCTTAAAGTGTAAGCCGCTCAGACTCTGGATTCACCATCTGATTCCTAAAAGAGATGAAACCACACAGGGTCTCCAAAAATTGCACTCCTCTGTAAGTTTTTAGGTCATCCCATAGAGAAAACACAAACTCAGACCCTTACCCTTTTCATACTGCTGTTTACACTCCACACCAGAAACAGCAACACCAATTGAAACTGGTCTGGAGAACAAGATATAGGTCTCCTCCTCCTCTCGTTAGGTGGTTCAAGGCGGGAGTATCTCACATCTAGCCCTACAAATAAACACAAGGCACCTATGTGACCGCCAGAGCAACATTAACTTGTGCCCATCTGATTTTGTGAGGTGGAATAATTTTATCGTGTATATTACTATGTGATGTGTATATGTTTTTTAATGTTTCTATTACTTGTGCTGAAAAGAGAAAAATGAAATAAAATTATATATTTTGTGTATAACATTGTTTTTTATTGAGTGTACAGAACATAGAATGCAGCTTATATTTGCTAAATGGCTGTTTGTTGATGCCGCTATCTGAGGGTACATTAATTGTTTGATATAGAGGATTGTTTCTGTCCCCTCAAACTAACATACAGTCTGGGAAAAGAGAAAGAGTGCATCCTGATGCTACATTCTGGGTAAAAAACTAAACATTCTCAATGAAGGAAATATTTCTTTAGTCATTTTTACTCAAACTTATGAGTTATATGACAACCCCAAAATAATTCCAGCAGTGATTTGATTTCTCAGCTAAGTAAGAAGCAACTTCATATCATTTTTGTGCCGATTTTTCCATTAAGTAAGCAGCAAGCTAATACCGTTTTTCTGTCAATACGTGTTTTGAACAATATGCTCTTCGTTAAGGCATGAGAATAGTGTTGTTATTAACAAGTGAGTTTAGGACTAAGCGTGGCACAAACATTTTTGCCATTTTCTGAATTCTTCTAATGGAAGACTTTTAGAATTTCTCTATAAATATATAATATATGTACATTTCCCTCATATGTAACACCAAAAGTACACTCTCAATGATACGTTTTGGCATAAAGATGATGGTTAGTTTGCAACTTGAAGGTCATACCTCTTTACAGTTAGCTTTCATGACTTCGTTTTTGAATCGATAACCAGTCTTGCTCCCCTATTATACTGTTTATTAAGCAGTATTCCTTCTTCTCTTATTATCATCTTTTATAATCATATGCTACAGTCAACAAGTTGCCTTACCTTACGTAATGGGATTCATTGATTGTAGCAAGCCTTATTCCCGCATTGTAACAATACTTATCCAGAAATCCAGTTGAAATCAAAATAGTCTCGTTGGGATGTAGGATCAAAAGGAATACATATCAGCTGAATCCATAAGATAAAAAAATCTTGCCATCATTCATCTAGAAATGGTCTGAGTGTAAGCTTAATAACTCTACCTTTAGTAGCTATGCCCTAATTCCTATGTCTGCATGTGATCAATATCATGAAACATCCCCAACTGTAGATGAGCATAATTTAATTTCAGCTAAATATAAGTATCTTGCATGTGCAAAACTTCCTAAATTTCATTCAATGGTCTTAATGTCAAACAATATTGATGGTTTGTGATGTGTGCTGATATCACACCATCACTTAGCGGCTGACATACATACCAAGTATCGATACCTCAGAGTGTGTTCACCTTGGAAACAACATGACTGAATTCAACCCACACCTAATTGTGTCCTAAGTTTTTAGAGTGCCCACTATCTCATTTAACCACAATTGAGCACCTAATATTCCCTTAATGTAAAGGAAATATCAATATGCTTGCTGCCATTAACACTCACGAAAATCATAGCTGGTTCTAAAAATGTCCTGGTTACGGTGATGTCCACAGCAGTCATTTTAACATATGTGCACAAAGAAACCATGCAGGTGGCAAGAGTGCACGGTAGAAGAACCTTTAACATAACATAACATATCACCGATCTCATTGCACCACAATGATATATTGTGTGAAAACCTCATGGTGTGCACACCTCTATGTACTTGTTTGGATACTCAGCTAAATGAAACACACTTCTGTGCTCACTAAATCAAAGTAACACTACTTACCCCCCATGCAGGATCATCAGCATGATTGATCTACCAGCTGGCCAATATCAACTATGCGGTGGGTAGCCAAACGCCATGCCATCATTTTCCCTTTTCTTACTGCAACTTTAATGGGCATGCCAACCAAATGCATTTTCCTTGCATGTTCCTTTCGTCTTAAACCCTTATCATGGCCAGGAAGCTACTTAGTGTAAATGTCCAGACTTCATTACTTAGGACCTCTGTGATGCTTATATTCATCCTGTCATATGATAGCACCACTGTGAACATTGTTTTGTTTGGCATTAACATTTTTTAAAAAGCATGTAACTCAGTATGCATATGGATACCATCTTACGTAGCATGGGTTTCAGACATGAGTTTTGCCTCCATTTTTCTTTGAAAACCTTCTCTATTGACCCCTGTGATGTTCTTCTGTGTTACTTGACATCCAAAAAATCTTATACCAGACAGATCGCCATGTGGACGGGCTAGTTCCGCTATTGAATTCAGCATGTTGTTGGTTCTTATTGCAGACCAATGTTCCCAAATTCTCATTCACAATTCCTGATAGTGCTGCCAATATAGAATGTTTGACAAATGCCAACAGTAACATAAATAAAATATGTAGTCCTGCAATTAATACATTCTCTAACTGTGATCCTTCTATTGGGGAATGTGACATACTGATTAGTATTGGACTGTGCGCATTTTTCACATATTGCAATTTGAATATCTGTAGAATCCTACTACTTCAATAGGTAACCATCTTTTATTTTTGCCTGTTTGAGCATGGGCATGAAACTAGGGGTGATCCTCTGTCCAGTCGTTTCATCCCTTTTGGACACAATATTTGGATGGTGTTCTATAAACCCTTCCACCTCATAGTTTGATATTAAGATATTCTAATGCTTGTTCAGAATCTTTCCCAGGGCTTTTGTGTGTGCTGGGAACGTGGTGGTATCAGATTTTATCGGTTCAGTGACTGTCCTTATTCGATTTTGGTGTAAGTAGATATCCTCTCGGTTGTTTAACCTGTTCCGTTGTTTTTTATCAGATCCCCAGTGTTGCTCCCTCTGTCATTGAATCCCTGTGTAAGATGTTTGAATGTAAATTAGAATATTGACAGGGCAGTGTTCCTGTGTAGAGTGCATTTGGGTTGCTCATTGAATTAATGGGTCGTTGTTGTAGAATGTTGTTCGGGATCTTGTTAGCCTAGGATCTCACCCAGCTGCACCATAAGAAACAGAATAAATCTACGTGGAAGTGAATACATGTAATCGGCAGTGCACCCCCCACACATTGTTTTTTTATTATCGGTCTCGTGTCTGGGAACCTTGTGTAACTCTTATATGTCTCTGGTAGAACGCAAAGGTTGAGTAGTGTAGCATTACTGTTCTTAAAGAATTCTCGTTCATCCTCTGTAAGTAAGCAAAGATCATACCATTTACAGATCATCTCATTGTATCCTCTCTGACATGTCGGGTAGACCTTGTCAATATTTTCCTATAGCGTGCTGGGCTATTTAAATGTTTTTCTGCTGCCATTGTGTAGTTCAATTTATTCATGAAAGCGAAATTCCTCACTTTGTCCGCCTTCTTGAGAAGATTGCCTGCTTTCATTAAAGGGACTTAGGTTCTCCCCATTAAATGGAATTATCCTCTTACCTGGGCTACTAGATATATGCAGTCGCTATTGTTTACTGGGGTTGTCTGGCAATTGAATATGTGTTTTTTTCTTCCTTTACTTCATCTGATCGAAATAAGTCACTGCTGCAATACTTTCTATTTTCCGTCCCTTTTGACCTCCCACCGCCCAAGAACCCCTTTGTGAAAACCCTTTATGAAACCCTTGTGATTTTTTCTTAAATTCCTTTCGTTTGTATCACCCCAAGAATAGAGAAATAAAAAGAAATTGGTGAAACACTATGTTGAAATCCTTTTGAATATCTTGCCCCCCTCCCCACAACTATTAAAACAAGTGGGTCTCTTTGGGTGCTTCTTATCTCAGGGTCAGCATTAGGCTCAGCAGGAGGTGTAACATGAGGAAGCAGAGATGGGGAGGTAGCAAGAGCTGGACCATGAGGAGGCAGAGTTGGGGAGGTAGCAAGAGCTGGACCATGAGGAGGCAGAGATGGGGAGGTAGCAAGAGCTGGACCATGAGGAGGCAGAGATTGAGGGGCAGCGGGAGGGGAATCACAAAGAGGGGCACGAGTAGGAACATGAGGAGGCAGATGAGTGGCAGCTGGTAGAAGAAAAGGATGTGATGGGATAAGAGTATGTGGATGAGCAGCCAGGAGCTTCAGGAGCAGGAAAACAAGGCAAATAGACAGTAGAAACAGGACGAGGATATAGGACAGGCAACAGAAGCACGCAAGTACGGGAGGAGGACAGGATGTGATAAGAGGGGAACAAAGAGTGGCCCAACTGATGCTGGTTGTTACTGTCCTGTGGAGGCGGGCAACGTGGGCCGGAGGATAAGACAAACAAAAGCTACTTCCCCAACACTTTCTAGTCTGGATCATCCTATGTGTGTCAGTACTTCCCACTGCCAGAGAGTAAGGGTTGGGCAGAGGTGTGTGCAGTTGTGTGCACGCTCTGCAAACGGAAGTGTGGTAGAGCAAGAAGACTGAGCAATATGCATTCAGCACGATTATAAAACACCTTTTGTTGTGGCATAGTCCAGGGTTTTATATGCATGTGCCCTCCACCATTCCCACTGCCCTGGTAGCCTCATCCTGGGATGTGGAGGAAGCATTATCCAGAACATCTGGACAAACAGGTTAGTCACCATCATGACATATATCAAAATGGCAAGAAAAAGATGCCCAAACACAACTGAGTTTACTGGATGTTGCTATCAGCCCTGTGTTGTGTTACCTTGGCTGGCTTCCCCCAGTGGTGAACATGTTGCCTGTGCCAACATAGGGCAGCAGGAAAAGTGATCACCTGCTCCAGTATGAAAGCACACACTGCCTGTTTTGCCACTCGGGGAAGCTGGAAGACAGGACAGTCTAAGATACTATTGAGAACATCTGTATATTCTTCCCCATAACTGCCAAAGTGGGAGCAAGGGAGTACATTCGGACAACTGTTCCATATCTGCATACGCTAGGCCTCCCTCTTTGCTTCTTCTAACTCTCACAACTCTCAGGGTGACACCATGTGATCTAGAACCGTCAGCAGTCTCTCTGTCCCTCTGCCACTCACCCACCCAGTGCATCGACTCACTTCTGCTTCTTCTGGCTCCTTTCCCTCCATTGCACCACTTCCTACCCCGTGACATCAAAAACACCACCAACATATTTGCATTCAAGTCAGCCCTAAAACTCCATCTCTTACTCAGTACACACATGGCCCATTTGATTTCGACACTGGACACATAGTGCTCCCCTGTTCGCCTGTTCTTTGTCCGAAGTTCATATCCTACCCTTCAACTGTCATAACCAGGGAGACCCTGCAAAGGATTTAGCAGGGAGAACCCAACCAGGGATACCAACATCCTTATGTTCATGACCATTGCTTAGTGAGGTCGGTACCGAACAATTCTCGTGTTTCCGAATCCTGAGTGACATGGTGAACCTGAACATTTGCCAAGTGGGCGGCTCTAAGGTAAAGGGGAGAAGCAACATATTCTGATGCTTTTGGCTCTGAGGTAGTGGCAAAAACCGCAAAGTTTATATGTTGGGGACTCAGGTAGAGGGGAGAACCCAACCATTACTCATATTAGTGCCACCGGGGAAGTGGCTAGAACTAAAAATCCCAAGGTTGCGCTTCTCTGAACCCTCTTTTCCCCCTTCTCTTTTCTTTTGTGTGTATACATAGACTAACCTAAGAGGGCACCAGCACTGTCCAAAAGGCTGACAACATTTCCATCCACCGGGGAAGTGGGGACAACCTGACAAATTCTCATGATGATGACTCTTGCATAGCAAGGAGAACCCAAATCCTTATCATATTCGCCGCTCTTGAGTAGCAGAAAACACTCAAAACCATTCCTATTGGCAGCTCTCAGGTCAGAGTTGGTGGCTGTCAGGTAGGGCATTGAATCCAAAAACTGTTTATGTTGGCACCTGTAAGGCACTGTGTAGAAATCCCAAACAATTCTATTGTTGGATATTCTGTGCCAAGTGGGGAGAGCCTGCAAAATCCTTATGTCCGTGGCTCTAAGCCTAAATGAAAATTATCTCTTCCGTCCATTACTATGTTTTTAAAACTGCTGAAGAAGTATTTTATTTTATTGTTAATTTATAATGCGCTTAATCCCATGCCCCTTCCGTCCTTGGCTTGCGTCCTTTGACCGTGTGGTTCCCTCGCAATTCTTGATCACATGCGCACCACGCCCATTGCATCCCAGTCCGCCAGTGCACCTATGCTATCTCATCCTGCGTGGTTCCCTCGCATTCTGATTGCTCGTGCCTGCGCTCCTCTGACTGCACGGTTCCCTCGCAATCCTTGATTGTTTGCGCACCCACTCCCTTTGCTTCCCAGTCCACCAACGTGCCTGCATTACCTAATCCCACATGGTTTCCTCGCATTCAGATCGCATGCGCTTCCGTGCTCCTTACATCCCTAGGCCGCATGCATTCCCCTGTGATCTTGATCGCACAGGCCTTTTGCAGCCCTTATTGCTAGGCTCCCGAGTACCCCTGGCATCCAAGGCGTGTTCAGCAATCTTAGTTGCGCACGCTTTCCCACATGGGCGTAATTGTGTACTGGCGCATCCCTCGATCGCAGGCGCCCCCTGCATCCCTAGACCTTGCAACCCTTACCCGATCCGACCGGCTGCGTGTCCCTTGTAGAGGAGGTCCCAGACATGGCCTGCACCCCTTCCCCTCATTTCGAGGTATCAGGAGCCTACTCCCCAAGGTATGTGACGTATGAAGAGCAAATGAACCTACAAAGAGTTGCACTGGGACTCTGCCCAGTATACATCAGAAGATCCATACCAATTGAAGTACCCATAACCAGACAACCCTGGGAAGCACGGTACCCTATTAGACAGCCATACCAGCCGCTAATACGAAATGAGGAGTACCTACACACGGTCCACAAAGAGACCCCAAAAGCCTTAATGGAAGGCCAGTGGAAATGACACAAGGGCCTGAAAAGACCCGTGAATGAATAAAAGTATCTATCGAAGATAACACGCCAGTGTGAGTAACTACGAAAATGAATGGAATAGACACAGAGAGGAGACAATGTTACAACATGAGGAAACAGTGCTACGAGACAAGATGGAAGCAACTGTCCTGTTAAACGTGTGTAAATAGGTTTGAAACGCAAGATGCTAAGAAATCGATACTGCTTGCAATGCTTAGTAGAAGATAGAGCGGTAAGTGCCAACCATATATCTACCTCAATAAGGCACATTATACAAGTGTGACTCCATTTTGTAAAAGCAGAAATGTACCAAGGCGGCCAGAAACTCAACAAAGAGTGGCTCATGCCTAGGAAATCGAGGTCAACCAGAGAAGGGGAGGAGAGTGTCACCTCACAAGACTCCAACTTCAGAGCATACCAGCCTGCCTCATGAAGGTCAAGATAAGGGGGGCCCATGCAGGTGGCTAGGCTGACACAGAATTAAATGCACTAAAAGCTGGAAACTGAAGCATATTCATGGTGAACTAACACGTGACCAGCCAGGCACGAAGAAGTACCATCGCCTGATGTCATCCAGGACCCGAAGATGCCATAACTTTTCCCGATAAGAGACTACAGTTTCGAGGCCATCCTTAGCCAACTAATTGACACATCACCCTAAAACACTGATTGATGGAAGGGAGGCAGGGTGAAACTTGGGACACCAGGCACAGGGGTATCCATTCTGCATGCTGCTAATTAAAAGTGGAAATTTATGTCTAGGGGTGTAAACTGCCCAATCACAATGGACCAAGTTATCTGGAGTCCTATAGATATTGTAACCAATAGGACGTCAAAGTTATAGTGACGTCTATCATATGTGATGTGGAGGGATGGGCGTAGACGCCCACCCGATAAGAGTTATCCAATCCGCATGACCGATTATTATATACAGATATAACACCTATACTTACCTTTCCTAACCAATTATATTGCATGATGATTTTTTATAGAAATTAGACGTCAGTGATGATGATTTTTGCCTATAAGAAGTGCTGTCCGACTGAAGTTCGAGGAAGTCGGAATGAGACAGGTGATCGCAATGCTGCTGATTTCCATTTGTTTCTCTGTTTGATGTAATTGTCATTAAACGGACTTCCCTTTGCCAACTTACTGAGTCCTCATTATTGAGTCGTGTTGGAGTAAGTGAATCCTGCACCCCCTGTCCTCACATGGTGCAGCTATCTTGTCTTACACGTTCTGGAGGGTGAGCACTGACCTATGGGCCCGTCAGTAACTTCTTCCCATCCTGAACACTTGGTAGCAGAGGAAGGGTTCGGCCATCGATTATTTATTATCGATTGATATAGTTATAAGACACCTTTAAACCGACGGCACGAAGTAACTCTAGGCCTTTGGTAAGATCACAAGTCCTTTCGCCATTCCAGCTGAGTAGACTGAGAAGCTCCCCATGGACAATGATATAGTAAAACTTCAAAAATCTGCAGTGGGTCTGAAGGAACCCGCCTTTCCAAGCATAACCCTTCTCATTCCCACGGGCAGCGGATCGGACAAAAACCTTACAAGCGGGAAGAGAAGGGGCAGTGATCCCGAAGTTCCATAGAGGAAAAGAAGCGATTGGTGAGTGAAGCAATACAACTCGTTACTTTTGCAAATGTCGTATAGGTATTAGAGCCAGTAAGGGAAAGGTAACGGTGGGCGGCAGATAAAAATATGGTAGTTAGAAGTAGAGAAGACTGTATATATATAGGGGGTAATGACTCGAGCATAAGAAATAAAGAGTGGATACCGGGGGGACACCCGAGATAAAAAGTGAGGAGTACCAGGGGGGGCACCTGAGACAAAACGTAAGGATTACCAGGGGGGCACCTGAGATTAAACGTAAGGATTTGCCTTGTACCTGCGCTTTAACGAGTGGTCAGAAGGAACGTGAACCCAGTGCCCACAGTGGGGGGACAATTTAGGCTATGGTGACGATTAAAGACGGCATCAAAGGGGTTCGTTCACATCCCATGACGGGGTATTGATTAGAAGACAGGTATATGTATGACCAGCTGGTGTCCGTCTAGTCTGTCGAGTGTCTGTCATATGTGTCTTGTTGTATGTCAAGTGTAAAATAATTGTATTAATGATTGGTTGAAATGCATTTTGGCTTTGCGTGATTCTGTAACTAAGAGGGAATTGCCATTGAATTGATGGGTTTTGAGTAAATTGTTGGCACAAAATTTGGTGGGAAAAGATTGGATTGCAGCTTGCGTATGTGGTGCTCGCTCATATCATTGGAGGGTCGAAGAACTGTGTAAATACTGTTAGTGACGAAATTAAAAATGGAGGAAGTTACCCCGCTTGTGCATTTGTGCATGCAACTGCCCAAACATGCACTAAAGCTGAAGAAATACAGCCAGGAGTAGGTTAAGGGTACCGCCAATAAGATGTTTATGTCGTGGACCCAGAATGGGTCACTCTCTAAGGCTATTTTACAACACATGACTACCTTCCTACACGCCACATGTTCGGGCAAGAAGTTAGAGAAAAGTCTTGCTATTCTGGAGTTGTGGAAAATGTTTGAAGAAACGAAGGTGGAAGAACCACCCACAGACTGCATACTAAATGTATGTATAGAGGGGGGTGAGACGCCTACCGCGCCACCAGCCCCGCCTGAGGCAGTCATTAAGGAAGCAAGTCAGAGGGTCTTTACCCACTAAGGGAGCTTAAAGCAGCCACGGGGTATAGCAACCCCGCATATGAGTCGCCTACATACAGTAGTGACGATAATAAGGAAAAAAGAACAGGAAAACAATATTGCCTCCGCAGTCTCAAGGGACAAAGAGAGATGCGAAGATAAAGGGAAAGATTGGGCACAGAGTTGTGCACCTCCAGATAAGGAGAAAGAGGGAAATAAACATAAAGGAAATGAAGGTAGAGGTGATGAGATAGCAATCGCGAAAGACGAATGGATGGGAGGTCAAATATTACTGAAGGTAGATGGAAAAGGAAGTGATGATTTGAGGCCAAGGAAGAAGTCTGATGAGACGCAAAGGGGAGAGAAAGAGAAAAGGATGGAAGAAAGAGATGAAAGGACTAGAAAGAAAGATAGGCTAAGGCGAGAACAACCATATTGCGAAGAGCAAGGAATACCGCTCAGTCGCACACAGTAAGAAGACTATAAAAGGTACAGGCGGAACATGTTAAGGTTGGAGGAAGAAAGGAGAGTGCACGAAAGGAAAGTAAAAAAGCGGGAAGATGAGGAAAATAGAAGGGCAAAAGAATGTAGAAATGAACGGATGAGGGAAGTAGATAATGCTAGGGAAGAAGCAAAGAAGCGAAAGGAAATAGATGAGGAAATAGAACGTAAGCACAGACAGAGGGCACGGGATCTTGAATATTTGGAGCGGGAAGTGATTAAACCCAATCCTACAGTAGAATGGGAAGACATAGAAGAATTATTTCCTGCAAGCGTTGCAGTACCAGGTACAAGCGGGACAAATATTGAATATGACTTCGACACCAGAAGCATCGGGGAAACGATTAATAAAATATACGATGAGATGCGGCTAGAGCAGATATCCAATGGGGGAAGGGAAGATGAGCGCTTAGAGAGCACTCAGCTATATGACACTGAGGATGCCACCCGAAGTAGTGGGAGCAGGGGACTGTCCCTAGACATGCTGGAGATTGGGCAAAACGAAGAAGATGCTAGGAGCTGTGTAAACTGGGAGTACTCAGAATCTGACTCTGGTGGGGAAACGGAGGATGTGGCACATGAAGAAGGGAGACGGTGTAAAAAACGGCTCCCAGGGGACCAAGGGGTACGATGGTCAGACGCTAGCGGGTCCACAAGTAGGCCACCGAAGTCTGCCACGCAGTCCGGCCGTCATGAAGGAACACCCCACGGTCAGAGGGGGGCGTCAGCACCTGCCTATGCAGACAGATTAAGGGCATTGCCAGGTAGATGGCAAGGCGAGAATGCCACCCCGGCAATAGACCAGAGAGCTATGGGAAAGAGAAGGAGGACTGTGCATTCCAATTCCCGTTGCTAGAAAAAGGGGGAGCAAGACCACAATATATTCCATGGCCACACATGGACCGAGAGAATCTTAAAAATAAGCTTCCAATGCTGACATCGGGAGCTGGAAAGTGGATACACGAGTTAGAGAAAATGAAGGGGGGGTCACCTTAGCTATAGGGGACATTAAGGGCCTCCTAATTGCCATACTTTGTGAAAGAGCAGATGATGTATGGACACGGGCTGGCTATCCTAGGGTAACCCTAACTAACACCTCCCATGACGGGGCGCCGTTTAATAACTGCAGGGCAGCAGTGTGGAAAGTGCTGCGAACGCTATATCCAGACACTTCTGATAAGGGGCTATAATGACACGAAAAATGAAAGAGTTAGAGGATCCGTTGCTTTATATCCAGAATTTTCAAGGCGCGTGGGTGCTCGAAATGCATGAGTCTTGGACGAAATCTATCACTGTATTCTACTACATATTATGCCAAGGGTTGCCTGAACCGGTGCAGAAGCAGCTTAAAAAATCGGTAGGATCAGAAGCAAAACCATGGGCCGAAATACAGTTGACAATCGCACACTACTGTAGATTGTTGCAAGAAAAGAATCGGAAAGAGGTGGCAACTCGTAAGGGTGAGGAGGCGAAGCTGGTGCAAAAGAAGCTCTCGAAGTATGCTCTCGAGGGAGCCATGCTCACCAGCCCAGCCGAACCAAGCGCACAACCAGCGACCAACCCATCGCAGAATAAACAGGGTAATGCAGGATTTTACCCAAGAGGAAGGGGTTTTGGAGGAAGAGGATGGCAGAGTAATCAAGGAGGGTTTCGAGGTAACCAGGGAGGCTTTCAGAATAATCAAACTGGCTTTCAGAACGTGCAGATGGGCGGTCCACCTATGCTACATGGACAGATGGGATGACCACCGCCAGCGTGTTGGCTGTGTGGAATGACAGGACATGTGGCGCGCATGTGCAGAAGCCAAGGCATGTGGCAAAACAGCCAAGGGATGGGGGCAGGCATGGTGAATCAACCTACCGTCCCTCAACCTGGCGGTGCACAAAATTACACAGTGCAGCCGCAGGCGTCAGTTGTGCCGCAAGGTGCACAGCAAGTGGTTCAACCACTGAACATGGGGAACTTGCCGCAGGGACAACCCCAGCGAGCACTACCGCAAATGTCACAGGGCACTAGCTCAGGAGGGGGAGTTAACCCTGGGACTGGGGGAAATCAACAAGTATACAGTGGGTCGAACTTATATATGAAATAGGACAGCTCACAGGGACTCTGATTTGCTCTATCCTATCAGTGACACAGACACTAACAGGGAACCAAGGGTGAATGTCACCATAGGGGGGAAAGAATATTCCTTCTTAGTTGACATGGGTGCAACGCGCTTGTGCATACGAGAAGGCAAGTTTTCCTTCTCCAACGAGGCTATAGATACTCAGAGTTTCACTGGAGCTCATAGTAGAGTTCCCTTTACAGACGCACTCCCAGTCTCAGTGGGAGAGCGCAAAATGAATGTACCCCTATTGTATTCATGTCAGACCCCAGTAAATATTCTGGGCCGAGACCTGATGACTAAATTAAACATGACCATCTCGTTTACCGAGAATGGTATTGTGTGCTCCACTCCAGGAATGCATTATTCAAATGTGTGTGAAATGATCAGAGCATACTCAGGACGTATAGCCATGAGAGTTGTACCGTTAGAGCCAGAAGTCTTTGCATATGGCGTGCGGGTGCTTATGGCGGGACTGCCAGCCCTCGCAGGCAAAACTATGAGAACCCCTGATGAGTTTCTGTTCAGACCAAGAATACCCATGCACGAAGAGGAGGGGCAAGTATTTCCCTTAATGATGCAATCTGCTGCAGTGGGAGATAAAGTGGTATTGGTCGAAGGATATGATGACGAAGGCAGACAATGGTGTGCGATTATCGCCATCGAAGAAGGGTATCGAGTGACTGACGTCACCGATGACGATCTGTTCGAAGAGCACCCTGACCTAGAGGAGACAAGAGTGGAAGTAAATCTCACATTTTGGGTCAAAATGATCAGACGGAAGGTGCCACAGAGAATGCTGGTGCTGGTACGTCCAGAGTACTTTGAGGATGACATGGCCCAAGTGCCTGCTGCGGTATGGGGTACAGGGCCCTATGATCTATGCCTCCTGAAGGGGGCAGGTGAAGTAAAAATCAAACTGAAACCAGGAGCGATTTTGCGTCAAGCACGACAATACCCCATGTCCAGAGAGCTAGATGAAGGGATCGCAAAGACAATTTCTGCCATGATGGAGCAGGGCATCCTAGTGACGTCAGAATCACCTTGCAACACGGTGACTTATCCTGTCAAGAAATCAAAAGGAGGGTCTTGGCGTTTAATCCAAGATTTACGAGCACTAAGCGATGTAGTTGAAGCCGAATTCTCTCTAGTCCCTAATCCATCCACAATACTGTGTAACATACCCACTGAGGCAAAATATTTCACGGTGATCGATTTGAAAAATGCGTTTTTCTCGATTCTGTTGCACCGTGAATCACAAGACCTGACATCATTCACTTTCAGACAAATGCGCCTGAAAAGCACGAGGTTGCCACAGGGGTACTGCGAGTCCCTGTCTATTTTCAACAGTGTCCTGCAAATGGACCTAAACAATATTGCGGTGGACAGTGTTGTTTTGCAGTACGTAGATGACATTCTGATCTGCAGCACCACTGAAGAGCAATGCAGGCACAACTCTATCCAGCTGTTGACTATATTGGCTGAAAAGGGATACAAATTTGATAAGGAAAAGTTGCAGTACTGTCAACAGGAGGTGTTGTACATAGGGCAACTGATCTTTCGTGAGGGGAAGAAGGTAACCCCAGAAAGGGCTGAAGCCATCATGAACACAGCCAAGCCACGCACATTAAAACAAATGCAGAGCTTCTTAGGCCTGTGCAATTATGTCAGAGCATGGGTCTTTGACTACAGCTCATATACCAAGCCCTTGCTCCAGGCTTTAAAGAAAGCCCAGGCAACAAAAGGAGAAATTGAATGGACTGAGGCAATGGAGAAAGGGTTTGCAGAACTCAAGGGGGCAATTTGTAAGGCCCCAGTTCTCGGGATTCCTAATTATGCAGAGGAATTCTACCTGTTCTCACACTCTGATGGTAATTTTATGACGGCAGTCTTCTTTCAGCGAATCTTGCTGGGGTACAAGCCTCTAGCATATTACAGCGGGAGTCTGGACCCCGTCATGAGGGGCCACTTCCCATGCGAACAAAACCTAGCTGCTGCCGCATTCGCTATCGAAAAGGCGTCATCCATTGTGATGGGGTGGTCCATGACATTGTATGTTGAGCACTCACTGTTCGTCATACTAGAGAAGCCAAAGGGCACACTGACATCTCAAAGAGCATCCGCCTATGAGGTGATTACCTCTAATCCATCGATCAAGATAATGCGATGTAAAACTGTAAACCCTGCTACGTTCATAGCTGAGCCAGTCACAGAGGGAGAACCTATACATGACTGTGCGAACTATGAGGAATTCTATAATGATATCCCCAGGGTAAAGGAAAATGCCCTGGCGAGTGGAGAGATCGTCTTCATTGACGGGTCTTCGAGAATCGACCAAGAAGACAGACAAAGGGATACAGGCGTGGCCGTGGTGAAACACCTGGCGAACGGGGAGTTTCGAGCACTCGTTGGTGCACGAATACCATCCCACTATTCTGCGCAAGCTGCAGAACTGCTGGCACTGATACTCGCCATTGAGAATCATGCAGACCAGGAAGTAACTGTGTACAGTGACTCAGCCTATGTGACGTCCACAGTACATGCAGGACTAGTACGCTGGAAAAGGAGGGGCTTCCTCTGAGCAGACGGCACGCCAGTTCAACAAGCAGCCTTATTGGACAGGCTGATAAAAGCACTACAGCTCCCAGTGGGCATAGCAGTCGTGAAATGCGCCGCTCATGCCAGCGGGACGGATTTCATGTCACGTGGAAATCATGAAGCGGACACGGAAGCCAAGCGCATGGCATCCAAAACTGAAACAATCATGGACGTGGAGGTGGCACGTACCAGTGAGAGGATGATGGTAGCGCGAGCCACACCAGAAGCCTATAGCAATATGGGGCAGACGCAGCTAATGGAGGTCAAGGGGGAGGCACCTCAGGAGGAGAGAAATCTGTGGAAGCATCGAGGGTGTTCTTTAAGCCCCTCTGACGGGTTGTGGAGGCAAGACAGTACTGGTAAATCAGTAATGCCTGTCACCCTTCTAAAGGTAGCTTTAGAACTACTACACTACCCCATCCACATGACAAAAGAAAATCTTGCTGCAATGCTCACAGAAGACTGGTTTAAAAAAAAGTTTTAATCTAAATGCAATAATAAAATAAAAAGAGATATATATATTTTTTCAACCAGGTTTGTGAGTGTCATTTGGTGCAATCTAGGAGGTGAGTTCATAATGTCTCCACATAGATGAATTTAGATCTTTAAGGATGAGTCTCTGAGAGGAGTTAAGACCCTTTGTTTGTAGATTAAACATTTTGCATTGGGCACTGTCTTAAGCCTCTGTTTCCAAAAAAAAAACAGTCCTCTGTAAGTTTTATAGTTTCCAGCGCGGTATCCCCGCAGGACTCTGTTTCCAGCCCCAAAAGTGGGCACTGTAGTCAAATTGAGTGGAGTGTTGTTTTTAGGAAGGGTGCGGCTAGCAGGACATTTGGTGGTGAGTTTGGGGCACAGTAATAACAGAAACTAGCCAGTCGCTTACTTTGAACATGCAATTATGCAAATATTAGGAACATTCTTACCATTGGTAAAAGAAGAATAAGGGAAGTGGGCCTATTTCTTAGCCGAACGGGGTCTAGGGGCCATTTTACCAGTTTAGCAAAATGAGTGCTGAAAATGTGATCAGTTTTGATGATAAATATGTTGAAGAACTTTTGGCTAGAACCTCTATTTTCTCAGAAGAAGGAGAAGGCTCACTGATCTCCAAACTTAGCAACTGGGATGAACTTTTACAACTTAAAAAACGCCTCATTAGGAAAGAGTTGCATGGCTCTATTATGATTGAGTACCTAAGAGCAGGTACCCTCCCACAAGGACTGATTGTCCATAACGAACCCCGATTGTTTTTGGACAACAAGGAGTTTGTTATAAAATGGAGCCATATTGCCAATAAGTGTGGGAGGGACTGGCTTATTCTCATTATAGACACAGCCAGCGAGATGTCCATCAAAATTTCAAAGGATCTTTCAGAGATGGAAGCCGAAATAAAGAAACTGGTCCCTCTAGAAAACTTTAAACGTAGATTAGATGAGATCATGAAAGAAATGATAGATTTTAAAGAATATACTACAAGAGAAAGAATAAAAAGTATGAAAAAAGACCTTATGGAATTCTCACATGAGAAAGCGTTCAAGTACACCCAAGAAGGGTATGATCCCTCAAAAAACCAAACAGTACAATTCCAAAAACAACAGAAGGTACATTTTGGGAATACCTCTTTCTCATCAGGTTCCTCTGGAGAGGACAGTTTTTCCAACCTTAGAGGAAAGAGGAATAACAGTCGCCCTACAAGGCAACTAGGCAGTACAACAGTAGAGGGCACAATTATAACAGATCCTCTAGAGGGAGACAAGAACCACCACCACAAAGGCAGCGTTTTTTAGAGGAAGAAACACACAACGAGGACTGGGATTATGCACCTCGCCAACTCAGGAGCACCAGGGGTTACTGGTAAATTTGTCAAATTACATTCCGACCCCGACAGAAGAAAAACTGCTGAACAAAGGTTTAGGGTTTGTGCCAACTACAAGCTATGATGGCTTTAGGATGAGAACAGAGGTCCACCAACTATTCCGCAACATCCACCTTAAACAGTTTTTACAGATAAGAGTTACGAAGGCGAAAATAATGCTAGTGGCTTAGAAAATCCCTCAGATTTTCATCCACCTTTCTCAAGTCTAACACCAGAAGCAATAGTGTTTGAAAAAAAAGGGTTCTATCCGAATTGAAACTACTACAAAAGAATAACATCAACACTCATTTCTTTCAAAATTTAACACGGGACGAACATAAAGATTTGCAACAACTAAAAAGCAATGAACAAATTATAATAAGAACAGCTGACAAAGGAGGGGCAATTGTGTTACTCAACCGCGACTTCTACATTTCGGAATGCACTAGACAATTAGCTGATACATCATTCTACAAGAAAATGCAGGAAGACCCGACACCACGTTTAAAAATAACAATTGAAGATAAAACAAGGAAATCTCTGGAAAGAGGTTGGATCTGCAAGCCGGAGTATGATTTTCTAATAGCAAAAAAAAGTCCATACCCAAATTCTACATCCTGCCAAAGATCCACAAATCTCTACTTGACCTTCCAGGCCGTCCGATCGTGTCAGGTTTAGGTTCACTGTTAGAACCGCTTTCAAAATTTGCGGACAAATACTTAAAACCATTTGTACTCGAGATGTATTCATACATACAAGATACTAGAGAAGTCATAACTTTAATCGAGAACTACCCCTTTGATAACAAGCGGCAAATACTAGCAAGTCTCGATATAGTATCTTTGTACACGTGCATTCTGCAGGATCACACTCTTGAAGTTTTAGAAGAAGTGCTCCTTACGAAGAGAATGGAAGGAGATTGCCCAAACAGCTTTCTACTCTGGTGTGCGTCAATGTCCCTAAAAGAAAATTTTTTAGTTTCAATCAGCAACTTTTTCAACAAGTGCATGGAACGGCGATGTGCTGATCGGTAGCCCCTTCTGCAGATAACCTGTTTGTAGAATCTTTTGAAAAAAGCGTGATCTATAGCCCCTCCAATCCTTTTCTAAACCATCTTCAGATTTGGAGGCGCTATATAGATGACATTCTAATTATATGGGACGGTGATGCAATCATGTTCGATAGTTTCAAGGAATGGCTGAACGGACAGAATCCGTTCCTAAAATTTACGGCAACTACCAGCATAGTCGCAATCAACTTCCTTGATATTACGATCTGGGCAGACAGCAGTGATAACACACTTAAAGTGAAACCGTAACATAAACCAACGGAACGGAATTCCCTTTTACAGTATGACAGTTGTCATCCGAGCCACATCAGGAAGAATTTGCCAGTGGGCCAATTTCTATGTCTATAGAGAAGCAGCTCCAGTACTGCAACCTTTGAAGAAGTAGCTGCAACCTTAAGTCTAAAATTGCGAACAAGAAGATATCCTAATAAGATCATTAAGAGAGCTCATAAACGAGCAAAGAACAATAATAGAGAAGCCCTCCTAGAATATCGCAACAAATCACAAAACAATGACCAAATTGTGTTTGCCAGTACACTTAACATACTTTCGAATAAAGTGAATGCCATCATTAAGCGGAACTGGCACATTTTAGAATCTGGGGAATGTCCCAACAACAAACCACTATATGTGTTTAAGAGAGGTCCCAATATAAAAGATCTGGTTACTAGAAATGACATTTCAGTACAATCACCCCAGCTGACCTTAACTGAGTCCTGGGGTTTGCCTAAACCCACCAGACATACACCTTGTGGCCATTGCAGTTGCTGTTCTAGCACCAAGCGCACAAAGGAAGTTGATTTGGGGTTAAAAAAAACCCTGGCAACAAAGACAGTTTACTAACTGTAACTCGCAGATGGTAGTTTATGTGATTTGGTGTCCCTGCCCTAAATTGTATATTGGAATGACAGAAAGGAAAATAAAAACAAGGATCACGGAACATAAAAGCTGCATCAGAAATAAGAACACAACAGCTCCCATGGTGGGACATTTTATGTCCATGGATCATACACCTGAATCCTTTACATGGAGTGTTCTGTCACAAATGAATCACAAAGAAGACACAGTGTCAAACAAGAAAAGACTATTTGACAAAAAACAAAGATTAATATATCTTTGTAACTCTGTAGAGACAGGACTTAACAAATCCATTGATTGGAATAGACTGTGAAGGACAGACATATACTCTGTCGGGCATGTTTTAGGTGTGGACTTCCAAAAAACTAGAATTGTCCACTTTTCAAGTTTACATTTTAGTGTAACAGTAGGGCTTCCTCGACATTATCCAGTATGAATTGTTTTCCATGTGCAAAAACTCATACTGAAATAGAAGAGCTTTCAGTTATTAACTAAAAGACTAGTGCATTTCAATAAGTGTGGTTTTATAATTACAGTGAGACCTATTAGAACTCAGGTAGTTTAAGGAAATATTAAATTAACATACTGGTGGTATAGGAGCATGACGAGGGGTCTTTTCGCATCACGGACAACACTGTAAGAAGAACATAGTTGATACTCGACCCCATCTAAGATAGCTCCCACAAAACAACCCCATGGGCACTGGAGGAGTTTCTCCTTTGTCAGTTTCTATGTCTCGTCTGGCCTTGCATAATAAATCGGACGTGTCACGACGCCAAACAGTCATATGGTCTTGATGCAGACGTACGACTGAGAGGAGATTGTGTGATTGAGGAAACACGGCGAAGCAATTATGCTGTAAGTACGCCAACAACACACATGAGCGTCACTGAACGTTCGGAGCCACTATACGAATGTAGATCTTGAGGCCGCCCAAGTTAAAACCTTTTTTTGTAAGAGCCCCATTTTTCCTCTTTTTTTCATCTCATCAGGTGGAGTGAAGGGCGTGTATGCTAACGACACGGCAAATAAGAACCAATTCTCCACGTTTTGTTACAGCCACAGCTGTTTACAAAACTCATGCACAAGTTGTTTTATAAACTCAAAGGACTTTAACAAGAGGTTAGAATCTTTTTTCATACCAGATTTCACCTGCAGCCACAGTTTAAATGACTAGTGTTTGTCCTTCGAATTTCACTGATTAGTTCCTAAAAGCCACGAACAACATAATCGGACGCATTTTGGGCCCACTGTCTGCTTCAATTGTTATTTACTATATTACTATCATGGATTTAAATAACCGGAATATAAGTGAGAGAAAGCACTACTAAAAACCTAATGCACTCTTTATATTGCACATTCTTATTGTAGATATAAGTAAAACATAGAAGTTTTATTTTCTGACTTGCTGTTCACAAACTTTGCGTAATAAACTCTAAACTGAAGCTGTGTTCAAGAGTAAATGCATTTAGTTATCCCCCAACCACCTTGACCAGGTCTCCCGTTGCCTCATTTCTTTCCAGAAAACAAACTTCCGTTTCTGATTACCCCTGCTACTACTCATAAGTTGGCAGCGAGGTAAGCCTTTAATTTGTAAATAGTTTCAAAGGCAAACAAACCACTATTTGTAGTGTTTTGCTTCATAGGTACACAACTGTTCCGTCCTGTTGTCTCCCTTTCCATCCCTTAGGTTGGAACTTCACAGTAAAAGAAGCCACCATAAATGAGCTACCCTCACTCCTTTGCATCATGTTTCACAGAATGTATACGGAATTTCTCCAGTAATTGACATGTGAACTGGTGTTTGTAAAATATCCCCCTGAAGAATTTCCCGTTACTTACCCTTTTTAAGGCTAATGGGAATGAAACATGTCGGGCTAATGTTTTTGTGAGAATGTTGTCACAAGTATAATAAGGCACTAATAGCCGCTACGTACTTAGAACTACTGAAAGTGTCCCAGTATTTACATAAGAGATTCCAGATTAGACATCAAATCTGTGTTTTATCTTAGATGCTTATGTTATATATTTTTTTCATGTCATGTGTTTTTGTTCGTTATACAATTGTTTGTTTTGTCTTGCAATTCCGACAGCAACCACAGAGAGAAATACTTTTTTTCCTGTAGGAATCGGTTTTCTGTTTTTTCATTTACTAATGGTGTACGTTTCTATTTCACAAGTATACAGAATCTTTCAGGCCCTACCTTAGGTCTGTTTTCCTCAACAAAATACATTTTGCTGACTTTTTTTTCTTTTACTGTTTGTCCAGCACATCAGGATTAGTGGTGGTTGATACACTGCCCTTTTTTAAAAAAAAAGTTTTTTTAAAAAAAGGTTTTAATCTAAATGCAATAATAAAATAAAAATAGATATATATATTTTTTCAACCAGGTTTGTGAGTGTCATTTGGTGCAATCGAGGAGGTGAGTTCATAATGTATCCCCATAGATGAATTTAGATCTTTAAGGGTGAGTCTCTGAGAGGAGTTAAGACCCTTTGTTTGTAGATTAAACATTTCGCATTGGGCACTGTCTTAAGCCTCTGTTTCCAAAAAAAACCCAGTCCTCTGTAAGCTTTATATATAATGCAGTTCACCATGAAAAATGCAACATGCTCTGCTAAATTCGGTTTTAAACCAGTAATGCCTGCCACCCTTCTGTAGCTTTAGAACAACTACACTACACTACCCCATCCACATGACAAAAGAAAATCTTGCTGCAACGCTCGCAGAAGACTGGTTCACACAGAATTTAGCAGAGTATGTTGCATTTTTTATGGTGAACTGCATTATCTGCCAGCAGTTCACCGCTGGGCACACATTAAAAGTAATAAGAGGAATCATTTGCAGACCAAATGGACCATTCCAGCACTTGCATATCGACTACGTCGACATGATTCAAGTGTGCGACGGGTACAGGTATTTAATTGTGGTGGTGTGTCCATTCTCTAGATGGATAGAAGCAGGTCCCTGTACACACCCCAACGCTACCTGTGCTGCCAAGTACCTAGTGAGGGAGGTGTTCCCTAGATGGGGGGTGTGCGAAGTAATGAGATCAGATAACGGGGCTCACTTTGTAAATTCAGTTTTCGAACAGATTAGCTTGTTGCTTGGTATAAAGCACAAGTTCTTGTCGGCGTATCATCCTGAGGGGAACGGGATATGTGAACGGATCAACAGCTTGCTTAAGGAGAGGATAGCCAAGTTGAAGCTCACACTAAAAAAGGGATGGCTGCACTGTCTACCATTGGCATTGTATGCACTTCGGAACCAACTAGGATCCGTCCATAATCTCACGCCGCACAAGATAGTTACAGGCAGAACGATGAGGATCCCTCCTACCCCCCGAGATAGAGCTAGCTGTGATGCCCAGCCAACTAGAGAGGTCCTGGGAACAGAGATGCCGAAGTACCTAGACTGTATGACATCCAGCACCTCTGTCATTACAGGCCAGCTGCAGCGACGGCGAAAAGGGGACGGCACAGCATGAAATGTGTTCAGGAAGTGCTGAAGCAGGAGCAGCTCAAATCCTTTGTGCGCCCCTCGTCTTCCCTGGTGATGCAGTATTGATGAGAAACCACACAAGAAAAAGTTGGGACGAGCCAAGATTTAATGGCCCCTTTATCGTAGAGGACTGCACACCATCTGCTGTCAAGCTCCAGGGCAGAAGAGCATGGATCTTTCCAAATGACATTAAACCCTATGCAGGAGAGAGCCCTCCAGCTACATCTGACTGCAAAGAATCTACAGACAATGGGGAAGAACCTCAGCACGTGCAGACAAGATCCATGGTGAGGAAGAAGGACGCATGAGCAGCAAAACAAATGGCAAAAGAATCCAGTAACATTGTGGCTTTCAAAACAAGACATTTTCTCAAACCAAGTGAAGAATGATAAAAGGACAATGATATGGACATTCTGTGCAGTCAAAGTTGCAGAGCAAAAGAAGACAATCATACATCCAAAGCTGCGGTAACGCTACTCATATGAACGTTAAGCCACACAAACCATTGGAAAAGCCCTCAGACTTTGACAAGCGGAAAAGAAGACATTTCTGAGAACCAAAAACGGTATCCTGAAGCAATCAGTATTGAGACTTAGTTCACAGAACCTATGGTACATTCCGGCAGAAGTCTCAAGTGGGATGAACTAACCTATTTCCAACTCGTGGTGCTATCATACCCATCACTCATAGGGAGAGGAGCCAGTGTCAGAGACTTTATCCAAGATCCGGCCAACAAGAAAATAATCTGGCAACTACTGACTGTCATCACGGAAGTCTTCATTGTACTGCCCGAGTACAGTGAGAAGAACACAAATGCATCCACCGCCAATAGACATTGATGAACTCATGTTTAAGTTGTTCCTCCAAATAGTCGAGAAGTGCCCAGGGCTCGTCGGGAGAACAACTGACACACGCACTTATATCAGAGATCCAAGAAACCTAGCTCAACTGAGTCAGCTGTGGACTAAATTAAATCATTTGGTGCTAATCCACGCGACAGGAAGGTGCAAAGACTGTGCGAATCAAAAGAAAAGCTTGTGATCAGGACACAGCCAAACAGGACAAATGTCCCTATCACCCGAGGATACCCGGCTGGCGCAGAACGTTCTGTTTAGATTAGTCACAGACTATCCAGAAATGGTAGGAAGGCCTGCAGATGTTGACATCATCACCTTCCTTAGAGATCTGGCCAACGCCCCACACATGGGCACTCTTCTCCATGGCATAATGCTCCAAGTGGAGCTGTCTAACTTCCAGCGAGAATTCCTAAGGAGATTCCAATAAACTTCCCTGCCGAGGACAGATCGAGAAGAGCAGAAACGAGGATTACGACATCATTGATCCTAGTTATTTTTATTTTTATTCTATTTTTCTTATTATCTTTTTCATCATCCTTCCGCCGTGTAGCAGATCGAGGAGAGAGGCACTGTTCTTCAGCTTGTCGCCGAGAGACCGAGTGAAAGGAGCGAACACAAGAACTTCACCATCTTATTCCTTTTCCTTCATTTTTCTCATTTTTTCCTATTTTTTCATATGTTCACTTTTATTTTTATTTTTGTTTTTATTTTTACAACATTTTATTTTTGTGTGATTTTTAGCAGTTCCATCTTTTCATTTGTTCACATTGAGCAAGTTCCAGCATGTCCTCAGGACCAAGGCAAATTCGAGGCGTGCATTGGGACCTCACTTATTATCAATATGCATAATGAATGTGATGTACCAAAGTTGCTAGCCTAACTCTTTTCCATAGTCTAGCGCAGGAACTGTACTGAGTACCCAGAGACTACCATTGTCACTCACGACAGGGGTCTAATCTTTCTCCTTGGCTGTTCAACCAATACCTGGCACCTCTCGCCCAACACATAGCTGCTCTCTTCTCCAACTTCCAGTGCTATGCGGATGATACTCGGCTCTCTTTCAGGCTCCTCTCAGCCCCCTCTTCTCCACCCTACTGATGAGGTCCAACCAGACTGAAACACGTGTCTGGGGTTGCTGTTGGTACTCTTGTTCAGAGGAGAATTGCCTAGCATTTCGGTGCTGGACTGCCCCAGGGCAGGAAAATGACTGATATGTGTGGTCTAGTTCTTCTCTATGAAAGATATTGAGCAAAAGACTCTGGGTAAGTCTCTCATAACCCAGACTAATGTCTGGCAGAGGGACTCCCAGGACCCCCCGTTATTAATTTGCATATTTAAGTAACTTTGGGTCTCACCCTAAGTTACTAGGAGAATCCAGACTTGGACCCCTTGCTCACTATTCTTAGAGAGGCACAGCTCCACCCTACTGATGAGGTCCAACCATACCGAAACACGTGTTTGGGGTTGCTGTTGGTACTCTTGTTCAGAGGAGAATTGTCTAGCATTTCGGTGCTGGACTGCCCCAGGGCAGGACAAAGACTGATATGTGTGAGATATTTCTGCTCTGTGAAAGATAGTGAGCAAAAGACTCTGGGTAAATTTCTCTTAACCAGGACTAATGTCTGGCACAGGGACTCCCAGGACCCCCCTTGTTAATTTGCATACATCCAAATTCCCCCATCATACTAACCTAATGCTTAGGAACAGAAGGATGACGGTGGAAAGCACAACAGTGGTTCGACATCAATTCTGGCTTTTTGCGGCACATGAACATCTGATGTGGCTGATATAAAGCACCCTCCAGCTCTTGGCACATATAGGTGCTCGAGGCATGTTGGCACTCAAGATGGTGGTTTATTCTCTTGTACTTGCACTGAGTCAGGCCCCAAGTATATTCTCTCCATGCCTTCAGAGAGACTTTTCCATGCAAGGAAGAATTAGTTTCTCTTGTCAAATAATAATAAAATAATAATACAAATAAAAAATAAAAAATAATTATTATTAATATTATTATTATTATTATTATTTTTTGGTTGGTTAATTAATGAACCTTTCAAAACAAAATTTTTATAGTACGACAATAAAACAAGAATATAACAACACATCATTTCTTACTTAACTCAACATATGTAGTCAAAGAAACAATTTAAGAAACAAAGCAGGTAAAAGAATAAAATAAAATATAACCTAGTAGACTTTTCCATGCAAGCAAGAAATAGTTTCTCTTGTCAAATAATAATAAAATAATAATACAAATAAAAAAATAATAATAATAATAATCTGTATTTTATAAGACAGCAAAAACAACTCTCTTGCCTAAAAATAAATAAGGGTCTTATTACAAGTTCCGCGATGCAGGAAAAAAGTGCTGGTAATTCCGTTACTGCCACATTTTTGGCTAAGTATTACCATTTTTCCAGCAGAGCCAAATTATAACTCGGGGTAAAGTGAAGAAATTACCTCCAGCAACAAGCTGTAGCTAAATCTGCCACTTTACCTCCACAATTTGCTGATTTACCACACAGTATTTTCCACCGGCGATAAATCCAACAAAAATCACTATGTACTCTAATGGTCTCCAATAAAGGGAAATGCCACCACTTTTAATCCTGTGAAAAACCCATGGTATTAAATGGTGGTAACGAGTTTCGGGTTGTGGAAACTAGAACCCAACAACACACACAACCGAGCATACTCACTACCTTCCCATAAGGAAGCATAGTGCGATCATTGCAGGAGATGCCACCACATTCCCAGAGCGTAATAAATAATTCCTCAGATGGCTAATGCGACCGGGCCCACCACTGTCAAACTTTACCCATCTGGGAACTAACACGCAAAGCCACCATTGCAGGCTCCCCAATAGCCAACTACTTCTGGCCCTGTTCCCTGTTAAGCTGTGTCAAGCCCTACCCACCTGGGTATCAACCAAAAGAGCCACCACTGCAGAGCCGCATAGTACTTATGGTCTTAAACATTATAGTTGGGTTATATCATGCCAGCTATCAGGCACACAAGGTGGTATATAATCAAATGAGGAACCCTGACCTACCTATGAAGAAGGCCAGGAACTCCTGCACTGGAGGTGCAATAGCAAATATGCTTGACTGGACTCCCCAGAGATGAATGCGATAACCACAAACTTTTTTTTTATTTTTTTATAAACATCGGGATAACCACAAACTTGTCAGGAACTACCCAGCCTCCTGCCATAAACTATGACCAAGAACCCAGAAAAGGGGTCCTCTGGCACTTACAAGCAGAGCCTCTGAAAAAGGACCGTCCAGTCTGGCTAACACAACATGCTCTGCACCAGCCAGAATATTTCTCTCGGAAATCCACTGCCAAGAGCCACCCTGACAGATGCGGCCTGCTCATCAAGCTCTGAAAGTAACGAGGAACTGGGGCCTCCTACCGGCAATCGAAGACACTCATTCCTACCAACAGGCTCACTCTCCACTTCACACCAACAAACAATAGAATGTAGCTATACCCCTCAATCAATTTCGTCCTAGCTGCACACATAGATACACTACTCTTTGAGCTCCTCAACAGTCTGTTAGAAGGCAGTTATACCATACAATAAAATCGCCCTAGTTGCACTCATAATCCCTTACACGGGCCCTACAGCAGCCAGAATGCAGATTCGGAGACTACCTACCTTTACCTTACACTGATCTCTCACAACCAGTGCACCACACCAAGCATTAGAATGCAGCCATCCCTGTGGAAACTGCTCTGGCTGAACACATTGATACTGATATTGATTTGGATATTTTATTTCTATTGCGCTCGTACACAAGTGTTTCAGAGTGCGACAAGGCAAAGGAGGGAAGAGGGGAGAACAAACCAGCGATCTTACTAGGCCCAGTGACATTGTGAATGCGGAAGTGCATGGGAGAGGGGGAGGGGAAAAGTGAATGGAAGGGGGGAGAAGTGGAAAGTGCGAAGCAGAGGAGAAACAGATAAATAATAATAAATAAATAAATAATAAAGGCAACAAACAGTGGAAGTGCAGCCAGCAATTTGCAAGTGCTAGGTTTAGGGCAGCAGACAGGGTAGGTCTGATAAGTGCAGGAAGAAAAAGAGGGGGCTGTATGGGTACAGATACAGGCCCCGGGCAAGGGGTGGCCCGGAGGCAGTGCGGGAGGATGGCAGGGTGAGCAGGTACCTTGGCCCGAAGGACATAGGGTGGCCAGGTGTACGGTGCCAAGAGAGAACAGATCAGCAGGAGAGAGGGGGAGCAAGGAAGAAGAAAAGAGGAAGGTCTTGAGGTGTTTCTGGAACCAGAGATGGTTCTCCTCTAGTTTTAGAGTGGCAGGGAGGCTGTTCCAGAGGGAGGCCCCAGCCGAAGACAGAGATCGACCCCCAGCTTGTTTCTCTGAAAAACGACTGACCATGAGGGAGTTAGAGGTAGAGGAGCAAAGAGCTCGAGAGGGGAGGTATTTGCAGAGGGATAGCTGAAGGTATTTTTGACTCAGGCCCCAGAAAGCCTTGTGGACAATGCAGTGGGTTTTGGATGTAATCCTTGCATTCTCTGGGAGCCAATGGAGAAAATTCAGAGCTGGAGAGATACGATCCCAGGGCTTAAGGACAAGTCTCGCAGTCCTGTTCTGGATTAGTTGCAGAGGGCGGAGAGTAGAGGCAGGTAGATTTAGAAAGAGGCTGTTACAATAGTCCAACCTAGAGAGAACCAGAGCTTGGGATACCATGAGCTTCTGGGGGAAGGAGAAGAAAGGCAGTGTAGCTCTGAGGAGGTACAGTAGGAAGTTTGACTTTTTAGAGCCCTCAGAGATGTGGGCGGAGAAGGAAAGGGTGGAGTCAAAGATGACCCCGAGGTTCTTAGCCTCGCAGGTGGGGGTATGAGGAGGGCCAAGGGATGCCAGCCAGAGAGTGAAGGGAAAGGATGGTGAAGGTGTGCCGATGAGGAGGATCTCCGTCTTGCTGGCATTCAGACAAAGATCATTGGCGGCACACCAATCTTGAATGGCAGTTAGGCAACCAGAGATGAGAGAGGGAGAGGAGGTGGCCGAGGGCAGCCTGAAAATGAGTTGAGTGTCATCAGCGTAGCACTGGAAATTTGAGAAGAAAATAGCCATTCAGTGGGCGTGAGTTGCCAGGTATTGGTTGAAAAGCCAGTGCGAAAGGTTAGACCCTTGGGCAACACCACAGGTAGAGAGGAAGATAGATGATAGGAAGGACCCAAGTTGAACTTGGGAGGGTCGATCAGAGAGGAAAGAGATCAGCCAGGCCAGAGCCTGATCAGTGATACCAGGTTTTCACAGAGACGGTTGAGCAGGATGGTATGGTTGGCTGTGTCGAAGGCAGAAGAGAGATTGAGGAGGATGAGGACAGAGGGAATGTAAGTCAAGATTGGAGAGCAGATCTTCAAGGATGTTCAGGAGAGCAGTTTCCGTGCCTCTGGCAGCTCTGTCATGGAGACAGCCAATAGAATTGGAATGAAGGTTAAGCTGAGAGATGGCCAACTTTTCCAGGAGTTTTCCCAGAAAGGGAGTAATGGAAATTGGGTGATAGTTTGCTGGACAAGAAGGATCAGCTGTGAGTTTCTTGAGAAGAGGATGCACAAGGGAGTGCTTCGGAGGGCAGGGGAAGGATCCTGAGGCAAAGGAGTGGTTGCAAAAATCAGCAAGGGCCAGAGCGAGGGTGTCAATGTGGTCCTTGATGGTTTTAGAGGAACAGGATTAATTTGTTTTGACAAGGCTTTCATAGATCAGACTTGTCTAGCGACCTTGTCAGGGGAGAAAAGGGGAAAGGACAAGAATGATGGTGGGGGGTGGCTAAAGGAGGGTCAGCAAGCACAGATGGAGAGGGGAGAGGAGGGGTGGGGGTGAAGAGGGTGGGTAGGATGTCCTGCGTTCTTGAAATGAAGTGAGAGGCAAGGGCATTGCAAAGAGCCTGGGAGGCAACAGGATGGGTAGAGAGTGCAGCAGGGTTGGCCAGCTCCTTGCAGATTTTAAAAAGTTTGGCCGAGTTGTTAGATGCCGCAGAGACACAAGCTTGAATGTAGACTCTCTTCTTGGTGAGGACAGGAAGTCGGTATTGCCTTTGTAGCAAGTGACAGGCCAGTTTGTCAGAGGATGAACATGAAGCCCTCCATTTCCTCTCAGCCACCCTATACTTACGTTTAAGTGTAGCTAGGTCATCGTCATACCAGGAATTGCACTTGGCTTTGGACTTCAAACAGATCCTCATGACAGGGTCAAGAGCATCAAGAGTATCAGAAATTGAAGAGTAGAGCAGAGACAGGGTTATGTCGGGATGTGAGACAGCCAGAAGTGGGGGGGGGAGAAAGTGCCAGAAAAAGCCTCAACTGACACACGCTTCATGGGCCGGATGTCCGAGAAGGTTGGTGGCAGTGTTGGGTAGGCTTGGCTTGGGGGGAAGAGAGGGAGAGATGAGAGGAGTGGAGGAAGTGATCGCTGCAGGAGAGAGGAGTGGTCAGAGGGATGGAGAGGGGGAGGCCAGAGGAGATCAAGACATTGAGTGTGTGCCCGGCAGAGTGAGTCGGGCATAGGGGAGGAAGGACAGGGAGAGGGAGTTGCAGAGGTTACAGAAGAGTACAGAGGAGGAACAAGGAGAGTCTAAATGTATTTTGAGGTCACCATGGAGGAGGAGTTGAGTGGTAGAGGCCAGGAGGAAGGAGCAGAGGTCTGCCCACTCAGAGATAAATTAGGTGATTTGACCAGGAGGCCGGTAGATGGTAGCCACAGTAAGAGAATGGGTAGGCGAGAGAGAAAGCCTACAGACAAGGCATTCAAAAGAGCAGTAGGTCTGAGTGGGAATGATAGAGACAGGAATCCACTCAGGAAAGATCAGGGCTACCCCCTCTACCCCCACCTGACCTCGAGGATCTGGGTGCTGAGAGGATCTTGTAGCCATCAGGGAGGAGAGTGTCAAAGCTTGTGACAGAGCTGGTCGTGAACCATGTCTCAGTAAGACCAAGGACATCGATGTCTAGTTCTTCAAGGAGGTGGCAGGTGTCAGAGGAGTGTTTGACTGCAGAGCAAGAGATGAGAGTGGCAATATGAAGAAGGTTGCTAGCCTTAAAGAACTTCCGGGGAGGGGTACAGATCAGAGGGACACCCTGCGGAGGAGAAAGAGCCCTAGGAGGTGCAGAGGAGGAGGAGAGAGAGGGCAAGGTAGTCAAGGGGGAGAGGAGGGGACAGCAGGAGATGAGAGGAAATTGATGAGGCGAGGGAAGCGCCTATCAAAGAGGAGGAGATTGGCCTGAGGTCCTTGGACCATGACAGTGCCATTTAGGTAGACATTAATGATGACTTTAGAGGAGTCGAAGGAAGCCATGAGAACTTCCCAGCGAGTGCCACCATTAATGGGAGAGGAGGAGATAGGACAGAGCACAGAGACTATATGAGTCCATAGATCTGGCGAAGGAACGACAAAGAGGATGTCGGTAAGGGTCTGTCTGAAGGAAGCATTGGAGTAGGTGTCAGCGATAGGATGACCAGGGTTAGAGGCCAAGATATCCTTTTGGAACTTCTTCCTGCCAGACTTAGTGAGAAGGGAAGGATAGTCAATGGAGAAGCAGTTGGAAAAGATAGGAGAAAAAGAAAGCGCCATGGGGGTGGAAGTGAGGAGAGGATGGAGAAACTTGGGGGGCTAAGGCAGGTAGGTGCGGGACAATAGAGAGTGGTGAAGTCACTGGGCTGGCAAGTTCCAGAGAAGCATCAGTATACAAGGAAAATACAGAGAATTTCGCAATGGGCAGCAAGATTTGACTTTTTAGCACAAAGCAAAAACAGCAAGGTTTGACTTTTTAGCACAAAGCAAACACAGCATGATTTGACTTTTTAGCACAAAGCAAAAACAGCAAGATTTGACTTTTTAGCACAAAGCAAATACAGCAAGATTTGACCTTTTAGCACAAAGCAAACACAGCAAGATTTGACTTTTTAGCACAAAGCAAAAACAGCTACGAAGTGCACCCAAGCACTATATGCTACTCTACTCTGGCTCACCTGGACTACGGTCCCCAAAGGCGTTCAACCCACAGTGCTTTGAGATCATACCAATGTATATAAGGCCCAAAGACCTTTTTGCAACTTCACAATTAGTGTTTGGTTGGGCTACAAAAATATGGAACAGTTACTTTCTGATGCTACATATGGTCTCCCCTAATGGCAAAGAATTAAAATCTAAGCAAGCAACATGGCCACAAAATCATGCACTGAGCCATTGAAAGCCGCACTCTCTTGCATGACAATAATTCTAAGACTATATTTGCACCTTTCGCCACCACCATGTTTTACAGACACTAAGGCGCTCATTTTTAAAGAAGCATAAATTGCATGCAGGGGCACCTAATTTTCGCTTCCGTGCACTTTGGTCCCTTCTGTGCAATTTTGGTCATTTTTTCTATGAAGTGTAAAATATGTACTAAACCTGGCAAAAACATGGTAACATCTTGCTATTGCACATTTGAAAGGTGTAAATGCATCCCCCAAATAACACTTGTGGGAGTCTTTTACAATGGATTCCTGAGGATCCTACTGGTTTTTAGTGGCTGATAAAAAAAATGTGTATTCCACAGGACTCCAATGGTTTTCACCAGCATAAACATGTCAGGCTGGGGTAAAACTAGTTGGTCTTTGTGGGTGTTGCGTTAATGCAACGAGGAACTGGTAAATCCGTTCTGTGTCTCCACTCTGACCCACAAAATCATGGAAAATCCTGTAGAGTGCTAAATGTGGTGTCAAACCAGGCATAAATATTATACCTGTTTTTACACCACTTGTAGCACTGTGGGACACTCCAAATTCTGCCCCTAAATGTTATCTCCTGAATGTTGCTGCCTCTAAACAATACCATGTTGATGTTAATAGCACATATGTTGATGTCACGCAAGGTAAGTCACAGTTACACAAATTGGCCTGTTTTGTTTCAATCTTACACCACTCCCTCAACAAGTCCTATTTTCAATTCAACCTCTCCCTCGTTTTAGTAACATGCTAATGCTCTCTCTCTCCCTCTACTAAATCCTTCTTTAACTTTCTACCTCTCCCTCAAAGAAACCCTATCAATTGTCTGCCAATTTCTCAACAAAAGCCTATTTGCTCAACTGCTGCGCAAACCACAAAAAGTATCGAGGGATTGAAGCCCTCAAAATGCCAAGGAGATATTTGCCCTGCCCCCTCATCAAAGATTGCGGTGACAAACTGGCCCTGTTCATTACAAATTACCGACCCATCACAACAGAACATTTCCTATTGAAAATAATCGACAGAGTAGCATACGTGCAAATCCAAAACTACACTGAAACCCACAACCTTCTTGGTCTCCGTCGATCAGGATTTCGCCCTGGTCACGGAACTGAAACAACCCTTCTGGGCCTCAAAATCCACATGGACCAAATCAGAGACACGTCGACCTGCCATCCTCCTCTTACTGGATCTCTCATTGGCATTTTACTTAGTAAACCATAACATCTCTGTCGACACCTCTCTCAGGTGTCCCACTTCTCGACCAATGCCATGAAGTGGATTGACTCCTTCCTCTCCAATCGCACCATGAGAGTATTCTCTTCCACTGCGGCAGCCCCCCTGTCCTTGTCACCTATGGAGTCCCTCAAGAATCGTGCGAATCAACAACACTGTACAACATGTTTACTAAACCTCTGTTCGACCGCCTAGACAAACTGGGAGTCACATATACCAATTATGCTGACAACACCCAAATACTACTACCGATCACTGGAAATCACGACACCGACTCCAAGTCACTGAACCCTATCTACTTCACCGTTTAAGCCTGGATGGTGCAAAATGAACTTTGTCTTAATGAGGAAAAAACTGAGATCCTCTTTGTTGGCAATTAACCAAGGCTAAATAATCTACCTCAATCCTACAAGTCCTTTGTTATTGATGGCAACAGCATCATGGTAGCGAAAGAGATAAAAAATAAAACTAGGAGTTCACCTGGACTCATCATTCTCTCTATTTAGAGTAGTCAACACCATTACTTTGGCAACAGCCTACACCGCCACACTAATCACCTCTTGCAGAGACCCTTCTTAACCACCGACAACTGTATGACTCTCGCCAGAGCACTCATCCTATCAAGGATCAATTATTGTAACCATAAGAGCACATCTCCTCAGTCAGACAAAACATCCATTGGTTGCCCGTTCGGGATCGAATCAAATTCAAAACCCTATCTCTGTGTCATGACACATCGGACACGCCCCTTCTGGACCGCCTGGTCCCTGTCATGCCGGGGCTTGCATTCTGTTGTACTACCATTATGGCCGCAAACACTGAACGCTGCCTACCAGTCTTCGCGTTCATTGCAGCGCACTCGATAAAATAGCCACCCCCCGCGCTTCCACGTGTCTTGACGCTACTGTTAGCTGTGGCTAGACGTGTGCTCCGTAGTTCGCCTTCACGGAACTTTGTTGCTTTCCTGGTTCCCGGACCCCTGCTCCATTCTATCCCTTTTCCTTCTTACCCAACCTTCTCCCGGAATCTGTGCACCCGCCTCCGAGTGCTTCTTCCCCTTATTTTTTCCTGGATTTCCTGGAGTTTACTATCGATACCAGACAAGAAGTTAAACGAACACTGGAAGCCGAAGACGGCCGAGCGGGCTTGTATAAGACCCGAACCATAAGGAAGAAAACTTCTACAACGGAATCCATCAAGCAGCGAAAACAGGTGAGAAAGGGGGAAACCTGTGACAGATTGAGACGCCACCTGACCGAAGTCGATACAGACATGGAGGCGGCCGTTCAGGATCTTATGCGCGGCATGCAGGAACTAACGACCGAAGTACAAAACCTAAAGGCAGAGAATGCCGCGCTAAAGCAATTTGTTTTATCCCGCGATTTTGCCACGAAGGAGAGCGTACTATTGGGCGGCATTGTTGACAAATACGATCGGTCAGCAAAGAACCTTCGTGGATTCCTAGATTCTTGTTTGGTCCACTTTACTTTTAAGCCCTATTATTTTTCCACCCCAGGGCTAAAGTGGGCTTTATTATTTCACACCTTACCGAGAATGCATTAACCTGGGGCACACCATTAGTTAATGCCAGAGATGCCCTCCTGATGATTATGACGGATACATTTGAGCACTTAAGACCATGTTTGACCGTCCAGATCAGGTCTATAGTGCTCAGGAACACCTTCTCGATTTCCAGCAGGGCTCCCAGGATAAGCTCACATATGTTACATGATTTAAGCAATTGGCTAAAGAAGCAGACTGGTCCTCTGAAGCCTGTTACACCCTCTTTCGAAGAGGGTTGAACGAAGACATCAAGGATGAACTGGCCAGGGTGGCACGTCCAAGTTCATACCAGGCCCTTATGGATCTTGCTCTACAGATTGACTTTCGCATACAGGAAAGGAAGGCAGAGATAAAGAAAACCTAGTCACCCTTCCAGAAGAATCCCATAGAGAGCACCACAAAATCCGAAGACAACTCTGCCCCTATTAACCAACCTGAACCCATGCAATTAGGGGCCTTCCGTGGACCTATATCCCCCCAAGAAAGATTATGAAGGATCCATACCGGCTTATGCATGTATTGTGCATCGGACAAACATTTAGTGAGAGAGTGTCCTATAGCTCCTCCACAGCGTTCGGGAAACGCCAGCTCCCGATCCTAGATGGAGCGCAGTTTCGGGAGAGAGATGTTGGCTCCACATCTATACCATCCTTTAACTCTCCTGGACATAACAATCTGGTAATTTTACAGGCCTTTCTATCGCCATCCAAGAAGACCACCTACCCCATTCTGGCACTAGTGGACTGTGGGGCCATGGGAATATTCATAGACCAAGAATGGGTCCTTAAACACCATATTCCCTACGAATCCCAGAATGTCATGCAACCTGTAGAAGCAATTGATGGGAGACCCCTTTCTTCCGGACCAATAAACCTCCAGACTAAGGAAATCGAGCTAGCAATAAACCACCATCGAGAAAAGATATGGTTTGACATCATAAAATCCGCCCATTGGTTTTGGGAATGCCCTGGCTACAAAGACACAATCCATACATCAATTGGGCAGCAGGTTCCTTGTTCCTGGGTTCCGAACATTGTATGTCTCATTGCCTACCCCTGGACACCGCTCCGACACCAGCGGAAGGACTTTCAGCAAACCATCTAGGTCCACTCTCGGTCTCAAAGATCATTCAGGTTCCTAAAGACTATCAGAATACTCTGATGTGTTTTCTTCTGCGATTGTTCAAGCCTTACCTCCTCATAGACCAGAAGTCTGTGCTATTGAAACCGAACCTTCAGCTGTGATCCCCTTTGGGAGGATGTTCATTTTATCCCAACCCGAGAAAAAGGCCCTGCGTGAATACCTAGATACTAACCTTGAAAATGGCACCACACGAACATCCAAATCTCCAGCAGGAGCATCACTGTTTTTTGTTCCAAAGAAAGACACTACTGAGCTCAGACCTTGCCTTGTTTATCGAGGCCTAAATCAGTGCACCCAAAGGATCGGTATCCGTTGCCCTTGATCTCAGACATCCTGGAAGCAGTAAGAGGTGCCGTAGTATTCACCAAATTGGATCTTAGATGTGCCTACCATCTGATCCGTATTAGAGAAGGTGACGAATGGAAGACAGCCTTCAGAACACCCTTTGGTCATTATGAATACTTGGTCATGCCTTTCGGACTTGCTAACGCCCCGGCGGTCTTCCAATGTTTAATGGATCGGGTGTTTTCGGATATGCTATTCCTTTTTGTCATTGTGTATCTGGACAATATCTTAATATTCTCGAAGGACCCACTCAAGCATGAGGAACATGTTAAGGCAGTGTTACAACGGCTACGTGAACACAAGCTCCTGGCAAAACCCGAGAAGTGCCTCTTTCATGTCCCTACTGTCCACTATCTAGGATTTGTTCTTAGCCCAGAAGGTATTGGAATGGATCAATCCAAGGTAAAGGCTAAACTATCCTGGCCAAGTCCGACCACCGTGAAACAGATCCAGTCCTTCCTGGGCTTATCTAATTTCTATAGGAAATGTATACCTTCCTTTTATGAGATAGTCCAACCGATTATTGCCTTGTTGAAGAAAGACGCCCTCTTTCATTGGGCAACAGCTCAGGAGGAAGCCTTCCAGCGCTTGAAATCAGAGTTCACCCAAGCTCCCATCCTGGCTCAACCTGATATCAATCGACCCTTCTTAGTGGAAACAGACGCCTCTAACTACGCTATTGGAGCAGTTCTGAGACAAGAATTCGACAACGGACTGGAACATCCTATTTCTTATCTTTCACGGACCTTAACTCCCAGTGAAACCAACTACTCTGTTTTAGAAAAGGAACTGTTAGCCATCCGTCAAGCCTTTACCGAGTGGCGTCATTTACTCCTAGGAGCAAAACATCCGGTCCATGTTCACACGGACCATCGAAATCTTCAAGTATTACACGCCTTGGAATGCAGAAATAGCCGTCAAGCCCGTTGGGCCTTCTTCTTTGCCCAATACCAGTTCCAGATTCACCATGTCCCTGGAACACAGAATATAATTGCTAATGCTTTATCTCGACGTCCTGATTACGAGCCTCCTGAAGACCGGACATTCCCTAAGATGTTTCCCCATACAATATTTGTAGCTCACGCAATCAGCCTCCTGGAAGAAATTTGCTTACAAACCCAGTCCTCTGAACTCTGGAAGAACATTTCAAGGAAGAATCAATGGGATCTGACAACCAAGGACGGATATTTGTTCAAAGATAATACTTTAGTCATTCCCACACAGAAACTACAACAAAGGTTAATAAACCTTTGCCACAATACAATTCACTCTGGACATTGTGGCATTACCAATACCCTCCGTCTCATACAAAGGCAATTCTGGTGGCCTAGAATGAAGCTGTACGTCCAAGCATGTTCTGTCTGTAGTCAGAACAAACATGACAACAAGAGACCGGCGGGTCTCCTACTGCAGCCTACACTACCAACAAGGCCCTGGGAATTTATCGCTTGTGGAATTGCCACCTTCCAGGGCATACACGACTATCATGGTCACCATTGACTTGTTCACTCATTTGGCTCATTTTACACCCCTGTATAAACTACCATCCTCATCAGAACTTGCTGGAATTTTCCTGCAACACATATTCCGGCTTCATGATCTCCCTTCCAAGATAATATTGGACAGAGGACCCCAATACATCTCTCAGTTTTGGAAACACCTTTGTCGAATTCTAGGAATTCAACATGCTCTCTCCTCAGGCTATCATCCCCAAACCAACGGAGCTACTGAACGTGTGAATCAAACCTCAGAACAATATCTTTGATGTTTTGCTACCACGGTCCAGGATGATTGGTCCCTTTTAATACCTGTGGCTGAATTCGCCTATAATAACTCAGATCACTCGGCTGTTAAAACCAGCCTTTTTTTTGTAGCCAGGTGTTCCACCCTTCGGTTCTACCTTCTGTCCTCCCCCATCCTACACCGGTTGCTACAGTCGATTCCTGGAGTGAAACACTTATCAATGTACAAAGAAAAGCCAAAGAACACCTAGAAAGAGCCCGGAATCAGACCAAACATTATGCGGACTCAAAGAGACGACCAGCCCCCTCCTACGCAATAGGCGATAAAGTATGGTTATCCTCTAAACTATTGCCTCGACATCTACGGCCAAATAAACTGGCTCCCCGATATTATAGGGCCTTTTCCTATAAAAGAAATCATCAACCCAGTGGCCTTTCGCCTCAAATTGCCATATTCCTGGAAGAAGATCCACCCAGTTTTTCATACATCTCTACTAAAGCCATACATCAAGACCTCTCGCATTAACCTCAGACCTAGCCCTGTCCTTGTCAATGACCAACTGGAATATGAAGTCTCCCGAATATGTGACTCCAGATATAAACATGGTCAGCCCCAGTACCTGGTGGAATGGAAGGGATATCCACCCAGTGAACGCACTTGGGAACCCGTCTCCAATTTGAATAGGCCCAGGTTACTCCAAAGGTTCCATCTCATACACCCGGGCAAACCTGGCGGGACGGGTTTTCGGAGGAGGCATGCTGTCATAACCCATAGGACACGTCCCTTCTGGACCTCCTGGTCCCTGTCACGCCGGGGCTTGCACTCTGTTGTACTCCCAATATGGCCGCAAACACTGAACGCTGCCTACCAGCCTTCGCGTTCATTGCAGCGCACTCGATAAAATAGCCACACCCCTGCGCTTCCGCGCATCTCAACGCTACTGTTAGCTGTGGCTAGACGTGTCCTCCGTAGTTCGCCTTCGCTGAACTTTGTTACTTTCCTGGTTCCCAGACCCCTGCTCCATTCTATCCCTTCTCCTTCTTACCCAACCTTCTCCCGGAATCCGTGCACCCACCTCCGAGTGCTTCCTCCCCTTATTTCTTCCTGGATTTCCTGGAGTTTACTATCGATCCCAGACAAGAAGTTGAACGAACACTGGAAGCCGAAGACGGCCGAGCGGGCTTGTATAAGACCCGAACCATAAGGAAGGAAACTTCTACAATGGAATCCATCAAGCAGCAAAAACAGGTGAGAAAGGGGGAAACCTGTGACACTCTTACTCACAAATGCCTATCCAATAGCGCACCGACCTACCTAGTAAAACAAATCTCCAAAGCCCAGTCCACCAGGCCCACCCACTCTGCCTACTCCTGCCACTTGGCCATCCCTAGATTCAAAAGGCAAAAAGCAGGAGGATGCAGCTTCCCGGTGATGGCTGCCAAACAATGGAACGGCATGCCCCTAGCACTGAGATCAGACCCCTCCCTCTGGTCCTTCCGCAAAAGCCTCAAAACTGGCTCTTTAGCTAAGCAAACTATTAAGTTCCTACACATGATCACTCTCCCTTTACCACCAGCCCTCAGAGAATGTGTAACTGTAAGCCAATGCAATGTATTGTGCTATGAATGTAACCATACTATGTAACTCACTTAAGCAATGCTTGTAACATGATTAAGAATCCAAACCAATTTAACCGACTTCTTAAGCGAAAGCGCCTAGATGTCTCAGGGTTCGGAGCACTCTATAAATGTCTAAATAAATAAATAAATAAGCCGCCTACCTCAGACAAAACGCTTTGCCCAAAACTCCAACAGGCACAAGTGCCAAAATGTGGATGATTTTGTTTTTGTCTGAATATGTTCGCCCCGGCCTACTCTTCGCTTGCTTTATAGCTGGAACCGCACATCCATTTCTGCATCAAATGTCCCCTAAAAAGCACACCACTTAGAATTTTTACTACTGTACACTGAAATGGAGGTAACATTAAACAATAAACCTTTTGTACCTAACATTTTACAGCACTTGCATCCCAGTACTATGTTATTTGAGACAAGTACAATAATTTAGGATTCACTAAACACATACTAACCCACTTTTCCTCATCTTAAGCATTTGAATCTCACTCCACTGAACAATAAAGAATAGTTCTTCACCTTTGAAAGTAAAAAGACCCTCGAGCAAATGACAAGTACTTCGGCATGCAAATCGTCGCATTTGCTGTACTTCTGAGATCAAGAAGAAAGCCACGGGTGCTCCGCATGCAAAGTATGCAAATTACGCTTTTACAGCAACTGTGGGAAATTGCAGCCTTTCAAGTGAACAGCTGGCATTTTCTCACAACATTTAACCTCGCCTCCTCTCACTGGAAACGTATGTGTACACACGCACAACGTTACACATATTTACACGTATGCAGATGCTTAAAAATATGCGCAGGTGAACAGCTCACAGATGAACTACACGCTTTGACATGGGGCACGCTGGCATTTCATGAATGTGAGAAGCAGATCAAGGTTGATAATTGCTATTAAATTGGGTCATAGTAAGAGCTACTATTATTGTGCTTAGATGCCGGAGGAATCCAGCATAAGGCGCTACATGAACACGCAGTGGCAATGCCTGCAGTTTGGGCGTTTGTGTATGCATGGGAAAGGTACTTGTCAGGCACAGCTGTATTGGCCATTGATAGTGGCAGGATTAAAATGGTGTGCGTACCTGCAGGGGAGGCTTGGCAACTTTTTTGTTCTGGGAGAGGGGGAGACATTTCAATGGGCTCATTGTGCAACCCAGAAGCAGCCCCTCACCCTTTGCAATCACGGACCATGGTGTGGCTTAGGGTCCTCTCTGGACCACTTTTCTCCATCTTTCTGAGCTCCAATTTTGAATGAAAATTGACATTCTCTTTCACATCAATTTCCCTATTTGGGGGTGAAAAAATAGCCCCACCAATAGTAGATACGGAACAGTGCCGTGGTCCATTGTCCCGGGAGGGTAGGTCAGCGGCAACGTGTTTGCCTTGGAAGCCTTGGAAGTGTTTGCCTTGGAAGCAGGACAGCACGAAGCAACACAAGTTCGAATCCCCTAGTTCGCGCTTAGAAACCACTGGGTATTTAAGCGTGCGGTGTTATAAATACCTTACTAAAAAAAAACAATTAGGCAACCAAAAAAATAAAAACGATTGCGGAAAAAATGCAAAATACATACGCAGAAAACCCACGGCCAAAGCTAATACCGCCGCGTTTTACAGAATGGCCCAAACGCGAGTTTGGCCCTGCCACCACGCGTCCACCTCCAACTCCGAGCTAGCTCAAAGACATCCCAGGAGAAGGATGTGCTTTTGGCAGGGAGGTGGAGGTGGTGGGTGGAAATGCCCATAGCTACCCCCCACTCATCCAGGTCAGGCCACAGACTATCAACTCAGGGCAGACCGGGCATCCATGACGCCATTGTCATTATCCTCAAAATCTTCGACAGCCTTTACATCTCTCTACATAAGATTTAGAAACTTAGACCATCTCTGTTGTAATGAGGACTGCTTCCACAATTGGTACCGTCAAACACTTTCACTAGCCGATGCGCTGATAGGCTTGGAAATATGATATGCGAAGAAACGAACTCTTTTGGCAGTTCAAGGCATTCAAACACCATTCCGTTTTATGAGCTTTGACACAGTCATTTGGGAGTAATCTATTTGCATGTTTAAAATTGCCATCGTAATTTCACAGCAAATGAAAACGGAAATTCGGGGAGAAAACGTTTTGTAAGTAATATCCCATGGGCAAGGGCGCAGCAAATAAGTGGAAAAGTTGCAGTGCTAGGTACAGAGGGTAAACCGAATCAACACAATTTAGAACTCTAAGGAGAGGTCAGCAAGAAAAACTGCCACCGCTGTGCTTTTTTTTTTTATAAACTGAATCAGATTCTAGCATTTTTCATCTTGCTGCATTGTGTCAGAATGTATCTTCCTGCTGCGCATGCTCGCACTTCTGTCCTCTACCAGCGCCGAGCCAGGACATTATGCTGGGGCGCGAGGACCGAAGGGACACGACCTGTGCTTGGAGGGCCCTCGTATTTTCTACTCTCCACCTGCTGTTTGGCATGTTTTCTAAAACCTATTTTACCTGAATGATTCAGTCACTCCAAAACGATTAGACCTCTTTCTCACAGGAAATATCTAAGTCACATTAAATATGTGGCTCCTGTGTCCTGGACGTTGCTGGCAGGGATGTCTGAATAAAAATAGGCCATCCTCGATCTTATCACACTGCCTCACGTAGAGATTCTCGCAAATTAAAGAAAAAGGGCATAAAGAGAAAGGTTTTAATTTATTTGTTCACTGAGTTCTTAACACGCATTCCCTTGAAATGCAGAGCCTGGAGCAATGGGTGCCAGAGCAGACAATCGTCGGAGTTCTTACCTAGTAGTCCTCTCTCTATCTCGTAGACGTCACATAGCACTGAGGAAACCAGTCAGCAACCCGTGAAACGGGCAGCACGCTGCCTGCCCATGCAGTGAATGCATCGTTCCTAGTGCCTTCATCCCTAAACTGTGAGGCGCCTTAAAAGACCACCCACTGAACGTTCCTCCTCTTTTGCGTCTCATACAGACAGTTGGCAAGTGGGCTGTGGGCTTTAACACATATATATATATTTATAAATCACTCTCTGATCCTGTGTTAGGGTGTCAAGACTTCGAGGTTTTAGGGTCATAGTCCCAGTTTTTTTTTTTAACAAAATGTCCCTTATGCCAATACGTTTCTGTAAAATAGTGAAATGTCCCAGCTTTAAGGATATCCTTTAAAACTGAATCCCGTTATCAGAGATTTCCTCTTATAAACAGAGACTGCACCTGAAGCTACTGGGAAGCCTGATGTGAACCGGTTACTGTAAACTTAAGCACTGCCTATGGCCTACAGGCCATAGATGGCTCACAAAAACAGGCATTGGCAAAGCCAACATGTTGGGCTATTGTTTAGGTATGCGTTAGGCACTGATATAAAGGTACGTCCTGGCCATAAGATCACAACAGCTGGAAAAGTGAGTGATATCCTGGGCTTATGATTTCAGTACCTGGTAAATGCCTATTGAATACCTCACGCCAAAACTGTTGGCTTTGACCTGCTTGCTTTTAACAGAACATTAGTCCAAGGGAAAGATATAAATCAAGTAGCTGAAGGCGCACTTAGTTAAGAAACAAGTAGCCATTATCAGCTGAAACTAGGCCTTTAACTCTCAGCAGATTGCTTAGCAAAACACTGACCGAGTAATGCTTCATTATATTACCTGATAGAGCAAGCTCAAAGAGATCCCAGTGGGATGTGTTTTGGGGCGGGGACGGGCAAGGAATATATGGGAATGGCCATAGGGATAAATATGGCCATGGGCAGTCTATGGGTGGATAAATAACCAAACAACACCCACAAGCTGTGTGTCCCTACTCACTTGTCATCTCCTAGCTGTACTCCAATGCAATAGTTCTGGCTTATAAATGGCACCACCGAATAGCCCAATCTAATAGAGAAAAAAAAGAGATTAAACTGTACTGGAATATTACAGAAAAACACAATAATGTGAGACGGAGGCCCATGCTTTAAAGGAAGTTACCTTTTATTGAATTTCGGCCGATAGGATTTTCTTATCTCTGTGGTTAACACAAATGACTCAAGGTAGGCAAAGACAGTAGTGCTTATAAACAGAAAAAAGATGGCTGATTAGTAATTCATTAGATAAGAGAGCACTTAGACAGAACCTACTTTACAGTAGTTTATGATGAGTAAAGACTAACGGAACAATCGTAGGTACACTTTTCCGATTGCATGTCTGCATCAGGAAGGACTTCCCTTTAATTAGTAACTAAACCAAACACAGGTGAGCACATGAAACCTAGAGCTCATGTCACCCTTCCTCAACCCACAAGCATGAACCTGATATTTTACACAAAATGGATGTCAGCATTAGTACAGACACTAGACAAAAATCAAAATGTCAGTCACCCATTTAACCAAGATGACCGAAAGAGACAAGATGACTGCTCAGATGCATTGTCGCACACAGAACCTTGGATGCCTTATTTCGGATGTCTCCCTTCAAAAGACAATACAGAGGAATGAAAGGATAGAATAAAGCCAGGAGACTGTATAATGGGGAACAGAAGGACTATATAATGAATTAAATAAAGAATAGGTGAAAGGAGAGGAAGGCATAAAAGCAATATTTATGCGCACTGATTGCCCCAGTAGAGTTTGCATCAGACACTTTCATGATTAGTGCACGTTAAACCTTTGCAGAAAAAGACTGCAAAACTCCATGAAACCGTTTCAACTGCTGAAAATGCTGATGTGACAGTTGAAATGATGCTAGTATATTGATATGATATGATATTTTATTTATATTGCGCTCGTACACAAGCGTTTCAGAGCGTGACAACGCAAGGGAGCGTCACAGGGGAGAACAAAACAGCGATCTTACTAGGCCCGGGGACATTGAGAGCACGCACGTGCATGGGAAAATAGGAAAAAGGGGAAACGTGCATGGAAGGGGGGAGAAGTGGAAAGTGTGGGACACAGGAGAGAACAGATAAATAATAATAAATAAAATAAATAAGGCGATAAATGGTGTTAGTGCAGCCAGCAAGTTGCACGTGCTGGGTTTAGCTGGCAGGGAATATCTGATAAGGGCAAAAAGAAAGCGGGGTGAGGGACCCTATGGATACAGATACAGACCCCAGTGCAAGGGTGGCCCGCAGACAGTGCAGTTGGGTGGCAGGGTAAGCAGGTACCTGGGCCCAGGGGACAAAGGGGGGCCAGGTGCACAGTGCCAATAGAGAAAACAGATCAGCAGAGGAGAAGGGGGGCTAAGGCAGAAGGTCTTGAGGTGCTTCCTGAACAAGAGATGGTTCTCCTCAAGTTTCAGATTGGCAGGGAGGCTGTTCCAAAGGGATGCCCTCCCGAAGATCTACCCCCAGCATGTTTGTTTGAAACGATTCTGAAAGACACTGGACAGTCTTGCAAGTCTTTTTTCGTGCCACTAGAGGAGATCCCTGGATTGCTGTGTGTCTCTACAATTACCTAACACTGCCGCGGAGCAGGCTGCGCGGTGAATGCTGACGCGTGAAGGCCAGTCTGTGGTAGTCCGTGTGAGGACAGTGGGCCAGTGGGACTCTGCATTGGTTGTAAGGACTCAATTGAAAAGGTATTTGGCTCCTCTCCTGTTACACAATCTGCCCTGAACTTTCCTTTCTCTTGGCACCCCATTTAAATGACTTTACTTTTCTGTGCTGCAAAGTAGTCTTTTCTGCGTGTAACATTAAAATAAATTACTGTTTTGACTGCCATTGGTATTTTCCTCGCTTCCCCTTCACTGAACAGCTGTCAAGTGGGGACTGTGGGTAAATGAGCTTTGACACACTCGATAAGACTGCCGATTGAAAAAAGCATTATCAGTCTTGTTTGAGCTGTTCGTGTCTCTTACAAGCTCAGGCTTTTTGGCGGTGCCTATTTTCTGTCTGACTCAGCGCCGGGCCCTTCCTTTGTGTTTCCTGTGGTCGTTAACTTCAGGAAATCAGTCACGGCATTCTGGAATATTGGATATAAAGGTCTGTGACCTGTGCTTTCTGCTATCTGTGGTAACAGTGATAATAGAGTAATATGACTAAACTCTATAATCTGCCCAGTGCATCTGTAGGAGAAGACTCCAAATAAAATAATTGTGATGGAAAACAGACGAGGGACATAATTCCTACTTTGGAGGAAAGATTAACTTTTAAAGATTATCAATCAGGAGGGGGTCGTTTTTATCCCTGCAAAGCATCTTTCCCAATGACAATCAAAAACCGGGGTCGCTCTACAATGAGACGCCCCCAAACTAAATTAAAGGTTAGGGTGGAATCTACCCCGGCACACCAACTTTATAGGAACACTCTCAATTCAAATCTGGACTATACATTGACTGCAACAACAATGAAGAATGCAATTGTGACCCATTTCCCAATAATAACAGCTATGCCAACAGAAGAGAGTGAGAAGGCCATGCTTATTGGGGATCAATCATTGGGGATTGGGGATCAATCACCCTTGAATTGGGGTGTAGGAGATTGAACATGAAGGTCCTACAATAGAGCTGCTAGATGAGGAAATCCCAAATGCGGTGTCTTCCGTGCCCATTGATCTATCCTTTGAATTGAATGAGATTCCAGTTACAATTGAGAATTCTGACAGGAATCAACTGGGGGGAACATTTTCCCCACAGAGATCTATGAATGACACCTACCGGAGCTCGCACATCATCAGAATCAAAACAGGATCAGCATTTGGTTTCCATAGCAGCCTTACATTTTGTTTTAAGCTCTCTGTTAAAAGTTTCCAAGAACTTAAAAATGGAGGTCCAGCAACACTCAAGAATCCTACTGGAAATTTTGAAGGATATGGAAATCAATTACTCTTACTCGGTGGCCTTAAGAACAGCAGTTAATGACTCTGTGGGTAAAAAACATGCCGACAAACCACTGAAATTTTAAAACTCAATCAGAAAAGATTGATCAGCTATCTGATCAGTGGAGGGAGACGAAGGAAGTGATAACTATCCTGAATGCAAAATTAGGAGAATGTGCAAAGGGCGCCCTACAAGATAGATGTCCTTGTGCCCTACAAGTGACCCCTCTTTCTCCTGATGAATATATTGGGAATTATATTCCTTTGTCAGCTTCAGTAATTGAAGAATTTTCTCGGCTTGTACAACTGGCTGAGCAACTGGATCCTCCCCTACCAACAAATGGTGATGTGGGAGAAAGTGAGATTCTAGCTCCAAAGGAACCTATGAGAAAAGGAGACAAAAACACTAATGGGAAGACAAAGAAGAGACTAAAAAAAATGACCAAGGCACAAGACGAAAAATCCCCCACAGAAGAGAAGGAGACAAGAACAACTGAGGGTCCCAAACTGAGAAGAAAAAACAAAACAACGTTCTGGTACAACTAGATTTATTAAAAAACTTAAAAGACAAGAATTTGAAGAACAACAAATAAAAAAGGAAGATTATAAAATCAGATTGTAGGAAGATTGGAGGTAAAACCTCCTTAAATAAAGTTAAAACATCCCAGCCTGTGACCCCAGTTCTCGATATAACAAAGGCTATGATAGGGATCCAGACAGACTTGAATCAACTACCTCAAAAAACAATTCCACCAATTTTTTTGTCTGCCAAGCAAAAAGCTGAAACGACAAACTTGGCCAATTCTAGGGAAATAGATCCTCACAAAATCATTGATTTGATGAAAATATTAATGGATCATATAGGATTTCCCCTTTAAAAAAATCTGTTACTCTAGATGGTCTATCAATAATTAAAACATTGGATAAAATCGAGGATCCAAGAGCGATAGAAAATGTTTCGGAATCTTCAAATATTATACATTACAAGGATAAAATGCTTCCTCAATTAAGGGGAAAATCTTATGAGCAAAATCGTAACTTTGTTTTTATCAAGGACAATTGAAGAAAATACTAAAAAATCTCCACTGAACCACCCAAGAATTCTCTCAGAGATTAAATCAATACCGATTTTGAAATTTCTCTTAACAACTGATATTGAACGGGTTAGTTTCCTGTTTTTGCCAAATACAAATGTTACGGAAATCAGATTGAAGTCAAGATTGTGCTTAGAAGCTATTGTAGGTGCGGAAGATGAATGCGTCAAAAGGAGTTTCATGATATCAAGGAACTCCCCTATAATGAATGCAACTACAATATCAAAATCTTTGCCTCAAGAGTCAAGTAAAATTCAGTCAATATCTGGGAAGATGGTCCCATCTACATCAAATCTTTGGGACATGGTCCCAGAGATTGTTTCACAGATCTTTCTTCAATTGGGCCATTCTCAACCGGAGCTCTAACCAATGATTCAATTCACAGTTTATCTTGGAATGCTAGAGGTTGTAACTCTTTCTGTGAAGAATCTATGAAATGCTACATTTTTAACAATTTTGACCTGATTCTTTTACAGGAAACTTGGCTTCAATTCCCATTTGGATTAGATGGTTTTTCCATATATCACCAATTTGCAGTTGCTAATGGAAAGGGCCGCCCGGCGGGTGGACTGCGCATTGCATGTCGACAGAGGGGTTTTTCAGCTTCAAGAATGATATCAGATGAGATTCCAGGTATATTGATGATTAGGGTGGAGAGGAAGGAACACAACTCTAAGTCTAACTGGCTGATTGAAGATATATACAGGAATCCTTCTTTGTCCTCTCTTTTGCAGTTGATAAACAATTTGACAGATAAAATGTCTGACCATATGTCCCTTTTTCTGACTGATGAGATCCTAATTATGGGGGACTTGAATACACAATGTATCAACACTGGTTCAACATATTTGGGAAACTACAAATCAAGGACCAAGAATGACTTTCTATGGTGTGACTGCATGAGGGATTTGATCTTCAGATGTTGAATAGGGTGGTCGGTCAAAAGACCGAAAAAAAAATCTCGAAATACAATAATCTCGAATCCAAAATCCCGAAAAAAAAAAAGTCGAATTTTTTATTATTTAATCGTATGCTTTTTTGGGGTCAGGTAAGTAAAAAAAATGGGTTAAAATAAAAAAAAAATAGAAAAAAGGGGGGTTGGGGGGGAACCCCCCCATTTCGAACAAAAAACGTCATTAAAAAAAAATTCGACTTTTTTTTTTTCGAGATTTTGGATTCGAGATTATTGTATTCGGGATTTTTGTTTTCGGTTTTATGACTATAAACCGTTGAATAGAAATGTTGAGGGAGATATCCCTCCTTCCTTTACTTGGAATCGGGGTACCTCCCATTCAACAATTGATTATATCTTTACCTCCAAGAGTATTTTTGATTGTTGTGCTGAGCTAAAATCTGTTAATGTAAAGTGCAGTGACCATACAATGCTGGAAATCATCTTTGAATTAGACTGTGTTGAGCAGGCCTCTTACTACAACCAGATGCTCTCTGTTAATAATGCCAGGAATCGCTTGGTTAGATTTAATAGATTTAATAAAGAGGGACAAACCTTAAACGATAGGCTAAGAAACATGATTAGCACCCTAACACATCAGGAGTTGGCGGAACTGTGTGACCCCTCTCATTTTGTTCAATTTCTATGGGATCTTGACCCCCTTACCAATAAGATCCAAAAAAGGCATCATCCTCTTAAACAGCCTTTTGACACAGAAATACATGAAAAAAAGAAAATTAAAAGATCACAAAAGGCCATACTGAAAAAAACAACTAAAGATAAAATAAAGTATGAGGCAGATGTTAAGCTAATTAAGAACAGCTATAGAAATTGGGTCAGATCCCATAGACATATGAGACTTCAAAAAGCTGGGCAAGAAATGCTAAAAGCTATTTGTTTAAAAACTCTCGTAGTGTTTGGTCAATTATTGGCTCAATGGAAAACCCTAAGGAATACACCCACAATACTATTACTGAAGAACAAGCTTGGGTGGCTCATTTTACTAAGATTTATGGCCAGATTGATATTGAAGAACAAAAAGGTATATTGTCTACTGAATGAGGAATATCTTTCGATCAGGAAGTTATAATAGCTCTCATTAAAAAATCTTCAGTTTCACATGCCCCAGGTCCTAACAGACTCAGCAATGTGATCTTAAAGTGCAATCCAACTCTGTGGGCTAAAGTTTTGAAATCGTTAATTATAACATAATCCAGTCAAAGGACATCCCAAAATCATGGAGAAAATCCATTATTATTCCGATCTACAAAAAAGGGGATCGCTTAGCAGCTTCCAACTGTCGGCCAATCTGTCTCCTTGATGCAGATGGAAAAATCTTTGCAGGTTTAATATTGAGAGACCTGGAGGTTAAGGCAAAAACTAGGGGGATCATTTCAAAACAACAGACGGGGCCTATCTACGGTATTGAATGGTATTGTCTTGACCCGCCTGACATCGAGATCTCTTAAGAAAAATGGCACTCCTCTTTTCGGTGCCTGGATTGATTTATCAGAGGCATTTGACACTGTAAATAGACAACAGTTATGGGGAAAATTGAGGAAGTGGGGAGTGCCTGACAACCTGTTGAATATCTTAATTGAATTACATCATAATTCCACACTTCGAGTGAGACTAAATAAACAGGGTACCCTATCCAATGAAATTAAGATCGAAAGAGGGGTCAGACAGGGTTGTCTCATTGCACCTATACTTTTCATTCTCTACTTATCAGATTTGCCTCAGGGGCTGAAATCAACTGGCATGATTAGTCCAAAATTGGGTATTCAAAAAATCAATTGGTTGGCTTATGCTGACGTGATTATTGTATTAGATCATACCCAAATTGGCCTGCAGCGACTATTAAAAGCCCTAGTGGTCTATGCTACAGTGAATGAATTGAGAATTTATCCTGATGAATCTAAAGTAGTTATTTTTAAACATACACTTAAAAAGGCTTAAATCTTTTTCATGGAGTATTGACAATCAGTTGATTCCAGCTGCTAACAAAGTTACTTACTTAGATTCCCAGTTTCATGCCTTTCTGACTAAGGCCCAGCTCATTCTAGCACTGGATTTAAAGATTTCAAAACTGGGACAACAAATGAAACAAATTCTTAGTAAATACTGCACATTTTCCATAATCCCGGTTATTAAATATTACATCGGAAAAGTGGTACCCAAATTGTTATTTGACCTGGAATCAAACCTACAAGCCTTTGATATAAACTGGGATGCTTTTGAAGCTAAGTTCTGGAAAAAAACCTTGGGCTTGCCTTCCTCCACCCCCATTGGCTGCATTAGATATGAGCTGGCCCCCTCTTCTCTACTCGCTTGGCAAGAATGGAAATGGGTGTCGGCATATATATTGATCTTAGATCCACCCTCTTCCTCTCTATACAAAGACTTTGCAAAGGTGATGGTGAATGTAGAATGTAGACACTCCCCTCTTGCATAAACTTAAAGCAAAATGCGACGAGATATTAATAAAATCCGATAGTAAATCCTCTAAAGACTAAGGAATCCATGAAGAGAATGTATTGGACATGGACAATTGATAGGATGAGATTGGCTAAATTATCTTCTTCTTTCGCTCCCACTGATAAACCGAGATCATTCCTGTCATTGTAACTAAAGAAATTTGCTGCTATGGGCCCTCAAATGGATTTCCTCAGACTTAGACTAAACGTACTACCAACATTAGAAGTTCTGCATATTAGGAGGTGCACTAACCAGTTGATATATCTAACAAATGTGACAGTGCTGAAAGCCAATCTATTAAACACCTTTTATTAAGATGGTCTGGGCTACCAGACTTAAAAGATTTTAAGTATTTGCCAACAATGCTGATTTCTTGATCTCTGGTGTATTGTGGGAAAGCATGGTCTCATGACAGGAACTTTTTCTCACTTATGAAGTAGTGATTTTATTAAAAGACCTGAGTCTGGCGGGAATAAAATGTCACAATATCCTGTGAAAAATGAAGATTTGTACATAACTACTTGATTTAGAATTACATTTCCTTGAGGTTCATTTGGTTAAGAGTTTTTTCTATTCTCTTGTTATGACCTTTGATATTTTATTCTTCTATATTTGTTTCTTTTACGATTGTATTGTGACTCGAAGAAATATTAATTGTGCGCGATATGAATTTTCTTATATTTGGTTATTTGTTTCTTTTATGATTATATTGTGACTCAAAGAAATATTAATTGTGCACAATATGAATTTTCTTATATTTCTTATATTTGGTTAAAATGTTGTTTTCTTATTAGGATATGATTGAAATATGTATTAATTTTTAATTGAACTATCAAACGTTTGCTTGATTGCTTTTTATTTTTTATAAATGTTCTATGTGATTTGTGTATAATGTCAATATTTTTTGGCTGTGACAACATAAAAATAAAAAAAAGACAATGGAGATACTGCAAATCTTAATGAAACAAAGGAAACCCAGCCTTCTTTTGTGGCTTTGGATTGACTTCGAAAAAAATATCCCAGTTTTTGGTTTGGAATATCCGATCATGGCATGCTTTGCACGATCAAGGCGGTTAGACCAGGAGTTCCTTTTCATGTTCCGACTACCGCATGGCCTCTTGGTGGTAGGGACCTGCAAGTAAAATGTTAGGGTATAGGTAGGTAATGGGCCAGAGGGAGGAGAGTAGAATTGCCGTTATCCTATGTTGATGAGCATCAATATTGCGTCAAATAACTACTGTAATAGTCTCAGAGCACCTCGCTTGTCCGTAGAGTGGTGTACTGTGCCCCCACAAGGGTTTTCGGTACCATAGTCTTCTTTAAGAAAGAAAATGCACACAGGGAAGATAAGAGGAATGGGAAATTAGGACATAGATGCTACCGCCACTGGAAGTTAGGGATGCAGCATGGGAAGAATATTTAGTGATAGCCTTGGTGCGCATCAGTCCTGTTAGGTCGGCCATTGTTCTGCAAAAGGGAGGAGGTGGCTATGTCCTAAAGTGTTGTGATAATGTGTTTGCAAGGCATATTTGGAGAATTGTAATTTATTCTTATTATTATTAGTAGTATTAGGGTATTTAGTGAGCACAGGCCTAGTTTCGGGATGCAACAGCGTGCTTTACAATCATAGCAGGAAGCACATAGTTAGGGAAGCAGTGTCAAACGAGTGGGGAGTTTACAGGGTAGAGTGGGCAATCGGCAGCAAGGGGGGAAGACAGTGGGAGAAGATTTCCAAGTCTCAGGTAGGTTGGGGAGTGCAGGGCGTGTGGACCTAGGTGTTAAGGAGGAGACATTCCTTGAAGAGGAAGGTTTTGTTAGTAAACAATGTGATGTTGGGTGCATTTGGGGCTTGAAAGTGTGACCTGGCAATCCTGGAAGTGTAGTGGCTTATTTGCCTGGGCATCTTTCTCCATTGTACGCAGGTCACACTTCAGAATGTTAATTTTGTGACTGCCAAGGCCATGCGAAGAGAGGCCATGAATAGATTATGTATAAAGGTGAATGTTATTAGTAACAGAAGGTAAAGCGGTAACGGAACGTAGTGTTAAAATTACAAAAGTACTTTATTTTAGTAAATAGGATGTGGGAGGCAGGCTCCCACACTCCCAATCCCCTACCTATTTTTACCTATTCCTTACCCTCAACCCATTACCTGCCCTTGCCCCCCCCCTAAAAATGTCATTTAGCATTTTTATAATTCTGTGCAACTTTAAAAGCCAGGCTTTGAAATTACTGACGATGAAAGGACGTTATACCATATTTCTGTTGTGAATTGAACCAAGGAAATATACTGCACTCATTAAGTAGTTACCATTTTTTCCCCTCTTCCATATACCTTTTCAAAACTTCTTCAAACCTTGTCTGGGAGCAATGGGACCTCCCCAGAGACCAAAACTACACACTTAAGGCCATATGTTAGGATGCTCCCAGTATGCCATGTTTGACGTTTTCTAATGAATTACCATGTTTGTCTTAGTACTGGCACAATGTACTTTCCACAGATCTGATTCCAAAAGCCAACATTAATTATATGGTTACTGCCACACCGAGGGCAATCAACAGACCACCCATAGAAAAGAAAAGCATGGCTCACTTTCTTTATTGACTACAACAGAACCAGGGGATTAGGTATGAGTGAATCCGGGCGTAGGATTCTGGAATAGGGACGAATAAAACAGCTTTTCTTACATCTGTCCCTCACTCCCTGAAGAAAGCTGCTTTCCCTGCGATAAAGAGTCACAAAAAGCCCTTTACTGAAGCTTGTAGCTGCAACCTGACCTTTCACTAACACCATATCCTTCTGATGAGCGTTGGCCTTCTTGGTTCTTTCCCTCTTTCCCATTTCTTTTTCTCTTTGCTCTTTTCACCCTCCTCACCTCAATTCTTGTTATCCCTTCCTGTCTCTCCTCTCCAGCTTTCATTGTTCACCCCTCTTCTATGTCTCTGGCCTCCTTATCTTTCCTTCATGCTACTTGTTCCCTCACCTCAGCTTCCCTTCTTCCTCTTCTTTCTGTCACCTGTGATTTCCCCTCTGCCGGATCTCCTGTCTTTGCTCCTCTTTCTCTCTTTTAGGGGTCTGCCAGCAGCTATGCCAGCCGAAGTAGTAAAGCCGTTGGCTGCCATCTTTGTTTTACGGTCTCTCCCTTGGCCAGTCTCAACTGACTAATTAATTTCAATGGACCCTTGTGTTTGGGACTTATTATTTTCAGTTAAAACAGTACATTTCTTTAAAAATATCTCTTTTGTGGCAATCTATACATGAGTAGATTAACATTAAGCACAAATGTCTGGAAAAGGGAAATGGCGCTGGCCATGAGCATTGTAGGGATCCCACGGTGGAACGCAGGCACCTGGTTCACGCCGCAGTTAAGAGAACTACGCAAAACTAAAAGAACCGCCGAGGCTCATTGGAAAAAAACACTCCACAGTATCCAATAAGACTGAGCTAACCTTAGCCTCCTCTAGCTACAAAGAAGTCATACTTCTTGCTAAAAAAAGATACCTATAATAAAAGGATTACACAAGCGGAATCCAACACAAAGAACTCTTTAAGATTCTGAAAGAACTAGAATCCCACATTGCCCCCATAGACAAATGTGTTACTGACACACTATGGTGTAGCAATATTCAGAAGGCTTTATTAGATAAAATAGCTCGCCTACAATCCAAAATCAACGCAAAAAAATCCTTACTACTAGCTGACCCTGACTATAAACAACTACCAAACAAACCATCTACCTTTATATCAACCTGTAAACCGTTCAGCTTTTCACCCCTCTCAACCTGGGAAGTAGAAAACATCATCAGGAAACTTAAACCCTCAAACTGCCAAGGTGATGCCTGCCCTGCCCCGATCATCAAAGCGGCCGCGCACGACCTAGCACCATTCATTACCAACCTCATCAATGCCTCCTTCAAATCTAGAATAGTACCTGACAACCTTAAAGACGCTTGGGTCATTCCACTTCTCAAAAAACCTACTCTTGATCCAGCCAACCCGTCTAACTATAGGCCGATAACGACTGTACCGTTCTTATTAAAAATTCTGGACAGAGCAGCCTATTTACACATACAGGCCTACTTAGAATCAAACAACCTCCTAGGACTTAGGCAATCAGGCTTCCGACCGAGACACGGTACAGAAACTGCACTAATAGACCTCACTACCCAGATCCAAACCCTGAAAGACAATGGCAAACTCGCACTCCTCTTACTGCTTGACCTGTCAGCAGCTTTCGACCTGGTCAACCACCAAACACTCTGTCACCATTTGAAATCTGCAGCACACTTTTCAGACGCAGCCACGGCTTGGATCAATTCCTTCCTGGCGAACAGAGCCATGAGGGTCTTCTCTCCAACGGATTCTGCCGAACCCTCACCAGTACCCTGCGGAGTCCCGCAAGGCTCTTGCGTGTCCCCGACACTTTATAATGTATTCACAAAACCCCTCTTCGATATCCTTGACTATCTGGGTGTCACGTATACCAATTATGCGGATGACACCCAGATACTCATTCCTATCACGGGTGATTACGAAACTGACAGCACCACCCTCAATGAAATCTACTCTGTAATACAATCATGGATGGCACATCATGGACTGTGTCTCAATGACACAGATGGCAATCTCATCCCTGTGTCAAATAACACTAAAACCCTTGGTATCTACATCGATGCCACCTTATCCTTCTCCAAACAAACTAATGCAGTAGCATCATCAGTCGCATACACCTGTAAGCTGATCACTGCATGTAGACCGTTCATCTCCACACCCAATTGCATTACTCTTGCCCGAGCATTAGTCCTATCCAAAATAGACTACTGTAATGCTCTTTACTTGGGTACTAGTCACAAAAATATCAACAAATTGCAAGTTGTCCAAAACAATGCCATTAGGGCTGCCCTCAACATTCCCAAAAAGGCACACAACACGAAGTGCTGGCTTCACAATCTGGACTCTATGACAGCCTAACCTCCTGAACCCAGCACGCTAGACTATTGCCGGCACACTCTGCAATCTAATGTATAGTTGTACGCACTAGAAATACTATGTTTGTACCTATCTGTAACTGTAACGTAACCATTGTTGACTGCTTTAAATTGTAACTGTAACCAGATCTAACTTACGCCCCCATATGCCCCCGGGCCTGGCTGCGCTTTATAAATAAAATAAATACAAAAAATACAAATACAAACACCAGCTAATGCATTCCACGTTCCAGCCAATGGGATTGCGCTGCACCTCTCCCAGCTGCCACTGTTTTTATTGTCAAAGTGTTGTCTGCTTGAACCAAAAGATCATGATCCTTCAGTTCCTGGAGAAAGTACAAAGGTTATCTTGAGAGTGTCTTCTGTACCAGTTTGCAACAATAGCCATAGTAGCTCTCAACGCGGCATGTGTTTAAAGAATACTTTGTAGAACGTGTGTGTGTGTGTGTGATCAGTGTGACATTTCCACATTTTCAGTTTGCTGAAGTTTGAATGTTTATATATTATGTTTATTATGCCAGCTATGTTCATGTATTTTTCCATTGCCAATTTAAGAATACAAACATATGCTGGCTGTTCAATAGTGACAATATTACCATTTTAAGAAGACATTGCTATACTGACTGTGTCAAAGTGTGCCAGTACTGCCACTTTAAGAACACACTCACGTTGTCTATGTCCACTGCTGCATATTGTCACTGCAGGAAGACATTGTGGGTTATTACGCGTATGCCGGTCTGGAAATAAGGTGCCAGTAATAACGAGAAGGGGAACCTTTTCTGGACCAGCATACTCTGAGTCTGCCAGTAGGGTCACTGAGCCTGCCGGTAGTTCAGGTCCCTACCGGCAGAGAATTCACCAGCACCTTTAACAGCGGTGCTGGTGATTCAGTGGTTCCCATCCCATGGAGTCCTACAGGACTCAATGGGAATGGAAACTGACCGCCACCAGTAATATCCCAGTAATACCGGGATATTGGGTGGTGGAAACAGTAAGCCGAGTTTACCAGTAAGCCGCTGGCAGTACTGCCCGCTTATCAGCAAATCCGGAATGACACCCATTGTCTTGCTGTTTGTGTCAAAATATTACAGCTTTTGTCACTTTAAGAACACCCTCACAAAGGCTTTGTCCAATAATGCTGCATTGTCAGTATATGAAGACAACGTCATGCTGGCCTTGCCAAAATGTGGCAGTATTGCTACTTCAAGAAAACACCCAAGTTATCTATGTCCAATAATGCCATATCACAGTAGGCAAGGAAAAGGCACTTGCCAGGTACAGCCGTAGTGGCATTAACTGGCCATTAATAGTAGCAGGTGCAAAAGGGTGCAAGTACTTGGGCATCTAGTGGCAGTGCCTACTACTAATACACAAGCCATAACTTTTTTAACAGAACTTCATTTAAGGACGCCCATAGTGCTTATTAAACGAGGGGCTGAAGGCATACATGGCAAATACAGTTTTATTACACCAGTAGCGGGTTCACAACTCAAATTAAGTCATTAACTCTCAGAAGATTGCTTTGAAAAAAACACTGGCAGTCACTTTGAGTGCAGAGCCTGATGGTAAGGCTTGATAAAAGTGAGCTCAAAGAGTTCCCTTGAGCAGATTTTTTGGGCGGCGAGGGGTAGGAACTGTGTTGGCATGGCCATAGCGATTAGCATGGCCATGGGCAGTCACTGGGTGGGAAAATAACCAAACAACACCTACAGGTTGTGTCCCTCCTCATATGCCATTCCTCCCTATCTGTACTCTAATGCATTGTGTCGGCTTATAGGTGTTGCATGCAACACCTAACAGTTTAAACAAAAAATGACACGAAAAGTGGCAGTAGAAATGTACTGCCATTTTTACCGATCTGTTGAATTTTATACAATTCGTCAGGCAGAGTTTGGGCAACAGGATAGACTTAACATGTACGCCTGCTTTTCCTGCGCTCCCTGCCAAATGTGACTGCATTACTGCCAGCATGTATTTTCATATTGCTAATAATGCAATGGATTTCATTGGACTCCATCTATTTTTACCACCTACATCTATTTTTACCACATTTACGCTACATCCAAAGGAATCTATTGAAAATTATTCAATCAATCATTAATTGTGAGAGGCAGTCACAGTTTTCGACAAAGTGGAAAGGGAAAATGTAAAGGCAATTAGGTCTGTGATTTATTGGTATCTACGTGGTGGAAATGTAAACAATTTTGCACTTACTTGCAAATGAAAGAGGTCCTCCTCATGCAGTTTTGATGTCAAATTAAAATGACCGCCATAGTCATGGAGGCTGTCAAAATATGCCAATTTTACAATTTTCAGAACACACTCACATTGGATATACGCAATAAAGCCATATCAGTTTTAAAGTATGCCAGTGTTGCTACTTTAAGAACACATACATCTTGGCTGTGCATAATAATGCCAGAAAGTCACTGTGAGAAGACGTTATCAGGTGCTGGCCTCATCACCCTTGCACCACAAACAAAGGCACTGCTTGCTCTGTTATCGCCATTACTACATCTGCACCAAAACTCAGGAGCTGCTCCATTGGCCGCCTTCCCTTACATACACTTAGATATATAGAAATATAGATATAAATGGCTTCACCATTAGTAAAGATGTAGAAGACACCTTCATCTTGACCACTACAACACTGCTTAGTCCCTCAGCAGGTAGGTGAACAGGCCACTCGTGCTAACACGGTCTGAGGCGGAGCGTCCTCCCTCTCAGCAAGACTGCATCACGTAGGTGTCCCAATTCTAACTAACTTTGCCACGCAATGCCCTCTCCTTCATGGGAGCATATCCTCGCCCTTCTCAGTTGTGTCTGCCCTCGGCCGAAGAGCAGATCACAAGTTGAAGGGACAGAGGGTGGAAAAAAACAGTCAGAAGTGGAAAAACCCAGCGCCCCTCTCCTCGCATTCATGCACCTGCATGACGCATGAAGCTCCTACTCTCTCCCCGTATTCGTCCTTCAGTGGACAATACAATAACTATTCTCCACAGTAAGTCCACTCAGCAATAATATTTATGTAGCTATGTGACCTTGCTCTACTTTCGCCAATGAAATGCCTGTTTATTTTCCGAGTCCCCGGAGAGGCAGGCTTTATTACAGTGATGGGAGATGAGTGTCCAAAGTGGCTGCGCACCAATGCCATGTTATTCTAGCTCGCATTTCGCACAAGGATTACGCTCCACCCCTTGGACACTCAACTTTCATAACCCCACGGGCATTCAGGGGACACCCAAAACCTTTGAATCATTCTCCATAAATTAGGAACACATGAAGCACAACAACAAAAGCTAATTACTACAATAGCAATACCAAAAAGCCAAACCAATGCGGAATGCAGTGCTTCAGGAATCCATGAAAATAAGTTTTCCCATCAATCCCCGTCCCGGGCCACCAAATCTTGTATACCCTTAATATGTTTTTCAATAGAATGGGAATGGTTATCCAGGTCAAAACAACACATTCCTTCCACTGTGTCGCAACTGAAATTATGCTCCAAAAACAAATAATCAATAGCTGCTCTATTTTGCAAAACAGCTTTCCCAAAGTTTCTATTGTCCAACAGCAGTTCAGTCAAGGCTTGTGAGGTCTCATTAAGCCCTTTAACCACCAGACAAGCTAATTTAATCATAGTTTTATAACCCCCAGCAGGTAAGCCCCGAATTCCAATGATGGAAATGGCTAATGCTGACACTTCAGCTTCCGAGAGCAAATGCACTTCAGAATTGCGGTCCGGCGCTAAAGCAGTATATTAACAGCACGTACAGAACATCTAACAATAGGTTTTATACGTACATCATTAAACCAAAATGTGTTGAAGCAAATGGGCCACCTGAAATATTAACAGGGATGTAGGAGTAAGTGTTCTACTCACGTGGCCAAGCAAAACACCACCCCTGCATTTTTTCCAGTTTAGTTTGTTAAAGAAATATTATAATCACATTCACAGTAATAGATGCAATGGAATCACATAGATCGAGGTTAGTGTCCTGCAAAGGTTTATTCTCACCTGTAAGTGCCCTCTGTAAGCACCAATGCACGCCTTGAATCGAAATCTGGTATACACAATACAGACAAATCACTGGCTATTGGTACCATGAAGCACTCCAGCTTCCTTAGAAAAATGGCACAGTGCTTCCTCCTTGACACCATGAAATATGAGATGTGTTTCCTGCACTTTTCTCTTGGCACCATGAAACATAAAGTCCTCTGCTCACAGTGTTTTCTCTTGGCACCATGAAACATAAAGTCGTTTGTTCACAGTGTTTTCTCTTGGCACCATAAAACACAAAGTCCTTTACTCACAGTGTTTTCTCTTGGCACCATAAAACACAAAGTCCTTTACTCACAGTGTTTTCTCTTGGCACCATAAAACATAAAGTCCTTTGCTCACAGTGTTTTCTCTTTACACCATGAAACATAAAGTCCTCTGCTCACAGTGTTTTTTCTTGACACCATGAAAGAAAGTCCTTTGGTTATTGTTTTGGCTTCACACCATGAAACATAAAGCCCTTTGTTCACAGTGTTTTCTTCATTAACCATGAAACATAAAGTCCTTTTCTCACAGTGTTTTCTCTTGGCACCATGAAACATGAGGCTTTTCTCACAGCCCTTCTCTTGGCACCAGGAATACCCCAACTTCAACTTCTCGTCTTTCAGTGCTCTTCTCTTGGCACCATGAAACATATGTTCATAGTGCATTTCTCCTGTCAACATGACATATAACAGCTTCAACGTCTACCGGGGTGATTAACTCCCAGTTTCCAACCCCTGCTTCTGTCTGGTCAGTTCACCTGCCAGACCTAACTATTTCAAGTGTTTACCACAAACTCTTCTGTGTTCAAACTCAACAACTTCTTTCACTTAAAACAGCTCTTAACATTTTGGTACAACGTTACAATAAAGACAAGTAATTCATCAATGTCTTTTATTTCTGCTGGACAAGCGATTTCTTTACCTCCTTTTAAACACCACCTTCCTTCTAGGGCTACTTTTAACCATTTTTGTCTTATGTTCAGGCACCAACACAGTATCTTCTAACTTAACCTTTATTACCTTTGACCATGTATGTTCTTGACCATGAGCTGTGTCTCCCACGCCATAGTCATTCATGTACAAGCTCTACCTTTATAAATGTGATATCAGCCCCCTTTCCTCAAGTAGAAATGGTTATTCCCAAAGTAACAGTTATTTCAGTCTCTTTTGGATGAGGGCAAAACCTGTTCACCTTTTGGATTCTTGAAATGCTTGTTCATTATTTCTTCCCGACTTTATAATTATCATTATATTTTATAGGTGTTTAATACTTGCCTAACAAGATACAATGTTGTCAGGTCTTTACCAAGGCTTGATATTGTATTTACAGTCACTTTTATGTGCACACAACCACTCTTAATATTGTTAAATCTGTTTGAAAACGTATTAGGTTTAAACTTTCTTCTACCGCATATTCATCCATACGCAAATGCTACATTTGTTGCAGTCTGCTTTCTGACACGCTCCGGTCATCTTTGTTCAATTTCACTCCTCCGCGAGTGAAAAGCAACTGGTTACAGATGCCTGCGTGCACTGCCTGAAGGCTTGAGAACACGCAGCATTACTCACAGGCTCCACTGCCTCCTTCCCAGGCTGCAGTGCTTCTTCTACTGTTGTTTTCTTGATCAGGCATGCTTCTTTCTGCAAGCTGGCTTTGGTTCCACCCCACAGGCACAGAGTTGACTCCCTGGAGCACGCCAGCCTCCGGGCACGGTCTGCTTCACGCTTCTAACTGCGAAAACTCTACAATTATGTTCACCTGTGGGAAAGCTCTCAGGCTTCACGCTTTCTGCTGCACAGCCTCTGCAATTCAGACTTTGGGGGAAAAGGACCAACTCAGGATTGGAAACTGGAATACATGGATGGTAAATCCCTGTGTCCCTTCTTTCCACCCACTTCTGTGGATTTCACCAGCAACGTGTTTTCTTTTTCCCCAGCAAGTGCTTCTACTGTTACAATGACTACTACTTCTTCCACCACAACTTCTCCTACTGGCCTGCATCTGAGGGAGCTTTTTAAGCCTCTAAGCCTCCCTCAGGTGTTGGCTGTTAAGCCTAATTGCCTGACCTTTAGGCCTGTAATGCTCTTCAGCCCTCGCCTCCCATTACTCCAGGGATTATGAGTCCCAAGCAACAAAATCAGTTCTAAGCAGAAATTCACTATTCAGAACTTTAGAACTGTTTTGGTTACACATTTGAATGGGTACTTTATCATGTATAATCAGAGTAGGGAAAGGCAGTTCACTCAAACCACCATTTACAGATTTCCTTTCTCCATACCCTTGGGTGTAAGGGGGCTGTTCAATCATATTAGGTGCAACAGGTTCATCCTTAAATGCAATATTTAAAGATGCTACATTCCATCCACCCAGATTTTTCAACTTAACATGGGGATCATACACATTGTAAAGACAATAAGCCATTTTATATTTTGGTATATATGAAAGGTGATTCCCTTTCAAAAGAGGATACCATGTCTCATCCCACGCGATCTTTTCAGCTCCCTGGGCCCTGTCTCCTCACAGGTGATCCTCCCATGGTACACCCCCCCAAGGACAGAATTAGGAAGCGTCTGCCTTTCCTTGCCCACCTCGGAGGAGACTTTAGGTAGGGGTACACTGAAGGATCCATAGGATTCATCATACTATTTTCGGACTACTTTTCTCCACATGAGTGATCGGAGGAAAGAAATAAAAGGTGTTGGGGCACTTTCCCTCCCACTAATACCTGTGGTATGATGACAGACAATATGCGTATTTGAAAACATCTGCCTACGCAACATTGCATTGGTGCTATTGCAAATGTGGTGCAAATAAATGTGCCCTATTGCTAATGCAAGTGCACATGCACAAACACCATTTGCACATGTGCACTATGCATTTTCATAGACCCACATTTTCCGTAATTTGGCCCCTGTTTTTTGGGGAGCCTATCTATTGAGAAAGGGCCATCAATTGGCAAATTCATCCCAGCACAAAAGTGGACTGGCCAAAGGTCTCTTCAGCTTTGTCAGTGGCTAACACATGGTGCATTTCCAGGATAGGTTTTCCTGCTAACGTCCACTTTGAGTGTATTTTGAAAGCAACAGAACAGTGGCTACAATGGGAATAATCACTTTAATAAAAGAGCATTAGTAAAAACCAATAGGTCTGGCTTTGAAAGTGTAGAGGGTAAGGTACAGCTACTAAAAAAAGAGGACATGCTTTTTTATTTGCATTTGTTATACAAATGCATAGCTTACCTTATTCTTAAAGGTGATCTTTGCACTTCTGGGGGTTGCACAGCAGTGCAAAATGTGAGCTGGCCAGTCCCCTCGCATTTATTAGTGTTGGAAGCCTGCACTGACACTAATGTATTACAGGCTCCCAGCACGCACGTGGATGCTGGTAGTGCATGTCACAGGAACATGCCCTTTGAGGATCTGTCACTGGTAAATGTTAAAAAAAAGAAAACAGCTTTACTATCTGTGCTTAAGGAATAAAAATGCAAGTGGGACAGAAGCAGTTCATAATGTAAGCCATTTTTCAAGCAATTCGCATTCCACTTGGACATGTTCCAAACAGGCACAGGTGAGTATCTTCGTTTACTGTGAATTTTTAAAGGAAATCCAGTTATTGAATAGGGGATGCACTTTAAAATCTGCAGGACCACCCTGTACTTTGAGCAAATGTGCAACGGGGTAAAGGAGGGCATTTTAATGCACTTTCCTATTATGTACACATTCAAATGCCCTTTCAAGCAGCATGGAAACAAAAAAACAAGGCTTTTAAAAGCAACTTTGGACCACTCTCTTCCCAACATAAGCAATACCACAGCTTCTACAATATGGCTGTCTTGAACTCTGTCACAAAACAACTGAAACATATCAAGACTCCCTAATATGCATCCTGAAGAGCTCTGGTAGAAGACAGTAGTACTTGGGTGTACCCTTTCTTTCCATGTTGCATTTTGACAGGTGGCCTGGCCCCCCATTTCTGGACCTAGCCCTGCCCCTTTTCCCTAGTCCCACCCCGTTGATATCTTATTGATATAATGCAGATACAAAAATAATGCAGAAAATACTTACAAAAATTAGAGAGCTCGACTGGATATCAACCTTGGAAACAGAAGGAAAGAACAAATTAACTACACACCTGCCACCTAATAAGAAGAAAAGAAACGAACTCCAAGAATACATTAAGAAGTTCCCATCAAGGAAGGGGAGAGACATGCTGCTACGTGCCCGCTTAAACTTACTGCCGACCAATGAGAAACCAACTTTTGCCATTTCAGCAAAACACAAGAAAAGGAAACAATCCGTCACTTACTCCTAAAATGTGCCGCAAACCAACGTATAAGAGAACGATACCTAAGGTCAATCTTCTCGGACTTCATCATCTCGGACCAAGAAATATGTTGGTTTCGTTTGATTGGAGGAGAGAAAACGCAATGGCAAATAGCTACATATAAAATACTGGAAGCTGTAAATTTGCCACATTTTTAGAGTCAAGTTCTTTTTTCTTCTTCTCTCTGTTCAGCACGACAAGAGCATGACAAAAAGTCTATTTTTGTAAAAATCTTTTTGATTAAATACAAATAAAAAAAAATAAAAAAAATATAATGCAGATACAAATTTTATTTATGAACCTGAATGTTTTTGTTCCGACCCCCAACGTTTTCTTATATCATTTTATATCAAATGTATATACATTATAATATAACATTTTTTTATATAAAATTGAAATCTTTTTAATATACATTTTGATATAACATTTTATATAAATGTTGATATACAATTTAATGTACATTTTTATATATTTTTCAATATAATATTTTTATATCGATTTAATGACCCCACAACAATTTTAATCAACCCCCACATTTTGGATATCATTTCTATATACATTTTAAATAAATGTATTAATTGGATACAAATTCTATGTATAGTATAGGTGACGTCATGATACTCCAGACTATTGATGGCATTTAAAAATAAGGTAGAGATTTGAGTTCACCACATCACCTATTAACTTCAAACTTTGATATAGATTTTATTTAGAGTATAAATAAATGCCGGAATGGCACCCCCAGACCTTTCATGGCTGCCATAAATAACTGATGGAAAGGGCTGTTGTAGAGGCAACAACCTGTTTTATGAAAGATCACTCAACTCTACACCAGCCCTCCACAGCCTTCAGAAGCTCCACACTGTTTAAAGGGACCCAGATCTATTGAGACTAGTGGCACTGCAGCAGACAAATACAAATTACTCAACTCAGCTGTGGGTGCAGCAAATATATCAGAACCTTAGGTAGTTGTGGGGTGGGCTTTTGCTCAGTGGAATTCAGAATACGCTGATGCAATACAGTGACTCAAGGGGCCTCATTACAACCTCGGCCGTAGCCATGCCACTATTGGCTGCCGCCAAAATCGCGTCCGGGTCCACAGAATGAGGAATTACCGGGCCATTCCGAGTTCGGAAGGCCCGGTAATTCCTCCCTCCAAGGACCCGGACCCGGTCCTTCCCCATTCCCATTCAGCCCCCATAGGGCTGAATGGGAATGGGAGAGGGAGCAAACAACGGGCCATTACGAGTTGGCCCGTTGTTTGCTCCCTCTTCCCCTCGCGGGACCCGGTAAGCACGCCTGGTTTGACTAGGCATTACTTCCTGGGTCCCGCGAGGGGACCTCGTAATGAGGCAGTATGGGGTAAACGGCGCCGGCACCTTTTACAGCGCCGTTAACCCCGTACCGCCAGGGTCGTAATGAGGCCCATGGTCTTTGGAATGACAGGAATCCCAATGATTCACATTGGCATTTCTGCATTCTGCAGACCTCATAAGCAAACACATGTTGTGGCTGCTAAGAAGGACTTGAATATTTAACTGCATGACAGGACTTTTGCGATGTTCTGTGCCATCTGTGTAAATATCGGCCTCATGAAAATACACAAGGCGTCTGCTTCTCTATAGTCATCAGGGATGGGAGGGCTATTTTCAGATTTTGATAGAATGGTGCTGGGGTGATATGAAAGAGAAAGGTAAACATCAACCCCTGAGGAACCAGCTAATTGTAGGTTCTGCTACAGTGACACAAGAAGCCAGTGGACATTTACTTACAGAGCAAGCAGGATTTGCACAGGATGCAGGAAATCTGGGGTTTAGTGATAAGTGTAGGTGCATCTTGACTGTGGGACCAGAAAGCCACAGGGGAAGCGTTGTGGGGTTGTGGGCAATTACCCATTGAAAGGTGCACTTCTGACTGGTGCAGGGACAGATCCTGGGAGCCCTGTGGATTTACCTGAAGTTGAAATTACTGACAGATGGGGCCATAACTGGAAAATACCCTGTGTGGAGTCTCATGCAGGGAGACTAATTGATGGGGCTGCTGTCACGACATGTGAGGACTCTGGGCTATCTGGAGTTAATTTGATCCCTGTCTGAGCCACTGGCACACCAGGCAGAGGACTGCAACCCCCTGCTGCGCATTGATTGGAAGTCAACCCTTTGTTCACTAATCGGATTAACAGCCTACTTTAAGACCCTCGCTGGCAGAGATTAAGGAGAGCTGCTTTTTATTATGAAACTAAAGATGTATATGATTTCGGGGTATTTCAAGATCTGTGTTTCACTGTATTGTGTTTTGCATTTTTAAAAATGTACAGTTTCGGGGACTGAGGAGGTGCTTTCTCTGGGGTGCAGCTTTGGAAGCACCATGGCTGTGCCGGTCTTTAACTATTAAATCTGGGGCTCTAATTGAATGTGGGCCTATTGTTTAAAATGCGTTTTGACTTGTGAAATATATAGAATGTATTTATTGGAAACAACTAACACATGTGTTATACTGGAATTACTGGTATGCCATACCCTTTCTGAGGCAGTCTGGTTAAATATATTTATATTGTTTAGAAGTCGGTCACAGGAGCTACCCTGTGCGCAGGCAGGGGATTTTCATGTCAGCTAGGAAAACTCATAGGTGATGAACAAGCACAGACAAAAATGGGTCTGCAAAAGGCGTCTCTGGCAGAGATGGATTGCATCTTTGTATTGTAGTTTGTGAGATCACAGAAGCGATACTAATGGGTGCAGAGCTTATGTTCTAGAACAGTTTTGAGATTTTGACTACAGCACTTGGGAACAGGTTGAAATTGTGTAGAGCTATTTGTAATCGGACAAAGTGGAAGAAGTGGCTACCATGGTGAAGTACCTCTGCTGAGTCTCTGTGTCTATTGAGGAGGTGGAGCCAACTACTATTGAGTCCTGCTGCTTTGCTATATAACTTCTAGGCTGTTGCAGATCGCAGCTCGGACGGAAGTGGAAGAAGTGGTTACTGTGGTGGAATACCTCTTCTGTGTCTGTTGAGGAGATGGAGCCAGCTACTACTGAGTCCTGCTGTTTTGCTATATACCATCCAGTCCGGCGCAGAGCACATCGAGGATGGAAGTGGAAGAAGTAGTTACAGTGGTCACTGTGGTCACTGTCAGAACCCTGTGGAACAAGGCAGACTGTTATATGCAGGTTGGTTTTTATTGCAATGATGAGTGATTGCAGGCAAGTAAAGCTATATTAGTGTGTCCTTCGCTACCATTCCCCTGCAATATTGAGTGTAGAGGTGACCGTGGGGTTTAATAACCTTGGAGCCTCTACAATAGATACCATCAACATACGTTTTCTGGCAAGCAGAACTGTTCTAACATTGTCCTCACTATCATTCCCCTGCTATATTGACTGAAGAGGTGACCATAAGGTTTAAGAAACTTTGGAGCCTCTACAACACATACACAACTACCCAATCCTTGGAGTGTCATGGATGAATCACTGTTTCATCAAATAGTACACAAAAGGATACAGGTGAATGACCACTTGAAAGGATACATGCGATGAGGGCAGGTTCCTGGTCTTAAGAATCAGTAACTGGCTCAACTAGAACATCACAATCAATTGTAGGCCTTCCAATTGATGACACCCTATGACTGTTAGTAATCACAGTCCGACGGAGGAATCAATGGAAAGGGTGTGGAGAACAAACATACGCCTACCTGTGAGAAAAATAAGGAATGCTTAAAAATAAGAACCAAGAATAAAGCTTTCTCACTGTATTAAGTATAAGGTGTACCACTAACCTGTTGGCATAGAGAGATGACGACAAGTCCGACACAGAAATCACCAACTAATCCAATATGGAAACAACGTCAGGGAAGGAAGGTTAGTAAGGGAAGCTAATCCTGAACGGCACGAGGGTCACGCTAGTGCTGGGTTGGTACAATCCTAGATAGCGTCCATGAAGTCCAATGCACATGTAATCCAGGGACTCAGAGGGAGAGAATGGTAATAACTGGTCGGTTCTAGTATTAGTTGCCTTTAGATTGTCCAACAAAATAATAAATAACAATAAACCCTATCCGTGGTAGGTTACAAAACAAAAGAGTTCAGCTCATAAGGTTGAAAGTGAGCTAATTGGTGCATCCTCTGTGTCTGCACATGGTAGGTAAGTCTGGAAATGTTGCAGTGTAGCGCAACCTTAAACTGAGGAAATGAGTTCAGCTTGTAAGGTTGAAAGTGAGCTAACTGGTGCAGCAGCCGTGTCTGCACGTAGGAGGTAAGTCTGGAAATGTTGCCGTGTAACGTGACGCTTTAGATTGAGGAAATTGCCATATCAGAAACTGCAGGAAATGTCTGCATGCTGCCCAGTCACCGACATGGCAAGTCCATAACTCCGAGAGCCGCCGCGTAAGGCGCTTGCTCAGATGCAACACTAATTGCTACAGAGCCGTCAACCGCTGTGGAGTCCAGATAGCAGGAGGCTTGTAACTGGAAATAGAAAACAAACAAAAAGGACTGCTGAGAACTGAAGCAGTCTGGAGGCAAAGTAGAACGCTGGAACCCTGATTAAGGAAATAAAGAGAAATATCCAGACCATAGCTTCAAGGATCAAACTGCCAAAAAACTTCAATCAGAAGCAGCGAGTCGATTTCACAACGCTGCTAAAAACGTAGTCCTGAGGTCACGTGATAGATCCTGATCACATGACTAACAGCGTGTATAGAGGAAACGCCGCTTTCCTGGTAACGCATCATACAATCTCCATTTAGTATAGAATGGTCTAGCTGTTCTATTAGCAAAACGTGTCCCCCGAAGATGAGGAGCCATAGGTGCAGGTCCAGCAGGGGTGCCAGGTATGACAGGAGTCTCAATAATGTATGCCATCTGCACAGGCATACGCAATTGGAACATTGGAACACTATAGCCATGTTCACATATGCATTCCTGGCTATTCCTGTTTTAATAAGGTGACCCCGGGGTCTCTTGTACCTTGGAGCCTTCAGTAAAAACCTGCCATCTGTGTATGTATCCGTATCAAGAATATTAGGCCAACATAAGCCACACTTATACACTTGTCAATACGGAAATGCCTGCAGTCACTATTAACTGCCCACTCTGCTCCAGTGACCATGCAACATGTAATGGGACACTAAATGCTGCCCATAACTTAAAAAAGCAAGCAACCAAGAGACTTTTAAAACAGGCAAAGACTACCATGGCGGGTATTACCAATTCCATCTGTGACCTGAATGACATTGATGAATGTCAATGAGGGAAAATAACACCTTTCTTAAAACCTACCACTAATTATACCAGTAAGATTAACTCACCCTGTATGATAACTACTGTTCCAGAATCCACTGCAAGCCAGGTTAATTCATCCCTTCAAGATAACCTGGTGATGACCATAGCCATGAGATATGGCCTCTTACTGTACCATTACTACGGAAACTGTCACGCTCTCCTAATTTAACGGTGATTGCCATGAATCAATATGCAACACTTATGCAAAATCTTGGGAGCCCTCAATCTCCGGACTCTCCTAGTTCAGGAAATTTTTGTATGAAGACAGAATTTTTACTCAGACTGAACTCTTAACTTGATTTGTGTAAAAACATATATAAAGAGTAACAGTTTATAAAATCTGAACTTGCCAAGGCAGTAAATCTAACCTCTGGTATACAAGAAGCTCGGAAACAATATCTGGTGGAGAGAAGGTAGCTGGTCCGATTATAACTATTTAGGATACACAGGACCTAATAAGGGCGCCTCCTCACACTATTTATATAGTGAATCAGCCCATGACAGAGGTGAATAGTAGGTCAAAAACAAATGCTCTGGTGTGAAATGTTCTAACTATGAATAATGGCAAAAGTGTAACTTCAGTTACTGGCAAGAAGCATACAAAGAAGCATGGTGTGCCGACTGACATTGACAGTAATATTAACACCAAGACGGCATCACAGGCCCTGTCTTCTGTCTTACCCAAGAGGATATCAACATATCAACATATCAGATCCTTGCTCAAAAAATTAAGTTAGGCAGACCTTTTGGGGGCCTTATTACTGCAGTATTGAATTCTCTGAAGGCATCTATATAGGTACTGGATAGTAGATCTGACCACGTCTTAGCTATAACAATAGACATACCATAGATGGGTCACAATGAGGAAATCCTATTGATAAATTTATATAATCCACCAGGAAACAGTCACATACAAACAACAATAAATCAGATAGAACTATTGCTAGAGGATGGGAAATTAAACATTCTAAAGGGCAATAGTATGTCATAGGAGATCTGAACGTTTAGCATCCCCATTATCCAGATAAATTGGTTAAGGCTTTTGGGGCTTTTGGAATGTCACACTTATACCAGAAATGAATTTGTGGTATGGCCCATTGGGCCAGATGAAGATGACATGTCTATCAGTGGAAGTCCCTGGACATCATTTATCGAAAAATGCCAATTATATTAGTTGATTAATGACATGAAGACCTGCACCTGGACAAATGGCCATCAATTCTCTTGGATTGTTTTTGTACTATCGGAATTATCTGTGTTTGCACGCTCATCACCGATTTCAAGTTTATAGTCAATAATATTAGTGATCATGCCATAGCAGAAATTTCTTCCAAGAGTGGCCATGGGACATTGAAGGATGGCTACAGCATTAACAACAAGGGAAGCTGCATAAAATGGAATAGAAACAAACTTTGCAAAACAAAAGAAATGCTACTAGCTGCACTGGCTGATGACACTCTGCCTACATTTGGTAATGCATAGACCTTTTATATCACTTTACAGAATTTGCTACTGGAAGTTGTGAATCACCAAAATAAAATTAAGAAAAAGGAATTAAATAGCAAGATTCCATTGTTAAAAAGAAACATACATGATTCTGAGATAAGATCACTGCAAGAGAAAAATTTGAAAATGCAACAGAAAAATTGGTATAGGGTGCATAGGAGCTCCATGGCCTCAGCTCAAACAAAGATAACGTTTTTGGCATTAAAGAACAATGATATGGAAATATTTTGGCAGATCTATAAAAAACATAATTCAAATATGCTTGGTATTCCAGAGGTAAATCCGATATCTAATGATATCTGGAGAACCTATATATTATCCCTATATTATCGAGAACAAATCTCTGAAACTAACAATAAATATTGGAATATAGGGGATAAAGAATACTTTAAGTTCTCTAAACCCGAAATTGAAAAAATAATTGGAGATATGAAGTCATCTAGGGCACCTGGCCCTGAAGGCCTCCCTAATTTGCTATACAAGGAAACACAAAAATGTTGCCCAATATTTCACATATCATATTCAGTGAAATAGTACACACGGGACAAATCACCAAATCTTGGAGATGCTCAGTTCTAATTCCCGTGTACAAAAACCACCCTAGAGATTCTCCATCTAACTATAGAATTCTGGTCTTGATAGATTCTAGTGCCAAAATCTTTAGCAAAGTGCTTCTGAATTACATTAATATGTGGATAGTTGAAAAAAAGATCCTTAGTAATCAACAATCCGGTTTTCGTAAGGGTTACAGTACCCTGTCTAACATCTCGGTTTTAACACATCTTATCCGCAGCACTCTATTATCTAAAACTAAAGTGTTATACATCTGTTATATTGATTTCAGCAAATCATTTTACATGGTTGATCGCCAGGTGCTTTGGGAAAAAATGGAGAAAGAGGGACTACATTCCCAAATTTTATATTTTGCTAAATCGTTATATATTAATTACACGGTGCAGCTTAGAGTACATGAAGAGGGTGAGGTGAGCGAACAGATCCCAGTAAACATTGGTTTAAAACAAGGAGGCACACTGGCACCAATATTTTTTAAAATATATATTTCAGATTTAGGAAGAGCCTTCCATAATTGTAATAATCGTCCTCCTCAGATAGGTATTCACCCTATCACCTGACTCTTCTAGGCAGATTATATTGTAATGTTTGATCAGACTGTGTGAGGTCTACAACATAGCTTGAATATCTTGGAGCAATATTCTGAAAAGCATGGATTAATTATTAATTTGCCCAAAACTAAAAACATGACAATCAAATCAAATCATAAAACAATAAAGAGATTTAGATGGACCATTGAAAATAAATTCATCCTATGGCCTGGCTCTTCTACGCAGATTATATTGTGATGTTTGATCAGACTGTGAGAGGTCTACAACATAGCTTGAATATCTTGGAGCAATATTCTTAGAAGCATGGATTAATTATTAATTTGGCCAAAACTAAACACATGACAATCAAATCAAATCGTAAAACAATAAAGAGATTTAGATGGACCATTGACAATAGTAATCTAGAAGAAGTGACAAGCTGCCAATACTAATAACTTCTATAAGGAGACACTTTCTGAAAACATTGCCTGTAAGGCAATAACAATAAAAATAGGCAATGATTTGGGATCGGGATATGAGAATCACCTATCTAGCTGGGAAATCCATTTATGAGACATATACTATGCATGCATTCCATACCAATTCTGCATGTATGTACATTGTTAACCTGCAAAGTTTGAAGGTAAGGAGGTTCATCCTCTTACTAAGGCTTAACCAGCTTCCAGTGTTGTCTAATAGGGGCAGGTGGTCTAATACCCCAATACAAGAACGAGAATGTAGAATAAGCAGGGATCAACTAGAGACTGCTCGACACCTGCTGACTGAATGTATTGATTTAAGTTCTATACATGAGGGAGGATACTCAATGCTGGTACACAACATGAATTTCATACACATGAATCAATTGTGGTCAGTGATCTACGAGGTAGAAATACTGTGTTAAATGTTACTGTTTATTATATATGGGAGGAAATCATGAAACTACTAATTTAATTAAATGTATACATGAAGTAAAGACTCCAATTTTGTAAAAGCAGTCTTATACTCTTAAAGAATAGATTGGTTACTATGTGTGCGGCAAATGTTTGCATATCCTTAGGAACTTGATTGATTATTGTGTTTTTTATGGAAATCATATTTATATTAACTTTGATCATGTAGCTATACTTTATGTACCCATTAAATATTATTATCTATTTTATTATCTGTATTTAAGGAATAGTTTTTTCATATGCACATATAAATTGTATGTTTGTATAGTTTTAAAGTTTATAATAAACAATGTGACACTTACATAAATAAAAACATTCTAAGTGTTTATGGTGTGGTCACAAAATCAATGAAGCATTTAATCAAATGTTACTTAACATGTTAAAAGAATGCACTTAAAAGATTACCAATCATGGTAGAAAAAAACAGGCTCTACAATTCAACACAGGTCAATATGCATTCTAAATGATATAATTGACTTAAGAGGAAGGTGTTTTACAAATGGACAAGCATCTATACACATTCTTTCTCTTTAAATGAGAGAAATCTAAACCAAGCACGCCCTCAATCTTAAATCCCAAACTTAGATATTAAAGCTTGGAAAGTATGAAGTCAAATTAGCATAGGTGTTCAAATCTGGGCTTCACTGTTTACCCAAAGTGTGTGATCTTGGGCAATTATTTAAGTGTCCTCTGATTTAAGTGTAAAATTGGGAAGTATTATTTCAAATAATGTGAACTATTTGCAAATTCAGGCCTTCCAAACCTATAACTCTGCACCCCGGTAGAGCCGACATTTTAGAGCAAAATGTAATCTTTGCAGGGGTCCAAACCTCCCCAATCCAAGGAGTACGATCATGCATAGCACACACATACACACACACACAGTCACACACACACACACATGTGCACAACATAATCTTGCATATATAGTTACGCTAGCTCATGTGGTGCTAGTGATTGTAAAATGTTTTAAGTTTGCAAATGCTTATCTTATGAGCTCACTAATTAATCACAGAATGATTATGGCACAATTTGACACCTTGAGGCTTGCAATGTATGAAGAATGCAGGGTTTTGTAAACTCCCATTTTTTGCAGACCATGCACGGTGGGATTCGAGTATGTATCAAGGATCACACATTTTGATGAAGTGGTATAGCCGAGATTCTTTCACACATTTTTTTTTTAACGGGGCAAGTGCTAGGGTGTTACACTGTACTTAAGATGCCAGCGCTTATGATTCAATATGTTATGTATTGCTGTGGATAGGGAATTGTATCTGACTATTTCAAAGAGGTGATTGGCAGTATGTAAAAGATATCCTATTCTGATTCTATTTTCTCCATGTATTTATTCAGAGACATCATGTATGCCAACAGCTCGATGGCGCAGCAGGCAGACCCTGAAGAAATGGAATGTGCCACCCGGCAACCGACAGTCACTGTGAACATGGAGATTTGTACATCTGATTCAACACGCCCTGGCTGTTTTGAGGGCCTGAGGATGGGGCTGCATATTTTCGCTGATTCGGCAAGGGGCATTGCTGGATTAGGGGCCTCTTCACGGGTCAACAGAGTGCCTGAAACTCGATGAGACATTATGGTTTCTGCGCTGTCCCAGCTTTGGACCTTGACAACCAGTACCTTGGAAAGGGCCCGACAAATGGACACCTAACCTGGGGGCCATCCCCCATTTTCTACCAGCGCAAGCAGCTAGGCAACAGGGGTGGCACATTTAACATGCCACCAGCCTGATTTGAGACCCTGACCATGGAGTTGCCCCCACCACTGGACAATCGACGGTGCTGGTGGATATGACATGGTCTTTAAACGATCAAACTTCTTTTGCCTTTGGGGGCGGTGGGATCCCGGTATTACCAGCACCATCGTGCAAGCCTCCAACTGATTTGGGGCTGAAATGTTGCTTTAAAAGTGTACAGCTGCAGGCTAGACGTGTGCTCAAGCAGGATCTGGGGTGTGGTGATGTAAATTCCAGATGTTCCAAGAGGCAAAAGTCACAGCACAATGTTGAAAATGATCCTGATGTTGTAAAACAGCCACTTTGTTGTGGATCCCAACCGCGTTTTAAACAAAAATGGTCTCAAGGGCAAGACACAGGGTGTTACACCTGAGCAGAAAGGGGTGGTAACTACAACAGATGTGTTCAGCAGGGGATTGTCATGAGTGATGCTGTCATGATTAGTGATGACGAAGGTATTGCAATACTTTATCTGGTACTAACTAATCCTGAAAATGTAGCCATTGCTATTCTGAAGGCGGGAATAATGCATTCAGCTGTGCCGTTGTCAATATTTTAGATAACCTTGCTAATGCACCAGTGAACCCTGCTGGCAACTCGCCCGTACATCCTCTATCAATGCAGCAGAGTGAGCTTGCACTGCCTCGGTGTGAGGACATTAGCGTGGTGGTGAATGCGGGGTGTGAGGGGGTGTGGGGTATGTGCAACCATTTGTAAACCATATTGACACACTGAATGAGTTAGATACGCTGATGGCTGCTCTGCAGGGGGATGGGTTACAATCCATTTCCAGGCCCCCCCCCCCCCCCTGGAACTTTCAGACACTGCACATACTAGCTGCTATACGACCCTTGAGGCATTTCTTAATGACCTCTCTTCAAATGTATATAATGACACTGATGTTGCATGTGAAGATACTCCTGGGTATGTATTTGATACCCCACAAGTAGATCCTATTGATACTCAAGATGTTGGCATTGATAATATTTTCAGTACCAATTAAACAGGTGCATGTATCGATGCTGCTAACACTCAAGATGTTGACATCATTAATATTGTCTCTGTTGATACTCAAGAGGGGTGGTGAGGCGTCAGAAATGTGAGGCGGACAACTTTGTGAAGATTTTTCAAAAGATCTCATTTTATCAACTCAAAAGTTTGGATAAATGCCTCAATATGTCTACCCTAATGAGGATTTCCCTGCCTAAAAGAAAGTATTCTGCCCCTCCCACTTATTCATAAAACAACTCAACAAGGTAAAGGTATGGCAGTTTGCATATAACAAATATGTTCATAACCTGATAACTGTCTTCACATTGCCCACATTCCAGCAGAATTCTATTCAACTGTTCTAAAAGGATGTGGCAATCCTGTCTTATAAAAGTTCCAATTCAGTACTTTTGGTTCCAAATTGACAACAAAAAGTTCCAACTTGAATTGCACCAACAGTTTAAAGTTGTTCAACAAGGTTGTTCCTCCCTTCACTTGTGACAAAGAGCCTGAAACAACTTCTTCTTCTAAACCAAGAATACCTCATTGGTTCATTAGCATCCACAAATATGTCTTTGTCATGCGAATTCTGCAACAGTTCAAACACTTGATTTTAGCAATGTTAGATGATTCTGTAACAGTTCACACAACACTTGCTTCAATGCTATTCATTTGTCTGGATGACTCTTTAACAGCTCAGAAGAAGGTTTTAGTGGTTCTACCACTGTTTCTTCAAGACTTTGAACCGCACAACACAGTACTTCAACCACTTCCACCTGGTTCACTCACCTGACAGGCCTACTACTACAAAGTTCTTTGCCCTGCTGTACTCCACTGCCAGGACAAAATAGAATTACTAAATACAAGTACCCCTTTGGTAAAGGTTAGCTTCAAACAGGTTAGCAATGTCTTTTGCTCTACAACTTCAAGTTTAAGTATTTCTTTCTGGGTAAAGAAGAAACACACTGGTGCTGTTTGTTACACACTTGTGATTGCCACACACAATGCAGACTACGCTACACTCCTCCCCAATGCCTTCTATCAGAAGGGTATCCCGCCTGCCGCTCTTGTCTCCCTACTTCCACATTCACCATTTGCTGACAATAATTATCTCTCACACTTATACTTCTTTGGCTTTAGCAATGGGTTTAAATCAGTTCCTCTTATGACCACCAATATGTTTTTCAAACACTTGAGTTCTTAATTCCCCTCTCTTGGCTTTGGCAATATTGTTTTTTTCTCTCTTGCCTTACTATGCTTCTCTTTTGGCTAGGGCAATAGTTGTTTTTCTTGGTTTTTCAAGTTAGTACCCTCTCTTGGTAGTGGTCTTTGATTTGCCCCACATAGATACAGTCATAGCCTTCTGGTCTGATTGTTAAATTTGCATTCTTCCACTTGCTCCGCTTTAAGTAAGATTGGGTTACACGAGGATAAACAATCTGCTTTATGTTAGTTCAGTATTCAAAACATGGTTTTCTTCCCCACTTCACTTTAGTTATATTCACTTTGTACTTCGGTCACCTGGACTTGACCAGCGGGTGTTTACGGAGTGCTCTGGTGTCACAATCTACTTGTGAACTCTCCGGGTCTTGCGTGCATGTCCGTTTGCCTAGTTGCCTCCAGGTCCTCTGCTTCATTGCACGGCTCGGGAACCTCTTCTTCTATTTGTGCCGCGACCCGCGCCTGTCAATAAGGGGCTCTCCTTACTCCTAATGCTCTCCGGTGATCGCCTACCACTTGAGCTTGTCTGACAACTGAAAAAGCGTTCAAATTGTGTGCAAACTCTTCAGCTACAGACCTCAGGGGGAAAGCTGTTACTCCCAACGTGTCCCGCTTTGCAACCTCTGCAATTAAGGTCTCGAGCAGCAGAGGCCCTCCAAGGACCGGCATCAGTTCGGTACACAACGGTGGTCCCAGCATCTCTGCTCGCCTCTAAATGCTTCTTCTGCAGCCACGTGGAGGTATCAGAACTATTCTACCTTCTACTACTGCTCCTCCCTATGGTCTGCACGTGAGGGGGCCTTTTATGCCTCCCAGTTCCTCAGGTGTGGGTCATTACCACAAATAGGCTGCAACTTGCAGTGTGGTGCCTCTGCTGCCTTCATCTTCGTCCCAGTACTTTGGGCATTGTGAGACTCGAAGTCCACAATGTCAAAATCAGTTTTGTCACTGTCGACAGAGAGTGTAGCCATGTTCTTGCAGTGCTCCCCGGCCTTGTGATCGGCCATCAAATCCGGAGTGTCCTCCAGCTCATCATTTCCCATATGACAATAAGGGGTATAACTATTGTCGGAATTGCTGGGACCTCTGGGAGTTGTTTTCCCCTGGTCGTAATTGTAGAGGTTCATAATCATTGTTGTCTGGATACGATGCCTGATAGCCCCTGGGAAGCAGGAAGAGCATGTTTCCCAGGCCTACAACAAAACCTACATAGCAGCGTTATAAGCCTCTTCCCCAGCACTGTCATAGCCTTGGAACCACCCCAGACCTAGTTATAGTTCGATCAATTTATATCAAATGTATATCAAATTGATATAACGTTTATATAAAAATTAAATAAAATGTATATCCAAGTGTATAACAAAATATGTTAAATGTATATAAAATTGATAGCAAAATTATCAAGGGGGTTATCAAATGTATATACAACTTATTGGGGTTCTTATCAAATTTATATAAAATGTGTATGAAAAGAATATAACATTATTGGGGTCATTAAATTCGGTATCAATGAATTTCAGGGGTCAATCAAAAATGTTGGGTGTCAATCAATGTATATAAAATGTATATCCACTTTCTATCAACTTGATATCAAAGGGGTGAGACTCAGCAAAATGGGTGGGGCTATGACCAAACACAGGGGCAGACCACCTGTCAAAATGTAACATGGAAATTGTCCTTTGTACTACTGAGGACAAAAGCCAGACTAAATATGTATAAGATTCTGGCGAGTGAATTTTACAATGCTCATAAAACAGCCCGTATAAGCACATTAAGGATTATTTTGGGTCCTATCTATTCATTCCGTAATGTAGATATGGTTTAGTATGGAAACTTAGTAGGTAAAAGTGATTTTTGGAGGCTTAAAACATTCAACCCTGAGGGTGAAACTGTACAAATAATTTACAAATAGATATTCTCCTATTTGAAAGGTGTCTGTGTCCTCCCATTGGCCCATATCGCAAATATCAGGCTACTGTAGCTTTTGTTCATTATTGTTTGAGGGTTTTCCACATTGTGTGTTAAGATATTGAGAGCTAAAACATGATTGAGACTCTCCTGAGGGGCCCATACTCCAACGAACTGGCTACAATAGCGTTTGTTCGTTCTCAGTAAAAGGTTTCCCACATTTTGTGTTATGTGGCACTCTCAAGTGGCACCCTAAGAAAGTTAGGGTAATCCAGGCGTGGGCACTGTGCAGTTTAGAGAGTCAACTTCACATCCCTGATGACACCAATCAGGCGTAACACGTGTCTGTGTTGCTGGCCGTATCTTTGTTTAGAGGTGATTGCTTAGCTTTTCACGGCTTGACTGCTCTTGTGGGTGGGAACAAATTGATATGCAAATAGCAGATACTGAGAGCTAAAACGTGATTATGACTCTCCCAAATGGGCTGCAGCCCATTGAACAGGCAACTAAAGCTTGTATTAGCTCTTGGTTGAGCGCAGGGGGAGAATTGGACGAGGAGAAAATACCAACAGTAAACCTCCCCCAACCCCGCCACCTATCCTTTGCTCTTCTCATCTTAGCTCTTACTATAGGAACAGATATCTTCCAGGCCTGGCTGAAAATACAACAAAAAGGGAACCACAGGAGAGATAGAGACCTGTGAAACCCAGCCAATCGTTTTACATTTCAATCACGAACAGCCAGGGCTGAACGCAGCCTCCCAGTGAGGCCTGAATTCTCTTTCCAACTCCTCTTTCGGTAGTCCATTTACGACGACGATCAGTGGTGCGAACAGCAGTGTCTATTACCTGTGGCACTTGATGTGGGATTCCTTTGGTGAGTAGAAATGATGGGAGTGCATAAGAAGCTGCGAGCATAGTATTTCACTTTGTGTTCAAAGGAGAATCTTTGCAGCTTCTCAATACTATGCATGCTGGAACCTGCAGGCTTTCAAGATGGGGAAACCAAAGCTTCAGCCATACCTCTTTTGCTCAACATGCTTCTACAAGGATTTATATATTGTAAGGTTTGTTAAATGTGTGAGGTAATAATTTTTAAAGTCATCTCTAAAAAACATAGCATTATTTTAAGTCTTAAACTAAAATTAATTAAACTTTGATATTGCACATCATGCCAAAGACTGTAGGACCGAACACCTGACACTCTGCTGTTGTTTTCTTTTCACGGCAAACACATTGCCCTGGAGGTATCCTCCAGGATCCATTTCCACGTGAAACATTGACACACATTTGTTCCCACTTAAGATGGGAATATACGTGGTCAAGTGGATTGGGATCATCCTTCTGAAAAAATCTTTTCTGTAGAAAATAACACTGCCCGCTCCCTCTACCTACATTCTGGCCTTCTGATTGGGACCAAGGGGCCCTCACTATCCCTCACCCAACCCAGCTGCTCCTTCACTTTTTTCCCTTTCTAGTGTCATTCCCAGAGTCCCTCGTCCTGCACGCACGAGACATGTTCATTGTGCATGTTGCGGACATGGGAGGTCCTTTCTTGGGTCACACTACCGAGACCCCTGTCCGTTTTTGGGAGAATGGGATGTCCTTTTCTGTTAAGAACCATTTCTGTTTTTATCAACGGATTGGAATGTTATTGAGTCTAGAATAATATCAGACTTCTAGATTAAGTACCTAAATTCATTAAGTATCTTCTCTACTATTGAGGAAAACATTCTTAAAACATTGTGTATATATCCCTGAAGAAGGCAGTGCTGTATGAATATACTTGGCACATAATGTCGAAACATGCTGGTCGGTAAATATGCTTTTTGATTCTAATTGTGGTTGTAATTAAAAGGTAGAGTAAGATTCACCTACGCTGTCCGAAACCGATTTACATTTTGACTATAATTGTCTTTAAAATGAAGTGAATGTCTCTTTTATCGATACCATTCAGATATGTGTGTGATGTGAGTGAATGAGCGATTCTGATTTCTCTTTCCTTTCTGTTTGGTTATGAGATGATGTGTTTATTGATATTACAAAATACATATTTTGTTGGTTCTAAAATATGCACAATCTTTTCATTTTTTGCTTTTTTAACACACATAGTGTGAGTGCGCAGTTATAATCGATCTTTACCTACTTTCAAATTATACATGTTTAGGAACTTCTTAAACCAAACCATGACACTGTCAAGACAGATATGATATGATAGGTTGCTTATAACGCGCTTAATACCCAGAGGTTTCTAAGCGCAGACCCGTGTATTGAACCTGTGTTGCTCCGTGTCATCTTGTTTCCAAGGCAAGCACGTTGCTGCTGAGCTATCCTCCCGAGACTACCCTCAGGAAGTGATCAACCATTCAGATCTATATTAAGACAGAAAACACAATTCACAGTGAGCTCCCACAATTATACTCATGTGCCATGAATCTGTCTCTAGTCATTATCAGCAGCTGAAAACTGATAGCAAATACGCAAGACTTTTGCATTTCACAACCTACAAGGGTAAATGCAGAACCGTTTGGTTTACTTCAGCCTGAAGAGATTGCTTTCTTCAATGCAACCGTCCATCAGCCAGAGCTATGATAATGGGGACAGAATGCTGTGAAACTATTGCATGGCAATTGTTTTGAACATCGATTCAAAGGAATACTGCAGCTTCATAATATGGCGTAAAGGACCCGTTTCAAGGGCTGAATGGGTGGTAACGGCATGGCAATCCAAGTTAAAGGCCAGAGCGAAGCAAAGGCATTTAACGAGGGGCCCAGGATGTTACTACTCGTTTCAGCCATTGGAATGGATGCTTAACGCTATTAGCACCCGTGCCATGGGCTGGAACAGAACTAATTTAAAATACTTTAATTCCATGAACGGGTTCCCTCGCAGCATCCCATTTACGGAACAAAAAAACTGTTCAAAGATGGCCACCATGGAAGGGAAGGCAGGGCTCTGTGCAGAACATCTCTTTAATTTACATGGTTGCCAAACAGAAGCCGAGCAGAAGGTGTGGCAGCAGCTGCAGCGGCTGCATCTGCCGCCACCGCAATCAGTTAAGTGTGGTGGGGAGGTTTTTTGAAAAAAGGGAACGGAGGGTGGGGTTAAGGTGGCAGGCGGGCGAACCAGCCATCAGGTGTCTTGAAACGTGAGCTTAGATTGCCAGTTTCAGTTTGCTTTCTTAGCCTCCTAATTGGTTGCCCCTCCCCCTGATCCCGCAGAGTGCTAATCAATATTGCAAAGGTATTGGCTGAAAAACGACACTGCATGCATCTTCCTTCCGCCTCGAGAGAGCCATCTCTTGGCTTGGAGTTTGCTCACCTCCCTGCAGCTGTAAGCAAGGGCTATTATACAGGCTTTCCAAAGCCAGGAAACCACTTTATCCAGGAAGCATTCATGGGCCATTGCCTCTGGCCAAGGGCTCATGGTGAGCTGACCCAAACCCTGGAAGCCATCTGTGGCTATTGCTTATCGCCAAACCTGTCCACATCCATCAAGTGCACTTCCACCAAGCCACCCATTTCGGCCATTACCTGTGATCATGTGTTCTCTGAGTTTATCCAACTTCGTAGATTCAACTGCAGCTAAGGATTGTGACTGAAGGCTCTCTCTGAGCATGTCCTTAGAAATCAAGCACTCTTCCTCCAAGGAGTCCACTTTGGCCATTACCCGTGACCAAGAGCTCTCGCTCACCCTTTCAAAAGTCTGAAAGTCATTTGCGTAATTTCCTGTGTCCCAGGACTTCCTCTAAGCCTTTCAAAAACCTGTTAGCCCACTGCGCCATTTCCTGTCACCAAGGCTCTCGCTGACAAGTCTAGAGTCAGGGAGAACACTTTCTTCAGAAAGTCACCTTTTGCACGGCCTCTGACCAGATCTTATTTGCCTCATTTGAGCTCCAAGAAAACGTCTACATTAGAACAGATATTTTGTACTAAGTGCTGCCAGCAACTGCAGGCCAGCCTTATCCTTTTGTTACTTCTTTATTTGTGTGCTAGTTTTATAATACCTGTATAGCGCTTTACAACAAAATGCTGAATATAATGATGAAAGTGTACTTTTTTAAAAACACATTTTACTTATTGTTATGGTTTCCAAAAAACCTTACACAAATTAAATACAAATCAAACTATTTATCTTACACATCACATCAACATAACAAAAGTAAATCACTAACTTAATCAGTTTGTTAAAAACACTTCATCGTTTAAAATGATGAAATGGTACTTTGCGACTAATATGGCAAAATTAACACGGTACAGAGCGAAAAAGGAAATCAAGGCAAAGAAATTACCAAGGAGATCACATGTAAAGATGGTTCATTTAAACTGTCTAATATGAATGTGCAGATACTCTGGACAGCAAATGAGAACCTCCCAAATACCATGTCAAAAGATAACAAGAGTAGGGATCAGGAGTGCTGTCCAAAGGCTAAATAAAACAAGGGGAGTGGAGGGCACGGAGAAAGATCATAACACGGAAAAAGTCCAGGATAGAGCATGATGTTAAACATACACTACTAGTGTACAGGCCCGTGTACACCAGCCAAAGTGCAGGTTTTCATTGACACAGTAGGGCCACTATATATAAGTCAACAGTTTATAGCGCTTTGAGTATAGGCGCTATACAAATAAACAATCAATCAAACAGCTCCCTTCTAGCGGTGCCAACAGGCGGAGCTACTGCATCGGACAAACATACATCTGGCCTTTTATTATATCGTTAGATATGCCCCACCAAGTACAGCCGGCATACTGCCAGAGCATGCCGGTGCAGCTTCACCAAGCCCCTAAACTGCCTCAGAGTCGCATAAGGACTGACATCCCTGGAGGCCAGAGACAAGGGCCAAGGTCACCATGGCAGAGGTGCAAATAGCAGACCACAGCGGGAAGTGTCCCATCACTGCAGGCCCCCCATAACAACTTGAAACCACCAAGTGCGGTCCGGGAGTGCCAATGACTGGGCACTGCAGAACCAAGCCGGGAACAGAGGCAAGGCCACCAGCATCAGCCATCGCCTCATACCATGTGAACAGCTGTAAAAGAGCTTCATGTGTCTTAATCGACTTGCGACTCCACATCACTCCAGTGCAACCTGAAACTCTGGCATCGCTACCACTGAATATCAGCACAAGAGCTCAATAGGGGGAAGCATGGATCAAAAGAGGAAAACACACAGGTGGGAGCACATTAGTCTGATAGAGCTGGAAAGTAGAATGGGGACAGCTGAAGAAGGAAGGAAGGCCTTATCCCCCACCTCACCTTCCTCGGCTGCTCAGCTCCTCCTAACTGGTTACCGTTCCATTAACATCCACAACCTGGTCAGAATGTCACTCAAACTCACCCCATTGTAACAAGCTCCCTGTTTCCCGTCAAATTTGATTTCGTATCTACCGTACGTTCAAAAGAGAATTGTTCCTCCCTGTATATAAATATAAATAATTAGTAACCCGGCGAGAGACAATCAGAAGGCAAGAGCCATTCTGATTGCTCTCGCCAGGTCCCTACCCTGCCGGGAATCCCTTCATCGGGATTCCAAGACCTTTGTTCCCGGCGGGGGGCGTGGCAGCCCCTCAGCCAATGAGGAGGCTCGAAGCGGGGCCATCCCCGCTCCGAGCCTCCCCGCGGCTGAGAGGCTGCCTTCGCCCCCCGCCGGGGACTCGGGTAAGGAATTCTTTTTTCTAAATCCCCCACCCCCCCACCCCACCTTACCTTCTTGTTCCTGCGTCCCCGGCGGTGGACGAGGAAAGCCTACAGCCGTGTGAATACTCGGAGCGGGGCCATCCCCGCTCCGCGCCTCCACACGGCTGGAGGCTTCCCTCGTCCCCCGCCGGGGACGCAGGCACGTTTTTGTTTTTTTTTCTCCCCCAACTCACTCCCGCCCTCCAAACCCCACTTACCTTATTTTTGATCCTTTTTCGGGAGCGGACGCGCTGGGAACACTTGTGTTTTCCCGTTTTCCCTTTCCATGGCGGCGGCCATTTTCTTGGTCGTTTTTTTTTCTCCTGAAACGCCGCAGCGCCGAAACGCCGCAGCGTTTCAGGACAAAAAAAAAAGCTTTTAGTGCCCCGGTCACGCAATTTTTGCGGGCCGGAGTACTAATAGCAATAGAACCCTCGCTTCGCTCGGGTCCTTACCTATGGGCCCCGGGGCATTACCTGAGACGGTAATACCCCCGACGCTCGCGTTCTATTGCTTAAATATATAACCTTGGGAAGGCATCTTCACTATGTGTCTCTAGCTCAGAGGTATTCAAACTGTGCGGCTTTCCCGGGCCAAATGTGACCGGCCTCATTGCCGGGGGGTTTGTGGGACCCCACCCTGATATTTAAAAACTATTTTGAGGAAGAAAAAGCAGGGCACGGGGAGCCCTGGGCAAGTGCGGCTCGTTCATAATGGGCAATGGGCGATGGGGCGTCAACCCAGTGGCCCCCTCACCCATTATGGAGGAGCTGAGAAACCAGCTAGTGACACACTATGTGCTCCCTCAGCTGCTTGTACCAGCACAGGGCGTGCTCCTGGGCTGGATGAACTGTCAAAGGAAACCATTTCTCCCTTTGACAGTTCAATTTCTCAGCCGCGCATGCTCAATGAGCCATGCAAGGCTGGGAGTGCTTTGCTTCTCCAGCCTTACATCGCTCATTGGAAATACTGGTTGGGGAACTGCAAGTCTGTATGTGCGAGGTGGACCTCCTGCCCCTCCACGCATATTCAGACAGGGCAGGCTGGAGCATGGGGTTTCAGCACCCACACTCAGGCCCCTGCATGCATGTGCAGAAACCAGGAAGCTCTTGCTTCCTGATTTCTGTTCATGATGCAAGAGCTGTAGCACTGGAGAGGGAACACCAGGTCCGGGTCAGAAGGTAAGTTGATGTTAATTTATTTTGTATTTATTTATGTGAATGGATGCGTTGATGCTTGTGTTCATAGTGAGTGTATGATGATGGGTGCTTGTGTGAATGATTGAGTGCTTGCTGTGTACATTTTTGTGTTTGTTTGTGTTGGTCGGTGGAGCTGATTTTGGCGAGTGGTGGGGGGTTGTACAACAAAGGCATTGTGAAATGCCTTTGTTGCACAATCCACCTACCCACCTGCCAAAATCAGCTCTCCTTCTGAGGTGCTTTGGGGCCCAGGGGACAGGGATGGTGTTTTTGTCCTGGACATCTATAATAGATGTCCAGTAAAACATACCATGCTTTCCCCTGTGCCCCCCCAACGCCTTACATACACATATAATCACATCAATTGTGTGTGTGTCTTAGGCGCTGTGAGGCCCAAGGGACAGGGATGGTATCATTTTATTATCATAGATGTCCAGTAACAAAATACCATTCCTGCCTCCTAGGCACCCCAGCGCCTTGCATACACACATAATAACATTGATTGTGTAAGTGTGTTAGGCACTGTGGGGCCCAGGGGACAGGAATGGTATCTTTTTACTGGACACCTTTCATAGATGTCCCGTAAAAAATACCATGATTGCCCCCTGCGCCCCGCAGCTCCAATTGTAAACTGTTTAGCTTTTACCCATTTTTAAGTATGCTCTAAAATGCTACATTTTAACACATTATTTTTAAAAATTTCACCAGGGAGAACCCCCCAATCCTCGGTCCCTGTGACACATTGGGGAGAAATATTTAACACCATCCACTGCAAAATTTCACCAGCCACCACTGGCCCTGCGACTGGGCAAGGAGCGGGGTAGGGGGGAGCACAGGGACTGTGGTGGGAGTAGGATGGTGGGAGCCATGGGAGAGTGGTGGGAGCAGCAGGGTGGGGAGAGCACAGGGAGTATACTGGGAGTAGGGTGCAGTGACGGCACGCAATAGTTCATAGCCATTTGGACTTACTGTCCATTGGGCCTTTTTGCAGGGGCTCGGCTTGCCCACATTTGGCCCATGGGGGCCCAGACCAAAACACGTTTGAAGACAACTGCTATAGGTGCAATAAGGCACACGAATTCTGCCTCCAGCAGCCATAGGTGGCGCGCTGTGGCCTTTGGTCTCCTTGCTGGTCACATTTGGCAAGCGGAGGCCTCCACATGCTTGATGTATGCCACGGTGGAAGGAGGCGTTCAGGAGCAACGGGGCCCTCAATATGTAGCTTTCACAATATATCTACTATTATTAATTGGAATATTAAATTACTTACAACATTTCATGATGATGAAGGCCTTTTAAATTCACCCAATAGATGCCATCAGAGGCTGATCAGGTAGCTCGCTAAGTTAAGGGCTTAATGCTGAGATTCGTTTTTTGAACCTGCAGCAGATTCCATTCCACTCTGCAGAGGCGTTGCTAGGGGAGAACTGAGGGGGCTGTAGCCGCAGGTCTTTTGGTAGTAGCCCCAGATAGAACCTGAGCAGCTACAACCAAAAGGCTAGTTAGCCCCAAGTTCCGACATTAGAGTAGCCCGGATCTTTTCCCTGCCACTCTGGCCTCCTTGCAAGGTCCATACACTGTGTGCTTGGAATTGAGTTGATGTACATGTGTTGATTTCGGTGCTACGAAACAGCAAAACGGAAGTAGTAAACATGAAACGGAGACAGCTTTTCCTAATGTATCGGATTTGCAAACTAAAAATACCTTTCTTCTGAATGGGGACATTGTAAATGTTTCTCTCCGGTGTATTTTTCATTATACTGCATTAGTCCCACCTCATGTATGAATTCATTCATTCTGCCATCGACCCATTCATTCACCAAATCATTCATTATCCATGTATTTCTCCACCCATTCACCAACTACTTAATCCCAAGGCCCCCGCACCAATCCAGTGGCCCATGCTTTATTTCATTTAATTATGCATCCATTCTTTCATCTCGCATTGATTTTCTTATTAATTCATCCGTTCATGTTTCTTGTACTCCCAGCTGCTCGTTCCTTTTTCATTTATTTATACGACACGGAAGCGTGTGTTTTCATTGCAAGAAAAATGACCCAGCCCTCCCTGCTTTCAGTGAAGGGGGAGGCAGTTTAGAGAGCGATATCTGTGCGGGTAGGAAGACAGAATTGCTAATGTGTGCTCTAAATGTAGCCCTCCATCCAGAACACAGCAAGCACGCCCTTTACAGGAAATGAGTTACAAGCAAGTCCTGTACAGGAAGTGAGTTACAAGCAACCTCTGTACAGGAAGTGACTGAGTGCTGAGCCCACTGGAGAATAGCTGCACTGCAGGCCTCTACGCCCCACTGATTTGGAGCACGTGCTGTCTTTGTTTACTAAAGGCTGGCTTTTTCCTGCCCATTTTGCATTGCTCGTATTTTGAAGTGAAATGTTCAGTTCCAAGTACACCGGTAGCATTTCAAAACCAATAAGCAAGCACAATGACATATTACCCCACACCTCCACTGTGCCATTCCTGTCATAGTTTTGGTGTCCCACCACTCCCCCCTCTCCCCCACATGTTTGAACATGTGATTCTGCCCTGCAATGATCTGTCAGCTCTGTATGAACATTGTCTTTCAGCCAGTCAGACAGATCAGTGAGTTAAGCTCTACTATTCCAGTCAAGTCAAGACAAACTCAGAATTTGATTCTACTGAGGTTGATAAAAGGAGTGACATTAGATTGGACATTCATAACAGCTTTCGTTGAAAGCAGCACAAATGATAATATCTAGGGTGGCGACTGGTATATATAAGCTCATTGGAATGTTATAGGAATAAACAGATGTTGAAATGAGGGAACAATGTTATGCTTTCTATTTAGAAAAATAGATGTTAATAAACGGTGACTCATCGATTAAAACCAAGATCACTCCCGTCGGATAATCCACACAGCTGGAAGCATTTTGAAAGCAAAGCTTTGAGCCCATGAGGGCGGGAGGACTTCTGTTTCTCTGTGTCGTTTATTGCACCTTGGCATGATTACAACGCACATTGGGCCTCATTACGACCCAGGCGGTAAGGGGTTTACGGCAGCGTTAACAGCGCCGACCCTTACCGCCTGAGTACGAGGTCCCTTAGCGCCATGGCGCTTTTAACACCTGCTTTTAGCAGGTGTTAAAATCCATGGCGCTAAGGGACCATGGAGTTAATTACGCCACCGTAATTTACGGTGGCGTAATTAACGCCTTCCCCACTCCCATTATGCCCTATGGGGCAAAAATGAGAATGGGGAAGGGTAAATGGGGATTGGGGACTTACCGCCCCGCCAAGGTCGGAATGGGGCGGTAAGTCCGCCAACCACCATGGCGTAAACGTAGTTTACGCCATGGTGGTAAAGTCACGGCCCAGGCGGTAACTTACCGCCTGGGTCGTAATGAGGCCCATTGGCATGCAGAAACGGGCAATGAGTAGTACACACTCAGTGAGAGAAAGTGGCACCAAGGTTTAGGAAGCAATGGAAATAAAGAAAGGACTGCAGAGGTTGCTCGATCAATAGCTCTCACCATGGATTGGGATCTTAGTTTTATTAGTTTGTCAACGCAAAGAAAGGCAGCCATGAGCACAAATAGGAAACATTAACACAACACAACGTCGCAGACACAGGGGAAACAAACTCCCCCCACCAAGCCAGGGTGAAGGAGTTAAGAAAGCAGGAAGATCAAGAAGGGGCATTTCAACTCGACTCTATGGGTGTCCAGGGAAGAACCTGAAAAGAACCTTTGTGGAGAATGCCAGAGAGATATTTTACACATGTATGGTGAACAACAAACCATCCCTTAGTTTGTTTTGTTTTTGGTCAGTTTCATTAACCAGAAAAGTCAGCAGCTTCTGTCGTCTTTTAATAGCGGAGTATACCATGACTGCTAATTTGACTACAATCACAGTGAGAACATTGTCATTCATAAACATATTAAAAGAGCTGATTTGTCGAATAGTTGTCTGACAATAAAAGACATTTTGTGTGAACCTGACTCTGGTGTGGCACCGTATGTGAAAACCCCAGGGACTGAACCCCTGACTGAAATATGCCACGTCTTCTCTCACCAGAAAACTCCAAAGTGTGAAATGTTTTCCACCAGGACAAGATCAACAACATGTCGCCACCTGAAATATGAGACACCGTCATGAGCAGGACTGGGATGAACACACATGACCACACCTGTGGCCCTCCAACCAACAATCAATCACCATAAGACCCTCAGCCCATACTGCCGCTGCAGGACATATTGCCACTGTCTCAACATGGATCCAGAGGTTGAGCTTCCTGCTGCTGTATTACCCAAAGCACCAGGTTAGTGTAATGGAGGGGTATGAGCATGGGCAAAAAAATATCACATGTCACTAACCTGGGGGCCCTTGGACCTCTTGCCGTATGTATTGATGAAAACCCTGGTTTCTGTTTTTATGAGCAAAATCTATCACTGCTGAGACTGTAAAAGAGTAGTACGCTGAGGTACGTTTTGAAGAGGGACAGTAATCCAAGGGCCAGAATGACCTCTTCACCATGCACGCATGGAATAATGGACAGAGCATTGGCTACATGGCTGCGACTACACACTAGATATGATATTATAGGATATGATATGGCATTTATAACGCACATATATACAAGTGTTTCAAGGCACGACGAGGCAAGCGAGGGGGAACAAAGGGAAGACAGACAGCGATCCTACTAGGCCAGGGGGCATTCAGACCGCGCAAGTGCATGGGAAGGGAGAAGGGGAAAGTGCAGGAGGGTGAAGGGGACAGTGCAATACATGGTATAATAGAATGAATAACAATAGTAAAGTACGGCCAGCAGGTGGCAAGTGCAGAGCAATGGTTCTAATAGCCCCTCTTCCCTATGAATTGGCAAGACCATGCATGTTCCTTGCGTTGCACGTGTCCTTCACCTTGTGGTGACCTGTTTAGTCAGCAATTGCCAACCTGTAAAGTAAATGATTGTTACAGACCAAGGAAAGTGAAACACCAATTGCAGGTTTTGAATGGGTTAAGTGAACAACGCAACAGCATCACTGATTATTGAAAAGGTCACAGCCAAGCTTTAAGTGGAGCATTCTCTACATCATGATGCTGGCTGCAGCAGATGCTGTCTGAGGTCACGTGTGTGCTACAGCTGTTTGAGAAACCACCATGTACGTTATCCAGCACAGTGCATCATTAAGTCAAGTACTGCCACGGTGATACCTGCTTGTACTCAACATTTCCAACATGATAGGGCCCATGGTGTTGCTGGCTCGTGGGATACAACAAAGATGGTGGATAATGTGCTCTCAACTTCGGTGGATATCTCCGTATCGCCTCAATGAAGGAATGCACTGACTAGCTCTAGATTTTATTCTTCAGCCAATGTTTCAGGATCAAAGTGGCTCCTGGTCATTCACATGAGAACTCTGAGAACCAAGCATAATAAGACACATTTAAAATGTGTAAAGGTGCACTTATGCAGTGGTTGGACATGAAATTGCATGACCAAGTTAGGCACACGAACATTTACAAACCCCTGTGCTCATCACACCACAAGAGATGTCAAGAGCATTGTTGCCTTCATCATCGGGAAGTACCCTTCTCTTGTCACCTACATCAGCTGACTCACCTCCTGTGAACCCTACTCATAATGGTGATAGGCTGGACATGGAAAACCTCTGGGGAACACTCTGCACTCAATGATATGTTATTTATAACGTGCTTAATGCCAAGAGGTTTCTAAGCACGAACCCGGGAATCAAACCGGTGTTGCTCCATGGCATCTTGCTTCCAAGGCGAGCACGTTGCCTCTGAGCTATCCTCCCAAGATCTCAATTGAGAATCCGTACTTCAGCTGGGTCTATGAGAACGTGCAGTGGAACTTCAGTAGCTCAGATGGTGGACGTGTACCTACTTAACACATCTCAGTAGAGATGAGGATCAGCTGCAGTACCGGTGCAGTGAGCCGTCTAATGGGCCAGCGGCACTTGTGGTAGTTGCCATACAACTAATAAGCTGCCCCCTTGCCATTGCATTGTTTGTGCAAATCTGTTCTGCTGATGGGGTGCCAACGCATGCACCACCTCCCACAGTTCCCTAGCGTTGAGCAATTAACATTCATTTAAATGAACCAGCGACACATTGACGATGAAAATAGCAAGATAGCCAACACACCAGCTCCGATGACGGAGACTTGCTTTCTGCTTCAAACCACACACCAAGTCATGGAGCAGGGCTATTTAGTGCGATAGTTGCGAAAAGGACTGCTCTCGTGATTGAGTGCTGGTGGGCGAGGTTTGAGTGTGTCATCATGGGCAGATGCCATTAATATTTGTACTTCTTCTGCTACTAAGCCAACCACCGCAGTGAAGGGGAAAGCGTCCTTTCAACAGGGTCCCTCTACATGACAGCAGTCAACATGGCAATAGTCCTCCTCTTGTTTAAGGGGGACAAAGGCGTTACATTGTTCCCATGGCCTGCTTGTTGATGCTGGGTGAAGAGTAGGACATGAATGGGGGGGGAGGAACAGATGAAACTGGGCACAAAGAGGAGTATTTTACAGGGAGAAGACAGTCTTCATATTTACAGTGGTGGTGGCTGGGGAGCGGGAATCAAGAACGTTTGGGGAAAGAGTGGGAGACCCATCCAAGTGTAAGAGATGTTTATGAGTGCCGACCTGAATGCTAATATGTTGGCAGGGTTTTGATGTAAAGGTGTACGGCGTGCCAGGGACGGGGCCAAGGAGGCTGAAGGAGCGGAAGCGGGAGGGTGCAAAGGATGGATGGGTTAAGGAGGACACTTGATTGCGGGGAGCCAGGAGGAGATGGTGAAAGAGAGAAGCAGCAGTCGCTGGAGTTGGCTAGTCCATGCACATATATGGACTGCTTTACGAAATTGTGACTATACCCAGCTGCTTTCTGCCCATACTCTCATGGAGTTGCTGTCAGGCTTTCCCACTATTGCTTTATTTAGTATGGGATGTTGGGGTGATGGCCAGAGAGGGGAGCCTTCAGGATATCTTGGACTAGACTCTCCTCCATCTAGCAGAGCTAAGCGTCACCCTGCAATGCAGGAACAGTCGGCCATGACAGCTTGGCATACTTTATTTCAGCAGCAATGCCATAAAAGGCAGAACATCATCAGTAATGCAGTAACATCCACGGCACATAATAAACACAACATGAAAAGAGAACAGTACAATGCCCTCGAGGATGAGATACACAACACTCCAATCTCAATCCCCCCTGAAGTGCAAGCGCGTGTCATTCTCATCTTTAAAATCTTATGAGTATTTACACTCTATCACTGGCATTTTTAATTAAGAAAAACTGTCAAGCATACTCGACATCCTCTTATAATCAGAAGTTATGCATTTCTGGAGGTAACCAACAGAATTCTTTTCTGCCATGCTCAGTAAATATATTTGGCAACAGCAAAAACATTTGCGGCACCAACGGACCTTCTGCAAAATGGCACAGCTTCTCTAGAAGACCTAATGCCATGGCACACATCTTGCTTTGAGATACATCCTTCTGTACAACATGGACACTGGACATGCTAAGAGAAAGTGCTCAACTTATTCAACCCTGTCTAGACAATACAGGCATTTGTTTGATGCGCCGGCATTCCATGCATCACGTACTACGGATTGTGAAAAGACCTTTTTTTTAAAGGTCTGAAGAGTAAAAGACTGATTTACATTGGTCGATTTTCTTTTGATCGGAAAACCAGCATTGCAACGGTCTTTTTCTCTTGAGACCTTTAAAATGCAGTTTCTTTTTTTCTTTTTACATATTCGGGGGGTTTCACAGCACAAGCCCCCCAATGTTCCTCCCTGCCCCTCACATCCAACAACACGACTCCCCCTATCCCCCAAACCAAAACACATACATACACACAACACGCACACCCACACCCACAAACCCCATCTCTCAGCCCCAGCCCCCTCCCATCTCCCAAAACACCCAACCACCCTCTCCCCCATACCAAAACACATACATACATACACACAACACACACGCACCCACACACTTACCCGTTCTGCTGGTCCTGCACTTCTGTGTCCTGACCTGCCCTTGAGACAGGGGCGTGACAGTTGGATTTAGAAAGATTGTTCCGTGCGGTCATGGAGCGGTCTTTCTAAATTGGTCTTTAAGTGAAAAGAACTTTTTAAAAAGATCTGTTCACTTAGAACTCGTACTACATCCAGTGGTAGAACACTTAACCTTAACTTTATTTATAAAATATGCATCAATCTAGGCCTCATGATATCTGAATTAGATGTGTACCCACTGTTGCTCTTCGCTTCCCAATAGACTAACACATCAGCAGTTAGACTTCAATCTCAGTCAATCCCTGTCTAGTCTCTGCCAGTAATCCGCTTTAACAATTTGTTTGGCAGAAGCCCGGATATAAGCTGGGGATGGCCAGAGGTCAGTGCTGCCTAGTTCGCACAACCAGGTTTTGACATTCAAGAATCACTTTATAGACAAAATTCTTGACGGGCCCAAGACATCGATTACAGCTTCTCTAAACTTGTTGAGCTCTCTGCTAATTCACATTCCAATCCAATCCAGGACAGGCAATACGGCAACAATATCCACTGCAACAGGCAGCCCTGTTTCTTTGTGAAGTAAAACAGTGGATGTCCCACGAAGGAACGCACATTTTTCTTTAGAAATCAGTTTTCATTGATCCCTAGCGTGCTGCACTTAGGAACACCTGTAAGAAAGGCATGGTATCAATAGTAAGACAGACACAAGCGACCACAGTTCAAGGGTGTTTATTGAACATCAACAAGGGTGTGATAAATGCTTATCTAATCCTAAATTTACAGATGGGAGCAATCTACGACCATCAAATAATAATAAGGCAGTCCTAGTGGAGCCTCGTCAAAATAAAAGGGCCTATAGTAAAAAAAACATGTATTGCCAATCCTTACCTCTAAATACAAATAGTGTGGGGTATTGTTTGGAAAAAGAAAGAAGCACTTTGAAACAATATTGTATAGGCACTATGTAAATAAACTATCCTTTCATATCAAGTGTTCACAAAAATGATATGTCTGGATGTGTAGACGATTGGCATCCCTTCCCCTTTTAGCATGGGACAAGGCTGTTCACTGGAGCATAGCACCCTCTCTGGCTTCTTCAGCACAAGGATACAGTTCTATTACCAGCATCAGGGCATTCTGTGCCCAAGTGTCTTTACTTATCAAAGTCTCTTGATTCAGAGGGCCTGATGTATCAAAAATGAAGCACAAAGTTATTTTCCTCTTATAAGTACTCAGTTCAGGTGATTCACCCTGGATCCCCGTCAGCCAGACTCAGATCCCTTTTTATACCACAATCATTACTTTGGATCCTCCTCTTCTGGGATCAGATCCCCTTCTCCAATATTCAGAGACTATTCTTTCTCGGGTGACTGACGGTTCACCCCGGATCCCCCTCAGCCAGGTTCAGATCCTTCCTCTTACACAATTAGTCTCTCAGAGCCGGGCTCGGACCAATTACAGTTCATATTCCCTTTTAAAGACTTTCAAATGTGCACAGGTCTAGCTTGACCTGTCGTAGGACCACTTCGATTTCACAATTCACAGTTTACGTTTGCCACCTCTCAGTTGGGTACCCGACAGAGACCTTCGAATGAGCACCCACGTGGTGTTGGACCACTCTGTATATGGTATCTAGCTTGGCTTCAAAAGTTCAGTCACTCCTTGGATGTTCAATTATATATGCATCACTCATCACATACGCTTCACACACTGTTCTCTTCAGATTTCTTCTTAGAATGTTGCTGCTTGCAACCTTGGTTCTAACACAGACCGGTCTGCTATCAGTCTCTCAGGTTCACCGGCTGCTCTGACTTTAGTGGTGCTGCTTTGTTGTAGGAGCCAAGGACAGTACTACAGCGGCAAGTGCTCCTCCATGCCTTGGTTATCGACGCACAAAAGCCCCAGGTACGTCTGACTTACAATGCACGTTTCATCCATTTTAATTCCAGGTCTTATGTTTCTTATTCTCAAAGGCTCGTGAAAGTAGCGTTTATTTCTCCGAAAAGGTCAAGGGCACTTCCCTCCTTTCAACCCTCTCTGGTCTTGCCGTCTTTCTCCTCATATTAAACTGCCATCTTGGAGCTGCTGATTCCTCGTGTGTTTTGCCTTGCCCAGAATGTGCTTTCGTGCTCTGCCTTTTATCCGTGTGGGGAAATGTGATGGAAGTCAGGTGTGTGTAATGATCAGTAATTGCCTGACTCTGCCTGACCCTTGTGTTGGTGCATGTCAGGCATATGGCTCGCGTGTTAGTCCGTTTTCTCTCACAGTGTGCTGTCCATGAGAAAGTGTTTGTGTCAGGAAAGGGGGCGGTGGGGTTGAGTTCCTAAGTATTCTACCTGGTAGGATGGGGAAAAGGTGTTACAGGGAAGGGGATACCGTGTCTCACCATCCCGTGTTCCACTCCCCAAAGACCTCTCATCCAGGTGATCCTCCCGCACTGGCCCACCTCCAGGAACTGGATCCAAAAACTATGGCCGTATCCTAGCTATCTGGATGACAGATCCCTGGGCACTGGCAGGTGAGACACCTTCTGGTTTCGCATGCACCCCCAAAACTCTGCACCATGCAAAACAGCTTGCCTAGCTTTGACTTGTATACACTTGCAACAGGGGTTCCATTGTGCAATCACCATACTCATATTCATATTTAGTGATAGCCCCACTATATCTCGAGAGTCTCCCTTTCAGCTTTTATCAATTATAGATCCCATCTACATGAGTCAGCAAACCGCACACAAAAATAATCATACTGGTTTACTTGCTCAAGACCAGCTTAAGCACTTTTTTTTTCCTTCTTTTACTAAAGGTCATAGCTTTAGTTGTATCTACGTTTATTGATAAACCCATCTCTTCACAGATTTCTGAGAACACATGCAGTTGTATTTTTAAACCAGAAGGAGTTTGTAAGATTAAAATAGTGTTGTCCGTGAGCAAAAATCAGGAATTTTATCACAAGCTAGTTCTGGTGCATCTGTAGGGACATCCAGTTTGCCTAATAGGCCATTAATGTATAGCAAAAAGAGGGTTGGGCTAGGACACACCCACAGATGGACTGAGTGGTTCCGCTCCTAGGCCCCACCTAATGACTGCATTGTTTTTCTCGTAAAGCAAAAGAATGGCAGATAGCATGGGGCTCAGTATACCATAGGCCCTGAAGGTTAGCCGTAGCTTAGAGCGCGGCACAGTATTGAATCCCATACGAAGATCGACAAATATCGAGAACATTTGCTTTCTTTAACTCTACATATTTGTCTAATATCTTTGCAGTCTAAATCATTGGTCAACAGTACTGATACCACCCTTAAAGCCTGCTTGCCAATGGCCAATAATATTCAAGGAGGAAATACATTATTTTAGATGGCCCAATTGTACCTTGTCAAAAGAAATTCCTGTTGAATTGAATAAGGAAATGGACATTTAATTGCATCGAAACAGCCATCCTCCTTTTTTTTTAAATAGGCACTAGGCCACGATTTTGGCAGTTCTCCCTAGTTACTGAATTAAATAGCTTCAGGAGATATGGGGCCCAAATCTGAACCTCCATTTTGAACAAGTCCTCAGGGGCCTTGTTCGATTTCTGTGTAAGAATTGTCTCCTTGATTTCAGCAAGTGTAAACACGAATGGGGGCAATATCAGTAATAGTTGCTCCCTAGAATCTTTTATAAAAGCAGTTCTCAATTCACTATAAAGCTCGCCAAAGTGCTCTTCCCATGACACACGGCTGATACTTCCATGTATAACATTTTCAGATGGCTCATGGCGTGAGGTAATGAGCCTCCAAAACGTGATTGCATCTTTACTTTGAGCTGCCAGGATTATTTCGTCCCATTGGGATGACTCATAAGCTTTCTTCTTTCTATCTTGCCCTGTGATTACTATGGGGGTAACAATTCCCGGTGCATCATCATTAAACAAAGCAGGTTTCCCATTTGTCAGTGTACTCACACCTGTTCGATGCTCACTATCATTCCTCGGTATTACCTCGCACTTGACCACCTTTGCCCAAATACAAATGTCGATCATAGCATTATCAGTATGAATTGCCCGATGCCTCACGACAAAAGTTTGCTGGGCCGGTGAGTCTCCTGGGCATCTACAATTACAGGCTCTAAGATTTAAACTGAGCCATGTTTGTTTGTTTGTTTGTTTAATTTATTTGTAAAGCGCTCCGGACCCAGGGGTATATGGGCGCACAAGAATATGGTTACAGAATACAGGTTAAACAAATAGTACAGTTATACAATTTACAACTTCAGTTATATACAGTTACAGTTAGCATAGGAGATATACAATGGCCATAATATATACACAAGAATGATGCAGAGGCTAGTGCCCGCAAATACATGGAGGTAGTGAATGTGAGCTAGGAAGGGACGGTGCGTGAGGTGTCCTGAGACGCCTGTAGATGGGTTCGTTTTTATTCAGTAGCCAGGTGATAACCTGGGTTCTGAATGGTTGAAAGGTGGGGATGGTTTTGATGTCCAGTGGAAGAGTATTCCACAGTTGGGCGGCTAGAACCGGGAAGCTGGTACCTCCGGCTCGATTTAGGGTGTATTTGGGCACCATCAGGCATAGTGTGTTGGTGGATCTGGTAGTTCTGATATTAGGTTTCAAGGTGAATTTGTTGGTTAGATAGGGAGGCGCAAGTTGGTTCAAGGCTTTGTAGCTGAGGCATTAGGTTTTTAGGTCAATTTTATGTTGGATGGATAGCCATTTATATGATTTTCTGATAGCACAAATGTGTTCTCTTCTGGGAATATTGAGCGCAGCTCAGAGTGCGTTATTTTGGAGGACCTGCAATTTGTTTATTATGTTTTTTTTTTGCGCCTGCATATGCACGCACCATGTCCAGGGCGTACTGTTCTGGCGTTCAGGTTAATCCGCTACCAGGGTGGGCATATCCCATATCTGGTCCTCGATTTCCAACAGTCCATCTGTCGCATGCAAGGGTTCAAATTGCACATTTTTATCACCAATTACAATGACAGTGGTTTCACCACAATGATTCAATTTCCAAGATCTCATTTGGGTATCTATTAATGAGATGGTTTGGATACCATTCCCCTTCCCCACTCTATTGTAAAGACTAGATAGCAGCAGATTACGCCCATCACACAATTTGACAGCAAGTTGTTGAAGGTCTCCACATCCACAGTCAATCTCCTTAGCATATTGGATGAATGCAGAATCAACCAAGATCACATTGGTATTGGTTCTGTTAGGGACACAAATGCATTCAACAATGTCTTCTCTTATGATTGAATAGCATCCTCTGTATGACCTTTTTCAATGGATAACCTTATTCACCAAATTATCTTAAGGTTCGCTGCTGGTCTTAACCATCTTAGAAATATTAGTCAAAAAGATAGTCTGCAATGGGTTAAAACAGGGCATCTGGGCAGCTACACCTACACTGTTCCTTCCAGAATATTCTATTACATGGTCTCTTGGTTCTGTTAAACCTTTGCTTAGCTGCTCATGCCCTCCCCGAAGGGGATACCTGTTAGCATGAAGGAGTTTTCTGTTCATGACCATCCTTTTCTCCTGGTGGTAATCAATAACGTTACTAACTCTATCGATTGAGGCCCTGCTCAATGCAGGGTTCGGATGTAAAACTTTTGGATCCCAGGATTAAAGGCAGCGTCTGGCAGGTTTATTCCGCTTTTGGATTTAACTGGATGCATTGCCCTAGGTGGGATCAATGGACAATCCAAACCTGTCTGCATTCTTACTGATTTTCCTACAGGTCTGCTTAATAAATCCAGCCTAGTTAGCAAAACATTTATTAAGGGGGCTACTTCCCTGTGAACCTTGTTTACAAGGTCCATCAGTTCCTTTAGCACAATATTTATTTCTACAGATCTCCCATCCCTGGCATCATCAATACCAACAATACTGCTCTCCAACCTAGTATTTACACAATCACCCAGCTCTCTTGGTGTCGAGATTGCGGGTCCAGGGAGAACTTTAGTCAGGGGACTATTGCCCGCATCACCATCTAAAATGCCACTCTCAATGGCGGTAGCAGAACTCAAAGAATCACATCTCGGTGATACAGGCACAGTCTATTGAGATTTATATTATCCACCAGTCACCTTACTCGATGGACTAGGTCTAGGCCTGTGAGTTTCTACTGGGATAGAATATTTTCTCTCTCCCCACTTGATCACTAAATTTAGCGATATCAAAAAGGTGAAGCTCATCGTTTAATTTTAAAAGAAGGATTATAGGGTTGTCCCTGCTACCTCTCTTACTTCGATTGGTTTAAAGGCTATAACCAGGATAATAATGGCAGCATTCTGAGGTTGTGTAATTAAGTCTATCACAATCAGTTCATGAGGATTACTAACTATTCAATTGGGGGCATCAGTCACAGTCTTTCAAACGTTGCTAGATACTATGCTACTATTTCCCGAGATGGAATAAAATAACTAAACAGTAGCTCAGTTTCCCTAGTTAGCACATTAGCACCTCCAATGAGCTTATTTATCACAACTGCTTTTTTCTTTTGCTTGGGTGACTTAGTTCCAAAGGTGATGTAACTGCCTTTCTTTTGACCATAGCTGTAACAGATTATCTATTGTTATTGTTATTGTTATTTTGCACTTATATAGCGCCTTATATACCATTGGTATGGTCTGAAGGCGCTGGTAGGTTGAACGCCCTTGGGAACCGACGTTCAGATCAGTAGAGAGAGAACGGAGAGTCAAAAAGGTGCGTGTGAGCACCGGGTATGTGTGCAGCTCGTGCGGTACTCGTGTAATAGCTGCTTCTTAGCGGTAGATGTGGTGGTTTAGAGATCAGGAGAATGTGTTCGTTCTGGTAGGATTTATCCGGAACGGATGTGGCTGCGTTAGGCCTGAGGAAAACGCCTGGCTGGGGGTGTGATACCAGCAGTGTTTACATAGAATGATGTGGAGTAAGCGGCGGATGTTGGTATGAGAACAGATATACCGAATGGTGTCATAGTATCTCTGTGTTCTAGTTGAGTGGTGATGTAAGGAGAGAGTAAGCGTGGTGGTGTGATATGATGGGTTATATGCTCTTTCAATGAGCACACTTCTAAATGCAACTTTCCCAGAGAGGGTACTGGGCGAACTTCTAGATTCAATTTTCCATAGCAAAGCTACTGGGCGAACTTCTAAATACACTTTTCCACAGAGAGGTTTATTGGGCACACTTCTAAATTCAATTTACCAGAGAGGCTATTGGGCACACTTCTAAATTCAATTTTCTGGAGAGGCTATTGGGCACACTTCTAAATGCAGCTTTCCAGAGTGTCTATTGGATACACTTCTATAATCAACTTTCACCGATGCTATTGGGAACACTTCTAAATGCAACTTTCACAGAGTGGCTATTGGGAACACTACTAAATTCACAGCGAGGTTATTGGGCATACTTCTAAATGCAACTTTCAGAGGGTCTTGGGCACATTTCTAAATTCGATTTACCAGCGTGGATGTTGGGCACATTTCTAAATTCACGGAGAGGCTATAGGGCACACTTTCTAATGCAACTTTCACGTGCTAACAATCACATTTCTATCTAGATGCGACGCAGGCCAATATTCACAATTCCATCTAAGATCAAGGGATTATATAAAAGCAACTGCAAGGCTAAACTACTACATTCTAATATGCCTCACAATATACCAGCTATGTGCTAACTAGACCATATAAAGGGCAGAATAAAACTATGCTGAGATAGTGGACTATAAAGCGCAAAGTGCTCACAGATACTAAAATCCTAACATTTTAAAATACTAAAATACTATTCAATAAATAGAAACACAGTGGAATGGATGTTTTAATGGATTACATCTGTTACAGCTTCAATCAATACTGGCTACAAGGCCCAAGACAGTGGCGCAAGCGAGCAGTGGAAGCAATGGAAGCAGGGGTAATATACTACTACTGGGTACACAATCCACAGTCCAAACAAACACAGTTTGCAGGGTCCAATCAAGGTCCAATTAAAGTCTGGAAGAAATCCAGGTAGTAAAGATAAGGGAACTCCTGACAGTTTCGGATGAGACCATAGTCCGACCCCCCTGTGCCTGATGTGCCAGCGGGAAACTGTCTTGAGGCACAAAGATGTGATATTGCAAAAATCATGTAAAAGTACAAAGTTCACAAGATTCTAGACCTTCGCGCTCTTAGTAGATTGCCCAGCCCCCCCCCCTACACCTTCCCCCATCATGGGAAACACACTCCAGATAAGCTGCTGGGATATGTCTTATAAAGTAGCTTCAAAGCTAATCCTGTCAACTAGAGTTAGCAGCAGAATCTGCAAATGCAACAGGCTGCACAGAAGGCCACTCACCAAATAACATGTCCTTGTTTGATTCTGAAAGCTCTGCTTCTGATTCCACTTGGTACGGAACCACTCCAGTAATGTATCCAAAGGTGAAGCACCGTTATTCCTCTGGCCAACAGGATGCACTACACTTTGCCCCTGCACCACCGCCTAACAGCGCTAAACAGCAGAGCTCTCTTAGATGCACGGGCTTCGCTGCAATGGTGGATGCTCTTTGCTTATAAGTTTCTCTGTACCACAGGGGTTGGGACCACTAATCCACTTCTGTGGCGGCACACCAAGCAGCAACACGGCTCTCCCAGCTCCCAGGTGCCAAACAGCAGAGCGCCCTTAGATACGCGGGCATTGACGCAAGGACTGCTGATCTTTGCTCATGAGAGTCTCCCTACCACAGGGGGAAGCGCCTCTAACCCACTTCTGTGGCGGTACACCAAGCAGCAAAATGGCTGTTACAGCTTGCAGGAGCCAAACAGCAAAGTGCCCTTAGACACGTGGGCTTCGCCGCAAGGGCAGCTGATATTTAGTTATTAGCATCTCCCTACCACAGGGGGCAGAGCCTCTAATCAATATCTGTGGCGGCACACCAAGCAGCATAACGGCTGTCCCAGCTCAAAGGCGCCAAACAGCAGAGTGCCTTTAGATGTGTGGGCTTTGCCACAAGGGTGGTTGATCTTTGCTTTTAAGTGTATCCCTACTACAGGTGTTGGAGCCTGTAATCCACTTCTGTTGTGGCATACCAAGCAGCGAAACTGCTGTCCTAGCTTACAGGCGCCAAACAGTACAGCACCCTTAAATGTGCAGGCTTCACCGCAATGGCGTCTGATCTTTGCTTTTGAGTGTCTCCCTGAGGGATATATTATTGTCCATTATCCCAAATTTTGTTTACCAACGGATTGAAACAGATTGAAACAATTGTTGTGTCGACACACTGCATTTCGGCCTAAACATCAGAAGGTAGTCCCCATCCCCGGTGGGCTTCCCTAATCAATTTCACACAGGCCTTCATCAGGACGAAAAATATCTTTGTGGTTGCAGTGATCCTCGATCTTCTAACCCCAAACTTCATTCAAAACAATCTAAAAATGAAACAAAACAAATATTCAGGACCCATAATTATGTATGTTCAGGTTAGCTGTGCTATACCAGATTCTGCGGTTATGCATCCCTGACTTTATTTGGTGTGCAAACCAGGGATAGATTTCTTAATGCGGAACTGTTGTCTCATACAGTTATCGCTACCTGTTGGTGTAATCACATCACATGGAGCTCATTGTTTTGGGTTTATTATTTCCCAGTATCATCATTAATATGCTGTCGAATCACAGATCAAAAATTTCGGTGATAGTATTTTTTATACTATACCTATTCTTATCCTCTATCAAAGGTGCCAAACAGCAGAGCACCTTTAAACGTGTGGGCTTTGCCACAAGGGTGGTGGATTTTTGCTTTTAGGTGTCTCCCTACCATAGGGGGCGAGGCCTCTAATCCACATCTGTGGCGGTACACCAATCAGCAACACAGCTGTCCCAACTCACAGGCGCCAAACAGCAGAGTGCCCTTAGACACGCAGGCTTCTTTCGTATGTAGGCACAGCTAACCCTTCGACCACAGGGGTAGCAAATTGAGCCAACACAGTCCAGATTCTTTCATCTGGTACCACTGGCTGTGGCTGGGCCACTTTCCCATGCTGGTGTGTTCTATGTTGTGGTGGCAACTCTCTGCATATCTAGCCATGCTAGCAGAAGTTTCTTCTGTGCCAGTGGAGGGGGGTACTCTCTCAACAAGGTGGCAGATGGCACATGACTATAAAAGCAAAATCTACAGAGTGGGCACATCCTTAGAATATAAATGCTTTACAAAAATGATGATCTTGTTATTTGGTTCACACTGGAACTCCCCTGCGCCTGGGAGAATTTAAATATAAACAGAACATCTCCTTTATACATTATTGACCTGCACAAACATCTATTACAGGTTAATGCTGATGTCCCCCAATACGTCTCCCAGAGAACAGCAGTCCTCGTGTATGCAGATGATACAGTCCTAATTGCGTGGACCCCTGTTTCATTACACTGTTTAACTCTTTTAATTAGTTTTTGCACGACCATGATCTCACTGTCAATGTAGTCAAATCAGCAGTCATGTTAGGTTTTGCTAAACGACGATCCAACCTGCCGACCTTTCTGGTTAATGACCAGCCATTAAATCACATTGAGCTCTTTGATTACATGAATGGTTCTTTTTCATCTAAATGGGATAGTAGCACTAATTCTGAGAAGATGGCTGCCCCTAGGCTGTTGGGGGCATCTTCCGGTATACAAACACATACAAAGCTTTTTCAATACATATGATACTTAGGGATAATTTCCCAAAACTAAAAGCGATAGCAGGGGATAGGGCACGCTTTTGGGCTAAATCTAATGGCTCAGACCAGAAAAATCACGAAAAGGTTTTCTTTAAAAGGTTTCTGGGCTTATTGGTTGCTGTTCCTAACTATGCCGTACATAGTACTCCAGTTCTTCTGCCTTGAAGACAAACTTTGTTTTTAACCGAATACATTGGGGCTAAGAGTTTGGTTTAACCCTGAAGCATCATTAAACCAGGATATCCTAAAACATATCTTGTTGTGCCAATGTACTTATTTGCATAGTCCATGGCTGAAATATTTCCACAAAGATGTGGGCAAAATGTCTTTTGGTCACTGTTTTCCGGATCCTGGCAGGTTAAACAGAATGCTTTCTGTGGCGATAAGAAAAGATTTTTTTGACCTTCAGGTATCAGAAAGAGAATTAAATGAACTTGTTAAGCCCTCTCATTGTTTATATTCAACTTTATCAAACAATAGCTCGGCAAATTACTTGGTTTGGTCCATATATAATCATGATAATGTCTTGATTACAACTGACGGGATCAGTCGATTTCACCTGAGATTGAAAACGCCCAAATGGTGTGATTCAACAGCAAATTATGGTAATTGTTTCCTTTGCCCTGACTTCACTGATGATCTGATGCATTTTTTATTTTTTTGCCAAGTCTATGTAAATAATTTGTGGAATACTACACAAACCAGACCAGTCGTGTTGCATTTTCATACAGTCGATACACACTTGGTAGTATGGACCCCGCTGTCTTATTCACGATCCATGCCAAGATGGAAGGAAAGTCCTATGAAAGCTGCTTGAACTCAATTTCTTTATATTTTGCATTGATTGTTATTTTTTAAATGCTCTATATATTCTATTGCCTTGTCTACATGCTGATTTTACTGTATTGTTTTGAGTATTTTATGTATTGTTTTTTTCTTTGTATTTTAATGGATACTGTTATGTGTAGAAAGGTGATGATGATGATAATATTGGTCATAAAATGGGTTGCCCTTTTAGCAAATATTATGTGGGCCAATTTCTATCTACAGAATCTACACACTCAAAACATGAAATCATCAGTGGTACAGCACTTTATGAAGCATAGACAACAGATTTATCAAATGAAGCTCTAGATTCTACAGGTGATTAAGACATGGTACTGTAGAGCTAATGTACAATGTCTTTTGGAACAATCTGAGTCCTTCTGGATATACAAATTAGACTAATCACTGCCAAATGGGATGAATGAAGAACACATATTGAATTGTTTCATTTAAATGAGCCTAACAGCCAAAAAAGGTATACTTACTAGGTTTATGCCATTTATTATGTACATTTAGACTATCATAGTTTCACTTTTGTATATGCCATAGATAAACATTTTGACTTTTAACTAGGTTTTTTTAATGGATTTAGCTAAATAAAAATTTGGGGTGCAACATTTAAGAAGAACATTGTTACAATAATAATTATTCAGTTTCAGGAGGTTTGTTTATTTAATCCATCAAAAATGTTTTTGTTTTCCTCTGTTTTCTGATATTTTGTAATATGTTGCTGTTGTGTCATGTGTGTTTGACGTCATATGTGTAATGTCATGTGTGTAATGATGTCATTGCATGGATGCACACTCATTCGTACAGCCATTTTGAATATTCCCGCCCGGTAGAATGCTTGTTTAATCGTTTCTAGTATAGTAGGCATTTTGGCAAAGTTAGTTGGGAAGTGTACGATTTACACCTTGGATTGTAAATTGTCATTTATTTGAGGGCACACATTTCATAAAATCCACTAGTTTAGAATAGTCACTGAATTTAAATTGTACATTTTTCAGGAATGGATTTTTGTCCAAGAAGCCTTTTCATATGGGGACAGACAAAAATAATGCAGAAGAATAGATTTTGTTTTTAGAGGTACTGAAAGCCATTATATTTTTTACCATCGGGATTCTTGATTATTCTGTACTTTTCAACCAACACAGTAATTTTGATTTGGAGTGTTCACATTTACCATTATGTGTGTTCTTCCAGTTTTTACTCATAGTACACAGCTAAGACATTTATGCTCTTTTTACTACTTTTCAGATACAGTCATTTACCAATGTTATCATCATCACATATGACACATTAAACACTGCTATGTTATTGTTTCTAGATGTAGTCCCTGATGAAGGAGAACCATCCAAAATGGAATGGATATACAATTCCGCCTCTTTCCAGGATTACATCATATATCTTATATGCAAGAACCTTCTTCAAGTGTTCTTTAGTGGCTTTTTATTTTTACATTGTATGCTTTTTCGAATCAAGTATTTCACATTGTTCAGACCAGCTGTACTGTGTGTTTACCACAAAGCTTCACCTGGTCTTTGATAGGATTCATCAGAGGTTATGTTTACGCGGCAATAAAGCCTCAGCTTATGTCACTGCCAAAGAGGTTTACGAAGTGCAGTTGTGACCTTCGCATAATGCTCAATGTGCTTGCCACACTGCACTTTCTTAATGCCGAGATTGAACTTATCTGCACACATCTCAGCAGGTACCTTCCAATTAGGTAGGTGAAAGCAGCGACATATGCCTGTTAGGGAAGTTCCTGGGGCAGTAACATGTTGCTTGTTTCATCCTCTTGCCCACCTTGGTCACATCAGAGGATGCATCTACATCAACATGTTCCCCAACCTGCACCACCTCCTCCTCTTAAGATGGCATGCTTATGCCATGGGTGTGCTGGGTGATTTCAATAGCACTGGAGCTTTGTACAAAAAAGCGAGCAGAAGATGGGAGGTGTGGGGTGGCAGTGGAGGGATCGCCTTGTCAGTCTACAGTCTTCATTTATCAGTGAAGTCTTCCCCGAAGAGCAAGGTTTTCAGATATTTTCTGAATCACAGGAGGGATCCTAGTTCCATGGCAACAGTTGTTTTACGGCAGCAAGGAAAAGGGCTTTTGCATTTAGATTTCACAGCAGTTTTCTCTCTTTGTATTTTTGTGGCTGGGTTAGAGAAATGGAGTATAAAATCTGCAAACAGAAGGGGTTTCACGAAGGATTTACACAAATGGTTTTTTGCTGCATTGTTTTTGTTTTTGGGGTTGGGATTATGAATGTAAGGTACATATTATCCATGGAAGAACATGTTTTATCATTATTGAAGGTGCAACGAGTTGGGGTGGGGATGAAGGGCTGTATTTGTTTGGTATCTTATGCCAACATGTTAATAATATTTGTTATTAAAAAACTAAATCACAAATTGCTTGTCTAAGTATTTTCACAAAGGGGTTTTTCATGATCAATGCAGGTAAATTCCAGAAAGAAAGAGCTCTCCGACAGTGCGTTCAAGGTGAGTCCTGTTTATCTAATTCATTCTACAGTTACAGTAGAGACCGTAAGGGGAAACCCATTGGTGCACACCACCCAGGAAACCCCCAACTGCCACTGAGGGAACATTGGGTAAACAGCATTCCTCACATCCCACCAGCATACCTCACACCCTCATGACATCACAGACACAGCACAGACATAGAAGAAGCAGATCCCCATAATCCCTCCCCCCCCCCACCCCCCCGAACCCACTGCTGAATAGGACAGAAAGCAAAGGTTGTTCTGTGAGAAACAAAAGCAACACTCAAACAGTGACACATGCGGAGGAACCCACAAGAAAACCAAAAGGGGACACCTATTGAAGGATCCAACACACAGCAACAGCAGGGAGATATAGCAACGGGGGGTACTTAAGCAGTTCCTAACTTATCCTACTATGCCCTTGATTGCTGGGGGTTATCCGGAAATGGAACAGGAATTGTGCTTCTGTCTGCACAGGGGACGGTATTTAGGGTATCTTGCTGTATTCCTCTTCTCATGCATCTACAGCTTTACCTCTCTTCCAAATCATTCTGTCCAATCCTGAGACTACGCTGGTCACTGATCCAGTCCTGTGTCCAATAGTGGTGTCCCCTGCCTGAAACGCCCATCCTGGTAGGTGTTCCACTCCTGGGGTCCCCTCAGGCAGGAGGTGAGGAAGAGGGCTGCTTACACCCTAGGTCAAGTTCTTAAAGATCTTCCCTTGTTTCCTCAGCCCCACTACTCGTTGACCATCCTGCCTCCCTTCCACGCATTCTCACCATTGAGAGCCACGTGATTGCAGTCCCAAGGAGATTCCTATTGGCCCTTTCAGCCCACAGGTACACTAGTCATCCATATTTATGAGGCCTGGTCCTACTTGTAGGACTGAATTGCCTTATTTTAATTCCCTGGACTACTTCCAGTGAGTCTTTTCTAACAGTTTGATAGCTGAACTTTCAAAAGCAAACAAAGCAGCATGTGAATTAAAACTGGCTGGCACATCACCATTCCCCACATAGGTGTTTTCATACATGGAAGAAGAAAGAAATGATCAGGCCAGAAGAAACTCAACATTTCCTTCAAAGTTGGCAGTACTTGAATTGAAAAAAACAAGGGGGGTCCTGGGAGCCGGACATTAGTCCCGGTTTCGAGAGACTTACGAGAATCTTTAGCTCACTTTCTTTCACAGAGGAGAAATATCCAAAACATATTAGCCTTTGTCCTGCCCTGGGGCAGTCCAGCAACAAAATGCTAGGCAATTTTCCTATGAACAAGAGTACCAACAGCAACCCCAGACACGTGCTTCAGTCTGGTTGGACCTCATCAGTGGGGTGGAGCTGTGCCTCTACAAGAATAGTGAGCAAGGGGTCCACATCTGGATTCCCCCAGTAACTTAGGGTGAGACCCAAAGGAACATAAATATGTAAAAAAACAAGTGGGGTCCTGGGAGTCCCTCTGCTGGAATTGTACCATAGAAAAGCAATCACGGAGTATGAGTGTAGCTTTGAAGGACATCAATCCCATCCCTACATACAAAGTAATTCTAGAAAATTTGAAATTATTTCTCATTTTGAAGTAATAAAACTGCATAACACAAGCATGACTTGGAACATTGTTTAACTTCAATCGAATACAATGTTTATTCATAAAACCTGCCACAAATAAGAACAATCAATTAAAGATATAATTCAATTAGACAGATCAGAACCCCTTAGATTTCACAGATGAGTGCCATTTGGTACAGCATTTGATGCATAGTATGACCAAACGTTGGTGTGCTGTTGATTATTAGGTACATAAATAACAATGAACCGGCCCATGACGAAGTGATTGTGCCCAGTGCAGACTGGTTTCCCTTGTTGTCTGAAAACTACTGAATGAGAGCTAAAATAATAAAGTTTCCAAAACTCCTACATCATAATCAGACTGAGTGTGAGAAAATAAGTGCCAGGGCTCAGAAATAAGTGCCGGGGCTGAGCGCTGGCAAACACAAATTAAGCACTGCACATAGACCCAGCCATTACCATCTAGCCTTATGATATTTGGTGACTTGAGTTCAATGTGGAGGGAAACAGAGCAATTATTCAGGGAGATAGAAGAACTAGAGTACAGCATTGTAATCATGTCCAGGAAGAACATTTTAGGTCTTGTAGCATTCCACAGGGAGGAAAGCAAAGGAATCAATAATAAAACGATTATAAAAAGTGAACTCGATTGCTGTACAATGAATTCACCTGCCCATAACAATTATGGGTGGTGTCAGAGATCAGATATCACAAAGGGGAAGGCATGTTTCACACAAAGAAGGGTATCTCTCATGTAGTGACCATGCCGCTTAGTGTACACATATTTCAGACACAGGTGAAAAGGGCTCCTAACTATGTGAATTTTGATCTGGACTGATTTGTTTTAAGATTTATTTTTTGTGAATACCTGTAGGTAAATGTCCCAAAATCCAAACCAACCATACCTTAGTGCCTCTGCCCTATGTGGACTATGATTATGGTACTTAATAATTTGTCCCCCATCAACTCTGCCATTTCTATTAAGACTCAAATTAAAATAAAAAGTAAAACTGTAGGGTACCAGCTCTCGCTCATCTGGAAGATCAAGCTTGATCTTCTTTGCATTGACTTCGAGAGCATTGTCGAACGACTAGTCATTACTTGCACGGATGGTGGCAACATCCTCCTCATCAGCTTCCCTGACAAAGCATTCTGTATGCAGCCGCCTATCTTATCAAAGGCCTGAGGAAGTATGACCATATCACTGATTCTGAGTTCCAAGGGACGCCCCTCCAGGCCTGTATTACCTTCAATAGACAGTCTGCATCACCTACAAGGCACTAACCAACAATGCATCCACTTACCTCACTGAAATACCATTTCTGGAGGCCAGTGCAGCACCAGACACTTGGAAATTGATACATTATAACCCAAGTACCGTAAGAAAAAAGGATAGTAGCAGTAAATAAGCCTTCTCCAACTACACCAGAGAATAAGGAACAACATTTCACCTGACATCAAACTGGCCTCTTTTATTCTGCAATGGTCTGAAAACGCATGTCTTCAAAGAACATTTCATGTACCACCTACCTCGGGAACCTTCTGGATCTAAACAATGTTTGCCTTGCACTCCATAACCTGTATCCCCTTCCTGAAACTCTTGGTATCCCTACTTTAGCTGCCTTAATAATATTCTATGCTTCAAATGCTCTGCATATAATTCTCTATGGATGTCTGTGTAATTGGATCTGAGCATGTGGACATCCACACTTACGCTGAAACCGAGATCTCCCCCCTCTCCTAAAATTCTGCATGGGACATAAGGCAGCCCTCTGAACTCTGCGGAAGGACAGATTTTTTTTGCCTGGGGTCATCGTTCCTTTCAGATATGGTTGATGGTCGCTTTCTGATTCACCCACTTTATTCATCAGTCTAAAGAATCATCAAGACAACCAGTAAACACGCTATTCTTCAGACCTTTGCCTGTGCAAGGAAAAGGCCAGTTTAGTAAACACAATTACATTTACTCACTACTCATTGTCGCTGTCGTTGTCTGGACTGACGGTGATCTCATAGTCTCTCAGGAGGCTTTGAATCATTCATCAACATTATTCAGCACCTCAATTCAGTTCCTGGAAAAGAGAAGCACCTAATTAAAGCAGCAGAGAATTATTCAGCAGGCCTGGATAGCTCGCTTTGCATGGGACCTCTGGAACAAACCATATAACACTGGCTCGGCAATGGCATTCGTTTTAGGGATAAGGCACTCCAGCTTTGTGGACAGGTCCAACAGCAGGTCTCTGGCATAGGTACAGTTCCATTCATCTGCTGTGAATCCCCTCAGGCAGTTCCTGAAGTGGTTCAGTCCTCTGGCATGCATGAAGGCCCTTAGCAGCAGTCCTCCCTGGACGGCCATCCAGGCAATGTCCTTGTGCTTGTCCATCAGTTTGTCTCATGCAATGTTCCCTGACACACGCTCTGCTGTTTCTAGGGCGCCAATCTGTTCTCATATGTCCCTCTCATGGATGTGTACATAGATGGCTCCCATTATCGACTGATCTGATGTGACTGCCTCCAGCTGAAATTCGCTCACAGATCCCTCTTCTTCTGCATAGGACCATGGTGCCATACAGTGGCTGAGCATTTCATGGAATATCAGGAAATCTCCTGATGTTCCACTCTCTTCACTCACCAGACCGGAGGAGGAAGAAGTGGGCTATCAGGAATCCTGCACGACTCTGATTGTAGATCTTCAGGGCTTTTGTATACAGTTGCAAGTGAAGAAGCCTCTCACGATGGTGAGGATGTCTCACACTGGTTTCCCATCTTTATTGTGCTCCTCATACATGACATCCCTCTTCACTCTGTCCATCTTTGAGTTCTAGATGAGGTAGAGCACCATCAGGTTGATGGTATGCGTTCTCCGATTCAGCACGTGCCATACTTGAGAAAATTATTGCAGCAACAGTAGCATGTCATTGCTCAGGGCCAGCGGCTTCCGTCTCGATGGTCAGCTTCAAGAGGCGCCAGAGTCCTAGTTTCCCCTTGGCCTTCACCACTTGCTCATCTCACATCCTCTCAGTGGGTCGTCACATCCAAACCAGTCTCCTTGGATGTCGTTGTAGGCCAGCCTGATGGGGAAGGCAGCGGTTAGTATGCAGTGGTCCAATCACTGAAGAGCATGGATTCCAACATTGTGCAGTTGATCTTGACTCCTGAGGCGTTGTTGAAGTCCTCGCGAGTCTTCACCAAGACCCTCACAGAGATTCCATCTAAGCAGAAGGCTGAGACATCGTCCATGTAGAGGCAACACTTAGAGTGCTTAATTTGTGGGGGAGTTTACCACGGCTCATCCCTGAGACTTATTTCTGACCCCCGACACTTATTGTCTCAGACTCAGTTTGATTTTAATGTGGTGTTTTTGAAACTTTACTATTTAAATTATCAGTCAGTTGTAGTCACACAACAATCAAAAACATTCCAGGTAGACTGATTGGTTTTCATGAACAGGTGGGCAACAAAGTGCTAGTTATACATTTCCATGGACACCAATGAGTTGGAAGGTGGAATTCATGGTGGGTGCTTGTGTTGGCCATGCCAAAGCAGTGCCTACCTCTGCCTGCATGACATTGGTGCAGCTCCACCACTGTAACAACCAGCAGAAATTGGGTTGACAACAAGAGGACATTCAACCACCAGCATCACCAACACAGTGACAAGGCCAGGGAACAGTCAACTGTCAAAGAGGATTGCCAGTCACCAGTGCCAACTTATTAAAGAAGATCTAGCTGCAGTGGTTGGCCAGCATGTTGATCATTTTTCATGAAGGCAGAAAGCACATTTGCTCTTTTTCCTGGGGATAGATTGTCAACTTGTTCCACTTGAAACATATAGAATCCAACCCAAATGTTAACGATGTTGATGTGTTTAACGTAGCACTTAAATATTACTCTTATTTCAAGACACAACTAGTCTGTTATGTAATTTTGTGTTCTGTTGTTTGGTATCTGTAAAACAAACATATGCCTTGGGCATTACGTCCATCAACCAGAAAGAGCCGTTGTGAGTTCTAGCTTTAACCCCAAATATAATGACACTGTGGAGAGCCAACGTGGGAGGTGGCAACAGCGGGCTGTTGCAAACAGTTAAATAATCACCAAGCCCAGTGGTCATCATCTATGCAGTGATTCAAACATATAACACTTTTATCACAGACATGTTTGTGAAATATAGAAATCTATGGTAACTCTTATTTTCCCCAAATGCTCTTTTCGATTTTATGCAAATACACCAGAAATACTCCTGGGAGCTATTTGTCACCTTCTTTCTCAGTATTTCAATACAGTACAATAGATGTCTTTCAGACTGTCACGTTTGCAATGATAAACTCCTTTCAGAAAATGATGTATTGTATGTGGTTATTCTAGGTTTTGGTCACGTGCTTTGCTCAGTAAGACACGAGAACTGCTCTTATTATGACTACAATATATACTGCAAGTGATTATTAGAAATGAACACTTTAAAGTGATTGTCATTATACATTAAAAAAAAATAACAATGGCCATTGTATAATGGCATGCTTTGCTGATTCGATTAGTTCCCCTCACCACCTTTAAGATGTGTGAGTTTCTCCACTAGTTGCTCTGCTATCAGCAGCGGCTGGGGTGGCTCTAACAAACGCAGACCAGATATTGTGAATGTTGCCCTCATAGAAAGATACAGCATCAGAGAGTGAGACAGAGAGAGAGAAAGTTGCAGAGACAGCGAGAGGGAGTGTAGGCATAGAGAGGGAGAGAGTGAGCGTAGGAGAGTGCGGAAGAGAAATGGCTAAATTGGTATACGACTATCCAGGTTCAGCTGGTCCTATCAATATCATCGTGCTCCATTACTTCATCATCTTGTTATGCTCTCTATGACTTCACAGATAGGTTCTGCATGCATAAAACACAACAGATGCATACATAGCTACATGCACACATACATACATACACACACACATACATCAAGAAGGGTATTCTATCGCCATGATTATTTTCCTAAAACCAGTATGACCAGACATTATTTCTTTTTTAGCTCATGCAGTGATTGTTACATTAAACTGCTCTTGTTTTTATTTGTAGACAATTCATTTTAAAAGCCTAGCATGTAAACATTCTACCTTAAAACACAACCAAATTGTCTGAGGTGCCATTTGCATTCGAAGTAGGTTGCATGGATAGAGAGAGCCTGCCCCTTTAATATTTAACAGTTAAAGCAGGAACATTCCCCTTTCAGCTGCAGGTTGGCTCTTGTTTAATGTATAAATCAATTAAAGTTTCTGCAAACATGCCATTTCTGTTGCTCATTAGCTTCATATACATGTGACATTTGGAAGAATTGATAGCCTCGTAAACGGATTGCTAAAAGGAAATGTAAAACCACAATTTCAAGGGGTTCATTGTATCGATTTGAACCACTTGCTTTAGCAGATTTGTCGATGACAAATCAGACATTCGGATATCATGTTCACATCCACAAGTGCAGAGGCTTTGAGACAATGGGCCTGAGTCACGCCAGTATTCATTGGAGTAAATGGGAGACGACTGTGAGCATCTCTGGCTTGCTTCTGCTACCGGGCAGCTGATTGGATGGCACCAGGCATCTCCAGATTTGCTCCAGTTTGAGCCTCTGTGAATCAGATATAAGGCAGCAGGAGCTGATATAAGATGCCCAGACCATCTCCCGATGTGCTCAAATATTTGTAAAAACACGTCCTCTCTGCACAAATACTTCATATTTTACAACTTTAGAAGTCTCCTAGGTTTTGTGTGTTCATATTGTGTGGCATGTCCCAAAACCCACCTAAAAATAAAACATTCTGTCTCATGACAAACACATGATTGCAGCTTTGTATTGTAGAACCTCTGAATTCTTGTAGGCATAGCTGTAATGTGTGACATGCAATACGAGCATATGGAAAAATGCATGACAACCCATCTAAAATAGGCAGAGCTGGCTCAAGGTGCAATCAAGGGGTGCGCTCACACAGGAGCGCTGCAAACAAAGGGTGCTGCCAGCTCATGACACTTTACACTGTGTGAGCGGGCGGCACCCTTTACATGGCACTGTCATGGAAAGTGTCAGTCAAAGACTTTCTCTTAGTGAGCAACAGAGACACGGCGTGATTCCCTCTGTGCCTCTCTGTCACTCACTAATAGAAAGTCATTGACTGACAAAAGGGAGCTGCTAGCTCATATAATACATTGTGTGGGCTGGCGGCTCCCACACAAGGCCTGGTGCTGGCACTGAAAATAGGATATTGTGTATCAGCACATAGCATTGTCTTTCTCATCTGAATCAAATTGTACCTAAAGCAGAAGCTATGGAAATGCATCCTAAAATTCAGCTAACAATAAATCATTCTGTCTCAGTAGAAGCTACCAAACGCACCCCCATCCAGCATGCACACCATCAGCTTCTGCCACCTGCACCCTATGTCACCATCCTCCTAGAATCTTTGCCACCATCATACCCTTTGCCCAGGTGTTGGCCTGTGTCATGGCTACAGGCCCCAGAACACAAAAACCACACCATCTAGTGATGGGGGCAATGGGTCACTTGACTCACTTATGTCCCTTTGGAACCTATAAACACAGTGGCCCTGGCTGGACTCAGTCCTGGCGCCTTTGGTGCCAGGCTCATATAGAGATCTTAGCAGGAACACTTTACTTCAGTGCAGGAGTGCTTTTACTTTATTTCAGTACAGGAGTGCTTTTACTTTATTTCAGTGCAGGAGTGCTTTTACTTTACAAGAACTTTCCAGGAGCTGAAAGCCTTTATTCCAGAGAACATCCTCATGTGCTGTCTCATCGGGTGTGGCAGGTTGTGGCAGGCAGGCTGTACCTGGTGGGTGTGGCTTCAGAAGCTCAGCTATATAAACTGCTTCATCCTTAAGGCTGGTGCTTTGCACTCGTGTGCAACGTGATGCTCACCGCTGCTTGGACCAGTTTACTTACCTTTGAAACCAAGCGTTCTCCTGCATACTCACCTCCAGGTAACCGGTGCTTCATCACTTCACCTGCAGACTCATCTCCTGACATTCAGTGATCTTGATACCAACACCGCAGCACCGCACTCCGGATCCATGAACTCAGACCCTGTGAATAAGAAGAAAGACAAGGTTAGAACAGCCATCCGAGGGGCGCGCCGCATAGGGCCGCATACTGTACTGCTTTAGCTTCATTCCTCATTCCCTCCGGCTGTCGCCTCGAGCTCCGCAGCAAAAGAAAGCAAAAGAGTAAACATCAAAAGTGGAACGGACAGCAATACAAGACAATGAACTTTACAATACAACAAAAACAGACGAGGAAAGACAAAGGCAAACAGGAATACTTACCTGAAGTATAGTGGCTTAGACGCAGAAGGACTGGACTTCCAGGTGCAAGAGACCAGTGAAGGAACTCAGTCCAGACCACTCAAGCTCCCCTACCAGAAGCAGCAGGAGGTAGTGCTCGCCAAAACTAATCAACAGGTGAGCTTTCCAGGGACAGCGCATCCCACGGGTACCACGGTTTGGGAGAAGGGGTCTGGAAGGGGATCAGGCACACAAGCTGGCATTTTCACGCCACCCTATTCTCCACACAGGAGCAGTCCCGAGCAGCATCACCTATTACCACCAGTCACCACATAAGCGCGGAGGGCGAAGTTGGACCAGAGTGACCTCACCTTCGGGAGGGCTGCAAACATGCCCCAACGCCTCCTCAGAGATCATGTGAGCATAACAGACTGTTAACCAAAAGAGGCCCTGGAAATAATGTTCAAAAGTAGCCCTAAATAACACATTTTCAGCAAGCCCAACTGAAACACAACCTTTCACCCCTTGACAAAACAGGAAGTTGCATCACATAGCATTGTGTGTAAGTACACTACGAAAAATATAGTTACGATATCACTGTAAAGTGATATACATGTATACAAGAATGGATCACCATATGTAACATTAATATCAGCGTGTATAGGCCCATATTACCAAACCACCCATATTACCAAATTACTGTGAATGCAAGCAGACGTCCAAGGCCAAACGATAATGATGCATTATTACATAGCACTTACACTTATGCACTTCATATAGAACAAATATGCATACAGTATTACCCAACCTGTGTTGGTACTTGTTTGTCAACCTGTCGAACCTGCAACATGCAGATCACACACATTGCAACAGCGAGCACTGAACCAACTGAGCTATCTAACCAGCTATAGATATCAGAAAACCAGCCACTCCAGAAACAAAGATCCACGTGCTGCTGGCCACAGCACAGGAGCTTCAATTTAAATTTAAAAAAAAGAAACATTGAAAATATGTTTTTAGGGGTTGTAAGGGAGACCACAGGGGAAGCAAGGGAGACCTCAGGGGTCTCAGGTGCGACCCCTGGCGACCCCTAAATGATGTCCTTGCATTGCACTCAGAGTGCCAGCCAGCCATTGTTTTTTCAAAGCAGTCTTCTGAGAGTTAATGGCTTAATTGAAGCTGTAAGCTCGCTACTGGTGTGATAGAAATGTCTTAACCAGGTCGTTCTGAAGTCACTCGATTTAGAAGCAGAAGCAGTGTGCGTGTTCACGAAGCGGCTGCTGTTGGTAGTTCTGAATACACGAATTCCTGAAAGCAAGATAGCCCAATTACAGACATATTGCTATTTAGTGATTAGCGAGGAAAACAAATGAAGTCTAAAGGCCAACACACATAATATAGCAATGATATAACTTCTTCGAACAACTATAAATGAAATTAACATATTCGATGCGGACTATACTTGGAAAAATATCTTCGCCAAGTAAAGTAATAACAAAAACCAGTCCATTGATACTGGTGGGAATGAAACTTAATTTGATTCGTGGTTACCTGTAAGTTTACCGTGGATTCATGAAGTTACGGAATTAAAATGTATACAGACTTCAGAACCGATCAATTGCTCAGATGTCTACCGCATTCTGTCGATGATTTTCCGAGTGAGTGTTGGAATTTAAAATTACATAATCTAACTATGCACACGCGTATGCATGTGTCATCTGATTACACGATTCATTCCAACGTGAAATAGTGTGCATTGCATTGCACAGTATTTCACTTTGGAATTAATTGTGCACTGCCCCGGTTTCCCTCGTTTTCCCATGGAGAGCTCGTTCCATGCTCACATATCATGATGGAGTCAAGTTATTTGTAATACGTGTGAAAACCCTGCTCAGGACGTCCGTAATGTGAGTATCCACCTCCCCATAGCCGCCACCACAGATGCTCGCTCATAAACGCGAAATCTTACGCCACAGTCATATCTATAATTTACGGAAAGGTCTCCCCAACAGCTAATGACACCTAATTGATATGAGGTGCGCAAATACCTTTTGAGGTTCGTAGCACCCATAAATCATGCTAAGGGGAGAGGCCCCACAAGAATATGTGCACTCACCCATTGCCCCTGCAAGCCACTCTCCACAGATTGCATTACTCACAGCATGGGTTCCAAGCAGGCCAGATGCGTGCCCGCCACCTGGAGTATCTGCAGGTCAGAGATTGATTGCTGCCAACTCTGTATTGATTGTCACACACCGCATGACTCTGACAGACAATTATTTGCATTGCCTGAGAAAGATTGTCTTCAACCTTGCACCGATTACAATTAAAAAAAAAAAACATTCTAAAAACGCTCAACAAATTTAGGAAAATTTGAAGGCTGTTTTAGATATCATAGACACGTGTCTCGGGATGATAGCTCAGTGGCAACGTGCTCGCCTTGGAAGCAAGGCCACACCAGGCTCGATCCCTGGTCCGCGCTCAGAAACCTCTGGGTATTAAGGCATTATAAATAAACTATCATATCATAAATGTGACTACAGCCTGTCAATAGAACAGCAGCTTCAAGATAATACACCTATTCGTTTAAACCCATACCAAGCGGGTACGTGTAATGCAGGGCAGATTATTCAAATGGCAATAACAAACTAAAATGGCTGATGAGGTCACGTGTGGCCTAGGGTGACGCTCCTGTGGTTTTCGACAGAGACTCCTCCCCCTGTGCACACCGGCATCCTCTGGTGCTTCCTTCATTTTATTCCATGCAATTCCACTCCCTTCCCTGCACATGGATATGAGAAGATCCGCTCTTGCAATCAATGAGCAATATACTTGTCAATTACAGGGAATATCGAAAAATGAACTCTTGAAAAAAGACTAGTTTTGACAACATTCACTATCCCAATTATGGTGATTGGTAGACCGAACCATGACCCAAGGCTTTTTCTTAATTTCTTCACATTAATTAGGATTTAACTTCATTAACTTTACACCCAGAGATCGTTGTGAAAAGTCTAACTGTTGTTGAGCTGTTACGATGCTGGCTCTGTGGTTCAGGTGAAAAATATCATCAGCACGAAGCGCAATGGTTATGTCAACATTTTGAGAAAAAACAGTAGGGTAATTACAGATTCTGCAGAGCCAGAATCTCAATAATCAGATCACTTGCTCCCTGGCCTATATTAAAGAAGTGTGATTGATGATCAGTCATCACAACTGTGTCCCTTTCCTAAAAATAAAGGGCCGTAATAGCAGTGCCGATTCTAAAAAGAATGGCCCACAGAGCGTCTCTACATACCCCCACAAAAGCTTTTGTGAATCATTCCGAGTTTGGAGGCAGCCATGGTGCTATTAGCCACTGGTGTCTCTGAATGGGGACTTACCGGGTCATTCCAACCTTGGAGGACCCGGTAAGTCCCCATTCAGAAAACCATTCCCCATTCCCATTTGAGCCCTCATAGGGCTCAATGGGAATGTGGAAGGAGCTAATAACGGGCCCGCAAATTGTGGGCCCGTTATTAGCTCCAAGGTCCATTAACGGGTCCCGCTAAGAACGGCTGGTCAGACCAGCCGTTCCTGGTGGGACCCGCTAAGGGACCTCGGAATGTGGCGGTAGGGGGTTAACGGCACTGGCATCCTTACCGGTGCATTAACCCCTGCCGCCATACTCGGAATGAGGCCCTTTGTGTTGTTTACAGCCACCAAAAGCAATGATGACTTCACTACTGTAGCGAGGTCAATCTCCAGGTTTGCAATATATATCTGGACCGTTAAGGATCGGATATGGGATGCGTGAGCGCATGCCAACTCACTGCCAGTCCCTCCTTCCGCCCCTCTGACTTTCAATGGGTTGCCCACACCCATATCACTGTGCCTCCAGCCCTGCCCTCCTACCCCAAATCCCCACTTACTGCAGGCATGTTCCAACTGTGTGATCTGTATTCAGCTGATATGGCACTGAACGCTTTAGGTATTCTGGCATTTTCACACAGCCTTCTTCAGCTACTTAAGAGGTAACCCCTTTGTCACAGTCCCTGATCCTCAGTCAAGTGCCCTGATTGTTGACACGGGTACTAATGTCAATGCCATGCACCTTCAATTCTGGCCAATTTTTGCCTTGTAGAACTACATAAACCACAGGGCAATTGCAGTAACGGGAGAGTCCAGGGAAACGCTGAAGGATGCAGACAATCAAGAGAAAGACTCTGACAGTCCGGTGCCGGTCAAACATAGAAGCGAACAGAATAACTCATTGTAGCTCAAAGGGGGTGGGCTAAGAGGGGTTTATAGAACCCTGAACTTGAAATCCAATGCTATGCTTGTGGCTGACTGGGACACATTGCCAGGCAGGAAGAACATATGGAGATGGGACTCCTGACTACCGGAACCCAGGAAGATCTTCTCACAGAAACAGCCCCGGAACCAGAAGAAAAAAAGATGTAGGGCAAGAGTATCATGCATACATGTTCCCCGAAGAACAAGAAACCCCAGAGTACAAATCCTGGGGAAAATGCTCTGCTGAAGAGATAGACAAAATATTTCATTTTACAGTTAAGGTTCTAGGAAGATCAGCCATAGCCCTGTTGGATTCCAGAAATCGGAGAACAACCATATGAGCCAACCATGTACCCAATAAGAATTAAGTCTGTGTCCATTATACCAAATCATTTGTGCCCTTGGAGATATAGATATGTACTATCAACCCAAAGTAAAGAGCAAGATGTTGGAGCAGAACCCTGCAGTCCTTATGAATGTAATGCCTAGGTGCCACAAGACGTGCACATAGGGAGAAATGTTCCCATGTGTGACAAAAGCCTACAGTCCGTCCACGCTTTGCAAAACCAAGAGAAGCAAATTCCATCTCTTCAGATGGATAGCACACTCACAGAGGAGAGGGACCTAGAAGAATGGGTTAAGGTATGTCACAGGGTCAGAGGTTTTATTCTGTCAGCGGATAAAACAGGCCCCTGCCGACCAGGGCAGGCTGCCTACCGAGGTGTATACCAGACCTGATCCTATCTGAAAGGTGGGGTGAGAGAGTTGGGAGGGACCCAGCCTCTGGACCCCATTCATGTTTCTTGACATGGGTACTTCTGACGTTCACCCAACGCTGTGCATCCTCATTTCTGGCCTGAGGTATCCTTATTGTTTTGCAGGACTACAGAAATTACAAAGCAATATGATAACAGGAGAGCCCATTGGACCACTAAAATATGCTGACAACCGAGAGACAGACTCTGACAATCTGGACCAGTCAAACACAAAAGCAGACAGCATAACTAACCGTGGCTCTGAGTAAGCTGAAGGCTGAAATAACAATGTCCGGTTCTCGAGCATGAACTGGGGGCTAAGAGCTATGCAAACCAAGCTGCTTTTTACATTATACTGGTCGCCAGAAATAATTTTTAAAAGATGACTCTTAGATAGTGACAGATGCTGGAAGTATAACCAATCAGTGGGCACTCTGAGTCACCTACTGTGGTTTTGTGTGAAAACTAGAACTTTCTGGGAAGACGTTTGTGAGTGAATGGGCCTGGTGCTCCAATGTTTGATCCCGAGAAAGACCACACTTCTGATTCTCTGGGATTTCACCCCCTCGAGGGACCTATCATTTTAATTGAAAATATGGGTATTAAGAGAGTGTATGCTTGCAAAAAGCATGATCTTGTGTGCATGGAAATCCACCAACAGCTTCAACATCGATGACCGGGTGGAAAATCTGCTGTGTCAACGTATGAAAAAGCAATTTTAAAGTATAAAGATGAATCTGGCAAATTCAATGACCTTTAGGGTCTATTCTTATACACTTATGGTTGAATGTCACTTTAATTATTTGCTGAACTAGTTATGTACAGTTTATATGATGCCCTATTGTACCGACTGTATAATCTGGTTGCATTGCTGTTTCACAATTTGTGGGCTACAGTGACCCACTGAACAGAATTTCTCCATAACCAAGCTGGGCTTCAGCAGAAACAGCAAAATGGCTGCGCTGGCTCCAGTGAGCACCATTGCACCAAAACTGTGTTTTGCAGCAACAAAAAGATGGCTGCACTGTTTTGCCAAGCACCATGGGGCAAGATGGAACAGGAAGCACCCCGAGAAAGGCTACTAGGGTGTGTTCTTGTTTGTCGTAAAGAAATGGAGTGAAAAAGCAGTGCTGCTTTGCTGCAAGCCCAAAATTCCCATTGAAAAAGAGAATATGTCACCTCTAAAATGATGCCGCTCTGATGCTATTTTTCCCTTTTTTCACCAAACTGCTTTCATCAAAAAGACCCTGTCACGCCCAGCCATATTCACATTGTGCTCCATCAGAAAAGAGCATTATTCCTGAATGACAGGCTGTGCCAGCCAATCCTGAGAAAATCAACAAAAGCTTTCCTTCAGCTACATGGGAAACACTTAAATTGTGCTACAAAATGTCAAAAATCACTGCTTGAAAAGAAAATCAGAGCTTTCTGTGCACTTGTCAATTCCAGGAGACCTTTGCCTTGAACATACTGTTGTGTACAAGAAACTAACCATGGCTGCAAAACAATGTGGGAATCTAGATAGAAAAACAGGATTTGCAAGAAAAATGCAACATTCAGTCACCAAATGTTGAAAGTACTTTTGCAAAATAAAGGAAAATATCTGTTTTAAAAGGGCCTGTTGGATAAGGCCCTGCCCTTATCTAGCAATGTGAAGGGGATTGTGATGTGAAAATACATGTATGAAATGGTTCTATTCGGCAGGCAAAAACGAATACAATTGAATCAAACTGCAATGGCTGCCTGGCTGGAAGTCAGCCCCAAAATAGGTTTCTGCAGTGGCTACATGGGGAGAGAACCATCCAAACAGGTCTGCTGGGAGGATGCTAGCAACATAAGGACCCCCACAGTAAACTCCTTGAACACACAAGTGATAATTGCTAGGTTGGACAGACTGTTGTCTGTCCTCCAGCCTTGTACAATAGAATTCTAGGACACTAAAGTATGAAGTGAAAATTCACACCTCCTCGTGATTTCCACCAGAAGCTTCAAAGGAAATCTCTGTGACAACCTGGGGTGACGGGGTAGCCTTGGAAAGGCATGCCCATACATGGAGAAAAATACTGACATTTGTTTCCAAAGACTATTTATCAATAAAAATGTTAAAGACTTTTATCGCTGCAGCAGGACTTTGCAAAAATGTGAAAATGTCATTGTTTAAATGTGATTTTGTGGTTTATAATTTAAGACATTGTAGCATTCACAGACCCCGTGGGAATAAAAATAGCAGAGAATCGGGTATTATAAAGAAAGTATCCATGAAGCCATTGCAAATTTTAACACTGATATGCCTAATAATAATCTATACACATGTGTAAAGTTATAGAATTTTAAGTAATATAATTCTCCCTGAAAAGCGCAAAAAACAGGTAGAAGGACGAAACAAAGTCCCACAATCGTGAGGATTGGACTGCTATGCTCTACATACAATATGTAATCTGCCCATGTGATTTGTTAAAATGCCACAAATGTATAAATGTGTAAATTAGGTCATGACTGATTTTGGGCAAAAAGGACTGTGGGATGGCTTTTTACCTCATAAAATGCAACCTCATAAACTGGGACTCCTCCCCGAGGAGGCAACAAACATTGATTGTCCTATCCGCTTCTTGGAGGTAGGCCTAGCTCAGTTCTGCCCACCAATAATTCTGTGATGTCACCATGCTCTATATAAAGAGTAGCTGACAGAATTACACAGACACACTCTTCCTGAAGTTCCTGCGCTGCATTCCTGATCTGCTCCATTCATCTTGCTGATTACAACTACAAGACCAAAGCAGTGCTGACCCTACTCCAGAACCCACTGCAAAACCCCAGCATAGCTGATTCCTATTCCCAGCAAGGCCATTGATCGAGAATCAACCCACTAATCTCCCATTAAAATGGGGAAAGCTGTGGTACCTTTTGCATCCTGAAATCAGACCGGCTTGATGTCCACTAACTGCTTGCCACTAACTGTATCCAGAGGTACCTGTGCCATCCAGTGACCCGAATTGCCCAGCTCTTCCCTACCCTGTGACTAGACCTTGCCCAGCCTACTTTTGCCAGGCGCGCCGCCGTGTGGTGACCAGAACCTGTTGACTGTCCAAAAATCCCAAAACCAAAAAGTGGACTGTGAGTATAATCCCCACCCCATAGAAACACATGGCCTATCTTGTATTGCCTTTGTCCTTATCCCACTCTCTAAGTAGTCATATTTATACCCTGGTAACTTGTTGAAACTGTTAGAATTATCCTCGTATCCTGTCCTTAATGTTTAAGTGCTAGCACCATCTCTTTTTAATTTTGTCTGGGGTCAATTATAAGCCCTTAGTTATATTTGAAGTAATCAAACTAATTTCCATTGGGGTTGAGCACTCGGGTGACAAGGTTGACCTTGCAAATCAACCTTGGAGCTTACTGTGTTCCTCTTTAACAATATAGCCTAGATAATTTAGTGTAAGTGACATTTTCCTTTCTTTGAAAACCGATTTTCTCGGGGGCGTGGCCAACACGCGAACAATGCGGACGTGAGCCTGGTGAGCTCCCGCGGGCGCCAAAATAATCCTGCGTTTACATCCAGATTTCTGGGGATCTAGTGCTGAACAAGCACCTCAACTGAACCCGCGAGGCGGTGGGCTTGAACCGACAGAGTTTAAAGTGCCTACTTGGACAGCCGACGGAGGAAATCCATAAAACACTGAGTGCCAGCAGCACTGGAACTGTGCAACCAAGATGGCCGCCGGTGCCTGAGGACATCCTCCATCAGACGTCTCTATGGCCCGCCGCTGCAGGGCACAGAGAAAACAGAGAGGCGGACGTCGGCGACCTCCCCCAAAACACAAATGAAGGGTGGAGAGCCTGGATCTCCTGGAGCCGTGCACACAGTGGAAGGGCACGGTGCCCGAAAGGCGAGGGGAAGAGAGCGAGGCCCCCCGGGCTCCTATGAACGTGCGGCTCCTGCCCCCAGGGTTCGTGCATCTCCTGGCGCGGATGGGCGTCCTGACTCCTGAAATCCTGAACCCGGCTGTGCTCTGGCTCTCGGGCGGTGGAGCTCCGCGGCTAAGAGAAGGAGCAGCCCGTCCCGGTGAGGAGCGGCTGGAACAAACCAGAAGTGGCCCCCCCCTGCTGATCGAACCCTGTGAACAGTGCCCACCGACTGCTGAGAGTGGAGACTGAAGCACACCAGAGGCGCAGGGCGGCCACTACACACTGGAGAGGGCAGATAAAGGCGCTGAAGGTCCACATGCACTGAGAGGGCAGGAAGGGCCCAACAAGGGACATCGGGCCTAGGCGAGAGCCGCTTAAGGGACTCTGACCCCATAATCTTCCAGCCCCCACGGAGGCAGCGCCGGGTGGACATCGCGCTGTGACAATGCAAACCACCCACTGGACCCACCATACAGCGGCAACACAGTACATCTACGGGGGCGACTATCTTGACTTTGCATTATCAGAGACATCAGACCCGGTGCGCCCAGTCGGTCATCCCTGGTGGGGACGCACCGGGTGGATCCTTCCTCTGCAACATAAGTTTCACAGCCTCCGGGGAAAAATGGGTAAAGATAGGCTAAAGAAATCATCCACACAGAGCAGCATGGACCAGTTCGCAGTTGCTACCGCCCCTGCCTCAACAGGCCCAGCAACACGGCCTAACTCCCCCGCAGGCGATGCCCATTTATCCTTATGAGACGTTATGGCGGCCATCGCCAGCTCACCCTCCTCCATGGAGATAAAAATGGACAGTATCGTGGCAGATGTCTCCTAACTGCGCCACGACTTGTAGAAGCTAACACTGCATCTCCGAAGCAGAGGACAATATCAACAGGATCAATCGGTAACTGTCCCAAGCCTTAATCAAGAGTGGATGAGGGAGAAGGAAGGTCCCGCCGCAATAACGTTCGCATTCTTGGCCTGCCGGAGGGGGAGGAGGGACAGTGCATGGAACTGTTCCTCGAACAGTGGCTCGTGGACATCTTTGAGCCCCACTCTTTTTCAAAATTGTTTTCAGTGGAGAGGGCCCACAGAATGCCATCGGGCAAACCACTTCCAGGTGCTCTGCCCCGTACAATCATTGCTCGCCTGCTTAATTACCGCGACAGGGATGCTCGCCTGCAGATGTCGTGCACAAAGGAGCGATCACCCATAACGGCTCACGAATTGCCTTCTTCCCGGACTATACTCGAGAGGTGCAGCGGACACGACAATCGTTTGAACCACTTGAAAAACAACTCTCCCAGCTGAATGTGAAATACGGGCTGCTGTTCCCGGCTCAACTCAAGATTTATCACAAAGGAACCACTGTTCACTTTAATGATCCACAGGAGGCCTGGAAATGGGCAGAGGCTCAGGGGGCGATTGGGCCACAAGACCAAGAGGAAGGCCCTGACCCGGGCCAAGGCGGGCCTCCCCGAGGAGAAACCTAGAACTGGCGGGACAAGACGCCCCGGAGCCAGTTGCGGAACAGGATGTATGCTGAACAAATTACTATTCCCTAAAGGAATGGGTAAGGGTGATGCCACTTCGCGCGGATGCACCACGCCCACGCCTCCGACCCCGCTACATGATGTATCCACCATGAATGATTTTGATATTGGGTGCAAGAGAAGGGACTCCGGGGAAGGCTCAAACCCTCCCCTCCCCTGGTGAACCCCCCCTCTCTTTTTAAACTCTATCCAAGGGTTTGGTTTTTCATGCTGACGCCTTAAGTTTCAGGATCAGCAATGTTTGGGCGACAGGTACTTCGTGTTGGGGTGGAGTATAGGGTGGGGGTGGGTTGGGGGGTGTGAAAGTATGTTTGTTGTTTCAGGACTATTACATGTTCACAGGTCGATCTAATCACTATCCTCCATTCGGGCCACCTTGTACCACTCCACAAGGTAGCACCACTCCCACAGTGCAGGTGGGAAGGATACCGCCATCTCTCTTTGGCTACAATACCCTGAAGATCCCCACCACGCGCCGTAAATGACGTCTACACAAAGCCAGATACCACCCGGGCAACATCCCAGATCTCTAAAACTACTCACTTGGAATGTGAACGGGATGGGAACAGGGATCAAAAGACGCCTCATTATGCAATTTTTGAACAGCCACTCTCCTGACATGGCCCTTTTCACAGAGACACATCTGGCCGGGTCAAAATGTGCCTTTTTCCAAAGAAACAATTATCGTCCTGCCTTCCATGCGGGGTACACTATGGTATCTAGGGGCACCCCCATTCTAATACACAAACGCATCCCGTTTATCCTGCAAACTGTAGAACAGGACCCTAGGGGCCGTTACGTCTTCATCCTAGGTACCCTCTGGGGTGAGAAAGTAGCTGTTGCTTCAATCTACTCTCCACCTGGTCTGGGACAGGAATTATTGAATGTCCTCACCACCCTTATAGGGAAACACCACCATGACATGTACATCCTAGGGGGGGATTTGAACGATACCATGAGTAATAGCACTGACCGCTCCCACCTTAGGAATCATAGCCTAGAAACCCCTACCAGACTGGCCAACTTTACATCTGCTCTGGGGTTCTGGGATGTGTGGCGGGAATTACACCCCGATGCTAGAGAATACTCGTTCCACTCGGGAGCCCCTGGCTCCATGTCCAGGCTAGATTACTTCCTTATACCACATACCGACCTTCATAAGGCAATGTCCGCGCAAATGCTCCCCCGAGGTATCTCAGACCACTCCCCGTTATTAATGGAAATACGTATGCAGGTGTTCTTCCCCCTAGAACATGGAGACTAAACAACTATTATCTAGGGTTCCCAGAATTGATCAAACGTATTGAGGAAGTGTCTGCTGAATATTTTGAACTTAATGAAGAATAGGTAGATAACCCGGTGATAACATGGGAAGCGTACAAAACAGTGTTGAGAGGAGAGATTCTCTCCTGGATGGCACATAAAAGGAACACTCGGCTCTGTGAGATACTGGAGGCCGAGAGTGACGTGAACAATTGGGAAACTAAGCACATTTCTGATCTCACTCCTGATACTCTCCGATCCCTTCAATGCGCCCAAAAGCGCCTTCGGAACAAAATGATGGATAATGCTAAACAGGCCCATTGGCAAGCTAGAGCGAGAGTATATGAACTGCAGGACAAGGCGGGCAAGATGCTTGCCTGGTTGGAGAAAAGAGACGAAGGACAGTGCCATGTTCGGGAAATAATCACTTCACAGGGCGACCGACATCAAGTAGATGCCGAAATAGCAGAGGCTTTTGCCGAGTTTTATGCAGATCTATACCGAGCCCCACCTCTCCCGTTAGACCCCTCTCTCTTAGATGCCATAACGCTGCCAACTCTTTCCGAGCAACAGAAGGAACAATTAGACTCAGCCTTATCAGAGGCTGAAATATCAGCAGCGTTATCTCAACTACAAACAGGGAAAACGCCGGGCCCGAATGGATTTCCAGTTGAAACCTGGCGAAAATTAGGGGCAGATAGAATAGCACTCCCCCTTTACAGAATGTTTCCTAGCGCCCGAGAACAAGGAACCCTCCCCCCAGACCTATGTAAGGCAATCATAGTAGTCATCCCCAAACCCGACAAACCTCCTCATAAATGTGCTTCCTACAGACCCATATCACTGATTAACGGGGTAGCCAAGGTCCTAGCCAAGCTCCTAGCAAACCGATTACAACTGGTTGCACCCACCCTGATCCACCCGGACCAGTGTGGATTCATGCCACATAAATCGACCCGGATGAATCTACGGCGCCTTCATCTGGCATTGGAAAGGTCTAACGATTATAGATGGGCCTTTAGCTCTACTGGCAATTGATTTCGAAAAGGCGTTCGACTCAATTCGATGGGACAGCCTTTGGGAAATCATGCGCCGTATGGGATTCGGAGAGGCCTTTTTGGGATGGGTACAGTTACTTCACACTAATATCCAAGCAGAAGTAAAAGTAAACGGATGGTCCTATCGATCTTTCCTTCTTGGTAGGGGCACGCGGCAAGGATGCCCACTCTCTCCCCACCTCTTTGTCCTCGCAATTGAGCCGTTTGCTCTTTGGCTTCACCAAAATGCAGCATGGATAGGGTTTACATGGCCAGAGGGTCACGAAGATCGCACATCTCTATATGCAGACGATCTTCTGATTTACTTGGGGGACCCGACCCGGTCCTGTCCCACTGTGACACAGATGCTTGTCCGCTTTGGTGAATTTAGCGGACTTAGAATCAATTGGGGTAAATCCGTCTTTTTTCCTGTAAAGGGTGGAGCACAGGCCATCCCCCAGGATTGCCCGTACCGAGTGGAACGACAAGGCTTCCGATATCTGGGAATTTGGATATCTGGGGACTTGACCGGATACATAAAACATAATCTCCGACCGGTCACGGTCCGCTTCATTGTCGATGTTCAACACTGGAAACTCCTCCCCTTGACCCTTATGGGCATAGCTGTGCTCTTTAAGATGATGACCCTTCCTAGATTCCTCTATATCCTCCAGAACGCCCCGCTCAGGATCCCAGACCTGGAGTTTCACCAAGTGGAGGCACTCCTCAGAGAACTCATATGGGGGGGAGGTCAACCACGCATTGCGCTAACCACACTCCAGAGATCGATCTGGGAAGGCGGGTTGGGAGTCCCTCGTCTCCAAACTTATTATTGGGCATCGCAAAAATGGCAGTGGTCAATGACCTTCTCCATGGAGACCGTGAACTGTCCCACATACGGGCTGAGAAAGCCATCATCCAGAACATGGACCCACAACCACAAAACATCTTATTACGGTTTGGAGACAAGCACCCCATTTTATTGGGTGGGGAAACAAAGTTACTTCCGCACAACCTCTATGGCAAAATAGCAACTTGGCTGAAGTCCGGAAATTCGAGCCATGGCCCAAATGGGTGAGGGCTGGGGTCATAAGGGTTGGGGATATACTCACTGACGGGAAGCTGGCCTCATTTGACGCTCTGCAACTACAATTCCAGATCCCGAATACAGAACTGTATCACTATGCACGCCTGGCCCATGCCTTAAAAACCCACTTACCGGAAGACACTGATGTACCGGAATACACCCCTATTGAGCGTAATATCTTACCGGAATACATCCCCACTAAATGCACCTCCATCCTATATAACGCTATATCATCCTTTGCCACCCCTGAACTGAACAATCTGAAAGCAAAATGGGAAGCGGATGTGGGGGAAATAGACCCGGAGGACTGGATACAGGTTCTCATGCACCCTCGAGAAATTGCTATTTCCTCTAGGCGTCGACTTGTACGGCTCAAAATATTACACTGGGTATACTACCCCAGGACACGCCTATACGGCTGGAAACGTGCCCCGAATCCAAACTGTCTTCGATGCGGGGAGGGAGAGGGAACCTTCATTCATATCCTTTGGGCATGTCCCCGGATACAAACCTTTTGGAATGAATGCTGTTGTGAACTTTCCAAAGTTCTGGCCCGTACCATACCACTAGACCCAAGAGCCCTACTCCTGGGCGTACCCTACGAGATAAAGGCTAACAAATGGGAGACACTTCTCCTGCATACGGCAACAGGACTAGTTAAGCGTAATATAGCGCAGAAATGGGGAGCCCCTGACACCCCGACACTGGACCAATGGAAGACGGACATGGACACATGTGCCATGATGGAGCATAGGATCTATTCAGCAAGGGGCTGTCCCAACAAAGCCTCGAAAATATGGGATAGGTGGGAGGAAGTGGTGACCTAAGACTCGTTTCTATACTTTGTGGAGTGTGATCTAAATACCAATGTAACTATTTGATATGCCTTTCGACCATCGATAACATGTGTAATACCTTTTGATTTTGAATGAACATGATAGTCCTTATGTTGGTGTTGATTTTGTGATTGTTATACTAAAATAAACAATAAAAAATGTTTTATTTTAAAAAAAAAACGATTTTCTCACTTTTAACTGCTCTATTTTCCTAAAATGAACCTCACTCTACCTTCCAAATCTCTCTGAATTTCTCAATTCACCAGCTAGAGACCTATTTTCACCTGTATATTGTCCCTGTGATATATATCTATTCCCCAGCCCAAAAACCACACTCCAAATCAGAGTATTTCACCCGTTTTGTAAAAGAAACCGTTTTTGACATTTTAAACGGGAATTGGGTAAATTGCAAATTTTTCAACGTGTCATTTGGCTACAGCTGTGTTAACTTTCCACTCATTTTCAAATTGTATGCTCCTTGTTGATCCATTGCATTGTTAAGTGTCTATGCATTGTTGCCTCATGGAGAAATCATATATACTTCAAGGTTTTAACCGCATATTAATTATTTATTTGCCATTTCCGAGTATTATTTTAGGGCTTTGCTAATGGTTTAAAGTCTGTTTTTGCCTCTTATTCTGTGAGGGAAGGTCAGATTTATATTCTGCCTCTTATCCCTGACTACCTGCTGCTTCTTTCTATCCCCTCAGAATTTGATTATTGTGGGTCGAGGGAACGTTGCAGGAGGAAACCTTAACTTGGGTGCTATCTATCCTCATCCAACAAGTGCTCCTAGTCAGTGTGCTTTGTGTATGCTCTAGCAGAAGGTTAACCAAGTGCATTGCTTCCATTTTCATTGTAAATATCACCCCGTTGGTGATTGCTGCCCCATATTAAAAATTTTATGATTTCTTGTAAATTTTAAAAATAAATAAATATTCTATTTTCATGAACCGTTCTGGTTCATGGTCCATTGTGACCCGAGGTATTTGAAAACGGGGTTGTGATACGAATGGTGTACCATCTCAAATTGAATTTGCATAAAATAAAGAGAAAGGCATCTGAGTTGTGCGCTACACACTAGGGTGAGACCAAGACGGGTGCCGCCTGATTGAAATCCTTAACAGTATGTACCCTGTTGGATGAATATTTGATGGGGCATTATTAGAATACGCTTTTAGGGTTGAAAATGTGTTTTTTTCAAATATATATATATTTTTTCTTTTTTTTCTTTCCTTTTTTGTGCATTTTGCAAACACTGCTGTACAGGTATAGCTGTTATATTAAGTTTGCTAGATTCTATGGTAAATTTGTTTTAATTGTACTGGTTTTGCATGCATATGAACTATCTCTGATGGCGATCAAATAAAGCATTTATTACCCTAAATAGAAAGGAATAAAAACAGAGGAGGCTGTTCAAATTACAGTGCATGAAAAGGTGACGGGGCTAAGTGTAGTTTATGTAACCTTGAACTGCAATGAGTGGGAGAAGAAAGGGTAGAGATTGGGCCTTGGAATCAGGCGGGATGAGAAATCAATGGAGGTAGGGAGGAAGAACAGAAACAGAAAATAATGGGTAAAAAAGGCTCTGAAATGCAAGGCAGAGCGAAAAGGAGTTCAAGGAAGATCAGGTGGTGTGGAGGTGGACCAAGAGATCTGGCAGAGGATCGAAGATGGAGTGCTGATGAGCCTCTGGAGGATTTAGAAAAAGGTGAGGTATTGTGTGTGAGAGAGAGTAGCACCCAGTGGGAAGAATGATACCGTGACTGCAGGAGAGTGTGCAGGAGTGAGTGCTAGAAGAGAAGGGCGCAAGAGGTAACAGGGAGACAGGATGAGAGTGTAGAGGATGAAAGAGAGAGGTAAAAGGTAGAATAGAGAGAGTGTGTGCGAAAGGTTGCAAGAAGGAGAGGGAGGAATTTGAAGGAAAGATTGGAGATAAGAGGTAAGCGGCGGTATAAATGCAGAGGTCAGGTGTGTGAAAAGATTATATGAACAGAGGGGGAAGGATATGGGAGAAGAGAGAGAGAGTGATGAAGAGAGAGAAAGGGAGAGAGAGGGAGAGAGAGAGAGAGAGAGAGAGGGAGAGAGAGAGAGAGAGAGAGAGGGAGAGAGAGAGAGAGAGAGGAAAAGAGAGAGAAGTGAGTGGGAAGACCAGAGGGGGTAGAGAAGGAAGGGAGATGATAATAGAAAGGGAGTGAGAGGATAAATGGGAGTTTGGCCCTCCTGAATGCAGCAGCTAGAGTAGATAGTAGGGATAGCCGATCTCTTGACTTTACACTAACCTTGGGAGACAGAGAAGCCTGGGTTAGGAAGAAGAAATCTCATGCGAAGTTGAGGGGCTATCATGAAAACATCAGGTAACTGAGGCTGTTTTGTAGTTATTCCAGGCCGGTCAGTTGGTGACCTCTTTTAGTTGTCCCTCAGAGGGAAGAGTTATCTGTACCTTACCTGTGTATAATGTCAAAGGGATGGCCTCAGTCTTTTATGGTGCTGAGCTATGAGGGTTGTCTTAGCTCAATTAAATATGTTAAAAAGTGCGTGGTTAGGTTTAATTCATGAACCTTTTGAGAGAATTTCTTCCTTTTCAATTTTGAAGAATTATCATCACAGACCCATTTCTGTTCAGTTAACTCTTGGATCACCTGGACTACTTGCCAGACCTTCTGTAACCTGATCTCTGGTTGCAAGGTATTACTTGGCCAATCGGCTATGTGGTCAACAAAAGTGCCTGCTTAAAGAATTGAAGCAAGGATACAGATGCTTCAACTTTTGTTGTTAAAACTAAGTGGCACAGAATATTCTTATTTCTGTTAAAGTGAAAGCTCTGGAGGAGAGGCATGATGTCTTCAAATTATGAATAATTACTATGATGGTGTGGGATCAATTGTACACCTTTCTGGATGTTGGGACTGAGATTAATTCCACTCTATATGGTTGCTGCAATAGGGGCATTAGAGATTATATGTTGTGGTCTTTTATTATGTTTATTAGTCTATTTTATTTGTAAATATTGTATTTTATTGGTTTTGGTATGTATTGCATGGATTGTGTACCTGTTCCATGGTCATGACCAAATAAACATTGATTGATTGATTGATTGAAAGATCATTTATTGATGCCATTCAATAATGGAGTCCTTCATACTACCCCCCTTTTGCCATTTCCATTCTCAGCTATTACTTTCACTTCCATTGTCATAGAAACAGTTTTTTTGTTTTGTTTCCTGTATATGTATATTCTATTTTTCAATTGTGCCCCCCCACAAACCCTCAGAAGAGAAAACAAACACATAATAGTGAGAAGACTGTGTTCATCACCCGACCCCTTCGACCCAGAACCCATTTTGCTACCCTGCCGGTATAACATTACATGAAAAGAGAGCCTGCCCCTCAACAGAGCCTGCCCCTCAACTGCAATAACACCTTCATATCATAGTAGGATTTCATATTTACTGCAGCCTTCTTCAGGTTCCTCTGCGCGTAGGCACAAGCATGTTGAAGGTGTTTGCAAAGGTTTTTTACATATTCATGGTGGAGGCATTGATCAACGCCTGTGTTTGGTGCAACAGATATTGGGGCAAGACCATTTTTCTACCAGTCTTAAGTTCAAAAGGAAACATCTTAGTAGCAGAAGTAGGGGGATTTCTCAGATCCATCAGGACTATTGTTCATTGAAAAGCCAAACTGGGTCCAGGATCCATCACAATCTTTTTTTAAATCCCCACAATTGTTTTACTATACTGCTCACTCCCCTGCCTCCCCAGCTTGATTCTGGGTGGTAGCTAAAAAGCAACTTTATTTTGACTCCAAGAATTTCCCACATCTTAGTCATTACCTCACTGTTAAACTGACTACAACGGTCAAATACATTACTTTGAGAAAGGCTGAAATGCTAAAAGATGTGTTTGATTAATAACATAGGTTCCATGTCATTTCGCCAAAATCTGTTTTACGAAAAAACACACACTTTTAAAAAAATTATTTTTGGGGGTTCCCCCCCAATCACCCCACTTCATTTTACTATTTGTTTTTATTTCCCCTCCCCAGCAACCCTTTATTTGGCCCCTGCCCCCAAAACATTTTGTTGAGTTTTTTCGTAAAAACTTCCGCGACAAAACACCCATCGTAAAAATGGGTGACGGTGAAATGAGGCCATACAATAACATAGTTGCAGTCTCTGCATTACAATTCAGGGCTGAGGTTGAATTCCATCCATTTAGTGAAGAGTAACGTAACGGTCCACATGTATTTGTTGTCGCATGAAGGAATCACTTGGCCAATACATTTGATCTGAAGATCAGACCATGGTAATGTCATTCCTATCTTTTGTAGAGGAGTCCTGTGAATGGAAGAATTTGGTTGGAACTCAGCACATACCAGACTCCCGTTTAAATAAATGTTTACGGCTTGACCCATGTGTGGTCAATAAGCAACCTCTAGTAGAACCTCCATTGTCTTTTGAAATCCCTATGACCAGTTGTTGCTGCATCATGGGCATGATTTAACATTATGCTTAGAAATTAGGTGGATACCGGTCACTGATCATAACCAGATTGTGGTTTTGTGACCAAAAGTCTATGTTTTACTTGAAAATTATCTGAAGCTGCTTTAAGATTCGGAGATCTTCCAATCACTGGAAGCTTGTTCAGTTGAAGAAAAGATTTATGGATCTTCTATTTACAGAATTTTCCAAAAATTGGCTCTTCTTTTTGGGCAATGATTAGGTCTTCATCTCAAATACCTCTACCCCATCAAAGAGTAGAAAGCTTACTTTCAGCCTGCAACTGTGAATGAGTTCCTGCTGTTATTTGCATTTCTCCAAGGAAATGTTCCATATCAATGTGTTCTCTTGGGATTACTCCACTTTTGGGTAGTTGATCAGCCAAATAATATCCTTTCTTATCATGGCCCTCAAACTTAGAATGTGCCTTTATTTTTTTCCAAAATAAGGTCATGTTGTTTGACGTCAATTAATGATCTATCATTTGGATTTATTCCCTATGCTATAAGGGATTTGTTCTTCAGACAAAGCATACCTCTAGCTTTACAATTTACTAAGTGCTCAATAAATCCATTTTGAACATAGTCTGAATCAGGTATGATTACTAGTTCTTGGAGTTGATGATTCACAGCAATAAGAACAACTTTATATATGGCCATTAATTCTGCCACCTGGCTACTTCTTGGATCAGTTTTATAGCCGGCTAAGAGTTGATGGATGTCATTCACCCAAGCATTCCCAACACCAGCTACTAATGACTTCATATTGTTTTTTTCTTTATATTGTAGGTACATCCATCCACATAAACTATAGGCATTCCCTGACATGTGATTTGATCATACAACTTATGAGGAGAAGCTAGATATGCCTCCATATTTTTGTTGTTCTAAGTTTTCTATCCATCCAGCACTTGTTTTGGACACAGCAATGTAGATCGTCAAATCCTCGTGCCACCCGCAGCTTTATTTTGACCATATCTGATTTCTACAAAGATTCTAAATGGTGGTGAGAGGTCTCAATGGTTATATACTCCCCACAAATTAACTGATGGTAGTTTTTCAATGCTCATACTGTGTTGTGTGGAATGATTTCTAAGATTTGATAATTTGACCTTAGTGGCCAATAAGGTTTTGCTAGCGTACAAGATCATGTTATTAACCTTATCATGTTTCTGACATAAGACTGCAGTTAAACAAGTGTCTGAAAATTATGTTTCCAGGAAAACATCTTTTTTTAATGTGATAAGTTAAGCACAGAGTCGTTTCAAAGCCTCTGCTTGAGATTTCCCCACTCTCACTTGATCCTTGCCTTCAAGTGATGGACCAAGAGCTAAGTGCATTATACTCTATTCATTTATGACTCTAAATTGTAAATCCAAAAACCCTTCATAATTCATGTAGATTTGAGGTGTTCTTCAATTTCAGTGGGGCCTCAATCTTCTTTTTTGGGGGATTAAAATTCTTGGCTTGGATTTCATGGCCCAAAATGTGTACTTCAGTTCTGCACCACTATGCTTTTTGAAGTGATAATTTCACACATGCATATCTCATTTGAGTCAATAATTTGTGGATTTCCACTAGGTGTTCTTCGACAGTTTTACTCGCGATTAACAGGTCATATACATAGGTCAAATTCCCTCTTTCTACAAGATCAGGCCTGGTTTTATGTAGGAATATATTGATTTTGTTTCGGCTGTTAATATAAACAAATGTAGCTCAGGTCCATACCTATTGTTGCCCCCCCAAACATAATTGCAAGTATTTATTGGTGTTCACCGAGTACGTAGAACCCTGAATATGTCATAACCCATGATTAATATAAGGGATACGCCACCATGACATGTGTACCGTCTTATACAATTCCGTTAAGTTTGCACTGATTCTCCATTATCCATTGGATTTCAGTATTCTTAGTACAGGTTTATTAAAGGTCCTGTGGATTGGTAGAATGATCCAGCGAGATTACAAGTTTTTGATAATCTCTGTGAGTTATTCCAAGGACTCTAGAGGTAACCAGTATTGTCTTTCAAATACGTGTGTCATATTAGAGTCCAGAGGTAATGTTGTATAATGAAGGGACATATGCTCACAATCATAGGAATCGACAGAGAAAATGTTCTGGAAATCTAGAAATACCAGTCATGAAACACCATTCTCAGGATCAATGCCACTGGTCCCTATGGAAACGCTGGGCGACGCATTTCTCCTTGCCCACAAAAAGATGGCCGCCAGAAAAGACAATTTCGGCATATTGCGCCATTTCACCACGTTCACACAACGAGGACACTGTTGCTTTGCAGAAGATTAACAATATAGTGAACTGTAATGGAACAAGCTTCGCATCGCAATTGCAACAGTGAGTCTTACCCATTTTGATGCTCCCTGTTATTCATCTTCCATTCTTCCTTGCCCTTCCTTGCTTACCCTGGTTCTCACTCTGTCTCCCCTTGCTGATCCTATCCATCGCTCTGAAGCCTCATTACCTCCATCATCACACCACAAAGGCTCTGAACACTCATGGGCGTAGGACATGGGGGGAGAGGGGGGACAAATCCCCCCCACAATTGTAAGTGGGGGGATGTAATGTAATTTATCCCCCCCCAGAATATGTTTGGTGTGTCGTGCAGGGATCTGTTTTTGAAGTGGGGGGAGGGGCTGCAGCCATCTCCCCCCGACCCCCAAAGCATGGGGGCAATACCCTCGGGGGCAGATGGGTGATCATCTTCCCCATGGAAGGGGGCGAACGAAAAAAAATATATATATTTTTTTTAATGTAGTTTTGGGTGGGGGTGGCTGCGGGTGGGGCCACTAACCACCAGGAATTTTTGCAAGGGGGTGGCACCTTATGTAGCCATCCTTGGGGCAGATTTCTGCCCCTTGGAAGGGGTGACATGAGATTCCCCCCATCCATTTGGGGTCGGGGGAGAGGCCACTGTAAATATTGGCAGAACCAACCCCCCCAAGATTGGGGCAGTATGTGTTGCCCCCCCCAGGGCAGATGGCCACACACATGTGCCCATTTGCCCCTAGAGAAGGAGAACAACCAAAAAAAATATATATATAACTTGTTTGGGGTGGGGGGCCCGGTGGCGCCCACTAGACCACCAGGATTTTTTTGTGTTTGAAAGGGGGCCCTCTCCCCCCAACCTAAGTGGATGGGGGCACCTTATGTAGCCCTCCCTGGGGGCAAATGTCCGCCCCTAGGAAGTGATACATGAGATGCCCCCATCCATTTCAGGTGGGGGGAGAGGCCACTGCAAATATTGGCAGAGCCACCCCCCCAAGCCTGGGGCAGTACGTTTTGCCCCTCCCCTGGGGTCAGATGGCCACACACATGTGCCCATCTGCCCCTAGGGAAGGGGATAAACACAAATATATTATAACTTGTTTTGGGTGGGGTGCGGCAACCGGGGGGACCCACTAGACCACCAGGATTTTTTGTGTTTGAAAGGGGGGGTGGCCCTGTCCCCCCACCCTGAATGGATGGGGGCACATTATGTAGCCCTCCCTGGGGGCAGATTGCTAGATTGGGGTTATCAGTGGGTTAGCCTTTTCCCTTTGTGCCCAGGTAGGTGGACCCACACATATGAGGTACCGTTTTCGTCGGGACACCTGTGGGAACGTGGGAAGGTAGGACATTGTTGTTGGCGGCGTGTTTCGGTGGGTGGGCAGAGAGAAATGTCTCTGAAATTTTGTGGAAAAAAACACAATTTTCAGACATTTCACTCTGGACACCCACAGAAACACGCCGCCAACAACACATGTCCCAACAAAAAACGATACCTCACATGTGTGGGTGCACCTACCTGGTCACAAAGGGAAAAGGTTAACCCACTGGTAACACCAAGCCTTTCGGCAGAGCAGATTTTGCTCATGTGGACAACATACAGATTTGGGCCTATGGTGTCGAAGCCACCAACGAAAAGAGGGAACCTCCTGCATTTCCGAAAAAGAGGACACCCATGGGAATCCACAGAGGTCTGACTTGCGCGAATCACCCCAGAATTTATGGCCCACAATCCCCGGCAAAGTCCGAAATGTTACGACCGCCAACATTTGGGGAAAAAAGGGGCTAAATTTGGCCGAGATATATTATGTAACAAAAAAGTTACAAGGGATTGAATGGCGACATACCAAAATCACCAAAAAAGGCCTGGCCAGAAATACCCATGGCAGTTAAGGGGTTAAGACGGTAAAGCCCCAGAAGAGATATAATTTGTAAGGTAGCTCAGTGAGTTAATGCTCCAAATGCAGATTCTGCACAGGAATATGGTACACCCGTGTTCAGCACCTGGCTTAATCTTCCGGTGGGATAATATGCAGAGTGAACGCATTCAGCTTCCGATGCAACACAGCATTGTCCAGGTCAATTGGTTCAGAAAAAGTGGTGGAAAACACTATTACTGTTGCTTTTTCTAATTGGCCTGATTTTCGTGCATTTTCTGGGTGGAGTTCGGGAGCCGAGTGGACACACCAGGACCCCCTTTATTTCCTGCTCCACCAGACAAATGCGGCCTTAATAACAACATGGATTCTCATGCTGAAAATAAGGAAAGGGATTCCTCTGGGATCTCCTTGGTGTCCAGAGGAAGCCATTGTCAATTCCGCCAGCAATCGCTAATTGCGTGAGGTATTTACACTCTTCCAGAGTGGAAACGCAATGTGATTCCACCTGCCTTTTACACTAAAATCTTCAGTTTTGTGGTGGAAAAGTAAAATCGTGCGCCAATGGAAGTGGTCCACTCCATGCAGTTTACTTTGCGACTTGATGCTTGTGGGTTTTGCATGATGCTACACATGTAATAAATAAATACATGCTTTTAACATGATCCCAGATTAATGGCAATTCATGATCAGAATGAGTGAGCATGGCATGTCGCTGGTAAGAGGGTGTCCTGTGCTTCTTGAGTGCGTTGGCAAATGCCCTTAATTGCCATCTCACATTAAACAGGTGCTTAAACCCATCAGTGTGGATTGCGCAATAATAACTCAACAAAGGTATTTCAAATGGCCAATTTAGCTCTTTGGGTGACACTGTCAAAGTGGGAGAATGCTGCCCAGAATGTGCCACTTTCTCTGCAGAGTGAATTGTGCCCACCCCGAGGAGTGTGAAAAACCCACAAGCGCACCGTGCCCTGCTCTTTCTGTGTGTGTCTTCCCCACAGGGTGACAGATGCTGACTCAGACATGGGTAAGTCTCAGGTGGCAAGCCTGTACCCTAGTTGATGTGGCAAAGGGTTCCAGACTTTCAAGGCTGATAACATTAGTAGCATTGAGTTACATCCCATCTGACAGGTATGTGTGATAAAGTTGCAAAGCAGAGCTGTTAGTGGGCTAAAGCAGGAGGCAATGTCTGCCCACCCTCAAAGGGTACGTACAACCAAAAGTAATAGGCCCCTCCCCTCATCATGGCTGTAAGGGCCAGGCTTCAAACCAGGCAAGAATGCCCCCCAATCATCCATGCCCACGAGAAGGGTACCCCTCGTGCTCCAGGAACCCCTCTGTGCTTTCCAGGTGATACTAACATTATTTAAAGCCAGAAGTCTAAAAGGTAATCACTTAATTGCAGCTGGAAATTAGCCCCTGGCATGATTAAAATGTCTTAACCAAGTGTGACATCATCCCCTTCATTTATAAGAAAAATGTATGTTCTTGCATTTCTTCATTCACTGAATTACTGTTAGAAACAAAGGCAAGAGTTGTGTCTCTTGTGTAGGCATTCGGAAGGCAGTTGCCAGCCTCTGGCATAATATGCCCATGTTCTTCCAATATTGGCTAGCTGTTGCCCTCTTATGGCCAGGTAGAATCATTATGGCAGTGACTGGCAAATGCCTTTCCCCGGCAGACAGTAAAGCGGAAATAAGAGGCCAATTCAAGACACGGAACAAACAGAAGTTAAGACAGACTGCAGCTGCCATTGCTGTGTTAGGGAGAATATGTTGAGTGTTCAAGCAAGGAGGTATGTATTAAGCAAGCAAGCAGTGAGACAAGGGAGAGGCAAAGAAAGGCCAAAGGGTCTCTTTGAATAGTGTAACAGGGCAGAGGACCCATGCTCTGCCGTACTTATAACATATGAGAGAATCAAATAGATCAGGCTTTGCAGCAACTGTTAAACGAGAAAGGAACAGAGTGCAGCCCTGCATTCAGAATAACAAAGGCAAAGAAAGGCTAGGATCTAAAGCCAGCATGAGATGGAATAAGAGGGACCAGACTCATAGTGAGAGGCTGGCCCGGCCCTCACAGGGGCGCTAGTGGGGCAGCCCACATAGCGGGCTGCCCCTCTGGCCACCACCCTGGGTCCACATACACCCCACCTACCATGCATCCCCTGGGTCCGACACATCGGGCCGTGGACCTGGGGAGTGCTTATAAGGGGGTGGTCTTGCGATTGCTCATCCTCCTTGTTTGCTTTACCCCCCACCCCCGGAGGACAATCAAAGCAGCAGCATCACACACCTGGTCCCTCTGCTCCAATAACAGGGCTTACTCAGAGGTACAAACAGGATTTCCTCTTTCTTTGAAACCCCCATCCTTCTATTCCAAGAGACACACACGTCTCCTTGCCCCACACAAAAAAGTAGCAACTTGCAGTTGGTAGAAAAGGATGCAACTTCTTTATTTGGCAGGAATCCACTTACAGGTGTTCTGTCTCTTAATGAGCTAGCGTCCTAGCTGTGGCCCGCTCGAAATAATTGTTATTTCCTCTCTCTTACCATGAGCTCATCATAGTCAGATGACAAATCCAGAAATGCAACATATAAAGACATGTTCTTTGCTGCTGCATCCTTTAATTTTCTTCTGTTTTCTTTTCTTCTTTTCTCTTGTTTTATACAGTGATGATACTTGTAATTTAATATGTGCTGCTATTTTAATTTTAATTTTGGGAAAAGTCGAGTTCTTTGACTAAAACACAATAAATAAATAAAGCAAAGTCCCCAAGGTGTTCCCTGTCCCCCCCAGATTTTATGTGTCTCCTTCGCCCCTGTGAACACTCCTTGATAATCCTCTTATGGCTCAGTACTCTCCTTGAGAATTCTCAGGATTTTTCCCCAATCCAGGGTTTTTCTCCTTGGTATAGTCCTCATTATCCACTACACCTTCCCGTGTTACTTCACGGTTGTTTACGCTGCAATACGAACTTGTCACTATCTTCAAGCCTACTGTAAAGAAGCAGCCAACGGCCCCTGCAGGAAGTCCCGCCTCCCTCCCGCATATATGCTGGAAGCCAGAAACAGTGCCATTGTCAGGGCTAGGCATGTTAATGGGATTATGTGTCTCATGTAAATCCCCCAGAGACATCCTGGTCCCACTGACCCCTTGCATAAACCCGATACGTGTTACATAAGGAGGCTATTGCATCCTTATTGCAAGCAGAACAGCCAGGGACAAAGGAACATCAGGGGACTACATTTACCAGCAGGCCATGTGCTTCACGAGCCTGCTGGCATGGGAAGAGCCACGCCTGAAAATCTGCGCATGCGCGGCCCGCGTCTGTGCACTAATGCTTGCTATTCTGGCTTCAGAAGGGAACAGACGTGTTTTCCAGCGCTCCGCCCAAGGTAAGCCTACGCGGGGCACTCAACCTGCCTGAACACTCCACAGGCCCCACGTCATTATACAGATAAGTGCTTGCTTGTTAAATCTTCGTGTGAGGAGAGGACTAATCCTTTTGGGGGCATGTTTTACGATTCAGTGGTAAAAGACCACAGCGTATGGCAGACACTAATCCGCATGTTGAGTGCATTCTCTGGAGTGACTGAGAGTACTGAACGTTCTACAACGTTCCAGGTGAAAGCAATCCGAAACATACGGTCTCTGACGCCTGAAATGGAGAACAGTAAGAAATGCGTGTGTGGAGCCTCGGGTGACATTAACCCGTGCAGCGTGCACATCTCGCTCACGATTACCCATTACATGGGGTATAAAGCAAAGTGCTAGAAACGCTGATGTTAGCTCGTCTCTTGCTCATTGTTATTTTTGGTATTTTCCAGCAGAGCTTCATTGCAGAACATTTGGGACTTCCCATGCAGCACTAAAGGACCTAGGACTACACTCCGCAGCTAAGTGCATTTTCTTGTTTAGTCGCTACTTGCAAACCTGTAACCTCACATGGTATAATGTGTTAGATTGCAGAAGTGGACACATAGATTCTTATCTGCATGAAAGCAATGCAGTAAGCAGTTCAGTAGCACATGTAATGATTACCAAGGTGCAATAAAATGTAAAGGGCATTGGTTAGAGCTCCAGGCAAAAGCTCAAGCAGTGTGGTTAGAGGCTCCATCAAAAAGGCTTCAAAACTGCTGGGCACATTGTGTGTGTGTGTAGTGAGATTGTGATCTGAAAAGGCAGAGAGCACACCACAAGCGGTACCATTGGGACAAGCGGCAGGAGCTGAGGAGCATGTTACCCTACCCATCCACAACTTCTCCCTAACCCTCTTACCGGTTACCTTGCTACCCTCTACCCATCCAATCTATGGACCCTAACCCTCTTTCCCCGACGGGTCGCGTTACCTGTGGTTCTTACCAGTCACAGGTGCCAAGACCTTACGGGGAGGCAGGAGTTTGTGCTGCCTCTGCGCCAGACAAGATTGTATCAGTCGTGACAGCCATGTTTGACACCAGTAGTTGTGATTTTTCCACTGAGAATCTTTGAGAAAAGGTATTCACTAAGAAACCCGAATCAAATGTATTCCCGAAGAGATGACAATCTCTTTGTGGAGATCCCCTTAGAAATATGAAAATGAGAGAAAGAGAACTTGGTGATGTCACAAGAAACGAGTGTGACACACTAAGAAGACTGGCTGAAAAAGAGAATGTATGGACCTTATAGAAACTAATGATGAAGTAAAGAGTCGAGTAAACTTTCATATGAGAGACAAAGATTGCACGTGTGACGAGCACTGCAGAGAATGCAAGCCATTGAATAACTGTACAGATGCAGAAACGCAAGTAAACTAAGTGATCATAGAAGCTAGCTATATGTAGTAAATAGACTGCAAGCGGTGCCGCCATTATATAGATGCTGGACATCAGTGTCACAATTTTAGTAAGTTCAAGCCCATGAAGAAGAAGGATGAAGCAATGTTGCACTAAACAAGTAGCTAAGATCGTGGAAGAGTCAAGAAGGGCTAGCTGGCCTGGTGTCAAGACTGGGAGCTGCCAAAGACTGGTTATCTATCCTTGAAGAACAGTGAGCGTGAGACGCTGAATCCTTCCTTGTTAAGGTGCAAAGAAAGAACACCATGACTGTGAAGTTTATTTGTTTAATACAATTAAATGCTAAAAAAGAGGCATAATTGCGGTCTCCTGTCACGTGGACCAAGGATGGAAATAGACGTTGGGTATGCGGTCCAGAACCAAGATAGCGCGTGCTCGCACTCCCATATATTCTCAGAGACGAGAATGCATTGCAAGGCCAAGTTCAAAGACAATCTTCATGGCAGAACGCATGGGTGATGAGAGATGATGGGCTAATTGGGTGGGGAAACACGGTCAAGTCCACCTCCTGACACCTGGTGTATGAGCTTACGTGCTGCTAGTGAGCTTAATGTTCCAGAAGGGCACGAGCATGCCAACCAATTGTAGAGGGCCATATAACAAAGGGCCTTATAGTTTGATAGCCAATGGTGTGCCGTGTAGATAATAACAGTTGAAGATGAGTTGCACTAGGTGTAGGCATGAGTTGTCCACCTGACTGTAGAGACCCAATCACAACTCGGTCCCTTATAGGAAGTATACTTAGATGTTCCCCTTGAGCCAACCACAATCCCCTTTAGGTTTTTGCTTATTTGCCACGTAGTATGATGTCACGTATGACGATTTTGTATTATAAAAGTATTGTTTTTTATTAAGTGCTTCGAGAGAAATGCTGTGCGATGTCTGTTGATGTCAGTTGTAACACCCTGTTTTAGACAATTGATATTAAAACAGTAAACAAACTTTACCATCTTCCTGAGTTGGTTTGATTATTTGGTGTAAAGAGTTACTCTGCATTCCAGCTACTGCACGACATGCTACCGAAAAAAGGGCATTAAGCTCACGTGGTAGCAGTGGTAGGATGGTACAGACCCATCGATTAAGTTAAACTCCAGAGTTTCGGACGAGCGGGAATCCTTCGCCATCTAGCCGGAGGATCGCTGGATTTCCTGCTTAGAGCGGCTGAATAGAAAACTTGCAAGAAATCCAAGACAGTAGGCAGGGTCCTTCTTTGATGAAATCCCTACCTGGTTTCCATGGGCGCTCTGCAGACAGAAGGTGAAAGTGGTCAGTTGGAGGAGGACACGATTCAGAAGGCCTCGAGTCAGAACTACCGAATGATGAGTAGACTAAGGGGAAAGGCAAATTAAGCGGACAGGATTGTGGTATTTTAAAAGTAACGGGAAATATTGTGTGAAGACAGAGATAGAAATAGAAGCTCCCAGAAGCCTGACCCAAGGCGGTCGAGAAGAAGTCATCTCACACTCCAGCGAGAATCACTAGGCTACGTTTGAACAGGTTCACATAAGGAGATGATTTAAATCCTGTGGCAGGATATTTGAATAGGGGCGAAGAGAAAAAAGGGTGATCACTGAGTATTTTAGTAAATGTGTAAAGTCGACTAGCCTGTCTGTGTATTTGTGTTGAGAAAAGGTGTTGAAAAGTGATATATGTTGTAAAGGAATTGAAACAAATTTAAGGAGCTAAAGGGACTATCTATGGAAGTGTTTGGTACCAATCCAGAGATAGACAGAGATCATTGAAAAGGTAGAGGCTTGAGCGCCGATTTATTGGAGTGCGCTCATATCTGTTGTTTTAATAATATTGAAAAAAAGCAAACTTTTTTTTATAAAATCGGGTAAGTATTGACAGTCAATTGAGACTCATCACAATGGGAGACACTCCCTTGATGCATTTATGTAAGACATTGCCAAAGCACATGCCCAAGCTTAAACAGTATGGTGCGGAATGGGTGAAAGGCACGGCAGATAAGATGTTCATGACGTGGCCACAAGGGGGATCCCTGTCAAAAGCAGTATTACAACACATGGCCACATACTTGCACGCTGTGTACACGGGGAAGAAATTGGAGAAAAGATTAGTGATTCTAGAGCTTTGGAAAATGTACTAGGAAGAAAGGGAAGAGCCACATCCTGAGGAGTGGATGCTTAGCCAGTGTAAAGTGGAAGGTATGGAGCCATCAGCTCCCTTCACCTCGCCCGAAGTGAAAGGCGCTAGTGCGGAAGTAGTAGGATTGCATCCTTTAAAGGAACTGAAAGCAGTGACAGGCTATAGCAATCCGATATACAAACTGCCTGCTTATTGCAGTGATGACAGTCCAGAGGAGAGTAAGAGAAAAGAGGACATCTTTAAGATCATACAGAATAAAGAAGACAATAGTGAGCGATAGAATGTCTGTTCTGACAGATAGACAGAAATAGAAAGAGAGATTAAGAGATGGAAAGGAGAGAAGGATAAAGCTAAAGAGGCAGTGCTCATGCAGAACGAATGGATGGGAGGACAGATATTACTCATGCTAGATGGGAAAAGCATCGAGGAAGTAAGGCAAAGAGAAGATAAGGATGAATGGGATAGAAAAGACAGAGAACGAGAAAAGATATTGAAGGAAGACAAGCATAAAAGAAAGAGCAAGCAGTGACCAGAAGAGATGTATCAGGAGGAGCAAGAAAAGAAACAGGAAGGGGCAGAGGAGCAAAGAAAATATGACAATAGGCAGAGAGCAATAGAAGATAGGGATTAAAAAGAAAGGAAAAGAGAGGAGGAGGAAGTGCAGAAATTAAGGGCCAAAAGGATACAGAGATGAAGAGAAGAGGAAGAAAGAAGAGCAGGGGTGAGGAGAGAAGAGCAAAGTCAAGAAGAGGAAAGAATAAGAAGGGAGGAGAGAAAGCAAAGAGAATCAGATGAAGCATTAGAACACAGGAGGAGACAGCGGGACATTGACATTAGCCTCATTCGAAAGGAGCCAGTAGGGACAAGCCCAGCAATACAATGGGAGAGTGTGACATGTCGGTTCCATTGTTGTATTCACGACAGACACCAGTTAACATTTTGGGGAGAGATTTGATGACAGTACTTAACATGACGATTTCATTTACTGACGAAGGACTAGTGTGTTCCATTCCTTCAATACACTACTTGAATGTGGGCAAATTTATACTGGCGTTCACAGGGCAAATGGCTCTCTGAGGCGTTCTAATGGAGCCAGAGGTTTTTCTTTATGGGGTGAGCATTCTACTGACATGGCTACCTGGCTTAGTGGGAAAGACTGTGAGGATACCTGATGAATTCATGTTCTGACCACAGATACCTCTGGACAAAGAGGGGGACAGACTATCCCTCTAGAATTAGAAGCAGCCATAATCCGAAGGGAAAGGATGAAGGAACGGATGATGAGGGTAGACCATGGAGGACAGTGATAGCTCTTGAATAAGGGTGCAGGTTGTCCGACATTACTGATGATGTTATGTTTAGAGAAGTAGAGTTCTTTACGAGCATTACATATTGGATAAGAATAGAGAAAAGGGAAATCCCACAGCAAAATTCAATAATGTGGCAGCGTCCAGCATTTTCTGAGGAAGACTTGGAAAAGGTGCCAAGTGTCCTATGGACTGCAGGCCCTTATGACGTAGGACTGTTGAATGGAATAGGAGAATGGAATAGGAGAAGTTAAAATAAAGCTGAAGCCAGGGATGATTTTACCTCAAGCAAGATAGTGGGCCTCATTACGACTTCCAAGTTTGGAGGGCCCGGTAATTCCTCCTTCAGGGAACCCGGGCCCAGACCTTCCCCATTCCCATTTGAGCCCCCATAGGGATCAATGGGAATGGGTGCAGGGAGCTAACAACGGGCTGATTACGACCGGCTCGTTGTTAGCTCCCTGGTCCCCTCGGTTTTACCAGGCGTCCTTACCGGGTCCCGCGAGGGAACCTCATAATCAGGCGGAATGGGTTTAACAGGTCCGCATCCATTAGCGGCACCCGTTAACCCATTCCACCAGGGTCGTAATGAGGCCCAGTATCTCATGTCTCGAGAAGCCGATGAGGGCATATTCAAGACGATTTCAACACTGTTGAATCAAGATATTCTGGTGCCATCAGAATCATCGTGCACCACCATGGTTTTGCCTATCAAAAAATCAAAGAGACTGTCGTGGAGAATTATACAAGATATGAAACCGATTAACCAGGTTGTGGAGGCAGAGTTTTGTATAGTTCCTAACCCGGCGACGATACTATGCAGTATCCCAGTAGAAGCATGATATTTCATGGTGGTTCATTTGAAGAATGCGATTTTGTCAATCCTTTTGCATAAGGGCTGACAAAACATTACTTAATTTACGTTTCTCCAGACTCGTCTGAAACATACTAGGCTTCCTCAAGGGTATTGCGAGTCTCCATCAATCTTTACCAGAGTCCTCCAGATGGACCTAGGACTTAGGAAAAGTTTATATGCAGTACCCTTTGGGACCACTACACACAACTAGGACTACAGGTGTAAGCAAAACCAACCTTTGGTATAAGTCTGTACCACATAGTTTTTGGTAGCAAGCTGAGCAGCCAGGCTTATCTCAAGAGGGAATGTGAGCTTGTAATGATGTTACACAGAGGTCTACAATCACAAGTATTCAGATAGACACTTAAACAAAAGGTTTCTTGGTAAAACACTTCTTAATTATTTTACACAGTCAGTTAGAAAACATTCACTAAAAGAAGGCAATCAATATCACACAAAAATATACTACAATACTTCAGTCTAACCAGTTCTGAAACATTTAAACTACTTTGAAGGAGGAGCAAAATGGCATTTGGAGCATTTGAAGTAGGAGCAAAAAGGCATAAGTTAATAAAAAGAATATTACATTTACTCTTAAACAGTGCAAATAGTTTTAGTTCACCAGAGGAATTGATTCAATGCAATAGATAGGCCAAAGTCAATGGACTAGAGTCTTGTATAGGTAAAAACGGTTCTGGTATTTACATGGAAAAGTCTTTGCCATGGTTCTGAGAAGTAGTTCACGGATGAAAGGTTCATATATCGGGTCATAAGCTGACTAGGCCTGCAAGTTGACAAAGTTTCACAAACTTTTGCAGTGAGAGGTAAGTTCTCTCGGTCGGGTTTTCACAGTACCTTATTTTGAAGAAAAAGATGCAGCTGAAGACTTCTGTTCCTGGCAGTTCCTGCAGATCTCGCTGTTCCTGAGCCTCAGTCATGGGGACAAGAGGGAGGACGTCGGGAGACTCCTACACTGCACAGGGACTGTTCACAAAGCTGGCAAACTGGCAATTCTTCGAGTTCGGTAGCTGTCTTCAAGCACACAAGCTGGTGTCCTTCTCCCTGGTTATTCGGTTTCCTGCAGCACTGTGAGGAAAATACAACCAGCTCCGAGAATGGTGTCCAGGTGGCCTACAAATTGATTTTCCCTACTAACTCAAAGGAAGAAGTCGTCCTTGAAGGGCTTCTCTGTCGAGATTAACTTGGAGATTCGGACCTACAGCAGGGCTCCACCGGGCAAACCAACGGTCCAGTAGTTGCAGCAGCCGTCCTCTTCCAGCTCGTCTTTCATTCCAGTGGTCGACTCTGCCTTCCAAGCCAAGAGACTCCCCTTTTAAACAGTTTTCTCCCATTCATTCCAGCCTAGCTGCTACTCACCCAGCAGGGTGGCTGTCCTCGCTGGACAGTCAGCCAGCCAATAACACTAGAGTGCATTTGGGTCTCCTAGGAGTATAAGCAGAGGGAGTTTTGGACACGTCCCTCACTTCCTGCCCACCGCAGACACTCAGGCGCCAGAGGCAGACTTCAGTCTTGAAGCCCGCCAAAGGCGTAGGAACAAAGGGACCTAACCTAGTTTGGCGTGCAGAGACAAACTCTAGAAGGACCTTTCCAAAAAGAAATGGTGAAAAAAAGAAGACCAGGACCTGTTTTTACAGAGGGGGCTAGGACGCCATCTTGAAAAACATGGTTCCCGCGTTTTAACGCTACTGTTTTTCGCGGTCGGGGACATCATGGTAGTTCATTGTAAAATTACTGCCACCAGCCATTTCGATAGGAAAGGGTAGCATTTGACTGTTACATGAGTTTTGAGACACAGGGACACTAGGTAACCCCTCCAGCACTCTATTGTAACATAGTGTTTGCTGGGTCTAGGAATTTAAAAAGACTAGTAAAGTCAAATTAACTTTACTTTCTCTGGGAAACAGTAGTTTATCCCAGAGAAGGTATTGAAACCTTGGGACAGCCTAAAAGGCTTCCCTGTGTCACTGCACTGAGGGTGCTGTGTGACACACATGAAAAGATGAAGCCTATGGAGTTATCTAAAACCCCATAATCAAAGAACACAAGAGTAAAACACACATCAAAATACATGAGAGGGTGGGAAAAAGGCTCACACTCTCTGCAGGTAAAGAAATCAAGTCCTCAAAATCCAACAAAATTGCTGGGGGTCTCTAAGGTGAAGGGAATTAGCACATTTATGAGAATTCTCCCTAACACTAGGCAATGTTGATTTGAAAAATGCTGTGATACAGTATGTAGATGACATTTTAATTTGTAGCACTGCAGAAGCTGACTCGATTCAGTTGATGACTATCTTAGCAGACAAAGGATACAAGGTAGACAAGGAGAAACTATTGTATTGTCAAAATGAGGTGTCATACATAGGACAGTTGATTTCAAATGAGGGGAAAAAGGTGACACCTGAAAGAGCTGAGGCGATTATGAAAACTGCAAAACCGCACACAGTAAAATAGATGCAACCATTTCTGGGACTATGCAGTTATGTTAGAGCCTGGGTGTTTGACTACAGTTCATACACAAGACTCCTTTTGCAGGTTTTAAAGAAAGCACAGGTGAATGAGGTTACAATAGAATGGACTGAGGAAATGGAGGAGGGTTTGAGGAGTTGAAAAAAGCGATTTGTACAGCTCCTGTTTTGGGAATCCCCAATCCCCAATTATGCTGAGGAATTTTATTTGTTTTCGCACACGAATCAAACAGTAATGACAGCAGTGCTTAGACAGTGCTTGTACATTGGCGTACAAGCCTCTAGTGTAGTACAGTGGAATTTTAGACCGAGTTATGAAATTACACTTTTGTTGCGAACAGTCATTGGCAGCAGCCGTGTTTGCAATTGAGAATTTGCAATTGAGAATTCTACAAGTATCGCCATGGGCTGCTCTATGACCCTCTTCGTCGAGCAAGCTATGTTTGCAATTTTTGAGAAACCCAAAAATACATTGACATCTCAGAGAGCTTTGGCCTATGAAGTAATGATTTTGATCCCAATGTTTAAAACTGTCAGATGTAAAATAGTGAATCCTGCCACATTTGTAGCTGAGCCAATATCAGAAGGTGATCATGTGCATGACTGTGCTAATTATGTTGAATTTTATGATTATATACCACATGTGAAAGAAAATACGTTGTCAGGAGGGGAAATATTCTTTATTGATGGTTCTTCAAAAATGTATCAAACTAGTGGGGAAAGACATTCTGGTGCAGCTGTAGTAAGACATAGATTAAATGGGGAATTTGAAGTTGCAGCAAATGCCAGGCTACCATCATCCCAAGAAGCAGAATTTGTAGCACTTATTGTCGCACTCGAGAATCACAAAGGACAGGAAGGGATGGTGTACAATGACTCTGCCTATGTGGCGTCAACTGTACATGCAGGGCTAGCACATTGGAAAAGGAGTGGCTACCTCTGAGTGGATGGCACTCCAGTGCATCACGCATCTTTATTGGACAGGCTTATTAAAGTACTACAACTCCCAGTAGCCATAGCAATAGTTAAATGCGCTGCTCACATGAAGCGAACAGATTTTATTTCTTGTGGGAACGAAGCCGCAGGCACAGAAGCCAAAAGGGTTGTGTATTCACCAGATATCTCAAGTTCTGACACTCCGAATGTCAAAGAGAAAGTAATCACGATTACGGTAATACAAGAAGGGTTTAATCCTTTGCCAAAGACCCAATTAATGGATATTCAAGGCAGTGCACCGCAGGAAGAGGAATTATGGAAACAAAGGGGGTGTTCTCTATCCCCCACAGAAGCATTATGGTGACAGGATAGCACTGGAAAGCCGGTGATGCCAGTAGCATTGTTAAAGATAGCACTTGAACAGCTGCAGTACCCTGCACTTGTAACTAGGGAGAGTCTTGCGGCAACGATTGCGGAAGACTGGTTCGTTACAAATCTGTTAGAACATGTTGCATTCTTTGAAGTAAATTGCATCGTGTGTCAAAAGCTTACTGCTGGGCATACACTGCGAATGATTAGAGGAGTAATACCTCGACTGAATGGTCCTTTTCAACATTTACATATTGATTATGTTGATATACTGCACGTGTGTAATGGGTATAGGTATCTGATAGTGGTGGTGTGTCCCTTCTCTAGGTGGATCAAGGCAGGTCCATGTACACACCCTGATGCCACTTGCACAGTAACATTTTTAGTATGTGAAGTCTTTCCAAGATGGGGTGTGTATGAAGTGCTGAGATCTGACAATGGGCCACATTTTGCCAATGAAGTGTTTGAACAGATAGGACTATTATTGATTATTAAGCATATGTTTTCTTCTGCTTATCACCTGCAAGCAAACGGGATATTTGAGAGACTCAACGGCCTCCATAAAGAAAGGATTGCCAAAATCAATCTTACTTTGAAGAAGGGATGGCTATATTGCCTGCCCTTAACTTCATATGCCCTACGGAATCAGCCTGGGACGGACCACCACCTCACCCCCATGAACTAGTAACAGGGAGGTGAATGAGAACATCTCTTACATCTCCATCGAAGAGTAGAAGTGATGCCCAGAGTACTGTGAAACTGTTAGGTGATGAGCTGCATAATTAATTGACATGTATGACCTCTAGCATCTCTCCCATTTCAGATCAACTCTGACGTCAGGGGGGTCAGAACACAGATGAAGACCATTCAGCAACCGGATCATGTGAACTATTATCGGCACCCATGTTGTATGTTGGTGATCTAGTACTTATAAAAAAAAATCCACCCAAAAGTGGCCCCTATTGCATTGAAAATATAAACCCCTCAGCAGTAAAAGTCCAAGGCAGGTGAGCTTGGCTACACTTGAATGACATGAAAGTGTATAACGACGATACCGCCCCTCCTACTGTTGATGAACCAGAAACAAGACAAGAAGAAGAATTTCAGTGTGTGCAGACTCGATCGATGACGAAGAAGAAGGATGATAAACCAACCAGCTGTTTAATGCAGATTTTGCATATGGACTAAGGTTCAGTCGGACACTCCTTATAGATATTATAGCAGCAGTGCCAACCCTTGCTGTGAGCCTTAGGAATCTTTTGAAAATTAACTTTAGAAAAAAAATGATGTATCACAGATATGCCTGAATGTGATTTCGAATTCGAAGATTGGAAACGAGAGCAATGTCCAGATTCATTTCTCACTGAATTTCTATTTGGTTAGCCCCATGGTTCTAACAGACGGGGATGTACACAGGCTTGTTTTTGTTGTTTTTGTATTTATTCTTCAAGCTTATCCTGCTCTTGTCAGAACAGACGTTGATGTTCACACTTTTTTACAGGATCCTAAGAATGGCCCTGTAATCAGGAGACTGCTCATAGCAATAATAGAAGAGATATTGCAGCTGCAGGAATAAAGGATTTTTTTCCCTTAAATGATCACAGTAAAAAAGAGGAATGTTGAAAGTAGTACAAATTTAGGGAATGAGCAAGTCCGACCAATCCCAGGATGGAGAGAGAAGTGGATGCCAATGGTATTGTGCACAGTATACGCCTGTACAATTACTCTTTTTGTCTTTCTGTTACTCCTATTTCACACTCTCTATTACATTGTTCCAAAAAAAAGCAGATATCCCTATGGTCCTCCCCACTACGGAAACTGCTTCTGATTTGCTTATTTCTACTGAGGCAGAGGTTCCTACGATTGCCCTTGCTAGGAGATCTGTTTTTGACTTTTTTCATGAGTATTACACAAAAAATCATACATTTGGGAGGCACAAGAGAAGTGCAGAAGAAGATAGTGAAGGGATAAACACTTATCTAGATAATACAACACACTTGAGTAATAACATGTGGTATCAGCACATGAGAAAGGTGGGAAAGAGAACATCTAAGGAGAGTTACTATGTGTGTTCCATAAAACCTTATGCTTTAGACATCTCTAAAATATTCATAGCCCTAGAATTATAAGCATCCCCTTTGGCCCAGAGTTGGTTCTGGCCAGCTCAAGGGCACACCCCTTCCACCTCTCGCAGGAGAGGCATGTCAATAAATCCTTTTAGGGGTTAGGGAAAGAGGGGCAGCCCGCTATGCCCTCACAGGAAAAGGCTTCAGTGTTGAGCGACGCAGGTGCGCAGGAGACGCTGCCTGATTATACATAGCACGCTATGCTACGTCCACACTTCCGTGCCTATAAGAACCAAGGTATGGACCCACTGGGGCAAAGCCCTCGCAGGACAAGGCCACAGTGTTGAACGACACATGTGCGCAGGAGACGCTGCCCGATTATACGTAGCACGCCTTGCTATGTCCATGCTTCCATGCCTATAAGAACTAAGGTACAGACCCTCTGTGGCAAAGCCCTCGCAGGACAAGGCTGCTGTGTTGAGCGATGCAGGTGCACAGGAGATGCTGCCTGATTATACGTAGCGCACTTTGCTACCTCCACACTTCTGTGCCTATAAGAACCAAGGTACGGACACCCTGCTGCAAAGCCCTCGCAGGACAAGGCAGCAGTGTTGAGCAACACAGGTACACAGGAGACGCTGCCCGATTTTATGTAGCACAGTTCGCTACATCCCTACTTCCGTGCCTATAAGAACCTAGTTACAGACTCTCTCCAGCAAAGCTCTCGCAGGACAAGGCCGCGCTGTTGAGCGTAACAGGTGTGCAGGAGATGCTGCCATATTATATGTAGCACGCTTCGCTATGTCTACACTTCTGTGCCTATAAGAACCGAAGTACGGACCCTCTGTGGCAAAGTCCTCACAGGACAAGGTCATGGTGTTGAGCCATGCATGAGCACAGGAGATGCTGTCCGATTATATGTAGCACACTTCACTATGTTCACACTTCCATGCCTATAAGAACCAAGGTAGGGACCCTCTGCGGCAAAGCCCTCGCAGGACACAGCCATGGTGTTGAGTGACGGAGGTGTTTGGCAGCTATGCGGTAGTGGTGTAGATAGTGAGTGTGGATGACCTTAACCTCCTGTCTGCAGCCACAAGGTAAGACAGTGCAGGGAGAGTTAGCTTGCTACACTCCACGCAATCCCCCTGACCTGGTGCCCCTTCTCACTCTTGCTCACGCGTTGTTCCCCCCGTGACTGGCTCTCGCAACCCATCCCCTCCCCCTGCTTACGTGTACCCCCTCACACCATAGGTCACGTGCACCCCCTCACACCATAGGTCGTGTTCGCTCTCTCGCATCCTAGGCTGCCTGCGCTCCTTCACATTTTATGCTGCGTGTGCTCCCTAAAAAATTAGGCAGCGTCATGGGTCGATGATAAGGGAGGCCCATTGAAGATACTGCCTCTGAAGAATGTGTCCTTATGTTTCAGAAATAAGGGTACGAGGAAAGTTGGAGAGAATCATGTGTTGAGTGTGTGCTGAGTGTCCTGTGTAACTGGGCTCTCTTGCTTTCCAAGTGCCTTTGTGATATGGACCATTTTTGTGGCACTGATACTTACTGAGAAATATTGCTCCTGATTCTGCTGCTCTGGCCTGGAGGCCATCTGTTGTGCAGCAATCTACCTATTGACGCAGTACTTGGTGGGACACTTTGGCTGCAAATTCCTAAAAACATGGGTGGATGTTCATCCAGGGCTGCAGAGAGGCTGGGTATCCTCAGCCCCAGAATTTTAAGCATCCCCCTTGGCCCAGAGTTGGTTCTGACCAGCCCAAGGGCACGCCCCTTCCACCTCGCGCATGAGAGGCGAGGCGATAAATCCCTGTGGGGGTTGGGGAAAGAGGGTCAGCCCGCTATACCCTCACAGGACATGGCTGCAGTGTTGAGCGACGCAGGTGCACAGAAGACGCTGCCTGATTATTCGTAGCATTCCATGCTATGTCCACGCTTCTGTGCCTATTAGAACCAAGGTACGGACCCTCTGCATCAAAGCCCTCGCAGGACAAGGCCACAGTGTTGAACAACACAGGTGCGCAAGAGATGCTGCCTGATTATACGTAGCACGCTTCGCTATGTCCACGCTTCCACGCCTATAAGAACTGAGGTACGGACCCTCTGTGGCAAAGCCCTCGCAGGACACGGAAGCAGTGTTGAGCAATGCAGGTGCATAGGAGATGCTGCCTGATTTTACGTAGCACGGTTTGCTACATCCCCGCTTCCGTCCCTATAAGAACCGAGGTACAGACCCTCTGTGGCAAAGCCCTCACACGACAAGGTTGTGGTATTGATCAATGCAGGAGTGGAGGAGATGCTGTCCGATTAAACGTAGCATGCTTCGCTATGTCCACGCTTCCATGCCCATAAGAACTAAGGTACGGACCTTCTGCCACAAAACCCTTGCTGGACAAAGCTGCAGTGTTGAGCGCTGCAGGTGTTTGGCAGAGATTCCCGTAGCGGCATAGACAGTGAGTGTGGACGACCTCAACCTCCAGTCTGCAGCCGCAAGGTAAGACAGTGCAGGCAGAGTAAGCTGGCTACACTCCACGCAACCCCCCTGACCCGGTGCCCCTTCTCACTCTGGCTCCCCCATTGTTTCCCCCATGACTGGTCCTCGTAATCTGTCCGCTCCCCCCTGCTTACTTGTACCCCATCACACCGTAGGTCACGTGCGCCCCCTCACTCCGACGGTCGTGTGCACTCCCTCACATCCTAGGCTGCGCGCGCCTTCACATCTTATGCCGCGTGCGCTCCCTAACAAATCAGGCAGCTTGCGCTCCCTCGCAACTCTAGGCTGCGTGTGCTTCCTCACAATTCTTGGCCATGTGCGCGCCCTCGCAATTTAGGCCGTGGGTGCCCCCTCACAACTGAGGCCACGTGCGCTCTTCTGCAACTTAGGCTGTGTGTGTTCCCTCTCTACTTAGCCACGTGCACCCATCCTTCTCTTAGTCACTGTCTTCCCTTGCTTCTTAGGTCACTGCATTCTCTGCAGTCCCTTCCCTCCCCTCTCATTTTAGCTCCCTCCCTCCCTTGATCTTTTGTGTACTGTTCTTGGTGTTTTTGTTGCTCCACGGTTGTTGGCTTACATTACATTGCTTGCATTCTTGTGTACATTCTTTACTTCTAGATTCCTTTTTGTGACTGACCTGGGCGTCCTTCTTTCCTCTGATTTTGTGCTGTTCTACTTGCTCTGATATTGTGCTGTACTAGGTCCCCTGCTACACTCTGTGATCGTTGTGGGTTCTTTGCATCTGCATCTTTTCTTCTAGGTTCCTTAATGTGCATTGCACTTTTCTGTTCACTATGTATTGCATCTGATTTCTCTGGTCTGTTGCTTCCGGTCCATTGTTTGTTCCCCTATTTTTGTGTCCCCCCTGTGTCCTGCTGTCTGCCTGTTCTCCAGTGTTTCCCCCTCCCATGCTTGGGCTCCCCCCTCTCACCCACCCTCTTACTCTCTGCACGCTCTATGGTGCTCTCTGTCTCACCTATCATTTCTACCTTCTTTTCTATTGACTATCCTATCCCTTTCACTATGTCTGGCAGGAAGAAGCTCAAAAGGGACATTAGGGTCTCCAACCCAGGCCTCCCTATCGCTGATACCTACACCAGTACTTCCTCCAGACAAACCCTTACCGATATCCTCTTTGTCATTCTCTCTTTCAGGCCAATGGACCCCCCATATGATCTCTATTCTCTCTCCTTTTTCCTCTTCTCCCATTAATGGTGGCACCCAGTGGGAGGCTCTCCTGGCCTCTTTCCACTCCTCCAAGACCATCATTAATGTCTACTTAAACGCACTGTCTTGGTCCAGGGCCCTCAGGCCAACCTCCTCCTTTTTGATAGACGCTTCCTGCGCCTCTCCTGCTATCGCTTCTTTCCCCTATCTGGCTCCTCTGTTGCCTCCATCCTCTGCCACCTCTATGGCACCCTATGCTGCTTCTCTGGCCATCATGTTGCCTCGTTCCTCCTCAACCCCTCTGGCTCCCTCTATCTCCTCCCTGGCTACCTTCCCTTCTCGTCCTTCCTCCTCTGCCCATCCTCGGGCACTTCCAACACTTCCGCATGGGCATACCTCTGACCTGTATCCCTCCACAGAAGTCCTTGAAAGGAAGCAACCTGCTCCACATTGCTACTCTCAACTCTCGCTCGCCTGTCAAACACTCCTCTGACATCTGCCGTCTCTGGGAAGAACTTAATTGGGAGGAATTCAGTCTCACCGAGACTTGGTTCACGGCCAGCTCTTTCACGAGCTTTGACACTCTCATTATTAATGGCTACAAGATCCCATCTGAATACAGAACCAACTGTCCCAGTGGGGGTGTAGCCTTGATCTTCCTGGAGTGGGTCCCTGCTTCTATCATTCCTATGCAGGACTACTCCTCCTTTGAATGCCTGGACTGCAAGCTCTCGATCTCTCCTGGCCTCTCTCTCACTGTGGCTACTATCTACAGTCCGCCTGGCCAGGTTGCCTTCCTCCTCTCTGAGTGGGCTTGCTTATCCTACTCCCTCCTCACCTCAACTTCTCAACTTCTCCTCCTCTGAGATCTGAACATCCACCTGGATGCTACTTGCCCTTCTTCAGGACTCTTTCGCAACCTCTGTGACTCTCTCTATCCTTCCCTCTGGCCCGACTCACTCTGCAGGGCACACTCTGTATACTCGGATCTCCTCAAACCTCCCCTTCTCTAACCCTCTCACCACTTCTCTCTCCTGGAGTGATCACGTTATCCTTTCCTCCCATCTTCTCTCTCTACCCCTCAGGCCAAGCCGACACCAGCACTGCCACCTAACTTCTCGGTCATCTGACCCATGAAGCGTTTGTCAGTTGATTCTTTTGCCCTCTACATTTGCTTCTCCTTCGGCACCTTTGGCTGACTCACACTCGGACACAGCCCTATTTGGCCTTCATCACTCTATCTCTAACACTCTTGTTGTGCTTGCCCCTGTCACGAGGATTCGTTTGAAGCCCAAATCCAAGTGCAACTCTTGGTACGATTCCTACCTCATCATCCTTAAATGCAAGTGTTGGGTGGCTTAGAGGAATTGGAGGGCATAAGGCGCACCCACTGACAAACTGGTCTGTTGCCTGCTCAGAGATATTCTGACGTCGCTAAGAAGAGAGCCCACATCCAAGCCCACGTCTCTACGGCATCTAACAACTCGGCCAAACTCTTCAAAAATCTGCAAGGAGCTGGCCAATCCTGCTGCAGTCTCTACCTCTCCTGTTCTCTCCCAGGCCCTCTGCACAACCTTGGCTTCTCATTTCATCACTAAAACTCAGGTCATCCTGTCCACCCTCTCTTGCTCTACCACCTCCTCCTCCTCCTCCACTCCTGGACTGCCTGTGGCCATCTCTCCTCCTCCTTTCTCCTCCTTTCTGTTGTTCACCCCAGACAATGTTTCTAGACAAGTCTGATCTATGAAAGTCTCATCAAACCAGGTTCTCTATTGCTCATCCAGAACCATCAAGGACCATATTGACACCCTTGTTCCAGCCTTGGCTGATTTCTGCAATCACACCTTTGCCACTGGAACCTTCCCCTCTCCCTTGTGCACCCTCTTCTAAATAAGCCTTCTGCCGATCGTTCCACTCCAGCTAACTATTCCCCGATCTCCATCCATGATAACCTGGGTATCACTTATCAGGCCCTGGCCTGGCTGACCTCCTTTCTCACTGACTGACCCTCTCAGGTCCAACTGGGGTCTTTGCTCTCTTCTATCCCTCTCTCTCTCTGCTTGTGGTGTTCCCTAGGGGTCTAACCGTTCTCCCTGGCTTATTAACTACTACCTAGCCTCTCTTGCCCACCGCATCGCTACTTTCTGCTACAACTTTCAGTGTTATGTGGATTCAGGTTCCCCTCAGCCGCCTCTTCCCCTTCCCTCATACCAGACTGTCTGGCCGCAATTCAGGAATGGTGTGCCACTAATGATCTCTGCCTTAATGACAGTAAGACTGAGATCCTCCTCATCGGAACACCAGCTCCCTCCTTTCCTCTCTCTCTGGCCGCCCACTCTGGACCCTCTTCCAGCTTCTAGCTGTGAGGCTAAGAACCTTGCTGTCATCTTCGACTCCACCCTCTTCATCTCTCCTCACATCTCTGACATCTCTAAGAAGTCAAACTATCAGCTGCACCTCCTCAGAGATATTCTTCCTTTTCCTCACTTTCCCCCAGAAGCTCACTACCTCAAGAGATCAGGGCCTCTCTAGGCTGGACTACTGCAACAGACTCTTTCTAAATCTGCCTGTCTCTACTCTCCGTCCTCTACAACTTATCCAGAACAGGACTGCGAGACTTGTCCTTGGCCTCAGGCCCAGGGGTCATATCTCTCCAGCTCTCAAATCTCTTCACTGGCTCCCCGTGGCAGCAAGGATCAAGCGCAAGACCCTTTGCATCATCCACAAGGATTTCTGGGGCCTTGGACCTGTAAAGAACTCATGGTGGCAACGGTTAAGACAGACACAAGTGATCACAGTTCAAGGGTGTTTATTAAACTGTATAGGTAGGTTGAGAAAAACACCTAATCCAAACCTAAATCTAAGATCGGAGCAAGCTACGACTGTCAAATAATAATAAGGCAGTCCAATAAGGCATATTTTCAAATAAAAGGGCCTATACTAAACAAAAACGATTGCCAATCCTTACAACTAGATACAAAAAAAGTGTGGGATAGTGTTCACAATAAAGAAAGAAGTGTTCACAAATGATAAGTCAGGATGTTATAGCCAGGGGTCTCTCTTCCCCATGTTTTGAGCATGGGATAAGGTGGGACTCCTGAGTGTAGCACACTCTCAAGCTTTCCCAGCATGAGACCAGTGGTCGAAGTGGGTGGGAGCGGTCGGGAGCGGTGCTCCTCTACTTCTTTTAATTAAGTTTTACTGTTCCTATACTTTTATTTTATAAAGAAACCGTTCCGGAATGGTTTCGTTTTAAAATAAAAGTGTAAGAAGCAGTTGAAACTGCAGTGCACTGAACATTCCCTTAAACTGCAGGCGCATGCGTTTGGGGGTTTAGATTGTGCACGGGAGGGGTGTGGCGATGGGGTTTGCGGGGAGCGATGCAGACCAGTAGGGAAGATAGCTCCACTACTTCTTTTCGTACACTTCGACCACTGCATGAGACCACAGTTCCGTTCGCAGGTATCAGGATCTTTGGTGGTTAAGTCTCTTTTTCTACAAAAAAGTCTCTTGCCTACGAGGATCTGATGGGTACAAAATAACAAAACAAAAGATTCCTTTCTGTATGTATGCTGGGTGATGGCTTTTCACCCCTGGATATCCCTCTTCCAGGCTCAGATCCCTCTCGCACAGCAGCCTCTCTCTGTCAGGTTCACTATGGCTTTTATTCACAAGAGTTCTCCTTTTGCATTCATAAATCTTAATGTCTTTATAAACAATCCACTGTGGACATCCATCCGTCGGTTTCACTCTCGTCAACACAATGTTCATTGGGGCATCATACTTCGCCCCATTCTGTCAGGAACCCTCCATTGGGTTGACTCTTGCCAAACACCCAGTTCCTTCCCCTTTCTCACGATGCAGGATTCCTCTCCCTTTGTTCTCCAATTTTGTGCCGGTCAAAGACTTTCGACTGTATAGGAGGTTTTGCTAGACCCCTTTATGACCACTTTGACCTTTTCCTTGCGGCTCTCCTAGGGCCTTCTGGTATCGGTATTTTCAACAATAGGGGAATCACACAGGGTCTATCGAGTGAGCACCCACGTGGTGCCGGGCCCCTCTGCAGCTGGTTTTCCTCTTAATTTGCCATTCACAACTTTCGTTCAACACAGTTTGATTTCTAATCAGTCCTCCCTTCGACTCACAGGCTGTGATGAACCGCTTCACTTTTCTTGTCTCTGGAGTCAAGGACGGTACTACAGTTGCAAGTGTCTCTCCCTGCCCTCATTATCAGTGTAGAAGGGATCTGTGTACTGTTGACATCTGCTGCAACACACGCTGGCTATTGTTTGCTGTCTTATGATTCCTTCACAGAGGCCTTGTGGGTCTGGGTCAAAAAGGGCATGGTTGTTTCTCTCCTTGTCGCCCCTTCGGTTCTCGCCGCTTTTTTCCTCCTCTTGAACTGCTGCCCTGGGATTGCTGTCTGGTTGTGCAGTTTGCCTTGCTCGTAGTGTGCTCTCATGCTCTACCTTTTATCCCTGTGAGGAAGGGAAAGGCCCATCAGGTGTGTGTGGTTCTGGTCAATTGCCTGACTTTGCCTGACCCTTGTGTTGGGACATGTCAGGTAAACTGCTCTAGTGTTAGTCGGTTGTCTTTCGTGATGTAAGAAAGTGTTCAAGTTTGAAAAGGGGGGGTGCAGAGTGTCTTAGTATCCTATGTGCTAGGATGGGGAAAGGTGTTATAAAAAGGGGGGTACCTGTTCTCACCCATCAGTTTCCCACCTCCACTCCCTGAGGACTTCCTCATCCAGGTGATACTCCTGCACTGATCGACCACCAGGAATTAGATCCAATAGTGATGGCTGTGTCTTGGTGAACTGGATGACAGATATCCGCGGACTAGTCAGAGAGACACCTTCAGGTTTCTCACAGACGGCACTAACTCAAACTCTCTCTTCCTTAACATCTCCCTTCTCGAGCTCTCCGTTCATCCACTTCCAACTCTCTGAGGGTCAGACGTTTTTTCCAAGCAGAGTTGGGGTCAGATCTCTTTCTTCGGCTGAGGCCTCCCTCTGGAACAGCCTCCCTGACTCTCTCAAACTTAAGCAGAACCACCTCCGGTTCCGGAAGCAACTGAAGACCTTCCTTTTCGCTTCTGCTTTCTCTCTTCCTCTTCCGTACTGATGTCCCGACTGCTCCACTCACTGGTCACCTGGCTACCCTATGACATCGACAGGCTCCTGCATGTCCAGTTGCCCTCGCACTGCCTCCGGGCTCCCCAGCACCTATGGTCGGTATCTAAAACCCTAGAGTCCCGTCTCTCTGCACTTATGAGTTACCCGCTGGCTGCACTTATTGAGCTGCCTGCACTTCTCCCTCCCCCCCTTGGCACTTCTCCCCTCCAACTCCCATGCACTTGTGCGATCTGAATGACACAAGGACTAGTAAGATTGTTGTTTTTTTCCTACCTCTGTTTCCCCCTCCGTGTCTTATAGCACCTCAAAACACTTGTGTACAGGCGCGTTATAAATGCCATATCATATCGTATGCTGGTTGTCACTCTAGCACCCCTCTGGGGGCTGGCCATTCACTTATCAGGGCCATCCCCTACTTTGCTCCTTCCCCAGAACCACAGACCAAATGCACTTACAAAATAGACCACAGAGACGATAATATTTTTGAAACAAACAGATCACATTTTATTGGAGTCAGCAAACAAAATGGGGTGGTCTCAGCCTCCTTTAGAGCAATTACCTGCAACATCTTTGGACCTTTTTAATTCCAGGACTTTCACTTCGATTTTATTGTCCTTGGGTGAGCCTTGCCACTTCCGGTTATGTATAGCGGACAACCACCTCTGGTTACCAACTGCCAGACAGTAGCTCCCACGCACTTGTCTGGAGTGAATACACCGGGGATCACTTCATTCAGTTGTCGAGGCGTCTCAACTGTCCGTAAGGGAGTCTGTGCTCGCCCAACCCTGAACCTGGTTCATGCGTGTCCAGCAGGTACCACTCACGGCCGGAACCACAGAGAAAACTACTCACCAGCTAGGATCCCTGCAGCTGGGCCATGCTTTGGGATTCCCCCCCCCCATGACCCTCAATGCCCCCACCTACTTCAGACCTTATCCTCCTGCACATATACTCACCATGGCTTCTTACGCACATTCTGCCCTTTTTAGAGCTGTTAGTCCAAGGCTGCAAAGAGGCTGAGTATCCGCAGCCCCAGAATTTTAAACCCAGACGCACACCCCTTCTGCCTCCCTCGGGAGAGGCAAAGCCATAAATTGCTGGGGGAGAGGAGGCAGAAGGGTGGCCCGCTATGCTGGCTGTTCCTCTAGCGTCCCCTGCGGCGGCTGGCCATCCATTGAGCAGCATTTCCTGAAGAACACAAATTACTAGGGTGGCCAAACTTCTTATCGACTTGTGCCGTTGCGTCCTGTTGCAAGTTAGGGTCTGTATATCAAACCTTTTTTTCGTAAGCGCTACGAGTACATCTCAATGACCGATGTGTTCTATACAAGTCCACGTAGTATAAAAATAACTTTATCTGCCTTGGAATTCAGGGAGTTAATTCATCTTTCACTGCAACCAGGGGCTCCACACTTCTCTTGCCTGTAAGGGCAAGGAATGGACCTGGCCAGGAGACCAGATTCACTCTGTGATACAGGAATCCTGCAGGCCCTTGTACTCATTCAAGAACCCCTGCCACACTTGGTTATAAAGCGTTCAACCCTCAGGGATTTGGCACATGCCTCGTGAAAAGGAGAACACATGTTTTGTTTAGGATCAGGCCTTCCTATGTATTTGGGGTGCTCCCTGCCCTGTACGCTGTTCCAGGGGCCCTTGCACAGTCACAGCAGGGATGCTGCTATAATACTGCTTGACGTTGCCATGGTTATGTCTTTGTATCTCATTGCAGAATGAACACTAACTGAGGGCTTCTTCCGTTTCAGAAAACTGCTTAAAACTTAGGTTTTTCCTCATTGAGATGCCGTTTTTTCTATTTGCTTTTCCTTTTTCAGGGCTTTCTTCTCTCTCAGCGCCAGGATACCTCCGGATGGTAGTGCGCTTTACAAGACCCCTAACATAACATAACCTAACAACAACATAACACTGCCGAATTGATTTACAATGAAAAGAAAGCCCCCTACATGCGGTCATATCCCTTTCAAAATGTGCCTATCAGAAGTTCATATTTTGATTCTAGAATATTAAATGCCCTCTATTGGTCGGGGCAGTGGAGCTACATGTCAACGATACACTTCCACCATGAAAGTGCTGTTGGAGTGCACCTTGCAGTGTGTGAGTACCCCCATTTCTATTAACACCAAACATTCCAGAAACATCCTACAGGTAAGAGAGAGCAACAGGAAAACACCCACACAACGGACATAATCTACAGGACACAAAAGCATGCAGTAAAAATCTATGCAACGGGTGCCAATGACACCTGAAAGACCCAAAGCGTTTCTCTACACGGGAATGCATTTGACAAACATGCTGCCTGTTGCTGTGGTGGCTGCATCCAATACATTTTTTTCGGGGTAACATTTTGATACTGTGTAATGGGGCATCTGCTACCTCTGTGCACCTTGAATGTTCACGTGTCAGTTGTGAGCGCCCCCACAGGCTGTCTCTCCAACTTAAAGTACTTTAAGTGTTAGTAGTGGCAAGTACAGGGCCAAGAGCTCCTTTGTGGCCACCCCAGCTAGAGTGTAACACACGCTGTTAGAGTTCATGGAAGGAGCTAATGAAACCAAAACACACGCTACAGGAAGATGTTTTGAGTCACAGTTAAAAGAGCGATTCATAAACACCGAGCAATTAGATTAACATTCTGCTGGATTAAGTTTCCAGACTCTTGCGATTTCATTTTGGAGTCCATCTGTTGCTGACGGTATTTTTAGTTTATTTCACATGGGAAAAGTACAGCTCCTCAAACGTCAATATGTGCGTTTGAGGCAGATGATCATACTCCCCAGGTGAACAAATTGCATCACCTTGCACACTGTGTGCTCCGGGATTCCCTTATGCAACTTGTTTCACATCATTTTCGAATATTGAAAGTAGCAAAATAGCAGACCCCTATTCCCATTGATGATCAACAAATAAAACGTTAGGACCTGACAGGACTTAAAGGTGCCTACTCTTTGCTCCCTCTGCTAAACGTAAGGACCTGGCAGGACTTAAAGGTGCCTACTCTTTGCTCCCTCCGCTAAACCTAAGGACCTGGCAGGAGTTAAAGGTGCCTACTTTTTGCTCCCTCCTCTAAACTTAAGGACCTGGCAGGAGTTAAAGGTGCCTACTCTTTGCTCCCTCCTCTAAACTTAAGGACCTGGCAGGACTTAAAGGTGCCTACTCTTTGCTCCCTCTGCTAAACTTAAGGACCTGGCAGGACTTAAAGGTGCCTACTTTTTGCTCCCTCCGCTAAACTTAAGGACCTGGCAGGACTTAAAGGTGCCTACTCTTTGCTCCCTCCGCTAAACTTAAGGACCTGGCAGGACTTAAAGGTGCCTACTCTTTGCTCCCTCCGCTAAACTTAAGGACCTGACAGGACTTAAAGGTGCCTACTTTTTGCTCCCTCCTCTAAACTTAAGGACCTGGCAGGACTTAAAGGTGCCTACTCTTTGCTCCCTCCGCTAAACTTAAGGACCTGACAGGACTTAAAGGTGCCTACTCTTTGCTCCCTCCGCTAAACTTAAGGACCTGGCAGGAGTTAAAGGTGCCTACTCTTTGCTCCCTCCTCTAAACTTAAGGACCTGGCAGGAGTTAAAGGTGCCTACTCTTTGCTCCCTCCTCTAAACTTAAGGACCTGGCAGGAGTTAAAGGTGCCTACTCTTTGCTCCCTCCGCTAAACTTAAGGACCTGGCAGGACTTAAAGGTGCCTACTTTTTGCTCCCTCCGCTAAACTTAAGGACCTGGCAGGACTTAAAGGTGCCTACTCTTTGCTCCCTCCGCTAAACTTAAGGACCTGGCAGGACTTAAAGGTGCCTACTCTTTGCTCCCTCCGCTAAACTTAAGGACCTGACAGGACTTAAAGGTGCCTACTTTTTGCTCCCTCCTCTAAACTAAAGGACCTGGCAGGACTTAAAGGTGCCTACTCTTTGCTCCCTCCGCTAAACTTAAGGACCTGACAGGACTTAAAGGTGCCTACTCTTTGCTCCCTCCGCTAAACTTAAGGACCTGGCAGGAGTTAAAGGTGCCTACTCTTTGCTCCCTCCTCTAAACTTAAGGACCTGGCAGGAGTTAAAGGTGCCTACTCTTTGCTCCCTCCTCTAAACTTAAGGACCTGGCAGGAGTTAAAGGTGCCTACTCTTTGCTCCCTCCGCTAAACTTAAGGACCTGGCAGGACTTAAAGGTGCCTACTTTTTGCTCCCTCCGCTAAACTTAAGGACCTGGCAGGACTTAAAGGTGCCTACTCTTTGCTCCCTCCGCTAAACTTAAGGACCTGGCAGGACTTAAAGGTGCCTACTCTTTGCTCCCTCCGCTAAACTTAAGGACCTGACAGGACTTAAAGGTGCCTACTTTTTGCTCCCTCCTCTAAACTTAAGGACCTGGCAGGAGTTAAAGGTGCCTACTCTTTGCTCCCTCCTCTAAACTAAAGGACCTGGCAGGACTTAAAGTTGCCTACTCTTTGCTCCCTCTGCTAAACTTAAGGACCTGACAGGACTTAAAGGTGCCTACTCTTTGCTCCCTCTGCTAAACTTAAGGACCTAGCAGGAGTTAAAGGTGCCTACTCTTTGCTCCCTCCTCTAAACTTAAGGACCTAGCAGGAGTTAAAGGTGCCTACTCTTTGCTCCCTCTGCCTAACTGAAGGACCTAGCAGGAGTTAAAGGTGCCTACTCTTTGCTCCCTCTGCTAAACGTAAGGACCTAGCAGGACTTAAAGGTGCCTACTCTTTGCTCCCTCCTCTAAACTTAAGGACCTGGCAGGAGTTAAAGGTGCCTACTCTTTGCTCCCTCTGCCTAACTGAAGGACCTAGCAGGAGTTAAAGGTGCCTACTCTTTGCTCCCTCTGCTAAACGTAAGGACCTAGCAGGACTTAAAGGTCCCTACTCTTTGCTCCCTCCTCTAAACTTAAGGACCTAGCAGGAGTTAAAGGTGCGTACTCTTTGCTCCCTCCTCTAAACTTAAGGACCTAGCAGGAGTTAAAGGTGCCTACTCTTTGCTCCCTCCTCTAAACATAAGGACCTAGCAGGAGTTAAAGGTGCCTACTCTTTGCTCCCTCCTCTAAACATAAGGACCTAGCAGGAGTTAAAAGTGCCTACTCTTTGCTCTCTCTGCCTAACTGAAGGACCTAGCAGGAGTTAAAGGTGCCTACTCTTTGCTCCCTCTGCTAAACGTAAGGACCTGGCAGGACTTAAAGGTGCATACTCTTTACTCCCTCCTCTGTAAGAAATATTTGTATTTTTTTAAATCGTATAGTGCTTTGAAAAATGAGAACAATTAGTGTAGCAGTCAAGGTTGGGTTGAAGTGAGCAGGAAGAAACGGGAGCGGAGTTCCAGGTTTTTTTTGTGCTTAATAATAGTTCCACATGAGAGCACATCTCAGGCCCATCCTAATGTAGTACATTCCGCGAAATTCGGCCAACTACTCACATGGAAGAATGCTCCTTTCCATGAGTAGTGAGCGTTGCCAATCAGCCCTATGTAAGTATGGGAACTATCACAAAGACCACCCTACTCTTTCCTGTGCAAATCCTTCATCTGAGTTCAGGCTTTTCCCTCCCAACGCTTCCTGCCTACTGCCCTTTTCTTTTCTCTCGCCGACCAAAGTCTCGATACCTTTGGTGGGCGCATAATACACCACTCTCTGGACAAACTTCAGTGTTGTTAGAACAGTATAGAAACTCTACATGACGTAGCTTTCATAGTCCCAGTACAATCTTGCAAGTAAAACATCTCTTTATTTTGTTCAAAATGTGATCTGAAGGTACTCCCTTTGCTTGGCTTCCTTTTGAGCTATAAAGGGGTCCGATAATGTGTCAGGCCCTTCTGCGTGTTGCTTGCTGGCTCATTGAATGCGGAAGAGCTGCTGGAAGCGCTTGCTTTTGGCACAGAAGCACATTTTTAGGAAGTGTGTTGTATAAGGGGAGAAGCACATTATTCATCTCTTTGGCTCTAGGTAATCATGGCAGTGCCGGTTTGGGTGTGAGTGACCGAATTTTCTTTGATCGCTGCAAACTGACTGCAATTTATCTGCTCGGGGCCCAATTTAAACGCACATGCATTTATTTATTTATTTTTATTTTTTGTCCCTTGCCTCCAATTTTAAGGAAGTGGGGGACACCCCCGCCGCCCACAACATTGCAAAATATCAAACATGGGGAGCGGGGGACACCCCCGCAACCCCTGCTCTCCAGAGTTGGTATTTTGCAATATATGCGACCAAATTGCCCAGAAGGCCTAATCAGCCATGCAAAATTCGATCAAATTGGTCATTAGGTCAATTGTTTTAAGTTAAATGGCTAATACCGGTAGCACCTGGGTGGCTAAAACAAATGGATGATTTCTTCATCCATGCATCGTGTTCTTATTAATGTTTGCCCACTTCCCATTCATTTACTGAGTCAAGTGGGTGGCTGTAGCACAATTGCACTTGAACTACTTTGGGGTCACTATCGGCATCCCAAAGCACCTATTGTAGCCTTTGCAGAGAAAACATGCAGATCTGAGGGTCTTATGTTGCTACATTGTACCACTAGCTTTGTTTATTCTAAGATAGAAGTGTGGCCATGTTGTAATATCAAGATTGACACCAAATGAAAAACACGCATGGACCCCCCCTAAGACCTGTTACATCCAAACAGAAATGTGTTTTGACTGAAGGGAACAAAATGAATAACAATCCATTGAGAGCCCCTACATTTGCACATTGCACTCACAACGGCCGACCCCCACCAAAAACCCTTTAGCATCTGTGTTGTTGTATGCTCTTGAAACTGTTTAACCCGGGGTCGCAGTTCCACTACTTTTTTTGTCACACTTCTAATTTTTGGACTCCATGTTCCAGCGAAAACATTGGTATTGGTTCTTGGAGTTCAAAACATGCACACTTTTTAACGTTTTCAAAACACTATTAGAAGAAAACATCCTCCCTTGATTTGTTTTGTGTTGATTTTATGAAAGGCAAATGCCATTCGTCATGTGCAAATTGTATAGTTTCTCAATGCCAAATGAATGAAATGTGCATGTTTCACCTAGATATGCTATTTGTTGGTGAGGTCACATGCCATGGCGTATGTTACTGTGTCTCCCACATTCTTTTTTTTTTTAGGACTTGACCTCTGGTTTCACCTGAGACACTACATCATACGATATGATATGGCATTTATAACGCGCCTATACACAAGTGTTTCAAGGCGCGACGAGGCAATGGAGGAGGAACAGGGGGAAGATAGAGACAACGATCCTACTAGGCCAGGTGACATGAAGATGGCCTCATTGTTAGTATCAAGAGCTATAAGAGCTCTAGATGGCGAGATGCCCAGGTGTTTTAACGTTTCCCAGAGCAGCACACAGGGTACACAATCAAAAGCTGTTTTAAGATCTGTAAAAATAACATATATCTTAACCTTCCATAAAATAGCATATCACGATAGAATTAAACGGTCTAAAACACTGACCAATAGTACAACGGCCACTCTGGAACCCTGCATGGAGGTGATGTATTTCATTCAGTTCTTCAAGCCACTCTTTGGGGCGGCCCAATAGGACTCTAGCATAGATTCTGCACGCCGCATCCAGCAAAGAAATTGGCCTATAATTACTCGTTATTTGTCCCAGACATCAATATCTTCTTTATAGATGTGCACTGGGATTGTGTCTACTCCTGGTGCCTTACCATGTTTCTGGGACTTTATTGCCCTGTAGATTTCCTCCAGCATAAAGTGCAAATGCTCAAATATTTCCATCGTCATCACCAGACATCCATCACCACTAGGACTTTGCACAATGCATCTTTGTTCCTAAAGTAATTGGAAATGTTCATACCATCTATGTTCTGTGAAACTACCACCTAACAGGACCCCGGAAGCTGGGTTTGCAAGGCTCTAGGGTCCCGTAAGTTGGTAGTATCATTACATCATTACTGATCACTACTTCCCAAAAATTCAGGGTATTTTTCTCTTGGTTTGCATCCAGCAATAAAGACCATTTACCTTCTGCATGTGGTTTCTTTTCACTCAAAATAAAGTTTTAATATGAGTGTCTGAATAATCTTTCATTTCACCACTATATTCTTTTCAATTTTTTTATAGCATGAATTAGTGCTTTCTTTGCATTAGGGAAATCCTTATAATACCAATAGGTATGTGTGACAGTGGCCTTCTCCACAATTTTGAAGGGCTGGTAACTAGGGGATGCATATACATAATACTATTGTTATAATGACCTATGATTTCTGTACTGGAACCTGTAACATCATTAAAGACTTCCTAAGGTTGGCAATATATTGTAACACATAATGGGTCGTATTTTATTGGTGTCCAAATGTTCCCATTTTATAGAGGATCCCTTAATCCCAACTATATCAACCTCCAAGCTTCTTGAGCCCTCACTCCCAGATTCACATTATAGGTATATTTTAGTGCATGCACATTTAATAATATGTAATCAATGTTAGAGCACTTAATGCCTGATGCATCAGTAAGGGCCGCTGGTCTATCACCCTCTACCCTATCATTGCATGCGTGCAGTTTGAGATTGAGAAGGATTCTTGTAAAATCAAGAGCTGATTTATAATATACTTTCAGTGGTTAGCTGTTAGAGGTGGGATACCCACAATGCAAACACATCTGCCACTACATCTACTATGGGAGTGAGGGGTTCAAACTGAAAATTGAAATTCTACAAAAGAATATTTAATCTCAATGCTTTTCTTCTTCAATCTTCCTCAATTTGTTTTTTGCCAATTTCATTAAATCCAAACCACCAGAGCTGAGCCTATCATATACATTTAGTTCAAAACCCGACCCAAATTCGACCAAGAGCTCATGATGATAATTAGCTTTTAAGAGCTGATTTAATTTAGATAATTGTACCACCACCGGGTGTTAGAGAGAATTCTCCTAAATGGCTAATTTCCCTTACCTAAAGAGTCCCCCAGCAGCTTTGCTGGATTTCTAGGATTAATTTTTTTCACCTGGTAAGAGTGTGAGCCATTTTTCCCACTCTTACATGTGTTTTGCAGTGTGTCTTTCACTTTTTGTGTGATCTTGGGCATCGGAGCCTCACCTACTCCATGTGCACCACTTTTGTGTGTGTTACACAGCACCTTCAGTGCAGTGACACAGGGTTGTCTTTGAGACTTCCCACTGACACCATTTTCTGGGGCTGACTACTGTCCCCCAGAAACAGGTAAAGTTGCCATTAACTTTATATAGTCACTTTAAACCACAGACCCAGTACACTCCATCTTACATGGAGTATTGGAAAGGGTTAACTCATCCCTTTTTGTCTGCACCTCTTGGAGCCTTGTTTCGCTCCCTTAACATTAAGACTTGGCTAGTGGCAGTGGTAACTATCCTAACTTTTCTACCGCGATAATCTAATATAAACGTGGTATTGTTCCAGGCTATTATATTAGCCTCGAACGTAAACCTGCTTGACCAAATACATTTTATTTTGGTTCCGGCTGGGTTTATTCGCCATTTCTTTTTGTTAAAGATTTTCTCGTGTTTTTCTCTGCGCACCAAACCGGGGATGATTCCTTTGTTCGCTGTCTTTTCGCGGGCTTCTGCACAGAAGCCCTCCTTAAGGCGCCTGATAGTCTAGGTAGGCAGGATGTGAAGGAGGGATCTTCGGACCTCTGCCATGGGTTCCCTTGGTAATCCAAGTCGCACTTTTGTCTGATTGGCTAAGGGGACTGGCGTTGCCAGGCCCGCCACCCTGCTGTGTGATTGACAGCCAGACTGTATGAATGAGGGAAAACTTCATAAAAAGCAGGTCTCTGGGACTGGAAGAGCAGGGTCGCCACTGGAACAAAAGAACCAATGAGGAACTGGAAGAAGAGGACTCCAACCACGACTGAACCGTCCGAATCCGACAACAGAGAAGATCATCCAAGAAACTTCTTCCCTTGAGCTGTTGGGACCAACCAGTTCGCCCAAACTACAAGCCAGGACCCCTCCTCTGGTCGAATTAGCTGTACAGAGCTACAGTGGGCCGGATAGCCAGGAAGGTCGGACCCTGCTTGGGTTTTAAGGAGCACACCTTTTATTTGTTGTTTTGCTCTGATGCTGGTTTCTTCCGTGGGTGGCGCAGGACCCTGCAGTCTTCCAGTCCGACAGTCACTTCAGGAACCATGAGCCTGCAGGAACCACCAGGAACGTCCGCCTCAGGTACAGCTCCCTCTCCGTTTTAAGGTACTGTGCAAATCCGGTTGTCCGTTTCGGTCAGCCGCGGTGAACGTGTTTGAAATCTTTCTCCATTCCGAGGGCTTGTCCTTCTCTTCTCTTTGAACTAATTTTTCTACCAACTAACCTCGTCCGGAATCTGTTCCACGAACTTTACTGCAAACTACACTGAACCATATTATCTTGAGCAAAATACTTTTGAACCATTGACTTTGGCCCTAAGCCTTTTCTATCTGATTGTAACCTTGTAGTCTCTCTTGTTCAATTGCCCTGATTACTTACCTGTTGGGTTTGCCTAATTTCTAATAACGTTGTCTTTCCCTCCCTTTTACATTGCTGGAGTGCCATTTTGCTCCCACTTCATTTTGTGAGCTTAACTTGTCTGGAATTTAAGGGAAGTGGTGTGGTGTATATATGATTGTGATTTTTGACTTGCTTAGAATAGTGACATGTTATACAACTGTTGAATAAATAAATGTATATTCTTTTACTTAGAAACCTTGAGGCAGTGTTTGCCTGAAACATAGCAATTGCTGTCCCTTTGTGTAACTATCTGCACTGCTCACTTACTCTTGAGATAAGTCTGGCTGCTCCACTACTGCTACCACTATAACTGTTTATTACAGGCTTGTACCAAAGGTGAAATTATACTGTCACTTGTAGTGTTAATTGTGTGTGGTGTTCCCAAAGGGTACTGCATATAATTCTGCCTAACACCGGGCTTTCCTAGAGAGCCTGTAATCACTGGGAAAGAGTATGTTGCATATCCCCAAATACACAACGGAAGGATCGCCCACATATCCTGGAAACCCACAACATCATGCTTCCTTTTAAAGGCACGACATCTGTTTGCCAGCATATTACTTTTCAGACCAGAAATATTCCAGGTTATTACACTTAAATCAGTGGTTTGGTTAAAGTTAATACTTTCCTGAGTTGCGTTCCTGGTTGATGTCATCTGCGTTTGTGATCTGTCAGCCCTCTACACAATCAAATCTACTTAGATTGACATTCACTCCCCGTTTTATTTGTTGTACCTGACTATTGGATTTCCTCCATTGCCACATATCGTCTCTGAATTCACCGGTGGAGAGCCTGTAGGCTCGATAGCGGTTCCATGTGGCGGATATGTTCTATGTTCTGTAGTTTGCAATCCTTGCGCGAAGAACACATTTATGAGTTCAAGACATATGCTATCTTTGCTGTGAGCGCTCGCTACCATACATCTCTTACAGCAAACAATATCTTCTCTACTGATTGATCAACAGCCTCTTGTGGAACGTATTCAATGAACAAATGTGTTAGTAAGAGTCCATAGTTTCATATGTCCTCCTATCTACACTATGTTATTCCTCATTGGGCTCCTACTACAGTCCCTACGCTCTTTTCCCACAATACTTGAGTCATATTTTTAAAGACAACGCCTGCATGGCTTTTATTCCCTCCTCTGTGAGTCTCTATATCATTTAGGTTATATGCATTTGGACAAGGCCTTAATTCGGATTTAGAAGTAGACACCATTTTGGCCCGAGGAGCCTTATTTGTCAACAGGTTATCAGGTATCCAATGCGCCGACCCCTCCTTGTTCTTATTTATATTTATATCTATATGATCATGTGCAAGGATAGGGGTTATAGATGCAGAATCAATGTATGGGGGTGCGCAAATAACAGAACCACATTGGTCCTTCCTGCTAATGGTAGGGTATATACAATGTTAAGAACAAATGAGCAATAATGAATGTATTTATAACGAAACACAAATAACAAAACATTTCGAATTTTACGTAAAATATATATGTTGGGGTGGAGTAAGGGGTTAAAACGGGTGGGGAGGGGGTTGGGGTGGGATAATAAAGGGAGACCCCCCAAATTGAAAAAAAAAGAATCAACATTCTTTCATTATTTTAAATTCGTTATAACAGTTTTCATTATTTTTGTATTCGTTATTAACATATGGAACCAGTGGCATCAACGAATGTAGTTTTATTTTATTCTCCTAATAAAACGTTTAGGTCCATCTCATCACTCTATTACAATTGCAGGGATTATCTGATGAATCGATTGAGCACAATAACTCAGTTCTGTACACAAGGCAAGTCTCAATTAAGTCCACTGCTCTTGCAGAGCATCAGCTGCTGGGACATTACAATCTATACCAAGGTCATTGGTTAGTGTGCTCTTCACAGCTGGTCTTTTAGTGGGGGATACCTTATTCTCGGTGGTTGTGGGGTTCCCTTTTTCACACACAATCGCTCAAGCTCTCCATGAATGTCAGTGGGAATAATATAATGCATCCCCCCCTCAAGTTCTCCACATCATGGGACCACACAGGCAGCGAGGATCTCTTCTGTAGGGATGCCTGCTTTCTCGTTACGTTGAAGCCTTGTTAATGCAGCTGCATTGTGAGTTGATTTTCTTTCCCAACCATCTTTTCCTATAAGATTCACCCTTTAGCTTTTCCCAGGCCATCACTTCACAGCTGGTGCTGACTACTGTGCTGATGTACTATCTAATGTATCCATCAAAACGCAATTTACTAGAGCTGATTTTCCCCTAATGTAAAATGGATCCGAATTATTTCGATCCTCTAAAGAGTACAAAAGACTCACAATTTACCCAATGAATGCATTCGCCTCCTCAATAGGTCTTGCTGCTATGTTGGATCCTTTAGGTATGTGAACGCTGATTACCCCCCAACTGGGGGGGGGTGTATTGATTTTACTCATAATTGCACCATAAATGTTGGTATGACAACTGGGTTCTTAACAGATGATAAAACCGATATGGGAGTAGTCTGGGAGTAGGGTCATATGCAGTATTGTTATTCTTTGTATGTATATGCCCGAGGGTTTATTATGTTTCTTTTTATTATAGCGGACATTGAATATGGAAATTCCCCACTCAATTGGCAGTAGGTAATACTTGTCCAGAGAGCCTCCCCAATGGACATGAGTTAAAGCACTGAGGAAACAGCACTTTTGGTGGTGCTTGGGTGTACTGGGTGAAGGCTACCTGAGCCTCCATCTTGGATCATATCGGCCCTAAACGGCCCTTACAATGGACCCTTATTCTCGACCAGAAAGTACGTCTGGGGGCGTTGGCCCCACACTCTTCTCCGAAGGAGGACTATTGCAGACATCGTCAAAATAGAATGACTGACCCAGAAGAGAAGGACCACATAACGGCACGGGACAACATAACAATAAAAGATGAAGAACGGATGTGAACAATGGACAGCACTGTTTCCCTTAGGGGCGGGAGGATGAGCAAGGGAGCTGTCACACGGAAGTGATGGGTATTATAGGAGACCAGACCATGAGGGAATATAAGGAGATGGCAAACTGGTGGCGGGTTGAGTTTAACCTTGGTGGTGGGTTGATAGGGTGTGATGGCCTATATGGTTTGCAAAGCAAGATTAAAGTGCATCTTGCATTGTCCATTTTCAACCCGACTCCTGAGATTTGTGCCTGATTTTATGCTCATAGGTGTTTGAAGCGGCACGGGGCTGTTTGTGGCCTTTCATTTCACCATGCCCAATGGCAAACAGAATGTGTGCAAATATTATGCCAAACTAAAAAAAGAAGTATACACAATCTGAAACCCATGCATGTACAGAAATAAGTGCTGAAAACAGTCCATAGAAACAACAAGGAGAAAATCATTTAAATTCCTAAAAATCCATATAATTTGAAATAAACATAGTATGGTCATATGAAAGTAAGAGTGGCACTGTTTTATGGGGTCAGGAATGGCCGACAGCTTAAGGGGCTGGAAGAGTCTGTCTCCCCCCACTCACCCCAGACTGTTAAAAATTGCTGCACATTGGTACAGATATTCTGAAGGGCGTCATAGTTGTCCTTCGCAGACGCAAGCAGTAAGGATCTTTATCTGTTGCACGCCATTGTCACATTAACATGAAGCACTGCCCTCTAACAGTCAATTCATGTCCGAGGGCCGTATTCCCCAAGCACTCTTAATCAGAACCGGCTGCTATAAAGGTAGCAAACAGGGTGACATGGAGTATTATATGTTACATCGCCCACCTCAATACAAGTGCCGAGTTAGACCTCCTAGTCACAGGTGTTCCTGAATGAAACCGGGGTCTCCCCCATTCTCCTTACCAACTTTTACGTTGTAAACCTGAGTTCACTCCAAGCCAGAGACGCCCCTCCACAACCAAGGTACCCAGACCACTAGACCTGCTGATCCTGCGGATTCCGACTGCTGCAAGATGAACCAAGGGGCACAGCCGTAGACCGTGCGGAGCTAATACTGCATCTTCCCGTTTGTGCCTACCTCTCCAAGAATAGCTATTTCACCTTAGAGGTTCCAAGCTCCAGTCTTATACAGTGTATGCACAGTGTCTGCACAGTGTGTACCCACTGGTGGAACAGTCCAGGGACTGCTTTGATCTCCAGAACCCAAGGATGTGTGGTTTAAGTAGGCTGAAGAAGAAATGCAGAGACTGTTCCATGGGGACACAAAGGAAAAGGCTGCCCATGAAACACTCTACCCTAGTCTTTCTATGCATTTCGTTGTTTTGTCTTCACTCAGCGATTGTTTCCGGGTTGCGCAGTAAGTTCACTTATCCTTGCTTGGATAACTTTTCTATTGGGTGATAATGCTCTACGCCCACTGGTATGTTCAAGTTAAGCACATGAAGAGGCTCACTGGAGTGGACGTTCTGTTATTTTAGTGGCCTTGGAATTAGCTAATTACTCTCCAATCGTTTCCAATACTTTAAGGTCAAGAGGGGGTACGCTCAGACCTGGTTGGGGTAGCCCTTTTTGACTGGGATGCCCTGGTTCCTTCTACGGGGCTACTTGAGTGGCGTCCCTGAAGGGTTGCTTTTATTATATCTGTGTTTCCTGAGTTTTCCCATTCTGTTGGAATGGGAAAACGCCTCCCCAGCCCCCATAACTTGCTCTTTATGGATTGATACGTTATACCTTTGGAGAAAGGGTTTGCCAGTGGGTGTACCTATGACCATGCAGACACAGCACTGCCACTCCACTCTAAAGGCTTTTGATGAACCCCTTTGAGTCCTTTCTTAGATGGCATTTTTTCAAGGCTAGGTACCCTTTAAATCACGGGGTCTTAATAAATGACGTTGCTTGATGTCTATGTTGACTTATGCCCTAGATTTGACAGGAGGAAGCAGAACCTGATTTGTAAGTTCAAGCGCTGCTTCTATGGCAACAAACAATGTACCCAAGAGCCCAGCCAATAATCCTTCTGGACAATGTAGGCTTGTAGCTATTTCCAAAACACGTTTTCCGAAATTGAGGAATGTCTCTGTTTGTATGTAGTGTGGTAGATGCAGTAGCAGAGTTTCTTTGGCAGATCACAATGTTTCAGACTTGGTGTGGGGAAAGTGAGATGCCCTGTCCACAGCTGGAGTGGAAATGTATTGAGATCAAAAAGCAGAAATGATTCTATCTGCATGGCGCTTGGTACACCCCGGAACATGCAGAGCTTTTTAATCTACCAAAGTCCCAACGTTCATTGACCACACCGTTATAAATGAATTCACAAGCCTCCTCGATGCATCTCAAATACTAGATGTATATCTCAGGGCTTTGAAAACGGCTCTTGGTGGTGCAGGGACGGCTCTTGGCGTTGCAGGGACGGCTCTTGGCGGTGCAGGGATGGCTCTTGGCGGTGCAGCGACAGCTCTTGGCGGTGCAGGGATGGCTGTTGGTGGTACAGGGACGGCTAATGGCAGTACAGTGGATTTAAGCCTTTTGAACCATGAGAGAAAATTGAAAAAGACTATAGTTGTGTCCAAAACTACTTTTCAGCATAAATTTATTCAAGCGAGAGACTATTATGAGATGAGCTTCCGGTGAAATTTCCGGGTTTGAAAGCGAGCTCAGAGATTCTGATTTCATAATGTTTATATGTCATTTTGATACCGTAACGTCCCAGTTGTTACAACCTGCTATAAACGTTGGTCCCTGTGGCATCACAGCAGGACTTGCCGTTCCGCATTTGTGAATCCCCCCAGCATGGTGGCGTATCTTACTTGCTATTCTTTGAGTGCCGGCCTAGTTGTTTCACGTACTTCTCAGACGCCGCCAGCGGGTCATGTGACCGGATATTAGGAACCGATTGCTTTGCCTCCGCGCGTCGCTACTCCTTTAGCCCAGACGCTTCGTAAGTGATCGCCTTCTAGGGATCTTTACTCTCTGACTTGTGTTCGATTGCTAACTCTTTTCCCTCTTGTGTGCTTTAGCATTGAAACTTCCAGAATTCAGGGATTCTTTAATTCCACCCGCCAAGACCCCCTCCAGTGTATCTCCGGACCTCTATCCGAATCTAGTACAATCGCTTTCATTCTATGGTACTTACTTTAAGGTCCTTTCCTCTTCTCTCTTCCTAGCCCCGCCATTCTGCTACTATTCTACTAACCATCCTCCTCTTCCGTACCTTCCAGGAGTGTTCCTTCCATCCCTTCAGCCTTCCGAGTTCCTTGATACACGGAGTGCAATTTGTCTGCATTAGAACATCGGAGGCAGATTTAGGTAGGTGCAGGGTTTCTGTGGGACTCTCCTCTTCCGACCTTTACCTCTCTCATCAGCTCTTTCTCATTTCTACAGAACTCTTCCCAACCGAACTCGTACTTCAGCGTCACAGTTCCCGCAAGATTCCAGGACATTGAATCCAGCCCAGAACCAGTGTCTTCAGTGCCGCGCAGGTTTTTTTTCCCATAGAGGGTTTCCCTGGGGGCACAGTCCTCCCTTCTCCTGGTTGTTCAATCCGGGTGGGGAGTGATTGGGCTCATAGGGAAGCCTTCGCAGTCGTCAGTACCTTTGCCCTTCCCGGTTACAGCTGGATGTGCAGGTTAGCGCGTTCTTCTTTATATCTCTAACTGAGCTAATCGCTAATCAGATAACAGATAACACCAGTAGTCTTAGCCGTTTAACTCCCTTTCTCTTTGTTCTTATTTATATTTAAATTATCATCCCGGGGGACAGGGGTTATAGATGCAGAATCATTATATGAGGGTGCGCGAATGATAGAACCCATGGTCCTTCCTGCTAATGGCATCACTCATTGTATTTTTATTTTGTCCTCCTAATTCATGGTTTTGAATACATGAATGTACCGGCAAAAACACATGGAAGAGGAAGGAAAAGCGGTGGCCGGGATCAAGATGCATATGTATTGTCACAAAGACATAGGGAACACATGACCAGACTTGCAAGGTAACACTTTAGAATTCGACTTTTTATTTGGGGCTTCACAACAAAAGGGCGTGGGTATGATAATGGGTTCTTCTTAAGGGTAGACACAAGAAAGACAAACTAACAGTCCTAAAGGTACATCCCTCTTGTGACCCTTTCTGTCAAGAATAAGGTTGGATGGTTTAAATAGAAAATAAAAAGTCTTTCTAAGCTTCCTGCCCTGTGTGAAAAGGCGTCCTGGCATTAACTCACGTTCTGCGCTTTCAGGACACTAAAGGTCTTCCCTTCACGCAATAGGGTCAGCAGTTTATATGATATATGATAAAAATCAAATACAGTGTGCGAATAAGTGTTCTGGTTTGTTCTGTCTAACTCCTTCAAAGAAGAAAGCAATGCAAAGTTCTTGGCCCCACTTAGCTTGCTTTCCAGGTCGCCCCCAACATCAAGCACAGCTCCTTCTGGCCAGACGGTGTCTTACTCCCAGGTATGTCTTTCCCTGGGGCATACATTGCATGATATCTTCCCGGCTCTGCCACAGTCAGGTGCCCAATGTCGCCCAGAGTGAGGCTGGGTCAGGAGAGTCTGTGTGTTTGGCTAGGCACTGCAGTGATTCTCTCTCTTAGGAGGCTGAAGAGAGGGCCAGTTGGTAGTCATATATTAGAGCTGACATAGGCCATATGAACACTTAGAATGCTATTGAAATAAAACAAATGTTATGGGTATGAATGCATTGGTTGTGTGAGCTGATATGATCTGATATGTAGAGTTTATGTATGGAATGGTGTTATGAGTAGTGTATAGTAATATGCATGTCTATTTGGCTGCTTTAGCACTTTAAGATAACAGTATATTGTTGCACGAGCACTTTAACAAGAAACGTGGTATTATTGAGCATAAAGAGTGCAATTGTGGTACTTTAATATGGTGAAGCCCTTGGACTCCCTCCCAATCTCACTTCAGGGCAATGTGATTTATTCTCTTGGGGGGATTACTTGTGATACACAACTGAGGAAGAGGTTAGGAAAGGAATGGTTCTATATAGATTATCTGGTCAGGGGGAGAAAAAACAATAAGAGGTCTGTGACTAATCAACTTCCGGGGCACCAGAGGTCCAGAGGTGAATATCGGTTTCTAAACCATCAATCAGCCCCACACCTCTAGTACACCAGAAGGGATCCGAACAGATTGGAATAACAAACAAATTATAAACCTTCTTGTCCAATTTTGGTAACATGGATGGAATGGCAGGCTTATCTCCGAAAGGTTGTGGATTATTGGTTAGTTGCAACACAGCGAAAATACAATTACAACCCAATGATAAAAGAGACTGTCCAGTCAAAGTTGTATCAACAATATCTACTTTATTTATGTCACAACAGACAGTTCTAGCAAAACTACAAAATATAACCCACCCTGTAAAGAATGTAGAGGACAGACAGTTTCAAAAAAGGAATAGGGCTGCACTCTGGATGCTGACAGGAGGGTAGTCCGTATTGTTGATAATCAAATCAGTTGAAGGTTCAGCACAAAGGGAGCAATGGGTCTTACTAAGTTTTTAGGGGCCTTACAGGAAGGACCAGCGGGACAGAACGACAATCTTCCTTGTGCTGTAGGTGTTCTTGGTGCTTGACAGGGTCGAGTCAGCTTCAGGGTGCTTTACAAGCTTCTGTGACAGAGCTCAAGATGGGAGTCAGCTGCAGGTATCTTGCTGCAAGACGGTTCAGCGAGCGAAGCTGGGCAACTGGCTGCAGGGTGGCCTACAGAGTGACTCAGGGTCAGGTATCATTGTCTCAGTGCTGATCATCAGTTCTGAAGCACTGGTTGAGACGTCTTGGATGTCTTTAAGTGGCAGTGGCTTGACAAGGGTCAGTGTTGTCTTCGGTTGCAGATTGAAGAACTCGACTGGCTTGAAAATCCCCTTGAAGGCAGACATCAGTCGTTGCTCGTCGAGGCACTTCTCCAAGCTTCTTCAATGAGTTTGTGTCGTCCTTTAAGGAGGATGTCCTACAGCTGTGGAGTGTTAGTCAGGCAACTGCTTTGTCCTTGGTTGTAGGGTTCAGAGACCTTCGGGTAGTTGCTACCTAGGAAACTTGTGCAAGAGCCTAGCAGGGCACGATGTGTGCTGGCTGGGAACACATTCTGGAGTGGCTATTTATTTATTTATTCACATTTGTTAAGCACACAGCAGTCCGTGAGTATTGTGGCGCTGGTTACAGTAGGTGTTCATATCTTAGTTACAGGCACATAAAACATACAAAACGGAGGTGGCATTATGGCGCTTGTTACACTTGGTGTAGATATCATAGCTGCATGCGATGTACAGACAATGAACTAGCAGCTAATTGAAGAGGGCAGTTTTCAGGTTTTTGCGGAAGGCACAGAGAGAGGTTTCAGCTCTGAGGGCTATGGGGAGCGCGTTCATAGCTTAGGGGCAGGATAAGGGAATCCTATTCCTCCTGCTTTGGCCCTAGTCATTCGAGACACTGTAAGTTGGTTGGTGTACCCTAGTCTGGTAGGCCTTGTAGACTGTGTTCTAGCTAGAGTGTCAGATAGGTAAGGGGGTGCAGTAAAGTTGATGCATTTGTGTGTGGTAGAGAGAATCTTGAATGTGATTTGGTCTTTTACTGGTAGCCAGTGTACAGTTTTTCAAACTTGAGAGATGTGTTCTCTTTTAGGAATACTGAGAGATGCTCTAAGGGAGTTGTTTTGGGTGGTTTGGAGTCTGGCTAAGTTTTTTTTTAATGTACCTGCTAGGAGGGAATTGCATTAGTCCAATTTGGCTCCTATGGTGGCTCTGGCAATGGAGAGGCACTTGTCTTTTGTAAGGAATGGCTTTATGGCATTGATAAGTTTGGTACTTAGAGCGGAGGCCGATACAATGGCGCTAACTTGTTTATCCATGAATAGTGTAGCATCAATGTGGTCTCCGAGCGTTTTAACAGAGGATAGGACTGGGATGACACAGTTGTCAATGCAGAAGTTTAGATAGGTCGGACTCAGTTTGGCTAGAGTGGATTTTTGACCAAGAATGAGGATTTCAGTTTTATCCCCATTAATGCATAAGCCATTCGTGGCCATCCACGCTTGGATTGTGGAGTAAATTTGTTGAAGCTTTGTTGCGTCTTGGAGATAGCTCCCGGTGAGGGGAAGGAGCACCTGGGTGTCATCAGCATAGTTTGTGTATGTGATCCCAAGAGCATCCAGTATCAAAAAGAGGCTTTGTAAATAGATTATAGAGCGTGGGGGCGGTACAGGATCCCTGGGGGACGCCACAGTGTATGGTAGTGGGCTCTGCGTTGGCTATATTGGAGAACACTTTCATGGCTCTGCCTTCTAAGAAGGAGGTGATCCAAGTTTGCTGCGTGATTGGAGAAGTGCGCTGAGTGCGTGAGGTGGTTGGTAAGGGTGTTATGGTCGACCAAATCAAACGCTGCTGAGAAGTCTAGGAGCAGAAGTAGGGTAAGCTTGCTCTTGTCAAGGATGGTGGTGATTTGATTTTTCAGATCTAGTAAGGCGGTTTCCGTTCTGTGTCCTTTGCGGAACCCCAATTGTCTCTTTCCTAGGATTGAGTTGGTTTTGAGGTACAGTTGGATTTGTCTGTGGGCAGCCTTATCTAATATTTTAAGAAGAGAATGGACTGTTGTTATGGGTCTGTAGTTATTAGGTTGAGAGGGGTCTAGCGTGTTTTTTTTTAGGAGTGGACGTACCCAAGATTCTTTGAGGCAGTCGGGGACTATGCCTGTTTTGAATGAGGCGTTTATGAAGGCGGTAATGAGAGGTGTGAGTTGCTCAGCATATTCTTTGATGATTTTGGGATGGCATACATCGCCCTTGCCTAGCGAGGGTTTGAGATGTTTAAGGATGTCTAAAACATCTACCTCAGATATTTCAGTGAAATAGAATTTAGCAGGGTTGATATCTGTGAGATTGTGATGGGTTTGCTTCTAGTGGTTCTGTTTAGGTAAAGCTTTGTAATGGTCAGAGATTTTGTTCTGGAGGAGGTCTATTTTTTTTAGCATAACAGATTGTATGCTGGAGCACCAGGCTTCATCTTTATCAATTTCTTCAGTGCATGTGGGAGACACTGCTAATAGTTTAGCAGAGGAGATTCTATTATTGTATGCTTCTGATTTGGCTTTGAATATGGAGACTTTGTACTTTTTTGTGATGGATCGGAAGTTATCTTTAGTGGTGTCACAGGGGTTAGCCTGCCAGGTTTTAAGCGGTTGACGTTTGGAGAACCAAGAATTGGAGTGGAATGATTCCTTCTCTTTTTTATTTTCTAACGAGGCGATAGTATTGATGGCATTGGTCAGTGTGTCTTTGAATAATCCCGTTAGTATGATGGGGTCTGATGAGAATGGTGGTGCTAGGCATGGGAGGTTGACATAGGCACCGATGTTCTCTGCAGTGAGTTTTTTAGCGCTTCTGGCTACGCTTGGCGCATGGAGTTATAGGGATGGTGAATTGTAGGCAGTTGTGGTCTGTCCATGGGAGGACAGTTTGGATACAATGTATGTTGTGTCACAGTTATGGTCTATAACCCAGTCTAGCATGCGACCTTTCGCGTGTGTGTGGGAGAAGTGACTTTCTGGGAGAAGCCAAGGTCACTAAGGTCTACAACATTCTATGGATACAGTATCTCCCTCTGTTCCCTGGGAGATGTTTAGGGGAGGGATCTTGCTTCCCTCTTTGTAGGTCCTGGCCTTTCTTCACTGGCAGAAGATGAAAGGCAGACTGTACCTTCAGCCAGTGTCCAATGATGAGTTCTTCTTGCTACTCCTTGCAAAGGCTTCAGATGCTCTGCCAAAAGAGGGGCTCAGCCCTCTTTCAAAGCCAAACGAGCCACAGTGATTGGTGTAGGCTTAGCCTACCTTAATGAACCAATATTGGGGTCCCCACCAACAATCTCCTGAAGGCGCAAGGTCTTAACCAGAGCGATTAGCAACAGGAAAGGGGGGAAAACTTGTGATACTAAGTCCCACCCATCTGCCGGTCTGTTGTGGATCAAAGAGTCACTCTGGTTAATGGATCTCTCTATCTCCTGATTAAAGCGGCAGTTCTGCCTTGAATCTGTGGCGAGACCAGACTCTCTGGCTCCTGCAAACCACCCTGCAAACCATATTCACATACCTTATAAAGGGGGTTGCCTGGCGGGGTGGATTACTGTAAACTCACAGTCCCAGACATGTCATAGTTACAGGTAGCATGCATGGGTAGTATAGCTCAGTGGCAACAAGCTTGTCTTGGAAGCAAGAAGACACAGGTTTGAATCCCAGGTTGCGCTTAGAAACCTTGTCTGTATTAAGCATGTTATAAATAACCAATTATAATGATCTCAGTTCACTGTCATTGATACTGACGGTGGGAGCGGGCTCCTTTTTTAACTTCTGCAGCCAGGTCCATGTTGACCTGGTTGAAGTACACTCTATTTGCACGATCATTGCTGCCACCAGCTGCAGAGCCCAACAAAAGAGCAGGGCAGATCCTTGGAGCCTTTGTTAATCAGGTTGGCCATGACAGGGGGAAGCTTGGTCCTCCCCTTTCTGGAGATGACATGGTGTACTTCTGGCTGTCATATTCCAACTAAATATGACAGGACGGACTTTGCCTATAGGCTGTATCCACCCACAGGACAAAGGTATATGTGTTTGTCATAATGTGAGCATAGAAAATGTGTGTGGATTAGCCTCACACATTTTCCTGAGGTTGGCCTAACATCATTCCATTTAATTAAACATTTAAAAAAAAATCCCAAGTGAGCACACAACCACAATGTGGATGGTCGAATTCCTGACAGTCTCATTTTGGCAATCACTCTATTTTCCACACAGGGGACCTGTTACTTTTAAACTTTAGCATACACAAGTCTCCACTGCATAATTGTTATGTTTTCCATGGCGGAGTGTAAAAGGGGAGTGCAAAATGGTGACGCCTTCACTTGCAAAATGAGTAACCACTGCCTACCATTAACACATGGCACACTGTGTTTACAATGGATTCCTATGGAATATGCCTGCTTTTTGCTGGTGTAAAAAGCAGGCAGATTCCACTGGAATCCACAGCGTTTGAGCCAGAATGAAAATACATGCTCGCGTAAATGACGGAGTAGATGTATGGTTACAGAGAGGGTGGTGGAATCATAATTTAAGATTCGGGGTCCCCTCTCCACCATACACATTAATTAAATGACCTCTAACGTAAATGTAATGTATGAAAGTCTTATGTATTACTTTTACCCATTTAAATCGTGTTATGCCTAATTTAAATTAGCTACAATAGGGGTCATTTTCCACTGTGCAGAGTAAAAGGCAAGGAATAATGGTTGTGTGCGTTCATTTTGTTCTCCAGTTCATTTGAGTTCACTTCTGAATCGTAAGCAGGGCACGAAGTGGAGTTTGCATCTCTGCTTTGCTTTCCACCTCCGTCTTAGAAAAGCAAAAGGTGTGTTGCGTGCATTAGATTTTCATGCAAGCATAAAACCAATGGATCTTTGCAGAATCCACCTTGCCTTTGCACCTGCCAATGACCGGGTAGATTCCATAGGAATCCATTAGTTAACACCACCTACTGTTTGGCAAATGGAGCATAAAAGGGAGGAGTAAAGGTGATGTTGCCTTGTTTTGTTCTTCACGTTTACACACTGCTGTAAAAATGTTTAAAATTGCATGCTGGGTAACCAGCAGTACGTGAGTGCTAAAAATGGCGGTCCTCTGAATGCAATCAGTATTTCTTTAAAACAATATTTTCCAATTTGTTTCAAATAAGGGGAATGGACAGTCTGTCTGGAGGTGTGCTGTGGAAACACTTTACAGCATAATGATGGTGATAGGAAGAGATAGACACTGAGATCAAGAGTCCTATTACCTTTTTTGGGCACAAGTGAGTAGGTACGCTAGTCCATCTAGTCATTTGTTCCAAAAATGGATCAGGCCCATTCTGAAGGGCACCTGAATGAGCGCATTTCCAAGGATGGAAATCTTTTGTTTTCTTTTCGATCATTCCAAAGGGCCCATCTCTGTTAAATGTGCTCCCAGCAACAATGTAGTTGCTGACAGCCTTTCATACATTATGTCTGGAGGGTGCTCCCAAGACTAATGTATGCAAGGGGGCTGGACAGCACATCTTTGCTCTACTGTGCCCTTCTGAAATCCACAGGTCACCTTTGAAAATAAGGTGACCTATGCATGTCAGCAATGAGCGCAAATGAATGATATATTTTATTTATATCGCGCCTATACACAAGTGTTTAAAGGCGCAAAAGTGCATGCACTGTGCTTTTTTCATTTGCGCTGATTTTTTGAGAATCTGGCCCTAAAAGCCATCAGAACATTTTCAGATGCTCCAGCTAACCCTAATATTTGGCATTTTAAAATGAAAAAAAAATACATTTTCCCAATGCCGAGCAGTGGTCTGATTTCAAAACTAGCCTGCAATTCAGCGAGTGTTGCAATCAGTCCTTTAAATGACACCATGCTGTCCTATGGGCACTACAGTTTTTGATTTAGAGAAAAGCCATTCACAGCGCGGCGCCTGGAACTATTGTGCCACGCAGTATGTCCCCTTTTTATTTCCATTGATTTCAAGCACTGTGTATCAGTGAGAGTCATATTTCTCATTCAGACCCTCTTTGTTGTTTGTACTCTGAAGTGTACAGTGCTTGGCTCTTGGAGTTCTCCCCCACAGCGCAGAAGCACGGCATGTTGAGTACAGGCCATTTTGCTTGGCGCCTTTTTTTTTACCGCTTCAGAAATAATTTGACACAGCGGATGCCTCAGCAGCTGCTGCAGAAAATGGAGCCTTTTATTTCATGCTCCTGGTACCTTCAATCAGTTGCCTTTTTTTTTATTCAGACGCTGTAGAAAACCGTTCACAAAGAGACTCTAAAGATTTATAGCAGCTGTATTTAGAAACCCGCCATCTGCAGAATAAAACGGGGTTTCTGGAGCCGTAACCCTCTGTCATACGTTCGCTGGTTGATGCGAGATGATTTACCCAGAGGAAAACTAATATTGCTTTTCGCATCAGCAACACAAATTAGTCATAAAATGGGATACATTTCCCCCAGACTCATAAAACAAAAGCAAAACAATTCTGTTCGCTGATGGGTTGCAATCCAAGAAGTGTATATCATTGGAGAGCAAAATAATAGCAGACATATTGTTCTAGCAGGAGAGAAAGCCCTGTGACTTTGGAAATGGCTAGGTCCTGAAGAGGTAAAAGGCATCTACATTCGGCCAATCTGCAGATTACAAGTTCGATGGTGCGGTAAAAAAATGGCAGTCATTCCGTTGCTGCCACTTTTCGGGGTGGTAATGGAATTACCTCTACTTTTACCACACCAAGGAGGAAAGTGGAGCCTTTGCCTCCGGCAAAAGGTTGGAGCTATATCCTCCACTTTGCCTGCAAATATTTGCTGATTTAGCACGTGGTATCAGCCCGTGGTAAAACCACCAAAAATCCCATGCATTCCTGTGGGCTCCCAAAATGGGGATTTACACAACCCTACCGCCAATGGTAATCCATTGAAATGCCGCTGATGTACCGCTAAACTCGTAATTAGGGCTTTCGTGTGTTTTAAGAGCTCAGCAAATGACGTATCCCAAACATATAGGAAGATATTGAAGCTGTCAGGCATCAGACACAAGTCCTTTAGGGTACCAACACCTAGCAACTCTCCACCCTTCATCTTTCACCCAGCACTAGAAAGCACAGTGTGGTAAACTAAGCCTCATCCATAGAACAGGAACCACAGACGGTAAGTAATTTACATGTAGGTTTATTCTCCAGTTCTTAAGCAGAGAAAGCACTGGGACATCCATCCAGCCCAGCACATTAGGTTCAACTGACACCCGTAGAACCCAGAACTCCAAACATCCACCAACACTCCTCATTCTATGTCAGTGACATCACCACACCATCATACAACACATAGCCCATAATAAGGTCCCGGCACAGATTATGACACGCAGCCTAAAAGAATAATGAAATGAGCAACACTTAAAAGCCTCATTCCAACTGGCAACACAGTTCTCTTGATTCTGAGGCACATTGCTGTGCCTCACTGGCACACATCTGAAGACGGGCATGAGCGCATTGTTGTGACTCTCACTCCCTAATTATCTTCCAAAGATGCTCCAGGCACCTCCAGATTTGCTCCACTTTCAAGGTTTGTGAATCAGTTTTAAGGCAGCAGGTGCTCACAGGCAGTCCTTCTTCTGGGGCAGTGCCAACAGTTGTGAAGAAGGCCTGCTGAGTACAATGCTTCATTTTTATCACAACTTGTGCTCTTTGTATTAGTTTTCCTTCAGAGATTCACGCAGAGTCCTCTTGCTTCTGAGCACTGTAATAGCAGGTGCTATTGTTAACCAATTTATTGATACTAAAGTTAGTATTTTATATTAAGAACACACTTGCTCAAAGCTGCACTTTGCTCCCAGAATTCCAACCGTTTTATCTCCCCACAGCTGCAAACATTTTAATGGTTTGAAGCACACTCAGGCAGAGTAACCACATTAGAGAAAACAGCTAATTATTGCATAGATGATTGCTATAAAAGTACTTCACCGTACTAACTTGTAACGTGTAACTTGACTCATCATAATCACTAAGCACTGTATTGTAACAACTATTTTATTAAACTGACTTGTTATGATCACTAAGTATTGTACTGTACTGCATTAACGACTATAACAACCTAGCAACCTTTGCAACTCGCTATGCTTGTTGTATGTCAAGATAAGCGCCCAGATGCCCTTGGTCTTGGTGCGCTACATAAATCACTAAATAAATAAATAAATACAACGCGAGTAGAGTGATTGCTCTTAGGCACAAAAGTACCCATATCTGAAAAGATGCTTCTTCAGTCTCTATGGATTTTAAAGCCATTCTCCTGCCTTGTTGAGCACAGCAGAGGCCTGAGAGGACTACACATCAAATAAATGTAGTCTGCATTATTCAATGCAGCAAGACTATGTGACATAAACTACGCCTCCTTCACCAATCATGAACACTAGAAGGTAAGTAGTTTACATGTAGGGTTTATTCTCTTAGTTAGTAAGTAGAGAAAGCACTGGGACATCCATCTGGTCCAGTATGTTAGGTCCAACTGCCATCAGTAGAACCTTCCACACCAAACCTCACCAACATTCCACCTAGAGTCCCAGTGACATCCCCACACCAACATTCCACCTAGAATGTTAGTGACATCACCGCCCTTCACCACAACACTCATATCCATAATCAATCCCACACAGATTATGACATATGTCCTTCTCTTCAACCAATACAACACACCTAGCAATAACCCTTCCCACACAGATTATGACATATATGTCCCTCTCTAAACCAACCCAATACTAATAGCTATAATAGGGCCCAGAACAGGTCATGACATATGTCTCCCTCCCTTGGACTGACACATCACCCCATGACATCACCCACCATGAGGATGGATGAACACCGCCAATAAATGTTCCGAACTAAATGGCTCATAACATCTCTGAACAGCTCCCAGCTGAGCCCTTGTACCACACCACACTTCTCACCCATAATCTGTAAATTTTGACAACACACAGCTGGAACTCAAAAATAAACTTATGGCCAAACATCATCTGGCTGCCCCTTAACCTAGAAACAGGCTCTGGCAGCCCCTTGAATGACCAGACAGCACCTAACTGCCCTTACCCAAAACATAGATATCATCTAAAAACCCCTTAGTACCGCCATAACAACACTAACTATTCCTAACCAGGCCCTATACAGCACCTAAATAAACCTTAAATCAACAACAGCACCTCGCTGCCCAACCGACAACCAACAGCACCTGACTGTCCCTAAAAGCACCAAACAGCGCCTAACTGCCTAATGGACAGCACCTAACTGCCCCCTCTACACCCAGGCAGCACCTCACTGCCCCTAAAACAACCCACAACACCTCACTATCCCCAAAATACCAGCAGCTCCTCACTGCCCCCGAAATTGACCAGACATCACCTTACTGCCCCTAACACCACCAGACAGCACTTCACTGTCCCCAGAAATGACCCAGACAGCACCTCACTGTCCCAAACACACCAACTGCACCCCACAGTCCCTTAAAACACCAGACTGCACCTCAATAACCTAAAGCCAACACAACACCTCGCTACCCCACCTACCAGCATGTGGACAGCATCCAGAAAACACCTCACTATCCCTATTACAAACACTAGACAGCACCTCACTGCCCCTAAAACAACCAGACTGCATCTCACAGTCCCAACAACACCAGACAGCTCCCAACTGCCCCTACAACAACCAGACAGCACCTCACTGCCCCTAAAACAACCAAACAGCACCTGACTGTCCCTAACACACCAGAACACAACCAGACCGCACCTCACGGTCCCAACAAACACCACCTCAGTGCCCTAAAACCCCCAAAACACACCAGAAACCAACCAGACAGCACCACACTGCCCCCAAAAATGACACGGACAGCACCTAACTGCCTGCTAAACAGCACCCCACTGTCCCCGAAACAACCAGAAAGCACTGTCCCCAAAAACAACAGCACCTAACTAAACTCTAAAACACCCAGGGCGCACTCGAATGTGCCCCTCAAACAACCAAACACCACTGCACTGTCCCTAAATACACCAGAAAACAACCAAACAACACCTCACTATCCCTACAAACACCAGACAGCCCTTACTGCCCCAAAAACAACAGACATCACCTAACTGCACCTCACAGTCCCTACCAACAACCAGACAGCACCTCACTGTCCCCCAAAAACGACCCAGACAGCACCTCACTGCCCCAAAAACAACCAGACTGCACTGCACAGTCCCTAACGACATCAGACAGCTCCCAACTGCCCCTACAAACAACCAGACAGCACCTCACTGCCCCTAAAACACCAAACAGCGCCTAACTGCCTAATGGACAGCACCTAACTGCCCCCAAAAATGACCCAGACAGCACCTCACTGTCCCTAACTACACCAAGCAGCACCTCACTGTCCCTACAAACACCACCTCACTACCCTAAAACACCCAAAACACACAGAACACAACCAGACAGCACCTCACTGAACTGTCACTGAATACACCATAAACAACCAGACAGCACCACACTGTCCCTAAAAGAACACCAAACAGCACCTAACTGCCTGATGGACGGCACCTAACTGCCCCCAGAAATGACCCAGACAGCAGGCCACATACATAAACACAACATAATAAATTACAGGCCATAACTGCTAAAAATAACCTAGACAGCACCACCTGTCCCTTAAAACATGACCAGACAGGACCTCACTGCCCACTAGACAGCACCTCACTGCCCCCAAAAATGACCCAGACAGCACCTCACTGTCCCAAACACACCAACTGCACCTCACAGTCCCTTAAAACACCAGACTGCACCTCAATAACCTAAAGCCAACACAACACCTCGCTACCCCACCTACCAGTATGTGGACAGCACCTAACTGCCCCTAAAATAACCAAACAACACCTGACTGCCCCTAAACAACCAAACAGCACCTGACTGTCCCTAACACACCACAACACAACCAGACCGCACCTCACAGTCCCAACAACACCAGACAGCTCCCAACTGCCCCTACAACAACCAGACAGCACCTCACTGCCCCTAAAACAACCAAACAGCACCTGACTGTCCCTAACTCACCAGAACACAACCAGACCGCACCTCACTGTCCCAGAGGTGACCTAGGTGACACCTGACTGCCCGCTAAGTGGCACCTGACTGCCCACTAGGCAGCACCTCACTGCCCCCCCTAAAATAGCCAGACAGCACGCCACTGCCGCACAAGAGCGACAGCCCTCACTGCCCGCTGGACAGCACCACACTGCCCCCAAAATTGACACGAACAGCACCTCACTGCCCGCTAAACAGCACCCCACTGTCCCCAAAAACAACCAGACAGCACCTCACTGCCCGCTAAACAGCACCCCACTGTCCCCAAAAACAACCAGACAGCACTGTCCCCAAAAACAACCAAACAGCACCTCACTGCCCGCTAAAAATAACCTAGACAGCACCACCTGTCCCCTAAAACATGACCAGACAGCACCTCGCTGCACCCATAAACACAGGGATCATGCATACATAACCAGGGGACATGCCCCTACGAACATGATAAACAAAACACTGCAGGACAACATGTAAACCCCACAGTAAGCGATAACCATATCAAAAGCATGGCGCTAAAGTCCCTGCGCCCAACCCCAACATGTCCCTGAAATGCAAAACACCAAATGCATGACAAGCAATTGTAAATGCAAAAGTAAAATTGATGGAAGTGACATGGCGCTAAAGTCCCAGCACCATACCCCCACCCACATGTCCACTTCAGCCAACCTGCAAAGCAAACATTGCATAAACAAACATTACAATGTCCCATGGACCCCACACCCACAAGTCCATACTGAAAACCCAAGGATATGTCTTGACAGCAGGCCACATACATAAACACGACATAATGAATTACAGGCCATAACTACTAACAGTAACCCAGGACCAAACCATAGTTGTACTAAACCCAGAGGCCACAACATAAACACAACAGCATTATAATTACACGGGCCTCCCCCACACCTACCACATAAAAAGGTCTGGACCTGACAGATCCTCCACGCCATGCGAGCCCCAGAGGTCTGGATCCAGCGCTCGCCACTTTGCCATGCTTGATGTCAAAACACCCACTTGTTGCTTCCTCCGTTTTACAGCATAAACATTGTAAACTCCCGTTAGAGCAAACACGATCCACGCATTTCTCACCAGCTCCATTGACAACCGTCTTCCTGCAGGCATAACCACAGCGCCCTCCATTTGTGCGAGACAATCATGAACACCAGGACAATCCAGACAAGGCATGTGTCCATCCATGGCATGTGTCCCAATATTATTCCTGTGCACCTCGGAACAATATCTTCCTAATCCAGCGCCGGCAAGACACTCACAAACAACGTTGCGTTCCAAGGTGACGTTGCGTTCCAACAGGTAGTTGCGCTCCAGCTGGGCCTGCTGTAATGCCAGTCCTCCGCCCACTGATGCTGGCCCAGCCCTTGCCGACGTCACCCGATCGGCACCCGACATCCTGAGAAAAAAAAAAAAATTCTCTAAAGCATTTCCAGGTGCTCTCCGTCCCCTGATGGCCGCGCACCACAGCGCCACCTAGCGTTTGCAGGGGAAGTTAACACCCTGCACCCTGACGAAACCAATTCCAAAAACAGACGACCTCCGGCTCCGGACCAAGGACCCTGCCACCCCGTCTGACAGCAAAATCCTCGGACCCAGGGGCTTGCACACCCCCGCTTCAACGACGACAGTCCAGCAGTCCAACGGCTGCAACCTCTGGCCCCCTCGATCTGGGCCTCCTGCCAGCAGGCTCCACAGCACCCTTCAGGCTAAATTAAAAGCCAATACAGCTGGACATACACAGAGGTATAACAGCGCCACCAGCTGCACCTCCTCCACTGGGACATCTGTTACGGGCCACCCGAATCCTTCAATGCCCCAGCACTTGCACAGCTCCAGCCCGCAGGACACCTCTGCTTCAGCTGGACCCCGACCTGGACCTCCACTGCACCGCCCGGCCTGCAGCTCCTCGTTACTGGATGGATGTCAACCTGGAAGGCAGCACTTCTCCCCAGCTGCCCCTTCCCAGCAGCACCGGAACCATCCTCGTCGCCAGTGACATAAACTACGCCTCCTTCACCAATCATGAACACTAGAAGGTAAGTAGTTTACATGTAGGGTTTATTCTCTTAGTTAGTAAGTAGAGAAAGCACTGGGACATCCATGTGGTCCAGTATCATAGGTCCAACTGCCATCAGTAGAACGTTGCAATCAAACCTACACCAACATTCCACCTAGAATGTTAGTGACATCACCGCCCTTCACCACAACACTCATATCCATAATCAATCCCACACAGATTATGACACTATGCGTTCAAAACGGAAGAAGAGGAAGAAACTAATGTACATGTACATTTCAGGACTTTGATGCACAGTTCCTGTATATAGGAGACATACAGGAGATGTACATTTCTTATTTGTAAGAAATGGGACTCCGGTATGTGTCTCCAATACCCATACAAAAGTCTCATCAATATCAGTCCTACATTTTATGCGAGTTTTCATACATATAGTAAGTACCAACCCAACTAACCTAATCCGTTTTACCACATTTTTTCGAAACACCAGTTTACCACATTTGCGCAGCATTTTTAGGGGTTTGAATGGTAAAGGCTCATACACCGTGCACTGAAATGACATACACTTATACATCATACACCCGTACTGCATACGTTTGATGTGAATATTCACATGCACATGCCCAATACGTACTGTATTTAATGCAATCTTTCATTTGTGTAGGAGATGTATGGGAGATGCACATTTCATGCATGTTTCAAACGTAAATCTCCAAAGGGTCTTATACACCTATACAAACTTGCATTAAAGTCAGTCCTCACTTTAATGTGAGTTTTCATATGCATAGCAGTATAGGACATGTGAATTGGTATCATGGACATGACACTTGCCTGGTTGACCTCCTTCCTATCTAATTGCAGGTCCCAGGGGCAATTGGCCCTTTCCTCTCCTCCATTTCACTCTCTAGCAGCGGCGTCCATCAGGGATGTATCCTATCGCCTTGGCTCTTCAACATCTACCTTGCCCCTCTGTCCCACTTGATTTCCGTCTTCTCTCCTCATTTTCAGTGTTATGCCGATGACACTCAACTCTCCTTCATGCTTCCCTCCACTACCTCCTCAACCTCCTTAACCTCCTTTCTCATTCCTGACTGATTGCCATTCAGGCATGGTGTACGACTAATGCTCTCTGTCTTAATGCCAGTAAGACTGAGATCCTTCTCATTGGGACCCCTGCTCCCTGCTTCCCCCCGACCCTCTGGCTGCCCTCTTTGGGCCCACCCTCACCATCTTGTGAGGCTAAAAACATTGGTGTCATCTTTCACTCCTCTTTCTCTTTCTTCCCTCACATTACGGACCTTGACAAGAAGGCCCTCTTTCAACTCCACCCTCAGAGAGGCATTCTCCTCTTTCTTACCTTCCCCCAGAGCTCTGGTTCTCTCTAGGCTGCAACACCCTCTTCCTCACCATGCCTCTTTCATCCCATCAACTAATCCAGAATAGGAAAGTAAGACTCATCCTTCGCCTCAAGCCCAGAAACCACATCTCTCCAGCTCTAAAATCTCTCAACTGGCTCCCAGTGTCTGCAAGGATCAAATTCAAGACCCTCTGCATCATCCACAAGGCTTTCTGGGGGGTGGGACCCCACTACAGCCAACTCTCTCTCGCCAAATACCTTCTTGCTAGAGCCCTTTGGTCCTCTAGCTCCCAACTCCATGCAGAGCAGACACTTTTCCAAGCAGAGAGTGGGGGGTAGGTCTCTCTCTTCGGCAAGTGCCTCCCTCTGGGATTGCCTCCCTGCCCCTTTCAGACTTGAGCTGGACCTCCTTAAGTTCTGGAAGCTTCTCAAGATCCTGTTCTTCTCTTCTTCCTTCGCTCTCGCACTCCCTTCCTAAAGAGGGTCTGCCACTGCGACTGGAGGACTGGCCCTTTATGAGTCTTACAGGGCACCAGGCCCTCCCTGAACAGCCTATACCAGCACCACACCAAACCAGCACTCCCTTCCGCGCCCATTTCCCTAACTAGCTTGGTGGGTCGGGCATCCCTCCTGATCTGATTCTTGTCCACACCCATTCTTGCACTTAGAAGGTGCTCTTCCGCCACCATCCCCTGGCACATGCCCCATTTGCTCCCCCCAGTACTTGCTGGCCCTGGGCCCTTTGTCCTTCTTTCCTCCCCCATGCATTTTTATGTCCCTTCCTTTATTGTCACATATCCATCCCCCTAACCTCCACCCACTTGCACTTCGTGTTACTGCACTTGCACGATTTGAATGTCACAAGACCTAGTAGGACCTTTATTGTTATTTACCTCCAATGTCCCCTCCCCCCGCCTTTTTGTCTTGTGGGGCCTAGAGACACCGTTTGCTGTAGAGTGTGCCTTATAAAAATAGATAAATACATATGAGTGTATACCAAAGACTCATATGTTACTGTGACACATTTAGCAATGTCGTCACTGGTACTCTGGAGGAAAGCTTATCTTGTGTGGCCAGGGAAAGGCAGAAGCTACCTGACTGACCCTGAGGGAGGCTATCTGCAGGAGGACCACATAGGGGGAGACAAACTCCAGGGAAATATGAAACACTGAATCAAAATAACCTTGCAGCCAAAATTCCTAGCAACACCCAAATGCCACTGCAAAATGCCCATGTGACTTATTGGGATGTAGATTAGGTATTTTCAGATTTTCCCAACCAACCACTCTATTTATCCTCTCCATTTTTAGTACTAAAACGAGGAAGAGGGATGGAGTAATGAAGATAACCACAAGCGGTAAGCCGACGCCACGTTCTAGTCTTTGGAGATTTTTAAGCAGTGCCAGGAAGTTTAAAGTGGAAACCAGTGATCAGAAGCGGTGAGAGAGGAAAAGGCATTTTGTAACCTGTTTTGACACTCGTCAGAACGCCAGAGATGAACATATGGTGAAAGCTAGGATGGAGGCTTTCACAAGGGAGACACATTTTGTAACTTGTTCTGACACCGGTCAGAATGTCAGAAATGACTAGATGGAAAAAAACAATGCAGAGGTTGTCACTTAGGCGGTGCGGAGTGACCGAGCTGATGGAAACACATTGCTGAATGCCAGCAGGCATCTGGAGCGACCAAAGCAGAGGAAGGCGAAGCGAAAGCCAACCGGCTAATAGAATGCATGCCCAGCCAGCGGACGGAAAGGAAAGAAGAAGGAAAGAAGCAAGGAACACCGGAGCCACCCGGTAAACCCAGAGAAAGTGAATTGGGCACCAGAGCATCTGAGGGTGAATGCTACATCAAGTTTACAGTGCAAGAGAGCCCAATTAAAGCAAGTAAACAACGTAATACTAATGTGAATAATGTTAAGAATGTGACCCAAGACTACAAAACCAGAGTTGATATAAATGTGAACAGTGTTGAACAAGCGTTGAGGACCCAATATTTGAAAAGTGAATTCCAAACAAATACGTACTTTGTCAAGAAAAGGGCATTGTCTCAATTTTGGAGAAGAATTGTTTTGTGAATGAAAGAAAGAGTGAGCAAGGAAAGGAAAAACCCTGGAAGGCTACTGAACCAGGTACACTGTGAATCTGGGTCTCACACCCGGGAAAGGAGTGAGAAGAGAAGCAAAGTGATATCCTGGCATGAGAACAAACCCGGAGTGAGGAGAGAAGTGAAGGGATATCCTGGCAGGAGAGTAAACCAGGAGTAAGAGGAAAAGTGAAGTAATATTGTGGCAGGAGGGTAAACCAAGAGGAAGAAAATAAGTGAACTAATAGTGACAAACAAATGCAGAAAGGAGGACCCATACCCCTTTTTAAGGATCAATAGGAAAGTTGTGAAAACCCTTGAAGTAGAGTATACCAGGGATAGAAATAAGAACAGTGAATGGAGGAGGGAAGAACCATATGCCTCATTAAGTTATTTAAGATACAAAGGATACAAAATTGAAAATTCAAAAGAACTGTAAGGGGAAAGAATGCTCAAGGTAAGTCTCAACCCCCCTGAGTAAGGTTTTGAAGGATCAATAAGTGAATTGCCAGGGGTAGATGGAATTAAGAGAAAGAGGTATTTTCCTTAAATATTATGAAATAGATGTCTTCCTTAAAATCGCAAGAACATAAGAAGTGGAGAAACCCAAGGGACAATGTGTTCTCCTTAAAACTGTGAAGTGGGACATTGAGAAAGGAGTCAAAATGCAGGGGTGGAGGTCATCTGTTTTTCTTTGTTTACAGAACCATGAAACATTATGGCCTTTATCCGGGAGTACCGAGTAGAGGGTAAAGAGACTAGAATAGAAAAAACATAATGGAAGAGAAGATCACTCTCTCTAGCAGAACATTATTTCTTTTTCTGTTTTTGCACCTTGGAACTTTATGTTGAAAACCTTGTAGGAAAGCTACAATTGTGTAGTTTACCAGAACTCACTAATGCATCTTATATTAAGTTTAGAGTGTAAGGGTCAGTTTAGGATTTTTGGACACAGGACAGAGGACGATCTTTTGTTTGAAATCCTGATACAGACATTCCTTAGTTTTGTTGAGGTAGGGGAACCCCTATTAAACTTAGGGAAAGATATGAGTTCTGCAACCCACCTTATTATTTTGAGAATACAATTCTTCATTCATACCAGATCTGAATACTGTGTCTGAGTCTTACTCTTGATCCCTTTCAATACTCATAAGACAAACACTGGCATGCCATACGCACATGCACCATATGCTCACAAACATACATTCAGTTGCACATAAACTCACACATCATGTGCTCACATGATAAACACTTATATATCAAGCACTCATACGTCTTACACTAAACAATTATATCATACACACTCATATGCCACACACTCATAAGCAATAAGCTCTTTGTGCCATAAACTATGAACTATACACTCATGCCCCATACACCATACGTTTGATGTGAGTTCTCATATGTGCATGTATGAAATGTACATGTACATGTGGATGTACAAATCAAATAGTGTGCTGGGCAATTTTTAAATATTCAAGTTTTAATATTTACATATATCTAATGCATGCACAGAATGAATATACATCTTCAACAATAAATGTACATGTATATTTCCTAAATCTACATCCCAGGACTGACTTTGACGTGATTTTGAAAGCCTAGAGAAGATGTATAAGAGATATACATGGAGCAAATGCACAACATATACATGTATAAAATATACAAGTAAATGTTCACAATTTACATGTACATACGACCTGTGCATTAATGATCTTAGAAGACTTTGCCAAAAAACTAGTACAACCAAACAGAATCTTATGACTGCTCAACGCCTGGCCATGAGTGAACTCCAGCAGTTATCTGATATCATCATCAAACCAGCCGATAAAGGCTCTAATATTGTCATTCAGGATAGAACAAAACATGTAGCAGAGGCTAACCGGCAATTACATGATCGTCAGTGCTACATTAAATTGCTGAAGGATCCCTCTGATTAAATCAGGACAGATTTGATTGCTTTATGTGCCAAGTGGACGAATGAAGACTTATTGGAGGATGATCTGATCAAATTCCTCACTCCTGCATGCTACACTATACCTACTATTTACTTTCTCCCCAAAACACACAAATGCCTTAATCATCCCCCGGGTAGGCCTATTGTTACTTTATGTGGTTCATTATTGGAACATCTGGCCCAATTTATTGATGAAACACTTTTTCTATTCGTATCAGTGTTACCATCCTGCCTGAGGGATACTAAGGATTTTTTACAACATGTTGCTAATACACCTTGGGAGGAAGGTTTGCTTTTGGCCACATTAGATGTAGTTTCTTTATACACGTCTATTAGTCATACTGTCGGTATTAATGCATTCAAATATTATTTGGACACCCGCTCCCTCAACTATCTTGGATACAGTTCTATGATTTTGGATATGCTTTAATTCTGCCTACACAACAATGTTTTTCTTTTTGAGGGTTCCTTCTATCGGCAAGTGAGGGGGACTGCGATGGGAAGTACCTTTGCACCATCTTATGCTAATCTCACGATGGGGTGGTGGGAGGCTACTTTCCTGTCTGACTTACTACCATCTTGTTTTCCTACACAGATTATTTCTTGGTGGCGGTATATCGATGACGTGTTTATTATTTGGAAGGGTAACGAAAGTGACTGGTTGTCGTTTGTTAAAGCATTAATGACAATCAGGCTAATCTTAGCTTTACCCAATGCCATAGTCGTTCAGAGATTGTTTATCTAGATGTCATTGTAATGATGGATGACTCAGGTATCCACACGGCACTACATAAGAAACCCACAAATACTGGTCTACCGCTACATGCGAACAGTTGTCATCCTACATTATGCAAAAAATCCATTCCTTACAGTGAATTAATTCGATATCACCGTAATTGTACTAACATTGCCTGCTTTGACCATCACTGTGCATTGACAGCCAGGGATTTTTTGAAACAAGGTTATGATAAGAAAACGATTGAGGTGGCTTAACCTTCGAGCACGTGGAATGTCCAGGGACTAACACTACTATATGATAACAGTTCCAAAATTGTCACCAATGATGACCCTAGACTCATTATCTCATTTGATACCGCTTCTAATGACATTCGAAAAATTGTTGAAAAACACTGGCATGTTCTTACTTTAGACAATGACTTGAAGCCTTTTTTGGCCAATCGTCCTACATTGACGTACAAACGTGTGCCCTCCTTAAGGGATAAACTTGTGTCCAGTTTTTTACCTCCAGGTGGTAAGAATCAGCCTTCTACTATGGGATTCACTAAGTGCATGAAGTGTAAAGCCTGTGCCAATGCCACTGCACAGAAATCATTTGTGCATCCAATCACGAAAATTCAGCAAATGATAACATTTTCTATCAATTGTAATACAACTTTTGTTGTTTATGTGCTTTCCTGCCCTTGTTTGAGATGGTATGTCGGGAGTACGACATGTAAATTGAAACTCCGAATCTTGCAACATTTAAGAGCTATTAAGAATTCTGACCTGACATACCCAATGGCTAAACACTTCAAATCTGAACATGACAATGATGTGAAAATGTTAACTTTCTTTGCAGTGGCACATGTACCTCCTCATCCTAGGGGAGGTGACCGTATTTTGAAGCGGAGACAACTTGAAACCAGATTTATTCTGGACTTCGATACTAAGTATCCCAAGGGCCACGATGTAGACGAGGAGTTGTACACTTTCCTGGGCACTTGATTATCTTGTTTTTCAACTATGCATGCAATTGTTTGCTATTTCTGCTTTGTTGTCTTTCTTTACAGCCTCTTGTTCCTGCAGTGGGATGCCCACTTGGAATATATTTTTGGTTTACCTGTTTGTTCTTGTTTAGGATTTAATTGATTAATTTATTTTATTTTTCATTCTTTTGTTCTAATTTTCTTTTCATGATTTAGCTGATTATTTTTCAATGCTGGGGGAGTGATACACATATAATGTTTACCTCACTTGGAGGTCCATATGCGGTCTTCTGTATGTCTGTGACTCTTCTTTACTGTCTTTGTTCATTGTTCTCTAATCATTGATTTTGCCTGTTCAGCCATTGATTCAATTATGTCTGGTTGTGTGATTTTGGGCTTTTAACATAATGGCCCTCATTACGACCCTGGCGGATTTATTCCGCCATCGACGGACTTTCCGGCCATGGCGCAAAGTCCCTTTACGCCATGGCGGATGGCGGACTTACCGCCCCATTCCGAGGTCGGCGGGGCGGTAAGTCCCCAATCCCCATTTACCCTTCCCCATTCCCATTTTTGCCCCATAGGGTATAATGGGAGTGGGGAAGGAGTTAATTACGCCGCCGTAAAGTACGGCGGCGTAATTAACAACGAGGTCCCTTAGCGCCATGGATTTCTCCGCCCGCAAAAAGCGGGCGGAGAAATGACCATGGCGCTCCGGGAACTCGTAGTTGGCGGTAAGGGGTCGGCGCAGCTAACGCTGGCGCTAACCCCTTAGCGCCAGGGTCCTAATGAGGGCCAATGTGTCTATTACCATCCCCTATTTTGTTATTTACCTTTGGGCATGTTCTTGCTGCTTATGCTTTTGCACTTTAGTACATCCTCATTTTATGAGGCTGGATAGACGCATTGCTGTCTTGCTGCCAGTTTTGCATTTTGCACAGAAAAATAATGTTTACTGCACTGGCACTTTATTGGACACATAATGTTGGAATAGCCATGTTCACTGACCTTCTCAACAAATACTATGGCTGGCTTGTTTTTATTTGATTTATGGGCACTACATGATGAATTGATTTATATAATGAGGCTTATTAGTATTTGCGGTTTTATTGTGTATGTTCTGGCTACGGTAACATTCCCCTTTTTGTGTTCATGATTTTAATATTGGATGATTGTTATCCTTATATAGTAATGATTTGCAAATATGGGGTTTGTGCTGTTTTTATGTGCATATTTGCTGCCATGTATTTGATTATGTGTTATCTCAGATGATAGATCTAGCCGATTTAATAACCTTGTATATTTATTTTAATCAATGCTTAACATGATGTCAGGTTAGGAGTGCATATTTTTACTCTGTCATGTCATTGGCTATCCATATTTGAACGCAATATTGTGATATGTATATAAACCATCTGGGCACTGTGCACTTATATATTTGTTTAGCCTTTCCCCTTTATTGTTATTTTTCTGAGGGGTTGGCTTAGTGCTTTTATTATTGGCACTATGAGTTTCTATGCATTCCTACTCCCTTTCAATATGGCCGCTCTTGTTTCCTCATATAGCCTTAATTTGTTAATGTCACTGACATAGTCAGAGGACTGCTGCTTACATGTGTATTTGTATCTGTGAAACTCTCTTCCCCCCACGTGATCAAGCGGTCAGTGTAGCGCGAAACGCGCTGTCTGCAGGCTGTTACGCCACAGCGTCCTGCTCTTGTTTGTTTCTATGTCGCTGCTGATGTGTTGTACATCGCTTTGTATGATGCATTTTTTATTGTTACAACATTAAAGACACTAGTAATTTTTACATTGTGTCCTTTGTGTTTTGTCTGGATTTTAGAATATGGCATTAGTGCCTTGGCCCGAGGGAGTGTGGTTCGCCGTTTCATCTTCTTTTTTTTTTATAGATGTATGAACTGTAAATCTTTTATACACCTTGTATGCAAAAATTCACATTAAAATGAGTCGTCACTTTAATGTGACTTGATGTTTAGGAGGCATTTAGGACCTCTGCTTTTCATGTTCATACACAAACATATACCCGATACTCATGCATATGCTCACACAGCATATGATCACAAGTCATATGCTCACATGCATTATACTCACTTGACACAAATATATATCATAGACACAAAACACTCATGTAACATAAACCATGCCCTCATATGCCATACACTATCAAAACTTTTACAGCAAAAAAAAGAAAGCCTAAAATAAATTATGAAGTGTCCCATTCATAGATTTGATCAACTATTGGAGATTTCTGCCTCTTGCTTCCAGTCACGATTAAAAGGATGCCTGTTAGATTACACATTTTGCTTGCTTCCATGTTCAAATAGGATGCCATTGAAAAAGGTGCAAAGAAATCTGTGCACAATGTAAGGAAGGCTTGGCATCAAAGTAAGACAGATACAAGTGATCACAGTTCAAGGGTGTTCATTAAACTGTATAGTGGGTGATATAAACATGTAATCTCAACCTAAATCTAAGATGGGAGCAACTACGACCATCAAATAACGGGAATACAGTCCTAGTGGTCTAGTCAAATAAAAAGGGCCTATACAAAAAAACTAAAAAAAAATATTGCCAATCCTTACCAATATGCTACAAAAGAGCATAGGATAATGTTCACAAGAACGTGTTCACAAAATGATAAATCAGGATGTTATGGCAGGGGTTTCCCTTCCCCATGTTTTTAGCACGGGACAAGGTGGAACTCTCAAGCACAGCACACTCCTCGGCTTCTCTGGCACCAGTTTACAGTTCCTTTTCTCAGTATCAGGGTCTTTTGTGCCCAAGTCTCTTCTCATGCAAAGTCTCTTGCTTCAGAGGGCCTGATACTTCAAAACAACAAAAGTTCCTTCCATTATATTTTGCAATCAGTTGATTATCCTTCACCCTTTAATCCCCCTCAGCCGTGCTCTGATCCTTCTCTCTGTAGTCAGTCTCCGTCAGTCGGGCTCAGACCAACCAGAGCACTTGCCAGTGCAAACAGAGACTTCCGAAGGGCTGATCTTGTCTCACTGGGTCACTCACTGCTTACGGCAAGCGTGGTTTTTACACATTCACAGTTCACACAGCGTTTCCCCCAGCCGGGCGCAAACGGCTGTTTCAAAATGTCAAAACTTTGGTAATGCGTTAAGGGCTTTCGATTGTACAAGGGATTTGCCTCAACCTTTGTATGACCACCTTAGCCCTCTATATCAGCCTTCCCCATGGCCTCTTGGTACTTGTAGTTTTCTTTCTTCCCAATGTTCAATACAGTCTCTTTGTTCATAAGAGGGGTACCAGCCAGAAACCCTTGACTGGGCTATCAGCTTCTCCCGACTCACCGGTTGTTCTCTACTAATTGGCAGTTCCGTTACCGCAGGAGTTAAGGATGGTACCCTGATGGCAACCGCGTCTCCCACCCTGACTATCAGAGCGGGAGGGTGCCATGTACCACTGACATCCATCACACCATGGGCTAGCTGCGATTCCCAGTCTTATGTTTCTTTCGTCAGAGGTTTTGCGGGTCTAGGTTGAAAATGGCAAGGGCAACTCCCTCCTTGACGTCCTTTCAGGTCTCGCCACCTTCCTTCTCCATTTGAACTGCTGTCCTGGAATGGCTGTTTTGTCGTGCATTAGGCCTTGCTTGGAGTGTGCTCTTGTTCTCTGCCTTTTATCCCTATGGGAAAGGAAAAGAGTAGTTAGGTGTGTAGAGTTGTCGGTAATTGCCTGACTCTGCCTGACTCTTGTGTTGTGACATGTTTGGTAAATGGCTCAGATATTAGTCCTTTGTTGTTCATGCTGTGAGAAAGTGTCTGTGTTGGAAAAGGGGGCTAGAGTTTCTAAGTATCCTACTTGGCAGGATGGGGAAAAGGTGTCATAAAGAAGCGGATGCCGCGTCTCAACCTTCGGTGTCCCACTTCCACTCCCTGAAGACCCTCATCCAGGTGTTCCTCCCGCACTGGTCCACCCCCAGGAACTGGATCCAATAGCGATGGCTATGTCTTGGCCATCTGGATGACAGATCCCCGGGGACTAGTGGGTGAGAAACTTTTGGATTACAATCAAGGCTGGATTTCACATTTGAATACAACAATGTAGATATCAAGAAGTATGTTTCATCTATTGAAGTACATTTACATTCCAAGCAATGTAGAAAACCACAGAATTGAAGTCTCAAATAATTGGATTTCCTAATATGACCATATAATTGCCACTATGCCTTGCTAGGAAAAAGTGCATCTGCAGTTCAAAAGTGGCTCTTTATGTTTGATTTTTTTACAAAAGGATCTGAAATGTAGTGTAGAACAGAAACGTCACTTAAAGTTTATTTATTTATTTATTTTTTTTAATTTGGTTTTTGTACAAACCTTTAAAAATAGGAGCAGCTTTACAAGACTTTCAAAAACAGCCCGCTTAATTTTGCACTTTAGGTTTGGTATGTGTGACTACACCCCGAACTCATCAACCACCCCGTGGCTTAATCCTCATTTTTTGTGGCTATCATAGCCTTTAGGCGAGCTTTAACTACCTGAAGAAAAGATACCAGAGCATACAAGACAGGTTTGTTAGAACCATCAAACAAGGCTTTCCACCAATCGTCACGAGTTAAGCATTTAAAGTTCTTTGTAATTGTACTAAAAATGCGATTTCTTTCTTGCTCAAGACCAGAGCATGACATCGTCAGGTGCTTCAGCGTTTCATTTGTGATGTTACAAAGGCGACATCTAAGGTCTAAGTCAGGTCGTTGGGACCAATAACATATCCGTTCCTCCGTCGGCAGAGCGTTCAATCTAAAATATAGGTATAGAGAACGCAACCACTGATCCGGAAACCGTGACAAATAGGTCGGCACACAGCCATAGGCTCTAGCTTCTCCCGGAACTTCTTGCATTGACCTTGATTTTGCTCTTTGGTCACAGGTGTTTATCCAGTCATTTCTCCAGAGCTTCAGTTTGGCTGCATCTGGATTTTCTAACAGTAGTTGTGGCATAATATCATATGAGGTAAGAACCTCCTGACATAGCTCATTTCATTGATGGACCATTGACGGCGCATTGGCAGACTCTGGGTTTTGGAGAATTGCAGTTTGGAGCATGGGTTTTGTTTCTGTTAGCTTCCTGTAAAGGTTTAGCAGATTCCAAGCAACCCTTGCATGTGGGGAGATATACCCAAGCATATCTAAATGCGAGGTCCCAGTGTGGTAAATTTAGGGGCTTCCAGATGTGATTATGAGTGCCTTTACGAAATAGATCAGCATAGAAATCTGTCCATTCTGACTCGGGCACCAGGTTGGCCTGAAGGGCATGTTGAGGAGCAAGATGGTCATTTATGAGTCTCCAGTATTCAGCTGGATTAGCGGACTCCATTTTTGCCAGCATGAACTCTGCGTCATTTTGCAGCATTATAGCTTTATGGGACTTTAACCAGTTCTTATAGTCTTGTTTGATCTTTTGCGCTTGACTTCCATCGTCTATTGGCAGGTTTTTTTGTGCCATTCTCAACTGTCGGCGTAGAAGGCGTTTCCGTTGTTGTACTTCAAGATCAAATTTATGATTAGGTATAAATTGGGTGTTTCTTAGAGTATTTTTTTGTTCTTGGTATTGCGTCAGCAAGTAGTCATACTCCAGAGAGTCGGTAGACTGGAATCTCGTAAGAATGTTGTTCACCTCACTTGGTTCAAGATTTAAACGAACCCGGCCAGTTCCTGTTCGAACAGAGTAAGACCATAGGTCCTGGGAAGGGTGAAGATTCGAAGTAAACTTCTGTACCACCATGTCGTGGTCGCTATGAGTCATTTTAATGACATTGAACCTGTCAGTTCTTTTTTGAATTGTTGAAGATACAAAGATGTAATCAAGTGTAGACTTTTGTTCACCTCTTCTCCAGGTTGGAGCCGCCGGAATATCACCATGGGTTTGACCATTTAGCATTGTCAAGTCACGTAGCTCCATTTCTAAACACCATTGAAGTGACAATTGGTGACCCAAGTTGTTTAATCTCTTCTTATTCCCCGATAGATTTGAGAAATTAAGACAGTCGATGTTGAGATGGCCGCAAATGATCAGCTCATGTTGAGGGTCAGCTTCCAGAATCTCGTCCAGCGCAGTTGTGACTTCGTCTATAAAATGTTTAGACTCAGCAGCTTCATGGTTCCAATAGAGATTGACGATGTGAAGATTTTTAGCCAAGCCATCGGCTGCCTTTCCAGAGGCAATCTTTACCACTTGGATAAAGGGAGAAATGTTAGCAGAACCTAGGATCCGAAAACCTGAATCCAGCTTAGCTGCCACCAGCAAACCTGCCATAGGTCTGCCTTTACACTGTTTAATTGCAGGGTTATGGGAAAGTTCGAAACCTTCCAGTATTGGTTTATCACAAAGCCACGTCTCCTGCAGACATGCAATGTCCAATTCAGCAGCCCAGGCTGTGTTGAAAAGATGATTGAAGCCCCTGGTGTTCCAGGATCCTAGTGTGTAATGTTTGTGTAAAGAAGGTGCCTGGTGTTAGCATGACTGGTCATTATTTAAAGTTTCAGCAAGCCATGACCAGTCGTTTCTACTCGCTTTATACGACAAGCAATGATCAATTGCTTCAGTTTTAGAGTGAGCTAGATTGGTACCTTGAATTGTTATTTTTATCCGGTTGTTGCTAGATGGATCGAAGGCTGGCTTCCAGTTATTTACTGCGGGACATTGTGATTTAGCACAAGAAGTCATTTTTACAAAGTCAGTTGTCTTCGTGTTATACACTTGATTTGCTTTACCGTCATGTACCATGTTAAGAGCTGCTTTTGGTGTGCCAGTAAGGGTGCGGGCCGGTGCCATGGAGATGTCGAAGCCCAAAGACAATAACACCGGACCGGCTTGAAGAAGTGTGTCAACTATCAGTTTGGACTGCACGTGTAAGATGACTGCGTCATTTTTCGTCTCGTCGAAGAATTCCACTATTTTTAGATCTTCGGATTCAATTGCTCTAAGACTTGGGACGAGATGGCATAACCATAAAATGTTGTGCCGATTCATGATCAAATCGTCTGCAGAGTCGATACATTCCAAGAGCACCTGATAAAGCAATGGTTCATTTGTTATTTTGCGAAGATTGACCTTGTTGAAATCATTTAGTAGGTTACTTCTTGTCGGTCTTGATGATGGACTCACATTTGAGGTCGGTTGGGGGAGTGTGGGCAAATTGAGAGCCCTTGGGACTTTGTTTGCTGAGTCCAAAGCGACAGTCTCAGATATTGGCATCTTTCCACAATTATCCAACATTGTCTGGGCACTGGTCTCATCTGGTTGACAAACCAGATTGTGGGATAATGTTGACAGCCTAGAACGCTTTTCGTCTAGGGTCAAAAATGTCTTCTTTTGACAGTTCAAGCTGTCTGATGGAGCTATTTTAGACTGTCTGATTTCGCATAATGTGACCACTCTGTTTGATGGCTGAGATGACTTGTTTAAGCAAGGATGGATTACAATTGCGGCTCCATTGGTCTCTGAATTTGCACAGCCCACTACCAGAAAATCTGAGTTGATCTCTGCAAGTTCAGCAACTTTGGCAGAGTTACCGTGCGAGATTTTTGTGTCTTCGACCTCACCCAGATCTTCAGTCTCTACATCCTCGTATACTGACATGTTTAGTAGTTCTTCGGAAGAGTCACATGAGTTGATTTTGGCTCCAATCGGTTGGTCCTGTTCAATGACAACATTTCCGGAGTAGGTTTTGGCTCCAGTCGGTAGGTCCAGTTCAGTGACACCATTTCTGGAGTTGGTGTCCAACACTCCACTTTTTTCTTTCAGCACCATCTTGTTATCAGTTACATTAACTGTTTTCAGGTTTCTCAGAAATTTCCTTGAGTCGTTGCCTCGTTTTGTTTTTTTCAGGGGCATGTTTTTAGGTTTTTTCAGCCCGTTTCCTCTGCCGATTTTAACACTAGGTCCAACCGGAGGATCCTTCTTGGCAGATTTAAAAATATCAAAGACTGCTGAGGCAACGCTACACGCCTCTTCTGATACGAGTATAGGCTCCTCGCCGATTAAGTCTAGATTTCGGGTCCGGGTCGATGAGGAAGCCGGTTGAGGATCTAATAAAGCCAAATTTCCAACGGCTTGAGTTGCCAACAATATGTCTTGAAACTGTGTAGGGTCGCTTGGGTCAGGCCCGGCTGAAGCTAGAAGGTCGTTACTTGTCTGAGCCCCAGGTTGAATACCAGCAGAGTGCTCCACCACAGTCGTCAGATCTTGGGTACTTATCGAAGGAGCTTCTTCCATTGTAGTCATCGGAATCTTACAACCTGTGTGAGCTGTTGCAGGAGTCTCCACGGGCTGCGCGCGGGAGGTCACAGACAGACTACTAGAGAGACCAAGTGTCGACTGGTGTAAGCTGCAAGAGGACTCGTTTCTTCTGTCGTCTAAGAGGCCATTGCACGGGTGGTACGCTGACTTTTGATGAAACAGGTTGAGAGCTTGTTTCGCCACATCTGCCAGTAATTTTCTGTCTAAATAGGCGTTTTTGTTGCAGTCTGTTAGGGCCCCCAGAGCCATTTCAGCCTTTTTGTTGGTGTTCAGCACTACGTCCATATAGGACGTGTGCGTATTTTCAAACATAGCAATCTTAGTGTTCATTCCAGAGACAGCTACTGACAGATCTTTTAGGCTTTCATTCAGATGTTCATACATTTTGAGAAAAGGTGACAACGACATCGTTGTTGACGACATGATGATGGTCTGTAGATCTTGCATGTTTGGCAAATGGCGTGCATTGGCGATTGACTCTGTTGTGTGACTCACTTGCCGTTTTTTGTTTAGCGGAAGTCGTCTGATTTTAGGAAAGGGTCGCTCCATCAAGGATGAATCAGAGGACGAAGAGTCAGTTGTGGAGTGAGCACACCCATCATTCAATAGAGAGCCACACACATCCTTTTGTGCGGTATTCGATGAGCAGTTTTGCTTTTGCGTTGCAGCCGCGAGACCTATTTTAGGGAGCTTCCTCTGTGAGCATTGTATGCTCGGAGATGTACTCGAATAAACTCTTCTCCTTTTCATCAGATTGTTTTTAGGAGGGCTCTGCAGTTGGCATTTACTTGCGTCCGCCTGTGGTTTTGCATTTGTCACGGCTTCAGTAACATGTGTATTTGTCGTGTGTATAAGTTGCGATACGGCCTCCCTTGGATCCACATCTCCCATTGTGGTATCTTTTGTGGATGAGGTAGGGAGTCTTTCTTTGTTTATCTGTTTCAGATCTGTTAGGAGCTTGTTAACGATATCTAAAGAATTTCTGCGGTTAGTAACACCCTTGTCTTCCGATGGCTTTGATGTTTCCCAGATAGCTTCTACAGTTGAGTGGCAGTTAGGGGCCACTAGGCACGGCTCAAAGACAAGCTCCACAGCGTCCCTGTATGAGGAAGCAGCGCTGTGAGGGATTTCAGCCTGTGCCCTGTTGGGAGATGTGGCTGACAAAGGTAGTAGATTATCGTACGCAGTGAAGAATCTTGGTCGGTACGAGCCCGTACTTGTTTCTTCCTGAGCTGTATTGTTTGTTTTATTCAGCGCACCTGTGCTCGATTTATGAGCTTGTTCGCCAGTAGATTTGCACTTTGGCGTTGTGGTTACAGACATCAGGTCAGACTCAGATTGCCAATCGCTCAGGTCGTTTGTTGGAGTACCAGTGATCGACTTGATGGAGCTGTGACTTGTGTCCGTGTCGATCACGTTTTCTCTGGCTTTAGCTTGAGTGGAGTTTCCGTTTAGCAAAGAGGTAGATAAAACCTCTTGCGTGACGCAGCTCACAAAGATAGAGGCAGAGTGTATTTTCGGTTGTATGGAAGGTGCGGAAGAGTCCGTTGCAAAGTTACCACCCATGCCTCTAACGTCCCTGACCTTGTCCCTCGACACGGAACAAGCCGCAGGTAGCACCAGCACTGGTATGGATGGAGTATTCACCCACTCACTTACTTTTGTGAGAATTGTTGTTGTCTGTTTCGAGGCCGTCGAGGTCGTCGGCGTGGTTCGTTTTTTTTCTGGGACACGATTGTGCTCAGCTGTGAGTAGAGCCGAAACAGGCTCAAGTGCATCTTTAGGAGTCATCTCCTGAGGGGCGTCAGGGGGTTCGGGGGAAGCCGCCGATGTCCAAGATTGTTCCAAGTCAGTGCACGGCGACTCCCATACCTGCTTCCTTTGGGCCCGTGTCTTCATCGATGTGCACGCTGCTTTACCTTTGGCTGCAGCAGCAGCGATGTTCACCCTCATGATCGTGATAGAAAGTTAGAGGGGGCAGAGGGAAGGAGAGCCCACAGGGGGAGTCCGAGATTCCGCGGACTTCCTCGGACTCCTCAGACTCTGCCAGACTCCGCGCCCGCTCCGCGGGGATCGTCAGCTTTTGAAGTCACTCCCACAGTAGAAAGAGTAGAGTTACTGGCAATCACTCCTCAGACTCTGCCAGACTCCGCGCCCGCTCCGCGGGGATCGTCAGCTTTTGAAGTCACTCCCACAGTAGAAAGAGTAGAGTTACTGGCAATCACTCCTCAGACTCTGCCAGACTCCGCGCCCGCTCCGCGGGGATCGTCAGCTTTTGAAGTCACTCCCACAGTAGAAAGAGTAGAGTTACTGGCAATCACTCCTCAGACTCTGCCAGACTCCGCGCTCTGAAAGTTTAATTTCTGATTTGCAGTGCATGCTGGAATGACAGTTCGAAATGGTCAAAATTGGGAAATTAAACCTTCAAAAGTTCACTTCAAAGGCCAGACCTAGCCCAGGAATGCACTTGAAGAGAACACTCAAAGGGATTTGATGACCTGTTGCATCCAGTTCTGAAGATTATATCTATATTGGCCATGCACACACTAACATATTCATGCCATCAGCTTTAAAGGATTTTCTATCATGTGTCAGGTTCCAGGTACATCATAAAAATTTAATTAGTCCAAGCTAAGGGAGAGGTCACTGAATTATGCAGAGCAACGAGACATCTACTCTGAAAATATTTAAAGGGAAGTTTATGGAATGTATGTCTGGCAAAAACACCTGCTCTGGATATAATTAGCTTACAAAAGGAAGTATTTAGGGGAAGAGCCTCCACAGTCACCTGTAGATAAATATATGCAACTTCACAGTAGAAAACCTGATTGATTTCAATATAAAAGGAAGTCTCACACTAACATATGTCATCACTAAATTCATCACTGCATCACAATGCAAGCTCAATCGACACAAAACATGGACAGTTTGTAGATGGAAGTAATATCTATCAGAATTGTAATACAAATTATAATTTAAATTCGTGAAAAATTATGAAATTCTAAATTTTATTGGAATAGAATCAAAGTCTCTAAATATTTGCAACTTGTAGAATGGGAAAATATGAGTTTTAACAATCTTGCATATTTCAGTCAGAAATTAGTGTCTAAAAATCAAATAGGCAGCTTTTATTCCTACCCTTGCTGTTCATGTGGCTGGGAAAACCACACCTTTGTCACAAGGAAGAGGGGGTTTCAGAAAGATAAATAGTTAGATGCACACAGGACAGAGGGAGGAATATTATGGAATATAAAGGAGATTAAGCTTGAGGAACCAATAGAAGATGAGGAGCTGATACCAGGGGAAGGATTGACCACATACAGATAGGAGACTAGCCAATAGAAGAAAACACCAGTGTGTTTTGTGATTGATTTCCAAATAACTACCTGAAAAGAGGGTTTGCTGAAGGAATAATTTCAGGCTGACTGAGTCCCCTGCTGGCTCTCTAAAATCAGAAGTTACATCCTAAAAGGTAAATTAAAAACCCCAGTCAAGCCCAAACTGTTAATACAAAATGATCAAGATAAAATCTGGGAGGACGAAGATAAGGAAACTACAGGGAAGGCAATTTGAAAACAGGAACATGCCATGATTTATTTATTCATGATGAAGATGAAGTGAGATGGTGTCTCTTAAATGCACAATCTAGCTGGTATTAAAAACACAAAATGCAAAACTGAATACATTTTAGTACCACTTTAATGTGGAATTGCCTTTAAAAAGTTAACTACGGTTTGAAATATAATTAGTGACTCAAACTAGAATAGAGTCCTTTGGGGTATTAAATGTGTATTTTCCACACAACTTCTTGTTGAGCCACAATTATGCATGAACAAAGTTCCCGTTTTTCGGCATTGACTATGCCTTTTTCAAATCAGGGGATATCCTTCAGCGTTATTCATATATGCATATTTGTAGAGATGGTGAGATAGTACTGGGGTATGTTTGTTTCTTGCAGCATGCGTCGTGTGTAATGTAAATACACATGACATGAGCTGCAAGAAATAACAATTTTCAGCAGATGGGATTTACCCCAGTACTCAACATCTCTACAAACATGCATATATGAATAAGGCTGACGGATATGCCCTGATTTGAAAAAGACATAGTCAATGCCGAAACATGTGTAATCGGAAAGGGCCAATAAACAAAACTAATTGGATCACCAAACACATGTGATTATGGAACTTTGTTCATACATAATTTTGGAGCAGCAAGAAGGTGTGTGGAAAATACACATTTCCTTACAAACAAACGGAGTGGGGGATCTCTTAGTCTCTGTCTTTCACACACCAATGCAACACCTACAAATGACAGTGATATCACAAAAAGCTCCTCAAACCAATCCTTTGGGTATGGTATAGTTGCAAAATACCACACCCTAAGGTTATATCATTTATTGATGCACCCAGGGCAAGCCATAGTCATAGACCAGATGCTTGCGCAACAAAATGCATGCTGCGAGAATTCATTCTCCTTATTATTAAGAATTGTGCAAAGTGAAAACCCCTGCATTCCTGTGTCTTTCAATGCACAGGCAGACACAGGTGTAATGTGGAACCAAAGTTTTTTTAAACATTTATTTAACATTGTACATGTTACAGGGGAATAGTAACTCGTCAGCCCGAAAATACATGCAGGCTCAAAACCACACACAGATGCAAACAATTAAAGTTGCACAGGCATAAACTTATAGAAAAATTGCTCATAGAATTAGCATGGAAACAGTACACACACAAGCACATTTAAATCTGCATATGTAGCTGTATTCTCTGTTATGCACACACATGCACACGTATGGTGTTAAACACACACTCATGTTTAGTGAAAGTCACACGCACATGTTCAGAGAAAGCTGCACCCATGTATTGCTGAACTCAAGAAAGAAGTTACAATAGTAAAAGATTGCTCAGGAAATTACAAAGTGATCAGAACATTCCCACATTTAATCTAGTGCATAAATGTGAATCTTTTTTTTAACTTCTTTTGCATACATGTATCCATTTACATAGCTGTATACACAGATAAAACGTGAATGCTATGTCATATGAGTACCACATATCAATCAATCATTAAAATCCAAAAGAAGAAAAGAAAATATATATATTATTAAAAATACAATTAATTTAAGATACCCCTTACAAAGTCATAAAACTCAACCATATAAAATATTAAATTACAGTAATTTGCAGCCATACAATCTACCCATAAGTCATCAATACTTTTATACCTCCATGCCCGAGAATATCTTTTCATAAATGCGAATCTGGACTTGATTTGATGGATTCAGGACACCTGATTACCAGAAGGTGCATGCTGGAAATCCAAACTGGAAATAAAAAGATAAATCATTATTGTTAACCGAAGAACGAGGTCATTTTTGATTTTTATATCAGCAATGATATACTACATCAATTTGCAATTAATCCGGATCTTATTAATAATAATTGTCTGGTCCAGAATTGGGGAAACCCAATGGACTTCAATGATCTAAAAAAAGGAATATCAATCAGTCCAATTGCTGCCTTGTGCTGTTGAAGTTCAAAACAAAGAACACAGTTGATGACCAAATACTCCTTTCCCTCCTCAACGATAAGGTGGGCCTCTCTGGAACCATCTTAAAATGGTTTGCTTCCTACTTATTCGGTAGACACCAGGTCATACAGATGGGCTCATTCAGATCCAAATGGGGTCCCCGAAGGTTCCTTTCTCTCCTCATTCAGCTTCAATCTGTACATAGAACCCTTGGGAACTCTCCTAATTGACCCCAACATGCTGTGCATCTGTACGCTGATTACATTCAGCTGTACCTTAAAATTAGTGGCCCCTACATTGCTCACCTACGTGAATGTCTGGCTGCCATCCAAACATGGATATCAAACATTTACCTTAAACTGAACCTGACCAAGACCGAATATGTCCTCATTGGTCCCTCCACAACTCGTGTAACAATGGTTTGGTGACATGTGCCTGGATGGATTCACCACCCCTCAGCTGTCAAACTCAGCCAAATCCGTGGAGCTTCATTATTTACAGTAGTCTTTCCTTCCAAAAGAACATAGTCAAAAAGGCACAAACTGCATGGCTACCGATCCGCAGACTCAGCAGAATCAAACCCTTCTTACCCAGAAGAAATTCTATACGGTGGACCAAGTCCTCGTTATCTCACACATCGATGGGGAAATGCCCTGAATAATGGACTTACACCTGGCCCTTCTCCAAGCAGCATAGCACGGTGCAGCCCGCCTCATTACTGGTGCCCTCAAATTTGTCTGTATAAATCCAACACTGCACATGATTCACTGGCTCCACTTCCCTGCCAGAATCATACCCGAAACTGCATATGTCACCTAAAAAGCAATCTCAAACGGAACACCAAGATGACTCCACACCACACCTCTAGAGGCTCTTCCACTTCACATAGCAAAACTATCAGAATGTTGGCGTTAAAGCTAGCCCACAAAGAGCGTACTCACAAGCGGTCCTCTTCCTGCCATGCCTTGACCATTTGAAACTCAATCTCGGCTCAGGTTGAAAATACCTCTATCATCCACCAGTTCCGCAAAACACCAAAAAATTGCTCTTTCAACAATACCTGCCAGACTAATAAAAATCCCTCTCTCCCTGTGTTACTGTATAACATGCCAAACTAAATGCTGGCACAATCATGTTGTAAAGCCCTCCGCTGCTCTTGAGCTAGGTTTGTGCTATAGGCAAAAAATGAAAAATTAAAAGGAGAAGTAACTATTCCTGGATATACAAGACAATACACATTGCCAGTAAAAATAAGAAAAGAACAGACCTTGTTTAATAAAGAAGTATTTACTAATGTAAATGATATCCTTCAGTAACAGTGCCTGTCCCTACATCCAACTCCATGCATAGACCTCAAAGATGACAGACTCCGAATATTGATTGATAATGATCTCCTCAGCGTAATTATTTCCCCAGGTACCACCTTTGCAATGGTTGTTCACTCTAAAAACCTGTCTTTGGATTTATCCATTCCTGTCATGGGTCCCATAACTAAAGGTTGTTATGAAAGTACTGATGGTAACTGACCAGAGAAACTCCTTTTACTTGACAAAGAGTAATTCTATCTTGTATGCCTTGTGCCCTTATGTATTGGAGGATTTTACCGATGAAATTCTGGAAGATGAGATAGTATTAAAAGCCACCAGTAACTTGAATCAACAACCCAGGTAGACTTCATAAGCAAAGACCTCTCTACCCAACTGGAAGATACCTCAAATATAGCCATCCGGAAACATTTCTGGGATTCCGCCAGTAGGCTGAAGAACAGATATGAATGGCTGATGCCTATGAGCCAGAATAACAGAAACACAAATTAAGACAGATTTTCATGGATTTTCAAAATGTTTTATCTGTAGATTCATATAATTGTGGACATATGTCTCTTCATTATACAACCACCCCTATGGACGCTAATATGGCACCAGTATTTGCAAGACAATACCAGTTACATTGCATCCAGGCAATCACTCAGAGAAATGATCAAGAACTTAGAATCACATGTGATTATTCAACCATTCCACAGTACTTTTAATGTCCCACTGCTAGTAATATTGAACCACAGTGGGAAATTGGGACTCTGTGCAGACTGAAAGGAATTAAATAAGATGGTGCACATGTCACAGTGGCCTCTTCCTTATATTGATCAGTGCCTTGCACAAACCCTGTCTTCGAAAGTAAACACTGCCATCTTTCTGACTAATGAATATTGGACTGTCTTGGTACTCTTTGAACAGCTATTTAAACTTGCCTTTACATTTGGTGGCAGCAGTATTCATGGATCCAAACTCCCTTTGGGTAAATTAATAGTAGAAATTAGTACACTATATACTTACATAAGGCCATGCCTGACCTTGTAGAAAGGGAATTTGGCTTATGAGGATGACCTATATATTAAAAGTTTAAATATTGAAGGACGCCTGGAGGAGATCCACTACAAGTTGGCTCAGTTAGGAAAAGAAGGTGTGAAGTTATCACTTCAGAAAGCACAGTGGTTCAGAACTAAGGTAAATCTTTTAGGTCATGAAATCAATGCTGAGGTTCTTAATACTCGGAAGAAGAAGGTTTTTGTACTACTGAAATTGAAGAACCCCTCAAATCTATGTCAATAATGCAGCCTGCTAGAAATGAATAACTATAGTCAGAAATTCATAGAGGCTTACGGAGAGATCACTCAACCCTTGGTCCACATTTTGAAGACAGGGGTTAAGTGGGAGTGAGGGGACTCCAAAGCAGAGGATGTGCAACAACTGAACATTTGTTTATCCCAAGCCCCAAGCTTAGCTTATCCAATCAGAAATAATCATTTCATCCTGGAAAGAGGATTCTCTGATATCTGTCTAACCATGGTCTTATATCAGAAGCACAACCAGGTTAATGAATTGATCTCTTACACAAGCAAAACGTTACCACCTGTGGAGACCAAATTGAAGGAGTGTGTGAAATCCATCCCTGTGTTGGTGTGGCTGTTGAAAAACTACCAACTGTTAATCCAGGGGAACATATTAAAGTTGAGACTTCACACCCACCTCTGCCATACTTTCAAAGTGACTGGATATGAAATGTGAATGGCTCTAACTCAAGGATTACTTCCTGAATTCTTTCAATGCACAGTTAACCTGTAGAAATCAGATATTGTCAAAACAAAAAGAGTTCAATGACATAAGAATTAGCTGATCTACATGACTGTGTCCAAGACATTTGAGTGGAACATGAAGAGCTAAAAACTACCATTAATGTCAAGGCATATCTAACTTCTCCACATAATAAAAAAAAGGTGTTTTACGAGAACACCTTTCAAGGAATGCCCATATTTTATGTTGATGGATGTTCCTACCATATTATAGAAAATGATGAGAAAGAATTAGTACACCCCTGAATCTGCAGCCAGTTATAAATATATATATGGTTAGGTGAAGGCAATATATAAAGTTGTCCTTACTGTCGTAGATCACCAGCTCTGAGAACTAGTAAGCAGGACTGATTCTGATTATTTCTGAAATGGTTTTGTCGAGCATTTAGTGTACTGGAAAGCCAGGGGTATGCTTTGTACAAACATTAAACGCCTGAAACATGGGGAATTAGTCCAAACAATAGATCATTTAGTGAGAGAAAACAAAATGACCCTATTTCAGAATAAAATGGACAGTCACTCAAAGGTGTAAGGTTCTGATATAAACAGAAAATATTTGGCTGCTGAATTAGCCAACACCAGAGCAATCCAGGGCAAATACATTGACATGGAACATCTTGAGAAACAAAAGTAAAATCACACACTCAAGCGGAAAGCAAACTTTTCATTTTGCAATGGAATAGCAATGCTCCAGAACAAGATGAAGATCCAACTATAGGATGTTTCTATAAATATCTAGAAGACCCAAACAACTTTCCCTTATCTGGATTGGTAGGGAAAGGAAAATTTTCAAGCATTAATGAAATTCCAGAAGATGTTCAAAATTCAAGATAGTCTTTTGGCTAGAAAATCCCAATCTAACTATGATCTCTTGGTGGTACATACCTCCTTCTGAAGTATAATGTTAAATAATGCCCATTACACAGTAAGAACTGGACACCAAGGTTTGCAAAAGACAATGGAGATTCTATGTGCGGTTGCTTATTGGTCACACATGGGTTAAGACCAAAATATTGATTTAATGGGTTTCTAGTGTATGCTCAGTTCCAACCAAGTTATTGCACTCATCAGGCTTCCCTACAAAAGATAGGGATGAAATTGCCATGGTCTGATCTTCAGATCAACTTTATTGGTTCGATGACTCATTCTGCATGCAACAACAAATACATGTTGACCATTATGTGTTAAGCAGCTATAATGTTTTCCCAATTCCAAATTGCAAGGCAGAGACAGCAGCTATGTTATTAATGAGCCACATATGTTCATGTTTCGTCCTTCCCCAAAAGATTGAGACTGACCATGGTAGTTTTTTCACCAGTAAGGTAATGACCAAAATGTGAGGAATTCAGGGAGTTAAGCGTTAATTACATGTAGCCTACCACCCGGCATTTTACGGAGTAAGGGTGGAATGATATAATAAAACTATAGTAGGAATTTTAAAATAGTTCACACAGGATTCTGGAAACAGTTGGGACTTATGATTACCACTAGTCCTGATGGCTCTGAGGTCTACCCCCACTTCCGTGACTAAAATGTCCCACTTTTGAACTCATGAGTTGTAGGAAAATGGTCCTGCCCCAACATCTGTTATACCGACCAAGGAACAGACGTTGATCAATGCGTCTGCCGCTCATGAATACATGAAGAATTTGCAAAAGCACCTCCAACATTCTTTTGCCTACGTGCAAAGAAACTTGGTAAAATCTGCAGTAAGTACAAAAACCTACAAGGGCCTGCGGACATCCAAAGAAGAGTATGAGGCAGATTATGAATTTATTTTGACAATTTCCAAAGGCACAAGTCCAAGGAACAGAAGTTCCTTGCTAGTTGCAAGGGATCATACACGATCACTGATAACAATCGTCCCATTGCTTACAATACACATTCAAAAAGGGGAGCAAACAGGGAAATGTTGGGGTTGTGTCAACCAGCTGAAACCTGTCACCCTAAGAAGTCACTTCATCAGATTGTGGAATCAGTACATCTTCACAATTAGGGGAATTCTGATAATCGAAAGGAATCTGCGTAAAGAGCTGAGTAGAAATGAATCAACTGAAATGATGAATGTCTTAATGTTTATAATGTATTTCAAAAACAAAATAAATATTATTTTGGAGTATAGTGCAGAGTAGGGTAATAAAGGGGATATTGAAATATGTCAAATGAATCTATGTCATGATGTTACACATCGCCACTGGAGTCTCCCATCCCCCCTTAAGCACTCTCTTGTGCACCCTCTTCTTAAGAAACCCTCTTCCGACCCCTCCTGCCCGGCTAACTATCGCCCAATCTCCATCACTCCCTTCCTGGGCAAGCTCCTGGAGAAAATGGCTATCTCCCAGCTTAATCTCCATGCTGAATCTGTGGGTTGTCTTCATGACCATCAGTCTGGTTTCAGAGCTGCCAGAAGCATGGAAACTGCTCTCCTGAACATCCGTGAAGACCTGCTCTCGAACCTTGACTCTAACACTCTGTGTGTTCTCATCTTGCTTGATCTCTCTTCTGCCTTTGATACTGTCAACCATGCCATCCTGCTCAAACGTCTCTGTGATAACCTGGGTATCACTGGTCAGGAACTGGCGTGGCTGACTTCTTTCCTCTCCAATCGACCCTCCCATGTCCAACTTGGGTCCTTCCTCTCTGACATCTTTTTCTCTACCTGTGGTGTCCCCCAGGGATCTAACCTCGCTCCCTGGCTTTTCAACCAATATCTGGCACTCCTTGCCCACTGCATCGCCGCTCTCTGCCCCAACTTTCAGTGCTATGCGGATGATACCCAGCTCATTTTCAGGCTACCCTCGGCCTCCTCCTCTCCTTCCCTTATCTCTGACTGTCTGTCTGCTATCCAGGAGTCGTGTGCCGCCAATGACCTCTGCCTTAATGCCAGTAAGCATGAGATTCTACTCATCGGCACACCCACTCCCTCCTTCCCTGCAGCTCTCTGGCCGGCCTCTCTTGGCCCTCTTCCTGCTCCTACCTGCAAGGCAAAAACCTCGGGGTCATCTTCAACTCCACACTCTCCTTCTCTCCTCACATTTCTGACGTCTCAAAGAAGTCACACTACCAGCTGCACCTCCTCAGAGGTATTCTTCCTTTCCTCTCCTTGCCCCAGAAGCTCACTGTCTCCAGAGCCCTGGTTCTCTCTAAGCTGGACTACTGTAACAGCCTCTAGCTAAATCTGCCTGCCTCTACTGTCTGCCCTCTGCAACTCATCCAGAACAGGACTGCGAGACTTGTCCTTGGCCTCAAGCCCAGGGACCGTATCTCTCCAGGACTGAAATCTCTTCACTGGCTCCCAGTGGCTGCGAGGATTAAGTTCAAAACCCTCTGCATTGTCCACAAGGCCTTCTGGGGCCTGGGCCGAAATACCTTCAACTCTCTCTTCCTAAATATCTTCCTTCTTGAGCTCTTCGCTCATCCGCCTCCAACTCCCTCAGGGTCAGCCGCTTCTCCAAGCAACGAGTTGGGGGTAGATCTCTCTCTGCGGCAGGGGCCTCCCTCTGGAACAGCCTTCCTGCCTCCCTGAAACTTGAGGAGAACCATCTCCGGTTCCGGAAGCACCTCAAAACCTTCCTCTTTGCTTCTGCTTTCTCTTCCCCTCTCCCCTGCTAAATTCCTGATTGAAACTGCACTGAATCTGCACTGGGCCACTCTCACTGATCTCGGTCCATGGCCCTGCCACTTGCCCCCTGCACTGCCTCCCTGGCAACCCCTGCACTGCGAGACTGTCTCTGTATCCTTACAGCCCCCCTCCCAGCACTTGTCTGCACTTACCTTGCACTTGCCACCAGCTGGCCCTTTACTATTTATCTTATTATTCTACTACCCCATGTACTGCACTTTCCCCTCGCACTTTCCCTTCCCCTCTTCCCATGCACTTGCGCGATCTGAATGACACCTGGCCTAGTAAGATCGCTGTCTGTCTTCCCTTTGTCCCCCCTCCCTGCCTCGTCGCGCCTTGAAACACTTGTGTATAGGCGCGTTATAAATGCCATATCATATCAACCACCCTTTCTACCCCTCTCTGTAGAAAATTGACCAAAACATTCCTTCCAGCTTCGCAGACACAACCCAGGAAGAATGGGGGAACCCCAAGGAAAGGGCATTATTCGTACGCCCCAATGAAGGAAAGGGGGTGGCGATCCATGTATCCCTATCTGAATAAAGGAAAGATGTAATACAAGCCTGGCTGTGATGGGCTGATGTCTGTTGAATGAGGTAATCAGGACCCCATATTGGAAGAACACAAGGAATATATTTTTTCAAAAAGCCATTATCCCGAGCCCTTGTCCTTCTCCAGGAGAAGTCAGTTTTGAGTATGGGACATGTGGGGAGCTTTGATGCGAAAGATCATTCCCTTGAATAAATTAGCAACAGAAAGTGTTCTATAGAGAGAGGGGTCAGTCACAAAATGATGCCACCTTTTGGATTGCACAACTTGCATAATGTCATGATGGAAAGGGTGCTGCTGTAAAATGAGGTGAAAAAAATGCATGTGCACACAAGAGTTACAGTGCAACAATTTCTGGGGCCTTTCCATCATGGCAGCATGCACGATGTGCAATCCAACAGGAGGCATCATTTTCAGAGACTGTTTTTTTAATGCTGAAGACTTGCCGAGAACAGCATGTATTTAAACAGGACATTTCTGAATATAAAAATGCAAAAGACCTGATTTCACCTTCAAAGACACAAATCTAAATCTGTGTATCTATTCAACTATTGCCTGATCAGAATGTAATGTGATGAATCAGAGGTGGTCATCCCAGAAACCCTGGCCGGGGACCCTTCCTGTGTGACTATGGAAATGCAGGCACTTCCTGATCCTGACCCTGAGGGTTGTGTAATATGGGAGTATCACAGGAGGGGGGATTCAGGTCAGGGGAATTGGGTGTACCCTCTAAATAACTACCCTAGCGATCCCACGGTATTAATGACCTATTGCAAATTTGAAACCTTTATTAAAAGTAAGCATAAGAACATTAGGGATTTCAAGTCCCATAATGCTCCAGGTACTGGGACGAGGAAGAGGAGCTCAGAGGTGCGGACCCATGATATGCAGATTAGTGGTTCTAATGGCCCACCCATGAGTGGGACATTTAAATATGTACGTTTCTCCAGGTGCAGGCCATTAGAAGCAGTAGAAGGAGAATTATGCAACAGCAGTGGAAGAAGCAGAGAAAAGACGTTGGGACCGCCGCTGCGATTTCAGCAGAATGCGCTGCTGAGATTGCCATAGAAGCTGGGAGGTTTCCCTGCAAAGGACTTGCACTGCAGTTGGAGGATGTCCTGTGGGAGAGAGGAGCTCTCCCTACCCCGTGTCTTACTCCAGTGGGTGACGTTCAGCTGAGCATGCAAGGAAAGTAGCAAGCTCCTGTTGCAGTAAGTGCAGACTGCGGCAGTGTGACCAGAGCTTTCAAACACCCCAGATCTGACATGGGAAGAGAAGACTGAAGCAGCAGCGGGTTGAGCAGATGTGCAAGGGAAGACCAGTGAGTTGGCCGCCAGTAAGTGGCCCCAGTACGTTCCGCACTAGACCGCTGGCTGTTAACCATCATTTTGAATACCGAACTAATGAATTATTTGTGCCCTGATATACACATTGAAGGTAAGCAAGAAGAGAGCGATTATAACAACCTTGGCCAAACTAAAGAAGGGGCCATTTTTAACTAGATCACAACAACCAATTGCCAAAGTAAAAAGGGGGCACTATTTACACAGGATTCAAATCAACATTGCCCAAACCATAAGAAGGCGATTGTAAGAAAAAAGGGAAATCATTTTCCAAATGAAAGAAATTTGAATGAAAGACATTACCAACAGCTAACTGGTGTGATAGCTGAAAGCCAAAGTTGGCATGAAAGAAGCACTCTTGAAGAAAACATCAAGGGGAAAATAAATCTAAACTACAGTGCAATTGGCATACATACCAGTGGAACAAACAGCTTCAATGTGTATTATATCCTTATGAAAGAAGTTGTGAAAGAAATTGTGGGAGAAGTTGTGAATTTCAATGTTGGTAAAAGTCAAAAACGTTCTTTAAAGTTTGAAACAAACCACCGTGCAGACTACCTGTAGTAGTGGTAGGAGTGTTTATCCTGGCAGGAGAATATACCAGGAAAGGGATTTTTAGTGGTAGTCCTGGCTGGTTAGTGAAGCAGGAAGAAGACAATGAAGTACTGTATTGTGGTGGAAGGTGGTTGTCGAAGAAAGTAGAAAGTCCACTAATGTGTTTGATGAAGTGTGGTAAAAACCATCCTGACGAAAACATTGTTTTTTGTAAACAAGAAAGGTGGAGAAGTTGCATTTTCTAAAGAGGATACATTTTATTGAAATATTCACTAGAAGTGTGAACAAAGATTTTTTGGATTGACACAAGAGCTTGTGGAAAACTTTATTTTGAAAAGTGATGAATCTTGTCTGACAGTGGGCCAATCCAAGTGCCAAGTCAAAAACACATGGAATAAAGAAACTTTGAAAGTTGAGAGGAACTTTATATTGCCTTTGAAAGAGAGCTGGATTATTGTAAAGAACTTTATTGACTGCAACGTTGAGTTGAAAAATCCTGCTTTAATCCTGGGGAAGGGGGAGCCAACCCATGTTACAAGGATATATGATTCTATAGTTTATGTGTGAATCTAATTATTATTTTGTTGAGTTTGAATGCCGATATTATACCTATATGATTCTGTTGTATTTCTAGGTGTGAGGGACAGATAGCTTTTAATGTTAGAGTGTTTTCCTTTTGTCTTAGTTTCATAGGCAGGTAAATCCTTGTTACGTTAGGGAAAGCGAGGCGTTGATCACACTCATATAATTTAATGAAATGGCGACTTGTGAAAAACCTTTATCAAGTTGTCTGTCTCGCATTTCTGACCCCTCACAGTAAAGAAAGGTGGAAAAATGTACAGGGGAGTTGGAACTGTACACATGCAAATAGACAGTGTTTGCCACATCCAAAGAACACCCAGCACACCTCAGAACATTACATTTGTTGGAGCCTTATAAAAATAAAGGAATGATTTCATGATTTCAATGCAGTGCCATAGTTATGGTATTGATATCTTATAACCAACCACAGTTTGAAGTTTCATTGTATTTTCCATGCAGTTCACTCCATATTTTTATGTAACTTTAAATGAGACATGTAAAAGGTAATGAACTGGTTCACACTTTGTAAGATGGAAAGCTGTGTATTCATCTCTATACTCCCTGGTACAAACAGCTTGGTGTTAACTTGAATGGATCTAGAATTCATCTCCTGCTACAGCCCCAGCCACATCACAAGAAATGAGACCACAGAAAGACCCTGATTCATCGTGTTCGAACTAGTAAGGTCAAACTGTTGTCAAATAACTGGCTAATTTACATATTCAAAGAGGACTATCATATCCCTCAAGTGTAGGCCCCTCATAAAATCCATTTAGTTACGGTCATAAGAGAGATTATCTCAATTTCATGGAAAGGCCAAAGGAACGAGCCTCAACATGTATTACATATCATGAATGAGAATTTGCATGGGAAGCATCAACAGGGATCTGTGTTGGCTGATGTCAGCATTTCTTTATTTACAAACTGAATAAAAAGTCATGTATGTTTCATTTTAACCCCGAAATGCAATAATTAAAAGAGCATAACTCTGTAAAGGGAAACTTTTATAAACGTCAGACTAATTTCAAATGTTAGACAAGAAACATGTCTTGTCACTGACCTAAAATTTAACAGGGGCATAATGGAAAAAATAATTAGAAATAGGAAACATTATTATCTCTGGAAGACAGGAGCATTTAACGTTTTTAGTTATTTCTCCTGGTGTGCAGATTTCTTTGATCTGAATTCTATTTAATTGGTACATTTTAATGGAAAATGATTGCAATTAAACAAAATGCCTATCCATAACTTGAGGAGTGAAATCCCCTCCCACCTTTTCAATGATGGAACTCAGAGGGGTGAACCCCTCATTTCAAGGCACAGCATGAGGGGAGAGCAGAAGATTATCAAATAGCTTGCCCACAGAATTAATAAGAATATTGGGAAATTAATATTAAAGAATACTTCTAAATACAACTGGAAGGAGGTGGCTGGAGAATAGAGCTGAAATCAACTAGATGGCTGGTTCCAAAGCATAAAGGAAAGAAAAGCCCTTTCAGCGGGAGATGATCAGCCCGTATTTAAAACTGGTTTGCAGACAGCCAGCTGAAATGGTACCTTGCTGATGCAGCAACTTCTGATGGAGCGTTCAAGCTATTTCTCCAAAAATAAGAAGCCACATTTAAAATGTAATTATAGAAACCCAAATATGACTCCAAATTGCCCTTAGTTTTATCCATGGTAAAATCCAGGTTCTATGTGTTATTACCGCTTTTTAAAAACTGAACACAAAAAAGACATTTTTGTGTTGGCTTTAAAATGCTACAATATTACTTTCTGAGAACCCCCACCCCCCCAACGCCAACCCCTGACAAGGTGATACCAACCCCACCACCATCCTCTCCAGCAGGTCGTATTCTTAATTGCGATTTTAATCCTCAAGCCCCACTTCCCCCTGGTCCCCTTCCCAGCACAACACACACACACACACACACATTGTACCTACATTGTGGGGACTATGTGTGGGGAACAGCAGATCCAACTTCATATTTGCAAAAATGCTTATTTTTACTCGCGTGTACAGTATCATCTTTGCAGGGACTTGAATGCGTGTTACCATCCTAATGAGGACTTAATTATTCTTATTTGTAATTGAATGTTTCCCCATGCAAAAAGATAAATGTTTGTTTCATAGACACCTTTGTAAATTACACAGTTCTATTTCTATATATGAGTACCTGCCCGCACCGGAGGAATACACAATAGATGAATGGTAATGGTGTTGTATTTTCCATAAGAAATTCACTTAAAAATGTGCTCAGTCAGGCATTATACCATATTATATAACACACCAAATGTGTGAGAAAAGAGAACGGGGGCACAGAATGATTAGGTGAATGGCTCAGGATCACACACTGTGGTCAAGTGAGGAAGCAGTGATTTGAATACAGGTGTCATTGTTTCACAGCCACCATCTTGTCCACCAAACACATCTGCTCTCTATGATTGGTCTGATGACGAGGAGGTTACAGTCCCCAATGAAATGGGGTTTCATGTTGGTGATGTTAAAGTACCAAAAGAGGTTGTATGTCATGATAATCATATCCAGATCCTCACAATGATGGTGTGTGCTGATTATGTTAGAGTCTCCACAGAGCTGGTGTGTGTCAATAATAACTTTAAAGTCCCCAGAGTGTTGGTATGTGATAATAAAGATATCAAAGTCCCCAGTGATAGTGTGTGATTATCTTGATATTAAAGTCCCCAGAGAGATGGTGTGTGCTAATAACAACTTTAAAGTCCCCAGAGTGGTCATATGTGATAATAATGATATTAAAGGCCCCAGAGGGATAGTGTGTGATTATCTTGATGTTAAAGTCCCCATATAGATTGTGTGTGTTAATAATAAGTTTAAAGTCCCCAGAGTGATGGTATGTGATAATAATGATGTAAAAGTCTCCACAGAGCTGCTGTGTGTTAATAACTTTAGAGTCCCCAGAGTGATGGTATGTGATAATAATTATATTAAAGTCCCCAGAGAGATAGTGTGCGATTATCTTGATGTTAAAGTCCCTAGAGAGATGGTGTGTGTTAATAATAACTTTAAAGTACCCAGAATAATGGTATGTGATAATGATGATGTAAAAGCCCCCACAGAGCTGGTGTGTGTTGATAATAACTTAAAAGTCCCCATACACACACACACACAGACATACACTTACCTTACACTCCTAAGATGGCTCATCCGGATACTGGTGAGCCTGTCGGCCCCTGTGCACACTCGTGTGTGTCGCAAGGGCTGACAGTTCGATTTAAAAAGACCACTCTGTGTGGTCACAGAGCAGTCTTTCTAAATCGATCTTATTTCTTTTTTAAAAGTCTTTTGACCTAGAATGAAAACAAAGAACGCAAAGAGGCTGGGAATCAAGAGAGATACTAATGTGACAAAGACACATGTGCCGTCTTAAATGTGGTATCCTGTGCCTCCCATTTAAATTGAGAACCAAGTGAGATCTAATTTCCTTAAAACCCAAAGCATTCATGTATTGAGATGCACAGTTTAAAACTGACAGCATTTTGTAAAACCTAAGTGTTTTTTTAACTAAGCACCATTTAATAGAATCTTTGGCTTACACTGGCAGAATCGCACAGGCCATAGTGTCCTCCTGAAATACTATTGCTGAATGTGATATCAGAAATGTTTGCAGCTGGTGGGAGCCTAATCATAAATTGGATTCCAGTGCAATAGTATTAAGAACAGAAAATTAATTTTATTCAAAGAAAGTCACGCAAATTGTGAATACCCATGCCGTCCATTATCCTGAAAATGCAGTTTGTAGACCCATTTGCACTTTAAAAGGGCAAGGGTGTTTTGACATGGTACCTTTTACTGGAAACTATTAAACCTCCAATCCTAAACCTTGCAGAGCTTGAATGTAAATAAATAGGTTAAAATGAACACTACATTGAAAGGTGCACACAAATATGTAGATTGAAAGGTAGATACACATTTTCAGAGAAAGCTGCACATACATATTCTGAGATGACCTCACAGATATGTGTTCAGACGAGAGGGCACAATCCCTCCGAGTTTTATTTTCCTGATCCCGAACCTGTAGGAGCTTGATGCATTTGTTCTTGCCTACATTTAAATGACCTGTCCATAGCCAATACATTCACAACACCACTCTCATATATACATGAGAGCCAAGTACAATGAATACATGTTTACAAATGCCAATTTTTCAAGTAACTTTTCTCTGACACCATACTTGTATTGATACTGGTTTTGAGTGAATTGGTATTAGCAAGATTTATGTACGCAGGGAGATTTTCATATTATTGACTTTATGAGTCTATCATTTTGTAGTAATTTCTTTGGTATGAAGTTGGGGAGCATCTTTGTCTAAAGTGGACTTTCATTCTTTATATACATTTTGAGTTTTGAGAAATACACTGTACGTTTTTCTCATCAAGAATTGTGCAAGAGATTGTACATCGGGGACATGAAAGTAGTTGTGCCACCTTAGCGGAACCAATAAATAAATTCATATGTATTTCTACAATATACCTAAACTACAAATATTTACCAAGCACTACATGCAAACACATACAGATTTAAACATCACACAGAATGAAAACCCAGTGCACACACATGTTCACCCAGCGTAGCTGCACACACACACACGCACACACACAAGCCTTAAGATAACGATTGAAATCAGTTGAGCAATGGTGACCTTAATTCACCTTTAATAATTAAATTGCAAACAAACACACAATGTAAGGATCATAATGAAATTATGAATACTATAATTGAAAAAACATAATCAAACCATAAACAAATGTACAATTCAAATTTTCAATTAAAAACAACAATAAAAAGCAAAACAGGCAGTAGAAGTTATAATTCATAATCTAAAAATAACAAACACTGATACAATGCACATCATAAAATTGTAGGCACATATAACGCATTTAAATGCATAATTCATAAACAAAATACATACAACTTAAAGAATACAAACAATACATCACTTTCAATAAAACAAAATGTAAACCAAAAATTTACCACAGCAAAAAAACCATAACAGGGTGAAGTATAGTTACAATTCATGTTTGATTTATGTTTAACATTCTTTAAATTTATATTTACAGATGACCTCACAAACACACCATCTCTCAAAGACAGTTCAAGTTTTTTAATGTAAATAATTGAGAATGTGCTTGCTATGGGATGACCCACTCTCTCTCGTCTTTCATGGGCTTTTTCCTCCCTTGCCCAGATGTCCCTAAGTCCCAAGAAGGCCACTAGAGATTAGTAGACCCTACTGTCTAATGATTCACTGGCTGTTCGTGATGGCTTTAGGGCAAACACTCTTTCTCTCTCTCTCTCTCTCTCTCTCTCTCTCTCTCTCTCTCTCTCTCTCTCGCTCTGGGAGAAATCTAGATGTATCCTACCCTTGGTCACACAATGAACTGTTACAAGAAGACAAACCTTTCAATCACCCAGGTCCCAGTAGCTCTTTTCCATGCATGCTCTTGAACTCTTTGCCCTGATTTCCTATTCTTCCTCTTCCTCCCTTCCACTCTTCTCTCTTCTGCTCCTCCAATGTTATCTTTCTTACTCCTATTTTCTTCCACTCTCTATTACTCTCCCCCTCCACTCTAATAGTCTCACATACCGCTCTAATGCTTTCCATTCTTCACACTACTATTCTCCCCACTTCATCCTACTACTGTCCCTTCTCCACTTCACTGCACTCCACTCAACCGTTCTCTAACAGTTACCTTCCTTTCATTCTCTGAGTCCCCTTCATATTCTATCTCATTCACCCCAAACTCTCACTCTGTTAGTGTCACTCACCTTACATGCACTCTCACAGCCAAGTATAACTTTTCCCACCAACAAAGTCCTCACCTTGTACATACTCTAGGTCATCCTCCTCCATGCTCCTCCGCACCATCCTTTCTCTAATTGGTCTTTTGGTCCTACCTCTCTCCCCTTGACCTCCACCAAACCACCCACACTGCCTTGAGCTCCTGGCCCCTTTTTATCACCCTTTTCCCTGTCATTGGTCCATTGGATTCCTTCTCCTGAGGGGCTTGGTTACAGGTAGAAGAACACATATAATAGGCTTTATGCTCCTCCCCCTTATCTGATAGTCAATTTCACAGTTGGCATGCCATACTGCGCTTGCTAATGGCGGCAAGTTGCAGGGGTAGTTGATTCCACTGTTCATATCAGGATAAAGCAGAGTAGCCAGCTTGTAGCTTAGATGTGTGGACCACTCCATGGTCCCAAAGAAGGTAAAAACAATGTCCCATTTCATGTTGCACAGAGTATCTCGATTGCCAGTGTGCTGTGCACAGAGCTCAGTGGCCCTGCAGTTCCTTGCAGGCTCTCTACAGGTTGGATTGGTTGCTCTCTCTCTCCTCCACAACCAGGCTTTCTAGGTGATGTCGGCCTACAAGACAAACTGAAAGAAACTAGCCAGCATTGTGCATAACAGGTAGAAGGGACAGACACTGGGGCCCTTCCAACTCAAATTCTCTACTGTTGCATGATAGATTTCAGAAATGAAGGAATGTAATTCATTCAGGTGTGCCTTAGCTTGTAGATGGCATAAATAAGAATACATGTATTTCTGACAAATTGAGAACCAGATTTGTGTTGCAAACTGATTTTAGTGGTAGTTTTAAGAATTTTATTTGTGTTGCAAATAAGCACAGGGGAGTATGTTCAGCAATTTGTAAAGGGAAACCTGCAGCCTTTGTTATCTGGCCTTACACTTCAGCCCTATTTATGGCATTTAGATCTACTTAACTAATTTAAGAACAGTGGAGTCTCATTTCCTTGGGGCTATTATCAACTGTTGCTTTGTGCAATGAGTAAAGGTACATATCCTTAAATCTATTAAGCACATGGTGAAATTCAAGACCAGTTACTTTTACTCAAATGATTGCATACAAAACATAGGGACGTTCTTTGGTGCTTTGTACTTTCTAAGAATCCAAATGGATTCCTGGGGGCCCAAATGAGTCACCACTATCTTTCCCTCCATGAAAAACCACTGGCCCTAGTGTGGGGTGCAAGACCCTAGATTTTGCTGGTGCGCTGCCTACCTTTAAAAAGGGGGACAGAAGAAGACGCTTACCCTAACACTAACAACGAATTTGAGTAGGACACAGTCCACTCTTTGCAGTGTATTTATGTGAGCTTAGATACTACCAGTGACTTTTGCTCATATCCAGAGGCGATTGTGCCAATTCTATTACTGAATGCATCTGGGTGTGTGAGCAAGAGCACGGACAACTAGGACATGTTGAACACATTTTATCCTTATAGTCCATTGAGTACTGAAAGACCCATTACCATTGAAGAGGTACCGTTTCTTAGAAAGAACATTTTTGAAAAACCCAAATGTGAAAAGGAGGGTGCACACTAATTCTAAACAAATATTTTTAAAAAGCTGCTTAGCAGCCACTCAATGTCTTTTCATTCGGGGGTCAACACTTTGATGTCTTTCACTCCTGTGTCTTATATGGTCGACCAGTTTCAGCAGTACTCAACTATTTTGCTGCTTTCTTCGGGACTATCAGCTCCCCTCTTTGGAGAGCTTAACCCTTTTGGCCTGGATGCCAGATATTGTATTCAAGTGCTATAACTGGTACATGAAATCTGGCGAGACAGGTTAAAAAGACAGAAATTGCCCTCAATGTAGGTACTTGAATGACCTGAATACAACACCTAAATTGAATTATTGTTATATGATATGTATATAATATACAATATACATTTGATATATTTTTCACTCACCCTCACGTTTTTCTAGACAAAGTTTTGGGCTCTTCTTCCAAACCCATGGATAATGGTGTTGTATTCAGTACCACAACACTGTATAGGGCAAGAGGTTGATACCTCTCAATCTCTGTAGCAATATCTATGTGACATTCTCAGTATGTACATATATTAGAACCTACATCATATATAGGTGTTGTCCTTGCCCATCTCATGACTTCCATATACATATGTGAATATGAACAGGTTTAAAGGTCTTCTGCTGAAGCTTCAGATAATGGTGAACCTTCGCCACCGCTGGCTTGCTCTCCCAGGCTCTCAAGGAGGGGTTTGGTAAGTCCTGGACATTGTGGCCTCAGAGGACAGCATCACAGACTCATCGTAAGAGGGCTCAAAAAGCCCTTAAACTTGCAAACGGAAGACAAAGAAAATGGTAATCAACTGGACATTCAAGATAAATCAAACCAGGCCAACCCTGGACATTTTTAAGAGATGTTTTTCCTGTGGTCTCAATTTCCGATCCAGCCATTTATTTTTGTGGTGTAAATAAATGAGTATTTTGTTAAGCGTCAGATCCTTGTGTTGGCCTGTTTGTGCACCCCACTCATGGGCCAGGTGAAGGCTGCAAGTCATTTTATATTGAGATTGGCACATCAGTTTTACTAAAAATAACCCCTTTCACGTTCTCTCCATAAATCAACTCTATATGTGCCCTGCACCTAACAGTCAGCTATAGTAACGTCTTCTAGGGGCCATCACTCACATTTGTACGCCCTAAACACTACAACCCAGCCTTGGTTGGCATCACCATCTTGTGAAAATGGATGGTGAGACCTGTTCGTGTTAACATTGTATGCTCGGGAGGGCTAGATTATAACACACACTCCTGCAGTTGATCATGTAGCCGCAGGACCGTTCCACTATCTAAAAGTCTTGTCTTGACGCAATCTTTTGTTGCCATTGAAATGTGGGAGGCGGTCTCGCTTGCATTGCATATCTTTAGAGGATTTCTCTAGTCCTTATAGATTATTTTTGTTTTCAAAGATATAATTTTGTCAGTAAATAAATAAATCAGCCGGCAGAGGAATTTTTATATTTGTTTTAACATTGAATTGCAGTTATCACGCAGTCATTAAAGAGCCCTTAATGGATCAGGTATGCAACAACTCTGCACTTGTAAAAACATGAGATACAATATCTCTCAACTATTTCACTGTTCAAATGCTGTGAAAATCCTATGGGTCTTTAAGTTATTTTTTCTTTATGAATAATCTATTGAAGTCTATGAAAAAACATAGCACTTGCAGGTGTAAGAATGAGTTCAAGGTGGATGCCCCTCCAAATGAGGGTGAGTTTCATGATATGCTTCATTAAATGCATGACAGTTTGGTGTAAGAGCAAATGCAGCACGAGAACACAGTGAACAGTCATTTCTCTGAGATCAGGAACAGGTTGTCTTTCACATGCTCTTCTCTGCTGGGCTTTTCTTCATTGGAAACTTACAGAGGGTTTTTCAGTGAGTGGGGACACCTGTGTTTGAGGGTCGTGTGTGATGTAGATCATAATGTGGCCATCAGCAGGAATTGTGAATGCTTGCTCCACAACAAATCCGTTGTCTGTGAAGTCATGTCAGAATACAAACATGCATGCAGACAATATCTGACAATATCTGTCGAATAATAAACCGAAGCGAATGCTCGACAATAGCTCGTAAGAGTAAGAGTAATGCCCCAAGCGTGTGACAGTTGTGACATCCGAAATTAAACTTGCGCACACTTAAGCACCACAAGTGATCTCTTCAAAATGTGTACTGTTACCCTTTTCCCCCCCAAAAGAAGTTCGAGACCTCCCTTCTTTATGCAATAGTGCAGCCACTCACATTTTCTGAAGGTTTGTGCTATTTAATAAAGGGCGTGAAGTTGCACATATGATTGTATGTTTCAAGTTTTATTTAGGGTCTCAGTGGTTGATTTCAAATCACCGCCACACAGTGGTGATAGAAAAGCGAGAGTTAACAATGGTATACAGTGTGCAGAAGGGTACGATTTTCAAATCAACACCCGGCAGTAGACCCTAATTCTCAATCTGAATCCATGGCCGCTGTCGTCTGTAAGAATCCCTGAAAGACAGAACATCGTGTATAATTCCTCCATGTCATTTGCACGCGAGGTGCACAAGAACCACATGTGAAACGTAGGAGGGCATTTGTGCTTCCATTGTAATAATATGCAACACTTTGCTAACAATAAGCCAAGAATTAAGAATCTGCGTGTTATAATGGACATTTTACCAACAACACCAAATAAGCATAGTCAAGGAGACGTCTCAAAAAACTGAAACCCCATTATCTCAGACAAGGTCCGGCAGAACTCCCCCCAATACGTTGACAGTGCAGAGCATTATGGTTATTATTATTATTATTATTATTATTATTATTATTATTATTATTATGAAGTACTTTTATTGAGCGCAGCATGCGCAGAGGCCTCAGTGCGCAATAGAAGAGAAGGAGAAAAGAATGAAGGAAAATCAGGTCAAACCAGGAGAGGTGCCTGAGATAAGACAAGCCTAGTCATTTATTTATTTATTTATTTCTACTGGACCAGAGCCCGCAGGCATCAGGGTGCCACATGTACACGCAGAATCACATTAGACACACAGGTCACAGGACAACATTAGTCTATAGATTTTTAGGCGGGCGTTGGATTAGATTAAGAGAGTTATATAAACAAGTGGGTCTCGAGTTTCTTGCGGAAGGTACTGTATGAGAGCTCTAGTCTTATTTGTGGGGGGAGGTTGTTCCATAAGGTCGCAGCTTTGGTGTGAAAGGCTTTGCCGAGTCTGTTGTTTTTTTCTGAAACTGGTGGTTATGAGGTTGCCCTGAGCTTTGGACCTGAGTGCCCATCTCGGTACATAGGTAACCAGTTTCTTCTTGGGGTATGCTGGGCTTTCCCATGAAAGCACCCATGAGCTAGCGTCAGGGCTTTGAACTGAATTCTATCTTCGATAGTAACCCAGTGTAGATTCCTCCTATCTTCACTGATGTGTTCTGTTTTCCTTTTTCCTTTAATGATTCTCAGAGCCCTATTTTGTATTTTTTGACATTTTGCAATCTGTCTTTTGTTTGCTCCTAGTAGCAGGGCATTGCCGTAATCCAACCTGGACAAAATGGTGGCTCTTGCTACTGTAGCGCAATTTTCCTCGCTTTAATAGGGGCATATTCATTAGAGTTAAAAAGTCTTTATGGTTTTTTTAAATGAGGAAGATCTGGGCAATTCCTAAGTTCTGTGGGGATGGAATTACACAGGCGGGGGCAACTGCGTCAAAACTAGTGCCCCCAAAGCTCTCAAGCTTATACCGTGGTTGCAACAGTTTGTTAGAACAGCTGGAGCAAAGGAAGCAGCTAAAGGGAGCTTGCCAAAGTCTCTTCATTAAATATCCAGGGGCATCATTCACCAGACATTTGTAGGTCAAGGTCAGCAAATTATGGGAAATGCGATGCTTGACAGGGAGTCAATGTTGGGATCTATGTGCTTGGGTAACATGGTCCCTTCTTGCAAGGCCTCTTACGCCTCTTCCAGCATTATTCTGAGCTAACTGTAGAGTCGCAATGTTGTATTTAGAAGTACCAGCAAGAAGGCTGTTGCATTAATCTATTTTAGAGTTGACAACGGCAGTAGCAAGTGAGGAACCATTGATCTCAGAGAGATATGGCTTAATTTGCCTAGTAAGGCTTGCGGTGTAAGCACAAGATGCCTTGACCCATCTAACGTGCTTCTTCATGTTCAAATTGACGTTCAAATACACACAGAGTGTTTTTACCCATGGACTTGTTTTAATTTGACACCAGCAATTTTAATTGAGAGTATCTCGAGTCAAGTTTAGATAAACACCGACTGGATCCTACAAGCATAACCTCAGTCTTGCTACCATTAAGTACCAGAGAATTAATATTCATCCATCTTTCAATCATGAGATAGCTACGGGTGATCGTTTGCGTATCTCTTTCATAATCTCCAGTCAGAACACCTGAGTATCCTCGGCGTAGAAATGAAAAAGTGGACGAATAAACACATTAAATAAAATTGGGGAGTGACATGCTCCCTGAAGGACACCACATGATAATAATTCTGGAGGAGATTGAAAACCACCAGATGAGACACACGCGATTCTGGGTCCCAAGAAGGAGGCCAGCCACGACAGTGCAGATTTGGAACAATTGCAATTGCCTCTCGAGCAAAAGTGAATGATCAACTAAATCAAAGGCTGCTGAGAGGTCAAGTAACATCAACAAAGCCAACTGTCCAGAGTCTACAATTTTAGTAAAATTGGCTTTCAAATCAAGCATGGCAGTCTCTGTACCATATGTGGCGTGGAAGCCAGATTGTAAGGAACCCAGAAGATTAAAATGTTCACTATGACTCTGAAACTGTAAATACGCAACTCTATCTAAAATCTTTAAAAGAAAAGGAACATTTGTAATAGGGCGGTAGTTACTCATGGATGCTGGGTCAAATGTGTCCTTTTTGATTATTGGAGAGATCCAGACGTTCCCTCCCCACTCAACTTAGAAATGGCACATCCTTCTGGTCATTCAGGAAAAATCTAAAAACCCTACTATTTACGTCTGACCTCCTATCACAGACACCTTGCCCTTCATTCCTCAGCGTACATGTTGATGACCCCACTGCCGCCAGGACAAATACCTAGTTTACTCAGCCAGTAAAACTCTAGCTGTTCTCTGCATGTAATTCCTGGTTGTGTAACAGATTTGTATTTTATCAGATCAGTCTCAGTTATTTCCTTAAAGTAAAACTCAGGAGGTGTAATGGAGTTTGCGTACAGGTTATTCACAATTTCGGCATTAGTAATTACAGGAGATTCCAGTTTTGATTGATAGGCTTAATTTTTTTTTCGATTGGATGTTAAGCTTCGTACTAAAGCCACGTTGGATGTCTGTACACCAAGTGTCACTTTTTAAAATAGCTGAATAGGAGCTATGTTTTCCTTCAAATTCCTTGAGAATAATAAAGAGTTCTTTTTGAGAGGATTTGTTGAATCCAATTCTCATAGTGAACGCCTTTAGCAGCCATAATAGCATTCTTATAATTAGTAACTGCAGTACGATATGTGAAAAGATTAGCCTGAGATACACGTTTCAGCCATGATCTTTCACTTTGCCTTTTGACTTACCTAAGTACTAATATATTCTCTGAAAACCAAGATTTACCCAATATTTCTGGCTTCAAGTTTTTAACGGCAGGTGGAGCTAAGGTTTTAACAATGTGAGTAGTAATCTCTTGATATTGATCTAAAAGAGTATCAGTCAAATTAGAATGTACGAGATTATTGAACAATGGTTGAGCAAGATCACGGAAAACCTCTGAAGTAATCTGACGAGTATTCCTCACAATGGTCTTCATTCTAGGATTTGTGTCAACTTTAGCCAATTTCATAGGCAGAAGAAGGGAGAGGTGATCAGATAATGATCAGTCCATGGGCATGCAGAGATATTCAAAGAATCTATAGTAAGGTTTAGGGTAAGAACCCAGTCCAGAGTGTGTCTCTCTTTGTGAGTAGGACTTTTGACAAACTGGATAAAATTGTTATCCTTAAGGGCCTTGAGGAGGGAATTAGCCTCATGGTCATCCTCGTGGTTATGTCCATAAGTTGAAATCACTGAGGGTGATAACATAAAGCCCTTCATAAAGTGACCGAGAATCATCATTAGCTGTTCTTCAAAAATAGGGGTAGCCACATGAGGGCGATAGAGAACAAGGATACAGATAGTAGTATTATAATCTAAGGTTATCTTGATTAGGGTGTATTGGCAGTCACTAATTAACAGAGGAGAGCACTTATAAATATTCAGCGTATCTCATGCAACGATTGCTGTGTCACCACCCCTACCTTGTAAATGATCAGTTCTAAAAATGCAATTTCCGTAGGGGAGACCAAGAGATGCAGCATGATTGGTAGTGTCCGGGAGTCAAGTTTCAGTTATGCAGATTATATCAAGATGCTGAGGTTCAATCAAGTCCACCACCTCGGTAGCATGTTTGACAAAGGAACAGGTATTTAATAGTGCCATTTTTAATTAACATAGTGTATGATCCGGGATTTTACTGATAAGATTAGAATCATCAGCGGTAGAACATGGATGTGATAAGGTACATTCATCAACACTGTTAGTAGTTACTGCGGTCAATGTTGAGCTAAGGTCTATGGGCAACGGACACTGCGCAGACAAATTGTACTATTTTTGATTTAAGACTAGGTGAATCGGGATATTGTTCTTTCCTGTTTCTAAAACAGCTGTAATACCAGAGCAGATGATCGGAATCGACAGGATTAAGTTTTGTTGGTAAAAAAGGGCTAATCGTGGAGGATGTGATGTAGCGTTGTAGCGTATCCTTAAAGCGTGAGTGCTTCAGCAGTGTATTAGCAGTATGTACATTTTTACCCAGATTGTTACTTACAATCTCAATTGCTTTAAGAGACAGCATAGTAAGGGCAAACAGGGTAATTCATTAGAGCAGGTGCTGCGTTCGAGAAGCAGAAGCAAAAATAGCTCGGACCGGCACAGACCGTCGAGTCCCTCACGCGCCAGTGCTCACGCCGAAACGCTCATTTGTAGTGTGAAGGACTACAATACAGCAGGGGACTGTAGTCCAGTGCCAGAATTTAGCAGCTTCTAAACTTTTTAAACAGCTATCCTGGCAACAGAGTTATTACTTCAGTTTTAGCGGGACAATGACATACAGGCAAATAAAAAAATAACGTTTGCTACATAGTCACAACAGTTAATCTAAAAAGTATATTAAAATGATCTAAATGTGCAAATAAGCAATATTAGCAGCAGAAGTCAAAGATAGCAACATAAAATACGAACGTGAGTAGGGACTGACTCAAATACCGGTACAGACCTGCTAGTCCTTCACGCGCCGGCACTCACATGCCTAAAATGCAAATATGTAGTCTGAAGAACTACAACACAGCAGGGGACTGTAGTCCATTACCAGAACCTAGCAGCTTCTAAGGTTTTTAAGCAGCTATGCTGGCAACAGGGTTATTACTTCAGTTTTAGCGGCACAATGACATACATGTAAACGAAAAATAATTGTTCCTACATAGGCACAACAGTTAATCTAAAAACTCTTTTAAAATTGTCCAAATATGCAAATAAGCAAAATTTGCAGCAGAAGTCAAAGATAGCAACATAAAATCATAAACATGTGCTTGACATGTGCAGTAGGTGTGCATCAGTGGTGCCACACCTAGGGCATTTGCCTGTACAAGCTGAGTTGAACTTCTGAAGTTTGGCCAGTGTATAGTACAGCCTGTTAAGTATTTTAAGCTATAAGAGATGGAATTTGGAGTTCAATACTATTTCTCTGGTTACCCTACATACCCTTCCCCATTGTGAGTGCCTGAACTCAGATTGCAAGTCTCTATCCCACTTGATTCTAGCCTTTGAAAATGCCCTTTCTACACCCGAAGCATTTGTAATCTAGGACAGGCATACCTGTGGACAGGGTTCAGCCAGGAACGACAGCCAGTGTGTTCTAAACCTTGTTTAGACCTCTGTAATCGATGCAAGGACTGAGTTCTTTACAATCCTTTTTAGGAATAAAAAAAAGTGAGGCTCCAGCCAAGCTTTTAGACTCAGTGATGAGACCATGGCGCAAGTTGGTTTGTAGGTATTCCTTCAAGGCCACCTTCTCGGGAATAGAAAGAGTGTACATACGACCAAAGGGTACTTGCGCATCTCGTAGTAAATCAATAGAACAGTCGTCCTTTCTGTGGGGTGGTAATTCCTTGTATTCATCGTTTGAAAAAACAGAGCTGTACTTGTGGTAACATTCGGGAAGTACGTTCAGGTTGGAAATGGTAGACATTACTGGGGTTTTGTCTAGGGAAGTAGTAGTACAATACAGACCCACCACTCCTTCAGGTAGGCAGGAATGCAAGCATTGTTCCAACCCCAAAAACAAAGTTCCTGCTGTCCAATTGATAAGTGGATTATGTTTAACAAGCCACGGGAGTCCGAGTATAAGTGGATAATGGGCTGCATTTATCAAATCAAAGGATAACTTTTCCTCATGCGTGGAAATCTTCATGGTAAGAAGAGCCGTATTTTCTTTAATCGGTCCTGATGATAAAGGGTTCCCGTCCACTCCTTCCACTGGCAAGCTCAGGGTCTTAGCCACCCGAGCTATATTGTTACTAGATGCCCATTCGGAATCCATAAACAATCCTGCCGCCCCACAATCTACTAAGGCGGGAATTTGTTGAATGTGCTTATCTAGAAATTGTAGAGAAACATTGATCACCACCATCCTTTGATGTGTTGAGGCTGTTTCTTGGGAACTTTGTACCAAAGACCCACTCATGGTTCCCTTCATGGGTGGGTGTTGTCATTTCCCTGACGTCTTGGAGAAGTCAGATGGCAGTCTTTTAGTACATGTTTATCGGAACACAATACATACATAATCCTAAGGTTCTTCTTCTTTGTCTTTCTTCCGGTGTTAGCGGTCCACAGGCTATACCCAACTGCATTGGTTCTCCGGGTTCCTGGTTCTTACTCGTCCTAGGAATCTCCGACTTGTAAGGTGCTAGTGGTGGACGAGGTTTCCCTCTTCTTCTTTCTAGATTTCTTTCTTGTATGCGGTAATCCAATTGAAGTACTAAAGTGACCATTTCCACAAAATGTGGAGGTCTCGGAAAGCTAGAGACTTCATCCTTGAGTTCTTCACATAGATTCCTGCGAGAAATGGTCAGCAGGGCATCATTAGCCCATGCCGTTTCATTGGCTAATTGTTTGAATTGTGTGATGAAAGTAAGGATATCAGTGTTCCCTTGCTTAAGATAAAGTAGATTTTCTTGTGCTGACACCACTAATTATTTTCTGCCAAACATGGCTTGAAGACTGTTGGTAAATCCTGCATATGAATCCATTAGCTGATTATTTGTGGTAACTAGTGGTGTAGCCCATGCAAGAGCACTGCCGGCGAGATTAGAAATCAAAAAGCTTACTTTAGCTCGATCTGTGGGAAAAAACAAGGCCTTCAAAGTAAATTGAACCAAACAGGAATCCAGGAATTCTTTTACTTTTTTTAGGGTTGCGTCGTATTTTCCCTAGGGCAAGGGTCCTGGAGGAATTTCCACCCTGTTAGCAACCATTTGTCTCAGTGTAGCATTTTCGTTTCTTAATGTCTGTACTTCAGTATTGAGACTCTGCATGGCTGCCATTATTTGTTGCATCTGCTGTTCCATCTTTTTTGGGCGTCGCTTTCTATTATAATTCGGTAAGCACTCACAACTGTCTGGAACAGCAGATGTGTAGAATTGATTCCGATGCAATAGGTGCTTCCCCCAAAGTGTTCAGAGGCCAGAAACTGGACTCACTGCACCCCGGGGGCAGCACCCTTGGGAAACCCTCGTGGGGAAGAAAACCCAAATCCGATTCCTGGAGGATGGTGTCTCCAAAGTCCAATGGAAAATGCTGAGGACGGACGGCAAGTACTACAGGCTGAAGAGGAAGAATGGTTCCAAGTATTCGTGTAAGCAGGGAGATCCCGCTAGGAGAGGAGGAGTGTAAACACACTCAGGAACGAGCACTGATACGGGAAGAAGCCCGGCCATAGTCAACGCTATAAGAATGGCAGACGGAGAGGAGAGGGAGCTAGAGAAACGAGGTAAGAATAAGCAGCGGAAAAAAAGGAAATCCGAACACAAGTGCACGGAACCAGGAAACAAGACGAGGAGAAAGGAAATAAGCAAGGTAAGGAAAGGTGGAATAAGCCGAGGAAGGAACACAAAACAGATATGCGCGGGGCGCAGAAAAAAGGAGAGAGAGGCTTAGTGAAGTCTCAAGAGGCTAAGCAGCTGAAACGCAGGAAAACAGCGGCAAGGCACGGTGCAGCGAACAGAAGCGACGCGTCTTAACAAACCATAGAGAGGAAAGATATAGAATGGGAAGACGTGGTCGCCATGTTGGAAAAGACTAGAGCGGGAAGTGTTTTGTGGAGATGACGCTGATTAGGCGCCATCTTGAGTTCCATTGTTGGTAACGAGAATGACTCATTCTCCATTTCCTCCAGGAATATTGAGCCGAATTCCTGACAACACCATAAAGTAATTAATTTCTTGACCCACAAAGGACAGCACCACCTTGAATCCATAACCCTCTTCTAATATCACTCTATTTTCCTAGACATGGACCTTTCCTGGTAACTTCTAATTCATATCCCCTATCTATGCTATGTTTTATGTACCTTCCTCACTGCTTCCAATCTGTTCCGTGCATCCATGCTTGAACCTGTGTACATTCTGTGAGGGTGCTGCTCTGTATGTGTATCTACAGTATGCCATGTCTTTGTGTACTTCCCTTGTAGCTTCTAAACCCTGTCCTGTATCTTTGTAAGAGCATGCACACATTTTTCATTGCCCCAAATGTGTGTCCTTAATCCTCACAAGGTGAGAAACACCTTTCTTGTGGCTTTTGAGCTCATAACTCAAAACATATGCTCTAGAACATAATGATGTTTATTCTGAGTTCTGTATCTATTTTGGGGTATGTGTACCTTTTTCATAAAGCTACTGATCTGTGCCCTGCATCCATAATATAACACATATAACTTATGTGGATGCTATTGTTAAAATGTGTCCTCTCCCTATGCTGGAACATGAGTTAGCTCATTGTGTTACGGCTATTGCTGCCATTATAATGTCACGATTATTCTGATTCCAATCATTATGAGGGGGATCGGAGGACTTCAACAGAGTTACACATCCTATGCTCCTTAACTCCACGCTCTAGTGATAAGCTCGTTTAATGCATCAATATGCATAAATACAATTATTGTGATTTTGTTGTAAACTTCAACCTGGACAGAATAGCCAAACATAGGACAATTAAGACAGTGGCAACTCCAAAGGAATAATAAGATTTAAAATGTTTGGCTTGGTGATAACGACAAACAGAAATGTTGAGTAAAAATTGTATTAATTTATGATAAATGCTTTAAATAAAACATAATAATAATTAGTATTATTGTTGTGATAGTGTACACAGCTTTTTGAATATACTTCTATCAAACCCAATTTTACACACACATTGTTATTCTGTATGTCTCTATATTTTTATGCACAATTTCGTACATTAAGAAATAATATTCTTATCATAAATCCCTCTTCACTGTAATTAACTGTTTCAAAAAATAAAATCATACAACACATCTCATGTTGATAAAATACAGTGTTCCTGTGAGTTGTCACCAATCAAAATGGTATTTGTATTATAAGTCCAAGGCGTTTCGAAAAACAAAGGGGCCCTCATTACAACCCTGGCGTTAAGGGGTTAATGGCGCCGTAAAAGGTGGCGGCGCCGTTAACCCCTCAACACCTGATTACGATGTCCCTTCGCGGGTTGGCGATTTTAACGCCTGCTTTTTGTAGGCGTTAAAAACCAACCCGCAAAGGGACCTTGGTGCTAAGTACGGTGCCGCAATTTGCGGCACCGTACTTAGCACCTTCCCCATTCCCATTGAGCCCTATGGGGCAAAAATGGGAATGGGGAAGGGCCATGGCGGCATGGGGAATTACCGCCCTGCCAACCTCGGAATGGGCGGTAATTCCCCATTCCGCCATGGCGGAGTCAGTAAGTTACCGGCATGGACCATGGTGCTATTAGCACCATGGTCCAACGCCAGGGTCGTAATGAGGGCCAGGACCTCATTACGATTTTGGTGGTAGCCATGCCGCTATTGGCGGCATGGCTGCCGCCAAAATCGGGTCCGGGTTCCCAGAATCTGGAATTACCCGGCCATTCTGAGTTCGGAGGGCCCGGTAATTCTTCCCTCCAGGAACCCAGGCCCGGACCTTCCCCATTCCCATTTCAGCCCCTATAGGGCTGAATGGGAATGGGGGAGGGAGCAAACAATGGGCCGATTATGAGCGGGACACTGTAAGCACACCTGGTTTGACCAGGCGTTACTTACCGGGTCCCACGAGGGGAGCTTGTAATGAGGCGGAACGGGTTTAACAGGTCCGCCTCCTTTAGTGGGTCCTGTTAACTCGTTCCGCCTCACTTATGATGAGGCCCACAGTCTTCTTCAGCGTTCTACCATTGGATATTTCTTGAACCAAATAACATGTATTTTATATTATTATTATTACTATTATTATTGTTATGGTATTTATTGAGCGCGTAGCTAGCTTTGAGAAGCAACAGAGCACTTTACGGAGATATAGACCAATATAGATACATAATGGAGCACTTTGCAGCAGTGTACAACAATACAAATGCATAACGGAGTGCTTTTCAGAAGTAACAACAGAACAGATATACAGCAGCGGGTAGGATACAGAGGAGGGGTACAGCAGTACCGGGTGGCAGGGAGGAGAGGGATGGGCAGCGTCTAGTGAGTCAGGTGGCATGAGGGGTGATGTGATGGCCTATGTGCTGAGGAGGTGAGATTTCTTGAAGATGTGAATCTTGCATTCTTTTCTGAATTGCAGGAGTGTAGGGGCGAGTCTTATTCTGATGCAGAGGAGGCTCCATAGTCTTGAGACGAACACAGAGAAGGCTTGTTTTCTGATCCTTTCCTTCTTGGAGTGGCAGAGTTTCTCTGCGACGTAGCTAGGTGACTTGAGCGTGACTGCCTTATAGACGATGCACCAATACTTGAAGGTGATTTGTGCATGCAGTGTGAGCCAGTGAAGGTCGATGATGGCCGGGGTGATGTGGTCGTATCTGCGTTGACCCTTTGTAGAGGTGTGCAGCTGCATTTAGGACATTTAGGATGATGGTAGGCTTTCGAGAACGCATTGCCCCCATCCAGGTGGGATGGGACCAGTGCTTGAACAGAGGATCTAAAGCTGCCCAGAGGGAGGAAGGGCTTGACTTTCCACAGGAGGGAGATCTGATACCAAACTGTCTGAGATATCTTAACTATGTGTGTCTTGAAGGAGAGGTTTTCACAGATGTGGAACCCGAGGGACTTGGCGCATGAGGTGAGCTCAGGTGTGAAGCCCTCAGGGTTCATGGTTGATAGCCATATCTGTATGTCTGGGTGTTCGGTGTTGTTGGTGAGGAGTAGGAATACAGTCTTGGAGGGGTTGAGCTTCAAGTATGCACTGGACATCCAACACTGGATCAGCGACAGGCAGGTTTTTAACCTATGTATGTCCTTCTTGTGGTCAATCTTGAGGTATAGCTGTATGTCGTCTGCATATTGGTGGATGTGGATGTTGTGTGTGGCTAGGAGAATAGTCAATGACAATTTAAAATGAAAAATCTTAAAAGGGTAACTGACTCCTTTTATTAACCTGATGTAATCGATTTGACCCAATTAGACAACTCTAAGTTGACTAAGGAGTTCCCATGATTATGTTGATCAGCACCGGGCAGTCTGTAAAGCTACAGGCTATGACTTGGATCAGCTGGGGAGGCACAAACAGAGATGTTTGCATAGTTCCATTTCTTTGGTTCTGAGTGACACATGTGTCTGTGCTCTATGTCCCAAAAACCCTTATGTTGGGCAGGTTGGTGAGGAATTTAGTAACACAGTAAATGTGGTATGGTTTATGATAGCTTCTCATATATTACCATTAGCAGGGTCATACATCCTTGCACCATGACTAAGGTGAGGTCCCTCAGAAAGTGGAACAAGGAAGGGGGCAAGTTAAGTCCAGTAGAAATTCAAACTAAAGGAGTTCACCAGTTAAAATACCTGTGGGGACAATTAGTTGTACTCTTCTCTTTGCAGTAGAACACCTACGATCTTTCTTTCTACTTGAAGTACTAAGATATCATAGTTAAGTTGTTATGGATAATTATATCTTTTTATGCTCCGACTCTGTAGAAAAATTATTGCAACCAGTTTGGTATGACGCAGTCTCCTAGTTTCATGCTATCGGGACACTCAGGGGAAGGCCAGTGACATTATAGTTTGGAAATTAATACAGAATACACTTCTGCTGCTCATAATAACTCAAATAAAAAAATGTGTGTATTCTAAAACAATATTACTTTGTTCCTATCATATTTAATATTGTTTGTGAACGACATAACCAAAAGACATCGCTGGACAAAGGGTCATCTTCTTAGTACAGAACAAAGGAGTAGACAATATGTGCAGGCACAGGGTGAGTGCTGTGTCTAAACAGAGTCCAGCTAAGCACCCAGAAAATAACTTCACTTCTAAACATTACAAAATAATTAAAATTATATAAATCCTCTTAAGAAGCCTCAACAACGGTACTTAATATCGTAAACGTTTCCATCCTATTTCGACATGCATGTTTCACCCCTGCTAAGTGACTTCAGGATCTTCGTCAGGATGCTTCTTCCCTCATGTCCCCAACATTGTTAATAATAGTATTCAGGGATAATAACGTATCAATAGGTCGCCTACAACCTATTCAGAAGCTGTTCTTACTAAATAGATCAACAATTTCCTTGATTGCCTTGCACACTAGATCTTCTCATACTGTACAATTCTTTTAATTTGGCGGTCTTTCATATTTATTAGTGTTCGCTCTATCTTCTCCCCTTGACTACAATCATTCCATCACTGTTAATATCACATCTATGTGTGTCAATTACACCCGTCACTTATTCGTAGAGGAATAAGATGAACGTCAAAAGTTTCCTAGACCGGACGTTTTTCAATAATGCGCGTTCTCTAACGGTCTCGCGGGACGTTAGGAGCACACCTATTTTTGAGACCAGAAACTAAGGCTTGAAGGAGGACATAAAGCTGTAGGAGATGAGCAGCGCATTTTCTGAATTCTTCAGGTCCTATTTTAACCTTCATGCATGGAATGGGCTGAGAGAACAGTAGCCCTTAGGTGTTCAACTCTGTGTATGGACCACGGGCAGGAGCCAAAAGCATATACTTTGGCAACCGAGGACATCTCAAGGGGCAAAAACCTGCAGTTGTCATGTGAAACGTACAGATTCCAATTACCAACTAACTCTGCAGCCAGACCGCTGACTCTAGAGGCTGCCAAGACACTCCTGCCTGGCCCAGATTGGGCAAGGGTTGTCTAACTTGGGAGACAGCGGGGCAAGCACCAATCGCACTTAGTGAATTACACGCAGCACTTGCGATTACTGATAGAAAGGCTTATACATTTGGCAGGTGGCACCGTCAGTGAAAGACTAATTAGTAGGGACACACCTAATGTGAAACAGACTCACAAATCAGGTCCCTCATTGCTGTAATCACATTGGTGGCAGGCAAGGATGCAGACATATCCTAGTTGTATGGGAGTTGGGAACAGTGCTCCAGAGGCAGAATGGTGAGGTAGCAGCTGCAGAGGAAATATGGATATGGCAGTGGGAAGGGAAGTGGCGTTTTGACAAATGTTGATTTTTCTGTCAAATATTGTTTGCCAATTTGGCTCACCACTCATTGGCTGAACAGATTGAAAAGTTAATGGTTGAATGCTCGTATCGAAAGTCAAAGCTGAGAACAGATGATCCAGCTCAAGCAGGAAATCCTTCGTATTTCCCAGTGAAAATCTGAACCCCGCCCCCATGTGGAGAGACTGGTTTCCGCAGCAGAGATCGACTATCTGAACTCCAAAGGTAGCTGCTTCCATTGGGTGGGCAGGCGTAAAGGACACTCTTACAGAGTCAACTTTGATCTACAGGTGAAAGGAGTTGGGGGACACTAGAGTTTATGGGGAACAAGTTATACTGAAAGGAAACATTGTGACATTTTCAAATGATCCCATTCATCACCTCGCTTTTCCCACTACACTTCGTGCGGAATTAGTTATTTGCTGAACACACCGCACCCGAGTCCACCCTGCCCACCTCTTCACCCCTGTACCACAATGAGATGCCCCCCCACTGCCGCTCTCCTGCCATTGCTCTCCTGCCTGCCTGGAGCAAGGCTGCAAACGACATGGAGAACGGTCAAGTGGTAGTTGCCAGCTCCTTTTCCTCGTAGCCATTTTCTTTTGTAGTTCTTTTTTTAAAAACTTGTGAAACAATTACGGCACCATTTTGCAACTTCCAAAACGCTGTTTGCACAGCGGGGGCCGGACCCTTGGGTGCTGGTAGCAATATTAACCTTTTGTGCAAGCTTCACCAGATGGTAATCGTGTCAGGGCCTGGAAATGACTGCTTAAGTATCGTCCTTGGCAGTTAGAGACATACACCGGTAAGGATATTGGCCACTGTTACAAAGAGACAGCTAGCAGAGCCTTGGGCATCCATCAACTACCCCGATAGTGTAAGAATCAATTAATGCCCCACTGGTTTGAGATAACCATGCCACGACACAATTCTATGGGCGACTGATGCAAGGATGAGCGCGTCTGATGCTAATATAAAAGCCTGGACACGCTCTTCAGCCATCTTAGAGGGATCCGGAACAGATGCGTGTCACAAAACGCTGCACATATGGACAGGTGCAGTAGTTGGTACCACTGGTACTAACAGGTCCATTAAAGAACACTCTTGGTCTAGAACTGGGGCACATTGACTTGCAAAATTGCGAGTTGGAGAACCCGTCTCAGCTTCATACCAGATTGCAGATAGTTCAATGTTGTGGACTGACCTCGGTTCCCCTTCCATACTTGAAGATAGTGTTTACTTCTTACCACTTCCTTTCTGGTTTCCATGCCAACCGACAGCTGTTCTCTTCAGTGCATGCCTTTCCCACATGTCTGGTAAGTGCTTGTAGCCAGCGGGACACTCTATCGTGCAATGGCTGCCTCACAACTGCGTACAATCATCTTGTTACAGGGTTCCGTTATTCCTTATCCTTGACCCCGTTTTCCCCCTTGACCCGGAAGAGGAGCACTCAGAGGCACGGGGATTCGTCATTGCAGGGCTGAGCAGGCACGTGTTCGCAATAAGATGTGGAACTTGCAGAACTGCTGCTGGAAGTGTAGTGGAGCTTGTGCCAAGTGAGTCATTGCTGTTGTTGGAGATGCTGGCATGAGTGCAGGGTCACTGCTGCTCGCCAGTGCATTCCTACTTTAATGGATGTAGTGTTGGTGGTTGCGCTATTAATGATCTTGCTCGTAAAACCCGGCCCTTTAACCAGACTCTCTCAGACATGTGCCAGGGCCAGCAAAGCACTGGAGGTCTGGAAGAGTTGCCAAATCAAACATCAGGGAATGGAAGCACCTGATATTTCAGCAGCTCTGGGTTAAAATATCTTTGAAGTGTTGACATGGTGCCATTAACTTCTGGACCGCGCCATCACATGCCCCCAGTTAGAAGATCAAACATAACTGGGCTGCTACAGCTCTTCTGGTGGAAAAAGAGGCAGAGAGCGGAAAAGGGGAGGGATGGAAAGAGAAAAATGGAGAATGAAACAGGAGAAGGTAAAAAAAAGGTAGAAAGAAAAACATTTGGGAAGAGCAAAGAAATACAGCGAGCCAGGAAGAAAGCGAAAAAGTAAAGGAAAAAAAGAGTATGGAAAGAGGGAGGAGGGGCTGCAAGGAAGGAGAAAGTGGATGGGGAGAATGGGAGAAAAAGAACAGAAAGGAAGCATGGAAGAGGGGAGTGCTAAGGAAGGAAAGGGTACACTGAAGGGTCAGGTGGATGAATGGATAACAGGATAATTGACAGATTAATTAATAAAATGAGAATTGATGGCTAGCTAACGGGAGAATAGAAGATGCGGGTAGAATGGGTAGATGGATAACAGGGAGAATGGATGACTGCAAACATGGATGAATGCATAAAGCGATAATGGGTGGATGGGTGCAATGGTAGAATGGATGGATGAATGAGTGGATGGAAGGGAAAGAATGTATGCATGGACTGGAGGAATGCTGGATGGATAATTAGATGGGGTGCATTGATAAGTAGGCATATGGATATATGACAGGGATGTGGGATGGATGGTCCGGAAGATGGATGGATGATTGGATGGATGATTTGAGGAAGGATAGCTCAGGGGCAACGCTTTTGTCTTTGAAGCAAGGCAACGCAACGCTTAGAAACCACTGGCTAGTATTGAGCACATTATAAATGAACAATACAAAAATATAAAAAAAAAATGAATGTATGAAAAGGGAACATTGAAGGAAATAGGAATAATGGAAGTGAAACTGAGAAAAAAAAAGTATAGGGGGAGAAAAATACAAAGTGCGGAATGAGTTCTGCTCTGGATCCACATTGTAGCATCTGCACACCTTCACCGCCTGTGACTGTGTGATAAGGCAATTGGAGACACATTGTCACCAAGTGCACCAAAAACTGTAGCGCCAGCACTTCTACCTGCAGTGCTGTTGTGGAAGATACAGATACTCATGCCTGTGGGTAGCACACCTGTGGCTACTCATAGTGTTGACAAATCTGCTGACCGTGGCGCTTCTGATACTCATGCCTGTGGGTAGCACACCTGTGGCTACTCATAGTGCTGACAAATCTGCTGACCGTGGCGCTTCTGATACTCATGCCTGTGGGTAGCACACCTGTGGCTACTCATAGTGCTGACAAATCTGCTGACCGTGGCGCTTCTGATACTCATGCCTGTGGGTAGCACACCTGTGGCTACTCATGGTGCTGACAAATCTGCTGACCGTGGCGCTTCTGATACTCATGCCTGTGGGTAGCACACCTGTGGCTACTCATAGTGCTGACAAATCTGCTGACCGTGGCGCTTCTGTTGCCTGGGCAACTTGGGAGTAGGAAGAGGCACAAGTTCCCCAACTGGATGCAATTGGCTCGGAGAGCAGAAATATCACACATGTCAAGGAAACGTGTAGCAGGCGTGAGTTGTTGCCATGGCTGTGAGTGGCATGGCTGCTGCTGGTTTCCTGATGGAATGTTGACCTCCAAATGGCGAGTGGCCATCCCGCCCAGGGCCCCAGAGTTACTTGGCTTCGCTCTCCTTCCCCCCTCCACAATGCGCCTCTCCCAATTCACATGTTCTGCATTAGCGTGAAAGCAATATGTGTTTCAAGCAAAAACCGAGCCTGGGCTATTTTTGGCCGTTTCCAAGAAAACCTGGAGCTGATTTCCAACTCGAAGAGGCTTCTATTGTTCTGCAAGATATCCGCATGTGCAGCTTGTGAACGCAGCATTTATCTTTAAAAGCCCACAGCCCAGTGAAAGCCTTTAATTGCCGGTTTTGGATCCGAGGAGGAGTGACACGAGCCTCTCAGGTGACTCTCGCCAACACAACCGCGCAGGGCGTTTGCACAATATCGTGAGTTACTTTACGAGTGCAATAGGAGTTTGCATGAAATAGCAATTACATTAAAGCACAGGCGTGCATAAGAGGGTCGTGATGAGAGCTAGACATTGAAACATATAATAACCCTAGTCCTCGTTAGACATAATCAACTTCATCTGTTCAAACCTATGTGGTCCCTTAGTCTTAATAATACTTGCAATCCTTGGCAGAGCGGATAGATTACAGCGCCTCTGGAAGACAAAGGAAAACACACTTATAGATTTTATGAGGCTCTGGCCTTGCAAAAGGTGGGAACATAAATCAGATCCACAATTTGAAATGTGGCTTATTGGTAGGAATAAAATGTGGCTTATGGGTCTGATTAAAATGGTCTTGATGAAAAACATACACATAGCTGATATTAAGGGGTTGTGTTCCATTTTGTCTGGGTCATTTGTTAAGTACATGTCTATTAAGGGGTCAAAGCAGGACCGTTAATGCTTTTCTTCCCCCACCCTTTTCTAACATTTCCGTGGGTGGAGCATTTCTTTCTAATACACACGTTTACCAATGGATAAGACAAAATATATATATTTATTTTTTCAAAATGTGTGTTAAAATGGATTTCTACAATCTGGCCTGATGGACAGATTACAGAAGCCCCCGCCCCCTAGGTCTGCAGAATAGGGTTACTCGGAGAGGTTAGCCAACCTGATCAAGGTTAGTGTAGAGAGTGGTCAAGGCTTAGTCTCAGAAGACAGTTAGTTGGGTCACGGGTTCCGAATGAGTCCACACCGTGAACCAAACAATAATTACATTTAGACTGAAAAGTACAAAAATACTCTATTTATTATAGGCCCAAAACACAAACTAATACATGAAATAAGCAGGTAGTATTGTCACACAACATTCCATTATAAAACATATACAGTCACCTTTAGGTTTGTAGAAATGCAAACAAAAGAAGGTAAGGAATGAGGCAGTAGAATGAAACCAGTTCACAAGAATAATACCCTTACTTTATAAGTCCAATACTTACGATGTGTATGTAGGGCCTTGTGTCCAAAAGTCACAGAGCTTCTACTTAGGAGAGAGGACGTATGTTGGAAGAGTTCTTGTGGTGGTGGAAATGTTCTAGAAGATACTTCAACAATGTTACAGGTCAGTTCAATTATTTTCCTATCATTAGGTACAGCTTTTAGATCAAACATTCAAAAAAAGATGGAATGGAATAAACCAAAGTTTATTCTAAGGTTTACTATAGGGGAGACAGGGGAGGCTGATTGCTTTGCGAGTACTCACCCCCCTTACTCTGATTTTCCCAGGTGACTTGGCGAGTCGCTCGCTGTAGGTTTTCCTGCTGTTTGTTCAAGTGCAGGATGTCTACGGGTTGCGGTTTGAGGATTTCTCTCGTCGGTTGTTGCTACAGGATGCAACCCGTGGTGAAGAAGGGAAGCAGGATTCAATGATGCAGTACTCTTCTGGACACCTCACAGGACGCAGGGAAGAGACTTCCGCCAACAGTCACCGCACAGCGACAATGGCAGGCATCTCTGCAGTCACGATCAAAGAAGACCTTCAAGGACAGGATTCCTTGAGGATGGGAAGCTGAAACTGGGCAGGAAGGCAACTTGTGGCACGAGCAGATGACCATCAAAGTTCCGGGCAAAAACACAGAACGGCGATGCTTCCGGCAAGTTAGTCACTGGAGAGCTAGCCAGTCCACCGGGTGGTCCAGGGAAACTTTAGGTGGCACTAGATTGTTGGATCCTCAAGAATTCATCGAGACTAGTTGTTGTCATCAGTCCAAGGGTTAAAGCAATGCTGAGGGTGTTCACAGATCAAGTAGTCCAGCAGGGCTTCACCAGGCCAAACGCAGGAAGGGATGCCAGGAGTCGTCCACGGACCTTTAGGCAGCTGCTCTTATACACAGGATACTTGGCTCCAACGCTGATCTGAAGAAATTACTGCAGTAGTCCTCTTTTTATCCTAAATCCTGGCCAGAAGCAAGTCCAAGCCCACCAACGGTAAGGATCTGCACCATTCTCACAGCCAGCAATGGACCAATCAGGGACCACTGTGGGTTTCACTAATGCCCCATACCTTGACTCTCTGGTGCCACGGATGGGGAGTGGGATCAGGCAGGCCGACCCACTTTCTGGGTTCACACGCAAATGGCACGCAGAAGAACCTGAAAGCAGCAGCTTTCCCCGGCGAATGCATGACCATATATGCAGGATTTCCTGACCTTACAAGGCAGGAAGAAGTCCAAAGAACAATGTGGCCAAAGGACAAGCAAGAAATCTCTTGGCACAGCCATTTTTAGGCACATAATGTTTCCCAGTACTGATAGTCTGAATGACTGATCACTTTCCCAATGAGAAAACGAGCAAAAGGCCAGGGGAGTGAAGCTGAAGACCATGATCTTTCTCTTAAATACCAGGACCTGGTCCTCCAACATGGCACTCAGGTCCAATTCCTTAAGTAGTGTTTCTGTAATAAGTGTAGATTTCAGGAAAATCACAACCTGATCAAGTCTGCGGCGGTCTGGAAAAAATACTCTTGCCACATCGCAAGATTGCATGTCACCCAGTGAGGGTATTTCATGTAACAGGGACAGAAAATGTGAGCGGTTCAATACAGAGGAACGGGTTTCTGTGATGACACCCTCTATCATTACAGTTAATGGTGCCTCCTGCATTTTCTGCTGTGGTGTGATGTATGCGTTCTGCAAGCCCCTTCGGCCTTGCAAAAAACACACCTGTCTTTCGCCACCGACTCCTTAAAGCCACCCTGTGCCAATTTTCTCCACAGGGGGACAGTAGGTGAGGCCCCTTGTGACTGGAAATTTTAGTTTAAAGTCAGAGCCATAGGTGAAGTACTTGTCTCAGTGATTGGGGCACACAGGGCATCCTTCATGCGTGCCTCAGGCGCTGGTCAACTGGTCCCCTCTAAAAGTGAAATCCCTTCACCTTCAGCCTGTCGACCCTGTACCATGTTCAAAGTAGACTGTTTCGGGGCCACGTTTGTATCCTCCACCGATGCCCCCACCCAGTCCATTTGAGACAGAGCAGCATTTACTGCACATTGGGAAATCGGAGATTTTATGAAGTTATGTGCACTTGGTTTTTTAAGTGTTTTAGCAGCATATTTGTCTATTTTTTCAGCTGTACCACTTGGTATCTTTTGTGGGTACGGGCCAGCCCCCTAGACCCTGGCATCTTCACCGGTGCCATGCTCAGAATTTCTTCCACCGACTCCTTGGCAAAAGCCGCCTGGTTAGTGGTGCCAGGAATCTCTGGCGAGTTTTGGCGGGCTGAATTACCTAGGACACTTTCCCAATTGTAGCCTCCCTGTCCTCTGAACAACAGTGGGCTAGAGGGGGGTGATCGACCATAGCCTTATTCACCTTCTCTGAGGTCAGTGTAACCTGGAATTCTTGTTGTTCCAGAGGGGCCAATCCATTTAAAACCTCAGTGACAGTCCGTACTAAGGTTACTCGGGCATCCTCGCTGACCGGGTCCTTTGGTCCCTCTACATTCTTTGATGATGATGAAGCAGAGCCGGTTTTCTGTGAAAAGAGGAACTCGCGTGCAGCTACATGCAGATTGATGTGGTGGAACTTGAATAGCAAAGATTCAATCAAAGCCGTGTTTGAATTGGTCTCTCTTTGAATTGCCTCATAAAGAGAGACCAGAATACATAAGACCTGGTTTATTTCTGTGACTAAACCATCTCGCTCCTCTCCCCTGCCAACCTCAATGCTGCGCATCATTGCTGAGAGCCGTCTGGGCGGGAGTGGAGTAGGTGAGGAGGAGAAAAAGTCAGTTCCCAAAGTGCACTGATCATTTTGATGTGTAAGTCCTGAGCAAGCCGTCATGTCCGGGGGGCTGTTCGTCATCGATAGATCTATTTGCCCGTTGTTATGAAATGAGGCATCGGCTTCACAGTGTGCACAAGGGTCATGTATTACCTATGGCTCCGGTTCTGTCAGCACTTGGTGGCAGTTGCCGAGGCCACGGTTGTTTGTTTAATTTTAGAGTTTTTACAGTTTTTCCCTTTAATGAGTGAGGGCAAAATGGTGTCAAGCAGGGCACCAGTTTCAGTTGGTGAAAGAGGAAGGTGCAGAGTAATAGCATCCAACAGCTCTTCGTCGTGATAGGTCTGGGCTTGGGGGGGGGGGCAAGTTAACAGAGCTACTGTTGCGGAGATCTTAAAAACGAACTGGCAGACAAATTGTCACTCACCATAGAATTTGTTTGGTGCAAGTTGTGTGGTAAACCGGCGCGCTGCTGTTGTCTTCTGTCGACTGCCCAACTCCCAACACCTAACACACTTGTAGAGGAGGAGCTAAGTACGTCTACTGAATGTCCCGCCCCTATCCTGCCTATATGTTGGCCGCCGGGAATTGCGACATGCGCAAATTCACTAATGGTACCTATAATGCGAAGAGTCCTTGAAACAGGGTATACATTGAGAAAACCCTATATGTATCCACAAAGAAATGACGGTCTTCTGAAGGAAGTTCCGGAAGAAATGTGAAGATTAGTGAAAGAGGAGACTGGTGACATCACAAGAAGCCGAAATGACGCACCTAGAAGTGATGTCAATGAAGAAAGAATGTACACCTTATCGAATCTGATGGCGAAGGAGTGAGTTAAGCAACATTTTCGGTAGCGAAATGAAGATTGCATTTCAAAGCACTGAAGAAAATGCAAAACCATTTTACAAATGTACAGATACAGTAACGCAAGTAGACGAAGTAATCATGAGACTGGCTACGTAGTGACACTGCAGGCGGTGCCACTAATATATATATATATATAGGAATGTATAGAATCTGGATGTTCCACGACGCATTTTAGCAAACTTGGACCCCGTGAGTGAAAGGACTGGAAGTGTGGCGCAGCATAATAAAAAAAGCTGGAGGCGAAGGAATATTCGAGAAGGCTTGCCTGGCCCAGTGTCAAGAGTTGGAGCCGCCAAGAGCCTGGTTATCTACTCGAGAAGATACAATAAACTTGAGAAGCGATCTGAGCTCCTGTTTGAGCTGTAATGGAAAAACACCAGAAGTGCCAAGGTTTCTTCATTTAATAGAATTAAATGCAACAAAGGAGCTCAAATTTGTGGTCTCTAGTCACATGGTCAGATGAAAATAGACTTTGGGTGAGCTACATCGGGACAAGAAGATAAGGCCATGCCTTCACTCCCTTTTATTCTCAGGCACAGTGACCTTTGCAAGGCTGAGTTTAAAGGCAGTAATTATATGGAAGACTGCAGGAGTGATGATGGATGTTGGGCTAATTTGGTGGTGAGGCATGACCAGGCCAACCCCCCAGCACCTGCGGTACCAGCTTGCGTGCTGCTAGCGAGCACAATATTCCAGAAGGGTACAAGCGTGCCAACCAATTGTAGAGGGCCATGTAGCAAGGAGCCCTATATTTTGAGAAGCCAATAGAACACTGTGGGCCTCATTATGAGTCACCCGGTATGGAAATAACAGTGGTGGTAAATCCGCCGCCATCGTTGTTTCCATACCGGGTGATCTCGAGTCCTGCAGGCGAAGGTGTCATTCCCGTCAGGTCTGACCTGGCGGGTTTAACACCACCCGCCTGCAGGCGGACGTGGAAACACCGGCACCATCACGAGATGGTGCCGGTGTTTCCATTTCCCCATTCCCATTGAGTCCTATGGGAATGGGGGACTCAATGGGAATGGGGATTTACCAAATTCCGCCTCTGGAATTCCCGGGTCACTGGAGTCGTAATACCCTGGAAATTCCGGGAATCACGGAGGCAGAATGGTAATACGAGTCCGGCGGTAACCTGCCAGAATTTCAGGCACGGTTACCGCCGGACTCGTAATGAGGCCCTGTGTATTAGTCTGACACGGAAGATGACTTGCACTTGGTGTGAGCTTAGTTGGCCACCTGACTTTAGAGACCCACTCACGATCCCTGCCCCTACAGAAAGTATACTTAGATGTTCCCTTTAAGGCTATCAAATCCCCTAGTAAGTTTTCTTATTTTGCCACGTAGTATGAGGTCACTTATGACAAAATATTAGTATAAAGTTGTGCTTTTTTATTAAATGTTTGAGAAATCTTGAGAGAGATTTGAGTGAACGTCCGTTTTACTCCCTGTTTTAGTTAATTGTTAATAAAGCAGTCGTGATTTTGCTAAACTTCCTGAGTCGGTGTGATTATTGATTTATGAGAAAGATCTGCATCTCCATCCATCTCAGATACTGTTACCTCATCTTAAAGGACCTCCGGGTTCACACTGCATGCACACACTGCGCTCTTTGCGACGGTATGAGACTTTTGAAGAGAACTCTTCCTTCCAAAGATAGGAAGTGTAGACAGACCTCAATCATTCCCAGCAGGATTAGAAATCAGTGCAAGCACAGCACTCCAGTCCACTTAACACACTGCACGCACACCACACACGCTGCGCACCGGTGTGAGGTTTTTGAGGAGAACTCTGCCTTCCAAGCATAGGATGTGTAGACAGGCTCTGTTCACTCCCAGCAGGTTTAGAAATCTGTGCAAGCACAAGCACTGCAGTCCACCTAACATACTGCATGCACACCATTATGGGACTTGCAGTCCTTCATTTATAATTTAAAAACGTAAAACCTAAAATGTCAACAATTGTGACTGAATAGGTATATCCGAAATGACATGAATAAAGAGAATCCCACATTTCCGAGTCAGTCTGTAATCCACTGTGTCAGCTTAATAAAGCCCATCACAGTATACCTTTAACTCAGTGCAAAAGGAGTGTGGTGCAACAACAGAATATTTGCATGAAAAGGACTATTTTCAAAGTACTTTATTGTAGTTTTGTGGTACGTGAAGTTTGACAAGTACTTTGAAATTGCACTGTTGTTTTTCTTAGTACTACAATAGGTGTACAACCGTCCCTCTTCGATAGGTGCTTTGCCAGGCTGCACTTAGGTGAATGGTTGGTAGAGTGGATGGAAGGGAAAGGTGAATGAGTCGTGGTAGGGGCAGAAAGGTCATGTAGTGGCACCCGAACATGCAAGGACGTACTTTACAGCTACTGACTATACACTTGAAGCAGCTCTTAGCAAATATTAACAGAACCTAGATATGTGAGACTTTCCCTTAAATACGCTGACTATACCTGTCATATTTATATATTTATTATGTGCCGAAAGCCTGACAGGCATCAGGGCACGACAGAAACACACAAGACATCACATAAAGTACAAGACCAGCAATACCAAAATAACAGAATAATAGGCCAGCAATGACTTATCTATTCGATCAAGTCAAGATATAAGGCATTAACTGGCATTATATGGAATAACTAGGTCATTCAGACTGTACTTGTCATATGTTAGCATCACCTGGACACATGAGTCTGTCCTTTGAAAATTGTGACTATAAATGGCATGTGGCACAATAATTGGAACACACTAACTTTGGGGAGACTTCATGGAAGACAAAACAGAGAGGGTCATCCCTGAGAAACATACTATAATTACAAAATAGACACCTGTGGTATAAACATTGTTGTAAGGCAACACACAGACGGAACCTCAATTAGTGGGGATCCTCATCAATACAGGACAACTATTCCAGACTCGTAGAATTAATCAATAATTGACAGACCACCTTAAAAAATAAAAATATTTTTTAATCAAAAATGTATTTCTCTAAAAACGCCTTTTATTTCAAATTTATCAAAAATGACATGTGGATCCCAAAAAGTGACTTGTACATCAATTTCAAGATATAAGAAGATTATAAAATCAATGTTGTTATATGACTAACGTTTTTGGTTGTGCAAAACCACTGTATTGCAGTTCACATATGGAGCTCTTCCATTAGTACTCAGCTATCTTCTTATAGCTTGTACTATAACCCAACATGTTTCATTCTCTTTTCACTAATTTGGAATATTTTGAGAACTTCTTCAGGGGATTTTAGATTTTTTAAGGTTGACTGTCTATGAATGATTAATTCTGCAAGTCAGGAATAGTTGTCCTGTATTGACGAGGATCTCCACTAATTGAAGTTCTGCCTGTGTGTTGCCTTAAAAACAATGTTTATACCAGAGGGGTCTATTTTGCTATTACAATAATTGAAAGACATTGTCAGTACCCGCAGACATGAGACTACACTCACATGATATTATGACATCACCATATACTGCAGGACTCTATTTAGCATGCCTAGTGTGTGAGACTATAATTGACGTAAGATGGCAGCAAGATAGAAGGTTGTACTGTCAGATAAGGGCAATGACACTGGCCAAAGCTGCTTATTCTGTATGTACCACAGGCCTATCAATTCCCACCCGAGTTGTAAAATGGCTTGTACCTAGCTGTAAGTTAATTTATCACTCTCAAATTGATTATTTTTTAGTATCTGCAATGTGACTTCCTTTGATGTCTCCAGGGTGAAAGGTTATATGATGTCACATGCTGCAATATCATCGAGTGAGTGATGTCACCTCTCCTACCCCTGGCACTTTGGTGAATTGACCTTCCTCATGTGCCTGCATCCCTTTCATAGGGCAGCAGTGTTTTTATTTCAAAACATTTCTATTTCAGTTACAGTAACATCATGAGCAGTAATGTCCATGGATCAACATCCTCCGATATTAGAGTGAAAGAGATGGATCTCCATACCACTTCATCTTCCGAGTTTGTCCAGATATCCATCCTCGAAACCCAATCCTCATTGGTATTTATGAAGAAATTCTCCATTGATCCATTATGAGCCTGTAACTTCCCCCTATAACGTAGTTACCAGTCATACTGTGTAATCTGTTCTCAACTGTAAGCATTGGACATATGACATTCGGCTTAAGCAACTTCTCAAAGCAGAGAGAGTCCCTCTGCGAACTCTGGTGGTTGTTTGATAATCCAATTCCACCCTAAAGGTCTAGAAATACAGATAATATTAACCATCACTGATCGTTTAACCCGGGCATATTCGAAGCAGATCTCAATATCGGAGCGTGTCAAAACTATTCTGTCTTTGCAGCATACATGCAATATTAATATGTCATTAAAAACAATTATTGAGGACATAGTGACATTATGTGCATTGGGTCCGCAGTATGATACCTGTCTTTGGGGAGGCACAAGTCCTGTCTTCATAATATTCATTTAGTCTTTCAGCAGTATAGTTGGTTTAAGTGCCACTATGTAACAATGCTACTTCCTCAAGGTATTGCATGTACATCAGTAAATTATTTTAATAAATGTAAATCTCCCAAGTGGAAGAATTGATATTGGATGGCTCTCCAGTAACACATTAAGGATAGTAAAGAGTCTCACTGCAGATATGTAAAAGCCAGAAAATAAATCTTCTATATTGAAATGAGAAGTGCTTTTTAGTTTTGGCTCACAGGTGAGGCAAATTATTGGCATGAGGGTGTAGACAGAGGGGATATTGGCATGCAGACAGACACACACCCTCTGGGTGTTGTTTGAACATAGCGAATAGAGCATACATGTTGGAAATGAGATGTTCCCAGCCCAAGCCAGAGAGATTGTTACATTGTGAAGCATCTAAAGTTTTGTCTTGCAGAGTAGTATCTCCACCATAAATTCGTGTGTAGTGGTTTAGATCTGAAACATACCCAAAACATTGTCCCTGTTAGTTATGGGGACAGGAAAATGTCACTGCGTGCTCAGGGGTCCTTTGGCTGCAAAACAACCAATCAGGCCGATGTGCCACTACCACTTGGAAAAGCTGATTAGCATCACGTGAAGCAACGTAGCTGTAATCAAAAGAGTAATATTAGGTTGAGGCACCAGACATGGCCAATTGAACTTTTGGCGGTTGAAATTGAAACACACTAAACCCTTTGCATAATTTAGTTCTTTGCTTGCTAATGAAATCCTGATTCCAACCCATTATTGGAGAAAGAAAATGTAGAGGATCCGACTCAACCACCTCTATCCCTGAGTGGGCTCGCTCACACCAATATGGGCCAAATATTTATGCATCCCCACTTTAAGAATTCACGAGCTGCCACTAGTCCAACATCGGGTTTCCAATGTTTGTCATTACACAGATTTTTAACAGACCTCACTTGTACAACATCACCCAACCTCAATCCAACCCAGCAACCCCCTGCACCCTCCCAAGTTCTTTGCAGCATCCTCATGTCCCCTAACCAGCTTGCCACAGCAACACCCCAGACCACCCCACCTATCCTCCCTAGCTCACCACAGCAATACCCCTCATGCTCCCCGGTCACTCTAGAAACTGCCACTTCCCCCTTCAGCTCTCCCCACTAACCCCCATCCAACCTCCTTAGAAACCCCAGCAATCCCCAATAAAAAGACACTTATCCAAGCAACTTCCACCAACCAACCCTAGATTTCCCTGATAAACCCCCACTGACCCACCCTTGTTTATCCCTTCATAGCCTACATCCTCCATGCAATCCCTTGCTGATGCTATCTCACCGGTTTATGGACTTTTCATCGAAAAAGAACCATCGAAAAGGAAAACCATCGAAGAAAATGCAACGGAAATAAATGCATCGAAATGCTATATTTTACATTTAAAAGTACATATGCATCGAAACTTGTCCATTACATATAGGAATGGACAAGTTTCGATGGATTTGTACTTTTAAATGAAAAAGATAGCATTTCGATGCATTTATTTTTCCTGTTGAAACGTTACATGGATCTGTCCAGGCCTGAAATCTTTAAAGTATTTCGGCACTGGCCAGCTTCATGTAACATTTTCTTTATTGGGGGGTTCCCCCTCAACCCCCCCCAAACCCCAAGGGCAACCCCCGATACCCTAAACCCAACCCTAACCCTAACCCAAACCCAACCCTAACCCTAATCAAAATCCAATGAAATGTATTCAATGAAAGTGCATTTCGATGAAACTGACTTTCAATTCATACATTTTATTGGATTTCAATTTGATGAATTTATTTTCGATGGATAGTCCAGATACCCATCTCACCCACTCTAACACCCAACCACCCATCGTAGCTCATCCTAGCATCACATGACCAACCCAACCAAGCTCACCGTAGTTTGCTGCCACTGTAACATGATCCAGCAACCAACACCACCTACTGACCATAACCTACCATAGATGCCCTCATTAACATACCCTAGCACATCCCAGAAGCCCCACCCACTCACCCTAGCTCACTGTAGCAAACCCCCAATCAGGCCACCCCTACAAATCCCCACTCTTCCATTCTAGCTCACACCAGCAACACCCTCAACAGCCAGTTTTAGCATATCCTAGCACCCTCATCCTTGCACACCCCAGCAACATCCACTCACCCTAGTGCAAGCCAATGACCCCAGTGGCCAACCCACCCTAGCTCCCACCAGTGATCACCCCAGCCAACCTGCAAGCCTACATCCTACATCACCACACCAAACCCCAGGCTAGCTCACTCAAGCAAAATGCTCACTCATCCACCCCAGCTCAACTGAGTAACCCCACAACCACAATACCTCCCCCATTATAACCGTAGCGCCCGACTAAGCCTCTGCCCACACTAGCAACCTCCTTCTGTCTCATTTGACCTATGAAATTCAATTAATGCAATGCTTTCTATCTAGGGGAAAATAAACATATCATCAATAAAATCCAAATCCTCCAAAATAATGCTCTCCGAGCTGCTCATGGCATACCAAGGAGAGAACACATCTCACACCTAAGGCGACAGACGAAATGGCTCTCTATCAAGGACACAATTATGCTCAAAACGTTATCACTAACGCATAAATGCCTTAATCACGCAGTCTCCATCTACCTCTCTGAAAGAATTTTTAAAAATCTATGACACGTCCCACGTGAACAATCAACTCATCTTGCCTGGTTTTGCCAGATTTCAGCTAAAAAAGGCAGGGGAACCAGCTTCCCTGTTATGGCAGCCCATGCTTGCAACGCCTTACCCCCCTTACTAAGATCTAACCAACCCTTCTGCCTGTTTAGGCGTAAAACCATAAAATGTCTTGTTACGAATGACACCAACAGCCAGCCCTAGTCGTGCACATATGATGTTCCCTGGCATCACATACTGCTATGACCCCGACTATAATTTTCCCTGACCACCAAGTAAGCTCACTCCTCCTAGGCCCATTTATATACACCTCTCTTAAGCCTGTTCTCTATGCATGTGTTTTCATTGTTCCACTGTAACTATTGTATTGTATATACTTCTATTAAGCATGTTTTCTATCCATAACTTCAAGTTTCCATTGAACTCATTGTAACTAAGCTTAAAGTATACTTGTAAACTTCTGTGCAAAAGGCGCCCAGATACCCTCAGGTTGGGTGCACCATACAAATAAATAAACAAATAAACAAACAAACTCTGACACAACCCTTACTAATCTTCAACTCTCCAACACTCTGGACATCCTTGCTCCTGTGATGAGAATCTGCATGAAACCTGCCTCCAAGTGCAATTCCTGGTATGACTCCAAACCTGGTCACTCGTAAAATGCAAGTGCAGAGCGGCTGAGTGGAAGTGGAACGCCTCGAGCACATCCTCTGACAAACTGGCATGCCGCCCGCTCCAAAGGCAATACAGACTCTCCACCCTTCTCGAAGAAGAGGGCCAATATCCAAGCCTGCATCTCTGTGGCCACTAACAACACCGCAGTGGTCGAAGTGGGTGGGAGTGGTTAGGAGCGGTGTTCCTCTACTTTTTGTGATTTCGTTTTTCCGTTCCTATACTTTTATTTTAAAAAGAAACCGTTCCGGAATGGTTTCGTTTTAAAATAAAAGTGTAGGAAGAAGTTGAAACTTGCACTTCAGTGCACTGCACTAAATATTCCCTTAAACAGCAGGTGTGTTTATTTGGGGGCTTGAATTGTGCGTAGAAGGGGGCGTGGTGATGGGGTTTGTGGGAAGCAGGGGCAGCCCAGCAGGGAACATAGTTCGACTACTTCTTTTCGTACACTTCGACCAGTGCAACACAGCTGAACCTTTTTAAAATCTGCAAGGAACTCGCCAACCCTACTGCAGTCTCCAATTCTTCTCTGCCTTCCCTGGGACTCTGCACTTCTCTGGCCTCTCACTTCATTTCTAAAACTCAGGACATCTTGTCCTCTCTCTCTGCTTTACTCCTCCACCTTCTCCTTCTCCCCCTATGAGGGCTCCCTTGGCCCCCCTCTCCCTTCCCTCCTACTCTCATATTTTTCTCCCATAACACCTGATGAGGTTTCTAGACAAGTCCGCTCTATGAAGGTCTTATCCAAACAAGTGCTCCCCTGCTCCTACCGAAGACTATATTATTATGACCACTCAGATTTTGAAGTCCATCTCTCCCACAGACCCTATTCCTCTGGGTACCCTTAAGGAGATTATTACTCTTATCGTGACTTCAGTGTCTTCAGCAGTAACTTTTCCTTCACTAGTAGTTATATCCCTTTTTCACTTAAGCACGCTTTGGTAATCCCGCTTTAAATAAAACATAATCTGCATCCTCTTCATCCCTCACATTTTCACCCAATTTCTCTTATTTAAGTCAGGTCGAGGCAAGCAGTCTGTCCTGGTGTCTAATAGTAAATCAGGGAGAGATTGGTGCTCTGATCCTCCTTGATTTCTCTGCAGCGTTCGACACCATTGACCATTCCATCTTGATCCAGTAACTAGCCTCTGGTGGGATCGCCGGCCAAGTCCTTGATTGGTTCTGTTCTTTTATTGCTGACCGTTCTTAGTCACTTTTCCTTTCTCCTTTCACCTCTGCTTCTCTTCTACTGACTTGTAGGGTTCCTCAGGGTTCTGCTCTTTCTCCTCTTCTCTTTAATATCTATATCCTGCCTCTAATTTCTCTGATTCACTCTTTCGGTTTTAGGTGTTACTCATACGATGATGACAACCAGATCCTTTTGCGATTGGATTTGGCACTTCCTTCCACGTTCGGGCGCTGTCTTTCTACGATATCCACCTGTGTGGGCCAAAATTGGCTCTGACTCAATGTAGATAAGACTGAGGTCTTGATCGTCGGGCCCCCTTGAGGTATCGCTTTGGTCCGCCGCTTTCTGGCCGCATGAGCTTGACCTTTTGCCTCAGTCTTCGCAGTAGTCACAAACGTGGGGGTCAGGGTTTCTGCTTCCCTCTCTATGCTGCCTTAACTAAGTACAGTTTGTCAAGTGGTCTATTTCAAACATTGCACTTTGTGTAAAGTCCTTCCTTTCCTTCCACCTGGGCTTCGCCCTTTGGTGGTTTCCTCGCTTTTTGCTGGCTCACTTGACTACTGTAACTCACTTTACTTAGCTGAACCATGTTATCTATTGTATCACCTGCACCCCCTGCAGAATTTGGTAGCTCGCCTAGCCACGGGGGCTTCTTGCTAAGCTTCTGCCTCTGGCATTCTCCAATCCCATCACTGGCTCTCTGTGGCCGGTTGGGTCAAATTTAAGGCACTGTGTATTGTACACTGTGCCTTTTACAAATTTGCTGCGGAATATCTGCAGGAGAAATCTTGACGCTATGTTCCATCACACAACCTGAGGTCCGCTAGCACGGCCTGTATTCTGGTGCTGGGTTTTAGGCACCTTCGAATAGAGGGTTGTTCCTTTTTGGTTTCAGTGGCTCTGCTGTGGAATTCTCTCCCCCTGCCTCTCTGCCTTACTGAGGATCATTTATACTTTAGGCGTGCTATTAAAACCTGTCTGTTTGTAGCCGAACTCTGGCTAGCTACGTGTTTGGCTTATCTGCTTGTTTTTTGCTGTAGCGCCACGATGCCCTTCAGGTAAAAGTTCACGCTCCACAAGAATTCTTAACATAACAACTATCAAGGACAACATTGTCTCCCTCACTCCAGCCTTGGCCGATTTCTGCAATCACTTCTTTGCCCCTGGATCCTTCCCCTCACTCCTCAAGCACTCCCTTGTGCACCCTCTCCTTAAAAAGTCTTATGCTGACCCGTCCTGTCTGCAAAATACGACAATATCTCCATTACCCCCTTCCTGGACAAACTCTTGGGGAAGCTGGCCATCTTCCAGCTTATCCACCTCACTGAATCTATTGATTGTCTCCACAACCACCAGTCTGGCTTAAGAGCTGCCAGAGGCAAGGAAACTGCACTCCAGAACACCCGTGAAGACCTGCTCTCTAATCTTGATTCCAGCTCTCCTTCCTTTCCCATCTTTCTTGACCTTCCCTCTTCCTTTGATATGGTCTATATTGCCTCCCTGATAAATCGGCTCTGTGATACCCTTGGCATCATGGACCTGGCTCTGGACTACCTCCTTTTCTCTGACCGACCTTCCCAGGTTCAACTGGGCCCCTTTCTCTCCACCATCTCACTCCCTCAGGACTCCATCCTCTTGCTTTGCATTTTCAACATCTACCTGGCTCCTCTAGCCCATTTGATGTCCACGTTCTCTCTTAATTTCCAGTGTTATGTGGATGACACTCAGCTCTCCTTCAAGCTTCCCTCTTCTGCCTCCTCCTCTTCCTCTACCATTCCTGACCGCCTGTGTGCTATTCAGGCTTGGTGTTCTGCTAACGATCTCTGCCTTAATGCCAGTAAGACACAGATCCTTCTCATTGGGACCCCTGCTCCCTCTTTCCCTCGCATGCTCTGGCCGCCCTCCATGGGACCCCTCCCCTTTGGTCCTCTCCAGGCTGCACTACTGCAACAGCCACTTCCTTAATCTGCCTAACTCCGCCCTTCACCCCCTTTAACTAATCCAGAATAGGACTTCAAGACTTATCTTTGGCCTCAAGGCCAAGGACTGCATCTCTCCAGCCCTAAATTCTCTCTTCTGGCTCCCGGTTGCTACGAGGATCAAGTTCAAGACCCTCTGCATCATCCACAAGGCTTTCTGCAGCCTGGGCATCCTCTACATCCAACCCTTTCTCCCTAAATACCTCCCTGCTAGAGCCCTTCTAACTCTCTGCAGATCGGATGCTTTTGCAAGCAGACAGTGGGGTAGATCTCCCTCCTCCCCAGGTGCCTACCTCTGGAATGGCTTCCTTGCCCCTCTCAGACTTGAGCCGGATCTCCTCAAGTTCCGGAAACTTCTCAAGACCTTCCTTTCTCTTCTTCCTTCCCTCTGCCCCCCACTGCTAATGTCCCTGTCTGCTTTAGAGTCTGCAGGGCACCAGGCCCACCCAATCCAGTTTACCCATGCGCTTGGTTTCCGCTGACCCCCACCACAAACCTGCACTTGCCCTTCTCGGCCCTTTCCCCACACTAGCCTGACTTGGCCTGCACCCTTGTAGCCCTTCCAGCCCCTTACCTTGCACTTAGATCATGGACCTTTGTTCCCCTTCACTCTCTGCTTCTCCCTGGTTCTGGCTACCTGGCCTCCTGAGGCACAAACTTTTTCTCATGTGCCCTTCCACCCTAACTGGAACTGCCCTCTCCCTTCTCCCCTACAGGTCTCTTACTGTACTTGCAAGATCCGAATGTCACTAGGCCTAGTAGGATCGTTTTTGTTTTTCCTCCCTGTTCCCCCACCCTCTTGTCTTGTTGCGCCTCGAAACACATTGTGTATAGGCGCATTATAAATACCCAATAAATTAATAGCACCCTCAGCAACAATCCCATCCACCTACACTCCCTCACACATCACCAACCCTAGTACCCCCACCTAAGAAATCCTAAGTTCAGCCAATCAACTGAAGTTCCTCATTAACCTGTCTCTCTTTCACCAACCCTAAACTACTCCAGCATCCCTGCCCTAAAACTCACCACAGCACTCCAAACCCGTTGAAACATACTAACTGCGGCGCCCCTTACAAACCAACAAACCACAAACCCAAACTCACTCCAGGACCTCGACCCACTCCCCCAAATTCATCATGAAACCACCATAAGGAGGCAGCAGCTGGTAAATGGGTTAAGCACCTCACCATATTCTGGCAAATGCACATCCAATTCCAAGTCCCTGGCACCTGCCTGCACCGCGGGACTGTGTATGTATCCCTACAGCCCCCCTTCCCAGCACTTTTCTGCACTTATCTCGCACTTGCCACTAGCTGGCCCTTGTTATTTATCCTGTATGCTCTTAACCCTGTACTGCACTCTCCCCTTTCCACCTCCCTTTTGCACTTTTCCCCTCCCCTCTACCCATGCACTTGCGCGATCTGAATGACACCTGGCCTAGTAGGATCGTTGTCTGTCTCCCCTTGTCCCCCCCCCGCCTCGTCGCGCCTTGAAGCACTTGTGTATAGGCGCGTTACAAATGCCATATCATATCATATCATATCATTATAGAAGGGCCAACACTGCCGGCTTTGCCCATACTTGTTGACATTCTTCATATAATTTCAGTAGACAAAGTAAGTGGCACATAGATGAATTGACATGCCCAAGCCCAGGACAGATGAGAGCTGCAGGGCTTTGTTGGCATGCTGTTGGTAAAGAAGCATTGCCACTGTCTTGTGCTACACAGAGGCATAGCAGTACAATATTCCTTTTATTATCTTTATTGGATTAGATTTAAAATTGGAAAGCTTCACATTATGAACAAATACAATAACCTTTTGTTTATTAGTAGGAGAAATCCACCCGGGGATCCAAAACCTAGTTCGCAACACCACTGTTCTGTATTACATAATTACTTGTGTTGAGTTTCTCAGGAGAATAACTCGAATCAAAACTTCTTAACACTTGCTCATTTTAAGCACTAACCTCGATAGAAGGTAGTCTAGTGAAAACTAGATCTTACTGTACATTGTCAATAACATATAAAGAGTCATGATTTGACAACTGGACAAATCAATTGATTAAATACACAAGAAGAAACGCAAAAGCAGCAATACTAAATCTAGTTCTATTTTCATTCTTCATTGAAGCCTTAGTGTAACTTAACAATGTACTCATATAATGTTATTAAAACAATAATAATATCATGTTTTTATTGAGTGTGTTATGCTAGATTCCTCCCACCCCTAGGCATTATAATAATAGCTGTTAATATTTCCCAATTTAATGGTACTGAAGTTATCGGCACCAGAAGGGTGTAGGGTGGAGTCAGCCCTACTGGGGGATCCAATTCGCAAATTAAAATCTGGTGGCAAATCAAAGGCATGACCTTAATTAGTAAGCTAGTATCTCTCACACTTACATTAGTATATGAACACATAATGAAGCTTCCTTAGAATCCCAAAATTCATAAGCATTCAGAATTCACAAATTCAGGCATCAGCAAATTCGGTGAATACAAAGCAAATCCAGAAAGTTATCCCGCTCATATATTGCTGCGGTACTCTAAAATCGTAATTTTAATTTGATCGCACCTTCCAATTCAGCTGAACATAGGATATCGAATCCTCATATCGACAACCATTTTAGATTTTAAAATCATGTGTACCTAATTCATAGTCAATGCCTTATTTACACAGGTGATTATTGTTTTTATGTTTATGTTCTTTCTTCATTATAAAATTCCCTAAAAGTAGTGCATGAACATCAGTTACGTTCCTTCTTTGTTCTCCTTCTTATGTTCCTTTACTCGTGAATGGAGTATAGCACAGGGGCAACGCGCTGGTAGAGGTTCCAATCCCGTTTCCATGCTTAGACCCCAAACTCAGGTATGGTATTAGGCGTTATAAAAAAAAACAGTTAAATAACATACATTTGGAAAATATCACATGACACTGCATGCACACTCGAAATTAAATTGCAAAGTCACTTAGACCTCCTCAGATTCCCAGTGACAGCCATTGCATGTCTAGGGGAGCCTGACATGCCCAAGTATGTTATGCCATAGTATTCATATGCACTTCTAAGCTAGGCATTATGTCAAATGACTAGGTGATTCTAGAATATGTCTGGCGCACCATCAAACACCCATGTACTGACATCACATCATAAGTTGGGGGATGACTTCTCTACAAGCTTCACATGGCCTGGTGCTGTCCCATGTACGAGGTATAGACCTATGCATAGGTACGATTTAGTTAGAGAGAGACCCACGTATGCCTACGACATGCCAAGCCTTGCCGTCTCCAGCGAGAGTAAACGGACGGGATACAGACATCTGCACACTTCGTTAAGACACTTTTGTGAAAATGGCCCAGTTAGTGCTGTTCTCTAGCACCTTGACACATCTCATGTGCTAGATGGAATTACCAATAATGATATTGACCCAAAAAAACAGACAGAATCAAGAATATGGCAAAACACTACTTTATTGTCAGCTTGTATAAAGTAGGGCAATCAGGCGAACAACGACTGCAGTCCACCTATTCACACTTCAGTTTTGATTATACACATGTTTTATACTATGACATCATCCTACGTGGCAAACTATAACACTTACTGGAGGGAGAGATTGGTTAAGGAAACATATGTACCTATACTTTGTTTAGGTATTAGTGATAAAACTGGCTGCCTTCTCATCTGGTAGTCATGCCTTGACACACCGCTAAATACATATAATATTGATTATAGCAGAATAACAACAGCTGGTTGGCCTTTACAACACTGTATAACATGTTGCTACATAGACCCTCTGATTGGCTGGCATTCTCTACCAACCTTGGACTTTCAGCCCGTTAGCAGCACGTAAGCCAAAATGAAACTCAGGTGCAGGGAGCAACATCAGACTACTACCCACTTGCCCAATTAGTCCATCATCTCTCATTGGTCAGGCCCTAAGCCAAGGCTTCTTCTCTATAGTTGACCTTGCAGCCTGCTCTCTGTTCTGGGACATTCCAGGAAGTGTAGGTACACCATTATCTTCATCTGGAGCTTAATGAAAAGCCCTTGTTTTTGACTTCTGAATCACGTGTGAGGAGACCACAAATGTTTCCATTTCGACATTCCATTTACTGCTATTTGATGTAATTAGGCCAGATGTCATTACTCTTCTTGGCCTCTGGAGACGTGTTCACTCAATCTTGCATAGGCTTTTTTTGCATCCTTGATTGTCCAATACTCGGCACTTTCAGATGTTTTCTTCTTCGCTTAATCTAAGAGAAATATGTCTTACGTACATTGCTTATCCTCTTGACTCTCTTTAGGCTCTGCAATTATTCCTTGATGTGGCATCCCTGATCCCATGCCAATACACTCCTCTGTGCTCCTCATGCAAAACTGTTTTTCTAGTGCCTTCTGATTCTGCAGCCCTGGTCCATCCCTGAGGTAGCTTGATTGGTTTCAACACAAATCTGGAGTAAATCTTTTTCTCATGGCTACCTCATCAATGTTATGTTTTTTTCTGCAACAAGCTCCCATATGTGTCAACTACCTTGCGTTTCTGCAAATATATATTTACATCATTTCTCTTCACTTATTTCTTTAGTGCATATGAGTTCTTAATCTTTGATTTCACATTTTGCTTATTACTTCAGTTACATCTTTATTCTTTAAGTATTTCCATATCGTTTCAGGGCATCTTCGTGTCTTTCCCTGATGACATCACTCTGCCTTTGTCCAATTTCACTTATAGTTCTTCTAAGTCTGATGGTGTGTGCAGACATCCTTCCACCCTTGCAATTTGGGAGCACCTTCGATACGATTGTCTGAGTGCCTTTCGTCTCTCATACACTCAATCCGGTATCGGGACAATACCTGGTATTCCACATAAGGCTCTTCTCCTGCTGTTCCAATGCGATGAAGGTGAGGGGGTGGGAGCTAGGGAGGACATGTCCACCTCTTCCTCTACAGTGCAGTGAATACAGAACGCAGCAGCAAGAATACTCCTCTGACTCACTAAGAGAGAACACATCACACCAGCACTGAGAACCCTACATTGGCTACCAAAGAATCTTCTAAAAACACTGCATAACCCACAGAGCAAGCCACGGCCATGGAGCAGAATCTATACAGGGATACATCTCCATCTTCAAACCAAACAGCACACTACGGTCCAGCAATGACATTCGCCTTCTACCAAAACAATACTCAAAGCCGAAATTTGGTGGATCAGCATTCTCCTGCATCTCAGCAAAATATTGGAACTAACTATCTAAGGAAATACAAACAACAGTAGACCACCGAAAATTCAGAAAATTGATAAAAGAACGTGGCTCTTTACATCACTGTGCTGATCAGTAAACACTCTTGAAGGGTAACAGCCCACACAGCACAAGAAAACACCCAAAACAACGGAAACCTAATGAACTGAAACGTGGATACCCCGACAAAATAAAACATTGGAACACAAACCAGCAAAGAACAATATTAACCCTGCCAGACCAACATAACCATGGCATGGAAGAGCACAGACTACTAATGGAAAGACCCCAAATGACTGGAAAAAAAATAAATGGGAGAGTTGACCGAATTTCGGCCGTATGAAAATTACGTACGGCTGAAGAATTTGACCAAGTTTCCCATTCGCTTGCATTACAGTGAAGAAGGGCAGCCTGGAGTTCGGGGTCGTCCACCGCTCCCTTGTTCACTGTAATGTGAACAGGGGTTGCAGGGTTGTACCCCGCTCCATCTTAATAAAGTAAAAAAAGAAAAACAGACCCTACAGCGCTGGTTCCCATACACGCAAGGGATGGGAACCGGCGTCGCAGATGGATGCTGGAGACGGCGGCACATGAGGAGGTGTGCCGCCCACAGGTAAGTAAAGGGGTGGGGGGCAACTGGATAGTCGGGGGAGAGAAAACCAAGTTATTTTCAGTAAAATAACTTTAGGGTCTTTTCACCTTTGAACATTTCAGCTTTGGTTTAATCACAGTAAACTCCTACTAACATCACTAACTAACCCTAATAAAATAGTTCCGATATACTACTTACTCTCACACACCAAACAAAACACACACATACCTCTAGTGCAGCATACACTTCAAACCACAACAAAATGCACACTCTGAGCAACACCCATCTAAACATAACACACTACAGAAAACGAAACCAATTATACACAAATCATCACACACACACTCATACAAGAAACACCACCTAACCCCTACCACCTTAAAACAAACCCAGCACACAGTGACCGGTTTTTCCAAACTGAAGCTATCAACATCACATCCAAGCCCTTAAGCGCTTTCCCTCTCTATATTTATGTTTATGTTTATTCGTTTATAATGCGCCGGAGCCCGCAGGCATCATTTATCCAACTAACTAAGCCCTTCCTTTTCAGATCCGCCAGAGGGCCTGGAAACCATGAAAATGGCAGTAACACAACATAAGATCTTTCAAAGGCTTTTGGAAACATTCAGGCCTTATTACATGCGGGCGAGGGGGACATAGGGGACGTGCAGAGAGCATAATTACAGATGCGTGAAGTGCAAAGAGCAAAGGTGCAACATCCAGAAGGGAACTGCGGTAAGAGAGGAAATACAAGAGGTCTGGAGGTATAAGGGGAGAAAAAAGGAACAGATAGGCAAAAATGCAGTCAAGAAATGATTTGAGATATTCAGGGGGCCATAAGGTTAACCAACCGTTAATTATGTTGGAGAGAGGACCAAGTGCTGAGTGATAATTCAGGCTTTGATGTGAAAATACCTTTTAAAGAGGAACATTTTCAACTTTTTCAGCAACCTAAGCTGATTTTCCTGGTCATAGGTTATTCGCTACAGAAGGTTACCCCTGCAAAGTTCAGTAATTCTCCACCTTGTTTCTTTTTACTGAAGGTTGCGACCACTAACTTTAGTAGCTGGAGTATCTGAAAAACCTGTGGAATAGTATTCTCCACCTTTTGCTTGAGGTAACCAAGGTGAGAATTCCAAAAAGCTCTGTGAATGAGGCAAATGGGCTTATTTTCACGCACCACGTAATTTGGTGGCTGGACCTGTTATGTTTAGATGTAAGTGTATACAGGTCCCTTGCCGCCATATTTTCCTCATTTGCATGGCGGAGTGCAAAAGGGGAATGTAAAAAGCAGTGTACACACTTGTACGCCAACCCTTTTGCACTTCGCCATGCAAATGAAGTGAACGCTGCCTGCTATGTATTCATAGCAGGCAGCCTTTACAATGAATTCCTAAGGAGTCAACCTTCTTTTTGATGGTGTAAAAAGCCGGCAGACTCCATAGGAATACAAAGCTTTTGCGCCGACATAAAAATCAGTTTTGGCACAAACCTGGTAGTATGTTTATTGCACAGATCTATCCCTCCTTTCTGCCATACAAATAAATGAAAATGAGCTGTAATCGACACGAAATGCATAAAAGCCTTACACATTTTTTTTTCTGCTACGCAGAGCTCCAAAGAGTTTTAAAGATGATGATTTAAAGCACAGAATCAATCTTGATGACTTATTCTGGATAGTCTTGTGTTGTTGGGTAATGCCTGTGGGATGACCCAAAAAGAAAGGATGTGTTTTAGAACATGCAGCTGGCAAAGTGATTTCTGTGGGTTTTTGGATCTGTGGTGAGAACACGAGGAGGCCATCAAGGACTTCCAGGTTATTTGCTGTTGAGGAGGAAATAGGCAAAGCACCTTAGGTTGGAGGCAATGGGGAAGGGAGGCGAGGTGGCATGGATGAGCCAAAATAGATGATCTCACTTTTTATGGTATTGTGGCAGAGTCTCTTATCACTAATCTAGTCTTGGATCTAAAGCATGGAGGCAGGAATGTGATGAAGGTCAAATGGTGATCCATTGGGTCTGAAGCTAACTGCATATCATTTGTGCAGGTTTGGAAGGTGGTATTGTGTAACTTGATGATGTCAGCCAATGGTTTCAAAGATGTGTTGAAAAGCCATTTGGCCAAAATTGATTCTTAGAGAACAATATAGCTAAGAGTGGTAGGTTTTGAGAGGTCAGGGCTAGACCTGTTGCTCTCTATCCTCCATGAAGGATGGGATCCACTTCAAAGCAGTACCTTCAATGCTGATGGAGGTTCCTGGATGGCTTAGGAGTTCAGTATGGCTCATGGCATCAAAAGCTGAGAAGAGATCGAGAAGGATAAGTATGGTACGAGAGTTGGCATATCATGTTTTTGTCCCTGATACCGAGTAGAGCATATTGTGCGCCTCTATTCAGTCTGAACTCATGGTCATGTTGGATTTTGTGGCACTCTGTGTATTCAAGCAACCGTTGAATTAGCATTCGTTGTTGTAAGGAAAGGTAAGATGCCGCTTTTTAAGACATTTTTATTTAATTTTTTATTTATTAAGTATAATGATATCAATTACAAGATCTTTCATACATTGTATCAATGTCCAATTATACATCAAATTACATTCATACATCTCATTTAATGTCCAATTACATACAATTTCATAATGTCAGTGCCTTGTGTAAGGGAGTCATGGTATCACAAGTATGACACTGAACCAACCTTTACAAGTTTAAAAACCTTTTTATCTTTTTGGTGTTTGGAGAAACTCCTAGTCCGCCCTACAGTTAAATAATAAAGAAAACACAGTCCTAGGTTAACTTGGTCAAATCAAAATTGCATATACTAACAAAACCTAATGCCTGCCTTATCTCTCATACAAAAAGTGTGTAACAGGAACTAAGTATGCAAAGGAAAATCAGTATTATAACATAAAAGATCAAAGTGTCTGAGTCAGCTTGTCAAGAACCGAGTCTTCCTCCGCCAAAACCTCACCTGATTCTTCAGGGAAGGATTCTTTAGGATTGGCCTCCGTCTTCTTCTGATCCCTTCTCCTTGAGGGGGTTCTGTCCTTTGGAGTTCGGACCTTCTTATCATGTAGGTAGGGTCTGGCCCCTCCGGAGGCCACCTTGGCAGAGATGTAACCCTGACCTCGGGGATCCCCAGGGGGCCAGTCCTAATTTCCAGGGAAAAAGCACGAATGCAGAAAAAACCATGTTTCCGAATGGGTTCAGAAGGGGGACAGTCGGTTCCTCTCAATAGTCAATGAAGGCGATGTTTGCTCCACAACAAAAAGGAAAGCATGTTGTATAGATGTCTGATTCCACAACTGTCCAGTACAACCCAGTGGATCAAAGAGCTGTCCAGACTTTATGGAGTATAAAATAGGAGAGAACGCTAGAAGTTCTCCAAATAGAATGCTGGAAAAGAGCAAAAGATAATAAGAAGAAAATGCACCACCACGTGAAAAAAAACAGAAGAAGGATAAGAAATGGGTTAGGATGAAAAGAATAATCCTGAGCTGGCCGTGAAAGGCGGACTGAAAGGGAATGGAAAGGAATACAGATATAGTCCAATAATGCAAGAGAAAAAGGCTCCAAGGGTGTAGTCAGAGCAACAGGGACTCTGCAAGCCAAAGGCAAGGCAGCGCCGGTTGAAGTAATGGAATACCGGCGCCAACAAATAAAAAGAAATACGAAAGGAAAGGCTGCGCAGAGAAAGATGCTACACCAGAGTGACACAAGTGCAAAAATGGAAGGGCTCAAGTTAGCGAGATGAACGGGAGCTAGGAAAGTCTAACAAGAGGCTATGGTACGGAACCAGGCGGCGCCGACCACCGTGAGTAGAGGGAAAAGAACAGATCAGGCGGAGAGTAAGACGGAAAAAACAGACAACCGAGGCAACGGGCAGGAAGGAGGGAGAAATCAAAGGTAGGATACAAGGCGGTTAGCAAGTTCACAGTAGGCACGGAGGGCTCCACGGAAGAAACTCCACCACACAAACCGAGCGTTGACTAACAGATACAACGCATCGGGTTGTGGGAGGAGCCAGCCTCTTAAAGGTACGGCAGCCATCTTTGGTGAGGACTGGCGCGCGCGCTGATCATAGCCTCCAGCGCTTCCACAATCTCCAGTTCCTGACAGTATACCCCTTCTTTCTCGGGGCACCCCCAGGTTTGCCCGGATGAAGTCGATGGAACTTCAGCACCAGACGTGGGGCGTGTATATGGCTCATAGGTTCCCATGTCCTCTCTTCTACCGGATAGTTCTTCCAATGAACCAAGTAGTATAACCGCCCTTTGCGGTAACGGGAATCCACCAGATGAGACACCTCATATTCTTCGGGTGCCGGGGTCACTCGGGCACGTGAGCGGTTCACAGGTCTCTTGAAGGGATCCTCCTTATATTCTTTGAGAAGGGATACGTGGAAGACCGGATGCACCTTCCTGAGATAGTCTGGTAACTGGAGCTTATATGCAACCGGATTGATCTGTTGCAAAATGGAAAAAGGTCCAAGAAAACGAGAGGAGAACTTCCCTCTATGAACCCATCTAGGTAGAAATCTGGTGGATAACCAGACCAATTGTCCGACCTTCCAGCTGGGATGGGCGCGACGACCCTTGTCAGCCCACCTCTTCTGCGCTAGTTGACTCGCTTGGTGTGCTTCCTTAGCAAGCTTGTGCACCTTCTGTAGGTCCTGTAGAATCGTAGCTAGAGCCGGGATCTTGGTAGAAGGAGGACTGAGGCAGGGTAGGTGTTGAGGATGGTATCCGTACGTACAATAGAAAGGGCTCATCTGGATCGAGGTATGAAGGGAATTGTTGTAAGCGAATTCCGCTTGTGGGAGGAAGCGATACCACTCTTCCTGTTGTGGACTGCAAAAACACCTAAGGTATTGTTCCAGGTTGGCATTAAGTCTTTCCGTTTGGCCGTTGCTCTGCGGATGATATCCTGAGGAAAGAGCCTTGTGAATCCCGAGAACTTGGCAGAGGGAAGAGCAAAACTTCGAGGTGAATTGGGGTCCCCTGTCCGAAACAATGGTCTTAGGTAAACCATGTAGACGAACTATGTCCTGGAGAAAAGATGCGGCCATCTCGGAGGCTGAAGGGACTTGCTTGAAGGCAGAGAAATGCGCTAGCTTGCTAAAGGAGTCGATGGTCACCATGATTGTGGTCATACCATATGACGGAGGGAGATCCACGATAAGATCAGTGGATATATGTTCCCAAGGGGGGTCCGATAGGGAGTGTTGTTGTAACAACCCCAGAGGCCTTCCTGTTCGGTCTTTGTTGGAAGCGCATACCGAACAAGCAGACACATACTGGTCTACATCTCTTCTTAAGGTAGGCCACCAGAACCCTCTCTGGATAAGATCAACGGTCTTCCTAATACCGGAATGTCCGATTAGGGGGGTGTCATGACACCAAGAAAGTATCAGCCTTTGCAACTTCTTAGTAGGAATGTAGAGGGCTCCTTCATGATAGAACAATCCATCCTTATCCTGGTTAACGGATAACGGAAGTTCGGAACACCTCTGATACTGTGGGATTAGGTCTTGAAGGAACGAAACTGTAGATGCTAGAACTGTGAGACGCGGAAAAACCAGTTTGTGTTCCTTATAGGAACTAGATGTCTCTCCTAGGCTTCTGGACAAGGCTTCCGCCTTCCTGTTTTCTCACGAGGTGATAGGCACCTCTTAGGTCAAGCTTTGTAAAGTACACTGCCCCCTGTACAGCCTCCAAGATATCCCGGATCAAGGGCATGGGATATCTATCCTGGATGGTAACCTTGTTAAGACCCCTGTAGTCGATACAAGGGCGAAGCTCTGTCGAGTCCTTCTTTGGAATGAAGAATAAGGAAGCACCACAAGCGGACTTGGACTCTTGGATTAAGCCGTTCTGCAAATTAGCGTCAAGGTACTCTCTTAAAGCCTTCCTCTCTGGTAGCGACAAGGGGTACATCCTTCCAAAGGGTACTACCGCCTCCGGTATTAGATCAATACAGCAATCCTCAGTTCTATGGGGCGGTAGTTGTCTGGGAATGGTGTCCATAAACACCTCTGAGAAGTCTTGGTAATGTACGGGAACCAAGGCCACTGTGACTGGTTCCTGAACACCACGCCGGCTGTGTTCTAGGGTGTTGGGAGCCGGGGACAGGTTCATACAGTGGGACTCACAGAAGGTCGAATTGAAAGAGACCCTGTTGGCAGTCCAATCGATGTGAGGGTTGTGTCTCCTTAACCAAGGAATCCCTATAACCAACGGAAAATGAGCAGCACGGATCTGGTCAAACACCAAGAACTCTTCGTGTTGGCCTAGCCTCATCCTTAATGGAATGGTCTCCAGCGTTATGGGTCCGGACGACAGGGGCCTACCATCGACCCCTTCTACTGGAATCGGGGAGGCCTTGGGTATAGTGGAGATTAGATGCTCTGTCGCCCACTTAGAGTCAATGAAATTTCCAGCAGCTCCGCAATCTAGCATGGCGATCACCTCTGTGGGTGAATCCTCGGTCAACCACAGGTTGACCCGAAACACCATTGCTCTTGTGTAGTAGCAAGGGTGCTTGTTACCTCCCCCGAAACCTCCCTTGCTACAGATCGGGGGTGGAAGTTTCCCTGTCGTCGAGGTGGGACTTCAGGACAGTCTCTCAATAAATGCTTCGAGGAGCCACAGTACATACATAATCCTGCCTCTTTCTTCTTGCGTCAAGGGACCGCGAGCAGCCCGATCTGCATAGGTTCATCCGCACCAGGGTTAGCTCGAGGTGGAGGAGCAGGGGATGGTTGACTGGACTGTTGCGTGAAGCCTCTGGTTCTTCTTCTTTCGGATCTTCTTTCTTGGAGACGGAACTCGATCTGAAGAGATAAAGTCACCAATTCCTGAAAGGACGCCGGACGAGCCACTCTGGCTAGCTCGTCCTTGATTTCTTCATGAAGACCCCGTCTGTAGATTGTTTGCTGAGCGGAATCAGGCCAATCTGCCTTGGCTGCCAGCCTCTGGAAACGGGAGCGATAGGTCTGTATGTCTGTGTTTCCCTGTTGGACATCAAAGATAGCTCCCAGAGAAGAATAGAACACTTCTGGTCTATCAAATCTTTCACTGAATACTTCTGTAAAACGATCATAGTCGCTCAAAACGGGATCGTTTCTGGTAACAAAGGGTGTGGCCCATGAGAGGGCGTTTCCGATGAGATTGGCTATGATGAACCCCACCTTGGATCTGGCAGTCTCATAGGCGTGAGGTCGGAAGGCAAAATACACCATGCAGGCGTCCAGAAATTCCCTCAGACCTCCTGGGTGACCATCACATTTACCAAAGGAAAGGGGCATAGTAGGTAGGTCTCCACGATCATCCCGATGTAACACTACCTGCTGTCGGAGGGCTACGTTCTCTGTCCGCAAAGCCTGCACCTCTCCAAAGTAAGGTTCTGTAAAGCAGCTACCAACTCCTGATACTGCTCTAGTGAGGCCATGATGGTTATTGGGCGTTGTATGCTGTCAAGAACCGAGGCTTCCTCCCCCAACACCTCACCTGATTCTTCAGGGAAGGATTCTTTAGGATTGGCCTCCGTCTTCTTCTGATCCCTTCTCCTTGAGGGGGTTCTGTCCTTTGGAGTTCGGACCTTCTTATCGTGTAGGTAGCGTCTGACCCCTCCGGAGGCCACCTTGGCAGAGATGTAACCCTGACCTCGGGGATCCCCAGGGGGCCAGTCCTAATTTCCAGGGAAAAAGCACGAATGCAGAAAAAACCATGTTTCCGAATGGGTTCAGAAGGGGGACAGTCGGTTCCTCTCAATAGTCAATGAAGGCGATGTTTGCTCCACAACAAAAAGGAAAGCATGTTGTATAGATGTCTGATTCCACAACTGTCCAGTACAACTCAGTGGATCAAAGAGCTGTCCAGACTTTATGGAGTATAAAATAAGAGAGAACGCTAGAAGTTCTCCAAATAGAATGCTGGAAAAGAGCAAAAGATAATAAGAAGAAAATGCACCACCACGTGAAAAAAAACAGAAGAAGGATAAGAAATGGGTTAGGATGAAAAGAATAATCCTGAGCTGGCCGTGAAAGGCGGACTGAAAGGGAATGGAAAGGAATACAGATATAGTCCAATAATGCAAGAGAAAAAGGCTCCAAGGGTGTAGTCAGAGCAACAGGGACTCTGCAAGCCAAAGGCAAGGCAGCGCCGGTTGAAGTAATGGAATACCGGCGCCAACAAATAAAAAGAAATACGAAAGGAAAGGCTGCGCAGAGAAAGATGCTACACCAGAGTGACACAAGTGCAAAAATGGAAGGGCTCAAGTTAGCGAGATGAACGGGAGCTAGGAAAGTCTAACAAGAGGCTATGGCACGGAACCAGGCGGCGCCGACCACCGTGAGTAGAGGGAAAAGAACAGATCAGGCGGAGAGTAAGACGGAAAAAACAGACAACCGAGGCAACGGGCAGGAAGGAGGGAGAAATCAAAGGTAGGATACAAGGCAGTTAGCAAGTTCACAGTAGGCACGGAGGGCTCCACGGAAGAAACTCCACCACACAAACCGAGCGTTGACTAACAGATACAACGCATCGGGTTGTGGGAGGAGCCAGCCTCTTAAAGGTACGGCAGCCATCTTGGGTGAGGACTGGAGCGCGCGCTGATCATAGCCTCCAGTGCTTCCACAATCTCCAGTTCCTGACAGTATACCCCTTCTTTCTCGGGGCACCCCCAGGTTTGCCCGGATGAAGTCGCTGGAACTTCAGCACCAGACGTGGGGCGTGTATATGGCTCATAGGTTCCCATGTCCTCTCTTCTACCGGATAGTTCTTCCAATGAATCAAGTAATATAACCGCCCTTTGCGGTAACGGGAATCCACCAGATGAGACACCTCATATTCTTCGGGTGCCGGGGTCACTCGGGCACGTGAGCGGTTCACAGGTCTCTTGAAGGGATCCTCCTTATATTCTTTGAGAAGCGATACGTGGAAGACCGGATGCACCTTCCTGAGATAGTCTGGTAACTGGAGCTTATATGCAACCAGATTGATCTGTTGCAAAATGGAAAAAGGTCCAAGAAAACGAGAGGAGAACTTCCCTCTATGAACCCATCTAGGTAGAAATCTGGTGGATAACCAGACCAATTGTCCGACCTTCCAGCTGGGATGGGCGCGACGACCCTTGTCAGCCCACCTCTTCTGCGCTAGTTGACTCGCTTGGTGTGCTTCCTTAGCAAGCTTGTGCACCTTCTGTAGGTCCTGTAGAATCGTAGCTAGAGCCGGGATCTTGGTAGAAGGAGGACTGAGGCAGGGTAGGTGTTGAGGATGGTATCCGTACGTACAATAGAAAGGGCTCATCTGGATCGAGGTATGAAGGGAATTGTTGTAAGCGAATTCCGCTTGTGGGAGGAAGCGATACCACTCTTCCTGTTGTGGACTGCAAAAACACCTAAGGTATTGTTCCAGGTTGGCATTAAGTCTTTCCGTTTGGCCGTTGCTCTGCGGATGATATCCTGAGGAAAGAGCCTTGTGAATCCCGAGAACTTGGCAGAGGGAAGAGCAAAACTTCGAGGTGAATTGGGGTCCCCTGTCCGAAACAATGGTCTTAGGTAAACCATGTAGACGAACTATGTCCTGGAGAAAAGATGCGGCCATCTCGGAGGCTGAAGGGACTTGCTTGAAGGCAGAGAAATGCGCTAGCTTGCTAAAGGAGTCGATGGTCACCATGATTGTGGTCATACCATATGACGGAGGGAGATCCACGATAAAATCAGTGGATATATGTTCCCAAGGGCGGTCCGATAGGGAGTGTTGTTGTAACAACCCCAGAGGCCTTCCTATTCGGTCTTTGTTGGAAGCGCATACCGAACAAGCAGACACATACTGGTCTACATCTCTTCTTAAGGTAGGCCACCAGAACCCTCTCTGGATAAGATCAAAGGTCTTCCTAATACCGGAATGTCCGGTTAGGGGGGTGTCATGACACCAAGAAAGTATCAGCCTTTGCAACTTCTTAGTAGGATTGTAGAGGGCTCCTTCATGATAGAACAATCCATCCTTATCCTGGTTAACGGATAACGGAAGTTCGGAACACCTCTGATACTGTGGGATTAGGTCTTGAAGGAACGAAACTGTAGATGCTAGAACTGTGAGACGCGGAAAAACCAGTTTGTGTTCCTTATAGGAACTAGATGTCTCTCCTAGGCTTCTGGACAAGGCTTCCGCCTTCCTGTTTTCTCACGAGGTGATAGGCACCTCTTAGGTCAAGCTTTGTAAAGTACACTGCCCCCTGTACAGCCTCCAAGATATCCCGGATCAAGGGCATGGGATATCTATCCTGGATGGTAACCTTGTTAAGACCCCTGTAGTCGATACAAGGGCGAAGCTCTGTCGAGTCCTTCTTTGGAATGAAGAATAAGGAAGCACCACAAGCGGACTTGGACTCTTGGATTAAGCCGTTCTGCAAATTAGCGTCAAGGTACTCTCTTAAAGCCTTCCTCTCTGGTAGCGACAAGGGGTACATCCTTCCAAAGGGTACTACCGCCTCCGGTATTAGATCAATACAGCAATCCTCAGTTCTATGGGGCGGTAGTTGTCTGGGAATGGTGTCCATAAACACCTCTGAGAAGTCTTGGTAATGTACGGGAACCAAGGCCACTGTGACTGGTTCCTGAACACCACGCCGGCTGTGTTCTAGGGTGTTGGGAGCCGGGGACAGGTTCATACAGTGGGACTCACAGAAGGTCGAATTGAAAGAGACCCTGTTGGCAGTCCAATCGATGTGAGGGTTGTGTCTCCTTAACCAAGGAATCCCTATAACCAACGGAAAATGAGCAGCACGGATCTGGTCAAACACCAAGAACTCTTCGTGTTGGCCTAGCCTCATCCTTAATGGACTGGTCTCCAGCGTTATGGGTCCGGACGACAGGGGCCTACCATCGACCCCTTCTACTGGAATCGGGGAGGCCTTGGGTATAGTGGAGATTAGATGCTCTGTCGCCCACTTAGAGTCAATGAAATTTCCAGCAGCTCCGCAATCTAGCATGGCGATCACCTCTGTGGGTGAATCCTCGGTCAACCACAGGTTGACCCGAAACACCATTGCTCTTGTGTAGTAGCAAGGGTGCTTGTTACCTCCCCCGAAACCTCCCTTGCTACAGATCGGGGGTGGAAGTTTCCCTGTCGTCGAGGTGGGACTTCAGGACAGTCTCTCAATAAATGCTTCGAGGAGCCACAGTACATACATAATCCTGCCTCTTTCTTCTTGCGTCAAGGGACCGCGAGCAGCCCCGATCTGCATAGGTTCATCCGCACCAGGCTTAGCTCGAGGTGGAGGAGCAGGGGATGGTTGACTGGACTGTTGCGTGAAGCCTCTGGTTCTTCTTCTTTCGGATCTTCTTTCTTGGAGACGGAACTCGATCTGAAGAGATAAAGTCACCAATTCCTGAAAGGACGCCGGACGAGCCACTCTGGCTAGCTCGTCCTTGATTTCTTCATGAAGACCCCATCTGTAGATTGTTTGCTGAGCGGAATCAGGCCAATCTGCCTTGGCTGCCAGCCTCTGTAAACGGGAGCGATAGGTCTGTATGTCTGTGTTTCCCTGTTGGACATCAAAGATAGCTCCCAGAGAAGAATAGAACACTTCTGGTCTATCAAATCTTTCACTGAATACTTCTGTAAAACGATCATAGTCGCTCAAAACGGGATCGTTTCTGGTAACAAAGGGTGTGGCCCATGAGAGGGCGTTTCCGATGAGATTGGCTATGATGAACCCCACCTTGGATCTGGCAGTCTCATAGGCGTGAGGTCGGAAGGCAAAATACACCCTGCAGGCGTCCAGAAATTCCCTCAGACCTCCTGGGTGACCATCACATTTACCAAAGGAAAGGGGCATAGTAGGTAGGTCTCCACGATCATCCCGATGTAACACTACCTGCTGTCGGAGGGCTACCTTCTCTGTCCGCAAAGCCTGCACCTCTCCAAAGTAAGGTTCTGTAAAGCAGCTACCAACTCCTGATACTGCTCTAGTGAGGCCATGATGGTTATTGGGCGTTGTATGCTGTCAAGAACCGAGGCTTCCTCCCCCAACACCTCACCTGATTCTTCAGGGAAGGATTCTTTAGGATTGGCCTGCGTCTTCTTCTGATCCCTTCTCCTTGAGGGGGTTCTGTCCTTTGGAGTTCGGACCTTCTTATCGTGTAGGTAGCGTCTGACCCCTCTGGAGGCCACCTTGGCAGAGATGTAACCCTGACCTCGGGGATCCCCAGGGGGCCAGTCCTAATTTCCAGGGAAAAAGCACGAATGCAGAAAAAACCCTGTTTCCGAATGGGTTCAGAAGGGGGACAGTCGGTTCCTCTCAATAGTCAATGAAGGCGATGTTTGCTCCACAACAAAAAGGAAAGCCTGTTGTATAGATGTCTGATTCCACAACTGTCCAGTACAGCTCAGTGGATCAAAGAGCTGTCCAGACTTTATGGAGTATAAAATAAGAGAGAACGCTAGAAGTTCTCCAAATAGAATGCTGGAAAAGAGCAAAAGATAATAAGAAGAAAATTCACCACCACGTGAAAAAAAACAGAAGAAGGAAAAGAAATGGGTTAGGATGAAAAGAATAATCCTGAGCTGGCCGTGAAAGGCGGACTGAAAGGGAATGGAAAGGAATACAGATATAGTCCAATAATGCAAGAGAAAAAGGCTCCAAGGGTGTAGTCAGAGCAACAGGGACTCTGCAAGCCAAAGGCAAGGCAGCGCCGGTTGAAGTAATGGAATACCGGCGCCAACAAATAAAAAGAAATACGAAAGGAAAGGCTGCGCAGAGAAAGATGCTACACCAAAGTGACACAAGTGCAAAAATGGAAGGGCTCAAGTTAGCGAGAGGAACGGGAGCTCGGAAAGTCTAACAAGAGGCTATGGCACGGAACCAGGCGGCGCCGAGCACCGTGAGTAGAGGGAAAAGAACAGATCAGGCGGAGAGTAAGACGGAAAAATCAGACAAACGAGGCAACGGGCAGGAAGAGGGAGAGATCAAAGGTAGGATACAAGGCGGTTAGCAAGTTCACAGTAGGCACGGAGGGCTCCACGGAAGAAACTCCACCACACGAACCGAGCGTTGACTAACAGATACAACGCATCGGTTTGTGGGACGAGCCAGCCTCTTAAAGGTACGGCGGCCATCTTGGGTGAGGACTGGAGCGCGCGCTGATCATAGCCTCCAGCGCTTCCACAATCTCCAGTTCCTGACACAGCTCTCCTCCCCATGTTGGACAGCACAGAAAAAGGTGGCCCCCATAGATAGGATGACAAACTCTGGCTCAGGTTCTCAAAACAAAGGCAGTTCAAAACGTGGATCGAGGCCCGTCTGGCCTTCCACGATAAAGTCACTTATTCCAGCGTTCCAAAAGTTCTTTCACAGTTCAACAAAAACTTCATGCAGATATCCCTCTGTCGGGCTCAGACCTCCTCAAACATATGTCACGTAGGTCTCCCTCAGCCGGGCTCAGACCTCTCAACAAACCGTACCTGATTCAACGTAGATCTCCCTCAGTCGGGCTCGGACCTCACAATCACAGCACTTGCAGGGGTTCCCTTCCCCAAGCTCAATTAATATTTGTTAGGGGTTCCCTTCCTCTAACTTATCACACTTCCAGTCTCCCTCAGTCGGGCTCAGACCTTTAACCAATGTCGAAGACGTTGGAATGTGCAATGCTTTCACCATAGACCTCTGCAGGACCACTTCGACTTTCTTTTCAGCTCACACTCTTATGTTATTTGCCCCAGTGTCTCTTGGACTTGGTAGTTCAGTACCATAAGCACAAAGATTCAAAGAAATCTATCTCTCCAAGCACTCATCTTTTCACTTCCCCTTTTGCAAGGGCTAATCTTGTACATTATGCATTTCAGAGTTTGTTCACTTTGCTGTTTTATAACAAAACATTTCATTTCGCTGAGATTTTCGAGTGGTCTACTACCCTTGCCCTGACCACTCGGCTACTCTTTATCACTGGCTTCAGAGTTATCAGCCACTTAAAAGTCCATCACCGGTTAGCGCTCTTTCGCATCTCATCAGCATGAGCGCAACTTTCACTTGTGAGATAAACTGTTCAGACTTCAATCTTTACTTGACACAAACCTGCACAAACCTGCCATTTATGTCTTTCACTAGCTCACTGGTTGTGCGCTCTCCTTTCTTGTCTCTGTGGCTTTGATTCACGAGTCAAGGTTAATACCACAGGCTTGGCCTCGCCTCCCCTATTCTGTCGTTCACCTGGGAGGGTCGGTGGCATCCTTGAAACACAATGCAGGTTTCTTCTTGTCTGCAATTTGGCTTTCTCTGCATATCCCTGATGGTTTCCCGGAAGCAACGACCTTCTGTAGGGATCTTCAGCGTTTGCCTACCCTTTGCTCTAATACCTCAGTTGGTTGTCCTGCTCCAGTAGGTGAGCATTCTCACCGGAAGTTCTGCTTCTTCTCATGTTCCAACGTGCTCTGAGTGTGTCTCTATGTTCCGCCTTTTATCTGTGTGGGGAGAGCTAATGGCTATCAGGTGCATGTGATTAAAAGCAAGTGCCTGACTTTGCCTGACCCGATTAGAGGGACATGTCCAATGAGATAGGCAAGTGTTAGCCTCTTTACTCTCAATCGCCCTCTTCCTCTGCCCAGTGTTTGTGTAGAAAGGGCGGGTGGTTGGGACTTTGGAGGATTCTGTAACATAGGATAGGGCATGGGTACGGGAAAGGGGGGGAATACTGCATCTCACCATTGGTTGCCTCACCCCCATTCCCCAAAGACGCCTCACCCAGGTGATTCTCAAGCACTGGTCCACCGCTAGGGTCTGGATCCAAAGGCGATGGCTGCACCCTGGCCACCTGAGAGAGAGATCCACAGCGACTAAAAAGTGAGAAACCCTTTGGTTTCTCACACTTGGCAATTTATTAAAAGTTTCTGGATTACACACAGTACAAAAAAAACATTCATGTCACATTAAGTATTTCTCAGTTCCCCACCATAAGCAGGTCAAGTGGAAGTGAAGAACTGTATCTTCACCAAGCATAAATCTCTTCCATATTGTTCGATACTCAATCCCAGTTGCTTTAGTTCCTCCATACTCCACTTCTTGTACAACCATTCCTGAGCCCAGTAATCTCTCCTGAGCAGATCATATTAAATGTTATCCACAGGTAGTCCCTGCACATGTTCAGATTTGGGAATTCACATATGTACCGTGACAAGGCTCCCATTTCGGGTATGTATTTATAATATTCATCTGCCAGTGCTTTGGTTGCAAGGTCCATCTTGTGTTGTTCATATTCAATACTTTTGACATTTCTTTTTACCACCAATGTAAGCATTCAACCAAAATGTTCTATTGCAAGTGGCACAGTTTCATAACTCTGCTTTCAATATGCAGCTACATTGATGAATAATTTTAGGTTATTTACCTGTTCTTTACACCCATTATAAGTAATGTGTGCTAATGTCTCATGGTCAGCCATTTCAGGTTTCCTAACAAGTAGATATTTTTGCTGTATGGCTAAAGCATTAGATGTTAAAGTCATCTCTGCCCTAAGGTACCCTACATTGTGTACCTAATCCTTACAGTTGTATTCTCATGAAGAACAATAATCATCTTCAGTAGTCCACTTGGAATGCCCCATTTGTGAAGTTTGCACCATAGCCCTGCTTATTGACAGTGTCAAAGGCTGCACTAAAATCCACAAAGTCAGGATACCTCATTTACCCATACCTTACTCTTCCGATTTCTACAAGGTTTAGTAGTGCCACAAAGTTATTCAGGGCAAGTTGTCCACTTCTAAAGCCTGTCTGATTAAAGGGGACTATCTGCCGACCATTAGCCCATTCAAGTACATCTCTTAGCAGTACTCTACAAAATATCTTAGCTGGGGCATACAACATTGCAAGGATTCTATAGCTTGGAGGCATGTTTCGTGGCCCACACTTATATACTAGGTCACATATGCTGTTTCTCCATATCCTCAGTATATTGCCCAATAGGCTAATACACTGGAATAGAGTATCCAATATATAGCCCCATATGTTCTTACTACCTTTCATAAGTTTACTACATACCCCATCCGGACTTGGTGCTCGGGAACCATTCACACGACCTACAATCTCAATAGTTTCCCATGGAGTCCCATTCAAATCCATCTGTCCTTGCTCAGGTCAACCATGTGTGAGGTATGTGTTTCAGTGTCAATTGTATACTTTATGTATATTACCCAGCTATTGCAGGATGCACGCACAGGTATTGTGTATCCTTTAGTTGTGCCATTTAACAGTTTCCGAAAGAGTTTTGTATCTTTCTCCTGCAAGGTTTTAAGATGTTATGAACGATGAACTGATTCCATAGATTAATTGACCAAATCAGTAAGAACAGGAGCAAGCGAGGTGATGTTATCTTTCATAGTTCTCACAGTGTCAGTATCAAACTGCTCTGACAAGGCTCTCATTTCATTCACTGTTGGCATGGGTTCTGTAAGGGAATATGGTTTGAAGGAAGAGAAAGAGACTTCTGACTTGTGATCAAGGAACCAAGGAGTGGAAGATCTTGGAGGTCCAGCTATAGATGATTTGATGGTTTCAATCTTCTAGAGAAAGAAACTTGATAGAGTGTCTACCAGGTGTTGGGATTGTGGGGTAAAGTCTAGAATCAAAAATTGTGTGAATAAGAGTCATCATGGGAGTTGTAGTTCATGCCCAGGCACATTTGCTACAAATAGAAGGTGCCACTTGCCCTAAAGGCCTTTGCCTAACCCATCACAAAGGACTGCATTTTGCTGCTGTCGGAAGCTTTGACCCACATTCTGGTGCTTTCCGCAATTATGACCAATGAAATGTTAGATTATGAGTCCATGCATTGCTGCAGAAACGTGCACTTCTAAATGTTCTCACTTTCGGTTGAGTCCACGTCTGGAGAATCAAGACATACTTTATTTCCCTGAATTCACATTCTGCCTCCCACAGAGAAGTCACAGCAATACAAATACATATACCACAGATGACACGGCCCCAGTGTTAAAATGGCCCAGGAAAGTCCGATATTAACTAGAGGATCTGGAGTCAATCCAAGCTAGACTCGATAACGGAAGTAGATAAAGTGCAGGGCAAAATCCAGCTTCATTATCATCTAAATTAAGCAGACAGCATACAAGCATTACAATAGTAGAGCTCTCATGTCATTCAATATAAAACAATGGGTTAAATACTAAAATCTCATCATCACTGACACTATGTCAGGATTCCAGGCAATGGACCTGTCGGGGGGCGAAATTCTGCCGGGGTCTGCTGGGCCGTCCGCGGACCCCCGGGCAGGGAGGCCCCAACTCCTCCTGCGTATCCCAAAAATGAGTTTGAGGCACACGCAAGAAGCAAGGTGGTTCTGCTGTTTATTAAACAACGACAGGGATGGGTCAAGGATTGTATGCGTCCGTCCTGACTCTCTCTCAAAATTCGTTGGGCTCGCAGGCCCTTTTTACCTCAGTATGACGCACTACTTGCGTCACCTGGGAAAGTTAGCAAACAAACCTATCGTCACTCTGGATTGGTTCCTCGAGTGGTAGGGTTAGTATAGCATACGTATAGAGAACGCTGTTAGTGGTTAAGGGTCAGTCAGGTGGTATACTTGGGTTGTCCCTTCTATTAGATACATGAAAATTGTTACATGAAGACCCCTGATGATTGGCTAATGTGAATGGCGTCAGTGATGAGTGCCCCATGTTCTGATTGGTCCACTCGTGAGCCCCCCAGCTTGGGACCATCGTTGTTCCCAGCTCGCGGTGCACCTGCCAGTTGCAACAATGTGTAACTATGTGTTTGTGCAGACAATGCGTGGATTTGTTCATAAGCTTGAAAGCAGACTACTCCCACCGCCGCAGATGTCCATTGAGTCGCTTCATTGTTGCTGCCTGTGTCTCAAACGTGTGACCCAGGCGCCTCCTCCCTCCTGGGCCTGGCACTCTGTCAGGTTCGGCTTGGTCACGTGAGGAGAGACCGTGGTTGAGGCAGAATTCTGCACATTTAATGTTGCATTTTCCACTGTGTGTCTGGCTTAGTTTGCAGGTGTGACCTTGGCTTCGGCTTGTGGTATGCGAGTTTGCAACATTGCTCTCTTGGCTGTCTGTTCTCGCCGGGCTCATTCTGCAGGGTCAGCAATTGTACTCTTGCTCGTTCAATGTTCATGGAGGCTCTTGCTTGCGGCCTACTTGGGCCTGGTGCATAGGTGGGGATGTTTGATGCACGGCACTTTGAGTTACGGTATCATATTGCTTTATCCCCAGTATCATGTCTTCGTTATATTTCTCATTGTAATGCATGGGTTAGGAGAAGCGTCAGCAAGCATTTTAGATGAGTTCGTTGTGCGTCTTGCGTTTCTGCATTTTGAAAAACCTATGTGAAAAATAATAAAGATGCGCGTCAGTTGGTGTGTCTGTCACCTACGTCATAGCACTGAATATGTTCTTCGTGTGGATTGGTGTGGGAGTGTCCAGTGTGCCTGTTTGCACGGGTGTTCTGACCGTTGGCTAGGTCGTCATGGCATCTCTAACGATGTGCTTATTTACTGTTGAATGGTTAAGTCGAGTTCATCCATGCCGCAGGTGTCGGCTTGGGCAGGGCAGGCTGGTGGGCAGACTAGTGGGCACATCCGTATGTTCCTGTACCAGGGTATTTGGTCGTCTGGTAGATAGGCAAACTCCTCTCGTGGGGGGTGTCTGGGCCGCGATCCTCTAGGCCAGGGGCGTGAGGGGATTGGTGGGATTCTTTTGTCCCATTCTCCCACTTCAGCCCCCCCTCTGGTCGACTTGTCGACCACAAACATATCTTTTTCCTTATCTCCTCTTACTCTCCATATTTTAGTTACTCCTCCCAAGTGTCCATAGTGGTTGACATGGTCTTCAAATGACCAATACATATGTACACAGGTTCCTCCAGGTGTGCAGTATACCCATTTCCCTATGTAGCTCCTTGGGTTTCTTGGGTTTTCGAGCTTCACAGCTGGTGGGTCCAGGTGGTTGGTGATGATCTGTTTGCGTAGTTTTTCTCTTTCTTTTATTATTGTGCCTGTGTGCTGGCCATCATCTGCCGGCATCAAGGGGTGCATACCAACCATCTCGATCATTTTGTCTGTAGTGCGTGCCTTCTGGGCCTTCCAAAATCTTATTATGATCAGTGCAGCTCCAGCCAGTATTATGCATCCAACTATAATCTTCAGTCCGTCCGACAGCCAAGATGGCATCCATGACCATAACATTGAAAACCAGCTGTCATCCTTCTTCACTCCTTTACTTTCTTCCATCATTTTTGAGTGCATCTGGGCCAGTTGTGATACTGCTTCTGTCAGTGTACCATTGTCAGCATCGTTAGCAGGAATAAATGTGCAGCATGATTGTCCTATCTTTGCGCAAACTCCTCCTTCCATTGCTGTAAGGAGATCTAATACATATCTGTTCTGTAGGGCTACCATCCTCACTGCTCGCAGTTCCTCTTTTATTGCGTTGAATCCATTTACTGTAGAATTAATTGTCATCATTAGCTCCCATCGAGTTATCTGAAGCCATTTTGCGTTTGCGTAAGCTTGTAGTCCCGGATGTATTATTGACGAGAAGAACATTGCTGCTCTGCTGAATAGTCTGTGTTCTGGTGGGATTGAAGTGAGTGCTGTTTCCGACCTTCCCCATAGGTAATTTCCTGTCAGAGGTTCTCCTTGTCTCTTCTTTCTATTCAGGACATTGTTGTTGTTGTTGTTTTCGTTCTCTGACTTCTTCTGAGGTTTTACAGATCTCTTCTTCCTCTTGTTTCCTTCATCCATTTTAGGGAAGTTTGCCATGTTCACATGTTTCTGGGGCACCACTAGTGATGGTACATTAACGTGTACCATTGTGCATATACCATTCCACAGCGGGGGCAGTGTGTGGTATGCCTTGTTTCCGCAGGCCCAGTAATGGTCAATTAATACTGCTGTTCCTGCTTCCCCTCAGGTAACTCTATCACGCTTGCACAGTTGGTGTTGTATCCCACGTCCACTTCTCCTCTATGTTGGTAGCATATCTTAGGTGCAGACAGCGATCTGTCTCTTAGGGTAGGCTAGTGTTGGTGAAGATGGGGCATTGATTGTTCTATGGCCAAGATAAATGCTGTGTAGTAGACACGTACCCTCCTTCTTTTTAGGTACTTTGGACTTTTTATGTGATAGACAAATTGGTGTGATAGGGCTTCAGGGTAGTTATCGTCTGAGGGTAGCATCTACTCCTGGGCAATGAACTTTATTAGTTATATGTTTTCTTAGCAATACAATAATATGCGGTACCTGCATGTGCGAGAAAGAAAAAAGAGAACATTCAAGTGTTTACATGTGTATATGTGCAAGACAATGTCCTTCAATTGGGTGGTTACTGTAGTGGGTAGGAGGTCGATGGGCAGAGGGTTTGGGGTTCAACTGGCGGAAGTCTCTTTACTCTTTGATCGTGTGACCATGGGGTGGGCGGTATGGGAATTACCAGATCCTATTTCAGTAGTTGTCTCTGGGGAATCTGGGGGGTGGCAGGGTATGGAGACACTTAGGTCGTCAGCTGTGGTAGAAGTCTCTTCCTCCGTGGGTGACGCTGTCGCTGTTCTTCCAATGGCCCTGTCGGTGACGCTAGGCTGGGTCTGGAGTTTGCAGATCTTTACGTCGTGTAGGTGATTCCAAGCACGCTTATCCTGCAACTTTAATGCCCTTGTAGATACCTCCTCTACAAGGTGGGGACCAGTGAAGCGTGGGCTGTTCCGGAGTAGCACGTGGTCACCTTTAGCAATTTTGCACAGTTTTTCCTTTTCCGATCCTTGGTCCTCGTCTTCTTGTTGATAACTCTTAGACCCGCCCCGCGTGCGCTCGAGCTGTTGGGACACAAACACTACACTAGTAATCAAGAAAGACACATATTGGTACATTTCATCACCATGAACAGTTGCAGTGTTTTCATAGTCTGTGAATGCCCTTGATGTTGGCGTGAGAGGAAGGCGCATTTGATGTCCGGTCACCACCTCATGAGGAGTGAGGTGGTGGTCGGAGCCTGGTCTATTCCTCAGCTCAAATAGAGCTAGCGGAAGGCAATACAACCAACTCTTCTTTGTTGTTTGCTGTATCTTTGCAATTGCCTCCTTCAGTAGGCCATTCAGGCGTTCACATATACCGTTGACCTGCGGGTGATATGCGCATGCAAATTTATGCTTGATGTTCAGTAAGGATGTGATGTGCTGGAACATTTCATTAGCGAAATGCGGGCCGTTATCCGACCGCAGTACCTCGCACACTCCCAACCTGGGGAAAACCTCCCTCACTAGAAATTTAGCTGCTTTAAATGCATCTGATGTGAGCAGGGTCCTGCCTCAATCCACCTAGAGAATGGGCATACTACTACAATAATATACCTATTTCCTTTACATACGTTTATCATATCAACGTAGTCAATATGGATGTGCAGGAAGGGTCCCTCTGGCCGGGTATAGTACCTTTTATCACTTTCAGCGTGTGGCCGGCCGTAAACTGCTGACATGTGAGACAATTGCTGATAATATTTGTCACATGGGAATTTAACTCGGGACAGAACCAATCTTCCCTAATTTGTGCTGCAATAACTTCCTTGCCTGTGTGGGCTGGGTGGTGGAGTTGGCTCAGGGCGGTGTTCAATAGTGCCAATGGCATTACCATCTTTCCAGTGTTACCCTGGCGCCATAGTGCGTCAGTTGGCGTCATTGTACATCCTCTTTTTACCCATATTTCTTTTTCTGCCATTGGTGCAGCCGCTTGTAACTCCATTATCTGTGTGGCTGGGAGATGGGTGTACCCTTCTCTTATCAACATCTCTTTAGCTATCCCCCTCCCTCTCCCTCTCTCTGACTCTGGGGGGTTCCATATCTCATCAAAATATGCGGCATACTTCGCATGTGCGTCTGCTGCTGCATTTCCTTTTGAGATATGATCTTCTCCTTTAGTGTGTGCGAGACATTTGACCAAAGCTAGTTCTTGGGGATCATGTATTACTTCAATTAACTCAGCTAACAAGAGAGCATGTTGCACTGGGGTGCCGTCAGCTCTCCTAAACCCTCTTCTCCTCCATTTGGACAATCCTGAGTGGACAGTAGACGTGACATATGCGCTGTCAGAGTATATAGTTACTCTTTTGTCAAAGCTTTCCTTTAACGCCAAGATCAGTGCAACCAATTCTGCTGCTTGAGCAGAGTAATGTTGTGGTAATTGTACGCATTTCACCGCCACACACACCAATTCCTCTGTCATTTTTACCACTGCTGCCCCAGTTCTCCTTATCCCATTACTTTGGTCTATTGTTGATGACCCATCAATGAACAAGAGCTCTCCTCCATTTAGCGCGTCCTCTTCAACTTTTCTAGTACATGAGTACATTTCGGTAGTCTGCGTACAATCATGTGCATAGTCACCTTCCTCAATTACTTCCGCTATAAACCTTGCAGGATTAACTGTGCTGCATCTAACAATTGATAATTCTGGTCTAGATAAGATGATCTCATAACCTGACGCCCTCTGCGTGGTTAGTGTGGACTTAGGCTTGTTCAATATTGCAAATAGTGCATGCTCCACAAATAGTGTGGTTGGGCACCCCATTGTAATTGATGATACTTTCTCTACCGCGAAGGCAGCTGCGGCGAGGCCTTGTTCGCAAGGGAAATGTCCTAACATTACAGGATCCAAGTGACCGCTGTAAAATGCTACTGGTTTGTAACCCATGCTTGTTTTTTGAGCCAACACTGCTTTCATTACTGCTGAGTCGCAATGTGAAAATATAAAGAATTGTCGTTCATAATCTGGGGTGGCCAGTACCGGAGCAGTTGATATTGCATCTTTCAGTTCCTCAAAGGCCTCTTTCATTTCCATTGTCCACCCCAATTTTTTCTCCCCTTTGTTAGCTTCTTTTAATGCCTCAAGTAGGGGTCCTATGTATGAGCTGTAATCAAAAACCCATGCTCTGCAGTAGTTGCACAGTCCCAGGAACTGCTGCAGTTCCCTCACTGTTTGTGGCAACAGCGTTTTTGATATGGCCTGTGCATGAGCTGACCAATGTATAGTACCTGTTCCTGACATTACTGTAACTTTTCTTTTTCTACCTTGTAACCCTTTTCAGCCAATATTGTCAGCATCTTCAATGAGTCCTCTCTGCATTGTTTTTCGCTTGTGCTGCAAATTATTATATCGTCAACATACTGCAACACTGTGCTTTCCAATTCAATGTTTCCCAAGTCCATTTGTATTACTCTGTTAAAATTTGAGGGCGACTCGCAGTACCCTTGTGGCAATCTGGTGTGTTTCCATTTTGTGTTTCTGTACGTGAAGCTTGTTAGATCTTGTGAGTCTGGATGCAGGGGTATTGAAAGAAAAGCATTTTTTAGATCAATCACTGTGAATCGTGATGCCTCTGCTGGAATGCCACACAATATTGTGGCCGGGTTTGCTGCTATGGGGTATTCTGCTTCCACTATGTTGTTCAAGGTCCTGGATGAAGCGCCAAGACCCTCCTTTAGCTTTGCGCACTGGATACACGGCTGTGTTACATGGTGATTCTGATGGTACCAATATGCCATTATTAATAAGGGCCGTTATTGTTTCATATATGCCCTCATCTGCCTCTTTTGATTGTGGGTATTGCTTCACTCTAGGGAGTATTGCACCTTTTTTCAATGTTATTCTTACTCCCCCTATACTCTTTATGCACCCCACGTCATAGGCACTAGTAGTCCACAATGATGTTGGGACTTTTGCCATATCCTCTTCAAAGAAGGGAACTGGGGTGGATGTTGGTGCTTCAAGTGCCATTGCAATTTTCTGTGCCACTTGTTTGTGTGTCACTCTTAGCCATATGTCTACACTCATCATAAATACCATTTCACCTTCTTCCTTTTCTTCTGAAAAGAGCTCCTCGTCTGACACCTGGGTGAGCCTGCATCCCTCAGCTAGGGCTATCACTGCCCTCCATGCTCTTCCTTCCCTGTCTTGGGCATGTACTGCGATATAATCAGCAGTTGCTATAATGCTCTCCATGCTCACTGAAATCACCTTTCCTTCTGGTTCATTGGCTGGTGTTTCTGGCCTAAACAAATAGGCTGTTGGCCTCCTCCAGATCTTTCCTTCTATTTCTGGCATCCATGCGAATGCCATGTCTGTTCCGTACTGGAACAGTTCGCCATCTACTGGCTCAGCCCTAATCACTGTCTGTCCACAGTATGCTTGCATAATTTGCCGTGCAGTTAACATGTTTATTCCAGGAGTGGAGCAAATTATGCCGTCCTCCGTAAAGGAGATCGTCATATTCAATCTGCTCATTATGTCTCTCCCGAGTATGTTTACTGGTGAGTCCCTAGAATATAAAAGCGGGACGGACATGTCATAATCCCCTATCGATAAGGGAATGTTATCAGTAAAGGGAACCAACCCCCTATCCCCAGAGAATCCTTGGGTGTTCATGGCCTCACCTGACATCTTAAATGTACCTTCCCTTATGCAAGACCGGGTCGCCCCGGTGTCAACAAGGAATGACAATTTTTTGTCACCTATCGTTACCTCTATGCCTGGTTCCTCCGCACTATTAGGTGTTACCGACAGGATGGGACACACCAAGGCCGTCTGTGGGCTGTCCTATTGTGGGTATAATGATTGACCACTTCCTGTGTAAGGGTTGTGTCCCAGGACCGTCACCCTTCCCAGTTGTGTTTGCTGTAGTTGTGTATTGGTAGATGTTATTTTATGGTCTTGAATTTGGGCAGGTTGCTGTATTTGCTGCACTTGATGTTGTTGTGTTATCGCTACCTGTTGTTGTGGTAGTGAATATGTCTGTGGCTGTTGTTGTGTCACTAGTTGTTGCTGCACATTTCCCGGTTGCAGTGCCTGCTGTTGTTGGATGCCCTGCTCTTCCCTTGTAGGCCCTTGTTGTCCCTGTTCTCCCCATGCTGGTGTGCCTGGTCTCATTCTACATGTGCGTGACATGTGCCCTAGTAATCCACAAATCCAACATACCGGTGGTTCTCTGTTCTGCCATGGAAAGCTCCCTGAATTGTCCTGGTATACTGGTTGCCCGGTAGGGTAGAAATTTCTCAATCCTCCCCCTTGCTGTTGTGTGTTATAGCCGTATCCACTCCCCCTCATCATTCCTCCCCTTCCCCTGTTATAATTATAATATCCGGCTCCTGGCGTTAAGTATCCTCCTCCCATGTTAGTTGTCTATGGTTGGGGTGGTGGCAGCTGTTGTGCTACAATCTGTGATGATTGTATTTGGGAGGGATCTTGTGCAGCCACTACTTTGGTGGGGTTTTGAGTCACTGTTGTAGGTGTAGTTATTAGTGCACCTTCCATCGTGTATTTAGTAAGTTTTTTCTGTACCAATTTAGCCTCTTCCGCTTTTTTATCCTCTTCCTTTTGTTTCATCTTTTCTTGCCATGTCCTACAATGATGTACTATCGTCAGTTGTATTTCTGGCCATGCTTTTGCTTCCATCCCCACTACCTTCTTCAGTTGTTTCTGAACTGCTTCTGGGAGCCCTTGTATTAGTATATGATAGAATATTGCTGGTGTTTTGTCCCATTGTTCTCTAGTTTCCATACGCCACTTCTCTTGAATTTCCTGGATATAATCAACAGGATCTTCGTTCTCACGCATCTTGCGTGATGTAATTGCTCCTATGTCTGATGTGTCTGGGTACTGTACCCTCAGCGCTTGCCATAATGCATGTCTGCAGTTTGCGAATGGTGCCCCATCGTGTGATGTGTTTGTTATTGTGACCCCGGGGAAGCCTGCTCTCTTCCAGATGTCATCTGCTGCATCCCCCAATATTGATATTAGAAGGCCCTTTACATGCCCCACTGCCAGTTTCTGTCCTGCGGTGTGTTTTTCCATTTCATATATCCATTTTCCCGCACCTCCACTTAATGATGGGAGCCTGCACTTTATATTTTCCTTGTCTGCATGCTTCCAAGGGACGTATTGTGGTCTAACCCCTCCCCTCTCCAGAAGTGGCATTAAGTTGTGTCCTGTTTGACCACCTGGGTTCCACAAAATCGAGTCCGTGTACCCCTCCTCTTCTTCCGTGTCTTCTACATCGTCAATTGCGTCCATATTTCCCCTGCTCGTAACTGTTTCTCCTCCATCTCTTCCCCTTCTTTTATCGTTTCCTTTATTTGATGTGGGCGTGTGTATTCGTTCTTCCTGCCTGCATCCAGGGAGATCTCTAAGCCTGCCTGTGTAGGGTGTGATTACGTGAGGGGCGGGTGCGGGTGTAGGTGGGCATGTTGCACGGGATGATGAGGGTGTAGCTGCACGTGTCTGCCTTCCCGCCATTCCTCGCTCTTCCCCCTCACTTCCCTCCAGTTCTTCCATTCTCCTGCAGGCCCATGGTGATTCTCTATTTGTCCGGGTGATGTATAATTTATCTAGGCTTTCCCTTTCACTATTTCTTCCTCCCTTCTCCATTCCTTCTTCTTCCTCACTACAAAAGCCATCCAGGAGTGACAATCCCCAATCTGTCTTTTTCCCCCCCGATCGTTACTGTTTTTAAGTCTATTAGATCCGTTCCTCCCGTTTCTTCTTTACTAATTGCTCCCCTTTGTGCTGATGTTGTTGCTACTTCTGTGTCTCTGCGTACATACCTCCTTACTTCACTTTCCCCTCTCCTATCTTCTCTTTCCCCTTCTTTTTTCTCCACTATTTCTCTACCAATTTCCTCTCTTTTCCTTATTAATTCCTCCATTACTTCACTACTCATCATCTTTTCCAATATCCTTTCTTCTTCTCTCTTCCTTTCCCGTCTCGCTCTTTCCTGCTCTAATATCCTCTCTATCACCCTCCCTTCTTTGTATTTCTTTGTCGTTTCTGATAGTAATCTCCTCTTCCACATTTCCATTTCTTTTTCTTTCTCTTCTTCCTCTCTTTTCTTGTCACGCAGTGCTGCTCTCGATACCCTTTCTGCTACTGCCTTTTCCCTTTCGGCTTCTCTCTTTTGCTCCTCAGTGCGTTCCCTCATTTTTTCCAACTCATTCTTACTTTCTTTCCTTTCCCGTGCTCTCTCTCTTTCCTCTCTCTCAAGCTGCTTGATCAGTTTATTCTGCTCATCCCTTAATTCTGCTAATCGTTCCTCCAAAATCTCTTCCTTTTGTCGTAACTGCTCTTCCTCCTTTCTTTTCCCCTCTTCCCCTTTTTATTTCACTCTTTCTGGTATTATGCTTGTCCATTTTCCTTACTATCTCTTCTCGTCTCCTGTTAATGGACCTCGTAAATTTAATAATACCTGCGCAGCTACCCACTCATCATGTCCTATTCCCGCGATCTGTTCTTCGTCAGTCCTCCCCTCCCCTGCGGGCATCTTCGTATGAGCTGATCCCGTCGTACTATTCTGCTCCCTTCCTGTGTGGCCACCTGTAGCTGTATATGGTGGCGGGCTGTATGCCGGGTTCGAGTACCCCTCAGCCGCCCTTAATGGTTCTCTTACTATTTCTCGTAGTTCTGTTAAAGGATATAACCCCCCGTCCTCCGTTTTCACTACCTTCGCTAGGGGCATATCGTCGCTCTGTTCCTTTTTTATTTCCTTTTCGTTTAGGTTGTTACTCTTTTCTCCTCCCTCTTGTCCGTTCCCCGTGTTCTGTGTGCCTTCACTTTCTTTTTCCCCATTCTCTCCTTCCTCCTTAATCTTCTTTTCTTCCGTTGTTTCCCCCATAGTGAACATTCCGTTTGGTCCTGGTCGGGACCCTTGGAACATCCTCGATAAGTTAAACACCTCCACGTGGTGTGTCAAATTCTTCCCATTGTATGTGTTATGCAGATGGGTTAATAGTGAATGTTGGGTATATGGATCGAAGCTGCTATTAGGCGGCCATGGTGTCGTAATTTTGTTGTCCGTCCCCTGTGTCCATTCTATGCTGTATTTGATCAGTTTCTCCCTATGGGGTGACAGTGTTTTACATATATGCTGTAGCGGGGTAGTGAGGGTGTTCCCCCACCCTCCCGATCCTGTCCCGTATGACATGGTAGCACTTCACTTGTTATCCTACCTCTATTTGGTAGCGGTTATCTTGCTAACAGTGTACGCTATACAATCTCAGATCCTTACCTGGCCCCGTAATTTTGGGGACTTGCGATTGTCCGCTAAGGAAAAATAGTAAAATATAGCATTTGCATTTGTATATTCTTTTCTTTCTTTTCTTCCTTTACCGAACACCTTTACGGCCCCCTATGGCCGAGGCGCACGTAGCCCCCTGCGGCTGCGTGCCCTGTGCGACGTTCTTATACAGCCGTCCCACTTTTGTTTTACCCCTCCTCCTCTTTCTTCACTTGTCGTGGCCGACGTTCTCCGTGCGCAGCCACGTCCCCCTTTTCACCTTGCCCGATCTACTCGTTACCGTTTATCTCCGTCTCCACTCCCTTACAATTATTCTCTTCCCCACCACTCTACGAAAAGTGCCTTGTGTTCGAGATATCCTATGAAAGCCCTACTGGTGACATCACCGATCTCTTCCACAACTACTGGTAAGTTCTTTACATGTTTTTAAAAGTTCAAAATACGCTTGCAATCTACCCCCGTTAACCCCACAGCTGTCCTCTTGTCACGCCTGGAACAAGGTAATCAACAATATAATCAGACTGCGCACGCTGCGTCGCCTCGTGTGTGATACGCCCTTCGACAGGAGGGCTTAACCAGCCAATTATCTTCCGTATTAGGCAACCAGTTAGCTACCGCCTACAGGGAAACGTCATCTATCTATCGAGTTTTCTGCTCGATCAATAGGGATCCTCATCTACTCATTGATCATTAATCACCAAATCGTAGGAAACCGCACACACACACAGTTACAGGTGGTCGCGACCTAGGCCAATCAGTGTCTACGAGCGGCCGCACGTGATGTTTTCGTGCTCCGCCCCCTCCTCTTCCGTAACGTAGCGGACTGCTCTCGCACTTGTCCAGCTACCATTCACTTCACCCTCAACACTAATTTATCAAACCTTCGCCGCGCACCTGTGTAACACCTCCCACCTCCCGTATTCTATTCCCTCCCCCTCCCTTACAATTTCACATTGCTTGTTGGGCGTGGCATACTCACCAAGTTCTCCTGATGCGGGGCCGCTCGACTGCGTGCACCCCTCCAAGCGGCTCGCCACCTCCCCTCGTCTGGACCACGTCTGGACACTCGCCAACCGCGGGCAGGATACTTCTCAACCGGCTCCCGAAGGCCAATATCCGGATTGCGCTGTCCTGTCTTCTCGCAGTTCCGCGATGGTCCTGTAGTCCTCAAAAGGGTGCAGCGGCAGAGGGGGCCGCACCGCCGGGCCTCCTCGAAACGAGAGCACTCGGAAAAATAAAATAAAAGCAGATCTTAAACAGATCTCAGCAGTGCCTCCAACTTGTCGGGGGGGAAATTCTGCCGGGGTCTGCTGGGCAGTCCGCGGACCCCCGCGCAGGGAGGCCCCCAACTCCTCCCGCGTATCCCAACAATGAGTATGAGGCACACGCAAGAAGCAAGGTGGTTCTGCTGTTTATTAAACAACGGCAGGGATGGGTCAAGGATCGTACGCGTCCGTCCTGACTCTCTCTCAAAATTCGTGGGGCTCGCAGGCCCTTTTTACCTCAGTATGACGCGCTACTTGCGTCACCTGGGAAAGTTAGCAAAAAAACCTATCGTCACTCTGGATTGGTTCCTCGAGTGGTAGGGTTAGTATAGCATACGTATAGAGAACGCTGTTAGTGGTTAAGGGTCAGTCAGGTGGTATACTTGAGTTGTCCCTTCTATTAGATACATGAAAATTGTTACATGAAGACCCCTGATGATTGGCTAATGTTAATGGCGTCAGTGATAAGTGCCCCATGTTCTGATTGGTCCACTCGCGAGCCCCCCAGCTTGGGACCATCGTTGTTACCAGCTCGCGGTGCACCTGCCAGTTGCAACAATGTGTAATTATGTGTTTGTGCAGACAATGCGTGGATTTGTTCATAAGCTTGAAAGCAGGCTACTCCCACCACCGCAGATGTCCATTGAGTCGCTTCATTGTTGCTGCCTGTGTCTCAAAATGTGGGACACATGCGCCTCCTCCCTCCTGGGCCTGGCACCCTGTCAGGTTCGGCTTGGTCACGTGAGGAGAGACCGTGGTTGAGGCAGAATTCTGCACATTTAATGTTGCATTTTCCACTGTGTGTCTGGCTTAGTTTGCAGGTGTGACCTTGGCTTCGGCTTGTGGTATGCGAGTTTGCAACATTGCTCCCTTGGCTGTCTGTTCTCGCCGGGCTCATTCTGCAGGGTCAGCAATTGTACTCTTGCTCGTTCAATGTTCATGGAGGCTCTTGCTTGCGGCCTACTTGGGCCTGGTGCATAGGTGGGGATGTTTGATGCACGGCACTTTGAGTTACGGTATCATATTGCTTTATCCCCAGTATCATGTCTTCGTTATATTTCTCATTGTAATGCATGGGTTAGGAGAAGCGTCAGCAAGCATTTTAGATGAGTTTGTTGTGCGTCTTGCGTTTCTGCATTTTGAAAAACCTATGTGAAAAATAATAAAGATGCGCGTCAGTGGGTGTGTCCGTCACCTACGTCATAGCACTGAATATGTTCTTCGTGTGGATTGGTGTGGGAGTGTCCAGTGTGCCTGTTTGCACGGGTGTTCTGACCGTTGGCTAGGTCGTCATGGCATCTCTAACGATGTGCTTATTTACTGTTGAATGGTTCAGTCGAGTTCATCCATACCGCAGGTGTCGGCTTGGGCAGGGCAGGCTGGTGGGCAGACTGGTGGGCACATCCGTATGTTCCTGTACCAGGGTATTTGGTCGTCTGGTAGATAGGCAAACTCCTCTCGTGGCGGGTGTCTGGGCCGCGATCCTCTAGGCCAGGGGCGTGAGGGGATTGGTGGGATTCTTTTGTCCCATTCTCCCACTTCAGACCTGTTTCCACAGCACGTGACTCTTTATGTAAAAGGAATACGGTTCCAACGTTTATAACACAACCACGCTTGCGTGCTCTCCATAAGAGTGCCAGAGTTCTTACCCCGTCAGACAGCCTTAGGCACAGGACACGAACAACGGTGGGTGGACGTACACTCTTTAGAAAGCTTTGGCGGTTACCATGGAAATTGGGACGTACTTCGTAGTTCGCCTCCACGTCATACGCACAATTCAGGTCACGTGACCTTCACTTGTTCTTAAGCACCTACCTGCAGTTTGTTCGGTGCTTCTGAATTTGTTTGAAGTGTGTTTTGTACCTTGTTGCCATATCTTGACTTCCTGGTTTACTGATCCTGAGCCAGTTATTATTGGATTGCTTTTGGTCTGATCCTTGCCTGTTATAGAGTTGCCTGATATTTTGAACTACTCCTTTGGTCACAAACTCAGCCTTCCTTTTCAGACTTTTCTGCTAAACCTCGCCCTCTCTCTCCTCCCATCTTTTACTTTAAACCTGAACTGCTTCCCACGCTACTGATTTGGAACGCTACTCAGATTTCTTGCTTTTACCCTTGGACATGGCTTGCCCTCAACGTTATCAACTCGGATTTCATCACGGACTGCCTTACGGATTACCCCTGCATCTACACGGCTTGCTATCAACGTTATCAACTCGGACTTCATCACGGACTGCCTTACAGATTACTCTTACATCTACACGGCTGCACAGTATCAATCACCTGGAACACGGATTGGTAAGCCCGGAAGCCTCACTCTCCTTACTTTCAGTCCCGTATGGACTAGAGACTGCCTGCATACATTGGGAATGTTGACCAAGGAGCGTCCTCGTTCCGTCGGGGTTCCCATTAAGACTTCCACTCCATTAGGCGTCCGCATGCCGTCGGGTAGAGTCAGTCCCCTAATCAAGTGCTTCCTGGGTTTACGCACCGTGTTCCTGATGGCCTACCTTGCCATAGAAATCTCTACCTTCTGGGTCACAGTAAGAAGTGTTTCTGTCATCATCACTTCCATTGCTTATTATTCTCCTTCCATGCTTGTTAGATATATGGTTACTTATATTCATGCTCTCATGTCCCTGTAGGTCATATCTGCTTATAGACACCCACTAATCAGGTTTCTTCACGGCATCTCCTTGTGAGATTCTTGTTGTACCATTTCTAGTTGCAGGTGGGTGCAGTTGATTACACCTCAAATACATTTGTGATATTGGGAAAGGACTGTTTCTAATCTGCCTTTCCTTTCCGGTTTAGGAGGTCTGCTGATCGTCTGTGGGTCCATTCTCCCGAATAATACATCCCTTGGTATCGGTTTTCATCTCCATACATACACAGGGTTATATTGTTGGGTAGAATTCGTCGGCTACACTATGTTGGCAATTTAAGGCAAATTCTGACACACTATCACAGTACAAAACCTACGGGGACTAGGTTTGGTTAAGGGTATTGGCTACATATAGGTTCTATACGGGTTAAATGTTTCATTGGGTTGTAACAATCTGATGGCTCCACCCAGGACCACCTCTACATTTATAAAGGTAAAAATACATCATCTGTACACTGAATCATTGGTTATCATATTACTTAATGGGCTGCCTAACACCCAGAGTTTTGATTGGTTGTCTTTCAGTTAACAAGCTTTGGAGAGTTGACGGGTCATCAAGACACGCGCCAGACAGGAGTAGGGGGAGAGAGGTCCATGGACTGCTTTCCTTATAATTAAAAAATATACCATCCCTTATTCCTAGGCCATGAGCCAGTGTGATCGCTTTGTATCCAACCTTGTGCAATGCCCCGTGTCTGTGTGTGAGTGTAGGGTGTGAGGCAGATGTCCTATCTGTGTTGGCTTCGAATGAATAGATAGTGTCTGACAATTATGGGCCAAATGGGTCGGGGGAGGGGCAGAAGCTATGGATGATGTATTCATCTGTCTCCCAGCATTCCACCCTCTGGTCGAGTCCTCTACCACAGTCTTCCTTCTGCTCTCCCCAGATAGGGCTCTTTGGGTATCCATATCTTAGTCACCCCCCTCAAGCTACCTGCATGTCTGCCATGTTCGTCCACACTAGAAGTCATATAGCAGCATTCTCCATTGGAATCACAATACACCCAGTGCTCGGTGTAATTGTGAGGGTCCTGAGGCCAATTTAATTTTGATCCTGAAGGGGCAATAGGGCTGTCCATTGCTTGAATACAGAGAATGTCTTTTGTTTGTGTATACTCATACATGTGAGTAGCCACGTGTATTACTATTTTAATTCCTACTACCTTTTTGGCAGTCTATTTACAGTGGCTTATTGCTATTCTTAGAATACAAAAGGCAAATAGTATTATAGTAGCACTAGTACTTTGAATGCATTTGCCAACCAGGAGGGAATCCCTGAGAACAGGTAACTAAACCAATCATCATCTGCAATATTGTCCTCCTCCTCCACCATTCTTTGTTGCAATTCTTCCAAGAATGCTACTGACTCTGTAAGGGTTCCATTTTCCTCATCCTGGGCCACTGTGTATGTGTGGCAAGAAGGCCCAACTATTGTTCACACAACCCATCTATGAGATCAGTAAAGTTTCTCACCTGTACGGTATTGGGCCAGTTGGGGGGCAGAAGCTATGGATGATATACTCATCTGCTGCCCAACACCAGTGAGAAAAGAGGTCCCAACAGCATGATATGTCCCACAATGCACTCTGCCTAACCCATCGAGGAGGCCTCAATGGACTGCACACCACTTCATGCACTTTAACTTTCTCAAAACAGATGCCCCTATAGAACCACACATACTCTCTCAGTTCAGAATCCTCTCCAGCGCATTCTGCCTCAATCTGTATAGTTGTTCAGGTGTCTCAAAGTACATTCCCCTCAATCCGTAGTTTGTTAATTGGCTACATGTTAAAACATGCACTTTCTCCTACTCACCCAATGGCCTACCTATCCTAGACTCCTCCTTCTTTGTTACTTGTATACGTGCCCGCTGGCATCCTTTAATCATGCACTTGATTTTCAATTCATAGATGGATGCCACAAAGCTCGTATCCTGGCTGGGTGTACAAAGCTAACAGTGTCTGTACTTGCCTTATGGCCATTAACAACTGAATGTACAGTCACTGGCTGAGGCTTTACTCTGAAAAGACTGTGGTGATATTAGTAGGTGGCATACTTGAAATCTGGGGCACATTTTTCTCCCTACACCTCCTGAATAGGTCCTTCTCCATTTAGGATTCAAACTGGGTGTCAATTTCTCTCCCCTCCCTCCGGGTTACTGCATGAGCTAACTCCTGTTTCCATCACATCTGTATTTTGCACAAGCTTCTAAAATTAATGTCCTTGCCTAATAAAACTACTATTGTGACAGGTAGCATTTATCTTGACCAGATTATGGCAACTCCTCATTCATGAGCAGTTTGCAGTAGCTCATCAGGCGTCTTGATGTTATTAAACAAGCTGCTGCTCGCCCGTCGAGGGTGCCAACAGACACAATCATGGTAGTCTGCTTCGTCCCAGCTTGCAATGGCTGCCTGTGCGGACGCACACCGCCTTTAAGGCTCTGTGGATTTCTCATGGGCTTTATATGGCCAGGGTACCCCTTTTTGCGGCCCTGTGTTTCCATTGGATCCCTGCATTCCAGTCCAGCACTGCACCCCCAGAAACCCACATGCCATAAGTAGGGGAAGGGACGGTCTGCCTTTTCCATCTTAGTCCCCAAGTTTAGAACTCTCTTCCACTTGCTACTAGGGCTCTCCGCGCCCGCCTCTTGTTTAGGGAGCTGGTAAGAACCTGTTTTTCTCTGGTTTACCTCCGTTACATCAGTGTCAGTGCCATGAAGCCCAAGGGTCTACAAGTCCTTTACAAAGAAAAAACATAAGCATATCAGTAATGTATCAGGTACAATAATGAATAGAAGGCCTTGTAAGGCCGCTTTCATGCATTTTATCACTGAGGTGGTGTGAAGGTTGGCATATGCGATGCGCGCATTTGTATCCCCGTGGAGCTCCCGCTGCATATTTCTGTCTCTTAATTGAAAGGGCTGTTCTAGATCATTCCTACACTTACAGGACACAAGCGTTTCACTATGGTAGGGGTGAATTTACATTTTTTACCTCCAACGTTTTGGTGGAGGTAACATTTTGAGGTAATAGAATCGGGTGGCCAGTAAAAAGCAAGCAGTAATTAAAATAACCACTTATTTTTATGGTTACAACCAGGCTCAAATGAAGGGTCTAAGTGTCAATGAAAAAAGAACGGTGCCCTCATGGGACATGTCCCAGAGTGCACTCTGCTTCACGAAGATTGGGCGTTCCCTCAAAGCAGTAAATGCACCAAAATCCACTAGTACTATGCTCAGCCCAGCCTCCCTCAAAACCTGAGCCCAACACCGACGTAAATTATGACACAGCGCGTGAAGGGCCGCTGTCTCCCCCTTTAGGCTGCTATCCCACCATCAGGACTTCGCTCTACGAGGGCTGATGGCCTATGCAGGACACACAAAAGCACAACACAAAGCAGTCCAGAGATAGAAACGTCCAGATAAAGGAGAGTATCCAAACGGCACATCCCAGGGGTCTGCAACCTGTGGCTTTCCAAATGTTTTGGACTACAACTCCCATGATCCCTCAATGTTGACTATCGTGTTTACCACAGATGGAAGGTCTAGCCGAAAATGTCTGGCGAGCCAAAGCTTGCAGACCCCTGAATGTAAGGAGTGTGTCCAAGATTCACTCCCTGTGTGTCCAAGATCACACAGGGAGTGAATAATTATCAACAATTAGGACCAATTACTCATATACACTTGTAAACAGGCTATGCTAGATAGATTGCTATAACAATAATATTACAGTTAACGTGATGTGGGCGGCACACCTCAAAACTCCTTAGCTTTGCAAACTTTTCCCCCACAATTGCTGTTCCAGTTATTACCTGCGCTCCGTCCGGATATGGAAAAAGCAGTTCTAGGGCCAATGAAAGGACACCTTTGGTGGATTTATTTAATGTAAAAATAAAGGAAATAATCACATGGAAAAGGAACGCCATGAGTGATGCCAGCAATGGGCACCAACCCTGCTGATCAAACAGGAATGCAGAAAGGGTCTACAAATGAATAGAGGACAATTTAATACACGAGGCCTCTAGAGAAGGAGCAAATAGGAGTAGTGTGTGCAGAATGTAGAGGGAAATACAGATATCATACAGATGCACTAAAGCAAACAAAACAACCACCATGTCTAGTAATCAACAGTCACCAAAGAGAGAAGAGCAGTAAAGAAACGGGTCCACACTCCATCAGGGAGCCAAGGATAAAAGGGACAAAGGGGAAACACAAACACATAATCCCACAACCCGGCCCAGGGAAGGTGGGAGGAACTAGAACTACAATTAGTAACACTCTCAAAGTGGTGAAATCTCAGGGAGCAGGGGTAACTATAGAACAAAACAAGGTCAATGAACTATAGAATAGAGTGGGCCTCATTACGACCCTGGCGCTAAGTGAAAAACGATGGCGGTAAATGGTTACCGCCATCGTTTTCCGCCAGGTCCGATCATGACCCGTGACCGTTAACTACGATGCCATTAGCGGCATCGTAGTTAACGCTGCCGCTAACTGCGCCAAGGGCGCGCGCACGCGACCTCCCACACCGTACTTAGCGCCATGGCAGAAAGGTACGCGAATGCCGACCCAAGCGGACATGCACCTAACGCCATCACCCAGCCCGTTAAGTACCTTACCGCCATGGTGCTAATTACGCTATCGCGAACCAACCGTAAAGGACCATGTAAAGTGAATGCAGCTGCCACAGGTGCACAGAAACAGCACAGGTGAAGGCAATACAGACTCAGGAAGTACAAAAAGAGCACACCCCACCCCTTCCACACCCAGTCACACTCCACAATGATACCAATACGACTAGCAATGTTGGGGCTGGAGGACCTGATAGCAATGCAAGTGCTACAACAGCAACAACAACAACAGGCAGCACAGAGGAGACGGAGGAGGAGAAGGAGGGCAAGGCAGGCCCAGCAAGCCCCACCAGCACAGCCAGTGCCACCACGCAGGCAGCCCCCAATCCCACGCATCAGAGCCAATCCATTCAACCTCACTGCTGAGCAGATCCACACCCTGTACCGTTTGGACCGGGACACCATCACCGCCATCGTAGACATGACACACAACAACATCGTCAGCATGATAGAAATTCCAACCGCCATCCCACCCCGACTGAAGGTAGTGTCTGTACTCCACTTCCTGGCCACAGGCACCTACCAGCACACAGTGGGGCACTTGCATGGCATTTCACAACCATTATTTTCACAAACACTCATCCAAGTGCTTGATGCCCTCCTCAAGCACACAGACGACCACATCTCATTACCACGGACTGCCCAGGAGATTGCAAACACCAAAGTGGGTTTCCATGCACTAGCCGGCATACCTGGTTGCATTGGTGCCATTGACTGCACCCATGTGGAATTGGTGGTTCCACGTGCCATGGAGGTACCGTACCGCAACCGGAAACAGTTCTACTCAATCAACGTGCAAATGGTCTGTGACTCCAACAAGATCATCACACATTGTTGTGCCCGATTCCCTGGATCAACCCATGATTCTATGGTCCTGAGGAACTCCACAATACCACGCTACATGGAGCGACATGCAGGCCCAAGATCCTGGCTACTCGGTGAGTCCAATGTCATGACCATGGAAATGTGAAGTGGGTAGGTGAATGACGTAGGGGGGGGGGATGATGCATACTCCACCTGGCTGAAAGGGGGGAGGAATGATGCATACTCCACCTGGCTGAAAGGGGGGGGTGATGCATACTCCACCTGGCTGAAAGGGGGGAGGAATGATGCATACTCCACCTGGCTGAAAAGGGGGGGTGGGATGATGCATACTCCACCTGGCCGAAAGGGGGGGGAATGATGCATACTCCACCTGGCTGAAAGGGGGGGGGTGATGCATACTCCACCTGGCTGAAAGGGGGGGGAATGATGCATACTCCACCTGGCTGAAAGGGGGGGGAATGATGCATACTCCACCTGGCTGAAAGGGGGGGAGATGATGCATACTCCACCTGGCTGAAAGGGGGGCGGAATGATGCATACTCCACCTGGCTGAAAGGGGGGGGGAATGATGCATACTCCACCTGGCTGTGAGTAGCAGAGAGAACGGAGACAGAGGATACCCTAAAGCAACCCATACTCCACCCAACACCAGTAAAGCCAATACCCAATGTATGCAGCCCTACCATGTGAATGAGGTTGTGTCCCAACCATGACACAACCATCTGCAAGTGCATTCTACCAAATCAGACCACATTGTCAACAATGAAAAGCACCTACATGCACGTCACCAAACACCATCAACCGATAGGCCTGTCCCCCATAACTGCCCACGAAGGAGGCACATGACGGACAGAAACATCAACACACCATTACACAGACAGCAGGGCCCCCCAAAAAGTCCCTGTCTACATCAGCATTGCTCACTGGGGTCATGATGTGGCCCACAGCAATGTTGCAATGATGTGCGCATTGCCATCACAGGACATGTGCCAGGCCAACTAACCAAACGGCATGAACGGACACAGTGGATGGGCACTCACAATGCACTCAACCCCTCTGCATACATTGGGTGATGGCATGCAAAACAGGCCATGGGAGCCATGAGCATATACTGGTTGCATTGTCTGAATTAATTAGTGCATGTAGAAGTGAGCCAAAGTAACAGTTGGATGCAAGCCATGGTGGCACATCATGTTCTTGATCAGACGTCATGACTGACACATACATTCTCGCCTCCATACAGGTGATGCAGGCTATCCCCTGAAGAGGTGGCTCCTTACACCAGTCCGGAACCCGCAGAACCAGCACGGGGAGGACTTCAACCGTGCACATACACGTACCCGTGTGGTCATAGAGCAGACATTCGGCCTATTGAAGGCACGGTTCCGATGCCTCAGCAGGTCTGGTGGGGCACTCCTGTACCGCCATGAGAAGGTTGCAAAGATCGTCATGGCATGTGTCATGCTACACAATATGTGCGTCAGAAGGAATGTGCCCCTGCCCGCCTGCCCCCTGACGCAGAACTGCAACCACCTCACGATGAGGATGAGGAGGGTGCAGATGGGGCGGCACCCCATGGAGGAGGCGATGCACAGGACACACACCCTCCAACCTCCCCCCTCCCCCCTGCACACCCCAACACACCCCCTCCCACCTCCCCCCTCCCCCCTGCACACCCCAACACACCCCCTCCCACCTCCCCCCTCCCCCCTGCACACCCCAACACACCCCCTCCCCCTGCACACCCCAACACATCCCCTCCCACCTCCCCCCTCCCCCCTGCACACCACAACACACCCCCTCCCACCTCCCCCCTCCCCCTGCACACCCCAACACATCCCATGTAAGTGTCAACAGATGCCTGTGACAGTGGCCACAGGCTGTTACAAGCCCCCTCTCCCGGCCCCCGGGGCACCCCTGGCTGTGGAGCGCAGGTTACGTCCGGAACGTCGGACGGGGCTGCTCTGTGCAGAACGGGCAGCGGAGGATGTCCCTGCCTGCCCCCGTGCATGCACGTCCTGTAGGGTGTGGGTGAGCTCAGTGAGCGCACGACGCAACCCCGTAAATTCACCACAAATGTCCCTAGACATGACCTGCATGGCATCCCTCAGGGTGGCAGTGCTTAGCACTACTTCGGCCCTTAGGGTCTCTGTGGCCTGTTCAATGGTTGCCCTAGCCCCCACACATTCCGCGGCATGCTCAGTCAGCATCGTGGACAGTTGTTGCTGCCGTTCTATGATGTCCTCGAGGGACTGCTGCCCCTGCTGGGCCATGCCCAGTGCTGGTGGTGTGATGGAGGGGCTGCTCCCCTCCTGTGGACTGAGGACTGGGCATGGGGTAGAAGGCCACTCCTCTTCCTCTGTGTGCCCCTGTGTGTGATCCTCATGGGGGCTGGCGTTTGACAAACAGGGGGAATGTAGAAGGTCAGTGGGGCTTCTGACTTCGTGCTCCTCAATGTCAGAGTCTGAACATGCAGCAATTGCAGCTGTTTCACCCATGTTGCTGCTGGCCGCAGACCCGGTGCCTTCTGTTGCAGGCAATGTTGGTACAGGTGGAGCTGCTGCTGCTGGCCTGCTGCCTACAGGGGTGCTTGCCGGTGGGCCGTCCGGTTTGCTTGCAGTGGATTCTGCTTGTTGTGGGGTCTGCCTCACTGCAGCTGAGGTTGAGGGTGCGGGGATGGTATTATTGGCCTTCTTGGCTCTCTTCGTCGCAGGGGTGTCCTGGTCCTCGGGGTGTGAATCTGTGCCTGTGGTGGAGCAAAGGAGGGAGGGCGTTATTGATGGGTCTGCGGAGTTTGGAATGACAATGATTGACATGATTCTGGTCAGTAGATGAGGCAGATTTCAGGCAGGGCCATGCAGGTTGTCTCCTTTTTGTGTGGAATGTGGATGCAGGTATGTGGGTGCCAGCAGTGTATACAGGGTGGTGCTCGCATGTGGCTATGGGCAGTGTGGAGCTAATGTGTTGCATTTACACTCTAGGGCAACCTTGTGCTACACATGAATGGACTGCAGTGACTATGGCATGTCTTGTTTGAGGCACCTACCTTCATCGCCTGATGTCGGATCTTCCCTTTCCATCCCTCCGACGCCTTCAATGCCTTCCATGCCAATCGTGGTTGCACAAATCTCCTCCCACGGTTGGAGTTTTAGTGGGGATTCCGAACCTCCACCGGTACCCAGGGCAAGGTTGCGGTTCGCAGAGATGACGGCCCTGACCCGTATGCGAAGGTCCTCCCAGCGCTTCCTGCACTGCTGTGGGGTGCGGGGTACGGTCCCCACCGCGCTGAAGCGCTCGGCCACCTGGGCCCAGATGGCCTTCTTTTTCGCTATCGCTGGCCTGGTCATTTCCGGCGAGAAAACGACAGCTGCGTTGTCTTGCAGGGTCTCCGCAAGCATGCAGAGTTCCTCCCGGCTAAATCTTTCCTGGCGCTGGCGGTCACATGCCTTCTTAACAACTTTAGGCATTTTTGGGTGGTTGGATGGTTGGGTGATTGGTTGGGACAGGTGTTAGGGTTGGATCTGGTGTTGTTCGGAAGGATGGCAATGGATTGTGTTTTTATAGATGGCCGACGTGCTGTTTCCCGTTCCGGCGCGATGACGCTATTTCCGGTTCTGCTTTTTACGGTGACCGCTAATTGCGGCCACCGCTAATCACGGTGGCCGCTAATTACGGTGGCCGCTACTTACGGTGGCGGAAGTGCACCTTGCTCGCCCTACGATGCCGGTAGGGGCCTTTTCCACCAAGGCGTTAATGACATTACCGCCATGGCCTAATGCTCGTGCACGATGGGTCGTAATGTGGCGCTCTTTACGCCATCGGCCCACGGCGTAAACGCTCATTACGCCATGGCGGTAATGTCGGCAGATTACTGCCTGGGTCGTAATGAGGCCCAGTGAAACTGTGATATGCAGCATCACAAAAGTCCTGGGAAAAGGTTGGCTTGTGAACAAGGGGATTACCAGAATGAGTAAACCAGAAAGTAGGAAAGTACTGTCAAGCAGAACAAGCCGATGTTCAGGAATACAGGAAACAGGAAACAGGAGCAAGGAACTAGGAATAAGGAACCAGGAGAGGAGGACCTCGGAAAACACGGACACTGCAGCAATGACCAGTGCTTGGCTCAAGTAAACAGAGGCTTTTATAGCTAAGGATCGCATGCCTGAGGTGCGATCAAAAGTTAGCAGCTGCCGGCCAGATGTGTTCTGTATCCTCCACCTGGACTCGGTTTGCAAGGGTAGAGGTCAAGCAATGGGCAAGTAATTCTGGGAAACATAGTTGTTAGAATGACAAAAGCATAGCGGCTGCCAAATCATGAAATGGATGGCGATGTTTACTGAAAGTTCCCGACGACTATGGCCATATGCCAAATAGTCAAATTCCGGGAAGGCCTCAAAGCATGCCCCGAAGGGCTGGTAACAAGCTCAAAAGGAGAGAGTCATGGCACTCTGTAAGAGCAATGCATTTGAGCAGCTAAATCAATCTCGATTGTTGCTAAAAGGAGCTAAACTGGCGTTAGAAGCTGCTAAAATGCAAAGGGAAGGGGTCGTCCTAAAATATGCAAAGTGCTGCAGAGTCTAAATATGATGCCTTGGAGCTGAACAAAACTCATATGCCAACATCTTATATGAACAATGATATACCCTATGGCCTTTGTAGCTATGCCAGGCTCAAAATAAGCAGGACACGTCCAGACACAATGGCAACAATACGATAAAGAACTCGCGATCAGGCAGGATATAAACATAGCAAGAATGGTCTAACTATATCCACTAATGAGTTGAGGGTTGAAATAGGAGCAACAACCATAGAGCGTATTCCAACCTTTCTCCATGGTCAGTTAACAAGCCCCCGTCATACTAATACTGTTATGTATATTAAGGTCTGTAGGAGTACAGGCATTCCTCTAACACCCTCAGTCTGAATGATGATGATATGATAGGTTATTTATAATGCTCTTAAAACCCAGAGGTTTCAAAGCGCGATCCCTGGGATCGAACCTGTGTTGCTCAATGTCATCTTGCTTCCAAGGCGAGCAGGTTGCCTCTGAGCTATTCTCCCGTGTTGAATGGGGTGGGTACAAATAGAAAGCACGTCACAATTCTTTCAAGGGTTTTCAACATATGTCTTTGTGCTCTGCGAATATACTCAGCACGTGCAACACCAGAGAGTAATGGTGGAAAGGTCTAGAACGATTCTAATACAACAAGGATGGTGCCAGACAAAGTGAGAGAAAACTAAAGGAGGATGACAGAAGGATGCAAAAGTCAAATCATTATTTCATTTTATTTAGATTTGTATAAAAATATATAGAACCTTTTAATCAATTCTAAAAAACATTATGCTACTCATGCATACCAACATTCACTCACTAGATGAATATCTAAAAATTATTAAATGTGTTAAGATATAACAAACACATTTTTTTCATTTCATTAATGCATTTCTTTTCCATTGTGTTGTTGATAATTTCAAACAACCTATCATTATTGATAATAGTTAATTCCAGGCAAAATATCAACTATTGGTGCCTAAAGATATAGTTCTTCTTTGCAAATAAGGCTTCCCAGTTGGTAAATTGTTTCAACTTCACAGATTGTGTGTGTCTTCATCAGGATTGGACAAACATTAACAATATTCTAAAAACAAACAAACATACAATTAAAACATTGTTAAAATTACAATTGCATACCACTGTCACCCCTCTATCAGTATCTCTCTATCAATAATAACTGAACATTGAAAAACAAAACTAGCTCTCAGTCCAAGTGGGCATCTCTTTAGCCACGGTCTTGTGAACATCATTAAGTGTTTTACAAATCAGCCTAATCTAACCAAATTTAGAAGAAGGCAACACTGACAAAATCAATCAGGTTTCATTTGTCCATAAAATACCCTAATTTAATTTAGGGCTACAGAGTTCAGGAATAGAGCAGTTACTCACACTCTCCTAAACATGAGCATTTTCTATTTATGCTAAACCAACCCAATCTGTTAGCACCCCCCTGCCCGCACTAAGTCATTCTTCAGAAAACAATCAAAAATTGAGTCATACCTGCAAACCCCATATAGTTCGCCTAATGGCTTGTGTCCCAGTAGCCTCTGGTATACGTCTGAAATACTAGACCTCCCAATAGGAGAAGTAATATCTAAGACAAAGCCAAAATATAAAGGATAAATGATTAGATGGAAAATATACTACCCATGTAAACCTCTCTAAGCGGGACAAAAGCAATTCTGTACCTTCGTTCCCAAGATTTCTCTCTCAAGATGACCCCTTTCTAATTACGATTGTAGAAAGCAAATTAGGGCTTTTCGCTACACCGCTTCAAAAAGCTGTCACTGCAGCCTCGGTGAAAGCGACGTAGAAGAAGAAGAAAACGTCACTCTTCACGTCCGTAGCACAATATGCACAACACGGGAGAAGTAGAATTCAGCAGTCGCTCGAATAGTAGTCTAAAATATAGAAATAATGTGGGTAAAACTCAGTTGTAGAATTACTCAATTGACGCAAGTGTGCTGTCTACTACTTGGAAGAACCTGTGATCGTCTCACACCCACCCGCTTACCTTAAGGGCGACGGCGCCATTAGAGTGAAGGAGAAAAATGTAACTCTCCTCGGGCATGGCGCTGCCTCTACGGCTGCGGTGAAACGAGGACTCCTCCCGACTAAAAGCGGGACTTCGCCGATGAGGCGTTCTAAAAGATCAAGAATAGAATAAACACGTACTGAATCGACTCAGAGGCAGAGTGGCTCCTGCCTGCAAGAATAATCAAACACCTAATGCGGAACTCGCTTACCTTGCTCATGTCGACTCGAGCCAACGATGCGAACCGTAAACAAACGGGAATGCGGACCAAGCGGCAAAGTCGCTGTCCTTCTTTTATTTCAAGATGGTGTCATAAACACAAACAACGGACCAACAGTCGCCCCCGTCAGAAGGCAAGTATACCAATGATGCCAAGAGTCCTAAAAATAAAGGACGGACTATCCCATAAACCCAGAAAAATATATAAATATTCCAATGGATATATATATAGAAGGTGAAGCGAGGATGAAAAGTTACACCATTCTATGTGGGCACAGGGAGATTAATTCCATTCCTCCTGTTGGTTGAGACCCTTATCCAAGCTATTAGTGTGGTGTATCCACCTTTGTTCCTTCTGTGCAAAATGTGCAGCGGTATTAGCCGCATCAGTGCCCAAAACTTTTTCAACTGCCCACCATTTCAAATCATCTGGCTTATGATTAGATTCCAAAAAATGCATCGTTAAGGGAGCATTCCGCTGACCCATTCTGATCTTAGATTTATGTTCGGTTATATGTAGTTTTACTGCTCTGGAAGTCTTCCCAATATAAGCCTTTTTTACAAGGGCATATAATAACATATATTACGTTTGCACTGAGGCATGTGGTGTGCTGCCTCAGTTCCCATATCCTGTCATGAATATTAATACTGGCAGAGGTAGAAGTACTAGGGCAATTTGAACAGTTCCCACAGGGGTAGTGTCCTTTAACAGAGGGCATACCCCATGATGCAGTGATAGTAGGTTGGCTGTCTTGAACAGAATTCCTATCGGCCTTAGACACCCAGTTCTTAATATCTTTCCCTCTTTTAAAAGCATAGATAGGTTTAGCCAATTTCAGCATATTAAGCTGAAGTAGGTGCCAATGAGTCGATATAATTTTCTTAATTTTCTTATGTTGAGTGTTAAACGTGAACGCACAGACTAGTTGATCCTCTCCCAGCTTTCTTTCTTTGATGTCCTTTCTCAAAAGAACATCTCTGTGCTGATATCTTGCACGTTTTTTGGACTGTTTGAGCAATCTCTTAGGATAGCCTCTTTCTAACAGCCTTTCTTCAATCACAGACGCTTGCTTAATAAAGTCTTCCACTTTGGTACAGTTTCTCCTGGCCCTCAGAACTGCCCATAAGGAATATTAGATTTCAAGGACTGAGCATGAAAGCTCTTGTGGTGCAGTAAAGTATTTCTGTCAGACCCCTTTCTGTAAAGGTCCACTGCTAGTACATGTATGTCCACCTTAATCAGGAGGTCTAGAAATGCAATCTCCTTATTGCTGGTTTGGATGGTAAACTTCAAGTTGGGATTTAGGTTATTAATCCAAAAATAAAAAGCATTATAGTCCCCTTTAGAACTATCCCAAATGATGAATATGTCGTCAATGTACCTCTTAAATAGTTTAAGAGCTGGCCTGAAAGGATTTGAGTCTATCATGATGTTAGACTCCTCAAAATCCCACATGTATAGGGTGGCATAATTGGGAGCAAATGATGCCCCCATTGCCGTCCCCTTAATCTGCATGTAATAGCTGTTCTTAAATCTAAAGAAGTTTTTGGTAAGTGCAATTTCCAACAATTCTACCAAGAATTCACTTGGGACTGAAATAATGTCAGTCCTGGTTTGTAAAAACCTCTTCATAAACCCCAATGAGTCCTCCTGAGGAATATTAGAATATAGCAACTCCACATCTAGAGTGATAAGCATATCGTGGTCGCTATTAAAAGGAAAAGCCTCTACAATTCTAATGACATCGGAAGAGTCAGACAGGTAGGTGGGAGTGCTTTTAGCCAGAGGCTTCAAAAAGAAATCCACGTATTGCCCTACTGGTTCCAAAATGGACCCACTGAGCGAAACAATAGGTCTGCCACGAGGCAAGACCATGCTCTTGTGGATTATGGGCAACATATAAATGAGAGGAGTCCTGGTATTTTTGGGCATAAGGAAATTAAATTCGTTTTGGGTAGTAATTCCCCTTTCTAAAGCATCCTTCTCCAAGCTTTCTATTTCTCTCAGGATACTCAGCAAGGGATCTCCCTGCAGTTTAACATATACCTCCTGGTTGTTCAATTGTCTCATGACCTCAAAGTCATATTTGATGGCGTCCCACACTACAACTCCTCCTCCCTTATCTGCTTTTTTGATCACCAATGATCTGTCAGATTGTAAATTCTTCAAACATGCCCAATCTTCTTTAGAGAAGTTGAAACTTTTTTTATCCCAACTCTTATTGGCCCTCATTACACTTCAGGCGTTAAGGGTTAACGCCACCGTTAACCCTTAACGCCTGATTCTGATTTTAACGCCTGCTTTTAGCAGGCGTTAAAATCCATGGCGCTAACCCGCCATGGTGCTAATTACGCCGCCGTAATTTACGGCGGCGTAATTAGCGCCTTCCCCACTCCCATAATGCCCTATGGGGCAAAAATGGGAATGGGGAAGGGAAAATGGGAAATGGGGATTTACCGCCCCACTCACCTTGGAATGGGGCGGTAAATCCGCCATCCACCATGGTGTAAACGGAGTTTACGCCATCCACCATGGTGTAAACGGAGTTTACACCATGGTGGTAAAGTTGGTGCACTTAGCACCAAGGTTGTAATGACCTTCTTTGTTATCGTAAATCGCATTAAAGTCTCGAAGCACTGCCTTCTCAAAGGTGGCTGTCTCTTTTGATATCATATGGAGAGAGGGAGTAAATCTAGAAGGTGGTTTAAATGGAGTGTTGGCTATATTTTCCCCCAAGTCTTTAGAGGAACCACTAAAAAAGTCTTTCAGCCTAATTTTACGAAAGAAACCTCTCAATTCTGTTTCAACATCCATTTTGCTAGGGTCTTTCATGGGAATAAATGAAAATCCCTTTTCCAATATGGATATTTCTTTAGATGTCAAAATTTTGTCTGACAAATTATACACAGCAGAAGGGGGACTTATCTTCTGTATGCTCGCCTTCTTGTTTCTAACATGTTTCCTAATGGAGGTGGGCCTGACTGAGGTGGAGGAAAAGGGAGTTCTTGTGGTGGATACGGTTGCATCGGCCCAGGTGGGCCAAACCCTTGCGGGTAAAAGTAGGGGGGATATTGAAAAAACATATTTTGTCTCCCTCTTCTGCCTCCTCTTTGGGACCCTCTATTCCTTTGCCTTTGTTGGTTACCTCTCTTCCCTATCTGATAACCGTCCCCTTCGTCTGATGATGTGCTGAGAAAGTGACCTTTTTGCGAATTCTAAACGATTCTAAACCACGGCCATTGTTCTGGGGAACCCACCAGAGCATTGCTTTTCAGTCTGCCACGCCATTATGGAAAGGGAAAGACCATATGCGAATGATGTTGTGTCAGATCCCAAGGAGGCAGATCAGACCAAACTGTTTTCAGCATCACTTCTGTATGAGACCATCAGTCCCCAGACGGGTTGCAGCCACATTGGGAATTGTCCGTCAATTTTTGTGCGGGTATCTGGTATCAGCATGCTCGGCCCCTACATCTGGGCACACCTGTCTAGGGGTGACAAAGGCAGAATTAAACAGTGATGGCTGGAAGGTCTGGAATATATCAGAACCACTGGCATTGCACCAGGCAGCCCCCCAGGCCATCGCGTCTCAGCATGCTATGCCACTAGAGAAAGGGAAGGACCATGTGCATATCAGGCACTTGGATAAATCCCCCCTTCTTAGCTCAAGAATGTGGCTGACACAGGGCACAACAGGAGCTACCTTGGGCCTTGCTTGCTTATGTGTGCCCAACTGAGGCAAAGACTAGAGCAGGATGAGCAGGGCTGCCCATAGAAACGGCTGATGGCATTTTGCATGGGATGGGGTGCCCCTGCTACTTTAATGTGCCCTGCTGAGTGCAGAAATGTGATACAGTTCACAAAGGTTGTTGTTTCTTGCTTCCTCTTGCGGTTCTTTGCTTTTCTGAGGCGGGAACAGTAATTGTAATTGTTTATTTGTACAGTGCTTATACACAAGTGAAGTGCTTCATAGTGCTTCAAGGTGGGAAGGAAGCAAGAGGATACAGTAGACATTCGTAGGCCTTGAAGTTTTCGAATGAGCGTACTAGGCCTTAAGGCGCAACCAAACCAGGGAGGGGAGACAAAGGGGACAGGACAGAACTTACTAGCCCAGTAAATTCAGGTCATACAAGTGTACAGATAGTAGTGCAGGTGAGAGAGAGGGGGGATAAATGCGCCCAGTCCAGCAAGGCCCTGGGTTGAGTGCAGAGAGGTTACCCCGTTCATGGAAGGTATGCTGAAAGCGCAGTAGTGCTGAGCATAGTGCATAGGCCTAGAGGCAAGTGCAAAGACTGGCGGGGTAGCGTGGGACCTGTGAGGCTCTGGAGGTGAGAGGTGAACCAGGCGAGGAGTCAGCAAAAACTGGACAGAGTTAGGGAAGAGAAGGAGGAGTGAGGCAGGAAGAAAAAGAGAGGAGGTTAGCAGGGGAGAAGGAGAGAGAAAGAGGAAGAGAAGAGGAAGATCTTGAGGAGTTTTCAGAACTTAAAGAGCTCTGTCTCAAAGCAGAGAGGGGCAGGGAGGCTGTTCCAGAGGGAGGCAACTTCAGAGGATAAAGATCTACCACCAAGTCTCTGTTTGTGAAAGCCGCTCACCCGCAGAGAGTTGAGGAGGACTAGCGGATGGCTCTAGAGGGAAAGTATTTTGGAAGAGAGTGTTGTAGATGGTGCAGGCCTCAGCCCCAGAAAGCCTTGTGGTCTATGCAGAGGGTCTTGAACTTGATCCTAGCAGCCACAAGGAGCCAGTGAAGGGATTTCAGTGCCGCAGAGATGCAGTCCCTGGGCTTGAGGTCAAGGATAAGTCTTGCGGTTCTGTTCTGGATGAGTTGTGGCGGTCGTAGAGTAGAAGTAGGAAGATTGATAAAGAGGCTGTTGCAGTAGTGCAGCCTAGAAAGGACCAGGGCTCTTGAGACAGTGAGCCTTTGGGGGGAAATTAGAAAAGGTATAATACCTCTGAGGAGGTGCAGCTGGTATTGGGACTTTTTGGAGATGTCCAAGATGTGAGAAGAGAAGTAGAGAGTGGAGTTGAAAATGACCCCCAGGTTTTTTGCCTCACCAGCAGGTGGGGGCGCAGGGCCATGGCAGGCCAGCCAGTGAGAAATAGCAGCACACCAAGACTGAATTGCAGACAGACAGTCAGCAGTCAGTCAGTCAGTGAACATGATTTGTGTCTTGGGGCTCTGCTTCTGTGATGATTGCAGCCAGGACATTGGTTGACAAAGCGCCCCGAGTTTCTAATGTACTGCACCCTGTAGAGCACAGGTATACTGCAGAGGCACAGTGCAGAGGAGATGTTGTGTCTGGCTTGTGATGATGTGCGGTGCTCTGTTAAGCCCAGGCTGTGCACAGTGCAAAAGGGAGGGAGATACTGTATTTTGCTGGTATGGATAGACTTAATGCAGAGGAGTTTGGCAAGGGAAATGTGCAGAGGATCGCACAGTGGGACAATACATATCAAAGAATGTGCACTCAAGAACCAAGGTACATGCACAATAACACCCAGATTAGCAAGGAGAAGAGGATACAAATATGCAAAAAGGGATTTGGAGTTAGTACTAATATAAATACATGTAAAGTCAGCAATCTCCACACTCATAATTGCATTTGCTGTTACAGGCACTGTCAACACTATGTCCACACATAGGACAAGCAATGGTGGGCCTAGAATCTCCAAGACACATTTAAATTAGTTCAATATTACCATCCGTTTCATCATCTATATCTTTACTAATATCCACTGATGTGGCTGCTATTCTCAGCCACATTCCTAAATAATGCAATATTTAGTGCATGGCTCTTTCCTGTTAGACATCAATTCCCAAATGCTAGTGATCGGATCCAATCAAGCTCATGTACAAAGTTACCTAAATGAATCCTACAGACAGGCACAAGAGTTTGGCATCTAGACATAATGCGTCGGTTAGTTTCCTGTAGTTGACCACATGTGCATATCCTGCAACTTCTTTTATTCTCAGGGATGCCCAATAAGAGCCCGAAGATCTCCAGTGTTGGCAGCTGGTTTACCCGCATTAACAGGACAAATCCCCTCGGTGTGGGTGAGGGAGTTAATTCCAAAGATTTTTGTGGACGCAAAAAAGTCAGCGCTCCCCTTATAAAATCCCTTAGTGTTTTTAGCGTAACCAAATGTTCATAGTTACAGTTCCAATCCCACTCTCTAAGTTTCTTTTCTAATGCTTTTTTTAATTGGTGGAAATCCATCTCCCAATTTGGTTCCCCTCCGATCTTATGGAATTGTTCTATATTTCGTTTTTTAAACTCATCCAAAGCTACTGCCTTTGATTCCCCCATCTTTTCCCCCAGCAGTGAGAGCAGTGGGCAAGTGTGCTCCCTCACTGCCTTTATATATAATATACCCCATCTCTGCAAGAAATGTCCCGTCAATGAGGTCAGCCCGAGCTCTAAGGTTATTGCCTCTATGCACACGTGTTGTCATAATCCCAATATACGCCTGAAGACTTTGGCCTCTATTACTTTTAATAACACCTTCTCATTTAAATAAGTTGCTTCCAATCCATATATAATGGCCGGAATAATGCTTTGTTCGTATACAACTACCACCCCCTTAAGGCTGTATCCAGCCGTTCACTCAGCAAATTTCTTTGTAATAGCAGTCACAGCGGCCATTTATCAATGATCATTTTTGTTTGTTTTTTTACCCATGTCGATAGTCAACCCCAAGGTATTTGTATGTAATAACTTGTTCTATGAATCCCTGAGGTGTATACAATTGGAGAGTTATCCGCCGAGTGTGTCCATAATACATATACTTTGTCTTTTCATAGTTTATTTTGAGTCCATTTTCTTTTGCGTACGTATTAAACCAATCTAGTTAGGCCTACCTAAGTGTGGTCCACTAATATTATATTGTCTGCGTAGGTCAGCCATTTTACGTGGGTCTGGCCTATTCTTGGAGGAAAGCATCTAATCTTGGTCAATCGTCCTAGCAAGTCTTCTAGATATAGGTTGGACAGCATGGGTGCGAACACACAGCCCTGTTTCAGCCCTTTAAATGTATGGATGCTTCCAGTGGAAGCGCTTATGCTGATCAACCTGACCTGCACACGTGTATTCTGATAAAATTGAATCAGGATCCTAAGTAATCTATCCAGGATCTTCCATCGTACCGGTTTATCTCAAATAAGTTGCCTACCCACAGTGTCAAAGGCGGCTTTGAAATCCACAAACAGTATGTGCAATGGAGGATTATTGAATTTCTGTGCAATATATAGAAGCGTGTTCAATGTTAATATGTTGTGTGTCGTGGCTGAGCCCGCCCGAAAGCCTGTTTGGAAGGGGCCAAACCATTTTTGGTCATCCACTGAGTATTTGAGCTCCTTTAATATGATAGTGGCAAATATCCTGCCTGGCACGAGCAGCAGTGATAAAAGCCTGTAATCAGCCGGCTCCATATGCACATTATTTGTAAGCATCCCTCGTCACACACGCTGTTGAATAATACCAACAATATGTTTGCCCACATCTCTGGGTTACTAAGCAAAACCACATTGGCCAGCCCAATTCAAACCCAACGCCCTAGATTGTTTTAGTCTACTTATCAACACACAAATACTTTCTTTATCAAGTTCCATTTTAAATGGGACTTTGTCCATACCACATTTTGGATTGTGATGTTTATCATAACCATTGTGTTTAGTATATACTTGGTCCAGGTGTCCTCGTCAATGGGGTTAGTGGTGGCTGCAGCCTTCGCACCAGTGATATTTTTAAGTGTGCTCCAGTCGCTATTGGAATCACCCTTTCTTAAGATCTTTATCATGGTCTGCCACTGGGCATTCTAGATCGAAAAACGCCATCTCTTTACCCAATTTGTATAGTCACCCTTTAGTTTCTTTATCTGTGATAGTCAGGGCCGGCCTTAGCGGACACAGCGCCCTAGGCAGCAAAACAAATATTTTTCATTAGGTGCTGATCAGCTGCTCCGTTCCTGAGAGCGGAGTGCATTTAATTTCAATAGGGCGTCTGCCACGCCTCCTCCCATTTAATATTTCAATTATTAGACCCCACACAGGGCGGCCCAACCAGCCCATTTTGGCGGCTGATGGAAATATTTTATAACTGTCCATATAAACTGATGCTGTCAATGAGCTCTTTTGAAGTAAGAAAATGTAATTCTCTTACAATAGGGTGTAGATCCCATTACTACTAGTATAGTGATGTCACCACGGGTGTTCCAAGATAGAATTATTAATGTTCACAGTCTACTTGTGGGGTTCACAAGTAGGAACCCTGGTAACCAGTTCCATTCCGGCATTTCTTTTCTGTGCTTTCCTATTTCAGACTCCTTGACAACCGACCTTCCAGACCTAGTGTGAGTGATTTTTAAGCCATCCTCCATTTTCGGAGCCACAGGCTTGTATCCGGTAATGTTGTTGCCTGACTCCAGATCATATCCCATTTTCCAAAATGTGTACAAGATGGTTCTTACTAATTCAACCATCTCACCGGCATAACAATGCAACCTCGTGGTCGGTACCGGTTAATTCTCGACAAACTCAATGTAATCGATGTCGCTAAAGATCAACACTCTTAACTGTGGTATCATGAAAACAGCTGCATATTTTGAGAGTAGTCCAATGATCATTACTAGTTAGAAACAGTCAACTTATAGTAAACACATTTCTCTCCGGGCCAGTTTCCCAGTTGCCTTATGTTCCACAATTTGTATCGTTTTAGGGCAATGGTCAATTACTGGCCCAGTGGAGATGCGTTCATGCGTTGAGCATCTGTCCACCAGTGACGTTAGGCCTTCGTCCTGTATAGAGCCAATGGATTTAGATTTGTTTACAACATTATTCTGGTCCTCCACCACCTGTGCTCTCTACATCCAACTTGTGAGGACCTCATTGTTCGTACTCTCTCTTTTTAATTGTCTATTTGATATGATATGGCATTTATAACACGCCTATACACAAGTGTTTCAAGGCACAACGAGGCAAGGGAGGGGGAACAGAGGGTAGACAGAGACAGCAATCTTACTAGGCCAGGTGACATTGAGATTGTGCAAGTGCAGGTGAGGGGGGAAGGGGAAAAGTTGCTTTTTTCTGGTCTTTTTCGATACATGCTGTGCAGGAATTCCTTCCACTACTAGTTTGTTACCATTGGCTCCTACTTTGATTTTGTTTGCCCCATTTCTAGACGTCAATCTGTTTATCCTTTTCAAGTGTTGACTTTCTTTTCAGGTCATGTAGTTGCCATTATCATGAGAGCAAGGGGTGTTAGCCGAGATGTTCGTATCTAATAAGGGACCTTCTTCGATCTCTATGATTGTTAGATCCTCCACTTCTCCTTGTTTTAAAGGCTTGGTTAATGTTCTGCCAAAGATCCCCTCTTTTAATACTTCCTGTAGTTTTTCCATTCTTGCTAGGGCCATGCCATGCGAACGGATGTTCTCGTGAATCCTGTCACATAATGTTAACAAGATTTTAATTTCAAACTGTACGGTTCCCATTGTCGTCATGAGTTTGTACTGTCAATGCCGTCGCAATCAATGTTATCCCCTGACCTCTCAGCAAATAACTCAGGCGTGTCTGACAAACAGTTACTTGGCGGTATAGTTCCTGATATTTGGGCAGCTGATTCCATTCCTGGTAACTTGGTTCCTGCCACTGGAGTACCTTCTGTCAATCTCTGTCTGCAGCTAGTTGAAGAAGCGAGTTATTGTCAATAATGATCAATCTAGATCCATTGGACTCTTCCAGCAGTGGTTCAACATGAGCCTCTGTGTTCTTTGTAGGGCAATTTTGTTCAGGCCCAAAGAAATTAGTGATTTTCCCTTTGGGTTTTGTCACCGGCATGTTCCCCACTGAGGGCTGCCTGTTTACATCGTCTGCTTGCTTACTTTACTGCTCACTGATGTGCGTTTCCTAGAGTGTAGGTTATAACATCCTTTCTTATTTTTTGATCTGCTGTGCATTTTAGGTTTTAAGGGCTAACCCGAAGAACAGTAAGCAATGGAAGTTAAGGACATATTTCACACCTCCTGTACCTTTGCAATGGGAAGTTCCTCCTGCTCCAGAGACTTCTTGCCTTCTTGCCGCAGAGCTGCAGACTGCCTCCCTGCCTTGCGCTTGTCTCTGCACTTGCAGATGGGCGCACACTACGCACAGCCCTTTGGCATTTATAAATCTCAGACTCTAAGCAGACCCAGCCAGCAATCCTCGGGGAACATGTCCTTCCGCCTGACTTCCTTGCACTGCAGCCCTCATTACAAGTCAGGCGGTGGACCATGGTGCTGTTAGCACCATGGTCCATGCCGGATTCCGCCATGGTGGATGGCGGAATCACCATTCCAAGGTGAGTGGGGCGGTAATTCCCCATTCACCATTTGCCCTTCCCCATTCCCATTTTTGCCCCATAGGGCATAATGGGGATGGGGAAGGCACTAATTACGGCACCGTAAATTACGGTGCCGTAATTAGCACCAAGGTCGCTTAGCGCCTTGGACTTTAACGCCTGCAAAAAGCAGGCGTTAAAGTGTGAATCAGGTGTTAAGGGTTAATGGCGCCGACGACGCCGTTAAACCCTTAACGCCTGACTTGTAATGAGGGCCAGTTTTAACCTACCCCATCTCTGTGTGACAAGACCAGTAGCCCGTCATTGAGAGAGCTAATGGAAGCAATCCAGAGCCAGCCCTACATTGAGGAGAAAGGTGGCAGCTGAGAGAGTGGCAATTCCTATCTCCACCTGTGCCAATTTAAACATGTGCAGACATCGTTACCTCACACCATGGCCCTCATTACGACCCTGGCGTTGGACCATGGTGCTAATAGCACCATGGTCCATGCCGGTAATTTACCGACTCCGCCATGGCGGAATGGGTAATTACCGCCCCATTCCGAGGTTGGCGGGGCGGTAATTCCCCATGCCGCCCTGGCCCTTCCCCATTCCCATTTTTGCCCCGTAGGGCTCAATGGAAATGGGGAAGGCGCTAAGTACGGTGCCGCAAATTGCGGCACCGTACTTAGCACCAAGGTCCCTTTGCAGGTTGGTTTTTAACGCCTGCAAAAAGCAGGCGTTAAAGTCTCCAACCCGCAAAGGGACCTCGTAATCAGGCGTTAAGGGTTTAACGGCGCCGCCACCTTTTACGGCGCCGTTAACCCCTTAACGCCTGGGTTGTAATGAGGGCCATGCCTCTCAAGCAAAATGCCCACCAGACATCCTCTGTTTTTTTCAGATCCAGCGTGCCAGAGATGAACAAGGTGGACAACAGTGTGGAACCAGCAGTCCTCCTACCCCACATGCTATCATATCACCGTCTAGACCAGACCATAAAAGAACAAACCTCCCACATCCATCAGAAGTAATAATCTTCTGCTGGAGACCAATGGGAATAGAGACCCAGCAGTTCAGCACCTGCACAGTAGCTGGGGAAACTGTGGCATGCTGCACAGCAGAAGTGGCACCCCCTACAACCACTGTCAGAGTCCCTAGGCCACCAGTTAATAACAGCAGAACACAGGGATCTGAGCAAAGCTTGCTTACCTTGGGAAACCGGGAACAAGGCTCTGCAATAAAAACCTGGAAATTCATCTCACCGGACCGCCATACCTTTTCCACAGAGGGCCCGCACTGTGAAAGTGGGCAATGCTTACCCTGCTAATTTGTGAACATGGCTACTTCTGACACTTCTGGGTCGTGAAAACAGGGCCAGATTGGGCAGGGCCAATGATCCAGTAGAGCAGCGGTATTCAAACTGTGGGCCACGGCCCGATGGGGATCTTTGGCCGTATCCCTGGGGGCCCGTGAGAGCCCAGTATGAAATGTAAAATAAATAAATAAATATATATATATATATATATATATATATATATATATATATATATATATATATTTGTTTTAGATTGGAAGAAATGGGCAGGGGCGGATCACATAGTCGGGCTGAAGCATGACACTGGGCCTCATTACGAACGTAGGTTGGCATAGTAAATTCACTGTTACATAGCAGTTGAAAGTGCATGCATGAAAAAAGCATCATCATGGAGGGGAGGAGGTTAGGTGAACAACTGAGTAAATAACAGCGCTAACAATGTTCTGCCTTGTTCATGTGAGGCCCTGAGAGTTGACAAGGCCACTTTATTTCTCGAGGGGCCCCGAATTCACCTGGAAGTTGGAAGACATCTGTTGGGTCCCTCAAGAATGTAATGGGTAGGTGTTGTTAAGAACTGAAGATCCTCCCTGCTTTCAATCCAGTGCGCTGTCACGCTGGCGATGCTTTCTGGCTCTCTGAAAACTATTTTGGACGATAGGTGACACGCTTCTTCAAGGTTTGGTGCATGGGTACTGACCTCCAACACGTGATAGAACCAAGATGGCGGTTTGGTCTTTTAAAAGGCTGTTGAGAAAGAAGGAAATACCTAGTTTTGTAATTTAACTAGATCTTAAGGACATGTAGTCCACACCCACAGCGTTCCCGGAGCCCAGGGCATGCAGTACATGTCCTTGTTGCATTTCATGAGAAATTAGGTTAGCGTTGCAGAATGTCTTTGATTGGCACAAACCAGGCACAACACAAAGCATCCCTGCAAATAGTGAGCAAGGTAACAGCAGTTATATCTGTGCAAACGTTCACGGGTTGTTCTGATGAGGAAAAAAAATGACTAACAGAATCAAAGTATTCATAAGAAAGGGTAGACTCTAAATCACATCAGATAATATTGCAGTGTGATATGGAAGACATCTAATTGCTCTGAACCCATGATTACTTTGGCGTGCATTTGCAAATGTCCCACGGGCAATACCTTGCATTTGTCCCTTTGCAGGCTAACGTTATCCTCAACGCTGCAAATGTAAAATATAATGTGCATTTAGTCTAATACTTTGGACACCGACATGCATGATATATACAAGTCGTATCTGACACGATTTGTCTGGATTAGCACACTTATGCGCACCCTCCAACTAGCCCTTCAGACCGCCTCCATTTTAATCAACAAAAGCAGCACGTAGCCATCTCGGCAAATAGCCCTTTTCCCTGTCAGCGAGCGAGTACCTGCCAAAAGGGCTAATTTGGCAGTCACTCAGAAATAAACTAAACAAATAAATCATATATTTCGGATCCATACTAATTACATCGGGGTTGACGGTCGACGGTGTGAGTGGTCGGATGTGAAAAAGACCGGGCGGGGGGATAGGTGAGTCAACCGTAATAACATGACAACCTAACTTTCAGCATGGATCATAAAGTAGTGTTCAAGGCCATGTTCATAATTAGTTTACCAGTGTCTGAAATGCAATGAAGTGACAGGTTATGCATTAGGTGGGGTGACAATGCAGGGAAAGAGAAGACACACTGCATACTCGGGAGGTAAACAATAAACAAGGCCGCGCAACGCACATACTGAGTGAAGGTCTAGTCTGTGTGGTTCTCAGCATTGTCCTTTTACTACCAAAGGGAACTGCAGATATCACAGACCTAATAATTATCACTCTGAAGGTAGGATCCTTCCGACTAGTCAAAATGGCGACAGGGCAAGGCTGAAAGAACCGGGTAAATAGGCATGCAAGGGCCAATTATATTTAGTTTAGTGACTTGGTGCACTCTACAGCTGCTATTTGTGTTGTTGTTGTTATTTTGAAGCATTTGTATAGCGCACCTGACGAACCAAATTGTATGTGGGCGCAAATAGATTAGCCATTCTCCATTGAGAAAATTCCACCCGTCCAGGTTCCTTGAACAGATGGGTCTTTAAAGCGATATGAAAATGGAGAGGGGATTTAATGGCCCGAATCTCCAAAGGAAGATTGTTCGATACCTTTGGCCCGTACACTGCAAATCTGCGGTCTCCCCTAGACACACAATTCGAATGAGGGATTTGCAGGAACAATTTATCACTTGATCGCAGCTGGCATGTTGGTTGGTGGCTACACATTTTTTTACATGAATATGTTGGGGCCAGATTGTTTACACATTTCAAAATTAAGCATAGGAGTTTAAAGTCAATCCGATCCTTTACAGTGAGCCAATGGATGCCGACGTAAACTGGAAATCAGAGATTATTTCCTTACTCCGAAAATCAGCCTCACCGTAGGATTTTGTGCTTTTTAGAAGTGCTGGACTTGAGTAGATGGAATGCCAGAAAGCAGACCGTTGCAGTAATCAAGAGTTCCCCAAGGCTCCTTCCACCACTGAATGATCGTGGGCCGGAATGAACGAAAGAGCCTGTCGCGAGACGCGCACGGTGTCAAACACTGACTGCAATGTCGTTTTGGACAGCGTGTCTGGCCCAGGAGTAGATTGTTTCGCTGAATGGGGTTTGATGAAAAATGAGCCAAACTCCCTGATGTTGAAATGGGATCACGAAATCCACCTTGGAAAGAGCCCGAAAATATATACATGGGATAGAGGAAAGGTATAATTAGAGAAAGACAGTGAGGTTTAAGGGGGTTTATGGGCAGAACCCCTCCATAAGGGAAACATGAAAGAGAAGGCAAAATACAAGAACAGGGATGCAAAGAAACCTCAATTTGATTAAATAAAGTAGATTCTCTATCCCAATGTGCTCTGAAAGTCATCATTTGAGACACATTTTCAAAAAATGTGCTTTCAAGCAATATTGATACATTTTGCAGCTAAAGGTCCCATGTGCAAATGTTGTCCCTTTATTTGTAGCACCGGGAGACGGCTGGTCTTCTCTGTCCCGAATGAGCAAGTCTGTCCAGGCTAGTACTCGTCTTTCTTTATTATTCACTTTATGTTTCTACATGCGGAGGCAGAGTTAAATATTCATGGGGTAAATAAAATCAGCAAGACAAATAAGGAGTCAGCCTCAGACTGGGAAATATTGAAATAGGTTCTGCGTCATATTGATTCGACAAAGAGAATGAGGAAGGAGAGCAGCTCTGACCTGACCCTAGCTGGGTGCTTAAAATGCAAATGGGTACCCATGGCTCGTCGCAACCGGTCGCCCGCTTATTTCCAGTGCAGCGATGGACAGGATGCACCACTTCGCACTAGCCAGTAGGGGAGAGCACCTTCTGAATATTCTTTTGTGGTCTAACTACAGAATGTCACCTACATTTTTTCACCAACAATATTAGCCATATGGTTAAGCCCTATTTGATGATGTAATAGATTTTTTGAATTCATAGAAATAACATTATGGCAGGAAAGTGAAGCAGATGGCACATACATACAGATTGGTCTTCCTTATTTAGCATCCTAACGTGATGCCTTATACTTTCATCTGCATATTACAACTCAGCCTCATTGTACAAATTGCCTTTCCAACATGGCTGCACTGTTTTTTACCAACTGAACTGCTGGCTTGGGCTGGCCCTCCCCCTCCCATTGGTTGCCCATGGCTTGTTAAGCCAATGAGAGCAACCAGGAGGCGGGAGCCGGCCATCCACCTTAGGCCCACAACAAAGGCCCCATCTACCGCTGTCCACCACGGTACACTGCAAGCTGCCTGTGTCCTCCTGTGTGCCCCCACTGACCCCCGTGTTCATCTGTGTGCCCCCAATGCCCCCTTGTCCACCTGTGTGCCCCCACTGGCCCCCGTGTCCATCTGTGTGCCTCCGCTTGTCCCCTGTGTCCACCTGTGTGCCCTCACTGGCCCCCCGTGTCCATCTGTGTGCCCCCACTGGCCCCCGTGTCCATCTGTGTGCCCCCACTGGCCCCTTGTCCACCTGTGTGCCCCCACCAGCCCCCCGTGTTCACCTGTGTGCTCCCACTGGCCCCCTTGTCCATCTGTGTGCCCCCACTGGCCCCATGTCCATCTGTGTGTCCCCACTGGCCCCCTGTGTCCACATGTGTGCCCCCACTGGCCCCCCGTGTCCATCTGTGTGCTCCCGCTGACCCCCTTGTCCACCTGTGTGCCCACACTGGCCCCTGTGTCCATCTGTTTGCCCCCACTGGCCCCCGTGTCCATCTGTGTGCCCACACTGGCCCCCTTGTCCATCTGTGCACCGCAAATCCTCTGTCTGCCTCCTTGCCCCTCCTCCTTCTCCTTTCAATGAGCTTAGCAATTACTCTTATCATAGCCGCTTGACCTCTGATAATAGCTCATCTGTCCCTCCCTTTCCTCCTGTTGTGTCCCCCCTCTCCCTCCCAGCACTACCTTGACCAGTCTTTGACCCTTTAATATCAGTTGTTTTTTTCCTCTCCTCTTCCATTCTCTCCCCTCCACCTCCGCTCCTCCCCCTCCTCTTGTCACTCTTGCACTGCAACAATTGTCGTCAGGCATATTAATGTTACTGCTAGTATTGTCTCCTTTTTTCCTTCCCCTCCTCCCCCTTATTGTTCCATGCACTTGTACTATCTGTTATGATATGATCGTTTTCTCACATTCGGATTGCTTCAAGGACCTTTAAGAGTGTAATTGTATTTTCCCATGCTCCGTCCCTCCTTGAAGTGCTTTGAAACACATTGTGTATAGGTGCTATACAAATAAACTATCAATCAATTCAATCAATACATGTTCACTTTGATCCAAACTTTTGTCTGAATTGCCCATGGATTCCATATATTGCTTAATTCTTCAAAGGATCAAGCATTTGATTAAACACTTACTGTAAGGCATTTGCCTATCTGCACATGTTTTTTTTATATTGCCATTTTCACAAAATGTTGGAGGTAGTAGGTGTAAACAGTAAATGAAAGCATAAGATCACAAAAATGCATAAGAATGTAAGCACAGAAAATACATTTATGTTGCAACAATTTTGGAATTGTTTGCCCTAGTTGAATTGTTTGCCATAGGTTAATGTTTGTCCCCACTGCATTTTGTTCCTTAGCATCCAAGATTAACTCTTGCTCCAATTAAATAATGTTTGCCCGACTTTAAACATTTCGCCACTGCATTTGGCTCCTTAGCACTGTATGAATTTTGAGCGCTAGTTGAATTGTTTGATGTGGTTTAATTGTTGCCCCACTGTATTTTGCCTCCTAGCACTGTAAGGAAGGCATGGTATCAAACAGTGAAGACAGACACAAGTGATCACAGTTCAAGGGTGTTTATTGAACTTTCACTGGGTTTGAAAAATGCCTTATCTAATCCTAAATCTAAAGATGGGAGCAAGCTACAACCATCAAATAATAAGGCAGTCCTAGTGGTGTCTTGTCAAACTAAAAGGACCTATACTAACAAACCTATTGCCAGTCCTTACTTCTAAATACAAATGGTGTATTTGAGAAATTATATGTTAGGATACTTGATCCATTGGCTCCCCTTGCCCACGTTTTCAGCATGGTACAATGCGCACATTTGAGTTTAGCGCATACTATGGCTTTTCTAGCACGAGGATGGAGTTCAAGATCTCAGTATCAGGACCTTCTGTGCCTAAGTCACTTTGCCATTCAAAGTCTCTTAATTTAGAGGGCCTGATATGAAAAACACACATTCAAAGTCCCTTTCTCCACAGGATTCTCATATGCATAACTTCTCTGGAGATTCACTGTTCACCCTGGGTCCCTCTCCACCGGGCTCAGACACACTTTAATACCAAACCTTCAATTGCTCTCCCCACGCTGGGCTTGGACCAAGAAATCTCTTATTTCTCAAACTTTCTTTACTATATCAAAATCAAAGACTTTTGACTGTGTGCAGGATTTTGCTTGACCTGTCGCAGGACCACTTCAATTAACAAATCTTGGTTCTCTTCTTTATATAAACCTTTGACTTTCACTTCGGCAACTTCTCAGCTGGATACCTTACAGAGACCTTCAATTGAGTACCCACGCGGAGCCGGACCACCTTGTCAAAGGTATCATATCTTGCTTTTCTAAGTTCAAACACTCATCAGCAGTTCAATTTTACTTGCATTTTTTATTACATGTCTTTTGCCAATGTTCATTCCAACGCTCGCCATACAATGTTGATGCTTGCAACCTTGGTTTCAACACAGACTGGTCTTGTATCAGTCTCCCCAACTCACTGGCTGTGTTGATTACACTGACGCTGCTTTGTTCTTGGAGCCAAGGATGGTACCACAGTGGGTGCTGCTTATCCCCGCCTTGATTAGTGGTGCGGAAGGGACCTCAGTATCTCTGACACACAATAAAGGATTCCTCAGCCTGATTTCCTGGTCTTACGTTTTCCAATCTCAAGGGCTCTTGAAAGTAATGGTTTCTTGGTGGAAAGGTCAAGGGAATTTCCCTGCTTGCAATCCACTCCCGTTTCGCCGTCTTTCTTCTCTCGTTCAGCTGCTGACTTGAAACTGCTGTTTCCTTGTGTGCTTTGCCTCGCTCAGAGTGTACCCTCCAGCTCCGCCTTTTATCCGTGCAGGGACGTTTAATGGAAGTCATGTGTGAGTAATTGTCAGTAATTGCCTGACCTCGCCTGACCAATGCATTGGGACATATCAGGTACACTGCTCAGGTATTAGTCTGTTTTTTTCCATAGCGGGCTGTCTGTATAAAGGTGTTCATGTTGGAAAGGGACAGGGATAGATTTCCTACATATCCTATATGATAGGATGAGGTAAAGGTGTTATAGGGAAGGAGATAGCACATCTCACCATACAGTGTCCCACTCCCACTCTCCGAAAACCCCCCATCCAGGTGATCCTCCCTCACTGGTCCACCCCGAGGAACTGGATCCAAAAGTGATGGCCGTGTCCTGGCCACCAGGATGACAGATCCCTGAGAACTTGTGGGTGAGACACCTTCTGGTTTCTCAAAGTGCTCTAGAGTGATTGCACTCTATGAATTGTGTGTCCTACACTAAAACTCTCTTCATGCCCAAACACATTAAATACAGGCTTGCACGCAGAAATTGAAAATCATTTCCTACCAACATTCAACATCAGAACTCTGCACTGCTACAACATACCACTTTGCCGGCCAATGCACGCTACCCCCATGGGCACATGAGGCTGCCGTCTGGACACAAATGCCTCTATCCAGTGGCTGGCAACCTGCAGAAATCTTGATGTTTTCACCCGAAGGTCCCATTAGCCCTAATCAGCTTAGTCGTTGTTGAGGAATCATAGCAGTTGTGGGCCGGAGCATCTGGGGAACTGTGGCAAGATCATCTCTGCTCTATGGCCTCAACATAGGCCACATGAAAACAGATCACAACAGAGTACCCAGGTACTTCTGTATGCTAGGCACCAGTCCAGTGTCAAAGCAGTGTTACATTTTCCCTTGCTCTCCACTTTCTTAACCCAAGCCCCCACTTTTAGATCAGCCAAAGTGCCTGTCGACCATGCAGGTGGCAGCGGAGCATGCTATAAATCTCAGTAGCATGGCCTAATCTAACGTAGCAAAATATAACATTACATCACAAAAAAGAGATGTCTAATTTCAAGCATAAATTAATATGGAAAAGACATAGATGACAGCGGGCTTTTTGTGGTAATCGTGGACATCTTGAATCATTTGTTCCACCTTCCAACATGTAAAGTATTGGCTGGAATAAGACATAGGCCACGTTATGAATAGCCTTTCTCCTGGTAAACAGTTCTGGGAAGGCTGACAGTGACGTCATTGGATCAGCAGGTATGCCCCTAAGCAGTCCCCAAAAGCTCAGTATCTTGCCACACTTGCTCACAAATCGCATAATTTGCATATTCTGCAGATGTTTTTGCCAAAGACCACTGGAAAGCAAGGCAGTGGCAGATGATTGGTTGGTATCATTAGTTAAGAGTAGGAAAAAGAACATACCAAGTTGATCTCAGGAGGGACAAGAGGTCACACCAACTGCTCTGCTTTGGAGCTGGCTGTAAGCAAGGGAAATTAGATACAAAACTAAAACAAATATTGACAATCAAGGTTTGGTCAGAGTAGGGGGTGTACTGGTATATGTGACAAGTGGCCTCCAGACAGGGTCAGACTGGGGTATAAAATTGTGTCGGGCACCCATGAAAAATGGCCGACAGCTGCAAATTATTCCTTTTGTGACAGAATGAATAGCGCCCAAGGGGGAGATATTTGATCAAATTTGATGCAAATTGTGCAATTTAAAGAATATTTATTCAGCAACAATAGTCAAAACTGCTAGCCATATAATCAAGTAACTCATCAAACTGGCCCACATTGCCAAAAAGGTGGAACACTTTGACCCCAAAAAATGGCTAGCATTTTGTGTTTTTGGTCCGAGCATTGCCCTATAGGCCAGTCGGAGCCTGCCCCCAGATACCTTACGGAAAGTCCTTGAGATCAAAACTAGTAGTTTAATATTAAAAAAATAAGACATGCAGCAGGACCATAGATGCTGATGAGACTGGTGTGCTAATCCCAAGCCGGGCCGTTGTGACAGGTGCAGTGATACTTTTAAGATGGAAACGAACTACTGAAAAGCAATAGAAGTTTTCCTCTTACCTGAACTAGAGAAGAGACCAACCTAAAATGCAGACTGGTATATGGAGCCAAGGAAACAAACGTGGACGGATTTGGAACGAAATTGCAAACAAGAGTGGAAAGAATAGCAAAGCAAACATAAACACAAAGCAAACACAAACACAAAGCAAGCACAAACACAAAGACAAAGCAAACAGCTGGTCTGATAGCACAGCGATTAGAGCGCTTGCTTTGACATCTGTGCAGAGCCTGCTGACAGCAGGTTCGAATCCCGGCAAGGCCAAACTCAGACTTTCATCCTTCCGAGGTCGATAAATGAGCACCACACACCATGGGCAATAATTAGCAGTGCTCAGATACCTGAGTGTTCGTAGCGTTATTATTAACGGAGGTCAAGAACAGAACGAGAGTAACAAGACAAGGAGAAAAGACAGAAAAGACAGAGACCAACCAGTACTGATCCATACCAAGAGGCAAAGGTAAATGCCAAGGTAAGTTGGCAAGTCCAATGTGGGGCTACAATGCCTGAGTCGAGGCGCCCAAGAGAGCAAGACTGCAGATAAACCCAAGGAGCCTTCGCAGGAAGCAATGAGTGCAAGGTAAAGGTGTAAAGGAAAGTCGCTGGAGGAAATCATTTGTTGATGGCAGCAGAGGTCAGCAGAGGTCATTGGAGGAACTGCTTGTGCAAGGCACACGGAGTCACTGAAGTCAACAGTGATTTCAAGGAGCAGAGTATTCACTGTCAAAACAGGACATATGTTAAGGATAAGTCAGAGGAGGAGACCACGAGCTCAAGAACAGAGCACTTACTGTCTACCGAGAAAAAAAACTAGGACGCTGCAGGACAGCAAGGAAACTTAGAAGGGAATTCCAAAGCAAGCAATACAGGAAAATAGTCTGGCAGAAGCAAGGGGTGTCTAGATGGAAATATGCCTGGAAGCAAGTGGAAGAATGCAAAGGAAGGAACAGCCTGGTGTTTCTAAAGCCCATGCCTCCCACAAACTGTGCATGGCTGTAGGGAGCAGGGCTATGGCAATTTGATTAGCAGGAGGCAACAATAGGTTTCGGGATACTGCCATGAAAGCGTAAAAGAGGTGAGTAGGAACTTAAAATTGATACAAATTCTGACAAAACCTGGTTGCTGAAAATGGAAGTTGATGGTTCCTCATAAAACCCAAAAAGAGCGTTGTAAACAAGTGAGGCACTACCAGGGGAGCATAGAAGCAGGCAAGGAAGAGCAACAAACAAGCAAGGTGCTGCAAAAGGAGCATTGCAAACAAGTCAGAATAAACAACACCACTAAACACCTCAAATGTGGGCATTGAAGACAAAAACAAAGAGTGAAAAGCATGTTTGCCCTCGCCTTGTGGCCAGGCGATGCAGTCAAATATTTAAACACAAATCTTGAGTATGCAACCAATCTATAAAGTGCTCGGCGGATTTCCTATTCTTGTCTTAAACCAAGTACAATATTACATGTGTGCTCTCTCTGCGGATACACAATGCAAACTCTACCCTGCATTCATGCGGTGAAACTCTGCATGTAATACAACACAATGCCTGCCAAGTTGCTAAGCACCTTGTTTGCTCTGCTGCCTTATTTGCTTTTTAATTTCTTGGACTTGCACCTGTCATTCCCGTTCCAGAAATCAGTCACTTGTGTACCCTCGGAGCCCTGTTTGCATTAAACACTGCTGCTTTCTTCCTGTGAATCATGTTTTATTTTTCTAGCAGGATTAATTACAATGGGGTGAGTGGAGAGTGAAGAGAGCTCAGTGTATGGGCGATGGTGTCAGAATAAACATGATCACCCTAACTTTTACGTTTTTCAGAAAGAGTGCTCTGAATACTAATTGAAAAGCTTGTTCGGTACAATGCACTGACATGAAACAGCACACGCTGCTTTAGGTAAAGGAACGCATGCCACAGCTGGAACATCCCCAGAAGAACCGATTTGTATGTGAACATGTTTCCCAATAGGATAATGCATAGAGAGTCATTCACAATGGTGTATGGTTACATTACATGTCACAGCTCTACATTGTAACATGCAGGATAGATGTCCAAGGTGCAAATGCTCCTCTCCAATATGATGAAAAGATTTATTATAATGTAACATTGCAGTGTCACTCTCAAAGTTCTCCCACCCAAAGGGAAGGGCTGAACAGAGACATTATCATGGAACTAAGGGGCAGGAGTAAATGAGAGCATTGTCAGGCCTGCCTTCCCATTCGAAGGTGAACCTGTGAAAATACAGCTTTGGGTAAGATACAAAGGGACACTCTGCCTCAAGGAACAGCGGGTAATTATGAACTGAAAGCATCATTGTTATATTCTTTAACAACGCAGTAAAGCAGCTCAACGGTGGATATAACACTAGCAAGCAGCAAGAAACAAAACAAGTTATTAAAAGTAAGAGTCTCAGTGTATCTCCCCAACTTACAGAGCTGACTAACTTCTGCAAAATGGCTGACGATATAACAGAGCGTCGACCAAGATGAACACTTTCTGCATCACGGAGCAGCTGATTGATGCCAAGGCTCATCTACATCCTGCTACATGAGACTGTCAGGGCGCTAAAGTTCACTATGTCGTGGCCCAAGAAACTGTCAGAGAGCTAAAGTTCACTATGTCGTGGCACAAGAGACTGTCAGAGAGCTAAAGTTCACTATGTCGTGGCCCAAGAGACTGTCAGAGAGCTAAAGTTCACTATGTCGTGGCCCAAGAGACTGTCAGAGAGCTAAAGTTCACTATGTCGTGGCCCAAGAGACTGTCAGAGAGCTAAAGTTCACTATGTTGTGGCCCAAGAGACTGACAGAGAGCTAGAGTTCACTATGTCGTGGCCTAAAAGGTGTCACTAGTCTAAAGACAGCAATTGCCCGGAAGTCATCCTAATCCTAAAATGTCATGTCCCATTCTGTCACACTGGATTCTCCTCAGAAGGTAGGGGTTCTCTCCCATAGTTTTTTGATACTCCGCCCAACATGAACCCTGATCCAACCCACCACACAACGGTTTGTGTCAGCGTTCCCTTTATGTCTGACTGGGACTGGTGGTGTTGTTGGCAGCACTTCTGTGGGCATTGCAGGTGGAAGTGCTGGCCACATGGCCCTTACTCACACACAGCACAGTTGGAGGCGGTGCATGCATGGCACACACACTTCTAATGGGTAGGCAGAAAGATGTGTCTGGAGTTGCGTTTGGAATTTTGCCTGGCATTGGAGCATGTATGCCCTTTTAGCTAGGACCAGCCTGATATGCCAATGGCCATTCTACTTCTGTGCATCACAGAGAACTAAAACGTGATTGACGTCCTCCTAAGTGAGTAGCATCCAGAAGAAGAATCTATTGGTTGGTGTTTAAGAGATGAATGCTGATATTGCTGAGCAATACTTCACAACCTTCCGGCTCATAATCTGAGTCTGTGGCCTCTAAATGGGTTTAGTGATCAGAGACAACTTAACTCCTCCCACAGGTCAATGGTGCAGGTGATATTGAAATGCTAATTCATGTCCTCTAACCTATCCAAATGTGTATGCATACTGTGACGATTCACTAGGTGTTGTCAATTCTCCTTGAGGAAGCACCCCTTTCCCTGATGCCAAGGAGGTGAGGCCACTAACCGATAGTCTCTCTGGGGGTGGTATTATGCGGGAGGATCTCATGGGGAGGCACTTCCCCTGAGAAGGACAAACATCTGGTAGAATCAAGCTACCTACTTCCCCCATCGTAAGTAGAGAAGCGCCAGCCAGGTCTATGTCTGCTTAGGTCTAGTGATAGAAGCAACCTCGATAGGAATGCTCACCCATCTGACATCACAGTCCCCCTTGTTCGCTTTGCACACTTAAATATGGTTTTGATAATATTGAAAAAGCTTCTCTCTATAGCAATAGTACCTGACATGTTTTTCGTGATTGTTACAAATCTCTCCGCTGACCCAACTAATGTCATAAACGACCTTCACTCACAAAACTCCTGTGAGCTAATCCATTTAGCCCTTATAGGTAAAAGTCAAACATATTCACTCAGGAATTTGAATAAACTCCTAATAGATACCTCCTCCAATGCAAAAGCATCGATCTAGCTGCAAAATCCATATACATGCCTTCAACAAAACAAACATTTTAAAGGGATACAACAAGTGTGCGTACAAAATGAAGCCATTGTTTTTTTGTAACACAAATGTTTGTGTTTTTGTGATTCTGTGCCGATGCAGGTACATGTATACTGTTATTATAAGGAGGTAGACTAAGGCATTTGAAAGAACATATCATTGAAATTATTGGGACAAGTTAAAAGCAAGAATTACGCTGAGGCGAGTGGGTCGGCCAGAGAAAGGCTAAATGGGGTTAACTTGTGAGCAGCACTGGCTCTGGGTTAAACTCTGATTCAGAATTATTTATTTGTTTGTAATTGGGAACTGTTGATTTGGAATATGTTGTATTTTCTATAAATTAGTACTGCCACAAACTTTGCCTATATAGATACAAATTGTCTTTCAGGTGATTTCATAATCTGAATATCTTCATGGTCAAGTCTCAACTCCTACGGTCTTGTCTGTGCATGATTTCAATTTATGTTTCATTACTCTGAACCTCTTTTTATGCAACACATTTATACCTCAGTAAAAATAGTTATTTGATATTGTTTAATATGGAAGCGTTACCTATTGATGTTTATCATGTGATTTATGCATGTGAAAATATGCTAATATTTGTTAACATATTTATTTTTTAAAAAATGGCACAGTTCTTACTTCCCAGTCATTATATAACTTAGGTATGTTAGATTAGTTCACACTAATAATTTATACACTCAGTTAAGTAGATATTATTGATAAATAACATATATTGTGAAAAGGTTAGAGTCTTCTCCTTTCATATAATTCGCAACAAACATTTGGTATAACAAGATCAAGCATGTATACACAACCTTATGGCAGAAACATTAATAACTGACAATAATGTGACAAGTAGAGTGTAAAGCCACTTTAAGCTCCACGAGAAACCGTACTAGAAATAGTACTAGAAATACTAGAAATGTTACTAGAAATACTAGAAATGGTATATGACTAATGGCAATTGTAAAATTAATGCAGAGCCCAGATTCGGATCAGAAGAGAGCATTGTGCAATTCCATTGTTTCATGTAAATTAAACTGATTTGCCTCCATGTTTATATTTAGTCCATTATAAGGAGCATATTATTTGAGTATTAAACTTCTTTTTATTAATTACAGTTAATGGAGTAAACAATAAGAGCAGTTAAACTACAAAGGTAGAAATTTACGTAATCTGAAAAATTTTAAAACATAGAAACAATATTTTCAATTCAATTTGCAAAAATATTATTTAGAATGTTCAAAACCTTTCAAATCCAAAGTCTGACCAATGTTTATGATGTATCAACATCTAACATATGGCAATATATTGTTTTATGTTCCATTAGCAGGAAACACAGTATTTATATTCAGGGCTATTATGAATTGTTCTTTATAATTTTGGTCAGTAATGGAAATAGAATAAAATGTCTGCTCTTTCAAAGGTAAATTATTCATTGAAAAAGTGATGATGTGGTTATATACCAAAATGTCAAATGTATAAAACGAAATAGTTGATGGTTCGAGAGAAAGTTCTAATTCTAATTTTCAACAAGTACAATATTAATCGGGAAATATAATTATAAATGCTCATATTTTTTCTGCTGATATGAATGGGCTTCCTCAACCTTCCTTAAACATGATCCAAAATGTATAAAATGTGTTTGTTGCACATGAACAAAGTATGTTTATGCTTCTATCTTTACTTAGATAGAAATGATCATTGGGAGTTTTCCATTACAATTCTGAATATTGTGACAAACTCCCCAGCCTAACCGTGGGAAGTAGAAGTCGAAGTAGTCTCAGATAAAAGAGGTTTGTTTGCGAGTGATCAGACATTCCTCAGTGTAAGTAAAATTAAGGTGCTAGAAGAGGGAGGAAGAGGAGATGCTTACAAGGAGATGAGTTGGGTACATTAGGTTACAGCAGGTAAAGTAATCAGATTGTCTTTGCAAGTGGAAAAGAGGATAGGACCCACAAACAAGCCTTCTCTTGCCAGGCACCCACCCTCTGAAACTCCCTCCTTATATTGGCTCAAAATGCCCTGACAATTCTCCAATTTCCCAAATCTCTTAAACATGACTTTTTCAGCAACACCTGACCAAGGACTAATCCCAGCGGATGCACAGACTGCAACGCAGAGTGCTGCGCTACTGTTAAAAGACGCTAGCCCAAATTCTGGCTACCCACACCGTATATAGAGCTCTGCTGCTCTCGAGCTAGGTCCACACTTAAGCAATAAAATGAAATACATACAAAATAATTGTGTGGTAAAGTCTATAACTCCCATGACAATGCAAAGTCTGTCATGAACAAGCTGTTAATCCACCTTATCAAATGCACCGGATAGGCCCCAAAATACATAATCTGATAAACTTCATCTTTTTTAATTCTCAATAAAGTCCAATTCATAGATCAGGGTGGATTATATTACTCTGGAGAGTTTAAAACCAGTTTGGGGACATTAAGGATGCTTTGCATATGAAGTGAAATGGCATGTGGTATAATTCTTATTTATCTGGGTTTTGTGTTACCCACTGGATCTAATCCTGTTAGAGCCACATAATATGGTGAAACACGTGTCGGGATTAAGGACTTTTTAGAGGATTAAGGATTTGTTAGAAGATTATGGAACTGTTAAATTCAATCAAGAAAATAGTAAGGATCTTCTATAGAGTAACAAGAATTCTCAAATACCAATGAGGAATCCTATTAAGAGAGGTACACAATAACAAGGCATAACTAGCTGACCAAGGAAAAGATTGAAATAAAACATGTTTTTAATAAAACAATCATTTTCAACTATTAACGGCGCAGCAGTTCTTCAACAGTTTCTTCTCTAATTGAACAGTCTGGGGCCTGGAGATGAAGCCAATGTGGCTCATCTGGAATGGGGTGATTCGGTCAAATTTCTGTGACCCATAATATGGAATGCTGTGGTGTGGTAGACTGCTTTTAGAGGTGCCAAGTGAGCGGCTGGGAGCCCAGTCCAAAGGGCATTCCACACATCGATGTCTGAGACCGTAAGGGCCTGCACTACAATCTGAAAGCCCTCCAGTGTGATGAAGGGATTGATTTTGTGAAGGGTGGAGGTTTGGAACCAGGCCTTTTGGGCCTTCTTCGCTGTGTGTTTCTGGAAGGACAGGCTCCTGTTGATGGTGAAGCCTAAGGATGTTTCTGAATCCAAAAGCGGCGGATCAAATAGATCAAAGCGCATATCATTTAGACATTGTTTGATGAGTTGTTTAGCGGACAGACTGATGAAGATGAGTTCAGTCTTGGAGGGTTTAAGTTTGAGGTTGGCATTCGATATCTAGGACTGAATGATAGCTAGGTAATCACGTAGACAAGTGATGTGCCGTGGGCTTTTTACTCTCATGTACAACTGACTATTGTACGTTTATTGGTGGATGGCTAGATCTCTATCTTTGAGGAGAGTGCCCGGAGGCTCATGTAAAGGTTAAAAAGGATTGGTAAGAGGATGGCACATTGGAGGGCTTTGCAGGAGACTGAGAGTTAGTTAGAACACAACATGTTCATCTGGACAGCCTGTTCTCTACCCGAGTGGTAGGAGGTAAACCAATTCAGGACAGTGCCAGATAATCCCAGCCTGCCATTGAGGGGGGAGATAAGTATGTAGTGTTCAAAGGTGTTGGAGGCAGCCAAGAGGTGAAGGAGTGCGAGGATGCATGAGTCACCATTATCCATGATTTGGAGAACATCATCCACCACCTGGATGGTAGCTGTCTCAATGCTGTACTACGATTCTGGCAAGTAGTGTTGTAGCGACTACTTTTTTCAGGATTTTGATGATAAATTGGAGGTTCATAATGGGCCAGTAGTTGGCAAGGTCGTCTGGGTCTAGGGTTGTCTTTTTCAAAAGTGGTCATATGAAACCAGTCTTGAGTGTGTCTGGGAATGACCCTTCAGTGAGGGAGGCATTAATGATGCTGAGGAGTGTGTTGAGTGCTGGGCCCAATCAATTCTGTAATGATGAATGATATTGTTAGAGTAAGAGAAAGGTTTGAGGGAGGCGATTGTTTTTAGGAGGTCCAGGGGAGAGGTGGGAGAGAATTCAGTCCATAGAGGGCTGTGCATGCTGGTGTGCAAGGGGGGCTAATGGTGGGTAAGGTTGATTTGATAATCTGTCAAATTTTGACTATTTTGTCAATGAAAGAATTGTTGAATCGTTCACATGTTTATTGAGTTGCTGGCACCTCGGGTTCGAGTGTGTATTTGGTGCAATGCTTTACTGATTTAAAGAGTGCTTTACACCCGTTAGAAGCTGCCACTATGGAAGTGAAATAGTAAGCAGCTTTGGCCTTTCTTATTAGAAATCCTACAGTTCGTGCAGAGAGATTTGAGGATTGTGCGTTCGCCAGGATTGCAATTTCTGCGCTACTGTTTCACTAGGGCTTTGATTGAACGTTTATTTGAGGATAGCTCAGGGAGGTACTAACCGGCGCATGGTTTGGTCTTTGTGTGGTTTGTTTACAGTGGGGCTTGAGTATCCACCATTTTCAAAGCAGAATTGTTGAATAATTCAAAGAGAACTGAGGAATTGCCTGTGGCGTATAATTCTGCAACGTTTGCTTTTAGCTCTTTGTATGGAAAGGTTTTGAATGAGAGGAACTGAGTGAGATGGTGTTTAGCCTGACCTTTGTGGGCCGTGGTTGAGTGGGTGATCAACAGTGGAATGGCAGTGTGGTCAGACGTGTTGAGTGGGATAGGGTCTGAGCAGGTGATGAGGGGGATGATGTAAAGAGTAGGTCTAGTATGTTGCCTTTGCTGTGCGAAGGAGAGAACACAATTTGCTTAAGGCCTAGGGATTCTGTCAGTGTTAAAAGTGCACTTTGCATGTAATTATCGGCGTGAGACTCTGGGATGTTAAAATCTCTAAGAAATACGTTATTGGTGTGTGCTTATTTGGTAGAGGAGAGCAAGTTGGAGATGTTGTCAAGAAAAGAGTCACTCTTGTGAGATGGTCTGTATATGTGGTGAAAGGTGATGGATTCCTTCAGAGATAAAGGAAACTGGCAGGCGAGTGAGTCATACAAGCATGTTCTGCGAGAGGGGACGATGGAGCATGACCAACACTCCTGTGGATGATTACCACTCCACCTCCTGCCCTTCTTGGCCGGTTAGCATGTTAGGTGCAGCACCAGGGAGGACGCTGAAAACATGTGAAGGATGGGGTAAACCATGTTTCTGTGATGAAGAGGTCATCAAGGTTGCTGTATGAGATGAAATCAGTGATCTCTGTGGCATGAGTGACTGCTGAGACAGCATTGAACCATATGAGGGTGTGTGTGCGTGTATGTGTTCCGTGGGTGTTGGATGGGGGCAAGGACAGGGTGCTTGGTTGTTCGAACCCTAAAAAGTGTGGGGATTGGCTTTGGAGTGAGGATACACATGGTGATGTCTTTTTGTGAGTAATTGTGTAGCAACTATTAGGTGAAATGAAGGATAGTAGGTCTGGCCTTTGTCTCTTGCAGGTCTGAACAGGTACAAACAGGTGAGCTCCTTGTCCTGCTCCGTCCTTTCCTGACGATACCACTGATGAGAAAGCTGAAGGAAAGACTGGTGAAAAAGCTGGTGGGTGGGGCAGTGGAGTGGCAGGTCCTGCTCAAGTGACCAGCGGCCTCTTCAATGTTGTATGTCCTGAGCTGGCCTGCAATTCTTAAGTAGCTGTCGGAAGGTATAAAAAATGGTGGCGCTAAGCACTTTCATCAATTGGTTGAAGTTGCCAGTAGAGACCCTCTACTACGTTTGCCTAAGGTCTGAATGGTACCACATCAGTTGATGCATTCTTTTCTTAACATATGGTCAGAACCCACAATTTTAATAGGAAATATTTCCAATCAATGCCTTATTATAATATTTCAGTGACCCACATAGCAGAACCGAAGGTAGATATAGTAGTCAAATGACGGTAACATTCAAAATAGCTGCAATGATAGAAATTCCAGGTTACTATTACTACTACCACAATTTCCTGCATTGGACAGAGATGGGATAAACCAGCTCCCCAAAATGCAGCATATGTTCTCCCACTTCTGGAATGGCTGTCTTAGAAAAGTCACAAGCACTTTTTTTGAAGCACATTGTTTTCTACATGTCTACATGATGCCCACTGCTTTTACAACTAATGAATCCAAACCATTTCATTTTTTCTGTTATGGTTCCATTTGTGTTCGGAGCAGGGCAAGGTCATGTAAATCCCCTTAAGGAGTGACCAAAACAGGGTCGACATTCCTAAACATTTTGGGCCTCATTACGAGTTGCCCGGTAAAACCGGGTTCATTACCGGCATGCCGGAATGAGCGGGTCCGTGCTCGTATGAACCCGCTAATAGCGGGTGATTACGAGTGCGCGAGCACGTGCGTCCCCCCATGCCGGTAGTGGCAATACCGCCATGACGCTAAAGGGCCTCCAACTCCCCTATACCGGCATCGCGGGACCCGCCCATAGCGGTACCGCCTCATACCAACCCCTAAATACCGGCATGGTAATACCGGCATGGTAATACCGTGTTCGCAAAAAAACTGACCCGGAAATTACGTCATTGCGCAGGAACGGGAAATGGGCTGGCGGCCATCTTAAAAACACAATCCATTGCCATCCTCCATAACCACCAGCCGATACTCGGAGAGCACAGTGGAAATCCATAGAGGATGTCAAAGGCTACCAGGAAGACCACCCCCGGCTGCGTAAACAGCATTACTCAGATGCAGAGCTCACCATATTAGTGGACACTCTAGCTGCACATGCAGAGACAATACAATCCCACGACAAGAAGCGGGAGGTGCAGCAACAAAAGTGGCAAATCTGGCAGGAGGTAGCCCGCAAGGTATCAGCCGTAGGTCCCACCCCGCGCAGTGTGAGGGACTGCAGGAAGCGGTGGGATGACCTCCGGTTGAGGGTACGCAATATCATGGCCACCAATAGGAGGGAGGCCATGGCCACAGGCGGGGATGCCCACCCCCCTGCCAAATTGATGCCCTGGGAGGAGACGGCCAGCAGATTCATCAGTCCTGAGTCCATCGAGGGATTATGCGAGATGGAGACGGGTACGGCATCAACCGCGGAAGGAGGTGAGTGACCCTGCAGATCCCTGTAGGGGAGACCATGAAGTAGCACAAGTGAAGTGGTAGAGAGTCTAGACAAGGCAATGCATTTCCCAACACCCACATGACCATACCCAAATACAGATGGTGGGCCAAACGCTGCCACACTGAAATGCATGCTGAGTGCCCATCCCTTAACCAACACACAGCCAACACACCTGAAGCTTGCCCATGTGATACTTCACACAAACCCAAAATCAATGGCATGCCACCTGCCATGCAGTGAATGCTTACATGCCCCCTCTGAATACCCTGCGTGACACACCTGTAAGACATGAAAGCATGATCAAATGAATAATGAACAGCACCGCCACTGCCATGTCACACCATCACTGATGCCCTGCATCTCTTCTACCCCCCCAGGCACTGATAAGGAAGAAGCAACCCAGGAGACAACTGCAAGGGCATCCACCTCACACCGTAAGAAGAGGGCAACCACCACCACCACCTCCGCTGGAGACAAGCAGGCCACACCCACACCTCTCCAAGGGGAGTCCCTGGAAGCACCCGCCTCCACTGGGGAAGAACTTGATGCCAGTTTGGAGCCTGTGGGAGACACTGAGGTGACATGCCCAGCCACCCCGCGCCCCTTGCCCACCCCTTTGCCCCAACACCTGCAGTCACCCACCTGCAGTGAAGTTGATCCCTGCCTCCGTGACTGTGACCTACCCACCTCTGAGGAGTCCAGTCCCGAAAATGTCATCCACATGACGGCACAACCCACCACTCCAGCCCCCTCCAGAACCCTGGAGACACGATTGTCGATGGTGGAGGCCCAATAGGAGGCCATGTTAGACCTACTCCGCCAGTACATAGCAGACGGGGAGGAAACCAGGCGGGGTATTGCCACAGCAATTGCAGGGACCACAGCGGCCATCGAAGCAAACACAGCCGCTGTCAATGCATCGGCTCGGCTAATGAGGGACTGCCTGGGGGCGGTGACACAGGTGCTGACCTCAATGCTGCTTCATATGCAGCGGCCACGGCTTGCAGGAGGTGTGGAACCTGCCAGCGAATCACCTACTACCTCCACACCAGCTTCATCTGTCCCCACCAGCCCAGTGCGCCACACACGTAGGAGTGCAAGGCACACTGAAATGCCGTCTCTGGACAGGAAGAAGTCCCGGAAGTAGTGTGGGGGGACAATGGTAGTGGGACACAAGGTTGGGGGTGAAGGGGTGCATCTTGTGGAGTCTATTGGGGGTGTTGGTGTTTGTTGGGGGGGTCAGGGAGTTTGTTGGGGGGGACTTGGAGTTTTTTGGGGGGTCAGGGAGTTTGTTGGGGGGGTCAGGGAGTTTGTTGGGGGAGTGTGGGAGGGGGGAGTGGGCACATTTTTGCTGTTGTAAATAATACACACGTTGTGATAAGAAAAATCCATGGCTGGACATTGTTATTTTTGTGTGCATCCATTTAATGTGATACGGTGTTCAGTGCCCAACTCCCAACATTCCCTGTGTGCATTTCCACATTGGCCCAGTGTCTGACTGACATGAGTCTTTCATAGTCCCTGTATTTCAGAAGTATTCGTGAATTAGTGCTTGGCGTACAGCATACCCATCCCGTGCATCACATACTGGCAGGGGGGCTACTTCACCTCTGTCTCCATCCTCATCATCCTCACCCGGCCCATGCATGTCAATGTCAGGTGGCAGTGGTACATTTCTCCAGACACACATGTTGTGCAGCATGACACTGGCCATGGTGATCTTTGCCACCTTCTCAGGCCTATATAGGAGTGCCCCACCAGTCCTGCTGAGGCAGCGGAACCGCCCCTTCAACAGGCCAAAGGTCTTCTCAATCACAACACGGGTACGGGGGTGCACACGATTGTACTCCTCCTCATGGATGTTCTGCGGGTTACGCACAGGGGTGAGTAGCCACGGCCTCAAGGGATATCCTCCATCACCTGCAAGCAGATTCAAATAGGTGTGTGTCACTCTGAACTGCCACATTTAGCAAGCACAGTCATGGCGGCAGTTATTTGGTGTGGCCTTGCACATGTCCCTGTAAGCATGAAAAAATGTTATCTAGGTGCAATCTATACTGTCATGAGGTGTGGTAGTCTGGATGGCGTTCAATAGATGATGCAGGGTGTAATTATGCATGCTGAGGCAGATATGCTGTGGTAGTGCAACAATGTTTTGACTCCAATTCATGCTGTTCATTATTTACTATGCATGGACACACTGCCCACATTGTCACACTTGCCATCCTGTTCATTCATGCATTGCTTGCCATCACCAGGGTGGCCTGGTTGTGCCTCTTACTTGTTCTCATCGATATGCATTATTTGTGAGATGAGGCCCAGTGAAGTGTCATGTACCGTTTGGCTGGGTCAGGTGAGGAGTGTTTAGCTCTGCATTCATTCTCCACTCACTGGCTATTGCCACCCAGGTGTACTATTAACCCCCCCTTTCCCACCCTGGTGAAGTACCCCCCCCTTTCCCACCCGGGTGCAGTAGCCCCCCCTTCTGCATCCGCACACATGAGTACCCCACAGCATGGCCATTGGCCTGTTGTGCAACTCACCGAGCAGCCAGGCACGTGGTCCGGCATGTCGCTCCATGTGACGGGGTAGCGTGGAGTTGCGCAGTACCATGGCATCATGTGTGGATCCAGGAAATCGGGCGCAGCAATGGGTGATGATCTTGCTGGAGTCACATACTATTTGCACATTGATGGAGTGGTAGTGCTTGCGATTGCGGTACACTGCCTCTATGGCATAGGGGACTACCAATTCCACATTGGTGCAGTCGATGGCACCAACACAATTGGGCATGCCTGCCAGTGCATGGAAGCCTACTTTCGTTTCGGCTATCTTCTGGGCAGTCCGTGGTAGGGATATGTGGGTGCTTGCGTGCTTCAGGAGGGCATCCAGCAGTTGGTTCAGCATGCGTGAGAATAGTGGTTGTGAAATGCCATGCAGCTGGCCCACTGTGTGTTGGTAGGTGCCTGCGGCCAGGAAGTGTAGCACAGACACCACCTTTAGTAGTGGGGGGATAGCAGTGCGTATTTGTATGTGGCTGGCAATGTCGTTCTGTATCATGTCCACTATGGTGGTGATGGTGTCACGGTCCAACCGGTACAGGGTGTGGATCTGCTCAGGGTTTAGGTTGAATGGGCTGGGTCTGGTGCGAGGGATTGGTGGCTGCCTACGAGGTGCTGGTGGCTTCGCTGGTGGTAATTGCTGGCCCTGTCTCACCCTCCTTCTCCTCCTGCGTCTCCTCCGTGCTGCCTGTTCTTGCTGCTGTAGTTGTTGTTGTTTTTGCTGTTGTTGCTGTAGTTGTAGCAGTATAGGCATGTCCTCCTGCACCATGATTGCAAATGCTAGTGGTAGCATTTTGGTGTAGGAAGGGGTGTGGTGTGTAGGTGTGCTCCTTTTGTACTGGGCCACTCTACATTGCCTACACCTGTGGGGGGAGGGGGGTTGTGGTGTGTGGGTGTGCTCAGTTCATACTGGCACAGCCTCCTTTGACTCCACCTGTGGGGATTGTGTGCACCTGTGGCAGCTGCCTTGTATCTTGGTTGCTGTTTGCGGGTGGTCCGCGATGCCTGTTTTGCCGGCATCATGCAGCCCGCTATTACCGGGTTCGCGATGCCGGTATTTGCATGTTTGCGTGGGTTCTAATTGGCACCTATTACCGGCATGCCGGTATTTCCTGCACAAAGAGGCGCGTGTACGCGCCTATGCCGCTATTTACGGCACAGTAAATAACGGTGCCTTCGAGACCATGGGCCTCATTACGAGTTCGGAGGTAGCCATGCCCTTAGCATGGGCATGGCTACCCCCGAACCCAGGTCCGGGCTCACTGAATGGGGAAATACCGGGCCATTCCGACCTTGGAGGGCCCGGTATTTCCTCATTCAGGGAACCCGAACCCGGTCCATCCCCATTCCCATTTGAGCCCCCATAGGGCTCAATGGGAATGGGGAGCATGCTAACAATGGGCCCGTTAATGACGGGCCCGTTGTTAGCATACTCGGCTGCTTGCGGGACCCGCTAAGGACGTCTGGTAGAACCAGGCATCATCAGCGGATCCCGCGAGCGGATCTCGTAATAGGGCGGTAAGGGGTTAATTGCTCCGGCACCTTTACTGGCGCGGTTAACCCCTTACCGCCCTCCTCGTAATGAGGCCCCCACATTTACTCTAAATGGACCCTCTATGTGTAAACCAAATTATAAATATTACAATTTGTGTGAAAAAAAATCTTTGACAAATTCCTTTGCAGAGAGTCTGATTGCCATAAACCACAAAAAATCAATTGGCTTACCATTTTCAGACTATGGGCCTCATTACGAGGAGCGCGGTGAAAATGGGGTCATTACCGGCAAGGAGTTACGAGCGGGTCCGTGCTCGTAAAACACTGCCAATAGCGGGTGATTACGAGTGCGCAAGCATGCGCGATCCCCCATGGTGGTAATGGCCATACCGGCATGCCGCTAAAGGCCCTCCAACCCCCCGATAGCGCCATCATGGGACCCGCCGATTCCGCCTCCGCCTAGGAGGAACCCCTTAATACCAACCCGGTAATAACAACATGTGAATACCGGGCTCGTAATACCGGACCTGGAAGTAACGTAATCGTGTCGGAATGGGAAATGCGCCAGCGGCCATCTTTGAAAACACAATCCATTGCAATCCTCCCAAACCACCAGTTGTTTTCAGGAGAGACCAGTGGCAATACTTTCACCATGTCGAAGGCAACCCGGAAGACTACCCCCCGCCTGCGGAAAAAGCGCTTTTCTGATGCAGAATTGAACATGTTGGCTGACACCCTTGCCTCAAATCCTGATGTGATAAATGAGCAGAACCTGAAGCGTGAGGTGCAGCATCGCAAGAAGGAGATCTGGCAGGAGGTAGCCCGCAAGATCTCCGCTGTTGGAACCACCCCACTGACAGTGAAGGATTGCAAGAAGAGGTGGGATGACCTCTGCCTCAGGGTTCGTAATATCCTGTCAAGCAACAGGAGGGAGGCCATGGCTACAGGCGGGGGTCCCCACTCTCCTGCCAAACTGACCGACTGGGAGGAGACGTCAAGCATGTTCATCAATCTGGAGTCCATCGAGGCATTTGGGGAGATGGAGACGGGTGCGGCATCATCTGCAGATGGAGGTGAGTGACCCTGCAGATCCCTGTAGGGGAAACCATGACAAAGCACAAGTGATGTGGAAGAGAGTCTAGGCAAGGCAATGCATGTCCCAACACACACATTACCATATTCTTGTCCAGATGGAGGGCCAGACGCTGCTACACTGAAATGCATGCTGAGTGCCAATCCCATTACCAACATACAGCCAACACACACGGACCGTGCCCATGTAATACATCACACAAATCCAAATACAAGGGCATGCCACCTGCCATGCAGCAAACGGCAAAATGCCCCCTTCATACTACACTGTGTGAAATACCTGTAAGATATGGTTTGCAAAGGTAGCGGGCGCCCCTCTCTCGATAGAACAAGGCTTGATAACCTGTTCAGTGGTTATTAACCACTTGAGAGTTCGCAGCCACTGCTTTTTCTCACTGTGCCTTTCACAGATGGGAAATATCCATTTGCATATCAGTCTTTGTCCTGCCCAGGGGCAGTCCAGCACCGAAATGCAATGGCAATTCCAACCTGAACGAGAGTACCACCAGCAACCCCATACACGTGTTTCACCCTTGTTGGGGATCATCAGTGAGGTGAAGCTGATGCCTCTCTAAGCACAGTGAGAGGGAGACCACGTCTGGTTGCCCCCAGGAGACCTAGGGTTACCAATCCCAGGTTCCTTGAAATTTGGTTTGCAAAGGTAGCGGGCGCCCCTCTCTCGATAGAACAAGGCTTGATAACCTGTTCAATGGTTATTAACCACTTGAGAGTTCGCAGCCACTGCTTTTTCTCACTGTGCCTTTCACAGATGGGAAATATCCATTTGCATATCAGTCTTTGTCCTGCCCAGGGGCAGTCCAGCATCGAAATGCAATGGCAATTCCAACCTGAACGAGAGTACCACCAGCAACCCCATACACGTGTTTCACCCTTGTTGGGGATCATCAGTGAGGTGAAGCTGATGCCTCTCTAAGCACAGTGAGAGGGAGACCACGTCTGGTTGCCCCCAGGAGACCTAGGGTTACCAATCCCAGGTTCCTTGAAATTTGGTTTGCAAAGGTAGCGGGCGCCCCTCTCTCGATAGAACAAGGCTTGATAACCTGTTCAGTGGTTATTAACCACTTGAGAGTTCGCAGCCACTGCTTTTTCTCACTGTGCCTTTCACAGATGGGAAATATCCATTTGCATATCAGTCTTTGTCCTGCCCAGGGGCAGTCCAGCACCGAAATGCAATGGCAATTCCAACCTGAACGAGAGTACCACCAGCAACCCCATACACGTGTTTCACCCTTGTTGGGGATCATCAGTGAGGTGAAGCTGATGCCTCTCTAAGCACAGTGAGAGGGAGACCACGTCTGGTTGTCCCCAGGAGACCTACGGTTACCAATCCCAGGTTCCTTGAAATTTGGTTTGCAAAGGTAGCGGGCGCCCCTCTCTCGATAGAGCAAGGCTTGATAACCTATTCAGTGGCTATTAACCACTTGAGAGTTTGCAGCCACTGCTTTTTCTCACTGTGCCTTTCACAGATGGGAAATATCCATTTGCATATCAGTCTTTGTCCTGCCCAGGGGCAGTCCAGCTTCACCTCACTGATGATGCCCAACAATGCTGAAACACGTGTATGGGGTTGCTGGTGGTACTCTTGTTCAGAGAGGAATTGCCATAGCATTTCGGTGCTGGACTGCCTATGTGGGCAGGACAAAGACTGATATGCAAATGGATATTTCCCATCTGTGAAAGGTACAGTGAGCAAAAAGCAGATGGCTGCGAACTCTCAATGTGGTTAACAACCACTGAACATGTTATCATGCCTTGTTCTTCTGAGAGAGGGGCGCCTGCTACCTTTGTTGAATTACACCTGTAAGATATGAATGCATGATAAATGAAATACTCCACAGCACCATATAATGCATCTAGCATGTAACACCATCACTGATGGCCTGCATCTCTTCTACCCCCCCAGGCACCGATGGAGTAGATGCCAGCCAGGATACCACCACAAGGGCATCCACATCCCGGCCAAAGTCAACGGCCAGCGACAACACCACCTCTGGGGCAGCCTCGCAGCCCACAACAACACCCAGTGCGTCTGACACTGTGGACACTGAGGTGCCTACACCCACACCAGTGGAAGGCGAGGCCGTAGAACCACTGACAAACACCGAAGATGCAGTGGAGGAGTATGTGGACCATGAAGGACTGATGCATGTGGCATGTCCACACTCCCCAAGCCCCGTGTCCACCTCCCCACCCCACACTCAGCCCTCACCCACCTATAGCAGTGCCGAACCCTGCCTGCACGATTCCGACCTGAGCCCCATCCCTGAGGACAGCACTGCTAATACAGGCCCCGTGACAGCACCCTCGACCACTGCTGCTCCCACCAACAGCCTTGAGGCATGGCTGGCGAGGGTGGAGGGCAGACAGGAGTCTATGTTGGACCTGCTGCGCCAATATATCGCGGATAGCGAGAACACCAGGCGGGAGATAGCCCAGGCCATATCGGGGACCACAACCGCCATAGGGGCAAACACAGCCGCCGTAACGGCCAACACAGCCGCAGTCAATGCCTCGGCATTTCTGATGAGAGACTGTCTGGGGGCCATCACACAGGTCCTCACATCCATCCTGCTGCACATGCAGCAGCCACAACTTGCAGCAGCCGTGGAAATCCCCACCACCTCCTCCCCATCCACCACACCTGCTTCCTCTGTCCCCACTTCCTCTGGACCCTCCAGTCCCGTGCGTCATACAAGAAGGAGTGCCAGGCACTCTGAAACGCGAACAGCAAGAAGTCCCGCAAATAGTGTGGGAGAACTATGGGAGTGGCTCAGATGGTGTTGGCTGTGAATGGGAGCATTAGGGGGAGTTCACTGGGAGGTTTGGGAGTTCACTGGGGGTTTTGGGAATTTACTGGGGTTTTTTGGGAGTTCACTGGGGAATTGGGGGGTAGGGGGTTGGCATATTTATGCAGTTTGAATCAATCCACCCGTTGTGTGAAAAAACATTCAATGCCTGGACATTGTTCATTTTGTGTGTATCCATTTAATGTATGATGGTGTGCCCAACTCCCAACATTCCCTGTGTGCATGTCCACATGGACCCAGTGTGTCACTGACACATATCTATCAAAGTCCCTGTGGTTCAGAAGTATTCATGAATCAGTGATTGGCGTACTGCATGGCCATCCTGTGCATCACATACTGGCAGGGGTGCTGCTTCACCTCCGTCTGCATCCTCTTCATCCTCACCCGGTGCATGCTTGTCAATGTCATTTGGCAGTGGTACATTTCTCCAGACGCACATGTTGTGCAGCATTACACAGGCTATGGTGATCTATGCCACCTTCTCAGGCCTATAAAGGAGTGCTCCACCAGACCTGCTTAGGCAGCGGAACCGCGCCTTCAACAGGCCAAAGGTCTGCTCAATCACAACACGGGTACGGGTATGTACCCAATTGTACTCCTCTTCATGGCTGTTCCGCGGGTTCCAAACAGGGATAAGTAGCCACGGCTTTAAGGGATATGCTCCATCACCTGCAAGCAAATACAAATAGGTGTGTGTCACTCTGAGCTGCCACCTTCAGGATTCACAGTCATGCCCGCAGCTATTTTCTGTGGACATGCACATGTCCCTGTACGTATGCACAAATATTTAGATGCATTGTATACTGCTATAAGGTGTGGTAGTCTGGATGCGTTGTACAGATGATGCAGGGAGAATTCTTGCATGCTGGTGCGGGTGTACTGTGGTTGCAAGACAATGTTTTGCCTCCCACTTTTGCTGTGTATACTAAACAGTGCATGGTCACATTTGCCACATTGGCACAGTTGCAATCATGGTTAGTAATGCTTTGCTAGACATACCCATGGTGGCCAGGTTGTGCGTCTTACATGTTGTCATTGATATACGTAATTGGTCCAATGTGTGCCAGTGATGTGTTGTGTTGGGGTTGGAAGGTTCAGGTCAGGAGTATTTGGCTCTGCGTGCATTCTCCACTCACCGTGCATTCCCACCCAGGTGGAGTATGCATCCCCCCCATTCCCACCCAGGTGGAGTATGCATCCGCCCATTCCCACCAAGGTGGAGTATGCATCCCCGCCCCCCATTCCCACCCAGGTGGAGTATGCACCCCCCCATTCCCACCCAGGTGGAGTATGCATCCGCCCATTCCCACCAAGGTGGAGTATGCATCCCCGCCCCCCATTCCCACCCAGGTGGAGTATGCACCCCCCCATTCCCACCCAGGTGGAGTATGCATCCCCCGCCCCCATTCCCACCCATGTGGAGTATGCATCCCAACACATTACTACCCCGTTGCACTGCCATGGGCCAGTCAGGCAACTCATCAAGCAGCCAGTCACGTGGTCCAGCATGTCGCTCCATGTGACAGGGTAGCGTGGAGTTGCGCAGCACCATGGCATCATGTGTGGATCCGGGATATCGGGCGCAGCAATATGTGATGATCGTGCTGGAGACACATACCATCTGCACATTGATGGAGTGGTATTGCTTGCGATTGCGGTACACCGCCTCCACGGCATGAGAACTACCAATTCTACATGGGTGCAGTCGAGGGCACCAACACAATTGGGCATGCCTGCCAGTACATGGAAGCCTACTTTGGTGTCAGCTATCTCCTGGACAGTCCGTGGTAGGGATATGTGTGTGCTAGCGTGCTTCAGGAGGGCATCCAGCACTTGGGTCAGCATGCGTGAAAATAGTGGTTGTGAAATGCCATGCAGCTGGCCCACTGGGTGCTGGAAGGTGCCTGTGGCCAGGAAGTGGAGCACAGACACCACCTTTAGTAGTGGGGGGATGGCAGTGCGCATTTCTATGAGGCTGACGATGTTGTTGTTTATCATGTCCACTATGGTGTTGATGGTGTCCCGGTCCAACCGGTACAGGGTGTGGATCTGCTCAGGGGTTAGATTGAATGGACTGGGTCTGATGCGAGGGATTGGTGGCTGCCTACGAGGTACTACTGCTGCACTGGTGGTAATTGATGGGCCTGTCTCACCCTCCTTCTCCTCCTGCGTCTCCTCTGTGCTGCCTGTTGTTGCTGCTGTAGTTGTTGTTGTTGTAGTTGCTGTTGTTGCTGTAGTTGTAGCAATATAGGCATGTCCTCCAGCCCCATGATTGCAACAGCTAGTGGTATCGTTTTGGTGTAGGAAGGGGTGTGGTGTGTGGGTGTGTTCCTTTTATGCTGGAACAGGCTCCATTGACTCTACCTGTGGTGATTGTGTGCACCTGTGGCAGTTTGCTTGATTGCAGATTGTTGTTTACGGGTGGTCCGCGATGCCTGTATGGCTGCCATCGTGCAGGCCCTAATTCCGCCTTTGGGATGCCGGTAATTGCATGCCTGCGTGGGTTGTAATGTCCTCCTATTACCGGCATCCCAGTATTTACTCCATGTCGGTATGAGGGGGCACGGTACGGGCGGTGGCGGTATTGGCGGGTTGTCGGGTCGTAATGCCCCGGACCCGTTAACGATGCCGGTATTGCCATTCCGCCTTCCTTTTTTCATTACCTCCATTCTTGTAATGAGGCCCTATATGTTTGAACCCTTCTCAGACCATCATTGCTCACATTCTTCCTCTACCTTTCAAATAATATCTGTCTTTGGGTGCCTACAATATAGAGGGAAAACTGAATTTGTGTAAAGCAGGCAACTCTCCCTAAGAAATGTATTCTTTTGATACTAATTGTATACCTCACCTTACACTCTGTCCCTTGGAAACACCATCATCCTGCTACCTTGTTTATTGACTTTTGTCACAATCCTATATTTAGTATGTACAAAAAGGGTACTCAAAATCCCTCAAACATTCTTGGTCCTGGGAACATGGTGACAGTCTGTCATTCTACTAACCTATCACACATCTTAATCTGAGCAGGTCTTATGTAGAGGGATATCAAATTTGGTTAATGAGTGATCTTTAGTGAATGGACCATATATTCAAGCACACAACCTATCTAGAGACCGGCTAATGACACCACTTACATCACTAGCAGAATGGACACTTAGGCTCAGCAAGTCCCCCACCTCCCACCAAGGGAATACTTTTCACTAGCTCATGGCGGAAAATAAGGATAGAGCGTACAATGATACATCTCAACAAGGTAACTCCTTGCCCAGCATGATACTACCCACTGCCGTTCATTCTGACTAGAGCCGGACTCCTTGTCTCTCCACAGTCCATCCGGGATGTCAGCTGAGGAACTTACTTTCCTGCCTCCTTTCCCACCACCTTGCCGCCTGGCACTCCCGAGCCCTCCCTGCCTAGCCAAAGGCTCACTGTCTGAAGCTACCAAAGTCCTTCTTCGCAGATCCAAGCATCTCTTCCTGCTGCTACCCCAGCCTTCTTGCTACTCCGGCTGTGCTGTATTACCCACCTCTGGGTGCTTGATTGCTCCAGTATCTACACTGGTGACATTACTTTTTCCACTACACTTCTCTTTCGGTTGGACTCCCTTTCCGAGCACTGTGGTCTTCACATGATGCACACTTGGCAGCCACTTTAATTTGCTGTGTGTCACATTCATGTTCTCCTAAGGTCTCCCCTAGTCCTAACTCCTTAGACATTTCTTCTGCCCTAACTGTCCTGGTTGAGCCTGTGGGAACTCTCTTTCAAGTGGACACTAGTACCCCAAGGCACAACAGGTGAGCGTGTGTATTGATGTCAGTTTGATAAAGGTATCCTATTGTCTTGTCCCATATCATTGGCCTGTATGCCCACTTGCTACCATGTTCCTCCTCTTGATCCAACCATTGCAGATCCTCCAGTTGACATTAACCCAATCAGAACAGAGATGATAATTCTGGCCCTACGCACTGTAACCAATTGGTTAGAGTTGCCAGCAGAGATCTTCTACTAAGGTCTGATTGGTACCACCTCAGTTGATGCGTGATTTTCTCATGTTATGGCCAGAATCCACAATTTGAATAGCTCGTTTATATACCTGAAATAATGCTATTAGATGACTTGTTATAAAAACAACAGTGATCCAGATGTTAGAACCAAAGCAGACATAATAGCCAAATGACAGTAAAATCATGATACAGCAGGAAAGATAGAATTCCTAGTTTCTGATTTCCACTAACACAATTTCCTCCATGACCATTGGACAGAGATGGGATTAAACCAGCTGCCCAAAATGCAGCACATGTCCTCCCTCTTCTGGAATGGCTTTCTGAGGAATGAAGTAAGATACACATTTTTTCTGTTACGTTGTTTGTGACATTTCTGCATGCAGACCCTTTTCCAACCACTGAATTCAGAGTCATCTTCATCATTTCAAATTTAGCAGAGATGCCATGTTTTGTACTACACTCTCCCCACTTCTGATATTCCAGTCCATTTGGTTTATGCTGCATTTGGTGTGTTTAAGAAGATGATTGAACAATGATATGTTCTCAAGAAATTGAGCTGGTAATGCTGCGAAAGAGCAACAGGGAATGTGTGGCACAACTGCACATCCCAAATCCTGTGCAGGCCTTGCAGTTTTTATACCAGTCAGCTCCAAGAAAGTAAGTTGTCTGGAAAGTGGACATGAACATGCAGTAGGAGCCAGAAGCAGTCTGGCCAGTGGATGGATTGTTCTTCACTTCAGGAGCCACTTACTCATGTGGCCGTAGGTAAGCATGGGTGGGATAGTTTTTGTCAAACTCAAACCCCTAGAATTTCCATAGGTAACACCGGTTTGAAATTAAGGTTTTTCCTGAGGTTCGTGATACATGAAATGTGTAGGTGTGCGGAGTATGCAAAGGTATCTGTGGGCGCATATATATTTTGCAGGGTGACTATGCTAAACCAGTCTGGTGCACATGTGCAGTTTGCGGGTTGAGGAGTATGTCAAAGCAGTCTTAGTCTCTGCTCAGCTCAGCTCTGCTCAGCTCTGGCCTGGTGGATCGCTATCCTCTCTGATCGACCCTCCCAGGTCCAACTTGGGTCCTTCCTATTATCTATCTTCCTCTCTACATGTGGTGGTCCCCAGGGGTCTAACGTGTCACCCTGGCTTTTCAACCAATACCTGGCAACTCTCGCCCACTGCATTGCCTTTTATTGCTCAAATTTCCAGTGCTACGCTGGCGACACTCAACTCATTTTCAGGCTGTCCTCGGCCACCTCCTCTCCCTCTCTCATCTCTGATTGCCAAACTGCGATTCAAGATTGGTGTGCCACCAATGATCTTTGTCTGAATGCCAGAAAGACAGAGATCCTCCTCATCAGCACACCTTCACCATCCTTTCCCCTCACTCTCTGGCCGGCCTCCCTTAGCCCTCCTCCTACCCCCACCTGCGAGGCTAAGAACCTTGCGGTCATCTTTGACTCCACACTTTCCTCCTCCGCCCACATCTCTGATGCCTCTAAAACGTCAAACTTCCTACTGCACCTCCTCAGAGGTACTCTGCATTTCCTCTCCTTACCCCAGAAGCTCACTGTCTCCCAAGCTCTGGTTCTCTCTAGGTTGGACTATTGTAACAGCCTCTTTGTAAATCTACCTGCCTCTACTCTGCGCCCTCTGCAACTAATCCAGAACAGGACTGCAAGACTTGTCCTTAGCCTCAAGCCCAGGGATCATTTATCTCCAGCTCTGAAATCTCTCCATTGGCTCCCAGTGGATGCAAGGATTACATTCAAAACCCTCTGCATTGTCCACATGGCTTTCTGGGGCCTGGGTCCAAAATACCTTCAGCTATCCCTCCGCAAATACCTCCCCTCTCGAGCTCTTTGCTCCTCTACCTCTAACTCCCTCAGGGTCAGTCGTTTTTCAAAGAAACAAGCTGGGGGTACATCTCTGTCTTCGGCTGGGGCATCCTGCTGGAACCGCCTCCCTGCCACTTTAAAACTTGAGGAGAACCATCTCCGGTTCCAGGAGCACCTCAAGACCTTCCTCTTTGCTTCTGCCTTCGCTCCCCCTCTCCCTTGCTGATCTGTTCTCTCTTGGCGCCGTGCACCTGGCCACCCTCTGTCCTCCAGGCCCAGGTACCTGCTCACCCTGCCACCCTCCTGCACTGCCTCCAGGCCACCCCTTGCCCTGGGTTCTGTATCTGTACCCATACAGTCCCCCCATTTTTCTTCCTGGACTTATCAGACCTACCCTGTCTGCTGCCTTAAAGCAGCACTTGCCACTTGCTGGATGCACTACCACTTTTTGTTGCCTTTATTATGTATGTATTTATTATTATTTATCTGTTTCTCCTTTGCTCCACACTTTCTACTTCTCCCCCCTTCCATGCACGTTTCCCCTCCCCCTCTCCCATGCACTTGCGCGTTCTCAATGTCACTGGGCCTATTAAGATCGTTGTTTTGTTCTCTCCTGTCCCCCTCCCTTGCCTTGTCGCACTCTGAAACACTTGTGTACGAGCGCGATAGAAATAAAATGTCAATATCAATAGGCGCACATGAATTTCATAGGTAGGAGAGTGCGCCAAAGCAGTGCTCAGCAGTTTGGTTCTTGTCAGGAAGAGTTGCATGAAATAAACATGTCTGAATGTGCTTCAGTACCAAAATGTGTTCAGGACACGAGGTAGGGGCAAGGGAGTAATACATCTGCTGGGAGTTCTTCATCTGATAAGCAGCATCTGTTTGTGTTGGAGAAGCCCATGCTGTATATGGGCCTGTGCACAGGCCCCAGTGATGCATTAGTAGCAGCAGATCTCTTTGCCCGCAAAGAACTGGAGCGCCTGCCTCAAGGGAATCTAGTGAATTTGGAAGAACCGTACCTGTGCACACACCTCTGTTGTACTTGAAATCAGAGATAGAGGGTGAAGCCTGGCAGGACAAGGAGGATTTTGAGCTCCGAGCATCTGAGGCATAAGCAGGTGACGAGATGACATCACCTCCACAAAGAGAGAAATCCACTGGTGATGACCAAGAGATGATTCATACAATTTACTCAGCATTGATTTTCTTGTAAAAGGGCGACCCTGAAGAACATGACAAAAGCTATGCTATATTTCTGTTGCTTTAAAATCAAGAGTCAGGCTCGTCTTCTTTGCCGCTACCCTATGTAACAAGGGAGACAAGTTAGAATAATAATATGGTGCAAGCATTGGTGAACCCAAGCAATTTTCAAGCGCAGGCAATGCACACAGGAATCAAACGTAGTCCCTGTGTTCCAGTGAACATTTTTTTCCTACAATGACCTGGAAAAAGACATGGTAGTAAAACCTTGAAATCAATCACCTCAAAAACACCCATTCCACAGTCAATGGCACCAATACAGCATCCACTGCAAAGTACAATGAGCAGACACTGTGATGGATGAAAAAGTAGGGTCCATCGTAGCTCAAAAAATGTAGCATGTATAGTTAGTCATTATATAGCAAAAAAGCAACAAGTCCTTCTACCTGTCATATATGCTAAAAAGTGTTGCAAGGGAAGCTACTAACCAATTTGCGGACCTCTTCCCTTTGGCTGACATGAAACAGCATCATCCATAGACTTAGACAAAGGAAAATGGGAGGTCAACCTCTAACCCCTGAACTGTAGGCATTGGGTACACGTGCACCACTATTCCAGATCATTACATCAGAGAGTCTTGCTGATCAATAGATTTTTGTAAGAATTGTCAGAAGAAGCATCTTTTTCTGGAGTTCCCACGGCATGCAGACAACTTATCGCCACACATTGCTGCAGCCCACCGTTGCTGATGCTTTTGACCGTTTTCCAAAATATCACAAAAGGCTTTGTCAATTCAAACACAACCTGGATGTAATCTTGGCAATAGATTTACCAACATACTCCTTTGTTAAGAAAATTATGGCTACTGACAACTCTTTGGCTTTGTTGATCTCCGCTGGGAAGTTCTGAGTTGGCACTACTTTATGCGAACTTCAGTACGTCCACGTAAAGGAGGCAGTGGAAATTGTAATGGGCCACTGTGAGGGTAAGAAAGATCCCTGCAGAACAGTTGACACAGCGTGGATTTCATGACATCACCTGACACTGGTAAACTTTTTCACAAACCTCAATTCAGTAAAGCCCAGGACAGAAGTCAGAGAAGGCCATTCACCCACAGTGGAGTTGCAATCTGGGAGAAAGTGTGAAGGAAAAATGTACAGGGTAATTCATGGCATAATTGTGCGCCGAAATTTGTGGCGCACGTGTGAAAAAGCTAGTGCACGCATGCTAATTGCACGCGTGCGATTCATGGAAGGGCCTGCGCGTGTTTTTCCCGGGATGTGCGCCAAATCCGCACTTACCTTACATGTCATTGCGACTTTCCAAACGTGTGCGCGACAGGAATGGGGAAAGCGCACAACTTCTCGCGCACACACCTAAAAAGGGAGCGGAACACAGGGAATGGGGAACAACGCGTGAAAATGTAGGGGTAACGTGGGAAGTACCACTGGGAAACACACGCAACACCCACACGTTAGTGAACAACAAGTATTCATGGAATCAAATAGGGAAAACCCACGCATGTCAAAACACACGCACACGCACAAATACGTCCGCCACATGAAAGCTGGCGGAAGCGCCCCCGCGCAGCATAAAAGTGCACGCAAACAACAAACAAGCAAATACAGCTACGATGAATGTCCCATTCCTCGCAGCAGTGATCGTGGGACACCGCAGGAGGAGGAGAATAGCCAGGCCCCGCATTTATTTTGCCCAGGACCAGCCTTTTGGGATGCCTGATGACCAGGTCTATGGCAGGTATAGGTTTCCACCTTATATCATCCTAGACCTGGTCACTGAGTGGGAGGATGAACTCACATCACCCACCCTGTGCTCCCAAGCATTGAGCCCCTTCGGAGAAGGTGCACAATGTACTGCATTTTTTGGCCACTGGGTCATTTCAGCGGACAACTGCCATAGTGGGGGTCGTCTCACAGCCCACGCAGTCAGGTTGCCTACACCAGGTGTTGGCAATCATCACTGCATGCCCCTCAGTCCGCAGACACATATACATGCCCAGAACACCCGCAGAAAGGCAGGCCGTGGTCCGGGACTTCTACCGGGTGGCCCACTTCCCCAAAGTGCTTGGTGCCATAGATTGCACCCATGTGGCCCTACGTCCAACTAGGGCCACTGAAAACATCTACCACAACTGCAGGCACTGGCTTTCCATCAACGTGCAGGTTGTATGCGATGCCAAGGGAATCATCACCTCTGTTATGCAAACTATCCAGGGTCCACCCATGACAGTTTCATATACAGAATGTCCACCCTGAGCCGGGTCTTGGAAGCTGGGAAGAATGGCAACACATGGCTCATAGGTGAGTACAAATGCCTGTGCACATGCATGCATGTCACACACAGACAAATCCACAAGTCCAACTAATGACAACCATTATCACCTTATCAGGGGACAGTGCCTACCCTCTGAGCACCTACATGATGCAGCCAATACGGAACCCCACCAAATCACCCCAGGTAAGATACAACGCAGCCCATATTGCAACCAGGGCCATAGTGGAGCGCACATTCAGAGTGCTCAAGTCACGCTTCTGCTCCCTTGACCGCTCTGGCGGAAAGCTACTATATGCACCCCCGGTAGTGTTCAGGATCATTGTGGCAGCATGTGTCCTGCACAATGTTGCAACACGGCAGGGCGTACCGGTGGACATGGTGGTGCCCCCACATCCCCAACCATATGCACAGGTGCTGCGCGTGGGAGGGGAAAGGGCACGTGGCGAGGCAGCCCGTACATAGCCTGTGACCACATTTTTCACCTAAACTCCAACCTCTGTGGAGTGCACACTGGCCTGGCACATACCAGGTGACAATCGATGATGAGAAAGGGACAGTTAACTGTCACAACCTTAAAACCCTGAGAATGTGTCCATGGAAGTGCCAAATTATGTGCATCTATAGCTACTTAAACACAACCAATCCGGTGTGACCAAAAGGAACACATGCGAGGTGCATATCCCTCCCACCCCCCTGCAAAACAGGGCATGAAAGTACTGGTATGCCACCCAAACCCTCCCAACCCCCATGACCCCATCTGCCACACCATGCCATGGTATGCAACGGCAAAACATCAAACCAAATGCACAACATGTGACACAATCAACATTAAGTGCCACGTGACAAATGTAAATAGGCACCAGACAATCACACCTGACATGGAATCTGAAGAAATGACTGACCAAAACCTCACACCCTGAAAACTGTGGCCCAAATGCATGCCGCCGGTGGAACAAGCTACAAAACTCAGAATACCTGTTGCCATGCACATTGGACAATATCAATTTGGCATTACAAACACTGTGTGCTGCGTGTGTGCCCCCTGCAACACACTGCTCACGGGACAGCACAGTGAGTATGCATTGTGTTGGGGAAACCCCTTGAGCATCATGAAAAATAAGTACAATCAACCAAAGGTACCCTGTGATGCATGTACACGATCAATGAATTGGAGGTGAACATGGATTGTAGGGACACAACATGCCTGAGAAGGCAATCTGGGTGCACTTGTGTGCATGGTCTCCTCGTAGTTGGTGTGGGGGTACGTAGGCTAAGTGTTTGTGTCGATAGGGACATGCATTGAAAACATGCATGTGAAATGATGTGAGCCTCAGTGTCCTGTACATGTGAACATTGCCCTCAAGGACCCCCCTGTGTGTTAAACCACAAGAATCCCCTGACACCTCAAAATCAAACCCAACATAGGATCAGCCATTGACTAGCACAACATATCATGTAGAGTACCCCACATTGACAATTGCAGATAGTGAGCAATCACTGATTTATTGATTGATTGATTGATTGATTGATTGTAAATCTGTATACGGCCTACACACAAAGTGCATCAAAGAGCCTCAAGGAGGGAGGGAACAAGGGATAATAACAGTAAATTCCTACAAGTCCTTCAAACAGTCCAGAATGTGAAAAATAATAATCAAATCCAAGTAGATAGTACAAGTGCTTGTAACAATAAGGGAGAGTCTAGGGAGGGAATGTTGGAAAACAAAACTAGAATCAACATTGCTATGCCTGACGGCAATAATTGTAGTGCAAGAGTCACCTAAGGACGGGGGATGAGGGAAGAGGAGGGAAGAAGTGAGGAGAGTAACAAAACAAGTGACAAACAATGGAAGGCCGATGAATAATGAAGTTAGTGCTGAGGAGGGGGAGAAGGAACACAGAAGAGAAAGTGGGAACAGACGAGCTGTAATCAGTGGTGGAGGGACTGATGATGAAAGTAAGTGCCAAAATAAAACTCAAAAACGTGAAGGTGGGAGGTGGATGGACGGAAGCAGAGGGGGAAGTGTCTGCAAAGAACAAGCGGCTACGTATCACCATGCCTGATGGAAATTGGGGTAGTGCTGGAAAAAGACACACAGAGGACAAGGAGGAGGGGAAAGGGTGGTGGAGAGGGAGAAGGAGGAGAGAAGGGAGGAGGGGGCCAAGGTGTAAAGGCAGGAAGATATCACACACAGGGGGTAGAGGGAAAGAAGAGGGTGCAGAAGCAGAGGGTGTGTGACAGTGAAGGGGGTGAGACAGAGGGAGACTGGTGGGGGGCAGGTGGAGACTGGCTGGGGGCAAGGGAGACAAGGGGACAATCAAGGGACCCAGAATGGTGGGGTACCGTGGTGGACAGGGGTAGACAGGGCCTCTGTTGTGGGCCTTTGATAGTGGTGGCTGGCTCCAGCCTCCTGGTTGCATGGATTGTCTCAAGGGACAAGTACAACCAATGGGAGGGGGGAGCAGGGCCAGGCCACAAACAGGACAGTCAAGTCAAAAGGAATGCGGCCATATTTCAAATGGCACAACAAAACAGCAGGCAGGGCTGCAAGATGGCCAAAGCAGGGGAAGCAAGAAATTGGGGGTCGATGAAACACGTGGTCACAAGGATAACTCAGCGTGCAGCGTTGATGTGGCATATCAAAATCACTGTAAGCTAACTGTCCCAATGCAACATTGTCAGCACACCGACCCCTCCCACCGTCAGTGTGTGTTACACAGGCAAAGGCTGCATGGTACCGCCTACAGCAGGAAGTGCATGAACATAGATAGTCTAGTCATAAAAAAATCACAAGCAACATGATGAAATGTACGGTCAACAGAATACTCACCAAAAAGAAGTTAATACATGCATTGGAGAAGCCATCTGGAATACCCACTAAGGGTGTACACACAAGTAGGACTGCAGGCTGGCCACCGATATGACGGAAGCCCAATGCCCCTGTGTAAGATGCTGTCACACCGAGCCATCCTTGCGAGCCCATGGAAAGGGGAAGCAGGAGTGGAATATATGTCAGGACCCCAAACAAAACACATACACGAGACAAGCCTGAATGGGCCCTGCTGGAACACACAGTGGTTGCCTTCAAATGCCAGAAAGCACCACACTGTCACATGAATGCACAATAGACACCCAGGAGGGGGGAGGTACAGGGTGCACCTCAACATCCACATGTGTAGATGTTAAGATTAAAAATAAACTCAATGGGGTCAGCGCCTGCATGGCCCGACCTATGTGGGAGATAGGTTGTCGTTATCACCCACAGCACAGTTGCCTGACCACGCCTATCCACGGCTTGCCCCTCAGCGGCACCAAGCATGCAGGTCTGTTAAACCAGGTCCTGCATGGCAATGACATGTAGGCCTGCATGCATTACCTCACGTGTTACACATGCTTTCTCCTGCAAGGACTCACATGTAAGACGGAGTTCTGCCTGCATGCCCTCACATGACAAACGGAGCACCTCCCGGCTTGCATGGAGTTTAGCTGAGATGGTTCTTTGAAGCCGCTCCATCCTGTCTTCTGCCCACCTACTCTCGCCCATCATGAGCGCACCCAGAGTAGATCGGAGGGATCGGTGTTTCACCCATAGGGCCTCACGGTGTGCCTCTGCCTGAGCAGCAAGTGCTTGATGCAGACCCACCATTTCAGCCCGGCGTGCCTTGTCAGAGTCCGCCATACCCAGCCTGAGTGAGTGGCACGTGGACCATGCAGCCTGCTGCTGGAGCTCCACCTGCCTTTCAGGGGGGAGGATGGAACGGGTCACACTTTCCATACCTTGAGCCATCATCTCAACTGCTCCCCCCTGTTGCTGTGCCATGGCATAGATCGCTTGCTCCCACTCAGTTGACCCCGGTGGTGCCTGTGGTTCTTGCTGGGTTGGTGCCACCTGTGGCTGCAGGACTGCATCCCTTCGTAGACCTGATGAACATGGGCAACTGGTGTGCAGTGTGACCCTGCACCCGTAACCACCAAAGGCACCTACGCTAGTGTGTTTCTATACAGTGAAAGGAGGGACATGGGTACATACATGCCAGGTCACTATCACACAGCAGTATTGTGTTGGCATGTTGAAGGGCTGAACTTGGTACAGGAGTGGGTGTGTGCGATGCAGTGCATGTGTAGCCCCTCAACTTCCAACATCAAACACGTATGTAGTGATGTCAATCTCCAAACATGACGGCAGTGTAAGGGCAATTGCAGACATCATGAGCAAATGGCATGCACTATGTAGCATGGATACCGTGAAACCCCCACCCTCGGGAATAGCACGGAGGCACTGCATGGCAATGAAAGGCTCACCACAGAACTGTGCATTGGCAGACAGTGTTGGCATGTGTCTATTGCATGTCGCCAGTCAAATGCCACTACACCCGATGAGAAGTGGACATGATGGAGGACAGATGAGGAACCATCAGTAGTACACCCATGCATGCAGAAGACACAACACCAGTTGAACAGTGGAAGGGGGGCATGTAACAAGGGGAGCCATGTGCATGGCACAGATGTGGACACACTAAAGTCGTGTGTGATAACACTCAGACCCACAGTGAGCATGAAATGGCTGTCCAGATAACATGCCACTTGGATCATTCTGGAGACGTACTACAATGAGCAGGCAGACAAGGACACCCAGGGACATACATGGACTGCATATGGTGCATGATTGTGCACACATGTGCATGTGGAGCCACTGCCATCAGCACAGTCAGATTGAGACACACTGCACCAAGGACAAAGGATGTATATGACATTTGACATCTCATTAAGATTTCCCTTGTATACAAGTGGCTCAGAGCGCAACCAAGAAAAGGGAGGGGAACAAGGGAGAAAAGAAAGTGAAAACAACAATCTTACTGGGCACAGCCACATTGAGAAAACGCAAGTGCATGGAGTAGGTAAAAAGGGGTAAAATCCCTGGAAGGGGGAGAAGTGGAAAGTGCCGAACAGAGGAGACTAAAGAATGAAAATGGAGTCTTATGATAGAATAGGCATGGAAAAGGTAGTAGTGCAGCCAGCAAGTGGCAAGTGCAAGATCATTACGATAGGGCAAATCTGATAAGTGCAGAAGAAGAGTGGGTGACTGTATGGGTACACGTACAGAACTCATTGCAATGGCAGGCCTGGAGGGAGTGCAGCAGGGAGGCAGGGTGAGCAGGTACCTGGGCCAGAAGGACAGAGGGTGTCCAGATGCACAGTGCCAAGAGAGAAAACAGTTCAGTTGGGGAGAAGAGGGGCTAATGCAGGAGCAAATAGGAAGGTCTTGAGGTGCTTCCGGAAGCAGAGATGTTTCTCCTCAAGTTTAAACGTGGCAGGTAGGCTGTTCCAAAGGGAGGTCCCAGCCGTAGACACAGATCTGCCCCCAGCTTCTTTCTTCAATAAACGACTGACCCGGAGGGAGTGTGAGGTAGAGGAGTAAAGGACTTGAGAGGGGAGGTATTGGCAGAGGGATAGTTGAAGGTATATTAGACCAGGCCACAAAAATCTTTGTGCACAATGCAGAGGGTCTAAAATGTAATCCATGCATCCACTGGTAGCCAATGAAGGGATTGCAGACTTGGAGAGATAGAGTTCAAAGACAAGTCTTGCACTCCTGTACTGGATTAGTGATAGAGGGTGGAGGGTGGAGGCAGTTAGAATTTTGAAAGAGGCTCTCACAGTGGTCCAACATTAAGACAACCAGAGCTTGATAGACAGTGAGCTTGTAGGTGAACGAGAGAAAAAGCAGAGTACCCCTGAGGAGGTTCAGCAAGAAGTTAAAATCTCAAGAGACATCAGAAATGTACGCGGAGAAGGAATGTGTGGAGTCAAAGGTGACCCCGAGGTTGTTGGCCTTGCAGGTGGGGGTAGGAGGAGGGCCATTGGAGGCCGGCCAGAGAGTGAGGGGAAAGGATGGTGAAGGTGTACCGATGAGGAGGATGTCAGTCTTGCTGGCATTTAGACAGAGATCGTTGGCAGTACACCAATTTCAAATGGCAATGAGGCAATCAGAAATGAGGGAGCGAGAACAGGTGGCCGAGGGCAGCCTGAAAATGAGTTGAGTGCCATCAGCATAGCACTGGAAGTTGTAGCAGAAAATGTAAATGCAGTTGCCGAGAGCTGCCAGGTGTTGTTTGAAAAGCCAGGCCGAGAGGTCAGACCCCTGGTGAACACCACAGGTAGAGAGGGAGATTGATAAAAGGAAGGACCCAAGTTGTAGCTGGGAGGGTCACACACGCCAAACACACATGTCATTGAGTAACACGCATCAATACTCACCGGACGATGCATCATAATCCATCCTCTCTGCCACTCCATGGATTTGTTCTGCCTGGATGAACTCTGCAGCGATCTCCTCGTGTTGAGTGGGTTTATCCTCTTCTGGTGCTGGCCCACCACCAGTCACCTGAGACATGGCAAAATTGGAGGCACGCTTTTGTTTTGCACAGCGTCGGAGGTCATTCCAATGCTTTTAGCAGTCCTGAGCCATGCACACCTGGAATCCCATGGCTGTCACACCATCCGCAATAAGCTGCCAGTGGACCCAATGCTGGGGAGGCGTTTTATGGCACTGTGGGCCCACAAGCATATCGCGTTTGTGTGCCAACACGCAGTCCACAAGGAAATCCAGTTCCTGCTTGCCGAAAGGCTTCTTCCTCGATGTGCCAGAGGCCAGAACCGTATCTGGGGTCTCAGCCTCTTGCGCAGGAGCAAGCTTCCTCATTTTGGGCTACACACAGGTACTGACCCTGTGTCCAATGTGGCCCTGATCAGTGGGGGCAGTGGTGCTGGTGGACTGGACCAAGGGAGTGGGAGTGCAATGAGGACGGAAGGTCTGGCTTGGGTCTGACTCACTGCCGGGGTGGTGTTGGCTGCATCTGCCCATGCAGTTACCACCACCCGGCTGCTTGGGGCAGCAGATGTCATAACTGCCCCCGATACGTGTGCCCCGGTCACAACTACACTGGACACACTTGACCCGCACCTCCGGACAAGAAGGAAATCGTCCTGGGAGTCCTCATCATGCAATGCAACAGGCGCTGCTCGACCCCGAGCCCGGGTGGTGGTCCCCACAGCTACACCTGCAGCTACCACCACCGGTGGGCCTGTGACAGCAGATGAAAGTTGCTGTTGGGTCATATGGGTGGCAGGTTGTGATGCAACAGCTGCATCTCCAGGAGCCACAGGGGGTGGTGGCATGTCTGCACCAGCACATGGCTGGGCATCCTGCCCCAGACGGGCACCCCTGCCTCTTCACCCTCTGTAGTCACCCTGGACTCCCTGTCCCCCTGGTCTCCGTCCCCACGTGCCCGACAACACACACCCCTGAGAAGACGCCCAACTTTGCCGCCCTTACCCTTTGGTGGCCTCCCAACCATGACACAGATGGTAAATTGCCGATGGGAGGTGCACTCAACAATTGTCCTGGGCAATTGTGTTGAAGGGGACAGGGTACTGGATGGAATAGGTACCCCTGTGCTCCTGCAAGGCTGTCTGTGACCCCTGGGGAAAAATGACGGGTCATGCAATGCTCAGGCATCCCTAAAAAATAAAAATGTATAATTAAAAAGAGGAAAAATTAAAAAAAATGAAAAAAAAATAAAAATTCAAAAAAATAATTAAAGAAAAATGTGCACGCGACCCCGGTAGCCCACATGCGTGGAATAAACCTCCCACAGTATGTTGTGGCACCCAGGGACACAAAAAACATTTAAGCGTGGAACACAAGGGCTACTATGACCTCAAAAATGGTACATGATGCACAGGGGGAACCACAGTGGGAAAAATAGCATGCGCGACTCACCGTCTGCCTTGCGTGGAAAAGAAAAAAGAAAAACACACACCCTTGTGCACGTAGGCAACACCCAGCCAAAAGAAGAGGTACGAACTTCAAATGCTGTGAAGTAAACGCGTGTGAATCCAGAAGAGTAAACTGACGCAACGGTCTCCACGAAAGGCACGTACAACGACCTGCTGGCCCGCACTCACCTTTAACCGCCGAGGAAAACACCTGCGCGCATCACGCCACTTACGCGCTTACATGCTAAGGCCCTTTCCTCAAATTACACACTGACGTGCTGTATTTTTCACGTGCGAATTCACTCTGTATCAAGCTGGCCACGCAACAAAACAGTAGACTATGCTCCTGCCCAGAAGCCCATTTTCCTGCCCCCCAGAGCCCTGAGCCACCTCCCATGAGCAATCTGCTCCTGCCTGCCTGCCTGCTGGTCACGTGCCCTGCTATTTGGTGACTGCACATCAGCCATCTGCAGGTGTCCAGTTGCTGCGACCACCCCTGCTGCAACAGAAGACTCCCGACTGGTGTTCCATCACTCCACATCCCAGCCCCAGGACCCAGTTGCCCACCCACACCTGCCTCAGGGGTTGCCATGTCGTGGCAAACATCATCTAAGACCACTGCAACCCCCAGCCATAGTGGCAGAGGGCTGTCAGATTCTTAGCCAGAGAAGTTGGCATCCTGGTGGAGCAAGTACTGGGGCATTATGATGCTCTCTTATGATGACCATGCGCCGACAAGGAAGGACGGAAGAGGACCTGGTCGGACATCGTGGTTGCCATCAACGCAGAGGGGGGGGCAACCCGCGACTTGAAACACATCCAGAAGCGCTGGGAGGACTTCAGATCCAGGACCCTCATGAAGGCCCGGTGCCTCTTACCTGCAGCAGATGCAGGGGGGCGTCGGGTCCAACTTTTCATCGACCAGATGAGGGTCCTGGAACGCATCGACCCAGTGCTTCACCACCTGGAGTTGAGCGGTGAGTGTCTGGGCTATCCCATTCCACACAGTGCATGTTGAAGTGTGGCAGGAGTGTGCAGATTGAACATATGTCTAACATGGCCCATGTATGGATGTGTGTGTGCAGGGACATGCCCATGCTGCATGTGAGTGCAGTCATGTTTGATGCACATCAATGATGTATGTGTTCCAATGCATGATGCCCAACAGCATGTGGAGATGCACACATGTTAGCATTTCTGTGTATGTACTATGCCATGGTTGGGGTGTGACACATGGATGCTGGTTCCACCTTCATGTACGTGCACGGCGGACATGTGCGTGTGTGTGTTTGACATGTGTGGGACTGTGATACGCCCTGGATGCATGTGACCCGGAAATGTGGCTACCTGATTTGCAGATGTGACTTAGTTGCCAATGATTGCACTGTGACAGGTGTTGGAGATGTACAGATGCATGTCTGTGTGGTGGCGTGTGTGCATGAGACCGGCACTCCCCATGTTGCTTGTGACGTCATGACAACCTTTGGTTGTTCATGCTGTTACGTGTATGGATGCTGATGCCTGTTGCACAATACCAGTTTATTGGTGCATGTGTGTGGGTTCAAATGATATGAGTGTTGGGGAGTGTGATGCCATCTGTGACGTTTGACACTGCCACTCATGTGCAACTGTCTTGTGTGTATCAGACCATTGTACAGTGCCCTGATGCCTGTGTTCTGTCTCTCTGTGTCTGCAGCGTCGACTAATGAAGAGGGCAGAGACGGTGCTGTGGAGCACAGTGGCAGGGATCCCACCGGCAGCCGGAGGCACAAGGCCCAGCTCCCCTCCCATGCATTGATATCTTCCGGGAGTGAGGAGTCTGGTGCCACGTCCATGGCTGCAGCTGCCAAGGGAAGGTCCAAGAGGCAGAGGTTGGAGGTGGACTCCTCGGCAGCAGTAGGTGCAGTTGAGCCTCCACAGTGGCCTATGGACGAAGATGGCACGGAGTCATCCAGGTTGGTGGGGGGCTTTGTTGAGAAGGAGGCCGTGGAAGCCCCATGCACGGGGCCTGGAAGAGGGGATTCCACTGGTTCTAGTGGTGCAGTCTAGGGGCCGGGACAGAAGGCAGCACAGGCCGCCGCGGAGGTGCCTGTGTGTAATCCTGTCCCCGATCTTGTGACTGCATCATCCTGAACCAGCAGGGATGCCTCCGTCCAGACCTGTTTTCAGGGAGGGGATGCGCAAACAACAACTGGCCTTCCTCTCCCTGTGGACGTGGCAATCCATGACCGGATTGAGCCTGTCCTAGCTGGTGTGGCGTTGCGCCAACGTGGTATTTGGGGTGACGTGCAGGGTTCTCGTGAGGAAATGCACGTCATTTGAATACCTGTTTGGCTGTGTCACACTACTAGGACAGGTCGCTGGCACTGGGTCCCTCTGTGTGCTGGATATTCTTGCGACCCCCTTCTCAACTGAACCCCCTATGCACCATTCATCCTGCGTGCCATCTTCCCGCCCAAGTGTCACCTGGGCCCCCTGTGCAGCTGCCCCTGAGCCAGCGGCCAGGCTGGTGGAGGACGCATCCCTGCCACAGTCGGGAGTTGGAGGTCCAGCAGGGGTGGCCACCCCACCAACTAGACCCCAGCAGATGGAGGACGTGCAGGCATCATCAAGCAGGGAACGTGCACGGCGGCACCAGAGGATTCCAACAGGTTGGAGGCCGTCATGATGCCAGAGGCAGTTGCATTGGAGGCAGCAGCAGGCTCAGCATGGGAGCGATCATGGCTCGGGGCCATCAACATCCCGGGGCAGGCATCGGCCAGCGGGCAGGAGGACCCAGGATTGGGAGTGTCTTCCGTGTGGCAGCAGTTGGGCCAGCAAATAGATGTGGAGTGGCGGCGGGCGGAGTGGGCACGGCTCACAATGGTCAGGGCGGAGAACTCCATGCGCCGGGCTTTGAGGTGGGCTGAGTGTGGTGGGTGTGGGGTAGAGGGACATGAGTTGGGGCCTGCTGGCAGGTTGCCATCACTGGGGGTGGGGTGAAGGGACATGAGTAGGGGCCTGCTGGCAGGTTGCCATCACTTGGGGGTGGGGTGGGTGGACATGAGTTGGGGCCTGCTGGCAGGTTGCCGTCACTGGGGGTGGGGTGGGCGTCACATGTGTTTTGGCTCCCAAGTGCATGGTGCCTTGTGGCCTTCCTGCGGGGCATGGTCAGGGTGGATGGGCTGCCTGCAGGGCATGGGGATGGTGGATGGGCTGACTTGCGGGGCATGGGGAGGGGGGAAGGGCACACCCAGGAGGGCCCACACTGCCAAATGGAGTGTAAAACTCTCTGTGCACCCCTCGGAATATGCGTACCCTGCTCGCACTAGGCCAATTGTGTGTAAAATTCCCTGCACACTCCACGGAATACGCGTACCCCGCTTGCGCCAGGCCAATCGCATGTAAAACTCCCCACACACCCCTCAGAATACGCGCACCCCACTCGCGCCAGGCCAATCACGTGTAAAACTCGCCGCTCACCCCTCGGAATATACGTACCCCGCTCGCACCAGCAGAATCACGTGCAAAACTCCCTGCGCACCCCTCGGAATACGCATACCCCGCTCGCCCCAGGCAAATTGCATGGAATAAGTCAGTCCTGTGGGGTGGGCTGGCTGCGGGACATGGGGAGGGTGGATGGGCTGCCTGCGGGGTATGGAGAGGGTGGATGGGTTGCCTGTGTGTCATGGGGAGGGTGTATGGGCTGCCTGTGGGGCATGGGAGGGTGGATGGGTTTCCTGTAGGGCATGGGGAGGGTGGATGGTCTGGCTGCGGGGCATGGTCAGGGAGGATGGGCTGGCTGTGGGGCATGTTGAGGGTTGTAGGGGTCTCCCCTGTGGTGTGGTCTACCTGCAGGGGGTGCATGTAGCTCCTCACGATACGGGTGCGCAAATATGGAGGTATGCGAGGGCACTTTACATGGGATTCCGCTGGCGCGAGTGGGTTACGAGTATTCTGAGGGGTGCACAGGGAATTTTACATGCGATTGGCCTGGCGTGAGCGGGGTACGCATTTTCCGAGGGGTGCACGGGGAGTTTTACACTCGATTGACCTGGCGCGAGCGGGTTACGCGTATTCCAAGGGGTGCGCAGGGAGTTTTACAAGCGATTGGGTTCTTGCGTGAGGGCTGAGTGGCATTTTTAGTGCATTTTTGCTGTTGGGGGCTTTATGCTGGTCCACTGGCCTTTGTGCCATGTAGGGGATTTGTGTGGAGGTTTTTGGCGCATGGGTGGGGTTGGGGGCATAACTGGCGCTGCTGCAGGGTCGCTACGCCACGCTGCGCCACGGCTGGTTATGGATGTAAGAATCCATGAATACGCTGTGCGTCAAAATGGGTCTTAGGGCACACGGCTGAAAGACTCCCCTCCAACACACACTCCCTCTATGCGCCAGCTGCATGCGCCACTTCTGCGCTTGATTCCATGAATTACCCCCTTAGTTAAATGTAATGAAGGTTTAAAAGAATGTAGATTGATATTCTCTTCTAATGAATTAAAAATAAAAATGAGACAAATATAGTGATTTAAGAGAAGTAGGCCTTATATTCAATGCAGCAGCCTGGTGTAGTAAGAGTGACTCCAGTTTAAATTATAGTGCAGCGGTCACCACAGTATAGTTATGGTGAGTATCAAGTTCCATAGGAAACAAGAACAATGAATTGCTAATACCTTTTGACCCAAGTGATGAATTTGGCTTGCCTTTTTCAAATAGATGTGTATGTATGCCTCCCCTCCCTCCCTCCTCAGACTAGAGATGTTTGGAAATATCTGTTCCAAAAGTTATTAAGAAAAAGAAAATGCAGCTTCGGTCGAGTTTGGACCAGGTACGAAACAACATGGGTATGAAGCATTTACTCAATTTCCCGGGGTGGGTGGATCTGTCCAGTAGGTTTTAAAACATTTGACAGAGAAGGGGGTGCCCCTTTCTCCCAAAATTATAAGGATATCTCCAGCAATGTTTTGCAGCAGAGTGCTTTCAGAAATTTACAGCCGCCATTTTTGTTTGGTGTGAGAGCGGCTATACCCGGGACTACCCAAAATTGAAAAAAATGAATAATGCCATTTGGAGGGGGGAAAACATGAAATGACATTGGGCAAGAGGTGGGCAGGGGTGTGAAAGAGGACGCCATGTTAAATTGTGGAGGCTAGGATGCAGGAAATAACAATATTGCCACAAAAGAATGTTTCTGATAAATACACCTATTGTCACGTGTATACCCGCGGCTACAAGTCGCTGTGCATAAAAAATTGGAAACATTTATTTGGAGGGGAAAAAGTTGTAATTACATCAGACCAGAGGTGGGCAGGGGGATAGAGAATGATATGACACATTGTGGAGTCTAGGATGCAGGTAACAATATTGCCATGACGAAATGCTTCCAATATCCGCGGCTATAATAACGTGTAAACCCATGGCTATACGCCTGCAATGTTAAATATGCTAAATGTAAGTGTGTCACAGCAAACATACAGTAGCTATGCACGAGGAATGTGGGGGGCATCATTTGGAGGGAGGGTGGATGTTGGTGTGGGGAGGGTATTTGGGCATAAATAAAGTTATTTGAGCAGCATAAACACTAAAAAAGGCACATTTTTGATGTTCTTCAAATAACCGTGGTTATGAAAAAAAAGAGTATTTTGGTGTATTTTGGGGCATTTTCATAACCGCAGTTATCGGAAAATAAGTACAAAAATGGGCCTCTGCCGACACATACTGTGTAAAATGGATCATATGGGGATTATTGATCTATTTATATAGTCTGTGTAGCTTTTTTCTATTTGTATCACTTCAAGGATGTTCTTAGGAGAACCGTTTGGGGTGGAAGGAGGAGGGTGGAACTAGAAAGGGATGAACATTAGGGTTGGAACATGTAACAAGGGGTAAAAGAAAGCGAACATACATTTTATTGTTTTTTGGGGGGGGGGTTGTATTTATTTTATTGTTTAAAGATGGTAAAAAAAATTGCCACTTCAAAAATAAAGCCTAGCGGTGGCAGTGTTTCTGGTGACTAGAAATAGCAACTGCCCACTTTTCTAGTGTGGCACCTCCCATGGCAATCTTACTTTGGTACACAAAGCAGGCGACCATGCACTCGTTAATGTTGACTGCCGGGCATATTGCTGGTTCAGATTGCACGTGTGTTAAGCATGAAGTAATTCATTGGTAGAGCTCCAGGACCGGAATCAGGTCACAAAACATATAAATGACCAGAAAGATGGAGTCCATTGCTGAGTCGTAAAATGAGCCATTAACATAATGTCAGGGAAGTGCCTTTGCAGGCAGCTGAGCAGAACCGCAAACCTGCTTGGAGACTTTTGAAAGCTTTACTTGTGTAGATTTTGAAATACTTAACTTGGATGCGTGCAGAGACACCGCCATATCGAAGAACAATCTAAAATGAATGTTCACAATGGGACCGATTTATTAAAAAAGGATACCCTCACATCTATTTTAGATGTTCAATTTGCACTTGAGCAGAAGACATCCACTTCACAACGGGACGTCATGCTAATGGCTTACCTTTCCCTAGATTGTTGTGTTTTTGCTCTGTAGGGCTGCACAGGGAAGATGCATACAGTTTTAGAGCGATGAGAGTCATTTGCAATTCCATTTCCTTTTGCAAATTACTTTTCCCAAGGGAATGAATGTGCAGCTTTCATTTAGTGAATTGGCGTCAAAATGTGATAGGCGACTAAAGTCTGAGAAACTGCACGAAGATTTTGCCGATAAGGGAGCACAGTCACAGGTGTTCTTGTGGTACCACGTCCTTTCATCAACAGCAGTATTTTCGATGGGTGTTTTTACAAAAAACGTTGCTGAAAAAACGAATAAGAAATATAGGGGGTGGGTGGGAAGGGCATATACACGTTTAGGGGAGGAAGGGAATAGTACAAATTGGGAGAGGAGGGGGAACTGAGGGGGGGCAGGATTTAAAATGTAGTTGAGTTTTTTCAGCAAAATTATTTTGTAAAAACACCTGTCGAAAAAACTGTTGTCGATGAAATGACATATGGCCATTCTTGTTGAGTGTACATTTATCCCAAAAGGGCCTCTTGGTGCTACACAGAGTCATCAGGTGCTTTTTGCTCCCCAATTCAATTGTAATTGTTTCATCAACCTCACCGGGGTGAATGGCAGGGCGGGCTTGCGGGATTCAAACCTGTGACCTATAGCAAGCTGAGGATGTGGCATGTAGGTTTTACTTCAATGTATTGCCCAGATTCAAAACTTAGAAGACCACATTCATCTTTTGATTACCACAATGTGGTGTAAACAGTTCTGGACTCAAGACAACGCGGAGAGGAGGGGCACTGCGAATTGGAGGACTACTGGGTGAATATATAACGATGGGATAAAACAGCCTAGGGGAAATGTAAGAAAGCAGGTTGGAAACACTAGAAACCCCGTTTATTACTATAGGGGCAGCTGACTTCCCTTTCGTTTTGTAAGATGTTTGAAAATTCATAACCAGAAGGCTTCGAACATTAACCATGACAAACAATGAGTACATGGGATGTTGCATGGGCATCTGGCCTGCAGTGGCACCACTGCGTGTGGCCTCCAAGCGCTGCCTTACTGGGCGCAGTGCAGTCTGACATGTCCCTTCTGACGCAGCAATGAAAACATTCCTAAAAAAATTCATTCGAATTAAGACAAGTTGATTTGCAAATGATATTATTTCTGCCACCACCAATTGTAATCCGGGGGTAATTCCACCGGACCATGTGTCGGTAACGGTAATTCAGTTGGGCAGGCTTTCGGCGGATATACCACCGGAATACCGCCCAACTTGTAATGAGGCCCAATGACCATTAAGTTCCCTTATCTCAGAATTCTGTATTTATGTCATAGACTTTGGAAGTCATTTGAGACAACGTGGAACCGATTTGAATTTCTATTGTTTCTACAGGTTCAAATGTGGTTCAAATTGGCTGAACCACATAGGCTGGTGGCTTAAGTCTGGAGCCCCCAATTACAGGCTGCTTTTATGACTTTCTTTAGCCTATCACAGGCCCACAGGAATTTGGATCCTCTGTAAAAAGCCCAGTTCACTCACTGGCCCTTTGTGGACTTTGTTAGGCTATGAGATGTGTTTCAGAGCTGGCTCACAATTGAAAAGTGTTTGGAATTGGGTCATTTTGCCTTTTTGTTTTACATTAGGAACATTCCAAACGTGATAAACCCTTCTGTATATGTTGTTTTCCCATGGAAATTCCAAAAATAAATATAATCTTAAAATAAATAAAAAAAGCAGGGGTGAGGTGCGCACTCCAATTCCTGGCCAATATATTATCTGAACAAGTATCCAAAAACAATCACAGGGTTAAATCCCAAAGTGTCCACAATATTCACAGGGTTAAATCCCAATAAAGTTCACAAGGTTAATTCCCTTCTTGCACTGTTGTACTCCTCCAAGCGCTTTTGTAACTGCAATACTCATCAGGGAGGCTGAGTTGCCATTCAATTCAGGTGAAACCAATATAAATGCAGTTGCAGTCTCTAGGAATTATGGTCAAAGTAGTGAACCCATTTAAACAATTCAGGTGACCAGTGAGTGAAAGACTCCCCTCCAACACACACATCATACCCTTAGCGGGAGGAGGGGGGAGGCTGCAGCATCAGGGTTATTTTGCCCTACACTGGAGAGCCATAATCATGGTTTTCCTCCCTCCCCCTGCTAAGGGTATGATGTGTGTGTTGGAGGGGAGTCTTTCACTGTTCACCTGAATTGTTCAAATGGGTTCACTACATTGACCATAATTCCTAGAGACTGCAACTACATTTATATTGGTTTCACCTGAATTGAATGGCAACTCAGCCGCCCTGATGAGTATTCCAGATACGAAAGCGTTTGGAGGAGTAAACAGTGCAAGAAGGGAATTAACCCTTGCTCACTATTCTTAGAGAGGCACAGCTACACCCTGCTGATGAGGTTCAACCAGACTGAAGCACGTGTCTGGGGTTGCTGTTGGTACTCTTGTTCAGAGGAGAATTGCCCAGCATTTCGATGCTTGACTGCCCTAGGGGAAAGGTGTCCTCTGTGAAAGATAGTGAGCTAAAGACTCTGGGTAAGGCTCTTGTAACCAGGACTCATGTCTGGCAGAGAGTCTCCCAGGACCCCCCTTGTTATCTGCAAATATCAACAAGCATAAGCAAAAACAAATAGCACAAAATAGCAGTTTCGGCGGAACAACAAAACCATAGTAAATCTTTTGTCATCACTTGAAACCAAAGCATTGAGAGAACAAGTGGGAAGGCAGCTGCAATCCACACCCATTGACATAGCGATTGCTGATGTGCCCTAATGGAGGCTGAGCATGATGATCAGTGGGGTCAGTCTCCATTTTTTTGGGGCTGCTTCACAGAGACGTTACTACGAGTTATCAAATATCAGGCAGCTTGGAAGTCTTTAATGTACTGAACGACATGGTGGTCAAATCCTTCTCCGCCTAACTATAAAAGAAGCAATGTTATATTTGCTCTCCCAAGAAGGAGGACAGTCATTAGTGCGGAGTCTTTTATACAGATTACAACTGGATATGAGAACTCGGTCCCGGAGCCATACTCATCACATGCTGTGGTAAGTGTAAGACTGAGAAACTACTTGACGAGCCACCTTGATGCCATTCAATCGCCATCTGCTCGATCAATATTTCTAAAGTTTAGATGCGATATTCTAGCAGTGGTGTCTGTCTCGATAATATGTACTTAGTCAGCTAGAGACTTGTGCTGAGGCTGTAACCAGGCATCCTGGACAGTGCAGCATGTTATGCTTTTATGTCGATGTTATAAAGAGGTAAACCGGCAGACTTTGCAAGATCTGCCTGAATAAAAACCCAGATAATGTTTTGTTTTGTTTCAAATGACCTTCCAAGGGCCTGGCATTATTGACCTGTTTTTAAAGAAAGCTCTATTTGGATAGACGGCCCAGAGGGGAGAAGGCAATATATTTTCAGACCCATTTTTCTAAAGTTGTTAGATTATATTAAATCACATCAAGCATTTTATATGCAAACAGCTGATCCACACTTATTCTAATTGATGCTTTTCATGACCTCTTTAAATGTGTTCTAATATTTTACTGTGTGTCCTTTATCACGCATGATGTTTCATATGTGTTTTATGTTATGTATTGTGTCTTATGGGCTACAGCCCAAGATACATTTGACTTGACTGACTGACTAACTCTGACTTACATTTGACTTGCTAAGAGTAAGTAGCAGGTGAGGGATACTCATCATATCTTCTTTGTGAAACAAGTAGCTAGTATGCTATTATGAGTAACTCTGACTTATTCCTGACTTATAAAGAGTAAGTACCAAGGGCCCACTCCAAGTTCAGTGGTGCAGATAAAAGTGGAGTTAATTCCGTTACCTCCACCTTTTTGACACTAATGGAACTACTGTTGTTTTTACCGCACCGCCAAATTCCAATTGTTGACCATGAAGTAGAGGATTTTCTCTCCCTTTCAGGACAAATATCAGCAGAATTACAGCTTGAAGTAATTCCACCAAAATTCCCATGGAGTCTTTGCACTCCAAAAATGGAGACTACCACTGCCACAAAAACACTCAGAATCCTGCGGACCGAGTGGCAGTATCAGTAATCAATTTGGGCAGTTATTCAGGGAATCAAACACCAAATTACTGACAACCTTCTAATGAGGATCTAAGTACGCTTTCCCTGTGCAGCTTGCAGAGAGAGGCTTCCCGATTCCTTTGCTTCCGCTTTCATTTTAAAAGGAAATTGTTTGTGTTGGCAGCATTCTTTGTAATACCGCAACACGTCCTGTTTTCTTGGGCATTCACTTCCTGGGACCTATGTTCCCCTCTCCCTCCTTTCCTTCACCTGACTCCTGATTGGGCAGGTGGCCTGTCTTAAGTGATCCCAGTAGGGCAGTCCCACTGCCTGTTGCAGCCCCCTGCGGCAAAGGGACCCAGGCAAAAGGCAGCTATGCAGAAGCAGCCCCAGATGGTGTCTGCTGGTGTCAGCCGCGGAAGCATGTAGCCTGCAGCCGTCAATCTGCTGCGACTGACAAGGTAGGTGCGGTGCAGACAGAGGGGCAGCAATCACTGCACCGCACTAAACTAACCCACCCCTCCAAATTCCTCTTATTAATCTTGTCGCACCACCCATAAGCATCTCATTGAACGGTATTGTTTAGCCATCTCTCTAATCTCTCTGGGAAAGTCACATATCTTGCATCACTGTTGTGTTAAAATTAGGCCTTTTTCCCTCCTTTAAGGAAAGTCAAATGTGGGTGTTTTTGCATTACTGTTGTGTTAAAACTAGGCCTTTTTCCCTCCTTTTAGGATAGTGGAATCTAGGTGTTTTTGCGTTAATGTTGCGTTAAACCTAGGCCTTTTTCCCCTCCTTTAGGAAAGTCAAATCTGGGTGTTTGTAGTGCGCTGCCCCCTCCTGTCTTCTGTCCACACTGCTCCTACATTCCCCTGTGGTGTGCTGCCTGCTTGTTGCCCCCTGTGTGCATCTTTCGATGGGACCCCTTCTCTGGTGTTTCCTGTGGTGTCTGGCTGTGGGCTGTGCTTGTTTCTCTCCCTCACTCCCCTCTTTCCCCTCGCACCCTCTATTGTGCTCTCAATCTCTTCCCTCTTCTCAAACTGCTACTCTATCTCCTATCCTGTCCCTCTCACTAAGTCTGGAAGGATAAAGTTAAAGTGGGTTATCCTGGGTTCCAACGCAGGCCTCCCTATCGTTGATCAGCGCTTCCTCCAGACAGACTCTCACCGATATCTCTTTGTCGTTCCCTTGCCAGATCTACGGACCCCTCATATGGTCTCTGTTCTCTCTCCTTTCTCCTCCTCTCTCATTAATGGTGGCACCCGGTGGGAGGTCCTCGTGGCCCTTCCAATCCTCCAAGACCATCATGAATGTCTATCTAAATCGTACCGTTATGGTCCAGGGCTCTCAGCCCAATCTCCTCCTACTTGATAGGCGTCTCCCATTTCTCATCAATTTCCTCCCTTCTCCTGCCACTCCATCTAACACCTCTCTGGCTCCTATGTCATCTCCATCTACTGCCTTTGCCCACTCTCGGCCCCTTCTACCTCCTCTGCTGGCTGCACCTCACTCCTGCACCCCAGCCCAGAAGTCTTTCAAATGTTTCAACCTGCTCCACGTAGTTACTCTTAACTCTCGCTCTGCTATCAAGCATTCCTGTGACATCTAGCCCCTCCTTGAAGAACTTGACATGGATGTCCTTGCTATCAACGGACCGGAGGGGGAGTTGCCCTGATTTTTCCAGAGTAGGTCCCTGCTTCTGTCATCCCTATGCAGGCCTACTCTTTTTTTGAATGCCCAGTGTGCAGGCTCTCTATCTCTCCCGGCCTCTCCCTGACTGTGGTCACCATGTAGAGGCCACATGGCCAGGTGACCCTCTTACTCTCTGAAGTCAGACCTCTCTTCTTCACTCCTTGCCTCAACCTCTCAACTTCTCCTCCACAGAGACCTCAACATCCACCTGGATGTTTTTAATCCCTCCTCTGGGCTCTTCCGCAACCTGTGCAACTCTCTCTCCCTTTCCATTCTACCCTCTGATCTGCCACACTCTGCCTGACACACCTTGGATGTTCTCATCTCCCCAGACATACCCATCTATAACCCTCTCACCACTCCCCTCTCTTTGACTGACCACGTTGCTCTCATCTCACCTGAAACTTCTTGCCCCTGAAGCAAAACATACCCCAGCAGTGACACCTTCCTTCTTGGTCATTCAGCCCATGAAGCAAGTGCCAGTGGACGCCTTTGCCTCTACTTTCTCTGCTCCCTCTACTCCTGCGGCTGACTCACACTCTGACCCAGCCCTCTCTAACCTGCATTTTCTATCTCCAACACTCTGGACAACCTTGTCCCTGTCATGAGAATCCGTCTGAAGCCTACCTCCAAGTGCAACTCTTGGTACGACTCTGAGCTCTCCGCCCTGAAACGTAAGTGCAGGGTGGCTTAGAGGAAGTGGAGGGGTTCAGGTGCATCCTCTTGCAAACTGCAACTGCCGCCTGCTCCAAAAGCAATACAGACTCTCTGTCCTCTCCAAGAAGAGGGTCCATATCAAAGGCCGCATCTCTGCAGCCTCTAACAACATGGCCAAACTCTTTAGAATCTGCAAGGAGTTGGCCAATCCTTCTGCAGTCTCCACCTCTCCTGTTCCCTCCCAGTCCCTCTGTATGGCTTGTGCCTCTCATTTCACTGCTAAAACTCAGGACATCCTGTCCTCGCTTTCCTCTTCCCCTCCCTCTACCTCTCTCAAACCCCCCTTGGCCTCCTCTCCTTTTCCTTTTTCCTCCTTCTCTCTGACAACACCTGACGATGTCTCTAGACAAGAGCGATCTATGAAAGTGTTGTCCTAACAGTTGCTCCCCTACTCCTCCAGAACCATCAAGGACCACATTGCCATCCATGCTCCAGCCTTGACTGATTTCTGCAATCAATCTTTTTCACCACTGGATCTTTCCCCTCTCTCCTCAAGCACTGCCTTGTGCACCCCCTCCTAAAAAAGCCTTCTGCCGATCCTGCATGTCTGGCAATCTATCGCCCGATTTCTATCTCTACTTTTCTGGGCAAACTCTTGAAAGAGCTGGCCATCTCCCAGCTCACCCTCCACACTGAATCTGTTGGCTGCCTACATGACCATCAGTTTAGCTTCAGAGCAGCCAGAGGTATGGAAACTGCTCTGCTGAACACATGTGAAGATCTGCTCCCTAACCTCATCTCCAGCTCCCCCTCTGTCCTCATCCTCCTTGATCTCTTCTCTGTTGTCAAAACTGTTAATCACGCCACCCTGATCAACCGACTCTATGTGAACCTGGGCATCAAGCAGAGGCGTGCCTTGGGGGCAGAGGGGGCTGCAGGGGCTATAGCCCTGGTTCTTTTGGTTGTAGCCCGGATAGAAGATCAGGGGCTACAACCAAAAGGCTTTAGCTAGCCCTGAATCCGGCCAGTCCCGACATTAGCTTAGCCCGTGATCTTTTCCAGACCTAGCAAAACCCCTGGCATCAAGGATCAGCCCCTGGCATGGTTGACGTCCTTCCTCCTGGACCATCCCTCCCAGGTCCAACTTGGGTCCTTTCTCTCCACCAGCTCTCTCTCCACATGCGGTCTCCCCCAGTGCTCTATCCTCTCACTGTGGCTCTTCAATGACTATCTGGCCCCTTTTGCCCATCTGATCTCCACCTTCTCTTCTAACTTTCAGTATTATGCAAATGACACTCAGCTCTCTTTCAGGCTTCCCTCAGCCTCCTCTTCTCTCTTGCTCATTCCTGTCTATTCGCGATTCAGGATCAAATGATCTTTGCTTTAATGCCAGTAAGACGGAGATCCTTCTCAGTGGGATCTCTGCTTCCACTTTCCCTCTCTCATTCTGGCCGTCCTCCTTGGGCCCTCTATCCTCGCCTTCCTTTGAGGCAAAAGATCTTGGTGTCATCTTCAACTCCACTCTCTTCTTCTCTCCTCACATCACAGACCATACCAAAATGGCCCACTTCCAGCTACACCTCCTCAGAGGTATTCTACCTTTTCTCACTTTCCCCCTGAAGATCACTGTCTCCAGAGCCCTGGTCCTCTCCAGGATTAACTACTGCAACAGCCTCTTTCTCAATCTGCCTACCTCTACACTTCGCCCCCTGCAACTAATCCAGAACAGGACTGCAAGGTGTTGTAATGTGGCTTGGAGAGTAGCAGTGTGTGTGATGTCATGGGCTGGTGGAATGTGAGTGTCGGAGTGTTATACTGGGTGACCGTTGACAGAGAGAAAGCTGACAGCTGAGAAGTATGGGTGTGGGGGTGAGCCCGGTGTTTCCCTTGTGAACTTGTGTCATCTGTGTCCCCTACCATCCCCATGTGTTATTGATGGAGTACAGGACAAGGGTAATAAAGCTCCTTAAACTTACCTTTGGAATCCGGACATCCACTTTGTTACACTGGCGACGAGGGTGGGATGGTAGGTGGATTGCCTTGCCATCGGTGCTGCTGGGGGGGGGGGGTTGCAGCACTCCAGGAACACTGCCCCCATCTGTCCCCCCACACCCAGATGGGTCCGTGCGTGTTCGCCTGCCATGTTGAGTTCGTGGCCCCTCACTTGTGGTGAGGGGCACTCTGATAGCTGTTGGTGCCTTTGGAGCTGTGCGGCGCTCCCCTGTCCCGTGTGGGTTGAGCGATGTTGCTTTGCGGTGCTTCAGCGTCTGAAGGCAGCCCTGTGCCACTTTTGTTTGCTGTCATCTGAGGGCCTGAGCAATGTGGCATTGAGGGGTTCCATTGTGGTGCCAGCGAGGTCGGAGCTCCAACGGAGGTGAGGCTCGACCATGTGTTCGGTGGTTCGGGGAGGCGATGGTCCCCCTTTTGTCAGGGGGTGGATGCGCTCAGTTCTCCGGTAGCGCGTTTTACCCCTGTCACAGGGTGGACCTGCGCCGCCCGTTTTCACTGTCAGGAGAAACTCAGAGTGCTGCGGCAGTTGGAAAGAAGGGTCCCCACTGTTGGAGCTAGGGATCTGCGTGCGGCGCCACCAAGGGTCTGCACTTCACATGGAGGATATGTGCCGTGGATTTGTTGTGTTTCTGGCCGCTCGTTTTGTTGTTCCACCACAGCGTGTGCTGTAGGAAGGGTTTGTGGATGCGCCTATGGACATTTCCGAGGGAAGTTGCTGGGACAGTTGTCTGAGGCAATCTGGTGACGTCACAGCACTGCGGGGCAGTTCCAGTGGGTCACGTGAGCAGTGGCCATTGTTTTTCCTGTATTCCAAGCCTCCTTGTCGGCATGTTGGAAGAGATTATGAACGCACTGGGGATAGTGCGTATCATCGGGGCATAGACTGGCCGTCTGTCAGCTCACCACCGGTTTGTGCTCAGAGGGGCAGCTCTGATACTCCGGGGGGCAGACCGGAGTGGAAGGTGTTTAGTGTGTTGGAGGTTAAGTTTGGTTAGGTAGTTGTGTTAGTGTTATCTAACAATAGTATGGCTAGGGGTGGCAGCCCTAGCTTCTGAGGGGCAGCTCAGGAGAGGTGTAAGTGCACAGTTTATTGTTTTTAGTCCTCGAGGGTGAGAATTGAGGGACTTGGGTTGTTGTGTCGATGGTCGTGGCATGTTGTGTCATGGAGTTAGGTGCCTTTGGTATTTTCTATGTGGTCCGGTTTGGCCTGTGAATGGTTCCCTTTGTGTGTGGTTCCTATTTGTTGAGGTTTCCAGGGGTTCTGGGCATAGGCGGCCGCTGTGTGCAGGATTTCTGGTACCATGTTTGTGTTGGATGATTAGGGTTTTGGTGCTGGTCGCGTTACCTTAGTCATTTTCTTGTGTTTCCCTACGGAGGGAGAGGTGTTGTAATGTGGCATGGAGAGTAGCAGTGTGTGTGATGTCATGGGCTGGTGGAATTTGGGAGTCGGAGTGTTCTACTGGGTGACGGTTGACAGAGAGAAATCTGAGAGTTGAGAAGTATGGGTGTGGAGGTGAGCCCGGTGTTTCCCTTGTGAACTTGTGTCATCTGTGTCCCCTACCATCCCCATGTGTTATTGATGGAGTACAGGACAAGGACAATAAAGCTCCTTAAACTTACCTTTGGAATCCGGACATCCACTTTGTTACACAAGGCTTATCCTTGGCTTTAAGCGTAGGGACTGTATCTCTCCAGCCCTGAATTCTTTGCACTGGCTCCTGGTGGCTGCAAGGATCAAGTTCAAGACCCTCTGCATCGTCCACACGGCTTTGTGGGGCCGGGGCACGTACTACATCCAACTCTCTCTTCCAAAATACCTTCCTTATAGAACCCTTTACTCAATTACCTCCAACTCTTTGAGGGTCAGACGCTTCTCTGGGCAGAGAGTGTGGGTAGATCTCTCTCCTCTGCAGGTGCCTCCCTCTGGAACAGCCTCCATGCCCGACTCAGACTTGAGCCGGACCATCTGAAGTTCCGGAAGCAGCTCAAGACCCTCTTTTTCTTCTCTGCCGTCTCTCTCTCTCTCTCTCTCTCTCTCGATCCCTTGCTGACTTACCTGCCTGATATGCAGATTGGTTGCTCAGAATATCACTGGGTACCAGGCTCCTCCACGACCAGTCTTCCTTTGTACTGCCTCCTTGCCCTATTGTGCACTTGGGGTTGTAACCGTATCCCCTACAGCCCCCCTGCCTCCTTGCACTTGCCCATAGCCGCGCTGCCCTGACTACACTTACTCAGAGCCATACTACCCTAATTGCACTTCCCCCCTTTCCTCTCCCTTGCACTTCCCCCTCTCCGTCCTCCTGCACTTCTATTGTCACACTTACACGATCCGAATGATACAAGGCCTAGCAGGGCCGTTTGTCTTGTCCTCCCTATGTCTTCCCGCACTTGTCTTGTGGCACCTAGAAACACGTGTTTGCAGGAACGTTATAAATGCCTCATCATATCATATCATATCATATAATCTCGAGTAAGGCTGAGTTACTCGTAGCAACTTCTTTGTGAATCGAGTAACTCAGAAGCTAATTTGAGAAACACTGTCTTACTCAAGACTCCCTAACTTACTTTTGTCTCCTTAAGAGTAAGTGGAGTCAGACGAGTTACTCAAAGTAACTACTTTGTGAATCAAATAGTCCTCTCCAGGTTTAAGAGAAGGAAAGATCAAATTTACTTCTCCATAAAATGGCCACTACAATCCTTTGGTTCCATAACTTTGTGTGCCTTGTTCTGTTGGTGCCGTACATTTTTGGCGGCAATGACATGAGCACCATATGTTCCTCATGGAATAATATTATTCAAAAATGAGGAATAACAGCCATTTTGCCACCTGTAATTTCACCAGACCAATAGGAGTAAATGCAGCCAAATATGGATGTAATTGCAACAAAATATAGCAGAAAGACTGCCAAACTGCATATGAGGCCGTGTGAAACTCAAAGACAGCATACCTTAACAGCAGCATCGCCATGGTAACCGCGTGGCACGCAGTAACGGATGGAGAAGAAAGCTGTGTAAGACAACACTAACCAAATGAAACAGCCTGAAGACTCGGCCTGCTAAAAACAGATTATTTCTGGCATTACGGATGTTTCAAACGACACGCTCTTTTGATTTGTGTCTGGGCCCATTCTGACGACAAAACAAATGTCATCAGCTGAAGTTAAACGATGCAGTGTAAAATATGTTTCACAGCCCCGAGATGCTTCCCGAAGACAAATGGCATCAGCGCGTCCAGCTTCCCAAATATTATAATGTCTGTAAGAATAAAATGCCTGTTTGTCACATCTTCTAAACTCATTTTTTGTAGCGCAGGAGACAAATCGAATGGCCACGCATCCTCCTCTGACAGCCTCCCTCCCACAAAGAGAAAGAGATAAGTATGTTGAAATGGCTCCTGCAGCGCAGCTTTGCCAGACAGCTGGAAAAATGTTTGCGGAAGAAGGGCTAGACTATTTTTCAAATACTCAGATATGCAATTGAAAAAGTAATCCTCTTTTAATGGGCTTGCTTATTTCAGAAGCATCCAAACTTCTCACAGTAGGAACGGGTTGCTGGATTCAATTCCTCTTCAGACATCGCCGACGGAAACGCGCTGACAATATCAGCTGTGACAACTTCCAATTGCTTTTATTTGTGTTGGCTGGCCTGGCATCCATCTTAGTGGGGTCTGAAAGAGACCTTTTGATGCAAATGTTCAAAGAGCAGTGAGTGCTAAGCCATGGAAGCGAGGCCCATTCAGTAAAACTAATATCACGTTCATACCTGAATTCTGGAAACGTCTTAGCACAAATGGTTTTTAAATTGTACCATGGAAGGAGCTTAAACTTTTTCTTGGGGGGAGGTGGCAGTAATATTTGGTGTGGTGTTTGGCAGGGGGCACCTTGGCCGCCACTGACTGCCCCTAACACCTCAAAAATGAAACACGTTTAATAGTGCAGGTTTCAGCAAATACGTTTTGCTCAAATATTTCTGGGGAATATGTAAACAAGAGGTATGTAACTACAATCGGCCAGAAACGCTCGTAAAACACGAGAACATTTCAAACTAGTTTTTGAGGCAACACTGGGTCCTGTTTCAAGGAAATTTTGGTAAAGAATGCCAAAAATTGATTTTTGAATTATATGGGGCAAGTAACATTGGTGGAGCATGCAAGACCTTAAATACAATTTCACAGGGGGTTAGGACCTCTCTCCAAAAGTACTCATTGGAATACATATTGTAGTGCATTTCTTAATTACATGCTGCCATTGTTGCGACAACCATTCTAGCAACCAAATTACAACTATAACTCCTTCCTCATCGCAACATAAAACGGAAGACATAAAACTCTTGCAAATCTCACCATGTCAAGAAAAACACTTTAAACAGGCATTGTCCTGCTGAACAGTTTAGAATAGCTTATGACAAAAGGCATGCAATGCAAGCCTCAGTCAGTTTGCAAAAGAAATCACCGTAAACGATTATACACAGGTATTTTCAAGATAGCCATATCTGGCAGCAATTTGGTCTGATTGAACTAAGACATGTCAAGGCCAGTGTGGTTTGTTTTTTATCAGTCATCAACCAATCCAATTATTCATGGCTATGCAGATTGGGAGATGTACTCAATCAGTTACGCAGAAAATGTATCAGGGCAATTCAAATGGCGGTTAGACAGAATGTGGCGTAGTGTGTCTTGTTTCCGACCCTCACACGCCTGGAGTTGTATAGTGGCACCCAGTGGTTTCCAGGTTTTTATGCCTGGTTCATCAACAATCTGATTGGGCCTCATTCCGGGTTTGGAGCTAACCATGGAGTAATTAGCTCCATGGTTGCCTCCGAAACCGTCCCAAATCCGGCATGGTGAATGGAGTAATTACCGGTCCATTCCAGGGTTGGAGGGACCGGTAATTCCCCATTCACCCTTTGCCCTTCCCCATTCCCATTTCTGCCCCATAGGGCTCAATGGGAATGGGGAAGGAGATAATTACGGCACCGTAAATTATGGTACCGTAATTACCTCTGAAGTACCTTTGCGGGTCCCGTACTTAACTCCTGCTAAAAGCAGGAGGTAAGGAAGGACCCGCAAAGGGACCTCGGAATATGGAGGTAAGGGATTACCGGCATCGGCACCCTTACCGGTAATTCCTTACCTCCAACCTCGGAATGACCCCATTGTGTCTTAACTTCATTGTTTAGGGAAGAACCCCTAAGTAACACTGCATTGGTTCCCGATGGGCACATTTCTCATACAGCTCTCAAAAGGTTTCATAGGGTACCCAGTCAATTTACTGAAAATAATACAGTGTGGTACATTTCACCAAAAATCATAATACCGAAAAATACAGAAAATATTAAATAAATATATATAGGGAAGTGGGAAAAGGGTTAAAACGGGTCAGGATGGGGTTGAGGTGGGGTTATAAGGATAGAAAATCAGGGAGCTTGGGAAGGGGAGCCCCCTCACCCCCCAATTAAAAAAAACGAATTGTATTTTTTCAGTATTTTGGTCACAATGAAATGTAGCACTGTGAATTTTCCATCGGTAAGCTCACATATAACCGCTTCGTAGATATACAAGATATATCATTTGCCATGCCTGACTGCTTGAAGATGAAGCTGGCTGCCATTCTGAATAGGGACATCTCACTGTTTGCCACTACCTCATTGGTTGGGCATCAGGTCCTCCAATTCCTCCAGTTTGCATGTTCGGACACATTACCAATGGGCAAAGTGGTGAATGATTTGATAAGGTTCGCATATGAACTGAGGCGTAGCCAGGATTGTCTAACAGGTGGGGCCTGGAGCTAATGTAACTGGACCCACCTTTAAAGCTAAATTCACATACTGAATAACATCTTAACGCAAGATTGAAATATTTACAGCTGATTGTAAACCCTGTTCACATATTTCCAACTCCATTCTATTTGTGTACATGTGCCACATTTATTCCTGCAATAACGAATAGAACGATTTGTGTGTTCATAGATTTAAAGATCATAAATCGCAAGTGCGCCGTGACTAGTGACATTGGGGGTCATTCCGAGTTGGGCGGTAAGGGATACCGGGCACCGGTAAGGAGACCAGTGCCGGTAATCCCTTACTGCCCAATTCCGACGTCCCTTAGCGGGAACAATAAAGGACGTGTGGTCTGACCACACGTCCTTTACGGGTCCCGCTAAGGGACCAGGGCGCTAATAACGGGCCTGCTATTCGCGGGCCCGTTATTGGCGCCTTCCCCATTCCCATTGAGCCCTATGGGGGCTCAAATGGGAATGGGGAATGGTTGGTTGAATGGGGACTTACCAGGTCCTCCAAGGTCGGAATGACCCGATAAGTCCCCATTCACCCACACCGGAGCCGGACGCAGTATGGGAGGCAGCCATGGTGCTAATAGCGCCATGGCTACCGCCCAACTCAGAATGACCCCCATTGACATCTGTAAATGTACACTTAGCGCTACTGAGTTGACCTTTACAGATTCTGGATGTGCCTTGCCCTCTCAGGCCCTACCCTGCCTACACCTCCGCACATGAAACTCTCACTTGAACTGTGTTGTTTGGATAGGTCTTTCTGTGCAAGGCTCGTATTTTTGGGGCTAAATAATTTTACTCTAAATAGCTTCTGGGTTCTTGAAATTAACATCTTTAGAACTTCCTAACTACAATATAAAAAACTGGCTGGGTGTTAATGTCCCACAGATGTAGGCAATATAAGGCTTTTGAGACCCATGGGCATGTGGTTGCGTTACAAAAATTAAATAATAATAATTCAAATAATTATTATAATTGGGGAATGGGCATGTGGCGATTGTATATAAAACATGTAAGGGTAACAAGGCACTGTTTTTATATACAGTCTACAAGAGTTACCTGTACAAAATCAGGGTCAAACATGTATATTAAATGAGACCTCGGGCACATCCCTCTCCCTTGCAGTCCCAACTTGTTACACCATAGTCAGACAAGACCGGACGGGTCAAAGGGTTGGGGGTGTAGCTGTTATGCTAAAGACATGCTCACCATCAGAAAGACACCTGGGGAACTGGGTTAACTACACTAGGGTTTACCCAAGCCATCTCTAAGCCAACCCACATCAAAGGTCGCACAATTGACTGGGTATCTTCCCGCAACTTCTCTCACTTCATCTCGAAATCTCTCCCATTCCATGGTCTGACTACTTCTGCATTAAGTTTGACATCACAACATCTAAAGTGATAACTAAGTCTACCATCCTGCTACCGGCTGCATTCGTAAGAGGCGCACGGAAGCTCACCCAGGAGGCTCTATCCCCCTACTTCATGATACCAGCCCTCCTGCCCCCTTTCACTAATGACCCGGAGCTCTTGGTAACAGCTTTTAACAAAGTTATCTCCCAGGCAGTAGATGCGATCGCTCCGCTCACTTTCAAAAAAGCCAAGAAAGCTAAACATACTAATTCCTGGTTCACCAAGGAGCAGGGGCGTAGGAGACAGATCAAATCTGGGGGGGACAGGGGACATCTTGGGGACTTTGATTTATTTATTTATTTATTTATTTATTTATTTATTTGTTTTAGTCAAAGAACTCGACCTTTCACAAAATTATAATTAAAATAGCAGTACGTATTAAATTACAAATATCACTGTATAAAACAAAAGAAAAGAAGAAAAGAAAACAGAAGAAAATTAAAGGATGCTGCAGCAAAGAACATGTCTTTGTATGTTGCATTTCTGGATTTTTCATCTGACTATGAGCTCATGGTAAGAGAGGAAATAACAATTACTTCCAGTGGGCCACAGCTAGGACGCCAGCTCGTTAAGAGGCAGATCACCTGTAAGTAGACTACTGCCAAATAAAGGAGTTAAAGCCTTTTCTACCAACTGCAAGTTGCTACTTTTTTGTGTGGGGCAAGGAGACAAGTGTGTCTCTTGGAATGGAAAGATGGGGGTTTCAAAGAAAGAGGAACTCTTGTTTGTACCTCTTAGTAGCCCTGTTATGAGAGTAGAGGGACCAGGTGTGTAATGTTGCTGCTTTGACTGTCCTCCGGGTGGGGTACAGCAAACAAGGAGGATGAGCGATCGCAAGCCCACCCCCTTATAAGCACTCCCCAGGTCCGAGGCCGGATGTGTCGGACCTAGGGGATGCCTAGTAGGTGGGGTGTATGTGGACCGAGGAGGGTGGGCAGAGGGGCAGCCCGCTATGTGGGCTGCCCCTCTAGCACCCCTGCGAGGTCCAGGCCAGCCTCTCACGATGAGTCTGGTCCCTCTTATTCCATCTCATGCTGGCTTCAGAGCCTAGCCTTTCTTTGCCTTAGTTATTCTGAATGCAGAGCTGAACTCTGTTCCTTTCTCGTTTAACATTTGCTGCAAAGCCTGATCTATTTGATTCTCTCATATGTTACTAGGACGGCAGAGCATGGGTCCTCTGCCCTGTTACACTATTCAAAGAGCCCCTCTGCCCTTTCTTTGCCTCTCCCTTGTCTCACTGCTTGCTTGCTTAATACATACCTTGTTGCTTGAACACTCAACATATTCTCCCTAACACAGCAAAGGCAGCTGCAGTCTGTCTTAACTTCTATTTGTTCCGTGTCTTGAATTGGCCTCTTATTTCCGCTTTTCTGTCTGCAGGGGAAAGGCTTTTGCCAGTCACTGCCATGATGGTTCTACCTGGCCATAAGAGGGCAACAGCTAGCCAATATTGGAAGAACATGGGCATATTATGCCAGAGGCTGGCAGCTGCCTTCCTAATGCCTACACAATTCAGTGGATGAAGAAACGCGAGAGCACACATATTGCTTATAAAGGAAGGGGATGATGTCACACTTGGTTAAGACATTTTGATCACGCCAGGAGCTAATTTCCAGCTGCAATTAAGCGATTACCTTTTAGACTTCTGGCTTTAAATAACGTTAGTATCACCTGGAAAGCACAGAGGTTGCTCAACAGGGTTCCTGGAGCACGAGGGGTACCCTACTCGTGGGCATGGATGATTGGAGGGCATTCTTGCCCTGTTTTGGAGCCTGGGCCCTACAGCCATGATGGGGGGAGGGGCCTATTAATTTTGGTTGTACGTACCCTTTGAGGGTGGGCAGACATTGCCTCCTGCGTTAGCCCACTAACAGCTCTGCTTTGCAACTTTATCACACATACCTGTCAGGTGGCATGTAACTCAATGCTACTAATGTTATCAGCCTCAGAAGTCTGGAATCCTTTGCCACATCAACTAGGGTACAGGCTTGCTACCTGAGACTTACCCATTTCTGAGTCGGCATCTGTCACCCTGTGGAGAAGATACACACAGAAAGAGCAGGGCACAGTGCCCTTGTGGGTTTTCCACACTTCTTCCTCGGGGTGGGCACAATTCACTCCGCAGAGAAAGTGGCACATGCTTGGCAACATTCTCCCACTTTGACAATGTCACCCAAAGAGCGAAATTGGCCATTTGAAACACCTCTGTCGACTTATTATTGCGCAATCCACACTGATGGGTTTCAGCACCTGCTTAACGCGAGATGGCAATTAAGAGCATTTGCCAACGCACTCAAGAAGCACAGGACAACCTCTTACCAGCGACATGCCATGCTCACTCATTCTGATCACGAATTGTCATGTATCTGGGGTCATGTTAAATGTATTTATTCATTTATTTCATGTGTAGCGTCACACAAAACCCCCAAGCATCAAGGCGCAAAGTAAACTGCATGGAGTGGACCACTTCCATTGGCGCACGTTTTTACTTTTCCGCCACAAAATGGAAGATTTTAGCATAAAAGGCAGGTGAAATCACATTGCTTTTCCACTTTGGAAGAGTGTAAATACCTCACGCAATTAGCAATTGCTGGCGTAATTGACAATGGCTCCCTCTGGACTCTGCCCACTTTTACCAGGTTTCATTTCCAAGCAGATACCAGAGGAATCCCTTTCCTTATTTCCAGCATGAGAATCCATGCTGGCAGTAAGGCCGCATTTGTCTGGTGGAGCGGGAAATACAGGGGATCCTGGTGTGTCCACTCGGCTCCCGAACTCCACCCAGAAAATGCACGAAAATCTGGCCAGTTAGAAAAAGCGACAGTAATAGTGTTTTCCACCACTTTTTCTGAACCAATTGGCCTGGAAAATGCTGTGTTGCATCGGAAACTGAATGCATTCACTCTGCCTATTATCCCACCGGAAGATTAAGCCAGGTGCTGAACACAGGTGTTACATATTCCTGTGCACAATCTGCATTGGGAGAATTAACTAACTGAGCTACCTTACAAATGATATCTGCTCTGGGGCTTTACTGTCTTAACCCCTTAACTGCCATGGGTATTTTCCCCCATTGCCAAGGCCTTTTTTGGTGATTTCGGTATGTCGCCATTCAATCCCTTGTAACTTCTTTGTTACATGAGATATCTCAGCCAAAGTTGGCCCCTTTTTTCCCACATGTAGGCGGTCGTAACGCCACCCAGGAATCCTAGTTTGCTGTAGGGGGGTGAGAGAAAATAACCAAAAAGGAGAACTTTGGGGTTTTTTACAGAATATGCAAATAAAATGATGTACAAAGAAGCCTGTTGTGTTTTCCTTGTAAGAGCTAGGAACAAATGGTTTGCATTTTCCAGGCTTTCAAGAACAGATTGAGTGGAAACCAAAATAACATATTTGGATATGCTAATCAGGCGTTTTATGAGAGGTAGGCGATTTTGGCATTTTTTGTCCAATAGGGCATGCGTGGACGGAATGGAAGAAAAGGGTACGAAAGCTAAATGGGAAGCCAGAAAGGCATACATTTCTAAAAAAGTAGACAATATTCCAAGTTTAGGAAGGGGTGATTTGCACAGGTCAGGCAACAACTATGTAGGGAAAGATTCCATAGTTTGGGGGGAAATCGGGAAAATGACAGAAAGAAAAACACAATTTACGCACATTTCACTGTGGTCACTCACCGAAACACGCAGCCAACAACACACGGCCTACCTTCCCGCGTTCCCACAGGTTTCCCGATGAAAACGGTACCTCACATGTGTGGGTGCACCTACCTGGGTGCAAAGGAAAAAGCCTAAAACACTGGTAACTCCAAGTCTTTTCGCACAGCAGATTTTCAGGAACTTTGCTCATGTGGACAACCTACAGATTTGGGCCTAGGGTGTCGAAGCCACGAAGGAAAACAGGGAACCCCATGCATTTCCGAAAAGAAGACACCCGTGGGAATCCACAGAGGTCTGACGCATGAATCGCCCCATAATTTATGACCCACAATCCCTGGCAAATTCTGAAATTTAGTGGAAAAAACACAATTTTCACTTTGTCTGGGTTTGTGGGTAATACATTCTGGGGCGATTCAATCAAGTCAGACCTCTGTGGATTCCCACGGGTGTCTTCTTTTCGGAAATGCATGGGGTACCCTGTTTTCCTTCATGGCTTCGACACCCTAGGCCCAAATCTGTAGGTTGTCTCCCCAAACCCTTTGTGGGTTACCAGTGGTTTAGCCTTTTCCATTTGCGCCCTTGTAGGTGCACCCACACATGTGAGGTACCGTTTACATTGGGACACCTTTGGGAATGCGGGAAGGTAGGACATGTGGTGTTGGCAGCGTGTTTTGGTGGGTGGCAAGAGAGAAATGTCTGAAAATTGTAGTTTTTTTCACCAAATTTCAGACTTTGAAGGGGATTGTGGGTAATACATTCTGGGGCGATTCGCGCAAATCAGACCTCTGTGGATTCCCAAAGGTGTCCTCCTTTTGGAAATGCATGGGGTTCCCTGTTTTCCTTGGTGGCTTCGACACCCTAGGCCCAAATCTGTATCTTGTCCACATGAGCAAAATCTGCTCTGCCGAAAGGCTTGGGTTACCAGTGGGTTAGTCTTTTCCCTTTGAGCCCAGGTAGGTGCACCCACACATGTGAGGTACCGTTTTTGTTGGGACACCTGTGGGAAAGCGGGATGGTAGGAGATGTGTTGTTGGTGGTGTGTTTCAGTGGGTGGCCAGAGTGAAATGTCTGAAAATTGTGTTTTTTTCCACCACATTTTAGAGAAATTTCCCTCTACCCACCCACCGAAACACGCCGCCAAAAATAGACGTCCTACCTTCCCTCGTTCCTACAGGTGTCCCGACAAAAACAGTACCTCACATGTGTGGATGCACCTAACTCGGCGCAAAGGGAAAAGGCTAACCCACTGGTAACCCCAAGCCTTTTGGCAAAGCAGATTTTGCTCATGTGGACAACCTACAGATTTGGGCCTAGGGTGTCGAAGCCATGAAGGAAAACAGAGAACCCCAAGCATTTCCGAAAAGAAGACACCCGTGGTCACCCCCCCTTTCCACTAAAAATATCCATGGTGGTTTAGTGACTCCCACACCCACCCAAAACAAGTTTTAATTTGTTTTATTTTTGTTGTGCCCTTTCCTGGGGGCAGATGGGCACATGTGTGTGGCCATCTGCCCCCCGGGGGGCAAAATGTACTACCCCAGGCTTGGGGAGTGGCTCTGCCAATATTTGCAGTGGGCCCCCCACACCAAATGGATGGGGGCATCTCATGTACCCCTTCCTAGGGGCCGAATTCTGCCCCCAGGGAAGGCTACATAAGGTGCCCCCATCCACTTAGGGTGGGGGTAGAGGGCCACCCCCCTTTCAAGCACAAAAAATCCTGGTGGTCTAGTGGGCCCCCACCCCCACCCAAAACAAGTTATAATATATATATATTTTAGTTTTGCCCTTCCCTAGGGGCAGATGGCCCATGTGTGTAACCATGTGCCCCCAGGGGGGTGGCAAAACGTACTGCCCCAGGCTTGGGGGGCAGGGTGGCTCTGCCAATATTTGCAGTGGCCTCTCCCCTCACCCCAAATGGATGGGGGCATCTCAGGTACCCCTACCTAGGGGCAGAAATCTGCCCGCAGGGAGGGCTACATAAGGTTCCCCTCATCCACTTAGGGTGGGGGGAGAGGGCCACCCCCTTGCAAAAATCACTGGTGGCTAGTGGTCCCACTCGAACCCACCCCACCCAAAACTATGTTTTAAAAAAATATATTTTATTTTGTTTGCCCCCCTTCCCTGGGGGCAGATGATCACCCATCTGCCCCAGGGTATTGCCCCCATGCTTTGGGGGACAGGGGGGAGAGGGCAGCTTACATAGTAAGCAGCCCCTCCCCTCACTTCAAAAACAAATCCCTGCACGACACACCAAACACATATTCTGGGGGGATAAATGACATTACATCCCCCCCACTTAAAATTGTGGGGGGGATTTGTCCCCCCGTCCCCCCCATGTCCTACGCCCATGCCAAGGAGCTCATGGAATTCCAGTCCAGAAAAAGGGCAGCGCTTGGTATCTGGAAACACAACCCCAATGATGCCACCAAAGCTGCCTTTAAGTCTATATCTAAAGACTATAAATCGGCTATCATTCAGGCCAAAGCCACCTCTTTCAATTCCAGGATAGAAAATGGCAAATCTGGGACAAAGGAAATCTTTGCCATCTTTCGAGAATTGGAAACGCCTTCACCCCCGCCTCCTACCCTCCTGAAGGACGAAATGTGGTACAACAAAATTCGAGCAGCCATGCTAGAAAAACTGGATTCCCTGCACGCCAAAATTCTAGCCCATCAAAAAGCCTTGACCAATCTCCTTGCAAATAGTCCCATCCCTCCTGCCCCAGTCTCTACGCTCAAACAGACCACAGTGCTCGATTTCACTGATATGAGTGAAACCAAAGTCATTGCTCTCATCAAATCCATCAAGCCCTCCAACTGTAAAGGCGACGCCTGCCTGGCTCAGGTCATCAAAGACTCCGCCTCATCCCTTGCCCCATTTATCACCGCCTTCATTAATTCATCTTTCCAATCTGGCCTTTTGCCGACTGGACTTACATAAGCGTGGGTCCGACCGCTCCTAAAAAAAACTCCCTCGACCCATCGATATCAGGGAACTATAGGCCCATTACCACTGCTTCCTGCTTAAAATTCTGGACAAAGCAGCCTACCTGCAAGTCCATAAATGCATTGAAGACAAGCACCTTCTTGGTCTTCGCCAGTCTGGGTTGCGGCCTCGACATGGCACTGAAACGGCACTACTTGACCTAAAAAATCAAATGGATGACTTTAGAGATGCTGGCAAACCAGCGCTCCTCCTCCTGTTAGACCTCTCCGCTGCCTTTGATCTGGTGGATCACACAACCCTTTGCCATCACCTCTCATCTGCAGCCAATTTCTCCCCCAGAGCTTGTGCCTGGATTACCTCATTCCTACAGGAAAGAGTGATGAAGGTTTTTTCAGAAACCTCAAGTGCCAACCTTAGTCTCATTAAATGTGGGGTCCCACAGGTCTCGTGCATAGCTCCCACACTCTACAACCTCTTCACGAGGCCTCTGTTCAGAATATTGGACGCCCTGGGCATCTCGTACACTAACTATGCAGATGACACTCAGGTGCTCATCCCCCTTTCGGGAGACTATTCAACGGACATGAACACCCTCAATTCCATTTACTCCACGATCCAATCCTGGATGGCTGAAAACTGTTTATGTCTCAACAGTGAGAAAACTGAACTTCTGCTGATTGGTTCCCCCTCCACGCTGGGTAAATTGGACAAGCAATATTGTTCCTTTACCGTTGATAACATTCCAATCACCACCTCACAAGTCATCAAGACATTGGGCGTTTACCTTGAAACTAACTTGACTATGGATAGACAGGTCAATGCTATTGCATCGTCTGCAGCGTATCATTCCAAACTACTTAATGCAGCCAGACCCTTCCTGTCCCAAGAGAATTGCCTCACCATCGCTAGAGCAATTATTGGCTCGAGGCTTGACTACTGTAATGCCCTTTTTGTTGGGACCTCCCATAAGAATCTTGCCAAACTTCAACTAGCTCAGAACAATGCCCTCAGGGCTGCAACAGGCATCTCACGTAGGGACCACATTTCTGAGTCAGAAGGCATGTTCACTGGCTCCCGGTCAAAGAAAGGATTGTTTTTAAAATCTTCGCCTTGACACACAGATGTCTCCATGACCTTGCTCCTCCTTACCTGGCTCAAAGAATCATCAGACACACACCATCTAGACCCTCTAGAAGAGCTTACTCTAACCAAATCACTGTTCCTCGCACACGAAGAGTACGTGCGGGTGGCACGAGCTTCCCCACCTTGGCTGCCTCCTTCTGGAACACCCTCCCATTTCAGATCCGGTCAATTGATTCTCACTCTGCTTTCCGCAAACCCATCAAAACAAGGCTCTTTGTTTGAAAGGGCTGCATACCCACATGTATGTATTTCTGCGTATGCATCCAAGTAATACCATTTTTTCTTTAAATTATCGAAAGCGGGGGCGGACCCACGCAGGCGCTTCCCCATCCTAATGGATGATGTGCACCTAACCCACCAATCATTATTTAACTTACATAAACTCACAGTTCCTCCCACCTCCCCGTCTGCCTCACAAAATCCAACAACACACTGCTCTTCTTCCTGCCACTCACCGTAATACCATTTCAAATGCCTCATGTAAAGAAACATTCTGAACAAAGCAATAATCTGTTGCGCCGCATTTTTGTAACCCGTAATCAAGCCTTCTTACGTCTTCTCATAGCGCCTCGATGCCTGTGGGCTGCAGTGCGCTCTACAAATCCAAAAATAAAATAAAAATAAAATAAATAAAAATATTATTTTGCCATCTTAAAAGAGTGTCATGAACGTGCCATTTTATGATGTTCCCATCTATTTGAGTAACATGCGTCCATCAATCCGGCTCTGTGCTTCTGCATGATCGCATCTCTCCCTCCTTACTCCTCTTGGACACTCTTTGCTATGTGTTGGTTGGTCATGTTGGCGCTACCATGCCGCCGGGCTCGCTACAAGCGCGTTACAAATAATATAAATAAATAAATAAATAAATGTTGCTGTACCAAAACGCCATAGTTGTGGTCTATGCAATGTTATTCATATTCAGTTCTTTCATGAGGATGTGTGAAGACATTCTCCAGTTTGCACATGACCCATGGTGCCTGCACGAGGAGGGCAATGCATCAGCATGCAATAGAGCTGACTTTGGATCCGTGCTGGTTCTAGGTGGAAAGCATCAGTGTCTATCAAAACTCTTGGTAAATCAGTCATATCAAAGCCAAATAAAAATGGCGCCATCACACAGCGCTGTTTTACCGCACCATTAATTTCCAGACATTTTTGCACCCAACCAGGATTCTTGTCCACTTTCATTGGCAATGTGTCCTGATGAGCTCAAGAAGGCCCTCATTTTACTATAGTTCCACAATACCCGCCATGATGTGTTATGTTGAATGCTGCAGAGAAATTGATAAAACGTGAATAGTTTCTTCCTGTGCCTTCCTTTACAAAGTAAGAAAGAGAATTGGCCAGTCTGTAGGTCAAACAGCCACTAGCAAATCCATATTTGCACTCCACAGAGAGATGTGTTTGTGCTACTCAGTCCTCTATGTCAGTTAGCCTTTAGCATCAAGCTTCAAAGCTTTATTGAAAGTAGAGATACTATAAGATGATAGATTGACAGTTCAATGCAGGGTCGTTTTTAAGTCGTGAAAGGGAGAACCGCTTGCAGCAGTAGGCAGAAGGTCCCTGATATTAATCAGCTGCTCCATAATGCCGGAAGAGTGCATCATGGAGACGTTCCTGTTATAATGTAAGCCATTTTGTAGAAGCTTGTGAAACTATGAAGGTAAGGGAGGATGATATTGAATGTCCCTGTAAGAGTCTCTTTTGTTTCCATAATGCTGGCACATAGAAATGTTTCTACTTTTACAGTAGAGCCGACAGGATACCTGGCAAATGTAGATACGGTCTCCGGCACTAGGTCCGACGGCATTGTCGCCGAGTGCCGGAGTGACTGTGTAAATCCCCATTCATGGAGTCCCATAGGACTCCATGAGGCGATTTGCCATCATTACGGGCACAGCAATGCTGGTGCCGTTAATGAGGGCTTTTTTTGCCGATAGGGCACCTGCCTTACCTCAATTTTCTAGCGGGAGGTAACGTAGGCACCCAACTGGCAAACCCATCGTCGGCTGGTCTGGTAAAGTGCCGGTATTCATGAATACCAGCACTTTTTTACTAGACCGGCCGACTCAGAATGAGGCTGAATGTTATAGATCACTGGTATGTATCAGCTCAGTGATAATGTAGTAGTTATGAGTGTATTTTCCTTGTGCATGCATGACACATGTGAACTAAGGCATTTAATAATACAGATTAGCAGAAGTGGTCTGTCCATAATGGGTAAAGGGGCTCTGACCCGCCAGAACCCTGACCCATCATGGACGAGCCGCGTCAGTGCAGAGGAAACACAGAGCCCTCTAAGATGCTTGTTGCAGCTTAACAAGCGCTCCTGAGATGGCTTAAACTGACAAAGGGAAACATGGTATCCATTTGACAGTTTAGTTCCCCAGTGCGCATGACCAATGGGCCAAGCACGCCTTGGGCATTTTGCTTACCCAAGCTTGCATGGCCCATTGGCAATGCAGGCTGGGGAATTGCACATTTGTATGTGCAAGTGGGCGCATGTGTGCATGATATATTTGAACAGAGGCATTTATTAATACAATTTAGAAGGTGCGGCACGTCCATAATGGGTGAGGCGGTGCCAACCCGCCTGAACCCTCGGCCATCATGGATGAGCCGTACCATCGCAGTGGCAACACTGAGCGCTCAATTAGCTTCTTGTTGCAGCGGAGACAGCTGAGGCAGCGATCCTGGGCTTGCTTAAACTGTCAGAGGGAAACATGGTATCCCTTTGACAGTTTAGTTTCCCAGTGCGAATGCCCAATGGACAATGCACGGCTGGGGTGTTTTGCTTCGCCAGCCTTGCATGGCCCAATGGTGATCCAGGCTGGGGAATTGCACATGTGGAAGCATGATGGGATGCTCCAGTGCCCCCGTGTACATACAAAAAAGAATGGAGCACCATTGCAGAAAAAACTCTGGTTCATGCACAGGAACCAGGAAGCGCTCTTTGCGTTCTGCTTCCTGTTTGTACTTTGCTGGAGCCTGGAAAGGCTTTCAGGAGGAACAGCAGAGCTGTGAACAGACCAGGGCTGCATTCAGGTAAGATTTTCATGTTATTTAAATTATTAATATTGAATGCTTTGTGTGAATGAGTGAGTGCATGTCGTGTGAATTAATGTGTGTGTGCAAGTTTTTGTGTAGGGCAAGGCAACTGATTTTGCTGGGTGAGGGTACGGAGGGAATAGGGGGCCTCAGCAACAACAGAATGTTTTACTGGGCATCTATCATAGATGCCCAGTGCAAAATGACACTGATTTCTTTAAAATAAAAAGAATATGTGTGATTACATGGCTAGACTGGCCTTTTGGGGTAGCCAGTCTAGCTCTTTCTTACAGTGGCATGATGTATTTTTCACTTGTCATCTATGATAAAGCAAACCTGTTAAGTGTTATTATGTGGCTAGAATGGAATTTTGGGGTAGCCATTCTAACCATTTCTTACTGTGGCATGACTTTTTCTTTCACTGGACATGAAAATGAAAATGTGATGCCCTACTTTCTAGACCACACAGCCTATACTTGCCTCACAAGGAAATTACAATGAATCCAAAACACAATGGGAAGACTCCTCAAATTAAACAGAAGAGAACCAGCCAGTCTACATTGGATACCAATAAGCTAAAAATCACAAATCACCCAGTACCAACCAAAAAGAACCATGATATCTAGTACTGACCTCTGCATAGAAGCAACACACTATGAGAAAACCACATTTGGAGGAACTGCTTTCTCCATAGTCATAGCCAAACAATGGACCTCAATGCCCAAGGAAGTCAGGATGACAGAGGAGCACTTGACGTTTCACAAACTGATTAAAAAACCTAGTAATACAGCTCACCGGGATAGATTCAAACCAAAATACTGCCATACAGAGATCAACACTCTCAAATGCATCACATAGATTTCATGCAATGTCCTAGCCACCCTGGCCAAAGGCATTTGATTACGAATCATAAAGTAAGGAGATTGAGAAGATACAGATAAACTAACGCATCAAACTTCCAACACCAATCTATCAAGATGTCAGATCTTTTTTCTGACTACCCTCAAGCCAGTTCCAAAATGATCTTCCCAAACCTGACTTCACAGGTTTTAGTGGACAAAGAAAACCTGGTAACCCAACAGGACATACCTCATACCACACCTGAGCCAAAAGAAACACTCCTGCTTACTCAAGTTAGAGCCCCGAAAACAAAAACCAAAACAATACCAGTTCCTCTCTAGTTTGCTGTCCTCCACACCCAGAATAATCCCAACCCTGCTGCATGAATTTCTGAAACAAGACATCCCTACACCCACAGAGAAATTAGGACCCCAATGTAAAATAAGAAAAGAAGAATAAGAAAGAAGAATACATCACATAATAACTTCTGTACCCAGGGACTCGCCATCATCTCTCTCAATCATGCTCCCCTCACTTTACACGTCACAGACCACAGATGACTAGAAACACCACCCACTGAACACCCCTAAAACACACATCTTTCTCAAAACCAATTCATAAAACCATACTGTGGTGCAAACACATGACTATTCCATCCAGAAACAACATGCCCCAGTGCTCCAAACAAAACACACCAACAAAGCAAACCACAACAGACACCAGTTACCCCTGGCGCACCTCAGAACAGCCTTCTCTGCGTAGGCTGTGAGCACTATGAGGCAAATGGACAATAACATGGACGGTGCACAGACAGATATATTAACCAAAATTAACCAAGTTTTATGTGTCTTGGTTTCCCTCTATGAAACTAAGACGCTTTCGGTTTTGCTGTAATCACTTTTGCTTAAATTTGTCAACATCAAGGCCCATAGCAACTTGAAGTACTTCCGGTTTATCCAACAGCAACGATTGTTACATACAGGGGCACCAGAGGTTTACACTACAGACAGCTGTGACAGCCAATTGTTACCCCGGTTAAACAAGAGCATTAACATAAATCCAGAGTATGTAGTGCAGTCCCCTGTTGTGATTCCACAAGTGATTGCGGTCACTAATAGTAATGTAAGGAATATTGTACAAACAATAATGGAACCTAGTGGAATAGTGGAACCTAGGAATATGAATAATCCAACCTTCCATGATGATGTACTGAGTTTGTCAGTTTTATCCGAGCATAGAGTAATCTATCATGCCATTGCCGATCAGTGGACTTCACCACCTACCCCACTCAGCAATGTGACCGATAATTCTGTAGATGTTGTTTGTTCTAATCCACGGAGAACCCTGCAAATGGAAGGACATTCTAGTGTGTTAAGTAGGGTCAGGGAGGGGGTTGTGCTTGCTGGAGTGTCCCCTGTAATATGTACAACTAAGAGACAGAACAAAATGGGAGACAAACATGCAAGAGAGACAAAAAAAACATGCAATTTAACAGGCTTAATAAGCAAGCAACCCAAACATTTTGAATTGTTTTTTTTAAAACAGCCACTGGTAAACAGGTCCCTATATGCAAGTGTGTTTGTGATGGGGGAGTTGGGTGAGCAGGCATCCACTCTAGTTGCACCAAATGTAACTGAGACAGATTGTGTTGTGATAATACAAACAAATACTAAACAAGCTCATGAATCTACAGAGATGCCCTTAGTATCCAAGAGCATAAACTCAGATTGGGTATCGATATTTCGGCCAGTGCCTACATCTGATAGTTCGGCTTGTGATTCCTACAAACTCTTCTTCCTTGGTTTTGTGTACGGCCCCAACGTTTCTACCATGAAAAAATATTTGTGGTTTTTCAATGTGGGTGGTCCCCCCAAACCTGCAGTTTTCCTTGCACTACTAACCTCTCCCAACCCTGCACCCCTTTTAATCTCTTACCCCACCCCCATATATACCACTAACAGAAAATTCTATATTTTTTCGTTAATATTAATTTGTTATTAAAGTTATTTGTTATTCTCAATTTGTTAAAATCACTGTATACCGTTTTATCCGATAACAAACATGTGATTTTGAATCCTACACATATTCTTTGCTTATTGAATACAATTCCATCTTTTGGCACAATTACCACTCGAGATATTGACAGAATTTATTTCTGTGATAATTTTAGAACCGATCGAGTGGAAGTGTTTTTTCAGTCTAGAATGGTCTTAGACATTGTCATCAGTGAATTGAGCACTATTCACTCATTTGACTCTGATGTTACACCCTATATGGATAGGGGTAATCATCGGGGTGGAGTGAGCAGCGGTGGTCAATTAGGGGTTCCCTCCTAAGGAAATTGTGGTCTCTCTATCCCCTGAACAGGGCTCAGAATGAATGGTGCAATCCTTTAAAAGTAACATGAACCTTGTGGTGCAAACCAGTGATTGGTCATGGATCTCTGGTGCTTTAAGTGGAAGCAAATGAGAGGCAGTGACTTACACCTCCTAACAGTACCTTTCCCCTAATTTCCCTACATTCATGGAACACCCGTGGCCATATTCATCTATTTACCAAACATGCAGTTGGTATTCTCCTAAAAACAAAATCGATAATAAGCCTACAAGAAACTTGTCTTACTCTGCCACCAGTAATTCATAGCTATGTTTGTAATTTTCAGTCAGCTGAAAAGGTATTACCCGAATTGTTCGTTTACAATTATTCGAATGACACAATTGTTCGAATAATAGGGGTCCTAATTGACCTTATACACAATTGACCGTATGGTCATTTTAATATATATTATGGGCTGTGTTGGTGTAATAATAATATAAGGGGATTGGGAGGGGGGTTGGGGTGGGGGTTGGATTGGGTTGGGGGTTGAGGGGGTTTCCCCCCGCATATATATCCTAATTGACCGTTTAAATTTGGTCAATTGTGCAGAAGGTCAATTGTTATTTGAACAATTGACATTCAAACAATTCGTATACAACCGCTGAAAAAGGTACTCCGAGTGATCGTCCTTCTGGAGGACTGCTGACCCTTGTGAAATCTGGTCAGTTCTATTCCATTATTGAACGAATAAACAACACTTTTGGGTTTATAGCAGCCCATTTCCAAACTTTCCATCGAGTGGGATACAGATATTTTGGTAATGAATTTTTACTGGCATGTAGGTTGCAGTAACTTAAATACGTTCATTAATCTAATTTTGAGTGTTATAAATGAGCGGCTTGATAAAAGGTAGGATGGGGTGATTCTCCTTTCTGGCGACCTTAACGCTACATGTCTGCATGCAGACTTAATTACCGACCTAACTGTGAGGCTAAAAGGGAAAGAATATTTCGGCCACATTTGGTCTAAACTGCTAACTGGTATGGGCTTAGTGATGTTAAAGGGAGCCATTGTAGGTGACATTCAGAGTCACTTTATTTGGTGCAGTGCTACTCATAGGTCCACAGTGGATTTTATATGTAGAAGCAGCAGATTGTTTGAGACTTGTAATCACTTATCCATCATTCCTACAGAAGTTAGTGATCACTGTATCTTGAACACAGAATTTGAAATGGGAAGAGTAGAGAGAAAGGGGGCTGATTTATTGGGTTCAGGAGTTTGTCTTAATGCTTGTGGAAACAGGTTAGGCTGGAACTTTTCGACGGTGCACCATGTAAATACAAGTGTTATAAATTACCTTAGAGGAATGGTTCGCCCAACATTTTTTATTGCCCAAAAAGATGGGCAATAATAAAACAAATATACTCACACTTTTTTTTTTTTAAGTTCCTATGTAAAATCTTGAGCAATTCAAGCTCAAAAATTGGAAAAGCAAGCACATGGGCGCATCCATTTTGTGAAATGGATGCCCGCCTTTACTGGCTTTTGCGGCACTAATGAAGGAAAAGCCAGACAGCTGTAGTAAACCAAAGCTACCACTGGGTGGCTTTTCCTTCATTGGTGCCGGGACTCGGAGGACGCGGACCGGAGACTACAGGCAGAAAAGCTGCAGCTGCATCTCGGTAAGTGCTATTTTAAAAAAAAAAACAATAAGCACTAGCTGCTTTTTTTTCTAAGTTTTCCGGGCTGGAGGAGCCCGGAAAACATAGAAATAAAACCACAGCTTTAAAAACGTTGTATTTATGTTTGCGGTAGCTTTTGAAGCGACCGCAAACATAAATACAACGTTAATGTGTTTGAAAACGCTGCGGTTTTTCTTTCTAAGTTTCTCATGATCATCCAAGCCGGAGGAGCCTGAGAAACCTAGAAAGAAAAACCGCAGTGTTTTCAAACACAACCGCATTGTGTTTCTGCCTGCCGTGGCTATCGCTTTGGGTCTCCGGTGCTCCCCTGGTGCCGCGGTGTTTCTGCCTACAGCTGATTTCCCATTTGGGGCTCTCGGCTCCCCACGGGGGACCTGAGAGCCCCAAATGGGAAATGCTAAATGCTGCAGTGTTTCTGCCTAAATCTGCTTTCCCATTTGGGGCTCTCGGGCTCCGGAGCCCGAGAGCCCCAAATGGGAAAGCAGATTTAGGCAGAAACACAACGCGGTTGTTTTCTGCAATGCTAAATGCTGCAGTGTTTCTGCCTAAATCTGCTTTCCCATTTGGGGCTCTCAGGCTCCCCATGCGGAGCCCGAGAGCCCCAAATGGGAAAGCAGATTCAGACAGAAACACTAGGCGGTTGTTTTCTGCAATGCTTAATGCTGCAGTGTTTCTGCCTAAATCTGCTTTCCCATTTGGGGCTCTCGGGCTCCGGAGCCCGAGAGCCCCAAATGGGAAAGCAGATTTAGGCAGAAACACAACGCGGTTGTGTTTGAAAACGCTGCGGTTTTTCTTTCTAAGTTTCTCAGGCTCAGAGGAGCCTGAGAAACTTTGAAAGAAAAACCACAGCGTTTTCAAAGACAATAACGTTGTATTTATGTTTGCGGTAGCTTCAAAAGCTACCGCAAACATAAATACAACGTTTTTAAAGCTGCGGTTTTATTTCTAAGTTTTCCGGGCTCCTCCAGCCCAGAAAACGTAGAAAAAAAAAGCAGCTAGTGCTTATTTAAAAAAAAAAATAGCACTTACCGAGATTCAGCTGCAGCTTTTCTGCCTGTAGTCTCCAGTCCGCGCCCTCGAGTCCCGGCACCAATGAAGGAAAAGACACCCAGTGGTAGGTTTTGTTTACTACAGCTGGCTGGCCTTTCCTTCATTAGTGCCGCAAAAGCAAAAGCCAGCACAGGTGGGCATCCATTTCACAAAATGGATGCTCCCAGGTGCTTGCTTTTCCAAATTTTGAGCTTGAATTGCTCAAAACTTTACATAGGAACTTTAAAAACAAAAAGTGCGAGTATATTTGTTTTATTATTGCCCATCGTTTTGGGCAATAAAACATTGTGGGCGAACCATTCCTTTAACACTATTAAACCGGAAAAGCAGCATGACTGCTTTTCAATAGATCATTGGGAAATTCTGTAGGTGATCAAATAAATAACGGACTCTTTAGAGCGTGGCTCGAAGGGGAATCACCTGCATCTGTATGAGCCAGAAGTGGCAAAAAAGAAAATAAAGGACGAGAGCTCAAATAAGAGCAATTAAGAGAAACCCAGCATTACCATTGGCAGATAAACAGAGGTCTATTCGAAAGACCAACGAGATACAAAAAAATTGGCAGAGGGCCAATCGTGCTTCCAGGAACCAAAGACAAGCGAAACATATGCTTCAAGCTGTGACTAATAAACACTCTCTGGCTTTTTGGCAGTTAATGAATTACCATGGGAACACAAACATGGCTCATGAGTTGAATCCAATCCCGGAAGAGACATGGGTATCCCATTATACCAACATATTTGCTCCCTTTGAGGGATGAGAGACTAGTGTCTGTAGAAATTTCAGTTTGCTTGATACTATCTGGAAGTTTTTAGTCTCCTCTACCTTGATTGAGGAGGTTGTACAATGAATTAGTGTTTCCAGGGCTCCTGTGCCCAATAAATCATCAAATCTATTATTTAAAGGGAACCCACACATGTGGGTGGAGATTTTGACTATTCTCTTTGAAAATCTCTCCTCGACACAACGGTTATCAACTTCCTGCTCCACTGCTTATGTCCTGCCTGTTTTAAAAAAAGGGTTTAGATGGACCCATTTAAATACAGACCTATTGCCATCCTGGATGCCGGCAGCAAGGTCTTTGAGGCCTTGCTATTGGAACATCTTGAGGATTGGTAATAAAGGGCGGCCCGGATTATGAAATGACAAATGGGATTTCGGAAGTTTATGAGTACCTCACTAAATGGATTCTCATTGAATTGCAAAATGAGTCAAGTTTGGACGGCCGAATATGATTTGGTTTTCCTGGCAAGTATCGATCTTTTGGCTGCTTTTGATGCGGTCGATAGGGCCCTTTTATCGGCCAAACCTGAAAAATTGAGGATACCTGGACGGCTACTCCACCTTATTATCGGACTAGGTGAAGGTTCAAACGTTCAACTATGCTTGGACCCTCAAGGTTCTCTTTCTCGTAAGATCAAAACCTACAGAGGTTTTAGGCAGGATTGCGTGTTAGCACCCTGGCTATTTAACCTATATATGTCCGATATTGGTGATTTCTTATCTCCAGCAGCATTCGCCAGCCCTAAAATCGGACACCTGAAAGTAATGTGGCTGGCTTATGTGGATCATTTCCTCAGTTTTCATTGCACACAAATAGGCCTCCAGCACTTGAATAATGCCTTTTCTGCCTTTGCATTGGATCACCGTCTCAAAGTAAAGCCTATCAAAACTAACGTCATGCATTGCACATTACTGAAACGTGCCACGCAGTTTAGATAGAGCCTTGAATCGGCCTCCCGATTGAGCTAGTTGACCATCTGACTTACCTGGCTTTTTCAATTCTAATGAAACCACAAAAACAGCTTACTAAAGAACAATTGAAAATATGTATGACCAAGTTATTGAATCAGCTTAGCAGAATTGATATTAAATATGTCAAATTTACATGAATCCCTGCATTTGGATTTTTTGAAGGAAAGATTGTTCCAAAAGTTTTGTATGGGATTGCATTTATAGAAACCTTTTTTCTAAACGTTTTACTTATTGTAAAGGGTATAATGTGGAGGAAAATCCTTCAAGTTCCAAATTGCGTTCCAATCGCTGCCATCAGATATGAGCTTGGAATGTATTCCTTAAAAGCTAGGGCCGGCTGGAAAATCTTAAATCCATATAGTAAAATTCTCAATCCGAGGAACACTTTATTTTCTGATCTGAAAATGTCTGAAATGTATGCGGAAAGATATGTCAACAAATGTTCATAATTCTGCTTGTTGCTGCTTGATGCAATTGGGTCATCTACTTATGACTTGGGTTCTAACCCATTTAAGGTTAAACAGCTACTTTTACAGTGCGATGGGGCTACTACCGTGGACTCTATGCATGCATACATATCTTCAGGTCATTTGAGTGGGGACCACAAGAAAGCAGGAACTCTTGCCCCATATCTTGCAATATATGCAGATAGGAAAGTAAGAAGGAGCTTGCTACACTTCCGTTGGAACCTTACATTAACCAAGGATGTTTTAACAAGATATGGGTTATTGTTGTCAGACCAAGGTTGGTGTTGCTTCTGTAATTAAGAGCAGCATAAGGAAACGTTGAAATATCTTGTTATATCCTGTGCAAGGGAAAAGTTTAAGCCACTTTAAAAAACACTTTTATCTGTTTGCTGCAGCTGATAATCATCCTGTTTGGCAAGGCTGTCTGTCAGGTAGAACCATCTCAATAGTATTTGCCGTGACAGGTTTTTTGGATTCCCTTCAATTGGATGAATTAGCAAGCGTTTAATGCACTTTAATTCTGTAGTTCTCTGTGCCACTTCTTAACATCAACTGTGATTTTATATATTTTTGGTTTTGCTAAATTTGAATTTTGTTATATTATGAGTTGCTTTCAATACTTTTTGTTATAACAGTCAAGACGTTATGTGAGGATGCATCTATATGATATTTATGTTTTCCTTTTGATACCAATTGTTTTTATGTATCTTTGTTTTGGTATTGGTGAATTTTGAATTTTACCTTATTGTGAGTTGTTTTTTTAAATCATTTTGTAACTTGTTAAAGGTCATTGTTTAAACCAAAGAACTCTAAAAAAAATTAAAACATACATTGATTGACTCTTTATTTCTCAATGAATCATTTACTATGATTTTGTTTTAGTGGTCTGAGCTGCTATCCCTCAATTTTGGTTGCACCAACAATACTGTACAAAGTTGAGGAACAATCATCCTCAAGAGCATGTGGGTGTGGCTGACTCTTGCATTTACCAGGAATGTTAAATGCCCTCTAATAAGTGCAATGTCAGCAATATCTAATGCTACTGCCACTTTATAACTTATTCAAGGTAATATGCTTCACCTTGCGTTTATCACAGAAACCTGGTTTTTGGATAACAATGAACCCCTTTGTCCCACTATGATACCCCTCAATTATTACAACAAAAGCAAGGGGAAGTGGTTTAATTTCAATAAAGCAGAAATTATGAATTTATATAATTTTTAATAATTCACTGTGGCCGCATGCTTCTAGCTATGACACATACAAGTTGAAAAACGAATGAAAAAACATAAATATGTCACAAAATGAATAAAGGACAAAGTAGTGTAATAGACTATGGTAATGTGTAAAGGACAGGGAGAAAGAATAGACGGCAAAGTATATACCACACTTCTTTTCCTGTTCAGTCGGGTTCCTAAATGGATAACCTTCTTGAATCACAATCTAATTTGATGTCACAAATTTCACATCAAACAAAATAGCCATATCACGTTCCTGTCAACCATGGAATCAAACTGGAAAACATAATACATAAATTGTTGTGTGCCCCCGGGGGTCCCCCCTTTTCACCAAACTGGGTGGAGACTTGATAGCCATTGTCCCACTAGGCCTGCCCCCTCTCATCGCAACCCCTAGGGTTTGTACTTTAGCACCCTTATGTTAATTGGTCCACACCCCTCAGTAGGCACAGTTAGCCCAGTCATGGCCTCCCTACGTAGCCCAGATACTTTGTAACTTATGGCCATGTAGCCTGTTCTTAATGTCGCTGTGAACACTTATACAAAATGGAATCCTTCTCAGTCTAGCTGCCCCAGTTGCATGTGTTGGCTAAGAAGGGAAGAAGGTAATGTTCCTCTTCTTCTTTTTTGCAATTGGTACAGATCTTTGCATCGGGTAAAGGGATGGAATGGAGGTATGTTTAACATCAGAGAACAAGTCCGAGTGATTTAAAATTGTGAAGTTTGTTAAAAATACTTTATGAATTTATGAATATAGAAGCACAGAATTGATGTACTCCACAGTAGCTGTGTTTTAGCCTAAAATGATTACTTTTTGCCTGACTAATTGAAATATGGATTGCCTATATTTTGCACGATTAATATTGTTGTATTGTTTTTTAATGTGGATGGTCATTTCATGACTTGTTCAATTACGGAATGCTATCTTGACTTGTAAAAATTGATTTATTATGTATAGGTTTTTGATACATGTAACCTTTATATGTATTGCCTGCACCAATCGAAATTAAGCAATAATGAATTAATACATTTTCCCACAGCACCGAGAAAAGGTGGCAAATAGTGAACTACAGCCCCTATATTCACTCCTTGGATGTGGCTCTTCTTAGTAAACCTGGGGGCAAATGGTGAACCACGCCTCTATATTCACTCCCTGGAATGCTGCTCTTCTTAGTAAACCTGGGGGCAAATGGTGAACCACGGCCCCTATATTCACTCCTTGGATGCGGCTCTTCTTAGTAAACCTGGGGGCAAATGGTGAACCACGCCTCTATATTCACTCCCTGGAATGCTGCTCTTCTTAGTAAACCTGGGGGCAAATGGTGAACCACGGCCCCTATATTCACTCCTTGGATGCGGCTCTTCTTAGTAAACCTGGGGGCAAATAGTGAACTACAGCCCCTATATTCACTCCTTGGATGTGGCTCTTCTTAGTAAACCTGGGGGCAAATGGTGAACCACGCCTCTATACTCACTCCCTGGAATGCTGCTCTTCTTAGTAAACCTGGGGGCAAATGGTGAACCACGGCCCCTATATTCACTCCTTGGATGCGGCTCTTCTTAGTAAACCTGGGGGCAAATGGTGAACAACGGCCCCTATATTCACTCCTTGGATGCGGCTCTTCTTAGTAAACCTGGGGGCAAATGGTGAACCACGCCTCTATATTCACTCCCTGGAATGCTGCTCTTCTTAGTAAACCTGGGGGCAAATGGTGAACCACGGCCCCTATATTCACTCCTTGGATGCGGCTCTTCTTAGTAAACCTGGGGGCAAATGGTGAACAACGGCCCCTATATTCACTCCTTGGATGCGGCTCTTCTTAGTAAACCTGGGGGCAAATGGTGAACCACGCCTCTATATTCACTCCCTGGAATGCTGCTCTTCTTAGTAAACCTGGGGGCAAATGGTGAACCACGGCCCCTATATTCACTCCTTGGATGCGGCTCTTCTTAGTAAACCTGGGGGCAAATGGTGAACCACGCCTCTATATTCACTCCCTGGAATGCTGCTCTTCTTAGTAAACCTGGGGGCAAATGGTGAACCACGGCCCATATATTCACTCCTTGGATGCGGCTCTTCTTAGTAAACCTGGGGGCAAATGGTGAACCACAGCCCCTATATTCACTCCTTGGATGCTGCTCTTCTTAGTAAACCTGGGGGAAAATGGTGAACCACGCCTCTATATTCACTCCCTGGAATGCTGCTCTTCTTAGTAACCAAGGGGGCAAATGGTGAACCGCAGCCCCTATATTCACTCCTGAGATGGGGCTCTTCTTAGTAAACCTGGGGGCAAATGGTGAACCACGGCCCCTATATTCACTCCTTGGATGCGGCTCTTCTTAGTAAACCTGGGGGCAAATGGTGAACCACGCCTCTATATTCACTCCCTGGGATGCCGCTCTTCTTAGTAAACCTGGGGGCAAGTGGTGAACCACAGCGCCTATATTCACTCCCTTGGATGCTGCTCTTCTTAGTAACCCAGGGGGCAAATAGTGAAATACGGCCCCTATATTCACTCCCTTGGATGCTGCTCTTCTTAGTAACCCAGGGGGCAAATAGTGAACTACAGCCCCTATATTCACTCCCTTGGATGCTGCTCTTCTTAGTAACCCAGGGGGCAAATAGTGAACTACAGCCCCTATATTCACTCCCTTGGATGCTGCTCTTCTTAGTAAACCTGGGGGCAAATGGTGAACCACGGCCCCTATATTCACTCCCTTGGATGCTGCTGTTCTTAGTAAACCTCGGCGCAAGTGGTGAACCACAGCCCCTATATTCACTCCCTTGGATGCTGCAGGGGGCAAACGGTGAACCACATATTCGCCTCTCCCAACCCAGCTGCCAACACGTCTTAAAGCCCCACTCGCCCACACTGAGCTGCCTAGTCCACGCATAATTAATTGGAGTGAAGGGTGTGCGTCGGGTGTAAACACATCAACCTGGCAAATGCCATATCAGCTGAGCGAACCCCTCAATCAACTGGGCATCAGGTTTCGATCCCCTCCAACAATGTGGGGTGAAAGCGTACGGTAAGCAGTACATTTAACACCTGTTTTATTGATATATTTATTTTTGTTTGAATGCTGGAAATGAGTAAAGGACACTGGCGAATATGTTCTGTATTTATTGTCGTTTATTATTTACTGTTTTTATGTATTCCATTATGTTTTCATACTATATTTTATTTTTGTATTCATTATTTCTGCTTTTTCTTACAGGACAATTCGGGGGTGTGCAGCTATTGGCATTGCTGCAGTAGAAACTGTGCATATATTTTATTCCTATTAGAGATCTAGAACTACATGTCCCAGAATGCATTGGGCATATTGGTATGTTCTACAGACAGCGCAGGCATCCTATAGGCTTTAGGGATCATGAAACGTTCTTAACAGGTTCGAGGGCATCGTGTATACCGTACAGTATATTTAGGCTGTTTTGAGTTTAATTTTGAAATCTGACTCTTAGAGAAGAAGTTACACAATAGCTTGTAAAGACAGATTAAAAGACATCACATACGGCTCACAGAAACAATCTGAGCGTTTCAATGAAACCGCCTCATATCCTCTTCCACAATATCAGCTTCCTAGAAAGAGCTGGTGAGCTGAAGTGGCGCCCTGGATCCTCTTCCCTACTTCCTGTCTAAGTGCTCAGAAAGGCTGCCTGCAGTTCTTGCCCCTATATTCACTCCTTGGATGCGGCTCTTCTTAGTAAACCTGGGGGCAAATGGTGAACAACGGCCCCTATATTCACTCCTTGGATGCGGCTCTTCTTAGTAAACCTGGGGGCAAATGGTGAACCACGCCTCTATATTCACTCCCTGGAATGCTGCTCTTCTTAGTAAACCTGGGGGCAAATGGTGAACCACGGCCCCTATATTCACTCCTTGGATGCGGCTCTTCTTAGTAAACCTGGGGGCAAATGGTGAACAACGGCCCCTATATTCACTCCTTGGATGCGGCTCTTCTTAGTAAACCTGGGGGCAAATGGTGAACCACGCCTCTATATTCACTCCCTGGAATGCTGCTCTTCTTAGTAAACCTGGGGGCAAATGGTGAACCACGGCCCCTATATTCACTCCTTGGATGCGGCTCTTCTTAGTAAACCTGGGGGCAAATGGTGAACCACGCCTCTATATTCACTCCCTGGAATGCTGCTCTTCTTAGTAAACCTGGGGGCAAATGGTGAACCACGGCCCATATATTCACTCCTTGGATGCGGCTCTTCTTAGTAAACCTGGGGGCAAATGGTGAACCACAGCCCCTATATTCACTCCTTGGATGCTGCTCTTCTTAGTAAACCTGGGGGAAAATGGTGAACCACGCCTCTATATTCACTCCCTGGAATGCTGCTCTTCTTAGTAACCAAGGGGGCAAATGGTGAACCGCAGCCCCTATATTCACTCCTGAGATGGGGCTCTTCTTAGTAAACCTGGGGGCAAATGGTGAACCACGGCCCCTATATTCACTCCTTGGATGCGGCTCTTCTTAGTAAACCTGGGGGCAAATGGTGAACCACGCCTCTATATTCACTCCCTGGGATGCCGCTCTTCTTAGTAAACCTGGGGGCAAGTGGTGAACCACAGCGCCTATATTCACTCCCTTGGATGCTGCTCTTCTTAGTAACCCAGGGGGCAAATAGTGAAATACGGCCCCTATATTCACTCCCTTGGATGCTGCTCTTCTTAGTAACCCAGGGGGCAAATAGTGAACTACAGCCCCTATATTCACTCCCTTGGATGCTGCTCTTCTTAGTAAACCTGGGGGCAAATGGTGAACCACGGCCCCTATATTCACTCCCTTGGATGCTGCTGTTCTTAGTAAACCTCGGCGCAAGTGGTGAACCACAGCCCCTATATTCACTCCCTTGGATGCTGCAGGGGGCAAACGGTGAACCACATATTCGCCTCTCCCAACCCAGCTGCCAACACGTCTTAAAGCCCCACTCGCCCACACTGAGCTGCCTAGTCCACGCATAATTAATTGGAGTGAAGGGTGTGCGTCGGGTGTAAACACATCAACCTGGCAAATGCCATATCAGCTGAGCGAACCCCTCAATCAACTGGGCATCAGGTTTCGATCCCCTCCAACAATGTGGGGTGAAAGCGTACGGTAAGCAGTACATTTAACACCTGTTTTATTGATATATTTATTTTTGTTTGAATGCTGGAAATGAGTAAAGGACACTGGCGAATATGTTCTGTATTTATTGTCGTTTATTATTTACTGTTTTTATGTATTCCATTATGTTTTCATACTATATTTTATTTTTGTATTCATTATTTCTGCTTTTTCTTACAGGACAATTCGGGGGTGTGCAGCTATTGGCATTGCTGCAGTAGAAACTGTGCATATATTTTATTCCTATTAGAGATCTAGAACTACATGTCCCAGAATGCATTGGGCATATTGGTATGTTCTACAGACAGCGCAGGCATCCTATAGGCTTTAGGGATCATGAAACGTTCTTAACAGGTTCGAGGGCATCGTGTATACCGTACAGTATATTTAGGCTGTTTTGAGTTTAATTTTGAAATCTGACTCTTAGAGAAGAAGTTACACAATAGCTTGTAAAGACAGATTAAAAGACATCACATACGGCTCACAGAAACAATCTGAGCGTTTCAATGAAACCGCCTCATATCCTCTTCCACAATATCAGCTTCCTAGAAAGAGCTGGTGAGCTGAAGTGGCGCCCTGGATCCTCTTCCCTACTTCCTGTCTAAGTGCTCAGAAAGGCTGCCTGCAGTTCTTGGCCCTATTTCGGTACTTGACACCGCGCCACTGAAGTACCACCCATGGGAAGTATGTGTTTTATTTATTTATTTACTTTTGTGATTCAATTAAAGATGTTTACAAGACATGTGTTGTTCTTTCAGTACGTTCTGTAAATCTTCTAAATGGGCAAGGTAGAAAGGGGGCGTATATGTTGTGTGTTAGTTCCGCAGGTTTTATCAAAGTTAGATGTTATGATTGGCTTTTAAACTGTGTTTTTCATTTGTTTTCTTTAGCTAGTGTAAAAGACAGATACAATCACTGTGCTCCCTTCAGATCTAAGGAGTCTGCTGCAGTGCACTGTGCGCTCCTTTTTTTGCTAAATTGCAACGAGGTGCATTTATGTTTAATTGCAGCACTCATCTCTGAGCCTGGGTAGAAAAAGATACCAAACCTAACTCAACCCAAACCATTACCTAGCAGGTCTGATCAGTGTCGGCAAAAGAGCCTGGCACATGAATGCTTGTCAATGCGCCCACATACCACCAGGATACATTTTCAAAGGATTGTGCAGCCCAAAACGTCAGCTCTGCCTTCCAAGAAACAAAGTGAACCTTTCACCTGAAACTGCCTCTCGGTCTGTGTTTTTCCATAGACTTGCTTCAGGGTGAACTCAACACACGCAACCTCTCCCCTTTGCATGGTAAAATGCCCCAACTTGCAACACTGCACCATCCCGCCACGCTACGCCTTCCCTCAGAATGCCTAAAAAAACTAGGATGACACAACAATAAGAAAAGGAATCCTATTCATAGAACATGCATTCAAATGCACACAGCATGCATGCATGGCATGCTCGTTGCTGCCCCATCCTGTTGATAGACCACTGAAGGGACGTGAGACCAAAATGTGCAGGTGCCGCTGAGAGGTTGTCCCTTGTTCATGTGTTTATGAATGCACTTTAAACAGCACTTGAGATGCGCCAAATCACTTTGATCAGATTGAAGAACGGCTTCCGTAGGATGAGTCTAAACCTAAAAAAAGACCCTGGCTCTCAATACATTCTGCAGCTGAAAACATTGTTGCGTCATTGTGTTCAATGAAACGTCATTTTCAGCGGGGGGTCATGTGGACAACACGTTGTACACGTGGTACAAGCACCTCAGAGTCAAGGTGCCCTTTTAAGATGTACGTGTCCATTATGCCTCCAAAGATGACCATAAGACATGGGCCATTGTTGGAGGTGTCCCTGTGATAAAGTGTCCTGCCTAGCTCTGCCATTTATGGATAGGGTGAACACAGGGGTCCGGGGCTGTCACAGCTCCATGATGGCGGACCCCAGGGTGGTTTAGGGAAGGTACCCTTGTCTAACGCACACTTTCCTCTCGACATGACAGGGACTTGTCACAGGTTACAACACAAGGACACTGACCCGTTAGCCCGGCCTATTTCCCAAGGTCAGAAATTTGATAGGGGCTAATACTCCTATGCGCAAGCCACTCTTGTATGTATTAATTATGTCATCTATATACTAATTTAATCTATATTATGATATGTTATTGCTGCAGGGACTACTGACAACAGACTTAATGTCCCCTACGAGTCTGACACAAGATAACAAAAAAGGTAAAACATATTTGGTCTGTCCACTGTGCCCTCAAAGCTTCTATTAATGAATTGTTTTAATACAACTGTTGTTGTTTTCTGAAAGTTACTATCTAACCACGCTGCGGTACCAAATATACACTATTCATGTTGGTATGATTTACCAGGGCTGGTAAATCAGCTTCGTGCATGCCAATTAATACATTATTATCATTTGATACCATTAAAAAGTATAATTAGATCACATAGATCACATGGCATGTACCAACATATGAAACATTGTACCAACCAATGAATTATAATTAAACATAATATAAATAGCAAATACATGTTCAATACAGACCAGGTCATATACCAGCAATTTGTTACACAGCATGGGGAAGAAAGTAAAAATAAAAAATATACAAACAATGTATAAGCAAATTGTCATAATGATACAATCATATCATCCTGCATTGAGAATCAAGAACTCTTAATGTGCAGACAATCTCTTATACGTAACCTGACAATGCTCACCAGCTGTGCTTCTATGTATCCACAACCATTTGAAAATAATATACTAGCGATCTAATGATATGTATTAATGTGATTAAATGACAATAATGTATTAATTGCCATGTATGAAGGTGTATGTATGAAGGCATGTAGAAGGTGATTTACCATCCCTGATGAGGACCTATTATGCACTTTGAGGTCGAAACACGTGTTGGCAGGATCAGCAAAATCACCACAGTGGATTAAATACTGTCAACCTTGAGAAATCATCATGCCATTGAGTACGTCATTCTTGTTTTCTTCAGAATAAGCTCCCTTAAAGCCCTACAACTGGGTCCATGAATCTCACGTATCCCCATCTAGCTTTGGCTTTTTAATACCCACGTACATGGACGTTCACTGGTTGCTTTCGCAGTAGTTTATTAGACAGGTGCGTTTTTACCCCCCTCATGTTACAGCTCCACCCACCAGGTTGCAGTGTGTTAGTGGGTGAGACCATAGAAGTTATGTCCACTGTGCTTTTCTATTAGGAAACCAGGTTTAGTATGCATGTTCTCATTATAAAACCAGGACTCCAAGTCCAAGAATGAAAAAGAAATAAACTAAGACTGTATAAACACCTACAGATTGGAATGCACAGGATTGTGTTAGCAAGCACAATACAGGATGTGTAGTGCAGAAAACCTTGACATAAATACAGCAGAAATCCCTCCCAAAACATGCTTCATCCCAGGGCAGCTGTAAGGCCTTACTGGTGTTGTGTTCACCATGTCCAGAGCTCTCTGAGAACAAGAGAGGGCCCCAACTGAAATTTGATCCCATGATAAGAGGAAAACAGATTTGAGGTGAGTCACAATTACCTCGTCATCTTCCTTAATCAAGGGGTCGCTGGTCTCATGCAGGCACCTACATGGACAGCAGCAAGTAGTGCACGGGAATGTTAGGGTTCAGAAGCATGGAAAGGTTTTTTGAGATTTTTAGAGGGAGACTGAGAGAACAATATCTGCCCACTGACCTTTGTTGATATTAATGATATTTAGGAGGAAGAAAGGAGAAGACAAGCACGCACGTGTAATCTACATTTCTAAATAGAGAGGGGTGCCATGTACAGTATGCACACCCAGCCTCCTTCTGTAAACATTGGTCTAAAACGCGTGCTAGTCCTGATGGGTTATTATCCTCTTTCCTGGGTGAATAATCACTGGTGGTAACAGATGGCACATTGCGTAATGGAAAACCTTAGTTTACGAGCCCTTTATGTATTCCTGTAATTGAATGCCTAGCACCAAAAAAGCTCCCACACCTTGGGGCTCCTCTCTGTGCCAGTGGGTTTAGGCATTGCAGGCACAGCAGGCATAGGGCAGTACAGCAGGTACAGCAGGCGAAGTAGCTCACACATTGAAATGCATAACGAACAAAGTGTGCAAATGTATTCAGTTTAATTTTTACACACATTACTGCCTTAAGTACAGCCGACCCCCTGTGGTGCCTTTATCAGGACTTCTTCATATTTTCTATACCAGGTGGACAGAAATCACCCAGGTAGAAAGGAACGAACACCTTGCAAGAAACCGTGTCCAGAATCCACAGGAGGTTTGGTGATCCATATCAGTGGGGAGCCCTCATGCGGCTCAAACCATTAAAAAGGTATTCCAAACAAAAGTGCACATTTAAATAAAGAAGCCCCATTTTCTTCATTCATTCAATTGTAAGTAAAAAGTGAAATCAAGCATCTTTGCCCAGGTTGTGCCATATCCTTTTGGTCAGCAAGCCTTCGGGCAAATTCCGGCACAAAGGGTATACAAGTGTCCATCCCCATTTGCCTACTGTGTGCATGTTTTTGTTTCATTTGTAATGGGTAAATAAAAGCACCACAATATAATATTAAACAAGCCTTATTTCAAAAACGGCGTTGTACGAGATTGGATTCAGGACCAGCTCCAGTTACAGCTCCTTACTGAATCGAAACCAATTAATAACCAATGCCATAACCATTGATTACTTAGGACTATACTAAGCATCACACATCCTCATATATCACCATGCACTTGGGTCAAACCAAATTTTGTGCACGGGCAGTCCAGCTTCCATCTAGCACCTCACCATGTGAAAACAGAAACAAAATATCGAGGCAGAGTACCCCAAAAGGAAATACACCAAACACAGGTTACAAAGGAACATACAAAGTACTTTATTCTCTATCGAATTCAATTACAAAACAGTGCAAAGTCAGATGGCTATCGGCCCTCAGTACAACACAACGAACTCCAGCGTGGTTCAGTGAGAGAGACTGTGCATTAGAATGCATTTGTTTTTTATACATTTTGTGAGCACTATGTCCAACCCCTCTTCGGGTTAATATTCTACTTTATACATCACCAATTCTAGGGTTCGTTGATGAATCTCAAATAACCGCATCTAACTGGTTTGTTCTTTATTACATGTAACAATAAGCGTATGCATTAACTGTGTATTCTAAGTTTCGTATTGCAAGTCTTCTTAAACATTAATACAATGTAGTAAAACAGATGTTCTTTGTTCAATGTGTAAATACATTATCATAATATATACTTGTGGATTGGTTTCATTGAGCGAGTAGTCCTTTTACACATAGGTCAACGTAGGACGAGGTCTCAGTTCATGACCTCAACAAGTAGCCTGCAGGCAGATTACACATTAGTGATGTACAGAGGTCAAGACGGCCATGTTGTATTTTGCAATGACATCGTCCACCATTTTAGCTCACAGGGTGACTTTTCCACATGAATCCTAAAATGGCGGTTTGACCTAAAATGGCGGCCAACATAGATTAAAGGTCAGGACCTTGTAACACAGATCTCGCAAGTGACTTTCGAGCAGCTTGGCGTAGGCCAATATTAATATATTTATTACAATAGGAGGCACGATATACTTTTTATTCCGACAACCATGGCATGGAATGCGTAGAGATGTGCGAGTAGTTTCTCAATAGGCGTTGGTCGCTCGCGTAAGAGGGCAAAGGGTGCTTTGAGTTTTGGCTATTATTACAACTGGCTAGTGTGTAGTTGTATTTAATTCTACTAAATCTTGTGTTGTTCATTGGGTTCTTTAATTACCTGGTCATTATGCTGCTCTGTTGCAATATATGTTCTTGCTTTATGATGTGATTTGTGCTTGACCATGTGCCCTTGATATGCAAAGTGCACAGCTTTAATTGCACTGATTAGGATACACGCTTGTATTGTCTCACTCTTGTGCACATGCTATTTAGGATGAGGTGCCTGATGTAGCTGCTAATGCTAATTTCAGAGGTTATGGGCAATTTCTGCTGTTGCTGATTTAGTTCAAATGGAGGTAACCTGTAAAGACAGGCCCTGATCTTTTCCTGTCTTGCAGCTCCACTTCCTGGGCTTCCATCATAGTTGCTTGAGAACTTTTACAATATTTGAGCAATTAGCAAAAATATATTCTAGTGTCTATTGAGTATTTTTATTTTTTGTCACCACTATTGATTCTAGTACCCTTCTACCGATGCCAGTCAGCTAAAAAAAATGTTACAATGTATGTACATTTTTTATTTAGAGTCGAATTGGTTGTGCTTGAATCGTGTTCGATTGTGGTCAATTTGTCACTGGTGCATTTTGACAGGTTTTTTGGTGCTTTGGGGTGCGCTATTGGTTATCCCCCTTTCACATATTTGCAAGGTCATGCTGAGAACAGTGACAAGAGGGCCATGTTGTATTTTGCAATGAGACCGTCCACCATTTTAGCTCACAGGGTGACTTTTCCACATGAATCATAAAATGGCGGTTTGACCTAAAATGGCGGCCAACATAGATTAAAGGTCAGGACCTTGTAACACAGATCTCACAAGTGACTTTCAAGCAGCGTGGCGTAGGCCAATATTAATATATTTATCACAATAGGAGGCACGATATACTTTTTATTCCGACAAACCCTCCTTTTGGCCTATGCCAAGTGCTAAAAACTACTTTGGGTCTCCTTACGAATAACTCCATGCATCAGTGTCCATGTACCCTGAATCACTATCTGAAATATCTATTGCCATTAGGTCCTTTACTAATATATCTTTTAACACATATTCTTTAGAAGTCGTATCGAAGGCATACATTTCATGTCCTATCAAATCTATTGCTTGTGCGCAACATCCCCTTAGCATCGGACACATACCAGGCAGACACTGAATACAGCAACAAAGGAACAACAGTACTCCTAAAATAGTTAATGAGACCGAAAGTACCTTCCAACCCCAAGGTCGCAAGAAGTCCCATAACCAAGTGCTTAGATCCCAGTTTCCCTCGGGAACATGCACTTCAGAACCAAAGACATGCAGATTTTGTATTGCCTTGAAGATAGTTGGGGAGGAATCTGGTACGAAAACACAGCAAGCAAACCCCACTAATTTGCATACTCCACCACACTCAGCTAGAATGACATCTAATGCCATTCGATTTTGGAGTGCTACTAATCTTATTGCTTTCTGCTCTAATGTCATATTGTAGAGTATATCTGTGGTCCGGTTGATGGTTTTATCCAGTACTCTCGCTAGTCTCCAGATATCTTCTGAATTCGCTATCTGCCCCCAAAATAGCACAACTGATTTGGCTATATCTCCCAAAACTTGTCCTGGGGTGTCACCATTCTCGTCCCCTCGTGGACGAGCTTTTGAAATTTCTATAGTACTCGCTATGAACACCCCTGGTAACAGGATCCCTTAATAACAGGTTCCCTGCCAATCCCTGGGCAACCATGGAAACGCTATATTACCGCAAACAAAATAAACAGGTTCGCCTACATACAAAGGTCTGTCTTCCCCAGTCAAATTTGCAATGTTGGCACATCCTTTAAAATCTCCGATTGACCGAGTGTTATTCCTCTGTATGCAGAAAGAAACTGAATCGGGGCTATGGTTAACAGTGTAAGAAGGAGGCATGGCATCCTTATTGCCTATCAGAGCCATTTTAAAGGAAATCACGATTGAAAAGGACGAGACAGTCTATCAGAAGGCCTAATAGAAGCAACATTCGGTCTACTCCTATTTGCAAAAAGAGAGCATCCCAGGGGAGTCAAAACACGTTTCTCAAAACTATTCAAATTGGTGCCATCAAAGTTCCCTGAGATGCTATTATTCCATCGGCCAAAGAACAGTGCTCTAAGAGAAGCATAGCAAGCAGTTGTCAACGGTAAAGGATGAATATACCAACCTAGCCCCTTATCCCCGTGTTGCGGTAAATGTGAACAGACCCAGCAATTGGATCTATTAAAAATGGCATGTGTAGCGTTCATAATAACTAACAGAGTATTATTATGATACTTTTGTCTGTGCTGGGAATCTCTAGGGGACAAAGCATGCAAATGCACAAAAGGTGTATGGACAGTGGGTACATTTTCAGTCAGTAGCGAAAACTCTAAAGGATAAGCTTCTTCTAAATACCAAAGGCCTACAACAGTGCCTATTATAAAACCAAATATTATTACAAAAATACAGCAGTACGTTTTTGGGGCCCAAGCATTTTGTCCATTCTCCCGGTTGGTCACCCCCCTATTTACAAGTCCAATACGAGCAGCGGAGGTAGCAGGCATTGCAGTCTTCAAATGGAAACCCCAATGTTCGTTGCTGGTGACCCCCTCGCTCGTGCGATTTCTGTGTCCTTCCAAAACCCTAGCCAACAGAATCCCCTTTCTCAAATTTGGGTAAAAGTAAGCCCTTGATGATTCTTTTCCTTCCTTGAATGCACAGTCGAACAGTGCCGTATGTCTATATCCTTGGACGCAAGTGATATCTGGCTGTTCCTGGTACTGATTGATCCGGAAGCAATGTGTCGTCACTTCCCATTGGAAGCAACGTATCCGGGACAAACGAAGGAGCTGAGTTTGAAACAGCCGTTCCCGGGTGCAAAATCGGTGGAGAGTGTGGAAACAAAATGGCAGCTTCCCCAAGCCTCTCGGGCTTAGAGATATTCTCCGACACACTCTCGGTGCTGTTTACTGCTTTAGGATCGTTGGTTGCAGTATCAGCAAGGGGTTCTGCTTCTTCTGTAACGTGTGGCACAGGGTGAGGAAGTTTCTTGATGTGTGACGCGTGGATCCAATTCTTTCGGCCAGCTACCCGCACCGCTGTTTGGGTGACCAACAAGACCTGGAATGGCCCACGCCAGCGAGGCGCGAGGCAGTAGGTGCGCTCAAATGATTTAGTGAGCACCCAGCTCCCAGGTCGTATGCCGTGGCCCGGGCCTTCGTACCGCACAGGTAAGGCCTCTCGTACCTGGTGGTAAATCAAATACAGGTTTTTAGTCAATTGGCTACAATAATCTGAAAGTAGTACATTTTCGATATCTCTCAACTTTCGACATTTTGGCAAATTCCAGATATTGGCAGGTCTCCCCATTACCACCTCAAATGGAGAGAGCCCAGTCTTAGTTCGAGGGGTTGTACGCATCGCTAATAACACAATCGGTAAGGTGTCCGGCCATTTTAGTTTGGTGCTGGCACACGTCTTAGCGAGTTTGTTCTTGATAATACCGTTGTGTCTTTCTACTAGTCCGGCGCTCTGAGGATGTCTGGCCGAAAGGAACCGTTTGTCAATTTGTAACGCTGTACATACCTGTCGGATTACAGCGGCGACAAAGTGTGGACCATTGTCCGACCAGATAACTCTCGGCAAACCGAACCGGGAAAGTACTCCTTTAACATAGTTTTCGCAGTGGTCATAACGGTGGCATCTTTAACTGGGAAAGCCTCAACCCACTTCCTAAAGGCACAAATGACTACCAATACATATTTTAAATTATTGCATCGCTCCATTTCAATGAAATCAAAGTGAATTACTTCAAATGGGACAGAGGGTGGCCGAAAACTTCCCCTCGAAGTTGCTGTCCCCTTTCCCACATTATGCTGTAGGCAAATCATACAATTCTGGATGTAGTGCTGAGCAATTTTTGAAATGTTGCCGTTTACCCACACTCTTTCTAACATTTTCGTCATCTGTTGAGCATACACATGCGTAGGACCGTGTGCCATTTCAACCATCATTATCATGTACACATCGGGAAGTAACCATTTCCCATCCACCGTGTCCACCCAACACCCATCGTTATCAAGTTTTCCCAAGCCCTCAGCCCACCTCTTAGCTTCTTCTTCTGTGGCATCAGCTTGGATATCCAGTACAGACCCCATGTCCTCATCCATCACATTAGCATTTTTAGTCTCCCTAGAAACATATATCTCCGTAAAGAGATCAGTGGCAGTTTGTCTAGCTATTTGATCAGCGAAAGCATTCCCTTTTCCAATGTTATCTACAATCTTGCGATGTGCTGCACATTTTACAACTGCTAACTGAGTAGGGAGCACAAGTGCTGAGAGTAGTTGCACTATTAGGGTGCCATGTTGGATCTTGGTGCCATGCGAGGTTAGGAATCCTCTTTCTGACCAAAGTCTCCCAAAGTTGTGAACCACCCCAAAGGCATACTGACTAGCAGTATATGTATTCACTGCAAGCCCTTCGGAAAGTTCAGAAGCTCGGGTTAAGGCTATAATCTCTGCGGCCTGCGCAGAATTATGCGTAATTCTCTTAGTTTCCACAACCGTGCTCAAGGTAGTGATTACATAAGCGGCTGTGGATGTACCATCCGGAAGTTTAAAGCAGGAGCCGTCACAAAACAGCTCTCCTTCTGGATTATCCAAAGGGCTATCTTTCAAATCAATCCTGCCCTTTGTTTCTTGCTCGGTCGTATACAAACAATCATGTGAGTCTTCATCGGCGCAAGTAATAACTTGCGGGAAAGGTAGGAGTTCAGCCGGATTAAGAACACAACCCCTCTTAATTTGAATGTGAGGGGCAAACAAGATCAATTTGTATCTCGTCAACCGTGCGGAAGTGAGGTGTTGCGTTTGAGTTCGGTTCAATAGAACATCTACAGAGTGAGGCACCATTAGGGTCAAATCATGGCCTAGGACCATTCCCTCACTCTGCTTTACAGACGCAGCAGCAGCAGCGACAGCGCGCAAACATCTTGGCAAAGCGCATGCTACAGGATCAAGGGCGGAGGAATAGTAACCGCACGGTCTATTCTTCCCTCCATGCTCCTGCGTTAAAACAGCCAAAGCACATCCATCACATTCATGCACAAACAATATGAAGGCCTTTTCATAGTTTGGTGTGCCCAAAACTGGTGCAGAGCATAATGCAGTCTTAAGCAAGTCAAATGATTGCTGGTGTTCCGAAGTCCATGGCAACGGCGAAGAAATGCCCTTCTTCGTCAAGGCCAACATCGGTTTTATCACTAGTGAAAAATTTGGGATCCACAACCTACAGTAAGAAGCCATACCTATGAAGGCCCTAACTTTCTTCTGCGTATTTGGGACAAACATGCCAGAAATGTGTTTTATTCTTTCAGGTGTCAATCTTATTCCCTCCTTTGACAGGAGATAGCCTAAATAGGCGACCTCCTGACAACAATATTGAAATTTCTTAAGCGAAGCTTTGTGACCATGCTTGGCTAGATGAATAAGTAGTAACACGGTGCCTTCCTTACAGGCACTCTCAGAGTCTGCAGCCAGAAGCAAATTGTCAATGTACTGAAGCAAAGTACAAGTAGAGGGCAATTCAAGGGTATCAAGCTGCTCTTTCAAAGCCCTACTATAAATACTAGGACTCTCTGTGTACCCTTGAGGTGCACGAGTAAATGTAAATGAGCGTCCCCCTAAGGTGAACGCGAACAAATATCTACTATCCTTGTGTATAGGAATACTAAAGAACGCATTTTTTAGGTCCACAATACTAAAGTAAGTAGCTGAGGCTGGAATCATGGTTAGGATCGTCGTCACATCAGACACAATTGAAAATTGCGGTGCCACAACTTTATTAATGGCACGTAAATCAATTATAAAACAAAATGGAATTACATTATCGCCCTTCTTGTAAACGGGTAAAATCGGACTATTACACAAACTTCCTGAGATTTCTTCAATCACACCACGGTGCACAAAATCGGAAACAATAAATTTCAAAGCTCGCTCGCCCTCAACCGAAATCTTATACTGGGGAATGCGTGGCAGCTCAATTCCATGTTTCAAAACTATCTTAACGGGCTCAATCTGCAAAACACCAACATCATTGTCGTCAACAGCCCATAAGTTCTCTGGTACATCAATGAATTCTGAAGGCAAAGGTCTAGTCAGAAATTGCGAGGCGGAAGATTGCTGTGGTGAAATTGTCAAGCGTACTCTATCAGAAGAACAATAAATCACTGCATTTAATTCTTTTAACAATTTCAATCCCAGCAAGTTTTCCCCACAATCAGAGGTAAATAGAAAAGGACACTGGTCCGTAAAGGGACCCAAAGAAATAGGTACTGGCATAGAGACCGGAAAAACAACTGGACTACCGGAAAACCCTACAGAAACATTGGTTTGCCCTGACAGTGGAATGTTTGGAACCCGCGAACGATCAATGGAACACTTCTGTGCTCCAGTGTCTATCAAAAACTGATGTTTCCTATTTCCCACTATCATTTCAACGTAGGGACCTTTCTGATTGACGGAAATAGGTGTAGGTTCCAAACCCTGCTTCGGGCAATCCTAACGAAACAGAATATTATCAAAAGGAAGCTTTTCAGATAAATAGGCATATGTTCCTAGTGTCCACACTCGGAGTCTGATTGTCCTGTGAAAAAGGCTGTTGATGGTCCTGTGTAAACTGACCTCTACCAGGGCCCCCTACGCCCGGGCGACCTCTAGATCGCCTACCCATGTTATTATTCGACCTCTGTTGAAGGACGGGGCATTGTGCTCGCCAATGACCCTCTCGACGACAATAAGCACATTGGTTAATATTCACAGGACCCAAGGGCACATTCCCCTGTGGGACATACTGATCTCTAACCTGAGAGTTACCCCATCTGGGGCCTCTAAAAATTTGCTGCAATAGCACCTTTGTTTTTAAATCACCTTTCCATTTTTCAATCCTATCTTTTTCATTGTTGACACGATTCTCATAGTACTGAGCCATATGCAGTACTTCTGATTGCGATTTCGCCTGCCAAGCGCTCTCAGAGGACATAATCTGTGACAGGATGTCAGGCAGCAATCCACGTACAAATTTGTCCACAAATAACCTTTTCCCAGACTCTGTGCCTAAGTCTTGTCCACTGAAATCTGAAAATACCTTTTTGAACCGATTAAAGAACTCGGTAGCACCCTTAGACTTTCCTTGGACACAGGCCGTAAGCTTGTCCCAAATAATTCTTTTTTCGGGAATTATGGTTTTTAATTTAGCAATAATTCTATCAGGCAAGGTTAATATCACCTGTTGTGGTCTTTCGCCAGCTGGCCTTTCCCCATCGAGTCTAGTTAAATTTGCCCATGTAGCTCCTAACCCGGGTACAATGTCAATAGTTCTAACTTGTTTCCATAAATCTACGGGCAGGAGTACTGGAAACAACAAATCAATGTCACCTAAGGTGAACACTGAGGATTGCAAAACAGATTCCATCTCTTTATAGAGCCCTGTCGGATTTTTCCTAATGTCAGGAATGGACTGTCTAATGGTGTTCACTTCCTGTCGTGAAAACGGGACATGAACAAACTGCGATAATGTGAGGGAATGTCCACAGCGACTATACCTCGTGCAGCATCGACCGCAACCTCAACCTTCGGGACAAATGTCGGAGGAACCTCTCTCATAGGCAACTGAGATGTAGGCAACTCTGAACGCTTACTAAGCAACACAGCCAAATCGAGCGCTAAAGCAGTCGAAGAAGTGTCAAACGAAAAAGCTCTCTTATAAATATTCAATAACTCTGTTGGACAACTAATCTTCCTCTTTACACATTCATCTTGCAGGTCCTCTACCATCACCTATATCACTTTCCTCTGGATTTCCAACGTATATTTACTGTATGTGTCATATACCTCAACTGCAGTTATCGATATGTCTGAAATCCATCTAATCGCATCTTTCTTACAAATTCGCATTTCCTCCGATATCGGTTTACGACACAGAAGGTACCGTTTCTGTACATACATACTTTCCTCTTCATCATCCTCATTCCGTATCCTTTCTAACTCCTTTCTCTACTCAAATAACCTCTCGACATGCTCATTTACCTTCTCCACAGTATCTCTGGAAAGTGCTAAAGTATTTAGATCCCTTAACCCTTGCGGAACATCCGCATTATTTAATCTTCCCCACATTATACATAACTGAATCCCCAAACCTTCAATAAAAACATTTTTCTCAGGAAAATTATCCGTATTAAAAAGTGTGGAAAAAACACTAGCCTGATCATCCTTCTCCATACAATGTTTAGCCCATGCAGTTAACTCACGTTTCTTCTCCGGTGGCACAGTACTGCGAGTGACAACCTTCGAACCTGCACCATGATCGATTACAAGCGGCCCAAGACCACTTGGAAGAGAGGGGATAGGCAAATTCGATGGAGGAGCTATAACTGGTGCGACAGGAAGAGGCGGAGGACCAGGTGGAGGTACAACAGTCGGAGGAATAGGAACAACAGGTTGAGCAGGAAGAGTAGGAATAACAGCAGGAAAATGTACAGCAGCGGGAAGAGGAACATACAGAGGTGGCACAGAGGCACCAGGCCTTAATTCATTTAATATTTTCTCAAAAAATTCATCAGAATCATGAAGATCTTTGGAAGGATATATTTTCTGGATACCAAGTGAGAAAGCCCTTTCCATATTTTTAGCCGAGTCAGACTGTTTATCCTGGTCATATAATAACGCTTTTTCAGCAACCGTTTTATGACGGTGCGCATGTTTCTCTCTACTCTTAAGCTGTTGTAACGCTTCTTTTTTCCAATTCTGTAAAACATCAAATGCTGCACGTCTAGCCTTTTTCTTTAACAATACTGACTCCAAATATTCAATGTGAGGGATCTCGAAACTACCATTGATTGGCCACTGAAGTTAGGAGGCATGTCTGGTTTGTCTGTGCCAAATATCATTAAAATCTATACTTCCAATGCCATGCTTACAGTACATAGTACATGCCGGCGACCCCTCCTGTGGTGCGGGATGGCTAAATTCCAAAGATTGTCTATCACTGCGGAATAATGCCCTAAAGCAGGTAGACAATTTCCCAGGCATATCTCAAATTCTTGGTGTTACCTGGTCAATAATTGTGTCTGCAGATACAATGCTCCAAAATTCAAATTGTCAGGGTTAAATTAAGAATCGGGTCACGACTCACCTGGCCAAACCTAAGGAGGACCGATCGGAACTTCTAAGAATCTTACCTAACTAATCTTACCTCAAGTATGATGATTTTGGCAAATCTGCCCGCCTCGATAAGTGGACCCTCATCAAGATGCCGTCTCAGACCACAGGCTAATCGTCCAGGGATCGGATTGTGCAGCGCTGCTGATGTGTCGCGTCTCATCCAGGGGCCCCTTACATTTTGTCACACCGTCCGATCCCGGTCCGATAGCAAGTGTCAACCTTCAACAATCCGGCATCAATCTTGAGGGTCCCTATTCCGGCGCCAACTGTGAAAACAGAAACAAAATATTGAGGCTGAGTACCCCAAAAGGAAATACACCAAACACAGGTTACAAAAGAACATACTAAGTACTTTATTCTTTATCGAATTCAATTACAAAACAGTGCAAAGTCAGATAGCTATCGGCCCTCAGTACAACACAACGAACTCCAGCGTGGTTCAGTGTGTTCAGTGAGAGAGACTGTGCAATAGAATGCATTCGCTTTTTATACATTTTGTGAGCACTATGTCCAACCCCTCTTTGGGTTAATATTCTACTTTATACATCACCAATTCTAGGGTTCGTTGCCGAATCTCAAATAACCGCATGTAACTGGTTTGTTCTTTATTACATGTAACAATAAGCGAGTGCATTAACTGTGTATTCTAAGTTTCGTATTGCAAGTCTTCTTAAACACTAATACAATGTAGTAAAACAGATGTTCTTTGTTCAATGTGTAAATACATTATCATAATATATACTAGCAGATTGCTTTCATTGAGCGAGTAGTCCTTTTACACATAGGTCAACGTAGGACAAGGTCTCAGTTCATGACCTCAACAAGTAGCCTGCAGGCAGATTTCACATTAGCGATGTACAGAGGTCAAGACGGCCATGTTTTAATTTGCAATGGCATCGTCCACCATTTTAGCTCACAGGGTGACTTTTCCACATAAATCCTAAAATGGCGGTTTGACCTAAAATGGCGGCCAACATAGATTAAAGGTCAGGACCTTGTAACACAGATCTCGCAAGTGACTTTCGAGCAGCTTGGCGTAGGCCAATATTAATACATTTATTACAATAGGAGGAACAATATACTTTTTATTCCGACAACCATGGCATGGAATGCGTAGAGATGTGCGAGTAGTTTCTCAATAGGCGTTGGTCGCTCGCATAAGAGGGCAAAGGGTGCTTTCAGTTTTGGCTATTATTACAACTGGCTAGTGCTGTAGTTGTATTTAATTCTACTAAATCTTGTTGTTGTTCATTGGGTTCTTTAATTACCTGGTCATTATGCTGCTCTGTTGCAATATATGTTCTTGCTTTATGATGTGATTTGTGCTTGACCTTGTGCCCTTGATATGCAAAGTGCACAGCTTTAATTGCACTGATTAGGATACACGCTTGCATTGTCTCACTCTTGTGCACATGCTATTTAGGATGAGTTGCCTGATGTAGCTGCTAATGCTAATTTCAGAGGTTATTGGCAATTTCTGCTGTTGCTGATTTAGTTCAAATGGAGGTAACCTGTAAAGACAGGCCCTGATCTTTTCCTGTCTTGCAGCTCCACTTCCTGGGCTTCCATCATAGTTGCTTGAGAACTTTTACAATATTTGAGCAATTAGCAAAAATATATTCTAGTGTCTATTGAGTATTTTTATTTCTTGTCACCACTATTGATTCTAGTACCCTTCTACCGATGCCAGTCAGCTAAAAAAGATGTTACAATGTATGTACATTTTGTTTAGAGTAGAATTGGTTGTGCTTGAATCGTGTTCGATTGTGGTCAATTTGCCACTGGTGCATTTTTACAGGTTTTTTGGTGCTTTGGGGTGCGCTATTGGTTATCTCCCTTTCACATATTTGCAAAGTCATGCTGAGAACAGTGAGTGAATGGCTCACGTGGTATCTTACTTCTTTATTACATGGGTAACACTTTGTTACTCACACAGACAGACACGCGCACTAAAACTGCTTTAACATTGCTATCCAGTTTACAGTGACATTCATTTAAACACTGAATACGTAAGTCCTAAAATGCTGTAGCCTACTGAGGCCTGCCTTCAACAGTTTTATTCATTTTTACAGTCACAGGCTTCTAAATGTTGGAAAGCGTAATTCATGAAATGCTAATGGCAGTTAATTTACAATAAAATATTAAGTAAAACAATCACCGCTATAATCAATTGTTTAAACAGAGAAATAGTAACGTGGACACTAGTGATAGAAGCAAACTGAATGTCCATTGCTATCTCTCATTAAAGTAATGCTGGCATTGTAGTTCATTATGCAGTTGCATATTTGAATTCCCTGTTTAAAGTAATGCAACAATTGGAGCTTACCAGAGTAAACAATCATCTTTTTCTATCTCTCATTGATGGTAATACTCTCAATAAAATATATTATGTCGACATGCATCTAATTAATGCTCCCATTTAAGCCTGTTAGCCTGAAAGGATTTCTGCTGCTCTTCTGATGTTGCCCTTTTGATTTCAATGCTCTTACTGAAGCCTATTTGTGGTAAATATTTATTGTCATCTTTCCTTGAAAGTAATGCTGACGTTAAATAATATTAGGTGGATATTTGTCCTGGTGGTTGGAGATTTTAGAAGGCTAAACGGGATAGAAGTAGATCCGTCAGGTGAGTTTCCGGGGACTGCTTAAAGCATGCAAATTAGACAGATGTTTGGGAGGAGTTAGAAGATGAGCTGGGACACTTAAGGAGCAGTACTACCTGTGGGGCAGCGATGGAATGGATGTATCCAGATGACCAGCAGCTGACTAGATGAGCCAATGAGCTGCATTTTATCTTCACACTGGCTTTCTATTTTGTGGATTTTCTCATTTTCTTTTATTTGTATTGCTCTTAGAATTTTCGAGTTTGGATTTGACATTTAAAGCGCTATTTTACATATTTACATGTGATCATGATCTTGGATCGTTTTTTAGAATGACCATGTTTTTGTGAAGCTAGCCTTTTAACTGTTCACTGGTGTTTGAAATACATTGAGGCACATTGTGGAATACATTTCGACATAGACTATAACAAAGCATTTGCTTCCTCTTTGTTGGGGAGAATTCTCTGTTAAGGCTAATTTTCCAGACCTAGTGAGTCCCCCAGCAGCTTTGCTGGATTTTTGGGGTTTATTTTTTTTCTCCTGCTAAGAGTGAGACTCTTTTTCTCCCACTCTTAGGCATGATTTGAGATATCCTTTAACTTTGGAATGTGTTTTATGGGCTATGGGGTCTTTTACTCCATAGGGCTTCATGTGTTTTTGGTATGTGTGTTACACAGCACCCTCCGTGCCGTAACACAGGGGTGTCATAGTGACCCCCAAATATAGACTCCGTACCCTGGGACTGACTACTGTCTCCCAGGGCATGTAAAGTCAACATTGGCTTTACTAGTCCTAAATTGTGAACAGAACCAGTCAATCCATCATATTGTGGGCGTACTGGTAGGGGCAATTTGATTGCCTCTGGGTCTGATGTTCAAGGGGGCACTGCCCAGTTCCCCCTGAGTGAGTTTTGGCTGGTGGCAGTGGATACTACTTTTTATATTCAACCGCGAATATATTCCTATGGGATTTTCCCATTGTTCGAGGCTAATACTTTTTAACATAGCCTCAAACATACCGCCGGTTATTTATTTAATATTAATTCACCGGTTGGTATATTTTTACAGAACTCAGTTCCAAAATGGCGTTTGTGTTCGCTTCTGTGACTCCAACCCAAGTCGAGCCCTTTGTTCCACTTTTTGGCGGGCTTCTCCACAGAAGCCTCCAAAAGTGGTGCCACTCTGTCTGGGTACCACAGGGGGTGTGGGAGGGGGGTAAGGCACCCTGTCCTGAGTTGCCTCGGCAACTCAAGTCGCACTCTTGTGTGATTGGCCTAGTGGTGAGCCGCCCGGCTCACCACTTAGCATGTTTGAGTGACAGCTAGGACTGATGAATGGGGGTTTTCTGCATAAAAGCAGGGCTTTGGGGACGGGGACTTCAGACGTCGCCACAGAACCAAAGAATCCCAAGAGGGAGAAGCTGAGCCGACCTGCAACGACGACACCACCGGTGGAGCCCTGCTGAACCGATTCACCACTTCTTCCAACGACAGAGGAGATCTTCATCCTGAAGAGTCTTCTTCCTTTGACTGGTGGGAATAACCAGTTTGCCCGCCTTTTCACCTTCCCGGATCATCTCGTGGCCGCCTTGCCTGTGCCAAGCACCCCGGCAACCGGAATACCACGTTTTACCACTACCGTGAATAAAAGGGTAGTACCTTTTAACCGGAGAACTCCGCGGCTGGTTTCTTCCCTGGCAGTGCAACGACCTTCTGCATGTCGAGATCATCCCTTCCTCTGGACGACGCCGTGACTTGCATCCACTGCCAGGAACAACTGCCCCCGCTGGAGGATTCTCTCCACTTCCAAGGTACTGTGTCCGCTAGGCCTCCCTCGCAACGGTCTGTGTGGAGTGTCTCGTAAATCCTCAATTTACCACTTGGGTTGGCCCTAGGCTGGCTAACTGAACTTTTCTGAACTGAACTGATTCCATTTTAAACTCTCTGCAAGACTTTCCAAGCCTTTTTAAACTGTGTGATCGTGGGCGCATTGGTGTTCTACTCTCTCCAAGAGGGAGCCTGGCCTATGAACTTTTTGCTCACAAGTAGACTTTGACTTTCCTACCTTGCTGAGTGCTTCTAAAGTATTGTGTTGTGTGCTGTTCCTAAGTTCTGCCTTTTCCCTCCCTTTTTCTTAAACTCATTGGAGTGCCATCTTTAGTTAAGCGCTCACCTCTGTCTGGAAATAAGTGGTGTTAACTAAGACTTGTCTAATAAGGAATAAGGGATGTATATATATTAATAGTGACTGCGTTTTTGAACTTGCTTATAATAATAGTGCTAGAGTGTCTTTAAGTGTGTCTTTAAATAAATAATTATATACTTGATACCAAAGCTCTGGTCAGCGTTTGTTTGTGCTACTGTATTTTGGTACCTATCTTGTATACTCTATATACTGTCTAACTCTTCTTGAGAGAAGTCTGGCTGCTCAGCCACAGCTACCAGGTAAATCTGGGTGGTACAGACTGCTACCAATTGGGTTTACTGCCAACACCTGTGGCCTTAAGCCTTTTGCAGTGGTACCTAAGGGAACTGCACAGGTTTCTGCCTAACACTCTTGTATTCCTTCTAGCTAAGACAGAGGTTTCATATAAGCATCTGATGGATGGTAGAGAGAGACCCACAAGTGAATGTTATTATTATTTAAGCTGTGACGTTTTTCATGCTCTTACATTGTTTATTTTTTATTTTTTACCTTTTAGTATCCATGGAATTTTAATACGCTTTGGCTACACCTTTTTCATCGGTTAAGTTGCTGGTGATGCGTCACATGAATACTGATTTGCCTTTCCTAATTGCACTAATATAAGAAGATTGCATTGTTTTACTGTGCAATATTCTAGATGGCTATGCACATTGATGATGGTATGTGAGGCTTGAGAAATGTAGAAGTCACTAGGTGAAGAGTAGTATGTTAGGACTGTCCAAGTGCACTTGTGCATATACTGGCAATTGGATGGTGCTTAACTTATTAATGCTCATATATTATCATGAGAATACAAACAAATAAGCCAGCTGTCAGGTGCTCTAGAGTGCAATTTTCACATGACATAAGTACAGAGAACAAATCTCTAAAGCTCTGTGTCATGTATAACACTCTTCTCTGCAGCAAAGCCCACCACATCCCTAGGCCTGGCTTTAAAACTGGCCGAGTGTTTGGGGTTGAGCTGTATCCTCATACTGCATTTTGTCAATGAGGACAATCCAGCAAGGCACTCTTCTCACCGAGTTTGCCATCCGGACTTGTGGTATATGAACTTCAGGCCAGTGAACAATAGGTTGCTCAGGTGACTGCTGCAGGTGTGAATTCCTGGTTAATTAATGGAGCAGATAGAAACACTTCATCCAGAAATTCTATATGCCCCAAGTAATTCAAAGGGGTAATGAGATTGATGCCCACTTCAACAACCTATGCAATGAATGACTCTCTCCAAGCTACTCAACGGCCACTAACTTGGCAGGTGTCACATTATTACACCATGCTGCAGAACAACTGGGTGCTTTAATTCTCTGGTAACAACAATCCACTCAGGGCCCTCACAGGGCTTCTTCTTAGTTTGAGGCCAGGAAGCTCAGGAGTAATTCTTTACCCTTAGACCACAGTCCGTTCACCCAATACTTTGCACTTGAAGATATTTACGGGTACTCAAAGGCTATCCAGTTCCCTCTGGTGGCCAGTTCCTGGCACCTGCTTGTTCAGTTCTTCGGTGTTTTCTGCAACTGATCCACATCAGCCTTGTAAGGCTCTGCTCTGGTTTTGACTTTGCGTTAGGACAGCTGAGTAAAACATGTAATTGAATTTATAAAACACTTTCTACAGTGTGAGAGATCCTCACAAGTACTGTGTTAGTACTTAAAAAGTTAGTATAAAAGTGTCCATTTTGAACCACATCAAGCTGTAATATTGGTTGTAGCTTTATAAGAATTGCAAATGTTCCTTAAAAAAAGGAGATTGATGCCAATTTCCACATCCTGGTAACTGTTAAGGCATAATTCCAAAAGCTTTGTAACTGGGAATGTACATCTTCATATGGCCAGGAACAGCTATGACCACTCTCCAGACTTCCATGAATAGATAGTCTACATATGACAAGCAACAGTTATAATTAAATTACAAATGTACAGAAAAATGGAGGCCAAGTTTATGCTTACCCAGTAAAACATGTTGCCAGTCTCTACATGCCTTGTAAAAGATGCCTTATCAGGGGTTGGGCGTAGTGGCACAAATGTGGCGGTAACGCTATGACGCTGCATTACCGCTCCGCCCAATCCCGAGTTTGGATGGAAAGTAGGAGGTTTACCCCCAGCTTGTTGCTGGAGGTAAAACTCTCCTCTTTCCACCCATTTGCAGCGCAACTTCTGTGGCGCTAATACCGGGGAGTAATAGCCTTACCACAACGAATGATAATGCTAATAGCGCCGGACCGAGTTGTGGTAACACGGTTACACTGTTTGCGTTCGCGGTATCCAGCAGTATCAGGCAGATTTACTGCTGGAACACCGCCAAGGTTGTGATGAGGCTCAAAGTCAACGTCCAAGGGCCCAGGGCATTTTATTTTAAACCTTAATTCATGGAAGGTACTGCTTTTGTTTGTACTGGTGTTGGAAATGACCTCTCTGTGCCGTTTTAATCCTTTATATCACGAAGTGATAAAGTAAATTGTAAAGCACAAGTGTCATCACATTTACATCTTACTTTTGCACTAAACGATTGCAAAATTTCACATGACTCCTGTAATTAACAATTGCAGTAGCCACCATTAGGCACTCATAAAGTAGCAGACCCACTTCCATGAAGTGGCAGGGTCCTTGCCACCACACATTGTCGGCATCACTTCCGGTTCAGTTGCACCATGCAGCATCACCTCCAGTACGAGAGCAGATTGAAGAATAAGGTTTGGGCTATTAGCCAATTTCACGCAGCTACACAACTTAGAGCATTCAGAAAATGGTAGTTCTGTCAGCTCATTGCATCTTGGGATCAGCCCTGTTTTCGCTCAGGCTTGCTGGTCATCATCGTTCAGGAGCCCTTCAGTCATCGGTGCTCTCATCAAACACTGGTAGGGCTCGTAGAGAACAGGATAATTTTGCAGATAGCTGGTGAGCTCTACTAAAAGGCAGCCATCTTGAGTGCCCCCTTGACTCTGTCCCTTATGATCGCAAATAATCGACACTTTTTGAATGAGTGAATATAGTATTCAAATATTAAAAGTGGTGAGATGCAGACATGATGTTTGAAGCACTCAAGTTATATCCATGGTTGTTGTTACGTTTTTAAGTGAGAGATGTTAAATATGAGAATCATGTATAGATGTTTACATTGATGAATTGAATATTTATCAAGTAAACAAATGGTTCTAACCCAAATGCGTATATTAGATGTTCGGGACTATTTCATTGCTAATTAGTACCCGGCATGCGCGGCTGAACAGGAATACTGTGTGGTGATTGGCTCATTTGCGAGCCATACCACACGGTATTCCCGTCCACGCCATGGGTGCCGGCTACTCTGTTCCCGGCGAGGGGCGTGGCAGCCCCTCAGCCAATGAGGAGGCTCGAAACGGGGCAATCCCTGCTCTGAGCCTCCCCATGGCTGGAGACTTCCTTCGTCCCCCGCCGGGGATGCAGGTAAGATTTTTTTTCCCCAGCCTTTCCTCCCTCCTCCCTCCCCACCCCACTTACCTTCTATCCCGCGGTCTCCGGCGGAGGCCGCGGTACGTTTTTTTTAATTCATTTTTTTCTTCCTTCCCATCCCCTCCCTTCTGCCCTCCCGACCCCACTTACCTTCTTTTTTCTTCTAGTCTTGGAAGCGAACGCGCTGGGAACACTTCTGTTCCCAGCGCGTCCGTTCCCGATGGCCGCCATGGAAAGGGAAAACGGACTATGTTTTCCCTTTCCATGGCGGTGGCCATTTTTTTTTTTTTTTTTTTGTTCCGAAACGTGTTTCGGAACAGAAAAAAAAGCAATTAGTACCCCGGTTTAACGGGCCGGGGTACTAATGGCAATAAGCCACTCGGTGGTATTGGCCCGCCACCTCGTGGCTTTTTGCCACAGTATCAATGCACAAGTACAGGTTTGGCCAGGTGCTCTGTGGCTCCTACTTTAATAAAAGTGAGGATTATTCACGTGTATCTTTAGGGAGATGGGTGGTTGGCAGTCATGGAGAGAGGAAACCCATGGCTAATGTGGAGGCAAATTCACGACTCATGCTTGGGAGCAACACCTTGCCTCCTGTAGGCGTAATTCCCTGACTCATAAGTCTAGCAGGTTTTCTGGTGCACTGTAGCTTCTCTTCTGTTATTGCTTTGGCACATGGACAATATCACCTAAATAGAAAAAAATAGTCCAAAGGAAAGAGGATTTTTTTAAACAGTTTTTTCACTGTTTTTCATATCTAGGCTTTCATGCATCCCAAACTCTGGGTTCAAATGACTTATATTAGATGTTATTGTTGGGTACCTGAAGTCTTTCACTTACTGAGCAGAAAATGTAATAGTTCAACATCTTGATTGTCTTGACACTGGAATGTGGTATGTGGAAAACAACACAGAACTATACAAAGCATGCAGAACCCACAACATTTCTCGGGAGGATAGCTCAGGGGCAAGATGCTCGCCTTGGAAGCTGCGCAAAAAAGGTTCGATTCCCAGGTCCACGCTTTAGAAACCTCTGGAAATGAAGCGTGTTATAAATAACGAGTCACAAAATGGGTAAAGGTCAATAACAAGTTAGGCAGGTCCATCTTATAAATTATACTGCCCAATATCGCCAATGAGCAGTTTCCCTATCACAACGTGTTGCACCACGCAAACACTAAAAAGCCAAAGCGAAAAAGACACACAACAACATTATTATAATATTTAACATCGAGGATTTCTCCCAGGGTAACATGGCCAACCCCTCAATGATGTCATTGCTTATGGGGTGCATCGGCTGGATCACTCGCTAGCTCTGTAATGAAATATGTTAACAGAAAAACAGGTTTGCTGCAGGTGCCATATTGTGGGCTCACCAGTGCACAAAAGAGCACCCTGGCAATGCCTGTGTAAGAAACCTAAACATAAACATGGGCTATAGGTGTTTGAATTAACACCCTTCACGTGCACATCAGTTTAGGGCAACTACTTTGATTCACGAGCCACCACTACCCTCAACTGAATACCTCACTTGCATCCATGGCGGCTTCACAAAACAAACCCATAAGGTCACACCAGCAGCTGGACCTTGAAGTGTGCGGAGTGCTGCAAGAGACTCAGCTTGGCATATTTGCTCTAATCATCTGTTTCCTGGAGACACTTGCATCACATCCCAGAAATTCCGGATCACTATGAGGCTGATCGCCTAGGCCCCCTGCCCCTTGCCTTCATAGATTGACCTGCTGCTGCTGTTACTTGTCCTGGCACTTATTGCACACATATGCTCTGTCATTCTGTCATTCTGCTGTGCCTCAAAACCCATGTCATAGAAAGCAGAGGTATATCAAAAGTGGATACACCTAGGTATCTTACTCACACCATTCATTACTGACAAATAGTCACCAAAACATATTTAAGTAGTCAGAACCACCTGAGTAGGCAAATGGCTCATTTGGGCTCATTTGAAGTGTCTCTGGAGGAAACCTAGTAGTTCATCTGCGTGAACTAGATGAACCAATGAAAGAGCTGTATGTTTGGAATGAAGTAATGCCTCAGAGCATGAACCAATGAAAGGGCTGCATGTTTGGAATGAAGTAATGCCTCAGAGCATGAACCAATGAAAGAGCTGCATGTTTGGAATGAAGTAATGCCTCAGAGCATGAACCAATGAAAGAGCTGCATGTTTGGAATGAAGTAATGCCTCAGAGCATGAACCAATGAAAGAGCTGCATGTTTGGAATGAAGTAATGCCTCAGAGCATGAACCAATGAAAGAGCTGCATGTTTGGAATGAAGTAATGCCTCAGAGCATGAACCAATGAAAGAGCTGCATGTTTGGAATGAAGTAATGCCTCAGAGCATGAACCAATGAAAGAGCTGCATGTTTGGAATGAAGTAATGCCTCAGAGCATGAACCAATGAAAGAGCTGCATGTTTGGAATGAAGTAATGCCTCAGAGCATGAACCAATGAAAGAGCTGTATGTTTGGAATGAAGTAATGCCTCACGTCGCGAATAAACCAGGACCTTTGGAGGTGATATTTCATGGCTATATTAAGGGAGTACCTCGATGTTATAGGGAGAGTTCCACGACTACAATGTTCTGCCATTTACACCTTCCTTTCTGTGCTGATTCCAATCGCATGTCTAAGGATAAAAGTGAGGCGGATGTGGGTGCTTTGCAGATACCGTGGGAAGTTGTTCATTTTCTGGCGCTCTCTATGGTGACAAGGATTGACGGAATGTAAAATATTGCATATACAAATGGCATTGGGTTTGGCCAAACCCAGATCCTTCATTCTTTTTGGGGAATAGAGAGATCTGTAATATGTTCACATACATGAACATAAGGGCTCCTGTGCCACTCGAATAAAAGTATGAAGAAGCTAAACATTAGAGCTCCATGCTGATAGCCCTGTTGGATTCAGAAAGGAAAAGATGTTCTAAATATGTGCGTAGGCCTTCTATATGAGTAGAATGAGGAAAATCATCTACTCCCTAACTTTCAATGGTTCTCCCTCGACAAACCCTCGCCTTTGATTAATGTGAGGCAGTGGCAGTACAAGCTAAAAAGGCAATGAAAGAAAGGTCTAAACTGCTCCAATTCCTTCTTCTCACCTTGATACAAGAATTGTGTTTGGGAACATGGGTCAGAAGGGTCAATAATTAGAAGAGAGGGGGATTGTCAAGGAAAAGAAAGCTTTATTGTACGAGTAGGTATATTAAATGAACTCCTGCCCCCTATCAGTGTTTGCTTAGACTATCCCTAAACATTGCCTTGGCAGCACCCAGTTTTAAACTCCTAGAATCCAAATGGGAAAATGCTGGTATGCAGTTATTATATGAAATCCCAAAATAAAGAATGCAATTACAACGAATACAAAACATCAAAAACGAAAATAACGAATTTGGGAAAAAACAAGAAATGGGGTTGGGAGTGGGAATAGTGGTTTTGGGGCTGAGAGAAAAGTATTAGGGAAAAAAGTGGGTCTTTGGGGGGAACCCCCAAGAACAACAAAAAAGGAATTTGTTATTTTGGTATTAGTTGGTATGGCGCAAAGTGCTAAGACTACCCAACTCCACTCCAGGGGTAGCAATCAGACAAGAATTAAGCTTACTATCTCTTGAATGCACAGTGATCTGCAATTCCATCATGCTATATCGAAAATGTAGAATGGCTGACAGTAACAAGATCTTTGCAATGCTAAGATGCGAAATGGACAACAAAAACTGTGTCATGTTAAAGACCTGGCAAATCGAAAATCAAGCCGTGCTATCTGCTATTACATCAACCGAAGATGACCTCATTGCTAACCCATGCAACATTTTAAGGAAAATAAAAGATGCTGATTGGGCAACAACAATTGATAGTGCAGCGAAACTAAAACTTACCTCTCATGTTCCAATTAATGCGTTAAAACGTAACGAGCTGCAGAGCTTCATAAGGCAATTTCCTAGTAGACAGCATCGGAACCTAATTCTGCGAGCACGTCTCAATCTTTGTAAAACAAATGAGATTCTACATATTCGAGGCCAATCCAAAACAAATGGCTGCCGTTTCTGTGAAAACAGGTCACAACCACCTAAAGAGACCTTAAGGCACCTACTCATGGTATGCTCTGCCACCGCCTCACTCAGACAGCAGTATCTATCGCGGATGGCAGGTTTCGCCATTTTTCCTGAAGAACACACATGGTGGTGCAGGCTAATTGGTGGCGAAAAATCAACATGGCAAATAGCAATGGCGTAAAGGATAGAATCGATTCACAATAACCTACTCAACGTCAACAACCCCAACTAGACCACAGAGAGCCATACTTTGCTGTTGGTAGACTCTATGAGAATTGGACTCAACAAATTTGACCCATTTCACGTTGTTTTGTTTTGTTTTGCACCATAGCCTCGAATATCTCAAGAACATCTCAAGTTTACAGCTTCTAGAACTGTGGAGGTGAAACTGTATTGTAAAAATCTTATTTTGATTGAGCAATAAATAAAAAAAATTAAAAAAAAAAAGTTGTTTTGTATTCATTGTAATTGCATTAGTTATTTTGGGATTCGAAGAAATCATATGTAACCAAAATGCCCACAAAAGAAAGCTATATTATATGATTAGGTATATTAAATGAACCCCTGCCCCTTACCAGTATTTGCTTAGAATATCCCTGAAGATCGCCTGGGTGGCACCCACTTTTAAGCCCATAGAACCCAAACAACTGGATAAGATATTGTGTATACCTTGACCGAGCGCAATGGTTCTATACTCCCCATTATCAGTACAGCCAGACTCGTTTACCTTTTCTGTAACTTGTTTTGCTGGTAAATCTTCCAAATTAGAAATGGTACGAGGGGGCGATAGTCTCCATTTTGGAGTCCCAAGACTTCATTGATGTTTTGGACGAATTATCACTGGAGGTAAACCTGCTGCAGTGATTATTATGGTAACTGAAGGTAATGTGTAGGAAGAACCCCCATCCAAGATTGCCTCCAAGCTCGGAATATGGCTGCGTGGTAAAAGTGGCTGAAAATCCATCACTGCTGCTTGTTAGCCATACGTTCATGCTCATAATTAGGGCCAATATCGTTTAAAGGTTAGTCAATATAAATGTGCAAATACTAGTGTTGAGTTCAAGTTCCCTGACACATTTTAGTGAAAAGAAAAGAGCCACTAATACTTTTCAAAGGAATCTGTATAAGTGTTCGAAGAAAAAAAAACCAATGGGAGATTTGTTGGAATTTCGGCTGTACCAAAAATTTCGAACAAGTCCCCCATTCAGAGGCATTATAATGAAGAACGGCAGCGGGGGCTGCTGAGGTGTCCCCCGCACCATTGTTCACTCTATAATGTCAGAGTGGGTTGCAAGGATGTCCCCCACACCCATTGGAATACAGTTATGGAAAAACAAAGAATAGCGGACCCTGCAGCGCCGCTTCCCATGCATGGAAGTGATGGGAACCGGCGTTGCAGAGGGATGCAGAGGGATGCAGGAGACGGTGGCACACAAGGATGTGTGCTGCGCACAGCTAAGCAAGGGGCTAGGGGGAAGCGGGATGACATATTTTTGGTAAAATAACTTTGTTTATTTTCTCCTTCAGACATTTCGGATTCGATTAATTCACGGTAATCTGTTTTCAAATGGCAAACATAGGCATATCAGAAGTAGGTAAGACTAAATGCAAACTGATTGAAAAGTATTGAAGGACAGAAGTTCTTAGACAGCAGGACCTCAGAAGAGAATGTATCCATGAGTGTAGAAGCATCTGGCATCCTTCAGGAAGTAATGGATTTGATTTATTTGCTGCAATAGAGCATTGTGTTAATCACCTGGCATTTTTCACAACTTTTTTTATTTAAAAGAAACACTTTATCCATTTAAGAAGACTAGTCCCATGGATCTATACTGATAGCAAAAAAGGATAATTATAATAAGAAGCGACATAGCACCCTGTTCATGATTGATCATTTATTTCTGAGAGAAACATCAGTTTACTTGGTTGAAATAATTCTGAGACGCAGAAGGGCTAATGAGATTTAATTTCTAACGGTGGCCTCATTGAATATAAATAGCCAACAGACTTACAGAAGCATTTAGAAGCCTCATAACAGCCCTGCTTAGCTGTGGAATGAGAGAGGCAAAGGGCCATTTAGGGAAAGGGAAGATCAGATGATGCTAAGAATAGAAGTCTGCACTCAAACATGTAGCTGGTGAGTTTCCTGGAAGGGGATGGAGGCTTGAAGGGAGATCTTTATCTAAACAAATTACTGGACGAGAATGTAATGTATGGAAATGTGGTTTTATGGGGTTGAGGCTACAAACCCAAATGTGTTGTAGATGTGCATTCTTAAAGCTCCTACAGAGAAATGGCAGAATCAAAATGTCCTGCTTCATGGTTTCAGGTCTTCCAGACTTCCCTGCGAGAGACGTGAAACTGAGAATCTCCTTCCTGGATTTCAGTTAGTGTCTGAGATCATTTCAGTTAAAATATATGATTCCTTTTCCAAGCTCAAGTCATGTGGCATGTTCAAGAATTTGAGGGGGTCCTTAGGTTGCGGAATAAGGTGATTAAGTGACGCGCATGTATGGAGGGTCCTTGAAGGGCTTGCATAGCAGGATAGGGCGTGCGTAACGGGATCTGAAATTGTATCCTTAAATAGAGAAGTTGAATTGGTCTGGTTATTAAAAGCACATGGAGGACCCCAAGCCAGAAAAAGAAGGCTCCCAGCATATATATCAGAAAGAGAGGAAAGCTTCACATTGAGCATTACAGGTGCCTTGTGGGAGGATAAGATATAGAAGTAGGCAGATGAGGCAGGCATTCAAGTCTCCCTGTGCCTTGAGTAGGTAGTATAAAAGAAAAAGAAGCCTGTGTTTGTAGGAGGTCACAGAGTTGAGGTGAAAATCAAGACATGTTAGATAGCAACACGAGGCCAGCCATCGGGTATTGTAGTCCACGCTGACTGGTTTTAGCCCCAGATAGAATGTTGCCTCCTCACCCCGACTAACCTGTATCAGAGAAGGGAAAGTGAGAACAGGGATATTACAGTGACTTTTGTAAGTTCAAACGTTAGTTCTGAAGCCGACACTCAACTCCTTAATCCCATCTATTGCCCTATCGCCTTACTACCTTATCTTTCCAAACTTCTTGAACGTGCCATCTACTCCCAGCTCTATCTCTATATTGAACATCACTCCCATCTTTCTCCCTTCCAATCTGGTCTCCATCCTCTGCATTCAACCGAGTCTGCTTTACTTACTGTCCTGGATTCTCTTCTCTCTGCTTGTCACTCTAATCTCTCTTCTATTCTCATTCTATTGAACTTTCTGATGCATTTGACACTGTGATTCATTCTCTTCTCTTGTTCTCTCTTTCCTCTTTTGGTATCATCTGTCCTGCTCTAATCTGGTGACGATCCTATCGCTCTTTCTCTGTTTCCTGGGATAGTAACCATTCCTCTCCCACTCCACTTCATCATTGTGTCTCCCAAGACTATGTCTTGGGCCCATTTCTATTCTCTCCACACACTGCCTACATGATCACATCATAAAACCCTTTGCTCTTTCCTGTCCCTTTTATGCAGACGAAACCCATATTTTTCTCTCTTTCTCTAACTTTTCTCATTCTAGCCACAATAACATCTTTGACTGTTTGTTATCTGTTCAATCTTAGATGCATTCACTGTTTCTTCAACTTAATCTGTGAAAAAACGAAATTCTATTCTTCCCATCTTCCTCTATCTCCTCTTCTCCTTCTCCTTTGTCTATCTCCTTCTTCAATCCCTCTTTCTGCTCAGCTAGTAATTTGGGACTCATATTTGAATCTAATCTTTCCTTAGCCTCCCACATCTCAGCTACTGCCCGGTCTTGTCGCTTTCAACTTTTTAACATACTGAAAATTTGCTGTCATTTGACTTTTCATGCAACTAAGCTCCTTATCTCTTCTCTCATTATTTCTCACATAGATTACTGCTCTATCCTCATTATTGGTCTCCCTGCCTATTGTCTTGCCTCTCTGCACTCCACCTATAACAGTGCTATCCGTACTGTCTTCTGTCTTCCCCCTCGTTCTTCTGTTTCTAACGCTCTAAACTCCATTTCCTGGCTTTCCTGCCTATTATTCCACTTCCTACGTTTTGTCTTTATGCGTACCCACAGGCTGGTTCCTCTGTGGGCCTCATTCCGAGTAGGGCGGTAAGGGATAACGGGCACTGGTAAGGAGACCGGTGCCGGTAATCCCCTACCGCCCTATTCCGAGGTCGCTTGGCGGGGACCGTAAGAAACGTGTGGTCAGGCCACACGTCCCTTACAGGTCCCTCTAAGGGACCAGGGCGCTAATAACGGACTTGCACGTCGCGAGCCCGTTATTAGCGCCCTCTCCATTCCCATTGAGCCCCATAGGGGCTCAATGGGAATGGGGAAAGGCATGTTCAATGGGGACTTACCAGTCCTGCCAGGGTCGGATTAGACCGGTAAACCCCCATTGAACTACACCGGTGCCGGACCCGCTATTGCTGGCAGTCATGGCGCAAATAGCACCATGACTACCACCAATCTCGGAAGGAGGCCCTGTATCTTTCTTCAATGGTTTCTTTTTATTTTCCTGCTAGGTCCCTCTGTTCTCATTCTCTCTCTTTCTTCTGGATGTCACTAAAGCCCCCTGTGCGTCCTCCCGATTTCATTCTTTTTCACTACTGGCCCCCAAAAACTAGGAATCTTTACTCCTCGCTATTACCTCGTCTCCCACTTTGCACTCTTTCTGCACCTCTCTTAAAGCGCCCCTTTTGGCGTCATTTTAAATTGACATTGTAATTTCATCTTTGTTTCCTTACTGTACCTTCTTTATCGGTTGTGTAGCGCTTTGGCAAAGGAGCTTTATAAATACAACAAAATGAAAATAAACTGAAGCAACATGTCAAGGGGGACACAAAGGGAGTTTGGGTTAGAGCCGGTATAAGGTATATAAATTCAGGTCAAAGACACATACTGGGCCTCATTACGACCCAGGCGGTAAGTTACCGCCTGGGCCGTGACTTTACCACCATGGCGTAAACTACGTTTACGCCATGGTGGTAGGCGGACTTACCGCCCCATTCCAACCTTGGCAGGGCGGTAAATCCCCATTTTCCCATTTTCCCTTCCCCATTCCCATTTTGCCCCATAGGGCATAATGGGAGTGGGGAAGGCGTTAATTACGCCACCGTAAATTACGGTGGCGTAATTAACTCCATGGTCCCTTAGCGCCATGGATTTTAACACCTGCTAAAAGCAGGTGTTAAGTCCGCCATGGCGCTAAGGGACCTCGTACTCAGGCGGTAAGGGTCGGCGCTGTTTACGCCGCCGTAAAACCCTTACCGCCTGGGTCGTAATGAGGCCCACTGACTTTAAGTACGACCAGCAAGGATGTTCCAGCTTATAGGTTCATTGGGAGCAGTTGTTGAGCTTCAAAGGACAATTCTATTTTGAGAAGTTTATGGTGGGCTGTTGGTTGAAATGATTGAGCTTAGTTGTCCTACCAGTTATTTCGCTTGCATAGAAGTTGAAGTAAAGTAAATCAAAGGTGCAACTTAACCTTCTAACTACAGCAGTGGTCTTCAACCTTTCTGTCTCCAGATATTTTGGACTCCAACCCATCAGCCTTAGCCAGCATAGCCAATAGTGTGATATCATGGGAGCCGCAGCGACACAAATCTGGAGAGCCCCACGCTGCAGACCACTGAACTACAGGGTCGGACACAGTCCCCAAATCAACCATAATGTACATTTTGAAGTGATGTCCTGGGACGTGAGATGAATAGGTAATAAGGTAAAAAAGAAGTCAGTGTCTCCTTTACTAAATGACCAAAGCCCGATGTGGTGATGCTGCAGAAGGTGCCCAGGGAAGGTGACACTCTGCTTTTCTTGAAACTCCTTCATTGCTACTCAATTTAGCAGTTGTTCAGCAAAGGCTTTGGGAGTAGTGTGATCCTATCCTTGCAAACGCAATTAGGTGTAAAGCAGAGAAGAGATAGAGAATAGACAGGGTAAGTCGCTGGTGGGTAGAGGGTTGCTGAAGCAAGTGATTAAGCCCCTGTGAGATATGTGACAGCAGAAGGAGACATCCGTGCAACAGTGGATGAAGAGACACATTTGTAAGCACTACAACCCAGTCATGGTGGATACAATGGTTCAAAGCAGGGAAGAATAGTTTGGGATCCGACGACACACAGTGCAATAAAGAGGACTTAGATTACTTGTAATGTAAAAAAAAACGAATGGTTCCTTCCATGAAAAACAAGAGCAGTCACAACATGAATATGAGCCTTTTACTTGAATGGAATGAGTAACACAGAACAACCGGAGTAAAGAAATACTTTCTCCTTTGACAGGTATGGCAGGTATGGCTAGGATATGGTATGATAAGTCATTTATAACGCGCCTGTATACAAGTGTTTCTAGGCGCGAAAAGACAAGGGGGGAAAGACAGAGAGAGGACAAGACAAAAGACCTTCCTAGGTCTTGTTTCATTCCGATTGGGCAAATGCGAGAACTAGATAATGTAAAAGATAACTAAAGGGATTCTAGGAGACAAAAGAGGAGGTTACAGTAAAGTAATGGATGACTAATGGAGTACGGGTACAAGGAAAAGAGCAGAGGGGTAATGCAATGGATTGCTGTTGGCGTACTGGGATGAGGAAGTGGGATATAGGAGTAATACAATGGATTACTATTGGAGTACTGGGATGAGGAAGATGAATGTGGGGGTAATGCATCAGTTTACTATTGGGGTTAGTAGGACGAGGAATATGGGTGTGGGGTTATTGCAACAGAATTCTATTGGGGTACTGGGACAAGGAGGAGGGAGGTGGGGGTAATGCAACAGATTACTGTTAGGCTAATGATGTGTGGAAGAAGGATGTGCAGATAATACAACTGATTACTATTGGGGCACTGGGGCGAGGTAGAAGGATGTGGTGATAATGCAACAGATTACTGTTAGGCTAATGATGTGTGGAAGAAGGATGTGCAGATAATACAACTGATTACTATTGGGGCACTGGGACGAGGTAGAAGGATGTGGTGATAATGCCACAGATTACTTGTGGGATGCTAGGGAAGACAGAGGGAGGACAAGACAAACAATCTTACAAGTTCTTGTGGCATTCAGATCGTGCAAGTGCGAGAATGAGAAGTGCAAGGGGAAGGGGGGAGTGCATGGAAGAGGGGAGGGGAAAACAGAGCAGCAATGCTATGAGTAATTGCAGCAGAGACAGTGTGGCTCTGGGTAGTGCAAAGAGAACAAGGGACTGTAGGGTTACATTTATAGCCCCTAAGTGCGTGGTAGGCCCATAGCAGTGCAAGGGTGACTGATCAAGAAAGAGCTTGATACCCAGTGGGACTCTGAGGGTAGCCAAGAAACCAGTTGGTACAACAGACAGGTAGGCCAGGCTGAGCTCACTGATGGCCTTGAGGGAAAAGAAAATGGTCTTTTGTAAGAACAAGGATGGGGACCAGTCTTTTTTTGACACCCATTTTCAGATGTTAAGTGGATTTCATCGAAGGGCTTCCCATGTATTTGAAAGTACAGGTTTTCACTATTATTACAGTAGACTCTCCTACAGTCTGAGACCCTAACTCAGTCATTCTCAGTGACCCTTCAGGTACTCCATTCCAGTCCTACGTGGAAAGCTTGATGATCTGCAAAAATCCATGTCACTGGTGTATGCCAATATAAATTGAATGAAGCTTGTAGTTCTTTCTTTATCTAGGCACATGTCGGATGATGGCAGGGGATCCCACCTGACTGGCTATGAATAGAAAATCACATTTTCTATGACCAATGAAAAGAGAACCTTTTGAAGATTTGGCCTAATATGGTAATCAACCTGTGTAGGGGGGGTGGTAACAGCCCACCGGCCCAAGCATATGCAGGCCCCAGCAAAGCAAGGGACTTGGCGAGGGCTCAGGGCCCGTTACAGGCTCTGGTAGGCTAACCGGACAAAGAGGTGATAGTTATTCGCAATTGGCACACCAGGGCTCCATTGGAGATGTGAATAGGTTTCATTTTGTTAATTCCACGGGGGACAGACTCTGCACGTATTGCGCAAGTACAATCTTCTGTGGTAATAAAAAAACAAGATGGCCATTGCCATAGAAAATAGCAAAGGGACAGAGTTAATGTTCTACTTTCATTTCAGCGGCCGAAGAAGACAGGAGGAAAAGCAGAGGCCTGGTCGCGGCCTGCAGGTAAGTTGGGGGAGGGTGGAGGGCATGGGGGACTGCCTTGAGGGCGATATGGGATTCGGAGGGTGGATGAGGGAGGATTTGGCAGACTGGGTATGCTGACAGAAATGGGCCACATCCTGGGAAGGGCCTCAAGTGATTTGAAAAACACGGGCGGTACATTGGCAGTTGTCACCTGTGTTTCCAGCCACCTGATGACTGAGTGCCCTCCCCTGAGTGTGAATACAATATAATTGTTTACATGAAAGATAGACCAAAGGCCAAAGGAGGAGGATTAGCCTTCATTGCTAAAAACTCCCTTACCATCCGAGAAACCCCAAGCATTTCCATCAGCTCTGGCAAGTTGCTATCAAGTCAACTCACACTATCGGCCACAGCCACCATTAAGATTCACCTAATTTGCAGACCCCCTGGCCCACCCACTTTGAGGAGGACATCGTACATCTCCTCTCCACCAATACCAAGCCATTCTCCAAAATCATCGTATTAGGAGATATACATTTAGGTCTCAACGACCCATCTGATGCCCAAGTTTATACCTTAGCCAACACTATTGAATCTCTAGGCTTGTAACACCTGATCTCAAACCCCACCCATGACAAAGGCAGCACGTTAGACTGGATAGCAAATCTCAATTGCAATGACAGCATTCTCTCCAATGCCCCTTGACCTTGGTCAGACCACAACGAGATTACCTTCAACATCTCTGAGACAGTGCCCTCAGTGATCGCACCCCAACCAGCCTTGGACTCCCTCTCGAGAAACTCACAGAACTTATCACCAGCCAACTTACTTCCCCTTCTTCTTCCACTAACAAATCACACACAAGCACACACAGACCCCACTACCGTGGTTGAATGCTACAACCAAACCCTCCTCAAATCTATCAACAAAATAGCGCCTCTAAGCCTTTGAAAGCCCAAACCAACTTCCCACCTCAATACATGGTACACCCCTTCTCTAAAAAACCTATTCTCCACCAAAACAGCAGCAGAGACTGCCTGCATAAAATCACCTTTCACCGAGAAAAAACAGCACTTCACAGCCCTCTCCAGAAAGTACAAACAAGCTATCCTTCAAACAAAAAGCGACACTTACAACAGAAGAATGGAAAGAAGCGAGCTCAGGCACAAGAGAGCTCTTCACTATCCTACCTGATCTTGAAACACCAGCTCCCCCACCTACCAATGCCATCAAAGATCTCAACTGGTGTAAGAATATCCAAAGTGCGCTCCTCGACAAAATCTCACTACTTCATACCAAAATGACAACAAAAGAAATACAACTGCTGCCACTCGACCAGCCCATAGACCAACCCTTAGACCAGTGTCCCCTCCCCTTCCTCCCACCACTGCTTCAAATTCTCCCTGATCACAGCCCTCAAAACTGCCAGGATCATTAAAGGTCTGAAACCTTCCAAATGACAATGAGACATCTGCACGGCCACCCTTATAAAGGACTGTTCCGAAGAGCTCGCCCCCTTCGTCTAGACACTTATCAGCAACTCCTTTTCAACTGGCATCATTCCAGAGAATCTAAAAGAAGTCTGGGTACTCCCCCTTCTCAAAAAACCCACCGTAGACCCCAACATCCCCACCAACTACCACCCCATCACAAAAGTACCCTTCCTCCTTAAAATACTCGATAGAGCAGCCCATCTGCAAATTCAGAACCACTTTGAAACCTGCAATCTCCTTGGTATCCGACAATTAGGCTTCCGCCGTGGCCATGGCACACAATCCGCCCTACTGGACTTAAAAATCCAAATGTACGAAATCAAAGACCAAGGCAATATGGCCATCCTCCTCCTCCTGGACCTTTCAGCAGCCTTCAATCTAGTCAAACATAATATCCTCTGCCAACACCTCTCCTCAGCTGCCCACTTCTCTCCCGAAGCCACTACTTGGATAGAGTCCTTCCTCTCCAAATGCACAATGAGAGTTTTCTCCACCTCAGCGGCACCCCACCTCCCCCAGTCACATGTGGGGTGCCACAAGGCTCCTGCGTTTCACCGACCTTGTACAATATCTTCACTAAATCCCTTTGTGACCTCCTGGATGCCCTGGGTGTCACCTACACCAACTACGTGGATGACACCCAAATCCTCCTTCCCATATTCGGAAAATACAATTCAGACTCCAATGCCCTCAGCAAACTATACCTACCCATCCAGGGTTAGATGGCTCAACACAGCCTATGCCTTAATGACGAAAAAATTGAACTACTCCTCATTGACACTCAATCTCGGCTAAACTCACTCAATACGGCATACAATCCTTTTCCATCAAGGGAAATTCCAGCACATCTCCAAAGTGGTAAAAATCTTAGGAGTATATCTAGACTCCACTCTATCGCTAACCAGACATGTTAACTCTATAGCATCAGCAGCAGCACATAGTGCGAAACTGATCAATTCCTGCGGACCATTCTTGTCTACCGACAGCAGCACGACCTTCGCCAGAGCCCTCATACTATCAAGGATTGACTACTGCAACTCCCTCTTTGCAGGCCCCAATGACCGCAACATAAAAAACAGCAAATCATTTAAAATAACTCAGTCTGAGCAGTCCTAAACATCTACAAAAAAGACCACATATCCGCAGCCAGATGTAACATCAACTGGCTCCCCATCCGAGAATGCATCATGTTCAAAACATTAGCACTGGCCCACAAATGCATCTCTAAAACTGCCCCCACCTAATTGTCAAAAAAGTTATCTAAGGCCCAATCAACCAGACCCATCCGGGATGCCTACTCACACTTACTCGTCACCCCTAGATATTGGTGCCAGAAATCAGGGGGTAACAGCTTCCTGGTGATCGCGGCCAAATCCTGGAATGCTCTCCCTCTGGCCTTAAGAACACATGAATCCTGCTGGTCCTTTCACAAGGGGCTCACAACCTGGCTCTTTTCTCAAGACATCCAAAACCCCAAACAAACCTAATACTATATTGTGCCACCCCAATTCCACACAACACGAACTAGAAACATTGCTGCTAACACTATGGCACGCTCCACCAAGCCAATAATGCCTACAGTGTACCTGCAACGTACTGTACTAACAACGACTGTAACCTTGTTGTATACCATGTACTACCCATGTCAATAACTGCTCAGAACCTTATCCGTATCTCTTGTACTATCTATGACTATAATGGCTAGCGGCTGTAACCTTGCTGAAACTAAGCCTTTTCATAACCAGTGCCCAGATACACCCGGGTTCAGCATGCTTTATAAATGCCAAAATAAATAAAATTGTTGACTACACTGTACAGTTATGATATGTTATGTTATTTATAACGCCCTTAATACCCCGAGGTTTCGAAGCACGTACCCGGGGATCGAACCTGCGTTGTTCTGTGTCATCTTGCTTCCAAGGCGAACATGTTGCCCCTGAGCTATCCTCCCGAGACTCCCGCTAACAACCTTCTTCATTGCTACCTACTACACTGTGTGTAATGCAGGCTTCCAGTGGCCATTTTGGGCCCTGTCGCAGGTGAACTTGGTGCCAGTCTGTCAATATTTTAGCACATGGTCGGCATGGTTGTCTTAACACTAAGCCAGTTGTTGAACTTCTTGGTGGATTTATGTATTTTAGGGGTGCATGGGCAGATACCAAAGAGTATGCATTTACGGCTATGGTCCTAACAAAGTGGAGGATTGCACTGCGGGGATGAGGACATCATCAGATAGCCCGTCAGTCCAGCACAGACCTAATGATGTACACTGATATGGCATTACGCTACTGGCACACCCTTATCGTGCTGCTAGGGATAGCTGAGTAGAGGTTCCTTCCTTGCCATGGGATCTGCGCAAAAGACTAAAATTCCAAAAATATAGCACTGAAGGCCTAACCTTTATACATTTACTATCTCTCTACAGTAAATGGCACTCAGTCCGCGTACTTAATTGGTAAGATATACAACTTGGTGATACTCTCACAGGCCCATTTAGATATCCTCGCAAAATCATACAGCGACAAACTATGCATGTTTTTTCTGACCAGCGCCATTTTGGATCTGATTGTTGGAAGACGGGGTCACAGAAGAGAAAAGGCACTCCTTGAGTGTCCACGCTCTGTGCAATTCCCCTGCACAACATCTTGATGCAGGCAGAGACACACGGACCTTGACTCATTTTGCACACAATTTGTTATTTTCAAAGGGCAAGCAGAGTGTGTTGGGATTCATGATAATGGCGCCTGCCCTGTGTTCCCATGGCGCTCGGCACCCGTAAGCACCCGCCGGTCTTTAACGTGCATAAACCGCAATATGAAGGGTTAAACATTCAGTTACGATCTGAATAGATGGTTATGGAGATTGCAGGGCGGTAATTATCTTAATGCGCCAACTGGATTGGTTAAAGCAGGATCGGTGAGCCGAGAAATATCTGAAAGGGCTGACATGGCGTCGGTGGTAGGGAGGGTGAGTTCAGAAGAGGATTGACAATATTCAGTCGCTAGAGCGTGCAGCATTCATGCGATCCTTATAAATCCCACATAAAAGGCGTTTTTATATTCTGCTGTGAAAGTAAACAAACGCTTCTGGAACCCTGCGGCCTGCAAATTCCACGGGTAAGGGGATTGCTACCACGTTTGCGTATAAATGCTCTTATTCCTGGACACAGCACAGCCTCAGGGGAACTGCAAGTGACAGATAAACACAAGCCTTTAATGCCGCAGCAAGGAGGGAGGCCCGGCCTTCAATCGCACAGGAGTGCTATGCATCATGTCACTGGGTAGTCAAAGCTTTGTAAGGTTTCCATCTGACTGACTTTAAGGTTACATTATTACATCTTATCCTGTCTGACCGAAAAGTATAGCTTTTCCTAAATTATGAACTCATCAGACAGTTTGTATTGGTGAGATAAATGTTAATGGAATGAATGATAGCTATGCTTCAAAAATAAAAAGCTTGGCAAAGCAGGTTTTTCTGTCTATCGAAAATGTTTTCTCTTATATCACTTAACAGTATCATCTCAGAAGGCCTACTTACCGTTTGCCAGAAAATGCTACCTTATGTCCAAGTATTTATCAATTTTTCCACCAATCACTATCATTTGCCCAAGAACTGTCGCAAATGATCAGGTATTGGCATTATATGCTCGATACTTACATCATATTGTATTGTATTGAATTTTTCATTTATATGGCGCCTTTTACCATTATTATTGTCTCAATGCGCTAGTGGTGGGAGCACCCTCAGGGACCGAAATACAGAGTGTTGGAGATTACAGAGTAGGATTAGAATGCGTGTGTGCATTTGCCCATTGTAAGGCCCAGGAGGGCTGGCCGGGCTCCGGTAAAAAGCAACCCACGAGTTCAGGGATGTGAATGGGTGCTGAGAGAGGTCAGGAGAAAGCGTCAGTGCAAGAGACTCATTGTGTGTCCTGCGGCCAACATTTATTGTAGGACTTTGCTGCATACTAATGGCAGAGGTGTTGAGGCTTAGTCTGGAGTAAGTAGGCAAAACTATTTTGTGACCAGCGAGACGGAATTTTTCGTAGTCATTGATGTATTCTGATGTGTGTGGTTAGCCATGCCTGCGGCCGGTGTCCAACGGAGTGGTACGTTTATACGTACCTAGAAACTAGATGGAAATTTGTTGTAGATACCTGTTTGTTCAGGTAGTGTCATCATCTATCGATTTTTGCAGCTGTGACAAATAGTGACATAGGCTAGCATTCACCATTTACCCCTAGTACCAAGGCCGGATGCAGATGGAAGCTATCCTGACAGATCTTTCAGTGCAGAAGTGGCAATCCTAATACATCTTCTAGGTGCAAATAAACAGTCTGTCCTCAAAGGACGTCAAGGCAAATCGGCCGGTTTTCCCCATGATCTTCAGAGTGCTGGGAACAGGACATCATCATAAACATCTGCGTAAATGGACAGGCTAACGAAAGAGTGCATCCATTTTGATACATCACATTTACTACCCTCAAACATCCATCTAAGAGCAACTGATTTCCTACCCCCAAAAATCTATCCAAGTGCAACACATTTTCCACTCCAAATAATCACATTTCCTATCCCCAACAAGCCCGCTCTAAGTGCGTCATATTTCCTACCCCAGAAATCCATCCAAGTGCAACACATTTTCGACTCCCAAAAATCCATCTAAGTACATCACATTTCCTACCCCGAACAGTCTAAGTGCATCATATTTCCTAGCAGCAAAATCCATCTAACAGCAACTCCTTTCCTACCCCCAAAAATCCATCCAAGTGCAACACATTGTCCACTTCCAGAATACATACAAGTGCAGTACACAGATAACTCCCAACACATCTAGCTGACCATCCAGGGGGTGCTGTAGGCAATCTAGACGTGTTATAATAGAGTTATAAACTGTAATAAAAAAAAACCTATATTCAACTTTGGCAGTGCAAGGAAAATCGGTTACACAATTAGTCTAGATGCAAGTAGGTATGAGATTTCAAGTAATAAGAGTGGTGGCATTTTACTGGAGTACAGCAATGGCTGTACTCCCCGTCCACACCACACTTCCCTTATCAGTCGCTATAGGTTGTCTGTGTCAGGTGTCCAAGGAAAACAGAGGCAAACACAGAGTGCACCTGCTTAGTAGGGAGTTGCCCTTTGCCTTGTGGCACTTAGCCAATGGCTGCCCAGGTTCCTTAAGTGAGGAGTTCTGGTCACCTAGGACTGAGCGGGCCTATTTGCACTGGTCTGGGCAGGGCGAGGGGGGCAGGACAGGACAGGCATGGGGATTGAACAGGTATGGAGTGGGAGTTAATTAAATAAACAAATCTATGGAGCGGCAGGAAATAATTAAATAAATCTGTCCATGGTGTGGCGGGAAATAATTAAATAAATAAATCCATGCTGTAGTGTGAAAATAATGACATAAATATGTCCATGGTGCAGCAGGGAATAATTACATAAATAAATAAATCCATGGTCCTGCAGGAAATAATTAAATATATCTGTCCATGGTGCGGCGGCAAATAATTAAATAAATTGGTCAGTGGGGAGGGAGGAATCAGGAAAGAAAGGGATCAGGTAGGTCCAGAGTAGAGGGGCAGGCAGAGGCACTCCCAACAGTAGTTCATCAGTGAAGGAAAGGAGTTCTAATGGATCCAGTCTAGGCAGAGGTTTCCGGAAAAGGTCAGGGTGTTCTAATCACCTGGGACTGAGCGGGTTTATCTGCACTGATATGGGTGGGGGCAGGTGGGCGGGACAGGGCAGGCATGGGGTATAGATGCAGGTGGGAATTAATTAAATAAATAAATCCATAGTGAGGGTAGCAAATAAATCTGTCTATGGTGCAGCAGCAAATAATTAAATAAATCATTGGTGTAGTGGGAAATAATTCAATAAATCTGTCCATGTTGCGGCAGGAAATAATTAAATCAATCAATCAATCAAGCAATCCATGGTGCAGTGGGAAATAATTAGCGGGTATTGTCATAATAACCATCAGATACTCAGGCAGGCATTCCCATTATTTGTATACCATTACGGTGAGAAGAAAGGTGTGCCATATGTAAGGCCCAAGCACTCACATTATATACCAAGTATTGCCATTGTGCACTCATTATTGCCATTATATACCTAAAAATTCACAGTGTGTGCCTGTTTTGTCGTTCAATGCCCAAGTACTCACAGTATTTCGAGACAGCACCATCATATGCCCAGGTGTTGTCATTTGACAGGCATTGGCAGCTTATGTCCAGCTTATCGCATCATTTGTCAGATTTTGCCACTGTATGCTCAGATACACACAGGCATCATTTGTCAGTTATTACATCATATTCCGAGGTACCTAAACTCTATTGCAGCCCTTGCCACCAAACACCCAGATGTCCATAGCATTTAGCAGATATTTGCATAATATTCCAGGGTACCCACACTATTTGTCTTTTAGTTCCATTGTATGCCCAGGCACTAACACCATAGACCATGTTTTTCAAAAAGCACCCAAGCATACATTATTTGCAAGAAATGTCCATCATATACCTTGGAACCCACACCATTTGCCAGGTATTGTTGTCATTTGCCAAGGTACTCAACCTACTTTCTAGGTATTGCACCCTTTGCAGAGGTACTCACACCATTTGACATGCATTATTTTATGCCCAGGCATGGATAAAAGCAGGAGGTAGGTGTGACAAAGGAAGAGCAGAGTGCTCAGGGATGTAATTTCACCAAAATGCCAGGGGTAGCAGAAGTGACACCATATGACCCTTGACCTCTGGTGACATTACAGGAAGTGATGCCATTTGACACCACCCTGAAGTGACATCACGGGAAGCGATGGAACATGACCTTTCACCCTCTCTTGACAAAACAGGAAGTGGCATCACATAGCATTGTTCCTAAGTAACCTACAAACAATATGGTTACAATATCACTGTAATGTGATCTGCATTTCATACAAGAATGGATCACCATATGTATCATTAATATGAATGTGTATAGGCCCATATTACCAAATGACTGTGATTGCAAGCAGACGTCCAAGGCCAAATGATAATGATGTGTTATTATATAGCACTTACGCTTAAGCGCTTTATATAGAACAAATACACATACAAAATCACCCAACCTGCGTTGGTACTCATTTATCAATCTCAGAAGGATGAAAGGCTAAGTTGGCCTTGCCGGGATTCAAACATGCATCCTGCAAATCACACACACATTGCTGCAGTGAGGGCTCAACCCACTAAGCTATCTTACCCGCTATTGTAAAACGATCAATTACATGTCTGAATCTTCACAAAGTCAGAAAGAAAATGACACTCTGTAGTGGATGCCATTAAACTGGTAACTGAGATTTAACAGCAGGCCAGTTCATCTGCAGGTCTGGTGTAAAGGTGGCCACATGTCAAGCCTGCATGGATCTGTTTTTCAGGCTTCAGAGGTTGGCAAAATACATACCATCGGGAGGTTGGGAGGGTACATAACTGTATTAAAGAATTTAGAGTAGCGTAGGGAAAGCAGCACACCCACATGACATCCAGTAATCTGGCCACTCATTACCTCATACATGTAAACAAACATCCTGAACAGTATGCCGGGGAGATAGGAAAGATAGACACATAACAACAAAGCATTAGTTGAGGCACAATGAAATCAGGAGCCACTTAATGTGCTATGGTCAAACATTTCTACACTGTACACAAGCTTTTAGGCACAAGGATTTTCTCAAGTGGCTGAGGACACCGAGATGGAATGTCTTGTGGTGATCGTAACAGAAACAACGGCAGGGAAAAAAACATGCTATAATTGCGACTTGCAGAAAGCAAAATACATAGTCCGAAATGGATGCTTATTCTACTCTAAAAGCTTTTTGGAGGTTTTTGTCTGCATTGTGAACTTGAGGTGTTTAAGAACAGACTATATCAGTGACTCACCCCCTAAAGTGTGCCTGAAATAAAACTTTAATGAGTCTAGTAAGTATTGTACAAAATTCCAGAAAGACAAATTATGTGTTATTCCTATTGTTTCTTATTTAGGGTCACTGCTCAAAGTGTTACACTTGTGGAACCCCTGTTTTTTTTAAGAAGCCTGCACAAGGCAGCCAGCCACTCCGGAAACAAAGAGCCAAATGGTGCTGGCCTCAGGCCAGGATCTAACTTTTGGAGAAAAAAAATGAAACTTTTTTTAGGGGTAGCAAGGGAGATGTCAGTGGTCGCAACTGCGAGCTCTGGCGACCCCCAAATGACGTCCCTGAGAATGCTGTGTGCTGCGCCAAGAAAGGAAATACATGGACACTCGCTCTTCCCAGCCAAGCCCCGCAGTTCCATTGCAAAATCTAAGTGGCCTGAGAGTAGGGGAGCTGCACCCCTCTCTGCTGATGGCAGGAGAGGGTGCACCATTCCCACTCTCCTCCAGCCCTTTCTGGAATTACAGCCCTTAAGCCAAAGGCAGTGGGACTAGTGAGTAATGTGAGGCAGAGGGAGAGATGGGACACAGAGGCGTAGTGGAGCCTGAAACTAATGTAGTGGAGCCCACCGCAGTGACATTAACATCTGTAAATGCCCACACAGCGCTGCTGAGTTTGGGTGGGACTTGCCCGCCAAGGCCCTACCCCGTCTACGTCTTCGTACCTGTGTTTGGTGCCTGCTAGAGTACATGACAGAAGAGCGAGGGGCAGCACCTTGTTCTCCTTAGAGTCAGTCGTCTGGGAGGCCATTCCTTCATTTTGATCCTGCTGCTCCTGCCAATTGCTACACAGTGTGAAGGAAATATTCTGACCATGTGGTGTCTGTGTGAGTATGTATGAAGTCTTTCTTCATGCGCTGGGGGATGCAAGGAGCAGAAGAAGCACATTTTTTAGAACAGCAAAATGTGTGCCCAGTCCAAAAACATCAAGAGGAAAGATGAAGGAGGTTTTCTATTCCCTCTTCCCCCAAGATACTGTTTGCAAAAAGTATACTACTCCTCCAGAATCTTCAAAGGTATCAACCCAAGAGCAGAATTAATTTGAGCACTGTTCAAAGTCTCAAAACCACAAACATCTAACGCCTCCTTCATCTCATCTGAAAGCTCTACAACAGCATCTTGCCCTACTTCCGAGCCTGTATCTATGGCATTTGGCAACTAATCTGAAAAAGCTTGACTCCCCTTTCAAATGCTACCCTCCTTAAACTGTTGAACCACTCTACCTATAATGTCCCCTAGACTTCCACAGATTTTCCCCTCTTTCTGTAGACTAATTCAATGTGCTACTCATCAAATGCAAAGCCTCAGTTCTTGACCTCTCCCCAGCAAGGATCTTTGAATGCATATAACCTTCAATTTAGAACTATCACCATAACAATGGTATGCAGTGATGTTATCGAATAGAACATAACGAATGAATCTTTAAACAAACCCAAAACATCTAAAAAGAAATGTGAAAAACTCACTCACCTTTGGGACTGTCCCTTCGGTCCTACGTGATTCTTGTGAAATTAATCATTTTCGAGGCTTGCATTCCGCAGTGACTCTCGAGCAACGAGAGCTGCAAAATCAATTCTTTCTCTCATGCTTGTCCCCCTCCCATCCCCACATCCCTTGCTTGATGATCCAGGGAACACCCCAGGCTCCCTCTCCACTTCCCCTGACATCCCCTTTGCGCTCTCCCCTCCACTCACTAGTACGCTCACGCACCACCCTGACTCACATTCTTTTCCTGGATCTGAGGACATGGCACGGCCCCCTACGCTTTGTGGAAAGTATATTTCGCACTGGAGTACATACAAAAGGTTCATTCTGTATTGGGGGCTGTCTGCTTACCTCTTGAAGAAGCGGTCATTCCTCTCTCTCTAAAAGAAACCATGGACTAGATCTCTGAGACCTCACCAATTACAGACGGTTATTTTGTGTATTGATCACCTGACCTGTTTATGACATGACTTTCAAATGGTCCTGAACTGTAATATTTGACCTGACCCTTGTGTGTTACTGCAGCGCCCTGCTGCCTCTTGATTTCTCAGAACCGCATAGCTCTGTTCTGGGAACATCACAGGAAGAAAGGAACTGTGCTTACTGTGCCTTGTATTTCTGCCTCTCAGGCCCTGTCCCACCTTCTTGTGGGCTTCCCAAAAGGGTGCTGTGTCCCTTAATTCCTCCTTTGTTGGACTGGGTGATTGCTCTTCAACCTTTGTCCTGCCTTCCGTCCTCATCTAGGACGTTGGTGTGTTCCTAGAACCGTCTCCCGCCTGCTCTTCCAACTGAAATGTGTCTTGCTTTTGCATTTTTTTGGTAATCTTGAACATCGTTACCTGTATACTGAGAATTTCAAATTTGAACATGTATATCTCCCTTAGTTGCTGTCCTCATGTCACCCAGACCAGGTCCCAGCAGGACTTGTTTGTGTTTATTTTTGTTGTGTTCTCTATTGGGACAGGGTGAGGGTCCTGACATTACCAGGAGGAAACATGCACCCCTAACAGAAGGGGGGAGAGGGAGACCCTGTGTCCCTCTGATGTGCCAAGCATTCTACCAATGTTGCCACCCTCTGTCACACAATGCCTCCCGGTACTCTTTCTGACCAATGTTCTCTCCCTTCTGTTTTAGGACAACTCCTCGAAGGCAGCTCTGAGCAACCAAAAAGAAACAGCCTGGAACCAGAAGAATGGAACGAAGAAAAGGCAATGAATGGACTGGGAATGTCCTTGCCAAACAGAAATGTGACACCCAACAGACGACCTGACAATCTCAAATGGATCCCAGGCGAATTGTGGTGCAATGGAAAATGAAATGGGAGTAAAAAGAGACTGCAGGGAAGCAGGAGAGAAACTGAAATCCACCCAAACTGATTTTCATCTTCATCTTCATCTGGATGAAGATCACAAAATAAACGTACTTCCAGACCCATAGCAAGCGGAGAGACCATGAGAGACAGCAAACAAAACCATGCAGGAATAGGGGCAGAGGCTTAGAGGGGTTTTAAAAGCTTTTCTCTCTGTGAGACCAAGCCCCTGGGGAAAAGATAGGCATAGGTTGCCCACAGTTGAGTGAGCGCTGGAGTGAATGGATGGGGGAATGTTAAAGGCAAGAGACACACAGGCCCTCATTACGACCCTTGCGGAAAGCGACTGACCGGAGCGCCACAGCGTAAATAGCGTTTCCGCCATTGTACGAAGGAGCAAAGTGCGGCCCATTCCGACCCATCGGGCACGAGCACCACGCCACGGCGGAAGTGCAAAGTCCGCGATGGCGGAAATGACCCCAAAACGGCCCACACCGCCGCCGTACGGCGCCCTAGGTGCAATACCGCCACCCCACTTAGCGGTCACCGCAGTGTGCGCCTACCGGAAAGTACGGTGCCCGGAAATATACGGAAACGGAAGTTAAAACATGGGCCCGGAACGGGAAACATCCCGGCGTACACCTATAAAAACACCAAAACCACACAACCACTAAAATCACTACCCTGAAACACACCCCAACCCGTCAACCACCCTAGCGAAACCACGAAAAATGGGAAAAGTAGCGAAGAAAGCGTGCGACCGCAAGCGGCAGGTCCACTTCTCCCGTGAGGAACTCACCGTGCTAACAGAGACCCTCCAGGAGAATGCAGCCGTCGTCTTCTCCACGCAAATGACCAGGACGGCACTTGCAAACAAGAAGGCCATATGGGCTCTGGTGGCACAGCGGGTAAGTGCGGTGGGGACCGCACCCCGCACCCCACAGCAATGCCGCAAGCGATGGGACGACCTGCGGATACGCGTCCGCAGCATACTCTCTGCCAACCGCAACATTGCCACAGCCACCGGGGGAGGTCCTGAATCACCCATCAAGTTGACCCCCTGGGAAGAAATCTGTGCCTCCACCATCGGAATGGAGAGCATAGAGGGAGTCGGAGGGATGGAGAAAGGAGTGCAGACATCCGAAGATTCAGGTAGGTGGGCCAGATAAAACAATGCCAAATCCACAAAGTCCAACCATGTGAAGTACCATGCGTCCACATAGTGCAACAGAAACACATGTCCAGGAGAACGTCCACACACATCGGCCTGAAAGCGCACGTCAAAACCCACAATAAATACATAAATAATTAAAAACCCCTAATACACGCACTACACGTGCAGCAGGCACACCCTAACTGCAGGCTGCCAAACAACTGCACCCTCACTCCACACACAAATCAAAGCACCTCCAAGACCCCGACCCAAATCACCCTCAGGTACCACCCCAATGCATGTGATACAATGCCATTCCAATTCCCACTGACCCATCAATAACCCTCGCCCTCCTTTACTCCACCACAGGGTCCGATCCAAACGACGAGCTACAGGACACCCCTACCAGCACACCTGCAAAGAGGGCCAAGACCAACGGCCAGAGACCCTCCACCTCAGCTGCACGCATCAAGACACGGCAGCAGCACAAATCAGGTGGCAGCACAGAGGAGGGAACATCAACAGGCACCCCAGCAGCCAGCATGCCCACAACACCACCACCACAGGTCCCCCCAATGGATGCCACAGAAGGCACTGCCTCTGGTGGCAGCAGCACCATAGGTGACACCCCATTGATGGCAGCATGCTCGGACACAGAAGACGGGGATGTCGAGGTCAGATCCATCCATGACCTGTCCCAATCCCCCTGTCTGTCCCCTCCCGTACAACATGAGGATACCACGCAGGTGCAGCCACAAGACGACGACTGGCCATCCCCCACAAGCCCTGTGGCAAGGCAACATGAGGACAACAGCCCCTCTGTGACACCACCGCAAATGGCCATGGCCCAGCAGAGGCAACAGTCCCTCGACAAGTTAATCGTCCAACAGCAGCAAATGGCCACACTCCTCAAGGGCCATGCCGATGAATGTGGGGGCACCAAGGCAGACATAGAAACATCAACAGAGACACTTAGGGCAGAAATGGAGAGAGGTACAGAGACGCTAAGGGCACAAATTGAGAGTAGCACCGAGAGCCTGAGAGTCCAAATGGAGAGTAGCACCGAGAGCCTGAGAGTCCAAATGGAGAGTAGCACCGAGAGCCTGAGGGGGGAACTGCATGCGACGTCCAAAGACGTATGTGCCGAACTTGCCGCAGTGCGCCGTGTGCTCACTGAGCTCTCGCAAACCCTTAGGGACATGCATGGACGTGAGCAGGCAGACACATCATCCGTTGCAAGTTCCGTCCAGGGCAGCCCCCAACGTAGATCTGGAAGGAACCTGCGCTCCACAGGCAGGGGTGCCCCTGATACCCGCAGAGGGGGCATGCAATAGCGACAGCCCACTGACAATGAGCATCTTTGGACACTGGTGTTCGGGTGGGAGGTAGGAGGGTGGAGGGGGTGTGTTGGGCTCACTTGGGTGGCGGGTCGATAGGGTGTTCAACATGATATCACATATGCCATAAAAAGTGCACGATCAACCAATGAGAAGTGTGGACATTGATCTTTGTGTACTAGGCCATCATAGGCGTACAGTCCATATTGTGCATGTCCCAGACACACGCAGTGCCACGAGTCCCGTGTCCATGCATCAGCCACCAGGCGTGAGTGCTAGAAGCATACATCAATGAGATGCTGACGAATGTCACGGCCCTCCGGTGCCTCGCAGACTCCATGAGGTGCTGCCACATCCCCACCCTCATCATGACCATCATCAGGTGCTTGCAGTTCTGCGTCAGGGGGCATGGGCACATTTCTACGTACGCACATGTTGTGGAGCATGACACATGCCATCACCATCTTTGCAACCTTCTCATGGCGGTACAGGAGTGCCCCGCCAGACCTGCTGAGGCAGCGGAAACGGGTCTTCAGTAGGCCGAATGCCTGTTCTATGACTACACGGGTACGTGAGTGGGCATGGTTGTAGTCCTCCTCATGCTGGTCCCGTGGGTTCCGGACTGGTGTGAGGAGCCATCTCTTCAGTGGATATCCAGCATCACCTGTATGTGGACGAGAAACGTATGATGTGGAATGCCATTGATACGTACGCACACCCCCCCCCCCCCTTCCTGGCAGGTCAATGCCAATTCACATACCCCACATCATCATGCATGTAATGAGACTCACCGAGTAGCCAGGATCTGTTCCCTGCGTGTCGTTCCATGTAGCGTGGTATTGTAGAGTTCCTCAAGACCATAGAATCATGGGTTGATCCAGGGAATCGGGCACAACAATGTGTAATGATCCTGTTGGAGTCACACACCATTTGTACATTCAGAGAATGAAATTGTTTTCGGTTGCGGTACTGGGCCTCCATGGCATGTGGGACGACCAATTCAACATGGGTGCAGTCGATGGCACCAATGCAACCCGGTATGCCGGCAAGTGCATGGAATCCCACTTTTGTGTTGGTTATTTCCTGCTCCGAGCGTGGTAGAGAGATGTAGTCGTCTGCGTGCTTCAGGAGGGCATCGAGCACTTGCAATAGTGTCCGTGAGAACAGTGGCTGAGAAATGCCATGCAACTGTCCGACTGTGTGCTGGTAGGTGCCTGTGGCCAGGAAGTGGAGTACAGACACCACCTTCAGTAGGGGTGGGATGGCGGTTGGGCTATCTATCATGCTGACAAGGTCAGCCTGTGTCATGTCCACAATGGCGGCTATGGTGTCCCGGTCCAGACGGTAGAGGGTGTGGATCTGCTCATCAGTGAGGTTGAACGGATGTGCTCGGAGGCGTTGAATTGCGGGCTGCCTGCGTGGTGGTAGTGGCTGTGCTGGTGGGCCTTGTTGGCCCTGCCTTGGCCTCCTCCTCCTCCTGCGTCTCCTCCGTGCGGCTGGTTGTAGTTGGTGTTCGTCTACTTCTTGGAGTCGGAGCACTTGCAGTGCTATCAGGTCCCCCAGGGCCAACATCGCGAGTCCTGCCGGTAGCATTTCGGTGTGGTTGTGGGAGGAGACTGGCTGTGCAATTTATGTGTTTTCAGGCTGTATGGCCTCCACCTGTGGTGATTGATTCCACCTGTGCAAACTGCTCTCCCCTTTGGCCGAGCACGTCCCGCGCACAACGCTGCAATTCGGGGAATTGTATCTTGCTATTGCAATCATGTATTAGTACCCGATGGCCGTGTAAGATTGGTTGATATGTTCATTCTGCTGTGGTCCCATTGTTTCACATACTATCTGTGCAGTCGCGAACAGATTTGTGAGGGGTCAGTGGGACGTAGTACTCGAGTAACGGTGGGCCCTCATGCATCACTGTACCGAGTTGCAACGACGGGCGGGGCGTCCCATTCGTGGGTGAAGGCAGTTGCCATTTTCACACACAGCCGCACTCGATGGGATGATTAGTGATTTCAAACGGCCACAGATGCCTTTTCGACGTGATGTTGCAAATGAGGAATTCGAAGGGCGGCGCTTTCGGTTTCCAGCTAGCGGCGAGGAGATGCCCACAGGTCTGACTGCAAATGTAACGTTCTATTGTTCTATGTCCTTGAGACAGGGCCCATGGCGAGGGAGCAATGATTGATATGAATAGTTTGGGATGCGCAATAGCTACGTGGGCGATGAGGCCGTCCGTTCCCAAATACATGTTACTTCACAACACTGGAATTACGGGCTGGGGCACTGTGGATTTAGCAGGCTGCATAACGCACAGACTCAATGGATGTTTCTAATGTCATGTGAGTAATTATTCAGGCATTTTGATCCCGGGATGAGGGAATGATGGATGGATGCATGGGCAGGTGATTTGATACAGAGTTAGCCATGTACAGGGCTTCTTGGGATCTATCCGCCTCCCCTACGCTATGTGATGCAGGGCTGCCATAGTGGGACCATCGTCCATCTGGCCTTGTTGAGCCCTCCCTGTCTCGAGGCGCCCTCAGACACTCGTTTGCGATGGTGTTTGCACCTCGATATAGATGGTTATGAGTCGCAAGTGGTTTTGGGGTGGTGATGTTCCTTTGGAGTGGGCTAGCATGCATATGGCTGTGGATTTCGTGTGATCATTGAAGTGAGTTGTTGGTATGTAGTTCTGATGGCCATTCTGTTCTTTTTCTTTTCTTTTGGTTGACAGGTATCTCCTCCCCTTTTGCCACTGCCATCTGTATGCCACTCCTGCAGATGGATTTTACTCCCGACACCTGCTGCTTCGTGTTAATCAGTGGAGCAGCATTACGATCTTATGGGACGATCGCCAATGGGCCACATGCCCTTACGCAGTACTGGTGGCTCGGAGCAACATTTCGGCCTTTCAGCTGGACTAGTGCCTCCCCATTGGGACGGCCCTGCGGTTCTGTGCGCTTCCATGTTGCCTTATCGGACGTGAATGTGGCTCTGTGTACCATGGGGGAACAGGGCGACACACAGGTAGTGGCTGGTCATTTCTTGCGGAAGCAGCCCACAATGGTGATTGGTGTTTTGGATTTCATGGCCTGATGGCTGTATGTGCTTGGTGATTTTGATGTGCATAAATATCTATTCTGATTTGGCCCGTGTAGCGTTTTTCTTTGCAAGTGATGTGGCATATGCCTATTTGGGGGGCGATGTATTGTGAGGAGATCTGCATTGGGTTCCAGCTTCGGGGTTTCGTTGCGTGGTACTGTGCTGTGCGCGTTTGCCTACGAAGCCCAGTGAGGTCAGGGATGGGGGCTGCCAATATGCCAGTTTGAATGTTGTCATGCTCAGGGGCGGGGGATTGGGTTTTGTGTAACAGATGCCGGTCAGCCAGGTGGACTGGTTGAATGATGTGGTTTTCGGTATATTGCTGGTCACAGGTGCCTGTGTTTGCGTGCGTTTCTTGGTGGGGGACTGTGGTCATGTCCATTGGGATGGCTTCTGTATTCGTGCCATCTGTGCCCTGCAGCTCCCATTGGCCCCTGTTGTGTTTCTTTTGTTCGTTGGCATGCATGGGTGACTTGTACATTTCAATGGTTGCATTGTGACTTCATTGCACCTACGGGGAGTTGTACTTTGTGGGCAGGGAGCGGTGTACAGGCACTCAGTGGGGCCGTTTACGGTTGATTCGCGATGCCGTACTTCTCGCCATGGCGGAATGGTACATTCCGCCATGCCTGATGGCGTTAGGTACATGTCCGCTAGGGTCGGAATTGGCGTACCGTTGCACCATGGTGGTGTTTGCGGTTTGGCATGGCGCGCGCGCGCGTGCTTGGTGCAGTTAGCGTTGGCGTTCACTACGGTGTCGCTAATGGCTTCGTACTTTGCGGTGACGGGTCATAGTCGCACCGAGCGCTATTCGATGGCGGTATTGCATTTCCGCCATCGTTTTTCGATTTCCGCCAGGGTCGTAATGAGGGCCACAGTATGTAAACAAAGTCAGTGAACGGTGGAGTGTGGGGCAGGAGAGGTGAGTTAGGAAGTGGATATGATATGATAGGATATTTATAACGTGCTTAATACCCAGAGGTTTTCTAAGTGCGGATCCAGGGATTGAACCTGTGGTGCTCCGTGTCGTCTTGCTTCCAAGGCGAGCACGTTGCCCCTGAGCTATCCTCCCGAGACAAGAGGAAGCGGATGACGGACAGAAAAGAGTGCTAAAGAGTTATTGGCAGAATTGGTGCAGAGTGCAGGTGAGCTATTGATAGTGAAAAAAGTGAAACCAGTTTGTGAGAGGCAAACCGTGAGGGAGAGTGTGTTTGTGGGTGTGAAGGTAGTAATGGGGGGAAAGTGGGAGATAGAAGTGGAGGAGAGAGGGTATGAGGTACAGTGAGAGGGAGTGGGTGCTGGAAGAAAGTAAGGATAGTAGAAAGGCGCAGGAGAGAAGGAGGGGGAGAATAGTGAAGTTGAGTGCATTAGTTAGGTTGAGAGAGAGAGATTAGATGAGAAGGGTTAGCAGGTGCATACAACCAGGAACAGGAACAGGCTATTACCCAGGAAGACGGATTGAAATAAGATAAGATACACAATTGTAACCAGAACAAAGGAGAATCTCTGACAGAGTGCACTATAAGGACAGATTTAAAATAGTATTTACACAACATTCAGGTATCCCCTAACCAGCAGGCACTGCAGACAAGGCAGTAGCTAACGCGTACAGGATAGCAACCTAATCTCTAGCTGCAGCACAACATGCTCTGTGTTAAGGAGAGTTGCGAACCATTGTGCCGCTTGTCAGGAACAGGAAAAAATAGAACAATGAGGATGATCTTATGGCTTTACAGCGCCTGATGCTTCAGGATCAGGTTCCACATGGGGACAGAGGGGCTTTCTGGGGGTGGGGGGGGATTAAGAGGAGTGGTCGGGGGGAGCACAGGAAGAGGTAGTGGTACTCCACAGGATTTCCAGCTGGGGGGCGGGGGTTGCCTATTCCTACATACTGTAATTATTGCAGAGAGGAGGGCCACTGGAAAAACAAATGCCGAACCAACCCCAGATTAATTTTCCATCTCCAGCCCCAAACTCAGACTTGTTTCTCAATCCAAATGTCCCGAGATTCAAGCCAAAAAAGTCTCCATAAAGTGTCCCAGATGAAGATCAATACTGAGACAGCATGAAAGAGAATTGTGTCCATTAACCCCCTGAGAAAAGATGACTGTGATGAAGGGCTATGATGCAAGAGCAGAAATGTAATGAAGGAGAATGACGAAGACATATGATGGAGAAGGACTATGAAAACGCAGATGGACTAGGACCAAGGACTAGAAGAAAGAATGGATGGGATATTTTCCGAGTATGGGCTAGGAGGGGGAGGAAGGAACAGGTGGACTGGAAAGCTCTGGTTTCACATAATTATCTCCCCAATCAGCATCTCCTAACAGTGACCAGGTGCTGACTGAAACAGGGGTATGAAAAGGGGAGACACACTGCATAAATATGTGTGATTCCTAACCTCTTTTTCAGCAATATCCTGCCACCAGTCTCATGTCTTGTGTTGGGATTGGAAGAGCTAGGTGCACACACAAACACAGACACATGCAAACACAGACATGCTCACTAAAACGGGCAGTTGCCATTGCCCAATATAGACTCCACTTGAAGTCTGCCCATTATTCCTGCCAGCCAATATCAGACTATTGTAGGAAAGGGTAGGGCAGGGTGGACACCTAGGACTACAGGGTGGTACAGATTAGCAGAATCACAGGTGACCTTTTGGAGCACAAGTGCACGAGATGCAAACACCATCAGTTCTCCTTATAGAAATTGCACCCCAAGAAGCCTATTATTTGCTCTGGCCTTGCTTTTAACAAAGCTCAGTTTTTTCATCAAAGTACATCTATTTTGCAATGACCTTCCAAACTATTCTATTAGTTTAATGCTCTTTACTATTAGTGTCATGTTGGATCATCATTTTAACATCAAACAACCCACAATCACACTTTGACAGATGTGGCGCTATGCATTTACAATCAACAAGCACATATTCTCTGATAGCTTGGTTATATTGGTTTTATAATCTGCACTGGATAAATCAACATTGGCATTCACAAGTTACCCCTGAAATGTGTGGTTCAGCGTTCTTGGAAAGTTAGTACAGAAACTTCACTAAACATTTGGGCATTTTTTCTTAACTTTGGATCAAATGTTTCCTAATTCTTGCAACTATGAAGTACCCCAGATACAAAATATCCTAACCTATGAGTAGGATATGCAGTAGTTTTAAGGTTGCATAAATATGCTTCAGTTTGAGAGTAAATACTGCAGCAAATCAATCATTGTGGTTTTAGTAGTGAGCAGCTGCCCTTCCACTATCACATAATAAAAAAGTTATATCTATCAGGTTGCTCATGCTAATGAAAATGTTTAACAAAAAATGTGATGTAAGCACAGCACACTTTGACCTATAATCTCTCTATATATAAAAGGGAAATGTGTGGATATGTGTGTGTGTCTGTTCGAAATGTTCAGCATACTTCCCAACATGCTACAAACCTGAAATATGGCACGTGGGTGGGTTCCATGGTGTAGACAACCTAAAAATGTATAAAATATACATTTTTCTAATGTTTGAGGCCTGCTATGCCTGGATATGTGTGTGTGTGTCTGCTTGAAATGTTCAGCATACTTCCCAACATGCTTCAAATCTGAAATTTGGCATGCGGGTAGGTTCCATGGTGTAGACAATGGAAAAAGTATAAAATGTAAATTATTCTAATGTTCTTCTTTTTAAGCAGTCTGCAATGCATACCCCTGCCATATGGCTCTTTGCGCCATAGTTCTATGTGCATTGGTCTTAAAGTTCAGCAGTTCATGAAAACTTCAGCAGTTCATTGTACCTAAACTTTCCACACTATCAGCATTCTAGCTGACTGTAACGCTTGCCTGCACTTCTCGGGAGCGTAATGCCTTCTCAGCCTGTGGACCTGGTGCTTGATACTTTTTGGATTCTTTTTCTGTTTAAACAACAATAACAATAATAGAACACTATAACATCTACTGACTAAGATACTACTGCATGAGATGTGTACTCTTTTAATCCCTCCCTTCTCACTTCTGTTTATTTTTTGTGGAGCTACGTTAAAATGAAGAAATTATGGTAACTTGGGCAGCTGAAGTATTCTATAGTCTCTTGTCACAAAATTGCTTAACTTTTTTAAGAATGAGTCTTTGGGTAAGTAACTGGTGAAAATACTGTAATCTTTAGGGCTTGGATTAATTCCTATGTTGGAGAGATCGCTCTTTGTAATAACTTGCTCTTTTTTCTTTCTTTTGCAGGTTCTCTGAATTTAGGAAAAGGAATTATGGCTGAGGAGGGCTGCAGAGTTACTCGGGATGAGAAAACGTTTTAAAACGTAGGTTCACTTATACGGGGCAACTGCAGCCTTCAGGGAAGCGCGCAGAAACAACTTTGAGGTAAAAACTTGAAGTGCTTTGAGGTACATAAAATGCTTAGTAAACGTCTTCTTTCTTTAACTATTAAATTCATTTATTGTTTTTATAAATACCTCTTGTCTTGTCTGCAGGTTTTTGGAAAGCTGCTGACTGAAGATGCTGCAGCGGTGAGTGAAACTTCTGACGGAAGATGCTGCGACTATGAGCGAAGACTGCTGACTGAAGATGCTGTGGCTGTGAGTAAAACTTCTGACGGAAGCTTGTTGCTTTCAGAGATAACCTTAGACAGGTAAGTCTTTTGAACTCTGTAGTTTGCTGTAAAACTAATGTCTCTATTATCTCCTTTTACAGGTTCTGTGAGGAGAAATGCCGGTAGCGTTACCCGCTGTCAGCAGAGCAGACGCGAAGCACGCATTCCAGCGGGGGCAGGGCTTAAATAGCTCCCTCTGCAAAATGAATAGAACGTGTTGAAACTTATAAAAGGACCTTGCGGTGGCCATGTTAAGTGTATGGAATTACTGTAAAACATCACAAAAGTCTATGGAAGTGTATGCTGAGAATGATGTAAATGCCATGTGTGCCATGTTAACACCCAACTTTGACCTGCTGTTGTATCTCCCTAATTGCCTAGCCTGAAAGCCTGAATGAGGGCTATGCCCACTGACTGGGATCATGACAGTTCCCCCCCCCCCAAGACCCCTCCCAAGGATGGACCCACCGGCCCTGGCTGAGTGGGGTGATTCTGATGAAACTTCTGAAGCAAATTGGGAGCATGAATATTTGAACTAGGTTCCCAAGTCCTGTCCTGTGGGCCAAACCTTTCCAATCCACAAGGTAGAATAATTTTCTTTTGACAATCTTGGAATCTAAAATATCTTTCTCTAAGAATTCTGGTTCACCTTCTCTGATCAGGGGTTTTGGGAATGGTTGTAGTCTTGGCCCCGGATTCGTTGGTTTTAAAAGGGAAATATGGAATACAGGATGAATTTGCATGTGAGAGGGTAACTTCAATCTTACAGCTACAGGGTTAACAATGGCTTCCACAAAGAATGGGCCCAGAAGTCTAGGCTGGAATTTACATGGGCCCTTAAGTTCAATGTGTTTAAAAGACAACCATACCTTTTCTCCCACTTTATACTCTGGAGTTTAATTGCACATTTCTTTTGGCTTTCCTTTGCTGTAGTCAAATGTCTCCGAACCTCTTTTTTTACCTGGGTGATGTTCTCATGAAGATCCTGTACTGCTGGCATTTCTAAGGATTCTGTGGATCAAAGGTAGAGGTTAGAGGATGTGAACTGTTGAGGACGTAAAAAGGGCTGTAACCTGTGGAAGTGTGTTCAGAGTTATTATAAGCATACTCTGCTACCCAAAGGTCATCCACCCAAGAACTATCTATCTGGTGGAGAAGACATCGAAGGTATTGTTCTAGAGTTTGATCGGTTCTCTCAGTTTGACCGTCAGTTTGTGGATGGTGACTATTAGATACAAGTACTTTTAGCCAACTCACAACATTTCCTCCAGAATTGAGAGACAAACTGACCCCTTCTATCGAAGATCACCGCAGATGGACATCCATGAAGACGCACAATTTGTTCTAGGAACACCTTTGCTAAAACTGATGACATGGGAAGCCCTTTGAGGGCAATCAAATGAGCCATTTGGAAAACAAGTCCACCACTACCAGGAGTGTGTGATAACCTGAACAAGGGGGCAACTCAGCAATAAAATCTATAGAAATAGTATGCCAAGGCGCTGGTGGGACACGTAACGGTTGAACAAGTCCTGCTGGTCTCTGCTTTGAGCTTTTGTTTTGGGTACAGATTCCACAAGTCTGGATGACATCTATGATATCCTTGTGCCATGGTGGTCACCAAAAATGTATTTTGATCTTGGCTGTGGTCTTTGCGATTCCAGAGTGGCCTTCTAGTGGTGCCCCATGATAATTTGCCAAGACCTTTCTCTGTAGCTCCTGATTTGGAAGGTAAAGACGACTCTGGAAATAAGATAAACCTTCTTGAATGCAAAACTTGGGTCCTTTTGACATCCAGGCCTCTAATTCTGAAGGGTTCATGTTCAGTTGAATCTATGACTTTTGATCTTCTTCGGAAAATCCAGTGACTCCCAGCACCTTCTCTTCTGGAATTATATTTACTAGATCTGAAGTAGCTTGGATCTCTTCTTTCTCTCCAGTGCGTGACAAGGCATCTGCTTTTCCATTCTTTACTCCTGGGTGGTACATTATAACTAAGTCGTATTACAGAAAAAACAATGCCGAGTGGAGTTGTCGGGATGACTGAGCCTTTGCATTCCGTAAATATTGCAGATTTTGGTGATCAGTGAAAACTGTGACGGTATGCCGGGCCTCCAATAAATGGTGTCTCCATTCCTTGAAAGCGTTTTGTATTGCTAGTAATTCCTTATCTGTGATACTGTAATTGAATTCTGTAGTTGAAAAATTTTTAGTCCAAAAGACCACTGGATGCAGTTGTCCCGTTTTGGTATCTTTCTGAGATAATACAGCTCCCATTGCTGCACTAGATGCATCAGTTTCTAGTATGAATGGTAGCTCAGGTTGTGGGTGTCTCAAAATGGGAGCTGTGGTAAAAGAGAAAATAATAATTTTGGAAACCCTTTTCTGCTTCTTTGGTCCAGGAGAATGTCTTGTGCTTTCGCAATAATGAAGTTATTGGATGTACTAGTTGGGAAAATCCTGAAATAAAGCGTCTATACAAATTTGCGAATCCTAAAAACTTTGGACTCCTTTCACTGACGTAGGGGAAGGCGAATTCAAAACAGCTTCAATGTTTCGATTATCCATTTGAATTCCCATTGCTGACAGGATGAATCCCAGCAATTCCACTGAGGTCGCATGAGAGGAGCATTTCTCTAGCTTGATAAATAAATTGTGTTGCCGTAGTTTCATCAGTACTGCCTTTACATCAGTTATGTGCTCTCGGATTGAGTTTGAATAAATTAGAATGTCATCGAGGTACACTACGGCACAGCCATCTAGCAATTCATGAAGTTCTGAAAAGCTGCAGGAGCGTTGCATAAGCCAAAAGGCTGTAAAACTAATGTCTCTATTATCTCCTTTTACAGGTTCTGTGAGGAGAAACGCGGTAGAAACATCTCAAAAGTCTATGTAAGTTCATGCTGAGAAGGAGGTAAATGCCATGTGTGCCAGGTTAACACCCATCTTTGACCTGCTGTTGTATCTAATGTTCTCTGCCTAGCCTGAAAGCCTGAATGAGGGCTATGCCCACGGACTGGGATCATGACACTGACATTAGCGGCACTCACTTATGAAGTCATGCGGGTGAGACAAAATGCTGCTTTTGTAGTAAAGCGGGTGACAAGAAACGGTGCATGTCTCTTCAATACTGTCCGCAATTAAATGTCCGTCACATTGTGGCAAATCTCTCATGATATTTACAGGAACTTCATTTTCCACAGAAGTTAATCAAGGTATGCCACCTCAACAGTATGAATGTTACATGCTTCAGCCGCACACGTACAGGTACGACACCTCAAGCTTACACGCGTCAGCCCTAGGAATTAGTGTGTGAAGCACAGATACACCGGGTAGTCTCTTATAAAGGGACATTTGTCGATATGTGTGTGTGTCTGTTCGAAATGTGCTACAAACCTGAAATGTGGCAGGTAGGTCGGTTCCATGGTGTAGACAATGTAAAAAGCATAAAATATAAATATACCGTTGTCTAATTTATTTTTTGAGTGGGAAATGTATAGATATGTGCGTGTCTGTTTTAAATGTTCAGCATGCTTCCCAACATGCTGCAAACCTGAAACTTGGCATGTGGGTAGGTTCCATGGCGTAGATAATGTAATGTACATTTTTCAATTCCTTTTTTTAAGCGTTTTTTTTAAGTGGTCTACTATGCTTGGATATGTGTGTGTGTCTGTTTGAAATGTTCAGCATACTTCACAACATGCTACAAATCTGAAATGTGGCACGTGGGTAGGTTACATGGTGTAGACAGTGTAAACAGTATAAAATATAAATATACCTTTGTCTAATTTCTTTTTTTATTGTTGTAGGAATTACCCTGCAAAGCACGGGTACAACTGGTAGTGATGTTATATATAAAAAGCCATTCATCTCATTGTTGCTGAACGTGCATGAGAACCCAAAGCCCACCCCTTCTCTCTCCTGCTCCTACTGGTCAGGTGTCTGCTTTGGCTTCCTCATACTGTGCAGCCTGAAGTTCCAGCATGATCTACCTGGTGCCATGCAGCTGACCATTTTTATTATTTTCAAGGCATCTTCTGGGCAAGCCTCCCAATTGAGACCATTTGTGAGCAGCCCACACATATATTGCTGCCAATATATTTGCTTCCACTGCCAACTCAGCGTCTATTAAACATGTGAGCATGGTGCTTTGCAGCAGGGCACCCCCTAATTGCAGGAGGGCCTCCTGCAGCCACTTTAGAAAACAACCTGTGGTAAATGTGCATGGATGGCGGTAGATTGAGCTTAGAGGGAGAAGAATCCAGAAGAGGCATAGTAGGTGAGAAGAATAATGAAGGGATTGTACGGTTTCCGTTATAATGAGCAGACCCTTCTGTGTGGATGGATTTTGCAAAGAAGATAGTGGGGTTAAGCATGAGATGAAAATGCTGCTGAGGAACATCGACCTCACTGTAAAATGGTGATAAGAGGAGGGATTAGTGGGTGGCCCTTAACCATTTGGCCAGCTCAGTAGAGAAGAGCATTTCTCTCCTCGCCTGAGTCGTTTAGTAATAGAGGAGTACGCCAGCATTCTAAAGGGAGGACTTTTGAGCAACAGGGATGTGCCCGCTGTGTGCTCCCTTCAGGACAATACCCATGTGTCAAGGTTTTCGACAGGGAAGATAAGATGCAGGTAAGAGCAGAGGACCAGCTGCAGTGCGGAGGTCTGTGTTGTGGCAATCTTGTGAGCGGATAAATTGTGGCATGATTTTACAGTAATTGTGGCCATTTTGATTTCAAATTTATGAGACGTATGGCTTGTAAAAATAAACTGATGAGGCCACTGAGGTGATTCGAACCCTGGATACACAGCAGCAAATACAGATTCTCTGGCAGATGCTAATCAGGTTAGAAGGTGAATGCAGGTCTAACGTTACTTTTTTAGCCTGGAAGAAGATGTATAACGTTAAAGAGAGTCACAGGAACTTGGAGACGCTGGAAACATAGGTGTTCATGCCTTAAAGATTAGGCCCAATGCGTTAATAGAATCATATGCACCAAAAGGTGCAGCCAGATGAATGGAGCTAGCAAGCTCACTGGAACAAGACAGAACATTGTCTGGTCCTCCTCGGTGGTACTCGAGCAGGACGGTATTAGTGCAGATGGCTTCTGAGTCCAAAGCATCGTGTTACAGGCCAGAGACAGCAATCCCAATGACCTATAGTGATGGAGGGTCAGGTCTCCACTCTGACGCTCAAGCAGTTTTCCAGGTTATATAGAGAGATTCTGAGGACAACAAGCAAACATGGATCAATGAGTCTCTTGAAGATCTGCCACAGTAGCAACCCATGTATGATCACCTAGGTGTCACCCTAACGTTCTGTTGTTTAGAAGTACATGCCATGAGCACTATGGTTAGCATAAGCTTTCCAGAGAAGATTATCAAAATGGTGGAAGAGCGATATCCTGGGTGCAGCAGCGGCCATATTGGGTGACTTAGGCAGACCTCTTTCCCGTGTCTGCTTAGGCCTTCCCTTATTCTTTATATTATGTTCAGTGGTAGCAATTTGACACAACTCACGAGATCTTTTTTTCTTGACTTGACATTAATGGGCTTCAGTTATAACTATTACGAAAAAAGGTCAGAGATGTAGATGTCCGGTTATTTTCTAACTCAAATCATTTCATCTGGTATTTGAGTGGGACCATTTGATTGTCCCTGTGGGGGGGGTTGTTGCTAGTAGCTAGATACTGCATGGAAGACGTTAGTTTTCTTCCACGTGCTTTCAACAAATTAGGCCACATTACAAGTATGGCGGTCCGGAAATAAGGGTGCCGGTAGCAACGTACCAGCACCCTTTCCGGACCGCCATACTGCAATGATGCTGGTAGGGAGCACGGAACCCCTTGCCCCCGGCAGGCCTGACCAGCCGAGAGCTCAGGTCCCTACTGTCATGGTTGTCATGGACGCACCGGCACCGTTAGCAGTGGTGCTGGTGCTTCCGTGTACCCATTTCCATGGAATCCTATAAGACTCCATGGAAATTGGGAGTAACCATTACCGCCGCTGCCACCACCCCAGCACCGAGATATCAGATTATGGTAACAGTGTTACAGGGTTGGCGCCAACCTCGTAATGAGACCCATTGTCTTATACAATCTATGGGATTTGGAGCTCGGATAAGTGATATATTGACATTTTGGCCTGCAATAGTTACATGAATATAGTCAAATCTACACAATGCAGATTTTTTGCAGTAAACAAGGGCATATATTTTCAATGCTGTTTGCTACCTTTGTTTTGATAAGGCTCTTTATTTTTGTTGAGGCAATGGCATAAACCCACAACATGCCTAGCAGCAATGCCCAGAGCAAATACTAAATTTCTGACACATAACATTAAATAACCTGTTCCTGCCATATTTAAAGAGAGCTCTAGCAAAGGAGTATTGTTTTCAGCTTGTTTGATGACACATTAAGATTATAGGTTTTGGATCATAAGTCTTTATGAGGGAATGCTGTAAAATGTCTGCAGGCGTGCCAAAGTTTATGAGTCACTCCAAAAATAAAACTTAACGCCATTGCATCAACACAGGCTTGAGTGAAGCTGCTTCCTGAAAGCCGTGGCTGGATATGCATGAGGTTTATAATAGGAATAGCTCAGAAGATTAAAAACAAATTGGTAAGGAGCACACTGTATTATATGGTGTGATCATAAAAAAGCAGCATAAAAAAGTGCTGCTTGTGTTCTGAACTTTCAAGCAGTTATGCCGGCATTAGGGAGTTTCACAATGATTTGAGTGTTGCTCTGAAGACCTGGCGACACCCTTGACAAAGCTGCCTGGGGGTCCCTTGTAAAGAATCAGGTGCAGGAGAGCAAGTTCATTCGTATGGCCTTGCCAAGGTATCCCTACATATTATCCCCACCAAAAATATCGCTGTATATATGGTCGTCATGGTATGTAACGCCATAGGTGATATTTTTGGGGAGGATAATTTGTGGGATCAGGGGTTGCGAGGGTGTACCCCGCACATTTAAAAATAATGCAGAGGTTGCAGGGGTGTTCCCAGCAGGGTCCATGCCTCAATATCGTCGCATTGTGATATTTTTGCGGGGATATTAACAATGGAACCCTTTCCAGCTGCTGGGCACACCAGTGGCTAAGTCTAATTTACACTGACCGCTGAACATTTTTAAACGGTCATCTTGGCTGGAATGTAGAGTACCCCAGCCCAAGATTCTACACCATAACACCCCGGACGCCCAAGGGAAATAGGAGAGAAGTAGTGTGATGCAGGTGAGGCCAGGGTAGGAGCCAGTTGGAAAGATGGACAAGAGCTGGGAACAATCGGTGGAGGTTCTACCAGACGAATACGTCGCTGCTCTTGTATAGAAACGGGCTTGAGTCCCTTGCCAGAGCATCCTTGTTCCATCTCTCTGTCTGGTTGAAAGTGGAAAAGCCACACTGTTGCACCTATCTTCCACATTATTGTTGCAGAGCCACTTCCCCCCATGCTGTGCACCAATGTATAGCTCACCTTGACAGCAGCCCTGCCTACTTCAGAGGAATGAAACCTGGAGAGACCTTTGGGTGCATGTGAGGGTTCCTGCACTCTCACCTAGTGCCACAGCAGCAGCTTGGGTTCTTGCACAGCCTTTCTATGGTCATAGCTCTTTTTATAGGTTTCCGAGCCCGGTCTAACTCTTGCTCAGACATCTTCCACGTTTATACCTAGTAGGTCACCCGTGCCCAACCACGGGGGCTTACACCAGATGCTGGGCTTCATCCCCCGCATGAGCAGAAAGGGTTCTATTCCTGTGCTCACACGTGGTGTGATCGAGTACATGTTCAGGGCTTCCGATAGTACATGCTGCCCTTCCATACCAACGAGCTGGCCATAGCAAGTGGTATGCACCATTTAACATGTCTGTGTGTGTGCTCCTCCAATCCATTGCCTGCACGATGGTGCAGAGCCATGCAGCAATGGACAATGTTAAGATCCTTCAGGAAGTTATGTATTTCATCCAACACAAATTGTACACCATTGTTTCTTAAAATCTTTTCTGCAATTCTCTCCCTGCTGAACTTTATGTTTAAAATCCTGATAACATTTTCAGTGGCTACACCCCTGGGCCTACGCCCCATTCTACCCACTTAGAAGTATAGTTTATGAGCACTAGTATGCGAACCTTGGCTGGCCTTGGTGTTTGGAAATGGCCCAAAATATCTAAAGCCACCTTTCTCCATACTGCACGTGGGGCATTGACAGGGTACAATGGCGAGTTTGACAATTTCATAATCGTGTTGCTCATCTTCATGGCTGCTAACCCTTCCCCAAATCCTCCACTTCCAAAAACATGTCAGGTCACCAATATTTCGCTCTGATCCCAAATGTGTTCATGTTTCTGCCTAGATACCCTTCATGACTCAAACGCAGGACTTTCAGACATAAACACACAATGAGGCGATTTCCTTTCTTGATACGAGAGCGTCCATCCGGAATCTCAAGAAATACTTGAGGATAATCTGGGATGAGTTGTCTGACGCTCTGTCATCACCCCCTAAAGCCATTAAGCAGATCATTTGCTTCCAGGTCATCTCCACCTGATTCACAGATTCTACCGGGATGATGCCCGGAGGAATTGTCGCTACCGTGCATTCCTCTTCCGTGGGTCTGTCTTGTTCACTGATAGCCATGGGGTTGGAAGGGAAACCTGAAAAAACGATCTGCCACTGTGGTTTCATTCCAGGAACGTATGCCACTTTACTATTGTATGTCATGATTTCCACCATCCAGCGACTCATTCTCAGAGCTGCAGTGGAGATCCCTTTGGATTTGAACATGAAAACAAGGGGTTGCGATCCATTCTGATTAATACAGGACGGCTCCCACTTTAAGGTTTTAAAATGTTTCCGGCACCAAAACACACCAATGACTTCCCCCTCTGAAGTGGAATACTCTCTGGGTCCTCTATGAGAAAGGGATGCAAAAGCTATGGTTACCTCATTCCCTTCTTGAATATGGCTCAGAACTCCACCCAACACTTCACCACTGACATCAACAGTTATTATCATGCTGAACGCCATGTCAGATGTATTTAATAGCAGAGCTCTGTTGATGGCCATCTTTAAATACTCGAATTTCCGCTCACATGCCTCTGACCAGGTAAACTTCAAGCGCTTCTTTAAAATGTATCCGATGTCCCACCCCTGAGGGCAAAATATTGAAGGAATTTTGACTACCATTCTGCCATACCAAAGAATGACCTCAACTGGTCCGTATCAACTGGAGACGGAAACAACCACATTGTATTCACCAAAACCTTCTCGAGTTTTATGCCTTCACAGCATAATGTGTGACCAAGTTATAGATAAAGATATAGGGGCCGATTCATGGAATTATCTGTGCAGAAAATAGAGTACTTGCTTGCACAACTGCGCGCAAATCGGCCTTCATCGATTCATTGAACCCAATGTGCAGCACTGTCCCTGGACTTGTGTGGATTTTGCGCTGGCTCAGCACATCCGTGCAAGCCATCGTGGGCCTTGTGTGAGACTCCAAGCAGAGTGTGGGCGTGGCCTGCACAGAGGGCTGGGAAGGTGGCAGAACAACAAAAATGGGCAAGAACTTGCATAGAAGTGGGTGTTCCGAGGGACGGCCTGCAGGCAGTCCCTCACATGCCCACTGCTGTGTGGCAGAAGATGTATTCATGGATTCTATCGCACAACGTCTCGGCTAGGAAATGGCCACGCAAGTCCTTCAAACGATCCGCCACATGAAGGGAGCCGTAGGTATACTTGCGTATAGGATTATCAGCTACCACGTGGGCTTGCATGTGAGATTTTGGGGTGCGTGTACTCAATCAGGATTCCAATGTAATTTAGGGGTGCGCGTAAGCAGTGTAGCGGGGTACAGGAACGTTTTAAGTGGGTTACGATTTTTTATACGCATATTGTCGGGGTGCCGAACACAGTTATGGAGGACCACTAGCAGGATCCCCGTGTCGAAGGCCTGCTTACGGGGAACCCACGCACTGCTTGAAGGCTGCACCCGGTGGAGCGTGCAAAGGTAGCTGATATGGCAGTATTTTGCTCTGCGTGTGGGTGTGTCGGGGGCATTCCATCCACGACTTGCGAATACGGTTACTTTGCACAAACAATTACATAAATATGCGGGGTGTGCATTTTTGCTTCTCCACGTAGGCTCCCGCAGTGTCCTTCTCAGTGCGTGGCCCTTGCACAATTTATGCACGAAATTCCAAAAATCGGCCCCATAGATAGAGATATAAATAGAGAAAGGTGATCAATCCCCATGTTTGTGTTGAGATCTCTGCGGTCAATGCACTTGCACGTGCAAATTGTGTTATTGCATTTCCTCACAATTACTCGGGCACCAGCCATTCCAATGATTGTATGGGTTCACTAATGCATGTTGACCTTGCACAACCTATCCTGTTCTTTCTTTAGTTCTTCCATCTCTCCACTAGACACTGGTCTTCCTTTGTGAGTCACAAGTTGAGCACCTCTTCATAGCACTATTTTGTCCTTCAATTCCATCAGCAGCCTGATGTTGTTATTGAACATGTTTGACTACTCCTCTTGTAGGTTTCTGGAGCCACATACCTCCTGCTCAGAGATGGTGAGACTCGAGCATTCCTCACCAGGATGGAGCTTTACTCTGAGCGCAGCTTGCTTGGCCTGATCTACGCCACAGATCTATACTCTGACATGTGCACCCTGCACAAGGCAGCTCTTTCAGTGAACATCAATGTTGTTAGGTTATGTTATTCATTTCTATAGCATGCCATTCATCCGAAAACATCTAGGAGCTCAGGTAAAGTCAGAGAGTACAGCCAAGTTTAGTTTTCAAATGTTTGTAGAACATCAAGTGATCCTCCATGAATCTATGATGACCAAGAAGTGAATTCCCCAGCTGAGAGGCAAGGTATGAAAAACAACTAACCCCTAAAGATTGTTAGAACATATATGTGACACAGATAACAATCAAAGATCTGATGAATAAAGATTCCCAGAGGTGGAATATTCAGGAAGCTTATTCGGAAGAAGAGCAGCCCTTGTTGATGATATGCTTCATGCATAATGTGCAGTTCTTTGAAATCAATGCAGCTGGTAACCAATGAAGTTTTTTAGGGCATCAGTAACATTATCTATTTTTTTTAAACACAAATTAAACAAGCCGAAACATTGTGGATTCGCTGTAGGCAATCCATTCGGATTTTCTTGTAAGACCAAGGTATAAGTAATTACAATAATAAAAACAAGCAGAAAAAACATTGTGCAAGACAAGTCTTTGTTCAGTAGAAAATAATTTCAAACAATGGCAAAGATGGTTCAACATTAGGATGATATAAGCAAGATTTCATCAGGGTGTTTACAGGTGACACCGAGGAAAGTTCAGTCTAATATAATGGCCAGGTTTTGATCCTGATAAATCAATATGTGGCAAGGCCCCTTAAAATGTCTGGCCAGTATGCATTGCACCAGAGAGAGGGCTTGTGCCAAAAACAATGGTTGTCTTTTTAAAGGATTAATCCTTGGTCGATTTTTGTGGATGTAGGTCTTTGGCCCTCATTCCAACCCAGGTGGTAAGTTCCCTACTTTACCACCATGGTGTAAACTCTGTTTACACCATGGCGGATGGCAGATTTACCGCCCATTCCAAGGTGAGTGGGGCGGTAAATCCCCAATCCCCATTTACCCTTCCCCATTCCCATTTTTGCCCCATAGGGCATAATGGGAGTGGGGAAGGCGCTAATAACGGCACCGTAAATTATAGTGCTGTAATTAGCGGCAAGTACGCTTAGCGCCTTGGTACTTAACGCCTGCTAAAAGCAGGCGTTAAGGTGGAAATCAGGCATTAAGGGTTTAACGGCGCCGACGGTGCCGTTAAACCCTTAACGCCTGGATTGGAATGCGGGCCATTGTCTCCTTCATGAAAACAGCAAATGTAGACACAGTGTTTAACAGATTCTCCTCAAGTATGGGGAGGATCTGCTGGGTATTATCAGTATACACATACAATGGTATCTCATAAGACCATAGGGTTGCCAATAGGCGAAAATGTAGATTGAAAAGAAGCAAGAATAATATTGAATCTTGGGGAACCTCGTTGGGCATATGCATAGGAGTAGATTCATAGCATGCCAAAGCTACAGATTGGGTTCCACAATAGAGCCATGATGTGCACACCATAAGATGAATGTGGCTCAGGAGGGTGGCATATTCTCTGCTTGTCAAAAGCTACCAACACATCCAGCGGTATCAGTGCTAAAATCACCCTGCCATCAGCCAACCTCCTCAGGTGAGCGATAGCTGGCAAAGACTGACGGCGGTGATAAAATACCGGCACCGCCTTGGTGGAAAGGGGAATTACCGCCCTATTCCAAGGTTGGTGGGGCGGTAATTCCCCCTTCCCCCATTGCCCTTCCCCATTCCCATTTTTGCCCCATAGGGCATAATGGGAATGGGGAAGGTGCTAATTACGGCACCGCAAATTGCGGTGCCGTAATTAGCTCCCTGGTCCCTTTGCGGGTTGGTTTTTAACGCCTGCAAAAGCAGGCGTTAAATTCTCCAACCTGCAAAGGGACCTCGTAGTAAGGCGGTAAGGGTTTACCGGTACGGGTAAAATACCGGTACCGGTAAACCCTTACCGCCTACCGTGTAATGAGGCCCTAAGTCCTTTCGACCAGGTCTAGAACCATCCTGATTATTATCAAGAAGCTTTACATTTTCTACCAGAGGCTGAAAGTGTTTACTTACCTCCCTTCCAATCAACTCTCCAGGAAATGGGAGTTGAGAGATTGGGTCAAGTTTGTGCGATCATTAGAATTGAAATTTTCCTTTTTCCGAAGAGGTAAAACAATGGTGTGTTTTAGGAATTCAGGGACTATAGATGTCTCCAGGGAAATATTTATATTATTTAGTAATCTTCCGCCAAAAGAGGTCAAAGAGCTTTCCCAAATTTGGCTGAGCAAGGGTCCTCACAGTGCACCCTATGTCTACATTCAGAATGGAGAGGTGTGACTATAGTAATGTTTATCGAAGATAACTGTGAAATAATTGATTTCAGACTATGGGAGTAGACAAGTCCTTAAAAGCATAACAATGAAGATAAGGCGTATGTATTTCAATACTGCTCCTACTCGCTTTACTATATCATTAAAGAAAACATCTGGAAACGCACACAGCGGTTGAGGAGGGACAGGATGATTTATCATAGAGATTATTGATTTCAGTTCATTAGGAATGCTTACCAGCTCTTCAGTCCCATTTGGAACAGCAAGTATCTGATTTGCATAATACAATTGTATAGTTTTATGAATCTTCTTTGTATAGTAATTATGTAATATATTTGTCTTATTGCGCCCTAAAAGGCAATCATTTCACTGCCCTATATTTGTGCAAGAGGTGATATTGTACCCAATGCATTTCGGATTTCATTATGATATAGGTGTATGGCTAAATGAGACTCTTTAGCCAGTATAAATTCATGGTCAAGTTCAATTAGGGAGGTCAAACTGGAGAGTGTATGGCCATTTCCTCCCAATTATAACTCAAAGCAGCAATTGTTTTTTTTAATTATCGATCATTGATACGGTGCAATGTTTTCCATTAAAGGGAATGTCGGCATGAAAAACCTGAGGCAAATAGAAACAGGTAACTCTGTACAGGATGAACCATGCATACGGCAGAAAAACAAAATAGATGCTTGACTGTTAGATGGAAATTTTGTAGACATACACTATAGACAGATAAAAACAATTTTAAGTATTGTTTTAAGAACATAGCCATGCTGGCTTTTGCCAAACATTTCCAACATTTGACCTGTTAAAAAGCACACCTGTCGTGGCATTGCCAAATATAATGAGCATGTACATCTTTAAGGCATACCTCTGAGGCCTTTAAACAAATAATGCCAACATTTCCCCAGTAAGAACACAATCCTGATGGAGTTGCACAAATATGTCCAGCATTTGCCCCTGTCGGCCACAGCTGTGATGCCTTACCCCAAAGTGCAAGCATTTTCCCCAGTAAAGAACAGAGATGTGATGCATCTGGGAACACCAATCAGGGAGTAATCGCCTTATCCCAGCAACAGCAGAGAAAAAATCAGAGAGACCATCCACTGATGGACTAGGCGAGCGACGAGAGCGTGCCTCATCACTTCTGGTTTGTGGCTTCACTTTCTTTCTGTAACATAATTTGCTGTGACCTTCTTGGATGAGTGACATCACTTCCTGCAGCATCTTGGATCAGCAACATCGCCTCCTGTAGCCACCTTGGATCTGTGACATCACTTTCTGTGGCCATCTTGGATTGGTGACATCACTTCCTGTGGCAATCTTGAGTAAGCCCACTCTCCTGCTGACGGCCACAAGAAACTCCTCTGGGAACACCAATCAGGAAGTAATCCCAGCAACAACAGGGACAAAATCAGAGAGACCAACCACTGATGGACAAGATGATCAGGTGACAAGAGCATGTTACATCACTTCTGAACTCCCTAGGGGCACCCAGCAAGGGGTGTCCCAGTTAAGAGTGTTACAGTGAAGGGTGAAGACCAGCCAGTGATCAGCCTCTTTGCCTCTTTGCCTTTTCCCACTGCTAACTTTCAGCCCTAAGTCTCAGCATCCTCAACCATGGGTCACCCCATTCATACGCTCTCTCCACACAGACATGCGTAGGCTGCCATGCAAGTGTAGGTGTACACACTCGCATTAGGACCTACAACTATACCTTCACGCCCTGACCTCTCTCAAGACCTCTCTTGATAGAGCGAAAAGGGAATTTTACATCACCCTCATTGACTCTCATTCCTACCATCCTGGCCGACTATAGGGCACCCTAAACTCACTCCTCATTCCTCCTAAACATATGCTGTTATTTTACATGTACATGTAAAGCGCACATTCAACCAAGGGCATCTTGGCACTAAAAACCAGAACAGATAACACTGAGATGCCAGTACCCACAAGCTAGAATAGAAATGTCTTCAATAAATGCCGAAACTGATAGTGGTTCTCAGTAGCCCTGAGGGATAATGGCAAATTATTCCACAGATTAGCCGCAGCGATTGAAAAGGCTCCACCTTAAATCCTGGATAGATGTAATCGAGGATGAGCAATCAGGCGAGCATCCTGAGAGCAAAGGGAGCACCTAGGAATATAGGGAGTAAACTTTTCCTGTCAATATTCATACACCTGTCCATAGAAAGCATGGTGAACTAAGAAAAGGGACTTAAATTTGGCCCTCTACGCAACTGGAATCCAGTTAAGGGAACAGAGCACATGGGAGATATGGGAACCATAGGGAGATCTTGTTGCCACTCACGCTGCCGCATTTTGAAGAAGCTGTAGCCAACACATGAGAAAAAGAGGTTGTGCCAGAAAAGCACATTGCAGTAGTCGATCCGACTTAGGTTAAGAGAGGCATCAACCAGGACCCGAAGATGTGCCGGTAGGTAATGAAGCACTCTGCAGAGAACTCTAAAATGGAAGTCGCCTGTCTGACAAATGCTGCTGATCTTGGCTTCTGTGGAGAGAGCGAAGCAGTGAACTTGAAGCCCACATCTTTAAAAACTGTCTCCTGTGTGGGAAAGACCCCCAAAGCAGACGGCCAGAAAGAAGGAGTTCACAAAGAGGAAACCGAAACAGAAGGGGTAAAAACCACCAGGACCTCCATCTTGTCTCCATTTAGCTTGAGCCAATTGCCACTCATCCAACAACCCACCACCATCAGACATTCTCTAAAGCACAACAGCACTTCAAGTTGAGAAAGATCAAGCCGGATGATGAGATCATCCACTATGACAATGAGAGTCGTCAGCATAGGAGTAACAAAAGCCATAGGAGTGTATAGAATGGACAAGTGGCTGAAAATATATGTTCACTAGCATGGGCAGCCCACAAGACAAAGAGCGAGAAGGCGAGCAGAAAGGAGGGAGAGAAAGAGATTGACACCTGGCAATCAGGAAAGAGGCAGACCAAGACAGTACTCAACCAGAGAGTCCTGCCAGGACCAGGCAACTGTGTCAAAAACGGCAGATAGATCTAATCAAATCAGTGCTTCCACTCCCCCCTGATCAACCAACTGGGCCAAATCGTCCATCAACAAGACCAAGATGCTTTCTGTGCCCCGGCCTGGACAGAAACTTGACTGAAAGGAGCCAAGAAAATTAGAAGTCTCCAAGAAGAAACTAAGAAGAGGAGAAATCAACGAATCAAGAAGTTTCATAAAGAAGGGAAACAGTGAGATAGGGCAAAAGTTGGCAGTAAAAGTAGGGTCAACTTCAGGTTTTTTAAGAAGAGGGATAACAAGAGCATCCCTCAACTCTGCCGGGATACAGTCAGATGTACACAAAAGGTTAATTGCCAGGCTCACTCACATTGCCAATGTCTGGCATAACATCATTGAGCACGTCCAGAGGAATGGGATCAAGTGGAGATGCAGATTTAAGACATCTTGTAGCAGATAGTATAGCTTCAGGAGTAAACACAGGGAAGAAAGACCATAAATGGAGAGAGATTCTCTCCTGTGTAAATGGGACCAGATTATCCCCTCTTTGACTAGATGATCGAATGGTGTTACGAATTTCCTTGGTCTTAGTGATAAAAAAAAGTCAGACAGGGAATCACTGAGCATTTGGGAAGGAACAGCACCTTTCGCAGAAGCAGTGTTAGAAGAAAGTGACCGAACCAGGGAGGAAAGCTCTTTATGTTGATTCAAGGCAGTCTTAACTCTCTTAGTGTAAAAAGAGCTTTTAGTTGCATGAATGGCCTGATGGTATTGTTTGAAAATTTGCCCTAGCAGTAATTTAGCAATTTGTCCATAAGAGGTTCGCCACCTGCGTTCTGCTTGCCTCAGTTTAAGATGAACGAAGGCTCTGAAGGTCTTTTTCGAGACCTAACAGATTTTAAGGGAACAAAAGTATCAGCTGCTGCACTGAATACATGGGACAAAAAAGCCAGATTCCCAGAGTGGGCACCAGCACACGTGTCTTAAACAAAAAAAGCAATAGAGTCTAGATTAACTTGGTACAAAGTCTGCTTCCGCGTATTCTGAGTCAGAGAGACTGACTGTCCGTGTGGTCTGCGCTTGTATTGAGAATGGCATCACCAGATGATCCGACCTTAACATTTGAAAAGCAGGCAAAATGGAGGAAGCGAATGGGTGGGTTCAGCAATGTGCTGTTTGAGGCCAGGATCTAACATGGCCTAAAAAAACTGAGTAGCTGCAAAAAACATTGCTGCATTACACTTAACATTAAAGTCACATACAGTTAACGAGTTAGAACATTTATTTTTGCAAAGTGGGAGGACATTTCTCAAAAAATAAGTCAGTGCCAGGAGGACGATAAACAATCAGTATACTTAGTGAGGACGATGCTGAAGTAGAGAAGCATACCTAAACAGCCTCATTTTAAGATTATAGGGCAAAGGAATTATTGAAATTGAGAAATGAGATTGAAAAATGGGCAGAGCTGTTGTATGAATGTAAAATATCATAGTTATCCCGGAGGGCCTGAACCATCACCGGATCGGAAGAATCCCTAAGCCAAGTCTCTATAAACACATGACTATCAACTCTACTCTCACTGTCATTGACCTAGCTGACTACTTGTCTGCAAACATTTCCAAAAATAGGGTACTCTCTTCTGACCTTCCTCACACTCCATCCTCCTACATTATACACTCTGCCTACTCTACCATCATCCTCTGCCTCTATCCCCCACATAAATACTGAAGAAGTCCCATCTCTACTGATGAAGGCTAACCCCTCTTGTGCCCCATCAGACCATCTTGCTCCACAGCTAGCTAAGACTATTGCCCCTTCTACCTCTTTTTCTGAACTCTGATCCCTCAATCAAAATTTCAAACTGTCTCTCTAACATTAAACATTAGATGGCTTTGTACTCTATGATGTTAAATTCTACCAAAACAGAGTTGCTCTTCTTCCCTGCCAAATACTCTCTCATCTCTTCCTCTGTTATCCAGTTCCCACCTGACACTCCCCCCTACTCTTCTTCAGCTAGAAACCTTGGTGTCATCTAGCTAGAAACCTTGGTGTCATCTATTACTCTTCTAACACCTTCTCTAATTTTATCTCCAAAACTGCAATGGTGGGTCGTCTCAACCTCCTAAATATTTGGAAAATCAGCCACCTCCTTTCTTAACCTCTATTGTCTTCTCTAAACTGGAGTACTTTGCCAGCATCCTCTTTGGTCTCCCAACTATGCTTTATGTCCTCTTGACAAGATAATTAACTTAACTACCAGGACTCTCTTTGAACTCCCTCAATTCACACCTACTTCCTTGCACGGTCACTAGGTTGGGTGGCTGATGATGCAAAACAGGGCCAGCTTAAAATGTCTTCTCCTGGTTCACAAATCTATCCATGCTAAGGCACCACTATATCTATCCTCCTCTATAAAACTCTACTACATTTCTCATAATCTCTACTCTGCCTCCTCGACTACCCTTGTGGCTCCTTGCTCTCCCTGTGCTTCCTCTCGCTTGCACTCTTTCTCTGTTCTTTCTCCACTTGCATGGAATTCTCTTCTCCCAGACATCTGAAAAACAGTCTACACTCATTTGTTCAAAACCAAACTGAAAGACTGGCTCTGAGTTACCCTCTTAACCTGCCTCTCATCTGCCTTCTACCAAAAAACAAATTCCCTCGCCCCTAACCTGCCTCTGTCCCTAACTTTCTCTGCCTCCTCTCTAGCACGTCATCCATCATGGTCACATTCGTAACACAGCTGACCATACCGCCTACCTGCATTTAAAAATGTCTATTGTTGGTTGTCCTTCATCTGTGTATGTCCACCCATGTACAGTCCCCAGTGGTTGTTCCATCTACTCCCCCATACAGACTGGTCTGAATGTCACTCGAAGTCACCCCATTGTAAGAAGCTCACTGCTTCACGTCAGATTTGATTTATTATCTATTGTACATTCTTTTGTGATCAAAAGAGAACTGTTCCTCCCTGTTTATAAATAAATAAATACATTTAATAAAGGATATGCCCCTAAATGCCAGAATGTGCCACTGTAAAGACACACCTGTGATGGCTTTGTGACAAAATGCCAACCTTGGCCCCTGTAAGGACGTAGCTGGGATTAATTTGACACACAATGCCAGCATTTGCGCCTTAAGGCCACAACTAAGCTTGTGAGCATTTGCCCCAGTAATGAAACACCTGTGATGGCTTTGACACATAATCACAGCATTTGCCTCTTTTAGGTCACTCCTGTATTGCCTGTCCCTCCACATACCAGGGTGTCTCTATAAGGATGTACCTGTGATGACTTTGCTCTAACCTGCCAATAATTGCCTTTGTAAGGACTGACCTGTAATGGCTTTGTCTCAACATGCCAGTACTGCCCCTGTAAGAATATGCAATTAATTACATTAAACATTGACATAGTAAAAAAAGACCTCGGTGGACGCAGGTCTTTCTACTATGTTTGTGCTTAATGTAATAGTGTACAAACCCTGACGTGCACACATTTTCAGCATTGAAAGGTTTCTACAGGATATATGAGCTTTATTTAAGTACTTTTTGTCAAACTACAGTGTTCTGACATGGTGCACCTCAGGAATATCACCTCTCCTCCTGAAGTTGCACTTTCAACCTCTGTACCACCTTCACTACCTACTCTAACATATGGAGTTCGTTTCTCAAGCACCTCTGTATCACTCACTGCCCCTAATGTTACTTCCTCTGTGCCAGTTCCAACCGCTGATGTTATTCCTTCCTCTGTCTCCTTGGGTTTTAGCTTCTCCCCCTGCACCCTGATTCCTACCACTTTTTCTTGACCACTACACCTGTCACTTGGAATGATCACCTCGTCCCTAATCTGTCTTTCTATGCATTCTACTACATCTTCTGACAGCCATTTAACTGTTACCACCTCTTTCCATCCCATTGATATTACCATCACCTTCTTTGCTCTCTGCCTTCTCATCTTTCCACTTGCCTCCTCCCGTGCTACCGCCTCCCTCTTTACCCTCTTAGATATCACCACCTCTATTAGCTCTTTACTGCTTCCACTTCTTCACCCTCTTCAATCACTCAAGCCTGTGCTTCTTCCAAAGTTCTACAATCTCCACACATATACAAACACAAACTTCCCTCACCTGCAACCCACACTGAGAACTGGGGCTCTGTGATTTTATATTTAAATTGTGCTACCACCTCCCCATGGGTGGGACCTTTACTGAAGGTCTGCACCTGTGGCTTGCAATTGTGTAAATACTGAGATTGATGTTGTCCCTGGATGCACTTGATTCTGAGAGGGCTCAAAGTGTAAGATCCAGCCTATGACTGGCCTATCCGCCATCTTGAATGTTAGTTTTCCTCCCCTGACTGCTACTTCCTGTGATGAGCTAAGGTCCCCTGTGTTTCTAGCATGTGAAATAAATGATGCAAACATACTGGGCAAGCTATTTGAGCTCTCTGTTTCTGTTTTCACACTGTTCATGCAGGGGAAATGGAAGCCCTCTGCCTTTGGGAAGTCACAGGTTGGCAACATTGTGTCCACTGAGCTACAGAGTTTACTGCGGGTACTGCACACTCTATGGAATTACTTCTTTGGTATATTGGTGAAGCTGTAGCTGTTTCTAAATACATGCGACTGCCAAGTGCAGGGAGATGGTTTCTGTTGGAGTTTTGGGTCTGCCCAGAGGGATCTCCAGGCTCTCTCAATTTTGGGAGGGTTTGCCTTTCATTCTCATGAGATCCCCAAGGCTGGCCTGCATTGAGGCACTGGGCCTCATTACACGGATGGCGGTGAACCATGGCGCTATGAGCTATTAGCGCCTTGGTTCATGCCAGTAAAATACCGGCACCGCCTTGGTGGAAAGGGGAATTACCGCCCTATTCCAAGGTTGGCGGGGCGGTAATTCCCCCTTCCACCATTGCCCTTCCCCATTCCCATTTTTGCCCCAAAGGGCTCTATGGGAATGGGGAAGGCGCTAATTACGGTACCGCAAATTGCGGTACCGTAATTAGCTCCCTGGTCCCTTTGCGGGTTGGATTTGTAACGCCTGCAAAAAGGAGGCGTTAAATTCGCCAACCCGCAAAGGTACCTCGTAGTAAGGCGGTTAGGATTTACCGGTACCGGTAAAATACCAGTACCGGTAAACCCTTACCACCATCCGTGTAATGAGGCCCATTGTGTTAATCAGTAGGTGTAAAGTCATTTTCTTTAGATTGGTTTTGAAGGCAGGGGGTATAGTGCGGAGGGTGGGGCTCAGGCTGCACTATGCTATAGCAATTATTGTATAGAATTCCAGAAAGACACTTTGGTATTCCTATTCTTTCTTATTTAGGGTCCGTGCTGAAATCGTTAGACTTGTGGCACTCCTATTCCTATTTTTCTTCCTTTTTTTTTAAAGGGGCCTGAACAAGAAAGCCCACAACTCCAGAAGTAAAGAGCCACATGGTGCTGGCCACAGCCCAGGAGCTTGCATTACAAAAAAACCTCTGGTCACCCGTAAATGACATCCCTGGTGGTCTATTCTGTATGTTGGGACCTCCAGAGATGTCCCTATTTACCCGCCATGCCAATGACCTGCCAGGTCTTACCCATTTCCCTGTACCGTTTGGCTGAGGGTGGAATGTTTAGATACAGAATTTCGGACTCAGCAGTTTCCATAAATTGAGTCTATCATGCAATGGAGCCAATAACTCTTGGCTGTGCTTGATATACCGCTTTGTCAATTTTGAAGTTTCTACTTCCAATCTTGACAATCTAGATCTGAAATCTGTGTATTCCAACCTCCTTTGAGTAACAAATCCCTCTAATATATGCAATATATTACTCCCATAATGTAGTTTGAGATGGGACTTGGTCCATTATGGGCAGCACTAGTTGCTCAATACTTAAGGTGAAACCTTTCATCAATACGAAAATAAAATATTCTATGGCTAATAACTTTTGAACCGTAAGGGCGGATAAGCACAACATTCTCCAAACAAGATGTCTGGATCGGGCCCCAAGAACTGGAAACTTTTGTTCATATCTGGTTCACGGTTCAAAGGCTATAAAGGTTCAACAAAGGGTGTGTTTTTCACTTTTTGCATTGGTTTTCCCATAGGGAAAATGTCCAACGTTTGCTCACGTGCAAAGCCCAAACTGCAGTAAGGTTTTTTGCTATATAAAAAACAAGTTGGGTGCAAAGTGCACAAAGGAAATCCTTGGTTGGTTTGATGTAAATCCATCCAGTATTTTTTTAATTAAATTTGGCAGAGAAAGGCATGCACCTATAAATAAAAATAGTTATCTCCAATGATACCTAGCTGGATCCAAGGCCAGTGATCGAAGTGAGCGGGAACGGTCAGGTTTTTCTGTTTACCATTCCTCTACTTTTTACAACCATATTCACCATTCTATACAGAGGATTTGTCCATTAATGTCCCTGTGCAAGTGTAAAGTTGTAATAGGAGCCTTAGTTACTAGTCTCTTAGACTTTTGAAATGCCCCGGTCGCAACACCTTGTCACATGTTGCACTATGCTTCCAACTACCCTCTCTCCTGCCGAGACCACAGTTCCACTACTTTTTTCGTTACACTTCTACCACTGCCCAAGGCTTTTTATTTCTGAAATTCTGCCATTAGGGAGATAGAGATTCTAATCTGGAGTCCTTTTTTTGAAAACAGCCCTGAAAGGATATGAGGGGAGGGAGTAGAACTTGGGGCCTGAGGGTAGTTTACATGTTTTTTGTTTTTTTCAAGCGTTTTCCGAGCTCTAGATCCGAATCTCAGTTGCTTCGGGTAGCAAAAGAAAAAAGTAAATACTTAACAAATGCTAGGTAGGGGAAGAGGAGTATATTACCTTAGTTTAGGAAGCGATATCTGTTTTTATTATAAAAAATAATTACAGCAATCTCTTCCTAAATTAACGTAAATGTGTGTGAGGGAGGCATAAGGGGCTATTATAGCTTGGGGGGTGGGGGGCTGGGTTAACTATAAGAGCTTTTATTTAGTTAATGACATTAAATGAAAAGTGCACAACAGAAAATTGAGTGGTGCCAATGCATGTTTTCAATTGCCTTTGCTTTGATTGGGCAAGCTTTTCATGTGATTTAACAGTGAAGATCTCAATTTTCTACTCACGCCATCAGTGAATATCCTTCCATTACCACACCCCTCTCATTCTTGTCCAGGTACAGCATCAGTAATCTGTGCATTAACCCCACCTCCCTCTTCATCATCTCAGTACACCAATAGTTATCTCTTGTATATCCACCCTCTCTCTTCCTCGTCCTAGTACCCATAAGTAATCCTACCTTTACATCTGCCTCCCTCTCCCGCGTCCCAGTACCCCATCAGTAATCTGCTGCACTAGCCCACCTCACTCTTCCTCATCCCATTGGCTCATTAGTAATCCTACCTTTATTGTCACCTCCCTATTCCTCATCCCATTACCCCAATAGCAATCCTTTGCATATCTCCACCGTCCTCTTCCTTATCCCATTGCCCCATTAGTAATCCTATTTTTACTGTCATCTCCTGATTTCTCATCCCAGTACCCCAATAGCAATCCTTTGCATATCCATATCTCCCTCTTCCTTGCTACAGTAACTCATTAGTATAATTACTAATACTATCTTTCTAGCCACCTCCTTCTTCCTTTCTCAGTACCCCAAGAGTAACCCTTTTCATAGCCCTACCTCCATCTTCCTTGTCCCACTAGCTCAATAGTAATCTGTTGCATTACCCCCACATCCTTCTTTCTTATTGTAGTACCCCAATAGTAATCTGTTGCACTACCTCCAGATCTCTCCTCCATGTCCCAGTACCCAATAGTATCTGGTTGCATTAGCACCACACCCTTCTTCCTCATCCCAGTGCCCCAATAGTAATCTTCTGCATTACCCCCACCCCCATCTTCCTCATTCTGGTAGAGTCTGGTGTATTACCCACAAATCTGTCTTTCTCATCCCAGTAACCAAATAGTAATCCATTGCATTACCTCACATCCCTTTTCCTTATCCAACTACCCCAAAGGTAATCCATTGCAATACCCCACCACCTTCTTCCTCATCCTACTACCCAATAGGAATCTGTTGCATTGTACCCACATCCCTCGTTCTCATCCGAGAAGCCCATTATACCATTATTCACATCTCCCTCTACCTTGTTCCATTACCCCAATAGTATAGTAATATGTTGCATTCCTCCATCTCATTCATCCTTGTCCCAGTACCCTAATAGTACTCCATTGCATTACCCCCACATCGCTTTTACTCGTCCCAGTATTCCAATAGCAATCTGTTGCATTACCACAACTCCCTCTTCCTCATCCTAGTAACCCGATAGAATCCTGTTTCATTACTCCCACACCTCCCTTATTTGCCCTAGTATCCCACTAGTAATCTGTGGCATTATCACCACATCCTTCCACCTCGTCCCAGTGCTCCAATAGTAATCAGTTGTATTATTCCCATATCCCTCTTTCTCATCCTAATACCCCATTACCCCACCTCCTTCTTCCTCACATCAGTAGCCTAATATCAATGTGTTGCATTACTCCCACCTCCCTCTTCCTTGTCCCAGTACCCCAATATTAATCTGTTTCAATAACCCCACACCCATCTTCATTGTCCTACTACCCCAATAGTAAACTGATGCATTACCCCCACATCTATCTTCCTCATCCCAGTACACCAATAGTAATCCATTGTATTACCCCTATATCCCTCTTCCTCATCCCAGTAGGCCAACAGCAATCCATTGCATTACCCCTCCACTCTTTTCCACGTACCAGTACTCCATTAGTCGCCCATTACTTTACTGTCACCTCCTCTTCTGTCTCCCAGAATCTCTTTAGTAATCTTTTACATTATCTAGTTCTCACACTTGCCCGATCGGAATGACACAAAGCTTAATAAGATTGTTTGTGTTGTCCTCCCTCTGTCTTCCCTCCCTTGTTTTGTCACTTGTGTACAGGCGCGATATAAATGACTTATCATATCATATCCCCAACCTCTCCTCCTAAATCCAGTACCCTGTTACGTACCTCTCTCTTCATCATCCCAATTCTCTATTACCCCCACCTCACTTTTGCTCATCCCAATACCACATTAGTAATCTGTTGAATTACCCCACCTCCCGTTCCCCATGCCACTACACCTATAGTGATTTATTGCATTGCCCCACCTCCCTCTTCCTTGTCCCAGTACACCATTGGTAATACATTCTGATCTAAAATGATGTAAACCCCATGTTGCGTAGCTGAAGAGCACATATTGGTAACAAAGGATATAACATCAGTAATGCTATGAGAAGAACAAAATGCACACTTACAGATGTTGAGAGTTATAGCATGACAAATCCCTTGAAATTCAGTGACATAATTTTACTTAAGGGACCGTTAAGATGAATACGTTTAGTGCAACAAACCCCTTGAAATCAGTGAAAAAAATGTTACTTGAAGTGACATTAAGGTAGTGATTTAATACAACAAAGCTCCTTAAATTTGGCAGGTGTTGGTAGCTACACCACCTGAACTACGAAACCACCATTGCACAGCCCCTAAGCACACTCATGACATCACAAATGACATCACGGATGACATCACATATGACATCACTTAGGACATGTCAGATGCCATTAGTGATGCTATCATATGAGAAATCAGTTAGGACACCACTTAGCACCTCAATGATTCTACTGGTAAGTAATAGATATATGGACACATTTTGGATGTATTTGAAGATATACAGTGCATTGTAGCACAGGTGCAATATACCCGATATGCCATAAAGGTCCAAAAACATTTTTCAAGCATTGTAAAAACGATGGAATAACTACAGAAAGTTGGTCTTGCACACACTAATCTACAACTACAGATGCAATACAGCTGGAGTCAGCAACCTTTGGCTATCCAGAGATTTTACGTTGCAACTTACACTTGCTCTACCCAGCAAAGGCAATGGTGAGGCATCATGGGAGTCAAAGTCCAAAACATGTAGCGAAATGCAGTCTTCAAACCTCGGCACTAAAATGATTAGAATGTTTGCCCATTCAGTACATTAGCTACTCTAGCTATGACAACCCCATGTCCTCGCAAAATGAAAGTGTTTTTCAACATGGTTGACCTTTGGGGACCACCTGCCCTAACTCTACCATTTGACATGGTCAAGGCCTACCTTTTGATTTGTTATTCTGACAGTAAGTTGTCTGTTATATGTAGATATGTTGCTTTTGAAAGCTGTTTCATCGCATGTATGTTGTATTCTTTGGTGGTCTGGTGCAAAGTCATAATTGTACTACCCAAATGTTTACTTTGCATATGGGCTCATATTTGTGAGAAATATATTAATTATTATATCCAAGCAAACATTTAATCCAAAATTGACAAATAATTGTTTTTGAATGACATACAACATTTCGACTCATGAAAAATAGTTCTAGAAATACATAACAGTACTTTGTCTCATGTAGAATCCTTTAAATGTCACTTTGATATCATTAAAATAAATATTTCCAGTACTTTCTTCAGAATCCTTTGTAGCAATAATACAGTATTATTTTAAGTTCATGCCCTGATGTTCAATGCCCAACACATGTGGGCATTGAAATTTAGGAAATGAACTTTAAAATAATAACTGAAACTTGGTACAAAGGATTCTAAAAAATGCACAGAAAATACTATTTTCAGAACTATTTTAGGACTATTGTTATGTAATTCAAGAACTAATCTTTGTTAATTTTGGAGGAAAGGTTTGCTTGATTATAATAATTAATATATTTCTCACAAATTTGAGTACATGTGATCTTTGATAGCTATTTGTACAAATCTGATCAATTGACTGACTACATTTGGCAAAGTGTGATTTTGTGCAACAGTTTAAATTATGTTGTATTATGGCATTGTTATAGGTGCAATGCACGCTGCCCTTAATTAGCTGCAATTGTTAAATCATTATATCTAACAAGTTGACACCAGTGCAGTGTGTTAATCAACACCTATACCTTCAGTAAATGGATCAATACTTTGCATATGGGACTGTTTTTAGAACAGTGACAAATGTCCTACAGGATCTCATCATAGTAAATGTTCATTCAATAAAGAGTAACTCTGATGTGTTAGAATAGCACGGTTATAAATGGACAGTGCTTTTAAATGCAAACTCCAATCAAACTTGGCACTTAAAACATGTTTATATATAGAAACACGCTTTTGTAAATGTTGCTTCTCTCTTACTTGGATGCATGCTCTGCTCTTCCATTGATGTCACAAATGGTGCCATAACTGATAACATATGTGATGTCATCAGAAATGTCATAAGTGATGTCATTTGTGAGGCCATCACTTTGGTTGGGGGCCTCATTGTCAAGGTGACCTAGCATACAACACCTGCCAAATTTCAGGGATTTTGTTGCATTAAAATGGCACCTTAAATTAATCACTTCAACTCAAGTTTTTATCGGTTTTAGCACATTTTGGTGGCACAGCCATTAAATTGTTGCCAACACCATTGCTTCAGAGAAGAGAGATAGAGTAAAAGGGGGCCAAAAGCGACCTTTGTGGTTGGCATGACAACTGGAAATGCAGTGGCATAATCTGCCAATGGACTAAATGTTATTTCTTGTTTCCTTACACAGATATAATCCAATAATTGCTTTTTGAAATGATTTTCTCCCAATCAGTAGTACTGTAACATGTCACGTGTGTATGTGTCAATTTCAAATGGTCCGTCTGTCTAGTGATCTTTATTTTCGGAGCTGCTGGGCTATACAGAGGTTTTCCTTTCTGGACAATACAAGCATTACAATACAAGCATTGTTTTTTGTAGCAGTGCAGTACCAATGACAACATACAGAGGTTGTCGCAGGAATCTGAACAGACTTCTTGTGTGTTGCCAATGGTACTGCACCTCTACCAAAAATGATGCCATACAGAGGTTATCATACAAAATCTGAGATTTCTTATGTGCACCTCTGTATGCTCTCAGTGGTACTAGCACTGCTCCTAAAAGTAATACTTGGAATGCAATGGGGGTCATTACGACCCAGGCGCTAATTGCGCCAACTTTACCACCATGGTGTAAACTATGTTTACACCATGGTGGATGGCAGATTTACCGCCCCATTCCAAGGTGAGTGGGGCGGTAAATCCCCATTTCCCATTTTCCCTTCCCCATTCCCATTTTTGCCCCATAGGGCATAATGGGAGTGAGGAAGGCGCTAATTACGCCACCGTAAATTACGGTGGCGTAATTAGCATCATGGCAGGTTAGCGCCATGGATTTTAACGGCTGCTAACAGCAGCCGTTAAAATCAGAATAGGCGTTAAGGGTTAACGACGGCGTTAACCCTTAACGCCTGGGTCGTAATGAGGCCCAATGTAATGCTCAAATCTCAAGGTTTTCATATCTGCCTTAGGTTTTCATTGTTGCGACGACATTTGTGCTCTGAGTGTGTTGTGTACGTTGTTCAAATATTTCTATCTCTGTTGGAGGGATAGAAATGAAATAGAAAATAGCGGCATGGGGTCATAAATGTGCATTCCCCCTTCTCCCGTTCGAACCTGGTTTATACGCATTTCAAAGCACATGCCGTTTCTGAATTTGGGATGCACTTTTAAATGGTTATGTATCAATTTCAAAGCTGGGGCCCTGTATTGATCTTAAAATAAAATGAAGATTACCCAGCCTTACAGCTCAGGGAGTCTTGATTCTATTAATGACACAGAGGTGAGCATTATGCTCATCTTTCTTTAATACCACTCTCGAACCGCCTTTTGAAACTTAAACTTTTTCAACCTTTTTTTATTTCCAGAAAAAGCACTCAAAAAAAAAACTACCATTTCCCAAAAGTCTCCACTTCATGGTAGTTTTCCTCCACCAATGAGGTCCTATCCTTCCTGAAAAGCCACTTCCTGTCCAGGTCCCCTTCCTCTTTCTTTTGGGTGTCCTGAAACTAACACCAGCATCAGTCAAAGTGAACCAACTGAACCAAACTTGTTCAAAACCACATCATTCTTCTGCTGCAATCCTCTGTCGGGTCCTTGGAAACCTCACTGCTGAAGGAAACAGTCTTCATCAGTGTTGTGAGCATACTCGAGCTGTGCGCTCATCCATTCTTCTGTTCCTCACCTGTCACAAGAACATAACAATAATTAGGGTAGGGAATATGCACTGACCAAGTATCACGAACAACACAACTGTCAACACAGTGCTGTATATTCAGGGAGGGATAATGCTCGCCTCTGTGTCTTTAATAGAATAAAGACTCCCTGAGCTGTAAGCCTAGGTAATTTTCATACTATGTTAAGAGCGGAGGTGAGCATTATGCTTGCACAATGCTCCTCACCATCTTTGCAATATTGGATAGTGGCTTAAAATAAAATTCCTCAAACGTAGAATCACTAGTCCAATCAGCCGACTTGAGAATATCCTGTAACAATACCCCTGCTGTAAATTCCTCAGTAGCCATCGCACCACTTACAGAATCTGCCATAAACACATAGCATCAATATCTCTCTGACATCTCTAAGAAGTCCCACTACCAGCTGCACCTCCTCAGTGGTACTCTTCCTTTTGACACTTTCCTCCAGAAGCTCATTGTCTCCAGAGCTCTGATTCTCTCTAGGCTGAACTTTTGCAACAGCCTCTTTCTAAATCTGCCTGCCTCTACTCTTCGCCCTTTGCCACTAATCCAGAACAGGACTGCAAGACGTATCCTTGGCCTCAAGCCCAGGAATTGTATCTCTCCAGCTCTGAAATCTCTCCACTGGCTCCCATTGGCTGCAAGGATCAAGTTCAAGACCCTCTGCATCGTCCACACGGCTTTCTGGGGCCAGAGACCATACTAAATCCAACTCTCTCTTCCTAAGCATCTTCCTTCTTGAGCCCTATGCTCATCCACCTCAAACTCTCTGAAGGGCAGACACTCCTCCAGATAGAGAGTGGGGGTAGATCTCTGTCCTCGGGTGGGGCCTCCCTCTGGAATAACCTCCCTGCCACTCTCAAACTTGAGGAGGACCACCTAAGGTTATGGAAGCAACTCAAGACCTTCCTTTTTGCTTCTGCTTTCTCTCTCACTCTCTCTCTCTCTTCCCTGCTGATGCACCTGTCTGCTCCACTAACTGGTTACCTGGCCACCCACTGAACCGCACTGGCACCAGGCTCCTGCATGACCAGTCGCCCCTTGCACTGCTTCAGGGCCTACCACCCACTTAGGGACTGTATCTGCAACCCTACAGTCCCCTGCCTCTCTGCACTTACTTGAGCCACCACCCTGGCAGCACTTACCACAACTTGCCACTGCACTCCCGCCACAGCGCCCCTGCCACTTCTCTTCTTCCCTCCCCCTCGCACTTGCATGATCATTTGTTTTATCCTCTCTCTGTCTACCCTTCCTTGTCTTGTTGCGCCAGAAACACTTGTGTACAGGGGCGGTATAAATGACTTATCATATCATACCTGCCTAAGACATCACCTCTTGCACCCATTGCGCAATGGCAGCAGATGCCACCACATGAAAAGGCCTCATGCATGCAATCAACAACTGTGAAACACCTCTTGGTCCTTTTTGTGCTGTACTTATTCCATAATGCTTAATACACTTAGCAATTCACAGCTTTGAGTTGCCCTGGAAAGTATAGATACAAAATGACAGCCACTGTAAACACCACCCCCTCTGGGGAGATCAACTTTCTGTCCACCTCCAGGGCTTTAACATCTGACACTCTCCTACAAGAAACCAGGCATAGCAACATAGCCAACCTTCCTGACAATTGATAGTCTAGAAGCCCTTTGTTCTCCTGCCACTGATCTAGCAACTGAAGCAGCATGTTGACATCCCGCAAGTTCGAATACTTTGGCACTGGGGGTTTGGTGATATTTACACCCTTAATAAGCCTGACCACTGCCGGGTGTTCCCCTATCGGAGAACCATCTACCATATCATGTCCTGCTGACCGTTATATCCCTGTGGTCCTGAATGCCTTGCCCTCCTGTGGGAGGGACGCCAGGACGTTCAGTACCTGAATGACAGGGGCAAACCTGGGATGTACACCACACTGTCTACACCATGCCTGCCAAACATCATGCAGAACTATAGATCCTGATTGTAAATGGGATCCAAGCTACCTTGATGAATTCTGCAGCACCCTCTTAAATTTCTGGTATTTTCCATCTATGCCGGGAATTCTATACGTCAGTAGGCTGAGGCTGCCTGCTTCCACTAATGGATGCACCACTCACACTTGGTCTGTCAGCAGATCAGTCCTGAGTGAAATCATCCTCTAAAAATCCAAAGAACGTTCCATCAGAACTGGAAACCATGCCTGCAACCTCTAGTCCGGGACAATCTCTACTACTTTCACCTGCTCCCTATGAAGCTTCACCAGAGTCCTCCCTATTATCGCAAACAGTGGAAATTCATACTTAAGCGCCCCCGTCCATTCCTGTAACAACGCGTCTGTCCCTATGGCTCCTGAGTTTGACCTCCAACTAAAGTACTTCCCTGTCTGCATGAACAGATCTATGTACCAGAGGCCCCACACACTCAGTAAATGTGTGAACACAGATCTGCTCAGCATCCAATCACTGGAGACCGGATAAAATCAGGAATGTGTGTCTGCTACACTGTTCAACTTCCCTGGAAGGTACTCTGCTGTGATAGAGATCCTTCTCTCAGGGCAGTAATGCCAGAAGTCCTTTGCCAATTCTATAAGCATCCTAAACCGAGTACCCCTAGCTGGTTTATGTATCTCACTGGCAATATATTGTCCATCCTGTGCAGTATGCAACATTGCACCTTGTCTGTTGCGAACGCCCTCACTGCAAAGAATCCTGCTAATAGTTCCAGGCAGTTGATGTGCAAATCGAACTCTCCCTGGGACCACCTTCCTCCTATATGAAGCTGACCAAACCTGCCCCCCCATCCAGAACTGCTTGTGTCCATAACCAAATCCAGAACGTCTTCAAACACCGAGCAGCTGTCCATTTCTCCATATTCAGCAACCACCATGGAAGTTCGGTCTCACTCTCTTCTTATAATAATATCAACTAATGATACCAAACCCCCCATTCAACTGACTTTATTTTTAATCTTTGAAGGGCCAGGTAATGAAGTAGACTGTGAAAAAATGCCTGAATCGAAGATGTGAGACGTCCCACTACTCTGGCTAGACTCTGATGTGAGATAACCTTCTTCCTGATCACTACTCTCAATTCCTTTTTTATTGCTCTCATCTTCTGAGCTGGCAGTTCTAATGTCGCTTTCTTTGTATCTATAATGTACCCCAGGAAATCCGGAATCCTTGCTGGGAAAAAAAACGATTTCTCTTTATTGACTAAGAAGCCAAAAGAGGCCAGTAGCTCGCAGTACCAATCTACATGTTCTATCATCTGCCCAACATCCTGATCCATAATTAGGATGTTGTCCAGATATTTTATCATCATTATGCCTCTCTGTCTCACTGCGGCTTCCACTGGCCTCCTGACCTTCATGAATGCCCACGGTGCTGATGACAGACCGAATGGGAGGCTCCTGAACTGCCAAGACTGCATACTGTTTTTTCGTCTGCTACATGGCTTTCTAAGGTTTGGAGTTTGTTCTTCTTGGGAACAGTTGGTGGCTTGGGATTTAATACTCTACAACTCGAGCAGCAAATGTACAAAACAGTTTCAACCAATAAAAAAACACAAAGAACTACAATTTTCTCAAAAGTTATAGTCTGGAGTTGAAACTTGACTGCTCCAGAAACAATCCCATATGATACTGTTGACCAATCAGCAGGAAGACCCCCACATAAACCGCACATCCTCCTACAACCTTCCTCTTTCATTGCTACTCAAGCAGCAGATAAGTATCATTCTTAAATTGATTATTTTGTGTTTGTAGCATTAGCGCTAGGCACAGTTCAGTCAGGGCTGTATATTTGGCAAACGCAGCACATCACCGCAGGTGAGAGAAGTCCACTGGTCACTTCAAGTTCGGGAGATCTGCAAATTGCGGTACCGTAATTACCTCCTAGGTCCCTTTGCGGGTCCCATCCTTAACAGCTGGTAAAACCAGCCATTAAGGTAGGGTCCCACAAAGGGACCTCGTAGTAAGGCGGTAAGGGTATACCGGCACTGGTACCCTTACCGGTACCGGTAAACCCTTACCGCCGTCCATGTAATGAGGCCCAATGCCTTTCCTGGCCTAAGTTGTGCCCAATCAAGGGTTTGAAAGTATATGACTCGAAATCTTCCCCATCAGACCTGTGGAGGTAGAGTGTTTATAGCGCTTTGCAAACCCTTCAAGTCGGTGTCAGTGGCACTTTAGCATGGTGGGTCAGGTGGGTCATGCAACAAGCAGGTATAGATGTGGAGCATTTTAAAGCGCATTCCGCAAGGGGGACTTTGGCTGCCAAGGCTTTTGCCAGCGGAGCTCACCTGCAAGACTTCATGAATGCTGCGGTTTGGTAAAGGGGAGTCCATGTTTAATACTTTTTTTATTTTAAACCGATTGATCAAGTAGCCTCGTTGGTGGAAAGTAAGCTTTAAATAAGCATAACATGAGCCTCCAGGTCCTGACATAGAATTCAGATTTTCCATACTATCGTTCAGGATAGTCACAATTCTATTAAAGACATGGGGGCAGAGTATTATCCCGATTGCGCCATTGCTAGATGGCTAGAGAAGACAGGCACAAGCGAGGTGAAGGCGGCGTGTCATGATGGCATGCGCAAGCAACAAGCCTATAGGTTTGCTAGCGCGAAGAGAGGTGTGATTGCCTGAGTTAATGAGTTCTTGTATCTGTTGTTCATCTCCCCAAATGGTGAGGCTAAGCCAGAGGGTTCCTGAGACCCAGAGGAAGACATTGGCAGGTGCATAGGAGCACGGACAGGCAGAGTGGAGCCATGTTGTGCACTGTTGCTTCTGGTTATTTCCTGTTTTGCCACCATTGACCATTCAAGTATTACAGAGGTCTGCGGAAAGGTCGTAGGAGGATGTGAGGTTAATGTGGGGGTCCTCCTGCTGATTGGTGGACAGTGTCATGTGGGACTGTTTCTGGAGCTGTCAAGTTTCAACTACAAACACTTTTGAGGAAATGACATTTCTTTGTGATTTTTATTGGTTCAAGCTGTTTTGTACATTTGCTGCTCGAGTTGTAAAGAATAGAGCATAATACTTTGCCTTTTGTCTTTAATAAAATGATGACTTTCCTGAACGATAGTATGGAAAATCTGAATTGAAGACTAGTATCACCTGAGCTGACTTGTAGTACGGCCCTGCGTTGTGCGTCTGCAAGTGGTTACGTGTGCATTATGTGATGAGCGGTAAAAGTTATTTTTAAAGCGCATAGACCAGCACATGGAAATGGATATTCTTGACCATTAGCTAAAAGTGCATTATATTTAGGGTAATATGCTTTTAACAAAACGATAAGAGCCACCAGCATCAATAGGTACCTCTATAATATGAGTCTTATTAAATGTTTAAGTTATTGAGCCATTAAACCCATGCAGTGATGCGCGTTTCTGGTAACTGCAGCGGTCTGGTTTACAGAAAAAGGCACATGAAACAGGAAGGGATTAACATAATATAATTATGTACCTTAAGTGGCAGACTCCATATGCCACAAGCAATGCACAGCAGTTAAGAGTTAAAAGCCGAGGCAGTGCAAGCTTATGCCATCATCAGAGGGCCTCGTGGGCTTCTCCCACCTTTCCCCGCGCCCCAATGACGTCATTCTCAGCCTGAACCGGCCCACACCGAATCACGTGTGGCATCGCACCCGAGTTTGGCCTTTTTGTATTTGAAAGAATCTTTTTTGCATTGGTGAGCATTTGGAAATTGTTTCCATTTGGAATACAGTAGGTTGTTTTTACAAATTACGACCCACTAGAAAATAACCGCCTCTGCCCTGAAGTTCCGCGAAGTTTCAAGGAGAAAAGCGCACCTTTTCTTCTGCACCCTTGGAATCCTTCTCGGCCAATCAGGAAGGCTAAATCCGGCATTAAAAAAAACGGCATTACCTCCTGTTGTGTTCTTTCCTCCAGATATGTCATTACGGAAGGGAAAAGGAGGTACGTGACCAGTGTCCCCACTTTGGGAGAAACCCCACATCTCTGCCTGTTGCAAATAAGCCAGTGTCCATTTTTGTAAACAAAGCACAGATAACACATGGCGTGATATTTTGCAGTGTGCTGCTGGGGCTTTGGGTCCGCTACCTTGCTGTTGTTGACAAGCACATTCTGATTTGATCAATGAATCATGTAATTCGTTTAGTGTTCTCTGTAGTACATACAGCTTGTGGGTTCATTAAAGCATATCATGCAATGTTTTGCCCTTTCTGTGGGGATATATTGGTCACATGCAATAACCAAAGTTCAAATGCAGCTTAAGAAATGTGAGTACCTCGATGGTTCAAAAGATAGCTCAGTGTTTTAAGCGCTCATTGCGCAGATCTTGTTCATATGTTAGACCACAGTCTCAAATTCCAGCAAAACCGACTCGGCCTTTCCTCTCTCTGAAGTTGATAAGCTGGTGTATGTAGTTACATCCTGGTGATAGTGAAACCTAGACAATGAACCTACCCCAGAGAGAGAGCTAATCATTGAAACTAGGAATGCTTTAATATGGTGCAGATCTGGAACCCGGTTCCTCCAAACAAGTGCTGTAAAACGTGGGCAGCCATCCCAATGAAGAGCATTAAGTGTCAGTTAGGAGAGGTGATCAGGGAGCCACATTCGAGACTGTAAAACCAAAGTATTGACGGTTATGGCCTGGCTTTTCCACCAGACGATACAGTGATCCTGGACAAGTCATGTTATCTGACTGTACAGTATTGTCCTGTCTTGGTGTATCTTCTCATATTCTGGTGGAATTAACAAGCTAACTTCCAGCTATTAGAGTGGAAGAGGTCCTAGACAGACCAGAGAAGACCAAATGTTTCAGGCGTCTGGCAAGCTTATTTTCAGGTCCGCCTATTTAACATGAAATGTTTGCTTTTTGTGCACTTTCAAATCTTCTTTGCATCATGCATAGCGTTGTGCTAGTCTGTGTGCTGGGAGAAATTAAAGCTTAGAAAAAAAGGACATATTGTAGGCTCACATCAATTAGTATTCTGGTATAACTCCCTTGATGAAGGCGATAACAAAGCTAGAATAATTCTCCTTTGACATCTTTTTTATTAAGTTTTTACTTCTTTAAAATATTGTCATAATGGGTTATGAAGAGATTGTGTTTTTTCTAACTCACAGTATTATTTTAGTTCATGAAAGCCAAACATTCACAATATTTACACCTCCCTGTATGACAAGAACTGAGAAACAATGTGGCCGAATGCACAAATTGCGGCTTAGGATGAAATCCCAGCTTGACTTCTATGCCAACTTGTGATCCTGGGTAAATCATATAGTCTCATAGTGCCTAACCTATCAAAATACACAGTCCCTAAATATTGCAAAATAGTCTGCCCCTAATAGTGATTTAATTCTAAGGGGGCCATCTATACAAAATATTAACTGCATGCAAGGGATCACCAATTTATGCGCTGTTGTGTACCCTGCCTGAAATTGTAAACATTCACAAAGCACAGTAAAGTGAAGGAAAAAAACAGGCAAATCGTACTAACTCTTCACTTCTATTCTCTGTTTTGTTAAAAATGTAAATTTCGCCTACAAATTGCACCTTGTGGTTGGCATGTACAAGCTCATTCTCAGGGATATTAAATACAACTCAAAATTGCACGCAGGGGACAGATTCGGTCATCATTTAAAAGGTAGTAGAGCAGGTCATGCACATTTCTACTTTTGCAGGATAGAGTGCAAAACTAAAGAGTAAAATAAAACTAAATTGCCTTTACCCTATACTTTTATTTTCATTTTTGCAAAAAAGAATAAACACCACCAGGAAGTTACACATCACATTGCAGGCAGTGTTTACTAATGGATTCCAACGAAATCCACCGTCTCCTTAGCAGGTCCCTGATTTCCTCCTCTGTCTTGCGTGAGCACTTTTGACTTATGAATTCATGCGATTTTCATGCAGGCCTAAAATGAATGAATTATTCTGGAATCAGCATAACATCCTCAGCAGATGTCAGGCTGATTCCATAGGAATCCATTCATTCACAGAGTCTGTGAATGATGGGGAGAAGTACCCCGAACCTTCTGAATTTTGAAAGAAACTTTGGCACTGCTGTAATCTTTGACAAAATACTTTTCTGACATTGTACCTTTTAGGTTTTGACACAGAAAAAACCTTAGTGTGTTAAATACATTGGGTTTGGACCTGATAATTGTGTGCAGCCGCTTTGTGAACCCGCTCAGCTATATGAAACACTGTAAAGCCTACGATTAATTCACCCAGCTTGATAAGGGACATGAGAACACGCTAAGCACAGTGAGCAGGGACTCCACGTCTGGTTGCCCCCAGGTAACCTAGGGTGACCAACCCCAATTTCCTTCAAAGAATTCAACAAAGGTAGCAGACGCCCCTCTCTCGGAAGAACAAGGCATGATAACCTGTTCAGTGGTTGTTAACCACATTGAGAGTTCACAGCCATCAGCTTTTTGCTCAATGTAGCCTCTCTAAACGTGTGCTGCAAACTCTCTTCTCAGAACAGGTTATCGTGCCATGTTCTTTCTGGAGAGGAGCGCCTGCTACCTTTTTTGAAATATTTGTAAGGAACTTGGGGTTGGTCACCCTGAGTTACCTGGGGGCAACCAGATGTGGACTCCCTGCTCACTGTGCTCAGAGAGGCTCAGCTTCACCTCACTGATGAGGCCCAACAAGGCTGAAACATGTGTATGAGGTTGCTGTTGGTACTCTTGTTCAGAGAGGAATTTCCATAGCATTTTGGTGCTGGACTGCCCATGTGGGCGGGACAAAGGCTGATATGCAAATGGATATTTCCCATCTGTGAAAGGTACAGTGATCAAAAAGTGTGTGCTGCAAACTCTCATCTCAGAACAGGTTATCATGCCATGTTCTTTCTGGAGAGGAGCGCCTGCTACCTTTTTTGAAATAAAGGCAGACCTGGTTAAGACATTTTTATTACACCTTTAGCATGTTTACAACTCCAATTAATTTGCTAACTCTCAGAAGACTGCTTGGAAAAAACACTGGGAGGCACTTTGAGTACAATGTTTGATGGTAATGCTTGAATAAAGTGAGCTCAAAGAGTTCCCATGACGCAGCGTTTTAGGCGAGAAGGGGAAGGAATTCGTCCAGATCGGCCATAAGGATTAGCATGGCCATGGGAAGTCAATGGGTTGGCAAATAACCAAACCATACCTACAAGCTGTCTGTCCCTCCTCAAATGCCATAACTTACGATTTGCGCTCTATTGCAATACTTTCGGCTTTGAGGTGGTGCAAGCAGCACCTAATAGCTCAGACTAAAAAGACGGAGGGACACTGGCCATGACCCATATGTAGACTAAGTAACCATATCTCTCCTCTGTGTAAGTTGCAAAATGCCACCGTACATATTGCACAAATTTAGTCCATTGATCCACAGTCCCTTTTTGTACCTTCCTTTTATTCCTGCCAGAAATTATCTTGCTCACAGTAAATGGGTACATCAATATCATCTTCTATTGGTTCTACGTTATTTCGCCGATGGTAATCTCATCGTGGGACATTTCATCGCCGAATTTTCATCACCAAAAACCCTGTTTTTTTAAATTTTATTTGTGGGGGGGTTTATTTGTGGGGGGGTTCCCCCCAGACCTCTCCCCTACTTTAATAATAATACCCCAACGCCTACAAAACACCCCCCAAAAATATTTTTTAAAAACCTGGGTTTTTGGTGATGCAAAATTCGGCGATGAAATGTCCCACAATGAGATTCCCGTTGGCGAAATGCGTGTATACCCTTCTATTGCCACTTCAATCATTTCTGTGGGAATGCAGCGTATGCTGATTTCTACTGTGATGGGAAAGTGCTCGACAATTTAAGTCTTACACTTCCTCACTGCCCCTCGTCATGTGTCCTGCTCCTCCTTTCTAGATCCTGCCACTACTCCTCCTCTTCCTTATGTAAATCTTCCCTGACCCTCTTCCATTCCATTCCTTCACTTTCTGATTTGTGTGAAGCATTTTCTTGTCTGAGTGGGTCTTGCGGCGTTATAGCGGGAATCTTGCTAAAATTAATTCCTGCTAGATTCTCCCAGTAAGCCCAAAACATCCTGGCACAAACAGGGTCTCATGCTCACCCCTGACTCTCCCACAGCGCATGTGATCCTTTCCCCCCTCCCTTTCTCTAGTCTAATAAGAAACCCCAATTTTAAGCACTTTTCTTTTTCAGCTTCCCTCGTGTTTACTGCGGGAATCGCTCATATCGAGCAGAAAGAACATGACACCTTTTCATTTCTGCTGCAATTCACCATGTGAGATGTTTTTAAATCTCTGGGGAAGAGGGGGCACAACCTATTCTGTCAAATATTTTAAAAAACTACATGGATGGTTATAATATATGTCATTACTGGACGGTTTTACACCAAACCAACAAAAAGGCACATCTACATCGATTTTTGCACAAGTTGTTTCGTATTTGGAGCAGATTCATCTAACAGTTTTCACTCTATGAGTGTTCAATGAAAGCACTTTTTCTCAATGTGAAAAGGAATTGGAGCAGGAAGAGGTTTTGTTTTCTTAATAACTTTTGAACCGTTAAATGAACTTGCCCCAAAATTTCCAATTCAAGCCAAGAATTCTTTTTTTGCAAATTTTCATCCAAATCCATCCAGGGAGTTAAAAGTTACTAGCAATAGAATTTTGTGAAAAGTCATTACAACCGCGTTCACCCGAACTTTAGGGCAGCAGCCTATAACATATTTTGTCACCATAACATAATAATAATTTACTCTTGAAATGAAACTCCTGCACTCCATCCAGGTGGAGTTAAAATAGCAATTTATTTTTTTAACCATACATATCACAACTCAATAGAGAGATAATTCTGGGGTGTTGGAATTACATGCCCCTGGGTCTCCAAAACCAACACATATATTTTGCCCTGCTCCCACAGGATTTGTGATGTCATTCATGTGCTCTAGTTTCCAGTGATGTCATCGGTAATGTATTTCAATATTTCAAAACTTTATTTCGAAAATTTCAATTTCATAAAAGTACAAGATAAACATACAAAAGTGTGAGATACAAAATATCTGCTAAAATAATATTTTATGAACCATTTGATTTTCTCAAGAATAAAGTATTTTCAATAAAACCATGCATAGAATAGGCAACGTTTTTACAGGGAACAGAAAACACCAGCATCTTGACCTCAGCTAATGTATAAACATTGTACAGTTGAATAGGCATATTCCGAATGGGACCAAAAAAAATGAATTAGATCTTCCACCACTATGCCATTACAGCTACAACAAGGGATTATGGTCTGCATCTTATTGATGCACCAATTTGCAAGTTGTGAAAAACGAGAGGGTGTTTCACTGCCTAGACCCTGGGGATCCCTTACTCAGGTGGCCAGGGCACGGCCATCGCCTTTGGATCCAGACCCTGGGGGTGAACAAGTGTGGCAGGATCACCTGGGTGAGGTGTCCACAGGCTGTGGGGGAGTACCGCCTGATTGCGAGACACGGTCTCCCCCTTTCCAAATACCCCTGTCCCATCCTATTTTATAGGATATTCCAACTTCCCCCGTTTTCCACACAAACACTGAGCCGAGGTGGTCTGAGGCCAAAAGGAGTACCAACCATGCAATACATTGGACATGTCCCACTAATAGAATCACCCTCTAGCCTGGCTGAAAATTGACTTTTGGTGTAAAGTAAACCTCGTGAAGGTTATATCACTTAGATGAAATACAGTGAATATATTTTCATCTACAAAAGACACTTGAACATTTCTGCACTTGGAACTTTCGCATGTCAAAGCCACTCAAAGCAATGCATTTGGTGTTATTTAGGAACTTCATGTTCACCTGTTGAAATAACAAACACTATTTGTGATTGCATTTGACATATGTATGTTTTTCAAATTATGTGACAAGTTGCAAAGGCATGTTGCAATGCCTAGGTTGAGTTTTGTTAAGAAGATTAGCATGAATTAAATGTCTGATGTTCTTTAGCCTTACCCTACATATCATTTGTAAAATATGTATATATGCACTACATTCTGTGACTTTCAAGTTGTGTACCTTCCACAGATGTTACAAAGTGCATAGATTTTAAAACATGAAAAAATTGGTCAGTCATGAGTAATAAACTGAGCACCATTCTCTTTTGAGTCTTTCACTGTATTTTCGGTAAACAGTAAGGCACTGCTTGCCAACTAATGATATGCTGGCAGACAGCCCTATACGAAATAATAACTGCAATAGAATAAAGTGCAGTAAATTAAAAACCACTTAGGACCCAGTTTCTTGTTTATAACCACTAATAGGATCAGGCAGGGTCACACACATGATCTTAATTACAAACACCTGGTCCTGTTAGCTCACCCCACATGGTTAAAATGTGGAACACTGAGACACACTCTGAGCAAGGCGATGCACGAGAAGGAGCAGATCTTCCAGGGATGAACCAGGCAGAGCAGAGTGACAGGCCGAGGGATGAAACCGAGGCATGGAGAAACCCTGGACCCCCCTGGTGAGAGATTGTTCCCTCCGAAGGGCCTTGAAGATTACGCAAGGAAGCCCAGCTGGAGAGAAGAGACAAACCTCTTTTGTGTTTCAAGGATACCAGCCATACTCCTGGGTGAATGGCAGATATGAGGAGGTGCAGCAGCAATTGTGGTATCAGCCTTGACTTCAGGATCAAAGCAGTGAAAGACAAAAATAAATTAACATAGCCGGTGAATTGATGAAAGCAATGAAAGTCTGGTCTCTGTTAAATGAAACTTGACGGCAACAGTATTCGACACATGAAGGTTGCGTGTGTGCTGATTAAACATGAGAGAAAGTAAAGCATTGTAAAGAACTGTAAATTAACGATGCAAAGCAACAGAGTGGTTCGGCGAAAGAAGATTGCCCAATCAAAATGCCTGATGCCGTAAAAGCAGCGGGAAAGAGAAAGAAACTGAGATGCAAGGTTTGAACTGTTAGGTTCGATCCCGGCAGAGGGAAACCTGGATCTGAAAGATATTTGAAAGATATCTTGGACTTTGAAATAAGTACTGTGATCGAAACTACATTTACCAAGAGGCCTTGGTGTAGGAGAGGAAAAGTGACTGTTGAGGAAAGAAGGTTGAAGTGGTCATGCCGAGGTAAGAGCAAACGCCTTGCAGTTTTGAAAGTCTTCGACAGCGGAATGAAAATGAAAGGAGGCTTGAGCCCAACTGAGGGAAGCCTATGAAGGTGTGATTGAAGCTTGAGGAAGGGAAACCACGCAAATTGTGATTGAAAGGTTTGAGCAAGGAAGAGGGAAACCTGTACTGAATTGTGGTAACCAGAAAGAAACAAACTTTTGTTGAACTGTATTGACCTTTTGTGGAAGGCCAAGTGGGCTCTAGTCTACGGAACACACTGCATTCTGTGTGTCGCAAGGTCAAAGTAAGCCACCTTACCCCGTGCTACAAAACGTGGGGAAGGGTATTTGCTCAGCCATACTGACATTTCTTTTGAACACTGATTTTTCCTTTTTGCATCACACATTCCCTTTACACATTTATTGTATTAGAAAGAGGGCAGGCATTAGGTTTATCAGTATAGGCTATTTTATTTTGACTAAGGACTGACTAGGACTGAATAGTCTTTTTGTTTGATGGTTGAGAATACTCCCATCTTAGTTATAGGGCAAGATAGGAGTTGTCCAACCCCTTTTAAACCATCAATAAATGTTTTGAAACTTGCATCTCTTGTGTCAGTGTCTTCTTGGGATACCTTGCCACCCTCACACAGTACAGAGGCTAGTGGCAGACAATTTACTCTAAAATTAAATGAGATGCCCCTCTTACATGGCTATAAAACCAGCTGGTATAATTATTCAGACTCAGCTGTTGACTATATTCCAGGAAATATCAAACAGTGGACTTTTCAAGGTTGCAGCTTCACTGAATTAGATCTTGGTTCTGTAAAAATACAGCTTTACATTTTAGGACAGCAACTGTCACTTCCTCAAAGGGCCGAATAGGTATGTCGGAAAATCCCATTGAGAACAAAACCTGCTTTATAAATTGCAGCCATTGGCTTCAGCCGCCCACCTCTGATGCCAGTAGATCCTTTATGATACAATGTGGAAGATGATAATCAAATTCCCTGGTTCACCACAATCATGCCTTTAGTGTTAGAGGTTTCAGACTTAACATATCCGAGATATAGCGCCAACTGGCTTCCAAGTGCAGCAAGTATGTAGGAGCACTGGTTGACAATCCAAATATACAATGCATGAAATTATTTTCTTTTTGTTAAAAAGGACGATTGTCCCCACACTTTGGCCCGATAGCTAGCAGTTGGCACAGCTTTAGCATTATAAATGAGATGAATAATCTCCAAAGAGCAACTACCCATGTTCTTACTAAATCAAGAATTAGCACCATTCACCTGCACACATTTTGGGGCCCTATTGGACACCTGATGGCCCCAGTCCATGTTGTTCTTATTAATAATTCCCAAATAGGAGAATTCTCTGACCCATTCTAGACTCCCAGTAGCTGTACAAATAATTGCCCTAGTGATGACACATATTGCCTTTGATTTAGCCGTATTTAAACTCAGATCACGGGCGGCTTTAAATTCAACAAAACCAGAAACTAAAAGTTGCAATGCTTTCAGTGTACGAACAATTATTACAGCATTGTCCACATAACCCTATGTCTGCCTGCGCATCTTGGTGTATCTGGGATTATGGCACCATCTAAAGAATGAATGTAAAGGTTGAATAGTAGAGATTCCAGGAAACAACCGTGTATGACACCTCATGTTGATATTGAAAAGCCCGCAACCACTCCCCATTGCGAGAAATCCACACCTTCAAGTCATATTTTCATGTAGGGATACTAAGATGGACAGTAAGGGTTTAGGAAAACCTATGCTCACAGGAAATTCCCATAGCTTCCCCCGATTACCTTTATTGCAGGCTGAGCTAAGTGGGTGGCAGAACAGGACATAAAATGGTGTTATAGTATTTTTGGGCAAGGTAGTATCTTTCTAGAATCTCAGATGCATAATAAATATGGCCTAGGGTAGAGTCCTAGGCCATATTTACTATGCCTCTGAGATTCTAGAAAGATACTACTTTGCCCAAAAATACTATAACACCATTTTATGTCCTGTTCTGCCACCCAGGACCTCAGGCCTGTCACGCCTGAGCACAACCGCTCACAAGAGGGTATTAAACATTACCTAACTAACACAACCACTAAGGAAACTTTGCACCTCATGTTAGGATCTTCCACCTCCTAACCTTACGCCTCTCACACTCAAGCACACACCTCCTCTCAACCCAAGAGTGAAATAAAACTACTCTAACAATCTGTATCCTGTCTAAACACATTTCATACTCAGAAGACAAGCTTTATTAACCACCTCTCAAAAAAGAACACATACAAGTTTGAAATAGCAGTAAAGAGACTCACGCAACAAAGAACACATGAAACAAAACTGCAACACAAGGAAGCATTGCGTCATATAAACAGATAAACACACGAATAACAGGTTAGCTATTCCTCTTATCCACATGTAAAACTGTAAATCATTTTGAACATTAAACGTGTTCTTTTGTCACCTGAACCCGTACTCACAGACGATAGACATAACGTGTTTTATTTCCAAAAACTGCCTTTATATACTTGAAAATCTCCACACCATTCCACCGACACAAGATAACTAATCGGGACACATAACTAAACCATGTCTCAAATTCCATATTCCACTCTAATATTCAATTATTTGTATTTGTATTTATTTATTTGTAATGCGCACCTAACCCAAGGGTAGCCAGGCCAGCCAATTATGGAAAGTTCACTACGCTTCCATATCACCTTAACTGCTGGACGGATCCACTCACTGTGCTACCTTATTTCCAGACTTCCCCACCTCATAACCCTACGTTTTAACATCTGGATAGGTACACTACTGTGCTACCTTAAATCCAGACCTCAATTCCGCTTCATAAAGAATGTTCTCAATAGGCCTAACTACTATCTCAGGGTTCTCATTTTCAACAATTGGTCAAACCATTCACAATGAATCAATAACATTTATCCTGTGTACACTTCAAATCTATTGTCAGAGCATGTATATACACCGATGGCATGCATACAACTTAAACTGTAAAATGTTCTGTGACATTTCTGGGAATGCATCAATATATTACACAACAGTGGTGATCAGACACCGGGCCCGATGCATGGAATATCTGCCCAGTTCAAAATGAATTTGCACTGCTGATAAGTGACCGTGCAATGTGTAAGTTTTCAGTGCAGAGTCCGGGCAAAGTCAGTTCATAGTTATTTTTGCAGTACAAAATGACTTTGCCCGAACTTTGCATCGGAAAAATACACTTTGTACGGTTCTGTGAATCAAGGGTTGTGTCGGCAGTGCAAAGTCACTTTTCAGCAGTGCAAAGTAATTTTGAACCGGGCAAATATTCCATGAATTGGGCCCATTGTCTCTGCCCATTGAAACGCAATGTAGCATCCTGTAACACTTGAAATCATTCCAGAAATATGCACAAATGAAATCCTGCCTATGTAAATAAGGCTTAATTTCATAAACTCGTACAATATCTCAATACATGCCCCCTCCATAAGCATGCACCAGTCTCCATTCACACTGCAACACATTGTAGAGGCGGTCCCAGATATGGCTTGTACTCCAGCCCCCCATTTTGAGGTACCCGGAACATACTCGCCAAGATATGTGACGTATGAGGAACAAATAAACCAACAGAGAGCAGCACTAGGACTCTGCCCAGTGCCCATTAGAAGAGCAATACCTGTTGAAGTGCCCATAACCAGACAACCATGGGCAGCACGGTACCCACTGAGACAACCGTACCAGCAGTTAACACAAAATGAAGACTACTTGCAAACTGCCCCTGAAGAGACCCAAAGAGCCTTAATGCAAGGCGAGTGGTGATGACCCAAGGGCCCGGACAGACTCACAGATGAAGAAAACGACAACCAAGCTATGGAATATTTTGCCAGTTCAAAGTGAATTTGCACTGCTAATAAGTGACCATGCAATGTGTATGTTTTCAGTGCAGAGTCCGAGCAAAGACAGATCATAGTCATTTTTGCAGTACAAAATGATTTTGCCCAAACTTTGCATCGGAAAAATACACTTTGCACGGTTCTGTGAATCAAGGGTTGTGTCGGCAGTGCAAAGTCACTTTTCAGCAGTGCAAAGTCATTTTGAACCGGGCAAATATTCCATGAATTGGGCCCAGTGTCTCTGCCCATTGAAACGCAATGTAGTATCCTCTAACACTTGAAATCATCCCAGAAATATGCACGAATGACATCCTACCTATGTAAATAAGTCTTAATTTTATAAACTCGTACAATATCTCAATACATGCCCCCTCCATAAGAATGCACCAGTCTCCATTCACACTGCAAAACATTGTAGAGGAGGTCCCAGATACAGCCTGCACTCCAGCCCCCCATTTTGAGGTACCCGGAACATACTCGGCAAGATATGTGATGTATGAGGAACAAATAAACCAACAGAGAGAAGCACTAGGACTCTGCCCAGTGCTCATCAGAAGAGCAATACCTGTTGAAGTGCCTATAACCAGACAACCATGGGCAGCACGGTACCCACTGAGACAACCGTATCAGCAGTTAACACGAAATGAAGACTACTTGCAAACTATCCCTGAAGAGACCCCAAGAGCCTTAATGGAAGACGAGTGGTGATAACCCAAGGGACCGGACAGTCTCACAGATGAACGAAAAGACAACCAAAATATGACACTTAAAGACGAAAAGTTATGAATAGAGATGTAATTGACATAGAAGAAGAGGCGATGTCGAAATATAAGGAAACATAGCTGTAAAACGAAATGGAAGTGTTCAACCAGCTAACGCCTGTAAATAGGCTTGGAACGCAAGAAGCCAAGAAAACAGTATAGCTTGCTCTGCTTCATAGAAGAATAGAGCGGCAAGCGCCAACTATATATCTACCTCAAAAGCACATTACACAAGTGTGACTCCATTTTACAAAAGCAGAATGAAGCCCAGGCTGCAAGGGGCCAACCAGGCCGAGATTCATATTCCAGCTAAAGCCAGAAGGAAAGAGCGGAATCGAAACAAACTGAGCACAAAGCAGCTCATGCCTGGGAATTCGAGGTCAACCTAAGGAAGGGAGGAGAGCGGCAATTTCGAAGAATCGAAACTTCAGAGCATAGCAGCCTGCCCCGTGAAGGTCGAGATGAGGAGGCCCCAGGCAGGTGGCAAGGCTAAAGGAAGTATCAAATACACGAAAAGAAGGAAAATGAAGCAGATACACGGTGAACTGACACGTGACCAGCCAGGCGCGAAGAGGTACTAACGTCTGATGTCACCCAGAACCCGAGGATGCCATAACATTTCCTGCTAAGAAGCTACAGTTTCAAGGCCATCCTCAGCCAACTAATTGACACATAGCCCTAAGGTACTGATTGATGGAAGGGAGGCAGGGTGAATCTTGGGGCACACCACATCTGGGTATCCATTCTGCATGCTGCTAATTAAAATGGAGATTTATGTCTAGGGGTGTAACTTACCCAATCACAATGGACCAAATAATATAGGCTTCTATAGCTAGTAGAACCAATGAGACGTCATACTTGAAGTGACGTCTATCAGGAATGATGTAGAGGTATGGGCGTAGACGCCCACCCGATAAGAGTTATCCAATCCTCACTCTCTGTTACCATACACAGATATAGCACCTATACTTAAGTTACCTTTTCTGACCAATATAATTGCATGACAAACTTTGAGTTTTACACGTCAAATGATGATGAATTTTGCCTATAAGAATTGCTGTTTGAATGAAGAATTTGGGAGTTAAAGCGAGACGGGCGATCGCATCACTGTTGATTTCCATTGTTTCCCAGTTTTTTGTACTTGTCATTAAACGGACTTCCCTTTGCCAAACTACTGAGTTGTCCTTATTGATTGGTGTTGGAGTATGAGAATCCTGCACCCCATCCTCCTCAAGGTGCAGCTATCTCATCTTAAAAGTACTTGAGGGCGAGCTCTGATCCCATGGGCCCGTCAGAGGTCGCTCCGCCCTCATGTACACCATCATCATATCCAGATCCCCATCCACAATCTCCTGCTTAATCTTTTGCAACCGGCAGTTCTATTATCACACTAACACTGCGTACATAATACATAAAAAGGGCATTTATTTTGCTTGGCCCACTATTGCAGCAAATAAACATCACATTACTAATTCAATTTAAAATGCACCATGTTAACTTTTTGTTCACTGTTTCAGCAATTGAACATCACATTGCCATTTAAAAAAAAAATGGCATCATTATCAGCAATCATTTAAACATTTGGACATCCTTCACACTTCACACTTCACTCGCGACATGCATTGAATACAGGATGTCATTTCACCAAAATGCCAGGGGTAGCGGAAGTGACATCACATGACCCTTGACCTATGATGACATCACAGGAAGTAATGTCATTTAACCCCATCCCGAAGTGACATTGCGGGAAGTGATGCAACACAACCTTTCACCCCTTGACAAAACAGGAAGTGGCATCACTTAGCATTGTTTCTAAGTACAATACGAAAAATATGGTTACAATATCACGCTAAAGTGATATATATTTCATACAAGAATGGATCGCCATATGTATCATTAATATCAGCGCGTATATGGCCATATTGCCAAATGACTGTGAATGCAAGCAGACGTTGAAGGCCAAATGATAATGATGTGGTATTATATAGCATTTACGCTTAAGCGCTTCTTATATAACAAATATACATACAATATCACCCAACCTGTGTTAGTACTCATTTATCAACCTCAGCAGGATGAAAAGCTGAGATGACCTTGCTGGGAGCCGAACCTGCAACCTGCAGGTACAGTGAAGCAGCAAGCGCTCAACCCAGTGAGCTATCTTACCCACTCATAGCTATCAGAAAACCAGCTAATGCAGAAACAAAGAGCCACATACTGCTGGTCACATCCCAGGAGCCTCAATTTAAAACCGGGTTAGGGTTAGCAACAGAGACCACAGGGGTAGCAAGGGAGACCTTAGCGGTCGCAGGTGCGACCCCTGGCATCCCCTTAATGACGTCCCTGAGTAAATATAATATGAACTGCTCATCACTAATCCTCTAATTTATATACTCTATTAGTGTTAGCAATACGCTGGTTGCCACATCACATAGATTAAAACATGCAATGGAATTCATATTCCTAAAGGTGTAGTGCCATCCCTGTTCACTATTGCTGCATCTTAATAATTGCATATCTACATATAACATGCCATATCGCAGCTCCCAACATGACATTTAACGCCATTATACCACATGCTAATTTGCACGCATTCTATGATACACACAAAGCTGTCATGCAAAGACCCAATTCACCCAACATCATAAAGGCATAGTAATTAGCCAGGATAAACAAACACATATTCTCTGCAGCACCGCGCAATAAAACAGTAGCTGCTCTTGAAACAAACCCTTCCTGCGCTGCCTTGTAGCTTCCCCGTGGTGGCACTCTCAGTCTAAATGTGTACCCATGCTCGCCCCCATTTTCTGAAACACCCCCTTTCCTTGTTTTCCATATTCATTTTAAACACCTTATTTCCGGAAATCAAGGCGTCAGTAAAAGAAATAACACCACCCTTATGCTTGGCAATGTCTGATCTTCAAAGAGACAACCAGACATCTCTTTATACAGCCCTAAAGTCTGCACAACATAGGTCACTGTTTGACAAAAGCATCGTGTGACTAAAATGTGCAAGCAGGCAATACATTGGCAACACACAGTTTACATGTTAACAAATTAGAAGCATCACAGACAAGTCAGCATTGGTAAGTTTTAAAAAACAGGTTTATGCGGGGAAGGTATTCACAGTGGAGTGTACACCGGATGAGGGGCTTCAGAATGCAACCGGACTCTTCCCAGTGAGCTGTGACTTCACAGACAAGGGGGGCATTTGCATTTAACACTTGTGGCTGCGCCAGGACAGTAATTTAAAAAAAAAACACTTGAAAGAAACAGACCAGCAGAATGACCTGTGGCCTGTGAAGCCATGCTATGAAAGGTGCAAGCCTGCTCATGAAAAAAAAAAACAACTCTGTTGTTAGCATTTCACAGAGACAGACCTGTGTTTTACACTTCAAAAAGGCACCCTCTTCCGCATTTTCAGGGACGAGGATGCGTACCACTTAGCAGTTTAAGTGCCACTACCAGGGTAGATTCTCAGTGCCGCCGTATTAAAAGAAAAATGATTGCCCCAAACTTACTGTGCTGTCGCTTATCTCTCAGCGCCATTTTGGGGTGCTAAAAAAAAGTACCTTCCATCACACAAAGAACTGCTGCTAATCATGCCACTTTTAACTTTAATCCAATTGCTCTGCCATCGCTGCCGTCACCTCTTCTCATCACTTCATTTATTGTTCACTTAACTGTTCTTCATATAGTGCGGTACCATGACTACAACCCGAGTAGTCTTAAACAAAAGTCAGACAAGTTGTAAACTGACGTGCAGGATCTGTACATGTCATCATAGCAGCTGCGTCTCAGGAGCCTTTCCTCTAAGCTCAATCAGTCTCTCGGCCTCCAAGAAGCAACAATGGCCTCCTCGGTGTATCGCCAATGGCAGCACTGGAACGCAGGGCCAACGGTCAGGCACACGCCCACCATGGGTACACGGACCTTCTCCACCTACCACAAAAGGCCCTTATTAATCTCCGGACACCACCTCAAACTGGTGCTGCCCGAACGGCATTCACTACAACAGTCAGGACCAGGATGCCATGCTGAGTGAGTTCTGCAGCACATTTCCATAGTCCAAAAATACACTCTTCCAAACAATCACTCTAGCTCAGTATGGACACATTTTGCCAAATAGCAGGGTCCAAATGCTGCAAACATTTCAGGCAGCATGAACCACCAGCGGCCAAGCGCTTTCATGTCTCTTACAATCTTCAGAGAGGCATGAAAGCGCTTGGGGGAGACGAGCAACTGAACTGCAGCAGATGGGATTTAACCCTGTTATTACTTGATCATTGATGGGATTTAACCCTGTTACTACTTGCATCAGGTATACAAAGTTGGGAACTAGAGTGCGTGCCTCACCCCCTCATTTTTCTACGCATTGGTTCGAGAGTCCCGGGCTCTAGAGGCAGCAGCACCGGGGTCACCAAGCCCTACCTAGGAGAGCTACATTGATGGTTTTCCTCCCTCCCCCTATTATGGGAAAACATTGTGCTATTGGGGGGGAATTGGTTCCTGGTTACCAGAAGTGACTACAGCT